>NC_047530.1:36635491-39317991 GCF_012275295.1 Melopsittacus undulatus | reverse complement strand
TGGTAGCTGGTGCAGTGCTGTGTTTTGACTTTCGGGCTGGGAACAGTTGCTGATAGCAAGTATGTTTTGAGTTACTGCTCAAATGTTTGGTTTGTCCAAGGCCTTTTCTGAGCCTCATGCTCTGCCAGGGAGGAGGGAGGCCGGGAGGAAGGAGAGACAGGACACCTGACCCAAGCTAGCCAAAGAGGTATTCCATACCATAGCACATCATACCCAGGAGGTAACCGGGAGAGACATGGAAGGGCTGGAGCTCTGGGGGGGATGGAGGAGGTATCAGTTGGTGCTCGGTCGGGCAAGGTGGGGTGAGTTATGGGTCGGTGGCTGGTGAGATGTTGTATTCTCTTCACTTGTTATTTGCTTTATCATTATTGTTTGTAGTAGTAGTAGCAGTAGTGATTTGTGTTATACCTTAGCTATTAAACCGTTCTTATCTCAACCTGTGGGGGCTACATTCTTTGGATTCTCCTTCCTAACTCTCCGGGAGTTGGGGGAGTGAGTGAACTAGTTGCGTGCGGGTTTGGTTTCCTTTAATACACGTCATACAGGAAACTAGTGTTAATCATATCAAAATGTGAAGAACAGTACAGGACTGTTGTATTTTTTCTAAAATGCATATTTTTTTCATGGGGTGGACTAAAAAGAATTTAGTAAATATTAGGTAGACATTGGCTGTCTTTTTAATATAACGATGAATCTGAGCTAAAAGTATCCGGATTTTAAGATGAAACTCAAAAAGCTGTATTGGCTTGAAAAATCAAAATCAGACTTCACACTATAGTAGAGTCTGAAAATGTCAGATATGAAATATTTAAACTGTGGAACACAATCTTCAACTTTGGGCTATAAAACTTTAATTTTGTGAGTTGCTTCGATTGTTCAATATTTTTAATTCTACAAATCCATGTTTATTAGCTTTCAAGGTTTAAACAGTGTTACTGACTCTATTGAAAGTAAGTGATACTGACTTCTGAGAAATATAATTACTATGATTTGTTCTCTATTTCTATGTTCAAGATAAAGACAAAACAAGGAACAAATAAAAGGAATTGATTAGCACAGGTCTGTCTTTTGATACTTGTAAAATCACCTAAAGTGCTTTGCTATTTATTCTTCCATACACTACAAGCAGATCAAATTGGTCTGGGATGTTATTTTTTTGAACACTGATAATTCTAGGATACATAGAAAAAAAACTTATGCTCTTTGCTTCTATATATTAATATTTTTACAATTATAATTTGTAATGCCCAAATGAAATCTCCTTCTACTTTGTGATCTTCCTACACATTTTGCAACAGCAATTCTTAGCCCAAAATCCCAATCCTAGTTAAGTTGATAAGACAAATCCTATGCCCATTATAAACAATGCAAATCCCCAACTTCTGTAATTAAGTTGTTCTGGTATTATATGTAATGTTATACAGTTAGAGTGGGGGTGAACATTTTCTTTAACTTCATGATCTGTTCTTGCTTACATATGCATGATATGTTTTTCTTCTTTCCAGGCTTTCCTCATACAGTGAGAATATAGTTTGAAATATATCTGTTCTAGCATTTCCTATGTGAAATGCAACTATAAGTAATCCATTAGATAAATTCATTGCAACGAAGCAGTCTACCATATTAAATACTATAGATAATTTAGCAAAGTTTTCCTGTTGTTTTTTTAACTTTGCATTTTCAAACGATGAATGCCATTAGCTTTGGTAAAATAACAGCAGCTTTGTTTTGGCAGTAACTGCTGCAGACTCCTAAATTCAAGTTATTTTTATCTAACAGTGTTTTGATTAAATTTATTCCTCTCCATCTAACCTAATTTTTTTATTTAATGCAGTTTTCAAGCTATGAAGGAAAGTAAATTTACTGTAAATCTAAACTCTTTTTTTTGCTAGCAAAGAAATTCAGTATATGTTTGCTTTATAGCTTTCACTTCATATATATAACATATCCTACTTTCGAACTGGGAGATTTCTCAGAAACAAAATCGGAAGTTATGCTTGCATTTACAGTCTGCAGGCAGGTTGTTGCCTCCATATGAGGAAAATATATTTTTTAAATTTTCAGTAATTTTGGAGAGGAAATTTCCCCTACCAGTATCTGCATGTAAATGGTTTTGTTTCGTCTTAAATAATAGTTCTTACAATGCAAAGTATGTGTGCTGCAAATAAAACAGTCAGGTTTTGACACCTTATGTTTACTAAAGTCCTTGACTGGCTAATAGTGATCACACATCCCAGAAAAGATTTGGCACACTTTATTGTTTGTGCTCTGAGCTGCATTATTTCAAATGTACATTATGTTAAGTTTGAATTTTATGGAACCAGCCATTGCTGAAAGAAGATAACACCAGATGGAAACAGTGTATGATGTTAGATCTTACTGATCATGATGTCTTTATGGGATAATTTGATGTCAGAATTAAGTCTTTAAAATTATTTCTTCTATACATGTGGATATGTATAGAAATCCCAGTCCTTGCAGGGATTCAAGTGGTTCATATTCAGACATGTTGGCCAAGGAAAGACTAATGAGAGAGTAGTTTTGAGGGAGATAAAAGAGTCAACTAATCTAGTTAAAGTATAATGGTGGATGCATTTGACTACCAGAAATTTTACACCTTGACAAGTATTCAGTGAGCACTTACTGATTTTTGAGACATCTGTGCTTTTTGGCCCACAAAGTGATGGTTCTGTTCTCTACCTTTTGTATTATATAGGAGCTGGTTCAAAAAGAGTTATAGTTGAGGGTCTAATGTAATTACGTCCAATATTATGGTGTAGGTAGAAGTATTCATATCACAAACTACCACTCCTAATACTAAGTGAGCTAGGATATTCTGAATGAAGGAAAGAGCTAAATATAGCACATACAGGGAAATTGTAATCCATAGATCCATTAGCAAGTATTGGGAAACTGTAATCCATAAATGCATCATGACAGTTAAGTAATAACAATCGAATAAGATCATGTATGAACTTACTAAGAGTGGTAATGACTGTCTAAATGTTGAAGTTCCTGAGGTTATTGTGAAACTCACATCTTTCAGAAAAATTATGAATCCATCACAGTAAAGACAATAGGAATATGTCAAGGATGGGCAGTTAAATGCAAGGTGGTAATTTGGAGAACTAAGGGTAAGACTGAAAAGTAATTTGGGTTATATAAAAAAAAAACCAAGAAAGTCTATTTATTGGTACATGGACATTAGCTACTCATTTTACTGAATTTGGTTTCTTTCCATTAGTCTAAACCACTGAGGTTTTACAATTGTTCACTGAGATCAAAACAATTGCAATAAAAACCTGAGATTTCAAAAAAGAAGGTATTCAAACTGATATGCTGAGGAGCAGCAGATCAGTAGGTCTAGATCATATATCATAGAAGAAAAAATATGAAACGAGAAATAGCCAAGGTGCTAAAAAATACACATTGTTCCAGTGAAATTGCAACCAGAAAGCTGCAGGGTAACAATGATTACCAAGGAGAGAGACATTTTACTTGATCTACAAAAATGTCTTGGAAAGCAGTACTAAAATTACCTTTAAAAATTATGTGGTTTTATACACGCTATTTCTATTAACATACACATGACATAATATGAGAAGTATAAAATGGCTTTAGACTTAAAACACAAAAATTACTGGAGGTACAGGAATATTTCTGTCTGAGGAAAGATTAAAAGACCAGAATCATTTGCCTCGTAGTACCCTAGGTACCTTTTTACAAGGAGGCAAAAGTATTCAGTAAAATCCCTATCAGCGAAACAGGTAAAAGGAAGCATGTTTTTTGAATGCTGTGGACATGTGTAACTCATTGCTGCTAACTATTCCTGCAATCGAGAGCAGAGCAGACTTTTAAAATATGTGGTCATTTATATACAATGTCAGCATTCTCTTCTAATTTCAATTAAACTATTTTTATAGAAGAGTATATGATGCTGCATGTCAATTTAGATACCAGTTCGTGATTTGAGTAGGAAGGGTCTTCTACATGCATATTGTAATCCAATGGTGCGGAACAGGTCTCTGGCACTTTTTCAGAGGATTTGTTATCTATAATCAGAGGGGTATTGTTAACAAGCCAGTCCTCTCAAATGTGCCCAGGCAGTCAAGAAGGCTAGCGACATCCTGTCCTGTATCAGAAATAGCTTAGCCAACAATCTGGGAACTGATCATGCCCCTCATGTAAGGCCACACCTAGAATACTGTGTTCAGTTCTGGGTGTATCACTATAAGAAAGACTTTGAGGTGCCAGAGTGGGTCCAGAGAAGGGCAAAGAAGCTGTTGAAGGGTCTGGAGCACAAATCTTATGAGGAATGCCTGGGGGAAATGGGATTGTTTAGTCTGGAGAAGAGAAGGTTATTGGGGGACGTTATTGCTCTCTATAACTAGCCGAAAGGAGGTTGTAGTGAGGTGGGGGTCAGTCTCTTCTCTAAATAACAGGTGCTAGGACAAGAGGTAACAGCCTCAAGCTGCGCCAGGGGAGGTTTAAATTGGATATTGGGAAAAATTTTTTCACTGAGAGGGTGATCAGGCATTGGAACAGGCTGCCCAGGGCAATGATAGAATCACCATCCCTGGAAGTGTTCAGAAACCATGTAGCTGAGGTCCTCAGTGACATGGTTTAATGGTGGTCTTGGCAGTCATGGGGTACTGGTTGGACTTGATGATCTTAAAGGTCTTTTCCAACCTAGTTGATTCTTTTCTATACATCCTTTTAATATCAAAGTCTTATTTTACTCTCCTTTATTTTTCATTAAATATTGTTTATATCAATGCAAAATAAGTCTCATTTTGTTTATGGCTGAGTTTCTGGAATACCTCATAAAACTGCAAGATACATCTAATGAGCTTCTGCAAGCTGGTCATTTCACATGTGACACTTAGGTCTTCTCTGAAGAACCTCCTCCTTGCTTCCTTCAGGCTAAAAGTAGTAGACCTTGAAAAACGGTGGGTAGTAAATGAACATCAGACTCAGAATATGCTATGCTCTGAGAATGACTGGGCCCTGGAACAGAGCCTAGAGATTGTAGCAGACATTCCTCACTTTTCACCCATTTCTCAGCAGTGGTGGACACTATTGGAAGTCCATCTAATCTGTTACTCTAGGGTATATAAGCCCTCAAACTACTGCATCTCTTCTGTGTTTCTGATCAGGACAGGTTGCCTATAGCAGAAGTAAACTTGTAGTACATCTGCAAAGACATTGAGCTATGAATCAGTGTATTAAAGAGCCGACACTCTTAAGCATTTTCTTATATTGAGATATGCATTATCAGTGCTAACTAAACAAACACAGTCAAGGTACTATACTTACCTCTAAGTTTCAAGAATATAATTTTGATTTTGGAGTTTCCCTGTGGCTTTGCAGTTCACAAAATCAGCTGTAAAAGGCTATAAAATCAGCTGCATTCCAAACCAGATATGTCTAAATATAAAGACTAGGAAAATCAAGTGTTTTTTGAGGAATACAGGTTGGGGAAGTAGGCAGCAGGGACAAGGTTTGAACTTGGAAGCAGCACAGTTAATCGCCTGTTCCAAGAATTACACTCATATACTCCTGATAATGGGCAGAGGGTGGAGAGAGGAATTTAGAGTAGCTTAAAGTCATTAAGACAGAAAGACTGTCTGACTCCTTCTCTGTAGTGACATAAAGTACTTTATTCAGGTAAAGAAGGGCTTTACTTACTCTAAATCTCACAAAGTTTATGCCACCTCAGATACAAACTTCACACTAACTTGTTCACTCTGGGGAAGGTTCACAGTTTGGTTTTGTTTTCTCAGGGTTTTTTTGAGCAATAATAGTCTTTGTAAGATGGCTGCAGTGTCAGCATTTATCTTGAAACTCCTGGATATTAGTTTTGACTGCAGTCACCTTTCTGACAAGTGTTATTGCGACTGTGTTTTATATCCCTGTTCAGGATGATTTCTAACGATAATGCTCTGTCTACCTCACTGCTTCATACTAAATTATAGATGCCACTATGACAGGACGAACTATATCCAAGTGCTAAACTCTGCTCCCTTTGTGTGATGTCAGTGCCTTCACTACTTTGTGCCTGGAATTAAAAAAAAGCATAGGAAGATATGCAAAACATTTCTGCTTAAAAATAATGTTCTGTCAGTTATTAAGTGATATTTCATTTAATCAGCTCAAGGGGATTATTTTAAATGAAAAGGCAAAGAGTATGATTTTATTAACACATTCCTGCCCTGGAGTCCTGCTGTAATAATTCTTTACTTGAGTAAATTAAAAAGTTATAATTCAGTCCATCCACAACAAAGACTTATGGATAGTTAAATTTCATTAGTTTTTCTATTTTGAGTTGTGCATGTAATAAAGGGAAGGAAGGCATCATGTCTCCAGAAGATATGTTCTGAAGTAAACATCACATTATAAATTCAAACAATCCAGACTTTAAGTGAAGAATGTTACATTATCCAGTTTCCACGTGTTAATCTGATACTTTCAGCATTAAAACCATGCTGTTTGTGCTATCTCTGTGCAAATGTATATGCTAAAACAAAGGCTTTTATCAAGTGGTGAATATTTTCAGCCTGGAAAACGTGAGCTAAGGTAGACTAAACCTACTACTCTTTATCAGTAATTACACTTGTTGCATTAACTATAATACAAATAATGCTCTATAACCCATTTTGATCAATGATTTTTGATTAATTAGGCATTGGAAACACTACTGAAACTTGGCAGGAGGATATGCAAAAGCCATTTGAATACACACTTGTATACCTGCACTAGCAGGCAAATACACATATTCATACAAATCTCTCTGTATAAGCAAATAAATAAGAAGAGTGTCACCAGTGACTCAGTAATTAGGACTGCACTGAGACTGGGAAGTGTAGTTAAAATCTTGGTTTAGGTGAGATACATGAATATTTCTGTGTACATGACAATATACATAAGACTTTTTTCCTCTTTCTTCTTATGTAGTAAGAAAATAGGGTATACAACTGTCCTTAAAATTTTGGACAATGATGTTGAGTGTTAAACTGAGAACAAGCAATTTTTAATAGTATTTTAGGCTAATAGTGTGCACAATTCTGAAAGTGGATCCTTGTAACACTGTAGGTCCATTTTCTGAAATGAGACCATGAATGTGTTTCACTTTTGTCTTGTACATCTCAAATTTAAGACAGCTGACTAAATTCTGCTCTTGTTTATGGACATAAATCTTAAGTAACTATACTAATATCTTTGGTAATATTCTGCATTTGCTTCCATGAAAACTGAGACTAGAATTTAATCCCGTTGCTATAAAAAGAAACTGGATATTACTCCTGGGAAGGTTAAAAATGTTCTATCTGATATCACTTCAGATTGAAAACTGTATAATAAATAAAAAAAAAACAAGCAAGAAATCAGACAACTGAAAGCCAGGAGTAAGTAGCTAAATATTGTGAATAGAATGATAGACCAAGTTATTTATAAATTCCATCTCAGAGGATTACTTCATTTATCTTTTGAGAGAGACTTTCTCATTACAGGAGGTATTTCACTAAAAAATTAATTGTTTATTAAGAATTAATTAAATAGGTTAGCATGGGACTATCTGATTGGGGAATATCAGTCTCAGTACTTTGAACTTGCAGGTGCTGCAGTGGTTGTAGTTAAGACATTATATCGGAGCTTTCCTTCATTGCAAAGGGTTGTGTCAAGAAAATCTTTAATATAAAAATAAAAAGCAGTTCATGCATAAAGCATGACGCCCTGAAGCATATTAGATCTGTTTATCTCTCTGTTTAAAACGAACGGTACCTGGTATAGTTTACATAACAAGGCAGGGATCAGTTTGATAAAGCATTTATATCACCTGGGGAACACGCTGGCTCATTTCCTCAACACCTTTCTGCATGGCTCGTTCCCCAGCAAGTATAATAGCAAACAAAGTTTTAATAGGTCAAGAGCAGAGGAACTGCTTGTGTTAAAGTAAAAGACATTTCAGTTTGCCCTTTGACAAATAGCGCATATTTCAAGACTGGGTCTCTGCAGCTGATCATTGAATGATAATTATTGATTTAATCTTTCATGGACAAATCCTTAATTTTATTTGATCATTTGCAGCCTTAAAGAGATTTTATTTTTTTTTAAAAAAAGCAAGTTAAAGTTAGTGCTTATGTGGTGCACATAAAATGTGTAAATTATCCAGGGGGAACCAAATAAAGGATCAGGATGGACTCTTGCCCCACAGATGCAGTGGCAAAGCTCTAGTGACCTCATTAGAAACAGGATTTCACCTCAGAGCATTAACATTTTTGGCAAATACAACAGTATAAATCTGTGAGTTAACATTTGAAAACACTTTTTTAAACAAACGAATTTCAATTTAGTTTGCAATTAAAATCTGTTGTTAGACTAACAGATTTTTTTTGTCACTCTTCCATTTTGTTTAATGTAATCCAGGATATGAGTCACATTTGCTTGTTGTTTCTATATGTGAAGCAAATACTGTAGCTGCTGTTTCTGTCATAGCACATCTGCTCTGCTGAAAACTGCAAAATGATAGATAAACACATGGACAGGAAAAGAAATAGATGAATAACATGTTGTAATTATTTTTTCAGTGAACAGTAATCATCACCAAATGTCTTTGCAGTTCAAAGGCTATTTTTGTTAAGCGGACATACATGGAGCTTCCATGCAAGCTATTGTAACTTTCTGGTATTTTTATTTTAAGTACTGAGGAACATGTTTTCCCCCCACTGGCACTTTCAGGACTGCATAGTAAAAGCAATATTGTGCTCATCAGCTGTCCCATAACAAAGCTAAAAATTGTTCAGTGAAGAGAATTATTATACTCTGCCTTTTCTGGAAAGTTCAACAGTGGAATACATCTTCCTCAGAGTATAATTAATAACAATTTGTGATGGTTTTATGCACAGGCACAATTCAGAGTATCTGTTCACTATATTTGATGTAACAAAAATAAGCTGATATCACTTACAGGGTATGTATCTAGCATCCCAGTGGACATAAATCAATAACTGAGCCACAGATAAATAGATCCGACATGGCAATAGGAAGGCAAAAGAAGTGGAGAAGAAAATCCACAAAAATAACTTTGCAAAGCTTGTCTTATGTTTTCAGCAGAAACTAAGCAAAATAATCTGACAAGGGCAGAAATCAAGTCATCTGGCATATTCTTGTACTTTACTTTTATCAGACAGCATAAATAATACTGTTTTGTCCAAGGACAGGATGATAATACTATGCCTTTTATTCAGAAGTATGCAGCCCAAACAGCCTCTATGGTAGCTTCTTCATATGCTTGGTGATTTTCTAATCACACAGGCTCACGCACCATAAGTCCTTCCTCCCCCCAAATTTAACTTCCTTTCCAGACATAGGAACCCAAGAGAGCTGTTTAAATGGCACCTCTGTTGACTGCACAAAAGCAACATCCACATCTTTGTATGCTGCTGTGCAGTTGTTAGTTATAAACTCCTGGGAATACATGCTTCACACATACTTAGAGGGAGGTGTGTTTGGGCAACTCTTGGCACTCCAAGGTGCTCCAGAAGACCCAAGGAATCTGTATGTAGGCTGTGTTTAGCAAGATGCTTTTTCTATAGACTTCTTTTTTTTTGTGTGAGTTCTTTGTAAGAGTGTATGTGACTGCTGACTTCTAGCGGCTGGCCTGCAGATGACATCAGTCCTGGTACTACTGACCCCAACAGGGATTCTCCAAAGGCTCAAATGTGAGGCAATGTGGGGCACTGGAGCCGAAGGACCTAAGCATCTCTGCCCCACAATTCTCTACTACTCCATGGAGATGCATGGGGGCTGTCACTGGAACAGGGAAGTTACACAAACAGGCTAACTTCTTTCTGACTGATAATAGCAGAGTCAAGTTGTACACTATGCATTCAGCAGTTAGATGGTACAAAGCACATGAGGCGAAAAATCAACAAATTGTTTTCCTTGCTCCTTATGTCACTTGTCCCCTTCTGCCTCTGTGCCTTAGGAGAATCCAATATATTCTTCAAACACCTGCCCTGTTGCCATGCTGCATATCATTTGGGGTTTTGCTTTGATTTAGGGTTATGGTTGTTTAGGCTTCATGGTGCTATCCTTGTATGACCTAAATTTTCTTGTGCTCAATCCAAAGATCTTTGGCATTATGGAAGCCTTATGAAAAAAGAGCCATCATCATTCATACAGTTCAACATAAAGAGTTGTATAATGAAATATGCCTGTAAAGGAACCTTTTAGACAGATTTGCTTATTAGAATTATCTATTTCTATACATTAGGTAAGGGGAATACACTGGCAAAAAAAGTAATGTGTGCCTCAAGTCATAACTCGTAAGTTCTTTTTAATGTCCTAAATAAATGACCTAATTTTCAGAAATGGTGAGAATCTCTCACGTGATTTCTATGACAGCTTCCAATTGCAATTTTAAAGCTGACTTGCAGGATCAGGTCCTGCTATTGTCAAGTGAGGTGAATTAAGGAAGCTATGTATTCCTCTGAACTGCTCAGCTGTGAACTGTCAGAGTCAAATGAAACTGGGAAAGGCAGAATAGGATTCCTGCATAGAAAAAAAAAAAAAACAACAAAACACCAAAACAAAAAAGCCAACAAAAATAAAAAACACACAAAAAAACCCCCCCACAAACCAAAAAATAGTGACAGTGAAATTTAGTTTGCTGTATCAGAATTCAGTCCCAAATCAGCTCCAGAAATACTGCTGTAGCAAAGAAAAAAAGCTGCAAGCTGTTCATGACAATAAGTGGTTGGGGCTTCACTTATACACTTCCCCTGAAAGAAATGGTCTTCTAATTAAACAATTGTTCACAGAAATCACACCCTAAGAACTAAAGGAAAAGAAATGGAAAACTTATGTTTGTTCCTTTTTATATTTTAGTACTATGAACTGGAATAAAGTTTATCACAAAACTAGATTTTTCTGCAGTTCAGGCTTCTGTTTATAGTAAAAGAAAATTACGTATTAACACAAAGCTATGAATACAATTTTAAATTCTTTTGATGTCAAAAGGCTCTGTATATTCTTCAGATGAGCCTTGTTATATCTAAGTCATTCTTCAGTCCTTGTGTTTCCTTACAGACCTGGTTGTGGTACTTGTGGTTGTGCCACTGTATCTAGGACTTTACAGCTCAGATGATTCTTATGTGCTAATTCTAACTTTTTAACGCTCTTGACCACAAACTGATTCTTTGGCCATAAAAGCAAATCAAGCATAGAGCAAATCAAAACTTGGAGCATGTCGTATTTATCTGTGCAGTTCTCATGTTTACTTACTGGTTTTCCCGTTTCCTCAGCAGCTCTCTTCCACAGAAATCCTACTTGTTTTTCTCTTTCCCTTTTTCCATCAGTGGCTAAATTGTATGCGCTGGTGAATTTACTGGTGATTTTCCTGAATGCAGACAGAAGCTATATACCAAATGTTTGTCATTCTTTGCATGAGGCTGCACTGAGGTTATTCATCGGAAGCCTGTGTCTACTCTCTTTCTGATACCATGGTTTTCCACCCCAGACCGTAGACAAGCAGCTGTTCTTTCTCCTCAGAATATTTTAGTGGTGTTTAATTGCTTGCTACTGTACTTAGTTGCTGTGTTGATGAACTGTTGCGTATCATTTTCACTTTCATCAAACTAGAATTACTTTCAGACAATCACATATTGTAGTATGGTAAATCCCAACACTGGACATATGCCAACTCCAGGAGTCAGAGTACTTTTACTTTGTAGGTTGTTCTGAGACAGGACATAAGAGGAATAATACCTCCCAGACTGTAGGCTTTGGTATGTGGCTTGACCTAGAAGACTCAAAACATAAGGTGAGAGAAAACTCCACTTCTAAAGCTCTCTTGTAGTAACAACAGTCATAACTCTTCTTTAACTTAGTATGTGACTCGGCTGCTCATCAGAGACAAATCATTTAGGCAAGGTTAGGCTTCCACTGAGAAGAAGGACCAATACTTCCATTTGCACATAGGGCTGCATCTTCTCTTAGCTCCTCACATCTGAAGTCCAAGACAGGGAGCTGAAAGGAAGTAGGAGTATTATCCCAGGAATGTGAATAGGCATAGTGCTGCAGCACAAGTCAGGGAGCATTGACAAGGCTAAAACCTCTTAATCCTCCTTGATATATGCATGCCTAAGCATATCTTGCTTCCCAAGTCACTAATGCAGGTGTGGGTGGGGCTGTGCAGCCATTTTGACATTGCAGTATACAAGCAGGGACAAAGACGACAGACTGAGTTCTGCTGTTTGTCATTTATGTCCTGCCATTTATGCCATAAACTCTTTCTAACTTAGGAAATCTCTTTTGGGAAACCCCCAAGAACAATGTAGTGCAAGGGTGTTTGCTGTATCTGTTTGATATTTGTATAGACACCAGTTGCTCATCATGGAAGATCCAATAAAAATTAATCAGCAGTGAACACATATCTCTATATTGTATAAATATCTGATAACCATTTTGAATGAGTCACTTATCTTCTAAAAAGAAAACTCTATGGTTCATGATTTTGCTTCAGAAGTTAATAATTGTTGCATGGCTCAATTACTGTTCAATAAAATGGACCTTCCTGGAGAACATTCCGTGAGTGTAAGAGGGATATGACACAGCATTCAAAGTATAACTAACAAAGGAAGAACAGATGAACATTACTTACATGTTCAGCATTACCTTCAGGAGGTCTACAGAGATTTTGGTCTCTGTTTGCACTAATCTTATGTTACTGACTGCCTTATTACATTAGCAGATTTAATCCTTGTTAATGTGATAGAAAGTTGCTAATACAATGAGACTCATTATATTAACAACTTTTGCATCATGTTAGCAAAAACAAAATTTGCTAACAGAATGCAAAAAATACCAATATGATGAGGTAATCATCATTATTCTAACACCTGATTACATTAAGCAGCTACTAATATTTTTTATGTGAAATCATTGTTCGCACTGTACTGGGATTTTCTAGGAGAATCTAGGGGTGAGCTAAATAGTAAAATGCAAATAGTTTTTAACAAAAGTTTTAGAGATATGGGTTTTCTTTTGCATTGTGGTATAAATATCAATTAATCAAAGTCATTCTGAAATTAGATTTCTTGACATAGGGAATTTTTTTCCATAGAACAGTGAACCATATAATGAGCTATGTTGTGACTAAGCCAGTAAGAGAGTGTAAAGAGAATGTGGATCACTGCTGGTCTTATATCACTTTTTGGCTTTGAAAAATAATTTCACATTGCAAGTCATCTTTTGTAGTATATAAGAATTTGTTCAGTACTTCATTAAAACATGTTAATGTCACTGTTACATTTTTTTTGTCACAATATACACATTGTGTAGAATATATTTTGGTGTAAGATTTATATTCTTTCCTGATTATCTTATCTTTCCTTTAAAAATATACCAGGATTAACATAAAATTGTGATTATAATATTTTTTATATTCAGAATATAATCTCACAGCAAAACTATTTGATTTCAATATATAATATGCTGTATCTCTATTATAATATCTTTGAAAACAATCTGATTATTTTTCTTTGTAAAGATTTCATTATTCTACTTGCTATATAATAACAATTTTTAACTTCAAAGATTAGCAGTAAAGATTGAGGAAATGGAGTTCAGCATAGAGTCTTCATGATCAGTCCCATAATGGTAATGGCCAAGCTTTGCAAGCTGCTTTCTGCCAAGTAGTAGTGTGGGGAAAACACGGAGAACATATTGAATATGTAATGTGTATGCAGCAAAGGCAGATATTTTAGGCCAGCTGGAGGATGGATCTTCTCAGTTACGAAGAGATGTTGCACTTAATGTTAAAGCCATTCAAGGATCTGTGATTACTTAAGCTGAAAGCACTTGAATTTTTCATTACTCACAAAGGAGAACCACAGGCAAGAGGTTCACCACAGATCTTAGCTTCAGTCCTCCTTTAGTACAAATCAGCTTTATGTTGCTGCTTTTAGTTTCTAGAGAAAGTGTATCAGAATGATCCAATTCAAAGCCAGAAAATGAAGGAATGAGAAGTTCAAGGAGTTGTGTATTATTTCTGGAAAGACTCCATTTTATTTGTTTCTGTGCTACTGATTACTTAGAAACCACTGGAGAATTTTAAACCTGGTGGCGGATGAGTAAACAAGAGAAACATCTTCTGCCACAGATCTTTACATGGAAGAGGAATTTCTTAAGAACACAGGAAGTCATATAAAAGTGAGCATTGTCTATCTAGCCCATTAACTTGTCTTTTAGAGTACCTGACACCAAATATTTCCAAACCACAGGTAAAATCTACAAAATGGTAACTACCATAAAAGTTGAAGAATGACATGGTATCTCATGTAAATTTTTTTATACATAGTGTGCCATGTTTATTCTTGTTAGCCTCATAGATATTTAGTCTTTCTTTTGAAATTTTATATATATATATTGATTGTGAATTGCATTGATTACATGTTTAAGGAAAAATTATTTTTATCATTTTGTCTTTATCAGCTCAAAATGTGTTTTCCCTTCCATTTATTGGGAATCTCCCTTTTCTTATATTATCTTCTATGTATCATATATTATTTTATGTCCCTTTTGTCACATCACTTCTTTGTCTGTTCTCAAAGCTAAATATTCATAATCTTATTAGTTTCTCTTCAGATGTCCTTCTACTAAAGATTTTCTGTTTTCATTATTCTCTTTCTTAATAGTAGATGACCAGAAATGAGCATAATACTCATTGTAAAGCTTGGACTATAAATTTACATAATGACATTGTAATATTTTCTTTATGAATTTATTAATTTTAGATCCTTTTTTTGTATTCTCACATCTCATTTAACTTTTTAGTCAGCAGTCTCCATACAGAGCATGTGTTTTCACTGAGTTATTTCCATTTCTTTTTATTGCCTAGTTATAGTTATTTAAAACTCTGCTATATACAGGAATAGTTTCTTTGAAAGTGTGTTGCATCTTGGACACTGTTGCTCTGTTGTTCGGTTGTCTGCTCTAATAGCCATTTAGATCTCTCCCATGTTCCTCCTGATCCTCTTCTGACATAATAGCTGCATTTTTAAGTCTTTCTTCACTTTTCAAGTAAATCACAGAGCAGGTGATTTCCGCTGTTTTGCTTAGTTTAGGCATGCATTTAGCATGAACAGGTAAAATGTTGAAACTTCCCTAAGAGAGACTAATATTCCAGATGATAAGCCAAAAAACAAAACCAGACTCCTATGTCTCACTCTTTCCTTGTTGCCCAGTACTGCATCTGAGGTAGAACACAGGTAACTTCTGTGGAGAGGTGTCGTGGTTGTCTGTGTGTTGTCTGGTGTCCTGTAAATTATAAAGTGAATGGAAATGTCCTAAATATCGAACAATATCAGAAAATAGAATGCTGCAAAAAGCAATAAAAGCTGGAAGTGTAACCTGCTGGAAGTTGGTAGCAGAGAGGGAAAGCAGGCATTTGTGTAAACCATAAACTCAGGTACAGTTCCTGGTTTTAGACACAAAATGAGAAATGTCAAAGTATTTTGTACTCACAATAGATATATTTCTATATTAATATTACTATCAAGGGTCAGATCCAGCTTTGCTTAAAATTTCCCAGAGGTATGTTTCCTTCTAATTCCCTTTACTTAGTATAAGCCTGTAGTCTTTATTGTGTTGGCACTCTAGTAAAGCAACTAACCTCGTTAAAATACGTAGTTTGTATCTATTGGAAGGAATGAATAACAATATGCTTTTCAAATTTCAAATTGAAATCATCTGCAGTGGTACTCTTCAAGGACAGAAGGGTTAGCTGGCACACAGGTGAGAGAAGAGATGCTCATTAGGCGAGGTTTGTTATATGGTAACGTATAATTAAGGTAATGGTCACGGCTTGTGTGACAGCAAACACTCTGGCAGTTTGATTGCTGTCTGGGTCAGGAGATCAGATATTTCTACAAGATGTATCCACATTACACACCAATATGAACAGGTTAGAAAGCAAATTACAGCTGCCTTTCTTAGGCATATTACTGTCGAGGCTCATTGTTTTGGGGGTTTTACGGTACATCAGCAGTAATATGGCTTCTGAAGGCTTCATGTGACAGGTTAGGCATTTTATCCTTTGAGTAAACAGTAATCATGGTGTGAAGAAAGTGGGGCATTGGAGATTTTTCCCATTCTTTGAGAATTCCATTCTTCCTTTTTAGTTTGCTCCAAGGGCTCTTTGGGGATACATATATTAAGCGCTTTAAATAGTTCATAATAAATCTTTGTCTCAGGCTGATTCTGACAGTTTTTTAAAGAGTCTTTTAAGAGACAATCCTCAATCATTTGTTAATCCATGGGGTGATCTTCAGACTTGGAGGAAAAAGAAACAGTGCGAGCTCCAGGGTTGTGAAAATACAACATAGAAACATTTAAACTCAGAAAAACTCAGGAAATACTGTACCATGGAAATCTTACCAATCATACTGTGTTCTGCCTGTGTCTAAACGATCAGTCTCCAAGTTATTCAGTTTGCAAACACTGGAGGTGATAGATAGAAAAATGGGTGAATTTAAAAAAAAAGGAAGAGCAATTACTATTGATAATTTTATCCTATTATCTTGGTTATGGCTTTATTTTGCTTAAAGCTTGAATTGAAGGGGTATTATGAGAAAAAGAAGTCATTGTTTCCGTTGTTAAAATAAAGCAAAAACGAAAACCCAGAATTCCTTCTGTTAAGTGTTTACCATTCAAGCCTTGTGATAAATCTGACAAAATACCTGCACTGTGGGCTGATTTTTAAAATGCCGTTTCCTGTGTAATATGACAGATTCTGATTGTGTCTGTCAAAAACCTTCTTAACTCCACAGTGCAAAATAAATAAATAAAGAGGAAAAAATAATAAAAGGTGTCCGGTTCATTTGACATTTGTTTTCACCAAATAATTTGAGTGAGTTGTCTCCTAAGAATAATGCATGGCTGCAGCCCACTGGAACTACTGTTAGGTATTTGTTTTCAGCAGTCTCAAGTCTGTCATTTTTGGAGATTCCTGTTCTCAGCTCTCTTTGAATCTCAATGGCATACTGCTTGTCATTATTTTAGGCTTTTTTGTAAATTCTGCATAAGCAAAGAAATCTGTAAATGCTGACTCACCCGTATAAGAACTTCCTTGGAGTATCATGGAAATAGTTGCCCTATTTTAATTTAGTATGCTACCCTGAGGAGAAAATACTGTAGCAGGAACAAGGAATTGATACTAATAAGGGACAAAGCTATAGAGAAACTTACATAGTTGGGTTTCCTACCCCTCCTGCAGCCAGGACCTGGAGGTGGTTGAGGTGAAGGTTGCTGCTGGAATCGCTTACCAGCCAAGCAGTATATTCTTATAGCATCACCTACCTGCCATGCCAGCTGTGCCTGTGCTAGCAAGTGCCTCAGCAGGAGCAGGATTAGCAGCCTGCCTGGTTCTGCCTTGCCTGGATTGGGTCATGGAGTTTCTATATGACAGATGTGAGGGAACAGTTGCACAGTGAATTGTGTGATGATGAAAATGTTAATAGCATACAGAAATAAATTTGGATGCATGGTTCTGAGGACATAAGTATTTTCATGTTTAAGTAATACTTTTATTCACAGGAGATTTTTAAGTGTTACTTGTTTGGGGCAAGGGATGGGAAAGCCTATATTGCTTAATTTTTTCTGTTATTCTTTTTCTTTAAAAATAACAGTGTTAGTCACACTGGGTTTTGACATCGATAAGTAGATTCTTTCTGAGCATATAAAATTATATGGTTTCTGACATCTTAAAAGTGTTGCTTGACTGTCTTCTGAACTCTGAAGCCATGAAGCTGGAGAAAGTAGCTCTTCATCTATATTAGACCAGGACTTTCTACAGATCCTGCAAAATCAGCCGCATTTCCCTTTATCCCTCAAACAATCTGCATAGTGTCATGACGCTTAGCACCATAGCTTTTGCCACTGTCCAGTAATCAACTTGTCTGTGAGCCAAACATTAAACCCTATAGGGGAAACATTCTTCTTGCCAATTATATTCATTTTCCCTTGGCAGCATATGGCTTTAAACTCCAACTCGTTTTTTATTATTGAACCATTTAAAATTAGTTGTTTTATAAAGAAATTTCTTGCCTTCCATACTTCAAAATATTTATGAAATACCAGTTTGCATTTAACACACCAATACACATCCAGGCAAGGTTCAAACTTGGAAAAGGGAACAGTTTGGTAGAGCCCATATGACTGAAGTCCGAAGAACAGAATGGAAAGCTGTTTGCAATTTCAAGTAGTTGCTCAGTGTTAGCAAAGATGAACCCACATAGTTGATGTGTTTGAAAAAAATGAGAGGTCAAATGATGCCACAATCTTACCACTCTTTTTCTTCCGTTTTCAGTGTGTGAAGAGAAAGTGGTAGGTCAGATGGTTCTCTATGTTTATTGCTGCTAAACCAGTAAGCATTCACCATTAGTAATGATCAGGCTGTGTTTGCACATGTATGCTTGCTTGGTTTAAACATATGCCCAGTAGCTACATACTTTTCTGGAAAGGTTATTCAGCAAGGTTACACAATTTGTGCAAAGTGATTTTTTGGCAGGATTCTATACACGTTGATATAGCAAGCCAGTAGATACTAGCAACCAGTTGCTACCCCTTGGTTAGGCTGCATGGAAGATTCATGTATATAAAATAGTGTATTAAAGTAAACTTACAAAAGCAAAGAGCAATCATTGCAAATGTAATTTTTTCTTCCTCTTTGGGATTCTAATTTTAAAAGCATTAAAGAAGACAGCTGCTCATGCTGTGATATGCGCTAAACAGCCTGAAGGATGGAAAAAAATATATTTGTAGCTCATAATAACTATTGACCTTTCTGATATACAATGTTCTCTGTGTTAGCTATTCTGTTCTATCAACAGTGAAGATTGAACATGACTTTTTAATAGAAAACATGGGGTTTCAAGCTGCTTTCACAAAGGTGTTTATGTATTGTTATTTTGTATTGTAGTACAAAGACTAAGTCCTGATGCCCTTTGTCTGACATCATGTTTGTCATAAAAAAGCCCCACTGTTACTGACTGTTTTATATGAGGAATTGGCTCGTAACCATTTTATAGTCGTGATAAAAGCATTGCTCCACTAGATCCAGAACACAGGTACTGAAAATAGAATTCCCCAAATATCCCAGCAGCACAAAAGGTATTTTCTGAAGAAATAGATTCCTCAAGTGGCTATATTTACAGGGGTATTCCACTAAGATTTAAAATGCTTACTTTTTGCATTCATAGTTTTTTCCTTGGCATACACAGGCTGCTGCTTAATGGCTTTTGCTGTATGTCATGTGCTCTCAAAGACTATCTTTATGATACTCCATTTTTCCTCTTGAACTTTCCTGTTGCTTAGTTGCTGAGTACAGAAACATCCACTAGCAGCAGCTTGACTTTGACACTTGTGTGTGTTTCCCCAGAGTGGGATCATGCAAAAATCAGCTGAGCAGCATGAGGTAACTCGGCTGCTCTTCTTTCCCTCAGGGAAAAGCTTCACCAAAAGCACCTCCCATTTGGCATATGAAAATCTGGAAAGCAACCTCTTTTTATTGTGCTTTCTAAGCCTAAGCAGGCTGGCAATGTTAGGCAACATCAGAAGGGACTTCTTAATGTTTGTTGGGGGGTTTTATGCCATGTGCTGGAAGGAAACTTTAGTGGGCCATTATTGGCAGCTCTGAACCACAGTTATTTTCACAGCTATGCTCTGGGGTGTCAGCTAATGATTCACAAGCTACTAGGCAAAAGCAGAAAACTAGCAAGAGAGAAAAAATATCCTGAGTTGATCCTTCTAGGCCATGAAAGAGGGAGAAAAGCATTTACTGGCAGTTTTGTGCTGAAACAAAATGATCAGAATTGTTTATATAGAAGTTGCTCAGTAAGTATAACAGTCATGTAAGTTTTGGAAACAGGGCACATCTCAAAAGAGATTTAACCTTGAGTCTGATATTCCTCACAGGATCATAAAGCTCTAAGAGAATTCAGTGAAGTGTTTACCCTCAAAACTAGTCAGGGTCAGTTTTTTCCTCTGCTGTTTTCTCATTTCTCAGTTTCTTTTCTCTGTACCCATATCCTAACAGAGGACAGATGTGCTATTGCTTGTGACCCTGCACTCTCCTAACATCAGCACCTCTCCTAGCCATTGGATGTGTTCTGTTTCCAATTTTATTAGAATTACTGCAGTACAAGTAAACAGTAAGGAAACGATACCAGTGTGTTAATTTTCTTTGGGACTGTCACTGAACCTTGAAAAATGATGAGTGTTGCTGACCTCACATGAAACCAAACCTACAGGTCAGGTCAGATTATTTATTCCATTGCTTAAAATAAATTAGCTTTAAATGTAAAAACATAGCAGGAAGTTTGAGCTTCATATGCAGTATGGTTTATGTACCACTCACTCGCTAGACCATAACAGCTCTTAGAGAGTTTTTCCGGTCTATTGGATGAATGGGGATACATTTGTGAATGTTTAGATAATGGATTGAAGGCCGGTGGACTGTAACATTTCCAAAGGCATTTTCAGAGTTAAAGTTTCCTACCATGATTAGTTTTGTTAATAGCAAATCTTTATTATGTTGTTTTCAAACAGGCAAAAAAAAAAAACCAACTCTATGCATTTCATAGATCACTGACCTACCAAAATTTGTTGTAAAATCTGTCTTTCAGCATTACAGGAATAACAAAAATCTTACTCATAGCTTCATCCTGGCAACACTTTATTTATTGCTCAGTCCTGGCACCTAACTCATTTTATGTTTAACCAGATATATAAAGAATTTTGTGGAATAAAGTTTACATGGGAAGTAAATTGCATATGTTGGGAATTAATAGCCTCATAAAACATGCTGCTAGACTAGAAGAAGAAATAGAAGGAGATGCAGAAGCAAAAGAAGAAGAAAGGAAGTTTTGAGAGGCATTTAATACTTCAGCAAAGAGTTGTTCATATTACTTTGGTTTTGCAAGGATAATAGCACATTTTAAAATTGCTTTATATAATAATAGGGAAAGCCTGTCAATGAGTTTGTTCTTTAGTTTCTCCTGCATAACTAGAGCCAGTACATGGACCTAGTCTGGATTTTAAAAAAAAATAATAAAACATGGTAAACTCTTTATTTGTAGCACTACAGGATATTTTTTTCAAAGCATGGCTTATTTCTCTGCAGGTGCAGTATTTTGTGCACCCCAGATATAGTAGTGTTTGCACTTGTAAAACCTGCAAACTGAGCAGTAACAATCAGAGACAAATACAGTTTGCACATCAAAGTTGTGTCATTTGTATATGAATAGTAATTATGTGAAACTGTAACTTATTTTGCCAATAATTACATGCAGTTTTGCTTATGCATTAGTAAAACAGCATGAAGCTTCTTTAGAGAATTGTAGCTTACTGTTGCCTGTGGTTACAGTTAAGTCTGGTGTGTTTTGGGGAATAACACAAGCACATTTCAAAATCTGAGGTAACCTTGTACACCAGATTGAAAGTTGACATCTGCAACCAAAGCCCTAAGCAACAGGCTGAGCAAAATGCTAGAAATGATAAAATAATAATCAGGAACTTGTCCAAGTCCTTTCATAGTATTCCTGCTTACCTAAATGGAATTGGGATCTAGTGGCTTAAGTTTCTCAAAGATAGGGAACTTGTGCTACTTGAGGCACACCCAGCATCCCTCAGCTGCTTCACAAAGATCTCGGTCTTCTAGAGGTACTGAAATGTACACAGGAAATTGCCATTCTTGTGCCCTTCTTGGATACTGTGGAGCAGCTCACAAGGGCACTGTAGACCTATGTGTGGCCAACTGAATTAAGCCTTCCATCCCTTAGCTTGCATTCCTGAAATGAACGAAGTGCTCTTCTTAGTGCATTTCTAATAGTTTCTCCCATTAAACTTTATATAGTTGAGCACTGGGGCTTTCATTTCTCCCTTTGGAGGCAATTTTCAAGAAATCACAGTTGGGATTAACTACAAATTGAAAATACTAACTACGCTCTGTTGTGACCAAACAGTTCAAGTCAACAGATTCCTCTATAGTAACCAAGTTCTCATAAATCCACAGTGTATCAGGCAAATCAGATATTAAACATGTTCTCCCACTTTTCTGGCTGTTATATCTAAATTCACTGCTACTTCACTCACTTGACTTTTGCCTGAACACATGTACTTTTATCACATTAGAAAGATACGCTGAGTTACTGATTTGTTCCCCCAGTTTCAAACGCCTTATGCTTAACAATGTGCACCATCTCATGTGGACCATAGCCTCATAATTGCAGATTTTGGTTATATAAAATAATAATATCTCTATATGTAAATATTTAAAATATTATTTTGTATTATGATAAAATATCAATTCTATTTGTAAGTCTTCAATGTCAAATTAGTTCTAAAAAAATAAGGAATTTATGTAAAACAACTAAACTGAAACAATCTGAGATGCCAGCTCATTTCATCCATTCTTGGATCTGGAAAATTTGGAGGGATGAGAGAGAAAACAAACAACATTGAAAGAACCAGCTTTCAACAGAAGTCTGATAGGATTTAAAGTTTTTATGCCTCTGAATTTCTAATAGGCTTATAGGTAATGAAAAGTGAATTGTCTTCATCTTGGAGGTAGAATGACAAAAAACAACAGTTTATTATCTTGTCTGAAAACATTACCTAGCAATAAATTATTTAGAAGAAGTCATCCTTCTTTCCATTTCTTTTGGAAGAGGTGCCTTGAACCTTCCCCTTTTCAGTGAGGACTTGGCCGTAACCCAACATTATTCCCCCTGTGTAAAGGAAGGAAGGGAACTAAGTCACCGGAAGCCTGCAGTTCAATTCTTAACTTCTTCAGCTATTCAGGAAACAGTGAAGTAGAAATTTTAAGAATCTTAGCAAGTTAGATACAAGTGCCATGAATTTCAGATCCAAATCTGACTGTTTGAGATTTCAGATTCCTGTTTATAACTGGGGCAGCTTGCAGCAAAAATATTATTCCCATAGCTCTTTTTAGAAATAGTATTGCTTTGAAGAATGAACTAGCCTTTTCTTTGCCACCCACTAAATATTTCACGTAGTCCTTAATTTTGCAAGATGCTGAGCACACCAGCAAAACCAAGAGAGCACCTGCAGAAATTTTTAGCTCTAGGCTCATCAGTTGATCTCCAGCCATGCTGTACATGTGCATAAATGTGCCTAAGTGGTTCATCCAGATAGTCCAAGAATCTTCAACACCTTCATAGACCAACCTTTAGCTTCCAGTACTTGCTCATGTTCCACCTGCAATCAGACAAAACCTACTTTACTTAAAACCATGCATCTGCACAAGTGCAGTAACAAGTGCAAGTAACTTGCATTTATTGGAAATAAATTGTCTTAATTTGAAGCTTTTTAATTGTATTTACTGGGCTAGTAGTTAGGAAAAAAATCTATCTTTTAGCTTATAAAATGATCAAATTTGATCTGCAGGCTACTGAGAATGACCTTGGAAACAGTGCTCTTTTGAGAGTTATTTTTCTGATTAAAACCACATTTTAAGGGGCAATAATATGAGAAAAACAGGACAGTTAACAACTCAAGGCTGAATTTTCCTAGGTCTTCTAATGCCTGGTTACAGACAGTAAACTGCACAGAAGAAATAGAAACATTTGCAAAGATGCATCTGATCCAACCAAGAATGATAAATTTATATTACCTAATTATTCATCTGAACACAATGATTCTCAGTTGCCTATGTAAAGGATTATAAGACTTTAAGAAAATGTGGGAAGAGGTTAGCAAGCATAGAAGATAACATGAGAAGACAGCTTCCTTTTTGTTACTATTTTGTATATCTTTCATTTTGCTTCTCTTTTAAGAGCTGTATAGTTGGTGTCTGAGAATGTCTCTTAAAAGCTGTTTAGACATCTGTTTCCAAGGAAGAGAAATGAAAGCCAGGTGAAAACTTCCTGAAATGCTATCAAATCCAGAATTTCCTGTATGTTAAACCATAAGCCTTTTCCCACCAATCCCTTGAAATTCCTTGTTGGTGCTTGGTTTTTCTTCTGTAGCTTTTTGTCCTCCTAAGAATGAGAAGCCTAACTTTTATCTGTTTGGCATGTGAAAATGCATTTTTCTCCTCTCAATTATTTTTAATGCATTTAAGGAAAAAAAACCAGAAGTTTGTGAATATTTCTTCGGGCTTCTTTGGCAGCATTTCTTTATTTAAGACATAAATCAAATTTGGAACTTCTTTTTTCCCAGGGGACATATTGTTTATCTGAATTTGAATGTGCTTGTGAATCAGTCATAGGGATAGCACTTGTGCTGTTGCTGTATTTATTTATGCTGTATGTATAGAAATTATTTGCATTGTTTTACCTCGTTTTGTTCTATAGTATTAAGGCAGTCAGGCTGCACTGAGATGCACATTACCTCCACAGATCACTGAAGGTTCAGAGCCATGGACCTCAGTCCTCTAAATGGTTATGTGCATGTTTATCTATCTGTACACATTCCACTAATATCAGAGAACTCTTGCAGTATATGAAGTTAAATAGTGGGGTCTTGGCCCAAGATAAATCCTAAGACAAAGCCCATTGAAAGGTCAGAGCTGCAAGGTTTGTTTGTGGAGATATGCTCAGGAGAATATAACTAAATGATTTTGTGAGTTGACCACTAGTTCGTAACTCTCTTCCCATTTGGCTCTGTGGCTCTTGATTGGCATTTTAACATTTATGACACTTTTGTACAGGTATAGTTGGTTGCAGCTTCAAGCCCTTTGGATGGGCAACGCATTCCTTGTGGCCAGAAATCTCATTCTGCATTAGCAGTTTCAGGAGTGGAAAGAGGTTTATTCCTTTAGTAGTATCTGCCAAAGATATTTAAGGACACACAAAGACGAGTGGTTTCCCAACAGAGTACACACTTATCTGTTTTGCAAAGACAATCCAGACTTACTTTTTATGCTTCTAAGCCTCACAGTGTATAGTGCTTTCATTCACACGCAGTGAGCATTGACTTTTATCATATTATTAGCATTCTAAACTCACAGTTTCAGAGGTTTATAACTCAACAGTAGGTTTACACTCAGTAAATTCAGCCCAGGAGCACTATTTTTCAGTGTAAAAGACATCTTTAGTTACTACAGTAGCAAGCCAAGCAGACCTTGCTTTTTCAGGCTTTTTTAAAGGTCTTAGATTACAAATTTAAAAAAAATAAATAAATAAAAAATGAAGTGCTGCAGAGTTTCATTTTGATGTTCATCAGATTGCAAAACCTCCTTTGACATAGTTGGAAAAAAAGTGAAAAGGCTGAGTGATAGGCATTTAAAATCAAGCCCTGAGAACTCATAATGGACTGCATTCCATATATTCCTGTGCAAATCTCACTGACATCGATGGATGTGTTCTGTACACAACCTATTTTTAAAATCCTGCATGCATAATCACCATTAGCATTGTTCCAGTATCTGCTGTGAGAAGGTGCAACTCTGAATGCAGATTTGTAATACCAGCAGTAATGGTTCTCTCCTGAGAGAAATTCAAAATGCTGTTCATGAGCTGTTCTGGACTTTTTGGTAACTAATCCCATCTCACACGTACACTCTCAGATACTTTTTTTTAAATGAAAATCAAACACTCCAGAATACATATTTATGCAACAAATACTGTTCCAGTCTGTTGGATAAGTTATACGCATTTTATTCGCTTACAGAGATGTATATTTTCGTACATATTATAGTAACATCAATATAATGTTAAGCTTATGATATAAGGTGACATGATCCCAGAAAATGTCAATGCCAAGTATACAGTATTATATGTCACACGCTTTCCTTTTTTTCACAAAACATTTGAAAGAGAAATTTTAATTTCAGTTGCTTGGGAATGGTACATGTGTATTAGAGCTTGATCATTTTTCAAGCGTGAGATATTGTGTGTTTAATTAACATTACTTCTGTGTGTTTAGGTAATTACCATTAGAACACATGAGGACATATTGTACTTATTGCCTGTGCTAAAGCATAATGTGCTGGACTACAACTACACTTGTTAAGCTGATTTTAGCATTTCTTCACACAGCAGGAAGCACCCATGCTGTGGTTTCTTAATGTACTCTTTAACTACTGCACTGTAGAGTACTATACAATAACAATAATAATTAATTATGATCCTCATCTTACCAGTATTGCTGCTGTCCCAGTGACCCTGGTTGCTGTTTCAGGGTTCCACTATCCTCTAGCCTGAAACACATGTCTTTTCTTTCAGAGTTTTATTTCTTAGATGATTCTGCTAACACAACAGAACTGAAATTTTGAGGACAGGTTTTTTAGTGGATTGTGATGGCTTCACATTTGTTCAGGTCTTCAAGGACCAGCACCAATAAATGTGAAAGAGACAACAGCAGAATGGTGTACTTTCCTATTTCCTCCAAGATGAAAAAAAAATACTCTAAATTAAGTCTAACCTTAAATGTATAATCTGTCCTTGGGAGGAAAAAAAAAAGGAAAAAAAAATTACATAGCATCTTCAAGCTCTTGGCATCCCTTACGAGAAAAAATTGGTTCTAAGGGTCTCTGATCTTGTGTTTTAGTAAAATAGGACTGCACGGCTGAGTGACAGTTCTGATCTAAAGCATTTACGTTTAAGTTTTGATCTCTCTGCTTTTGATTAAAACTAATGAGCTCATTTAATTCAAAATGGGAATCTCTGATAAGAGAAATAAGGTTGATGTGATTGGATTAGAGGGGCAAATTAAACTCTTAGAGCAGAAGTTTGTGCTTATATAGTGTATTAAAAAGCTGTTGGCGTATTATGGCGTGTTAGATGATGAGAAAAATTTCATAGTAATTCATATTTAATCAGAAGAAATGAAAGTACTAAATATAACATGGCTCTGCTTTTCCCTCGAGTGATAAAGAGCTGTACATTTAAAATGACATCGAATTCATGCTCTCTAAAACAAAAAAATCTTAAGAGAGACACTAAAGAAAGGGGCACTGTTGTCAGTTATCACAATAGAGCTCAAATGCCACAAACACAGACAACATGGCCACTTTAAATAAAGGACAATTCAGTATAATCCTTAGCTCACAAACAAGTTTTTGTATTTCCGTTGACAGCATAACAAATGCTTTTCAAATACTTGAATCTTTCTCTCTAGTAGTTTGGTCAGTCCTCCAAAACAATAGCAGAATAATTGCAAAATAACTTTTTTATTCAGTGTTAACTACTCACTGAAACTGAGTTGGTTCATCTCCAATAACGCTTGCTTGGTGTAAACTGTGAAAATTTTCCCATGAACAATATTTTTGGGAAAGGTTGGTTATCAGGACTAAAGATAGCAATAGTAAACCCTGCATAAAGAATATCTCAGGGCTGACTACGGTTGTGCCTACTATTTTATCATGGGTTATACTAAAAGTATTTAGTAGTTCAAGTTGCAGTTAACGGAGTAAGAACCACAGTTGAGAGCTATAGTTTGGGGCAGGAAATATCTCTTCAGTTGGACTACAGAGGTATTTCATTAGTGACTAATTAATCACCAATAATTAACAATGATGATGATGACAATAACATAGCATTTTCGCCTTCAGGCTGCTCAGTTCTTTACTGGTAATAATTAACCCTCAGTAATGGGGAAACCAAGGCACTGAAAACCAGCAGTGACACACCACAGGATCACTGCAAGCAAAGACTCGGGAATAAAAGCCTGCAGAATTTACAGCCTAATTCAGCAGACAGAATTGCTAAAAGTCAATGAGACTTTGCCATTCACAAAATACTGAAGAACTCCCCATTTTTAAAAACAATTTCATACCATAACAAAATAACTTCAGTCAGAACAAGACTGTGCAAGAAAGAGTTAATGAGGCAAATCTCTGTTAAAAATTCTATGGAAAAATAACTTGAAAATGAGACTTACTGAGTATACATATATTTTTCAATTTTTTTTTTTGCTAAGTAAACGTTTTCTAAACGAGGTAAATTGATTACAACACTCTTAGCATCTATCAGTCATTTATTTTTAGTGAGTTCAAGGATTGCACCTGAAAAATAGCTTAGAGGGGATGTATAAAATCTAAATTATGTGTATATGTTTTTTTTTTTTGTATTCCCTAGTGGAATCTACAAGCCCCAGTTTACTAACTACTGACAACACTCTAGAGCGCTCTTTTTTCATCCGAATGAAATCTACGCTGACCAAGCGAGGAGTGCACATCAAATCGTCCGGATACAAGGTAAGGGTTGTACTGTAGCATGAAATGTTGACATCTTTAAATTATTTTCATTCATGTTCCAGGGACACATTAACAGACAGAGAAAGGAGTTATTTCAAATTTGCATATAGATGTCTCATTCCTTTGCTTAAAAAAATCATTAATACAATATTTCCAGTCCAAGGCTTGGCTTTGGTACTACACCTTCATTAAATTGATCATTATTTTAATAAACATTGATGATAACAGCATGATAGCCTTCAAAAGAGCGACACTTCCAGAGTAAAGGTGTATTTTACCAAAGAAGGTGAGTCAGAGTAACATCACTCTTTCCACAGTAGAAAAGTGCTGCTCGTTTTGTTGGCAGTTAGTCGTCTTTGGGTTATGTTTTTCCCAGGGAGGTAGGATTTCTTCATGCAAGGCAGTATGCTAGAGCTATTTCATTTCACTGCCATTCTGGCTGAAGGAAACAACAAGCCACAAAGAGTACTTTTCCACCATTTTTCTTTCATTGTCTGTCTGAGGGGCATCTGCTGCTGAGGATCGTATTTGCTGGGTTTCAGACTCTTTTAAGATATGAAAGTCTCTTGTTCCTTATCAGCAGTAATCTCATTTTTCTTCAGTCGTATATCGCTCATAGTGCCTGTAGCTATCAGTAGCTTTGCAGTGTACTAAAACTAGAAGAAACAGCACATTTTTAACATTGTCAACTTGTGGAATGAAATATGTCATCCATTAAGTATTATACAAGATAAAAGAGTGTGCAAGAAAATAAGTCTGAGAATGTGTGTGTATTTAAAGAAGTTGCTTGTAAATATTTTTTTAAACTTTCACAAGCATTTTCTTTTCAGTTTTCAGAGGAGGGTTTAGAAGAGCTTCGAAGTTAAATTTTCCAACTAATTTTTCCCAAAAAATTCTCTGTGAATATAACATTGAGGTAGCCCACCTGAGCAATAAAACAGCTGGTAGAAATGTCTACTGTGCAAGCAAATGACTGGGAGTTCTTCTGTTGGATGGTTTCTGGGTCAAGATTTTTAAAGTAGCTGCTCATGGAAGTTTAGGTCGGAGCCAGTGGTTTCTTAAGGCACCACAAGTTTTAATCTGTGCACTGATTAATTGTCAACATCTGAAAGGATACACTCATTACTTGTTCATGCTGACCAGTTTACAAGTCTCAGGAGGTATCAAGACCAGGAAGTACACAGGAGGAAAAAGGAGAAAGAATGAATGAATGGATAGGCAAGTCATTGAAGGTGTACTAATTTTTATGATTAGGCATGGTCTATCCAGGTTAGGCCAAAGTTAAGATTGGCAGAGAACTTGTTTTGCTGGATATTTTTGCTATGGAAAAAATAGAGAACTTGTCTGTGGATTTTGTACTCCGTCATTTTTTGCTAGATACAGGTGAGAACAAAAGGAAGACACGTGAGTGACTTTGTCTTTCTTTCTTCTTGCACTCCTGACAATCAAATCCTAGTCCAGAATCAGGATATTTACTGTCAGGGTGGTAAGAAACTGGAACAGGCTGCCCAGAGAAGTAGTGGCTGCCCAGTCCTTGGGAGTGTTCAAGGCCAGGCTCTTTTGTCATTGTGAGTGGGTTAACCATTCTGAATCAGTTTAGAAACATTCATCAGGAGCAGTGTGCTGGAAACTCTGTGTCTTACATGAGTTTCAGCTCTGTCACAGGTATTCAGCTGCCTGCAGATTCAACCCTCCAGCAGATTCAACCCTCCAGCAGTGACAATACTTTTCATCTTTGTGAAGTAGTTGTGTCTTGTTCCAAACTCTTGCTGAACTCAGAACCACATCTCCATTTTTTACTTGCTTTGAGGACTGCTGAAGAATGCTTTCTTCAGATAGCAAATGATTGAGGTGGTCCACAAGATACTGAGGCAATTTTCAGAATGAGTGATCCCTGCCTCAGGAAAATCACAGAAAATTGAAAACAGTCAGAGAATGAGATTGATTAATTATTTGGGTTGATCTAGTTAAGACTAATTTTCTATCAAAAGAAATGTTGGAACAAAAATCACACTGGTAGACTTACACATATGTATACCTCAGAGCCTATTCCAGACAGTTCTGACATGAGATGAACTCTGTTTATAGTCCATTCCTGGACTGATTTAATTAGTCCTGAATTATATGTAAAGATAAAGGTAATGGCCTTTTTTCCATTGATTATATTACTTTAAAAGTCTGAAATGCAAGTGGCTGCATGATTAATCCACCTTCTTTCCTTCCCTTTCAGTGTTCTCCAACACCCTCCTTGAATTTGATTTTCTCATTCTTACTCTCAAAGACTGTAGGAAAAGAGTTTACATGTGGTGCTAGAGAACTGTTCAGTTTTCAGTGAGTAAATCTACAATCTTAAAAAAAAATCAAATAAAACATAGGCAGCTGATAAAACACATTGAAAACAAACAAAAGGGGAAAAAGAAAGATAATTCCATTCACTGCAAAACTCAGAATGTATTACCATTACAGCTGCTGTCTGAGATACATGATGCAGAGACTTACTGATTTTCTCTGTTGAAAATATATCACCTTTTTTTTTTTTTTTTCTTCTCAATAAAATAAGGTTTGTAGAGAATCTCGGGGGTTTTGTCTGCTTTTTATCTCCTTCTCCACTTGTTTTCCTCCATTTGAGGGTCACTATTCTGTCTACTTAATAATTATCCCACCTTCAATGTTTCTATTTTCTGACTTACTCAGGCATATGTCAAAGCTAATTTCAATTGAAAACTGCTTTGTTCAAGTCCAGTGATAAATTTCCTACTGCCATGTAGTATGCTATTGTCATGTTTACTTTCACATCAAATTGTGCTAGGATTTTTTTTCTTCAAATCTTTAGGGCCTGATACTCGTCTCCTAAGCAAAGTATAGTTAATGAGATGAAGCAGTCATCAAAGCATTGAGCATTATCAGTAGTTGCCAGAAATTTCAAGTTCATCATCTCATCAGATGTATTAGTATATATCCATGCGTACTCCTCTACTCTTTTACAGGGTAGCCCTCTCATGGTAAGAGGTGAATAAGCAAATATGAGGAGATTCCATTGTACTTTTACTGTCATTATGGCAATCTCTGAATTTGGTATAACCAACATCTGTTGCCTCTGCATTTCCCAAGAAGCTGGCAATCAACCCTCTTGGTGACCCCTCAGCAGAATTAAGGGCATCTTAAAAGTCTTTCAGTCTCTTCCTAGTTGCAGTGATTCTATCTGCTGTGTTGCCTAGATGCCTGTTTTGGCCCATTCAGTGTCAATAAGAAACAATCTCCATGTCATTAAAATATCAAAGTTATTGAGGTCACAAGGCAATAAGTCTACTACAGGCTCTTCAGTAACTGGAAGTAAAAATAGCAGCTATCATGCCCTGAGCAAAATCTTACTTATAACCTTTGACAATTAAGCTTGTGTTATCGAGAAAATAATTATTTCTTAGGTTACTTAGATACTTCAGCCTTAAAGTGGGGCCTTGGTGTCACTAAAACATGCCTTAGAATTATAGGAATTATAGAAGAAAAGTGCTTTAATGTGGCACAGAAGTTTTAGAAGTGCATGCAAGTGTAAGCCCTGCATTGCTGCTTCAGAGAATCACAGCTCTTATCAATGTCAAAAGCAGGTATTTACACCTGGTTTTCTCTCTGGTGTTCTTCACATGCAAGAGAATTGTGGAAACTAAGCAAGCTTAAACAAACTGTCTAAAACTCCATAAAAGTGTTTTCACAAATTATTCTTTGTAGTCTGCATGACTTCATCTTTTTGTTTTGTGTAATGGTATCTTTCTATCAACTTGGTTAAAATTAAACAAGGTTGCCCAAGGAGGTTGTGAATGCTCCATCCCTGGCAGTGTTCAAGGCCAGGTTGGATGAAGCCGTGGGTGGTATGGTTTAGTGTGAGGTGTCCCTGCCCATGGCAGGGGGGTTGGAACTAGATGATCTTAAGGTCCTTTCCAACCCTAACTATTCTATGATTCTATGGAACATTTTCTGAGACTGTCCTGTCAAATTCTGCATTTTAAAAGATAAAGTCACAATAGTTTGATTGCTGATTTTGAAGATGGAACTTTTATGTCCATCAGTTCTATTATCCATTTTTACACTAATTCTGACTTTAGTCAAGAATAATTTTAAATTAATTGTTTTTATTATTTCTTTTTTTAGAACTTGAAGAGTTGGGCAAGATTTGTAAATCTCAATTGTGCACTTGAAAGAAGTGCAGGTTTTGACAGAATTTAGATTCATTAACCCAAGTGGGCAAGAAATCAAAAAAAGAGAGACAAAATTATGCCAATGCACTTTGCTTGTAATACTGTTCTCTTGATTCAATTCAAAATTGAAATCATTGTTTCCCATCTAAGTGAAAGGTTCACCTGAAATTCAGAAAGAAGGTGTCCCTATTCAGAAATCACTTTAAGGACCCAATATATCATGGGCTGGTTAAGAACACAGCAGGAAACCACCTTGCATTTCAGGGGAATAGAAAGGAGGAAGAAAGAGAAGGCAGCTGTTTTTTTGCATAACAGTCTAATGATCATTACATTTCTCAGATGTAGGCTATGTTAGATTCAGATTTAATTCTCTCCTCAGCCTGAGGGAATTCACATATCCCACTTCCCAGCTTGGCCTAAATTCCATTCTCCTCTTCTAATATCTTTTCCCCCTTGAAATCTTTTCTGTCAAGCATTTTACCCTGTCCCAGAAAGGTATCCTTTCTCTGACCTTTCTCTGTAGGAAGAAAGAAAACTGCAGAATTTAATATTTCATCACATGGCTACTGCCACACCTCCTTAATTGAGTGAAGAAGGAATAAGAAACCAACATCAGGAAGCATTATGTGAAGAGTTTTCTAAATGTCAGCACATGCATTCCCCAGACTTTTCAGGACTGGGAAGACTTAAAGGTAATTTGTCAGAGAGAAAGAACTGATCGAGAATTCACCCATGTAAATCGATGACCTTTAAGTCAAAAGGAAGTCTCTTAGCTGGTAAAGATGCAGCATTACTTATAAAAGAACAAAATACTAATGGGCCAATCTGAGTCTTATGAAGTATCTACTTGTAGATATAAAGATACGGTTCAAGAAAAGATGGTCTGCAACAGGATTAAGAAGACCAGACTTCCTTTTATGCCTTGCTATAGAGCTCTGAGATTCTATTAGGAGAGCTGTCTGGAAAAGCCTGGTTCACACTCAGCATCTAAATACATTAACCATTTTTTAAAAGCATTCAGCGTCTACTAACTCCATCTTCTCAAAAAAAAAAACATTTTCAGGGCTAAGTGTCTTTTAAACAGGATTTATAGCACTGTTCTACCATTTAGAGACATGAATATATGTTAGGCATTTGTTATTGCTATAGCACTAATGAAACTAACCAGTTAGTATTATATAAAAGACCTTTTTAATAGCAGCCACCTTTAAAAGAGAGATTTGGTCTTTGATCATTCCTTATGATGACTGCAGCTGTAGTATTCCTGACACCTGTGTCAGTATGTGTTTTTCACCCAATATTGTCTTAAATGTTCATAGGGCTTCAGAGTTGTTATTTTGTTGCAGTATCTTCCAAATTGTGTAAATCAGAAATCACAAACTGGATTCTGAAAGGGAAGAAAACATAAAATTTAGCAAACACAGATAACTTTCTGGGAGATGTTCTATTTTCACAAATTATGTTATTAAAGAATAGGTGATGTAATATTATCACCAAATTAGCAGCAGTTGCCTTTGAATCTGATCTTTTGCAGTGTAATTCTGAGGCTACCTTTCTTTAAAGTCAGTGGATATAACAGTGAAAGAAAACTATTAGATCAAGATATACTCTGATACATAATAAAATATTAAAAAATGAACAGAGATCAGCTCCAAGGCAAATCTAGTTTTCTTTCTAGAACCAAGCTTTATTGAGTCTTACAGACACAACATATTTGTTGGCTTTCCTAAGTATCACTAATTATCTAGATATCCAAAATAACAGTGCAGTGTTTGAGACCCAGTGTAGTGTTTGTTAGTAAACAGAGATCAGTGAATGGGATAAGAGTGGGAATCAGAGAATGCCTCCTATTAAACACTGAGAGAAAGTTATTGTGCTCCCTGATGTAAATGCCTGACTGAAAGGGAGAGGTCTTCAGTCCACACTGTTTTCCTGAGTTACCCACCGATGTTGTCTGCCACTGATTATTGTCAGTGATTGGTAATACGCTTCAGGTGGAAGCAGAGAAAAACACACAGTGCTCTGTGAAGAATCACTAGCCAGAATTTGCTCTAGCACAAACAGATGCTGCTGCCAACATCTCTGTTCCACTTGGCTGTTTTATAACTGCTACCAATGGATGTTTTGGCCCACCTCCTTTTCATAAGGTAAACATTGTATTACATGTGGAAATGCAGACACTAATGGCTTTTTTAATTATCTCTACCACTTCCAAGAGTTCAAAGATTTTGTCCCAAGTATGTTTAGAAAAGACAGTAAGCTAATACACTGAAAAAAATGTAAATAATATTAAGCGAATGTACATTAATGCATCTCTCTTCAGCAGATACTTGCAGAAGCAGTATCAGCTTTCCACTGGTAAAAGCTTATTGAGTGTGAAACAGCCAATGAAATTCAAAATTTGAATGAAACTGAATGCAAGATTCTTAAACTTGCATTTCAGTGAATTTTGTGTTGAAGAAAATGTGGTTTTCATTGTTTTTCACTGTTGCACATTGTCTTGATCTGGTATCATGAGCTTCATAGCTGTTGAATGGAAAATGTAACTTGAATTGATAGCATATAATCCTGCAAATGCATATGTATATTTAGCTTTTATAGAACTGTGACAGGTTAACTAGAGGGGAGAGACCATTTTTGTGCAAGAGAGTATTTTTCACTGTGCCTCTGCAGGTAAATATTTTCCTGAAAAATTGCATGAAAATTCTACACAAAAATACCTTCTACAATAAAGTCGTTCCAGAAACGTGGAACTTGCACTCTGACATTACTTTGATTACACTGTGATTTGTCGCAGGCTGTATTAGTGGGCAAGCAGAAGTTCCATTCAAGTTTATCGTTCATTTTTAAGTAATGCGGACACCAGGAAAAAGCATACTGTTGCACTCAGGGAAGTAAAGCTGTGGCTGTTGCCTGTCTCCACATTTACTCCACAAAGGAAAGGCCACCATGCATGTTCACTTGAATAGCTAAGGTTGTGCAGCACATTTTACATGCCAGCTACACAAGTTGGGTCTCATTAATGAATTTTTACAATCACAAAGTGTTCTTAGAAATTTGAGAAACAGTAGAGAAAATCTCTTTTACAAACAGCTACACAATTTTAAAATGCTATTTAAATATTGTCATTATGAATTACTTCCCTGTAATTTTTCCTTCATCACTAATTATTGTATTCAATATGTGCTGAAATGTTAGCTGCCCACAGTTCATGAGGATCAAGTTCTTTCTTTGTCCTGTTTAAGCTGAATCCTCTTAGAAGTTCTTTTTTTTTTCTTGCTCTCTACTTTTCACTTCTTCTTAGTAATATAATACCTGCATTAATTTATTTGCATTGTGTAACAGTGAGATAAACACTGAATTATTATTTCACCTCATCATGAACTTGGAAAAGCATCTTTACTTCTCATTTATTTTTTAACCCATAATTCACATATGGTTTTTAAACTTCGTTTACCTTTTGTGCAGGTTCTTGCTCAAATCATTATGTTTTATTGGCTTTTTCCTGATGCTTATAATTTGCAACACTCCTCTGAGACTGGAAAGGGCTGACGTATCAAGAGGTCAAGTAACTTACCAAAGATAAGAGTGGCTGTTTATGTCAAAGCCAACTGTGATTGCAAACTGTACTTCATCCTCAGCCTTTCTTCCTAGCGCATAAATGTGAAATCACCTCTGTGTTCCAGCAGATCACGCTTCATTTTCTCAGGCTGATACTTCCTTTGATTTGTTGGTTGCCCAGAATAGGCAAAATGAGATGCCAAATAAAAAAAGTACTCAGATCAGAACAGAAAACTCAGAGAAAGATGAACTCGTACTCTCAACTGGGCTCCCACTGGTTCTGGAAGAGCTACTCCAGAATACTTTTCCTCAGAAAGAAAAAGATGCAACGTATCAGGAGAACAACACATTTTCCTGCTCCTTGGATTTAGACCAGCAGAGCTCCCTGAGGCTGCTGTTCTTGCCATCCTTTTGTGGAGAGGGCCAGGGCTGGTGGCATCCTGCTCTTCAGCAGGCGGCTGTCTTGGCTCCTTATGAACTTGGCCTTTCTTGTTTCAAAACAACAAACTTTATATAGAGACTTTTTTTTTTTTCAATTCAAAAAAAGCAATGATTAAGCAATACATGTAATAAGCACATGTAAAAATTGTAGGGTATCATTATGCACTGTAGCTCTTTATGTTAGGACCAAAGCAAAAGTATTAGCAAGTCAAAATGCCCCATTTGCTCACACAGATGCCCTGTTTGCACTTTGCAGCTGCTCTTCACTGACTTTCTACATGAATAGGTGGCTGCATAAGGTTCAAGGTGAATCATTTCCTCAAACACCAATTTTTTTCTAGTATAATTTGCAGTGATATGAAGCAAGGTTTCTCTGTACCTGCTCATTTGACAGAATGGGAGAACAATGACACAGAGAATTTTAGTGATGTGTCCATCCACAGTATGCTATACATGAAGGCAGTAGTCAAACAAGAACCATGACATAAAGCTTTCATTACCTGTAGCTGTTGACTTCACCTGGTGCAATGATGTCTGGATATTGATCTGTACGCCGATTTGCTGTTTTTGCCTTCTAGAACAGAAAATTGATCATGAGTGTTTCAGGCCATATTTCCCAGAAAGAGTTCCTATACTATAAAGATCTTTTTTTCTCTATTGTCCAAAGTGCATATATACCATTATATAACCAATTAAGCAAATATGTTTCTTTTTCTAAATGATTAAGCATGCTTCTTGATTTGTCTGTTTAATGCACTGATACCAGCTAAAGAATGGTGTTTGGTCTAGCCCATCTGCTTTACCCTGTGGACGAGGCAGAATATAGATGTTTGGTGGGAAGAGTTTCAGTTTCTCCATTTTACAATATCATTAGGAAGCCATTGTTCTAATAATAATAATTCCCATTTGACATCATGGGGGTAAAAAGAAATCATTGCTGACATCAAAAATGAGGTGATATTTCAGCAGTATTATTTCACTGAAGATAAAATGGAACTCTTTATTATTCCCAGTGCTTTTAAAGAAAGCTGAGCAAGGCTTATACTGACCCTGGAGCTTATATACCTTAATGCATCTATAACCAGTATGAAATAAGAAATTTTAATTGTTACTCTGTATTTTTTGGCTGTCCCTTCTGAGAACCACAAATTTTGTGCCTGCTTGAAGGAAAATAATCACTATCTGAGAATAAGCTTGGGAGAGCACAATTATCTTAATTTTCTCCATTACTTATAATTTATATGAAAGACCCCAAACAAGTGAAAACACTAAGTGTATTACAAAAAGTGATAATTTTCTTACAAACTTCATACTGGAGCCTTTACTTGGAATCCATACAGATCACATAAAGAGGTCTGAGATCTGAAGAGATTGCCCAGAAGAGGGTTACAAGTTTTATTTCACTTTTTATGAATAGGCATTTTATTCTCTGCACATTGCTGTGTGAGTTGCTTTCTATCAAAAGGACACAGCCAAGGTCTGTTTCATCAGTTGTAAACAATATTTTTCCATTTTTGTTTGTGATAGCACATTAGAAGCTCCCATTCCCCTTCCCTTTGTACAGACATATTCAGTTTATGATTCTAGTCTTTGTATATTTTTCCATCCTAAATCAAACTGTGTAGCACATATGTGACTTTATCCAAATATACTTGCAAAAGAGTGTGTATGCCTAAGTTTGGCAATATTTCCTAAATTTGAGATCTGTTCTTGATCTACTTCTGTCCTTTTTTTTTCTTTTTTTTCTTTTTTTTTTAATTTAGAGGACATAAGGAGAGTAATAAAGGCTGCAAACAATTAGAGCAACAGGATGCAAGTCTACTGCCTTTAAAATTGACAGCAATACTCTAATTAAAGAAAGTTCAGGAAATACGGATTCTTGCCATGTCTTCACTTTATAGAACTGGTCACATACTTGCAAGTACTGTCTCCTCTGTATAACAAGAGCCTAATCAAAATATTTCATAGTCTTTTCACAATGAAAGTTGTTAGGAAATTTTTTCAATGAAATATGTGATGGGATTGTCACGTTATTTTCTTCCAGGCAAATATGCTTATAACCGAGCAGTCACAGCTCAGCTGCTGCTGAGTTACTCCTCCTCAGCTATTCTCAGAAATAAGATCTGAGTTCTTACAAGCATGCAAATATTTAATAGATATAAGCCTTAAAAAAAAAATCAAAATTAGTGGTTACCAGTTGCAGTAAAATGTTTCAATCGAAAATGAATTCTGTGTTTTCAGTGTAAACAGGACTCATTCTAAGCACAAATAGTTTGGACATTATCCCCAAGAATTTTAGCATGCATGAACTGAATGCTTAATATTATTTCCTGTGAACACAATGAGCCCTTTCACATGACATAGTTTGGAACGTACAAGCATGTTTTTCCTCAGAAATATTAGATAAACATTTCTCTTCTTGAAAATCATTCCCTTATTAGCCTTTTCATTTGTTTCTCCTTGCTCAAGTGCTCAGAAATGTATCTTTTTTTTCTCCTAACTGATCAACTGCTTTAGTTCTTGTGATACTTCACATAGTTACAAAGACTATATTGGTTAGGTCAGTCCACCACTAGACTACCACTGTGTTTAATAATAGATACCTAAATGCAGAACCCTGCTTTAATTAGATCACAGAGCACCACTGAACCCAGTCTTGCTCTCCCACAGTCACATACACAGGGTTAGGAATGGGGCACTGGACACTGGTTTTCCCAAGGAAGCAAGGGACTGATTCACTATACACAAACATGCATTACGGGTTGTTTTCAGTCACTTTATAGTCATATGCATTCATAAATTTTGTTATGGTTGTAAGATGCAGACTTTGATGGTACAGAACTTACAGAAGAGCTTTAGATCACAGGAGCAACTGTAGATGAAGTTTATGTTGACAATTTATCAGCTCTTCTCCATCGAGGAAAATTGTTTTTCAGTGCCTGCCTATTAGCAGTCACATGCATATTATGAAACTGAGTTTTGGGGAGGACAGCCTGCCATCTGTCTTTTCTGTATTTTTCACAATGCATCATGCTAAAGTTAAAACTTTCTGTGCTTCAAAATGGTGTAAAATATGAGATGTCTATAATAGACACATTTGGAAAGAAAAATATACTAAGTAGAAATGTAAATCTTTAGAAACTATACAAAGAAGCAACTACTGGTGCTATACTTTCTTTTAGTTTCAGGTGCCCTTCATATTTTCCATACACCATAGTGCTCAACATGTGCTTTTGCTCCAGTTTTCAGGGTTCCTAAGCTGATAACTAATTAATATATAACTCAAGAAGTAAGAGAATGCTTTCTTCATAAACTCTTACTGGTTCGGGTTTGTGTGTGTGTATGAAATAAAACTGCAAATGCCTGATGTGGAGAATGAAAAAGATGTGTTCAGTTGCTTTTCTGTGTTCTGATACACTAAGATTTTATCAATAATATTGTTTTCCTGTAAAAATATCTGCCCCAGAGAAAATCTGCTGTGTAGCTGTCAGGATTACACCTCTCAGAATATACCTGTTTTGATTCCGTTAAATTGATAAAAACAGAACACTCTGCTATGTAGAAGGATTGCTGAAAAGAATATTCCGAAGCCCTTTCATGTGTAACAGCACTTGTATGGCAGTACATTTATTGTGCTGTAAATTCCATCACTGATTTTGGCCATTTCAAATTGATTCTGCAGTAACTGTAAGTAATGAACCTTGCAGATAAAGCCAAAGAAAAAATACAAACCAAATAAAATGAGCCAAACAAAACAAACAAAACAAAACAAAAAAACCCCAAACCAATAAACTTGTGCCTGTAGGAATACAAATTGTAGAGTTCATTTAGCATCAGTTTTTATCAGATCATGCAGCCAATACCCCGCAAAGCCAGAAAATACATCCAACAAAATATACAGTGCCATAGCCTTGGCTTTCTTTGAATTTAGCAGCTAACCCAGATAGTCAGTTATTTGAAGTGCATGTCTGCATGAAGTATGCTGTGGATTTCAGCTGAAATTTAAGGAAGGTGCTCAACATACGTGAATGACAAAAGCAGGAGAAATTATAATAGAAGTGGCTCAAACATGATAGTGAGCCAGATCCTGAGCTGTTTTACATGGTATGAGCAATACCAATGAATATTGCAGGGGTTTAGATCAATGTGCAGGGGGCTATTAATGACTCACCAGGTGAAAATATATAAAAGTCTCAAAAATTTATGTATGCTGCTAGCTTATTTCCCTTTCTTTACTGAGGGGTTCTGCCAGGTTAAAAAGAATGATGTGATAGCTTTTCTCCAGGTATGTTTAACAATCCCGTAGATGTTAACGGAGAATTTATGTGCTTGCTGAAGATTTCCATAGGATGGTTTTAAAACACATCAAAAAGGTGCTGTTCTAAGGCTTTTCACAATAGTTGTTAATTTTTATTGCATTCTATAGGAACAGACTGATCTTGATTTGCTAAATATTGTATAAATTTCTCACAATCTTATCAGTGGATGCCAAGATCATTTAGACTCAATTTGCAAATAGACCATGGATCAAGTCCCACTAAATCAGTGGGCTGATCATGTGGTTAACGCATATATGAATGTACATGCATGTTCTACCCTTACCTGTTACATGAAGAGCTAACTTCAGATTTTAACTCAAATGCTGAAAAGACAAGTTTTCTGCTACATAGTTTTCCTGACATTACAGGAAAGAGAAACAAGGCCATGTTTTATTTTCTGTGCAAAAATAAATAAATGTCTGGGCTTGGGCTTGGGTTTCTACAAGCCCTGCAGTACTTCCATGCATCCCAGCTTGCAAGCTCATGTATCTTACAGTCTTCATTGTGTGCTGAATTCATTCTGTGTGTCTTCTTGTACCTAACTCTGCAGATTTATCTGAACCTCTGTATTGTCTGTGAGAGATATCAAATTCTGATTTTGAGATCAAAATGCTTGGGCCTATTCTATCCTTATATAGGCCATAGAGAAGCCCATAGTTTAAGTCATGTTCCTTGCCTCTCTCTATAAAAAAAGTCTCTTGTCAATTTGTCCAGTCTACAGCAGCTTAAGTGACACACAGAGGAAAAAAGACAGAAACTCAGGCTTTCAGTTAAACACTAAATATGATGAAAGACGATAAAATAATGAGAGTTGGGAATGCTGTTTTTCTTCTCACTCTGCTGTTTTGTGTTGCAATGAGGAAACATAGTGAGCAAGTCTGAAGTCTTGTGAATAGCCCCTAGTAACCAAAAGCAAAGAAACCTTGCTCATTATCTCTACTCCCCTTTTGAATAAACATTTCAGCCATCATAAATGAGTGTGACATGAAGGGCAAATGAATGACTCTCATTCCAGATGAGAAACATTTGACAACTGAGTAACCTGAAGGTTGTAAAGGTGGAGGTCCTGTGACTGCTGGATGATGGGGCAGGCATACCATTTATTTCAATACAACCTGAGATGCATCATACTCTTAAAAGAGAGACTGCCAGCCTTGCAGAGCATGGGTTCTACTTGTTCAAACTGACTTTTAGGACTGTAGTGAGTGAAAGACAGAGCTGTCCTAATTTTTTCTTGTTATTCTGTAAAATTACATAGATTAGTTATATATAAGCAAAGGTTCAGTGTGGACTGAAAGATGGCATGCAACACCCCTACTGTATCTCATTTTTAAATACAACTGATATGGAAGTAATTTCTGGGTAACCTGTTTTTAAAAAAAAATATGTATTCTAGGTGGGTTAATAAAAGAAAATTAATCTCTGCATGTTAAACTTGCCAGCTTTTGAATTAATTGAATGACTGTGACAATCAATTAATAATTGTTAAGCAAACAACAGAAAATCAGTGAATTAAAAATTACTAAATTGATTCCAATGCGGATAAAGCAAGAGGCTGCCATAATTTTTCAGTGTAGATTCAAGAGCACGAATCTTCTCTCATCAGTTCTTGCTCTCCATTTATCCACATCTGGCATTTAAAACAATGCTGTTTTATTATTATTTTTACAAATAAATTGCTATCTACAACCTAGCTTGGTACATTAAGTGGATTATAGAAACAAATCATAAATAGTAGTCCATTTGTAGCTGTCAAGGAGAAGGTCAGAGCTTTGCAAAGACCATCCATTTCCAAGTGGAATAAAAGTTTTTTCTTCAAAGAGAAATCACATACCTTGTTTAGGTGGATTTCAGCTAGTAATGACAGTACCATTTCTTGAAATACCCACAAAATCCCTCCTCTCCAGAAAATTGACTTGATTTTGGTTCACGTCTCTTGCAAAACTGGGGCAATTTAACATGAAACAAATCTCATCACTGAGTATTTCTTGGCAAAATTTATTTGATTGAAGGTATATATTTTTATTTTCCTATTCTTCAGATGTCTCAGCAGAAGCTTAGGATGGCACTGGAGTCACATGGAGATCACATGGCCATGGAAAGGAGCTAGATCCAAACATTTATGACCTATTGCTTTCACTGCCACTGAGCACACAGTTTGCATGTCTCAATGTACCAGTATTATTTTGTTGCATTTCACAGAGTTGTGAAAAATAAGACTGTATACTCTTTTTTTGCAGGAAGTCATACAGAGATTTGTTTCAGGAAGGACATCTCCTAATGGACTTGTTCCTTTCATGTATGTTAATTTGCAGTGCTTAGTAAACAGTAGGTAACACCTTCTTTGCGTCTTAGTATGAGGGAGCTCATAAGCTAGAACACTTATACTGAAACTAGAAATCGAATTGTAGACATCTGAGTAAATACAGTATGTCAAGGAAAAGTCAAAGACTTTTGCAAAGATTTCTCAGGCAAATGTGTCTACAGGGGATTGCCATGTAATTCAGACTAGCTACTGAGCCAGCACCATCCCTGAGCAGAAGTCTGCATTATACCTTGGTATAAATGACATTCAAATTGTAGTTCTTTTTCACAGTGTGTCCCTGCTTTACTATGAGAAAAAATCAGAGCTTTCCACACATTTATCCACAAAATAAGGAAGAGTGAATATGACTTCTCTTGACTAACTTCAGAATGAGTTCTGGGGTTGCAACCCCAGGTGGAGAGCTTGAGAACATAAACGTAACTGTCTTAATAAAGGCTAAGTTGACAAATCCTTTTCTGTCTTTACAGACAATAGGATTTTCAACATTTTTCCTCTTTGTGTGGACAAAATGCATTAATATCAGATATTTTGTTTACGTAGCCCTTGCTCACTGTGCAGAGAATCACCTAAGGTAATCATTGGACTGCTAAGAACTGCATCAAATAAAACAGTACGGAAAGAAAAAAACAGACAAACAAACAAACAAAACTCCTTTATTTCTCCCTTCAAAGATAGAAATAAAGACACTACCTCTGAAGAATACTTGTTATTGGTTGTCTTTAGTGCAACAAGATTTGATTGCCCTGACATAGAGGATCCAGGCTGTTTTTATAAAACTTTTCCACCCTTTCTATTGCAGAATGATGTAGCCAGTTTCCACCCCACCCCCCAATACTGTGAATAAACCACACTGGAACTGATGCAACAAAAGTCCTTCAGCTTTTAATTGTAACTGTTGACAGAAATACCAGAATTCTGGAGTAGTGAGCTCTGAGAGAGTTTGCTCTTGGGCAGGGATGACAATTCCTTTATTAGAACCCTGCACACTTCAATAGCTAAATGCTTTCAACTTTCTTTAAGTAGTATTAAGGAAAAAATATCCTCAAGGCATTATTTTTACAGGGGACTTCAAACATTCATGAGGAAAAAAGAAAAAACGCAACACATTTGAACACCGAGGGATTTGCAGTAGAAAATCTGTTACAGTGAAGCTATCTTTTGAGTTTCAGGGTTAAGTAAGTATTGGCCATAAATATGGGATGCAGACTACCAAAAATTCTGAGGCATTCCAGACTCCTAGCTTAAGTCAGCAGTAGTCAGATTCTACAGTATATCATATAGAAATAAATTAGTTATATTAGCTAGATTTTAAATCAGCTGTGTTTCATTTATTCCCTGAGTTCAACATACAAAATCCATTATACCATTTGCTAGAAGTATAAGAAAATCCTGAGTTCTTAATCTTTTTCCTATATAGACCTAATTCTGCAATAACTCAATATTAGATATTTTAAAGTTTATATTTAAAAGCAGCTGTGAAGCAAGCAGATATGCAAGGATAAATCTGCTCATCTTGAATCCGTCTGCAAATGGTCTGCTCTGGAGGTCATATCAAAGAGATTCTTTTCCAGCTTAAACCTGTCTTTTCTAAATAGATCTCAACCTGATGTCATTTAATGCATTGATGTCTGGTTTCTTAGTCATTATATTTGCTGTATTACATATCAAAAGGACTCTTGAGGAATTCCCCCGAATTGATAATTCTAATTTCTTATGTATAGCTACTCTATATTCACTCTGAGGACAGCTGTATTGTATGCTAAAACACGAATTGTAAAAATTGATCCCTTTGTATGTAGGTCTGTATTAAATTGAGATACTCTATTTTTTCCTGTTTGTTGCCACACATGAGTTCCTGGTGTCAGTTTGTATTTGGCTGTTTGAGCATATTAAAGTTTTGCTAGGGCTTATGATGTTCTTGCCAAGAGCACTCTTGCAGCAGTCTGCACTAGAACAGTCTTTGTGCCAATTACTTAAAAAAGTATTCCTTTATAAAGTCAATTTTTATGGCTACATTTTCAGGTTGCAGTGTGGTGATTTTCTTTAGTTTCTTCTTTTTCTATTTATTTTTTTAATGTTGATATATTCAAATGCTTGCATATTTTAGATTATGAAAAAAATAATGCACTCTTGATAGATTGAGTTGTTAATAGCACATCTTAAAAAGGAAAAGGGTTCAAAGGTACTAAAATAAAATCCAGCATGTTGAATTACTATTTGTATTATAAGCCTGATTTCAGGAATGTCAGCTCTAAAACAGCTTTTATTTAGGGAAAAGCAACTTGCTAATCCATTGAAATTAATAAAATTCACAACACAGGAAAGGAAGGCATGATAACATATTTTACAATATAAATTTGCTTTTGAATGGGAAGTCTTGGTCATACAACTTTTACTACCGCAATGAATTCCAATGCAACCCTGGACCTCAGAATTCTGATGTGAGAGCCATCATGGTGATAAAGATATACATGTGTTCATATATAGTGAAGGACACTGTGCTATCCCATACTAAACAATAACTGCTGATCTATTACCCCAAATAGTAAAATAGGAATGCTGTTGTGTAACAGAATGAAAAATTAGCTTTAAATTGATGATCTAACAATGTTAATCTAAAGGATATTGAAATTTTCATAGCAAATATATATTTATCAATTATTCTTGAGCAATCTCTGCTCTGTTGTTCATTTCCCAGCCTATTAAAATTTGATAACTCTAGAAAAACAGCCTGTTGCACACTTCTGAAAAAACTTTTTTTTTTTTAATGGCAGCTTTAGGAATTGTTACCCTGCCACAGTTTTCCCTTACTCCAACAGAGAAGTTGTAGTTTATTCTTTAGATAACCCTAACCTAGCCGTATACAGATCAGGGAGCTTCATATGACAGAAGTAACATGGGTAATGTCAGGTTCTTGTTTTGTCTTCATTCTTTTGAAGAGTTAGAAAGCTGTCCTCACTCTCTTCCCTTTAGCTTATTATCTAGTGAGAGGCAAGTGGGAGACAAGACGTTGTGCGTCCTGAGGTTGAGAAACAAGAAGCATTTTGCACATGTACTCAAAATAGTAACTTTTACACAGGAAAACAGCTATTCCCTGTGGTGTACTTGAATGAAAGTTGCTGTGGCTATTGTGCTTGCTGCTGGTCTCAACATTCATCATATGCAATAGATGATACTCTACTCAGGTCATTTTAGGGATTAAGATCTATGAACCGAGCCTGCCAAGCCAGAGTGTTTCTCATGTGGTGCTTGTCTTTAAGCACCAAATGAGTTTGAGGTCTCATAAGGATACTCTTAAAATCCCTTAGGATTAGCCTAAATTCTGCCTCTGACTGTTTTAAGCAGCAAAATGTCTTTTGAATCTTATTATTTGGAGTCAGTGTTATCAGAGGAAAGATGGAAAAAGCTTAGAGTGTGTCCAAAAACTGGTATTGACTTTTTAACAATAAAATACATCCAGAGCCCAAATATGCTGTTTAAATGTAAATACCATTTCCAGTTTCAGACTGTCTTTTGCAGGTGTATTTGAGGGGATTTGAAATGTACTTGTAGATGGAAAAGAGGCTATTGACCTTGAAACTATGTATGTGTTAGGAATAATGTTTGCCTTCCTTGAGATCAGACTTGTATTCTTTCAATGGGTGCTCAAGACCACAATTCTTAACAGTGGTTGAAGTAGCATTTGATGCATAACTGTATTAAGACTGACTGTATTTTACTTACAATGTTGTTTCTCAGGTGTTATAGATTACTGCCCCCTCTCTCTTTTTTTTTAACACGCATGGTTCAGAATGGCTCACTGACAGCTGCACTAACTACTAGTTTCCTTTGTTCTGGTGTGGAATTGATATGATAGGATAAGGTTTGAGTACAGAAGCAATGTCATTTCTTAGGTAGACTATTATAGTCAGAAAAAAAACCAAAAAAAAAGACAGGTTTTTCCACATACAAGCAGTTTTTCAAGGTTTAAACTGAAACAGCAAACTTCTGAATCAGATGAGAGTTGAGAACAATTACTGTGAGTAGATGTTACTCTGTTATGCTGTCCAAGAGAAAAAGTAAGTTATCCTTGGAGATGGATGAAGTTAACAAGGAAAATAGTGGTATGATGGTTGTTTTATAGGCTGAAAGAGATAGTATATCTAACATAGATACAAGAGCATACATCTGCAAACTTTACCTTTCGCGACTTCTTTATCTGAGGGGTGTTTGATCAGGTTTCCAGGCATGTTGGAGTCCCCAAGAGTGGCCACTGGGCATGTACAAACTACTTGGCATGGCTCATGCTGCAAGCCCAACCTGTCCTCTGTGTGTTAAGCTAACTGTACCCAAGTTGGATGCATGTGGGACACATCAAACTTGCTGCACAAGTGCAATGTTCCAGCATATTGCAGCGGTAGTGATTCACTTTTTCAACACCAAACTATCATGCTGCATGGGATCTCCTGTTAGGAATACCACGCTTTTTATAGAAATGCAGTAAGTCTGAGAATGGAATATGCAAGTATTACTGGAGGTGTGTAAACACAAGGCCTTAATGAATCTCTCTGATCCCAGCTGCTGCTGAATGATAGTACAGGCAAGTAATTTATTTTCCCAAAGCTTTCCTGAAGAGTGGAAGAGCTGGCTTTGGTCTCAATGGGGATGGGGCAACGGAAGCCCAGAAATAAATGGCTTCTGACCATGAGAAAACAAATATAAATGTTTTAGTGAGTACACTGGGATACAGGGAGGAAAGAAGAGAACCATGTTAGATTTAAAAACCTATTCTAAAGTTTAAGTTGATAGGCATGGATATATTTTGTGTCAGAAAAAGTGAACCTTTATCACTGTGTGAGCTCCAGGTGTGACAGTGGACCCCATTTTCTTTGAGAAGTCCAGAGGAAGACCTGTTTCCAAATGTTCAGTCTTAGCTTAGAAATCACCTGAAACCATGCAGGACCCTTTGCCTTGTGGACTGTTTGTCATGCTAGTGTCACAGTCACGTTTTGAGATGCATGTCCATGTACCTGTGACTGAAGGAGCACACAAGTCTTTGACAGAAAAATGTAAAAACGTGCTTATAGTTTGTAGAGATATTTCTTAAGCCAATTCTAGCAGTACAAATTAATTGTGTTCTAAGGATTTAGGTGTTGATTTTGAAAGTATGAATAATGTCTTTGAGAGATTGAAACAAATATAATATCCTTATGAATCACAATTGTTTCTCTAAGGAGGAATAAATGTGTGTGAATTGTTTCTAAGAGAGCTAAATAAATACCTAGGTACACAAGCTAAAGTAAGATGTCTTCATATGTGACTGTCTTCTCAAAATTTGGGTCTAAGCAATAATTCTAAGGCTTCAAATATATTATCTTATTAGGAGAAATGAGGTGGAGGGAGCAATTCTGTCAGTGCTGTGGTGTCAGTCTCATAATAAATTGGCATAGTAATTTACACAGAGAACAAAAGAAATAGTTTAGAAATTTCTTTCTAATGGAAGTTTAAGTTTTGAAGAATACAGAAACATCTGAAAGGTGAAATTCACAGATTTTTCATGCTTGCAGGTTTTCATAGCCTCTGGTAATGCATGTCCTTACTTCTGACATGACATGTATGTGAAAAAGTGGATGTAATATTTAAAGATGTCTTTTGACAAAGAGAGTATTTCTATCTCCAGAGGTGAGAGTTGCTTTAAAGGATGATGAGCAGGTTCCAGATGTGTTTTTCAGTCGCTGGGCTTTCCTTTCCTTGAGTATTGGCAGAGGGAAGGTTTTATCAAGGTCTTTGTGATATGCTTGTTTATAATGAGTAGACATCAGTAGAGCACATCTTAAGTGCTTATCGCTAACAGATGACTGAAGAGAGCATATGGCAGGAAAAAGAAATATATATTTGTCCAAGCAGTGTGGCTTGTTAACACTCCCACACTCATAAACTGTGTTTACATGTACTTACAATATTTTGCAAATCCCTTTTCTAATCAGCTAAAAATAAAAGCCAAATAATGATTTTTTTTCCAATATTGGAGTGTCAGGCAAAGTTGATTTAGATTTTTTTTTAAGAAAGCAATCAAACAGAAAAAAAAAAAGAAGTTTTTTATGGTATTTGTTTTGCTTCAGCATGAGTTCTTTACAGCTGTGTATGTGTTATTTCACAGTGTTAGGAGTTTTATTGTTGCAGAATGCTTTTTGATTCACCAAAGTCCAAGTACAGCTATTACACAACTCAGTTACACTACAAGCAATGGCACAGGTCAGAATGGTCGATGTCAAACCCTGGTCTAGATCAGGTCACAAGGTTTATTTTGACCATACAATTACCCTCTGCATTAAATCATCATGCAAGTTGCTATATCTGCCAATAAATAGTTTGTAAGCAAAAGTCTCTGAACTGTTAACCAATTGCAGCTCCCATTAGATTTAAAAATGAGCCTTGCTACTAATTTCATTTAGGAAGTACATGCAGAAATGCTGGAAAATCTGTACAGCTCTTGACGTACAAAGTTTCTGATGATCCCTGCGATCAGGAATATAGTATTCACCCAAATTTTTATAACGGACAGAGCACAGTATCACTGTTTTCTCCTGCTGTGACATCTAAATGTGCCAGTCTATTCATATAGCATTATTAGAGACAAAACTGTTTTATTTTAAAGATGGATTTGGACTGTTGCATACTTTTCAGAAGAAAGCATTCATAAAGAAAACTGCACAGAAGAGGTGCATTTACTTTTAATTTTCAGAATATTCCTGGCAAATTTTTGTTAAATATTTACATCTGGGTCCAAGTATTGTCCTTCATGAAACAGTTTATTCTTGCAGTTTAGCTTCATTAAAGTCATAATATTGCTTTAGGATATGATAGACTGGTGCTGTGGGATTGAATTATAAAGAGATTAATTTTAGCTACCGGAGATAATTGACCCTATAATTCCTATCACCCCTAATCCCAGTTCAAATGAACCAGTGTTAAAAGTGGCAGTACTCACAATGTAGACAAGGTCATGACAGCTAGAATTGTTTTTTACTACCAATTAGATTTCCCACTTGGTGCATTTAACTAATGTTGTCATAGAAAGGGATTTCAGGCATGGAAATACAGTTTCTTTAGAGGCACGCAGGCACTGGAACTGATGGGTGGTTTGCTGTACATTTCCCAGTGTACAGAATCAGAATGCAAGTGAGTGCTGACCCCTAAAATTTGAAACCATGTGGGGATTTAGAACATGTTGTGATCTATGATAAAGCTAGGAACAAGCTAAATAATTTGAATCTGGAAGCAAACTCTCTTGAAATTCAACAATGTTAATATATGGTGGGTCTAGCAGGTTTGGAACTGCCTCTTGTAGTAATACTACATCTGAGGTGTATTTCAGATGAGGAATCAGAAAAAAGTGACTGCATAGAGAGTTGTTCAAAAACATCATGTTGATGTTTAGGTGCAAATGACATGGAAGTTTTTAAAAATACAAAGAAGAGATAAACGGATTTTAAGTATGATATATCTTAAAAATTCCCTCAAGTGATAGTGCCAACTTCAAACATATTAGCATAAGGACTCTTTTGAAAAAACAACAGAGCAACAATACTTTTGCATAGCATGTTCAGTATAAGATTATTTTTCACATTATTACTAGTTATCCATCAGCATTTTTTCAAGCATTTACAGATTTGAGTTTTGCAGTAAGCTGAAACTGCATGATAAAAAGAGACAGATAATGATAAAAAGCAAATGTATGTGAAAGTGTAGCTAGAAGGATCATAATATACTATTACTGCCCCTCCTGTGAAGTTAATCTTATTTCTTTTAGCTATTTCTTCATTAGTTAATGAGGTCTTGAGAAAAAAAAAGTAAAAATAAAGTGTGTTTGAAATGGTGTTTTTGCATCCTTGCCTTTAGGAGCTTTTTCAGATATTCACCCTTGGAAGGTGCATTAAGTGTGAACTGAGGCAATGATTACTTCAAATATGGATGGTCAAAAACCTGCAGCTGAAATGGACAAACACAGCAACTAATCACTTTGCTCATTCAGATTCACCACACTGGCTGAAGTCAACATGTAAAATAATGGAGAAGGGAGATATTTTAATGATTAGGTTAAAAAAAAAGAAACAAACTTCAAGTCTTAGATCACAGATCTGAATTGGATTTGAACTTGAATGCACTTTGGTTTGCAGTCTTACTAATGAAAATTTTTCCTCTTTCTTACTTTCTATTAACACTCAATCTCAGATCAGAAGCAAAGAGCTTGGCTGCTGTCTTTGTGAGATGAGTATTAGTGGACTTATAATTACATCCCATATCTGTCACTTCCTTGCATGCACCTGGCACCAACCAACATCTCCATTGACCACTGGGTAGTGTGTCTGGGATCACAGTGAAAGGGGCTCCCATCTCCTAGAAGCCTTCTCATCCTGTTGATGCTGTAACATGCTGAGGGTGAAAACCTGGGACAGCCCTCAACTGCAAGTTCCTATAGATCTCCTATCCATGAGTACAGCAAATGCAGTTTCCTTTCAGTTGACATCTGGCAACAGTGCTGTATTTACATTCTTTCGTTTAAAAAACAAACAAACAAACACCTCTTTCTTTATCCACAGAACACCTTTAAGAGTGAATTATTCTTTTGCCAGTTTCAATTTACCCCATTTAAGCAAACAGCATTCTTAGAATTTCATTCTCCAGGGGTGTAATTGGATTTTCCGGGCATCGTCTGGCATTATCTTGTGAATAGGGAAAGAATCCGTCTGACCCCAGAACTCTCTATATGTACATAGTGTGCTAAGCAAAGGCATTACATGTCTACAAGCTCTTAAAAAAGCTTGCTGTGGATGCAGGAAGACCATCCTGCAGCTGAGCTCATTGATCACTTCTAGGCTGTTGCTTCTCAAATTGCCAACCACAAGGAAGTAATTCAAGGCTGTGATCATGTCTCCATGGTGTAGGTGACTAGCAATTCAATTAAATCCATTCTGGAAAAGGTTCAAAACTGTCTATCTTTTTGTCTCATATTCGATTTCCAGTTGTTATAAAATCAATGTTTTATTAATTTCTACCTTCACTATTTCAGTTTCATCCCACTCTCTTCTTTTCTTTAATTTCTGATTTGGTTCTTTTCCTCATTTTTTTCTGCAACCACCACAACAAATATCAATACCACAAGAGTTCTGAGGTTTTTATCTGATGAATGTGAAGCATTTGCTTGTTAATGTTCTTGCCTTCTTTTTTGCCATGAGGACATATAGAACATGTTGACAGCCAATATTAATAAGCTTAACACTAATACTGGCAGTTACTTAGTACAATTTTTGGCTGTTAAGAGGTCTGTAAGGAAGAGTAATGCTATCTGTTAAAAGAAACTGATGTCACAGTTGCATTCAGAATTCACTGGGGTTTCTTTTGTTGTTTTTATTTTCCAGGTGATTCATATAACAGGCCGGTTACGTCTGAGAGTGTCACTGTCCCACGGACGGACAGTACCCAGCCAAATCATGGGACTTGTTGTCGTTGCTCATGCTTTGCCTCCTCCTACAATTAATGAAGTCAGGATTGACTGCCACATGTTTGTCACTCGTGTGAATATGGACCTCAATATCATTTACTGTGAAAATAGGTACAGCTTTTAGCCCTTTCCTTCTTTGTTTTATCCGTGTGTATTCTGTGTTCCATGGGCTTTGCAAAAAGCTTTAAAACTATGACTCCTGTAGCGTCATCTGGGTGTTGTATGAGAGCATTGAATTCACTCTCGTCATCATCACCTTCATGTTCATTACATTATTAGAACATAAAGGTAAACTTAAAACTATAATTTGCATGGTATCTTGCTGGCATAGGGGAAGATAGGCCAGGAAAGATTCCACTAAGCTTTCCCTGCTTTTTACAATCTCTCACCGTCCCTCTCAGAGGCAAGATTTGGGACTAGACAGACGTTGGTCTGACCTGTATAGCTGTCCTTATGCTTCCCCGTCCTCCCCTCCACAAGTCGTTCTGTCTGAAGTTTTAAAGTTTTCCATTTTTGAACTAATTTGCAGATTACAGCACATCGTGCTCAGTGTTTAATGGAACAGAAGCACAGATGGCCTAGATAGTAGGCTAGAGAGGTGGGATCTGTTGCAGTAAGAGGTGGGAAAACTGTAGAATAAAATTGGTTAAGGGCATACTGGGAAGACAGCAGTGAAATGGGAACAGGTGATGAGAAGTTATTGGGGGGGGGGCTATGCTCAGTGTGACAGCAACACGTCATCTAGGAAGGTGAAAGATGGGATTTAAATTCAGCTGTCTACTGCCTGGGGGGTGGCAGCTGGTACCATTAGGGGGTGCCCATGGGGGTCTGTCAAAGAGGGGCTTGGCAGCCAGGCCCCATCCCACCATCCCAGCCTGGAGCAGGGCAGCAGGGGGCATGGGGCAGCACCAGCCCCAGGCATTGGGCACCTTCCTGGGGACAGGCCGAGGGCAGGACTTGGGCCAGTAGCCAGTCAGGGCAGGGATGTGGGAAGCTGGAGACAGGCCCTGTTGCAGCATCACTGGGGCAGGGGCTGATGCCCTGGGGAGCTGACATGGTGTTCTGGGCTGTGGGCAGGGTTTGGAGAGCCCTGGGAGGGTGAAATGACATCTGGGTCTGGGCAAGATCATTAAGGCTTATTGGTGTCCTCAGGGCCCTGGAAAATAAAAGTAAATCCAGGGAACAGGATATCTGAGGAAGAAGATATAAGTAATAAAGAAGTTTGGATGCACTGATGGAAGTCTGAGCTTGGGGGAAAGGTTGGAAAGGAAGAAGAAAAGTAATGCAGCCAAAAGAAATTTTGTCAAGGAGATCATCAAAAAGTAGAACAATCAAGATGGGTAATGCAAGCTTTTCATGTGACAGCAGACATGGTATATTATAAGTTAATAGTGGAAACTCTCTGAAATGAGCAATCATAATTGTTCAATCATAACAGAGTAGCTATGATCAGTATAGCCCATCAATATAAATTTCTATAAAAATGGATAAGTGCAAATGCTTTGTTGAATCAGGGCCTTAAACAATTTCAATAAACTTGGATTTCAGTTAAGAGGTTATCTTTGCTGTCATGTTTCTGAACTGCCACAATAGTATTATTAATAATATTACTTGGCTACTAGAGAGAACACTTCATCTAAACTTCCAAAGCGTTATCTAGAAGAGAATATATTAGTCTATTTTTTAAGCTTGGAAAATTTGCTCTGTAGAAAGTGGCTTGCACAAGGTCACAGAGAAGGCTTCCTTAGAAGTATTAAAGTTTGGGCTGAGTTTTTCCCTGTGCCTCTAACCAGTGAGCATCTAGATTCTGCATATTCTGGCAGATGGTGAAAATGCTCTGGGGATTAGAAGCAGGATCTAGAAGAAACCTTTTGCCTTTGATTTGACTGCAGCCTACCCAGGTAGTAATGGAAAGCTGCTACTACTACAGAGCTCTTCAATGGCCTCTGAAATGAGTTGCTGGTATCTGTCCATTAAGGTAAAGGCAACATTATAAAGCAACTTTGCATTTTTTGCTATAGATTTTTCTTATCTACTAGAGTAGAATGCATATGATGGTACCTGAATTTATGTTGCAATAGTTCCATTTTAAGCCCTTGTGTTAGTGTTAAAAGTACTTTATAAAAGGAATTTCACATAGTAGAAACACTTCTTCAGGGCTGGGAGGTGAATGTTAGCTCACTGAGGCAGCGGGATTTCCATTGATGGAAACTGGAGCAAGATTGACAGGACCTGGATTTCATCACGAGTACAAAGCAGAATATTACTGTAAAAGCTGGAGTAATAGTAAGGACAGAGGAGGGGAAGGAATTCACTGAACAGCTGATTGAAACTGTCAGATGAATTCTCTGGGCATCTGCCAAGGCCATTCTCCGAGTCAGGGAAGTTGGGATCTCTCTTCTGGGACAATAGAAAAGGAAATAAGTATCCCATCATGAATAAATGGGCTTGACTCCTGGCATTTGTGGGCAGCCAGGAAATTCTTTGTGGTGCCACAGTAAAGAAAGCACAACATTGATGAAAACAGAAAAAAACGAATCCATGCTGGGGAAGCTGTAAGCACTCTTTATGGAGCAATGGGGAGTTGCTGGCAGCTGCAGGGAATATAGAGCAGAAGCCATGCTACTTAACTAAAACGAATGTTCACAGTGGACCATTGGATCAGCAGGGGTGAGATCAATAGTACTCCTAGTTTTCCAAGTGGCTGCCTGCCTGCAACAGCAGGGAACAGGAGTGACATTACTCAAGTCTTTGGGTGCATCTTGTTACTTTCCTCTGAATGAAGAGATCTGCATCAGTCCTGGACTCAGTGCACAAACTAGTAAACAGTTTGCTTTCCTCTGGGACAAGATCTGTTAGCTAATACAGTGGCTTTTTCTAACATTTAATATTTTGTTCTGAGAGTGTTAAATGGGGATGTAAAATTCTGTCATCTAAAGTGTGGTATATTAAGCCATGTCTGTTTTCCAAATGCAGTATTCGTCATCTTTATGACATCTAAACTTCACCATCTAGTCTAAAATAGTCTAGAATAGTCTAGAATTTCTTTAGTAGTCTCTGGAGTGAGAAAAGCACCTACAGAGGAAAATCATCTTAGACAAAGATAAATAAAGCAAAATAAAGAGACCACTACTAAAGTACAGCATCAGTCTGTGTATTTTCAGCGTCAGTGGTTAGTGACTGGAGCTCCATCTGGAGAGAGCCTAGCCCAGTTTAATGTGGACTGCTATAGCCATATTTGCTAATAAGATGCCCAAAATGAAATAAGCCAGTACATATGGTGCTTTCCAAATGGAAGAGATTTTGGCCCGTTGGCTATGACAGTGGTTGCTGATATGCAGAAACAGTCTTGTGTAGGGAGCCTCAAGCCTACAAATGTGTGCACAATTTGGTCCTAACTCAGCAAAGAACTGTACCATACCTACCCTTAAATTTCAGTCATGTTAACAGCACTGTAAGTCACTGGAACCACTGATCTGCTCAAATGTAAGCGTGTGCTTATGTTTTACAGATCAGGCCTGTGTATTCAGCCTAACTGAGTTCCTACTTATCAACCTGTCACTTTATTTTGTTAAAGAGCTTGGGAGACACAAGATCTGCCTCCTTACTAGTATTCTAAGATGCACTATAATATTCCTTTTTTTTTTTTTCTTCCATCTGTGGTACCTTTAATATAAGCAGCAGTATCCTATTTGATGTTATTTCTTTCGCTTCTGGTTTTGGTGTCATTGCTTGCCAGTGATAATCACTTCTATCTGGATATTCTTTCTGTTTCTTCTAACACTTTTTTCATTTAAAAAAAAATAATAACCTATGGCCTTCATATGTCTGAACCTGCTTTTTTTAGTATTATAGAATCGTATTATCAATTAGATTGGAAAAGATCTTTAAGATCATCAGTTCCAACCTAACACTGCTAAGTCCACCACTAAACCATGTCCCTGAGCCCAGATTTACACATCTTTTAAATACCTCCAGGGATGATAACTGAACCACTTCCCTGGGGAACATGCTCCAAGGCTTGATAACCCTTACAGTGAAGAATTTTTTCCTAATATCCAATTTAAACCTCCTCTGGTGCAACCTTAAGCTTAAGGGATTGTGAATCTACTTCTACTGATGCCTCGTTGTGTTCATTTTAATCTGTGAAGACTTTGCACAAACATGATACTGCAGAGAAACAAAATACAGCTGAGTCAGATTTACCAGAGGGGAAAGCAGAATGATCATCTTCTGTTTCAGCCCTGTGAACTGTAACACTCACAGCCTGGGTACATCACAGGGAAGCCGCCTGCCTGGAGATTACCCCTTTCTACTAGGCTGGGCAGGGTGGGATTTCTTCTCCCTGAGCTTGAAGCAAAGCCACTTCTTAACAGAGTTCTTGGGTCAGAGAAGCAACTGCAAATTGTGTCAGTGAGGAAACTCATGACATGAGAGGGGGAAGAACTTAAGTTCTGGTTCCTGCTCCATGGGCTGTTTATACACTTAATTTAGTATAAAAAAGATATACACAGTTCAGGGGACAGAAACCTTTATTCATTCTGGTGAGGTTTCTTATCACTGAGCGGAGATCCCAGGTCCTCTGTTTCCAAACCCATAATTCATTGTGTAACCTAAGTGGAGGAACTCAGCAGAAGGGACAGGGGATCCTGCTGCCAGTTTCCAGACTTGTCTTTATCCTGATGAATTTTGTCCCCTCTAAGAAGGTAGGAAAGGTGCTTTTCAACTGTGGTTTGTGATAAACATTAGATGATATCCCCAGATGGGTATCCCACATTTGGTTAAGTTGTGTAACTACTAGGCAGTTGTTTGAAAGTGCACGTCCTTTCATGCTCTGCCATGAAAGTGGGAGACGGCTGTTTTGCTCTGTGCTAGGCTTGATTTGACAATTTTTACTAGCATATTTGAGTACACCTGCTTTACCTATGATGTTTTCCATGTTTGGTTTTATTTTTAACTGGGACAAACCACCAGTGCTGCTGTGGTGCCTGCTGTCTAATGCTTCTGTTTGCCTTCAGTCTGTTTGGTCTATGCATTCTCCCTGCCTCAGACACTGAGGCAACCACAGCCCTGCTAGTCAGTGACCAAGTGGCTGTGTTCACCCCCTCTGCCTGCTATAGGGGAACCCCTCAGACCTAAGCATTGTTCTTTGGTTTTGCCTCCCCACTGGCCTCCTTCAGGATCACACTGCAGCTCTCTGGTTCTGTCAAGATGTTTGGTTTCTTGTTATTCCCCCCGTAAGCATATGGCAATTATATCTTACAGTTGCAAAGTGGGCTTAACATTGAAGCATAATTCAAACCCTAAGACATTATTCTATATCTATAAAACACACATAGTTTTAAATGCTTGTGTGAGCAAGGTATTTTCCAATTGTTTTGTTATTTTCTGTACTGCTTTTAAGGACATTGACACCTTGACACTCCATGACAGAAGTTTACACATTCACACAGCTACAAGCACGCAGACGCACACACAGACCCACGCACACAAAGGTCTGCAGAATAGATTTTAAAGTTTCTATGTGCAATAAACAACAAAGTCCCAGTTGAAAGAGCCCAGAGTGAAAGCTGAGCTCCCAAATGAATTAGACTAAAAAAGATAACACCCTGAGGCATCTGTGTGTCTCAGCATTTAAATTATATCCCTTGAAATATCAGTTTGGACTTGATGCCAAGAAATGGTTGAAGAGCTTTTTCATGGATATACCCAATAGAAGACCAATCTGTTGAAATGAAATGTGTCTCTAATCATTTGGTATAAACATAAGATGTTTTTACTTTATTATGTAACCTTGAATCATCTTGGTCTTTTAATGAGGATTTTGGATTGTTGCTAATGCTTTACAATTTCATGGAATTACATTGTCTTGGTGTTATGCTACAGGGAGAATATGCACTAGAATTTAACTTTCCACTTACTTAAATGGATAAAAGGATTTCAAGGTTTCTTTAAAAAACATTTTCTTTCTTTTTTCCTTTATTTTATGGCTGTGTCTTGTCTGTATAGACATTCCAACCAAATTGCTATAGTGGTGAAAAAGCTTCTTAGCAGATTTCAATTTCTGAGTCATTTGACAGTTCTTGTATTCTTTTCCTTCTCAAATTATAGGCTCTTTTTTTATCTTTTTAGGATTAGCGATTACATGGATCTGACCCCTGTAGATATTGTAGGAAAGAGATGTTACCACTTCATTCATGCTGAAGATGTGGAAGGCATCAGACATAGTCACTTAGACTGTAAGTACTTCCATTTTTGTCAAAATAATCTAGTACAACATTTGATTGTTCCTAAACTATTATTCGTATTGCACGACTGGGGTCTTCATCTTCCACCTACTTTTTTTGTAATAGGGTTTCATAGAGTGTAGCTCAAATACAACTTTTTGTATGATTTATTTTCAAGTCTTTTTATAGACATATAAGATTTTTCACATATGTGGAAATAAAAAATGATACTTGTATTACCAGAGTTTCCAGCAGCTGTTCATTTACACGTGCTGTGCATTATTTTACTCTTTCAAAGAGGTATTGCTCGAGTGAGAAATTCCCTCCCTAGCACAGAAAATGAACTCTTCTCTTTGTTTTTTATTTCTGAGTCATAATGGTGAGGTCAAAAAATGCAGCATATTTGGAATTTCTCCAGGGTTTTCAATACAGAACTGGGCTATGACTCTTACCAGTATTTTAACCACCCTGTGTATTATCATCTGAATTGCCCCCATCCCAATAGCATCTAAGTCCCTGTTATTTGCACATAGGTAAGTATCTGATCAGGTTAAGGGTACAGAAGTACAAAAAATATGACAAGATACAAACCTTACCAGAGAGCATGTGCATATGTTTGGGGGGGGGTGGGGGGTGGGGGGGGGGGAGGTTCAGCTTCATTCCTTGTAATTAAACTCTTTGTGTTGCTCTTATTAAAAGCCATAGGGCCTAATTCTTTTCTTGTTGAGATCTGTTGACTTCAGCAATGGTGTTCCTGATTTACTGTGGTGCGAAAAGAGACTTAGGCCCATAATCTCTAATTTATCTGTGCCTGCAGTGAAGCCAGATAAGTCTTTGGAACTTTCAGTGACTGACTACATTTATGATTGGCTTGTGTGTTTTCTTAATGTAAAAGACTGTCTGCAAACTGCCTCTTAAATTTGTAGTCCCAGATCTGAATAACTCTGCACCCTCTGAACCATGTCCTGCTAGCATTTCTTAATAAAAGGGTAGCAACCCAAATACAGGCACATTTAATTAGCTTTTACAAAAACATATGACTACAATAGAAGGCAGTCTAAGTCGTAAATCCAGAAGTACCTTGCATGATCTGCAAGGGATGATAGCGGGATAACTGCAACTGGAAAGCAGGAGAACAGAGACATGCACATGATAATATATGGCAGCCAGCAACAGTATAAAGCTCTGTACAGCTTTAAATGGTCCCTGAAGTTTGTAGAAGATGAGCTGTGTTTGGCATAAGAAGGTCAGGCTAGGTATATTTCTGTGGAAAAAAATAAAATCAATTATCCAAAATTATAAACAAAGTAATTTTGCATCATTTGCATTTTGAGCATTTACTGTTCAGGAGAATATGTCAGTTGCTCACAAATGAAGGAGCAAATTCAGAAAGTTGCTTGGTGCTCTTGAAACTGGAAGTCAAAAATGATAAGTTGCACTTCCACTGCACTATCTGACCGAGGAAATAAAAGATATTTATGACTCAGACTTAACATACCACCTGGCAGAGATGAACATCCCATTTGGAAAAGACCTTAATCTTCTGAATGACCACTTCTCTCTGAAATAGAATATGCTTTATGAAACATTCATCTTTAGAAAACTGAGAGACCTATGCAGACAGTGTGAGTGCAGTGTGGTCCAGTGTATAAGCATCGGACTAGGAATCAGGAGACCCTGGAGACAGGAATGACTTCTAGAAAATGACTTCATCTTGCTGTGTTCCTACCCTCACTGTATGTCCAGTTAGCTGATTGGATTGGAAGGTTTATAAACACAGGGACTTTTTCCCCTTATCAGCATCTAGCACAGTGCAGTTCCAAACTTGGCTGTGTGTCTATGGAATAATTATTCTTGCTAGGAAATTTTTTTTTATCAGTAATTGAGGCTGGTTACATCTTTTATGTTTAGTTGTTCCGTTGACTTATAAGATATTCATAGAATCATTCAGGTTGGAAGGGACTCTGTGACATCGTCTAGTCCCACCTCATGCTCAAAACAGGATCAACACTGATTCAAAGCAAATATTTTAGCAGGGTCTTGAAAACCTCCAAAGTCAGACTTTCCACAACTTCTCTAAGAAGCCTGTTCCAATTATCCTTAAAGGCCTTACCTATCTTCACAGTGATTTTTTTTTTCATTTACCCAGTTAGAGTTTCCCTGGTTTGATTGTGCAGCTCATGGCTCCATCTTTGCAGTAACCTCCTCACAGGTCTGCTGTTATGTCCTCATGAAGCCACCTCATCTTCAGGCTGAACAAGCCTGGTCCCACAGCCTTTTCTCACTGGGCAAGTACTCCAGCCCCTGACCGTCTTGACAGAACTCTGCTAAGCTTACTGGAGTTTATCAATATATTTCCTTTGCTGGGAGCCTAAAATTAAGATTCCTGATTTAATCTAAAAAGTGGTGAGGGGAAATAATGACTTTCTGTACACTTTTTAGTACAGCCAGTAGAGCACACTGCTGATTCATGCTTAGCATACTGTCTACCAGAACCCCCAGGTCCTTCTCCACAAAGCAACAACCCAGCCAGTCAGCCCCCAGCCTGTACCGGCAATATCATTCATTATTTTGAAGAGGAGCTTCAAGCTAAAGTAATGGTTAGAAAGCACTCATGAAAAGCAGAATCTGAGAAAGCAGCAAACTGAAAAGCTTGTGTATGATGGAGGGCTGCAGAACGCAGCTAAAAATCTTGATGGATTTTTACAGGAGAGAAAATAATTTTTAAAGCTTACAACAAAAAGAATCCCAAATTACAATGGTAGGTCTAAGGGTAAAAAGAAGTACAAATAAAACTGCCACTCTGCCTATTCACTGACAACATATCAGGAAAAACTGAACAAGTAACATCAGTACATCCTGCCTTCTCACCAGGTTATGCAAAGACATCAAACACGCAAACAAGCAAAGAAGAAAATGTTTCACAAAATCACACGTAAAAAAATCACGAGTGCTATTGATGGTTTTAAATCACAGTAGCCCATTAGAAACTTTGCAAAACAGGGCTTGTTAACAGTATCTGTCTCAGACAGAAGAAGACAAATGCAGTTTCAGGAATGTGACCATAACAAGCATAATAGTGAAGAATGTTTGCAGAATTATAGCAGTGACAACAGTCTTTCATAAGGGAATTGCTGCCTTAATGAAAGGTCAGTTACAGTCAGTTGAAAAGTTTCCATTGGCTTCAGTGCATGGGGATTATGCCCTAAAAAAGCAAATTTGTATGGACTAGAATTCTGACCGCAGTGAAGAAAATAGCAATAACTCCTAATGGGTTCAGTGCAATCTAGACTTCAACTTAGGGATTTTTTTGTTAGTTATAGCTTGATTCCCATGGAGATTAACAAAACAACGTTCATGCTCTAACTCTGCATATGCCTGCATTTATTCCAAGACAGTAATATATGGTGGTGATCCCACAGGTTATTGAAGCATCATTTTTTTTCAAACAGAAATAAAAAGTGTAGGGATATTGTTTCTATCCTGTTTCATTCAAGCCTTCAGTGGTCATGCTTTTTCACAAATCTCTCAGCCAGGTGTTTGGTGTTACAGCTCTACCCCATGAATCTGTTTCCCATGTTATAATGCTTCATGGTCTCACAAGTTTGGGAAACTTGTCATTTATTTGTCTTCACTGTATTTGTTGAACAAATCACTGGTAGAATCCTGACAGATAGCACTTATCATAAATCAAGTCTCTCTCTTTCAGAGATTATAGTTAAAATGTTCTCTAGCTTAACAGCTTGTATACCATCCAGCATCATGGCTTAGCTGTTGGCTCAGCTGACACACAACAACTGCCTAAACTGCAACAACTTGTGTTTGAATCTAAGCCCTCAAGAAGTGCAGGTCTAGCTGTACCCTGGCTCAGAGACAGTCCCTAATCCTAACTTTTTGTTAGGATATGTGGCATGAAAGAATTGATGTTGCATGTTTTATATTTCATAGTTACACATCTAGAACTAACACCCTTCATGCCCCCAGTTCTACTTCACCACTTGTAAGAATGAAGAGGGTGATCAACCCTCTCTTTTTACTTACCTGTGCATAGAAACACTGTGGAGCCGAACTGCATGTCAAGAATAGGGTAGTTCATAAATTTTCACAAAGCCATGGATAAAACTGCCCTTGTTCCAATGACAAGAAAATATCCCTGATATTTTGTATTAAAATATCCCTAGAAGGATACATTTTGTGTCAAATCAATATCAGAAATCAAGCAGATTAATAAAATTACTGTTGTATTAGGTCTTAGCACCATCTGTAGAGCTCAGCAAGGGTAGCTGACACTGCTCTCTGGATTACAATGCTATGCTTGTGTGCTTCCCTTTGGTTGACACTGTTAACATAGAGAGGTCTGTAACATCCCTTTTTCATTTGTGAAGTACATTTCTTGCAAAGAATGTGTGGGTGTCATATGCTCTAAGGGTATACATCTTCCACTTAATTGAAAAAAATTAATGATTTTCATTGAACATCAAGTATTTAATGTTACTGTTCAATGAAGGTCATTAAGAAAGCGAAAAGGAACAATAAAGTCAAGACATCTGAAGGAAACTATGAATATACATTTGGACAAATATAGGACAATGTGCCACCATTTGAAAATTAATATATTGCTTGCAAGAACACTGTCACAAGTATATATTGGTATATAATATGTGTTTTTTCATTTTGGAATCCTAATTGAGGTCTAAATTCAGAAACCTGACACTAGCAAAAAAGGTACTTCTTGTCCTCAGCTATTGCTTAGAAAACATCACCCAGTTTCTTCGGGATTTGATTTACAGCTATAAGAAATACAGTTCCTCAGGAACAGTGAGCCAGGGCAGTTCATTTCCCATAAAGCAATGGTCTCTGATGAGTACATTTGGTAGCAGTCCCTCTGATCTTCTTTATCTGGTTACCAGTGGTTAGAATAATCCAGTCTTTCTGAAAATAAGCTATTCTACATTCACCTTTTTCACAGCTCCCCTATTTTTCAAGGGATATTACCCCCTCAGTCTGCTTTCAAATCAGTTATATATTCATGATTTCTTTTATGTATGTTCAGTAGAAAAATTCTATTGCTGTACAAAATATTGCTTAGTGGTTTAGCCTACCAGCTGTAGTTGAACTAACCCTTTTAACTTATGCACATCAGTTATAATTTTTTATTCTCTTAATAACCTCTAACACATGAAAAACAAATAGAATGAGTTGATAATTTCTAACAGTAAAATACACTTCACATATTTTGCTCTCATGCTGTGGAATAACTCTGCAATGTCAAGTAGCACACAATTAGTAAAACTGTAGGGGGAAAAAAAGAAGTGTTTTGATCCTGAGGAATTTTTATCCTAATCAGATCGAAATTTCAATGCTCTTGTAGTGCTTAATATCTTCAATCACCAAAAAAATCAAACTGATTCCAATGTCAGGTTTTGCATTCTGTGACTGAAATGAAATGCTAAAATATACAAATGAATCTCATGTTTGTACAAGTTTATTATCATCACTAAAAAGCAAGATTGATTCTAAATTAGGCTGATAGAATGTCTGGTGTTTAGCTAATTCTTAAACCAAGCCCGCCTGGCATTCTGATGACAGTCTAGTATATCGTGTTTTCAGAGTATTGCAGAAGGGTTGATCTGACCACCTGCACAGTCTTCCTCTCTGTCCATACGATGGGACAGCCAAGATTTCTGAATTGGAGACTGGAGATAATGGTGACAGAACAAGATTAGGGAACAGGAGATGAGAAACTAGAAGAAACAGGGGCCTATGAGGAAAACATGTTTTTATTCATACAAGTTAAAAAGGGAGCATGGACTTTGGTTTTAGCCCATGCCTAGTGCTTGCTTTTCAGTCCTAATGAATCTTAAAAAGCATGCACCTAACCAAGAGTGTGCATGTTCCATGTCCTTTAGCCATGCTCTGAAATCCTGCAGACATTTTGTTTGCTCCTGCAAATGCTTCTTTGGGTTAGGAGAGACATTGGTGTTTAATCTAGTTTAATTTCTTTGTCTGCTCTCTGACCAAAGCTGGTTACTTTACAAGAATGGGGAAAACACGCTGCAACATACATATATGTACACCTTGCACTCTTGTTTTCTCCATAATACGCTGTTAATTCATGGTTGGTTAATTCATTGAAAAGTGAAAATTTGTATAAATACTTACATTTCTGTTTGTGGAGGATAGTTATTACTATTGTATAGTTTGGTATTCTAGTTATCCATATAAATATTCTGATATAATTTTGAATCCTGGTAATTTTCTACTCTTCGTAATATTTTGTGGGGTTTTTTACATGCAGATATTGTGCTATTGGAAAATATTTTCTGTACAAAAACGATGTAAGAGAGTTTACCAGAAGCATCAGATCTTTTGGGTAGTAAACAAACCAGAAAATGTTACAAAGTTAAACCTTTAAGCTACTTAAATCATTAGCTGCTTAACCTAACTGCAAAGTATTGCCTTCTGTATCTTTGCAATATACAGTTATTTTACAAGATGTTTCAGGTATACTTTACATCAATAACCATTGAACTTAATTCCTGCCACTGTTTCATCTTCAAGTTAAATTTAATGCAATACTGATTGGTACATTCCCATGTCAGTTTGTAGGCTTTCTATTGTAAGACATACGCAGCTCAGTTAGTTGAAATTTACACCTAAACTTATCTCCTACTTTTACATTAAAAATGTGTATAGTACCAGCTCTGTAAGTACAGCTACTGCATTAAGGGGCTGTAGAGTGAAGGCTGAGCTCTGACTTCTGCTGGGAACCTCTGGTTTCCCAGTACTCCCTTAATAATTTTCTTTATTTTTTTTTGTAAAGTCTGTGCTCAAAATTTTCAACCCTGAAGATGAATTTATGCTTTGACATTATTCTTGTGATAGATTGCAGAAGCACATGATAAATTGCAAAGCCATGGGAATAAGAGGCTTTACTGTGCACCTCCAGCAGCTTCACCTTCACTCTGTCCACTATTTCTGTGGTGATTTTTGCTACATAATGTAAATATATGCTGTTTTAAAATGGTGGGGAAGAGTACTTCAGCCATGTATCTTTTTACCTTCATTGTTGAGGTTTGCTCCAAGATTAATGAAACCAAAACTATTCATCAGCTTGTAATCTGAGTCAGAAACAGTGTTGCTCCATTGAAAATCCAAGGATTTTGTTTGTAGCTTACTGTACACCTTAAAATATCCATTGTAAAATGTCATTATGTGAAGGTATGAAGAAACTATAACAAAGTTTTAGAAACACATTAGTGCTGCTGTGGTTTTTTTTTTCCTCTTCCTTTTATTTTTCAAAGGTCTGGATAGCTGACCTTGTGTCTCTGAGGGAGACAGTTTTCAAAGCCAGAAGGATATGAAAATAGTATCAGTAAAATATGTAGCATATATCAGATATGTGACAGTGGGGCAATAGGTCTTATTAGCAGTCATTTGAAAGAACCTGCATAAATCACTTGTGACTTTGCCATCCGTGAGTGATGTGGCCAGTGGTGGATCAGTGTTGGTTTTGATGTCTGATAACTTATAAAGCAAGTCTGAGACTTTTGCTCATTGGGCTTTTGGGAATAACCTGCCAAACACGTGGAGCATTTGTACCCACTGTCCACAGATTGCTAGGTATTCATTCCGAGATCATAAAATGCATATTTATTCAAATGTTCTTTTATTTTACAAGAGTTTTTGTTTTAGTTTGGGTTGGGGTTTTTTTGTTTGTGGAGAAAGATGGAAAGTTTGGGTTCACTCCTTTTTCTTTTATTTTTACAAGTCATGTTGTATAAAGGGACAATATGCTTCCACAATATCTGTGTCCAGTTGTGCCGTGCCACCATGACACTGTGCTGTGGATCCCTTTCCTCTAGAGATTAGGCTGAGAAGCACACTCATTTTACTCAGTCCAAGTACCCAAACAGGGACTCTTATCCCAGAAATTAAAGCATGTTGCTGTGAAACTTCTATCTCTTTTCGTATTTGTAGGAAATATGGTCATGTATAGTTTGCTGATGCATTTAGCATGGAAAAGGTTATGTTCTGAAGCCATTAATCTCACATAGGTTGTCATATGATGAACATTAATGTTTGTGGAGAGATGGAGGACAGATTTAAGTTTCTTGAGCAATGAGGGCCAAATTTCTCCTCTGATGTTGCATTTTAGTAGCTGAGGGCAAAATTTGTATCTGAGATTTCATTTTCCCCTCCAGTTTGAACAGAAAGAGTTCATTAATGGTAATGGAAGTTCTGTCTGAAGTTGGTGTTCAAAGCAGGCTTGGGTTTCTAAATGACTATTTCAGGAGTAGCAGAAGGAAATCGCTTTATGGCAGGATTGAAGTTCTAAAAGTCATGGGGAGACAGACAAATCGTGAGGGAAAAGTTAAGCAAGAGAGAAGAAATTCTAAAGAATCCTAGATGGACAAATCTAGTGTTCATTTTACAATCCAATTTATCATTAGGTAATCTTACTGTATTTACATCATTTTTATCCATAGAAACAACAGAAAAGTTTTGTAATACACATGCTGTAATCTTCCATGGAAGGCTGCATCTAGTGATATGCTGAATTATGTATTACAATTCTGTCATTATAATTCTCTCAATTTGATGAATACCTACACAATGATTTAAAATAAACATCCTAGCTGACATTTTTTGTTCTTGTTAATAGTTATTGCTAAGCATAATTATAAAATTAAAAATTTAAGTGATGGACCATGGGCAAATGGTGTGTTAAAACCACCCAGAGAAGGAGAGGGGAAGAGAAGTATCTCTGTTGTGCAAGTAGGATGTGATGATTAGTGTTTAGTGCTGAGAAATGCTTAGGTTTTTTCTGCGTTTCAATAAATTTGTACTGCTGCTGTAAACTGCCATCATGTAAACTGATAACATAGGGTTGATTTTAAATAAAACATCTTAATGTTTTTGTTTGGAATCAAATGAAGGCAGAATCTCTAGCAGAGCCTAGGAATTTTCAAGGGCTGCAGTACCACTGGCCTGGGATTAAGATAAATTAAAAAATCCAGGAATGTTTTTCCAAACTCTTTTCACTATTTAGAGTTACTTTTCTTCCCTGGCTAAATATGTAGCAAGTCTATTCTCACTGTGTTTGGCAAGTGATGAGCTTGAGCTACAAACTTCAATCCTAATTTTTTAACACTTTGACTCAGACAACATTTAAAATTTGATTTTCTGCAAAGTGAGGCAGGAAAAATATTGCTCGGTTTTTAAAGATTCTTCAGCTTTCCAGTTTTTCTACATGGTTGATTAAGGCTTTTTTTTTTCCTGCAAAGTTGTTGATACTTATTTTTGCCTAATTTGTCAAGTATTTATATATGTAACATCCCTACACTGGAAGATTAAACAGTATTCCATATTGCAGAAGTGAGCAATGAGTTAATTGCCACACTTGGCATTTTTAGAGTCACTGTATATGCTTAAAAAGATTATCCCAGGTGAATAAAGAAGTTAGTTAGGTAGGAGTACTACCTGCGAGGTACAGTTTTCTTTTATGAATCTGACCTGCTACTTCCTGCTTGACATCAGAAAAGATGGATTTACGTTTAGAAGTCAAGAATTATTACTGTCTAATATTCATATAATGATTGCAGCCAAATCTCAGTCAGTGTTATTGACACAATACGCTGCATTCTCAGTCCACTACTCAGGGCTTTCTCCCGTCATATTGTGTGAGTAAAATGCACCTTTCTGAAGCCTCACAGAACCAATGTTTTTCTAAACATCTATTATCTTTCTATTTTTCTTAAGAGAACTCTGTTGAGATACAGTAAGTCACAAAGTAATCTCTGCAATGATGGGAGGTAGAGCAATGTGACCCGTGGGGACTTTTGTGATGGAAAGGTGGCATTTTTCCCCAAGCAATATGCTATAGAGGCCACACATCTGGCCTGATGCGTAAAGAACACATTTGCATGCTGTTCTGGCTTACGTACCCTCATCCCCACCTCACCCTGTTGTAGTAGATACGAAATCAAAGTGTTTGTGGAGAATAATATAGGAGGAGCACATTTGCTCACCAAATGTCTACAAGTCTCCTATCATCTAGCTCATAACTCTGTTTAAGTAACAAACATCGTTTAACATTGCTAAATATTTTTCATTGATAAAATCCAATTTTTGGATACCTGCTATTTAAAACATCTAACTCACTAATTACAAAATCTATAGAAAAGTCCTTACAACATCAAAGGCTCACTTGATCCTCGGAGCTGTTACGAATAAAAACCTCTCTCTGTTGCAAGCAAATAAGGCACTTAATGCACTCTTTCTGGCTGTGATGCTATTTTTCCTGTGGGTTTTGAAAATGACCTTCCTGTAAGCATCAAGGACTGTAACTTTTCAGATGAAGAAACTTGTTCTTGTTTTAAGTCTGTGCCAGGTTCATTCCCCTATAGCCCACAGTTTTCAAAAGCAGAAGAAAAAGTAATCCAGAATTAAAAAAAGAAAAACCCCTCTGTTTCCACAACGAAGTTACCCTGTCAGCTTGCCTTGGGCCTTAGGTGGAGAAGTGGAGATTAAAGAGTCAGTATTCCTTTTCATGTTTCATCTGCCAGTTTTGTGAATGTAGAAAGAGTACTTGTGGCTGCAGCTAAGTATCCGACTATGATATTAAGTATGGCATTTTCATCCTCATGCAGTAAATTAAAAATATCCTTATAAGTTTACCACAAGAGGAATTCAGTATCAATACCATCCAGTCATTGATAAAGGAATTTCAAGGAGAAGGGTGAATAGCACAGCAGATGTAACCTCAATATTTTCACCAATTATAAAGAGCCTCTTTGTGAAGCTGTGTGAATATGTAAGATGATCTCATCATTTCCTATTTACTCAATACTTACCTGAATACGCAATATAGTGTAGCTTTTAAATGCATATGCACATGAGTAAAATGTCCTTTTGTAAGAGACTTCGCTAAAAGACTGCTTTTGATACAGAATTTCTTCATCTCCTCTTCAAACTGAATTAAGCTACTTCCTTCTTTTAAAACACAACTCACTATTTAGAAGCTTTGGCTTTGATTTCTCAGAACAGCCTTACAGGAAGAAACTATGTTCTTTTTCTTTTTGTAACCATATTTCTGAAGACAAACTTGTACTGATTTATTTTGATTTTCTAACAGAAATAGGTTCCTGCAAAGAACACTGACTGTTTCTTCTTTCCTCCCCTCCTTCACTCCGCTGCTACATGAATATTGCTGTGCGCAAAGCTACCAAGGAAAACTGAAATCCCTCTGTTGGGAACTGTGTATATAGCAATATATTCATGCTTCAAGAAATAAGTGAGGGGTTTTTTTAGGTCTTAACATGACATACTGTGTATTTCTTGATGTTAAGCACTGAATTCAAATTAAGTAACTAGGTAACATTTGAGCAAATTTTAGTCAAGTTCATCATCAACCATTTTAGGGAATATAGCTGTGCAGCTAACATAAAGGTCACAAGTTAAAAAACATTAACCCTCAGTTATTCCCTTTGATTAAAGAGTGTATATATGTAAGTTTATGCATACAATTATATAACACAATCCTGCATAAACCCATGAAACTTCAGTCACATGAGCCATCCCATCACTGTGGTCCTAAGTCCCATCTTACTCCATCCCACATTGTCTGCCAGACTGGGTTCTCCATGTGTAATACAAATTGAAATTTCAAACTCTTTTCATTTCTCAGTGTTCAAAAATGCAGAGCTGAACGCTGATTCTCTGTAAGGAATTTGCCTTACAAAGTGCAGTCTGAATAAGTTCAGGATATGGTCCACGTGGCATTACTTTTTCAGAAATTTATGCTAGGCTGAAATACATGGTCTGTTGCTAGTAACAGAACAACTTCACAAGCAGCCCTTAGGGTGGACTAATTCTTCACTTTCTTTTCTTCTCAAAATCAGTAACTTTATTAAGGGACTTAATAGTGTCCTTCTTAAGTGTCCTTCTAGTTGTGTGTTTTCTCAAAATTCGCATCCAATTTCTAAGTTTCAGGTGGGCGATGCTAACAGTTAAAAAATACCGTAAATTAGAAAATATTACAGTATTTTTTCACTCCTTCCCTTTTATCATGTTGAGAAATTTCTTCCCAAGCTATAGTATGAGCTTTCAGAACTGGCTTGGGGGTGCCTAGTGCACTCTCAAAGGATTTAAGCACCAGATTTAACAGCACAGCACAGCTGGCCTGCCAGAGAATCTCTTTACACAGAGAATTTTTATATTGAATCGTGGGACTTCCTTCAGAGCGTGGTCCACAAATCTCTCTTATGAAACGTGCTTTAGACAGATGCAGGAAGGAAAATCCAGTGTATGTGGTAATATATCTGAGATGGCCAAATAGAGAGTGGGAATTTGCAGGTAGGTGAACTTCATGGAAAACTCATTTTCAAGACAGTATTTCAGATATACTTTGGATGTATAGTAATTTGGGAGCCTGAACTCTGACTGCAGGTGGTTTGTGTACAACTCTGATGCACTGAATTCTCTTTCTTGGATAAACAAGCCTCTTTTCCTTCAGAAATAACTTACAAGGTTTTCATTTTCCCCTTTTTTCCATAGTTCTGAAATGAATGCTATGTTCAGCTTATGATACAGACTTTTCGGTGGTGCAACAACCAATATAAAAAGTACTGAAGGAGGAAGGGCTTTTCTAGGATGAAATGGACTGAAAGAGCTGGAGGATCCGCATCCTCACAGCTATCACTATGCAGAATTGCAATGTGCTCTTGAGTCCCTGGCCAGTGACTCACTTGGCACCTTGACTTTTTAATGTGCATGTGGGCAGTTGTGAGGATTCATCCTTTGGTATTTATATAGCATGGTAAACTCCTCAGATAAAAACTGCTATAAAGAATACAACAGTGTAAGTAGTAGACAAAAGTGCAAATAGATTTTACTAGTTCCTGCACACATCTATGGGTGTCCATATTTCCAGAAAGGAGACAATATCACTCCAGACTTCCAGGCAGATCAGTTTTACTGTCAACTGTAAGCAGAGTATTTTGAATGTCCTGTTTTACTGAAATGGAGATGTCTGCCACAATCAAAACTTACAGCAGTACTTTTCATAACTGATGAAGTTGGGCTAATTTATGTGAGATTGTTTTCTAAAGTGCCACACAACATTGGCTTCACAAAATTGTGGGGTAGTCAGTGGTTCATATTTTATCTTTATTCTGCTGTATCATGAGGTCTTGAAGCCAGTGAATTATCATAGCAGGGTATTTAGAGCTTGGAATACAGAACTAAAAATTGAAGGAAACTTATGGATCTCTGCTAGAAACAAACCTATTTAGCTAGAGGTAGCTGAAAAACAACAGGATCCAGATCAAAAATAATTTTTCCTATTACAGCTGAACCTAACCTGTGCTTTATATTCACTTCACAGTGAATTTTTTCACATGCATTTTTTATTTAGTAGTTGAAAAATTGGTATGGGGACTGGGGATCTGTCCAAGGTAAGAAAGTATCTGTGTTTGTATGGCTGCCTTTGTAAATATCTTTTTCTGTAGATATCTGTTGTACATGGATTTCGATATAGATACATTCATACATGTAATTAGGGGTATAGACATTTGGTTAACTTGAAAGCTCCAAAGTGTCGTTTGTCACATTTATGATGGGAACTTTAACTGCCTTCGATACTTATTCTTTTCTAAAGTGACTTTTTTCTTTCCCCCTACAAAAAAAAAAAAAGAAAAGAAAAAGAAAATGTACTTCATGAAACTATTGTATATGAAGCACTTATTAGCCATAATTAAATGGACAATATGAATTTACTACGTCTTTAGGACTCTGGCTTGTTCTGGTTTAGAGCAAGATGATTAATGCAAATACATATTACTTGAGATAACCATTTAGCAGCTAATTTAGCCAAATTTATTACAGCAGTTAGAGGTTTTTCATTTTAGCAGACGGAGACAAGGACATGACAAAAGCAGAAGGTGTATATGAATGCACACTGCCCTCTAGTGCACACAGCTTCATGGGATTAGTGAGAAATGCAGAAAAGAGTAAGTGCTCCAGTAATAATAATACCCAGATTTTGTATAGTTTAGGTTTTCTGTAAAACCCTGCTGCTCTTTTCCACTGAAGATTTGCATTTCCTCCTCTTTTCCTGACACTGAAGCATCAGATACAAACCAACTCTGTTTCAATTTAGCAATATTTTAGCTGAAATATTACTTTAAACATCTGTATTTTTAAGCCTTCCTGCTGTGAGCATTTAATAATGCTGTTTGGCATTACTGATTGCTTTTAGTTGTTTCTCTCTTTCCTAGCATATTTCAAGCATCAGAGAGAGCTATCATTCTTTGGTTCTAACCAAGCCATTCTGTGCCTCCCTTAGGCCTCTATCTCAGTCTGCTGGTGGATTTACTTTGCTCTGGTAGAAAGTAAATTCTCCCAAGACTTTCCCCCCACTGACCAGTGGAGATTTGGTTCATCTGAGAACTGTAAATTCTGTTTGACAAGATCAAAGAAACAGATGTATAAGTTCAGTGGTTGATATCGCCTGCAATAAGGAGAAATGATCAAAGCAGCAGGGGTAGCGTATCTTCCCAAACCTTTCAAATATCCAGAATCTCAAAGAGGTCTACCTAGGAGCTATGAATAAATCACATATAAATTTGCCTCTTTTTTTTCTTTTTCTTTTTTACAGTTTGACATTGAGTGCATTGAAAATGTCCACACAGCAATAAGTATTCTGTGAACCAAGGAGATTTGTAGTGCTTTTTACTTTTCTACTTTCACCAGAGTTTCCAAAACAGATTAAAATTATACTTTACAGACTTGTAAAACATACAGCTAGTTATACTGAACTTAAGATCCTGTCTGTCATCTCACTGGCATGCTGCATCAAACTTCAAGGAAGCCAAATCTTCTGCTTATATTTGTGGCACGTTGTACAGTGAGCATTTTTACTGTGGTTCTAACGTGCACTGTCTTGCTTCTGTTTTGTGCTTTTTTGCCAGTGCTGAATAAAGGTCAATGTGTAACAAAGTATTACCGCTGGATGCAGAAGAACGGAGGTTACATCTGGATACAGTCTAGCGCAACTATAGCTGTCAATGCCAAGAACGCAAGCGAGAAGAACATCATCTGGGTGAATTACCTTCTTAGGTAGGTCTTCCAGTCACTTCTCTTACTTGAACTGCTGCCTCTGTTGCTTATCTCTGTTGGTGAGAGTTTTAGGGAACAAACAATTGCCTGCTGGAGAAAGCTAAGAAGAATTTTTAATACGTTCCACCTCAAAAACAATGCCATTTGGTCATCTTTATTGAGACATCTGTCATGTCTCAGTACATTGGAATATTCTTGAATTATTATGCTGCTTTAGTCTTCAAATAAACTCTCCACCCTTTTATTGCATGCCTCTGCTGCCCTGAAATCTGCTCAACCTGAGCTCAAAGATAAAAGTTATCCACACCAACTTTCAGAAGCTGTGTTATAAAATCTGGTGTGAAGTGTTGGGGACTTATTTATTTGGTTATTGGAAAAACATGGAAGCAAACTTCTGGAACTGTACAAAAAGGTCTCTCTGAAAGGTGTTTGCCAGTTCACTCCAGAGAGAGGAATTTTCTCAGGAGTGAAGTCTTGAATCAATATACTGCTCCTGTAACCTGTGACAGTATTCACACTGAAAAATGCAAAGTAGGATTTAAAAATAGAAGTAGAAATTAAAATTATTTTAAACTATTGAACTATTTTAGACAGAAATAGTGGTAATATCTTGAATGTAAAGCTCTTCCCTGAGAAATTCCATTTTACCAAGGCTCAAGTATTTTCTGAGCTCAGGAGAAGACCAACAGTACCGAGAGACAGTGAATTATAAACCTGACCTTTCTCATCTGAAAACACCTTTCAACACATTCTGTTTTGTGAAAATGTTCAATAAGATCAGGGGATTTTCTGTTTCATTTCAGAGCAGAATGAACAAACAAATAAAATTTTAAACCTTGAGATTGTCATGAAATGCAATTGTCATTTTCTGGCCTGTTCTCCTTTTAAGTTGCTTGTCATGGTTTGTTACATTCCCTTTGATGCCATGAGAGTTCAAAGTGATGTCTAGAGGTTGGATTGTGACTTATTATGCCAAGTCCAGCAAGCCCTGAAGAGACTGTGCCTGCCTGAACTTGCATGTTGAGGTACTTTGGATTCCCCTTTTGGGAACAGGAGGAAGCGACCCCTAGGAAAGCATTGGGAGATACTGTAGGAAACATTCTACAGCAGTGGAATGTTCATTGGGATTTGCACGTTTCTGTCTTGCTATGATTGATCATGGGCATTTTTTAATACATCCTTATACTGCTAATTTTTTACCTCTTTTTTCAAGAATGAGGCAGAATTCAGCATTTCAAGACAGCTTAAGCCTGCCAGTTCCAAACTGAAAGTACAGCTTCACTGCTCCAGTCCTAGCAGGGCTTTAAAATGCCCAGAAATGTGCTCATATCCAGCTGGAAAAGTGGTCCATAAGAACTGTGAAGAGTTGTTTCTATCCCCTTTGCTGCTTTCCAGTGAACCTGTTCCACAAACATCCCACAAAATTGTTTTTTCTACCAGCAGAATATTCCTAAAAAAAACCCAAGAACCAAAAAACAACAAAGCAGTGTGGTCTTCCCCAGGTCCTCTCCCAGAACTTGATTTTTCTGCTGCGTTCCCTCCGCTGGTCTGTTAAAGCAAGATTAATTCCTCCACTGAATTTGTATTTTTAATTTAGATTTCTCCTAGTAGTGGAATCTGTGAAAGATCCAAATGTCCAAATAATATTTTAATGACAGATCGAGGCATAATTAGGTCTACTCTTAGCAGGAGTACTGGTCTGTATACATTTCCATGCATTAGAAAGTATGATTCAGCTGTCTGTAAAAGGATAGACTAATTATAGTGACAGGGAGGATTAATGCTGTTCTTGTTCTAGCAACTTGTTATTCACAGTGTGAAAGCCCTCAAACATCTTTTGCTGGGAGGGGGCAAATTTGGGGACTGCCCTGGGATGCAACAGAATAAAGTCACTTTGTCAGGACAAAACCATAAAGATGATAATCGTAAGAATGGCATTTCAGTGTGAACTGTGTGAACTCTGAATTTTCACAGTATGCTGTAACAGGCTGAATATGGGCAGACTGTCATTGTGATAGTGTGTCAGTCACCCCCAGTGCTGCCTCGTATTGTCCTGCTCAGGGCTGTGGATTTTCTGCTCTATCACCAGGCTGGAATTTGAACTGCATAGAAATGTTCACCTATTCAAAAATGATTAAAGACTTTGTTTATTTTCAACATTCCTGTGCCACTTGTGTCTGGCTGTGTCTGTTTCCCTGCCTTTGTATGGATTTGGGAAAGGAACACATTTTAAAGGGTGCAAACCAAGAAAAAGCATAGGGTTGGGTTGGGTTTTTTTTAGTTTCTCTGATAGCGTAGCTTTTTTACATTGCAGTCATGTTCATTGCTAACAAGTCACAGGTGAGCACCACATGAGCAGATGAAGATATGATTATAATGGGTGTGTTGACAGTTCCTTATCCCTAACATATGCATCTTATCATGCACATGTGCATCTGTCATATAGTTAGAGTGGTTGCTTTAGGTTTCTTGGTGATGTGGATGCATGTGTGCAGTGTTTAAGAAATATTTAACCTTTTTTTATCTATTTTGGGGCCAAATTCATTTAAGCAGTGGCCATTTTCTTAGCCCATACTGAGCATCTTCTTACTAACTTTATGTATGGTATGCTTGATTAAAGTGTGGAAAACAGGAATGTTCAGAAAAAACAGGTATTGAAAGGGCTCTGGCAAGGTTGATAGAGAACACTGTTACAGAGATAACTCTAATAGACATTGCCGGTGGGAGAGAAACAGATTGGAAAAGTTAAAACACCCTCTCTGTCCTTCCAGGCACAGTAATGGGATCGAAATCGAGATATTTTGTTGTTGGATGATTACACAGTGTAGCTTTACTGTTAGATATCACACAAGCTGTGGTGCTCCACTTCAGTAAGAATGCTTTGATAGGTCTAAAACTTCACTAGAATCAAATGAGTTTTAGTACCTGGTCAATATAAGTATTTGACAGCAGTATTAAAATAAACCTTCATAGAATCCCTGCTGTGAAGCTCTGAGAGGCCAAAAAAATGGATGTGTCTCTGCTCTGCTATTCTTCCTATTTATGTTCTTTGTTCCTGAACTTTGATATGAAAAGAGGGGGAAAGCATGAAACTGCAAATCATTCAATTGTGCTTGTATTTGCTGTTTTCTCTTCAGTAACCCAGAGTACAAGGACACTCCAATGGATATTGCACAACTCCCTCATCTGCCAGAGAAAACCTCAGAATCCTCGGAGACCTCTGACTCTGAATCGGACTCAAAGGACAACTCAGGTAACACATGTGGTTTGCCTTCACGCCCACGAAGTTTTATACCATGTGAGCCACAGTCAGGTTTCCAGCTGCTTTTACTACTCGGAGATTGTTGCATTATAACAAAAACTAACAAAAAAAATCCTGTAAAATTATATTGAAAAACACTAGCAAAACCTTTTACTGACCTCAGCATTTCTACAGCATCTTCATTTCCTCAGTATTTCTCTTCACTCTGTGGATGCATCCTTGCCTACATTGCACTAAACTAAATATCTGATTTCCCAGCTAAGCTTCGTGAACAGATATTGTGCCTCATACAGAGGACCTGGAGTTGTAACTGTTGAATAGAAGCCTAGTTCTTGCCTTTCCACGTTGTGAAGATAAGTGTCTGCTATCAATCTTTATGATGCCTTCCTGTATAAATACGTTTTTGAAGAGTCTCGCTAGGGGGCAGTGAAGATTGCAAAAGTTGAGGGGTTTCTTGGGTTAAAGGAACTGTATTTTGTTGGAAGGTGCGGGTTTAAGCACTTGTTTGTAAGCTCCTTAAGTCTGGGACTTCGACTGTTTTTTAAAAGCTAATCGTACTTGTCAAATTCAATGTGTAAATTAGTTCTACAGATGGTCCAGTGCACAGATGGTTCACACATTCCCCATTAGTTTTGAAAGTGGTTACCTAGGCACAGGTACAGATTTGGCTTTGAAAGGAGCATGGTTTCCTGTGATTCAAGAACTAAGGAGGTTACTCTGCTGTAGTATGCAATATATGTAGATCTGATTTGTCTCTCATGGCTAAAATAACACAAAAAAATATCTGGAGAAAATGAATCACAGTGACACAAATCAAGCAAAAGCAAGAGGAGGATCAGGCCGTAATGTTATATCATGTGGCTGTTCTCTTTCATCTTTTGCCTTTGTTTGTTCTCCTTTGACAGCTTGGTTTGATGGTTTAAGTCAACATTAGGCACACATATGGGCTTGTTGCCCACCATTGTTGGGAATCTCTTCACCTATTCCCAGTGCTTCCTTTATGCTATCCTGTTCCTAAATAGCCAAATAACACACATGTGGAGAATAGTTTGCATTTCCTGTATGCACTGTAAGTTTCTCCAGGTGAGAAGTGCACATACATTCATGATTCTTAAGGCTGATACAGAGCAAGAGAGCATTCTTTGAAGGTGCACAGATGTCTACATATCAGAAGATATCTGTGTGTCTTAGCAGACAGCAAAGGCAGTGGGTTGTTTCTTACAGAAGAATTAAATAGAAAAGCCAAAATACCTGAAACAGCAGGTCCCGCATGAAACCGACAAGTTCAGTTCAAGCTCTGATAAAATCCCAGGCAAATTTTGTGCTGCTTTAGACTACATCACATTAAGCCCACTATTGAACAGCTAGAAAACCATGGCCTTAAAAGAAAGCGTCTTCAAAAAACATAAAACAAAATGTAGGAGAAATTGAGCCCTAGGTGGAACAAGAAGCTGGATGAGATGTAGGGATTTATGGCTGTTTCTTTGCTTCTGTGGGTTTTATTTTTCAAAACAGAGGGTCTCTCTGCTGCTGGCAACTCAACTAAAAGTCACACAAAGTGACTTGTGAAGTTCACTGCCCTGAATCCTCAGGCAGCTTCCCTGCCAAGCCAACCTTCTCCAGCACTTCTGGGAAACTGTTTGATATTGACAAGGCTCCAGGAATAACCGATCTTTAGAGGAAAACTGGCCCTTCCCCTCTCCACCTAAAACAAATATATTGAAAAGGGTAGTACTTGGCTCTGATGAGTGAAAAAAACATCTTTTATTTCCCAACAAAAGATTTCTGGCTGGCCTGTAAAACACAGGGTCTCCTGAAGCCTTTCATGACCCTTTCAAACACAGTATGATAATGGAGCGTATTCAGTTTAAAGACTGCTTTGGCTGTCTGAGTCCAGTGGGCTAGAGTGTTTATCTCATCCATATTAGAATGAGGTGAAAATCTAAAACACAACTAAATGAATTCAGGCAATAAGAGTGACAGCTTCTCAGTACTGTAGCTGGGCTATTTTCAATGGCCCTTAGATTTGGATCAATCAAGAATTTAAATCACTGCCTGATTTTTTCTTTTCCTGGTGTGGGGGGAGGTTTGTGTAGGTTTTTTTATTTATTTGATGCCCTTCAGGGGAATATGAGGAGGCAGTCTATCAAGGTAACAGAATAGTTTTAACTGGTTTATTAATTTAGATTTATACACATATGACCTGCTTCTCTCACATGCGAGGAAATCAGCAGTAATTCTGCTCAAGTCAGAGACACTATGCCGCTTCGAAAGTGACAATGATGAAGGGAAAACAAGATGAGAGGACTAGAATCTTCATTAGTAAATAGTGCTACACCTGGATGCCTGCCCACAGTAGGAGAACAAGGATGTAAAAGAACAATCACCAGAACATAATGATCATAATGGGATTGTGCGCTGCCTCCTCTTTGGGTGACACAGCTACAATGCCATTGTGCTCACAGTTGTCAAAATGATTCTTGTCCCACAAACAGATGAAAAGGCCTCCTTCAGTCAAGGTACAGGACACATTGCATAGGGTTTTGGCGCATTAACTCTCTCTGAGTCAGAGAGATTCATGGTGATCATAACTCTCCCAACACAACATTGCAAAAACTGTGGCTCTACAAGAGATCATGCCTTTTGCCCCCCCAAAAAATACAGAAATCATATCTCATGGGTAGGTAGAAATCTGGATTTGTGTTACAATATTCTGTTCCAGTTGCTAATGGCTTGTTTCACTTTTCTTTTGCTCCAGAGGACAATGAGAACTCAAAGTCAGATGAGAAAGGAAACCAGTCAGAAAACAGTGAAGACCCTGAATCGGACAGGAAAAAGTCAGGAAATCAGTCAGATAATGAAATGAACTGTAATGATGATGGGAACAGCTCCAGCAACCAGGACAGCAGGGACAGTGATGACAGCTTTGAAAACTCTGACTTCGAAAATCAAAAGGCCCCTGAGGACAGTTTTGGCACTCTTGGCTCTATGCAGATCAAGGTGGAGCGCTATGTTGAGAGTGAGTCAGACTTGCGGTTGCAGAACTGTGAGTCACTGACCTCGGACAGTGCCAAGGACTCAGACAGTGCAGGGGAAGTAAATGCCCAGTCTTCCAGCAAACATCAAAAGAGGAAGAAAAGGAGAAAAAAGCAAAAGGGAGGCAGCATGACCCGGAGAAGGCTGTCAAGCACCTCAAGTCCAAATGGACTTGACCCAGCTTTGGTGGACCAGCCCCAGCTGCTCTCGTCACCAAACAGTGCCTCAGTGCTCAAAATTAAAACAGAAATCTCAGAACCTATCAATTTTGATAATGATAGCAGTATTTGGAATTACCCACCTAACAGGGAAATCTCAAGGAATGAATCACCCTACAGTATGACCAAGCCCCCCAGCTCCGAGCACTTCCCTTCCCCCCAAGCCAGCAGTAGTTTACATGTCTCCATTCCAGACTCCGTTCTCACCCCGCCAGGGACTGAAAATACTGCCAGCCGTAAATCTCAGTTCAGCACCTCATCCAACTCAGCCTTGGCTCCTGTGTCCTCTGACCCTTTGTCACCTCCACTTTCAGCATCTCCACGGGACAAACATCCAGGAGGTCCCACAGCTTCCAACTCTTTGTTGTACACTGGGGATCTGGAAGCCCTTCAGAGGTTACAAGCAGGCAATGTGGTGCTTCCTTTGGTTCACAGGGTAACAGGAACCCTTGCCGCAACCAGCACTGCTGCTCAGAGGGTCTACACCACTGGCACTATTCGGTATGCTCCAGCTGAAGTTACTTTAGCCATGCAGGGCAACCTCCTCCCCAATACCCATGCTGTTAACTTTGTTGATGTTAACAGCCCCAGCTTTGGGCTGGATCCTAAAACACCGATGGAAATGCTCTACCACCACGTTCACCGACTCAATATGTCGGGACCGTTTGGAAGTGCTGTGAGCGGGGCCAGTCTGACCCAAATGCCTGCAGGGAATGTGTTCACAACTGCCGAAGGACTTTTTTCCACTCTCCCATTTCCTGTGTACAGCAATGGCATTCACACTACACAGACTCTGGAACGGAAAGAGGATTGAAATATGACCACATACTGTGTTCAGTGTTATACTCTGAGGCATAGACTATGTTTTAATTTAGACCTTTAATTCTAGCACTTTGAATTTGAGCAGGTCAGCTTATTCTCTCAATATGATGGTCCCCGTTTCCTTCCCTTTCTCTTTAACTTGACTTATTCTTTAATGTAAAGATATTTTTTTATTTTTGCCTTCAGAGAGTCGAAGTACCAGTTGCCTGCCATTTTGTCTTCTTCTAAGATGTGTGTTTTTCCTTTGCATCTTTATTAAGATGCCTTTAATATGTGTATGCCTCTGCCATAGAATACTCAGTGTTGTGGTAAAGAGATTTTAAAGTGACAACCATTGGTTTTACTTCAAAATGATCTTGATATGATCAAGATTAAAAGAGACAAGCATAAACAATGTGCCCTGTTTGACTAAGTCAAATGAAAGGGGGTTTTTGTTCCTAATTCCTTTAAGAATAGGGGATAGTATTTTAGAATTTTATGCAGAGTTTAATTCTCTTTTTATGGTTAAGATTTTCTTACTTGCACATAAAATAATTTGGGTTCTTAAAAAGTTAATTTCTGGCCTGTGACTAGAATGTTAAAAAGTTGGACTAAATGTTAATTACTGAAACTTTAACTTAATTTCTAAAACCATGGTGCTATCATTTATTAATCTGCAATGTCTTCATACAATATGCAGCTTGTGGGCTGGGTTTTTTGGAAAGAATGTGTTCCGTACTGGTTTATAGTCAGGTGCTGCAGTCTCCTTGGTTAGTTAAGACAAAAGCCCTCATTAACATTTGCTGCAAGACTTAAATTTTTTTACCTCCAAACTAACAAACATAGCCTCACATCAAATTTAAATGGGTCAGGAAGCCTTTTTCAAAAAGTGCTTAAAAACAAGAAACTCAATTTAATTGACGCGAGGAGCAGTTTCTTAGGTGCATATTGTTTTGCTTATTTTTTTTCTCAGTGTAACTGAGGCTAATTTTACAACATCAAATAACACTTCAGAGTAAAAAGGAAAAAAAAAAAAAACAAACCAGAAGAACTATTTAACATGTTTTGTTTTGGTTTTCATTTAATATTATAGAGGGAAGGTTGTAAATTTATTTTTGTTCTGTGATTTGGGTATTTTTTGTTGTTTTTTCCTTATTTCTAGTATTGAAACCAATATGTTCTAAAACTAAAGAATGGGTTAATAAGCTTGAAATAGATAACTACAACTGAAAACTGCACATTAAGTAAAAGGAAAGAAATCTCCTATTTTGTCTTTGTTGCCAGAAATCACAGTGTAGTGTCAAACACTCCAAATGACTGTCAAATATAAATTCTTCTTCCACTCCATCTTTGGCAGCTGTTTGTTAAGGCATCTAATAACAGATGTGAGAACTGTAATGTGTACAATGTGTAAGTGTCCTTGGCTGTCAGTCCCATTGCAGTTTCAATGTGTGTTACTATATGCAGTATATACTAAGCTAATGTAGTTGTTTTGTCCTTTGTCTTCTCTGTGCTTTATCTCTAGTCTGGAGTGGTAAAGTCCCATTCCTGCAGTCCTAGTGAACCAGTGATTCTTGGGGGTTAGTGGTTTTTGTGTGGTGGCCTTCCTCTGTAATGTCACCTTATGCTGCTTCCACTGTCTGTATACCTTTTCATTTCTGCTGTTGCTTTGCTGTTGTGTATTCTCAAACCTCTCTTGCCCCTTCCTTTCTCCCCCACCCTCCACACTTCTCCCCAATCTCTTTCTCTTGCTCTCTCGTTCTCTCTTCTTCACTCTCAGAGATAAAAGACTCTTAACTAGCTCAAGGTTAATGGAGCCATTTTTCCCACAGAGGAATTCTGGGTATGACTTACTCTTCCAGTGTACCCCACAATGCACTACGGAGTAATGCTCAGATATATTAAGTAAATTAATGCCATATAGCCTCAGTTGTTAACATTCCCAGAGTCCCTTGTGCTCGAACTGTAAGCAGAGGGTGCATTTCTTTGGTTTTCTCCCAGGTGAGCTGGCAGAGTAATACGTAGAGCAATTACCAGTGAGATAGGAAATGCTTTCAAAGGTCGACCAGCATTGTTTAAAAAGGAAACTGAGCTTAGAATTGTCATATATATTTGCTTGTGTGTGCAATGCTAATCTATTAACTCAGCTGTCCTTTGAATTTTTGATCACTCACTGTGTTGAGTCAATTCCTGTGGTAGCTTTGAATTTGAGAAGCAGGTCCAAGCCACATCGGAGTAATAGCGAAAAAGGAATTGGATGCCACAAATTTAATTAATGAACTATTAAAGGTTCCATTGGAAGGATTTAAGTAGGTCTAAAAAAGGTGAGAAAGTTGATTGGGAAATTCAAAGTTTAATTTTGGAAGCTCTACTCTAGCTATGGAACAATCAAAGGAGTGCACCTATCAGCTACAAAGAACAGCTAGACAGCTGTTGTTGTTTTGGGTTTTTTTTATAAATGTTTCTGTGTTGTGTCAAAATGATTTCTGGTGATTTAAACTAACAGATAATCACAGCTGCTGTCTAAATCCATAGTGTTTAAAATTACAAAATGAAAAAAAAAATTTCATTACCTGTGAAGACTGTGTCTGTGTTTTTAACTATTTCTTGTACAAATATATGAAATCTTTTATGAGGAGACTGGTGCCAAGTAGCTGAATAACGGGGAAAGGGATTCTGTTCGTATAAATCTTAGCAGTGTTACCAACTCTACAATATAAAAAAAATTAAAATGTTAAAAAGTGACAGCTATGGTACATTTATTTTGTGTTAAGCTAACCGAATCTAACTTCTTGAGTGCCTGGCTTATTTGAAACATTTTTTTCATTGATCATTGATAATGCTGCAAATCAGAAATGTACATACTTCATTTACAACAGGGTTCTTTTTATACTTTTGTAGATTCTCATACATGTCATACATGGTTGTCTTTATGTAACTTAATTTTTTTTCATCCCGCAGGTGCCATTTTCATAATAAACTTCTCTTGGATTTGTTACTATCTGGCATCATTTCTTTTACATATAACCATCCTGACTAATGAGTGCTGGTAGTATTTGTTTGAGCAGGTATTTTTTAATTGTTTTGGTTTGAAAAAAAAGAAAAAAGAAAAAAAGAAAAAAAAAGAAAAAAAACCCAAGAAAAAATAACCAAAAATCAAAGAGGATAAAGCTAGATATTATTTTATTGCAAAATGAAGAAAAGAAGCTGTCAAGATGTAGGTTAAGAATGCTAATCCAAATACTACAACAAACTTGCCACCATCCTGAATTTTCAGCTACCCCAACTCATTGTCATATTGAGCATTTTTATGCACATTATCAAAGCTGAATAATGGCTATGCAACATTAACCACTATAGAAAGTGTGCATTTTTTCTTGATTAATGCACACTGGAAGAGGTCAGCTTTGGTACATTAATCATTTAAAAAGCACTTTATATTTTCATTTTTGTACTCTACAATGTTACAGCGAAACTCTTCACTCACATTATATCCTACCTAAGCTGCTGATTCTTTTGAACGTGTACTTTCTTTCCCCAGACTGGCAACATGCAAGTTGTTGGTGTTGTGTGGTTAGACTTACAAACTGAGGACAGAAACGTTCACCAGTGTAAGAAGGAAGAGGTAAAAAGCCTTGACCTCACAACTGAAGAGACACAGTTTTGATCACACAAACATACACACACAGTGACTGACCTGACAGGGAACAGCCATCAGTGATTACACTTGTGTAAGTTCTGAAGGAAGGCCCAGAGCAAGCAAGCTTGTTCTGTGCTATGAAAAGTGGGGAGAAGCCACACTGCAGGAGGTGACATCCCACCAGGGTGTGCTGATTCTGCGGGGATGGGTCCTGTCATGGGAGGGGAGTGGGATCATTCTCACCCACCACTGATACGGTCCCTGCATTTCTCCTTCATGCGTTGGTTCTGTACAGTGCCTCTCCCACCTGTGGCAGTGATTTCCAGATTACATACTTTATTTTGTTATTGCTGAGTACGCGGTCTCTAAGAACACAAATCTGGGGATGTAAAATCAAGACAGGGCTGCCCACAGCCAAAATCCGTAAGCAACTTTGAATGCCCTGATCTTTTTCCCTCTATGTTGACTTAGAAGTTAAAACTAATAGGCTAGTCAATTCTGGATCAGATTTTGGTTGCCTTATTAATGCTGATTAAAACTGCCTAATCGGTTGCACAGTTTTCAGCACTTCTCTTTGCAGCAGAAGAGACACTTGGCTGAAGTAGAAGCATGTGAATCATCTGCCTTGCTGGGCAGATAAAACAGCAAAAAAAAAAAATCATTAAAAATGTATGCACAGTTGTAGCTCAGTGAGCCAGCCCAATAGCTTAATAGCCTGAAGTCTGGCTCTCTGAGTTTCCAAGCAGTTCAGGATTCCCACTTCCCAGGCTCCAAGCATTGAGTTTGATACATCTCCAACTTGCAGGGGGTAGAAAGGAGCAGAGGTTAGCGGTGCTGCTTTCAGCTCTGCTCGCATGTTCCAGTTGGCAATACATCTTGTTTATGAGGTAGCTAAGTGTATGGATGCCAACTGAGAGGAAAACAGAATTCAAATGGAGATTGGAAGAATGACCAGAATAAAGCATAATGGAAGAATAACATGCCTGTTCCAAATAAGTGTTAACCAATATTAACTAAAGCCACTAATTCCAAGAAGGAGCTTGAAGGGAGAGCATTTCTGAGTTGTTATAAAGGCTTTTTCAATCTCAGCTATACTACCTATGTAGTGCATCAGAACACAGAGGTAATGGTCAAAATGCATAGATTGCTCTAAGACTCCCAGTTGAAGAAGCAAGTTTGTAAAGTTATTTGTAATAACTTTAGGAAACAAAACTGCTTGAAAAGGTTGAACCCTTTGAAAAGGGTTCTTTGGGGTTGAGCTAGTTGCTATTTTTATAATATTTGAGGGAAAATTGTTTGCCATGTAAAAGCTGGGCAAACTTTGTCAAGTAATTTCATCAAAGAAAAACAACTGATCTCGGTAACTACTATCTCTGGAAAGTTTGTTCCAGGACCACTTGTTTTGCTAGGTCATATATGCAGGTATCTAAAAGCCACTTGAAGAGCTGCAAGGGAAAAAGGGCTCTCTTGAAGCATCATGACTCAGAAAAGTTACAGTGATAAAAAATGCTTTGGGATTGCTTAGATCACCAGCTCTGACAGCTTGCACATTACTGGTGATATTGTAAGGTGGTCATTGTCATGGGAGTAACTGTGATGCCTCTGACAGCACATTTATTGCTATGATTCTAGAAACTGCATTAGTTTAAATGTGTCCATGCTTTAAGAGCTATTTGCATGGTATTTTTCCTTCTTGCCATTGTAACTTCTTTATTTTCATTTTAGGGCTGGGGAGGAGGGTGGAAAGGTTGCATATGCATTGTCAACTAATTTAATGAACTGTCACATATCCAGCAAGTTTAATGAGGAGCCTACAGAAATGTGAACAAATGGGATGTGCCCAGAGCCACAGATGCTCAGGTAAGATCAAACCATTTATAAAATATGCATATGCATGAATACTGGTCTGCTACCTCTGAAAGCCAACTGGGCTTTCAGACTGGACAGGGTAGTACCTGTATGCCTAACACAGGTCCTTTCTTCCCTTTTTCCACCTATTCCTTCATCTTTTCTTCAGAAAGAGTGAGTACTGGAAACTATTTTCATAACACGTATCCAGTCATGTCCACACTTCTTTTCACCAAATCAAACAGTATCTTTCTGAAAGAATAGTATTCAAGGTAAGATAAGGCAAGGATGCAGAGTTCTGCTTTTAACTGACCCAAATCAGGATGGGTTTTGTTCAGAATCCTAAGTTCAGCAAGAGAGAGTGAAAGAACAGCTCTTATTTCCATAATTATCATTAGGTGGGTCTTTGAGCAAAACAAAAGGCCAGAGTACTTCAGAATTACTTCATATAAATAACCAGATTTCTAGAAGCATCCTACTCTAGAAGTAAAACCAGAGAGCTTAGCGACTCAGGTCCAAAGTCATGCAAATGAAGTGAATAATTCTGAGTTTGATTACATTTGTAGGAAGTTAAAAATCTTTCCCATCTTGTAGGAGTTGTGTAGACTAGATGCAATGCAGAAAAGAAGGGATCTTTTAAGACACCAACAGTACAAGGAGTACTGACTTAAAGCCCAGGCAAAAAAAAAAAAAAAAATCATCAGGATCCAATAAAGGCTTATGTGAAGTCAGTGGAAGAAGGTTTACATTGGTTTGCAGATAGGAGACCTTATTACTGAGTACTTTGTCTCAAATTACCTTTCATTGGCTCTAGAAACATGGAAAGTATTGAGATTACCTTTTCCATTACAAGTTTTCCTGGGTAAAAGGACCACTGTCTTGTTTGTAATAAAAGGGAATGTAATATTTTCTTACAAAAGGAAGGGAATCAGGTTTTCCTCTTGCTTTAAAAGCATTCACAGATTTATAGCGGAAATGACAGGAACAGGATGTATTAACCATATGACCCCTGCAGAATGAGTCTACACTCTTGATTGATTTAAAAGTTTATCTGTGTCCTCTGAATAGCCACAAAGGGTCAAGTCTTGGTCCTGCTCACATCAATGAGAGCTTGACTAATGACTTTAATAGCTTCAGAAATAGGACCAAAGTTTTGAGCCAATACTTATAAGTGAATAACAAAACAGAGCTTATAGCACGAACTGCAGACAAATGGTGCCAGGCTAATTGGTACAGTGCATCAAGTTTCCTTTCTAATCCTGTACGACACCACTCACACACTAAGAGAGCAGCTCTTTTTTGTTCAATTAAAAAGGTCTTTCCCAGTCTTACCAAAGTGCATGGTCTCATCCTTCCAGAGAATCCTGCCTTTGACACGGGTGGGGTGTGAAGCAGAGGTGCAGATAGGACTGGGATTCACGTGCATGCTCCCTGGGAGTGGGCTTGGCTGCCTGGGTCTTTAATATGAAATCAAAGGACTCTGAAGTGGAAATTCTGGTGGACATCAAAGCTTGTATTTTCTTGAACCACCAGCAGTGCTACCTGATGGCAGCACCAATATCACCAGTACATCTTTCCCAGATTCTCCTCGAATCCCATCCAGGAGATGGGAAAATTCAGCACATTGTAATGACGTAAGTATTCACTAAAACCAGTTCCCAGTTTCTTTTCCTTACTGTGAATCTCTGAGGCCTCTTAGCATCTTCTGCGGTCTCTCCTGTATCTCAGTTAAAAATTCCTTTCTTTCTTCTAGCCAGCTATCTGCTTTATTACAGCATGTAAGATAATGTCTTGCGGGGTAGTGACAAAAGCTGATTTCAGCTCAGAAAGTACAGTCTTCTTAGTTTATAGCAAATGGAAATCCCTCAAGATTCTCCAAAGATTTACTCTGAGCTGAAAACACACCCTAAATACTGTGATTTATCCTGCTAGCAAGGACACACAGATCTTAGACTTCTCAGGCTTCTGAGAACATGCCTCCCACTTATTGCTCATTGGCATTTTGAACAAGCGCTGGTTTTTGCTCTCTTTCCCACTTAAAAGGAAAGGTCCTTGCTGCTCTGTATAATTCCGCCTCTGCTGCAAGACCTGCAGCTGATGGGCCTGGCCTGGCCCCCTTCAGTTCCTAGATAATTTTCTTCACTGAACATTACCTGAATTTACCAATTGCATGTGGACAGGATCATTTGCTCCCCATGAGGCCATACCCTTCATGTTTCCTGTATGATATGATTTCTACTCTTTTTAATACCACCCTTGGTGTTGGCTTTGCCCATCCTTTTCTGCTTCACAATGTCTTCAAACACACACACATGGGTGCATAGCACTTCCCCAATGCGTTCTATAACCATTACTGCCACTCCCTGGCCCTTGTTACCAAGTCAATTTTATATCCAATCGAGTATTTTACCATCAGTCCCATACTTGCTAACCTTATAAATTAATCTGTTATGTGGCACTGCACTGAGAGCCTTTTCAAGTCCAAGTAAATTATGTCTCCTTCTTCACCCCTGTCCACTCTCATTGTCACTTCCTCAGAGAAATGAATCGAGATTGTTAAGCATGACCTCCCTTTTGTAAGTCCATGCTGACTATCTCTAACCAATCTATATTAGATTGATATTAAATCAGGACACAGACTCAAAAGGGGTCTGCTGTATAAAAGCAACCTAAGGTTGCTTCATATGGAGATGAGAGATGGGAATCACTGATACACTGAAGTTGACAGTACCAGCTCTGATGGTTTGCCAATAACTTTTTAGTAGCCACATCCCTCCTCAGGGTTCCAACCAGAACTCCCCAAGAGAAAACAAAAGCTTTTATCTGTATTTGCCTAGCTTGTCTCTATTGCATCAGTGAATGTCATCACTGAGGATGAGAACTAAGTTCTGCTTTTATTCATTTAAGTCAAAATCACAAAGACGTTGCAAAAAACCTAATTTTCAAAGAACATTGTCACACAGCTTCTGAGAAGAGCTGTATCTGCATTGCCTAAGGCACATGTCAAAAGGCAGCATGGGCATTTGCTTCCTATACAAGCACCGCCAAAGAATAACCAAGAAAGTCTCCCACCCTGGCCAAGGCACTGGAGAGAACGGGTGCTATGTCAACTGCAACAATTTTTCCAATGTCCCATTAAGACATTTGGGATCTTGCTTCCCTGAAGCAGCTGCCTCCTCTGAGCGTGTGTCACTACTGACTGATTCCAGAAAAGCAACTTTTTCCACGAAGATTAACAGTGAGAGGTGTGGGCTCAGGGACTGCAAGATACAGCTGAGTGATTCACTTATAGAATAGTTAGGATTGGAAAGGACCTCAAGGTCATCTAGTTCCAACCCCCCTGCCATGGGCAGGGACACCTCACACTAAACCATATCAACCTGATTTTGAACGCTGCCAGGGATGGAGCATTCACTACCTCCCTGGGCAAACCATTCCAGTGCCTCACCACCCTCACAGTAAAGAACTTCTTCCTTATATCCAATCTAAACTTCCCCTGTTTAAGTTTTAATCCATTACCCCTTGTCCTGTCACTACAGTCCCTAATGAATAGTCCCTCCCCAGCACCCCTATAGGCCCCCTTCAGATGCTGGAAGGCTGCTATGAGGTCTCCACGCAGCCTTCTCTTCTCCAGGCTGAACAGCCCCAACTTTCTCAGCCTGTCTTCATACAGGAGGTGCTCCAGTCCCCTGATCATCCTCGTGGCCTCCTCTGGACTTGTTCCAACAGTTCCATGTCCTTTTTATGTTGAGGACACCAGAACTGCACAGTACTCCAAGTGAGGTCTCAGGAGAGCAGAATAGAGGGGCAGGATCACCTCCTTCAACCTGCTGGTCACAATCCTTTTGATGCAGCCCAGGATACGGCAGCCTTCACAGGTCAGGAGAAGAAAGAGTCTCTCAGCAGTGAATCCTTGCAGCAGTCTAGGTATAAGTTAGGTATATTTTGCTAGCTTTTCTAGCTCCATGACTGGAAATAAGTTGCTCAATGCCATAAGCATAACTAAGGTCTCTTTAGTTTGGGTGGAGTAAAAAAAAAATCGATCCCTATGGTCTGTCTTGAACTTGTTTGACAACATACACAGCAAGTATGACGAGACCCAGAGCTGTTCAGAGACATCCTTTGAGAAACTGACCTTTGGCCTCCTGCCTCATAGGATATCTAATGTGCACATGGGGAGCCTTCTACACCCTGCTTATTGCTTCTATCCTATATATATATATATATATACACACATGTATGGTTCCCTTGTACCTTCAAGTCAGAAATGCCGTAGTCCACGTACGGTGGGAGTGATGTTGTTCTGTGAGGGTTCAGCACAGTCAGTGCTGCTGCAGGACTTGATATTCTGGCAAACATCCACCGAAACAAAGGAAGTAGGCCCCCAAATCAGTTTGGCTTGCTTTCAAGGCCTTGACCCTGTAACAGCCAGTACAGACATGCTCAGAAAAATAACTTGCAAAAACAGCAGGTCAATACAGAGAAGCATAACTTAAAGATAAGGGTTATAAGGGTATTAAAAAATAGCTGAAGCATGTCTTCCCTGTTTGGATTAAAAGATTGCTCACATATTTAATGATAAAAGAGTTCTGAAAAGGAAGTAAAGCCATCATTTATTTCTTAGGTAAATAAAAAGCAGAAAAGTAGGGAAAAAAAAAAACCAAACCCACAACAAAAAACCAAAACAAGTTGCTACAGTTACTACATCTCTAGTATCTGCAGTTAAACATGTAGTCTTTTCACTGGCATAAAGATACACCACAGCTGTTTAGAATCCCACAGTCAAAGAAGCAGAGGAGTTGGAACTAGGCAATCTTAAGATCCTTTCCAACACTAACTATTTGATGATTCTACAAACATGGTTTAATATAATGTGCATGACATAAAGCTAGACATACAATCCAAGTTCTCAAACATCTTTAAGGAATCAGCTATTGGATAGGCAGCACTCTAGAAAGTTCCATCAGACAGCAAGTTATATACAGTACCCTTCAAGCAGAAGGTAGTTTTCTGAACAAATCTGATCATATGTGTCAGATCCCATGATAGTAAACATCCCTTCTCACCATAAGACCCTGTTGAAACAGTGACCTTGCTGATACTAGTAAGAAATCTACTCTAGAAGTATGCAGTTTGTAGAGTTAAGGATTAGACAAATTAGGAATAAAAAGTGAACAGAAAATGTGAAACAAAACTAGCAGCAAAAATATTTATCATGACTATAAGTTTCTGCCTTTGATTTCCATCTTATTTTTGTGAGCAAATAGTGAAGTTTTGTGAAGGATCTAAAGTATCTTCTCATTAAGTTGGCTCCATGTTCTCCTACAGCAGGTGAGTTGTTCTGACAAGACTCAGTAGCGCACCTCAGAGAGTGCATCCATGGGAGGAGAGGATGGGAACGGATGGGAACTGACATTTGAGATGACAGGAGATATCCTGTATTCTCAGCATTAAGTGTGTGCAGGACTCACAGCAGCCAGACAGCTCGAGCACTGTGTGCAGAGTCATAATAGGGCAGCCTGGGGTGCAGCACTCCACCTCAGGCCTGCCTTGCTGACAGCCATCAGCTCTGCTCGCTGTCCCTCGTGTTCATGATTCCTGATCAACAGTTTCAGGGACATACTGGCTCAGGTGGGTGTGGGCACAGCATAGAACTTCTAGATACTAGGAGCTGTCTAAATTGAAATCAAGTTGCTTAGAAAATTAGAATTCATGTGACTGGAAATCAACCATGACAGCAATTTTCCCAAACCACAAATATTAACTTTATCAGTGACTTAGTATAAGGCTCAAGATGTACAAAGCTCGTAAACCTTCCATTGCTTTAATGGCATGGTGCTGAGGTGTACATCATCCCAGACATGCTCCGTGTTGGCTTTGGGGGCTTCAATGAGACATGGGCTTTGTCATCTAGCTACGTATTTATTCCTCTCACTTAAATTCATCTTCCAACTCACACAAGTGTCTTTTCCCAAAACAAATTGAGTCACTACAATATTCCAGACTCTTGCTTAGACCATGAACACAAATCTTTCTTCCTCTTAGGGATTCTCTGCAGCTAAGCCACTGCTGCAGATGGAAAGGTATATCCCTGGAGTCCATATGTCCTCCTTAAAAGTGGGAAATCCCAAATGCCTCCTTGGAGAGATTCTGGCTTTGGCTCAAAATACCTTCTCCCTACTCTTTTGGCCAGGTCCAAAAGAATTAGAAACAATGCAAAGACTGATAAGTAAATGGATCTAAAAGAAAACCATCACTTCTAATTACCAAGAAGTGTGTGGTGATACTACTAAGTAGTACTACTTTGCAATTGTACTGCTACTATTAGCAGCAGTAGTTGTATTGCCATCAGTAATGGTGTTGTATTGTAGGACCAGTATCACATCTACTATCCCGCAGCAATGATAGTAGTGAAGATCAAATAGTCGAGGTGTTATTAGGATAAGTTCAAAGCACTGCAGGATTTTTCTATGCTTATGGAAGTGTACTTAACTGGGAATGTTTCCTTCCAGCTTCCTTGACCCTGTGCTTGCTTCTGCCCTTTCTGGTCACTGAACTCATTTTTTCATTTGTGTACAAGATTATACACTGTCAGAGGTTAATAAAGTAGGCAAATTGGAGGCTTCATTTTGGAATATTATTTGTGAGCTGACCTTGTAATACTATCATTTCACAACTGCATATGACACCAGCATTTAATACTCTGTGTGGGCTGACAGATAAAATCCAAGGCAGAAATCGGTAACTCTCCAAGGATCTGATCACCATGAAGGTGGCCTGCTTTTCCACATCATGCCCACAGTAACACTGCCTAAAGCAATCTGTATGAACAACTAGGAGAGCTTCATTAGGCTGGGCCACTAGTTCTTAAAATTATTCCCCTTATAATATGCCACAGGTGAACTTGACGTCTTTGTAAGGGGCATGCAAGAAGCTTTTCTTTAGTTATCTATAATGACTGATAAATGCTATATGATGTTATATGTTAGAAATAACATTTTCTTTGGCAATATGGAAGGGGGCTGGGGAATTGAAAGATAATCCTCTGCTCCATACTATAAAAAGATGTCACAGACAAGGGCTCAAACTCTGCCAAAATGCTGAATAACAATAATAATAATAATAATAATAATAGTTACACTGGCTTCTTCACAATTATAACTTAGAACTGAAATCTGATTAGGTCTTCATACACATCTCACCTGTATACCTGACAGCCTTCTGCTGAGACATAAATGTGAGTGGCATGTGCTCAGTGAAGCTGACCCATATAGTGAAATAGTTTATGAGAAATGACAATACATGATGAGAATACAGAACTCGATAATACGTTTATTTATTGATTGAAAATAAAATTCATGAACTGTGAAGCTGAAAACTGCACCATAGGGAATTGGTTCAAGAGGACATTAGGGAGAAAGAGAGAGAGAGAGAGAGAGAAAATGCACGTGTGTATGTATATTACATGTAAGTTACAGGTTGCCTAAAGGCTTCTGATTCCACAAGCAGAGCCTCTGAGGATAGGATCTGAAAGCCTTTAATGCTACTAAGGCTTTGTCAGTAAGATATTTGCATATTTTGCCTACAAACCTAAAATGCTGTATTAATTCATTTTTATTTACCTTTCTGCCTCTTCCAAAAGAAACCTCGCAGGAAGCCGTTAATGACACAGCTTCATAAGAGATAAATTTCAGAGAGGCTTTGCAGGTAGTGACTGAAGGGGGAAAAAATGTGTGTCAAATTTGGGTTATTAACAACATAATCCTTAAACAGACGGTATCTCAAAGACTAATTCATCTTCAAATTTCACTGTAAAAACTGCATGATCCTTCATTCTGTGTGCATGTGAATTTATATTGCATGTCTTTTTTTCCTTTGTGTTTACTAAAAAGGAAAGCAGGAGAATTTTGAAGCATTGCAATTCAGGCTGGAAAACTCAATTTCATCTTCATGCTACTGCACCTTCCATTCAAATTTGGGTCCCTTTCTCCACAGTCCACCAGCAAAACTGCAGGGCAAGCAGGTTTCTCTCAAAGCCCATGTGCAAAGCCATTGGGTAGTCACAGGTCCCTTTTCCAACAGTGGCTGCCTGGGGAGGACCCTGTGGGAGCTCCCTGCAGGACACCCCCTGGTCCTAGCAAGTGACAGCCCAAAAACTTAGCTCTCTTGGGGTGCATTTGTCATATGGCATCACATATGTGTGATCTGAATTGCCACAACAACTCACCGCGAGCCAAATCATGCTGATTGATAGCTAAAACATCCCCCAGCCTCCCACATACAAAATTGGAGCTGCTGTCCCTGATTTGTCTGCAGCTCACAGCAGTAGGCATTTGGGACAAGACTTCTGTATTTTGTCACAAGTTAAATAATATTTTTTGTTTAGCTTAGTGCTAGGTTCTTGGTAGACAAACCTTTTGACAAGCTGAATGAGAAGCAATTGCTCTGTAATCCCTGGCTGCAAGAAAGCAGGAGTCCCATTTAATACAATTTTAACAGCATGATTTTTTAATCATGATACAGCAAGAGCAGTCTCAACCTTTTCCCCACTTAAGCATAAAGTACTGAAACCTTTGTGTCTTCCAACACTGAGAGAAGTGAAAACCTTTTTTCTCTTGTGAATTTATAATATGCAGTACAATCTTCTTTTAAACTTTCCTGTTGTTGGAGCTACATCTTTCCTCCCTCTTAAGATATATAATTTAGAGGCTTCCTCTTCCTTCCTGTACTTTTCTGATCTGGATGCTCTATTTATAGTCTTTGTAATATCAAAATTATCTCTGAGGAAAACCAGACTCACTCATATACATAAAGCAGCATAAATGGTCTAGTATCATTGCCCAGTCCAGCATCTTCGTACCTCATTTGTCCTTTAAACAGAGGAAACATTTCTTCTAATTTATTTATATACTGATTTGCCTACATTTAATCTACATTTAATCATTTTATCTGCATCTAATTTATCCCCATACTGTAGCTCTTGTCTCTGCACATGTTGCATAGACCAGGTCTCCCACTGCATTCCTTGTTGGGCTGCCACGTATGCTGTACCCCTGTGTACAGGTGAGTGCCGTATCCTTGTTACAACCTATGTGTCCTGGTTACAACCTAAAGCTGTGTCCCAGAGACAAAATGAAAGGATGTATACATGAACCATGCGAGGCACTAGGCCTCACTGCTCCAGAAGCTGGGCAGAAAGTGCAGGGAAGCAGCATCTTCACTGCACAGCCACTGTCCTTCTCCTGCCTCCTTGGCCACAGCTCCTGGTTGAAGCCAGCGAGATTTTGTTGCTCCTTGGGGATAGGGCAAGGAGGAAAACGTATCACCTGGTCATGCCCTGCCACCTCCATCCCCTGCTCCCCAACGGCATCAAAGTGGGTCTGCACCCAGCCTTTCTTTTTTGTTTAGAAAAAGACCTGTATTGTCCTGGAGGAAGACAAAATGCCTCTATTCCTTGCAGAGCAGTTATTCCCAGAAGCAATCACACTGAAATCAATCCTACAGTGAGTCCCTGCACTGCAGAACAAGTGTTTCAAAGCCCGACCCAGCTGCAGTGGATACACCTGGAGTCCATTACAAGGCCCCTTCTTCCTGTGATAGATGAGCAGCTGAAATGTACTTAAATGAGAGCTCTGGCCTTTCTGGGTGCCTGCCAGCCCCAGGCTGTGCTGGCACAGGCAAGGTGTACAGGAAGGGTGAAAGATGGTGATGGCAGCAGTGACAAATGGCAAGAGAAAGACCTCAGTTTGTAGTGGAGTGTTCCATATGGTTTAGGAAGGGTTTCGCAGCTCTGCATGGAAAGGCTACAGTGCACTGCAGTTATATTTGTTCTTTGCAGGTGCTGTTTTGTTTCCCGGGGTTTTTCTGCACAAACCAAGGAAATGTATCTGGAAAATTACAAGGTCAGTTCATGTCAGTAGCTGTTGCTGGAGTAGCAGCCCTGTGACACCATTAACCAGGACACTGCCACAGCTTAAGAAACACTCTGAAGGTGTTTCTTAGATCACAACACGGAGAGACAGTGAAGAAAGTAAGAGAAAGATTTCTGGCCAGGACATTTCCTAAAGCATTTAATACAGGGGAATCAAAAACCAAAAAGCTCAGGAATGCATGAATGTCAGCCGTTTCCTCCTCCAGATACAAGTGCATGCTATAGCTTCAAAAACTAGCAGCTGCTCTGTGTGGTTGCATCCTTTCCTGCTATGTGTTGTTCTGGGGACATGAATGAGATGGGAAGGTGCCACAGCAGGGAAAATGAGTGTGTGGAAAGGGGGTCCTCCAATGCACATGTATACACTGAGTGTGCACAAGTAGCATATGAAAAGGTCTCTTTGTGCTGATGTTCATGCCATGGAATTCTGATATGACAATTATTTTATAAGCCTTTAATATATTTTTAACTAATTTAAAGTTCAGGGCTGGCAGTAGATTAGCCATATAGCTCGATTATTTAAATGTTTAACCCCTTCCTAACATACAGAAAAAAAGGAGAATTTAGGTATTTCAGCTTTAATACCTGATGATAATTTTCCCCCTACCTTCAAAAAAGGCTGCAAAACAAACAAATAAATAAAGTGCAATGAAAGGGCCAGAAACTGTTTCTCTTTGCTCTCCAGAAGTCATTACCAGGGTTTAATCCTAACTTGCAGTTCTGTAAGACAAGCAAACCACAGGCAGTGATAGAATAGGACTTGGGGCTGTGTGTTGCCACTCTAGGTGGGTGCCCCCCCTAGCTGGCACCACCAGAGGGCAAGACATGGGTTGTGCTCTGGAGGTGTCAATCTCTAGACTGGAAGACTATTTAGTTAATTCAGTTATCACATAAGTCAGCAGTGGCAAATCCACCACATCATCCCCCATGGACTGAATGCTTCCTGGGCAATTTTCCTTGTAAAATTTCAAGACATATGTTTCTACATAGTTGGCAAATACCTTTCTTAAAACTGTTCTTTGTCAATGGACAGAGTTTTATTTCAAGTCAGAAAGATGTCCAGTGACTTCTTTGTGTTTCATTTTAATACGATTTTATATGACATTTTCTATTTATGTTTCTACCTCTTCAGTAAGAGAAAGAACTTAATAGAGAGGAAAAAAGTATATATTCTGCTTACAAATGTAGGTGTGACAGATATACAGATATGCACCAAATATAGCCATGTACAAACAACTGCGTCATAAAAATTTGGCCTCTTCCACCTGCAAAACCTCACCGGAAAATAAAGAAAGCCTAATTTTGCTATAATAATTTCCAAAATAATTACTTCATCTGCTAGTGAATTTATTAAATCAAATCATCTGCTTGATTTATCTGTGTTAATTATTTTTTAAAGGAGTAGTAGTAAAAATAAGAAGTAGAAGAACGTTATTTCTAAAGAGCAGTCATCATACTGGAAAAGAATTGGTTGTTCATAAATGGTCAAGTTAAACTTGCTTTGCATAATATACTAAAACGAGCCATTTCAGGCAAGTTCCCCTGCTCCTGATAAGACATATTTTAAACAGATCTGATATCTTAATTGTAATCTTTTCCCTCTGGGTAACAATGTTAAGTGCTACTCAGGGAACATCTCGCTTTACATTTATTTTCTTTCTCTTTATAATGTGAAGAAAAAAAAAACAAACCCAAAACCAAAAATCCAGAAACAAAAAAACCAAAACCACAACCAAAAAGCCCCCCAAAATTGAAATGTATTCATGCTCACACTTGTAAGAGCCTCAGAACTTACATGGCAAGATTTTTGGAGAGCTTTTCTCCCATCAAGTTTCACTAACACATATATTTGCTAATTCCCTCCTCCTAGCTCCTTTCAGGAGATCAGCTGTATTAATTTAACTTCCCTACTGTGATTTGTAGTTAACAGAGACCAAACCTGGGATAAAAGGAGCCTGGTGACCACGTCTGCCTTTTGCCATCATTTTCTTGGTCTGAAGATAGCTGACAATGTTAAAAGAGAAAATAAGGAAATAAAAAAAATGAGTACTTCAGGCTTTCACTCCAAGAAACAAAAGGCAATTACCCAAAGACAAAGGGAGAGGCTGTTGAAAGATTGCAAAGAAGTGGTGTCTGCTGAGACAAGATATCAGCTTTGAAAAAGCATCTTTTTGACCTAAATCTTTCCTGTTGGGCTCTTACTCCATGTCTTCAACTCACCCATGCAGCCAACACAGCACTGCATTGCCACTGCTATGTTAGGGCCCACGATAACTTTCAGTTCTCCAGACCCCTGCACCACCTACACCTTCCCACCCACCACAGGAGCAGGACCCTTCAGCTGGTGGTTTTCCCAGTGTCGTGGCCACTCAGCGTGAGAGGCAGAGGGATATGAGACCTGCAGACCCTCCACATCTCCGGCATGTGCTGGGATTCAAATGCGCATGATCAGAGGTAGCACCTGCGTGTGTGTGTTTGTGAACACATGTGCATTGGAATGATCTCCCCAGGGAAGTGGTGGACTCCCCAGTGCTGGACATTTCTAAGATTCGGCTGGCCAGGGCACTGGGACATCTAGTCCCAGATCATGCTTTGCCAAAAAAGGTTGGACATGACCATTGCGGTCCCTTCCAACCTGGTGTTCTATGATTCTATAATTATGTGTGCACAAGTCTCTATATCCCTCACTTTGCCTGCTGCTGCCTCATACCCCAAGTTGCTCTGGCCAGGTCCCCATGGGAGAGGCACCTCTCAAGAATAATACTGTGTGCCTCACAGTATAAAGAAGCTCCTCAGTCTTCCCTACACAAAAGTTCTTCTTTTGTTTTGTTTAACCTAGGCTTTCTAAACAACGGGGAAGCAAAAGGTATTATTCAGCTCCTTCACAGTAAAGAAAAACATCTGTCTGAAGTGGATCATATTTAGTATTTTGGCTGAAAAACAGAACACCTTACTTAACACGCACATAAGTGCCATCAAAAAACTTATAAATCTGCTGATGATTTCAAGTCACTCAGAAGGGGTTGTGCTGGAAATGACAGAGGTGTCCTGGGACATTCATCAGCCAGTCATCGGGGCTTGGGGGGGCACACTCCCTTACAGGGCCACTCTCTCTGCTCACATACAGAGAGAGGGATATGCCACATGCCAACAAGACAGAAGACTGAGTCAAAGACAGGCTGAACAATCCCATACACCTAAAAGACTCTTCATATTTGCCTCTCCACTGCCTGCAGCTCCATAAGAAGCGGAAAGGGGTATGGAGTACACACCATGGCTGCATGGAGATGGGTGCTAGTATGATCGTTTAACACCATAGGAAGTAAAATGTATCACAAAAAGATGGGTAGAGAAAGCAAAAAAGAGTTCTCTTATAAATACATCAGGGAGTCTCAGATACATAAGAGATCTATAAATTGTGAGCCATTGCCTAACACAGTTTGTACCACTTGGTGGCAACACTTCCATGTTTGATTTATTGAACCTTTGTTGTAATCTTCTGATACTTTAAAAGACAGGTGTAGGCCCCGATAGGTGCAATTAATTACTGCAGAGAATAAAAATTAAAGTTTTGAATGGCTTTACGATTGCTTTCTGTCCAGGAGCCAACTAAATAGCTTACAAGAACATGTTGCTTCAAGTGCTGAGACATTTCTAACAGGAAACTCACATGCCACAGACATCACTGGGCAGCCTTGTACAGCAATCTCATCTTAAATACTGTCAGAAAACAATTTCTTCCAGTGGGCAACCAGAACCACAAAAGAAAGCACTGATCAGCTGCTTGCAGAGCACAAGGTGCTTTGGAAAGACAGTGTAGTTGGCTATGACTGTGCCAGGTTCTCCATTCCAAGTGTTTTAAGACTGCAGGTACACATCCAAAAGCCATTCAAGCTGTAGTCTTGCATGGTGCCCAAACAACAGCCATGCCATGGCTCTTTCTTGCAGTTTGAGTTTGATCTGCAAGACTCATTCTTCAAGCAAAGATCACTCAGTGTTCTGACTTGCTCAACCTGGGCCCCCTGCTAAACCTGACAAATAATGTCATTAATGTCAACAATTTTCCGAGTTGCAGGATGCACAAACTCACCAGCATTGGGCCCATACCTGCAGTTTGTGATGTCCTGTCTCTGGCACATGTCACTCCAAAGCTATCAAGGAGATATCTCTAGGAAAAACAGCCTGAAGTCTCACAGCAGCCCAGGGGTGGTACTGAGAGTGGGGATACTCCTACATCTCTGTTCACTGACATGGGCAAATTCTGGTTAGCAAAGCAGTCCAGACAACCACATGAGGTCTGTGCACTGCAGTAGCTTTCAGGAGTGTTATGCAGCCCTGACCACTGTAGCCTGAGGCAGAATGCAAAAGGGACAATGCAAAAGATACCTGCATTTACCTATTCCTCACCTCTCAGGAGTCAGAGCACAAATGTAATAACACAAAGTGCCTTAAGAACAGCAGCTGTCACAGCAAATTGAGACATTGAGTCTTAAGGCCACAAGAAAGAAGTCTTCTAGACTGCCCTTTATGCCTGCTGCATAGGGTGATGCTGGCCAGGATGCTGTCACAGGTACTCTATCCAGAGGGGGTGGCAGTGGGGTCTGTCCCCTCCAAAGTGTTGAACCAGCTTGGAGAGGACTTGCCATCTGCAGGGGCTGAGGAAACCCCCACCTCCTCCAAAATGGCCTCTTCTATATCTGACCATGATTTGCTGATGGGGAATGAAAGGAAGCTGAGACTTGCAACAATTTTCATCTGCTCCTGGGCACATTCACGGAGACTAAGCAAAGGAAATAAACTAACAATAAGGGGGAAATGTTTGGCTTCTGATATTAACATATTTATAGCAACAAGAATACTATAGGTCCCAACCTTATATAAATTTTGATGGAATGCCAGTTTTAAAAGTGAAAGAATAGTTTATTACCAAATTATTACCAAAGGTATTTAATATTGAATTCATCTAGGCTCAAGTACTGATATTCCAAGTGTTTGAATTTATGATCACATTAGTCAATTTAAGTTCTTTCAGATGTGTTGAAAGAATTAATAACTCAACTGAGAATTTACTTACAATATACTTGGAAATCAACACAGCTTTGTAAAGGGGGGAAAATGTTCAACAGAGATCACAAATGCTGACTTTTGGATGGACACACACACATTCTCTTTAATCAGGACATGGACTGGGGAGGGTGCAGAAGTTCCTGACTTCAAAACCCTGTATGCTCCCAGATGCTAACTTCTGGTACCCCACTGTATATTTCTTCATCATTCCCTCACCTTTTAAATTATTTCCATTTTTAATTAATGATTGAAGATGACCTATAACTCAACAGTTCCTAGAAAACAGACAGCCCAACCAGCTGCACAGCTGCTCTGGATAGGAGGTAGAGCAGGATGTGCTCCCTGCTCTTAATCAGTTCTCTGCTCTACCTTAAGGCTAGATCCAAAGGGGCATCAGGCTTAGAAATGAAATTCCTGAATCTGAGATGGGAACAAGAGGATGAGAATCCACGGCCTTATGCACTAGATCAAAAAACTTGAGTATTAAATGGTAGGGTAAGCGTAACCAGCATGAAATATCTGATAACGGAACAATACACAAGTTGATACCAACACTTCCTGGCTGTGGAAAACCTGGGTTCAGCTCCTTGCTGTGCAGAAGGATGAGAGATGATGCTCAGCACAGAGCAATGCTGAGCTGCAGGGTCCTCCTGAGATTTGTGCTCACCATGCCTGACCTTCTGTGCAGTACATACACCATGGGAACCTACAAGTGTATCAGGCCAGAGAGAAGAGGGCAAGGGAGAACAACTGTTCACAGCAATGTTGGGTTGAATTTCACTCCTTGGTAAGGGCAGCCCTGGGCTAGTCCTGCATCAGTAAGGGTTAGAGGTCCCTACAGCTATTGGAATAGGACACCCCTAAATCTCTTCCTTTCCATGGAGTACCTTAACTACTTCGGCTCCAAAATCACAATTACATTACCCTGACACCAGACATGTCATCTATACTGGTCAGCTGGGTATGAGACAAGCGAAAAGGGGTAGCTCCCCTCCCTTCTGCTATTGTCCACATGGAACCCAGGCCCAGAATAGTCATGTCTGTTGGGCACTGTCAAGACTGAGGCAGCTCTAGACCAACTAGGAGATCTGATGGTGTTCTGAGAACTTTTCTAAAATAAATGTAGATGACTGTGGTGGCAGGCAGGAGGTTGGGAAATTCCAAATCTCTGGCATGCAGTGCAGCCCTTTGGCACCCTAGGCCATGTGTACACCAAGTAGTTATTACAGTTTAATAAGCTGAGCTGCTCAACTGATGGTGGCGGCTGAGATTCCTCCACATCCCCGGCCCTGGGAGGGATTCACACCCCAAGCACTGCATTAGTACAATTGCACAGCAGATAACAGCATCAGCTTGGCTCTAGTCCTGTCATGTCTGTGCATTGGGATTGCAGCACAGGGAACTAAACATAATTAGTCTTTCCCAAACTGAGGAAAAATATTGCAGGTGAGGACCAACAGAATGAGAGTTAAGTAGAGGGGGGAAATAAAACATTTGAGAAAAGAGAAATGAAAACAACTTTCTCTATTGACACTTGTTTTTAAACCAAAGATATAATTATCCTGTTGCAAGCCTTGACTACAGAGAAAAGCATCTTGTTGGGAACTAATTAAAGAATTAGTCAGTGTTTAGCTTCTCAGATAAAGGAGCATAAGCTTAGAAACAGAAGTGTTTGCAGTGAGCTTCTGAAAAGTCTCCTAAGACAGCCGAGCTTAAGTCTGTTAAGCCTCTTCCTTCAACTACTAAATGTCTGTTCAGACATCTTTTTTATTTTTTTTCTTCCTTTCTTTTTTTGTTATTGTGAAAGAAGCCCCAGGTACCTCTTCACAACAGGCATTTTCTCCCTTGCTTGGAGTATGGGGTGGTGTGCTACCATGCATCACAGTGATCAGCACAGGGCATCCACTGAATCACTATAAAGGTGAACAGGTGTTGGAGATCTCAGGAAGTACAGTGTTTAGTAAATAAAAACAACCCACTGTTGTTACATGCCACTCCTAGGTTATGATCTGACCAAGCCTTTACCAGGCACAGCCACCTTACCTAGCCTGCCTCTATCAGCACTTAATCCTTGACACAGACAACCTCTGGGTGCTATAGGGGATATCCAGTCCAATTGCCCCCTAATCTAACACTGTTGAGAAACCTTATTTTCTAAGTACTTCAGGCATTGGATCTGTGCTTCTCCTGGTGTTCCAGACAGTGGCTGAGCTTTGCCCCATGGAGGCATTTGATGAGAGATGAGATGCAGCTGAGTTAGATCAAAAGACAGCAAAAATGCCATAGCACCAGTTTTATTTCTCACTTTGCGTTCTGCTAACTGACATGCAGCAATGCCATGTTGCAAAACAGCTGGCAGGGGATTGGGCAGGAGAGCTAGTGACTGCTGTGGTTTGTGGTTTATTTACTGCTGTGCTGCAGACCAGCCTAAAAGCCTTGCTCCATCATGAGACCAGCGCTAGCAGGTTTCAGTTATACCATGACTGGATGCTATACTTCTATGTTTTTCTAATTGTTTCTCCTCCAGTTTACTTAGGAGCACAAAACAAAAAAAAAAAAAGACAACTTCAAAGATGCACCTTTCAGGAAGAGTAAATATTTTAACTATAGATCCCCTCTTATGTAAACCCTGGCAAATGGAATAAGTCTCTTCTGTACACTGGAAAATGCAACATATCTTTTCTCCAGTAACAGTAGCAGCAAAAGAGCCTGGAGGTTAGCTGAGCCTTTACAAAGGCTTGCTGGTAAAATTACTGCTGTCTAAATTATTCTGCAGTACGCGGTTTCATTTTGCAGCCATCTCAGGAAAAAGCACTGGTTTATATTACTAACATTAGTTGGTAGCAGAGGAGCGACTTACAGCTTTCTCAAATTAATTCCTCCTGGAAATTAGGCTTCCCTCTAGCTGCACCGGGACACACACACACACACACCTGCCAAGACCAGCAGAGCCTCAAATGCTTTTATCTCCTCACAGGCAGCAGCTGCCCAGTCTCTGCCATGGCACTGCAAAGATGTAGCTGGTTTCTTGGACTGGTATCATAGGGAGTGAGAGGAAACAGTAACAGTAATGTGTCATCTTTCATAAGCTTTCATAGCTCAATGTTCACTGCTAGGGAAAGGACAATCCAGCCTGAAGAGCAGGGGCAGCCAGCCTCTACATGGGCTTCCGTGTGTACTTGGCTCTGGGAACAATCCTTAGGGATAACTGGAGCTTGACTTCAAATGTAGCTGAAAAAAAGTAGCATGAAAGGCTCCATGGCAGTGGAGCTGAGGGGACAGTCCCTGCAGAAAGGAAGCCCAGTTCCCAGAGCAGCTCTGTCCCTAACACCCACAAATGAGACACAGGCATTTGACTGCTACATTGGCCAGCAGCCTAGGCATGCAAACACCTCAGCTGGACCACCACTAATGCTGAATATGGGGTAAAATGTCCCCTTTTTACACAATTTCAGCTCAATACACAATTCTTGGACAGGCATTGCTTAAAAAAGGAGATTATTACTTCCCAGGGCAGGGTTTTTACAGGTGTGCTGTTGGCTCTTGCATCACACAGCTCCCACACCTACCTGTGCAATGTTCTGGTCTGAAAGGGAAGCTTGGATGTAGGATGGCTCTGCTCCCTCTGCTCCAACAGGAGGTGTGAATTCAATCCAGGAGTAAAGACAAGGCCTGCAGAGAGTGGTCATGGCTTCATGTTGTAATCCCTAAGTGCATAAGTACGTGGGCTCGCACTCTCAGCTTTCTGCAACAGCCTCCCCAGCCAGTTCCTGGGCTTTTCTCCATCTGCAGGATGACATGGCTGGCTGCAGCATACACTGGCAGAGGTCAGTTTAGCACCAGTTCTGGGCTGCTGTTCCCAGGGTGCAGGACAAACTCATTCACCACACTTTGGAGCCCACACCACTGCCATGTGGCCAGCTCTTGTGCTAGCCCCAGTCAGTTCTCAGCCATTACTGTCAAGTGTCCTGTTAACAGGACACTTAACACAGCACCAGCTCTACAGGGCAAAGGAGTTCTCTTCTGAGTACTGCCATCTCTTCCCATTGCTTCTTTGCTAAACTGGACGATTTCTCAGTTGAGAAATCTTCTGTACTGCACACAGCATTATAGTGTCTGAAACATCATGCAGCAACAATGCTTCATAGCTCATGAGGCATCAAGGAGGAGGAAAATGCTTTTAAGTCCACAGTTCTGGAAGTCACTGTAATAATAACAACTGTATGAGAGAGGCAAGGCTTGTAAGGAGAGGTAGTATTTTTTTATTAATCAGACTGACAGAGCTGAGAAAAAAAGGACATATTCAGATACAGATACACTTATGTGCTGGCTCTACTGTTTGGAGATCTCTTTTCCCCCTAAGTGCTGTAGCTTAAACTTCCATTCTGATTTTGCTACTCTGAGGCATTTAAGAACAAGACACTCAGCAGGTATGAGCTGAGAAAGTGTCAAAATTAAAGGAACCAAGAACAGCTGTATGTAATCATAAGTGATCTTCAGAGACCTTATTAGCTTAGACCACGAGGTCCTTCTTTCCCTGTTTCTCACCAGCCACCCAATACAACACTTTTAAGAGCCAGCCAGATTAACAGCTTTCCTGAACCTTGGGACTAGGCAGCCACACTGACTCCACTCCTGCTAAATCAGTCTCCAAGGTGTTGGCTAAGATCAGGGGCTGCAAACTGCCTCCTGTCTCACCTCTAGCAGGATGATTTACCACTGTGGGTCTCCAGCAAAGCAGCAGACCTCCACTCTAACACTGAGTGGGTTTGCCACCACGTGAGAACTGCTATTGACTGTGGTTGAGCTAATGTACTTTATTTAGCATGTCCAGCAATATTTAAAATAAGCACACATGCAAATGAAATTATCCTCTCTTTCCACAAGACACATTTAAAAACACACATTTCTATCTATGTTTTGTGAAAGAGGATGGGAGTTTCACCAAATGTCGGAAATACTCCATAGAGACAAAATTATGTGGGAAAGGGGAATCAGTTTTTACTAACCTCTCTTCCACTGTCATGCTACTTCGTAATTTTCAGTGCAACCTCTAATATCAGATGCATTCTCAAAAGTCATGGGAATTGTCAGGGCAAGTATATTTAGCCATATCCCTTTGGGTAGGTGGGGGAGGAACGAGACCCCTAAATAGCTGTAAGATAACAATTACTGCAAACATATTTGCTTAGAGAAAGTTTAGTCAGAGTTCAGAGAAAAGACAAGCTCTTGGCAGCTGGATAGGCAATGGCCAACTGCTTCTTGACCTGTCCCTACAAACCTTTACTCGAGGAGTAGCCTGCTTTGAAGAGAAACTCCTCTGCTTTACTTAGGTCTTTCACCACATGCTCTAAGCACTCCTCAGTGGAAAAGAAATGCTTAAAGAAGTGGCAAATGATCTAGAATTCTCTCCCCTCTTTAACAAAAAAGTCAAGCCTTCCATGAAAGCGCTTTTACATGGGGGGGAGGGGGGGAATTCTCACTATTAACAATATTGCAAAATAATCAAGAAAGCCCACAGCACAGATGACTGAAAATGTCCTGGCTTTCATTCAGCTGCAATGTTAGTGGGAGAAGGCAGAAGCCTCCCCCCACAGCTGCAGGAGAAAACTGTGGGATTCAGGCTGGAAAAGTAGCAGAGGGAGGATGTGAACATTGTTATAAATAAAACTTATCAGACAACAAATGAATCATAAGAATGTTATCTGGTTCAACAGGAGTGTGAAAACAAATAGGCATTTCAAGAGGAGGGTTGCTAGGAAGGTAAATAACTACAAAATAGCAGGAAATGACCAAAGAAATGTGCCAAGCTGATGGCAGCAAACAGAACTCTCCCCAGCAGCAGATTTCAGTGTCACCTCTATGCAGTGCCACCAGCCTTCTTCACCAAGCTGTGTGGCCCCGCACCCACCCACCACAAAACCCTAGCCACTGAACGACAAAAGACTGAACAGAGGTGCACAGGACATTTAACATGACCCAGTGTTTATTGACTCCTGCCACAGTTTTTTGTGTTTGATTTTAATAGTAACAGGAACACAAAATGTGATGCATTGTAAAATATTACTAGGAGGTTCTATAGCGATCTGATGCAAAGTGCCAGCATTGTTGACCAGCATACAACCTGACAAGAGAAGATGTAGTCATAACTCACTCTCAGATATCTGCTGGGGGTACATCACAGTCAAAGTAAAACTAGTTATTTGCCTGCAAATAGATACATTTTCGTCTATATGCAAGTGATGTTAGAGCCAGCTATTTTGCAACAACAAATATATATATAATACATTCCAACACTTTAAAAATAGGAAAAGATTAAAACTTTTAAAAAGAAGGGGAAAAAAAGAGTGGATCATTTTAGATACTACTTTGCAGAGACCATTCCTCATAGAAGCAGAAGTAATCTAGAGAAAGGAAGATTTATTAGAGGCTACTTTGCTCAAAAGGCCAGTGGTTATAAGTTTAAGAATAAAAAGTCTCTTGATTTTCAGCACTGTCTCCTGGCCTTTTATTCCCTGCACAACAAAATCTACCTGTAAGAAACTCTGGCCTGGTGGCTCTGCATATTTTTCCAATGCAATTACACTTGGAAAGGCAACCATATTTCTCATAGGGCCGTGAAAATCTTACATGACACATGTAGCAAGTAACATCTTCACAGATACGAATGATGAAGGCACATTATCTAAAGGTTGAGGGGGGAAAAAAAAACAAAACAGCAAAACTTTTGGAGGTCTAAAAATTAAATGCCTTAGAGAAACCACTGTTCTTCACAACTGGGTGACAAGTGCTGTTTAGCCACAGATGTTTCAGTTTACCACAAAGGCAAAACACAAGGAAGGGAAAGTCTCCTTGAAATGCCCTCCTGACAGCAGCAACCTGCTTCTCCCAGAGTTCTCCAGAAAAAAATCATTCTTGCAGAACAGCTTGCAACAATTCCAGAGACAAGAGAAATCTCTGTAGAAAACATCAAGCTTGTGGATTCCTACATGACCAACACCCTTTTGCGCCCATTAAACTACAGCGTTTTCAAGGAGCTCATCCCACTGATCTGGGAACAGGGTAAAGGGCTAGAATAGAGAACTGATGAACTGGTTTCAAACTCAGTTGTGCCCTCAACTTTTTTGTCCTTAATTATATGTGTTAATAAGGAAAGGCTGCTCTCTGCCACAGAATAATTGCTTTCTCCTCTACCTAGATCAGACATGTATTGCCTAAAAATGAAAATGTGTACCTTATTTACAGTAAATTAATCTATACTGCTCCATGCTCTACCCACCACACACATGTTGCTGACCACTGCTGAAGCCAGGTGGTAGCATTAGTGGTAACTGAAGTACCTTTCTTTTTCAACCTTTCAAACCCACCTCATTGCTCTTCTGCTGTTCTAGGCTCCAGGGAGATGTGTACCACCATCTCTTTCTAGTGCATTTTTTTAAGGTTACAGTTTCTAACACCAAAACAAGCCTTGCTCTGCTCTGGTTTAGCTGTCTTTGCCCCTTTTAAAATCGTGTAGAAGAGTCAAATTTACATGCCATTTTCGACTTTGCATAGCTTTCCTCACTCACCCTATTTTTTTAATAATAATTCTGTGAGACCCCCATTTCAACACCTCCCATCTTTCAGAGGGTTACCTCACTCTCAGGGAAGAGCCTTAATTCCTTCTCCTCCCACAAGAACATTGCAGAATGAGAATTTCAAGTCATTGTCAAGTTTCATTCAAGTCTTTGTTGTGTTACTTAGAAGCAACTGTAGTAATGTTTTTCCTAACATTAAAGGACATTTATCAGATTATTTGCCTTTTTCTAGTCTTGAATTGTAAGAATATATGTCACATGTTCCCTCATGTTGCTCTCTTAAGGTGCATAATAGTCAGGTGGAAGTTAGTCCAACCCGTAAGACCATAGCTGGATCTCTAGGAGAAGCCAGAGAGAATGAGGGGTTTCTTAGCACTACTGTACTTACATTCAAAATTCAAGGACAGGCTGAAGGAGGATGCCCAGCTCTCTCTTTTTTTTTCTCTCTCTCTTTAGAGACAGAACTGTTAAAAAAACTCCACTCCTATTAACATTTGTTATAAGTTTTGGGGTCTTTTTTCTGTCCTAAACAGCCATTATCCTTCTGTTACTGATGTTTTAATAGTTGCCATTGCACACTACTTTTCCATTCCCCACCTCAAGTGCAACAGAGCTAGCCTGCAGACCCATCACTAGCACAACACCCCGGCATTGTGTGGTGAAGTGGTGCAGAGGCTGGTGGTTCCGACAGACCACTTTTCCCATTGCAGGCTGGTGGCACGGCAACACAGGGCACTGAAGAGGGCATCTGTCTGGAACATTTAGTAGGGTCTGACACACACTCGCATTCATTTCTGTCTTGGGCATTAGGTTGAGAACAATTATGTGAGTCATAAATACATCCACTGCCAGATCCCAGCTTCATTAAGAGCTATTCTGAACTGCATAGTAAGTGCTGGTGACAGAAGTTTAGGCAGACGAGATAGCTCACCAGTTACTCTTCGAGTCTAATAAGTTAAAAAGAAAAAATAATGGAGACAAAAAAACCCAAAAACCTGTGCTTTGCTATGTGAATAACTGAACTCACAGCTTGGGCACAGCAGAAGTAGTTCTGTGGTGTAACAGATCTGTTGAAACAGAATTGTTGTTTCATTTAAATTACATACACACATGAAGTTGCACAAGTGTTTTAACTAAGGATAAGCAGCACAGAAATAAAGTCTAAGTTACCCATTATTTATCATACACTTGTCAGACTGCCAGACGTCCTTTTCCTTTCAGATTCATGCCTGTGTCATAGAAAATACAGTAGATGGAGAAGTCATGAAAATAACACTTAACTCTATCATTGGCCTTTAGAGCTAACACGTTGTGTGCCATCAGCGTTCCAAGTTCACCAACCTTCTGGGAGAAAACAGCTCCTTTACCAAACCATGAAAATACAACCCATCCCACTCAGAACAGGAAGGAAATGGTTTTACAAAGTTGTGGACAGATGCATAACTAAGCCCCCCTCCATCCTGGGACAGAAAGGGCAGTCCAATTGCACAGCTAGAACTTGATTCTTGAAAAGCAAACAAATTCCAGGAAATGCAATGACTGTGTAGACAAAAATTCATCTGGAAAGTCATGCTATTGAAAAGCTGAGCCAATGCTCTGCACAGCAAAGTGATGAACAGTACATCAACAGGCCCACGGGGGACAGACCATAAGATGACACTCTACAAAAATCCAATTTCAGATTTCCAGTATCTCTCCTTGCCCATTAGTAGTCTGCCACAGATTTTAAACTTGTAAAGCTCCTTCCCATTGAGCTAGATTTCCGCCCCCCCCCCAACATAAAGTGCAAATAAGACTCAGTATTTTATCACTAGTTCCAATGAACGTTATCTTTGCTACAAGAGTAATCAGAAGCCAGCTGGCTGAGCCACTACTTATTGATACTCTTTCTTCTCTTTCTTTAACCCTGGTTACTTTTTCCAGCAAAAGGCAAATAGAAAACAAGTGTTCCTTCTACCAGATGCACGCATGACAGAAGGCTGCCGTAAGTACCATCAGTGTAAGATGCACATGCTAGACACAACTAGTGTGTTCTCGTGCATAACAAGAATTTGCCCTTGTTTGCTGGAAATGGAAGTCATCTTTGGGATCTTATTTCCTCACAAAGAGTTCAGGAACAGTTATTAGTCTTCATTAAGAGGTGCTTCTCTCTTCCTTGCATCTGCATTGAAAAGACAAAAAGGAGAGACTGTTGAGACAAGGCTTCTGACTGCATTCATCTGAAAACTCAGAAACAGAATAAAGTTTGTTTTCAATGGACAGCACTCTCCATCTCACACTCATGATATAAATTCATTACATGGAGCGCAATTCTGTATGAATCCACAGCATGTTAAGGAGACAGTCGTACCAAATTTTTGTATATTTGCCCTGTTGAAACTGAAGACAATTCATGCAGTATTTAAGCAGACTAAGGAACTTTCAAATTCCAGATCTGTTATATTTACACACACACAGCCCCTTGCTTATGATCCCCTTCTAAAGGGTGAAGCCAGTATTTGCTTTGCATAGCAGCTACAGAGATGACAACAGCCAGCTCTGAAAAGCATTTGACTAATCGCAACATTACTGGTCCCCAGCTGCACAGCACATACCTTTAAAAAGACCAGTGCTCTCCATGCTGTATTTTTCTGGAACTGCCTGAAGCAGTCCCTGATCTTAGTCTGCTTCAAACATCAAACCTCTGAGCATGACCCCAGCTAGGGTGTTAAAACACATATGGACAACTTAGTCCATTACTCATATGCCATTAATACAGCAGCAGGCAGTATGGCTGCTATTAGGAAAGCTGGGATCACCTGTTTTCAGGGCTTCTGCAGAAATGTCTCTGGGCTGATTTTGAGCCACCTGTGAGACCCAGTTGAATGTATGTAGCTTCTGAAGTGAACCATAATCACAGCTACTCTAGCAATTGCCTGCCAAAAGATGCATTTACTTCTAAACTTAGTTTCTTCCCAGTTCATAATCTATACATTCCCAGGTCATTATGAACATCCCCAATTAAAAAATTACTTGTAAATTAAAGACAAATCACTTTTGAATTACTGCAGGCCCCAAATGCCGTTCATTAAGCATACTGCAGATGGGCCCTACTCAGCCAGAATATTTAGATAACATGATGCTGAAACTGCGTAAGTCTCACGACTTTGTGCTAAACTAATTTTGGAGGAGACAAAATGTACTTCCCAAATAACAAGATTTGCTTAGGTTCTCTCAGTGAGTGCAACAGCCACATAGGGTGGGACAAAATCTCAGCAGCCATTTGGGAGAGAAATTGGAAACTGCCTCCTGTTTTCTCCGCCACCATATTCACGAGGAGTACTGAGGTTAGGGCTGACTCTACTGTCACAACTTCTTCACTTCGCATAAAATAACTGACTAGTGATTAGAGATGAAAAAGCTTTCTAAAAACAAATGTCATAACCCATCTAGCTACAGAATTATTCCTAGTCTGTCTCCGACTTCAAAAATATCAAAATGCATTAAGTTCTCCCTGATGAACACTTATAAAAGAACCATACCAGTTAAGTTCCTGAACTTCTTTTTGGCTTCTGCTCTTTCTTCGGCATCAAAATACCATACAGTCATGGCATATCTATAAAAGAAAGAGATCTTGTGTTTGGTTCAACTTTTGCTATTAAAATAGTTTTATGCTCGTGGAGAAAGCAAACAACAAACCTTAGATAAAAAATAGGATGCTTTACAGATAAATACAGAAAGCATTTTAAATGTGGATTTTATTATCAAGTAAGATAGAAATATAGGTGAGAATTTCTGCTTAGAGGCACAAAAGATTGCACAACTCCTGGTAACAGAGGACAAAAGTAGCTTACAGACCTTTGCCTGGTTTTCTGTTCTGGGATGCCTGTAGGCAACTTGGGGGCTGCCCTGCATCACATTGGCTTTTCATAGCCTGTTGACAGATGATAGCCTTAAGAATCCCTATAGCATTACAAGGGCAAAAGTATAACCCAGCATCTCCCAGCTAAATAGCTATGCCTGGCTTGGAAGATTTCTGCTGTCAACAGTAAAACCACTTTTTTTCCCATCACACAAGGAAACTTATCATTCAAGCTTGCTCTTCCTCATTTGAAGAGAGAATTCCCAGTGACTCAAAACCAGAAAATCCACTCAAAATCTAGCCAACTATTTCTTACACATGTGTATGGGAAAAAAGAGAAAAAAAAACCATGGCCATAATTTTAGATACAGATACTGGTAGAACAGATGCTTTGTTTTTCCCTGGCCAAATGTCAATACTAAATATACTACCTACCTGGTTGCATAAGAAGGCTGAACTTCATGTGGGTTCCTTCGATCTGACCAAAAAAAGAGTAATCGGTCAAAAATCGGCTCAACATCTGCTACATAGGACTTTCCTTCTGGGAATATCCGGAGAATTCCACCATGAAGCTGAAACAAAAGGAAAGGTTACCTTTTATGCATATTCATGTGAACAATGACTTATTTCTTCTTCCTCAGCATCCAACAAATGGGGAATAAGCATCTAATGATAATCAAGACAGCTACGTGACAACACTGAAAGCCATACACTGAATCTCTTGGCCACCTTGATTTTCCCAAGCATTTTGTAATGTTTCAGCATAAACATCTGGCTAAAGTAAATGAATCAAGATAAAAGACAACATTGGCTCTGTAACAAGCACTGGGAAACCTCGGAGCTCCAAGTCACATCTCCAGAACCAGTGAATACCACAGGGGTGGTAAGGGTGCTCCACCTGACCAGACTGAGATCAGACTCTCCTCCCAGCTATAGCCAGATTATCAGCTGGAATACTTCAGTGCCTGTATCTGATCATGTAGGAGTTAACTTTAACACCCTGGGAAGAGTAAAGTCTGTTCTATTGTTGGATTTGTAATAAATTTCTCATAAATGTATTACATCTGCCAGACAGTGTTTTCCCTACTTGTATCATAGCGTGGTTTCTCTACCATCTAATTTCCCTTTCCATGTGCCATGGTTTTTCAGAGAAGTCTGGTGGTTTGCACACACTGCAGAAACTTCAAACGATGCAGATGAACTCTGCCTCCTTCCTGCTGCTCTGAGAGGGCTCTTTGTAGGCTGTTATGCTTCACCACATAGTGCAGGGAAGATGCTGTCACACGGTACCAACCTAACTTCATACTTCTATATGGCATGCAAACCTCAGCAAGAAACTATTAGATCAGGTTTCATACAATCATAGAATGGTTTGGGTTGAAAGGGACTTTAAAAATCATCTTGTTCCAATCCCCTGTCATGGGCAGGGACACCTTTCACTAGAACAGGTTGTCAAAAGCCCCATCCAACCTGGCCTTGAGCACTTATAGGGATGGGGCATCCACAGCTCCTCTGGGCAATATTCCAAATGTCTCACCCCGCTCACACTGAAGATTTTTTCCTTAATGTCTAATCTAAATCTACCCTCTATCAGCTTAAAGCCATTACTCTTTGTCCTGTCACTACATGTCCATGTAAAAAGTCTCTCTTCTGATTTCTCGTAGGCCCCCTTTAGCTACTGGAAGGCTGCTATAAGGTCTTCCAGAGCCTTCACTTCTCCAGGCTGATCTGACCAAGCCCAGCTCTCTCAGCCTGTCTTCATAGGAGAGCTGCTTCAGCCCACCAATCGTCCTCATGGCCCTTTTCTATATAAGGCAACATGGTTACTTTCAAAGGCCAGTATGCATCTCCTTCAGCATACATTTGCATAAAATTGCCCTCATACCCATAAAATACTCTTCACCAGCATCCTGGATTTCAGTTTAGACTTCTTAGTATCCACTTGGGTGCTTTCTCAATGTTAGAATAAGAGCAGTGCACAAAATAAACTGGATAGTACATTTCCTCCCACATCTCCTCTTTCATTTTATTATATTGAGGTGTTTCACAGAATCACAGAATCCCAAGGGTTGGAAGGGACCTCAAAAGATCATCTAGTCCAACCCCCCTACAAGAGCAGGGTAACCTAGAGTACATCACACAGGAACGTGTCCAGGCGGGCCTTGAATATCTCCAACGTAGGAGACTCCACAACCTCCCTGGGCAACCTGTTCCAGTGCTCTGTCACTCTTACAGTAAAGAAGTTCTTCCTGTTTCATTGTCATACTCTCACTAAAGGAATGTGTTTTTCAAACAATGTATTTTTTAGTGGCATTCCCTCTGAATCTGAACTCACTTTTGGGGGTTCACAGTATTTACATGTGTTTAAAGAGCCTCGATGTGGAGGCTAAAGTGGGCAAGACAGGTTAGAGAAAAAACATTTGTCAAATTTCAATGGATAACCCATGTGAATGGTTTGTGCCACATTATGACAACAGAAGTGTAAAGAGACATCCTGTGATTCTACAAACCCTTATTTTCCTTCTAACATAAAGGTACGGTAAATTCAAGGCTGATTTTACTGTTTATAGTAATGAAGGTAGAATTAAGAGCACCATCCTGTCAGGAGACCCATCGGTAGAGTCAAAGATTAAGAGCACAAACCGTGTGCTCTGCTCCTTTTTACTAAGCTCCATCACTTCTAAGGAAGAAAACCACAAAGGCAACTGCCTGAAGATCTTCTGCAGGTTAGCCTGAAGGAATAGTATCGCTGAAGTCCCAGTCTGAGCTGTCATTTTATTCTGTTCCCAGTATCCACTTATTCTTTAGCGGATTATGTTTTTCTTTCTAGTGCTTCATTGCTTTTTCCTCTAAAAAAAGCATAAGAGCCAGCAGCCCAATGCTTAGAATCTTTACAGCAATGACACTGTGTGTGGGATGGGAGAGAGAATGATAAGGCAACAGTTCAGATTCTTACTTCCAAACGGTTGCCATAAACAAAAAGAAAATAAATGCAGAGATACAGAATGGACCAGCTGTTCAAAAGTTCAGAATTCACAGAAGCAACTGACAGCACCAAAGCTGGTGGCTTACTCACCTTGGAGTCCCAGTTCTTATTCAGGTAATAAATACAGGTGATGCAGCGCCCATCGCCATTTGGATTGTCCACATGACGAACATACCCAGTTCCATTTCCAGGATAGCAAGCGACCATAGCCTGAACAAAAGATAAAGATTGTAAAAAAAATAAGTTCTGCAAGATGCCCACCTCCAGTTTGTCTTTGCCAAGTATCCTTCCACCACCAACTTGGTTTGGTATTTTTCAACAATGAATCCAAAACCTACAGCAGATAGCACCAGAAAGTATCTTTGCATAAGCTTCTTTCACTGGATGAGTAAGCCAGTGTGAAGCTCCAAACTGGAAATAAATACACTTCATATTTCACTATATATGTCATTAAAGTTGGAGGAAAAGAAAAAGAAAAGCACTAAAACACTGGTATGTACAGTATAAGCTTTTTCTCTACAAACTATGTGACTCTGAGGCAGTCTCAGCTAGTTTCCTTGGGTTTCTAATGATGAGCAGTTGTTGCAAAACTGATTTGCAAGTCATAATAAAATAGAAAGCAATCTCAGGATGTTATGCCTTACTACCACCATACTTCTCTATACATATTTTCAGTCCCCATCTAATACATCTCTATGGTACAACACAAAATGAGGGTCCCCAGAAGGTGTGGGTAAAAGTCCATAGAGCAAAGTCTGCAAAAACCTGCAGCTCCTTTGAACTGTGTTTGCACAGGGCAGTGCGTGTTTGCTTTCATGGACTGAGCCACAGAACTAACCAAACAACTTTCAGACACATACTTCTCTCTTTGATCATCTTCAGACTTGCTGATACAATCGTTTAATTCACAGGTTGCTTAAATTTCACCTTGAATAATGAGATAAGCCTAACATTAATTACTTCAAACCACATGATGCTCAACAGGTCTTAAGAGAGTTTCTACAGCAAAAACATATTAAACTTGATTTGACACCATTAGCAACCTAAGCAGGATGCAACGCAAGAGCAGGTGAAACTGGTAGGGATCCAAGATCCTTATCTCAGAATCATTTTTTCACTACTGGAACTACTTAGTACTGGTACAAGTCACCTGCCATGGAGTTTACTAAAGCTGTGGTAACAGAAATCTTGTCCCCACTCCTCTGACATCTCCTTTGATTGCTTTCCAGTGTTAGCAGAAGAGTGATGAGATATTGTCTAAGCTCAGTTGGAAAACTAGACACAATATCCAGATGTGGTTTTCCCAAGGCTGAGGGCAATAATCACTCCTCTCAGTCTGGCCCCTGTGCCTATTGTCTTGGAAGCTGTTCTGCAGGGACACAATGCAGACTCACGTTCAGCTCACTGCCCACTAAGACCACCAAGCTCATCTGGGAAGCAGAGCTGCTCCCCAGCCTGGCAGCCCCCAGCCTGTACTGTTGCAAGGGGTTAATTCTTCCCAGGGGGAGGACTTTGCATTTGTCCTTGAATTTCCTAAGGTTCCTGTTGCCCTGTTCCCCACAGCCCACCTGGGTCCTTTTGGTAGCAGCCCTGCCCCTCAGTGCATCAACTGGTCCCACCTGTTTGGTGTCATCTCCACACTTGATGAGAGTGCACTCTGCCATCCACAGATAATAGTGGTCCCATGAGAAATCCCTGTCACTTCATTTGTTACCAGCCTCTGGGTATACTACAACTGATCAACCACTGCTCTCCAAGCCCAACCATTCAAACATATTTTTTTACCCATGTACTTTGCCATTCACCCAGACCATCACATCTTAACTTTGGATATGAGAGTACTGTACATGCCTTCCCAAGGAATGAAGATGCAATTGTGCAGCACTTGCGTGAACTGCCCTCCCTTGGCACAACCTGCCCAACACAGTTGATAACACCAAAGACTGCCAGTATAGGCAAGAGCAACAGAAATTTTTATTTAGGGACCCCAGATCTTGTTTTCTTCTTCCAAGCACATGCTAAAACCATGCTGCTCTCACAGGACACTGGACCAGCTATAGTACAGTACATGCTGATTTAATGACAGAGGTGATTTTACTGTACCAACAAGCACCAGCACAGAAGTTACTGCCAGCCAGTACAGTGCATCCCTTCGACTCCGTTACCAAAACCAAAATCTATTCACAGGAGCTGGCCAGTTAGGACAGGTGTATCTATACTGCTGCAAAAATACTGCTCTGCATTTCAAGTCACGTATGAATTGACTTTCTGCCCTCCCCGCAAGCACCAGCAGAACAGTACCTGCAGGCAGCACTAAGTCACAAGAGCCTGCTCCTCACTCCAACACCTGAGGCCACAGCTGTTTGAGGGCTGGTGGCCTGCAGGGGCAGGAGATTAGGCTGAACAAGAGTAAGTACCTTTAATTCTAAGTAATGAGCCCTCTTCCATCATGGCTGGCTAGATGCCTTGCCATAGACCTGTCTGCTCTGCTGTCATTGTGCTGCTACAAACTGCTCTGCAGCTTTACTTACATTTCACTATCAGCCTGGTATCTGCGGTAAAGGAAAGCCTACAGTCTAGTGCTGAAACAGGTTTGCTAGGGGCATAAGCTGGGTGGAAACTGCAAGTCAACTGCACCTGCAACGCAGAATGGCACAACAGATTCAACCTGGAGAAAAGTATTAATATAATACCAGAGTATGGAAACAAGAAATAAAACCAAATCCTAAAATCACCTTCCCCACCCCTCCCCTCTTCCCAGACTAAACTTTACTCCCAATTTCCTCTACATCCCCCCACACAGCAGCACAGGGGACAGTGAACAGGGGCACTCTTTGCAGCAAGCACAGTTGCTGCCAGGATGCTGCACACCTACACCACCAGCACAGGGCTTGGCTCTGCAAGGCTCTGCTAATCATACCAAAGGGATGGTGCATGGTGGGAACAGAACTTTGGCGACTGACAATACCTCCTTTTAAGCTGATGTACAACACAAAATCATGGATGCCTCAGAGAAGTCTCTCTTTGAAGTTAGACATTACTCGAAGACCACTGAGCTGCCTAAAAAACTCAGTCCAATATTACTATTTTTTAATGTGACAATCAAAAAGCTGCTGAAGAATAACAGACTGCAGGCCAGGTCCTTAAAGAGATTTAGGTGCTTTACTTACTATCGAAATCTGGGCAGAATGCTGGAGTTTTCCCTGGCCTCCACCATGTAATATGTTCTCTTAGCAGAACATGTGCTTTGACTCTGAGATATTGATGCATTATTTATTTATTTACAGTGTGCACCTTTTGCATCTGTAGTGCACAGAGTCCCTGGGGATGAAGAAGTAGAACAATTCCCACAGAATTCAAAAGCACTGGCCACGCTCTAGCTTAACTTTAAGAAAAGAAGGGGGGAAAAAAATATTTCTAGTAGCAGCAGCTAAGGGAGAACAGCAGAAGTGAAATATCCTTTTTCCTGGCATGGCGAATATTTGAATGAAACTTTAAACAATGAAGGGAAATCATTCTGGTCCTCCTAGAGCCTGTTGAAATGATATCAAGCTTTATCACAGCACTGGCTGGAGCAGCTCCAGAGCAGATCACACTGGCCTCAGCAGGGATTCCAGCTGTTAGCACTACTTTCAGATTCATTCAAAGCAAACAAGAAACAGGAGATGAGATACGTGACCCAGACTTAATTTAGTTAACTGGTGAACACTGGTATTTGCCAGCTTAGTGCACAGGCAAGCTACAAAAGCCAGAGGCTGGATCATAATAAACAAACCATTTACCAGGTGAGAAAGTGGAGTGTCAGTAAAAACCATTTCCTATACTTTCAGCTACTGTGTCCAGAAGAGCACACACTGGCTTTGGAAACATCTCCCTTGATTAACCATCTCCAAACCTAAACCAACAATAGCCAGCAGTGTACCCAGCCAGGAAGGTACCCTACTTCTTTATTTCCAATACAGTCCATTACCCATTACAATGGCTGTTAGTTGGCTTAAATTCCCTGTGTGACAACTCAAAGCAAGTTTCAGCAACACTGCCCCTCCTCACCCCCCAATACTTAAAGTTAAAATACATGAGTTTGTCTTTAACTGTTCAGCTGTTGTTTAAAATTGACATACAGATGCACGCCTTTGCTGTTGCACACACACATGCCATAGCCTGAAGTCCAGCACTCTGGTGGTCTAGTTGATGGTCACAAATTAAAGCCTACAAAACTTGGAAAATGAAAACCAAATCATTAAGACTTCAGTATCTGTAGTATCATTTTTAGAGATATTAGGTTTCCCAAAAGGGTGTAAATCAAGCAGTCATTACCAGCTTTAGTAAGGAGCCAGGAATCATCAGTAAATTCCACATTGCACAGAAGCTTGCAAAATAAGTTATTCATCATTCAGTTTAAGTATCACACTCAAGTCAGCCAGAGAAATCTGCAAGTCAAACTGCAAGACACCAGCAAAGTTTGGAGGCAGATGAAAAAAAAAAAAAACAGTTCCATAGAGAGGACTTTCCCTGCCTCCCAGTGCTTCTAGAAAGGGGAAAAAAAACAAGTTCTCTTAGCTGATAGCCAGGACCATGCTGTGAGGCACCATTCTGCTACATTTCATAAAATAAGCAGAGCTGGAATGGACTGATACTTGGAACAAAATGCCACAGAGAATACCTCAGCTAGAAGAGGCTCATAAGTAGAAATGAATACTGCTTAATAGGAAGCAGTGATGACAGGCCAGAAGGAGATGCTACCTTTGCCTGCTAGCACTAAGCAAGGGACCCCATGCACTGCTAGCGCAGACTGTGTAGGTGGTATTGTAACCCTATACTGGTCCTGTATTTTCTCCTCAGAACTAGTACAACCTTTGCAATCAGCAGAGAAAATTCTGACCCGCATAACTATCCTACCAACACCAACCACCCTTGCAAACTAAGTTTGCCTTGCAAACTAAGCTAAAGACTCTAGGTTTTGCCATTTTCTGTACCAGAAATGCCCTGTATAGTGCTGAACAGCTACTAGTTTTGATCCTTGGTATAAATTATCTCTGCATACAGCTTGTACATCAAATAGTTACATTCAGAAATTACTTGTAAAGTCTGTTAGATGAAAGGTACTATACAGGCACAAAGTAATACTGACCTAGAGTATCACTATTATAGTTATCTAGAAAACCAAGGTATTAATAAGAATTAATGATGCTATAGCCACTGCAGCTTTCAGATACATTTTTATTTGGCTGCACACTTCCAAGTTCCCCAAATTTCAGTCCAGTGTGTGATTTTCAGTCTCAGCCTTAGCACAAGCAAAAATTACTCAATCAGACTTTAGGAAATGAAGACTACCAGGATTCACTTGATTGACTTGGGTCCGACTGCATGTTGTACTCAACCTGATTTTAGTCTGTAGACGCGCACAGTCTGTGCAGCCAGAAAGCGAAAGGCACACAGCATGTTCTACATTAAAAGAACATGAGTAGTCTGACATTTCATGATCAAAGACAAGAGATTCCCAGTCGAGGCTTGTCTGACACACAGGCACAATGGGGTGTTTCTTGAGTACTTTCTTGTTGCACTCAATTACACCCAAGTGTTTTCTACTGCATAGCTTATAATGGTTAAGTGTAAAATTATTTGTGAAAATTAATAAATATTACTTTGTTTGAATTTATGGAAGTTAACACAGAGAAGAAAATCATGTTAAAATATCTTAAAAAATGAAAATAAAATCAGAGACATTAGATTCAGTGGAACGGGGATCCCTAATTCCAAGCAGGGCGTGAGTGTGAAACCCTGCTTGCTTCAGTCAAAACACGAAATGGGCTTCATTAGCAGTATTACATGAGAAACCAGTACCTCATGTCCTCACCCACATCTTGAGTCTCAGTCTTCCATCAGACAGCTGTTATGGAGCTAACCCTCCTCTTTGATCAGCTTCTTGCTCAGAGGTGGAGGCAAGAGAGGGAAAAAGCTGTGTGAGGAAGGAGCTTATTTTCAGAAATTGAGAAACAGTGGGGAATGGCCTAAACCAAAGCCATACGGACAACATCTAAATAGCACGAAAAGCCAACACAAACAACAATAAAACCCCTAGGGCAGTTACCTTGTTTCATGGAATGCAAAGCAGATCAAACTACAAACTCTGCTATAAGCACAGTTTACTGAATACACCTCCCTCGTTAGCTTGCCATAGTCCTACACAATGAAGGTACCTTGGATGCAAGTGATAAGTATCTACTGAAGGGCCAACAAGCCATTGGCAAACAAGACATGAAAGACTGATAGGACCTTCTACCAGCAGGTGAATCATCTCTGGAGCATTATATCTTAGAGAAATTGATATGATCACAGCTACTTTTGCTCCTTGATCTTGTATTATATCAGCAACCCTGAAAACTTTAGGGAAAAGGAGAAGGCATCTATGGCCAAAGATACAGCCACACAAGTGAAAACACATTCACTTTAGATCTTCCAAGAACTAGAAACCCCATGTTTTTATTTTTTATTCTACTTAGTGTTTTTGTATGCACTGTTGTAGGTTGATTATTGTTTCCAGGTGCAGAGGCACATTTTGGAGAATTTTTTGAGGAACAGTCTGAGAGTGGGAATTGTCAGAAAGACTACTGCTCTCATCTGCAGAAAAAAAATGCAAAGATACTGATTTATCTTTACTTACCAACCAGAATGCTATTATCTGACATTATTCTAATTACCATAAAATGGAAAACTGCTTCTGCTTATTAATCTTCCTCTAGAACTAAGCGTAGAAACAAAAGCTACCTATGACAGCTCTGTTCATGGATTATCTCCATGCCACTCAGCTGTTGATGACAGGCATGTTATCTAGTGGTAGCTTAAGGAGCACCCACTAAGCTTTCAGATGTTATGGAATCTGTCTTTAAGGAAACTAGATCATAGATCGATGCTGCTTTAAAAATTAGCTCCCTGTTAAATGAATCTGTGATGGGGCTTAGGAGGCTTTTCTTCTGATTGACAACAAAATTTAGCTCTTCATGACCCATTAATGTGAAGGACAGCTTCAGCTTGTGACTATTTTTTATTTCTTTTCTTAGCAGAACAGCCACTTAAGAGATAAATCTGAATGCCCTTCAAGTTCAAGCTGGCTGCCAGGGCAGTGCTACTGTGAAGTGGAAAGCCACAGAGCAGCCACGCTTCATGTCGGCAGCAACTATCTGTGACTGTCAAGAGAATAGGGAGCAATTGCAAACCGAGTTCTGGAGACAGTAGCAAGTTTTGTGGAGCTGTCCCGATTGTTGGATATTATCTGGGATCCCAAAATGAAGGGGCAGTTCAGGAAACTATGAAAGGAGCCAGCCAAGGGAGAAGTTCTCCAGGCTTCCAAGGAGAGAAATCAGACTTGTGGTTTCCTGGGCAGAAGAGTCCCAGGCAGTAATCTTCCACTGCAGTGTCTACACTGCCCCAACCCCACCCCCCCCCCCCCCCCTTTTTCTTCTGTCTTTAAAAAAGCAAAATAAAAGAACACGTCTTGCTTTCACACCATCTAATTCCCAGGCATGGCCAGAAGAAAACAGAATAATGAAACTTATGGTAACAAATCTAAAATCACCATAGGGTCCAAACTGTCCTTGCAGGGAACATCTTTGTTTCCTGTAATAATTAAAAGGATTAACCTCCTTCCTTGTTTGTTTAATTAAACTACATATTTCTGCAGATATGCAAATTCACACTTCTGTTCCCCAGTTCTTCTCTCATCTTCTGCAAGGGCTAAATCCCTGGCAGTGTTCAAGACCAGGCTGAACAGAGCCTTAGGTGACATGGTCTAGTGCGAGGCACCCCTGCCCACGGCAGGGGAGTTAGAGTTAAGGTCCTTTCCAACCCAAACCAGCCTATGATTCTAGGTAACATTTTTACTTAACATCCTCCTCTGACCTAAAACTACACTTCAGGCTGCACCACTGCTCGTTGTGGTCATTGTGCCTTGCACACACACACAGACAATACAGTTTCAGAAGAGATTAGTGTGCTGTGAAGAGCAGGCACACCATCACCGCGGGACCTGAAATTTAAAAGGCTATTGCCAGTGAATTAGTTCAGTCAAGGATATTCAGATTAAGTCTCCAATTAGCAGCTGTAAACATGCGCAGTGCATCAATGTATCAATAAAGGCTGTTTCAGTGCAGAGAGCCCGCCCGCTCCTGTGCCGCTGAGCTCTGGCTCGAGGCCAGCGGGATGATGGCTTAACGACAGTGCTACGTGCAGAGCGTGAGGCCATCCGCCATCAAACACAAACTTTACTCCAGAGTACACTTCACAGACACGCTGCGGAGGGAAGAGGGGAAACCCATGCTTGCAGCGCACAGACTTCTCTGTTCTGGTTCTTACTGGTCTCCCTCCCCCCCCCCCCCACCCCCCCCCCCCCACCCCCCCCCCCCCCCCCCCCCCGCTGCACACATGCTCAGTTCCCACACTTGGGAAAAGAAAAAAATAATACTGTTTAATCGAATTTTAAGATTATTTTTGCCTGCTCTTGAAGCCCTCTTTCATCACCCAGGAAACCCCTTCAGTCCCCTCCTCTCCCCCAGGAGCCAAACCTGGATGAGCTGCACTAAGGAAAACGCATCTCAAGCAATCAATGAAGAGACAGCATCTCCTGTAATGAGTCCCAGGGGACAGGTGACAAGCACCACCCCAGCAGAAAAGCAAATTTGTAAGTAAGTGCAAGCTTATTAAGGAAATCTGTAAGGACTATTGCTGTACAGTCAGGCTCTCAGTGGGGAAAAAAGTCATGGAAACCAGCACAGACATCTCTGCTGAATACCCTCATCTGTGTGGTAGAAAGATATTTTCATAGTTCCTTAAATATTCCAGCCTTTCATTCTTTGTCAGCCCTTAAATCCTTTTCAGTTCTGCTACTAATCACCCACAGGATTACACCACATTTCTTTCTTTCTTCCCCCTGCAGCATTTAAAGAACTGCACATATTTTGAAGCTCTTGTGAGTTAATAAAGGTCAGGAAAGACGGCCTCAACACAGGCAAACTGTTTTGTTGGTGTCAGAGTTGCCCAAGCTGGACAACATCCCTTTTTAGCTATTCCTTTATTCTTAGCCTGTGGGCCCAGGGCAAGTGAGCAATGCTACCCGTGAGACTTATCAGCTCACACACAGTACACAGCACCCCTAATCCTTCCCCTGAACGGTTCGCTTTGGAGGCTTACGGGAGCAGCCCAAGATGCAGGCAGAGGAGGTGATGAGCCACCACCTCAAAGCAGATGTGCATGGGGACAGGGAGGCCCCAGCTGCTCAGCACGGTCCCTCCTTCGGGCCACTTCCCGGAACACCTCTTGTGGCCTCGCATGCCCCTGCCACAGTGGAGGCAGCACCACACCAGGGAGGTGTTTTTCTTTGTCCCCTTTGGCCCACTGTAAGTCTCTCCACTGCCAGAGGACAACAAGGTTCAGACTAACACAGTCATACTTGGCGGGTACCCCAATTATGCCTCAAGGGTCCTCCCAAAACTGTCAGAGCTGTCTGGGCTTCTGAGGCTACTAAGACATTACTGTATTACATAAACATAGAGAGATTAATGGTTCTCCAGTGTTGGTTATCACAGCAGTTGCACCAAATTAAGGCTAATTGATGAGACCAGTTATCTCCCATGTTAACTTGAGAAAGAAGCTGTCTCACTCACATCCCCAACCCATTTTTGCCTCCCCACCACCTTGTCAGAGGACCTTGTCTGCACAAGCACATTTGCTCCTGCACAAGATTTTGCGTAAATGAATATTTACGTTATCTATTTTAATGATTTTTGTCCACAACCTATATTAGATACAGTAGATTACCATCAGATAATTTCTGCTATGCTTGAACAACATGTGCAGTCTCTACCTCTAAGGCTTTGCCTGCAGATAAAGTTCTACTGCTCTGACTACACTGTACATTTCAACAGCATAATCTCTCTAGTGTGTGTGCAATTAAAAGGAATGAACATGTAAACAATGACAGCACCTTTCCACACAGAAGGGAAATAGGCTTTCCACATTCAAGGGAATTTTGTAATAATACCATATAATGTAATAGCTACACACCTGTTTTAAGGTTGGTTAGTGAGAAGAAAAAAAAAAACAAAACAAGGGTTGTAATGGCTCCCTCCACACCATCTACACAGTCAGTACTTGCCCCAGTTAGATGTCTGTAGACAGAAACTATGCACATCTTAAAGCTATTCACAAAAGCTCTCAACTCATAGACAAAGAAGCCAGGTCCCAAACTCAGCTGCAGGCAACATCAGACTCCAGATCTGAACATGTGCTGCTGAATTCCCACTTTTCCACTGGTCAAGCCTCTCCCATGGATTTATGCTGCCACCACCTGACAGAAGAGACCAACCCTCCAGGCTGGCTGCGCTGTAGCTACTGCCACAGGCTTCGACTCGCTGGCTGAGCCAGTAGTCCTGCACAGCCTGCCTCAAAGGTTCCCTGCCCAGCTGCCCTCCAGCCCCTTCCTGCCGGCTGCTCAGCTCCATCGCAGTCCCCTCTGGAGCCTCACCCAGGCACTCCCACTGCAGCTCACTGAAAAAATGGCCCTTGGGAGGTTTCTCAAGACACACTTCAGGACTGGGTCTCAAAATAACAATGTTCTTGGGCATTCAAGGTAGTTTCTGCAGGAAGCAGCACATCAACTGTTGAACAGGGAAGTGTTCTCTATGGTATGGGTTCAGGATGTTTCCTGAGGATGCATAAAGCCTGGAGTGGTCTTTCTGGCTCTGTTCCCTCCTTTTTCCTTTTCCTCTCCAAAACCTTTCCTCTCTGGCAGCCAGTGTGATGAGAGCAGCATGTACTCAGAGCCACCGCAGGGGCAGCTGGGGGTGAGCCAAGCTGGAGGTTGGATGGGGGCTGCTCTCCCAGGATGCCAGCTGCTTGGGCAGCCAAAGAAAGCAACCTTCATCCCTGTCTCTTCTGTTCCTTGGGATGGAGATGAGAGATGGTAGCTGCACAGCATGACTGACTGTGGTAATAGTGGTGGCAAGAAACAACCTGGTGAGGGCCTGCAGCTGGCTTTGCTAGAGGTGTGAGGTGCAAATGCTTCTCTGCAGCGTGAAACACAGAGGGGGAGGCAGGACAGATATGTAGCAGCAAATCAGAGCTAAAGGTGTGTATATGGGTATTTAGGAGTGGGGGTGAAGTATGCACTATATATGCCCTTAACTATGGTCATTACTGGCACAACTAGTGCCTTTTCCAACTGCAACCAAGACGCTGTACTAATACAGCTCATAATTAGTAGCAGTAGCTTCTATAGATGGAAACAGGCCTTCTACCATGTGCCAGCAAAAGACAAAGTAAACTAAAAGGAAAAAAAATATGTATTTATTTCAGTTGCAGACATCTTAGATAAGTGTAAAGAAAGAAAGAGCAAACAAGTCAACTACATTTTTATACTTGCCAAGAAATTATCACAGTGAGTGTCCCACTGGCACTGAGCCCTCAGGTCACCAGTGAGGTATCAGGTTATGTACTGAGAAATAGAATGGTAAAACACGTAACTTTGACACTTCATTTTTGACCACCATCTAATGCTGAATTACAGTAAATTGGCAATGAGGACCAGCATTTGCAAATCCTCTCATTGCTCCTCTGTGAAGAGGAAGTCTGTAAAACAGTTAACCAGGCAGTGACCCTTCCTGTTGGCCTGCTTCAGAGACACCATACACATACTCCACAGACAATGGAAAAGAGAAGACGAGTTAATTTAACAGAAACATTGGTGAACAGTGTCAAGAGTTATCAATGCACCCTGGGGACACTGTTCTCTTTGTGCACATCTAGTCATGTGCCATGGTTTACATATCTTAACAGCAGGACACAACACAGCATTTAATGTAGAGTTTCTCCTTTTTACACTTCTCAAACCACTTCTACCAGATTCCCTACCGGGAATCGGAAGAGGAAGGTGCAGTGCACACACAGTCTTCATCAAGAAGCACAACACCCTAAGACTGTTAACAATCTAGGAACAGGCAAGTTGAGGACTGACACTTCTGCCCACCTTCCTCCCCTCTCCCCCACACCCACCCCCCTAATGTCTCCTCTCCCAGATTCCTCTTGTTCTGCATCTTTTTTTTTCCTTCCCTCTTCTCATACTACTCACATGCTCCAGTGAGTGAGGGACTGTAGGGGACTTCCAGCACTCCCTGGAGCCTCAGAGCAGTCAGGAAGCGCCATGCTGGCACCCACCACCTTGAAGCCTGCTGTCCAGCAAACAGTGCCTTGCACCCTAGACTTTTACCACTAAAGATGGTGTTCCCCGGCCTGCACTGACTAGCACCTATCTCCCTGTACACATGACTGTAATAACTACTAGTGTTAATGGTATGAAACAGGTTTGTCACAAGGCAGTCAACTGCAATGGCCAGATAAAAATCATACCTGCTATCTATAACTTCAATCATATAAGGCTCCTTGCTCCCTCACAGGACACCATGTAAAAGATGGTCTGTTTTTCACATCTCAGATAAAATGTAGACAAAGACTGGGCACAGCACAAGAAATCACTGCAACATTTCCTCAAGTTTTCCACACTTTTTCTAGCACAGCCTAAGCCAAGCACCAGAGGAAGTGCTTCAGGCTCACTGATTTAAAAGAGCCTTTAGAAAAAACTAAGTAAGTGTATTGCTGAACTGGGGCCAATACTTTAAAAATATTTGCCTTATCAATCTGTATAAAAAAAATAGTGCAAGAATACATAAGCAATGATTAATTATTGTTATGACTCGAGGACAAGAAAAATGCAAATATATTTCTTGTCTGGATTTTCAGGTCCAAAACCAAGCACATGAAAGAGTCTATTATGACCAAAGAATTCATATGAACTAGATATATATAAGACTCAAAATGGTTATCTTTTTGCTTTAAAGTAGGATGGAATGCCTTCATGTTTGGCAAAAGTTACGGCTACCCTGACATTTTCAGCTGACAAGGTTTTGGACAAACTGTTTCCAGCCTATGCAGATGTGTTATGCTGTACTCCTGCAATTTATACTATTCATTTTAAACAGTGTGGCTTTTGGTATGGTAGTGTAGTTAAGCCTCCATGAAACTATTATGGTCAGCAAAATCTCTTGCCTTATTTTATTTGCAGAAGATCAGAGCAACAAGTAGCTTGTTTAATCAGCTGCTTTCTACTAAGTGCTTTGTATGGTGGCACTAAGTGTCTTTGTCTACTAATCTTATCAAACCACAATGATGAGAAAAATTACTGTAGGGAAAAGCTCCTTTCTGTCACTGAGAGATAGTAGATGCATATGTGAGAGTGAGTGATGGAAAGGAAATAGGGCTTACAGCTCTCTCCAAATCACTCACAGGAATGGTCAGGAGTGGTGTGCTGACGGGATGACATGCCTGTGAATAGTTTAAACAGTAGGAGATAGTCTACTTGGCATGAGCCTCCTTCATCCGTTTCCTTCCTCCACCTCACTACCCAAACAGCTAGAGACACTTTCTTGCTTTTCTGACCAATTCCCTGTCATCTCTTTTCAAAGCAGTGAAATGTCTAAAATAAATTGTTATGTAATGTTATCTAGCAAACTCTTTTGTCAAGCCCTCCCTCTCTCCCTTCGCCACATTCTGTGCCAATGCATGTTATTCGCCCCAGAGCCCACCACAGAGATCATCAGCTGCCCTAGGCACAGGTACCAGCAGCAGTTCCCAAAACACCTCTACCTCAGAGCTCCTCTACTAATCCAATAAAACCTTTTCACAGAAGCTTAGGGAGTCTTGTGTTGCTGGCAGCTTTCTAACAATGTTGTTTCAGTCTTCAGCTTTGTGACAGAAGGATTACAGTAATGATAAATCCAAAGAGGGCTTCAAATTCCCTCGAGCTGGCATGCACACATCCTCTGTCCCCATAAATCTAAAACCAGCACCACTTACTCACAGGCTTCCCTTCCTGACCTTCTCATTCTCACAAGCCAGGCCTCACAAGATGGATGAGCACTGTGTAGCATGCTGGTACCAAAGGACCACTTGCCCCTGACACAGTGGGAAAAGGCAATCCAATTGAAAGAGAAACAGGAAAAAACTTCTTAAAAAGTGAATAACAAAAAAAAAAATAAATTAAGATGTCATCTGATTAAAAATGCATTCACTTGGGGGTCATTGTGGTTTTATCTTCTCCCTCTATCCCACACCTTCTACATATGGAGTGGAATTACTGAAGGAATACAGACATGCTTGAACATCCCCACCACCCCAGGAAAAAAAATAAATAAATAAAACAGGAAAATCTGTCTAGCACAGCAGAATAAGGGGGAGACACACATACTAAATCAAGGAACTTGCTCAGGAAGCCACATGCAAGGTAAGGCAGTTTTACACAGAGACACCATCCAGATAAGTTTGCAACTCACTCAAAGAAATAAGAGTTTACTGTGAAACCGAATAAAGACACTGGTTTTAACACTGGCAGCTGGAATCTTTAATGCAAAGAAACAAGTTCATTTTTACTGTGTACAGGCTGCCCTGCATCAGTGTTATGGGCACAAATCCTCCTCCATTTAAACATATACTGTTGTTAGCAGTGAGCTGTAATGAACTGAATTATTCATTAATAATTACCTTGGGAAAAGACTGCATACAAATATTAATAGCCAGGACCAGCCCCCCTCCCTTCCAAAATGCAAGCTCAGCAGGAGGGCACTGACCTCTGAATCTTGCCTTTTCCCTGGTGGCTCTCCCAAGGATATCGTGCCTTGCAATGCGGTGCACACCCCTGCCAGTCCAAAGGACAAACACTCCCCATACCCAGAGGCACTATGCCACCCGTATTATTGTGTCCCTCCCCACACCACTGTGGAAGGTTTACACTGACATTTAGTAAGCAATGAGCCCTCATACAAAGACAAACTGAGAGGCACATATTTACTTAGGGCATATTGGCAGACACAATAGGTCTATAACTGCAAGTCTCTGGCTTTAAGAGCCAATGCAGTGCTGAGAAAGAGTCACAACAATGGATAAGAAGGTAGAGGAAAATACATTACCAGAATAGACAAATTTCACTGCTTTTCCATCATTGTCTAACTTCTAAGACTCATTAAGCATTGACTGCAAAATTACACACAATAAATAAGAAAAGTCAGGTAACCTGCCCTGATGCCACAGATGGACAAACCCAGGATAAACAGATCACTCTCCTATTAATGACACCTGAGAGCTCAAACTCATTTTGTTTCTCTTGCAGAATTAGCCACCTTCTGCCTTTCTCTGTGACTACTACATCTGTAAAGCACATGGACAGGCTCCTAATGCAGAGGAAGAAAGATAGCGGAGTAGTTACAGACTTCTCCACAACAGAGGGAAAGTAGGTCCAACAGCAGCCATCTGCTGCCAATGGCTCCGGTGCACACACTGACAACAGCATTTTCCCCTGCCTTCCATGGGATAAATCTACCAGTGCACTGCAGTCAGGTTCTTTAGAGTAATCATACATAGCAGGTACCAAACTCAAGTTGATTGTAATTTCAATACCCAACTCTGAGCTCAAACGTCATTCCATAGAGGCTACCCATGTTTCTGATCCAAGTTAAAGATACATGCATCACTGTCTGTATAACATTGACCCATTTCTCCAGTACCCTGTCCCTGCCGAGTGAAGAACCAATCTGAAAGATTCTCTGGGTGCCACTTTCAGAGAAGTATCTTCTGAAAGTTTCAAAAAGTCATCGAGAATAATTTGATGAGGAACAAAAACAAGAGCTAATATGCCCAGGTTTATAGTCATTTAACATTCAGATTGTCAAGTAAAAATTATACATTCCTGTGTATAATTAACCAGGCTAACTAATCTTGCTTGACAAACACAGATATAAACATCAGCTTTGACACTGAGCCAAGGCAGCCACTCTAGGATCTGTGCCAATGTTGAATTCCTCAGTCTGATATCATAAAATTACTTGTCTGTTGTATTTACAGTTCCAGTGGCTCTGGACTCTGCCGGCAGCCAGCCACAAGAACAGATCTGAACTTACCCTTTATGCCAGAACATGTGCATTTGATTAGAAAAGAAATTATGCATATTTCTTCTGGACAATGGTATTCATCAGACCTCCCATTGTAAACTAATTGCAAGGCACGCTGCTTACACAAGTATCAAAAATACTTTGTAACATATAATAAACCAGTATATTTCTATAGGCAGTATTGCTCTTCAGCTCTATTGCCAGTTTTGTTTTCCTGCTCCTTACATCTGTACTTTAAATAAGAAAATTCAGCATTTCACTCCAGTTTAGTTGCAAAGGATACAATCTGAATGCTAGAGAACAGAACTTTTCTTTCTTCATATATACACGCAAAAATATCTCACCACATTACTCGAGCTACGATGGACATGGTAAAACCACTCAATCCAAGCCCATGACATGTCATGCATTTCTTCAGCCCTCAGGAACAGAAATCTTGGTAACAACCTGCTTAAAGGACCACATTTCACAAACTACCTGAGAATACCCCAGCGTGTGTGGCAGGCAGAAGGACCCTACCAGAAAACCCTACCCAAGGTTCTGGTTTTCAGCACTCACTGGCCATGAAGTGCCACCACAAGAGACCTGCTTCTCCTGTGGCAGTCAGAGAAAGGCCACCAGGGTGAGCAGGGAAGTGTTATAGCTACAAGTGGAAGATGCAGAAAACATCCCATAAAAAAGTGAAAGGCCCACACAGAGACTCTGAAGCCAGTTCTCAATAGGGTTCACATCCCACAGGGACTAAATAAACTAATCTCACATTGAAAACATGCTGGGTTTTCTCTTCAGGCCCATATACTTGCACTGAATGTAAGCAGTTGGGTTCTGAGATAAAATCATCAGTCATGGGCTTCCTTCAGTACAGGTCAGCTCTCAGGATTATGACTTTCTGACTTATTTTCTAACCAGCAGGACTCACTAATGTCAAGCAAGTGACAAGATAAGCTCAAGGTCCTCAAAGGCAGCCCTGACACACACGATGGCACCCGAAAGGGTACCAGTGAACTCACAGTAGGACACGCTGCCGTCATGACCAGGGTGCAGGGTCCACACAAGGCACAGCCACACCAGTTCAAAGTACCTTCAACCCCTCACCCATGAGGACCAAGGCAGCCCACTGGCAGCATATCAAGCGCCGATTCAGCCACGGTGGCCAGGAAAACAGGTGCTGACAGCATCACTGCCTGACCACCGGGAGAGCTGCCCTTCTCCCACAGAGGCAGAGTTTAAGGGGGAATAGCCACAGCCTCTCAGCAGCAATGAGCTACCCATCCATCCTGCCACAAACATTTCCACACACCAGCCAGCTGACTCGGTTCCTAGAAAAAAAAAAGAATAAAAAAAAAAAGGAAAAAAAACTATGGTCTCAAAGGAGACATTTCTCAGATGGCTTCTTCTGGAATATTTTACTATTTTTTTATGTTGTTGCTTTTAATTATATTTTTATAATGCAGGGATTTTTCTACAGGGCACCACCTCAAGCCCCCACACATGCCAACTAACCCCAAAAACGGGCACTGGCACCTGAGGAGCAAGAAGCTGCAGCACATCACACTTTCTGCTGCAGTTTCCAGAGCATCACCTAACACAGAGGTGCTCCAGGTGACTGACCTCACAGACCAGGCTGCAGCTTTGCTTCCAGGACCCAACTACCCACCAGCTCCAAAGCTTTACCAAGCACCAAAGCTCTAGCAGAATGGAGACAGGTCCTCAAAACTAGAGAAACCTCTGTCATGTGAATCTTCTCACACTGAAGAAAAGCCTGAGCCATTTACCTACTAGGAAACGGGAAACACTGCATTATTTTCTATAAAAGACGAGAATGCCAAAGCCAACAAGCAGTACATTGGGTCTGTCAACAAGAGTGCTTTAAGAAGAATGTTGTCTGGTTATTTTGATCATTTAACCATGTCAGCTAATATTTTAAAATACGACTTACTCCAAAGACAGATTTGGATCACTGGTCTGCAAAGATGAAAGGTTACATTTCATTATCAGACCTCAAATGTCAACCAGCAGCTCTTAAAGAGTATTCAGTACCCTTGTAAAGTTTTACTTCTATCCATTCTCTTTGAGGCAATCTTAACTTTCTTGTAATGCTGTTGAAATTCATTTGGGAACAGCAAAATCCTGACTTATTTCTCTCATGTAGCTAAAGTTTCCTTTATTGGACAAAAGTCCTTCTTGTCTTCTTATGTTTGTGTAGCTACAAAAACAATATAAAGCACTTCACACTAAGTAGATAGTAAGCTGACGGAAGTTCATTTACTAAGCAAACTTCTCCCCCTCTTCTAGCACTTAGGCTGAAGATTAGTCATACTATTGGTTTAAAAGCATAAACCTCTAAATAATGAGGCTGATACTACATAGATTCATTTTTAAGGCAAGAGGAGTTCAAATGTAGCCAAGGCTTAAATTTTAGTTTAATTGCTCTGAACTCTTAGCTCCATCTAATACCTATATCTCAAAACAGTAATTTATAATAGCATTTGTCCAGCCAAGCAGTTCTGGTCCAGTTGCTCAGAAACACCCCACAACCTTCCAAATGTTAGGCTGTGGAAGTCTGGTGGGCATCCATTTTTATGTATAAGCTAGTAGATAAATACAATGAATGTAGGATTTTTGTGTATGCCCTCATAGAACCAGAAGACAAACAAAATGGACAGACTGAAAAGTAGAAGGGAAATGTCTGTAGGTGACGTGGGAATCTGCATGCACTGTAGGAGTCAGTTGGTTAGTCACAGGAATAACCTTCTGGCTGAAGGCGTCCCACATCTCAGTTACAGATGGCAGCTGCTATTCCAGGGCCACACATATCCATAGTAGTTATTATTATAATAAGGGGATTGCTTACTATTAACTTCTGATAGAAATTCCTCCTCATAGTTTCACAAATTATACTGAGTCCCTTTCAAAGCTGGACTGTCGTGTAGCACTTCCATACACTGGAAGACATCTTCCACGCTAAAGCACAAGGGCCAAAATTCTCTCTTTATAGAAAGCTATTTATAAAACACTCTGAACTGTCTGTTACTGCTATTTGAACAAAAATGACTGCAAGAACACTGCAACTCAGGTTTAAAATCATCTCTACAATCCCAAAGACCTTTCCCCCACCCAGTGCCAACAGCTTTCATGCATCCAGTTGACTTTTTTTTCCAAATACCTTGTGAAAATGCTGGACAACCTCCTCTCATTCCAGTCCAGCTTTAATGTAAGCCCTTGTTTCCCCCACACCCATGTAATCAGCAGTGTAATGCAGCAATGTACTTCCAACAGTAATCAGACAAGTCACCCAGAGAAAAAGAACTAGGATGACCTTAAAGGCATGCCAGAGCAGAATGGTTATTTATACCTCATAACACCAGGCTCACACCCGGAATAAATGAAATCCACTCTACTTACATTTTAAAACAAATCTACCCAAACTTTAACTGAACTGATAATCAGTAGTTCAGTGGAGCTAAGCACAGGAGCAGTGTTACAACCATTTATTATTCCCACCACCGTGTGCAAGAGCATGCACACAGGTTTTAAGGTGTTCCCAAGCACGGGTAAATACCACCATACTGCTTTGTTTTCTGTAAAGAAAAAAAGAATCTCAGTAGCACTCACACATCCCCCCTACTCAGTGCAAATGAGGACCAAAACAAACTATGACTTTTCACTTCCGTATTTTAAAAGTTTAATCCTTTTTTCTGACATACCACTAAAAGAAACAGGTGTTTTGAAAATGTACAATAAATTCTAGAGCTCAAGTCAGAAACAAAGAAACAGGGACATTTTCAGCATCTGGGATAATGAAGGAAATTTAGCTACAAGCCAGTACACTTCTGCCTCAGCAGAAATGAGAGGAGTCCTGAGGAGAAACGGTTGATGAGAAGCTCAGAGTGACCCAGCAATGTCCAGAGAGCCAACAGTATCCTCGGCTGCATCCAAAGAAGTTTGACCAGCAGGTCCAGAGGGTGTCTTCTCCCCCATTTACTCCCCTATTTTGAGACCCCACCTGGAGTCCTGCATTCAGCTCTGCGTCCCCCAATATAAGGTGGTTGTGGAGCTGTTGGAGGCCAGAGGAGAGCCCCAAAGATGACCAGAGGGCTAGAGCACCTCTCCTATGGAGACAGGATGACAGAGCTGGGCTTGTTCAGCCTGGAGAAGACTCCAGAGAGACTTTAGAGCAGCCTTTCAGTACCTAAAAGGGGCCTACAAGAAACCCGAAGAGGGGCTTTTCACAAGGGCAAGTGGTGACAGGACAAGAGGGAATGGCTTCAAGCTGAAAGAGGGTAGAGTTATATTAGACATTAGGGAGGAGTTCTTTACTGTGAGGGTGGTGAAGCACCGGAACAGGTTGCCCAGAGAAGCTGTGGATGACCCATCCCGGGAAGTGTTCAAGGCCAAGCTGGTTGGGGCTTCAAGCAACCTGGTCTAGTGGAAGGTGGCCCTGCACATGGCAGGAGCTGGAACTAGACAATATTCAAGATCACTTTCAACCCAGAACATTCTACGATTCTTTCATTGTCCGTTTTCATAGAATCACAGAAAAGCCAAGTGATCCCAAACTGAAGTTAAGACAATGTAAGTGCAAATAAACTTCTCTAGAAGGAAACCTGTAGTACAAGTGTCCTCTCAATTTCTGATGAGGAAAAGAATAAAAAGCAAAAGAAAACAAACAAAAAAAAAGTTTGCTCTGCTCAGACTGAGCATCCCCCGTTTCGTACCACATACCCAATGCGTCAACTATAACCTCTCGAAACTGCTTTGGGTATCTCATGGGCACAATCACCCAAATAATGGGATCCGAGGCATGTACCTGCTCAGGGGGCAGGCAGGTGCTTCGGGTGTTTTCCCTTCACCTGAAACAATGCTCCAGAGTAAAGGCATGATCAAGCCTAGACCTTTTTGGTGGGATGCTCCCCGAGTTGTCGGTTCCCTCTCTCCGCAGCTAGGGAGAGCAGCGGACAGCGAGGGGTGCAGCAGGGCTCCGGCCCCATAGCCGAGAAACGGGGGTCCGCCTGCAGCCACCGGGACGGTGCGAAGCGATCCCGATGTCACAGCCAAGGGCCCGGACGGGGTCCGTCAGCCAAACAGCCCGACGCAGACCCAAGCACTGGCAGGGCGGCGAGCTGCACCGGAGCGGCGCTGGCAGTAGCGGCTCGACCTCCGCACCCACACGCACCGCCAACGGCTCGGGAGCGGCTGCCCGTAGCTGGCGTCCCGCACTGGTCAGCGACTCCGCCATCCGGAGCGGGGCTGCGGGGACAGCCCAGCCGGGCTGCCTGCACCGACACCTGCGGACGGCCAGGACACCACACTGGCGGGCGCCCGTGGAAACTTTCTGTCAGGTCTCACCGGCAGCTGCGAGGCGGGTCGATCCGGCTGGGTGCCGGTGCCTGCGGGCGGGCGCCCCGCGGCCCCCTTACCTTGGATCGCTCCTTCACGTAGTACTTGCCGAGCCGGCTCCCGCAGTACATCACCAGCCGGTCTATCAGCGTGAGGAGGAAGTTGATGGCCTCGCAACCCTCCTCCGTGCCGCCGATCCACTTGATCTGGTCGCCGCGGAGGTGCCGCTTGGCCACGCCGCGGCTGGGGCCGGCCAGCTGCCCGTCAGCCAGCTCCCCGTCGCGATGCATCCGCTTTACCCGCTCCAGCACACAGTCCCCCACCACCTCCCCCAGAAAGTTGTCCAGGTAGCAGAAGCCGATGTCGTGCAAGCAAGGCACGATGTACTCCAGGGCGATTCTCTCCAGATCGAGCCTCATGATGTGCCCCAACGGCATGGTGCGGCGGAGACGGACGGGCGCGCCGCTGCCCTGACGGCGCCCGCGTCGGGAGACGATGCCCTCCGGGCCGCCGCGGGCTCCAGCCCGAGCCAGACGGGAGCTCCGCCGCGGTGCGGGGCCAGACGAAGTAAAGCGAGGGGAAAGTTTCTCTGCGGCGGCGGGCTGAGCTGCGCCCGTCCCGGCGGTGCTGCCGAAGCCCAAACAACGTGCGGGAAGCGGAGCCGAGGACCCCCGTCCGCAGCACGGCCGGGTCGGCAGATGGCCCCGCGCTGATTAATACGCCGGCTACGTGCGGGATGTGTGCTCGCGCCGCCGCACGTGGGTGGAGCCCGCCCGCACGGCACGGCGCGGCACCGCGCCGCACGGCACGCACCTCCCAGTCCCCGCCCACGGCCGGCCAGGACAGCCAATCGGCTGTTCCTGGGGGCGTGGCTAACATGCGGGTGGGGACAAGAGGCGGGGCTTTACACACGTGCGCGCGGGGGGCGGGGTTTGTGGGCCCGCGAGCCCCGCCTCCCCTGGGAGGCGTGGCCAGCGCCATGGAGGAGTTGTCCCTTCGCATGTCGGCCCCGGCGCCCCGCGGGGCATTCCCACCCGCCTCGGGGTCCTGGGCCGGGCCAGGGGGGTCTGCCGGCTCGCCCTGGAGTTCTCCCGCCGCCTCTCGCTCCGCGGTGGCGGTTTGAGCACCTGGTGGAAGCATTTCGTTAGGCGGCAGGTACCGGTCTCCTGGGCCAGCAGTGCGCTGTTCTGTGAGACGTGTGTGCAATCAAGTCACGGTTCCCTGAGTTATTTCCCCCGTTGCTGGCACCTCCCGGGCTGTCGGTGACTTCGTGCTGTGACAAACTTCATTGCTCGCTTCCAGGTGCGTCTTTGCCCGGCGTTACCTGCTTTCGGTAAAACCGGCCCTGCACCGGCCGACCACAGAATACGATCCCGCTGCCGCTGTTCAGTCCGCCCCGGACTGAACGGCTTGCACTGGGCTCAAAATGCTTCACGAAAAGTTAAAGAACTGCACAGCTCCGCTCACAGCACCCGACACGCCCGGGATTTGCTGAGCAAACAGACAAACCAACCAAGTCTCCACAGAGACCAAAACTACAGCAAAGCCACGTTACGGAGAAACGGTGTCCGCGGGCGAGCAGGGCTGGAAACCCAGCGGGACAGAGCCCGTCTGTCCATGGGAGGACGTGCTCGGAGGAGCCGTGTCTCAGGCGGGGAGAAGCGCCCATCCCGTCCCGGCACAGCGGCCGGTCACGGCGCGGGAGTTACACGCTGCAACCCAGCAGACTTCATCCCATCCAGAATCGACTCTGAGTATTCTCCCCGTCCAGCCACGAATCCCGCCGGGTCTGCACGCAGCCCGTGTTGCTGATGCTGCTTGAGCTGCGAACTGCGGACCCGGACACACGCAGGAGCGGGTCACGTATCCCACGTCTGTTCTGCTCAGGCTCTCCAGCGAGTCCCCCCTAGCTCACAACACCAAGCACAGGTGGGGTCCTCCAAAGTTACGCCCTAAGAACTCTGTCGAGAGCCAAGCGATCAGATAAATTCATATGCGGTGAGATACAGATTGTCACAGGACTTTATTCGATTTAGATACACACTTCACATTAAAGTGTGGTTATAATTAATAAGATACAATTCTGAATCTTATTAATCCCTTAAGGCTTATCTGAAGAATCAGTCAGGCATGGTAAGCTAAGAGCAGCTGTAATAATCAGCAAGAGATGCAAGATTAGTTCAGCTGCAAAATGTCAATGTTATGAAATTTAGATACATTAGGAAACATTATGGCTGCATTGTTCTACCGTTCACGCATTTTTGTCATGTAAAAGCCCTAAAATCCTTTTATTTTCTTGTGGTTTTTCACTCTCTTTCTTCTTTACATGTACATGTGTGCACACAACCCTGTGCCAGAATCAAGTATTTGTAGACTCTGAACACCGAGCCTTTTTATCAAATGTAACGCTGCCACTTTGGCAAGTAGAGGGCTGAGAGGGCTATCTTCTGGCTGTAGCTGAAGCTGGTCGTTGCAGCTCTATTTTTGTCCTTCTGATAGTCTTTTTGCATCAGGAAAAGCCACCTTAGAGAGTTAAGAGTTGTGCCTTAGAAAGTCGAGTCCACAGCCCCACTTGCAGCATAATGTTCACAGAGTTGTGAATGTTTTTGTTCCACAAGCATCGATAAGTTGTCTTCCTCAGGAGGGCTTCTTCTGCTACTTAGCAACGCAGGTTTTCCGGTGGACATTGTGCTTGTTTCCTTGAAGCACATCAGTGTTTTTCACACCTAGAATTTGCAGTAGCAGTCAAATACATTATGTTGCCATGTGAAGACAAAACGTCAGGAGAAACAAGCCCCAAGAACAGTAATTTTGTCTATTGGTATTTAGAGGTGCTATTTTACTTCAGCTGTTTGCTCCCCCCTGACTTTTGTGGGAAGCATGATGTTGATGAAGGTGCATAATAGAGACTGACTGCTTAGGTTACAAACTCATTCAGGATAACGATATGGGAAATACTGCTGGGTGCAATCTGTAAGCATGGAAAAAGAGTTTTTAACCTAAGCAATCACAATCTCTAGCACACACCATCACCAAGAAGGGCAAGTTCCTGCCTAGGCCACAGGCACTCTGCAAGAGCTCTCTCAATCCCCTTAAGGATACCAAAGCTGAGTGGAGAGATGCTGGGCTGCAATTAGTAACTCCCAAGTCATGAACTTGCCAATGAAAAGGCAAAGTAATCCTTAGTGTATACTATCTTGCACAAGGACCACCCACAGAAGAAATAAAGCAGGACCAGATATTGAACCTTCCTGAGTACTTCTTGTGCTCAGCCAACCACTCCACAGCTCCCCAAACAAAGCTATCATGTAGCATGTACAATATGAGTATTGCACAGGTCATGAATAAAGGCATGAAGGTGTGAAATAAGGGAATTCATAATGTCACCAACACCTTTGGACACCCACAAAGTTTGTTTATAGGGCTGTGTATCACAGGCATGAAAGGCGTCACCACATTTTAATTAAAAATCCTACATCATTCAATTATATATGAGCTATCCCTCTGCCATGTAAAGTTCTACTTATCCTTATACTGTAGACATTTTTATTTTCCATTTTAAAATTAACTCTATATTTTCTCATTTTCCACTCTAGAATATAAAATTAATTCTCTATTTTCTCATTTTCCACTGTCGAATCTCATCTCCAAAACTTTTGTGTCCTGTATATCTGCTGCTTACACTTTCTCCATGGTACATACTGATAGAGTCAGTAGACTAAACCAGGACGTTCTGCTGGCAGAATGATTTTAAGGAGGTTTGGTTTAGAGGATAAGGCTGATTCGTGTCAGTAAAGCCTGCATACCTTACACACTAAAGCTTTTTTTTCCCCTTTCTTTTTGACAGTAGTGTTTACAGATGAACTGCTCCACACTCTTTAGGGCAGAGAGTTCTAGACGTTTTGAGTCTTCTTTTCAGATTCTTCCATTCAGAAAGCCAGACTCCTTCTGTGCCAAGAACTGAATTGCAAAGGACCTAGTGAGAGAAAGGGAAGATAAAATTATTCTTTATATCAGTGAGAAACTGAGAAATAGTAATTTTAACACCTCACAATGTAATTCATAGAGCTGATGTCTCACAGTCTGGTAAGACAGTAATTGAAACCCTGCCTACAGAAGGAAGTTTTCTGATGATGTGGGTATGGTTATACAACCGCTCTCACAGAGGGGTAGGCAGCATTTGTACCGGGGTGACATGCCAGCGCTAGAACACCTTGCCATGACTGCCTGAGAGATCACTAACACACCTGCCCTTCCCACTCCTCTGCAGCAGGGTTCATCCCCTCCTCCGCAGGGCTGACAGAAGGGAATGCGTGGGTTTGCCTCAGCCACTTCAAAAGCGCAAAGTGCAGAGCTTTAAACCCACCTTCACTGAGGCTTAGCTTTACACAGAAGCAGCAGGGGCATCAGCACCTCTGCCATTCCTCTGTCGTCTGTGCAGGTATCAACTCCTGGCAGAGCAGCCATGTTTTGGTGTGGTGTCTCCTCTGACTACAACAGTGAGACTCGCCAGAGCTCCTTTGTCAGCACCCTTAATATTATGTCATACTGAAAGCAGGTGTGAGAGCAAAGGTACGTGTCATGGCTTGAGCTGATCTAGCAACTTGTTCAGCGCCTTTTCCCCCACACCCCTCTTTGCACTTGCTTTGGCACACTTTGGAATCCTCCATGGACAATCTCATCTGCTAAGGTGGCAGAAAAGCAACCCTGAGAAAAATAATAAAGAGTCACTGTCTGCCAGGTCAGGGAGTTGAATGTCTTGGGTCAGGTCCAGTGAGATCTACTGGACTGACCCCTTTGGGCAGGGTTGAACAATTTATTTGATAGCTGAGCCCTCACCAGTGTCTTTCCTCCACTGCCACAGTTATCTGACCTGTATCGGGGTTCAGAGTTACTTAACGTGTGATAAAACTTCAGGGTAGGCTTTGATTCAGCTTAACATCTACTGAAGATTGCCTCGTTTATAGTAGACTGTGAACATGCATTAACTGGTGCACCACTATCTTCCAAATCCTAGTCCTGAGAAAAAACAACTCTATAAATGCTGTTAGTGCTAGGGAAACTCAGCTAGCATCAGCCACAACTGTTTTCTCAAAGCTTTTCTAAAGCTTTCTAGGTGTAAAACTGGCCCTCTGGGAAGCAAGATTTCCAGCTTCCTGATGGGATTAAGTACCCCTGTCTTGTTATAGCAGTCCCTGAGATATGCTGAGCCTTAAATTTGCAGCTTTTACTGGCTTGTCCCGCATCTCTTCTGGAGGAATGGATGTTTGTGTCATGCTGTCAGCTGTTTGAAGAGCGTGGGGTGTTCAAAACTGTCCTGTAGGGAGTTAGCAAGTGAGCAGAATGCAAGTGGAGCAAAGTTGCATAGTAAATGTAATTAATGCACGCTCTGACAATATATAGCATTTGGCAGTTAATTTCATGGCTATCAACAATCATACTATCAAGAACCTGGATCTAAGTATGGCTCTGAGGAAAAAAAAAGGCAACTATTGAAGCTTTCATTATGTAAGCAGAGACGTTCAATGTGGTAAGTAAATAGTGCAAACAAGGCAAAGCAGTAAACTTTGCTAAAATAGATTCAAGGATTTTTAAATTCTTAACATCTTTTTAAGAATCTGTCTCTACAGACATTCTTATATTTCCATGTTTTAGAGAGGTTTGTGTTACCTTTTTGATTTAGAATGCTAAATTAAGAGCTACTTCTAGGGCAAGTATTTACATTTGAAATTAAATAGCAAATTATCAGAAGTAACATTATGATTAGCTTGATACTGATTTCCTTTTTAAATAGATATTCTTCCCCAGAAACCATATCTTTTGCTACCAAATGTATCTCAGTGTTTCTGAGATTAAACAGTAAATCCTGACAACAGAGAAATAAATCTACCCCAAACGGTGCATTGTAATAAAACAGAGAATCTGTCCAGGGAAGCAGTAATCCACCAATCAGAAAACTGGAGCGACAGCTGATTTAGCTTGCCAAGGATTTCAACTCCAAGTGAATTCAGAAATATCAGTTTTGAAAGACAAGAAATCAAAGTTCTCGACATTACAGAGGACCAGGCTTCGAAATCTTTCATATTGTATTTTCTTTCTCAAAGACATTAACTGGTCATTTAACATCAGTACTGGTGAAGAAGAAGGCCAGAAATAAAGTTGTTTAGCATATTTTTCCTTCTGGTTTGCAGTTGCCGAGTTTTCAGATTTCCGGTTCACTCACAGCTTCCAAGGAAAACAAGAAATATGTATATGATAAGTATATGATGTAAACAAAAATTCCCTTCCCCCCCTCAACACTCCCCCCCCCCCCAAAAAAAAAAAAGTAGGATCTTTGGGGATGGACAGTTTTAGGGATCACACTTTCCACATTTCCAATCCTATTAGTCAATGAATGAGTAGCAGTTTATTATCTGGATTTCATAATTAAAGCCTCTGCTTGCAATTGTCAGTACAGCAGAACAGGCAAACTTAATTTCTGGGAAATCTCTAGCTGGCAATGAAAATTACAGTTGGCTTTGAGAAGTTACTGCCCTTCTGAAATGCCGGGACATGAAAGCGAGACAGTAGAATTGTCTGGGCTGTTGTTGGGTTCTTGCTTTTATTTTTTTGGAGAGAAGGGTGTTGTGGCTTTGATTGGTTTCTGTTTGGTTTGGTGTGTATGTGTGTGTGTGTGTGTGTGTTGCTAAAACACAGAACAGCAAAAGATCTTGTAAGTGAAGAAAATAAGAATTCTGGTTCTTCTTACATCTTTCTGATCGAAATCGCTACAAAAACATGGTCTTCAGTATGGGTGAGTGGCAATACCACTTTTTCTTATTTCATGTTCTTGACCTTTTATTTAGAAAGTCCCTAACTACTACTGGAAAATTTCTGAGGGGCTCAGTGGGTATACATTTTAACTCTCATGCCTAATCTCTCAAGAATTATTGTCTTCTGCTTGTCTTTGAAATATGGTATGTCCAAGTTGAACAAAGAGAAAACAAGATTCTTTAAACTACCTGACTGAGAAGCCCAAAAGTCTTCTTGTCAATCACTTAAGACAATTAAAGCAGTGTATTTCTGTCCTTTCTTTTCTATGCTACAACTATTGGTGCATTTGTATTGAGACAAGGAAGCACAAAAGCACAAAATGTAATCAGTTCTAAGTAACTAATTCTAAGTTGAGTTTGATGGCTCGGTAATGGAAAAAACTTCTGTGCTTGAAGGTAGTTGGCATAGTTTCAGGTCCTTAGGACCTCAGTACAAAAGGTGTAAGAAAAGCAGAATACCTGGGGACTTGGGGATAGGGAGTATCTGGGACTAGCAGATGTCCAGGATGGGCACACTAACTGATAAGTAGGACAGGATGATAGCTATGTCTGTAATGTTAATTAAGCTGGTTATGAAGATTGTTAGGAAAAGTAAACAACCCTTAAAGATCACCATCACATTTTTGTATGCATGCAGGAAACTTTCTGGAAAATGATGTAATATGCCCAATGACCATATAAGGGTGGCCTGTAGAGCAATACGGGGACACACTTAGGAGGAGCAATCCCCCCTGTCTCCCGGAGCTGCAATAAAGAATACCTGCTTGTCAACTTGAAACTCTGTTGGCGAGTTTGTTCCTGGAGTTTTCTCCGGGTCAGTATACCTACAAAGGTGTTTCATACTAGTATACAGACTTCTTTTGCATGAGAAGGAGAACAAGTCCTATAGAATGTAAGGCACATTCACATTGCTGTATTTATATCCATATCAGTAGTTGTAACAATATAATTATTCCATAAAAAAACCTAACGAATACTGGTTATACATGTTGTGTGTAGCCAGGCCATAAATAATACAGTGCCTCTGCCTAAAGAAATGCCTATCTATATCATAATTTTTTTTTCAGTTGTGTTAATGAAAATATACTTTGCTCTTTTTTTTGTAGTTGTTTTATTAAAAATGGAGTTGACATTTTTGCATAAAGATCACAATAAAATAGTTTGGATCTGGGTTTCTGGTGACACAAAATGAATACAAATGTAAGCTTTTTCGATATTCTGGGTTTGATGATTAGGAGCAGATGTTCATGGTCTTGGACATCTTATTGTATGTATAATTACTGGAGCTGTCTTCCTAATCATAGCATGCAGAATTGATCATTTACCCTATCTAATTAAAGCAATTTTTCTTCCTAATGCAGACCGATGAAAGTGCTGTTCCCTAAATTCTCTTCTGAATGGCTTGCTAATAAAACTTATATCAATGATTTGTTTTCCTCTCTTAAATTAGTCTTTCTAATAAAACTCATCTATTTTGTAGGATGTTTGCCAGATGTTACTCTGAGCAAGTACTGCCTAAGAATTATTTTGGCTGCATAAAATGTAAAGTACATGTTCATATCAAGTTATACAATCAATGATTTACACATATAAGTAGTTGTAGTGCCAGCCTCAAAACAAAACTGCAGTCAGTTTTTCAAGTACACAGTTCCAAACACCCTCATGGCAGGACATACACCTTGTTCAATGTAAAATATTATTTGGAGGTTTTTTTATTTTTTATAAAGTTTAATTAAGATATTGACACTGATGTACTTCTGAGGATCTTGTTGGTGCCAACCTCTTGTTCATACATTTGATTTTCTGATTAGCAATTTATACTTTTAGGGTTTTTTTTCTGCACCAAGAGCTGATAGCAACCTATCCAGCCACATAGTGGCAACAAAAATCAATGATATTAAATGATTATCATAAGTTAAAAGTTAACAGCAGAATTCACAGTAGGTATCAAACACACTTGCCCAGCTTCCAGCTCATGTTGGGTACATGCTACACTATTCCTCTAAAATTCCTTGTCCTGGTGTTTGAATAGGCTGGACACAACTATACCTGCTCTGACACTGAGCTCCCACCCTCTTTGCTGACCACATGACATCACCTTTCACAAACCTCATGAAGATCAGTAAAAAAACCCTACAACTTCTAATTAAAACCTACCTTTTCAAACATACTTTGCTGTTTCCAACTAGCCAGTAGTGCCTCTCCCCAGCGAACCTTTCAGAGGCAATGCAGAAAAGAAAATCAAAGACTTCATCTAGTGGGTGGAAAAAACAGATTCTTAAAGGAATTGTAAGTATTGTGGACAAAAAGGTAGTATTGATATCTTTTCTCATAAGTGTTGATTTTGGGTTTTTTTTTTATTGTGATTTACAATGCCCTGGAATCTATGTGTTTTTGTGCAGGCACAATATGGTGACTTAACTGTTAGATAAGGGTGCTTAATGGAGAAAGACTTTGTGGAATGACTGTCTTACCTAATTACAAAAGCATAAGAAGTGAAAAATATTATAACCAAAGGAGGTAATCATTTATTTAAAATGCTGTCTTTCTTAAAAAATAAAAGTAATTATTATACATTTAAAGCATTAATTTGCTAGACAACCCAATGCTCCTACAACTCATCTTCTGGCCAAAGCAAGGTTCCAGTTATCCTAATTCATTGTCACAATGGATTAATTGACCTTAATTCATGATTTTCACCATCTGTCCACAGAGGCTAATGTTAAATTATTTCTTATATTGTCTGTTTTGGTATGAAATTTTAGCATGTCAGGATGCCAGCCATATCTGGTACGTCCAAATAAAGCTCCTAGACACAGTGACCATAATCTGCTTTTGAAGAGGGACATATTTGACAACGATTTTTTTTCCCATAAGGGACCTTTTGAGCTGTCTTTCCTGCACAGAAATTACAGTAATTAGACTCAGTTCAAAATGTCATCACTTGATAAACAGATCATTCTCACTTTGTAATTCCTGCAGTGCCTTTTTGGGGATTTACAAGTCAGAGGATAAGTAGCTATTTACTGCCAAAAATCCTATGGAGGTTCAATAGCAACCTGTAACCTGGAGGTTACAGAGCAACACCACTTACGGGAATGTGGGTTGCCCAAACCAGAAGGAAGCAGCTAAGATCTTCTGTGAAGATTTATCTTGATTTAAGATAATTTGAACATATACCAGGTAATTGCCATATCCAGAGATTGGAGCAGCTAGACACATGTTCAAGGTTTTATGACTGTGGTAAGTGAGCCTCTACATGATTCATTCTTTAGTAACTTTTAGAGAAAAAAGTATATTTTTTCTGGGTGTATGGATAAGAAAAACACCCTGAGAACATTGCGACTAAGCTTGTCTCCCCATTGTGTGGTGGTGAATGGAAACTTCATCTGGGCTCTTATCTGTGCTGATGTGATCTGAATGGTCTGTTGTTATGACCAGAACAAGAAAAAATCTCCAGCCTTAAAACTGTTCTTTTCCTCTCTTCCCTAAGGAAGAAAAAACTTATTCATGTTTTGGAAACAAAGATTTTAGCAAGTGACCGCACCCTCACTTAACTAGGAATTATGATGTGATCATGCCTTCTGGCTTGGGGGTGAAGAATCACCTGAAGAGATCTGTGCCACATTGCCTGTAATTTCAAAGGCTGATTACACAGTTTTTTTAGGCTTGCTCCAGGTACTAGTCTATACAGAGGGCCCAGGAATCTATTCTTAAGGCCACCTGATACCCCAGGGACTACTCTGCCTTTTAAATGTAAGAACTGCCTGATGAAAAGCCCATTGAAATCTTGCATGGGATCGATCTCAGTAAAGTCTTAGGAAAAACACGCATGTTTCTTCTGGCAGAGTTATTGCTTTTTCTAGAGGCTGGAAACTCAACAGATTACAATACATTGATCATTGATTGGATTGATTAGTTGTTCATGATTTTCTTATGTCTCTGTTAAAAACTATGTCTTTTTCATGAAATAAAGATGAATTCACATTTTAAAAATCATCTTATAAGTAAGCTGCTGTTTCAGCAGCAAGTTGAGTATAACTGAGAACTCAACTTTTTGTTTGGACATGGACTTGGGTAGTGGATTGTGCCATGCAGATTTCAGGTTATGCTTTGCCTATCTTGCCTTGTGATAGAAGAAGAATGTATAAGGTCAGTATTTATTGAGGGGATGGGGCACAGCAGCAACATCTACACTGTGCTCTAAGGAGCTTGCTGTGGTCACTGAGGGTCTACTCTCATCTCCCAGTCCAAACTCAGTGATGAGCCAGCACTGGAGAGGGAGAGGAAGGGAGGGAGCCAGAGAGGTCTCTTGCCAGAGACCTGTAAAAACTCACTGGAAGTAGTCTCTCTCAGTCCCGTGGTTTATAGCCATAGAAACCTGTTCCATTCACATACTTAAAGACAGTACTTTACAGGATGCTCAACACTGCCAGCACAGCACACAGGAAGAAGCTGAATGTCTCAAGAAAGGAAAATATTTCTTGTATTATCACCAGCCCTTCTCAGAAGGCTGTAAAAGATATTGGTGGCATATTTTCCCAGCTTGTCACCAGCCACCTACGGATTCCTCTTGAAAGATATTCCCTTAAGGATCCTGTCTGGAGTAGTTTAACATCTTTCATTAAATACTTCTTTTGCTCACCCTTCCCTGTCCCTTTACTTCAGTGTTCCCAGGAGAACTTTTACAAGATGTTGATCTTGCACAGTAGGGGAAAAAACACTCAGCACCCAAGGCCTTAAATGGAGCTTTTGCTTCAAGGCTCTCATTAGAGTTTAAATATCTGTTTTAAAGTGGGGAAATAAAAGGATCAGGACCTCGAGGAGCAAATTTCTGCAATATCATTCTACACCTCTGCAAAATGTCTTATGAATGTTTGAATCATTGCGGGGGGAGAAGAGGTGAGCATGTATTTTGTAAGCTTATGTCCAGAGGCCAACAGAACACCAACAGAAGCAGGAAATCCTACAGTGTTGGCTGTGGCAAGTTAGCATGGTGTACCTGGGAAAGTATTCCTCCAGAAGTGTCTTATTATTAGGGACTTTCCTGAAGCATCTTCTGCTCCAACCTAGTATGGCCTTCCTTCTGGGAAAGGCTAAGAAGACATGCAGCTGGATGCAATCCAGACAATGAAACATAAGACACTGCAAACAACACTGGAAATAGTAGTAGGGAATACACTAGCAACCAGGGGAAATATGACCCTAGAGCTAGAGATCTGAAAGCATGCAAGCCATTGCCACCTGCCAATACGTACTTCACACTCCATCAAGTCATACATCACAGGCCATCAAGCCTCTTCCTCCTATGGAGCTCTCAAATGACTTCATCATCTCACAACAATACCTTGTTAATAAAGTTCAAGTGTTTTGTAAATCAGTGTCCTTTTATTGTAAGTGATAACCATAACAATAGACAGGAGATGAACAATAGATACAGTAGAGATAAGCACCAGGGAGCAGACTTACAATCACTATATCACTGTCACCTACTTAGTCCTACATCTCCCATTCCCACTCAAAATATCAGTACACCCCATGCTAAATGTGAACTTCAGAAATCCTGTATGCCAAACCCCAAGTAGGACAGGCAGCCTAGTGTAGTTTTCTTGTTGAGCTTGAGCCATTTTATGAGATACTTCCATTTGCCTGTTGGCTTTCCACAGACCTACTCCACACCGTCTGTGATTATCGGCCACTTGTTGGCTCTTTTAGCAGGAAGAGAGCATTGCATTTCATCAGCCCGGAAAAGACAAGACAGGCAGAAACATCTAGTATCTCAAATATCAACTAAGTGATTGTGGAAGGAACAAGTCCTTACTAAAGGCTTTTAGTAACCAAATGTTTCCTGGATTGCCTAATGTTCTTTTCCAGCCAGGTTGATGTCACTGAAGCATTCCCAGTGACCTTCTAAAACATGAGAGTTATTAGCTCCTGGTTAACTGCTTGGCAGGTGGGTGAGGGTAACGAAAAATAGCACCCACAAACAATTAGGAACTTACAATGAGTGTATATGGAGACTATAGTCTCCCTGTACATTTTCTTGCTGAAAATTCACAGCTCCAAGGACGTGATGGCTTGTTTCATTGCTGGCCAATATAACAACCAGATTCACCAAAGTGTATGTCTGTCCTGCAAACACAGCACTCACAAGCAGTTAGGCTTAATTCCTCTCACACATGTTCTACACCCTTAGGCATAGGTTCTTCCAGCATCCTTCCCATTGCAGTAGGGTATATCCTGACCTAACAGAGGGAAAAGGCTTAATTATTCAGTCCCTATCCATGCAGGTAATGATAGGCTCAGGAATGAAACAGCCAAATAAGTTAATAAATTACACAGAGCAAAAGTCAGTGTTTGAACCTGAGCTCCCACTAATGTGGTAGGAGCTGGTATAACACCAGGGCCCCAAGAGCATCCTTGCTCCTGCAGGTCTGGCTGCAGGGTTCAGGGTCCCTTTGGTGGCTGTGGGAAGAGGCCAGGCACTGTGCAGAAACCTGCTTCCTGTGGGGGTAGATAGCAGGCTCAAACCTGTTTTGAGCCAAGCCTCTACCATGTGCCTCCCACAAAAGCTTGGCCACCTCAGGGCTCTCTGACCCTGGTTCCCCTCAGTAGGCCTAATCCTGGCCCCCATCTGCAGACTGACATCTCAACCTGGCCATATCCTGCCACGGAACAGACTCAGTCAGAGATCAATGTGATCAGACAAAAAGCCATTTACTGCAAAGCATTAACTCCTTATATACCATTGCTTACACACATCTACAGCAATTTGCCATATCGTGATTGGATACTTGTCTTGAAGACCCTTAGTGACTAACATATAATTGGTTAAGCACAGGTGTGAGAACTTGACCTCGAAAGCTTGCCAACAGTCCACAGTTCTCATCACTCAGTGAATTCCAGCTTCTTCTTATCTTGTTTGCTTAGGCTTCCTCGGGCCTCCCATGGCCTTGCTGTATCCCTCGGAGTTATTCAGAGCTCATGTACCAAATATCCATTCTCCTGTGAGAATACTGTCTCCACAATATCCCTGTCCCAAATGCTCACCAGCCTGCCCTGATGCCTGGCTGGGTAGGGTGTGATGGTCCTGGCTGGGAGGCCATGCCTTGCCTGCTGAGGGGGAGGGAGCCCCAACTGCTGACAGCATCCTGATGCACAGCTGGTCACACTGCTGATGTTTCTAAAGAGGCACGGCTACAGTGAGTAAGACTGGGGACATTGGTTATCCATGCACTTCCACACTATCCATGCAGAGAGAAGAGCTGGGACATGACAAGGGGGCTCAGAGCTAGCCACCAACAACATTTTTTTGGGTGAGCAAAATCAATGACCTTTTGCCTCAGCAGCTGCATTTTTAGAGAGCTTCTGGGTAAGTCTGGGTAAAAGCATTAGTATGTGGCTTGTGCTAATACAGGTGTATCTGATGCTACCACATACAAAAAATCGTGACTGGAATAGTACTACCCAATGTCCATATTTCAAAAGAAAATGTAAAAAAGAAATTAAAAGGTTCCTAAAAAGAATTACATGGATGGCAGAAAACCTGCTTTACAGGGAGCTTGAGGAGACTGTATTACTTTACAGAAAGAAAAGTCTTCAATTTGGTATACAAACATACAAAGCAATCCAATGGTTAGAAGACAAAGTTTCAATTCCAGATTATCAATAAGGGGTACTGCAAAGGGAATAACTTACAAATGCAGAATTTTTCCAGTATTTTAACCACATAAAAGAGCATTAAAAACTTTCAAGTGTCCTCTGTCTTGACCCAAGCTAGGAATTAAATTACAAAGCACCACTGTGAAAGTTCAATGGTTTCTACTACCCATGTCAGGTAAATATCTTTTACCAAACTGAGGTAAAGATATTGGAAAGTACAATTTCCTTGTTCCTAGCTTAAGAAAGAAAACTGAAGAGAAAGGCAATGGGAGGTGGCCCTTCCCTTCTACTCAGCATTGAGAGGCCAGGCTTGCAGTAATGCATCCATTTCTGGGTTCCCCAGTACAAGAGACATGGACATACTGGAGACAGTCCAACAAGGGGCCACAAAGATGATAGACTGGAGCATGTCCTATGAGGAAAGGCTGAGAGAGCTAGGGCTGTTTAGCCTGAAGAAGATAAGGCTCAGGGGGATCTCACCTATGTATATATACAAATACCTGAAGGGAGGGTCTGAAGATGGATAGAGCCAGGCTCTTTTCAGTGGTGGCCAGTGACATGACCAGAAACAATGTGCACAAACTGAAACATGGCAGAGTCCATCTGAACATGAGGAAACGCTTTTTTACTGTGAGGGTGACCAAACACTGGCACAGGTTGCTCAGGGAGGTTGTGGAGTTTCCCTCCTTGGAGACATTTAAAAGCTGTCTGGAGGTGGTCCTGGGCAACCAGCTCTATGTGCCCCTACTTGAGCAGGGGTTTGGACCAGATGATCCCCAGAGTTCCCTTCCAACCTCAACCATTCCGTGGTTCTGTGGTTCTGAGAACAGAAAAGACTGAATGGGTCGTGAAGGTGAAACAAAATTGTGGTAGCCACCAGCATTGCTTGCATATATTTCTGACAACGATATGGCATGAATCTTTTTTACTTGTATTGCAGATGGTTTTTTCCTCTGGTCTATGGAGCTAAACTTTGCCCTGGGTTTTGTCAGTAGAGTCTGAAGCCAGATCACTCCAAAGAACCTGTGATCTGGGGTCCTTCCTCTAATCAAAGACCTACCTTTTGCTATAGTAGCATTTGGCCCTGGGAACAGAATGAAATGAAGCCTATGTGAAATGTCCAGCCAGTCTCTGCCAAAAGTTTCTAGGGGAAAAGTACTAACACCTTGAAATGTATGAAAACACTTCTGATGTAAAACATCAGACCCTGTTCTAACACTAAATGGGTCAAGCCTTCTATTCTGTAAAATGAACAAAAGCGCCGTTACAGTTTCCTCCTTGCTTGCCAGTGTGGTTTCCTCTGCAGAAACATCTGTGACAGCACAGGATTTTTGAAGATCTAGCTAGCGATGTTAGAAAAGAATGTTAGTTCACCAGGCAGTGTGGGGAATAATGTAATTTATATGTATATCTATGTTTGTTAAGCATCTTGAATATTCCTCACATCCCCATGAATCTTGTGTGGTAGTAGCCATGGAATGCAAAAATCATCCAGGGAATTCCTCATTGCTAAGTTTAGCACTGAAGAGCTAATGGCTTCAGTATGCTCTATTGTTTAGATGTGCAATTAAATTCAGAGATCAAACTCAGATCCTTTTCTGGAAAACCAGTCTAAATACAGTCAGGGTGTGGAAGTTCCATTTTTGACTGCCCTGCTTTGGACCCTTGGAGGTAGAACACTTTGTTTAGCAGAGCAGTAACACGGGTAAAGAAAAGGTGTTAACTTAGTTTTTCATTTCTACTTCTCCAGTAACTAAAACATTATCTGTCACCAGAAGAAGGAGCAGCGTTATAAGGACCACTGACTTTAAGGAAAAGCACATTCACTGAATTCTTCAGAAAAACAGAGCTTACTTGTAAATTACTTTAATTCCCACATCTTCAAAGGAGACAGATTATGTAAACTGGATTATTTAAATCAAAAGGTGCAAAGGATCTAGATCACTGTAGTTCCATAAAATATGTCCCACTTTAATTCAGTTTTATAAATTGTTATATGTAGAATTTACTTTCTAACCCATGTTAATGGCTCTCTGCCTTTGTTCAACACTTTTAAAACCTCCTGACCTATTTTCAATGGATATGAAATTGTCTTTTGGTCATATTAGCACATCACTGAAGTGACTGAAGAGTTTGGCCGCTGTAATCTGCTGTTAATGGCTACAGCTATGCTTAGAAAGACTGTGAAGTAAAACAAGCATCAGTCTGCTCACAGGCTTTTCAAAGGTGTATGTCTTAAATGTTTTGTAATATGAAAATTCATGCAGACTTTGTGATTCCCATAGATTACTTGTGATTTTTCTTTTGTGACATTATTTTGGGCAATGGAAAGTGTGCTCCTTATGCACCTGCTTTTGCCATAGCCCCTGTAGTCAAGGGCAGCCTCTGCATGTCCCAGGGCTGGGATCCAGATCAACTCAGCATCCACCTGGACTAGGCAGTAAAGAGAGATGGGATATTGCTCCCATACCTGGAGTCCTGCAGTGAGCACTCAGAAATACCATTAATAACTGCAGGTTTTGAAAGAGTTGAAGCAAAACATCAGCTGATAAAAAATTTATCCTTGCTAAACAAAAGGGACTGAACAGGAGAGAGAATTTTCACGATAATTCAAAAGTAGATCATCAGCTTTTCACAAGCTATTTTTAAAGTCCTATGTTGTTTTGTCTTTTTTTTAAACTGGTAGCATGTTTGTAAAAGTTGTACATGGATTTAATATTATATGTAGAACTGAAAAATCAGTATATATGAGAAAGACAAGTTTTCCTACCCATGCTATTTAATTTATGCTGAGAATGGTTACAGTTAGGGCAAATGAGGAGAAAATAATGTAGGTCTTCCAATGTAATACACCTGCCTTACCATTCCTTTTTCTAAGTAGGCTTAGATAAGACATGGTGCAGAATGTGAATCCCCTACTGATGGATAAGCAGAAGTATAATATTGCAATGAAACTGGGAACTTCAGCATTTCTAAAGAGATTACCTACTCTTCAATTCAGGATACTTTTAACAATCAAAGAAAAATCTAAGTTAGCTAATTTTGCTAAAGACACTGTCATTTTCTACTAGCAAGACATACTGCATTTTGCTGTTTTATGGTCACTGGTGCTATTCCATCATTCTGTAGAAAAAAAATCATCTACCGAATTGTCCAATTATTTTTTTGTGGTAAGGACAAAATTCCACACTAAATTATGGTAGATTTTGATTGCATATAAATACCAAAACAAATGTTTCTGATGCTATCCAAAACCAGCAGCAGGCTGCACCAACTATTACCATTTTTTTACATTTAAAATATTGTATGTATAGTAAAGGTAGCTGACAATAGCAGTTTAAATCAGTTCTGTTATATACTGAAATGGGAAGTCAGAAGTACATAAAGGAGCAGAAAACAAGCAAACAAAAATTCCATAAACTGCATTTTAATGTGACAAAAAGAGTTCAGGCTTTATGATGACACAGACCAAGCAGAATAGGAATACTAGCAACTTTTTTAGTAAACATGCACTTTGAATGAAGAGCTTTGGGCATAACACAAAACTTGCTTTGTAATGACAAAATTTCATTCACCCCAAGGTGAATTTGATGCTGGAATACATTTCTATGAGGAATACTGTTGTTCTTGTGAAAACTGAGATATTCATAATGACTCTTTAGTTATTAGCTGAGACATAGGACAAAATATGTCTGCACCCAGTGTTGCTAATAGCACCTGGTTAATGTAGGTCTTTGTTCTTTTCACACATCTCAAGTCACATGAGGATAATGTTGACCTTATTTCAAGGAAGAATTATTCATGTCACTTCCTTTAGTTATAGAGGTTGCTCACCCAGACATGCCTGACCGAAATAGAAAGGATGGATTTAGAAATTCAGTGCCAGACACACTGAGTAGACAAAGTACTTTGTTTAATCTGTAGAATTAGTTCCAGAGCTACAAAAGGCAGAGGAAGAGGCAGATGCAGTACACTCACTGTAGAACTCTAACATCATTTAGGACCTCAAGCAGTCACCTGTCAGTGTCCATCCCTAATTTAGTCCATATTCATACCTAGCCAAACTGCTCCATTAGCAATTTTTTTTGTCTCCACTTTCACTGCGGTATCTGCACTACCATCTCTCACACAGCCCAGCTTCTCAGCTCTCTCAGTTCCTTATTTTTTTCCCCAGCAAAACCTCTGGAAATCTGACATTCTTGAAGATGCCTTCCTAGGAGTGCTCTCTGGAATATACCCGTGTTCTGCACTCCTTAGTCACCAACCCTTCTCTTTCCTTTAAATTCCAAGGAAAGGAGATTGAAACTCTTATGTGTCAAGGTGGCAAAGGAAAGCTATGTTTAAGCAGAGTATAAAGTTCAGAATATCTACAGTCTTCACAAGTGGACATCCTTAATGTCTTCCAAGTCCCTTTCTCCTCTTCCTTAAGCCCATTCTTACTGCTACTTGGAATTTAGCCTGAACAAGTACAAATTATAAGAGGTCCAAATCTTCAGTCTTAAGTTTCAAATGAAAGAAATCCCCATCTAGCAGCTATACACTCCTAAATCTCTGCTTAAATCTAGCCCTAAGGGAAGAAATTATATTAATCTGCTTTCATTCTGAGTAGAATATTATGCAGGAAGATAAAAAATGCTCAACCAGTGCACTTTGGAGTGTCATTCAGATCAGTCAAGTATTCCTATATGCAGGAGCTTTAATGGATTTTCCATGCAGGTACTAGTCAAGTCAAGCCCTCTTCAGCATCAGAAGTGTGCCTTATATCATGAGACACCTTATTTTGCAGGTATATATGTTCTCTGTTGTCCACTTTCAGTATGCTATCGAGCACAGCATTAGGTATCAGTTGTCTTCATGTTTATTGACTCATAAAGGTTACTGAATGATGAGAAATGCTTGTTATGTCATACACCATTACTTGTGTGGACATTACAGTAGGCATTGCTTCTACTCACATTTTAGCCCAATACAACTGCTGTTTTCCACAATTAAGCAGTAATAGGTAGTAACTGCCCCATGACAAGCTTATTTTGTAGAGCCTGAGAACCCAAGCAGTGAAGGATTAGCAGTGCTGCTTTTATAGTTCATGTTCATATTGGTGTAGTAAGTAGCTAAACTGACAAAATGGCAGTATTCCACTGACATATCTTTCTATTTTCACTCCTTTATGTAAGTGCATCCATTTCCATGTTTATTCCGATATCATTCACTAATACAGGAAATAATTGAGACAGATTTTCTTTCAAATAGCACTCTGCATCATTGACTTTATTTTGGCTTTGCTGTAGTTACACTAACAAAAACAAGTATGTGATATATGAATGGTCTTGCCATTATCTTTCTCCTGATGGCTTTTTGAGTTCAGAATGGACTGTACATATAGCTTTTGGAATCACAGAAATAAAGGCAGGAAAGGACCTCAGGGGGTCACCCATTGCTTCTCCCTGCTGCAGGACAAACAGCCAAACCACAGCTAAACAGATCTGATATCTCTCTAGCTGTTAACATCTGATCCATGCCCATACGATAGTTGTTGGTAGCTGTTCACCTCAGCTTCAAGATCTGATCTATTTACAGATGCCATGATTTTTAATAGATAATGTGATTCATACTGTGCATTGCATGTATAGCTCTTTCCATTTCACGCTCTTACTGTCTCCCTTCACAATGCTCTGTGTCCTCTGCAGATCTGAAAATCTAAACATTGCAGCAGAAAGAAGGCATTTCCACTGTCCCTTTACCCAGTGCTATGATCTGCAAATAGTTTACATCAGCCTCTGTGTTCTCTGATAAATCCTCTGCTTTCACAACCCTGAGAAGTTATAAATAGCAACACATGATACCATGTCTTGAAAAAGCCACCCAACTTCCCAAGAAACTGATTGCCCAACAAAAAAGCAGGAAAAAGAGCAAATAATGTACCAGGTAAGCAAAACGTCCGAGACTTTGTTTCGTGATTTCTTTTATGTGCAAAGCACTCAGACACAAGTGTAATTCCTAAAATGATGAAGTTTGCAGAGACTGCACAGAGCTTTCCTTGAAAATCCTTTTGCACAGTGGGAACTGCACTGGGATAATGAAGTGGTCTCCAAGCTGGTGGTCTGTGTTCTAGCAATACATTACTTTCCAGGTGTTGTTTTGTTTATTTGTTTCCCTGAGGCATTCATCATTTTCAAACTGCCAGGCATTGTTAATATTGCTGTGGAGAGGCCTACATGGAATGGTAGGAATTCTATGTATAGAATTTATCTACAGCAAAATGTGCAATGGAAATTTTGCCAGTGAGTCTGGGATTTTATCCTTGGCACTGTCCCTCTCCTCAGAGTTACAGATGATGTACAAAAGTATTACTAGCTTTGCTTCAGAAGGGGAACACCAGATAATGAGCAAACTTCTCTACCGCTGTTGCTAAGTGTGTCTTAGTAAAACCCCAGCTCATTGCCTTAGAAATCTAGTCCTTGTGCTTTTTCTGACAGAATAACATTAGCAAATTGTACACTTTAAAACCTTGTATGGGTTTGGATGTTGGTTTGGGTTTTTTTCTTTTCTCTCTGGGAGGGAGCTGTCTGGTGCAATGTGCTTACACAGTGTCATCACAGTGAGCTCTAGCCAGAGTAATGCCAGGAAGAAGAGCTTGACAGTATGGAACAAATTTAGAATAACCAGCAAGGGCACAGCCTCACAGCCACCTTGACAGAACTTGTACCCAAGAGCCTTCAAACTTGTACAGCCTTGCTCTGTATAGAACCTGCCTCACAACAAATGCCAGGGGTTAAGAATGAGAAGTAAGATTTGATTTACACCATAGAAACTGGAACTTTGAAAGTGGCCAAGATATTAATTTCCAGACATAAGTCTCAGGCAAAAATTTGAGACCTATAGTCCATTCCCACCTTAGGATGATGCACTATGATATGCTGTATTGTAATATGTGTCAGGGTAGGACAGCATACTAGATTCACTGGAGAGAAAGTTTCATTCCCATCTGGGTCTGAAAATTCTGAGGCCTTGTCATGGGAACAGTCACTGAAATAACTGAGTCACACAAAGAACAGCGTTTCTCCTATGAGCAAAGTTGTTCCATGTCTTCAGCACCAAGTCTAAAACTTGATGTGTCAAAGACAAAAATGCACTGGTACTTAATTGCCAGCTGGGCTTAAACCACAACAGTGATATACTGGCAACAGTTGATTTGCAGCACCCCCACTCTAAACAGTTATGTCATGCTGCAAATATTTCCAAAGACACTCACACATGGCAGACATGTATCTAACTGCCTGTTAGTATAACAACATGCAGAGGAGCATGTTTACAGCTCTTCATCTTTAGAAACTGATTGAGATAATGTCCTAAATTCCAGTGATCTAGCTGGAATGGATACATACATAGGACCCAATGCATACAAATCATCCCACTAGACTCTTCACTTAGCTTGTTCCTTTTCAAGCAGAGCTCCCCTTTATGCTAATGTGACTACTTTCACAAGGGACGTCGTAAGTGTACAAGTCATTGCACTGCTCCTAAAGATGGGTCATGGCCCTTAAATACACATTTATCAAAGAGCTGATAGGTAACAGATGATGTAATGCTGATGATTGAAGAAGACATTTTTTGGCAAAATAAATTACATGGAGTGAATTAACTTTATGGATCAAAACCCCATAAAGCACAGTAGGCCAACTGAAGAATGGATGTTTTTATTATTGAATGCTTCTGTTAACAAGAATGTAATGTACAACCTGCACAAGAACAAGCTAAATTCTTTATAATTCAGAGAAGATAATTAAGTTCATTGGGATTGCTTCTAAGAATGGTAATTTTAGATGATTTTAAAAAGTTCAGCTGAAACAAAAAACCTCTTCTTAGATTTTAAGGACCCAGAAGAGTTGTGTATAGCAATCCTAAGAAGAAGTATTTAAACCAGCTAGATAAATCATCTATATAAATGTATACTGTCAAAGTAAAAGCAATCAGGAAATCTGGGCATGTCATGGATTTCCAAGTCTCAAGCTTAGGAAGATGGAGACACCAAGGAGCTGTTTGCCCAGCTAAGCACGTGTAGTGTGGCTTCCAAAAGAGGCTAACACCAAAAGGGAATGAGAACTTGCTGGAAGCATGTTTAACAGTGGGGTTGGGAACAGAACTGTGATTTTAACTGCTATCAGTGGAAGTCTTAATTGATGCTGCTCTTCCTTGCTCTGCAGCTATTCATCTATGTACAAATATGTATATGCCTGTCACAGCACTACTGCTCCTTGGAAGGGAGACTGAAGCAGCGGTTCCAGAGTGTTACAGAATCTGGTAAAAACTGGTATTCATGCAGAAAGATTTTCAGAAAGAAGAGAGGTGACAGCACAGTATTTACAGAGGATGCTCAGCTTTGGAATGATACGGACAGAAGGGACTATGAGTATGCAATTTGGGTGAGAGCATACAGTGTGAAGGTTACACTTCTTTCCTTGACTGTACCTGTCTCTCAGGTTGCAGGCATCTCCAACACCAAGTCTTCTAGCCTTGCTCTATGCAGGTCTCATCAATAAGGATTTCAAACTGCCCAGGGCATTCAGTGATTCATCTTATATAATAACTCAGTGTTGCAAGCTGATGGAGCTCAGCCAGACTCAGCAACAGTGGAAATTTTTCAATGTTTTTTTTTCCTTTTTTATTTCAAGACTATTACCTACCCCTCTGCTCCAAAGCCCTGCTCAGAGCCCACTGACCAACCGTTCCATATATCTCACTGCAGGGTGCTTCAGTTTTGAAAACACTCAGTTCCCACAGTGATACTATTCCTAGCATGTGAACAGCATAGCTACAGCATTCTTCCTGGGGTACATCCCTAGGAGCATATGATGTTTTAAAGCAAGCTGGAGACCTGAGAACCACACTTGAATGATCAGATATGAACTTACAAGATTGTCCTAAGGAGGAAGTATGATGCAGGAAAGTAATTTGCTGAATTTAGAATCATAACATTTATGATATTTGTCTTGCAAGGCAAAACCATGCATAACCAGACATTGGGTAATGCAGGTTCAGTGGAAGTGGTGTTACACGTCTAACCATTTACCTCCCTGTTTCACTCCAATAATCATGTTACCCAGGGACAGGCCTCCTGGAAGTACAGGCAGGCTTTCTGTGAGAGATTGCTGATATTCGCTCAAAAAAGCAAGACCACCGAACCTTTGCACTTGTCAATATTTGTACTCCAGCAGCTGGTGACTAATGGCTTAACACATTGATTCTTGTTGCCACCCTCCCCCTGTCTTCCAGGAAAAATAAGATTCAGTTTCCCAACTCAGAGGACTAGAAAAAATTAAAATTGCAGCCCAACCCCTGCCTCCAAAATAAATATTCTTTATTCTCACAGCGTCCTTTACATCCAAATACACCCCAGGCTTTTATTAAAAACAAAACCAAAATACTCCACCCACTACCAGCAACAAACCCAGCAAAGACAGCGATGTCTATTTTAGGGGTAAAGCCTTAGTGTTTTGCATGAGTTCACTCAGGAGGTTTCTACTTGATCTAGAATTAGAGCCCAAGACACATTTCAGTACCCTGTCAGCTGCATCAGTACAACCTACCTAGTACTACCCTGCCCTACTCTTGCCTGCAGACGTTTGCATTCAACTTGCAGAATTTACTGGCAGAGGTGGGGAAGTTCAAGCAGCATGCTTAGTAGCCAAGTATCACCCCATGCACCTCTGAATAGCATTGCATCAACTTACAGTTGCTGCCTCTCACCACTACAGTTAGGTAAAGAATGAAGCAAACACAAACCAAGTTCATTCTGTGTATAAGCATGGTCAACACAGGCATAATTCTGCAAAACAGCCTGCAAAGGGCCAAAGACCTGGAGTTCAACTCCTTTGACTTCCAAGATCAAGCCTGCTCTTCTCACCTACTGAGTTTAGCATATACCATTACAACTCACTTTATTCTTTCTGTTTATGAAAATGGCTGGTCTTATTAAGTAGGAACTCTCTTCTCGGCAAAACCAAACAGACCTGTACTGCATCAAGCAGGCAGTCACATTACATGCTATGCCAGGATGCAACTCGCCAGTGATTAAAGTTTGATTTCCTTAATGAATTTCTGAAAGTATAGAGTTTCACATTTTATAACTGTTTGAAAAGATAAAAACAAAAATGGGAAAGGGAAAACAAATACAGCCCAAGGAATCATTAAATTGTCTTATACCATGATTTTTCTGCCAAGGCTACCCAAAAGGAAGGACGCTGACAGTGAAGTGGTGCTTCCTCAGACTCTGACTTTAAGGAACTGGCTCTGCCAAGAAGTCTTAGTGCAATTCTTAGTTTATGGCAAGATTTAAGTCAAGACTGCAGCAAGGATACTGTGTGTCCCTTCAGCTCAAGGGTCCCATTTCTTGGGCCAGGTATTGCCAAGGCATCCTGTGTGAAACCTCTTCCCCACCCCACATACAGTCCTAGAGAAGGCTGATGCATTTTACATAACAAGGGTCCAGGTAAAATCCACAGGTGTCAGAAGTCAGAACTGGACCTCAGAATAACAGAACAACTCAGAACAATCTTATTCAAGAGTATCTGCAGCACAGTGCTGAAGCAAGACAGATTTTCAACCTGTATTTATTTGTTCATATGCAATGATGTGCTTACTAACTGTCTGTCATAATTATCTTTACAAATCCACCTACACAAGCATAAACCAAAAAGGCTAGTTACTTTTTTAAAATGAAAATGTTTCTCCAATAAAAAATTGATATTGCAACAAAAATGTGTTTTCCTTTCTTTCTTTGTGGAAAAAATGAATCTGTTGATCTGTAACTTTTAAATTTTTGCTGGAAATATTTTTTTCCAAGTTTAAGTGAAATAAATCTACAAATTGGTATTTTTGCTCAAAACTTACCAACATCTGAGGTTTTGGGGAAGATAGTTTTACAGAAAACTACCTGAACACATAGGATTGTTACTTCTTTCTTTTTCCTGTTGTTTTTAAAAGGTTTTCCCCAGCAGTCACTTACAGATTTGCCAGAAAGATAATGCCTGTGAGTCTATCAGCCACATCCCTCAGCTGACCACAAAGACATTACTATTCCTAATTTTGGGGGTTGGTACTAGATGATCCTTAAGATCCCTTCCAACCCAAACCATTCTATGATTCTATTATTCTAATGCTACATTTATGGGTTTTAAGATAGACCTCTTAAACTGGAAAAAGCAACATTCAGCTAAAAGTCCTCTGCATGAACTGCAAAAACCTGCTCAGGTAGCAGAGTGAAACAACTAAGTTTTGTGAAGTGGCAGAAAGCCGTTGGTCAAGCTCCAAGATGATAGGGTGCTTTAGTTAAAAAAACAAAATACCTGATCACTTGAGCTGTTACAAGATATTGCCAAAATAAACCACAATTATTTATTCAGATGATGTTCCTTGGCTTTCCTTTCAGGAAAACTGCCAGAAAATAAATGAAGTATTCACTGAATCAACAACCCAGAAAAGACACTTAAAGAAAAGTCTGAAGTCAGAATATGCAACATACTTCATTTAACTAAGCAATATAGTTAGATAAAGACCTGTTTTTCTTTAGCTTACTGAGATTGCTTCTTACCATTTAAAATTTAACAGGTTTATTTAGAATGAAAACAATTAAATAGTGCAGTGAGTTATGCCACCAACAAGCAAAGACACCCAAAATAATCTTTCTATTTCCATTTATGAGAAATGTTTTCCTCTCTAATTTCTCTCTTTCTTATCAGTGCTACTTGGCCAGTTTAGCCTTTAGTGATTTTGCTACATGATATATTATACACAGAGGATAATTAAGTTGATCATTACCTTTTAACTGCCTGGGTTTTTTTTCATTAAACATGTACCTAAAAACCTGGGTTATGAAGGCAATAAATACAAATAGGGGGCAGTGGTCTGGAGTTCATCAGCCATCTTCAGTGTGGAAATACACAATGTCAAAATCCGAGAAGCCTGAGGTATGAGATCTCGTGCTAACAACTGCTGCCTTGCATAGGAAACATGGGAGTCTTCTAAGGTTGACTTGCCTTGGGCCACCTTCTGAGAGATATGCATCAGTGGAAATCAAGTCTCTTATCCTCTACTGTCTGTATCCACTGGCTTTGTCAGAACTCAGGCAAGAAGTATAGAGGAGGCTGTAGGGAGGGTGGAATAGTGGTGGTAACAGCCATGGGGAGCCAAGTGAGGAAGGTCATTTAAAGTAAGTCACACAGGATGCAAGACCTGAGAGCTCCTGGTATGTCTGCTTTTAACTGCCATGTGTGTGTCATTTATGCTTGAAGTCACAGATTTGCTAAAACAGAAAGGTAATATCCCCAGTTGCTGTGAGAGTAACTGCTGTCGTGTTAAAATACTTCATGACTAAATTAATTTAACTGATACATCTGACAGCACAACCTGTTTCTTAATGCCTAAAGCCTGACTAATGCAAAGCATATGAAGACAAGTTAAATTACAGTGTACTCCATCTACAGTTTATATGGTAAGTAGATTAGCTCATACCTACAAAAATAGTGACATAACTCTCTCCCTCTACGTTTTTTTCCAAGGAAATAGATACCTTGGGCACAACTGATATAAACCTATACATCTGTCTGATGTCAAATGAAACTCACAAAACTGTTTCATTAATCTTGACTAACATTTGTGTCTAAAGCACTTGAAATGAAGTGTGAGCCAATTTCTCTGTAAAAGACCTATTAACAATGAGAGAAAACATGAATAGAGAAGTTTTGAAGAACCCTAACTTTCTTTCTGTTGCTAAGGGATACACTTCCTTGGTATACCCCCATGTTCTCAGCAAGTCTAACTCACAAGAAATCTGGCTTTCAGTAAGTAATGAAAGCCTGCACTGCTGAAAACAATATAAGAAGGGTTAAAAATAAAACCTTATCAAATAACCAGCACTTGAAGTACTACTTTATACATCCAGTTCCAGACACTAGGTAAGCTTTACTACACAAGTGCTCTCTATAGGCTGCATAACACACCTGGAAAATGGTTGTTGAGACAGACTGGATGTTGTTCCATTTGGAAAGTGATGTTTTTACTGTGCTATTCCCCCTTCTATTGAGCCCAAACAGCTCCTTGCTATTTGTGTCCTTTTTTAAATTATTTTCTTTTTCTCTGCAGCAAATGCCACTGCCAAGTATCTTTCTCCCACGATATCTCCCTGTGGCTCTCACTTTTCATAACCTCTACTTGTTACATGGAATGGTTTCAGGGACATGGAGGTTAAGGCTGGAACTTACCCAAGTGACTTCCAGTTTTGGATGTCTCCATATGGGGTGTCTGAAACTAGTGACATCTTGGGGATGGAGTTTTTGGTTCCCATGAAGTTCAGAGAAAGCTATTGGTGGTCGTGACTTCTAAAATTAGGAATTACTTCTGAAAATTTTCACTAATCTGCTTTACCCCAAATGTCACTGTGGAAGGCAAATACAAAGTCCTAATACTGGTTTTGGCATTTGCTGGCTAGATTTCACGGGAAAGAAAAAACCTGCTTGCTCCTCTATATATGCTTACATATGTACTTAACTATTCTGTGCCAATAATTGCAAGATCCTCTCCCTCACTTTGTCTTGCTCTCACCACCATGACCACTTGGAATGACTGGATTCAGATTTCCTATGGTATTTTGCTGAAACTACTCACATGAATTAAGATATTCATGAGTTTAGGGACTGACCTTAACCAACTGACTCAAAATAACTTCAATTATGGAGACTACTTCCTTTAAAATGCAAAAAATGTCTGCATTTTAAAACAAACATAGAACACATGACTATATTATTGTCTTTATAACTCTATAGATGAGTAATCAAAATACACAGCTTGAAAATCTGAGTTACCTATAAAAGCAATCCATTGTAATAAATGAGGAAAAAATACCAGACAGGATTTTTACCACTTGTTCACCTGCAAAGCAGGTTAAGGGAAATTTTTCCACTGTTTTCAGAAGGTTGTATGCAGAGCTATTATCCTGTGACTCACAAGTCAGTAAAAGGTCAGTGGTCTTTTCATGTACACACACTAACAATTATATTATAACAAAGTTAAAGGAAAATCCCCATTGGAGAAGGATAATAAAAACCGGAAAAGAAATGTGAGTAATAGGGGAAGAAGAAAAAATTCAAAGAGGTTAACTTTAAAATGAAACATTGTTTTTGGTTATTACAACACAGGTGTTACAAGAGGGGAAAAAAATCTTAAAAAATAACTTAGATAATTTTTCACGCAAACACAGGAACTTTCTTACAAATCCCCTGTCCCAACTTATTTCCCCTTGTTTGTCATTATGCTTACTATTAAACTTCCCAGTAAAATAAATAATTGCTATGAAATCCTGTGAGCTAAATCCTGTAGTTCTTGTTCAAGCAAAAATTCCCACTGACTTTAAGTAGAAATTGTATTTGAGCATGGCTTTGATCAAACTTATTTTATATTCTAGATTGCCATGAGTGAAGCAGCAGGAAACTATATCAAGCAGGTGGAAATTTGAGTTTAAAAGTAGTCCTTCTATAATCTGCTCTTCCTAATGCACTTCACATCTGGAGGAATACCCACGTTAACCAACATTTTGTTCATCCAAGTCAAAACACCTCTGAAGTAGAGTCTTCATATGTCTCCTTCGTTGCAGCCGAATAGAACGGGGTATGGGTTTAGGGAACATTTTACATTACATGTAGGTAATTTAACCATTTTTGTTACAAAGTTTCCAAACGCTAAACACTGGAGTCTCATGTAAAAAGAGTGCCAGTGGCTTTAGGAAAATTATGTCTGAGATGTGTCTTTTTACTTTGAATTCTGACTGAATCTACAGCAATGTATCAGCACGGTTTGACCGGATCCTGCTTTGGCTTTCAGGACAGTCTGAAGCGCTCTTCTTTCTTAAGCCTCCAAGTCTAATATTGTCTTACATTTCCTACCTAGAGAAGCTACATTGTTACCTCCCATGATAGAACAAGAAATTACTAACAGATTTACATGAAAATATTGACCCCTGGATTAAAAACTATTGACCGAGGTTAACCAATATTTTGCTTTTGACTTAATAAATAGGGTCACCAATTAACCTAAAAACATTTGCTCCAGTTTCAAAAGCTGAATTTTATGGTTTCTTCCTTATCTGTATATGGAGCTTGTACAGTTCTTTTGCATTAGTGGGTGGACATCAGAGATGGTCATCAACAATGGCACTAACCTGTTCCTTATTGTGAGATAAACGATTCCCACATTCCAAAGATGTGATTACTGTAGCACATATAAGGCAGGGAAATTTTAGAAATTCACATCTTCTCAATAAGCTGTGCTACCAAATTTTAAACTCCACTTTATGCCAAAGAGATATGCTGACCTGTATGCATACTAGGAAAAAGGCTGAGATATACATAAACTATAAAAGACTTTGCCCTTTCTGAGTGACTTCTGTGTATATGAAGGTCTATACTTAGCTATTAGATGCTTCATAAATCAGAAAGAGGATGATTTATCACTGGCATTATCTTTTTCAAGAAAGATGATAAGCAGCTCCTTCCACCCTAAACCAGTCTGAGTAACTAACCATTGTCTCATTTAAAGATATGGGATTTTTGTAGCTGAAAGTGAGTTTAGGGCCATGTAGTTGTGTAAAGCCCCATGTGTCCTTCCCAGCCAACATGCTTGTGTTAGCCCTTGCAGTCCGAGCAATTTCCTGTTCACTTCACCATGCTTTGTACACTCACACTTCAATGTGTGCTGTTCCTTACTACCTACTGCTTCTAGTGTCTATCATGAAATAAAAGTAATACTGTCCTTCCCAAATCCTAAAGCATACTGTCTTACACATACTGAACTTAGTGGCTGACAGTATAGTTTGAAGATTTCGCTTACAGCTCAGTGGGATGAAAGGCTCCATATTGTTGCACAATGACATCTTTTGACCATGACATTCAACTGGGAAAAGATGCACACAGACAGCATTCACCTGGACATTTGATACAATTAGCAAAAAACCCAAGAGGGTATCCAATTTCTAAATACTTAAAATTAGGAGATATACAGCCGTTCAGAGAGCACTGCAGCTCTGTTGTCACAGTAACAAGTAGCAGCAATACCATTGCTGAACCAAATCACATTTGCAGTCAGTCTCCCAGCATTGTATTCAACAGAATATATCTGAATGCTTTCCATTTACTAGCACATGAAAGAAGGATGTTAACTTAAATGAGAAGTAGGGACACAGGATTACGGTCACATCTCTTATTCAATATGAAAGCAACATAGTGGGAAAATCATGAATGCAGTTTTTGAAATACAATACTCACTATAATGTCTAATGTTCTGCTGTGATTCAGGGCAATTCAACCTTAATCAAACTTCAGAACCCTGGTCATTCATTTGCAAATGTTTAGCTTTTTTTTTTTTAAGAAATCTGTGACTATTGATATAATTAAGAACTATTCAGCAGGTTGCTATGGGAAACTTTTTCCAGCTAACCCAATACATCTACTGAGTTTTCAGTTACTTAATGGCTCATTGGAAGTAGAAAATAAGATTTATATTGAAGAGTCTGCATGGGTGGCCTTTTTAAGATAGACAAAATATTTGTTTTCATTAAAAAAATAAAAATAAAATAAAATAAAGGAAAATAAAATAAAGAAAGGAAAATAAAATAAAAGAAAGGAAAAGAGGAGAGGAGAGGAGAAGAGGAAAAGAGAAGAGAAAAGAGAAGAGAAAAGAGAAGAGAAAAGAAAAGAAAAGAAAAGAAAAGAAGAGAAAAGAAAAAAGGGAAGGGAAGGGAAGGGAAGGGAAGGGAAGGGAAGGGAAGGGAAGGGAAGGGAAGGGAAGGGAAGGGAAGGGAAGGGAAGGGAAGGGAAGGGAAGGGAAGGGAAGGGAAGGGAAGGGAAGGGAAGGGAAGGGAAGGGAAGGGAAGGGAAGGGAAGGGAAGGGAAGGGAAGGGAAGGGAAGGGAAGGGAAGGGAAGGGAAGGGAAGGGAAGGGAAGGGAAGGGAAGGGAAGGGAAGGGAAGGGAAGGGAAGGGAAGGGAAGGAAAGGAAAGGAAAGGAAAGGAAAGGAAAGGAAAGGAAAGGAAAGGAAAGGAAAGGAAAGGAAAGGAAAGGAAAGGAAAGGAAAGGAAAGGAAAGGAAAGGAAAGGAAAGGAAAGGAAAGGAAAGGAAAGGAAAGGAAAGGAAAGGAAAGGAAAGGAAAGGAAAGGAAAGGAAAGGAAAGGAAAGGAAAGGAAAGAAAAGAAAAGAAAAGAAAAGAAAAGAAAAGAAAAGAAAAGAAAAGAAAAGAAAAGAAAAGAAAAGAAAAGAAAAGAAAAGAAAAGAAAAGAAAAGAAAAGAAAAGAAAAGAAAAGAAAAGAAAAGAAAAGAAAAGAAAAGAAAAGAAAAGAAAAGAAAAGAAAAGAAAAGAAAAGAAAAGAAAAGAAAAGAAAAGAAAAGAAAAGAAAAAAAGAAAAGAAAAAAGATAAAAGAGAAAAGAAAAAAGAAAAAAGAAAAAAGAAAAAAGAAAAAAGAAAAAAGAAAAAAGAAAAAAGAAAAAAGAAAAGAGAAAAGAGAAAAGAAAATGCCCAACAACAAAAAAAACTAGAAAAACTTTCAAGTGTCTTCTGCCCTGTCGATACAGAGGGGAAAAAAAAAGTTAACTTCCTCCTTATATTTATCAGGTTACTTGCAGGCAAAAGAAAAGTAACAAGAATGTTGCCCAAGAAAGTGATAAATGCTTCATCCCTGGCAGTGTTCAAGGCCAGGTTGAACAGAGCCTTGGGTGACATGGTTTAGTGTGAGGTGTCCCTGCCCATAGCAGAGGGATTGGAACTGGATGATCTTAAGGTCCTTTCCAACCCAAACCATTCTATGATTCTGTAAATACTAAAGGAGGAAGAATGGAATACTATTTGAGTGAGGGGCTGATTCATTTATTCTCTTTGCTTGTGTCATTTCATTTTGATTATTAGAAACACTCATCTCAGAAGAGGAATGTTTGCATCCTTTGACTGGTTTTCATGCTGAGTCATTACATAATCTAATTTAGAGATCTAAAAACAAGTATGTACACTTTGTAGTCTGCAGGAAGCAATGGAACTGAGTTTAAAAATACATTTTCTTAAACAGGTACTGAAAGTGGCTCAAGGATGTAGAAAAAACCCTAAAATATCTTCCATGCCATTTCAGAAAGAGCTTGGGGAACTTTTCTTTAAGAAATTGTCTTTTTAACAGCCATTCCTTCTACCATGCTCTATAAGCCTTGCAGCAGCACAGAACAGCGCTCTAAACTGTGTACGTGCTTGTTAGATACTATTTAGATAAGACTTGCTCCAGCCAGCCACACTGTTTTAATGTAAATGTGGATGAATGTCACTGGTAGAGCACCACTTAGCCCTGTCCCTGCTGTTCCTGGCAGCTTAAATCTCCCCAAATCCTGTCCTTCCAAAGTGAAAACTGTGTCCCAAGGCAGCAGGTATCTCTAGAGCAGCCTCAGGTAGATATGAATTCAACAGTCTAGAAGAGAAAGCAACAAGAGTTGGTGTCCAGAGTTACTATGCCAGATCAGTACAGCCCAAATCTCACTTCAACGTCTTTTACTGAAGTTCCTGGTTGCCTGGAGCTAAGTTTGAAGGTACTTTCTAGGCTATTCACACCTAGATCAATTCTTAGTGGTTAAACATGGAAGGAGAAAACATGGCACTGATTTTTCCCCATGTGAACATGCTTCTTTTCATCAACACTATTTCAGTCAGTTCCTTTCAATGTTAGTTAATCACAATAATCCAGAACAAGTTACAGGATACATTTAAGTTTGTAATGTTTGGGATCATGCAAATCTGATGATTTTTATTATTACCCTGTTTAAAACCATCTTTCTGGGTACTTCATGTCTTTGGTTTCTCCATACTTCGGCACTAGAATTCAGCAAGATGTAATTCCCTTTTCTGTCACCTTCACCTTCCAAGTGACCTATTTGGTGTTAAAAACACCCCATATCAGTTGTCAGGGAAGAATACACCACACTACCACCTCAGCAATACTGAAGCTGCATCCAGCGCTTCTTTAACAGCAGCTCCATTTGCAAACAAGTTTGGCACAATCTGGGGAAAGAATAGCCAAGCAGTTTGCAGTTTGCCGTTTGCATGGATATAAAGGGAAAAAAAGTATGGCACAGTGTGGTTTCATATCACATAGAGCTAGCCTGAGATTTTAGTCTTGCCTTTAATCTCAAAATTAATCTTAGTTGATGATTTCAAGCAGGACTCTTGAAGAGGTGACTTACACAGAACTGTTGTTCAAGTATCACATTCAGTGCTTGCTAAGTAGTTCAGCCCAACTATGTAAGAGTTAAAAACAAAGTCCTAATCATACAGAGGAAAAAAAAAAGGAATCCAAAGTCCATTGTTAGCAGGGAGAGGCAAGCACAAACAGCAGTTAGCAAATGCTAAATAGGACATGCAAAAAGACTTCCATCACGTAAACAGAGATAATTATAGGGTTACAGAAATTTCCCACAGAGTAGCAGACAAATTTGAAAAGTCATATTGCTAACAAGGACAGCTACTGAGAGAAGACCTCTGCTGGGGCAAGAAGAGAAAGGGGGACAAGAACAGAAATGTCACGTCACCTGACTCTTCAAAAGAGCACAACAAACGTGCAGTAGCATTGCAAGAATGATGAGAGGGAGCTAAACAAATTCTAGTTCGTGTTTAGAATTAGGGTGTCATTAAAAACAGTAAAAGCAATATTTCTGGCCCTGATTTCCAAAGTGCTATGACAGTAACCATGAGGATTGACTTTTGGACACTCCAGTATTAACCCTAACACACCAGGTTTGTCAGGTAGTTTTTCCTCTTGCCTCTGTCCACCCCTTTCTCCTGTTTTTTTTTTTATTATTTATTATTATTAATAGTATTATTTATTATTGGTTTTATTGTAAGAGGCTTTTTAATTTTCCACCATTATTTGTTAAACTTGCAACAAGACAGAAGAGAGTTCAAAATCAAAAGCCAGAAAACAAACAGGGCAAAGCCATAGCTGTTAAGACAGAAGAAGATGCTGTAAAGACGATTTAAAAAAGGAGTAAAGAAAAGAGAAGTAGGAAGAAATGCTGGAGCTTCAAAGCAGTAAGTAGGAAAGGAAATGTTGTATATTGGTATGTATTTTGATAGGCCTATTCTCTGTATAACTATGTAATGTTGTAACTTTTAATATAGCAGCACAGAAAAGGGAAGTATGGGATGTAATTGCTCGGGCAGAGTTATGAGGTATGCAGGCATACGTGAGCTCTTGCACACAAACCAGAACAAACATGAACACTTATTGTTGATTTGATAAAGAAATATAGCATATTTTGTGGTGTGCGCCAGCCAGCTGCCAACTCACTGCTAAACTGAATGTGCCTACAGTCTCTACTGAGTGGTCTTGCTGCCCCACACAGTGTCTGATCTGCTCATTACTGGCTTTCACAGAGAATAAAGCAGAGCACCCTGACTAGTGAATAGTAAATGATCTTGCTAATCTGTTTAAGCATTCATAGTTCACCCCTAATGAGAACATATAGGTGCCTGGGATATGATTAAGGGTCACATACCAATAAACCCTTTGAGCCTCTGTCTTCTCTCCCTTGACTTTAGAAACCCTCCTTTGCTTATTAGAGCCACTTCCTAATTTGCATGAAGAACTCACAATTTTGGAAGAAGGCCAGAATACTGATCACGACACTTTCATGGACAATTTCAGAGCTATCACTTTGCAACTCCACTCCTTTACCATGGAATCTTACTTGGAAAAAGGCTTTAGGAAAACAGGATCACTAGCGAAACTTGTATAGAGGCAGTGTTTATTTGCAGCAGACCTACACAGACTTATACCAATTGTTTAATGCCAACATTAAGCATGGAAGATTGCTAGTTGTCTGTTCTTCCTGGAAAACGTGGGCATATCCACATATAAGCAAGTAACGACAAGGTCCCAGAAGCAGCCAACCTTGTAGCTGCGGGCCTGTGTTGTTGAGAAGGCTCCTAGGCCAATTCACGGGTGGTCTAATAGCTCCAACTGTATTTGTTCTCTGGAAACTGTGGTTTGTTCTCACAGGCAGTGTTGGACTGAGACTCAGAACTGGGTGTCTGCCTTTGCTGAGAGAAAGTAGGAGGGAGAATCCCAAAGGGAATGTTTGCAAGCAAAGCCCCTGCATTTCCTAGTGCTGTGCAAGCACGTGCCTTCTCCAGCTTCTGGCATCACACCATTTCAATTTCCTGCTGCACTCAAGCAAGAATATTTCTGTCGATCACTTTGCAATGAGCAGTCTTTTCAGCATTATTGCTTAAGGTCTTTAAAACGGCACATAAGGAAAGGCAGGTGGGTCAATATGGAAGACATTATATGAGAGGGCAGCAAGTTTAAATTATTTCTATTGGAAGCTGACCTGCTTCAAGAGATTAGACAGGATGATTCACCAAGATTTTCTGTGATTCCAAGAATTCTGTTTTAGAACCAGTTTCTCTCAAGTTTACTCTCAACCATTAAGTTTTTTTGGAGTAAAAAGGAATTAAATTAAGCAGCGCAGTGATCCTATAAATATGTTTGTCTTAGCCTCTTCCACTAAGTAAGAGTATTTTGATTCATTAGCTAAGTCTCACTCTTTTTGCCTCTCAGAATAAAGGGCTTAGAAAATTAAAATAATTTCTCCATGGACCAGGATATAGTTAGTAACCTACTTTCTAAAAGTAATCTGTGGAAGCTTTTCATGCTGTCTCTCAAAAATTTTGCCAACCCTTTTCAGAGCTAGAATACAAAAAACTGTGCGAAGTCTCTGGCGACTAAGAGTGAAATATATGGACATTAAGCATGTTCTACCTATATAAGAAAACACAAAAGATGAAGAACTGAAAACCCTTATAGGGGGACAAATTCAAGGAATGAAATACAGTCTAAAGCCCACAGAAGACTGGTGTCATTTGGCCACCAGACCAAACCGTACCTCCCTCTGCGGCAATTCCCATGGACAACTATCTGCTTTTGTCCTTTGTGAATCGGGTTTCTTTTTCAGGTATTTGTAATAATTTTGCATAAACTGTATGAGTTGTGAGATTATTTTGTTTGTTTTGCTTGTTTCTGGACTCTGTCCAGAAACTTGTCTTTCTGCCTCTAAAGTATGAGTCTCATCACATGGCACAGTAAAAATAAATCAAGATTTGCATTTCTCAATAGCCTTCAAATAACTACATGGAGTAAAGCCAAACCCAGCCTCTTCATTGAAACAAACAGCTCATATTTTCACATACCACGATTACTTCTCCTTCATGTAGAGAATAATTTCTGCCTCCTGATTTCCACATGGCCCACTGTGCAACTTACCACCAGCCACATTTTCTCCCTGGTACCTCACGTAGTAAGTGCTTTGAGTCAGCACGTTCAACCACAACAGCAAACTTTGATAGGATTTCCTTCAACTACTGAAACATTTAGGCACGTATTCAGCTCATGACTCAGGGCGCTTATCTGTCAAACGAAACTCCCTCTGGGATGTGAAGCACCATCATCTCAATCACTTCTCCTTTTCCTCCGAAAAAACAAACAAACATTCAGCACACTTCTGAGTCTAGGTCCTTCCTTCTTTCCCATCCCTCACCCATCCTTGGCCAGAGGCAAGCTCTGGAGAAAAATATGAAGAACACAGGTACAATTTTTCTGGGTTTCTACACTGTGCTCCTTATATTGGCGAAGTTCAAAACCATTTGCTTCTGCCATTGTTCTTTTAAACACTGTAGTTGCAGAATATCAGCAAAATCTCACTACCATTTTTCGCAGCTGGTTTCTGTCTCTCATTTTGGCATGCCTTCATTCGCCAGACTTATCACCATATTTTCATATTTATCTGGCACACTATTAGACATTCAGCCCTTATAAATAACTTTCTTTTCAAAAGGGAAAGTTTTTTCCCCCTTTAGCTTTCTTTTTTGACTTATGCTTGATTTTTTAAAATCTAGAGCCATCCCTCCAAACTAGTGTGAAGCAGACAGAAAGGAAACAGGTGCTAGAGATGTTTAAAAAGAGCTGCCCATGGTTAAGCTACATAATTTAACAGGGAAAAGAAACAAACAAGGAATGGATTTGTGTCCAAAGAATGACATGTTCTCCTTTACTTTTATTTTTCTTTTCGAACAACCTAGATAAAGGAAACCCGTACTTGTTCACAAAGGGAGTAAACATAAGAGAAAGGTCATCTACACACAAATGTTAAATTGTGCTACCTACCCTGGAATACTTAAAAAAACATCCCAGTGTAGCTACTCCTATGCAGGCAGCTGAACAAAACAAGGGTGGTGTAGGGCATGTAAGTACACAGTCCATTTTACTGGCTTGGATGTTTTGATGAAAGCCTCAATGCTTCAGCTGAAATAGTTACTCTGGTACTAAGATGTGCAGTCCATATCTTCTGTAAGAGATGTGGAATGAGTAAGAATCCTGAACCATTGTTGCTCTGAATTATCCTTAACAACCTCTTCCACTCATATTCTTCCTTTTGTAAAAAGAAACCCACCACATGTAATTCCAGAGGAATTCCTGATTTTGTGGCCATGGCTACATTTGTTAAAACACAGAATAGAGAATTCCTTGTAAAGAGTTAGCTTTACAAGTCAGCAGAGTAACTTGGCTATTTTTACTTCGACTGCTGGCCAAAGAAAAAAAAAGAAATGGAAGAAGCTGTTAGAAGAAATCCTGGGCAGATAGCAGGGACAGGCAGGGGCAGAGACAAAATGAAGAGAGATGTAGTGTGGATAAGGAAGTAGAGAAGTTTGAACTTCAGAGGAAGCCAACGATAAACCTTGTGAGAGCAGTAAGAAAGGAAGTTTCTATACGTGCCTAGGATTGCACCTGTTAATCTACACAATGCAAACCCACAGGAAGTGACTCAATGGTCAGAGCCTGACACACAAAAGGAAGCATCCTATATTCCAGGAAAAGGTATTTGGCTTGTGCATGGACAAAATGTTTTTGTTCAGGTCTTGAACTGCATTTGGGTGTATTTCTCATATGCAGCAATTGCCCAGTTCTCACTTCTATTTTTAACTCAAGCCCATCAAAATAGGAAATGCAATTTTTGAGGAGGATTGCAGTTCTTCATCTGCATTTATATGAAAGAAGGACTGAAGCCATAGTGCTCTAAGCACCTAACTGAGCCCAGTTACTCTGTGTGTCTTCATCCATAATGTGGCAGCAAATAAAAGCTAGTAAAAGCTCACCTATTTGATGTTCCAGGCAAGGCACGAAGTAGGAAGACCATTCTACTCACACTGAAAGTAGTTTGTGTCACATCTTTTTTTTTTTTTTTTAATCCTGATTGATATAGCAACTTCACAATATAGTACCATTATATGCACATATGTCAACTATATGAATCCCAAAAAACAAGAAGCAGTTAGATGTCAGGGCTACTGGACCCTACTGACTCACACAGCAAAGCAAAGGGATTTCAGTGCTAATTCTCTTCATTTCTCTGTCTATAATGGCTTTAAAGGAGAAGAGGCAGTATGAATTAGCTGAAGTAGCTCCTGGTTATCAAAGCTACTCCAAAGTTGTACAGGCTGCCATCATCATTTGTAGACAGGATATACATTACTAGAATTTTCCTCCAGCCAGCTGCTCCCCTATCACCTTAAAGTCTCTGAATGCGCCACCTGGAAGTCCTTGTCCTGTGGTGTGGCTGAGCCAATGTCCTATGGATCCAAGGCATCAGAGGAGCAGCTGTTAGCAGGAGGCCACCTTGATGCTACTCTGCAGACTTGCTCCAAGTGCTGCATGGCAGAGCCATAGCATGTGATCATCAATTTTTGTAGCAAAAGGCAGAAAGTTTCCAGCTCCCTTTTGGCTGATACAGTAGAAGCTTAAGTTCAAAACACACCAATTCTGTCCTATCCAATTGCTTTTTCTTTTTTTTTTTTTTTATTGGACAGAGTAAATACAGCCTCTGTGAAGGCCAGCATACTGTACACAGACAATTAGAGGTTCCTGTAAAGGCTCATTGAACTGTATTTTGAGCTGGTGTTAGCCCTGAGGATGACAACTAGTCACTGTTCCTGTGCGACGTGCAAAATGTCAGGGGAATATAAAGAAGTGTTGTGTTCAGGAAACATGTGATGTGACTAATAGAGGATGACAAGGGGTGTGGTTATCATGAGATATTCACCTCCCTTCAGTGCCTTCATGAGAAAATAAGTATCTCCCTCCTCTCCCTCTCAGGGGCATATTTATCCACTTAGAACTAAATCTCCAAAAGTTATCATACAGCTCTTATTAAAAGTCCATTTGGGGCAGTTGCTCAGGAAGGAAGTTCTTTACAGAGTTTCTGAATTGCTGTTCCAGCTGAGTAATGTTAGACACAGAACTCAGTTGACTTCACAGCAAATGGTTTATGAAAAAGCTAAGCAAGTTCTGGACAAGAGCAAGGTATTTCAAGAAGCCTAAAATTACTTTGGTTTTGAGTATGAGATCCACATGTAGGATAGGTTAATCCCATCTCTGCTTCTCTCAGAGGAACACCTAAATCCCTATCTCTCAGCCTTGTGTGAAATCTCAGGGCAGGTATGAAGAATTGTATGGCCAAGAAGCCAATTGACATATGCATATAAAAAAAATCTGCATCAAAGGCAAGAGGAAAGGGACACACTGCTCTGAAGAAAACAGAGCTGAAAGAAAGAATGGAGGAAGCAGAGAGAAGAGCACTGGAAGGGTGTTTGAGTAAGGACATGAAAGGTAAGTGTTGATCAGAACAGGAAACTTAATCAAAAGATGAAACAATGAAACAGAGCTGAAAGAAAAAATGGAGGAAGCAGGGAGAAGAGCACGGGAAGGGTGTTTGAATAAGGACATGAAAGGTGGGTGTTGGTTAGAACAGGAAACTTAATCAAAAGATGAAGCAGTAGTAAAGGAGAGAGCAAGATAGAAAGAGAAAGTAAAATTAAATGGACTTTGGGAAAGGAATGAAAGGGAGCTCAGGGCCTGGCAGTAGCTTCTTTCCTAACACCTGGAAAACGTATTGTGAGAGAACTGAGGAGTAACATCAGTGAGAAAATCAGTGAAAAATAATGCATGAAAATGGACACACTGGATCTGACAAAAAAGAAATAAGGGGAGCAGGAAAGGAACAGAAAGAAGACCATCGGAAGAAAAATGAAGAAAAAGTAGATCAAGCATTTTATCCATTACTTCTGGGGGGGCATTGGAGGTGGGGGGGTTGTGGGGGGTTTTTTGTTCAGTTTTGGGTTTGGGTTTTTTGGTTTTTTATGTCTCCCACAATATCCCCTGGTAAAAAGAATGGAATTGCATTTCCCAAGGAAAACAGGTATTTAAAAAAGGAAAATTATTCTGTACAGAACCAAAATGTTATCCTTCACCTCCAGCCCCTATCCCCCTAAGTGACCCCTAATTTCCACTAAATATTTACCATGTAAACTCTGGTCTAGACAGATTTACATCTGTAGGCATCTCAAACCACAAGGTACAGTTCAGCTCTTCAGAACAATAAAGCCAGCAAATTCATTTCATTCCCAGTATTCCTTGTAGATTTTGCATAATGATTCTACAGAAGTGAAAATCAGTTTGTGGTGGTTTTTTTATCATTCCAACATCAGGAGACACAGTGTGTGACAAAACCAGGAAGTAGTTGGTGGTAAGAGGCAATCATATATTCATCTCTCTCCCCCTCATACCTTGTGACAGAATAATTTTCATCACTATCATCACCACTCATATATTCAGATCCATGTTAAAAACTCAGATGCACCTATATAACATACCCAACTCTTGCTAAAAACTCAGACATGACAGCCTCAGGGCTTTGGGTTTGTGAATGTGAGAACCAGCTGCTAGATTAAAACATAAATTGTGCTTAGGTGGATAACTGTGACTTCAAAACTCTGATATTGTTACCTCCCTCAGCTTAGAAACTGCACTGGTGGGGGAGTCTGGGATGTTCCAGATTGATGGAGGACCCTGGGGGACAGAAGCCTCACAATTACAAAGACAGAGCCTATCTCCACTTTTTTCCTACAGGGAGCATGGCCAGAAGCAGAACAGGCTTTTGGGATACGTCTGCTTAGCTGCAGTAAGAATATCTCATAAAAACAGGGCATGTGTTTTGAGCAGTACCCAGGTGAGAGCATTAAAGGAAAAGAAAGGCTGATTTTGTGTCAGAATATTGTGACAAAACCTGTACCATTAAGACTACTTACACACTCTGCAGCATCCCAACACTTCCATATGATATTAGCAAGGCACTCCAGAAAAATTTAAATAACCACAAACCAGGCTAACTACTTAACACCTGAATAGTTTCTTGAAATAAAGACTGGTCTGCCTTCTTCTTCTAGAGCAGAAACCATACGGAAACAATACTGGAACCATAACTACCACAGGAGTTTAACCACTAACATGCGGCATGATAAGATTTCTGAATGTTCCTCAGTCTGGGAACAGACCAAAGCTGCGCAGAGCTGAGCCAAGAAAATTAGATGACCAAGAAGCCATGAGCAAGCACAGATTAAGTGCATATGAGACATCCACTTTCAAACTGAAAGCACAAATAGCTTAACTTGCAATATCAAAGTAAAAAAGGGAAGATGTACTTGTTAAAAAAAAGCAAAAAAAAAAAAACCAAACAAAATGAGAAATCTTGTTTCTCTGTTTTTTTTTATGAAATACCTACAACAAGCCATTTCTATAAGAATTATTCTTGGATCTGTGTTTAGAGCACTTAGAACTAAATCACAAAAACATTGGATTTTAAAGAGAATTAACTCAGTTCCAGAGACAGGCCTAAACAGTAACAGTTTAGTAGAACTGCCCTGTACAATACTTGATTGACTGATCACATACTCAGCTATCTAAATACAATATGACATCATATTATCTGGAAACCCCTACTGGCTCAATAGGCACTTGGGACAGAGCCTATTTACCTGGTTAAATTGTAATCCTTCAATAAAACATGGTAAGGCAGAGCTATGCATGTATGTGGAGACACATAGGCTTCAGAAAAACTTCATGCAATGAAATTTCTTATGGGATGGGACCTGAGTGATGATTTAATGATTACCATGTGTGCTTCAGCTTGAAAGACAGTTTTTTGTCCTTTAACCAAGAGTTGACTCATCAGGAAATTAAATGCCTTGGTAATGAGGGGACATAACACATAGGTAATACATAAGCTTCCTATCACATTTCTACATGTGTAATGACATGAGCTCTACAAGCAGCCCAACAGGTTGAGTTTGAATCCCTGTAGTGCAGACACTTCTGGCTGGAGCTTCTCTTGTCTAATATTGTAAGCCTTGGCCTTCAGCTTTTGTCCTAGCTGAGCACTCATCAGATCCTCCATTTAGATGAATTATTTGGTGTATAATAGTGTTAAATTCACACTGCAGCCTTTCCTTCTGAAGGGTCAGCAATGGACTCACTTGGGCTCTAATAGTCTCAAAGTACCTCACTTCTCCATTCAAACAACTTAGCCAGTTCAAAACCTACTGTGAGTACCCTCCTGTTAGAAAACTAAGCTAACTCTAAGAAATTGTCAAACTAAGCTGTAGTTTCTAAGGCACCATTAGAAGTAGCTATTTCCTTATACATGATATATTGTAGAGTGAGGGCTCTGGTAATCCACATTATCTATAGTCCCATCTAAATAATCCAGTCTTCTTGAGAAATGTTTTGTAAAGAGGATTTAATTTTCAACAGGGCCAGGGTGGCTTCAACCAGCCAGAGACAAGGTAACGTAGATTTTTAAAAAGCATTGACAAAACCTGCTTTCAGAAATGTTAGGCCTGGGTAGAAATGAAAGTTATGTTACTTGTCCACAGCTTGGAGTTGACAGAGAAGTGAAACACAATGGTCTAGAAAGAGAGCACAAGAGAAGCACACAAGCTGAGCTGTGTTTTCAGATAGTAGAGACAGGGCAGAAAATCAGCTGCACTCAAACTGGCAGGAATTTCTGACCCTATGTATCTCCAGTTCCTGGAAAGTCCCACCAACAAACAGCAAGAACACATTCCCTCTGATAATATTCTGTAACGTAGCAAATATTTATCTTTGTGACCAACAGTTTCTGCTGTTTGTTTTATGACGTTATAGAATACTTGGCTCTGCACCTGAACTGGGGCAAGGTGAGCAGCCTCATTGCCTGAGCACTAACGTGCTCATTGCATCACATATCCCCCAGTTCTCCTCCATTTGAGTTAAGACCCCATTGAAGCTGCTGCCAAAACACATGTTGGGTTTGGCAGCAATGCTAAGGGTAAAAGTTGAAGATACTTTTGAAATATCACCAGTTTCTACATCAAAAATAATGCAGGAAAAAAGGCTGTTTCTTAAGGTACCTTTTGTAACAGCTTCACTTGTTACAGCATGCATTAGGACTGTAATCTGAACTTCAGTACCACTGTGGGAAGCTCTGGAAGGAATCTCCTATAAGGAGGATTGAAACAAATACTCAGAAGTGTATTTTTTTTTCCTCCATCAGAAAGAAATTTTGACTAAATGAATAAACTGGAGATACATATTTTGATGTCAAAATGTCTTGAGAAAGGGACTGAGTTTGTAGCAGAGTCTGACTCAACACCCGATTGCAAGGCACAGCACTTGTCTGCTATCAGGGTGAAGAGGTAGTCACACAATCTGAGACACTGACATCTCTACAGAGCCAGTGAAACAGTTCAGTAACACAGAGAATAAACTACGTAACTGTTAACTCACTGCTTTCAGAAATGTCCTTCCATGCATGCCTGTTCTTACCCAAGTAAAGGTGCAAGAAGCAGAAGCCTGAAGTAATGTCATGTAGTGCCATGTTTTAATAGACTAACTTCCCACCATGAAGTCACAGACATGACTCTCTTTTAAGGTATGCAGTTCCATACATACTTAAAGCTTTGGCTTAGACTGTGTTAGAAGATTACATTTCTTCAGGCTGAATTGTGCAGAGACAAAACAGCTTCAATCAATAATTACATTGCTTTGATTATGTCAATAAAACAAAGGGTTGATTGATTGACCCACCTTTCCTTTATTCATGTAACACTGAATGAAAGGAGGAACATCCCTTAAAATAAATGAGACCTGGTCAATCTATTCCCCTCAGTCTTAGTGTTTCTCATTTCTGGGCTAGAAAAAAAAAAGTTTGGTTTATTTCCTGGTTTAAGGTCTGAACATTTGTAAAATCTATTCCCTTCACAGTAACTGTAACATAATGTAGATCCAGGCACCTCTGTGGTTCTAGATTTAGGCCCTGTGAAGAGAAAATCATTCCAGTCTGGAAAAAAGCCAGATGGAAGGTATTCCCCCATAACCACATCTCTGCTGCTCCCTCAAGGACTCTTCTCTGGGTCATTGTTTAGCATTTCTGGTTTTCTTTGGCAAAATCTTTGCTGTAATAATACACAGCAAGGCAAGAGAACAACATAACGTTAACATGAAGAGCATATGGTCTACGCAAAAGAACACAACAATATTCTCATTTTCCACTTTTCAAAATTGTCACCATTTCACTTTCATCCTAACAATAATTGCCATTTTTCTTAGGTTACACAAAGTTACAGTGTAATTCAGTCCACTGCAAAAATCAGAGACTGAAAGAGAAGTAGTTCATTGGTCCACTGTGCTTTTTTTGAACAGTTATCATTACAAATTATTTAAAAACTCCTTTTGTGCAACACCTGCAGATAAACATAGAGGAGATTCAAATTTAAAATGACACTAAATGATAAAGAAACTCCAAATGATGCAAAGCTTTTCTGACTTTGCTACAAGTGTAGGAGTGAAGACCAAATTTTCCCAAAACCTTGAAGTCCAGCTTTCCTTTGAATCCTAGAACTTCTGTAGAACCATGTATTACAGTAGAAGTAATAGAAACTGAGGGAAGGATGGATGCACACTTTGGACTCAGAAGTCATCTAATTGTGTGGGTATTTATACAATTTTTCTACTTTTTTGCCATCCCCAGTTCCCTCACTGGAGAGCATCTGAGGTCAGTCGTGTCTCATGGTTGAACAAACGCCACTCCTGTCAGCTACTTTGCCCAGGTTAATGTTTGGCACTAGAATGAGTCCCATGCTAAGTTGTTTATCACAATTACTGTGATAACATTACTTTGGCAGTACCTATGGTTATAATTTGCTTTTCTAATCCACACAACAGCCTGCATATAGTTTGTTGTAGGGAGGGCATGTGGGTTTAGTTTTATAATTCAACACAGGAGCTTTGTTTTAGCACAAAGTAATAAAAAGTTCAGTGTGGATAATGAGCACAAGTAGGTCTGAGTCTAGCTGCTTATCTGATTATGCACAAATTTCTCTTTCAAATATTCTCCTGCATGCACTGTAATCAAACCTGTCCACAAACAAATCAGTGTTGTCCTTGATTGTTTTTGTCCTCTCTGCTGCCAGATACGTACCCTTCACAGGGACCAAAGAGTGATATGACCACTGATTTCAGTGGGGCCCAGATTTCAATCTTGATCTTCTCTGGTCCAAAGGAAAATGTTGAGAGTGTCTCCAGGGACGCAGGTACTCACAGAGAAATTCAAAACACTTTAAGACACTGCTGCAGCACACAGGGTTGTCAAAGTAGCAGAGAGCCTTCCATATTGATTAGTTCCATGTTTAATGTATACGATACTCTTGCAGTGTTTGCAAATAACCTCTTTTGTATGAAAACAGCAATGGCTTAGTCAAAGCCAGATCAAAGAGGCACGCATGATTCACATCCACTAAATAAACACTGATGCTTGATGGCAGTAATGCAGCTATTTATATTCATTGCCTGATTTAACCAGTGGCATTCCTTTAATATGATAATAAGCACAGGCTGTTTGCTATGAAAAAAAAAAAAAAGATACTTGAGTGCTAAACTTGCTCTTAACACCAAATGAAAGTGATATTGGTGGGCAAGTTGAGATGTGCTAATTAACTTCCCCTGCAGACAAAATCAGAAGCTTAATTTTAGATTATGCTCTGGAATTTCATGCGAACAGATAAGCAGGCAACTTCAGTGGAAGTTAAGCACTTGAATACATTGGAAGGTATTCCAGTAGCTGAGTCTCATCAGTGACCTCTGTGTTTCATTGGAATCGCAACCCTGCAAATCTATTACTTCATCTCTTTTCTGGTACCTGGTGCTGCAAAAATGAGGGCAGAGCACTCTTAAAGAGTATTATCATCAGTGACTACAGCCCAAAAACCCCAAAAACCAGTATTAAACTGGTATATAACCAGCAAGTAGCTCTCAGGAGCAAAAAGTACCAGAAAGCCAAATGACAGACACCTCCTCCTATTGAAAGGGAACCTGAGCTGACCTTGTGCCATCAGCACTCTTGGGTGACCTGCACTCAGCAAAACAGCCTTCCAGATGCTGCTGTTCCATAGCCGCTGCTGGTTACTGTCATATTGCAGGCAATCCTTTGCCTGTGATCTGTATTACTTAACCAAAAGAAGACAGAATGCATTAGAATGAAAATACTTCGCAATGAAGAAAATAACCTGGAAGAACATGCTGAAAACCTGTCATTGTGTTCATTCCCTGTTCTTATACTTTCCCCCCGCACAACTATCAGGTCACTGCTAGGAACAGGATACTTTGTTAGAAGGACCTTTAATGTGGCCCACTGTCACTTCTCCCCTCTCCCCACTTCATGTCTTATGGTATTCACATGGCACCATACTGACTACTGTGAAAGCAATTTCAGTTTTATCTAGAATCATCCATGCTGCAAGAGTATGCATTCTTCACCCTGCTTCTAATAATGATTTGATTTGCACTGGTCAGCTGTGCCCTTGGACAACATGAAGATGTTAAAATCATTAAAAACAAATGAACAATGAGACAGTATCAGGGGAATTACAGGATCTTTTGAATTTGACCATGAGACTGATAAAAAGAGCAGGTTCTAACAGAAAATCAACAATGAGAAAAGTCCAAGAATGCAGATTCTGATGGACATTGCACCCAGGATGGTATGCAATTATTTTGAGAAAGTCCAGAGCTCTACAGATATCTGTCTGAGTCATTGGGAACTAACCCAATGTAAACACAATGGACAGACTCTTTAAATCTATTAGCATCGTCACAGGAATAGATAGGGTAAAATTAAAAAAGAAACAACCAATAACCCACTAGAAAAACCAACCAACCAACAGAAAAAAAGCCAAAACCCACAAACCCGACACAATTGCATGCAGACAGGGCTTCAGAGTTTTCTCAAAAAGTATCCTTATCCTTGTTTCCTTTCAGTATTCCACTTCAGTAAGAATAATACTTTCTCTCCTATGCATACCCAAAAATTCATAAACTCTGTTTCCATCCACGTTATAGATAGAAAGTAATAGATTTGTTTTTATTCAGCTCTTTTGGGAAATTTCTTCTTGAAACTGTGACATGTCAGAGCATAGGCAAGTTAGATTTGAAATCTGGGACTTTTGCCTCCACCTTCATGTACATTTACCTTTCTCCATAATTTACTATTAGTTGATCTATTGGTAAACTTATCTGATTTGGATAAAGACTGTTCTTTGATGGCCCTGTGTGCCATAAAATAGCAGCTGAATTCTATTTCCTGTATTGCAGATAAGGCTGCTTCAGTTTTAGAGTTGCGCTTTGACTTATTTGCTGATTTGCTTGATAAACAGAACAGCTTAAAGCCTTGAAGGAAGATGAATACATGTTGTGTCAGAATAGCACAGAATAACTGGGTTGCTAGTACTTCAAAGACAGCTTGCACTTCCTTATTAAAGAGCTGAAAGAGAAATGAATTCGTTATTTCTCCAATAATTAATAAAGAAAGTAGCTATTACTGTAACCAGCAATTTTGAAAGAGAGATTTCAAATCTTTATGTGTGTCCAACACACTGATAAAAAACAACACTAATTACAACTTGAAGGAAACACCAATCTCTTCAGAGATTTTTGCTTGCATAATTGAGAGTGCTTGAACTAAGATGCTCCTTATAACTCTCATATCCTCAGCAACATCTAATGACTCAAACCTGCTTCTTCAGAGGTAAATTTGACACTGTCCCACAACCCCAAATATACAGATGTAACAGTGCACCTGCAGACCACAAACTGTTGCCTTGACTCATAATCATACTATGTCCTGCAAAGATACCTTGAAAATACATCTGTTTCTATGGTTTCTGTCACTTGGTTGTCACAGGGGAAATCCTCCCCTTGTCTCAGACAGCTGCATTCTTCATTCATTAGGAAACTATTATTAGTTTCAGGTAACTACTTTCATTTCCTCCAAACTCTTCTGAGGTTTAGATCAATCAGAGATTCTTTACAGACATAGTGTTGATCTGGACTGCAAATTAATTTCAGGGTACTTAACATTTAAAGAGTTTGGACGGTAGGCAGTCATATAAATGAATTTTATTTAGCTATTCCCCCAGTGTTTGAAGAGGTTGTGTATTGGTGTTTCTCTGTAAATGCCTGAAGACTGTTCTCGTAGCCTTTATGAAGTTGCTCAAATTGAAAAATGTCTGTAGGCAGTAAATGCCCTTCAGTGTAACTTTGAAAAATACATTATATTCTCCAGGAGTGTGGCTTTTATTTGTCTTTTGTAGTATTTGTATGCTGTTTTCCAGCTTCTATCTAGTGCTATCTTAAGATGGATGATTATTTTACTGAAAATAGTTTACCCACCTCTTCCAACAAACCTCTGTAAAAGTGATCCTAATTTTGTTAATGTAAACTCAAGATGCCCCCCAGTATGAGAAGACTCAGGCTGAGTGCTGGTTGAATCGTTTGCTTTTCTGGGAATACAGTATCTCTTAGAATTGGTTGAAAATGCAAAGCTCTCTATGAATATGAGGACTGCCTGGGAGCCCGCAGTGCGTTCTCTGCATCTATGAAAAAGTGTTGCATCACAGCTATTGCCAATGCAGGCTGTTTTCTATTCAGTTCTTACAAAAGAAACCTGGAGATCAACTGCCTTAAACTGCTGTGGGAAAGATAAAACGTGGAAGCTTGATTTTACTAGCAACAGTCAGCCTTTCCACCCTCTAGTAAGAGAGGAGATCAAGTAACACCTACAGTGGCTAGAACATTTAGAGCTAAGCAAAAGGTGTCCCTGCTCATGGCAGGGGGTTGGAACTAGATGATCTTAAGGTCCTTTCCAACCCTAACTATTCTTTGATTCTATGAAAAGTAAATACTGCAATCCTACTTCCTCTTGAAGAAGAGATGTAACACATGGAAATGAATGAAAAAGCAATCATTACAGGCTGCAGCTGTTTGGTGTGCTGGGAAAAAAACCACTGCCCGCCTACAGGAAGGCAGCCCAAGACTAGTCTCTTGGATAATATTCAGCTTCCATTGCTTAACTTATTGAAAGAACTTCGTGAAGACAGAGATATGGTTATTCAGCTTACAGCTTAGGAAATTTAGGAATAAGGAAAGTGAGGCAATTGGCCCAAAGGCAAATTGGTGCCGGACTTGTGAAGAGACTTTATTACACCACTCTTACTGTAACCACTAATCAGCACAGCCTCCAGTCCTAAAGGAAGAGGGTATTTTAGCAGTGACATCCTAGTACTCCCTCGTACAGAGGTAAAATACAGAACATGGGTGAGGGCCTTATCTCTATTCTGGCACTCCTCCATCTGCTAAAAATGTCCTACAAGCCCTTGTTCCTGCCAAGGCAGGTCTCCTTTCTTTAGGCTGTCCTGGAGAAAATCCTAAGGCTCCTTAATGAGGGCCCTCTCTACCTCTCCCATTTTGGTTCCCAACAAAAATGCAGTTTTCCACTCTCCAACAAGACTATCTGGGGAAGAGTCCAGCTGGAACAGCAGTGCCAAATAATGGAAATCACCAGAAAAATGCAAGCTACATTCATGAATGTATTACCAAAGAGTGACCTCCTGTGTCTGTACCAAGTGTTCTCATCTCTTTATGGAGAACAGCTATCAGAGTATGAAGCAACAAAAAATATACTGAAAAAATCAGAGGAAGATTCTGCAGAAATTAACACTTTCCTCTATGAATTCCTCACATGCACAAGTCTTAGTGCCTTAAAATTTTATCGGTGCCGCACAGCATACTCAACAGTAAACAAGCAAGTAATAAGTTCTAATAATGGCTCCTGCTATAAATTTGTCTGCTGAAATTTTGTAGTACTGTGTGAAGGCAGGAAAAAGTCTACGACGTGCATGAATACTGAGGACTCACTGCACACCTGCACTGGACTGAGAACTTCATTTTTTAACTTGGCTTCAGTTGTTTCTCTGCTGCATTTTACCTCCCTCCAAGATAAAACACAGATGAGGAATGGTAAGAATTCTTGCAGATGTCACAGGCAAATAACAACTTAAAAAGAACAACAATGAAATGCCCTCTGTGTGTGCTCCCTCTGAATGGATAATCATCAACACTATGCTACTCTCTACCTGCAGGCCAGAAATGGGGATCATTTGGATTCTGCTGGCATCCAAATACAACAGCCAGATGAATGCCCACCAGAAAAGGCTCTCCTGGGGCAGATGGCACTCTGTAATATACTGAGACTCTCTCCTATCAAGGCACTATTACCAAAACACCAAGTTCTTATAACAGCAAGTTTCCTTGCTGTAAGATACAAGACTTCTTAATTTGGATGGACTCAAAATCAAAGAAAAACATTGGAAAGCTTTGATATCGGAAGGCATGTGTTATCCATCAAACAGAACCTGGGACTGGTGCACATTCACAACAGCTATAAACAGCTGCTTCCTAGACAGATTTCTATGCTTTGACAGTTTTTCCCAGCATGAACTTGAACCAAAAACTCAGTGTTCTGCTCTTCAGAGAATTCAGTAAATTCACACAAGAATGGGATTGTGGTTTAGACATTCCTACCAATGCCAGAGACTGTGCACGTAGTAAAATTGACCAGGCAGGCAGTTCTGTACAGTGGGGACTGGCAGCTCCCAATTCTCAGTTCTAGAGTTACATGGTGAGCCAGGGTCAGTATTTTCTTGGATTCCCAGCTCACCATGACAGAAATCCAGCTTTCACACAACTCTTCCTTTGATTCATCCAAACCAGCAGTCTCTAAACCAAATGCTTCCTGCTCAATCCTTTGTTTCTTGGGAAAACATTTGGCCCACTCAATCTACATACAATCTTCTCTAAGAGCTCTACTGCTTGTACCTCTGTACTTTGCACCTTCCATTCCAGCTCCTCTTGGGATTGTTGCCCAGCGTTGGGACTGAGCAATAGCAGGGTGCAGACAGCAACCTATGTCCTTAGCCTTCTGACAGCTCATGCTATTGATTTTCTTCATCTTATTGGCAAAGCAGGGAGGGGAGGGACAAAAGGCCTTTGTTATTGCTCTGCGCAGCCTGTGAGCCAGAACAGAAACTAGCTGGGTCCCTCCGATGCCACCATGCCCAAGGGACTCCAGGCAGAAGCTGTAGTGAGGACAGCAAAGGCTTAGCCTTCCACCACAGGGTTAGTTAATGAAGCAGAGGAACCTGCAAAGCTTGTAAGAGTGGGACCCAGAGGAGTCATGCCAGATAACTTTTTATTTTCTGATTTTACTTTTCAATTAAATTTGACATTTTTGAGAGTGAGCTTGGTTACAGACTATTAATCTGTGGCTGAGAGCCAAGGAAGGAAAACACTTGAGTGAGAAGAACTGAACACTGAAAAGCTTTGTCTGCAGTACAGCATGCTAAGATATTTTAAGTGAGCTTTGAGAAAATCAGTGGCAGCTCTCTCCTGTGTAACACAGACATGTTCATACAGCACTTTCAGAAAAGGAAATGGCCACATTTTCAAGCCTATTTTCTTCCTTTCTTTTACATGCAGAGAGCATACCAGCTAGTGAAAATTGAGCACTAACTGGTATTTGCCACCAGCTGGGCAAAGCTGTCGTAATCTAGCTAAAGTGAAAGGATTGCAACCTTGCAATGGACTGAGGACATCTAACTGGACTTTCAGAAGTGGCTGAATTTCCAATTTCAAGTATATCAAGATCAGACATCAGAGAGAGAAGTGTCATGATTTTTATCTGAAACTTGATCACCTAGAGCAGCTAGAAGAGATCTGCATTTGAGAACCAGTTCATACCCAGTTCTTTGTGATATCAGGATTAAAAAATGAAAGCAAACAAAAATAATACTATGAAGTGAAGCTACCACTTAATTTCATTGCACACTTCTGGAACCATGGTTTTGACACTTAATCCTTAGGGTCCTTATTGACTTGTTGATCAAGAAAATAAAATTCATTTTTAGCAACGGAATAAAATAGAACCTCAATTTGCATTTTTTGGAAAGATCCGAGATCTGGATTTGAACATTATGTCTTGGATACATCCCTTAAAACAAATCAACAAAAGGAAACTAAAACCACATGTGATGGGAGTTAAACAGGCACCTGTAATCTCAGAATGAACAAGTGTCAAATGGATGTTTCCTCTGCAAGTTTTGGAAGCAGCTTTTCTGTCACCTGTCTCTTGCATGCAGGAAGCCCTGGAAAAGTTTGCCAGTCAAATAAGAAATGGAAAGCATTCAGAAGCAGATGGAAAGGATCTTTACAGAAAATTTCCATTGTGTTAATGCTTTGACCACAACCAGGCAGTAACAGAATACAAATCACTATTAAAACAACTTATTGCTGTGAGAACTGTAGAGCAAAATGAAAGAAAAAAAGTGACCTCACTGGTAAAGATTATAATCCCTCTTCAGTGCCAGTCCATTAATGATAGTAGCTGTTACAGCTTTTCATCACAGTGTCTTAACCCTTTAGCTTAAGCTATAATTGCCCGTTCTTGCTAAAAAGTTATTCACGTGCCAGTGAGGAAGGGCTTAAAGAGTCTTTTTATATCACTGAGCTCATCTGTAGAAGACTTTTGTCTGATTGCTGCTCAGTAAATTATGGTTATGTATGTTAAGATAATTATGAATGGTTTGTTTAACAAAACAGGAAATACGGAGGTTTTTCAGCATTTAACCATTGCTGAAAGCTCTACAAATCAGAAGTTCAACAAACTTCTTTTCTGTATACCTATTTTCTGTCCCTGCTGTTCTGCATTTTTGGCAAGCAAGAAGAAAACTTGCAGTGAAAGTCATTTTTGTTTATGTGCAAGACTCAGAAGCATGAGTTCATAATGTATTACAAATATGGCCAAAGAGTACAGATGTAGGTAATAAAAACCAATGGGGAAATTAAACCCAGCTGATATATTCAAGCACTGTCATTGAAGCAAACCTCCTGAACTTTAATGCATTAGAGAAGCGAAAGCACTGCCAGTGCAGTGGGGCTGTTTACCATGGAAAGTACTACTCACCTGAAGACCTATCCCTTAAGTAGGTACATATAACTGCTCTGAGAATAGTTACTAAACAGTTTTAAAGAGTAGCCTCATCTACAGCACTAAAGTTCTAAGGTGACAGGCTCTAATCCATGCTGTTTTCATTTTCACCATGAGGCTATTTTCATATATGTTCTAGATCTAGTTTTACAACAGAGTGAAAGGGAAGTAGGATGAGCCTTGTCTTACATTTGGCAAATGAGGGCATGGACATTTTGAGAATAATCTAATGATTTTTGTGCCAAAGTAGACATCCTGACATCAGTGTTTCCCAGAAAGCTTACTATCATACAGGGCTTCGCCTGCTCAGAGAGCATTGGTCCTGCAGTCTTGAGATATAGTTGTAAATATCAGCACACATGTACACTAGGACAAAACCCTAGCAGAAGGCACGAAGAAAGTTAGAAAAAGATAAAGGGTGGTCATTTATGAAAAGTTTTGTTCATGTTACTTTCCATGACACCTAGGGATCTCTATGGCAGTAGCAGGAAGACAAGACTCACTTCTTCACGACAGATTCCAATTATCTCAACCATGAAACTAAACTGTATATAAACTGTAACAAAATGCTGCATCCCAACACCCATTTTAGTACACAGTCCCAATTCACTCAGAGTGACACACAACACAGTACAGTTTTCACTCTAGAAAGAAAAAAAAAAGATATGGACCATTGTCATAGTGTGCTGACATTTACAAATGGAACAATTTTGATGCTATAGACAATCTCATTTCAGAGTTTTCTAAATTTTGATTCTATATCCTTTTGTGATTTTTTCATCCAGAGTTGAGAAGATGAAGGAGAAAGGAACATGATGAGCACGTCATAAGATTGTAGAGGTTGTAGCAATTTGAATTCAGAATATTATGATATTCAGGAAAGACACACACACACACACTGAGTTACTCTGAAGTTTGTAATTTTAAGTAAAATTTTGCCCAAATATTATATTCAGTTGCATGCAGGGAGAATGGTTAAAGCCTCAAAGATGAATCAACAGCTGCAGTGACTAATAGTTAGCTATAGATTAGATCATCTTCAGGATGTGAAGAGAATGCTGTGTCTGCACTCTTCAAAGCAGAGTGAACTGACTTAGATGACCACAACCCTCCTGTGGATTGCTTCCCCACTGTCCTGGGTTCAGCAGTAGCAGTCATTTTTAAATGGGCTTAAACCACAACACCCACATGCTTATCTGAGCTGATACAAATGTTACCTTCACGTTGCCTCTCTCCCATGAGTAGCACCCATTGCCAGACTCTGCATCCCAACCTGCTGCCATATAAAACAGGCAACAGAAGTCATGATTAGAACAGGTCTGGTGAAGGAAAAGGACAGAAAGGAAGACAAATGGAAGGGAAAAGGGGAGCAAAGATGAACACTGTTCTGCTTTGTTGGGTGAAGGAGAGAGGCTCAGTTATGAAACCAGGCAGAGTTTTGGCAGTTTGGGCACTCTGCAGGACCAGCTGTGAGTGCTGTATGGACTAGATTTCATGGAGACATTGCACTGAGTTACTGAAAAAGATACTACAATAAGCATGCTTAGAGGGCGGAGTTTCTCATTAAAAACTATAGGAATGAACAAAGGCCTCTGCTTGCTTGCTTTTTTCTTTAATTGAAAAGTTTCTCACTTTGTTCATATTCCCAATAGGATTTCATTGCATTCATAGGACAATCAGAGGCTCCCTCATCTGGCTATGTTTAATACCTATAAATTCCCATCAAAATCTTTGCAGAAGAGTAACAAAAAAAATCTGTTTTATATTATTAAGTAATAATAATTAAGACTTAGAATCCTGCAGGAATCATATTTATGATAAATTATTCATATTTTCTTTCTTTCAGTGTCAAATCAACTGGCACATTTGCAGCACCTAATTGAATGTCACAGCTGTAACTCAAAGCCAAGCAAGATAAAGAGTACCAAGAAAAGAAGGGGAAGCAAAAGAATTCTCATTCTCTTCACTTTTTTCTCAAAAGATCAAAACTTACAATAAGATAGATGTGAATTTAATGAAATTTGGAATCTGTATAAACCAGGAAATAATTTTGTTTGAACTTTATGTTCAGTTTTAGAATAAAATACTTCTAAATCCCTTTACAACATTAAATACAGGCTTCTGTAATTGGAGCTTCTGTCTCAGTGATATTTCCATGACATCATGTCCAAATCCTGATTATATTCCATTTAAATTGTTAATAGCTTTTACTACAGATCAGAGTCTTTGCAAGTCAGTTTCTGAACATGGGTAAATCTTATTGCTGTATCACTCTGGGCTCAGAAAAATATGCCAAATTCTGATGGCTAAACTACAGAAATCACATTATTAGGACTGAATTGGCCCAATGTTATTTCATATTTCAAATATACACTATCTGTCTAAATGCTGTATTCAAGTAAGTGTGCATAGGAAGATCATGCAAGCAGGCTCCCAACTGTCATGGCCCTGAGGGCACTAACCAACCTGACTGTCCTTGTATTATCAACACTCTTTCCAGCACAAATCCAAGACATAACCCTATACTATTATGAATAAAATTACTTCTACTCCAGCCAAAATCAGCACATTCTACCTCCTTTATTCCATACCATTTATGTCATGCTCAGGTCCCACATGGTACAATACATCCTCATTAACCACCACCCTGCTTCCTATCCTTTCATACAATACACAGTTATCATTCCCTTAATCTATGGACCACCCCTGTGAAATGTCTGTAAAATGTCCACAAAGGCCTACAAAATGTCCACTGAGTTCATTTAGCCTCTCGCTTTGGACTCCATCTGTTATGGTGGTCACACAGGACAGGAGAGGAGGTGCATTGCATGGAGCTATTTGGAAAGCCAGCTCAGGCTGGGACTGCTGTACATACACTCATTCTCGTAAGGCTTGTCCTCCATCGGTTCAGGTGGTTCCTGCTACAGTAATTCCTATAACATGCAACTTAATTCATGGTTTACAACAATTTAAAGGTACATCCAGTACAGTCTCCATCCCTGTTTCCTTTGGACCAAGTTTAACATTGCAATGAACAACTCCCTTTGCTCATAGCCTGGCTAGCTCCAATGGGTTCCTGCTATAGTAATTCCTATAACATCCAACTAAAGTAAAGGATTATTTTCACCCAGGATTAAATCACCTTGAGATACACACTGGGCTCCCCCATCCTTCTGCATTACCTACCAAGTGCATCCAGGTCCTTGAGCAAAAACAATCCCACAAATACATTTACTCTTTCCCGAGGAAGGAATAACCCAGACTCTTTTTCTCAACAAGTTCCTTTTAAGTACTATAGGGTTCTTATCTCTTTCCACACTGCACAGGGGTTTTGATTGGACAGAATCAGGTCAACTGGCAGATCTTCCAGTGTTAACTAACCAAGTGGTTTCTCTTAAATGTGTATCCCAAGGCTTAAATGTCCCAGCCTTCAGTGTAGTTTTTAACAATCTATTGTATCATTCAACTTTCCCAGAGGCTGGTGCATGACAGAGGATGTGATACACAAAGTTAATGTCATACTCCTTGGCCCAGGTGTTCATAAGGTTGTTTTGGAAATGAGTCCAGCCATCCAGTAGTTGCTTCCACCACTGTAAGCACATGCTGCTTGCCATGGCAGGTTCATGATAGTGTGATATAGTCAATCTGCTAGGCTTCTTCGTATTGATATTTCAGTCATAATCCTCTACCAGAGATGCTTGGCCTGCTTAATTGCAGCATGTTTCATATTCATGAATAGCTTGTGCAATAACTTTGATGGTCAAGTCCACCCCTTGACCATGAACCCATATATATGTTGCATCTTTTCCTAAATATTCTGATTTGTCACAGGCCCACTAATCTATAAATAGCTCACCTTTATGTATAAAGTACTATCAATTTTTCTCATTTAGCAATGTCTACGTATAGCTGGATGGCTTCTCTGCAAACTGACTCAGTTTACCTTCTCCTTCAGCACACAGCAGCTTTCCACTTTCGACATTTTCTCACAATACAATAGGATCCATCTGTAAACAGGACATATGGCTTCTGGTAATTTATTATACAGAGAGGCCTCTTCAGCACGAGTCACTTCCTCTGGCAATGCTCTCAAGTTTCAGCCCTCTGGCTAGTCCATGATCACATCCAGAACTCCCGGAGGGTTGGGGTTTCCCATTCAAACTCATTGTGTTATCAATGCCATCCACTTATTCCATGTAGCATGAGTTGCACTGCGCATAGAGGAGACCCTCCCTTTAAACATCCAGCCAAGCACAGGCTGCCAAAAGGGGCTGTGTTTTAGTACCAACTACTTCTGAAGTGACTTAAATTCCTTCATATGATGCTGCTATTTCTTTTCAGTTAGAGCATAATGGACTTTAGACCCCCTTGCTCCCCAGTTCCAAAACCTTAAAGGTCTCTCCTGGCACTTTCTGCCAGAGGCTCCAGGTGTGGCCATTATCCCTGGCTGAGGCACAAAGCACAGTTTTCACGTCTTGTCCTGCCTGGACTGTCCCAAGTGCTACTGCATGAGCTATCTGCTATTTAATTTGTTCAAAGGCTTGCTGCTGCTCAGGACCCCATTCAAAGTAGTTCTTTTTCCAGGTCACTTGATGGTAAAGGTTTACGATCAGACTAGAACCCGGAATATGCAGTCTCCAAAACCCCACGACACCTAAAATAGCTTCTGTTTCTTTTTTGTTAGTTGGTGGAGACATTGCTGTTATTTTTTTGTTCACTCACGTTGGAATATGACAACACCCATCTTGCTCTTAGGCAACAGGCATAATAAACAAGGACTGTAGCCTCAAAATTAACTTGCTGCTAATTATGAGGCTTGCACAGGAGTGCAAATAAGCTAATTGGAACTGAGTAGGAAATTGTCTTATCCTGGGAAAACTTCACCATTTCATAAAGCCTTCAAGGTCCCACAATGAGGCAAGATGGGTCAAGGCCAATTAAAATCTTTGCACCCAAACTTAATCAGGTAGCCTTAGGACTGTCCTGTCCTTCTTCCTCCTATTCTCTCCATCCCCACAATGACTAGTCCATTGAGCTTGCTTTAGCTGAGATTTAACAAAATATTGTTTCATCCTTTACTGGGCTGGTTTTGTATTAAAATTCAGGATTCAGCTACCCTGGAAGTTATTTGAATGTATGGTGAACCAGAATATAAATAGTAACAAATCTATCAAGGAAGTCAAGTTGATTAAGACGAAAAACCTTTTTTTTTCCTTATTGTTTAATAGTTTAAGGATTTGGTGCTACAACTTATACGGGGGGGGGGGGGGGGGGGGGGGGGGGGGTGGGGGGGGGGGGGGGGAGAGAGGTCGTTTTCCTCCTCTCTATCCCTTAAGCAAAATGCTGAAGAATGCTCTCAGAATATTTATGAACCCTGCAAAAACTCAGGGAAGGGAAGGTAAACCCTCATCAGACTGCCACTTCCAAGACAACATCCAAGCAGATGAAACTCAGCAATCTGATGTGGCATCTTTTCAACCAGAAACAACAGCTGCTTTCACACCATAATCTTTCTTCTGCCAGGCATTTCAAAAGGTAAAATCTGAAAGTTACAGAAGTCAAAACCTTATGTGAATAATTTTGTTAGAAGTCAAATAGAATTACACTGTGCATAGACATCCTAAAAGGTTGCAACATAATGCTTAGACATATAAAGTATGGGCAGGTTTTGTAGTCATGATGGAGTACAATACAGATTAAAAATAACAACTTAGCCCAGAAGTGCTCTCATGTCAGTTATATGAAGTATGATGGAATAAGGAGTTGGGATGTAAAGCAAGAGTAGCTAAACAGAACAAAAATAGGAACCAAAAGTATTGTATTAGAGCAGAAAGAGGTTGAACACCTCCATACACTCCAGCTTTCAGGAGTCTGGACTACCTCCAAGCCCTGAAGAGAAATGTCTTCTGAAGTTGCAGATGTACTCCATAGAATTCATTGTCAAATTGTCAAAGAGGTCATACAGCCAGAGGACAGCAAAGGAGGAAGAAACATAATTTGGTTAAACGAAGGATTGTTAGCCTGACCACAATTATACACAACATTTTAGAACAAACGTTGATGGAAAGCATAATTAAAGACATGGAAGGAAGTAGAGAGAAATGCTGCATAGGTTTACTAAACACAGAACATGCAAGACTAAACAAGTAAATAATTATTAAGGCTAAGAAGAAGCAGCTGATTCAATCTACCTGGACAGTGGTACAATACTTATTATGATGTGGCATAAGAGAGGAATCGTTAAGTCAGAAACTAGAGATTAATATAAGATTATAAATTAGAAGAAGAACTGGCTAAAGGGGAAATTACAGGGAAACTAGAAGCCTGGAGACAAAGGATAATTAATAGGCAGTTGCCCAGGACTCTATCATAAAATAAATTTGATTCATATTTTCTTTAATGCATCTGGTGCAAAAATGTGATTGCACCATTAAAATTGGCTGTTGTCTCAGAATATAAAGGCATCAAACTGAGGAGGATCATATTGTTATTCAAAGAGAGTTGAATCACCTTCAAAACCAGGGTGAAACATATGAGATGAAAGTCATTTGTATCAAGCATAAGGACAAGCATGCAGGTCAAGCATTCTTGCTATAAATATATCTATTGTGAATAACCAAAGATGGGCAAAACCTGAGAGGGATGGAGAGTCATGGATGATGACGAACTACCAATATATAATTCGGATTGTGGTGCAATAGGTTCCCCAATTTGAACAAGGAGGGGAAACACACCGCATATATCCCACAGAGCAGCGTACATACTGCTTAACAGATAGGACCTTCTTTGTGTAATTTGTTGACTGAGAGGTACACTGTCCATGAAAACACAATCAGTGACCAGTGGGAGAAGAGAAAAGATAAAGGAACCATCAACAAAGACAAGAGCAGCACAAAACCAACTGCATAAATTAGCAATAGGTTTCAAAAGAACACATTAAAGAGGGCAGCTAGGGTAAAGGATCGACTCTCTAACCTTGGAAGCAGTAAGACCCAGGCATAGTCTTGCAGTACAAACAAAAACTACAAAGAAAAGCTAGATTCAAACAGAACTCAATCAGTTGTTGAAGGAGGTTACATGATCTGGCTGTCTGGCCATAGCACTTCCAGTGACCCAGGATTTCCCATCCAGATTTATATTCCTAATTACAAGGTTAGTATTTGTCTAATTTTATCACACTGTAAACACTTTTTAAAGAGACCTGAACTTCTAGAAGTAGGTAGTCCATGGCCTGGATGTTTTCCATAGCCCTTGCTCTGAAGTGTTGCAGAAGAAATCCTTATAGTGCAAGTGAATTCTAGTGCATAAATAATATTTCCCATGAAATAAAAAGGAGAACATTGTCTTGATCCTAAAGAAAATTACATCTGCTGCACATTGAGAAATTATAAAGGGAAGATGGAAACACTGAAAACAGTTTGGAAGAGTCAAAAACTCTCATTTCAAATTGCAACCTTAGACTTTGTTTTAGTAATTTTCAAATGTTATCCCCGCTTCTCCTTTTACATCATCTCCAAAGCAATCAAAGAACACAATACAACTGTAGCAGCAGTGCTCAGGAGTCCTTTCAGAGTCTATATTGAATTTTGTCAGCTACATATTTTGTAGTAAAGGACAGAAAGCCTGGAAAGATAAAATACAGAGTAGGAATGAAGTTTTCTGATCCTGCTGCCAGAGAGCAGCAGACTATTTTAATAATTCAATGAAGGCTACAATTTTGTTTGTGGTTCATGTTTCACTTTCTTTGAAGAGGATCCCCATACAGGGTCAGGGGCTTTTTCCCCTCTGAGAGATAAGCAAGGCAGAAGCACAACTGGATTTCAAAATAACTGCTTTACTATTCATCTTTGAAGGAGCTGTAAGTTTCTATAAGCTTCAGCCCTACTAAATTCTCAGGAAATTCTATAGTGTTTAAAAGGTTGTTACGGAAATTGGCAATCAGCTTCAAATGTATTGGAAGTGGAAGGTAATGAGAAAATAATACGTATGTTGTCATAACCTAGCGTACCATACATCCCAAAATTATCAATAATGCGCTCCTTTAGAGGAAAATATAAATTGAAAGTAGTGGCAAAACTGTCCATTAACAAATGAATATTTGTTAAACATGTGCACTTAAGGAGATCATAACATAGCCTGTGACCATGTGTCAAATGTTTTCCGAGATAACTGTAACTTGGTGCCCTGCTTGATTGGAATTACTCTGCCCTGTGGCAGTGGGCAGATGTTTGGATGTCACATATTCTTCTTAAATTGCCAAGGGAGGAATGTAGAACAGTACTATTCAGCTTTATAGGTGAGCAAAATGTAGTTTCTGAGGGTGATATTTCTACATGACAAGATGCCTCAATCCTCTGTAGCTTGGAAGAACAGTAGACAAAAACTTGAGTATAAGCTACCCAGGTGTGTGGTAGCCTCTGGGAGTTTCCAGTACTGCTTCTAAGGCAAGAGACAGCTCAGGGAGAGGAGCAGATATAACTGAGGTGAACCTCAGTAATAGCATTGGACAAGCAGACCATTGTTACTTCCTTGCAGAGAGGTGACGGCTTACACACAGGCACACATAATGCTCTTATCAGAACACAGAAGTGAGGTTTTCCTTGTGGAATAAATGCTACAAAATATCTAACAAAATGAGACAGATTTAGTGAATGGAGCAAAATAGAGAATAGAAATTTCAGGAAAGAAGGAGTCTATAATGCAAGGCTCTTTTTTTCTGACCACACTGTTGGGCTATATATAGAGGTAAATTTCCCAGTTCTCTATCTGCCATTCCCCAGCCACCTTGTCCCAGACTTCAGAAAAGTCTTGCTATATCAAGTTTCAATGTCTCATTCCAAGTTAATTCACCTTGCTTTTTTAATTGCAGTATCATTATGAATTTAGATAACTAATATATGCTGGAATACACCACAGCTGATTTCTTAATTGCCTATACCATCAATACAACCGTAGACAATCTTTTCCCCTTTGACCACAGTACCAGACAAAAGTATCTTGGCTGAAGTGTTCCTGATGTAGCCTCACTTTCTTCCTTCTCAGCTGCAATTGCAGTCACCATTCCACAGGATGGTTCCTCAGAATAAGGGCTACCAAAGGACAAAATATGTGAGTAGTAAGTTGTTCTCCCATTATTTTGGGATGTTTTTCCCACTTAAAGAATTGAAGGAAAAGTAAACATGACTGAAAGCACAGTAAGTCAGCTTGAGGAGCAGTTCTGATCACAAGTGATAACAAGATGACTGCAAAGTCATCTGTCATGTCAGATTAAATGAAATAGGGTCTGTCTGTGGTAGATTAAATGCACTTCACTTTGATGAGAAATTAAGATCAGCCAAATGCCATTCTTACCTGAATTTTCGGAAAACCTTGAGTCAAAGGAGTATTATCTGCAATATGTGAACCATTATGCAACTCGAGACCATTTCCTCTCATCCTATCGATTGTTAGTTGGGAGAAGAGACCAACACCTACCTCACTACATCCTCCTTTCCCAACACCTACCTCACTGCATCCTCCTTTCAGGTAGTTGTAGAGAGTGATAAGGTCTCCCCTCAACCTCCTTTTCTCCAGCCTTAACATCCCCAGTTCCCTCAGTTGCTCTTCATAAGACTTGTGCTCTTCATTCTTCATCAGCTTTGTTGCCCTTTTCAGCACCCACTCCAATACCTCAATGCCTTTCTAGTAGTGAAGGGTCCAGAACTGAACACAGGATTCAAGGTCCACTCTAACCAGTGCTGTGTACAAGGGGATGATCACTGCCCTGGTCTTACTGACTGCCCTATTTCTGATACAGGCCATGTTGCTGTTGCCCTTCCTGGCTGCCTGGGCATAAGACGTCTCATTTCAGATGCTGTCAACCAGCACTCCCAGGTCCTTTTCCACTGGGCAGTTTTCTAGCCACTCTTTCCCCAGCCTGTATTATTGCATGCAGTGGTTGTGACCCAAGTGCAGGACCCAGGGCTTTGCCTCATTAAACTCATGCAATTGGCCTTGGTCAGCTCCAGCCTCTCCAGATCCCTCTGCAGAGCCTTTCCTACCCTCCAGCAGATCAACACTCCCAGCCAACTTGATGTTAACTGCAGACTTGCTGAGTGAGCCCTTGATCCGCTCGTCCAAATCATTGATAAAGACATTAAACAGAACTGGCCCAGTTCTGAGCCCTGGTGAACACCATTTGTGACCAGCTGCCAATTGAATTTCACTCCATTCACCACCACCCTCTGGCCTTGGCCATCCAGCTAGCTTTTTACCCAGCAAAGCATACACCCATCCAAGCCATGAGCAGTCAGCTACTCCAGGAGAATGCTGTGGCAAATGGTGTCAAAGCCTTCACTAAAATCAGGTAGACAACATCCACAGCCTTTACCTTATCCACTAGTTGGATCACCTTTTCATAGGAGGAGATCAGGTTAGTCAAGCAGGACCTGCCTTTCATAAACTCAGGCTGACTAAGCCTCATCCCCTGCTTGACCTGTATGTGCCTCAAGATGATTTGCTCCATAAACAGAGTCCCTTAGGAGACAGTCCCGATGGGCAAAGGGGTCCAGAAAAGCTGGACCTTCTCCAAGAAGGAAATCTTGAAGGTGCAGGGGCAGGCTGTCCCCCTGTGCAGAAAGATGAGCCTGAGGGGAAGGTAATGGGCCAGGCTGAACAGAGAGCTTCGGCTGGAACTCAGGAGCTGGAATAGGAGAGTTGATGACCTTTGGAAGAAGGGGCAGGCAGCGCAGGAGGACTACAAGGATGATGTGAGGTTACATAGGGAGAAAATTAGGAGGCTCAAAGCCCAACTAAAACTTAACCTGCTTAGTGCCATAAAAGACAATAATAATAAAAAAATGTTTCTATAAATACATTAGCAACAAAATGAAGGCTAAGGAGAATCTCTATCCTTCAATGACTGCAACAGAAACATAGTGACAAAGGATGAGGAAAAGACTGAGGTACTTAGTGCTTTCTTTGCCTCAGTCTTTAATAGCAAAATCAGTTGTTCTCTGGGTACCAAGCTCCCTGAGCTGGAAGACAGGCATGGGGAACAGAATGAGGCTCCCATAATTTATGGGGAAATGGTTAGTGACCTGCCACAACTTCTTCCAAAAGTCATAATCTCTTTTCTTTGAATAAGGTCTAGCCTTTGCCCCTCAGGACTGCCACCCAAGGGACTGTGTCAACGAGGCTCCTAAAGGGGCCAAAGTCTGCCCTCTGGAAGTCCAAGGTGCAGTTCTGACCCCTCCTTACTTCAGGAATTGAAAACTACCATTTTGTGATTGCTGTGCCCAAGACGGCCTCCAACCATCACATCACACACAAATCCTCCTCTGTTTGCAAACAGCAGGCCCAGTGGGACGCCTTCGCTAGCTGGCTCTCTCACCAGCAGTGTCAGAAAATGATCATACACACACTCCAGGAACCACCTAGACTGTGTCCACTCTACTGCTGTATTTTCAGCAGGCATCTGGCATTTTGTATCCTAGATTCAGCCAGATCCACCATCATTTTATTAACAGGAAGGTATGTAACTTTTATTGAGGCAAACGACATACAACAACTGTTCCCGTTGCTATATCAAAACTATGGGCATAGGAAGTGGAAATACAGCCCTCCTTACTGTCTCTGCATTGCACTATAGCCTGTACCTGTATCACCAAGGAGGGGTTTCACTTGATCAAATGCAGCCCTTTACAGTACAGACACCCATATCTGAGCTTCTTAAGTAAATTCCTCGTATGACTAATGGAAAATGCATAGGTTTCTAGTGTACAAATCATCCTAAAGAAGATTTCTCAAGCAGAGAAAATGAACTGTGCCTATTCCCCACTCATTACAAGTGGAGCCTGGAAAAGCTTGGATACTGCAGATTGTGGTGCTGCCTATGCTTATAGTGATACGAAATTACTTCAGGAATTAAAATTGTCCCTTTATTTAGACATTCTTCAGGCAGAAATATAAAACCCAAACTTTGCCTATTTACAAGATTCGACATGGTCTAAGATAATAGTGCGCTGCACCCAGAAGAGCAAAGCTCTCCTGTGTTGAGAGAAAATTTTTAAAAAGGTGAAGTGAACCATTTTTTCTCATGTACTGTTGTGCAGCCAGTCAGAAATCCACATAGGCAGAAGCTCTTTGAAAAGATATGTTGCTTTTCATTACCTTTGATTATAGCCCTAGTTACAGGTCTCCTCTTGCCTTGTCTATAAAGCTAAGAACATACAATGGCTGTAAGCAGTGATTGACAACCACCACGAGAGAGGTTTTTGGCAAAAAAAATATGAGGCCTGAAAAAAAACACAGCCATTTTTTTCTCTGCTCCTTCTTGTGGTCACAGTCACTACCTCCAACATTCACCTTCCTTCTTCCCAGATCACCTCATCTTCTGGAAAAACACCTAGAATTGTTGGAAGAATTGCTGGAAGAATTGCTGTTCCCAAGTCTTTCAGCTTTCTCCAGGAGGAAGCCAATCAACAGCAGTAAGAGGCAGCCACTTTTATTTATCGCAAGGGAAAAATCAACAGGAATAAATGAAGGTCACATCCACATGAGTGACTTATCTATAGCAGTTACAGCAGCTCAAAGCGGAGCAAATCCCATTTGCAGAGGTGCTTTCTCTGTCTGAGAAGAGCTGTATAGACTGCCTGCCTGGAAGCCCAGCATGTTGTACATGTTTACAGCTTACTGAAGTCTAAGTCTATAGAGAACAATTAGGCTGTCGAATCTGGCCTCTTGTCCCCCACACAGATTAATGTTTCACACACATACTCTTTACTAAACCCTAGAGTGGACAACTTTGCCTATGCAGGTATTCAGCTCACATCTATGCATTAAGGCTTAGGATGACTACTAGAACCTGAATTAAAGCCTGTGTAGAACATTTTAAACATAGTGTAGCCTGTGACAGAGACTTCCTCTGGAGAGCACTTCAGCTATTTCATTACCTTCCCAGCTAAAGAAGTACATCTAATTTAAAGTCTGATTCTGTTTAACTTCAACTACCAGCCGGCAGATACTGTTATTTGAGTTAACAAAGTTGAGAAGCTCCAGACATCTTTTCCTAGCAAAAAAAAAAATATATATATATACAATCATTGAGTTACCTTCTTTCTGATTAGTGCCTAGATCCCACTCCAATTTTTTATCTTCTTGTCTCTTATTTCTCTTATTACTCTCTATTTTGAATTTGGCTGACTGATACAGAAAACCTGCACAAAAATAAACAAATTAAAAAAATTCAACTGCACAAGAAGCCTTTCTGTTTTCAGACTGCTAGGTAATGTACCTCTGTACTAATCTGGGAGATTCTTCTGGTATTAAAATTCCTCAACTGAGATATACTTTTTTATCACTAGTGTTTACTGATAAACTCATAATTGTTCAACCAAAGTGAATTGAACATTTTCCCTGATAGGGGAATGAACATGACCTATTGGCACAGCTTTAAAAGTTACTTGTGAGTTCTACAAGTCATGAGTTTTCAGGCTCATGTAGTTTGCTAGCCCTGCACAGACAGACTTAGGAGGATTCATAACAAATAGGAGAGGATCTGGTTCGAGACCATCTTAAGAACATGAACATGCAAAAGTCCATGGGACATGAAATCCATGCACGGGTCCTGAAGGAGCTGCTGAATGAAGTTGCTAAGCCACTGTCCATCATATTTGAAAAAACATGGCAGTCAGGTGAAGTTCCCGACGACTGGAAAAAGGGAAATATAACCCCCATTTTCAAGAAGGGGAAAATAGATGACCTGGGAAATTACAGACCAGTCAGTCTCACCTCTGTGCCTGGAAAAATCTTGGAGCAGATTCTCCTGGAAGGCATGCTAAGGCACATGAAAAACAACAAGGTGCTTGGTGACAGCCAGCATGGCTTCACTAGGGGGAAATCCTGCCTGACCAATTTGGTGGCCTTCTATAATGGGGCTACAAAAGTGATGGACAGGGGTGGAGCAGCTGACGTCATCTACCTGGACTTGTGCAAAGCATTCAACGCTGTCCTGCACAACATCCTTGTCTCTATATTGGAGAGACATAATTTTGACAGGTGGACCACTCGGTGGATAAAGAACTGGCTGGATGGCCACACACAAAGAGTTGTGGTCAATGGCTCAATGTCCGGCTGGAGACCAGTAACAAGTGGTGTCCATCAGGGGTCGGTGTTGGGACCGGTCTTGTTCAACATCTTTGTCACTGACATGGACAGTGGGATTGAGTGTGCCCTCAGCAAGTTTGTCGATGACACCAAGCTGTGTGGTTCGGTTGATACGCTGTAAGGAAGGAATGCCATCTGGAGGGACCTTGACACGCTTGTGAGGTGGGCTGATGCCAACCTCATGAAGTTCAACCATGCCAAGTGCAAGGTCCTACACCTGGGTCAGAGCAATCCCAGGCACAGCTGCAGGCTGGGCAAGAAGAGATTCAGAGCAGCCCTGTGGAAAACAACTTGGGGTGTTGGTCAATGAGAAAATGAACATGAGCCAGCTTCAATGTGCTCTCGCAGCCCAGAAAGCCAACTGTATCCTGGGCTGCATCAAAAAGAGCGCGACCAGCAGATCAAAGAAGGTGATCCTGCCCCTCTGCTCTGCTCTCATGAGACCTCACTTGGAGTATTGTGTGCAGTTCTGGTGTCCACAACATAAAAAGGACATGGAACTGTTGGAACAAGTCCAGAGGAGGGCCACGAGGATGATCAGGGGACTGGAGCACCTCCCCTATGAAGACAGGCTGAGAAAGTTGGGGCTGCTCAGCCTGGAGAAGAGAAGAATGTGTGGAGACTTCGTAGCAGCCTCCCAGTAGCTGAATGGGGCCTGTAAGGATGCTGGGGAGGGACTCTTCATTATGGACTGTAGTGATAGGACAAGGGGTAATGGATTAAAACTTAAACAGCAGAGGTTTAGACTGGATATAAGGAAGAAATTCTTTACTGTTAGGGTGGTGAGGCACTGGAATGGGTTGCCCAGGGAGGTTGTGAATGCTCCATCCCTGGTGGTGTTCAAGGCCAGGTTGTATGGAGCCTTGGGTGACATGGTTTAGCATGAGGTGTTCCTGGCAGGGGGGTTGGAACTAGATGATCTTAAGGTCCTTTCCAACCCTAACTATTCTATGATTCTATGATTCAAGAACAAACATTATCCATTCAGTCTGTCCTCCTCTGTGACTAAAGAAAGATCTTGTCTTGTGCTAGAAAGAGAATTTTATTTTCCTTAGCACAAAATCTCCGAGTGTATTAGATGACTACCTTATTTATTGAGTCTATTTACTGCTGCTGATAGATTGTATACTAACACAATAAACAGTGTCTTGAGGGAATGAAAAGTATTTCTGCTTTCATTAGGGCTCGAAGTTTTCTTTTTCTGGAAAGATTTTCCTTCTAGGGTCCTCAAGGTGAAAGCAGACACCATTTGGTGCTTTACTATAATAAAGTAAATATTTTCTTCTTCTAATCATATTGACCTTGTGATCGATCACCACTGGAATTTATATTCCAGGGAAACTCAGAAGTTACAGTTTCCCTCTCCAGGAATATAGCTATCTTTCTGAGCTCTACCTGATCCAGAGCTAGTTTAAAATGAATGGAAAACTTTCTTGGTATCAGATTCTGTATGAAGAATGAAAAAGGTGGAATAAATAAGATGTCAGAGATAATTGATATTATATCCCAGAAATGTTATTAAACTGTCAAGCTTCTGATGAATTCACATAAACAGACTTAAAATCAGACTGAGCATTTCTCGTTTTAGTTAGATGCCAGCTTCATTTCTTGTTTGGGAGCAGCAGAAGCTACTGGAAGAAGCCACAAGATATTCCTACACTGCCCAGCAAGCGGGCACTTACCAGTCATGGAGAGGCAAACTCCAAGACAGGTGAGTGAACAAAGTCTACTGGGAGAAGAGCTTAGTAGGGAAAATACTGCTCTCAAGAGATTAGTGTTTCAAGAAGAAAATTAGCTAGCTATGAAGTCAGATAGAGCTATGCTCAGTATGTAACCAGCAAGTCTCAGGACCCCAGGGTCATCTGTTCAATCTTCCCACAAGCACTCTCCCCATCCATTTTCCCATGCCATTCTTGCACCCCTTCCTGTCAGCCTCTGCACACGAGACGAAAGTGCTTCAGATTTTAACCTCTCATTCACTGGGAAGTAGGTCTTTCACCCTCCACCAGGGTTGGAGGAAAGCTAATGAGGTACTGAAAACACGAGGTGGTTTAACTAAATGTCAGGTATCAGATGATCAAGATTCATAAACTCTCCATGGAGACTGGAGTACAGTGAGCTGGCTTATTAACCAGAGGCTCTAATACCCAACAGTCAGTCATGAGTATCTATAATAAAGGGTCATAATTGTCAATGCGAATTTCCTGTACAGGAGCCTCCAAGATTGCTGCAAGGCATTTCATTCATAGAACAAAGAAACAAAACAACAGTGGGAACTCATTACTTCAGAGGTTTTCTAAACTCTTTGGATTGTCTAAAATAAATATTCAAAAGAAATCATAGATGCAGTTTGATCTGTACTAAAGTTGCAGAGAAGTCCAGCAAGGATCCTTCACAGGCATGAGGAAGGACAGCATTACATTTACATACATATTTGTAGAAAACACCGTTGTTCCTGCTTCAGAGCCTAACCTTATATTTTCTGAAGCCTGGAACAGTTGGTGGCAGACAGATCCCTATTATTGCCTGTAGGCATTCCTCAAAATACATCAATTATACTACCCAGTTGCATTTCAGATGAATTATTCTCTGGTTACCAAGGCAACCAAATATGTATAACAAGAACAACCATATTTTTTTGTTCATGCATACCTGGGCTGCCAGAGGAACCTTAGAAAATAGATCACCTGAGCAATGCACATGGAGTCTCTAGGGGACATGGTTCTTATCAATCGTGGGACATCTGCCTGCAGAGCCAGAAACATCACCTCCCACCTCAGTCTGCATAGTGGTGTTTGCAGCACTGGAAAGACCCAAGGGCTTTGGAGACCATTAAATTTCCCAAACAGCATGAGAGGAAGTAGAAGGCAAGCACTGATGGGAAAACAGACCATCCTCATATGTCTGCGGTTAGAAAACAAAGCTTGTGAAGTCCTTATTAAGAAATCTGTGGTTTAAAATGTGTTTTGGCCACACTTCCTGTAAGGAGTAGAAGATGACATACCCTGGTTGACACTTGCAGACAAGTTATGTTCATTATCGGCTAAACTGCATACATTGCTCACAGGCCATCAACAATAATTTTCTTTATATAGGCAAGACTTCAAAGCTAAGAGGAAAGAACAATCTGTAAAGTAGACTTAACACCAAAATACTTCTAATGCTTTTGGTATCAGCTTGTGTGTAGACTAGTCTTACGTGACAAGAGAAAGAAATGGAGAAAATGAATTTAAAAGCTTCTTGAAATAATCTTTTATTCCTCAAGTCATGAAAAAAATAACATTAAAATGGTGACCTGAACAGTCACCTGAAGGCGATACATTTATTGTGAACATCACTTGCCTATCTCTACAGTAATATTTCTTTTGTTGAACTTTAATGGTTATTCAGTAAGTAAGAAATTCAATAAATCATAAAACTCTTCCTGTGACAGTACACTACAACACAGTGTGGAACACCAGTTCTCTAAATGAAGGAATATCATTGAATAGTTTTATATTAGAAAAAGTGTAATATATATTGCCTGGGCATTCTACATTTTAAAGAAGTTTGTGTTTTCCAAAATAGCCACAGCTTAGGAGAAAAATCTGTAGAGAATAAAGGTAAGCAGGAGACATATTTCTGCTTGATATAGGCAGCAAGGTAGGGCCCTACACTCTTGTTTAGGAGGGAGTTTAGACAGCCCTTTGTCCCAAAGTGTTGTATGATTGTTATTCCTTCTTACCTCCAGTTTCAGGTATACTGCTGAACTGTGGCAGGTGTCACAGTGGTATGCCAACTATACAGCCATGAGTATTTATTAGACAAAAGCAGAAGAAGAAACCATATATAACATATATATATCCTAGTTGCACATGAATATATGATGTGTTAATAAAAACTATGTCATAGAGTACCTAGTCCAGACTACAGTTTGGTCCAGTAACAGGGACATTAGACACCTGTTCTCTGACAGCTTGCTATGTCAGTCACACATGGGATGGGATGCAAGGGCACACAGGGAGCCCTGTCCTTCTTCCCACCCCACAAGCTCTGAGCCAAGTTGCAGTGTGGAAGCTGACATAATCACATTGCAAACCAGTGGGTCATCACACCCAATACATAAACAAGAGAACCTTAAAGAGTATAATCCAAGAACAGTAATAGAAAAGCAGGGGCTAGAGGGTAGAAATGAGAGAGTCTAGACAATCTATGATTCTAGAAAGGGCTAAGATTTGGGTTTAAGATAGCACAATGGTCTAATATGAGTTACTAAAGGTATAAAAGGGGTGATCAGCTTCTCCTTACTGCAAAGTGCTGATTTACGTTGTATATAGTTATCTCCCCAAGAAATGTCTATCCGATTTACAATCTATGAAAAGACCTGCAGTGGCTTTACATGCCTTGCACAGCCGGTAGAGCAGGTAAAGGGTGACTACAAGAAAGCTGGAGAGGAACTTTTTAAAAGGACATATAGAGACAGAACAAGGGGGAATGGCTTCCAGCTGAAAGAGGGTAGATTTGGATTAGATATTAGGGAAAAAATCCTTACTGTGAGGGTGGTGAGGCACTAGAACAGGTACCCAGAGAAGTTGTGGATGCCCTGTCCCTGGAAGTGTTCAAGTCCAGGTTGGATGGGGCTTGGAGCAACCTGGTCTAGTGGAAGGTGTCCCTGCCTGTGGCACAGGGGTTGGAACTAGGTGTTCTTTAAGGTCCCTTCCAACCATTCTACAGTGCTGGGATTTTGATGTCCTTTTTCTCTCAGAGGGAAACTCCATAGAGAGAGAGATATTTGTTTAGGGGGCTGGCTAGTAAGGTTGCTGAGGCAAGTTCATATCTCTCAGCAACTCATTCCCAATAAGGGGTCTCTCACATCTCACACCAGTAACTGCATTACTCAACTGTAAAACACTAGCAAAAAGGAAGAAATTTCATCTCTCCAACCTCATTACAACTAGCAAACTTCTGAAGAATATACTGCATTTGACAAACTAGCACACTGCTTTGAAAATAACCTGATAAGGTTTACCTGGTCATACAGCAAACCACAGAAAGACTCTTCAACAGCATTAGCCGAAGCCAGAATCAACCACAAAAGTGAAGAGCTAAGAAAAGGGCTGTATTTTGCTGTCATTGACTGTAGCTAATCACCAGGAGGCTTTTTAAAAGGATGCCTACCTGCTGGAGGAAAACAATTCTAAAAGGTGACCCCGAATATGTACATTTCCCACATCACGAATGTTTACCAGCAATTGATTTGTTTTCAATTCTTAAAGCCCTTCCAGTAAAAGACAAAGATTGATCTTTGCTGCAGTCACCTCTAGAAACCAGCCACCTGCCACAGGCTGGCACTTTGATCAGTATTTGTTATTCTTCTGAAGAAAAGTGTTAAAGATGCTCTTTGACTTGGAAACACATCTATGGTACAACTGGGAAAGCCAATTGACTCTGATCTTTTTGCTGTGGTAGTAACAGCTGTGGCAATGACAAAAACACCAGGTATAAATCACAACTGCATCCCCACCAGGTGCTGCTTAAGAGGACCCTTAGTCCATACCTTTTCCTCCATTCCAGTACAAACAGTCAGTTTATCTAGGTGACTCTATAAAGCTCTTCATAAAACCTCTAGTGACAGGGACTGCACAGAACCCATTCCAATATTTGACTTGAAAAATAGCTTTAATGTCTAGAACAAGAACACATAGCTGTGCTTTAGCCACACTGCTGCAGCAGACACTGACACATGCTGGTCTTTTCCACTCTGCACTTGTACCATGTTAAACCTACCTGAAGGCTATTACTCATTCCTCTAGATTAGACAGCTTCAGTTCTTCCAGGCTTTCCACACAGATTGTGGTTCCTAGAACTCTAAGAGTTCTTGCTATCCTTTTCTAGTCACAGTTGACCATCCTCCCATCCCCCAAATGTCAGTTCTTCAGCACATACAGAGACATACTTTGCCTGCAAGATCTTCTGGCGTCATCTACTGTTCATGCATGCTTGCTCCTTATCTACTTCCCCATCTAGGATTTTCAGGCTTTAGAAATGAGTTGTCTGAGCCTTGAGGCCACAGGGAGATCTGATCATGCCTTTTCTGTGATACCTGATATACTCCACAGGTAATTAAGAATCACTTCAATTAACAAGATTCTCATCTCCTGTATAAAGCATAAGAATCTTGGTCTACAACAGGTTTCTTCGCAGGGAGCTGTACATTAAGGTAGTATAAAGTGCCATCATCTCATTTGCATTTAGGCAACAAAAAATTTCAACAATAATCTGCTGCACTCATCCTATGCTAGTCAGGAATCTTAAGACATTAAGCCCATACACATAGATTTAGGTCTATGTGTGCAAGGATTTGTTTTTAAGATAATAATGGAGGCTACTTAGGAGGACACAATACTTCTTTTTAGATTTCTCCCTTCCCAAGAAATTAGCATTTCTATAACCACAAACTACACAGAAATCAACACATTTTATCTGTAGGATAGACAGTTACCTCCCCACACTTACAGATTAAACTATACATAAAGCTGCTGGGAAAGCATCTAATGCAGTTGTTCAATGTGTGAGGAGGAGGCGGCGTAGAGGGAACAGTGCAAATGAAAGAGGTCCAGTTGCATTTGCTTCCTAAAGCACGCACGAGACAAGCAAGCACAGCATGTTTCATTAGAAACAATGAAATCTCCTTTTCAGCTAACTGGCACTTTGGCAAGGCTGCTGATAGATCAGAAACTCAGAGCACAATTTGTTTGCCATGCTGTAGCCTACTTTTGTTTAATTAGACAGCCACTGTTGAATGTGTTCCTGCTGTCAACAACAAACCTCCAGACCCACATTCACACGTCAGAGTGTGTTTTGTGTGCATGTGTATATGTGTGTACGTGAGCTCTTGCTCATTCTGTGATTAAAAATGTAAGCACCTACTATTTTCAGCCTGAAAGGCAGCCAAGCCCTTTTTGTTCAAGTTGGCACAGGGAAGCCTCCCCGTGCCCATTCCATCGTATTAGCAGCACTCTATAAAATGGCAAAGGAAGATGGATACTTTTTAAACTTTTTGAGCCTGAAATTTGATGGTTTTACTTGCAGCTTTGAAGTAAAGGCAAAACTTGCTTTTGTGCAGGATGCATTCGTGACGTAATTGCAAGCTCTTTGCAGGCAACTGGTCTCCCTTAGCACTGAAAAGGCTCAAAGCTTTTAATTAAGAGCCTGATCTAGCTCCTGCTAAATAAACTGAATCAGATCCTACCCAACCTGCTTCTCAGTAAGGTCCAACAGTTTCACCATAGCTCTAGTAGGAGCATAAATGAGTCTACCCTTGTGCCTTTGGACATTCAGTTTCTATCTTCCAGAAAATATTCTCAGTGGTACAAAGAAAACAAACACTTGCAAACTTAAAAAAATTGACATGGAAACATTGCCTCAGTGATCAGTTCAAATCCTTCCCTGTACCCTTCATCTTTCATGTGCTGAAGTCCCTGATAAGTCTGTTTCCAGCAGTCTTCCATGTTAACTAAGCTGACAGCACCTTCTTCTTGGAGACTCACACTACAGTACATCAAGAGCTGCAGACAAGAGAGGGATCACTGACTTACACAGGAGGACAACAGAGAAATTCAAGTACTTTATAAGACAATGCAGCAATATTTGTAGCTTTTTGGAGGGGTAAAAAGCAGCTCTCCGTTTGCTGAATTTTAAGAAAGCCAACACTTTGCCACAGTTTTGGTTTGTTTTTTATAACCGAACCTTTCTGAAAAATTATTTCTTTTTTTTTCCTTCATTTAAAAACATCATTTGACCAACTTTACTCAGTTATTACATACCTTAATAAATTTCAGCTGAAGAAAAAGTGATCCATCTATCCAATAATTTCTCTATAGGACCACACCTTTTTGCCCTTAGGAAGGCTTGTGGGACTGTCTGGATGCAAAATGTAATATCAGAACTACTTCAGCAAGTGTTGACATGTCTTAATAAATATGAAGTTCGTGCAAAAACACACATACATTCAAGTATGCTCTGTACACTGTATTCAGTAAATGCATACAAAAATACTCACAAAACCCCCAACCTAAATATGACAGTATAAAAATAGCAGCATCACAGCGGAACACATCCTGTACCACTGCAAATTGAAAAGACTCTTATCTCTTGATGCTACCCTCAGCTTCTTCTACCCACTAATGCATTAAACAAAAAAAAAAAGGCATTAAAGTAATATAAAGTACCAAAAGAAACCAGAAGTAATACCATGTTTAAGACATGTGCACTGGCTTTGTTGCCAGAGGTTTCTTAGATCACAGTTCATAAGTTTTGCAGATTCCTATGCCTCACTTGCAGGAATTTGTACCACTTGAATGTCAATTTCTGCATGTTCAATGACTTCTCAAACCTGTCTCCTATTAAGAAGTACAGAGATCTGGGGTTATGGTCTGTGTGTAACTGGGGCAGGGGACTGGGAGAACAGAGGGAAAGAAGCAAAAAGCACAAAATCTTGTGAGGAAGGGAAAAATAAATATATTAAAACATCAGTGTTTCATCTTTATTGCTGTAAATAGTAGGACTGCAATCATAATACCCAGAGATCTCATTAATTACACAGGCTTGTAACAGGTTGCCAAAACCTCTGCAGGAAGTGACTTTGGTTATTTCATTGTTCCAAGCAAGCCCAGCATCCCAGTGGATACTGCCCAGTGCAGTTGAAAGCCTCAAATTTCACACAAACCATTTAAAACACGAAACAAAAAGATCCAGAACAAAAGCTGAGCTGCCAGCTATTTATAGCCAGGTCCTAGTAACTCTAATTGTCATGCTCAAGGTATAATCCCTTATAATTTAGCTGATTTCTGTTTGGACTAATAGATATTATTTTCTGCTTCTCTAAATTGCCCTTGAACTTCAGCTGAGTAGCGTGTTCTGCTTCCCCTCCTGATTAGAACTGTTTAGAATTGCCATGTCCTGTTAAGCAGCTGGTCTGTTTCCCCTCATAGCACGTAAATTGCTTTCCTTCCAATACTAGTTATTTTTAGAAGTAAGAGCTTTTGGATTAAAAAAGAAATATTGCATATCACAACATTTGCTCTCAAGGTTTATGGTTTTTAACCCCTGTGGTGAATCCAACTCATTTACCTTTCTACTATCTTCACCTTTTCACCTCCCACCACTACTTCAGTCACACTAGGCCTACCCTGAAAACAGCTCTAACCTTGTGTAAAGAGGAAGATTAGAAAACAGACAAAGGTGGGTCTGTCAACTGTATAAAACTCAGGAGTGTTTGATTGTACTGTTATAACTCAGCATATTAGATAATTTTTCATCCAAGACTAAATCAGACAATGGTGTTTTCTGAAGGGTGCGTAAAGTCTCAGTGTTTAACTTCCTAAGAGATCAGACTCTTGACATGTGACTTTCAGAGAACTTGAAATCTGTGCACTACTACTAAGAAATTTGTGTGATATGTAAAACAACCTTATTTTTCTTACGAGTTGAAATGTGCACTGTGCTACTAGAGAGAAGTGAGGTGTCCACACCATGGCTTCAGCTTACCCACTGGGGAATCACTGCTGTGTGACAAGCAGATCCACCCAAGTCTTTGCACCAGCACCAGCAACTGCTTAAAGGTTACACTTCAGTGATACACTCTCAGACAGTTTTTTCAGTACTTGCTCCATTAACTCTGGAGCAATAGCAGCCTTGGAGGCAGGCAGAGAGAAATAAAATGGCAAAGCATTAACAGGAAAAAAATGAAGTCCCATTGCTCCCAGCTATTTCCATTGACTGGAAGCGAAGAAACACTAATAAGAGCTTCAGCTTAAAGTGGGCTGTGCATATGTTAAGATGAAATTACGATGTGCATTTTGCATCCTGTATTACAGATTTGAGTCCGGAATGGAGCCAGAGCTGGGCAGTCTTAGCAGTCTGTGGAGCATGTATTAAAAATGGTCCCAAAAGCAATTAGATAAATTGAATGAAATCTGACTTGACAAGCACGGGTCATCCTGTTCTATGAAGGCTCAAGATTGAGACCAAGGGGCCAAACAACTAGTGATTGAAGGGTACAGCTAATTAAAGTGCCTGCTATATTAATATTTATGTTAAAGTTTCCAGTGGCTCTGGCCTTGACCTGGCAGTTGCGTATACAATGTGTGTCCTTCATTTTAATAACTTTCAGCATTATTTCTCATACGGTCATGTAAGTACTTTAAAGAGGATGTTATACCTGCTTTTTCCACACTCAGAACATGGCTGATAAGTGGAAAAAAGGCTAAAGAAAAGCAACAGTAATGTTAGAAATGTAACAGTAAGTTTGAAAACAAGTCCCTTTCCTTTAGCTAGCAGAAAAAATGACAAAGGTAGAAACCACTGCCAATTATTATTGCTTTCTATCCAAAGCTGTCAAAAAATGTCTTTCCATCTTTATGACACTGTATCTTCATGTTATAGGTAGGGAAACTGAGGAACCACTCTGAAGGTTTGTTTGAGAATCACTGCATCTTGGGATACCTACATACCAGTACTCCAGCAGTGCAGACCTCTCCAGCTAAAAGCTAGCAGAGCTGTAGAAGCTTCATATTTATTACAGGGAATTACTTTCTAAGTTCATCAAGTAAGTGTGTGAAAGAGGAAGAGGAGGGGAGAAATTGCTATGTATCAAGCCACAGAAATAAATACAAAATAACTCCCTCTCTAACTTTTCACTCAGTTCAAAATGGAGAATACCAGATGCACTTCAAATAACACAATAGAGCAGTGGTCCACAGGGGCAGGGCTACCCCTTACCGAAGGCCCTGCCAAAATGCTGCCAGCCTTGACATCTACCAGCTTTTTCTGCTGGAAAGCAGGCCTCATGCTCACCTTCTGAGAGAGCCCCACCACCATGCATCATCTTCCCATCGCTCCCAAGCAAAAACAGAGATTTAGTGGTTGGTCCAGGAGCAGAGCCTGGGGCTTCCCTTCCCACTCAAAGGCTGAAACTGCTGAATGGCTGCAAGTGAAAACCCATTTCTCCCACCTCGCATCTTCCACTTCCAGAAAATTTTAATTACATTGGAATTAAAGTTTGGCAACTTCAGCCTGGGTCTGTAATGGACAAGACATTATCTTTCAGAAAATAAATTTTCACAAAAAGAACAATCACTTAATTTAAGTCACCTTCATTTTTTCTTTGCAGAGAGAGAAAAAGATTAGAGAACCTCACAAAGCGCCGCCTATTCTACAGCCCTACTCTGTCAGCAAGACTGCAGACATCTCTGTCCAGATGATTAAGTTTCAAAATATTCGCAGCTATCAGGAACACTGAGTTAGACAATTCACCTATATTAATACAGACTTAGGAATTGTGTCCTGGTCCTCTTTACCTTGATTTGTCTCTGATGTTGACATTTTGCAGCACAAAGGACTAATCAAGGGGGGAGGATAACATTTCTGAGATTCATGTGAGAAGCATGGCACAATCCAGATTCCATTTAAAATTATGCATATAGAGGGATGAATAAAGTGCTCCTACCTGGATGTTTTCATGACAAATTTTAATAATCCTTTTAATTATACTTCTATTTTAGGTAACAAGAGGGTACATGGTATTTTATGTACAGTCTGTAGAACTAGGTGCAAACACTGGCTTTTCTGGCATTTGGCCTCTGTGTCTGAGAGAGTTACAAAGCTTCAGTAGCCATGCCAGCATGCGTCATTGTTTGTACCTGCTGCAATTCAGTTGTTACAGCAGCAGTTGCAGCAATTCAGCAAGTAAAACACCTATTTTAATGTCTGTTTTATTACTAAGACAGATAAAATGTGTGCAAGTAGTGCTCAGGAAACCAGCGTATAACTGTACATGTGAATTAGAAACTAAAGTATTATCTAGACGAACTCATTAGCATTTACAGGAATGGCTAAGCAGATTTGTTTCCCCTATCTGTTGTGCTGCTCTCTACACAGGAGCCATTTGTTCTGAGTCTCTTTCAGCAATTTACCAGAAGAAAACAAACAGATAAAATGGCAGTGTTGGGTGGATGAACAGTTCGTGGCAAACAACACTAATATCCCTACAGAATATGCAAGAATACTAAAATATTTGTCTGCTATATGCCTTCCAACAGATTTGATATTTCATGCACCACGATGCTTCCCAGGCTTTGTAAACAGGATGCAGGAAAATGACTTTTCAGTCCTGGACCCACAAAGGGACTTTGACATCCCTAACTCCCACCCTCAGGTGCCACTCATCTCCTGCGCATCTCAGTTTTCAACATACTGGTTTTCCTGCCTCAGGAATCTGTGACAGTTTTGAGCACCTCAAGCGTATTTCTTCCAGGATCAAAGACATAGCAGCTGTGTCCACTTCTTCCTTGGGGTGCTGTTCTCATTCTGCACCTCTGGCTTCCTGCAAGGCACAGTCCTACAGAGACACATAGGACTACAACAGCTACTGCCACAGCATGAGGATAGCATCACTTACAAGCATAAGCTTGATCTAGAAGAAGCACTTACAATGCAAACTATAGAAACCCTTCCCAGACCTCCTCAGATGACCACTCAGCATGAGCAGTGCTCCATAAACAGGGGGTTCAGCAGAATAGGGATGTCTAGAAATCTAGAGACAAGGAAGGGAGCCAAACAACTCTCAGTAAACATAGACTACAGAGGTGTTCAGGTCAGTTCAGAAACAGCGGAGGAGGATCTGATAGTTGATTAGTTGACTTTGCATAACTGGATATTGAATAATATTCTGTGTAAATATTACCACTTCTCCATGTGCCTCCCAGTTGCCAATGCACCTAAGTTCTGGCTTTCCAGAACCACTTGGGGTGTTTTTCCTCAACCTGTAATTCAAAACTATTGCACAGGTAACACACAGATAAAGCAGTGTTTCTGCTTCTCTGTACACTATAAAGTCCCTTGCTTCTTATTAAACATTGTATAGCACAGTGAGTAGTATTTGAAGTACTATGGGCAACTTTCAAACTCATTTTTTTTTGTCAAAAGGAATTCCTTATATTGATTGTTTTCTTAGTTCTATATCCTTACATATTTTTTTCTGTGCTAAAATAGAAATGCATTATTGTTACAAGGTCATTAATGAGAGATGTCTCTCTTTTGAGTCATGATCCAATATGCAAGCTGTGCCATTGTGCTGCTCTGGGCCTGAGGAAGATGGTGTTTCAGCCATTTCAACCTATTTGCAAACTTTTCCAGCAAAAGCCCTCCAACATGAAAATCCTTAGGAAGGCAAATGGCAATTCTCAGTGACTAAAATGACAGACCTGCTGTCTGTCCCTACATACAGTGGTGCTACCACCAGGGATGTAGGAAGTGTATCTCAGTTCTGCATAACTAGTAGCAAAGTTAGATTTGGTTTTCAAAACCTTTCCCCATACCAAGCCTGGCTCCAGGCCATTCCCAGCCATGTGGAGTGGGTGGAGTTTGGTCTTCCAAGATGTTCCTTCATAAATAAATAAACACATAAATAATCCCAGCAAGCTCCAGAGCAGATCCATACATCCCATGGGCAATGAGACAACACCCCAATTCTGTCTGAGCTCCCTGCTCAGTGTGCATGCTACACATGCACAGAAGCACTCTTAAAGCTATGTTCTTACCACCTCCTCACTCCTATGCTCCAGCTCTTTGGGCCAATGAAACCCTACATTACATATTAAGAGCAGGGAATTACATATGTAAAATCAAGTACTGTAGGTTGATTTTAGATAAGAACTATTGAGTTATCATGACAAAGATTCCCCTCATGTGTGAGCCCTATGCACAAAGTACTTCTCTTCCAGAAAAAAAGAAACAGAACTGCAAAATAAACAGCCACTCCTTTTGTTCTAAAGGAGTAGAAATATTTTGCTATAAACCAATCTTTTCTCCCCATTTCTAATTTAATTTTCTTCCCATACATTAAAATATCTAGACCTGACTGACTGATGAGCTTCAGATGCTTGCATTCCAGCTCCTAAATACCTGCTTTCTTTCTGAGCTCCTCCAGACAAGCACAGAAGGAGTACGTTGGATTTCCTTCACGAGCTCAGCACACCGTCAAGACACTGCAGAAAACACAAAAATACATGCACCAGATATCAGCATCAAGCCTAACAACACACTCCAGCACAATACCTCTCCTTGTAAGAAGAAATGTCGGGGACCTTAAAGCAAGCAGTTAATTCCTTGGTTGAAAACAAGTCTTCACAACTTCTGAGACAGAAATAAGATAGGTGACTAACTCTAGCCTCCCAGTTAGAGCTTCCCTTGTCTTGTTTTTATTTGTTTTAAGCATTCTAAAAATGACAGGCTGAAGACTTAAACAATACTGATGTTTTAATTTGTGATATAAATCATGTAACTGTCTGCAGATATCCAAAAGAACCAAGCCCTTACCACATGCTCCACACTGGTTGAGTATTAATAATGCTGTCCACAGGCTGCTTTTTAGAAAAAAAACATCCCTTGGTTATATAAAGAAGAGTAAAAAATTAAATCTGTTGTTGAGGAGAATAAACAGGATTCTTTAAAGGTTAAAGAATCCAATCATCTACTTAATTTACTTGAAGCTAAACAGTGCCGGCTATCAAACAGCCTAATTAAAATCTACCTGGAAGAAAGTCAATAGTTTGCATATCAAGGAATACATCACTAAGGAATGCACATCTTGTAGAAACTGGAACAGAATATGCATAAGTTGATCATTTTAAGGTATTAAGTGCTAGGGTTTAGACACTGACTGCAGAAGCATATGGCACAGTGTTGCAGATTCAGAGAGCCACATACTGAATGAAGGGGGAAGGTGGGGCTGGAACAAAAGAGAAGGTATCTGCCTCTATACACAAACGAGTCAGACTTGTCTGACAGACAGCTATAATTGAATGTCAAATTCATTTGATGTTTCCCAGTTTCCTCACACAAAGCAAATTTTGCACTTCCACGTCTCCGGTCCTTATCACCTTTCCTGGTCCATTGCAAAGTCCAATTGTTTGAAAGACAACAGGGAAGCTAACAGTGGGATGTGACTGGAGCAACAATCTTCTGGTGGATATTTCTGCAGCTCAGCTGGTTATCTAATTGTAGAGAAGGAAAACTAGCTTTTTCAATGTGTTGCATTTAGAAACTTAGAAGGTCTCTCTTTCAAGTATTTGTCAAGAGTTCTGCCTCATAACTGTGATGTTTTTTGCCTGCTAAAATACAACAAAAACACCCAAGTTTTGACTAGCTGAAAAAACCCAGTAAACAACCAGCACATGAAAGTACTGCCTGTAATCTTACTTGAGAAAGTGTTATAACTGAGTTGAAGACAATATGAGAATTTGGCCTTAATTCTTTCCCCTGCTAAATGCAAGAAGATAACGTGTCAAACCCCTACTAAGTTACTAATTAGCTCACCCAGGTACCAATCTCTTATCCAGCGATTTTTTTACTGCCTGTCTTGACTCAGACTAGTCTCAAGGGTTCATGTTTCCATTCATGTTTTCATTCCAAAGTTAACATAACAGCACCAAGTTAACTCTCACATAAATTAACAGGACATTTAGGATCTCTGGTGGAATCCCAAATTATGTAGCGCAGCAGCAGGTAAAATCTTTGACAAGTGAACATCTAACATTTGTGAAGCAGCTACATGAGCAATCCCCTGGAAAGAGGGAACTGAACTTCCATCTTCACATGGCTGTGGCCTCCCAGCTGAAGCTGTCTTCAGATTTCAGAGCCAGGCTGATCAAAGGGAACTCCTCTCCCCCTCTCTGCACAGAACTTGCTCTCTGCATGGCTGACATGCCTTTAGTAGCATCTCTCAGTGATTTACAGCCATGCTTTAGGAGCAAAGAGTCAGTCAAACCTGCACCACAGCTCAACGGAATTGCTTGAAGCTGAATAAACTGGCACATTGATGCCAAGAAGAGAACAAAATCTCTTTGCAGGCAAAACCACAATGCTTAGACAGAAACACAAATGTGAAAGCTCTCTGAAGATCCTCCCCTAACCAGAGCTAAGCGTTCAGTGCAGAAATAAGAGTTGCTGTGTTGCAAGTGGGCATATTTTCATTTTCTTTCTCACATAGAGAGCATACCCCAATATAACTTTCAAATCAGTAGTTTACAATGAATGGCCAACTGTTTATCCAGAAAGCCAAAAGACCTTTCTGAAGCTCACTGAAAACATCAGCAAAACTTGTGGCAATGTCTGTCTGAGCAAGAGTGATCTATCAGGTAAAGATTTTACATTTCCTTTCCTCTCTGTTTTTCTCAAACAGCTTCTGGTCAGGGCTTGGACACCCTCCCCAACCTCTTTCCTTTGGTGCCAGCTGCTCCCACAGCCCTGATGGCCCTCTCACAGCAGCCCAATGCTGTCATCTCAGCATGTTTCCTCACGCATGTCTCTGGTATGAGGAGAGGAGCAGCATGTCTCCTGCTGGTGGAGAGATGAGAAGAGGCATGAGGCCCAGACAACAGCTGGGGAAGAAAAGGCAATTCCTGACTCTGGAACGGGGGTTTGAGAGGGAAATCACCTTCTCCTACAGCACTGCCAGCCAGCCTCAGCCCTGCTGTGATTTGCAGGAGGAGCAGCCTCTTCCCCCCAAAAGCTGAATCCCTGTTGCAAGTACCCATAGCTTTTAACAGAGCTTTACTCATTCCCATTTCACAAATGCTTCTGATTCCTATGAGCAGGCTATGTGCACTCCCAATACTGTCCCTGCTGCCAGAAATACTACAGTTACATTAACATGGGGCTGGATCCAGCTAATTAGTCCTGACTGATAACTGGAATCATTAGCCTTGCCTCAAAGGAGGAGTACTTTGGCCAAGAATTGCTCTGTTTAGGGACAGTCATTCTGCTCTGGTCCCAGGATTAGTGCTGGTCTAGCTCTGGCTTAGCTGCAGATGTCCCTGTTAAAGACAAACAACAACAAATAAGATGCTCTGCACTTGTCTATGACAATTGGCAGAAAAACAGGGTGCACCTCAACTGCAAAAAAGACTTTCTTTTTTGGACATCTGAATGAGAGGTTTCAAAAAATGTTGACATTCTTCTTTTTAATCCAATTTTAATTAAAATTAATTTTAAAATTATTTCAAAATAGAACTTTAAAGTAGAAGTTGTTTTGGAAGGTGAAAATCTCATTCAAAAATGTTACCCTGGGGAAGCCCTCCTCTTTGTTGCACTTAAAGTGTACCAGTTGGCATTTCTTCCTGGCTTGTTAAGCGGCACTCCAGCTGCTTCCATCGCCTACAGCAGCTCAAGAAGCCAGAGCTGGGTGCTCCATAGAGGTGCACAGCTACAGACCTGAGGCAAAGGTCACAAGCTGCAACAGGAGAAATGCCAGTTGGCTACAAGGGCAGAAAAAACATCGATAGGACTAGTAACACACTGTAAAAGGCTGTCTGGAGAGGCTGTGTGATCTCATTTTGCAGAGGTGTTCATGCTTGCTTGGGGCAGGCTGAGCAACCCAAGCTCATAGTGTTAGCCCTGCTTTGGACAGCTTGTCAGGCTTAAAACGACCCGCATTGGTTACCTCCAGCTTATTCTGTGGCTAAAGTATGGCCCATTAGAACAATTTAAATGCTATCAGCTGTACTTTATTCTTCAAAATCATTTCAGGCAGCTTTATATTAGCTAAAGCACCTTATCAGTTCTGTACAGCAAGTGTCTCCTGGTGGCTGAAATGAAGAAGGCTGATGTTTTCTAAAACTGGATTATGTAAACTGCAAAACTGAAATGACATGAAAAATCACCTGTGTCTTCATTAAATTTCAAACAAAAGTTCTCTGGCAACATTTAAATAGATTTAAAATTTAATAGGAAGCTTCCGAAATACTGGTTTTACATAACAGAACAATAAATCCTAAAACATCAATGCTTTCCAAACTTCAACATAATTTTAATTCCTGTCATGCAACTAAAAACTATGACAAAGCTTGTAAAGGACTGATGAGGTGCAATATACAGAAGAAATAACAGGTTCACAAAACAGCTTTCAAATTATTACATTATTTTCATTATGACTGTTGTCATATACTCATGTACAGTTGCATAATAATTCAGAGAAATGAGTAACATTAGAACTTACTTAGTGAAAAAAATCCTTATCTATTTATTGTCTAACTATACTTCAGATATTACATATCAGAAATTACTTTAAGTAGCTTGCAGACACACTCTTCCTCACTCCTAGAAGATACCCAATTGGAATTTGCTGTGTTTTGCCCATGCTCAGACTGACTCACTGCTTGCAGGTTGTACTTCAGAGACAGGCTCAGCTGAGGCAAGCCAGCTTCAAACCTCTGAATTCTCTCACAAATGACAGCTGACTGTCCCACTACACCTCATTAAGTTGTGCCATTATCGCAAAGTTAAACAGCCTTTTCTGTCACCAAAATCATTCCTTCCTGTTTATAACTTGTCACTGTGACTTGGTTTTGGTCTTATTTCCATAAAAATGTCTTACCACTCTCCTCTTAAAACAATATTCCATGCAATCGGCTGCCCTAAAACCCTTTCTGAAACATACAAAAGACCGGGAGGTTTTGGAGTAGCCTCTCTCGTCTATAGATTCTACCAAGTAACCTCTGTTAGGAGATATCAATGCAAAAAGTTGCTACAGGAAAAAAAAACCCAAACCAAAAAACAGAAAACACAAAACACCATTACACTGTATAGGACCTCTCACATTTTATAAAGAAGAAGTTTGAGTATAAGCAAGGATGTCTCCAGAGGTTTTATTCCTTTCTAGCAGACCCCTATATTCATGCTTACACTGAACTGCATCCTTCATTGTCATTTCACTCAGCCAATTCTGAGCAGCAAAGGACAAACCTGAAGTAACCAAGAACCACTCTGAACTCAACAAGCTGTATTTTTGTCAAGGACTTTGTATTGCAGCAGTTTTTTTTTCCAGGAAAAATGATTTTTAAAAGCAATTCTTACTATGTGATTTCCATAAAGAGTAGAAATGGAAAAGACATTTTCAGGGTGGCTGCAATTTGTCCTGTTAAGACAGGATGGAGCCACAGCTTGGTCTTTGATTGATTGTTTGCAGTAAGTACTGAGCCTCCAGAAGAGGCTATATGCTCTAGAGGCTAATATTTTGGTAATATCTGGACTTTCATCTCCGTAATCAAAGGTAATGGGTTTTTTTTACTGAAAATCTGTTAATTAAGTTAAGGTTTATTAAAGACTTGAAACAAAAAAGACTTTACACTCAAAATTCCCAAGAGAATTGCTTACACAGACATACCACTAGAAAGGGGGAAAGCATTGAAAAATGCTGATCACTGCAACAGCGATAAAAGTCATGCTGGAACCCTGACAGAACCTGAAAGGCTGCAACAAATCATCAGCCAGACTGCTCCAGTGCCCAACCCCACTCTGAGCACAGAGACCTCCACCTTTTCACACTCTTGCTCCAGCTGGTTCTGGCCACACTGGGGGGTTAGGAAGACATGCGAGTTTCAAGTGACTCCAACTCTAACATCTCCTCCTTCTAATCATGCTTTCTACCCACACATTTGGCTACTTTGGATTAAGAAGCAATGCAAAAAGCCTCTGAAAAATAAACCCATTAAAAGTAGCTTACTGTTCTCTTATTCTGAGCGTTGATGTACTTGATAAGCAGGCAACAGATATGTGAGACTGCTTTTTCCATTGCTGCACTTTGCAGAAGATACCTGACTAAAAAGTGAAACTCCTAGGAAAGGGCAGATCTGCACCTGACTGAACAAATTCTGCTTTACCACTTGGGCTTGTTGTCCAAAAATTAGAGAACAGGCATTTCTTCAATGTACCCCTCAATGTGGATGCACTTATTTTATAATGCCTACATCAGTAGTTTACTAGATCTTGCGGAATTATCACAAATCAGCAATAGTGCTTTTCATTCAAAGAAATCAGGAACTGGGAGAAACATATCATACTGAAGCAGAAGGCCATAATTCTGATTTATGGTGAATATCTCCAGCTAATCTGTGTTAGAAGATTACCTGTATGAGAGGGCAAGAATATAGGTGTGCTGTTCCTTACTTGGTGGTGGCAGCACAGGAAATGTGTTTAGAAGAATACACTGGGTTGTATCATAACTACTGGGACAAAAAAAAAATGAACGTGTGTCTTCTTAAGTCAAATTCTTCATGGATTTAGATCAGAAGCCTCACTGAAGTCAGCAGACCACATCACTCTCATGGAAGACCATGGATTTTCCACTGATTACATCAACAGCTGCAAATTTTTCCTATGCCTGCAAGTCTCTGTACTTTTTGAAGCTCCTGTAGTGCTGACCTCCCAAGTCAGACCCACAGAGTACAACTCAGTGCAGCAGCACAGATACCAAGGACAGAAGCCCACAGAAAAATGGGGGGAAAACATGACCAAGTATCCTTGGAAAACTGACTGCAATTATATTTAGATATTGCAGAGATCTCTACATTTCAAAGAAAAGAATGAATCTTAGAAGTAATCAAATCTGATATAGCATTGTTGCTTCACTGCCCCTTCCTTGACCCTTAGAACTTTCTTTGGGCCATTGGGAACCACTTTCTTGGAGCTGCCTTGCAAGCTCCTGCTTTGCTGCAGTTCAGCCAACAACCTCACCCTTAGAAAATAAAGGAAGAGAGGGAAAGAGCTGAAAAAGAAATAGCTGCACACAATTAATTGTAACTACTGTTTGCAGCTGCATTTGCAAAGCTAGATAGTATTACAGTTCTGGGTACAAAAAGTAATGTGGAATGTATCCTTTTTTATAGCTGGTTCCAAACTCCCACTAATACTGAGCTTCAAACATAAAAAAGGGGAGAGTCTTACTATATTTACTCCCAAGTACAGGAGCTGGCAAAATGCCATCATACATTTCAGAAAGAAGTCAGTAACTCTTGAAAAAGCACGCAGTCAACATAATACCTCAGAAAATAAAGAAGGTGGCTATTTGTATGAGAATGCCAAGTTAGCACACTCAGCCTGAAAAACTCCCCCTTCCCTGTTACAAGCAACTTCATTCCAGGGCGAACGTGCCATCTTCTCATACGAGAACACAACGAAAAAGCACAGCACAGCAAAGCAAAGTAAGAATGCACATTACTCCTAGTCCGTGAGAACAAACATTAAAAGGAAGGGATTGTGCCAAAAATCCCTCTTACTGTCACGTATTGAACAAAGACTTTGTCTCCACTGAACATTTTTCCTATACATTGTACTCAGCATGTCAAAGGTTTGTTGGGGGAAAAAAAAACAACAAAATAAAGCAAAATTGTATTCAAAGCTTTGGTTTCTTCTTGCTTCCTTTTCATATTTAAGATGTTGAAAACTCAGGTACTATCTTTGCATACACCATTATTCATCTTTAATTTAATAAATGATCTCTTCAATGTATTAATGGTTAGCAGTGCATATAAATTAGCATTTATAAAAATCAATTACATTGTCTCATAAGACAGAGGAGAAACCAAGACCTTCATCACTGGATCATTTGTATTTATCTGTTAATTATAAACCTTAATTGTCTCTTCTTATCAGGTTAATTTGCATAAATTGCATAAGTTTAACGTTTAACAGGTTTTAATACCAGAATACAATTATTCTTTAAACATTCTTTCTTGAAATATTCATTATTAATCATAGCATTAAAATTAGAAGTTCTGATAATTGACCTTGGCTTCTCCTTGGCTCATCATCATCTGTCCATTGAGGTCATTTATCTCATGATTATGCATGCTTTGTGGATTCTTATTACTGATGTGCTCAGTTTTAATTGTACTTTACAGCCTGTCAGATTTCTCTGAATTTTGACTTAAAGCAGAATATTATGCATGGTTCCACAAAAGTGGACTTTTTATAGTATAGCCATCCTTTTAGCATACCTATACATAATGGCACAGTGGGTGATGGGACTCTATATCTGGAGTACCTGGACTACTAGGTACAACTATTTCTATCCTGGTGAAGAAAGCTTTGTTTTTGTTGGATGACTTATTAAGTGAAACATGTAAGCTCCAAGGTAGACTTAGAGGGAAAAAAAAAGAATTAACCAGGTATTATGTTTGGCAGATCATCTAATAGCCTCTTGCTCTTCATAACTGACCAGACATCTCTAATTGCCCTTCTCACTAGCTTTTTCTTTAGAGATTGTGGTTTATTGAGCCTAGGAGGTAATGAAATAAGAGAAGACCATGACAGATATATTCAGTTGAATTTGGCTGACTTGAATGTAAATATCTTTAGAAAATGCATGCAGGGCAGAGGTGAAAAACAAGTGGGTTTTCTCCTCTGCAAGATCATTCACTAAGTCTCACATACAGGGATTTACTGTACTGGATTTTTTTTCCAGTCAAAATCATGCATATTACTTGGTTAAGAAAATATTTTAGATATGAGATGTGCTTCTAAGTAGAGACTACCATTTAAAAAACATTAAACTAGGCTTTCTTATATTGTCTACAGCTGTGGTTATTAAAATGCCAGAGGTGCTTCATGTCAATAGCATCTGAGTTCAATGCCTGTTCTCCTAAATGAGTGAGCCTAGTAAGGAAACACTGAATCCAGTATCGACTTGAAATTAGCGTTATCTCCTATGACTTGACTCTTTTCCCTTAGCAGGTTCAAAGCTACCATACTCTTGAGAAGCATCACTGATGTATTTCCAGCCAGTTGCTGGCACCAGAATTTCGTAAGAAGTTCAATTTCTGAATTCAAATAAAACCTGAGGGTGACTCTGTGCAAATCATTTTTCTGCACCAATAGCTTTCTTCTGCTGGGATTTCTGATGCAAAAGCATATGCATGAATCAGTGGAAAAAATTCAGTAATGGGCATTACCATCACTACACCTGATCTGGTATATCTCCATTATAATCTATCTATCCGAGAGCAGGCAGCTTATGACTCCTAAATACATATCTAGTGGGGAGCCAAAGGAGAATTGGTCAGATTACTATTAGGTTGCACAAAGTAGAAGTCATGCAAATAGTAGCAAATTGCCAGTGCTTCCTCACAGTCTTTCAGATGACTAATTGAAGGAATGTATTGATCAGTTGTTAGTCAGGTCCATCATCTTTGTAATAACTCAAGCCTGCTTCTTGATCTGTAAAAGGAGATCAATTCCTGCCACTGACTTGGAGAATGCTGCTTTTTTTTTCTGCACACAGGTCTAGCTACAGCTATCCACTTCATCTCAAAGTCAGATCGCTAGAAAGTGCTTTGCTTAAACGACACCTTGATGCCTGATTTACTAGGTGGACATCTTTTATGTAAATATATTAACCACCTTGATTTACATTTAAGAGAAGGATGGCAGTATCTTGGGCATGTCATTCTTTCATCACCTCATCTGGGCAGAAAAGCCTGAAGCAAGAAGCATTCCTCTGCCACCTAGGACACCTTGCAGAAATACTAAAGATCCCTGATATAGGCAAAATTCTTCAGAGGAAAGTCCCGTGAATACGCCAATCAGAAACACTATGGGGAAGCTGTGCCTTGCACATGTGCTGGACATTCTCCAAGTGAGGGATTCCAGTTGGGCTTTTGCTGTACTTGAGAGTTCCTGTACCTCCACTGCTCATGTCCCCTGGGCCCAGTTCTCCCCATGAGCACATTAGCAGCACTTCCCCATGACAGAGAAGCAGGAATAAACAGATAACTGCAGCTTAAGCATCTGCTGCCTCAAGGACCAAGAGTCAAAACCTTTAATAATAGTTCCACCCACATTAATAGCTATAATCTACTCCCTTTATTGTACAATGTGAACATTAAAATGTCACGGAAACCTGCAGACTGTCAGATGTTGTTTTAAAGGCAGTTTTCTGTTACTCTCACCCTCTATTTGGTTTCCTTCCGAGGAAACCGATCTAACCACAACAGGGCTGTATTCCAGGTGGATCTATTATCACCATCCAGCAGCTCCAAGCACATGGCAGCGTGCCATTATAAAACCTGCATACTACAAAACTATGGTCAGCTTCCCAGCTGCTTATCCACAGCAGATCTAATCCTACCCTGAACCACACTCTGCAAGATGATAGCCACTCTCTTAAGATACCTGCAACATAAGCTAATCAAGTAATCAAGTGTGATATTTCTGGGCTTTTGTCTACAAAGTTCACCTAGCAGATAATACTTATAGAGGTTTTCAGGGAGTTCTGAGTACTGGCCAGCTAAGAATGAGCAGACAGGATAACCCATGTGCTATATTCTGTCCATGTTCCCTGTGATTTCATGAGCCTTTTGTCAAAGATGTCACATACGTTTTTCTCAGACTACAGATTTTCCCTTCTATCTACAGAGAAACTCATTCAGCAGCTTTTCAGCTGCTGGACTCAATGCCTGAAATTTCATTTAAAAAATAAATAAATTAAGGAGAGAACCTGCAACACTGGAATATTTGGCTCTTTTTGTGGTTCAGATAATCGAAATCTAGGTTGCCCAGACTACTTCCTCTGGGTATGTCATCAGCTTTTAGCTTCTTCCCTTCTGCAAAACACCTCCCCCTAAGTCTGTTTCCAAGCCCCTCTGCTGCTCTTGTGCCTTGCATGCCAACGAATTGCAAATTTACCTCCCTTCTACAGAGCTATTTATCTGTCTCCTTATGTTTCCACTTCTTCATCAGTCTTTTCCAACATATCTACATGGGTGTCCAGGGACAGCTTAAATTGGAAGGATTCTTCTAGTTAAACAGCAAACATTTTTTTGCACTTTGAGTAACTCTTTTCTGTATATCCTTTTTCAGCTACCAGAGCAGGTGCCGAGATGTTAAACCACATCATCATTGTAACTGCTGGAAACACCAGCTATCAAAATCATTTACCTTCATCATTCTATCAATTATGTCATCCCCAACCTCATTGCTTTAAGTCATTCTGTTGGTTCTCTTCTTTAATGCATCTTCAGCTGTAAGCATAGAAATGTAGAATGGTTTGGGTTGGAAGGCACCTTAAAGATCATCTGGTTCCAACCCCCCTGCCATGGACAAGGACACCTTCCACTAGACCAGGTTGGTTAAAGCTTTATCCAATTTGACCTTGAATAATCCCAGGGATGGGGCAGCCACAGTTTCTGTGGGCAACCTGCTCCAATGCCTCACCACCCTCACAGTAAAGAGTTTCTTTCTTATATGTAATAAAAATCTACCCTCTTTCAGTTTAAAGCTATTACCCCTTGTCCTGTCAAGGACAATGGCTTACAAACTTCATCCTCCAGTTCCCTCAGGACCCATGGACGTATCTCATCAGGTCTCATGGATTTGCGCACCTGCAGGTTCCTTAGATGCTATTGAACCTGTTTTCCTGAAGTGGACAGCTCTTCATTCTCCCAGTCCCTGCCTTTGCCTTCTGCAACTTGAGCAGTGGGGCTGAAGCACTTGCTGATGAAGACTGAGGCAAAAAGAGTAATTCTCCATATCCTCAGTAATCACATCTCCTGTTTCCTGTCAGGGAGTCCCAGTTTTCCTTCATCTTCCTTTTACCCCTGACATACTTATAGCAGCTTTTCTTGTTGCCCTGGATGTCCCTGGCCATATTTACTTCTGTCAAGGTACATCATATTTCTGTTCAAAGCAGCCAGGAAGATGGTAGCTACTTTATGCATACAGTTATCACAGAAGAAAACATGCTCACATAATCACACAACTTTCTCCCTCCCCAAACGTACTTCAATGGCATTAATCAGACCTGTAACCTTTTTGAATCAAGAGTTGAGCCACCATGATGTACAGTGGCCAGGGTTGAGTCCTGCTGGATATTTCCAAGAATGATCACTGACACAATGATGATCACTTTGATAACAAATGACAATTGCTCCCAATTTCTCAAGGTTTCTGTTGACAAATAACCTGTTTAAAAAATACACAGCTCTTAGATCTCCTGTGAAGAAGCTTGGCACTCTTTTCAGCTGTTACTTTTCATAAATAGACCACCCTTTCAATACAGCAAATTCAAACTTTTGAGAATCCCGTTTTAAGAGGTAGAGTGGGTTAAGTCTCTGAAAAAACTAGACCCAGGTGACTTTGGCTCTAGAGTGCAGAAGACCGAGGTCTTACTCTATTGCCAAAGCTTAAGTTCTCAAATTCCCTTGCCATGACTGTATTGCATTCATCTGTTATAACACAGGATGAACAGGCTTAACCCTGAAACAATATTTTACTAGTCTCAATTCTAAGAATTTTTCCCTGTTTGCCTCTAGAACATACTGACAAATACTAAATCCTTTTTTTGTGCCTGTATAGAGCTTCATCCATTACATTTATGGAGGAAAAAAAAAATCTATGCTGACTTCTAAGAAAACTGAGGCCAAGTTTGTTTTCTTAAGTCTTACATCTATATGACAGAATACTCTGATCCCTTTCTTTTCCTGGAATACAAGCAGGTTTCATGTTTCCTGTGTGTATAATAAAAGTAGTTACCCTCTGGCCAACTCAGATTGTTGTTTCTGAAAATTGTTTTTCTCTCTGGTTTTATTGGGCAATGCAATTATTTGAATTGCAAGAGCACTGTCTGAACAAACCTGGGATATCAAACCTACCAGCTCACAGATTTCCTAGATAGTCAGGGGCTGTAACAAAGCTTGCTATCTTTTTCTTTGCATAACAAGCCAATAAAAGTGCAGGCACTGAAAGAACCAGTTTGTGCTGTTGAGACATGTGCATTTTAAAACCCAATAACACAGTTGTTATGAGGCACTTTAATATTTAACGTGCGGATTAAGTGCATATTTAATAACTCGTGCATGAATGCAACTCATGCACACAGCAGCACCTACTTTGCTTTAACGCAACGTCCCTTCAACCACAAGTTGAAGCAGGGAAAACAGCATTCCTTGGTGAATTTATAATCCTTGCAGCTGAGAGGGATATCAGATCCTTGCTACATCACAAGGAGAGTTTACATTCATCTTCTAAATGCTTACCTCCCGTTTCGACCCCTAACGAAGAAAACTGTCAGCAAAAGAATTATGGACAACACATCAATGACTGGCAGTGGCAACACTGTCCCCTACAGTGTGTGAAACAGAAAACCAGTTCATATCTTGCTCTAGAAAGGCAGGTAAAGAAAACCAGAGGCAGAGGAAAATCCAGAAAAGTAGCTAGACCTTTTTTGAAAGCAGGCAATGAATACCAACAAACCAGGGGCAATGAAGTCACACTCCGCAACTTCTCAAACCACTCTGCAGCAGGGACTGACATAGAATCATAGAGAGATTTGCTTTGCAGGAAGGGTCACGGTAAGATATTCTGATGCATGGGACACTTCTGATTTTTCTGAGCTTCTCTGGTTCCCCCTCAGCTGCCACTGTGCAAAGCTGTTCTACTTAGCAGCAAGCAAAAAATCCACCTTCTTCCTACTCTTAGTGACTACATGCTTAACTAAAGCTTTAATCATTGTGCTCCAGAACACATCTAACCTGTGCTGGTTCCCTACACTCACTCTCTTAGCTGAGGCCTTGCATAAAACTTCTGAATAGAAAAGACTAAGTTAAACCCTGCTGCATTGTGGCTCCTTTTCTTAAGTCACTTAGAAATGACTGGTCTAACACTTCCAAGAATCCCACCCTAGACTTCAGAGAAAGGCAGATGAATCTTGTACGTTGTATTTTTAAATTTAAGAAACATAGTTTAATTGCGATAACTCTGCTTTTTGATTAAAGTAAAAAAAGTGGAGCAGAGCTTCTCAATAATACTGAACTTGTCACTTTACAATGCATGCAATAATTTAAATTGTGTGCTCAGCATGCATGAAGTAACAAACATTTCATATTAATGTTATATTCATAACAGTATATCTGAACTGCACAAACAATAGATAATAGAGTCAAAAATGAAATAAAATAAACGTATTTCTCCAGAGTTTGACTAACAGAATTTAAGGAGGCCTGAAGTTGATTGTCATGACCCTCTCTTTGCAAAAATATCAGGTGATAACCGAAATACACCCCATGAAAGTTAGCATCACCACAGTGGCTTCAGAGAGCTTATACTGATCCAAAGCATCCCACAGGATTCATGTTTTGATATCTCGTAATAAATTTTTGAACTTTCTTGTTCTTCATAACACATGGACACTTAGGGCAAGATTAAAAGTATTAAGGCTCCTAACTACTGAAACTTCACTGATTTCAGTGGACCCTTAGACACAAAGATGGAAATTGCACGTAAACTCGAGCCTTAGACAGTCACTACTATGACAGCTACAATTCCATTTATGGTCAAATAACAAAGTGTTGTATGTGATGCAGGATGAGAAGAATAGAAAAGGAAATAGGTTCTGTGGGGTTTGCTTGGGCTTTTTGTTTGTTGGGTTTTTTTTAAATAAATTAAAAAGTCTAGGTTCTCACAATGAAGATTACTTTTGCCAGGGCTGTGGATAGGAAGAAAAGATATTAAATTAGATGATAGGATTGTTTAAAGTCAAGACAGAAACTAGGTTAACCACAGGCAACCTGTCAAGCAACTATCAGTAATATGGTCTTAGCACCAAGGGCTAGTAATTTTGGATTTAACACACAAGAAAACAAAAGAGACTATGAAAGGATATTTGCACATCCCATTTAAGTTTGAGACTTAACTGAAGACATTGAAGTCTCTGTCAAAATTAGTGACATCCTAGAAGCTGCATTTTCCATTAGCTGCAGGAAAAACCTTTCAGCCGTATTGAATGGCAATAGCTATTATACATGCTTGGATGAGGCAGCTTCATTTCTCATTTATCAAGATGGTTTCCTCTTTGCAAACACCCCTCCATCCGAGTGCTCAGAAAACTACTTTTAAATACGCTTATATTTTCAGAAGTGCATGCTAGGTTTGCCATTTTCATCCAAAACAGTAATTTTAGACTGATAAAACTTTAGATTCTCATAGCTAAAGGTCATTTAGGGGGCACTGCTTTCCATGTAGATGATTCTCACCATATACTCAACTTCTGTGCAGTTGATTTACTTCTGCACATAACCAATCCGTTTCTTTCCTGTCAGAAAACATTTCTATTTTACTCCAGTTATTCTCACACCTCACTGGCTGCTTGGGCTAAAAATGATTTTCTTAGATGCATTCAGTCTTTGCTTTCTCTGCTGTGACTATCCCAAGTGGAAAAAGATTCCAGTGTCTGGTTAATTTAGCACATTCTCCAGCCCACTGCCACCAAGTAAAAACACCAAGGAGGGTGGTAATACAAGCACCACAGACCTTCAGAATTTATCATCCCTCTTCTTGATTCACTAGCAATGTTTCTGCCATTCCTACTGGTCTTGAGAACCACAGAGAATTTATTGCCTCAATGCTGTGTTGCAGCTACAAATATCTGAAAAGCAACTTTGTGTTTCAGAAAAATGTGTTCCCGTTTTCTGAAGTTTAAATGATCTAAGTTCAGGTTTTTCATTATTCATGTCACTGAATGTAATTCTAATGCCATAAAAGTGTCTAGTAATCAAATTCAAGGAAAAAAAAAAACCCAAACCATTTCTGGAGGTCCAGATCTACTTCTAACCCCACATCTTATTCAGTAGGATTTTTTAACTAAGCATTTTGACCTCTATTGGTTTATATCTAACTTAAACAAAACTCACAAAAGTTATTAAATAATCAGAATGGTGTTGCAGCATTTTCTAAGGTGTATGAGCAAGTCTGAGTCTCTTGAGATTAATCTTTGCCATGCAATCCAAGCTGCCTCTTGTGGCAAACAGGTACACACCTTGTTCTTCCCTGCCCCAACAAGACTAAGAAGTCCCAGGCTTCTCTACTTCTAAAACTTTTATGAACTTCAATCCATAACTTGTGTTTGATTTTCATTCTGCAGACTTAAGTTTGCCAAGCAGTGTTGCTCATGCCATTCCCATGTTCTCATCACATTCATTAAGGTTTTAAACAAAGAAGAAAAATGGGTTTGTTACTGCTGTGTTATGGAAACAGAAAAATGAGCCCTTATTCTCCCAAAGGAAGGAGTTCTCTGGCTCTCATATCGTTCAGTTGCTGGCCAGGCCTTGGAGTCTCTGTTCATGCATACATAGCAATTACCTTGTTGATTTTGGAGACCTGTTCTGACCCCACTTCTAGTGACATACAGCAATGGGAGTTTTGCCAGGGATGCTGGGTATGCTCCCGGTTACAGACCACCATCAGTAAAGGCTGTACTACCCCAACTAACTAAATACCTTGAGAAAATGACAGCAGATAGGAAGAGAATCAGGTTATCTACTCCACTACAGACTGAAGGGCATCCTCAAGTTCCAGCCATCAGATCTCTATCCATTCTTGTTGTTCATGGGCATAAGCTTCACTTCCAGATACAGAATTCTGCCTCTCACTACAAGAGTCTAATGAAACTTAAACCCTGTATATCAGACTTTTCAGGAAGGCATCCATATCAAATGGTGGTGCAGGAGCCTTCAATTTGCCTAACTTGCTATTTACTACACACAGCCTGTGCCAATTAAAAATAAATGAGGTCATACAGAATATCCTATTAGCTGCTTTTCAAGTCCAAACAGCCTGGCTCCTCTCACACAGTATCATATACTCCATACATACAGAGTACAATTTTGGTATGTTGACTGAACACAACACAGTGCTGTTTGCTTTCTCTCCCCAGCTTAAAAATAAGCCATATAGAAGATGCAGTGAGTTTGGTCGGCTTAATTTATAGAATCATAGAATCACAGAATAGTTAGGGTTGGAAAGAACCTTAAGATCATCAAGTTCCAACCCCCCTGCCAGGGACACCTCACACTAAACCATGTCACCCAAGGCTCTGTACAGCCTGGCCTTGAACACTGCCAGGGATGGAGCATTCACAGCCTCCGTAGATAACCCATTCCAGTACCTCACCACCCTTACAGTAAAGAATTTCTTCCTTATATCCAATCTAAACTTCCCCTGTTTAAGTTTTAACCCATTACCCCTTGTCCTATTGCTATGATCTCTAATGAAGAGTCCCTCCACAGCATCCTTACAGGCCCCATTCAGATACTGGAAGGCTGCTATGAGGTCTCCATGCAGCCTTCTCTTCTACAGGCTGAGCAGCCCCAACTTTCTCAGTCTGTCTTCATATAGGAGGTGCTCCAGTCCCCTGATCAACCCCTTGGCCTCCTATGGACTTGTTCCAACAGTTCCATGTCCTTTTTATGTTGAGGACACCAGAACTGCACACAATGCTCCAAGTGAGGTCCCATGAGAGCAGAGTAGAGGGGCAGGATCATCTCCTTTGACCTGCTGGTCATGCTTCTTTTGATGCAGCCCAGGATACAGTTGGCTTTCTGGGCTGCAAGTTTCTGGGCTGCAAGTGCACACTGAAGCTGGCTCATGTTCATTTTCTCATTGACCAACACCCCAAGTTGTTTTCCACAGGGCTGCTCTGAATCTCTTCTTGCCCAACCTGCAGCTGTGCCTGGGATTGCTCTGACCCAGGTGTAGGACCTTGCACTTGGCATGGTTGAACTTCTTGAGGTTGGCATCAGCCCACCTCACAAGCGTGTCAAGGTCCCTCCAGATGGCATTCCTTCCTTACAGCGTATCAACCAAACCACACAGCTTGGTGTCATCGACAAACTTGCTGAGGGCACACTCAATCCCACTGTCCATGTCACCAACAAAGACATTGAACAAGACCAGTCCCAACACCAGTCCCTGAGGGACACCACCCATTACATTCCAGTCTTCAGAGTATGATAAAATAATCAGTCCTTCTCCCAGTGTTATATGGGGGCTTGGGCTGAACAGCAGCTAAGCTTGTTTATACTGCTCTCCTTTTGCTCAGAGTTCTTGGAGTATACAGCTATTTGGAGGTCAAATCAATTATTGTAGTCTAGGATGCCATTTCTGGACTGGAAGTAAGAGCACTTTCAGTTTAATAAGATTTAATAGAGGTTGTTAAGGGTGTCTGACACTTTTTGACCTTTGTTCTTCTATTTCAGAGTTTGAATAGGTCTGATTTAATTAGCCAAAACCACTATCAGAATGAATGCAGGGGCAAAAGCTCAGAAGGATACATGTATAGGAAAATTACCAATTCAATAACTTTAAACCATAGGCAAACAAATCATGGTTCACACTGACAAACAGAGTCAACAGGAGACATATAACTGGTTGGAAGTTATGAACAGATCATGCCAGCCCCATAGTTTTGAGGACAACACCCACCACCGCTTTACTTTCTCAAAACACAGTTAAGGAAAGTCTAAGTGGATGCAGTCAATGATTGAGGGTTATTTGGCTTTGGACAGGGGTCATCGTTTGTTTGTTGCTTGGTTGTTTTTTTTTTTTTTTGAGTTTTGATGGTTTTTGTCATCGGGGTTTTTGTTGTTAGATTTTTTTGTTGTTTTTTAAACATAGCCTTTGGAAACATCCACACAGAAGCACAAGTTTTCTGTGCCTGGCTGCCTCCTCAGGGTCCCACATGTAATCTCTCTCCAGTTCAGCTTGGAGCCTGAAAAACAGGCATTGACATCAGGCTAATATGCATTTTCTGAAGCAGATGATTTGTGTAACTCAGCTAAGAGCCTACTGGGAGTGAGGGGCTCAGAAAGTACATCCTTTTCTCATTGGGTTCATTGTTCCTTACTGGAGTGTTAAGAGGGTAGTTTACTCCCAGATGTCATGTTTAGCTCCCATTTTGAACTGGTGGACTCTGCCATGACCCTGACTTTAATTTTTTTCGCCTGGCCCTCTTCCACACATTATTACTATTTCTATTGTCTCATCTCCTAAAAATAAAGGGACACCAACATAAAAATATTCCTGCTCTGTGCCTATGGAAATATATATCACACAGAAATACCCTGAAGCTTCATAATGTCAAGCTTTGATAGGAAAATTATACTGTATCCTAGGTCTAGGTTATTCCAATAAATGTAAACAACACATTTCAACTTGCAAAGTCAACTGACCAGTAGCGCACATCCAACCATCAAATGGCTTATTTATCTACATTACTGACAGTATGTCCTTTGTCAGAACAATGTTCATTTTGCAATATTAAGGTCAATATCTTGGTAGAGGAAAATAAATTATAGAGGAAACAGTTGTAGTATTATTTTCAACAGCTTTCTGGAAAAGATTACATCATATAAGCTGTAGGAATGGATTTTCTAACATAATGACACTCCTGTCTCCCAGATGCAAAATGTAGGTGTGCTGATTTACAGAACAAATCATGTAAAATACATTGCAGCAAACTTGTGCAGGTGGGAACAGATGCACATACAGGTGCATGTACAGAGAGAAGCTAGAGTTGATGTAATCAATGGTGACAGGTATAAAACTGAAGACATAAATTAATTCTTTTTTTAAAGTAGTTATGTTTTAGAATATTATCTTAAAAGAGGAAAAATTGCATATTTAGATAACGGATAGGGAAAAGTTTAAAAAACAAAGCCAAAAAATATTTGTCTCTAAATCAAGATACACTGGGGGAAGGGAGGGAAAGAATAGGAAGTTAGTTATCTCAAAACCCCAGGAGATAAGTGTGGAACTGATGGATGAAAACTTAGATAAGTGTAATTGAAATATTTTTCTACAGTACATTAGATTTGGACTTCATTATTGTTAATATATTGGGGTCCACACTGATACAATCTAAAACATACTAGAGATACCCAATGAAACTGGGAGAATTACATTTACAACCAGGAAAATAAGTAGTCTAGGTAACAGCCAGGTTCTGAAAACAGACAATCTGAGAAGATAAGCCAAAGAAACTGCATACTTGGGAAACGAAGGATTTGTACACTGAAATGAAAATGTGTATTAGAAAACTTGAGTTTCAGTCAGCAGAAGAGGTAGGCGGTTTGGGATGAGTAAATCCCAGCACACGGGATAACATATCAGGTGTTAGAAACTACATGAAATATTTGTCTAAGATTCTTCCTCAGATACTCAGGACAAAAGCCAAGATGCAGACTTTCAGTGCCAGTTGTAATGAGTGTTTACTGTACAGCTGAGGAAAATAAGACTGAAAGATAGAGGAGCTTTGCAACAAAACATGTATTTGAAAAACAAATTGTACTCTTTTGGCCAATAGCAAAAAAAAATGGGGAGTTTATATTGGGAAAGTGCTCTGGAATGAGCATAGTTAAACTAAAAGAAAGACCCAAGCACCTTTTACATGGCTTTATACCAAGAAAAAAAAAATCCTGCTTCTCTTTTTTATGAGGCAGTATGCAGACCCGATTTATTCCGAGGGGATGACAATTCAGTCCACACTTTTTAACAGAAAATAAAATAACCAAAGAGACTGGCATTGAAGTCTGCCAGCAAGAAAACTGAGTTTCAGGCAGACTTTTCCTACCTCTTCTGAAGAAACATCAAGGTTTTACTGCCAGCAAATTACAGCTCAGGGACTCAGGACTTTGGCCCACACCAAAGAAAAAACACTAAAGCTACTGAAACCAAATATTTGGTTTTTCCAACAGCTGTAAGAAGGCGAGACTCTTCAAAGGAAGTGCTGGTCTCAGATGTATCTTCAGCACTGCTGGAAAATTCAGAATTGCTCAAGACCAACAACTGTCAAGTATTCAGTTTGATATGCTGAAGAATTTATTACCATCCATTACTAACTCCTGAAACCCCATGCCCAAGACCAAGTTTCTCCTGTGTTTGTTTTTTTATGTGTTACTTCATCTGAATGTTTTCACCATTTTTCTGTTGTAGCAATACATAAATACTATTACGTTCTATTTCCCAAGATACTACATTAGAGCCATGCAGTAAACGCATTTCTCCTTGTGGGCCTCAAAAGACAGAGATTTTATTTCAGAGGGATTTGATGATCCAGCAGGAATATCTATCAGAAATTTTGATTTAATAGCTTCCATAGCTCTAAGGCATCCTGCAGTAGTTTATTTCTGTTTACCACAAGCTCAGTTATTAGCCAAACCCTCTGGCCATCAACCAGATAATCTTATACTCTTGGGAAACACGGACATTCACTTCCACTTAATCTTTAGATGAAAATTAATGAACTAATTTCAGCAACTGAACTCTCTCACCGCTGCTTATTTCTTCAGAGGCCAAAATACAAATATTGAAATGAAATAACCTGAAATTTTTGATGCTATGTCACAAAGGAGGAAAAGTAGAACCTGTTCTACTGGGGAGTTCTTGAATTCTGAAGCATCTGAGAATCAGAGCCTCACAGGATATGGGTGGAAGACCAAAACAGAAGCTTTAAAAAGAAAAACAAGCACCACCTTCAGGCCATAATTTGCTGCGTTTTAGCCATGCAGATAGCATCCACTACAGACAACCACTTCATTGCAGTGTTTGTATTTAATTCTAGGCCTAAAAGGCCCCTCTTAAACTTTCCACAATAGTTTCTAGTCCAAAGAAGCCATAGAAGTATATTATTTTGATCATATTATTTCATGGCTTGGCCAGAGAGCTACCTAGGATACACAGCTCCGAAAGCCAGTTATTTCAACAACTGTGAAAGGCTTTTCTGTCCCCTTGAGATGTGTAATATCTCCACTTACAGATTTACTCTTTGCCTTTTTGTTTACACATGAGACTGGCAAAATATGGACTGGCAAGACCTCCAGGAACAACAATGGAGGGAAAAAGAAACCAAAACACATTCTGGATCCTGACAGATATCACAAAATGGCTTTTAGGCCAACTAATGTCATTTGTAGTTGATTCAGAAACTGAACTGTATCATCCTTTCTGCTACCACAGGATTTAGTACTTTGGCATATTTATGTATATAAATTGCATCCAGGAGAGCCAGCAAGCAACTGACAAGGTGATACTCTGTATATAATTTGGTTCATGTGTGCTTATACAGAACTCCTCAGTAAACCACCTTAATGATGTCACTGCTTTTCCTATGTGTCTGGACTTAATCTACGTGAGCGTTTTATACTAGTGTTCCCCTTACCAAAAAGCTATTCCATTCACCTGAAGTTACACCTCATCTGATTTCTCATCCTTCCTGAGAAACAAGGTTCCTTCCCTAAGGCTTCACAAATGGCAGCCATAGGCCAACTTTGTGACACCTACCAACATAGCATCAAAGGAGATAAGTGTCTCTTGAAATATGTGCAAACTCAACTTTCATGCCATGACACAAGACCAATCTTTAAGAAGCTTCCTTCTTCTATGCAAGTAAGATAAATGCCTATTTGAAGGAAAATATGTCTAAGCTATTCTGTGAGACATAAAGTAGGAAAGTGAATGATTCATGTCCAGCACACTCACTTGCTGTTATGCAGGCCTTGATAAAAACACAGACGTAAAAATTCCAGTTAACAATCTCCATATATAAACAGAAACTTCACCCACAGACTGGTGACTGATTCATCTAGAGAGCTGAATTTGTTAGGACCTCTAAAACAAGGGCATTCCTGCAGAGAAAGCAAGAGTAGTTGGTACTGACACCATTCACACTATAGACAAATGCACCAGTTTCCAGCACTGCTGCTCCAGGACCTTGCAGTAATCCTTAGGTAAATATCTATTTATTAAACCACTACAGGAAAGTTTTGCATTTTGGTGCAGGCAGGAACAAAAGAACTGAGTCTTGGTGAGGAGTCATTGGCACTCTTAGGAGACAGACCAGTACGAAAGACCTGGTCAGAAGATCCATCCAGGCATTCAGCTGAAGGAATTTCAAAAACAGATTTAGTGAGATGAAGACGGTATAACAACTAGCATATTACACAGAGACTGTATTCATCTTGGCAGTACTCTGTCATCCATCACATCCACACTGTAGCTACATCCAGCTGCACCTGACACTGAGCTCACCTGACAGTAGGTGGCCCTGCCTTGGCAGGGGGGTTGGACTTAGCTGATCTCCAGAGGTCCCTTTCAACCCTAACAATTCTGTAATTCTGTTCCAGAAGACCATCTACACTGACTGACTTTGGCTTAGTGTCAACCACATCCCCTTTCACCACACAACTCTCTGTTCACAAGATCTGGATGTGGCACCTTCAAAAACCAAAGGATGAACTTAAGAAGCAGAGTTGGTATGGCAAAACAACAACCCAGACAGCTTCCAGTGGCAGAACACACAGAATCATTTATGGCATTGTACCGGTTTCAGAGACAGCTTTATCAAGTAAAGCTGGGACTAACAGCATGAATAATTCCTATTTCCAGTTGCACTCAGCACAGGGAAGTGAAAAGCATGTACTGCACCTAGTACATTCACTTCTCTAGGAACAAAACGGAACAATTTTCATATACTGGAAGGACTGAAAACAGCAAGATGAAAACCAACGAAGTCTGAAACCTATGCAGTTAGACTCAACATTTGCCTGAAGGCATGTACTAGTTTTCACACCCTTATACTTCTTTTGTCTCTCCCTGTTTGGCAAACTCACAGGCACAGCCACCTTTTAAACAATTAGGTTTTTTTCATTTTCTTTGCTACTACATAAGCATTACTGAAGAAATTAAGGCATTTTTTTGAGGCAACACAGTGTGGGCCGGTTTAGTAATGGCGATGACAATTTCATGAATGTCAATGTTTGAAGCCCAGTTTCAACATTTGTGCATTGTAAAAGCTGGTATAGAACTTTTACAGACCCCAAATAACAACAAAAGCAAAATATCTCTTCAGGGATAAGGAAACAAGATAATGAGCACTTATTATCTAGAGAATTGCTTATGCTACAAAGGTTGATTAAGAGATGTGAGCAAAAGCAGTAAAAGGAATTCGTTCTTGGCCATGGACAGCATGAGGGCTTAGGGCAGTGCCCCCCCTTCCCCAATGAGAAGAGATTGGAGGGGACATGGTACAGACACCATGTAAACAAGTACTTTGGCTGTGTGCAATCACTCAAAGTGATTTATTTGCTAAGAAACACAGGAGGTACAAGAGTGCAAGTCCTATAAGAATAGGTGATACAGGCACACAGGCATTTAGAAGTTTTATTTTTCATGTACAAAACTCTTGTCATGTCAAAACTCTTCTGAGCACATGCTGCCCCGCAGAGAGAATGCCACGAGGTTTCTAGAATGGAGCTACTATCCTTTCTTCATTAAGAGGAGTTCATACAATACAATTCCTTCTTTTGAAATTTAAGAATCCCACAAATTATCCCCAAATCACTTTTTATGAAGTATTTCTTAAGGAGACTGTTTCATTGCTTTTGCCTAGGCTCTGCTTTGGGCCCTTTTCTTCACAGTCCCAAGTGTCTTGTTTTTTCATGTATATCCAATGTACAGTACCTCCACAACTATATAAAAAGTGTGCAGCATGAGTTTAACTAACACTTTAAAAAGTGAATTTAAAAGTATTTTAAGGGGAAACTAATCTAGTTAAACACATTTCCAAGAGGTAGACTATTCTAAATATTTATTTCCTTAAAATTACATCAATCACCTTGTGTGACTTGTGACAGCAGTATATACATGAAAGATACTTTTAAGTAAATACTTCAAGGCTCATATAGGGAATTTCATAGATGCCCATCTCAATGGAGAAAGAGGAAGACCTGATAGGAGCAAGTTAGTTAAGTCTGTTCTCCACACAGAAGAGCCTCCAGGCCAGCCGATTGTAAGGGAAAAAACCAGCAAACCAAAAGCCCAGATGTTAACATGGAGTTAGACTTCCAGTGAAGCAGCTACATGAGTGGCTGCCCAGTCTAATAGTTCCACAATACACAGCAGAATCGTTCCCTTTTGACCTCAGGCAAACCCTAAGGAGAAGGCACCTCAGTCCCTCTATTCAGTTAATCCTCAGCTTTTTTCCAAAGACCTCTCCAGAAAGGAAAATGAATGCTAATTACAGGGTTTGATTTTCTTAGATGAAGCACACAAGCCTCATTCTGTATAAAACTGGGCCCTATTAAATGCTGAAATAAAGAAATTAAAGACTTGAGATTTTTTTCACTAATTCTCTGAGCCATTCAGTACACCTTGCAACTAAACCAAGTTATATTAAAATTAAATTGTTTTTAAAGCAGCAGTGATCTCAAGCTTTTGAGCCAATCTACACCTTAGAGCTTCTGGCAGGATTCTTACAGACAGGTGGAAAAAATGTGAGAGGAAAAAATTGTGAGAGAAATATATTCTTTAAAGAAAAAAAAAACCCAAAGAAAAATGCACTTAAGGAGTGTTTTTTGAATTGGTTTAAATCAGTCATAAAAACAACAATAAAGATGTGATAATTCTCTCTTTAAAAAGACATAAAGTCTCCAAATAGAATCAATTGCTAAGTTTTATTTGTACAGTATTTACAGATATGGATTATGGATTATATTTTCATATTCATTTTCAAATAATTTTATTAATTTTTTTTTACTCACAACTGCAAGAGGCCAACCTAATCCTGCTTTTCACCATGGTTTTCCAAGTGCATGAAAACCCCCAACAATCTACTACCGGCATTTTAGCCTAGAGTATATTTCTGCCTGACGCTCACCACCACTTGCATTCAGTTTCCTTTCTGTTCCCCACACTGTACACCTGACCATTGACCAGATCATTTCTCCAACATTATGAAGCCTTTTTATGATGTACCTTGTCCTTTCAAATCAATCTTTACTCGCGTTCAAAGGTTCACTAACATTGTATTTTTAAATGTTATTTCTTCTCTACTATTTATTATTACCCACTTTAGGAAGCCAGTCCATGAACTCAAGATAACTTTGTTACTCCCCAAGATGATTAATGAGGTGATCTTAAATACCAATAGCTCAACACCAGCATTTTGAAAAACTGTTTATATTACACAGCAACAAAGCTATTTGTAACTTCCACAGAAAACAACTCCAGAATGGAGATATTTCCTCCAGTTAGATCTTTGTTTATCTTAACCATGAAGAAAGCAGACCCCTTTACTCAAAAGTTGCATGTTGTAAGTTTCCGACACAGAATATTATATGTCCACTGGTTTCAGGAGATAAACACAGAATATTTTCCTATGAAGATGCAGCTCTGTGGAATTAACTTCTGTATTTATAAATTAGGCTTGTAAATGAAGCAATTTTCCTGGAAGAGATTGACACTGGAGTGTTCCTTTTCTAAACATAGTGAGATACTGTGCAAGTCAAAGCTGGTATATTAACAGGTTGTATATGAAGTCAAAGAAAAGTTGATTACACTGAAGTCTGCTTTTCACAGCTGCCATCCTAACACTGACAACATACTGTACACTGCAGTCATGCTTCCTCCTCCAGCAATTTATATTTCTACTAAACACATCGGCAAATCTCTTTGTATAAAGAGGAAATTAAGCTGGAACGTCACTTCTCCAAAACTTTTGAAATAATAAAGATCTCTAAAGACTGTGTAAGAGGGTTCTATAGCTTCATCTGTTTGTTCATTTGCTTTGCAGTTTCTCTGTTTGTATCTTTCCAGATCAGGCTATGGTCAGAAATAGAAAATGAAATACCACAAAGAACAGCTATTCTCAGAAATCCCACTTATACTGAAAGTAGCAAGTACCAAAACCACAACACCTCTCTTGTGAGCTGTCTCAGCTTAAACACGTTAAGCAGTTTAGATAAGTTTTATCAAAGCCTCCATGGCTGTCCACTGTCAAATATGTGCATTGCACTGGGTTGTTCAGCAGTCATTTCCCATCCTTTCTGCTAGAGTTGGCAGTTACATAGACATTAAATTCTAAAGTCAACTGTTAGCTTCCCAGGGGTAACGATGGCTCCTAAATCTGGGACGCAGGCCAGCCTCACCTTGCTCCTTGCCTAAGGAGTTTTGGGAAGGCAGTGGCAGGAAGCCTGAAGAGCCCTGGGTCTGGGCAAAAGAAAGCAAGAGCACCAGGGAGCACACCAAACAGATGGACAGTAATGTGCAAGAGTCCTGAGAGCCCAGCCACTGCTGAGCTGCTGGCAAAGCTGCCCTGATACTCCCCCATGCTTGCAGCACTGTCAAAAACCTATGACAAGGGCCACCCAGACCTTCTCCTGTCACACCATAAACCAGACTTGATGGTAGAGACTGTTTAGGATGCACCAGGATACAAATATTGCAAATTGATGAGCTCTTCAGCACTTGTTGCTTCCCTTTAATGAATAAGTACAGTATTTGCATAACTTCTTTTACTTTCTCTAGCATGGATGCTGCAGGAAAATCACAGCAATCAAAGAAAGAAAATACAATGTATACACAGTGGTCTTCAATGTCCTGACCATGTTTTGGAAAAAAAAAAATCCTTCCTAGAACATGCACATCTAATCCACTAACAGCTATTTCCAAAATCTAAATGTTTAATAATGAACGACTGTACAAGTTCACCAGAAGAGGAATGGACGAGAGGTGGAGTGAATGGAATTTTATCAATGCCCATTGTCCTAATTACAGTGAATAATATTTTGGCAGAGTGACTACAGCGCTGATTTTTCCAGGAACTTCTAACAATCAACAGACTATTACCTCACTTAGTCACACCAGAGACCTGATCTTCCAGTCCGGTGAAGCACGTAGGATGGGTTTAACTTATAACACATGAACAGCCTAATTGACTTGTTTGGCATTACTGAAGTACTTAGGAATGAACCTGAGACTCAAGTGCAGGTTCTTCTGCTAAAGGCTTTCCTGGTGTTCTGAATACTGAAAACATGCCAGGCACCATTTCTCCTCTGCTAAACCTCTGTGCTGCACTTGCTGCTGTGGGTTTACCAGAACTGTGGGATTGTGGGAATGATTAGTATCAGGGTTAATCTGAAGAAGAGGGAGGCAGCTCCCATTGGCAGCAGCTTGTAAGAGGAAAGAGCAGGTTATGGAAACAAGCCCCAGCACTTTGGTTCTTGGGGACTCCCCAGGATTTGTTAATACATTTCACAATCTAAGATTTCTAATGATATCTTGGCTGTTCAGCCTTCAGTTATCTTTTCAGGTCTACAGTCTGGATGGAGGGATCTGACTTTGCAGTCAGGCTTATGCCTCATCACAAGTGTCACCTCCAGATGGGAATAATGCAGCTCACTGAACACAAGGCCCCACCTGAAAGTCCCCAGGAAACACCAACCATTGCTGATAAGGCCATCTTTGAATGTTCCCCCCCCAGCACTGCAGTCTGCCACAACCACCTCCTAGAACATAGCTGGTGGGATGCCCTGACACCCACCAGACTGGCACATTTTAATCTGAAAATACACAGTTTAGCACTGTTTACTTGCACATGAGCCCAGTGGAGCTGAAAGGCACAAGTGAATACCCCATCCACTTAGGAATGGTTGGAGAAGGTTGGGAGGTTTGGCTTTGTTTGCAATAATTGCAAAGCTAGTAGCTAATGAAAGCAGACTCATGTAGTTCAATCCCACACACACTTTTGCTTGCACTGAGAACCTGCAGCCAAACACAAGCTTTACAAAAGGGTAAAAAAAAAAGAAGGAAATATTTCAGGTTTCCACTAAAAAAAAAAATCTCCTTTTCTCCCTCTTGAAACTTCCTTCGATTCATGGGTCTTTTAGGGCAGAGAAAGCTAACAAGGAATAAACCTAGAATTGGAAATCAAATAATCCTACTTAATTTTATAGTTGTTGACACAACTTGTTACATGTGTTTCCTACCAGAATAAATGAAATCACAGTCATCTGATTTCCAAATTACCATATCTATTGTTTCAGAAATACAGGGTGTAAATAATTGCAGTGCAATCGCCTATGTCTGGACCTCTCTCATCCGGAACCGTTATCAGGATTAGCATAAATTACGGTGCCATCTAATAATGAAATCACTGAACACTGATTGTGCCAGCTATTTAAACCTGTAATTATTGCTCATTAGAAACACGTTTCACGTTATTTGCCCCTTAAGGACCCAAAGTTGTTGTCAAAAGACTCCTGCACAGAATTCTACAGAGAAAAGCATGCAGAAATTTCAAATGACAGGCATGAATTTCATCTGCAAAGACTGTCTGTGTGGAAGAAAGGTGCTGTAGGCACCATTTATCCAACCTGAGATACACTTGCATGTGTTACCAGAAAGAGAAGCTGCAATTGGTGAGAACACGAAACCTCCAGTGAAATCCAGATAGGTATGAGCAATATGTGGTTTTCTACCTAAGTGGACAGTGATTTGCTCATGTCCATTATCATGCTACACAATCAGGCATCATGTAGTTAACAGACTCTAAATAAGCTCCTGACCTAGCCAGAGGGAAGGCTTTCAGCAGATTTTATCATGGCTGAGTAGGGCCCAGGGGAGATAGGCATCTACCTTGGACACCACACCAAAGGCAGTACAGGTGAGATGCTAGAAGCAAAATGAAAATAACTACAGCCTTTGCATATTCCTCTGTAATGGGTTTGTAGAAAACAGTTAAATAAAATTTGTCTGCTTCCCTGCAGATCAAGCTCTTTGCAAGATGACCTGGCTAAAAAGGGGCTCAGATAAGTGCTCATCTTACATCTAACAGATATTTTAAATCAATTTTCCTTAAAAAAGGAAACAGATTCTTTTGGGGGGGTTGTGGGTTTTTAGTTTGTTTTTTTTTCTCCCTTCCTTCTATTACAAATAGAAAAACTTCTGCTACAAGGATAATAAGAATAGTTTCTATCACTTTCAGAAGCAAAAAGGTACACAGGCAAGAGGGGAAAGACAAATATATATCATTTGGAAAGACTGACCTTAGCTTGAAGATCTCAGCTGCCAGCAAGCCTGAGGACTCTTTCCAACAGCTGATTCAAGTTACAGTTTAGAGTTTCATTCCTGTGGTGAGTGGGTTCATTTGACACACAAACAACTCAGCTGCCAAGGTACACATCCCTCATAAAAACTCATTGCACTGAAGGCACTCCTGTTAAGGTTATGCCAACACTTCCCAAATCTGTAGGAGCCCGTTTCAACTTCACCCAGGATGCAGAAAGCTCAGAGTTTGTCTTTTCTTTGATCAGAAGGTCCTTGTGTTACTTACTTCAGGCCCTAGGGCAGAGAGACTCTCCAGCCTCCTGTTAATGGAGTGATCCTGTTGAGATTTCAGCCATCTGAACCACCACAATGCCCTGATACAAGGTCAGCAAACCTTATCATTAGATGGGACATTTAACTAATTAGGTCTGTACCCTTTATTTTCTAACTATCAGCTGGCAAGCATTACAAGCCTTACAAAAGGCTGTTATTTGATAGGAGCTGGCTATAAAGCAATTGCAGAATTACAACTACATCCTTAGGTGATGTGAGTGCAACTACTTTTTCTTGTTTTTTTCCTTTCAAAAAAAAACAACAAAAAAACTTCTAAAATAAAAAGAAAACAAATAACAAAGCTTTTTCTTGAGCAGGTGGGACACAACACATTCAGAAAACAAGCCACCACAGTTCTATTGGCAGATGTTTGCAGATCAAATTAAATTACCCTGGCAAATCCAGTCTAAGCCTTTTTGTCCCATTGCAGGCATTTACCCTCTGACAAAGCTTTGCATAACTGCGTATTGCCTTGCTTATGTCTGTAGTCTATGGCATTAGTACTACAAATATTTGAAATTCAGTGTCTGATGCAAAGAACAAGCTGACTTGGACTAAACAAGTGTTAGGAAGTATTGATGTATCACCATTAGCTCCACTTTTCTGCATCAGTACTCACTATGGTGAATATCTTTGCAGAACTGATAGTTCTTTTCACAAACCACTTTCCCCCACCAAAAGCTGCACTTGGCTGTTCTCATCTGTACCTTTGAATGTTGTAGAGCCTAAGTGTATTCCCTTTTTCATTACCAAATAATCTTCAACAATTTACTGGGCACTAAGTTTCTGTTATTTGGTCTTTCTCTCCAGTGGTTTGGCTTTGCCAGGCCTTGCAGGTTTATAATTTATGTTTCTGGAGAGAAAAAAAACTCCAGAAGATTGTTTATTAAAAAGAAAATCAGCACTTTGATCATTTGTCAGTGTCTGTAACCTTCAACCTAGACTATTCTGCTGTGTGGAAAACCATGGTTTCTGTAGCACAGGATGAAGAATATGCCAAATGAAGAAAACAATATCCATCCTACACAGGATTGTTAAACTTCACTAAAACTGTTGAAACCTTTAAATGACTTGCAGTTAATGAAATAAATTTGTTTTCTTTAACATTTAATGAGATAAACTGCAATTCTATTCAAGTCATTGTTCTGCCTTTTCTATCTGAGTAGAAACCAGGAATTTGCTTTCCATTTGACTGCAATATTATACTTGGTGGTTTTATTCTGTTTTGTACAAATAGAAGTGGTGACGTGTTGTGACAAGAGGACAGACCTCATATTACCATATATTTATACTCTGCAGAAGAAATTATGGTACATGGATAGGTTTATTAAAGAAGGTTGCTGTCCTTTATGCACAGGAGAGGGTAAGGCATCATCCAGCTTCACGATTATCTACCCACTACCTATTTATTTACCCAGTTTAACATACAGAGAACTAATCAAAGAGGAGAGACTGGGAAAAGAACAGAGTTTAAATGCATCATTGGAGAGCTGAGAGATTTGTACATCTTGGACAATATACCATGGCTCTGAAGTGACTCCACCATTTTAATATGGATTGGTTGCCTTGATCATTGACAGGTTTTGTTAAACCTTTGATTAAAAATTTTCTTAGTATACTTCTGACCAAGGGAGAAAAAGCACTGCTCTTGCCGTTGGTACAACAGCAAACCAACAGTCATTCAAAAAAACTGCACTAATGACACAAAACATGGGGTTTGTGTACTGGTTTGTGTGGGCTTTAAACCTGCTTTCATCTCCTTAGCATCTCATACAGGCTAATAGCTAAAAAAAAAATCTAAAGAAGAATTTGGTTAAAATTTTCCTATTCCCTAAACCTATGGTTACAGGTAGAAGAAAGGATACCAATAAATACTGCTTTATTATAAATATGAAGGGAAAACCAGTAAGTCTTAAAATAGCCTGAGATACCAGACCTTAAATACATCACTTCTCAATGGTCTGAAATAGCAGAAAAAGTCTCAGGACAGACAGAATAGGAAGCTGAATGCATCCTTGTAGTTAGTACTATACATTGAACACAGTTTAGTACAGGTGAGATAAAAATGCTATTATAACATTCAATATGTATAAGTATGTAATGGGTTTGTTGAGAGATGTATAAATATTTGTCCATCACAATGCGTGTGTGTTCACATGCAGATATAAAAAAAAGTTGGAGTTGAAATATTTGTGCAGTTATGTCTCCATAAAAGCCTGCCTAGAAACTCCAAGCCTACAAGCCCTCAGCCATAGATGGCCTGGCTCTAAGGTGCTTGCAAAGCAACACAGTTCTAGCCTAAAACAAAAATACAAAAAAAAGGCACCATGAAAATAGGCTTTATAAATAAAGTTTTTGATAGCCTGGATGCTTTGAAGTCATTTCTCTCAGCACGAGAGGGTAAGATCTTTTTGGTATCCACATGTAAATTCTAAGTCTTAACCTCTCTGGGAGAGATAAATGTGATATCAGACTCTAGAGCATTACATATTCTCTCTGTCTCTGTCCCTTTCTCTCTGTATATATTAATTTTATAGATCTTTTTATTGTCTCAACTATACTGGTTGCGTGAGAAGCAGAACAATAGGCCAAGTACTTCCATTTCACACATGCCACCTCTATAATTCAACAAAGAATAGTAAAAAAGATCTATAAACTTGTTATAAATCAGTGTGCTAAACTAAATTAACCATTGAAATAGATTATCATAAAAATAATGTCATAAAAATATTCTTCACCTTTGTAATCCGTGTGTGTGTGTGTGCATGCATGCTTATGTGTACCCATGCACAGCATGCTATGAGTGTGCCAAGGCCAGTGGCAGTGCTAACAGTGTGGCAGGCTGGGCTTCTGCAGCCTTGGAGGAGATGGCAGGTAGGCAGGGCTATGAGGATAAGCTTTAACATCTCTGTGTCTGGGAAAGTAACTCATAAACAGATCCACTAAAATCTAATTACTCTATATAACTCACCTTTAGTAGTAGTGAGTCATCTCCGCTTTCTTATTAGAGGTGAAGCACTAGTCTTTCTGATTATATTTCTGAGGCACTGTTCAAAAAAAGATAAAACTTAATCAAGCTGCAGGCTAAAGGATGTGACAATTTAAGCAATACATAGCTTTGGCCAAGACTGGGTCCTGCTCTGCACTCCCTTCACACCAACTGCCCCAGTGTTTGATCTTCATACATTAAGCTTCATGAGAAAGGGATGTGTAAATACAAGGAGTTCAGCACTTGGCTGATAGGGCAGTGGTTCAAGAGCTGGTAGGTTTTTTCATCCAACTGATACTCACTCCAGAAGACATGAGAGCAGAGAGCCCAAGGTGGCCTTCCCAAAGGCCTTCTTTCCCCACATCCAGCAGTGGGCTTCCCTGAGCTCAAGTGCTGCCATCATTTACTTCATAGTCATCATACAGGAACACACCTGTGTAACTCAGTTGTTTCCAAACTTCACCTGTCAAAATGAGGCCTTTGTAAATGTGGAGGTACCATACTTCTGACCAGAGGAACAGCCATCTGGAAAACCAGCAGCACCAAGGTAAGAGTAACTGTGGTCCAACCCTGGTACCTTTCTGCAGCCTGCTGTTGCTGTTAGACTTTACATCTCACTTTCCCAATCCGTATTTTGACAAGGCAATTCTCTCCACAGAAGTGAACTGTGAAATCTTCCAGAAAGGCATTTCAGCTGCTGAAATGGTAGAGCTGGGTGTCAGCCACCTGGCACAAACAGGATCTCATCAACACTGGAAAGGCATTGCCTTTGGTAAAAAATGGAAACAGCACAGAGAGCAACTGTGCCCAGGCAATAAAATGGGTTAAAAATCTAGACAACCACTTGCATTCCTGCTAGTGGCACAGGGAAGGGAATGTGAAGAACAACCACCTTATGAATAAGAAAAAGAAAGCCTGGGGAAAACATGTAAGGGCTGAACTGAAGAAAAGGGAGTTGTGATACATGACAGAACTGAAAACAGCCATTTGGGAGGCATGGATGCTTCTTTCCCCAGTTTAGAGGGCTGGTCACCACTCCAGGAAGAAGGCTGTGAGGTATTTCCTAACTGGGGATTTTAGAGCTAGCCAAGAAACACGGATCATGCTGAGGGAACTGAATTATTTATCTCTGCTCACTGGGTTCACATATATATGAGCAGCCTGGTTCTTCTGCAACCAAATGTTGGTGCACTGTGTGTAAAAGTCCTGATTTTGTGCTGGTGTAGGACACTGAGTGGCCGTAAGAGTCAGAGAGATCAACTAACGTTCCCTTTGTTTGCAATTAGCTACATCTTTATCTCAAAATAGCAAAGCATAATTATCATTATTTGGGCTAAGAGTGAGACAGTAGGTGCTGAAGTAGGATGGAGCTAAATTAAAGGAACTCTACATAGCTGTAACATGAATTTGTTAATTGGCACCGAAGTTAATCTGACTTCTGCAGTAGTTCCCTTTTTCATATATTGCTGGAAACAATGGGGTTCAAAGCATCATTGCCCCTGAAGAGGAAGAACTGTGCATTTTGCTTTCATATGCCTTAGTCCAGTAGATAAGAGAAACTCATCCTTCAAGATAGGACAGTCACTGTGGCATTCCAAATAATCATTGTTAGAAAAGCACTGAACTGCTAGGCCAGTTAATAATGACACCACATTTTATTTATATGGCTCCCATCTGCTGAAGCCTTCTAGGCAGCTCACAATGGGTTTGATTTCCAGCCAGACCTTAGCATAGCTGTTTATATGGATGCAAATAACAGCAGTTGGATGGCTGTGTGCATAAACAGGTCTAACTACTAATCTTTGTGGTCACAATGCATGGTTTTATTCCTTCATGCAACAACAAAATCTCCATCTGAAAAACCTCTCTGACAAAGTACACAAAGCGTGAAAAAGAACTAAGTTATTCTGAGTTTTTGATTGTTTCAAAGAATTCAGTATTGGGCTTGGCAATGCAGGGGATCACGAAAAGGAAATCACTACTGTGCCCACTGATTAGCGATGGCTCCTAACTCCACACTTCCTAGGATGGGGCACAGCACTGCAAAGGTGAAAGACCTGGACATTCATTTCTTTCTCCCATTACCTCCTCTCCTGCTCACCACAACTCCCCCCTCCTTCACCCAGCCCTAATACTCTTTCTCACCCAACTCTGCAGGAATCTCCCTGCCAATCTCCTTTCTCTCTTCCTTGCCTTCTTTCTGAGCTTTGTTTCAGCTGTTTGCATGTTCCTCACAACCTGTTTTCTGATGCAGGACACTGATTTCTGCCATGGAACCTTCCTATGCCACTCATCATTGCTGCCACCTCACTGTACCAATGTCCACACCTGAGCAGCATCTCTATGCCCTTACTTGATGCTGCCTTCTACACACTTGCCCTTCACCAGCACTTTTCAGCATGGATGAGCGGCTTCTCTCTTAGTGTCTGCATAGACCAGATTTCATCTTTTGTCTTTCACGCTGAGGAAAGATGGAAATATGAATACCCTGTCAAGCGCAGTGCTTATTGCTTGGAGTACTTCTATCAACTTGATGGCAGCAAGCACAGTGCCTGGCAGTGCTCACAGAGCTGGGCCTTCAGATAATGGGTATATTTATAGTATATGCATTGCTTATGTACAGATAGCTGCCAAAGTAGTAAACAAACAAATGCTCTCCATAAAACAATGAGAAAGTAGGATCATAATCTTTGATCGATGAATGAGGGTGACAGGTTTAAAAAGGCTTCCTCACTCTTTTATGCAGATTGCTTTTCTGACTGCCTGAATCTCAGCCAACATGAGGAGGCTGCAAGTCTGGAAAGGGAGCAGAAAGAGCAGTGCCCACCCTACAATCCCTACAGCCTCAGAGGGTGGTGTGAACTCTGCCTAGCATTGACATCGTGTGGCAGGACATGCAAAGAGAGGCTCTCTGGGTGCCAAGAGAGGGATGGCTCAGAGCCATACTCCAAGCCATGTGCTAGCCAAGCTTCATCTCCAGGAGAAGGAAACGGCATAAAGTCTACCAGGGACTTCCAGGGACCAGCAGGGACTTCCAGATTGGTGGAGACTTTAGTGGGTGTGGGAATGGTCTTCCAGCAGAAACTATTTGGAAGAGCGTGTTTCATTGAGGCTCTCGACCTGAACCTACTCCTTGAGGACAAGTCCATGCTTGGTTCACCCAACAAGTTCCCCAGTGGGATACAATGGAGAGACACGTTAAAACTAAGATCCGTGTATTGGTCTGTAACTTGGGGTTGTTTCAATCTAAGTTTTTAACCAATATTAAATCTATCTGCAAACTCTAAATCTGCATTTACACTTCCCACCATATACCTGCAAGAAAATAAAGATATGCTCAGTGCAACCTCATTTTTTTAATCAGATACAAACTAACCAATCATCTGTTGAGTCAGATCTTGGTTCCATATACCTTCCTGAAAGTCCAGAGAGATTTAAAATTGATGATCTTCATCAATACATTAAATAACTGATTAAATTCTATTCAGATCTTTGTTAAAGTGCTGCTTTTGCAGTAAACTGAAATATATGTGTCTTAAAAAGCAGCTTAACTGAAAATGTGGGACACTTGTAACACACTAACCCGATAGTCCATGATATTTTTTAACTACTAGATGGGAATGGCCTGATTTTCAGATTACTGTACAGTAATAGCTGCAAGTTAAATCAGTGGGTATTTACTGATTTGAAACCCAAGCCATAAGAGACATTTTCATTGAAATAAGATTAATAATATATTATTAATATATTAAAATATATTAGTAGTGTGGATCCACTAAAATAATATTATTATAGAGGTCTGTACTATCTGAATAAGAACCATTATTTACTGATTGAAATACAGAATAAAATTGATGTTGATGACTCAACTAATAACTTCATATTTAAATAGCAAGTTTCAAGCAAAGGATCCTCAGGCATTATGGAGACAGGAAGCATAAACATGCCATTACAATTTTAGGTAGGCAGAATGTAATTATCCAAATTGGATTCTGGCCAGAACAACAGGCAATACCTCCTCCTATTCTTGTTTTTAACGAAGTTCCCTCACAAAAGCGATGGCAGCTCTTACAAGAGAGGAATCCATCAGTTGCTCACAACACCCACCTACTTGATTTAAACACCCTTGACTCCTATCACAGACAGGCAGCAAAAAAGAAGAGACTGGTCAGTCACCTACATGCAGAAAGCTGCATGCTAATTTTCCCCTTCCTCTTGGATTTCCTGCTGGAAAAAAAACCAACAAATTTCCTACTCAAACAGATGTTTTAATTTTTCCTGGAAGAAGTGGACTCAGAGCAGTTTCAAGTGGGGTGAAGCTGCTGGGAGGATTTACCCTGTTAGCCAAGACATACTGATAGATGCAGGGGGGAAAACAGTTGTCTCCTCAATCATCCCTTACACCCTGCCACCCTCCTATATGCAAAGCATTTTTAAGACGTGCTCTGCTACATCTCCATCATTTCCCTTTGTACTCAGAGTCACCAGAATCTTTCCCAGGGAAGGGATTTTGCAGATACAGATGGTAAATAGCTCTGCACCCAGTGAGATTAGCATGAAGACTAGAGCTCACAGGAGCGGTCCCTGTGACGAGATGTGACTCCAGAGCAGCATTCTCCTCCAGCATCTGCATCTTCCACCACTTTGCTATCCCAAAATAAATACCCTCAAAAGACAAGTGTTCTCCCGGCAGTTTCTCCTTAAATTACTAGGCATTACATAGTCCCTCTGGGATTCAAGTATCATCTCAATGACAGAGCAACCTTTAATGGACATTTAGGATTCACAAAAGCCCTGTTTCAGTGAAGCACTCAAGCCTGGCTCCAGACAGGTCAGAAGAGTACTTACATCCTGAAAAATGGGTAGAACTTCAGCCATGTCTAAATCCTTCCTGAATAGAGAGGAGATTATTTACACTTAAAATGCATATTTACATACTCTACTGTTCTGGGGCCTAAGACTCACAGAAGAACTGCACTGGACCAGTACTGAACCCTATCAAAAAAACCCCACATTCTGTCTGTCCCTTTTCCCCTTAAATGCCTCCAGAGCTGTTAGCAGACCAAGGCTATTCTAGAACTAAAAAGGGAAATTTATTCAACAAGCACTATAGCAGGTGGCAGCTGCTAAACAATCTGCCACCAATCAGCAGTTTATGAAAGAGAGTAAAGAATCCAATAATAACTCACAGTCGGGGAGGGAGACACCGAGCCTGCAGTTACTGAGGGAGGCTCGTAATTAGACAGCCAACTCTTTGGCAAAATTATTTCTCCTAAAATCTGCTTAACTGGTAAAGTTGGCACTCCACAGCTCCTGCAGGCAGGACACCCACAGCTGAGCCCGCTGTGATGTAAGCTGTAGGTTATGGCTAGGAGGCTTCTTGAGAGGGCTGAGGCAGTGAAAAATGGGGCTGGTGGACAACCCAAATCATTTTATCTGTTTCCCTTTGCCTGTTCCCTTCTCCTGGAGAAAGTCTATTCTTATGCAAGAGCCCTGAACTTTTAGGACATTCAGACCTTTCTAAGACTGAAGTATGCAGACGAGTCAGTGGAACAGTTTTCTCTGAAATCTTCCATGGTTCCAGCCTGGTGAGGTGGGGCTTAAGCTGTATAGAGTATGGGGAAGATGGCAAAGGCAGGGTGCCAGGGTACCAGAGTCCATCTGCAGGTGTCTGTAACTATACATCTCAGTGAACCGAGTTTGCCATGCTTACTTAAAACTCAAAATCATGCACGTGTGAAATTAGGCAAAATAGATCTGAGTTCAACTTCTGAGAGGGTCCAAGAAAATTCCACCCAGCCCCTTAGTAAACCTGTTTTTTTTCCAGTTAGATTACAGCACCATCTACAGGTCTTTCCTGATTTAAAACTCGCATCAGGCAAGTTCCGCTATCTGTATATAAATACTTAATGGCCTCGGTGGCATACCTAGTGCAGTCACAGACTGCACAGTCCAGCTTAGTGTAAACGGGGAAAAATGCTTTTACACTGGGCTCAGAAAATAGTTTGGTACAGATGACAGACAGGTTTGCTTCTTCACAAGAAGTGGCAAATTTGTGAATGCCCTCAGATTTTAATAAAACTAAACCACAGTGTTAGGGGGTCCTTCAGTCCAGTTTTATTTTAAATATTCAACTAAAATTGCATGTCTGTTATGCAGAACTGTTCAGCACAGGTGAACCAGAACTACAAGAGAGAAAAATAAAAGATGCAGAAATTAGATTTCAGCTAAAAATGGAACAGTAGATTTTTACTGCGGTAGTATAGGCTTAAAACACTGCTGTTCACATTGGACCATGTATGCAGAAGCACTAAGAACTGTTGATCCACCAGGGTTCATTATACTTATCCTGTTCAACTCAGATATGTGAACTCTGTAATACAAAACTGGGGTCATCTCTGCCTGGAAACTATTATTTGCTAAATTACTTGACAGACTGAAAGAAACTCAATTGCTCCTATGCATTTAGCAGCTCCTAGCATAAGCACTGATTCAGGGTAAAGAGGGCTGTGGTGAAGCAACCTACAGGATAGCAATTAATTGTATTAAAATAGTATCCCTGCATGCCAAATTTACCTGCTGCAATAAGGTGATTCCACCTTCATCTGAAGCATCAAGCCACAAACACAACAGGCTGACCACTCCTGCCTGACATTAAACACAGTCACTCAAAAGCCAGCATAAAACTCCAAACAAATAAGAGTTAAATGGGACTCTTTAGAGAGTTTTGGGGGAGAGCGGGGGAAGTCTTTGGGAAAACTTTACCTGCCTCCTGGTGTTTTGGCTCTTAGGGAATAAAATGTTATTTCAAGCTGTTCTCTGCAGCTAGGAGAGAGACGGATCCTTTCATATTTTAAAGGAGAGTTGAGATTCAAACAAGCATGTGATGAGAAAGCCTGGAGCTTTAAGACAGAATATTAAATATCACAAGACTTGTGATAACATCACAAGCGCTGGCAGCACTGTGTGAATCAGCACACAAAGTCAACTCTAACTTTTCTTTATTTGAATCTCTGCCACGAACATAACATAGCTCTATACAATATCTATGTAACACAGGGACCACATACATAAATGCCTTTCAAATAAGACATTCCCTCCCTCACTTCAAAACAGAGAAAGGGTAAGTGGACAGGGGGAATAGGCATGTGTAACATTTATCACCTATGTGAGGATTTTTTTGTCTTAAATGCTGTTGTCTCGAACACCACACATGCTATGGAAATAAAAGCCATAAAGTTGCTGTCTTATGGATGTGTAACAGGACAGAGTGCACACCAACCGCTTTGGATTAATTGCACATATAAAAACAGATTTCTTTTTAAAAAGTCTGCATGCAGGGAAGAATCATTAATTTCACTTGAAGTGATTCCCAAACAGGATATGGAGCCTCTAACAGCCCTTTGGGTTGTGCCAATTGTTTTGTGCAGGTGTTTAATCCAAGTGCTCAATCGCACGTAGGGAACAGTCATTCTGCAAGCACCGGGTGGAGCAGAAGCTGCATGGTGGTGTCACATAGCTGCAAGGGGTTGATTCCTCAAAATCAGCAGAGACCTTGGGAAGCTGCTAATTCTTGTAAACAAGAGCCTGGGGTTTATGGAGCAAAATGGAGCAGAAAACACTGAAGTACATGAGAACCAAATGCCTTCTGCAAAAGCCTCTTTTATTACACTAGTGAAGCACTAAAACCTGCCATAAACAAGCTGATTGCTTATTTCAGCCTCTCTGTGTCTGCAGCCAGGAAAAGCAGACGCAATTGCAGACTGAGTTGAGCTGCGGGTATAGGAAGCATCTCCTGAAGGTCAACAGTCCTTGTATTTTTAGGTTTCATTTGAACTTCCTCCTTCACACAGACTTGAAAACAATATAAACATATTTGGGATAGAAGCTGAGCTGCAGTTGTTGTAAGCACAATATATCCCACACCCTGCTTTGTAATGCCACAGTCTGATACAAGGCTGCAGAGAGATTGGATGGCTCCAAGGTGAAGGAAGGGGAGAGGTCCCAAGGCATCACAAAGGGCTTTTGAATCTGCTACATCTGATCATAATGAGTCTGATGAAAAGAGAGGCTCCCTTAAAAGCCAACATAGCATCAGTGAAACAGTTTGTGTGCCCACCTCTGACATCTAGGAAAGTGTCTCTGCTGAAAGAATCAGGGTGTTAGTGGCAGTGTCCTGGAAAGACGAAGAGGAGGAGACAGGAATGCTGCATCCCACAGCCTTATACAAAGAGGATGTCTGCGGGGGCTGAGTTTCAATCTTGTAACTCTCTTGACTTTTTGTCCCAATTTCTTTATACAAGGCCATCTGCCATGGCTTTTCCCACTCTAAGTGACTCAAGCAAGTCCCCAGTGTGGCTCCCATGGGACAGATCTGAAATTAACTCAAGGCACTGCCTGTGTAGTGGCTTCTAGAGAAGTCAAATTAGGACCTCAAGCTAAAAAAGAGGTGGGGAACTATTAAATGGGCGTAAAGGCTATAGATGAGACAAAACCCAGGAGGTCAGCCCTGAAGAGTGGGATGCAGTTTCAGGAGAATCTGCATTCCAGTCCATCTTGACCCACAGTCAGCACTAGTTCGACTCAACCTTACCCAAAAACTTGTGTTGCATTAAAAATTGACAAGCCAAATATGTGAACTTATTAAAGCAGCTGAAGCACAGAAACACAGATGTGGTAGCTATGTGACTCACAGTCCAACATGCCTGGGATGTATGACCACAGAGAAACCCAGCATTTCCTAGCCTACCTACAAAACATCGCTCCAGCCAGCACCAAACCACTTGGGGTGGCAGCACCACTCTCTACCCTGCACTAATAGCACTGAGCCTGTGGAATAATCTCTTCCACCAAATGGAATGGTTGGCGCCATTGGCAGGGACCAGGGCCGGAAGGGACCGCACAAGTTCAACCTGGATTTCACCATTGAAATGGAGCTGGCATAAAGCAAATGCATTCACTAATGAATTATTCCAAGATAATTAACAGTCTAAGGGAGACGCTTGTAACAGCTTAATGCTTACTGTCAAGGGAAGCTAGTACCAAGCTCAGCACTGCCTCACCAACTCACAAAAAGAAACAAGGCAAAAACAGAGGGGAGGGAAACATCAAGGAAGAAAATACAACGTCTGTGAGCTGTTAATTACAAAGGTGCACATGTTGGAGTAACAAGGATGTTAATAGAGTTTTATTAGGAGACAAGAGAACTGTTTTCGGTATCTTTGTAACAGAGCCAGAGCCCACTGGGCCCAACAGTGTGCTGGTGCAAACAGCATTTTCCCAAAGCCTACGAGGCTCCAATGTCGGCACTCAGCACTTTCCACACCGCACAGCTGCTAAAACTGCCTGTGCAGTGCAGGGGAGCTGCAGGGGCCTGCAGCATTTCACACACTCAGTGGTCACACACCTGGTCTTTGACACCAATTCGCATGTTTCAAGCCATAAAAAGTGTTTGTTTCCCAGTTCAAGTACTGGCTCTAAGTGTAAAAATCGGCCCACTAACATACTGGGGCGTCACACAGGAAAAGCAGCAGCAAGCATACAGTGCCTCTGCAGGGAAGACTCCCATGTGAAATTAGTATCTTACCCACGTATAAAGGGATAAATAAACAGTGAATAATCTGATATCAATCTTACTCTGCTCTTTTTTCTTTTTTTTTTTCAAACCATGCTTAAGGCAACATAATTCAAATGCTTCTGTGCAGTCAGTATGCAGAGCCAAGTTGAGCTCCCACTTATTAAGGAATATTTAGCACCCTCACTCTGAAGCTCTCAGATCAATGGAGTCCACATTCTTAATCTCATGTTGCTCCTGCTAACAATGTGGTTACTGTAATGTTGGTCCTGATCCTCAAAGGAAAGAGGATATTAGAGCAGAAACCTCTAGTAATGAAATCTCGTGTAATCAAAGAGTGTTTACAGTGAAACGCTCGCATGTTGCCATCAAATCAGAGCCTCACAGTGAGGTTTCTGAATGCTGCTGCAATTATACAAGTACCACAAAGTGAAGTTGGGTAGCAGGGAGGTTATTTAACATTTATTGCTACCACACAGCACACTGTAACTCTGCAAGCAAAAAGGGTGCAAGGGATAGCAGTATTTCACAAAATACACAGAGAATATTTATAAGCACTTTCAGTACATGTTTCTCCTATTAAAAATATACTGAATGCAGCTCAAGAGAAGTCATATCTGTAGATACTAATAAACAGTAAGGGAAAAATCTTTCCAGCCAATGGTAAGAGAATGGAGCAGCCAGATTAATAAAGAAGGAACATGTGAAAAAATTAAGCATGGTAAGCAGAAAGGTCATATGATATGGAAGTGCCCTGTGGAGCAAGACAGTTTAGCTTACCTCATACCTGATGATAGGTGAATCAAAGCAATTTGCTTGTTACCAGTGGAATCAAAAATCTGGTAGAATCTTGTTATCAGTGGAATTGAAAGCGTGAATAGAATCTCTTCATCTGCAAATCCTCTGCATGTGATAATTCCATAGAAGAGAAAGAAAGTTACTTGTGTGAGGAAGGGTTGCACGATTAAGCCCTCAAGAGAGGAGCTCAAGTAAAGCAGGGCAGAGTGACTTGCATGCACAGGTGCTTCCACTTGTGTTGATAAATGCAGTTAAGATGCTTGCTTTTGGCTTGTCCCCTGAGTTAAAGCTAAGTGTGACTAGAAGCAGCTTCACTTCTTGCAGATCTAATGCCCGTTGTGATGCTCAGCAGCTCACTCTGCTACAAAAAATAGTTAAATGTTGTATTTGAAACAGCCTTTCAGGATGTTCTCAGCAATATCAGTAGCTTCCAGATAGATGCACCCCTGTTATAACCAACCAGTTGATCATCCACCTTTAACAGTATCCCACAGTAGTTACCCTCTCCTGAACAGCAAGATCCATAAAAGGATGCGAGTGCTTGGCTCTTGATAGCCAAATGATTTTCAGAGATGGTGCAGAGGATAGTCAGTCAGCTACTAAGCAAGCCAGAAAGCCAGATGTCTCCTCTGCATGAACTAGCATGCCAGAAACATGGCCATCAGCTCAGCCAGCTTCTGTCAGGATCATCTTCCATCAAGATCACTCTTTCAGGATAGTGCAGGTGCAGTCTGTGAATCCAGTATATTCAACAGCAGAGCCTGGAATCTACATTAAAAGTTGGAGCTCATGTGATCTAGACAGTGTACAGACACATTAGAGACAGGTTCTAACACAGAATATTCAACATCTGAACAAATCAGGCAGATAATGGCAGGGAGGGAAAGAGACAGCAGAAGTCCCTCAAGATCACACAATAAAGGAAGAAACGGGAACAAAAATGTAGCCTACCCTGTCTGTTGTGCTGTTCAAGTGCCTTTTATTTTCTGTTCATTACTTGTTAATTATTTTTGAGTGCTGGAGAAAGTAAAATGCTAAAGACAAACAAGCCCCCATGGAGTTAGAAAACATCCCTGCTCTAAGGCAGACTCAAATTGGTTGAGTTTGCAGCCAAAAGAGCTCCCAGGAGAGGGAGTAGATCTTGCTGCTGCAAGAAAAGGGTCAGTTGGTTTCTGAAGCAAACAGGTTGGTTTCCAAAGCCCGTGGACGTATGAACAGGGGAAGTAAAGCTTGAGACAGAAACTTGGAGAAAATTGCACCATGGAAGCTGTGCACACATGAGCAGACTGCATCTTTGAGAGAACAGGAAGGTGCTCAAACAGGCTGCCGTGTGCAAGCATGAGATGGCTGAGACACAACTGTACCACATTAAATTTGACTCCCCTGGGGTAGGACAGCCCTTGTCCTGCACATCCTGTTGAAGCTCCACAGCTTTTAAAAGTTAGGGCTACTGGGTTACTCTAGCCCTGTGTTCCTGTCAACTAACCATCCGCTTAAAACCATCTTGGGTGCCACTGAAACCCCACTTTTCTGTACTGCGGAGCAAGCGTCTGGTGGATGGGGTATGAACTTTGTTGGACAGCATTCAAAATGAACTGAAGACTGTATGAAGTGGCTGCATGTACTTTGATAATAGGCTGCAGAGTAGCCTATTATCAAATCTACTCTGGCTTAATGTAGATGCTGTGGGTGCTTACCAAATTTTCAACTCTACTCTCCTCAGAGAACAAACTCCAGAAAGTATCTTTATTTTATTAGATATTCTATGCCACAGATATTCTCTATGGCTTTGTCCAGCACTTATCTTTCCTTCTGTCCTTGCCCCCCAAACAAAACTCTTAGGTAAATTTCTAACACATATCCTTAGCAATTTAATATAAAGTTGGTTTTGAAAAGCATTTGTAGGAACCAATTACCAAGTACAAGAGAACTGAGCAACAGTTTTCTTTGACGGAATTATCAGTAACATTGTGTGAAGCAGCAGAACCTAACTTTACAGCACTTGCAGCATTTTTCTCATTCATGTTTCTCAACTCTACTGAAATATTCACTATTATAATGATGTTTAAGACATATTTGGAAAGTGTGTAACCCCCTACATAGCAATAAATATAACTACAAAATTACACTGGTTTTCTGATCTAAAAAATTGCAGGGTTATGAATGTCTCAGGTTGCAAAATCAATTTCCATATTCAACTTAAATGTTTATCAGTCAAAACCTTTCATTTCCAGTTCACATTATCATGAGTTCTGCTCTGATCTTCCTGCAACAGACCTGAGTCAAGTAAAAAAAAAGTAAGAGAAAAAGCTAAAAAGGAAATCAGAAACTGAAGCTCCTGCAATGAGAAGGTCGAAATACTGCTTCAGTTTGAAACAGGCAGTGGCGTTTATGCAAACACAGAGTCTGTATTACTCATTGCTTTTCCCCAGCTGGGTAGCTTTGCCAAACATTACATTCTGCTGGGTCTCAGCTATGATTTTGTTGGACATTGCTCCACAGATACAAGATATATAGCCACAACAGCGTAAGTCATATACATTGTGCTCCTATACAATTCATTTGGTTGCAGAGCAATAATAGTTCCTATGTCACCACTAATCCTCTCTTTTCTGGTCAGCTTTTTTATGTTATGGCTAAGACTGTACTTATTTCGTTTTAGTGACTCAAGAATGTAGATAATACTTCACACCAGTCTCCTGCTCACATAGATTGCAGGCACAGTACAAGTGTGCTTCAAAAACACCACCATGGTTTCAGAGAGCACAGATGACTGACGTGCAATTCATGGCCACTGTAAGGCACAGACAATCAAAGCTGTGATGGAGAGCTTCCACTGGTAAAAAATGGCTCAAATAAAACTCAGAAAGGTTTAACATACCCACCGCAGATGACGACGATCTTGAATAATTGCTCCAGGGATTGTGTGTGCTATACAGCCATTTCAGTGTATTAAATCAGAGTGGTGATTTGGTTTAAATTAACGTCTCCCTACCACCACTCCTGCATTGATCATGCTGCCAGACCCAAGATAAAATATCTATCAACAACCTCATAAGGCCAGGGAGAGGTAAGTATTTGCTGGCCACCAGTGGGGTGGGAGGTTCCCTCTCCACAGCAATGGTCTGGTAAGAACAAGAATGTGAACAGTGATAAGAAGGTTTTTTTGCAGACACCACACATTTAATCTGTCTACCTCTAAACATGCATAGTCCAGAACTGCACTTAATTTACAAGTCAATCTCATCTCCAGTTGCCTCCTTATTCTGCAATGTTTTCTAACAGGTCTTAGTGATTCAGCTTCATGGTAAGCCTCCCTAGGAGGAGGAACTGGTACCAAGAACTAAACTCACAATAATCCATTTCGTGTTCCTCTTGGTATTTCTTTCACATGGAAAAAACACTAGATTAAAGAAAAACACATTATAGAATTACTTGTCATGTCTCTCTGAATTTTCATTTGTTGAATAAAAACTGTGAGTACAATCTGCAGATGGAGATGCAAACAAAGAAATAGAATGACTAGAAATAAGATCTGAAGTCCATCAGTAATTTGATTCAGCTTGTAATTGTGGTCACTAATGGATGTAGTAATATACCTGGCTTTAAACAGTTTCTGGTCTGGAAAACTGGAATATCATAATTATTGGAATCAACCTGATGGACATAGTACTAGGACACATCATTTTGGAGAGTGACTCATGTGAATTCTGTTGCTTTCTATGGATCAGCTCTAATGCAAGGCATAAAACCCCTGATTTGTCATTAGTATTATGCAGTCATACTTTTTAGAGTTTATTTGTAAATCTTGAGCAGAAAACAAGTCTTGAATTTGTTTCATCAGGCATCTGATAAATGTCTCATAAAGCCATAATTTCCCTCCTCTTTGCCCTACCCATTTCCTTCTTCCCTATAGTTCTGGTTGAAAGGTTCTTTCTTTTTTTTGGGGGGGGGGTGTTGTGTTGAATGGATTTTTCTTTTTTAAGGTAAATTACACATGCTGCAAATTCAGTATGACCGCAGAGAGGGAGGTTAATCGAAATCCTCTTCACTTGTCATTTTCCTAGGTTACAGTCATGTTTCTTGCCATAAGGTGCATTTTCAGTTCAATGGATTCAGGTACCATGTACGGAATTCCCAAAGGTGCCCAAAGTTGATCTGGTAGCGTTTCCTTTAAAAATGAACTTTCACTTGTAACCAGTGTGGAGAGGGTAAGCTAGCACCAAGCACTTCTGAACCCATCCTTAGCAAACAATATGGAAAAGAGCTTCTTTAAGTATCATCCTTCATTTTCTTTGATATCTTCTTCATGCACTCTTACTCTTCTGCTTCTCTATGGTCATAACACAGGTCTCATATCTTTAGAAATAGGCTCCTTTTCCTCAATTCTACCCACTATTATTTGACCTAATGCAAAAATACAAGTGGTTTCATTTGTTTTGTTTTCCTTTCCTTCATATGTTTACCTCTCAATGAGCTTCACGAAGCTTTCCTAGCCTTATATAAAACATATTCCCTCTGAAGGCACATTGGTAACTTTTATCAGAGCACACTTCCCCATATATTTTGTGGTCTCTGCTCTTAAAATCTCCAGGAACTTGCCTGCAACTGAAGTAAAATTTACTAGCCTATTATTTCCTGTTACTCTAGTGCTTCTTTCATAGACTAAGATGTTAGTTTCGCTCATGTTCATTTACACCTTTTTGCCTCCCTACAGAACTATTAAATATTGTAATTCATTCAGTATTCTCCTGCAGTGACAAAACCCAGCACATTATTACCCCTCCCACTTGCCAAAGACAAGCTAGCAACCAGCCCATCTGAGATCACAGATGCTAAAAATTACAGATGCAGCCTCTTTCTGTGATCTCCCAAAATAACACCAATCTCTCATAGGTTTTATATGGATTCCATTTGAACTAAATAACAGTTTTTTTAGAAATATACACTCTACGTTTTAAGAATTTCTACTGATGGGAAATCCACTACAACCCATACAAATTTGGTTTTAATTCGGCTAACTTCAGGTTTGTCTTGCTGACTGTGAGCAAGTCAACCCTAAACTTTCCTTCAGTGTAACTAACCAGACACTTGCATGTGTGGTTCATTTATGAACCTATTTATGTTGTTACAGCCTTTTCGGTTGGCAGACAGATGTTCAAAGGTAAAGCCCAGTGAGAGGGGAAACCAGAAGTGATAATTTGCAAAGTTCTGGCTTTAAAACGCACTTTTCAGGTGGGTAAAGAAAATGCAAAGTAGATGTCAGTACCATACCTGTCCTCTCCTGGTCTATAAAGCAATAGAACATGCTTGCAGGAAAGCTACGTGACCGATGCAGACCTTAACAAAATGCTTTCTCTGGATGCCGTGCTCCCACAACTCTGTCCTTAGCCTCTCCTTTCCCACCAGGGTCTGCAGCCTGCCCCTGACGGTGTAGCTGCTGCCAGTGCTGGTGGTATGGCAGATGCTGCTCACCAGCACAAGGACCCCACAGTCACTCCCAGTTCCTGGCCACAAACTCTTTTCCTGGGTCAAGTCCTTGAACAGACTGGCTGTCACTGCCTTGCCTAGCAAACACAAAGAACCCTGGGGTCTGCTGCACACTGATGCTCTCAGGGTCTTTCTCACTTTCTCTAGAATCCAGTTTTTTAATAGGCTGGCGCATCTATGAAGGCCTTCTGGCAATCTCTCCCCCAGGCACTTCTTTGGAGCCAATCTTATCCTAAAGCAGCAAGTAGCTCATTAGCTGTGAGGAGGAGTTAGGTGGCCTTGCAAATGCCACTTGCCAGGAGATTTGTGGACAGAGATGTCAGAGCACTTCCAGGGCTTCTGGCAGCTCTGTGGTGCCTTTGGATAAGCCAGCAGTGCCAAGCTGGGCTCAGGAGGAGGCAGGTATGGGCTTCCCCAACTCACAGGATCTGGCTGAACAACAGTAACTCAGCAGAGTTTAAGCCCTGAATCATGGAACGTTTCCAAACCCAAAGACTTGCCTGCCAGTCCTGAGTCCACCTTGAACCTCTGGGGCTTTCCCAGGCAAAAGGGAAAGAAAAGAAAAAAAAGAAAATTTGAAATAAAGCAAAGCCTTCATGGACTAAACCACAATCCCTCAATCCCTTCCTGCTTATGTTAACCCTAGCAAATCTAGGTGATGCTCTCAATATCCGAAGAGTATGAAGCAATATTAAATTAACCACTAGCTTCAATTTATGGCAAATCCTTTATTGATCTTTAATACTTTCTGCAAAGAGAGAGCTGTTTGCATGTGAGCTTTTTGTTCGTGTGCCTCTCAGTTTTTTAATTAGATGCTGTTTTTGCTAAACGCACGGCTAATAGCAAGCCTGGCTTTTACCCATCTTCCTCCTAAAACACAACCAACGTAACAGGCCTCATGTAATCAACCACAATGGATCTGATCCTTAAAAACAACATTTGAGAAAGCAGGTGTCTTCCAGCGAGCCTCATGCCCTGCAGATGGGCGAGACGATTAAGTACTGCAGGAAGTGCTGTCTCGCGCTGCAGAAGCCATACCAACAGATTGGTAATGGTGCTATTCTCATGAGGAAAGCGGGGTCATTATTAAGTGGATGGAAACTGTTGTTCGTAAAAGACGTTTGTACAAACATAAACCCTCCTTTACTATCACGTTAAATTTATCACAATGCAAAGAACTGTCAGTAAGAGGGTGTTCAGTCTTCCCCCTGCCACCACAAGGCCATTTAAAGCAGATATGTTCACCAATGGTGCATTAATCCGAAATTATATGCTCAAAATTGATCAACATACTCGTCTTCCTCAAATTCTTTGCACTTCCAGTGGAATCCCTTTCATTCCAGTACAAGGTAAAGTTGCTGATCGCATGAGGCACTGGGAGCAGTGCCTGTGTAGTGTGCTTAACACCTTTTCTCATAAAAGAGAGAGAAAGAAAGAGAGAAAAATCTTTCTTGCTGAATAAATTTGCATGCAGCTATTACTCACAGTAGCCCTGTGACATTTGGCTTGAAGAAAAATGCCTTTACTTTCTCTCATAAAATTTCGCTTGTGGTTTGCTTGGCTAGCAGCTAAGAGAAACCTTCTGTCTCGTCAGGCTTCCACTTTCTGTAATAAACAGACAAGCAGTCACCGTGATTTTTGCTGAGAATCCAAGCGCTGCAGCACTTGGAAAAGCAGTATGGAGGCAGAAGCTCACTCTGCTACCCAGCTACAAGATCTGTGCTGCCTACAGCAACACCAAGAGATAGCAGAAACATTCCCAGAAATATGGGAAAACAGAAAATAAAAGACTGCTCTAATCCTTCCTCACCCTGCTGAACGTCACCAAGACTCAACATGTGACCTTTACAGTCCTATCCATCACTGGGATAACAGGATCTCTTGCTACCATTAATTTTTCAGTCCAAGTGGTAGCAGTCTCTGCTGAAATGCTTAAGGAGATGGATGAAAGTCCTATAAGGTGACGGGGAAAAGGCAATTCATAGTATCATGCAATACGCAGTTTAACTTTTTCTAAAAAGAAACCCATCTTTCTCCTAAAAGTTCTCCAGAAAGTTCTGGTTTTAAAGCAACGTACTGATTTTAAAGCAATGCTCTGGTTTTAAAGTAATGTTTGCAGATTCAAGCATTATGAAATATCATTTCCTCTGGAAATGCATCCCTACTGCCACATGGGTACACATAGGGGCCATAATGTTGGACTAGCATTTCTCCACAGGACCTTGCCGCAGACAACATACAGAAGACTGAAAATAGCAGCAACTAAATCCCTCTTTGACAAAGACTGGCTGGGTTTTGAATATAAAATCAGAAAAGACATATAATTTTCTTAACAAAATAAATAAAAAATTAACAGCAAAACCAGTAAAAAACCCAGCACAGCAGTTTCCTACAAAGGAAATTAGTTTTAGTTAGTTAGTTTTTAAAATATTTTCCCCCCAAAAGAGATGAACAGGTAGAGCCAGACTGACCTTGAAGTGTTACGCCATTATCTTCTGTGAGATCCAGCAGAAAAAAAGACCCACAAATTATTTCATAGGCACCTGGCTCATTACATCTTACAAATTAAATCCTCATTTATCTATATGCACCAAACAGTACCTATTCATCGCCTTCACTTAAAAACACATTGCCCTTCTTTCTAGCCTAGTTAATTTCCAGATGCTAATTAAATTTATACTCATAAATGTATCTGTTTAGCATGCACGACCAGATCATCCCTCAATATCCATTATCCATTGTACATTCCAACTTGTTTACCTACTGCTTTTGTTTTGCTTGTTTTGTTTGGATCCATTTCCATCAGTATAAAGAAGGGAGCTTATGAATTTAAGTTTCCCATTTTGATGCTGGGTGGTTGGGTTCTCAGGGTTACTGCTTTTGTAAACAACTTTGTCTCAATCTGCTGTGGGGCAGAGGTATTTTGAGATTATAGCACCAGAATATGGAAGGGCAGAATGGGAAACAGCACTCTGAAATGTGTTCTTTGGGCCTTTTGGCAAAGGCAGAAAATGGTTTTCTGCCCAGCCCTTCACTGCACACTGCAAAGCCTGGCTAAATACTGTTTCCTGGATTTCCCTGCTCCACACAGTGTGACCAGCACAACTCAGACTCCTCAGCAAGGATCTGAGACTGCCATGATGGAAAACCACATCCAAGTTTTGGTCCAGCTCCTGTTGCAGGTTTGCAGGACCCGGCCAGGAGGACAATCTGTTAGCACTGCTGAGCAGCTCTCTGGTGACTTAAAACATCCACTTTACAGGCAGGCAGACAACACTCTTTCGACTTCAGTACCCAACCACAGCACAGAGCCTCAGAGAGAAGTCTCAAAAGAAGAAAACCTGAAAGGTCCCTAGAGCCCTTCGCCTGCTCTTCTCCCATATGCTGCCGTAGCATTCACCCTTCCCAGCCCATATTTGCCACACTTGGGCAGCCACAGCCCAGCCTTCACTGTCTGTCCCTGCAACTATCCCCTAGACTTCCCTTGCCACAGCGGGGCTCTTACGGGAGGGACAACAAAAGGCAGATATTCCCTCTTTTTTGTTTCCGAGCATGCACTATCTCCCATCTCAGAGCCTGGTTCTCTCCATGCTCTTCATTGTTTTTATTTTTTGGCATTTTGCACTTTTTTTTACATCAACTAATGCCATTAACCTTGGTCTGCAGCTTAGTGAATAGGACTTGTTGTCAGGAAGGCTACTTGTCCCATGAAAAATCCTACAATTTCAGCAACCGTTTCTATTTCAAAATGTTAAAAAAAAAATCTGCTTTTTTTAGCAGTGGAGAGCATTTTGAAAGAATCTGCAAGTTTTGTTGCTCTTTTCTCTCTCTTTCTAATACTTCCTTCCTGAAATATCTGATTTTGTTATACTGAATTAAATCAGCTGGGGAGGGCTTCAACCCAGTTTGACATATCATAGTGCAGGCTACATATCGATGTACTGCTACCCTGGCTCACTGAAATTAAACCTGAGGTCTGTCTTCGGCTTCCAAGCACCTCACTCGGGCTGCCCCTTCTGCCCTCCCACAGTCCATCCCCTATGATGGTTTTCAGCACAGCTCTTTCCATCCCAGAGCTCTGTGCAGTATGGGGAATGCACCCGGACATGGAGTCTAGGTTTGGTGGGGCACAGTGCTCACATATTTCCCCTAGCAGAGGTCACTGCAGCTGCTCACTTGGGCATAGATGAATGCTGATTCAATCCCAAAGTTACCTGATTCAATCAGCATCATGCATATTTTGAATTAAATCAGTTCAATGCGAAACAGAACATACCCTCCATTTTCTCTATGGAAAACAATGACTGTGCAAAGCCTGCTTTTTTTTCTGTTGAGAAAACGTAAGTGAAAAATTCCCAGTGTAGAACTGCTAAACTTGAAACTGTGATCCTTACTTAGGCAAAACTCCAAGCTTGTTTTAACTTACCCTTAATGCACATCCCCCAAACTACCAAAATATATCAAACTACCAAAATATATCAGTGCTCACAAACTCAGTAAGAAAGATTCCTTAAAACTACCCCCACAGGAATACTCCAAGGAGGTTCACTTGACTGATGTGTTTAGCTTTAAAGCATTACAGAAATGGACTAGTAAGAAGAAAAGAGCAAATACAGCTCTTGTCACCAGGGCTGATTTTACTGCTGGTAAAGTGAGGGGAGACCCACGCACTGTAAGGAATACCTGAGACTCTGTATGCTACAAAAGCAAAAGCAAACAATGCAAGCTACTGGCTAGCTCACACGCCACTGAATCAATGATTTGCTTCGGCACGGGATCTGCAGTGATATTTCATTCACTCTAACACAGACAATCATTATCTGCATGTGGGTACTGAGAGGACAAGGCATGAGCGTGGAAATCAAGGTCAAGGAAGCAAGAAAAACTCCCTCATTTATCCCATGGAACAGTTATTCTATTCTGCAATAACTCGGGTTAACAAATAACGTAATAAAGATTGGCGTGCTGCCAGGATGACTGAATTGATTCCTACACTGCACAGCACAAATCTTTTGATCTCCCCATAAAGAATGGGAAATTATAGCCACAGTGGGTACCTCGCAGGAAAAGCAAATAAAAATGAAATGAACATTTCTAGCAGTTTTGACCTTGCTTTGGGGAATACTGCTTTAAATTTGATTGCCCTGCCCACTTACTATTTCACGAGGAGACACAAGCAAGTTGCAAAGACAGCTTTTAGTATTCTCTTTGATGAGGAAGAAAACTGGATAGTCTTCTCCCACCCACTTTTCTTTCCTTGCTTTTTAGTCCTTTTTTTTTTTTGTTTTCCCTTGGTTTATATACTCAACAGAAAAGATTTTATCCAGGCTTTGATTTGATTTTCAGGGTTTCTGGTGGGAAATTCTTACCGTGGATATTTTGCTTCCATTGGGGTTTATGGTGCGATTCTGTTTAATTATTTCTGGCATTTTGCCCATCAAATTGTGAGTTTCTTCAAAGGAATGAAATGACAGGAGGCCTCCTTTAGAGCAATCACGGACTGGGTTTGAATTTTGTTGTCTTGGAAACAAGCTAGTTCTTGTCATTGAATATATTCATAAAATAATGGTTGAAACATCACTGATAATAATGGGTTCTTGCCTTGTGAAAACGCATGTTCTGGGGACTTTGCTGCAAGAGGCCCTGTCAAAGAGTTGAAGCTAATTTCAGCGCTTCTGGTTTAAAATCCCTAGCTCAGGTGTTCCACCAAACCGCACCTACCGCCGGCTGTGCCCACAGTCAGGAATGCCCAGCACCACTCTGCACCCTGATAGCGCCAGCTAACCATGTCCCTGCAGCAAAGACACCAAGGCACCTACCTTCCTGCCCCTGTTTGTCAGGACCAGATGGCTCTCAATCACGAGACCAACACCCAGTGTAGATAACTTTGTCTGCATTGTGCCGATTAGGTAGAAAATATATTTTTCCCCATGCTTGCTGATGTAAGTCCCAAGGTTCTGGGTATTTACACTCTGTGCCAGAGGTCTTACCAGCTTCTCAGCAGGCGCTTCGCTTTTCAAGCAGATGGATATTGATTGATGAGAAAAACCCAGAGACAGAGATGTGTTTTTTCTGGAAGGCTATTCAAATCGGGAACCTGCTATCACTCTTTGAGCTTCTGTATCAATCAATCTGCCTTTGGTTTTGGTTTTTCATATATATTTAAAACCAAGAAAAAAAAAGAGGCCCTGCATCAAGATGGTGTTGGGTTCTGAAGGGTATAAATTAAGCTGAGAGCTGTGCAAGACTTGACAAACTCCTACGGCTCCCTGAGACTCCTGGTGTGTCTGCATGGATGTGCACACGTGTATGCATGCATGTGGCACACACACACTGAGGGGGGACAGAAGGGAAGGTATAAAAAGCCACCAGTGGGGATAAGTCATAAAAATCTTCCATTCCGCTAACTTGTCCATGAACCGTTTGGCTGGATATAGTAAACCTGTGGGACACTTGAGAAAATTAAAACTCTAAATTATTACTAGAGAGACTAGCCATAATAGATCTGCTGCGAGAATCTTACTAGCAGTTTTACGATTTTTTTCTGTCCTTCTCAAATCACTACATAATGACACTCAATGCTCAAATGTCTAACAAGGCCATTTAACATAGCCTGCAGAAGAGGATTCTCCTGTGAAATTTTACTACAGCCTCTTTAGCACAAAGCTTTCTCAGATTATTAGTAATTTGCATTAGGTCTATTTAATTTTGAAGAGTGCCATTTCAGTGACCACATGCATATCAGAGCTTAGCAAGTGCATGTGTCTAAAAAGTTACCAAAAGGTCATAGGAATTCTACAAGGCATTTGGGATTTTCGAATTTTCTCTTCATTGCAGCAAGGAAAACCAGCATGAGCCCTTCCAAAAGACCAAAGCCTCTCATCTGGGGCATGATGAGTTGCAAGCACTAGCTGTGTGATACACACAGCAGAATCCCTTTCTGCCACATAAGAGAGTCTTTTAGCAAAACTTGTCTGTTGTCCTGGGAAAGAATAGCCTGATGACGGCAGATTTCTTTATGGGAAATCTGACTGAAAAGCACAGATTTTCTTGTAAGCACTGGTAAGAGCCACCTCTTTCCAAGCAAGAAACACATGGACTGCTGATGTGACATTTACGCTGCCACAGAGTTAGGAGTCAGTAGAGAAACTCTGCACTGCTTGAAGACAGTGCTTGCAGATGAATCAAAAGCCAAAGGATAGCAGCAAATAAAAACAACATAAAGAAAGGACAGTTTTCTTTCAAGAAGACATCTCTACTTTCTCCTTCTAAACCATCCAACAGATGCTTTGAGTGCTCCCAAAGCCTACAACAAGGGTAACACCCAAAGGAACAACCATCATAACCCCAGGCATCACTTGGGCTTTTTTGAGACCCCAATCATTTGATAACTGTGTCTCAGCAGAAGGACCACATCCTGCACCCAACTTTAAAGTCATGCCTCAGCAGATGCAAAAATTGATCTCAGAGCCATGTAGTTTCCTGACACAAATGTTGGAGGATGAACTGCTGCTTCCCATTGTTGAGATGGAAAAATGCCCTCCGAATGTCCGGTCTTCTCTGCAACAAGGGCAAGTAAACTGCTCGTAGCCTCACCACTTTGTGAGTATATTTTTATGCCTTGACTATTTTACACATATGCAATATTTCAGAGTCCTATCACAGTCCCCCACATGCCAGGAAAATGTGATTGTCCTGGCTCAGGAAAGCAGGATCTCGCCAACAAAATTAGCTCATCCTTGTGAGTCAGACACTCCAATCAAGATGACAGAAGCTCCTACAGTAGGTCTGAGAGGGAAATGCAGCCTTACAAGGACAAGGCATTTCAGGCTGTCCCACATCAAGATTCAAAAGGGATCTGTGTTATCCGTCGTACCACTGCATTAGTCTGAATGCACACTGAAGCATGGGAAGGTGAGGAGCAGACGGGAGGGGGAAACCTCTTTGCAATCTGTTCTTCATAAGTCAATGATTATGAATCAGATATCTAATGAAGCAGTAATAGGAATGATGACTAAGTAAAGTAGCTAATAAAGCTAATTTATGTGAAGTTAAAATTTTTAGTACGGTGCATTAAAGCAAGCATGATGTCTCAGCATAGTAGGGGCAATGTTAGTGCTATATATACCAAGCAGTTGCAATGCTTCAAGATGATAATACAACTAGATATGCTGAGCTCCAGCGTTTCTGATTAAAAACTTTGTTCTTCAGCACAGACCAACCTACTAGCCTTTCCATGTCACCTGCACACTTGCTGGGGACTACACCCTGCTCAGCAGCTCTGGGTGCTGGCACAGCTGCCTGCCCCCCAGGAAAGAAAAAAAACAACTGAATGGACCAATAAGGCAGATATTATCTCTATTGCTTAGCGTCTCCATTTTCCTTACTTTTTTGGTTTTCCTCCTCTTATTTTTTCTTCTTTTTTTTTTCTTTTTTTTTTTTTTAACGTAAAACCAAACCCAAACATCTGACTAACCTTGACTGGAACAAACCTGATACTCTGCAATGTGCATAGTGGGCAATAAACTATGGCACATATAGCTTCTCAACACTGCATTTCCATTTTAACTGCTCGGCTATGAGAGTATTTCACTCATACTGTAACTCAAATGATTACAGATTACTTTAATGCAATTTGCTCTTTTTTTGCTTTCATGGATTTTAGAAAATTAATAGACATGAGCAAGCTTGCCAGGAAGTTTGAAGGCAGAGACAAATGAAGGTCTTGGGAGCCCAAACACAAGCTACTTAGCTACTGAAACTATACCCTTCTGAGAAAGGAAATATGTAGTGTGATATATTTGTTTGCTGTCACTGGCAGGAAGGCCTGCCAGGATAGCCTCACTGCTTTGGCACACGGTCAAGTCCTATCCCCATACACAAAGTCAAACCAAAGCCAGGGACGCAAGGACACCCCAGGCCTCTGACTCCCTTTGGTCTAAGGACACTTTTGCTTGTGAAAATGTAGCTGAGGTGAATCAAAAGTGAATATTTTGGAGAAGCCTTCATGGCTCAGGTTCTCAAGCCAAGAATTTGCATGCTCCCATCAAGCCATGGGTTCATTCCACCGCAATAGTGAAGGGCTCAGCAGCAGATACATGAGGAGACTGCACACCTGAGACCCCACAGAGGCACAGTAGCGGGCAGCTTCCAGCACCAAGACACAGAATAGTGTGTTCAAGAGCCCTGACAAGATGAAACAGCCCATATCAGCCCTAAAGCACCTTACCTCATCTGCCTCAGAGGGACTGGTGTTCACCATATAGGATGTCCATGATGTAGGGAATGCCAAGGTGCTTGTGGACAAGCTGCCTGCAACCCAACACCCTAACCAATCTCAATGAGAGCACGGACTTTAAAAGTTGATTTTTCTCACCGGTATCAAAAAACAGATGACACTTTATTAAGATGTAATTCAGGGGCAAGAACACTCAACCAAAGGCAAAAGCCAAAAGGCTAATATTTCTGAACAGAGGCATTTTATTGCATATCATCTCTCCCAACCATTCTCTCTCCCTCTCTGAGCCTCCGCCCATGAAATTGAAAGATTTCTAGTAGAAATGCCTTTGTTGTATCAGCTTTGGAAATATGGATTACAGTATTCTGTGAAAAACATTTATTACTCTGAACTGTGACTCGGACATTGTTGCATTTCTAGGGTTATAGATTTTCTTTCAGCGAAACTAAGGCTGTAAGTCACAGTGACAGTTGTAATGTGTGTAATACCACAGTACCAGATTCTATTACATACATATTTTTGCTAGAGGTTTATGATGTTAAAAATATTTCTTCTTTTCCCAATACCTTCTCCTAACTGTTGTGTAAATATATTGGAACCTATAGCACTGAAGTCAATTTCCAGATGAAATGTGCATGGGAACAAGTAGTTTGTCCTTTTCCAAGAAAAAAACAAACAAAACCAACACAACCCACGCCCCCCACCCCAACTAACTAACAAAACCAAAAACCAAGAAAACAAGGATGGGGGGAGGAGAACACTGCATACAAACTAATTATATTCAAGCACAATATTGAATTGTAATAAAAGATGAATGAGAGAAAGTGTGTGTCATTGTGAGGAATGAGGAAGGTTACAGAAAGCTGAGACTAGGGAAGGATTTATCATGTGTGATGCTTCAGGCATTGTGTTGAAAGATCTGCAGACTTATTTGCAAGAGTGTTTTACGGGAAAAATAGAGCAGTCTACATAGGAAAGAATTACTATAGATTTTTATCTTTTATACAAGACAAAGATACAAAGATAAAACACTGTTTCTATTAGGAAAAAAAAAAAGAAAATCCATTAAAGAAATCCCAGTTGCAATACAGAGGGGGAAACCTTTCAAACTGAGCTCCAAGGCCATCAACTGCATAAATTCAGGGAACAGACATTTGTTAAAATACAGCTGATCCATACTTTTTAACATAAGCACAGAAGTATGCTGGGTTTAAAAGAAAAACAACACAACACAACACTACAACTGCAACAACTAGAAAGCTTCCCAGTTTTACTTACAAAACCCTGGTGCACATATACATGCAAACAAACCTTTTGGCTGGTTGTTAGAATTCAGCTCTATTACAGTCATAACACAGCTGTGGAAGCTGGAAAAATAATGGCATTCGGGGTGTATTAGTATGCAAACGGGCATGCCAACACTTCCAGTTTGCTTCCAGAATTCCTCCAGCCTGCACATGTCATGTTTCAAACCAAATAGGGCTGGAAATCAGGAGGGTCAAGTACAGCTGACATCTCCTCTTCCATTGTTCCTCCTTAGTGGAATCCCTAGCTGGGGCAATATGAGGCTGCTCCATTGTGTCTCTCAGCAGAGGTGGGATCAAGACGCTCTAGCACCATTCTTAGTAAGTATGAACCTGCTGGTGTTGTGTTCAATGGCTACAGGAAGGCTCTGTCTGGGCTGGGCTGTGCACCAGACCCACAGAGTGGGCTGGGAGATGAAGCTCCCTAACAAGAAGCATGGTTGTTCTTCCACTGTGCTTCCAACCACAGAGCTCAAAGCCCTGTAAAACAGGCGTATCCGAATTAAGCTTCAGGACATATTTACCCAGCTCACAAGGGTATTCAGTTCTCTATTTTACAAATGGAAAAACTAGGGCACCAAGAGGTTAAGTAACTTACCCAAGGTCACTGAGCTGAATCAATTTCAAAACTAGGATTAGACTGAAATTCACTTTGAGCGTCTGATCACAGAAACGCAGAGAGTGTCGACTTTTTTTTTCCAAAAGAAGCTACTTATATGCTAAGCTATTTAGGGTTGAAAGGCAGAAGTGAAGAGCTTATTTGGGGAGCGAAGGGATTTGTTTATAAGGAGTTTAAATTTGAGGAAGAAAGAAACAGAAAGTCACTGTACAGCATCTCCTTCTGAGCTGGAGCCTCCCCTTGGGTACCTGGCCAGCTAACCCGGTTCTTAACCATGAGGGCTGCACAGCCCATCCACAAACCAAAGTCCAAAGCATGGGACCCCAAACATAGCCACTGGGGGATGAAGAACCAGGTCCAACCCCATGGCTCAGCTTTCCCACACATCCCAGAGAGGGAAGGAAAGGAAAGGGACCACGACCTCCAGCCTAGGCCTCCAGCTCCTGCACAACAGCATTCCAAACAGCACTGTGCAGGTCAGAGCAATGTCAGCAGCATTCCAGTCCACACTAGCAAAGAGCCAGGACAAATGGTCTGCCCTCACCCTCTCTGCCCACCCCACTGCAGCCTGTTTGAATGACATGGGACATTGACATTTCAGCCTCTTTCCAGGAATTCCATTGCATTCTGATTTCTCTGTATGGCATTAAAAGTAACATTAGGAGAGAAGGCTTACCAATCACAGAAACTCAATTAATGGGGCTGTCAAAGCTCTGGCAGACTTCAGTGCCACCAGGATTTCAGATGCAATTCCCATGACAACCTTAGCTTGACCCTTCCATGCATATAAGCTATGATAATGCCTACGCAGCTTCAAAAATATTTCCTTTTCTTAACCACAGGCAAGTGTGTCTGGGCCCATCCCCACAATGCATCACATGAAAGGGGATATAATACACCCTTCTAGGCTGCTGCACAGACTTTTATCTCCTCTGCAGCCTTGAAGGATCCAAAGCTTCAGCTGGGACCGTATGAGTTGCCTGAGCTATTAAGGAAAGAGAAGACAAGGGTCACTACAACAGCAAATGCCCCCTATGTTCTGCTGCTAGTAAATTCATGTCTATTAATTGCAATAAGTTATCAGGTTATACCAGCAAAGTGACATGCAAGAAGTTCTCAGAAAAACAGATAATGACAGGAAAAACAATCAGGCTACAGGTTTTGTTTGCCATCCCCCCAGGAGACTATGCAAATTAAGCATTTTTTTTCTTATGCAAAGAGCAGCACCACATAAAGAACAGTATTTGCAAAACTGCTGATAGTCATATGGAGTATGAATACGCATTACAATTACAAGACCAACTTTTAACTGCCAGCAGCGAGAGTGACTCCAACAGCAACACCAGCAAACACAGTGATGCCTTGAGGCGGGGCAGGGATGGGCATCCCATTGTACCAGTTACCATGTGATCACAGGATGATATTCCTAATCTGAACAGCATCTTGTCCAAACATACATTCAGAGATCTACTTTCTTCTGCTGGAGGGATTTAAAGAATACTAGTGTGCAAATGAGTACTTACAGAGGAGAGTTGGCTTTCTGAAAATTCCAGTCTCTAAAGTGAGATCTCTCATATATTTAATTTGTTCTGAAGAAAATGTTACTTTGTGCTTTGCAAAACTCTGTCAGAGTTATGGACAAGTAAAATAGCTCACTGTTTTTTCTGTGTAAGTAATGTTTTAGATACTGGCCTATATACAGTTCAAAAAGGGGTTGTGAGATTACAGGCTGAGCTCCACAGGTTAACTAGCAGGTTTAAAAGCTCAGCTGTAATGTTACATTAACATTGATTTCTGTGCTTAGCAGCCTATCAAGGTCTAGAGCACTGGCATGAATTCATTCAATTTTCCTTTCACCACAGGAAATTTCCCATTTTCATCTCCTTCCAATGGCTACACCGCTGCAGCCATCACCTCTACACTGCTTGTCCCACAATGGAAATCCACTCACATGGAGCACCGTCATGCTGCTGCTGGGTTACTACCAGGGTTTGCTGGTTAGTGCAATGGAGGTGTTCCTTCTGTGACAGCAGTGCAAATACAGTCTCAGAGCATGAGTTAGAGTTGCATTACATCTTTTGTTCAGCTTCCAACTAATGCACATGGGAACAGACCAAGTGACTTGCCCAAGGTCAGAATAGGAATGAGTGACATAGACTAATTCAGAGCTTCAGTGAGTCCCTCCAGGGCTCTTGAGCACCTTCAAGCTGCCCACATGGGCTGGCTTCCTCCTTCATCCATTTGTTTGGAAAACAAATGGCAGAGAGAATGCTTTTGCAAACCAGGGTCTCTGAAAAGAGCTTTCTTCTGGATTCTAAGAGCCAGCCCCAGGAGTCAGTTCAGATCAGTAAGTCTAATAAGCTTTCGGAAGCCTTTCTTTCCAACAACAAGCTCTCAGTGCGGGGAGAGACCAGACACGCACAAAACCAACAGAGAAGTCACACATGCTCAATAGAAAAGAGTAGAAAGAAATTGCGCAGCACTAGACAAGAGAGCCCAACTGTTCGGAGATCAGAGGACAGCACAGTGCTCGCCAGCAGTCGTGCACGGCAGGACTGGTTTAATTCACTCTCTATGAGCAGGGGCATTATTTGTGAGAGCTTTCAGCAGGGAGTGATCTGCAGACACCTTATTATAAACTTCTGCCGAGGTGAAGTCAGTGCTGAAAAGCACTTCTCGTTCTGTCTCCTTCCTGCCTGCCTTGTTCCTCACACATCATTTTCTTTTATCAAAATGGATGGCAGTATCAAAATTGAAAGGAAGTAGAAGCTGTGAAAATAACAGACCCAGGAAAAGAATTTTTAATTTTGCCTCAATTTCTTTGATGATGAAACCAGTGCTGAATATTAAGCAAGTCCTGAGAGCTGAACATCAAGAATAGCTGAAAGTTTTGCTTCAGTCAGAAATGTGAGCAGAATTCCTCTATGACCCATTTCAGCTTGTTATTCAGATACAGATAAAACTCTTTCGAACTTCTCTGGGCAGATCCTGCTATGCTACATCCATGCCCCTGCCCTTCGACTTTCTGTGGCATCATGGTTAAAGAGTATGTCTGCATTTTTACTAGAAAGGGTGGGGGGGTTCCCCATTTAAAACCAGAGTAGGTGTTTGTTTCAATATACAAAAAGAATTTTCAGAAATTTATCCAGTAAATGTAAAAACTTTTTAAAAAATTCTACGGTAATGACTCTTCTCTGATTCTGTTTGGTTTATGAAAAAGTTAAATTACACCTTGAGGCCTATGGGCAAAGGAAAACAAATATCATTTTTCTTTTTGACAAACCCCAAAAACACCATAGAAGAAAATTTCCAAACTAGATTACAGTAATGGTCTCTTCCAGCCCTAAAAACCTCTGAGCCTCCCTTGATGTGATTAATAATAAAACTGTATCTAGAGCAGCTATGCAAACAAAAAGCTCCACTTTGCCAGCCCTGCGCAGGGACGGCAGTAATTTACAAAACCTGAAGCAGAACCACCACCGGAGGCGAAGTGACTGCTTCCCAAGAGGAGCGTGGTGGAATCATGCCGGCAGGGCAAGCTGCACCGCCCAGGATGGAGCAGGGGTGTGTGGTGGCAACGCGAGGCAGGAGCACCACCGGCATCATGCCACACTGGGGGTTCCGTCCTGGGAGGGGAGAGGAGCCACCCACCGGTGGTGGGTGGGGAGAGAGCCTAGTTGGGCAAGACATCCCAAACGCTTCCCAACACAAGGAGCTTGAAATTATAGAACTTTTCCAAAAGACTCCTTTTTTTCAACTTTTTTTCTTTTTGTTCTTTTCTGTTGCAGTTGGAAGGGTTACAGTAACAATGTCTTTTGCTGGATCTAACTTCAGAGATTTAATCCTTTCTCCTTTAAGGACACTTCCAAAGACGTGAGAGTAGTTCAGGTGAGAATAGTGGATTCCTCACAAATGTTATCGATGCAACTTGGCTTACCTATGGATGTTCAAAGCAACCCAATGGAAAACCCAAGGTCAATCTGTTTTGGGTTTTTTTTTTCCCCTTCCATATACACAAGAAACAAATAAACTCATTTCCTGATACTTAAAAATAAAACATTGGCTCTTTGTTATTCATGACTCAAGCTCTGCATCATAAAAAGCTCCCCAAATCTTAACTTTTCTACATCACTCAATTATTGCAAATAACTAGGAAAAAAAAAAACTGCTGGCCTCCTACATCCTTGAACATTGGATTTAATCTCTGCTAATATTTGGGTTGGTTTGCATGTTAAGAATCTTAATAAAAACTTCAGTTATTATTTTTTAATCCAGCTTTCTGAGGTGATGCAGTTGATATGACAGTGCTGCCTGTTTCTACCAGTTCTGCTTCCTGACAGTAATATCAAACCTGTTGTCCAGTTTTAACCAAATTTGACACAAGTATACTGCTTCTGCTAAAATGAGTTTCTAGTGGGAACTGGGAAAACCGTATCATTAGATGCCAGAAAATCTACCTTATATGTGCTGTAACCACAGGACAAGCTTTGATCAATCTTTGCATTTTGCTTAACAAGAAAGAACTTCACCACAAGATGTAAATCTATAGCAAATTAAGTTCAATGAACTCCACTGCTCACTGAACACACAGCACAAGAGCTGCTATGGAGAGTCCCACTCTCCCTGTGCAGAGGAGAAGTGAGTAGGAGGCACCAAGTCCCCTTCATTTATACTGTCCAAATGCCCAGGTGCATAAGACCTTTCTTATCAACATTCTCCACTCTGCCATCAGAAAGGCTCTTCAGCCTAAGGCAGAACTTTGCAAACATCACTGTTATGAAAGATGAAGACTGGACAGGGATTTATATAGACACTAAAATTTGAGCACTTCAGCTCATGTCTTGCTCACCAAGCAGGAGTGATGGTGAGCTGGGTGCCCAGCACTCACTCTCATGGCATGTGTAATAGACATCTGGAGCACTCAGGAACAAAGGCAAGCCAGAAGAATTACCCAAGCACTGTGCTGCTGGGGGAAATCACACAGCTCCTTGCAGGTCAGCGTGACTGACCGTGGTAGCCCCTCCACGGAAGGCAGAGAGGGGATCAGGGCCAGAGCCCAGCCAGGTTCTCCACAGCATGAGCCCAAGGAGCCAGAAGAGGCAAGCTGATGGAATCCTCTCTGAGAGCCTTTACTCCATGGATGTGAACCTGTGGCTAATCCATCAGCTCACAGTAGTGCTATGCTCCCCACCCCCTGTGTCCAAAGTCCCACCATTAGCTTTCTCTCCCTCCCAGACCCTCTTATGACCTCCCTATATGTCCTGCTGAGCACTGAACCTGTTAACTGGCTGCACCCTGCTTCAGGCAGGAGAGACAAAGCCACAGCATGGTGTGTTAACCAACCACCAGTGGGTAAACCAGGGCCTGCAACAAAAAACCTGCTCTGACAGCAAGGATGGGACCATTGGATATCAGAGGCAGGGTGGCCCGGAGCAGGAGGCAGCAGGCAGGCAGTGGCTCAGGAGAGTGCTGCCTGTACCTCTTATGCAGATGCAAAAAATCAAATGCCTGAGAAGGCTCTTAACAAGCCTCCTCCTGCAGTTCCCTTGTCCAGCTCCAGAGAATGCTGGGATGGCCGCCCTGCCTCCGACAGAGCCACTTTTTCCCTGAGCACCACTAATCATCCCACCACAAACATGGAGCAGATAAAGATACCTGTCTTGCATCAAGCACATCAGGAGCTAAGTGGAGAAAGCAAATGTTGTCTGAGCCATGTTCTCTAATTTCCCCCCTTCCCCTCACCAGCTCTCATACCACTGCCCCTGCACCAGTGTCCCACTGTACCCATAGACTTTGACAGTTTTTTGTGACCTAACATGCCTGTTTCCAGCAATCTTGCTTACTATTATCTTCTTTGCCAAATACCTTTCATTTTGGCTGTGACAGGACTGACACCTGAAGGAAAAAACAACACACCAGATTCCCGAGCTTTCCTTTTTTGCTAGCACCTACTATTGATGGCACCCTCAGGCAGCCAGGCAGGACAGCTGTCCTTAGAGCAGCACTTCAGCATCAGCACAAGTTCTCCACCCAAATAAATCAACTCGTTGGCAAGAAAAGGGGAAACTCCATCACATTCAGTGGACACACGGCAGCGGCTGATGAAGGGTTTTTGCACAATACATAATCACAGCACAAAGGACACTTATCCTTGCGCTAGAATACAGCCTTGCTGTCTCCAAACCGGGAACACAATTTTGGCCTTTGTTGTCAGAAACAGTTTGATGATGTCGAGCGCTGACGAGCCAGCTTGGGTTGTGCTGGATTGCCCCCTGCAGCCGAAAGGTCGCATTGTCCCCAGCGCAGGGCTGGCCGCGGCGAACAGGATCAGAGGCAATTGCAAGCGCCGATCACCGAGAAAAGACTGCGACGATTCTAATAACATTTTCCTTCCCAGCCATAACCAGAGAAAGCTGGTTTGCTTGTTTGTTTCCAGGTGGTTCTATCTGATTGCAAGGGGAGGTTGGCAAAGGAAATTACCTGTTAAGAAACACTGCAGTCTCCTGCATTCTTTCCTTCTGCTTGTGGATGGCAATCTTTTTCTAGGTATTTCCTCTCTCTTTGCGATATGAGGAGAGGGGGAGACTGAGGAGGGGGGGAGAGAGAAAGGGGACAGAGAAGCAGTGATGAAATATTTTCTAATCCTCCCAAGCAAAGGAAAGCAGCATAGCAAAGGAGATGTCAAGAAAAGGCTTTTTTTCCCTGTCCACACACTTCAAAGAGATGTACCCTTGTATAAAAGATGCAGCACAGAAGGCCAGACAGAGACAACTCTGAAGAGCGTGCAGAGCACAGACACAGACAGAACAAGGGTGGTCCCCATTTTGTTTAGCAGCAAAGGCAGTACCAAATAATCAGTTATTTTACTCATGTACTTATGTCTCTGCCTCACCACACTGCTGTAAAAGTTTTGAAGTATCTTGGTTTACTTGCTAGTAAATGCTGGGCTTCAAAGGAATAGGAAATGGATGCTGAATGGCAAAGTGACCTTTTATTACTCCAGCTACAGTTTGTAACCTGGAACGTGACAAAACATTTTTCATTCTACTTAAAAAAAATATAAACCCCACTAAAGACGAAACTTTCAAAGCAGCTTCAGTCAGAGTGTTACAGAGGAGTTCTGACAAGATACCAATGTGTTATTTCCTGGTTTCAGTCATGTAGCATGGACCGGGGTGACAGGAGGTTATAGCTGTGTCTCATTGCAAAAGTCTCTTTCTGGCTTCATTAGCTGTCATTATAGGCTCTTCCCTGGCCTCAGATATTGCCCTCTCACTCTGTCTCCAGATGTTTGCTCTGGCAAAAACAACCTTCAATTTCTATAGGTAAGCAGTTGCCAGTGTGCAAGGTGGGCACCTGAGGTCTCCCCACTGAGCACACACTGATTCAGATCTTCATGCACTCAGTGGTATATGTAAAAATTTGGTGGCTATTTTGGAAACATATCCACTTGCTTGATTTTGTCTCCTAAGAATACTCTTAGCTATGAGAATAACCTCTACATAACACCTTTTGTTCAAGTGTCTCATGAATTTGCTTCAACTAGGGTAATGGGAAAGGATTCTGTAAGAAACAGGGGAACAACTGCTGCCATTTGGTGTTTCATACTCCCACCAAATGAAAGCAAAAGAGTAGCCTCAGACTTCAAAAAATGGTTCATAAGATACAGTATGTCTCCTTTCCAGTGCCTACCATATTTATATTACACTGGGCACTGAGAAGCCTGGAAGTTAATATGGGATGGATTGATACTTCAATACAACCAGGGACAGACAGTGACCATTTGTGCTACCACACTCAAACTACATTGTTTTAAAAGCACAAACAGCAAAGACCATATAACCACATAGTTGTTGGTCTCTGGCTCTAAGTCTTGGCAGGATTTCTAGGCTGGGTAGCACAAAATGACCAGACATGGCACTTGTCACATTACTTGTCACATTACACTCAACCACAGAGCCCATGCCCCATTTTGGCACACTTGGGCATCCCTAGACAGCAAGAACTAAAGAAAGACAGGGAATACAGCTCTGCAGATCACACCTGTGCAGAAAAGCCTGGCATCACTCCTTATGGGTCTCTGCCCAGAGACTGGCACTCCCCAAACCTCCCCCAGGCTCAGATGGGACCTTGGATGCACCTTCCTTCCTCACCACCCCTGCCTTTTTTTAATCTTTGAGATGAAGGCTGCAGGGCCTGATCAAATCCTTTTATGTTAAGAACGCAGAGGGACAGCCTGATCAAATGGTGGTATTTAGCAACGAGCTAAATATGGAAGGACTTCGGAGAACAGGAATGGTGTGCTGCAGCACCCATGTGACAACAAGCAAGGACAAGCTGATGAAATACATTGGCAAACAGTGTTCAGGATACAAGGAAGAGAGAAGCCTAAGAATCAGAGGAGGAAAAATACATTTAGAATTAAAAGGGAAAATATTCTGCAGTTTGAAAATTATGAGGAATCAAGCTAGAAATAAACATATGCTAGGAACAGGTGGGGGAGATATGAAAAAAGCATAACAGGTCACAATTAGAATTTGATACAAATTATGCAGCAAAGTGAGAGACTGAATGAAGAGCTCAACAAGCAAAATATTAACAAGACTGGCACCATTTGCTACAACCATTTTAGGTTGTGTTTATGTCATAACTAAATGAGGGCCTCTTTCCTTTTACTTTTTTTTCCAGAAACTGAGAACAATACATGACAACATGCACAGATACTCCTGACCAGGCAGAAAAGAATAAGCCAGGACTTGCAAGACTTATAACTGTCTTGTTCTTATTTGGAAGAAATGGACTGAGCACAACATAGGAGAAGATAACAAAAATAAAATAGGGTTAAAAGGAAAAGCAGGACTTCTATAAAAGTCCAGATGAGCTATTCAAGGGAAAAGCCAGAGAAACCCACCACCCCTGTGAAGAAATAAGAGAAGGCCACGCTGCCTCAGCACCCCAGCTGAAACTAACTGGGAACTCCACTCCCCACTTAGTCTGTGTTTTTTAGTAGATTCATTTTAGAAGCATGTTTCTCTCCGCCTGGTGAGGAATAAAGCCAGCCTTTTGGCTGAACGTCAGAAGATTTGTGAATGCAAGCATGGAACCTCCATAAACAGCTTAAATCAAGGTTTTCTTCCAAGCATGCTGATACTGAGAGCACGTGGGAGGCAAATTTAGACATCAAACAAGGGCCTGCACAGTAGAAATCCATCTGGCTACACTCAAAAATGGGCATTCACTGACTCAGACGTGCTTTTACACTATATACTAAGCCATTTGGATGACAGTAAAACTGAGCCAGTCAGGAATATCATCGTGTTTATATCTGCCAGTCCTGCCAGGATAAAGTTGGTACATCATTTATGAGCGTTCAGCATTCCACAAGGCTCACAATATGGGAAATTCATCTACGGCCTCCTGTACATAAATAAATATTGCATTATCTCCTAAACGGGTACTACTGATATTGTGTGGGAACAGATTTTGTCTTCCATCAGCAGACTAGTGGAATTTAATAACATTTTTGGTCATCCTGTCCAACTGGAAAGACACATCACACCCATCATACTAAATGGCTCATCATCAGCTGAATATATAAATCTGAGAGAGCTGCAGACAGCCATAGAGTGACAGAATCTTTTATTGAACATGGATGCATTTTTCTCTGACAAATGGGAGTCTCCAGGGAGTTATAATTTATCAGTTGTGCACCAGCAGCATGCTCAATATTGCACATGACTCAATGAGAAGATGGCCCTGAAGAGTTTGTGATCCAAGGCACTGGATTTTGCAAAGGCTCTGATTGAAATACTCACTTGCACAAAGTTAAGCGGAGGTGTCTGGTGGAGGGGGTGGTATCTTATGTCCATGGAGAAACAAAGCAAGTGGAACATAATGTGAAATACACAAGAACTACCATTGCAGTTACACAGTCTGGAGGTTTCTCTAATGGCAAAGGATACCAGCATCAGGTAGCTCATTGCCATCAGGTAGTCAGTGGTAGTCAGTGTCACTAAGGCCTTCTTTCAGAGTATATGATGATTTTTTTCTCTTGCTAACTCACAAGTCCTTCCTTCCCAGAATAAATTACACTGGACAAACGACTCCTAACCCAGGTCTGGAAGCCCTGGAAAGCCAAGCGGACAGTTACTCTTTCATGAGACCCTACTCAGATACCCACATGTGGCTTTGGTAAAAGTCTCTCCAGATTCCTCCCTTAATCATTTCATGACCCTGGGTCCACTTTTTTTTTTCCACTGAGAACCGGTTCTAAGCTGATGGGAACTAATAGGAGCCAGGTAAACTTTTACTGGTTTCCTCACAGTCCTTTGACTCTCTCTTTTTCAGCCAGTCAAGAACTTGTCTTTCACCTCCCTCTGCTTTGTTGTAGGCTGGACACCCACATTGAGGAGGAAAATCAGATGCAGAAAATGCTGCAAGGAGAAGGCAGACTCCTGGGGCCAGGACAGCACCGATATGGGAACAGCCAAAGCTCAGGCAGCAGATGCCTGGGCACAGGGAGCAGAAACCAAAATGAGGAAAGGAGACAGAAAGACACAAAGGTGGTGCAGCAGCTTTAGGAAACACCTACTCCTATGTAAACCCATGACAAGGCATCCTCTGAGTTCAGTGCAAGCATGATTTCATACCAATTGTCACACCAGCACATGCATGCAAAAAATACTGTGTTCCCTTCCTCTCCAGTGAAATCTCATCTATCATAACTACTCTGAAGTACTGCTCTATTAACCCTGCTCTGGATGATGTGTTTTATTTTGATCCCTGTTCTTTGCACGAAGAAGAGAATAGAAGTGTGTGTGAAGTCTAAGGCATTATAATAAAACCAGAGCACACCTCAGGTGTAAGAACTGGTTCTAAGCTGATGGGAGCTAATAGGAGCCAGCTAAACTTTCACTGGTTTCCTCACAGTCCTTTGACTCTCTCTATTTCAGTCATGAGAAAACATTAGAAAGGCTGCTGAAACTTGATAATACAATAAATCTGCCTTAAAAAGAGGCTGAGTTCTGGGACCATCCCCATTTCCTTTGGAAATCCCATGTGTTATTTCTGAACCTGCAGACACCATTATGTATTTTTAATTAAATTAACTTCCAATAAAGCTGCTTATACTGGAAACAATAAAACTCTTTCTACCATGTCACTTTTCTTTCTTTAACACACATACAAAACACACACAAGCCTCAAGAAAGCTCCAGGCATTCTAAGAAAAGAAATAACCAAATACCACCAAATATTTAATTTTCTATGCTGGAAATGAGAAACAGGTATAATTAAAATAACACTTTTTAAATTAAGTGACCTCTCTTGACCAACCATCTGTGAATAATTCAGATTTTTTCCCCATTATTACTGCAAAATTAAAACTAGGGCATATAAATGACGAGATCCTCTTTAACTATCTTTAAGCACCAGCAATATATATTTTCCACCAGTTAAAATCCTTAATGATACCAAAAATCTGTCAAGCATAACTCCCCCAATTCATTTGCCTGAAACCATCAATATTTTATCATGCATTTGCAGTTGGCTTTAATTTAACAGTCCAGGTTACTAATCAAACAAAACACCCAAGTCATTAAAAGTTAGCGTGCCATTTAGAAAGTGCATTTCACGTTTATTAAAATATCTTTCATGGAGCCATTAGAAGGCTAAAGTTTTAATTACAATCAGATATTTAGTTCTACTTCAGTTATGCTTTTGGCACTCTCTTGCAACTGCCTTGATTAATCTTCCAGACAGAGCTCATCCATTACCTTCTGAAATTATTTTCCTCTTAACTTCTTCATAATTCATCTTTTTTCTTCCCCCCTCCAAACATGTAAAATGCATTAAAAAGGTGTGCACAATACCTGCCTGAAAGATAAGTCATTAGAAAGATTCCATTTCAAATGCAATTTATTCTCAAAAGTACCAAATAGCCATAATTCAAACAGATGTATTGAAATTGAAATGTAGGTTTCCTTGTCTTTGTTGTCATTTTAACTATTTTCCAGCAGACGAGAGACTAATATGTGCTGCTCTTTCTCCTGTCTCAGGTTTTGAAACACACAGTTCAGCTGAATTTTGCCTGGGTAATTCTGAGGGCACCTCAAGATCACACACAGCCTCTGTCACATAGAATTTCCCATCTTTATCTTCCTCCTTGATATAACAGTTGTATTGCAATACATTTAACCAAACTTCTGCACTGAGACCATTTCAATGGCTTTTTTCCACCCATTTTAACTAAGATTGTGTGAAACCTCAGTCAGCAGTAATGATAAAATACTCTCATTTTGATTGATATTTGAGATCTTTGGTGTAACTCGAGGAACAGACACTTACACTGTGTTTTGCAAAGATTCACCTGAAATGGCGGCACAAATTTGAAGAAAGACCAAGGAAGCAAATAAGAATCTGTCCCAGAGGCCTGTCCCATCTCCTCTAATGAGCTGAGCTTTCATATATCCTCTGACTCTGAAGCAGAGACAGATTCAAGCCCTTCAAACTCTACTGGGACCTGTATCTCATTCTACGTGCTTGTTTGCTGGAGATATAGCCAGTTTGGATTACACACAAAAGCAAAACCTTGAAGAAACCCAAGTGGACAGTTGGAGATCAAGTTTGTTCATCCAGAGGTTTGGATTCTTATGCACTTTGTCTTTTCAGTCCCTTCTTCAAGGCTCAGTCTCATTCCCAGATTGGTCTTCCCTATCTCTGTTCTGCAACACTGTCCTTCTTCCGTAACTGCAGTAAGTCTACTGAGATATAGAAGACATCTCAATAGACTTGGAAAGATCCTGACAAACCTTAGACAGCCCTTTCCACCCAGCTGGTAAGCTCTCCTCTGCATCTACCTCTGTGCTCAACCCACAGGTTCTCACTGTTTCCTCCTGGAAGAGGATGGGCTTCCCAGGCTGCTCCTTGCCCCCTCCCCACAGGTGGCCCAGGAACCAGCCATCACTGGAGAGAGGTTTGGCCATGTTCCCATTGGAAGGCTCAAGACAACACCAGTCAAGACTTTCATCTCCCCCTCCTCCTTCATCAGTTGGGTGCAGGGCCACATCCACCTGCATGAGGAAAGCCTCTGTGCTCACATTGGTCTGAGCCAAACACAAATCAGCATCTCTCCTAGAACATCATCTCACTGCAGGAGCAAAACCTGGAATTTCAAACCAACAGTAAGCGTACAGGGGAAGCAGGGGATAGGCCAAGTCCAGTTAAAGCCCTCTACCCTCATTGATGCAATCAGCAGAACTGGCTGCAGGCAAGCTCAGGAAAAGAAATGCAGAAGCATTTCAAGACAAAGCTCAATTACAAAGGCAACAAAATGGGAGAAGCTGGAAAAGCCTGTCTGCAGAGCCCTTGTACAGCCCTGTGTGCATTGTATTGAACAGCTTGCCTGTACTGACTTTTGGGATAGACAATATTAATTTTTTTTCTTTTGAACCTAACAACTCTATTAATTAATTTATATTTTATTGTTTAAAAAACTGCAAATTGCTTTAAACAGATCTGTTGTGAATTTTTTGTTGTATCCTTAACCAATAATTGAATAAGGAACGGGGCCATGTAAGGAGGAGGGGGAGAAACAGGGAATTACAGGAACAGATTAAAGAGATAGATGGGATACTGTGATTACCAGTAACCTCAGGTCTCCGATCAATGTCACATACTCCACATGGACGAAGGAAATAGAGGAATAGCAACACCATTTGTAAAACAAAGGGAAAAAAGCAGACTGGGCTGGAATGATGTTCAGGTTTTGAACCGGCCCTCTGCTGACAAAAGCTCAAGGTTAGGGTTAGAAAAAGGTCTTTTTACTGCACCCATGTTTCCAATATGGGGAGAAAAGCTCTACTCATTCCCATGCGTTGGAGAGAAAAGCAGACTAAACCTGATGATGCTTTCTGAAGCAAAGCTCAGTAACATAGCACCATCTAGTGCCAGCCGCGGAAAGCAGAGAGGAGAAACAGGCATTTCCCGAGAGAGCTGTGCTCCTTAAAGCCAGACCCTCCCTTCACATCATTTTAAACACGCGACTTCATGACAAACAGACGGGCCAAGGAAAGTCGTGGCTGAGGAACTGGAGGATGAGGCTGTGACAAGAGAAGAAGAAGAAAACTTGGGGCTATTTACAAGTTTTTTAAAAAGTAAAGGGCAAAAGTTGTAATGAGGCTGTATGAAACTTGTCTCAGGAAAAGGACTTGCATCACTGAATCTTCAGGACACTGTTTTTGAAGGAAAACTTAGATTTTTCAAAGGTGGTGCTCGGGTCATCTTTGGAGTTTGGCACCTCCGTGCTATGTAAATCGTTTGTTAGACTCACTCCCAAGCAGACCACTAAGTGATGATAAACCAAAATTATGTTTAAGATTCTTTCCACATAGAACATAAGAGAAAATTTCTGTAGGTAGAACTGTTTAAGGGGACATGCCCTTACCAGCACACGTGGCCCGAAATCCTGTCCTCCTCACTGGAGTGCAGTGAGTGTTAACACTGATTTGAATAGGACTATGATTTTTCCATTCTTCCTACATCCCATTATGGCAAGTGCCAGATGCTGATATAACTTATCCAAAGCCTCCCATCCTATGTATTGCACTTCACTAAATTCACAGGTGTACCAACTAATTAAACCTATTGGAGCTATAGGCAGCCTTAGAGAGCAGATCATAGGAAGAAAATTTACTTCTTTTCATACATGGCTTAAGTATTGCCAGCTGACTGCTGTACTTCACCTAAGTGAAGCAGAATCTTCAGAGAAGCATATTATCTACTCTATGCACAGAAATCATTACATAGCTATAAACTTGGAAAATGCAGACTTCTCCTGACAGCAAAATTCTGTTGTCTCTAAATAAGAGGACTGGGGCTCAAGGAGATAATACTTACTTCAGTCACTGAACTAAAAAGTTTGTTTTCTTGTAAGCAGCAGAATAAGGGCTGCTGAACCAGCTGGAATAGGATTTATTCCTCTGCTTATAGAGCATGCTTCCAGTATGGCTCCTAGCTCTGTCAGACCTTGGGCACCAAAAAAAAACCATTATTGATGCTAATACTTATAGTAATACTAAATTTTAAGGAAAAAAATAAACTATAATAACCAGAGACCAATAAAATGCCAGTTTTTCTTTTGCCATAGGTGAAATATATTAACAGGAGTGGAAAGCATCAGTTCTTCTTTCTTTATCTCTTATCTTTGATGGTAAAAGACTATAACAAGAAAACAAGGGAAAAAATCTAATGTGGAACTAAAGCAACATTTACCACATCATCTGATCATTGTACTTGCATGATATTTCCATTTCTCTAATCTTTAATCTTCTTGTATGTAGATTGAAAGACCTGCAGGGTAAGACTCCTTCTACATGTCAGTTAGCATCTAGCACAGTGAGATCATGATCCTCCCTCTGGCCTCTAGAAACTCATTAAATTAAAATATACAAATTATAATGGTCTACAGAATAGACTCACCAAACCATGTGGACAATACACTACTTAGTTTCTCAGCACCACCAGGTACTTTGCCAGCTTGCAGAATCGAGAGCCCTAAATAAGGTGCTTGGCTTTCACTGGCCTGGGCAGAAGCAATTAGAGTGTGAATGATGGGCCAGTGCTACCACAAAACCAGGAATTCACATGTTAGTCAGGAGGTGTTAATGAGACCCTGCAGCCCCCTCACCTCCCCAGTAAACCTGCAGCTACTTCAGATGTCTGACAAGGCATGAGTGCATGTTACCCCAGAGCATACCTACTTTGCAAGCAGGCGCAGATTTGCCCTGTGTTTATGTCTGCTCAAGCAGTGCTGTTGCTAAATCTTAAACTGAGTCTAAACAAGTGAGTCCTGAGCCCGGGTACTGCTTAAGCAGAGCAGGGCTGTTCCATAGCCCTGCAGCTTCTGCCTTGCTCAGGGCACACACGGATCTGCAAGTAGGTGTGAAGTGACTGATGAGAAATGAAAAACAGAGAACTGCACTTGTTACACCAGAAAACAGCTGTAAGGAGCACTCCTCTCTGCTCCAAATGCACAACCTTCCACTCTCTCCCCAGTAAAGCAGCTAACCAAGCCCTTTCTGATGTACCCCTGTGTCCTCACCTGCAGCCAAGAGATTTGGGTACAGCCTCACCCACACTCCTCTGGAGTTCAGGCATGCATGCCTCACATCACAGGTGTGTAGCATTTAGGGTCAGGAGGTTGTCAATACCACCAGGTTTTTAAGGAACACTTAGCTATTCCTTGGGCCAGAAAAGGGAAAAACCTCCATCTACATATTTAAAGCCTCAACTTGAAAGAGAGGAACAAATTCCTCTTCCAATGAATACTTAGATGTTTAACTGTAAAGGTTTGTGAATATTAATCATTGTGTTTAAAGCCAACTACAAGATCATTAAAGCCTTTCTAAATATGAATTTCCCATATAAGCATAGACTACTGTGGTAAGAACTTTGGTAGCCATCAAAAGGATAGACAAGCTGAGGACATACAGATACAAGGCCTCCACAAAATAATCTGTCTTTTCAAACAGTTTACATTCTAAGAAAGATTAAGAAACTGATTAGAGAACGAATGAACAGTCATACAGTGCAAGCTGTGCTCAACATGCATTGCAGAGTCAGAATTTAAGCTGTTTTCAAACCAGACACAGGAGTGTAGTTTGCCTTTTAAGTCTCTAGAACGTGTTGCCTTTCTCTAAGGGCAAGATATTGCCACTCCTGTTTTATGAGCACACCAGCTCATTCAGCTATCAAACACACCACTTTCACACAGGAACTGAAATTTGCCTTTTTCACACATTAGTATGAGGTTACAAAAAGACACCTCATAGAACAAATTAACAGAATTAGAAGTAATAATAAAACAATCAAATAATCATAATAATTCTATTATTATGCCACTTGGTCTGCCACAAAAACTCTGGGATGCAGAAAGATGTGAGCCAGTAGACATTGCCCAAGGAGTACTCCTCCCTGTTGTGCTCCCATCAGGGCTACAGTGGAAAAGGAAACCCTGCAAGCCAGCAGCAAGCAAGCTGGCAAAAGACAAAGTAGACTCCAGATTAAGAGGGTATCAGCCAAAGAAAACAGTACATGGTTCTAGCACTCCTGACTACCTGACAGTCCTCTATGACAACTACACAAACTCCTTCCAGGAGGACAGGATGATCAATTACTCAGGAGAGGCTTTTGCACTGACATCCTAATTCCAACAGAGATACTGAACTGCTCTTCCTAGATTCACAATAAGAGGTTTGAATACATGTGTTGACTGTTTACATTTTACAGCAAGAATCATTGCTTCTAAAACACAGATAACTCATAGAAAGGAGGGTGTTGTAGTTCACTGAAAGACTGACGGGACAGATAGCTGGGCAGCACACACCGCTGTGACCAGCCCTTCTCCAGCTACAGGATGAGAAACATAAAGGCACCCATACTCCTTCAGGCCTTTGCCATGTCTGGTTTCTTTGATTCCATGGATGATGTTTCAGAGCTGATCTGTGCTGAACAGCTACTCAAATACCTCAGGAGCTTTTGCAGCATTCAGGCTACACATAGGAGAAATGTGTATTTGAAGAAACGAAGCAACAGCTACTAGCAGGTGGTCCAGCAAATTGGATACTTTAATCTCAGCAACCATCTACTCCAGACTGACAGGTCTCCTTCCTTGGTTCTTCTGAGCAGTGGGGAACACCAGCTGCAGGATTCTGTTGAACTGAGATAGTACAAGCTGCTGACTAAATGTCAAAGAAGTTGTTATTTTAGAGGTCAGAGACCACTTCAGAAACTTCCAATGAAGGTACACCAGCAACAAGGACAAAGAAACTGCAAAAAACAGGGTTTTCTCTAAAGAGTGCTCAGTAAGAGGTTGTGTAGAAGAGCTGATGGCAGAAAGCAATTCTCAGTGAAAGATGGTCAGGAATACTAAGGGTGGTAGGGAGACAAAGCATAAGGAAACAGCACAGTAATGTTTAATTAGTCTGGAAAGTATTTAGGGTAAAAAAACAGAATAGAAACTCAGGTATATGGACATGCCAGCAATATCATTTTACCTGGGTTATAAATCATTATTCATGGTTTGCTAATGTCAAGAAAGCAAACTAGTAATAGTACTAGACTGGATAATCAAAGTCAACAGTCAGTTAAGGTGATATTAATTGTATTTGATGGATGAGAAGGGGCGGGAGAGTGAATAGCTGGCAGAGGGAAAATGTAAAATTTGATGCCTGCTAAATGAGGCATGATGAATAATGGTTTTTCTTGTCAAAACCACTGCTAGTTTCCCCTCAAGCTGTGTGCAGGTATTCAGGAACACGTGTCTAGTTTTAACCAGGGGTCTGATCCTTCTCCTAATAAAAGCAACAGAAATTATTATAACTGATACAAACAGGAGCTGAAAAAGACCAAGATAATGTCCTACAGCCACAAGCTGAAATTCCATCCAATTTCACAAAACATACATTCAAAGCAAAGCAAAAATAATCCAGGGAGGGTACCTATTATCTCGCATGAACAGCCAGCAGTTGTTGACAGGACTTAATAGCATTTCCCATGAAATTGGGCTTAATCTGTTTTTTGTTGAAAACTATTTCTTTCCATGTATTTATTAAGAGTAAGTAGAATCTATGACAAGATACTCCCTAACCAAAGCATTAAAAGTGGGTCTCAGCTGAATAAAATAATACAGCAGCAATGCAAGTCATTCAGATCTTAGGATAAGACTCTTCAGATAATTAAAATCACTGGTTTGTGTTTATCTTACTTGCTACATCTTTCCAGAAATTGTTCAGCTGTTAGTCTACTCTATTAATCTAAGCTGTTGTCCTGCTGCAATGTGCATGAGGCTGAACTGCACTTCTTTGGGGGGAAAGCAGTAACAGTTACATGGGTCGGCAGCATGTCTGATGTGTTCTAAACCTGCTCTCAGTTTTTATTTAATTTTAGAGAACCAGGACATTTCCTATTATTATAATAAAATGAATTTGTGGTAGGGCAACTAATAAATCATTACTCTCCTTAGTCTTGTTATGCAGAAGACAACTCTGTCCAATTATTTGGACAAGAGCCCTGGGGGTTATGTACACAGAGACTTACACCACATAACAAACCAATAAAGACACCTGAAGTCAGGAGCTGAGCAGAGATACACTATAAAAGCAGCAATGCCTGAATTCTCTCTAAACTCCCTTTCAGGTGGTTTTTCTGTATCATTCTGATGCAAACTGATGCTAGATGTTTAACAGCAGGCTGCAGAAATAATTTAGGCACAGAATAAACAAAGCAATTCCTCGGGATGGACTGTTCTGCAAGCAGAGCCACAGTCCCTTCAAGATCCCACTGAATCCAGCGAAGAAAATGCTGAGCAGCAAGGGCTGTGTAGTAAAAATAATGCAGGAAAACTATGTGGTCACCACATCAAAAATTTTAAGACAAAGATAAAAAAGAGCCTCAGCCAGTAATTCCATCGCAGAGCTTCTTCCATCTCACCCAAAGCATCTATTAATGGCCACCTCAAATGACTCTGAAACAAATGGATTCAGTGATAGTTGCTGGTGCCAGGTGCACAGAAGGAAATTAATGTTTTGAGAAATACAGAACGGGGACTTCCAGCTCACTAAATCACAGGATTGGAAGTGAGGCCACTTCACCACAGTTCAGACACAAATTCAGATTTCCCCAAATTTGGAGGGACAGAGAGCGCAAGTTCTAATTTAGACCCATCTTTAACTGGAGTTAATCTTTAGCTCATGAGCTTAAGGGTCTGTTTATGAGTCATTCTAATAGCACCTAGATGGTGTGTATACATTGCCACTGAGATCAGTGAGCAGGCCTGAAGACCTCATGGAGCTAATCCAACCGTTGCAGACAATAGAAAGAACAAACAAAGGTCACACTGGAAACAAAAAGGGACTTAAGTACACAGCAGAACTTAAATCCAGCATCTGCCTGCAATGTAAATTCAGGGGTGCCATCAGTCATGTGTTAGTGTTAACGAACTGATCTCAGGCAACCTAAGTTTGACAGCTTACCTCTCACTGTCTTTGCAGCCCTCTGACTACCCAGGCCTTTCTAGTCAGGAGAGCTCTGCTGCGCTGCTGAAGTACTCAGGAGCCCATCTCTGCTGGGTTTTTCTTGCTGCAGACATGGCTCCAGACTCTCCCTGCGCAGGTCTTGTAACCACAACTCCTTCCTCAGGCACGCACATGTCTTCGTGACTCAGGCACCCGTACAGTCACAAGCACCACCTAAATACTTCATCTTCTCCCTCCCTCAGACACAGCCTGCATAGCACCTGCTGAGATGCTCCAGCATTCACCCCACCATCAGGTGGGGTAGCAACAGTAGGTTTGCAGATGATCTGGAAGGACCTACCTCCTGTCCACCAATTACTGGGACAGATGTCAGATCAAGCTCTTGCCTGGGTGTGTGCCAGAGGAAGAGTCTGGCTTTCTGGGCAATGTTTGAGCAACAGAATAGTCAGAAGCATGTGTGGACCCACTGTCTGTAGATTGCTGCTCAGACCACACTGTCATGCATAATTCAGAGAGAAGACACTGCATGCTATTAAAGCCTTTTCTGTAACAAAGCCCGTGATGTGGAAAGTACAAGCAAACAGTTACTCATACTTACTACCCAGGTAGTAAATAATTTGTGGGTTTGATATTCTCCTCTTCTGAGGATGTTTTTGCATTGTGTCAGTCTCTTTTTTTTCCCCCTAACATATTCTACTCTTTTTTAAATCACAATGCTGTGGAAGTAAAAGCACCAGCATACCAGTGACACAAACAAACTCCACATAAGCTTGCAAGCAGATTCCTACAAATACTCCTTCAGTCCAGCCTGAAATACCCCTGCTGATCCTATGCAAAAACTTCCAGTTTTATACAACTGCCTGCTGTTGATGTGACCTTTCAAAGATGTGAGAGTTGAAGTAAATTACAGAATAGTTCAGTATGCCTCAGACAGGCACTAGGAAGAAAGCACAGACATGTGTATTGTTCAGGAGAGAGTAAAGCATTATTATATATGTGCCTTGCTGGAAACCAGCCCTTCATTTCTCTCTAACAACAGGGTCTCCTATTCTGTGCTCATTTCTGCAAGGAGCATACATTGGTTTGTTTGATAACTTCAGTGTAAGCAACAAACAAAAGAGGGAACTTTCACTTTTTCTTTGTTTTTGCCCTTTTCCCCCACAGCCTTGTGCATACATGTGAGATTTCTTCCTTCTATTGCCTAAATCGATTTTAGCATGATGCATCTTGGCATGATGCCTCTTAAACAAAGAGATGCTGAGGTTGACAGGGACCCTTTGCAGGTGATCTAGCCAACCCCCTGCTCTTCTGCAGACTTCTAATCTCTGTGATACAAGCATGCAAAAGCAGAACATGGGCAGGAGGCATTCACCCGTGCACTCTTCAAAGACTCAAAAGCCTTTCTATCCCATTAATTTTTCCTTGGATTGCCTTTTATTTATTTTTCCCACCAGACAAAAAAAAAGAAGTGTCCTTGTGGGGTACTGTGAGAAACAGGGAATGGGCCATTGCGGAAAATTCCCAGAACCACCAGGTAGGGATTGCATCTCTTTCAAAGGCAGATGCAAATGAAGCGTTAGTAAATTCAAACATCTGTTAGCACAGTCTATTGTCAATGGTAAAACCATCTAGAAGGCCGTGCTTCCACTAGGTGTCATCCCCCAGAAACTGCCACCTTTGAAGTAACTTTCTCTGTAAATGGAAACACGCCATTTGCAGCTCCCCCTCCTTCCCTTAGGGTGCTTTGATACAGCCTGTAAAACCAGCCCCCACCTAAGAGATATCCTTTACATCTGCTGGCACAAGTGTGAGCTGAGGCTCTCTGCTGTGGGGGTGTTTGGTGGGGTAAAGAAAGGAGAGTGCTCATCTGTGAAGTTTTGGAGACAACTGATGGATATTTTTCTTTTCCAGCCAAGCAAAACCTCATTAAACTGACCCGCAAACACCGCACCCGTCTGCGATAAAAAAGGAGAGAGGTGGGCAACATCACTATAAGCTGCATCTGAAAAACGGGCTGGTACAGACGGGGTGAGGCCAGGCTCTGAGACTTTCCACTCACACACAGCAGAGGGCTGTGTTGTGCTTAACAGAGCCAGGACTGACACTCAGGAAGCAGACTTACTGCAAAAAATACAACCCAAGCCCGAGCAGAAACAAATCCCATGGTCACTGTAGGATGAGGAAGAGTCAGGAAGGACCAGTATGAGCTCCTCATCTTCCCTCCTCAGAGCGCCAGAGGTGCTGCCATCACTTCTGCTCCATCCCAGTAACTCGCAGTGTAATGGGATCTTTTGGCCATGCAACCCATCTTCCCCCAAACAAGCTTCTCTCTCATTTGGTCTTGACCAGCTTTAAATCTAAACATTAATTTATTTTGCTACACACATTTATTCCAGGAGAGAGTGGTTGCTTTGCTGCTATGTATAAATCAATTGTTCATTCTTTACTGGAGAAGTACACGCAGTTCTGCTTGCTCCATCACAAAAGGGATGCATCAGCAATGGGAGAGTTTCTGGGACAAATGTTATGGATCATTAGAAACCCAGGAAAAGTATAGAGCCAGCACAATGAAACAGGGCTGTTATCTAAGAAAGAAGATGGGTACTTCAATATAGCCTTTAAAACAACACAGATACTGTGTACCTGATAAGGCACAAAATATTTTATTTCAGTGATATAACATGGGATATTCTAAGGTATACAGTATGCACTGTTGCTATAACAACATGCCAAGAGTGCTAGTGCCATAGCATTAAAACTGCAGATATTTGTGATGGAGTTTGATTCATAAGCAAGGAGACAAAAGCCTAGAAGGCTGTAGTAAGCAGAAGCCTGAGGTCAAATCACATGCTTTTGCTTTTGGGGAAAGAGAGGGAAAATAAAGATCTGCAGGATTCAAATGAAGGAAAACCAGCATTAGATGGTTCTAATGACCACTCAGCCTGAACAACTGCCTAGCATCAACACTGCTTCTCCATAATAGATTCAGTTTTGCTGCAATGACAAAAAATGGTCCATGTCAATACAAGGAAGAGCTCTCTTTCACCTCTTGTATGACTAAGCAATGAGGCTAACCTACCATCTAAGGTGCCTATTTAATGACGAGCTCTTCTGTTCCTGGCTTATCTTGGGAAAGATGAGTTTGTTCTCATTTTGCTCACAGTGGTGTGTCAATACTCTGGAGAAATGACAAGTATTGCAGTCTAGATTAATTTATTGATGAGCAACTGACTCATGTATTTTTGACAAGTAATAGTTTTGGTGTCTCCTGGAGTTTTATCAAGGGAAATCTTTCCTAGCAATAACACATGAGGCAGAACATCAACAGAGAGGAGCTCAGTCTTTATGGCACCTACCACTGAGCAGGCTCAGTACCCCATTGCTATTTTCATTCAGCCACCCAAGTGCTGAGTGACTTTGCACAGGAACCATTTGTATAGGAACCTATTTCAAGAAGAAATTGACCAATCAGGATTAGTCTCAGAGGTACAGCAACTGAACATTGGGCAACTCAGCCTGCTCCCAAATGAGTCACCAAAATCTCATCAGGGTAAATGCCAAGATACACCAGCCACAAGTCACAGCTGTCATGCTCCATTTTAAAAGATTTGTATCCTTATGAACTGTTAGTGGGATCGAAACAGAAGCATGATGATGCTAACCTTGAAACACTGTAATTAACCATTTCCACCATCATTTAGATGGCTCTGTCATGTAGCACTGTTTCAGATGACTGAATTATCTCCTGGACCAGAAAGGAGACAATTTATATATATATGGGAAAGAGCAAGAACTATCAGAAACTTAGCACCTCATCTAAGCAATATATTTTACATCTCAAGAGTTATATGAGATAAATCTAATTTAAAGGTTGTGGGTTACTGTCTCATTTTGTGTTTTCCTGTACTCCCCGTACAACCTAGGGATGGGGATTGCTCTGAATATAAACAATCTAAGTGAAGTAGATGTGTGAGAAACTGCAAAAAAGATTATACATATTTTTCCATCACCTGAAAAAACAGTGGATCTCATTCAGGAGATACAAATCAACAACCAAAGCCAAACTGAGGAAAGCATTGCCTGTTTTTTCAGACAAATATGGTCAATTCATGCAGCCTGATAAACACAGTGTTGTACTAACACAAATTATCTAATCTGGCTGTCACACAGTTTGCAGCTTTGTAATCATTCGTAACTCAGTTCATTGTCACTTTTCAATGCATGTTAATTGGCTGTAGATTATTGCATTGTATTTTATATACCTGGCTTTGTTGCAATTTCAATTAACACTGCTGACATTGTATTTTCATTATTGCTATTATGCTGACAAGGAACAAGTTTTCTATTGGCCTCCAGAACATCAGCTTTATGATAGGCTGTGAGGTTCCCCATTACTGAGATAACTGTCCCTCAATATTGAGTTCAGAAAACAGCAAACACCTAAAACCATGGAGTTTGGCCAGTACAGATTCAACCTTCTCCTTGCAATGCTGAGAGCTAACTGTATGTGCATGATGTGAGCACTGCATCCAGGCCACTCATGTGCGGCATCAGCACCCATCCCCAGGGATAGCAGAACAGACCTACAAGAGGTGGGCACTCTCTAAGCACAGTATCACCCACATCTGCTTCCGTTCTCCATGACCATCATAAAATCCAGGAGGTGCACAAGGATGTTATGAAATCACCATCACTGGTGATCTTTCAGGTTAAACAGACTTCAGGTCAGCAGATGATGCTTGCTGATCTACGCTGCAGCTGGTCCTGCACTTGGGTAGAAGATGAGTAAGGCAATGTCCAGTCTCATTGTTTCTATGGATCTCAGATTTTGCTATCCTAGCATTGACTTGACTTTCCCCCCTCCCTATTCATCAAAACAAACATCTTGTTTAGTTAAAAACTCACAGATGTGCAAAGAAGTGAGTGCTGCATTCCCTTCACAGCAGTCTGACCGGTTTTGACCATTAGTACACTGATCATTACACTGTTTCAGAGAATATGAGTAAATTTCCACACTTGTGAGCAGAGGGAAACAGAAAAGGGGCACTGCACTGGCCATTGTGCTCAAAAATCACCTCACCACCAAAAGCACTCACCACAGGGTGGAACAGTATCACATACCAGTCTGCTCTGTCCAAATACGTGGCTGGATTGCCCAAGAGTAGCTGGAATGCTTAAGATCAAGAAGACAGGTAAAATACCTGCTAGATTAGACATAAAACTACAGTGCAATTAGAGGTGTGGTAGGTGCATACCCTAACCAGACAGAGGCTTTTTCACCTACTGACACAGCAGCAGAGGTGCTCGGGGCCACTGGTCCTGGACACCCTGTCCACAGCCAGGTCCCTCCATATACACTGCCAGGAAGGCAGCACTGCCATCGGCCCCTAGCAGGGAGCCCTGTAAAACACCAAGCACCAGTCTGACCACAGTAATCCCAAAGGATCAGAAAGCCATAGCTGGTATAACTTTGCTTTAAAGATGGGCCCAGAGAACCCAAGATTGCTGCACAGTTGGGCTGTTAAGACCAAAGAAAACAGACACTAGCACAGCATTAACTGGGTACTGCTGTCATTGTGCTCTGCATAACAGGTATGACAGCAAATGAACCTACAAGAGCCTTCCATATGGAATGGGAGGCATCTCAGCTGTACAAGTCATTTGGTCTTTGTATTTCAAAGGCAACCACCGCTAGTGGCCAACAAAAAAGTGAAAACACATGCTTCTACCAGGTTTCACCACAGAGCCATGATTTACATGTGCTTTTGAAATCTACAAAAGCAGGTATTTGTTCCTTCCCCATACCAAATGCTTCTGATAACAAGAATCAACAACCTGTCTGTACAAGCCTTCCCTGACAATGAGGGGAAATTTCCATTAGCATACAAACCTGCGGGCTGGAGTAAGCACGAGGTCATCATCAGGAGTAATTTTATGGCAGACGAAGCCAGAGCAACATACTGGACTGTGGCTCACCAGCGGAGCTCCTGGGTAATCTGTAACTAGCACTCCACGTTTCTTTTCAAACCTATCTATCTACAGCTGCTGTATGGAAACAACCTCAGCAAATAAGTACAACACAAGTGTAAACCTAGATGTAGAGAAAACTCAAAGAGAGCTGGCTAAGCAAACAGGAAGAGTTGCTATTGCACAGGATATGTTAAAATTCAAACTAAATAAAATCAGTAGGGTAATAAATGCAGACACTATATTATCCATAACCTAAAATGCAGATGTCCTTGCCTCAAAAGCCTTAAGAAAGAGATAACCAGCCAAAAGCTAAGAAAATGGGATGAACCACGAAACAGACTTGTAGTATAACCAGAAAGGGCATAAATTTAAAATGGCACATGAACTGAAAGGGAAAAGACAGAGCAAAGAGGGACAACAGCAGAAGAAAAACAGGAGGACAACAGAAAAGAACAGTCTTGTCATCTTCCTAAACTCATTTTGTTTATTAAAGATTTTGACTGTGTGCAGAGCCTGTGCTTGGGTGTGCCTTGTTTGGCACTGAATTGCAATATAAACAAACTCCAGCTGCGATGCATGGAAGGTCTAGGAACAGTGGGGAGCTTAATGTCTCTAATGCCTGCTCCTAAAATGAGGCATGGGAGGCTCCAGATAAACTTTGGCATGTAACCCATTTCTGAGGGGAATTAGGAACTGGATAAATAACAATTTGTCACTGCTGTGCTCTGGATCTATTTGCAAAATGGAGGTGGTGATGAGATCAGAGCATTTCCTTCTGTGCTGTGCCCAGGCAGTCATCCTTATGCCTTCTTTTTAACTGCAAGAGCTACGGTAGATCAAAAAGAGGTGAGAGACGTGAAGGAATACTGTGTTTAACTTACCTTCAGGCCTACCCTTTTAAGCATTGCAGCTATGTCCAGATTTGACTTGAAACAAAAGCCACCTAAAGTATGGGTTTGTCCCACTGTAACATAGTAAGTTTTTTCCATGCAGATAAGCTTTCCAAAACAAAAAGTAAGTGTCTGGAAGTCAACTTTAAGTAAAGATAAACAATACTATGTTTTCAAAGCTTTCATTAAACCCACAAGCTGGAAAACAATCATAACCTTTCTGGTCTCTCTGCATCACAAGAAGGAAGCACACAGGGACCACACTCCTCCACTGTGGGGAAGCCGAGTACATTTGTGGGCACAAGCTGTCCCCACTCAGCTCCACTGCCTGAGAGCACAGAGCTTTATTTGACTCCATATTTGCCTGCTGAGGTTTTCAGAGGCAGAGATAAAAGCACAATTAAGGACGGCATATAAAACCTCTGTGCCTGAACTCACAGTCCAGAAGTGAGGATTTTTACTCTTCATCTCAGTACTACTCCTTACCTTATGTACTTCTATGCTGTTGTTTTGTTACCTAGGCTCTCATTAGTGCTTACTTACCCAAGTTTGACCACAAGTACTTACATCCATAACAAAAAGATGTCTAACCAGCCACCCTGGTATGCAGCATACCTCTCACCCTTCACAAACGTCAGGAAAACATCACTACAGGTCTGGCTCTGAGGCCAAGGGCTGGGAGCTGCAGAGGCTAGCACAGACACTGAACCATGCTTCCCAGTCTCCAAAGATTAGTTGGAGCCAGTTCTGGAAAACAAATGGGAGTTGAGGCTGATGAGGAACAGCGAGCGAGGTGGTGGTGGCAATGACTCAGATAAGAAGTAATGTCTTAAAGACAAAGGATTATTTCAGCTTCTTGAGTATAAGAAGAAACTTAAGATACCCAGAACACAGCAAAGTTGCTTTCTTTCACAGGCGTCTGGTAGGATATATCATAGTAGTACGCTCACAGAGTGCAAAAATTACTTATCAACAACAGAAACAACAACAAAATACACACACACTCTGAGATAAGCCAGTGTAAATCAGAAAGTCAGTGCCCCAGTTCCCAAAGCAAAGCATGATGCTGTGGACACCTACACACCCTCTAACACAGACTGATGGGAACAGGCCTGGCTCTTGCCCAGCATATCCAGTTAACCCATCTCCTCAGCTGCCCATTTTCCAGGCAGGCCACAGCCTTCAGAAGCAGATTCTGGGAAGCAGGAGTCAGTAATCATAGAATCATAGAACAGTTAGGGTTGGAAAGGACCTTAAGATCATCTAGTTCCAACGCCCTGCCACGGGCAGGGACACCTCACACTAAAATGCCTCATGCACAGCTCCATCTCCCTTCAGAAACACTTTGTGAACCAGAATTTGGTTTAATCCAGTTTCCTGCTGTCTTCAGCCACAGATGGTCATTGCAACTATCTACCTACTGGCTTCTAATAAAAACAACAATTAATAATCAATATTTTGTGCTACTGGTGCAATTATGAGCTTCCACTGAGTAACATGTGAACATCCAATACCAGGCAATCCCATCTTTCAGGTTATTGCCAGGTTTTCAAGACACTATCATATAAAATGGTCCTTACTTCAAGTCAGGATTGAATCATCCTATCATCCTACCAAAAGCAGGTTAAATTAAGATGTATGGATGTTCATCACCTCCAATCACTCACCAATTATGATAGAGGTTAATTCTGAAATTAAGCTTTTAATTTTCTTAATTTAATTTTGTTAATTTTTTAAATTTTGTTTCTATCTCCAAAATATAATGCATTAGGAAAATAGTTTTGGGTTTTTTTCTCCTCTTTTTTTAAGAAATACTTGGATTTCCACAGGCCAATAAGAGCCAAGAAATACATATGACAGATATGTTCACATGAAGTATCCACATTTATTCCATCCTTTAGAAATGCCTGTTCCTTGGAGTAAAGTTTTGAATACTCTTCAGCTTGAGGTTCCAGCTTTAACCCAACCTGGAACACAGTTAATATCAGCAGACAGAAAGGAGGCATGAAACTCATCCCTGGCAGTACTAAAAGCCAGGTTGGACAGGGCCTTGGGTGACATGAGCTAGCGGGATGCATCCCTGCCATGGCAGGGGAGTTGGAATCACTACATCTTAAGGTCTTTTCCAACCCAAACCATTCTGTAATTTTATTATCGGATTACCCCCTTTTCAGCCCTTCATTACATCAAAAGAGACTGTGTTTAGCACCCGTATATGTCTGCAGGAATTGAAAATTTTTGATGTTTTTCCTTCTGTTATCCCTGGTTACCTTTCACTTCCTCAGCTGCTGCCAAATTTCCCATTAAAAAGAGTGGGAATTGATCTGCAGAAGATGGTAAGCAGTGGAAACCTTTCTCCCTAATTTTGCAGAGCACGGTCCAGTCTCATCCATCACATTCTGGTGCTGATGAGTGATGATAACACCATCAGTGGTGTAGCATAGAGTTCGTAGTGCAATAAATGTGCAACCTGAGGATGAGGTAGGGTTTCATATGGCTTTGAGAGGTCTGAAACAGCATCATAAAGCTAATGGAAATGAGTCCTACTTGAACATCTCTCAAGGGAAGGCAAAGAGCTTTTTCCACCCAAATGTCTTAAGCACAGCCTAAAGTACAGTCTAAACTGTGAGAGGGTTTTTAGGCAGTCTGCCCGAGATACACTCATTACAAAGTGCAGCAAATGGACTTTCATCATAAAATGTATTTTAATTTTATTCTTCACTGAAGTTCAATGTAGTTCAATGTACCTAACTGCCCTAAATAAGAAGTAAAAAAATCTCACATGGATCTGCTCTGTGCTGCCACAGACTGAACTATACCCCATACTGTAGTCAGCTCGGGCTGTCTGCAGTTCACAGTCCCATGCAGAACAGAGCTGTTCAGCCAAGGATTTTGCATCAGCAGGTCCCTGTTGATTTGCCTTGAGGACAGAGATCTCTCATTTCAGAGCCTTCAAACAGACATCACACATTACCAGCACCAACTTCATTTTACAGAAGTATTTACTCTGAGTGCAAGGAAACACAGGTTTTTCGCAGCTATTCAGATACACTGGGTTTAGTTGGCTTAATGTTTGAATTTTAAGTACCCACTTACAGAGGGAGAACAAATAAATGGTAAATACACTACACTCACCACACAGTACAGCAAGGTTGCATGATCTCTCCTAACAGTTCAGACACACCGAGGTGAAATCACAACATTTGGCACATCAGTGACACCAATCCCGCTGACTTGAGTGTGGCTGGGATTGCCCAGCATTTTGGCCAGGCTGATTAGTACTGTAACACCAGGGTCACCTAATCCCTGCACTATCTTTCTGAGGACAACTGAGGAGGAAAGGATGAGCATTGGCTCAAGACAAGCAGAGGTCTGTCCTCCACTCACAGCTTGTTGCTATGTTATCACCATTAAGGTGTGGGGCTCATGAGGTCCAAACCAGGATGCTCCTCACCACAGCACCACAGAGTCCGCAGCCAAGGCACTGGACCTGCTGCAAGTGCACACTAAGTGAAAAGAGGAAGGAGCCAAGTGAAGGCAATGGGCTTCACCATTTCTTAGGAGCAGCTGAAGTGATAGGCTGTACCACTGCCAGCTTCATCAGTTTCAAAACGAGCTACATTTTCCCCAGTGAGAATCCAAACAAAATCTTCTAAAGTCAAAGAAGCATCACAAAATTATCATCTGCTGCTAGAATATGTACATCCTACACTCTTGTTCCTCTCTCATTACTCTGTTTCCCTTGAGTCACCAAGAAGGGGCTTTCAACAGTGAGCATCAGAAAACCACCCAGCGTTTCTGTACAAGTTGTTGGCTTTTTCAGATTCAGCCTTCCCAGCCTCAGTGTGCAAAGCTCTGCTCTCCATTTCAAAGACCAGCTCTATTGACATGCTGTGACCCTCAACTCCCTTCAGCTTCATTACCTGTATCAGGTAGCCTTGGATAGATACACTTGCATTAAATAACACTGAACTGCCTCACTTATTCAGGCTGAGATGAGCCCTACAGAGAATGTGTTTAGCTCAGGGTTTCGATCAGCATGCCCTGCTGCCCTCCCTGCAGCCAGCCCTCCTTATCTTTCACCACCACTTTCCATCCCCAGTTCTCCCCTGCTCCACAAAGAACACATCCAGCCTCTGGAGCCTTCAACCTCAGCTCTGCCCTCTCCCAGCTTCACCAACCACAAATGCTGCACACTTCTTACAGCTGCCAAGAAGGACAACATTTTGGGAAAGAAGAGTATTTTCTGCAGGTGGAGTGGGTATTACTATCTCTTCCCAAACATACTCACAGTCACTCTTTATTCCTCCTCAGACATTGCATACAAGGTGTTTGCTAAGATGCCTAAGAAGCATTCCTGGGGTGGGAGGAAGGGTGCCAATCAGCCAACCAACGGCTGCAGTGCTGACAGCCAGAAATGATCAAGATTTGTAATTGATTAGGCCACATGACCTTCTTTGCTACACATTCAGTGGCCTTATGACACATGTCCTCACTTCCTTAACAACTGATCTGCACCTCTTCCCTTCTACATCTACTCCTCCCATCCCTTGGTACAGGTCAATGTTGCATACAGGAGAGGAGCAAGGAGGTACACATCCACAGGCCATCGGGTTTGCCCTATCACATACATGTGAATGGGCAGTATTTCTTCTGGAAGGACAGGTAAGATAAAAAGAATAAAAGATTCTGCCCTTTACTTTGAGAATGCTGTGAGGTCTGGACCACATCAGGAGTTAATCTCAAAAAACACTTCATCAACCTCAGACAAAAAACAGGGAAGTGTACAGAAAACAATCTAGGTCACATTACTAAAGATGAGTATAAGACAGAGAATAGCAGGAGTGCCTAGGGACAAAATCAGGAATGGCAAGATAAAGTGAGATGTTCACTAGAAAGGGACATTAACACAAATTCTTCAGCAGCTAGAAGAGCAGGAAATTCAGAACAGAAATTCAGAAAAGAAAAATATCCAAAACTGGCACAAGTTCAAGAGAATTTTTAACCCAAAGCCCCAGTAAGAAGAATAGGTTGTGATAATTTGGCCATCCTTTGCATATTTGTTCATATAACGTTCTTTATCCTAGAATAATTAAAAAACCCAACCAACCAAACAACCACAACCAGAGGAATTAATCCCAGAGGTGTTGATGGTCATCTTGAAGAACTCACAGACAATTTCTGACAGACAAAATCTACTGCACCTTTAACCAATGGAGGAAAAACAGGAGCTGGAAATCAAAAACCTGCTATGTTGAATTACCAGAATATTTACCAGAATCAAGCATACCATCTGCAAACCCACCAAAGGTACTAAAGCAGATGAATGCTAGGGAATGAATCACACCACACCAATCTGATTTCCTTTCACAACAGAACAACAGGCCTGTGGACAGGGAAGAAGCAATCGATGTCAAAACTTGATTTCAGTAAAGGCCTTTAATGTCACCTAACATGACAATCTTGTAAGCAAGGTGCAGAAACAAAAATTAGATCAAACCACCATAGGATGGCTGCAAAAGTCATCAGACACTGTTCCTAAGGGGTAATTAGCCACAGTTTTCTGTCAAAAAGGAGAGATGCATTGAGGTGGATATTTCATGGATAACTGCATCATTTCCAACTACATTCAGTGTTTGCACCCAGAATTTGGACAATGGAATAAAACTTATTAAATCTGCACATGAGAAAGTAGGGAGAACTGCAAGTATCCTAGATGGCAAACAGAACTCAAGCTGGAAAAACACTTAGGAAAAGGAGACAAATGGAGCAGGAGCTTACATCAAGCATTACATTTTCATAGCAACATCCAACTTTGGGATAGGAGATGTCTGATGAGGTATAGCCCTAAGAGGATGGGAAAGCAATAGATATCCAGCGGAAGGCAAGTCAATATAATTCCACTGTGAAAAGGCAAATATCAGACAGGGATGTACAAACAGGATTATTTCATGTGTCTTTCAGGATGCAATTTTTCCACTTTAGTTGGCACTGATAAGGCCTCAGATGAGATAACATCCAGTTTCAGAAAAGACTTGAGGCACCTTAGCTTATAGGAGATTGTTAATTCTCTGCCTCATCCCTCCAGCCTTGAAGTATCTAAAAGCCTGCTGCAAATAGAAAAGGAACAATCAGTCATCTTTGCACACAGTGGACAGGACAGGTAGCAACAGGCTTAGATGGGAGCAGACCTGTGGTTAGAAATGAGGAAAATCTTCATAATCAGAAGGGTAACAGCCCCACCCTACAAACAGATTGCCTAGTTTGTTCCTTTATTTGTACAAGCATATGATGCATGCAAAAAGCATCTTGAAAAGACATGTAAGGACAAGAACAACCAGATCTTTTGGCTCCCAAAACTGGAGATGACCCATTGATCACAAAGACTGCCTTCTTTTCAAGGCCAAGCACTGGTTTTTGCTCTATCAGTTCCCAAAATGAACCTGTAATTCAAACAGAGCTTTGCAAAAGCACACAGCTGGGAACAGCTGGGGAGTTAGCCACTTCCAGACAGATGGATGACATTTAATTTTCACTAGTGCAAACTCCCTGCTCACTAACAGCACTCTCGGTAAAGAGTTATTCTTGGGGGGTGGCTGTTGCTTGATGGCTTTGTGGGAAGGTTGATTTGACTACAAACCTTAAACTTACAGCTTGTTTAAAAGCATAGCAGTTGTTTGATGTTTGTAATCCACTTGATATTCTGGCTTGTTATACCAGTACATCAAGCTGGTATGACAAACAGGCTAATTAAATGGAGAGCAGAGACTATTTTCACAAGCTTCACCCATACCACAGAGGTAAGCTCTAATTCTTTCAGTGCTGTCACTCAAGTCACTGAGTATTGAGTTATTGCCAGGGGGGTTGCAGGGATCAGGTAGTTACCCTGATACATCAGTTGTCAGTGGGAAACCTGTCTCATTCCCAGAGTGAAATATTCAGTCTTTCAGCTGTAAAACAAAGTTGGAAGCATTTGGGGCCAAACACATAGGGTGGATCAAGGGATACCTAGCCTGGACATGTGTTAATAATGATGTAGCAGTCTTCCTGATGCTCTCCTAAATTCATTTGGATGTGAAAGCAAGGACCGGAAGCTGGGTTCCCCTAGTTGTGTCACCATACTACTGCATTTTAGCTACCTAAGTAAAGCTGGTGTTAACCTCAGCTACCAAGGGTATCCACATCCCGTACCAGTTGGAACAGACATACTGACAAGAGAAATTAAGATCCCCATTTTGTCAGTATCTCAGAGCCCTTATAGTCCAAAGAAGCTAAAAATTACTTTAGACAAGAGTAAAAGCTCCCTTCCACTCTTTTCAACTACCACAAAAGGACATCAAATAAAGGTCTAGTCTCTGACTGAAGGCACGTAAGTGGCACTTTTTAGTGTTCTGACACCTACAAAGAAAAAAGTTCTTTACAAAGTGGGGGCTTTTCTTGAGGAAGATCCGGGACTGGAAGACAACAAAGCATTCCTTTTTAACAATTCTTCTTAACCACACATTGTGAATTCACAAAACAACATCGACAGCAATTCTATAATAACCAAAAGGAAGGAAAACAAATTACTCCACAAAAACTGACTGCAAAACCAGGCTTGTTTTCTCTGGTTTACAGTTTCAGGCCTTTCATAAGAGCAACCAGCTCCCATAAATAAGCTATCTTCAAGTTCTATGGGGAACAGCCTCAAACTAAATTAGTGGAAATTAGATTCTTCTCTCTGTTCTCTTTCAGAAACAATACTTTACTGAGAATGGAGATGAGACATTTGGATTTCTTAACAGCAGACATTCATGACTATGACATACTAAGTTTCAAGTATAAAAGTCCCCAGCTGTGGATATGGACAAGTCAATGTTTAAGCCCAGAAGACAACTTGGAACATGCATTGCAGGGGTGGGGAAGGTCATTTTAACAATGTACTAACAACAAGGCATGAGGAAATCCATGAGACACCTATTCTGAAAACAGCTCATCAGAAGGTAAATAATTCTGCTCAGTTCATAACCTGTTCAGTTTTATAGGAAACAGATTTCAAAATATTGCAGCACATGCTCCTCCTGATTCTTTTTCTAATTTCAAGCTCAGAAAAGCACTCTGTGTTCTTTAGTGTTTTCAGTCTCATTAACTATAATCTTGCTGTAAAGATCATCTTGGGACCACCTCACCATCGTCAGCTCACACATTACCTGTACTTTGTCATTCTGAGAGTTCCTAATACTTCAGGTTCTGTGTAATTCTCCTAATGCCTACTGCTTCAGTTGTTATTATGATCCATGTAAATGTTTTGGTATCACTCCTTCACCTGACTTCTTCATTAGTCTTTAAGGAACAACAGAAAAGCTGGTTCAAAACTGATTTCTAGAGATCACCTACTCCAACCTCCCACTGAAAGCAGGACTGCTGCCAGCAGTAGTTCCAATCAGGTTAGTCATGGCTTTATCTAGCCAAGTCTTGAAAACCTTCAAGGACAGAGGTTTCACAACTGCTCTAAGAAACTTGTTCCTGACTCCTAACCATCTTTGTAGCCTCTTCTGGATAGTTTCTCACCATGCTTCTGGAACAAAAGAGCCCCAGACCAGACACAGTATTGCAGCTACACCCTCAAAAGCATGAAGAGGATAATCATTTCCCTTGATCTGGTGGCCATGTTTTCCTATGCAAACAGACTGATGTATTTGTGTTGTAAACTCACTGTTGACTCACATTCAGCACATGTGACTGTAACTCCAAGGATCTCTCTCAACAAAGTGAAGATCTTCTCTTCATCAAACTGCATGAGGTTTCTATCAGCTGAATCTTGAACCCTGGCTCTATCTTTCAGCATATTAATTCCCTTCCTTATAGAGGAATGCTGTAATAATCAGGGTCTTGATATTAGTACAGATGATGTTTAGTAAAGATACTAAACATCAAACACAGTATCACCTTATAGAGTATTCCACTTTTAGCCACCTTACAAATGAACAGTGAGCAACTGATTTCAGCCCAGTGGTCCAGCCAGTTCAAGCCACCAGTCTCTTCACTTTACTCATACCTCCTCTGGTCCAAATGAAAACACTCTGTGAGATTGTGTCAAAAGCCATTCTAAAGTCAAGGTACACAAACATCCACCACTGCCCTCATCCACATAAGTCGTCATTTAATCATATAAGGCCATCTGGTTGTCTAAGCAATCCTTTTACACATCTCCTCTACAGCCTGTCCTTCTTCACACTTGTGTGCTCTTCTTCAGCCTTCTAGCTCACTAACAAGCACCTTGCTTACATAAGTAAGCCTTTTGCTTATACTCAGGGCTTTCTCTCCAAATGTTAGTTTTGAGCCAGTAACATAAGCAAAAGAATAAGCTGACAGGAGTCTGACACTTGTACTTGTTGTGGTTTAAGCTTCTCCCTCCCCATCTCTCCAGGAGCTGAACCCAGGACAGTACTCAAAATCAGACCTAGCATGCCTTTGGTAACTCTGCAGATGATCTAACAAAACAATCCTGTTATGCCAGCAAGAATATTATGCAAAAACGTCTTCCAGCATTTTGTAACCTTACCAGTATGTATTAAATAGCAACACTGGAAAATGTATTCTGAGGCATCAATTTCTTGCTATTTGAAATACACAAAGCAAGAATAACTTGAAGGAAAAACAAAGAGCAGACAACAGCTAAACATTAAAGAAGCAGGAGAGGAACACAAACTTTGACCAGAGGTTTTTTGCTTTAAATTCTTATCTGATCATACTTACTTTTTCTCCCAAGGTAGCAAGCAAACAAACTTCATAGAAAAGGCAAATATAGATCAATCATTGCTAAGACAATTTTTTCCCCAAAGAATTCTTTTGGGAGCTACGTAGTACATCTTCTCGTCATTGTGAAATATGGGCCTGAGATACACTGTCCATCTCAGATTACAGGAAGCATAAAATGCAAGCTATGACAAGACAATTCCACCTGCAGATGGGGGCAGGAATAAAAACCAGAGGTGGCAGACATGATGTTATAATTGTATGAATATTAGTGAAACGTGATCTTCTATTGGTTCCAACCATCAGATTTATCTTAGAGCAAGGAGCTCATACAGAAACATGCAGGTTTATGAAGATTTACATCCATGTACTGTCAGTTTTAATGAGAAAGCAACCAGCTACGACTATAAAGTGAATTTTGGGGCTTCTTTATTAAAGAGGTTATCCAGATAATAACAGGATTAGATAAAATACTATGGGTTTTAGTTGTTTTTCTTTCTTGTGGGAAGATAGTAATAAGCTGTTTATTAATCATACACTTCATTTCTAAGCATTAAAGACTAGAAGTTTTTGTTACTATTTATTTCAAGCAATAAAGACTAGAGGAGCCATCTATGAAATCAGTCACCTTTTTACTGTTAAAAACACCCTCAACATTATATAGCCTACTGAAACTTACTGCTGTGACAAGATTGGTACTGTACACAGCACACACCCTTAAAGGTTAAGAAAGTTGGAACAAAAAACCAAAAAGAGAGTCTTTCTTAAACCTATAAAAGTACATTTCAGCCAGTAATAGGCTGTGACAGAAAATCACTAACACAAAGGATGGCTGTTCCCTGCACAGGCACACTGCCTTTTTCCAAGATTCTCACATTTGGTGTGTAGCTGCAACTGGTAAATCCTATATCCAATTTAGTGATTACTGCTCTATGATTATCTGTCTGCAACTGGCATGTCCTATATCCAATTTAGTGATTACTGCTCCACAATTATCTGTCTAGCTTAAGACAGGTGTCAAGGCTGCAGGGTTTTCCATCAGTTTATTTCATCAAAACATCCGTTATGTAACACAAGATATAACAGTAAAGCCTTTAGGATGATTACTTAGTCCCTAATCCCAAACACCATCACTCCAAACCTCTAAATAAGTATATAAATCACTGTCACATCCTATCAGTGCTAGCAGGTACCTTTTTGGCATAAAGGTTCTCCAACCTAGATAAAAACCCATGGGTCCACACATTCCAACCACACAGCCTAAATATGCAGTTGTATTACCAGGGTAGTATTATCCCCTCTTAAAACAACTCTTTTAGCATGGTAACCATTATGTTTATATGAAATACTTTCTTTTGTCTAGTAAGTTTCAGGGCTTAGCACAGGGATCAGCTTCAGATTTTGTCCTGGGTTCAGCAGTAGCAGTCATTTTTCTCCTTCTCTGTAGCTGGTGCAGTGCTGTGTTTTTGAATTTCAGCCTAGAAACAGCGATGATAACACCAATGTTTTTAGTTGCTGCTAAGGAATGTTTAGTCTGACCAAGGACTTTCGGAGTCTCATGCTCTGCCAGGAACGAGGGGAAGCCGGCAGGAAGCAGAGACAGGACACCTGACCCAAACTAGCCAAAGAGGTATTTCATGCCACAACACGTCATGCCCACTATATAAACTGGGGGGAGTTACCCGGAAGGGTTCGATCACTGCTCGGGTTGGGCTAGGTATCAGTCAGTGGGTGGTGAGCAGTTGTATTCTCTCCCCTTGTCATTTCCCTTACCATTATTATTATTGGTGGTAGCAGCAGTAGTTTGTGCTATACTTTAGTTACCAGACTGTCCTTATCTCCAGGCCTGGGAGTTACATTCTTTCTATTCTCCTCCCCATCCTTCTGGGAGCTGCAAGGGGAGGAAGGGGGGGAATGAGAGAGCAGCTGCGTGGTTCTGAATTACCGGCTGGGCTTAAACCATGACAGATTTGAAAACAAAGCTACACTTTCTGTTTAAAGAAATAACTCCTACATTTTTCAAAACATTAGAAAAAAATTTTATAAAGTTTTGAGTTTCACAGAAACCAGAGGCTTTGTAAAAGAGTTTCCATCCCTCAGTTCACCCTGTCACTTGCTCAAACAAAATTTTCATTTCTAGTCTGTCTTTGGTATCAATTGCTCTTGTATGCACCTTCCCTTTGATTTTATATAATGACCCAATTTTAGATAGAATCTCTGTAACTCTTTTAAAAACTCCCGAAGAATGAAGAATGTCATTAAGATAGGGTCTTATCCACACAAGAAAGTAGAATCTGTACCAGACTTCAAAATGTCAAGCAGTTACATGCTTGTGGGATTACAAATCTTAGCAACAGCAAGGGAACAGGTTAAGTATAAAACAGGAGTCTGATACTTGATAGGTCTCCCTCCAAAATAAAGCATGTCTCTGTACATTCATATTATAACATCTAAACACCTGATCCATAAACAAATGCAACTTATAAATTGTACATATATATCATCATTTTATCCACTATTAAAACAAGCAGTGCCACCTACAAAATAAAGTGCTAGCCAGTGCCTTAGTTTGGTTTTGGGGTTGCTGGTTATTTTTTTTCTTTTAACACAACAAGAAGTCCACCAACAAAAAGATAAATGTTGTTATGTGTACATGCTGGATGGCTCATGGAATCCACAAGAGCACTGCAGAGGCAGAGCAGCAACACAAGCTCGGCACAGTCTGACTTTCAGCCAATGCCGCCTACCAGCTTTTATATATTGTGTTAAACATTTAGTTATAAGGTATTGCATAACATAATTCCCTGTTTTACTTAACTGTAAGTACTTGCAACATTTGAGAAAGACACCTGCTGCCATTGCAAAACTGTTGTGAAGAAAAAGCTCAACCTTAACGATGCTTTAGAAATCAGATCAGCGTTTGAATCACGTTTACATCAAGGTTTGTTCAACTCTTCTACAGGTAAACTCTCAAGGAAAGCACATATTGGTAATTTCTGTCTTCAATCATGTGAAGACTGTTTAGATGGGTTGAGGATGTTGTGATGACAGGTTACAAAAAGCAGATGGGTTTCTGCTGAAATTCCACACTGCGATCGAGATCAGATCTAGAATTTAATCTGTCCCTGTTACACAGAGAGGAAGTTGGATCCAGTTCTGGACTATGATGCCAGATTTTCTCCTTAAACCATTACACAGACACAAAGCACAGAAGACAGCAGCTCTTGTGCTCAGTGATGACTGCTGTCTAAGCCTGACCTAGCAGATCAAAAGGAGAAAACAATGCCAGCCACTCAGAAAGCTTCATGATTTTATCTTAAAAAACCAAACCAAACCAACAAACAAAAACCAAACACTGGTGTCAGGGTAACAGGTCAGCAAGAGGGGAAGAAACTGTTTTCCTACAATAGCAGTTGCAGAAACCATGGGCAAATTAGCAGGTGAAAGGAACTCTTGGCACCGAAAACATTTACTGGGGTCCCAAGTCCAGAGTATGCTGCTCTGGCATTTCAAAGGGTAGCTGCTGTCTCAACAGCTTTATGCACAGCCCACTAACCCCATGGTATCAGATATCTTCCAAGTTTTGTCTCTTCACCTCAGTAAAACCTCTATTTGTCATTAGCCAACAGCAGATACCCCTTCTTCAGTATTTATAATGCACACTTCATTACTGTATCTGAATGAAACAGGGCAACACTTTGCACCATACCAGCTACACCAATTTGCACTACTACAGTGCACATCTATAACATAAGACACATCATGACAATGTCATGCGCCTTCCACACCTATTTCTTTTTAATATTCAGTATTAACACAAATGCACAAATGGCTTTCTTGCTAGATTTTGACAAGAGTCTCACTTCAGGATTCTCTGGTGATTTCCTTCACAGGGGAGTTAAGAAACCAGAAAACAAAACAAAACAGTAACACAGGCTGTCTCTAAACTAATTACAACATAATAATTTCTGACAAGAAATAAACTGGTTTTACATATTTGTGTGCATATACATGTATTTTTTTTGTGTGTGTGTGTGTATATGTCTATAACTGATCCAGGACACACATACATACACAGATCCTGGATCTGTTTCCATCTCCAGACTGACTTTCTGCAATACTATGCCTCAGTTTCCTCTTTTGGTTAATGTAGCCCCTACTGCCAAGGTTTTTAATGATTACTTCTCCAGCACCCAGCCCTGATGCCAGCCAAGGTGCCCCTGCAGAGCTGGCTCTGGAAGGCATGGGGGTCAGACCCTATGTGGGGGTCCCTGCCAGGGCAACCAGCACAGCAAGTCATCCCACTGAGCAGGTGTCCCAGCCACACCTGCCAGCCCCAGGCAGGGGCCTGCTGATGGAGCTGGTACAATTAGTCATGCTGTTAACACAGTTAGTGTATTTCTGATCACTCAATCTAAACTCTTAAGAGCTATTGCTGTTAAAAGACTAGTATAAAGCCACTTGCAGAGTGCTTGACTTTTTCCCTCATTTCTCACAATTATTTTTTTTAACTTTATATAAATTACTAATGGCTCAGTTATTATCACCCTCTTTAAACAGAAGCATAATTGACCAGCTACCTCCACCAAATGGTATTTAAGCTGCCTTCCACCTCCAGTTTGCTCAGAAAATGCTCACATTTCTATCATATGGTAGATATGATCCCCCAGCCAACATGACAATAAAGCAGACTGCAGTGGGAAAACAATTTGGCAGCCTTGATTAATCTATTATTCAAATTTAATGATTAATTAATCCCTATCAACAAAATTACCTGAAAAAAAGATAACTTACTCTGCTTCATAATTATTACTCCTTGAACCATCTCTTCACTAAGTCAACTTTAGGGAAAGGACACGCTGCAGAAACTTTCTTCTAGAAATTCAAACTCCAGTAACATACAGTATTTTATTAATGAAAATATTCCATCTTTAACAAAGTATCCAGAATCTAAAAGAACAGCCCAAAACTATGAGATTCTTGGTTTATAATTAAAAATAGAAGTGCTGAAAAAGACTACACTGAAATTAACAAATTGAATTCAAGTATGATATCGAACAAGCCCACTCCAACATAACACAATTGGAGGTTATGGTTTCTCTTTTTTCCCCTCTCAACAAAAAAGCAAATGGCTGGTAAGTCAGTATATCAAAGCCCTTTTATAAAACCTTTCACTATTAAAAGTTATGTTTACTATTTCTAATACCACCACACAGAAGGGCTTCCCCACATACACCTAAAACCCTTTCTCAGCAGTAGATGCATATCAGTCACAGTGAGAGTTCAAAAGAAATAAACATCACAGTACCAGTTTGATCCACGGACAGCAGGAATTTATGCTACATTAGTTCAAAAAGAGTATGTTAACCTATCATTATCTCCATATATGCTTAAAATACTCACATACAAAACCGAACACACACACACACACACAAAAGCCACCACCCCAAAAACCTACTATGTTTAGATATCCAGCTATGTAATATGCGAAGGCACTTACTGGGAGCTGGGAGACTGCTACCAACTTTGGTAAAGCTAGGGCTCACCTAAAGAAGCTTACAGTTCCCAAGATGATAATGGAGTTTTTAATCAAATACATACAAAGTTCTTAAATACAGGGGGAACCCACTCTTTTCTCTTAAGTACGCACTTGAGAAAATTAAATACACCTAAAAGACAGTATCTTTATAGAACAATTTAGTTGTACAACTTGCATATAACTCCTGATTTCAATAAATCATGTTGTATAAAACATATAACAGTACCTATTATTACTGGGCCATTAAAAAAAATCATCACAATTCTTTGCTCAAGTATCTTTTATCCCTTCTTGGAAAGTTCTGAAAAAAAGCAAGCAGCATGCAGAAACACATTAACTTCTCCAAGAAAGCTCTGCATCAAAGCTCTGCTTTTAAACTTTTATTTTTTTTAAACAACAACAAAAAAACCCTGCACTTAGGAAAGTTGCCACCATCTTACAATTCAGAATACAAAACTGAAAAAAATCCCTATTAAAAAAAAGACAGGACTTCAGCCAAGTATTCAGCTACTTATTGCTGTAGTTGTAACTCAAGTCCATTTAAGCCCCTATGTTTTGGTCATTTGTAGCGAGAACATGTTTGGAACACTAGCAGCAATAGAAAACCCCTTTCAAAACTAGACAAAGTTACACTGTTGAGTGAACATTAGCAGAAACCATAACCACGGGGACATAATAAAGCATCCTGTAAAAGTACAATTGAATTGGTAGCTAGAAAAACAGGGTTGATTTAAAGGGATATCCCAAAGCCATATGTGGGCCTATGTCAGTAAAGAAAAGTACTTTCCCCGCCACTAGATAAAACCCCAGACCACAGCACTACTCCAAACATAACGAATACGGTTTTCATCCTGCCTCAATGCCTCATCTCCCCTCCCTCCTCCAACAGGTAACACACAGAAACTTGAAGTAATTACTAATTCCAAATGTAGGTGATACTCACAAATATACTGTTGAACTAAGTTTGGACAGCAAACAGTACACCTGAGTTCAGTCGTACAAACTAACTTCTGTAAATAGTGTTAGACGAATATATTCATGTCTCTAATATGAATCTAGATGTCTCTTTTTTACAAAACGCATTAATAGAAATATCCAGGCAAATACATACCATACAATAGCAAAAGCTTTAAGCCCCATTTAATAAGATGACTTTCGGATTAAAAATAGAAGGCAATTAAGATTTACTCAAAATTACAATTAAGAAAAGCTTTCACAGTGCAATATTGAAACTGTCACAAAGTTAAGAAAATACTGATATCAAAGTACAATCACAATGTTAAAGTAGACAAAACTACTATACAAGGGCCTATCCTGTAAAACTAAAAGGAATGAACACAACACAGGGGACATCTCACGTCCCTGCTCTACATATCTTGTTTGCTAGTCTTCAGAGTCATAATTGTGTCTTTCTGACGTAAGTAGAAGTCTTGTTAAAAGTAAGATCTTCATTCTTCTTCTTCGCAGACCAGATTTCAAAGCCCGATTACTTCTTGAAAATATGCTCTTCATCACTGCACAATTTCGAAGTAGTGCAATATTGCCATGATGTGCTGAGGCATGAACACATAGGCTGTGTACAGTGCCATTCCAATGATGGAAACGAGCATGGAATCTGAATTACAGCTGAGGAAAAGAGCATTTGAAATAGAAAGTGCATTAGACATCACACAGCATTAAAACTTTCCTGGTAACCACCTTACAACACTACATGGCTAAATCAGATGGGGTCAACTGTATTTAGCAATTAAAGACTGGAAGAACCACCTGAACACCAAAAAACAGAACACTGGTTTCAGCAATGAGCTGAATTACAGAATGATGCCTTGCAAGTTATCCACTGCCTTGTCAGGGACACAAGAGGATAGGACAAAGTATGGGAAGCGTGATGGAAGAACAGAAAATGGGCACTGAGAATATACAACTTCTTACATGCATCTTCCTGGGCGCTAAGCAAGTCTTGCAAAAGCCAGTGCCATTCAGCCAAGCAGAAAAAAACGTCAACCACTGGAAAAAAATAGCCCAACAAACCAAACAAAACCCACAATAATAGGAGTAGCTGTACTGAGTAAGAGGTTTTATTTGTGCATGTCCTATTCATTTTTAAGCACACAGCATTAGAGACCAACCTCAGCTTCTCAGAACAGAATGACCTAATAAATTTAATTCATGATGCACAGAGCACATCTGGTATTAAAGTTGTACTGTTAGCATAATGAAGTCAGGAAACCTCACATCCACTCCTAGCTGCCAGTGCCCCCCAGACTCTGTCACTACATTATTTGGTTCATTTCTCCACCCACATGTTGTACTCAGACCCTTTCTCTTGGGCAAGCACCTCAATTTATGTGCTGTTTGGAGGCATTTAGGAAAAAGAAACCACAGGACAAGTGAAAAGTATGAGTAACATTGTGACATGCACTTACTTCACTCACAAAGCCTCAGCATGGCTTCAAGTCATATGCTTAAGTAAACAGAGACTCATTAGAAGATCACACTGCAAAACAAGCTTCACATGAAGCTAAACAATTTTAGGATGACTACTTTATTAGCGGAACTCCTAACAGGGACCTCCTGTAAAACGCACATAGAGAAGTCAGACAACAGCTTATAATGTGTACGTACAACTGGATCTTTGTCCAGCTTTATCTACAGAATTTATGGCATCAGATTACTGAAAGATTATGCCATACAAAGTTTAAGGTTACATAATTCAAAAGTACTTGAAATTAACAATAACCTGATGATTTCATCCAACTACCTGCATTCAGTAAACTTAAGACAGGAACACTATAAAAAGCACTGGAGATTAACAAGCATGATAACACTGGACAGCAGTACTCGGTTTCCACAGGTGAAACCAGAGAAGCTCCACATCTTTGAGAAATCAAGTCACCACAGCACACATGTAACATGCTCTGTGACCGACTTCCCTGTGGCAGAGCAGAGGTATTAGTTGTGCTTATTAGAGCATACTAGCTGCTTGGTGTGTTTTTAGTCCCAGAAGATTATACAATACGAGATGCTAAAACGAAGGTCAACTCATAAATCCCTGTTTCCGTATCAGCGCTCACTCCTGATTCTGAAGCACGAGCAGCAGTGAGGCACACAGCAACAGAGCCACACACCATTAGTTCCCAAGGCCACTGCGTCCGCGCTGCACTCGTACAAACCTGGCCCTCCGACAGCGAAAGCATCCTGTGTGAGGGCACAAAACTGCTTTGCTGACCCGGGACGGCAAGTGATACTTGTGCCACTCACATTTGTAAGCTAAGTAGAAATTACTTCACTGCAACACGAGCATTTTATACTAGTCAACATGCACACACACTTTAATTTACCTAAATACTTTGCACAAGTTAAAATGCTCCATGGCTAACACAAAGAAAAAAACAACAAAACCCAAACACGTTACTAATGTAACTGCAGGGAAAGCAAAGATAAAGCTTCCTCGGTGACAAAGACACTGCACAAAGATTGCTGGAAGGTAAGATCCCCCACCCAAACAATCATGCACAGTCAGTCTATAAATACTAGAAAAGAGAGGAAGTTATCTCCATTTCTACTGCATTTACAAAGTAAAAAAAACAAAACCAAAAACTAAATCACACAACTGTAGCTTGAGCAACCACTTTTATAGAGTAAATGCAAGTTCCTTTACGAAATTGTCCAGCATCTCAGTAAAAACAGCTTCTCACTACTATTTATACCCTTATCTTTGTTGATGGTTTGGTTAATTACCCTCTTTGCCTTTCAACATTAATTGGGGATGGCTCGGGGTCATCCATATCAGACATCATTTCAAGTCAAGATCAAAACAACCACATTTAAGACAAAAATATTTGTGATGCCTTAACAACAGCCGGGAGAAGCCAACCTGTAAGCAGTCTTTAAACACATGCCTGCATGTAGGCATCTATCAAGTTCTTCCACTCCAAAAGAACCAAGCAAACTTACCAGTTGGAGAATTAAATACTCATCTAACACAAGCCATGTGATAAAGTGACATAAGCTTAAACATAAGCTTACAAGGTTTTGCAACGTGCATGTTTACTTTCCAATAAGCGAAAATACAAAATAATTAATAAAAGACAGCAGTGCTTAACGGAAAGCTTGAGATTTCAGTGCAGAAGACGCGAAAAAGTGCTACCATAACCCTAGAGAAGGAGAATTAAAGAACTTCGAGATATAAACCTATGCTCGGCGACAGGATGAGGAGCACCAGCATAATGATTACCCCCCAACGTTAGCCTGTGACCGTGAGGAGCCCTGCCTGCCAAGAGGGGACAAGCGCGGGTGCCGGGCGGAGGCTGCCGCTCCTCTGCTGGCGCCTCAGGCCAGCTGCCCCCGCCCGGCGCAGCACGGCCCCGCTCCCCTCCCGCCGACCCGCGGGCCCCAGAGAGCCCCGCCAGCGGCCAGCCGCCCTCAGCAGGGCCACGGCCCTGCCGCTCCTCCGGCACCGCACCCGCCAGTGGCCTCAAGGGGAGGGGACGGGAAGAAAGGAGAGGGCAGCCCCCGGCGAAAGGATACTGAAGACGGTGCGCTCCCAGGGCTCCAGCATGTACAGCGCGGTGATCAGCAGGTACTGGTAGTACAGCCACGACATCTGCTTCCACGCCGAGCCCAGCGCCATGGCGCGCCTCGCCCTAACCCCGCCCGCCAGCGGCCGTGCGCCGGGCCCAGGCCGAGCGGAGACGGGGCGGTGGCAGCCCGAGACCCGCCCCCAGCGCCGCGCCCCGCCCCGCGCCCGGCAGCCCCCTGAAATGGAGGCGCGGAGGCGGTGGGAGGGGACGCGTTGGCTCTGCGCTGGGGAGCGGCAGTGCGCGGAGCTGAGACCCGGCCTCCTTAACTCACACGGCTGCCGCGGAGGCCGAGCGGTCTGCCTCTGAGCCAGGCCTAGGAGACGGTGCTGCAGGCGGTTGTCCTCATCCTGTGTAATCTGATGTGCTGGGCAGTACCGAAAGCCCGGAGATTGTGCTCAGTGGGGCACAGAACGCTCAGCAGGAGTCTTCATTGGGCAACCCCCCCCCAAAAAACATGGCTGAGATAAATGAGACCATAACATCAGCCAACTCGAACCAGGTTAATCCCTTAGGAGCAGGAACAATAAGGATGCCACAGATCACCTGTTAGCTGTAACTGTTGCTAACTTGGGGCTTCCCTAGGGCACCTGGGCCAGAAAGAGGGTGTGGGATGTCCTGCCCTGGCTGCTGATCAACTTGATATGGAGAAATTCCCAGAGCCTGGCCTGGGACCGCATGATTAGAAAGCCTGTTGGCAGCCTATACTCACACTCTAGTTTGGAAGGCAGGAGATGGAAGCCCGCTGGAAAGCAGTATACACAACCTTCAGTCTCCATGACTAAGCACAGCAGGAGGCAGCAGGGCTGGCCCCCATGAAGGCCCTCATGCACCAGACATGCACATTGCAGATTAGAAACTGGTATCGATACTCACCCCGCATAGTAAATGTTTGTGATTATGTCACTGTGCCGTGTGATTCTGTTCTTGCAGCCACCCCATCCCTACCTTCAGCTGAGCCATAAGTGCAATGAGTAACAAGGAAACAGTCACAGGAGGATGCACACAGGAATTACTTACAGTTGCAAAATACAACCACGGTACTAGCAGATAACTGAAAACGTATTTTGTGTGGCAGAATCCGAAAAAGGATTTAATTCAACCAGAAGACATTTAGACACACTTTACCTATTCAGACTTACTTCAGCACAAGAAAAGAGAGCATTCACACAATAAATACCCTGCAGCAACTGGCTACAGGCATCACTGTCCCTATCCAAGACTGCTGCTGCTTGTTGCAAGTGCTGCTGGAGAAGTCTCGCGTTAGTGTTGCTGCTTGAAAATACAGTAATCGTGAAAGCCTCATTTCTGTATAAACAAGTACAAAGTTCAAGGGCAGGTGGGGTATTCAGCACAACTAAAGCATTACACCCATTCAAAGCTGCAAGAACATTATCCACATGGGTGGGGCAAATGGGCCCCAGTCCTGCCTGCTCCTGCTTCCTAACTAGAAGCTCTGCAATTCAAGTGATAAGCAAGAAGCAACAGCAAGAAAGGGATGAGAGGAAAGGCAGTATCTAGAGGCATGCCAGCTTCAAAATCTGCCCTAACCCACCAGGCCCCTTATGCCTTTTCAGTATGGCACATACTCACAAGACAGATTTGCTAGTTAGCCTCTTAAGACAGTATACTTTCCCCTCCTTTGCCTGCTCCATTCTACCCCTGCTTAGAGACTGCCATCACATACAATTCTTCCTGCTGCCACCCACATCGACATTTGAGCCCTTGAACTACATACATTCCTACATGCTCACGTTTCCAGTAGCTCAGTGCAAAGACCCTTAACCTGGAGCTACAACAGAGCCTTCACACTTCACCTGGAACAGGAAGACAACTACGCAGGGGCCAGCATGCCCCGCAGCATAAACTTAACCTACATTTGACGAAGAAGGGAACTGTTGAGGCAGCTGCTGAACACTTGGGCAAAAGGTAATCAGAGCCACAAAATTTTATTAGCATCCCAGGCACAGAGGAAGTATGTTCTTCAGGTTCCTACCTCCCAAGTTTAAATATTTCTGACAATTCCTGAAAGCACATGTAACAAATTCTTCCTAGCACTATTAAAAGCATAAAGATTTCTTTCAGACAGAGCTCAAAGTGTTAAAAAAATATCAACCTATAAAGAGGAAACATTACTTATTAATAAGAAAACCCAAGAGTTCACCTCCTGGGAGCATGCCAGAGGAAAAGAGGGAAGGGTCCATTGTTAACATTGCACTGGCATCAAAGACTAAACACAGTATCTAAATATCAAGTAGCAAAAGCTCTTTATGCTTCCCTAAAGCTGTAAATGTACTAAAGAAACAGAAAAAGCATACAAACTAGCTCTATGATCATAGATCTGACCATAAATTTCTTCTTAAAATGATCACTGTAAGGAAAAAGGACATGAGAAAGAAAAGTCCAGTATTTTCTTCATATGCATATATATGCTTAATGCTCTTAACTGCATTACTAAGCATTAATACTTGATTTAAATTATCCATGTCAGCAAACTCAATATAAGCTAAGCTTCCACTCTGTATAAATGAAAGTTTCAATTTTTGAGATCTTAATAGGCCAAAAATCCAAATATGACAATTCCTTCTTCATCAAACTTACCTGTGCACTTATTTACCAGGAATAGCAATGTAAAGAAGCCAAATACCCTGAAAGTTGTTCTCCATGTGCCACAGAAATGACCAATATAGAGAGAACCAGTTACTATACAGTATTTATTCTAACCAGCAGTTATAACACATACTGAGTTAATGAATAGTGTATATATACAAGGAATGATCATAATATACAGAACTTACATTGTATTTACAAAATTTTAAATCCCCAACGATGTAACCGCCTGACAGAGTGGAAGAATATTGCTTGCAAATGCATGCTGTGAACTGTATTCCCTTCATTAAGTTTGCACAAAGTTTAGTTGTTTGCAAATGAAAATGTACACTTAGAAGATTGTATTTAAAAAAGGCTAACATGCCTGCATTTCTAACACAGTCTTATAGCAGTGCAGGGTTTTTTACCCCCCTGCTTTTGCACATTAGCAGTGGCTAGCTAGAACATTGAAGAAGTGAAAAACTTCATCTTTATCCATTACTGCCACTTCAGTTGAGCATTCAGTACACAGTACTGGATGATACACTTCCTCCTCTTCTTGATTTGACTGTAGAGAGGTAGTTTCTTTGCTGTGCTTCATTTTCTTATTCCTTTTCTTTGACTTCTTCCTGTATTTCAGAATTTCCTCTTTATTAACAATGCAGTTCATCACAAACATGGCTCTGTATTGTGTTTTGTAAGATTCATGTCTATGGAGAAGGGGAGAAAATGCAAGTCATACCATTGGTAAAACTCTGCTTCCAAGAAATCTGTTATTGTCACTGGAAATGGGATTAAATACAGCAAGCACCATGTCAAAGAGCTGAACACCAAATAAACATGAAGTTTTGTAAACAAAAGTCACAGCTACAAAAATCATTAAAAAAATGGAATTGCAGCCATCTGTCCTGTTTTTAAAGCATTTTAAAAAACACACTGATTATTGCTGAAATAAACACCCCAGAGTACAATGGTTGATACAATTCAGAGTACCACAGAATTATGCCTTGCTATGCGTAGCTGACAGCAGGCAAAAGATCATGAAGGTGTGAGTGCAAATGACTCAACTACTGGCACCGATATCCTAAAATGTCTTGCAAGCCTGAGATTCCTTATTTATAAATGACAAGCACTGACACACCACACTTGAAATAGCATGTCTATAATGAAATATAAAATACAGTTTCAGCTGTCATCAGTGTAACAACTGTTTAACTGGAGCATGTAGCAAAATTCAGGGCTGCAGTCCAATTCAACACCACCGTCCTCGGGCTGCGGTTTTACAGCAGCCTAAGCCCACGTAACAGGTGGCTGTAGAAATCCTGTCTCGACTTTGGCTGGCTTTACTGCTTGTATAAGTCTGAGTTGAGTTATTTCAGTTTATTAAACCCACAAAAGGCCTGTCTGACACCAAAACCATATGGTTTTCTGCCAGCTTAAGAAACTGAAATACTTAACTGTAGAACAGGGTCAAGCAGTACCTAAAACCAGCAACGGGGAGAGAGAGAAACAGCACCCAGTACTTTGATGATTTTAGGCTTCTGTGAATTTCATCCTCAATAACCAAAAATACTCAGTAAATGAGAGGCACTTACTCCTCATCACACATTTGTTTCTTGTTTACTTCCAGTGCAGGAGTCCCACCTTAGCACAGGTTCACAGTATTAACTAGTTTTGCAGTGCAGTCAGATACTGGAGAGCTTCAAAACACTCTGAAGAATCTCACCTAAATGCTTACCAAGCATTTTTAAATATAACTATACACAAAACCAAACTGCTAAGACTCAAACCAAGCTAGACTATACTATCTAGATTTTGCTTTGTCTTCCCCTAAACAAGGCACTTTTACACAGAAATAACCTGGAATAATTTCACACATCTAAATGGCAAGGCAACATATTAAAAAAAAAATCAGCCTCAACTGCCTGTTTAGTCTTCATGATTATTTTTTTTTCTAAATAGTTTACATTCTCCACTATGCTGAAGTTCTTCCCTGTTCTTCCTCATATCCATGTTGCAGGTTAAACTGACGAACATTCTTACAAAATAGCATTCATCCCTAAATGTGATTCACATGTACGTGCCTTCTCTTTATTAGTGCCACCTTGCAATATGGAATCGATAAAATAAATTTATCAAATTAAGGACCCTAAAAATACTACCAGCCAAAAAAAAGACATTACAAAAAGACCCTTTGTTATTCATTAGTTACCTCTGGCAGTCCAGGCATAAGGTTGTCATGCAAGCAGGGCAATTCAAAACAGCATCACTATTCGGAACAGCTGTAGGTTTGTGTTCCTGCTGCTGTGGCACCCCTCTGTGATTACGGTACCTAGCAATTCAGGCAAGGAGGAAGTAGAGACAACAAATGACACCACATGCCCTTGCTGTCAGGCATACCAATTCAATTGTCAAGCCTTTCTTATGTTAAAATACATTAATTAATACTTGTTTCCTTCTGGACACCTTTGTCAGTAACTCAAAGCACATGAATATATAAACTAGAGAAAAACTATACCAATATCTTTTTCTTTACTTTGTAGGAAGGATTTCCTTAGGTGAGAAAAAAACATCCAGCACAAGCATTTGTGCCTAATGACCCTCTTCTCCGACAAGGTGGGCATCTCAAGGGCAGGGAACACATACTAATATTATCCTTTTCGTAAGATTTACATGGAGGATCTCACTTTTCCTGCAACAATCATTTTCTACTTCACCCTTCAAAACCCCTCAGTAAAGCAGCTTTGTGCTGTTCCTATTTTGTATGAACATTTTGTGGCTTGCTAAAAATCAAAGTTTTCCAAAACTAAACCCACAAGAATTAGCAGAAATAGAGATTAATTCAGCAGTCAAAGTGCCTTACAAACTTTTAATCCACTGCACAGTTGTTTAGACGAGATCTATTGACAAAGCTGGCCTGCAGAACTAGGAAGTCTCAAGTTTTAAAAAACTGCAACTTTTGGGGTAATTTTGAAGACTCAACTTCCATTGCATACACACAAAAATTTTATAGGCTTTTAAGTTTCACCTGCTGTAAATTCTGAATAAAAATATTTTCACTGAATGGACTTGACAGCATGAGCTTTTTCTCCATATTCACCATTTTCATTTACATTTTTCATCTTATGTTGAGCATCCTACAATTCAAATATTGATTCTCGTCTCTTACCCCCTCCTCTGCGAGTCTACCCACTCTTGGTCTCTACTGTCTTCCTCTGGGTCGTACAGCAGTTCATCATTGGAAAGAATCCGACGTTGCTGATGTTTTCTGTTTTTCCGGATGTCCTGTGCAACTGGAAAGATTTGTGCAAGCTCATGTCACATCCATCAGACGTATGATGATTCTCTACTTAAATAATCAAAATACCATTTTTTAATTTTTCTTTTTTTCATACTCGCAATAAATCTAAGGGTCTAGTTCATTCTCCTCACCCCAAAGCACTAACACACCTGACCTACATTGGGATACATACATACATCCATCATAAAGTTGCAGGAACTACACTGAGATGATATAGGCTAGTAATTCTCCCCAGAAGGCCACCTTTGGTAACAGCCCCTTAATGCCTCAAGAGGACTGTACATGACCTGAGAGTGCTACTGTAAAGATGTCGTCCTCTCTCCTTAGTCATTTACCTATTTTATCTTCATCCTCCGAATCAGAATCGAAGTAAACGTCATCATAGTATTTTGAAGTGGCTGCAGGTCCAGCCTGCCCAGAACTGGAGGATGTACCTATGTGTGAAATTAGAGAAGTGGTAAGAACAGCCCAACAAAAGGACAGCAAGTATACAGCTCAGAACCAACCTTCATTGTTAAGTTACTCTATCTAGAAGTGCTCTGCTTTATCTGGTTAAGTAATAGCTCTCCCAGTTTACTCCCACATCCTTATCATCCACATCGCATTTCATTTACAGGTGCTCTCTCAGAGCAAAGCTGCTCACTCTGAGAAGAATCTCAAGTAGAGCTCAAAGGAAAGTTTCTCCTGAGGTACACTCCCTCAGACATTGATGACACCACATGAAATATGCCTGCCTTTGCCCTATATAACCAATGGAATCCCAGACACTCCACAGATGTTCAGTTGTGTGGAAGAAATACAGCTGTGGCACACTGTTTCACAGACTTTTTTCCACTGATTAAAAGAGAAGGGCTTAGAGTTGTTAGGATCCTAGCCTGGGTGCCTTAGTTAAGTACTTAAAAAGTCAAGGGGGGATGGATCAGAATCTAAATGCTGTACAAACATTCCTCATAATTTTAAGCTCTAGGTAACAGTCATCTTTCTAAAGCACATGTGCAAACTTCTTCAGGCATTTAATGACTTAATATTATTTTGGCTAGAAAAAGCAAATGTAAAATAAATTATGTGAATGGATATTATATATTGCATTATCAGAGAATTTCTGGCTGCCCTATCCCTGGCAGTGTTCAAGGACAGGCTGGCTGGGGCTTTAAGCAACCTGGTCTAGTGGAAGGTGTCCTTGCCCACCGCAGGAGGTTGGAACTAGATGATCTTTAAGGCCCCTTTAATCCCAAACCATTCTATGAAACATTCAATTCACTGAAATGGCACCTGGTAAATATCTTCCGCAGATACAACCAGCCATTTTAAGGCTTTTCTGTAGGCTTCATACAGCACTTAGCTGTCACCACCCCCTCAAACCCACCCTTCGGCCACAAGAATAATACATTAACTTCACGCCTTAAGTGTGCCCACCTTAAGTAGACACCACTTAACTGACAATTTCACGGGCAACTGGATGTTAAGTGTGATTTACCCATTTCTGGCGATTGCCATTTGCCTTCCATAGTCCTCATGGTGGTGTTCAGTTCTGCTTCCATCTCCTTTTGGAACTCATCATCACTGGAGGATTCGCTCTCCCCAGTCAGGCACTCCCGTATCAGCTTCCGCTTCTGGTCAGGAGTGCCGTGTAAGAGCACATCCACCTCATCCTCTGAGCTACAGATATGTAAGGGTTACACACCAAGTTATTACAAACAGCTTACAACACCGAGTCACACAGAGAACGAACACCTGAACCGTGTGGCTGCACCGGGAAGCACTCATGTGTTTATAGGAAATATATTATTAAAATATTCTATTACTAGTTTTGATGCAGAACAGCTTGAGGCTGCGGCCTGCCAGGCTGCCTCAGAGGCTCCGGTCCGCGCCGGAGCAGGGAGCTGTTTACACACTGGCGGTTGCAGGGTTACAGGTGTGAACACACCGGGTTCAGGGAAGACAACCGCAGCAGGATCGTTGCGATGATCGATCCTGCCGCGACCCACGGGCGGCCCGGCCGCGCACCGCAGAGCCCGCGCCGGGGCCTGCCACCCCGCCGGGCCCGCGGCCGCTCCTCACACCCCGGCCAGGAGACGCCAGGCGACAGCGGGAAGCGGGGGCCGGCCCACACCTGCTGAGCGCTCGCTCCTCGTCGCTGGGCTCCTCCACCAGGTACGGGTCATCCTCCTCCCGCAGGCAGCTCATGGCGGCAACAAGTACCCACCCGCCGCTGAAGGCAGGCCCGGCCCCTTCCGGGGCCTCTGCCAGCTTCCGGCGGCCGAGTTCCGCCCGCACCGGCGCAGTGCCGCGGGTCAGCTGCAGCGGCTACCGGCTGCTCCCGCGGTGGGTAGCGGCAGCCCGGCCCCGTGCAGCGTTGCCTTTTGTTTTGGAGCTGCACAGCCCCGGGCCGCGTTTTAAATACGTTTCTTCAGTTACAGAGGCGGGGCTTTAAGAGACACACCCGATACCAAGAGGCTTGAAAAAGATTTAATGAGCCAGTCACACTGAACAGCGAGGACTAATCTAAAAACTGTTCCCACATCCTAATTAAAATATTTACAATTTTGTTAACTGTATGTACATTGTAATCTTTGTCCCTTATAGTCTATTTATAGATGAGTTCCTTAGGAATTATACCTGTTATATTTGGAAGATGAACAGCACAGTATTAGTGTAGTAGCGATTGCTGGAAAACATTATATATAGCAGGTGAGTTGCTAATAGCTGTTGGGCACTGGTAGTCAAAGTCTGAGGCTATGCGTACACAACTCGACGCACAAGGCAAACAGCATGTTCAGCTAAGAAACATCTCTGCCTCTGACACTCTCCGATGTGCAAGGCAGCAGGGTAATAAGCATACTACACTGTGCAGTTCACCCTGTTCAGGAAAAAAAAGCAACACATCCCCAAACCACACACCTCTATGCGGCAGTACAGGGAGTCTGTAATCACAGAGACATTGACTTACATGGATCTGCACCTCCAAACATCCCAGTCACCCAAAATTCTGCTGCTCCATAGAAGATCTACAAACCCATACGAAGCAGGAATCCCACTGTGAAGAGCAATTGATCAAGTAAAGCCTAATTTTACAACATCCTGAAATTAGACAGCAGAACAGCACCTCTTGGAAAGTGTCATGGTTCAACTAAGAGAGACAAAGCAATACAACAGATAAAAACCAGATTGATAGCTTTAAGTCCTGTTAGAATGAGATCCTTTCCAGGCACTCCTTTACTGAATACCTTCACTTCTGTTCTGAAGCAAAGCTCCTTACTTGTACCGAAGTGGGGCAGTATTACCTTTCATCAGTATCTTACTCATTTTCTGAACTCCTTTCTGCTACTTTATTTCCCCTTTCTGGAAAGAAACCCAAGAAGTTCTCTGAAAAGCCAACGAAATTCTGCGAAAGAAATTGCAGTCAGCCACCAAGCTCAAAAGAATTTTAAGTATACTGGACAGGAAAATCACAGACAAACAGATAAACCTGAGAATGCAAGTGAAAAATTACTGGGCGAGTAGTGTCAGACCAATCCAATACTTGCTCAATGGTTTTACAGGATGAATAGAGAAAAAGCTAATTAAATTAATCTGATTTACTAGAAAATATTAAGCTTACAGATGATACAATGTCTGCATAATTTTAGAAAAATCATTGATTTCATGGTTTATTTTACAATAATTGGATTAGTCTACAAGTTAAGGCAAACATACTAACGCATTTGCTTTTCTTTTTAAATCATAGTTATAAAGGTTACACAAAGTTCTCCAAAATTTCTAAGAAATGTTCACAATTGAAAAAAAAAAAATAAGTTTTCTGATATCAGTACATGGAAAAAAAATCCAAACAAACTAAGACAGTGTATACAATGCCATTATAGTAACAATATTCAAATATCTAATGGTAATATTTAGGCCATTTGAACGCTTCAAATGGTTAACTTCAGAAAGTACTTACAAAGGTAAATAAGATTGGCAGCTGTATCATAGTATTCATAACATGAACATAATTATATTGGCTATTTTCACAAAAAATGAGCATTTGGTTTCTGAACAATGAAAGCATATAATGATTAAATAAACATGAATATGTATGTATAACAAGTATGCTGTTGCTTCATATAGTCTGGAGCTACTTTCAGGTGTTTAAATCCTTTGAAAGGAGGAGCTTGCTTTATATGCACTTTGTCAAATGTTTCTCCAGGGAACTGTAAATGCCTATTTAAAGTCATGAAAACAAAATCCAGAGGAGGGCAGCCCTTGTCAGTGGGAGGATGGAGTAGCTTATGTGTCACCATTTAACACTGCCAGGCAGCTCTGCAGCAGCTGTAAGTTACCCTGTAAAAATAAAGAAAAACGTGACTACATTTCCTTACTTTTTCACACTTGTGATAAAAGAAGATGGTTTTCAAACAGCAATAACACCACTAAAGGAGAACTGACTGGCATTAAGCTTATGTAGAAATATTTGTGCAGGGAACTTTTAAAGAGTTTTTGGAACATAGAAGCATCGTGCCTCAGAATTAAATGGAGCCAATTTGAGATTCAAAAATAAGCACTTCCAAGTTTCTTCCTAAAGATCTAGTCTGATCACAAAAACTAGTGACTGCAGAACACTCTGAGCAATGAAGTTCAAAGTTACAAAATCTTCATGTTTTACATAGTAATTGCCATTGCTCTGTCACTTGAATATTATTCCCAAAGCAGAAGTCTTCGTATGTTATGTTGAATACTGAATTCACCAAGAAGCATTAACCAATTCACAGCACTCAGGATCTCCTCACTAGGAGAGGATACATCTAAGCTCATAGCTCTGTTCAAGACCAGGACCTGTTTAAAGACAGACTGATATATGGGCTCAGCCAGGTGATTTAGCCATCAAAGTTGAGTTTAGCCATCAGAGACAGAGCTCCTGAAGTGATTATCACAACATTAACTAAGCTTTATCTCTAAGGCCAAGTTCTGCCCCTTTTTTTCAGTAACCTGCAAGTCAATTTTTAATCTTATTTAAAGCATTCTGATCCTACTGTGAAAACATACAGGCTGACTTTCAGATTTCTGAATGAATTTACAGAACTGACGTGTAAAAAGATACCCTTGTCGATTAAGCATATGTGATTGACAAGTAAGCCAGGATTTATTTTCTACGAAAAACAGTTACACACCCCACCCCCCCAACCCAAAACAAAATCAACCAAACAAAAAACCCTAAAAAAACCTTAAAAAAACCAAAAAAAGGCGCCCACCCCCCAACCAGGTATTCACATTGTTTCATGCATTCATTTATGCTTAGAACACTTTATGAAATAGCTGTAGCAGACTGGTTCCCAAATCTGAAAGCTCTGTGTAAGCAACAGCGTTGGGCTGTTGACAGTGTGAAGAGTAATTCCTGTCAGGTTCAGATAAAATGCAGGAACAAAATAGTCTGAATGAAAAGTACAGGTATGATAACAGCCCAGTTATGTACACAGGAGAAATGGCTTCCTTCTAAAGTCTTTCTATCTGAAACTTCAAACAGACAAAAGCATGATATTAAACAGTATCAGTAGCTGTGATTTGCAAGGCCTTGATAAACAGTCTACGCAAGTACTAAAGAATTTGTCATTCTTACTTTTTCAGTTGAAAGCATTCTAAATGACCTGTGGTAGTGAAGGACACTTGTCCCTCAGCCCGAAAGGTAAGAAACAGTAATTCAATTCCCCATTAAGGTTCCTATAATCCAGATTAAACAATTAACTAAATTATAGGCTTCAAAGCAGAAGATTCCCAGTTGTGCCTACTGAATCCTTTTTGGTCTTATCCAGAAGACATCAGTTTCAGTTATGGCTTCAACAGCTTCTGCGAGATGAACAAGTTCAATGTATGTGAAATGCATGGGGACTTGGTGGCCCATCTTTGTTGTGCAGAGGATGCATAAATGTAAGGGCTCTGTTACTGAGGCTGATTATTGGCTGTAATGAATAAAAAGGAATACTTCAGTCTGAAGTCTTCAGTCTTCAAATGAAATACTTCAGTCTGAAGTACACCTGTGGACTATGCACAAGTTACCTATAACTAAAGCACGGCAGTGATCTTTTGGCTATCTCTTTATAGCTCAGCAGCAACAGTAAGTGCATTTGCAGTTCACAGACCACTATGTAGCACCCTAAAGAAAAGATGGAACCAGGACATCCTTTACACATTAGTAATTTCTAGACTCAGCCACACAGTCTACTGAAATTTTCCAAACAGGCACATAATTCATTTTCATTAGATCAAATATACAAAGTTCACAAGAACAACCTTCTTTAAATTAAAATAAATCAAGGAAAATAGAGGCTGTGAGCTATTACTCTTTCTGGCTGCAAAACCTGATATACTTGACTTACATCACATAGCTCAAGAAAGTCCTATAAATTCAGACTCAGAAAAGCCTTTCTTGTCAACTCAAGTCTCCTATGCTCTACATATTGCAGTTACTGGCAAAACCATTGTGACAGAAACATTCTTTTCTGGAAAGAAAGAATTACTGACAAAGCATATAGCCAAATCCCTTAGCATCCCTTATTCTATTCTTCTGTCAGTTCCAAACAGACATCTGTTGCAAGTATAGCACAATTAATTATTTTTTTTTAAAAAAGAAAAACAACAACCCACAAAGGCAAGAGCATATACACTAATATTTGTGGAAAGAGAATTTTTTATTTGAGGGAAGTGGCTATTTTACTCAGTTATAATTCATATGTCGAAAGATTCTAAAAGTATAGCCATGGCTACAAATGCTTTAAGTATATGATTATAGCCTTAACAGTTTCACGAACTATCAAACCTCCCTTCTTGAACATGAAGTCCAACACAGGAATTCCACAAAATCCAACCATTTAAAATACTGAATAGTCTTAAATGCAGCTTTTGCACTAAATATCAAAACACTTAATTATGTCTTACATTAGCTACAGATGCATGAAGTCACAAAGAAACATAAAGCTAGCAAAACAGAAGCTAAACACTACCTAGGGGGATAATCAGACAGAACAGCCATAGAAAAAGAAACATTGATCTATTTAGTATAAGTCAGAGACCAAGCAGAACCTGAAGCTGCAGTCTGACAGCTATTTTAAGTAAATCTAGGGTACAGGCTGCTGCTAAGAAGGCAGCTGTCTTTTAATTCCAGACCCTCCCAGCCAAAATTGTGTGTTCTGACAAGGGATGCTGTGAAAACAAGACTGAAAGTAAAGCTCAGAAAAAAAACAGAGCAACTTTTAGCTCCATCTTACTACACAGCTGCACACATAATAGTGCCAGCATAAGTGAAAGAAACAGAGTTATGCATCATCATCATCCTTCCTGGCAGCAGTGTGCACTTGCATCAACTTAAAGCAATGTCAACCCACAGTCTAATTTTTAGCTTTTTCAAAAGGCTGGAGCTGCAATCAGGAAAGGATAAGAAGATATTAGCAAGTATTTTATAAGGAAGTGTTATAAACATAACTGGGCAGAGAGAGTATGCTTAGTATTTGGATATATAGTGTCCTTGATTTACTAACAGCTTAATTTCCCTATCACCCTCCAGCCTTTTACAGCCATATAGCCAGACACAGCTCAGGAAATGCAAGCTGTGTCTCTGAACCTTCTGCCAGTACTTTGGTCATTCTGACTTTTTTGGTGCAGCTATCTCTGTTTTGGGATTTGTGTTCTTTCTGCGCAAACAACTTTTAACAGTAAGACATGTAGCAGCCTTCATTGTGACTTGAGTTCTTCCCAAAGACAGCCTCTCAGGTGAGTTCCAGCACCCACTGGTGCATCAGATTTCACCTCCATGCTTTCTGTGCTGGGCAACTCCAAGTCCAGAAGTTTGACTGCTTCAGAGACAGATGCCTCTGCATGACATCTAGTCTGGAGGTACTTGTTCCAGCAAAAAAAAAACAACAACAAAACACCACAATAGAAGACTTCCAGTGAAAACCTGCAGCAGCATTTTCTGTTGCCCACAGCCCCTGCTCACCAGTTAGAATTTTTGCTGGAAAGCACACTTGCACCTGAGTAACAGATAATGCTGCAAAGCCTGGGAGTGCTGTGCTTCATATGCCACTGACAAGAAAAGTGCTTCCCAGTTTGGGGTTGCTAAAACTTCACCTGCCTCCTGTAGCTACAAAAGCATGAAGACAGGGACTGCCACAGCATCAAGCAAAGTCTTCGGTCCAGAACCTTAAAAGCAGGGAGCTTTTAATTTGACTGCCTTAATTTATTACCTACATAAAAAAGTAGCTTTTTTTTTTTTTTTTTTTTGCTTCTACCAGCCCTCTTTTGACTCTACTGCAAGAGGAATTGGGTGTCTACAATTCAGGGTCACCTGGCTTCTTTTCAGTGGGAGCACTATTCATGATTTGTGCACTGCAACAACTATAAAAACTTCCTCTCTGGAACAAGGGGAAATGTTCATATTCCCCTAACACTGCTCTTCACACATCAGGGCACAATGCTACCTCAAAATAACCCACAAGTCTTTTCATATCTTCTCTGTTCCTTTCATTGAACTATCTCAGAAAGTCTCGGTCAAACCATTTTGTCCTTCAATACTCTACTGACTAATAAAAACCCATCCATAAGACTGTGTTCAAATATGCCGGTTATAGTGTTAATAATAAAACTTCCGATTATATAAAATTGAAAAATATGATCTATTGCACTTGTAAATTCTGTAATAATCCAACTCAGAATCTATAGAAACAAAAGCACAGCAACAAAAGTGATCCATCTGTTAGCAGCTTGCCCTGAATAAATATGAAACACAGAGTTGGAAAACACAGAACTTTCAAACTTAGTGAGAAACAAAGTATCATTCAACATTTGTTAACATTTCAAAAAGCGTCACTTTTAGCCCAAATGGCCTTTTATATTGTAAAGTTTTAAATATTCAAAACTGTCTAGTGAATGTTACAGTGCTCCATAACAAAGCAGGTGAAAAGGCTCAGTAAATAGAAAAAGTTCACCTTCAAAACCAGAACTACGGTTCAAAACTTCTAATATAGCCTTATATACTCCTTGTTAGTAAATTTACTAAGACAAAGATAAGTCACAGACTGAGACAGGACAGACTATCTAAAGACCTCCATCTTAAACATGAACCGTGGTGACAAATGAAGAATGGCTAAAAAAAAAATCAAGCTCTTCCAGGTAAACTAAGGACATCAGGAAGCATGTATCAAGGAAGTTGAAAGCTACAGAGATAAATCATTTTCCCTCTGCCTTCTGCAGTTATTGGCTGTCAAAATTCAAGAGCATATTGCTATGAGAATTTGACTTGTACAGAAAGTTAATACAATGATCCTTTAAGGATAATTTAGAAGATAGAGACATTGTTAAAACATTCTACTTGAGGGCACACGGGGACTTCAGAAAGGGTCAGTTACAAGAGATGAGGAAGAGTCAATTGAAGTAAGACATAAATTGTGTGGATTCATTCCCTTATTAAAGCATGATACACTAAATCAATAAAAACTGTTGCAAGTATGACTGTTAGGACTATTAATTTCACTAAAACATGTAACTGGTACATTCATGACCAGACACGGGAATTTCTGAAAGACTCAGGGCTGGGTAAAGACACCTGTTACAGAGAAGTAGGAAGGCTCAACAGTGCCAAGTATTATGAGAAGTTTTAAAACTCTAGGGAAATACAGCTGAATTTCTGATATAGCACATTATTCCTTTCTCAGATGAGCAGGGTTTAGTGTATTCCAAACCTTATTGATTACCAGCAAAATACCCATCAAGCTGAACTTATACTCACAAAGATAAAAGAAATGTCCCCAAAACAACCCTTCTTATAGTGCATTAATTTTACAAACAATGGGTTTGGCAGAATGAAGAATGACACTGCCAACACTGCTGAAAGGAGTGTGAAGAAGTAACAAATTAACTCAGCAACACTATACACTCTTAGTCTTTTCAACAGATACATTCTGAGTTAATTCCAAGCCTGGTAGTCAACACACTTTCAGATTTATTATAATAATGAGAAACGCTAAAGAACTTCCTTTTTAAAAGAAAGCCACCTCCTAGTATAGGACTGCCAAAGTAAGAGACTGTTGTCTATGAAACCAGAGCAGTTAACCTCATTTAACCAAAACCAGTAATTTCATATGAATTAGAAGAATCAAAGATACTGTGAAATTTAAGGACAGTACACACCCCTTAGGTTTTTCCCTGCAAAAATTTATTTTACTGAAAAGGCTACCTGCAACATTCCTCTTCTGTTAGCATTTTATAGTTTAAAGGCAAAAAGGTTCAAAAAACAGAGTAACACTGATATTTCCTGAGTGATCTTATACTTAATAGTTAGCCTATCCTATACACCAAGTCCGCAACACCTGAATAACAGGAGAAACCAATTCTTATCTCACAGTAAAATGGGCAAGATGGGGTTTTAAAAATAGGCAGGTATTCAAGCTTTGCCTCTATAAATATCAAAGCAGCTTGAGAAACATAAAACTGAAGCCAAAACTGTCTTCAAGGAAATGAGTTTTCCAAAGGCACCTTAAGCACACCAGTCCCTCAGAGATATTTCACCTATGTACTTCCCCACCACACCCCTTATTCAAGAAAGTTCACCTTTCTGGATGGTGCCTACCTTTGAATTCCCCTTCCTAAAAGTGAAGCACATATCACACAATAAATGTAACTGTTTTGGTTATTCAAGCATACAATATCTAAAATCAATTTAAATACTGGCCAAAAAGGATCACAATTACCTTAGCATGCTTTAATTCCAGTTCTGCTAGTTCCACCAGATTTTTTCTGAATGCTGCAACTCTTCTTGTCTTAAAGTCTATCAGTTCTGTAGAAAATAAAAATGTATTCATTAACAGTATTATGCTAGTGCCCTCAACTGCTGATAGACTTTCTTCAGGATGGATAAGTAAAGGGTGAGAGAAGGCAACAGGGAAAAAACCCAGGCACATTCCAGGCTAAAGATATTGCTATACTGTGGGATGAAAGCAAATCATGATTGCAGTTCCTCATCTCCAGCTAACCGTTTGTGGACAAAAAGCTCTTTTGAAAGAAGACTGCAATGTGGGTGCTTTTAAACATTTAATTCTCTTATTCCACATACATTGTTCTTCCAAGGCTTTATGTAAAAATCTTTCGGGAAGACACTAAGCTAAAATAAGCACGTATACTTTATGCATATACTTTTGTGGCTAACAGGATCACTCATTCTCCACTGTCTCATTTATAGGAATCATTAGTCAGATTTACAGGGTCAAACAACTCTTAAATGATAAAAACAGAAGAGCGTGGTGTTTAAGCCCTTAACAAATCTGCCACAAACATTGAGCTAGATGACTACTAATTCAAAACAATTTCAGCCTAAAAAGAAAAGAACAAGTTCTCAGGAAAAGGGCAACACGTAAATAAGGTTCCTTTTCTCTAGAGCCACTGTAAATCTGCAACTTCAGTGAAATCTCATTTCACATCTCTCCCTTTTTTATGATGTAGTAGCATTTTATCATGTTTGTGGTATCATCTCTGTGACAGACTGCTGCCTTCACAGTAGAATGCATAAAACCAAAAGGGGAATTTCAACAACACATTAAAAGATGAGGTTTGCCATTACTGCTAGCAATTACCATTTTGTATCCTATCCCATGATAAATGCCAAAAAACCCCCCCCACAACTGGTTAATAAATAATCTGCACCTAGACTTTGCTCTGCCTAATGGAGCTATAAGGAGCCAAAGGAAAATATTATTTCAGCTTCCTAAAATAAGTAAATACTGACTGAAAGATAATAGCTCTGCTTAGGAAACAGAACAGAAATTTATTCTCACTAATCATATTCGAAAATCTGTTCATTTTCAAGTCGTAACATACAATCAAAGACCACCAAGTACCTTGTTTTGCAGATTCAGAAATTTTCTCAAATTTCTGACAGCATATTTGCTGAGTAGTTTCTGCTTGCAGTACATCTTTATTTTTTGCCCTTGCTTTATCCAATGCCTTATTAGCATTTTCATAATCCACTAGTGACCTAGATCTTCTATATAAGAGATCCTACAAAAAAAAAAGCACCTAAAGGTTATATAGAGTTTACAAGAATCTACTCAAGGATTTTAGTATATACTGAATATATATATATGACAATATCAGATTAATTTTAGTCTTTCTTACTGTACTTCAGTTCCTACTGAATTATCTGCAAGTCACAGCAATGTCCATACAGAATGAGACATGCAACATTAATATTGTTTGGTCTACATCTTGTCTGACAGAGGCTAGTAGCAGATTGCTTAGATGATATTCCAAAAAGCCTAAGAAAGGGCAGTCATGGGAAATTTCACACCTTCTTAAATTAGAAACCAACTACATTTAGATTATGTCTTTGAAATACACATAGGGCCCAAGAAATAGCAGTAGCATTTTTTGTGCAACAGTTATTGCTGTGATCTTCCAACTACACACATTTTTTGTCAAATGCTTCCTGATTCTCTCATATTACTTAATTGCATTACATCAAATAACATTAAAAATGAAATTTTCTGTAGGTATAGAACATCAAATTTGGCCCATGTGTTTTTGTATCAGCACTTGCAGATCATGTGGAACATCCACTTTTAATATTAAGAAAAAAAACCTGCTTACAGTCTACAAGCAGCAAACACATGAAAAATTCACTAATAGCTCTTCCATTGTTTTTAATTACACTGCACATTTTGCCACTGATAAGTGGATCACACGGTTCCAAGCCAGTTCCAAATGGTCCCACAGTCAGCAAATGCATTGTTATTCCTTATATACAACACAGATCCAGGTTTTACACTTGAGGGATAAATTGCAGGCTAGAGGTGGCAGGATTTTAACCTACCTACTGTGTATTTCTCAAGATGATCCCTTATCTCTACCCCCTCCCCCTTTCTTTTTTTAAATAAATACTATTGCACTGAACAAAAGCCCATAAATTCACCTTAGCAGCTTGAGATTCCCTTAGGTAGTATTTCAGAAGATCAGAAAGTTTAAGGTCTTCATCAGCAGATACCCGGGCCTCTATTTTCTGGAAAAACAGTAAGTAAAAGCATCAATTTAAAAACATCCAGACCTTGGTATTCACTTGTATGATGTAAATAAACATAAAAGATACAATAATACATGACAGATTGTCTTTTTCAAAAACCAAGATGATGCATTTGTGACAGAATACTTAAAAAAATACATCATGGGAGGCAGTATTAAGATTTTGTATTAAAACATAAGTAAAAACCAACCATATAAGCAGTAACTGAAACTACCTTTCTATTTTAACAAATGCTTTCTTCCAAATTTCAACTGTATGTACCAAATACTAGAAAAACAGCAGAGAAACAAAATCTTACCTAGTACAAAGAGCTGCACAAGAAGTTGTGTTGTCTTTGAGATCAAAGGAAAACAAATTTTTAAGGCACCTTTGCAGACTAGTTGTGTAACTGTGTGTATTAAGTTCACTGGTCTCTTGGACCATTTATTTGCTTGTATTTGAAACACATTTCTATGAATCTAGAAACAGTCTGCAGGTACATTTTTAATCAAAAAGAAAACATTTTAGGTCAAAGCAAATAATTCTGTTAACTTCATTTTCTTTAAAGTATGTACTTATACAGGTACAATTGCTTGCGTTTAGGAAATGCACATATTTTTTATTTGAAAGTCTTCCTGATACATGGCATGCATCTCCTGCTCTACTAAGCCAAACAAATAAGGCAAAATAAATAAGATATTTGAAAATCTAGTTAGGAGCATCAGCAATAGTATTTTTGAGTCAAAGAACTGCAGAAACAGATCTTGGCTCCCGAAAAAAAAAGCAGCATGACAACCATTTTTTTGATTAAGGATTACATTCCTGATTTTTTTTTCTGCCATAGCAAGTTCTGCAATAACCCAGTAACAAGTACTGAAACCAATAACAAGTGCTGAAGCATTTTAAAGGAACAGCAGCTTTACTAATGTATTACATAGAAGACAGAAAAGACTGCTTAGAAATGTGTAGTAGTCTGAAGAATCCTAAAGATCAATCATCTTACAAAATGTATGACTGAAATCTTGTGCTTTTTCACTCCCTACCACACACTGCTTAAATGCTTCATATAGAAGCATCCATAAGACATCCACATATTAACGTCTACTTGACACAAGATGTCCTGCCACCTGCAGGATGTACACAAAGAATGTATCTAGAAAGGTTTCATAGTACATACCCTTGTTTTGTCAAATAACTCTGATACCTTCAGAAAAAACCTGCACAAAGGAAACAGCTTATATTACAACATTAATTTGAGCTGTCTAATTACTTTCTAGAACTCAAAATATAATCTGTATCTGGCAATAAAGTCTGTAAAGGCACTGCTCAGAACTGTAATCCACAGAACTCAAGAGAACATAATGATTTCAAATCGTAGTGCTTCAAACATCTGGGAATTGTACAACTTAAGAAAAGATAAGGGACAAAAGCATAAGCGATAGATGTTTTTTATCAAAGAATAATTGCACAGCTCCTCAGGGATTCTTTATGCTTTTGTAAATGAAACCCCAGCCACCACCAGACTGGTTAATGGTCTCATGCTATTACCAAGTGTCCTTCACTTAGACTTGAATGTGCTTTTCTGCATGCAGTAAACATGATGCACACCCGACTTGGAATTCAGGGAGGCTGAGCAACAATGTGGCACATCACTATCACAGAAGATAATACAAGGGTTCAATGTGACAGCAGACTCAATTATAGTCAAATCATAGTCAGACACAATTCCTAAAAGACCCCATCAAATCTCAGTACTATCATCAAAGTAATTGGTATGTAAGCTATCACCAGATCTGGAACTGTAACATGGTAATTCAGGTAAATTACTGAAAATAAGTTAGTTACCTTTCATACCGATCTCCTGTCTGTCATCACACTGACTTTACTAAGAGTATATATTCACAAACATCCGCATCTTTAAGCTAGTGAATTAAGTTTTACTTTCAGATACATCGAAGTTCATATTTAGGCACACCACTGAGAGATAAAATGACACACATCTGTACATAGGGACCCTCTTCTATTTTCAGAGTTCTAGTGATCTCTGCAGATCACTTTCTTTTCCAAGAAAGTTACAGTAAAGTTGCCAGAATAGCAAAACTATTTTTCAAGATGTTAGTGCAGGAAACACCCACAAAAGTCAGTGTACTCAGCCCAAGACCTGTTCTTGCTGCACATGTCAAAGCACTTAAAATGCTTAGGAAAAAAAAAATCTGGTGAGTTGGGGCTTTTTTCCTATTCTATGAGGACTTTTCCATCTCATCTGTGTTATTTTCTACAAACTGCAAAACCAGCATTTTTTTTCCAAGGAGTAAAGCAAAAATATTAAAGCAGCCTTTACAGAAAATAAATATTAGAGAAGAAAATCCCTTCATGTGTTATAACCGTAATAAATTCTGTTTTTCTCATAACAAGAGAACTACTGATCCCAGCAGGCCACCATTTAGACTGCTACTTAGCAAATTCCCGCGTAAGTTATTAACAATATCTTACTTGCATATATCTGTGGAGTCCTGTGTTCCTAATGAGTATAATGAAGAACCAATTCTATTATAGTCATCCGCCACATCTAGAAAAACAAGTAAGCACTAGTTTTACTATTTCATTCATCCTCTCTGAAAATTTTGAAGTTGCTCTCTTTCTTCAGGTAGAGATATTTTCCTAAAAGGAACATGCTATAACACAAGAGCAGAAGTAAAATTCTGATCACGTCATTTATTATGAAGAATAACTTCACACAACAAACATGGCATTCCCATCGAATTGTGAAGTCTGTAATTTATTTAGGAGTATTTAATACAATTAGTACCTGCTGGGTAAATTTATGTGCAACTTGGTTAGGTTTTACTTTGGTGGAAGATGTACAAACTCAATGGCTAAAGTCTGAATTTAAATCTGTATCTGAAGTCTAAAGCTATTAGAAAAAAATAATCACTGTCCAACAATAATGAAGAGTAAATCTGTGTGCCTGAGAGCAGTAAAGTGAATATGGACTCCTAACTACCACAATACAGTGCTATATGCATAACACTTTCTAGTGCATACCTCATTTCCAGGAAACCCTTACCTCATGAAAAAGTGATCACTGTTTGATATAACATTAGTGTTAAAGCATTTTAAACAATTAAATTAGAAGCAGGGTTCATAAAGAAGGCTGTATAACTTTACTAGTGAGGTATTACTATACAGTAATCATAAACATAAAATCTTTGCACAAATGGCTTTTTTGAAAAGCTCTTAGTATAAACGCACTGGATGATGAAAACATTAACAGATCCAAGCAATGAACAGGAAAATACATTGGCTTGTTATTTTTGAAGTTTATATGCCTTCAAGCAGAATTTGTTTTTTTTTAAATAACACAACCTTATTTTAACAGATTGAGTGGGTCTCTTGCTTCCCAATTCATTACTCCATAGATCCCAAGGGAATCACTGAAGTTGGTTACAGTGCAGAATGGTATTAGGAAGCCATTAATCTCCCCTTCTATTCCTCCCATTTAAATGTAAAAATAGATTTTCTGCTGGAAATAGGAAGCTAGTATTTGCAAGCCCTGCAGCTCTCTGTCAAGAAGATATCCACACTTACATGGGGTTTGGTGGTATTTTTTACTATATTTTTACTACAGGTTGCCCATTTCCAAAACAGGTTTCCCAGTTACTGCTCTACTCCACTAGCCAGAATTTCTAAAGGGGCCCTTTCTCTCAATTTCCAGTTTGATAGAAGTTACCAGTAAACATCCTAGGTGATCTGAGCTTTGTCACGAGTTTGATCAATCCTTTCCCATCACATCCTCTACAGCCTAATTTCTAAACATTTTCCTGGTTCTACAACCAACGTGAAACACTCTCTCACTACCTAAAGTCTGGCAGCTACCTACCACGAATGAAGTTCAGTTTTCATTTCAAGAAAGCAAACAATACACCAGAAACCACACTGGGTGGGAACTGAATGAAGACATGGGGTCCCTTAGTAATTCATTAAGCCATAAATGACTCTCCATCTCCTAACATCAAAACTAAAGCTACAGAAGACTCATTCTTCATACAACAGCAAGAGAAACATCTGAAGAGCTCTGTAAATTCTTGGTTTAATGTCTCATTCAATACCCATTTAGAGTCCTTACCAGTGAAGATTCACAAAAGGTTCGTGGCCTAGTTTTGTGTGAACTGTTGTTACCATAGATAGCAAAGATGGAATCTATGAATCAGACACAACTTTCAAGAGAGTAGGTGGAATCTAGTAGTTGTTCAATTCTGATTTATCAACACTAAAAGCTCAAAGTCAGAGGCAATAAAGGTCAGCTTCTTTCCAAGCTTCTCAAATCACTGTAATCCTAAACCAAACATAGTAATCCTAAAACAAAGACTTTCCATTTTTGCAAATAAATGCACTGTACTTTAGAGGACTATCCTGAGCTTCCAGAAATCACATTAGCTAGCACTCAGCTCAGGGAGCTAAGTGAAAAATCTTGCCTCAACAAGAAAAGGAGTCCTGCAAATCAAGCTACTGCATGTACACATTCCCATCTCCATTCTAAAAAGCTGAAAAATGGAAACCTGACTTCCCAGTCTTGAACTAATAGCCCAAATAGGAATTTGTTGCTCAGCAAGGTAATGCAATGCTTAGTGTGGCAAGAAATTGCGCTCTGATGAATGCAAGCTCATCCAGTCAAGAGCAACTTCACTGGGAGTAAAATCACACATACTGCTATATTGCAGACCTCCACATTTAAAACTAAGAATCAGACTTTGAAAAATGTTATTACTGAAAGTGTGTTTCTCTTCCAGAGGGACAACGTGAAGCATTAAGATATCTTCAGTGCTGCATCAGGCTGTTCTTACTCCATCTAGTCTATTACAACAAAAGCTAAACTTTAAAGACGTTTAACCTGATTTTCAGATTTTTTGAAGACTACATTTGGAGAAATTAATTCACTTTTTACATGCAAACCAAAACCTAAAAATTACTACTCCTCATGAACCACTTCTGTACATTTTAACCAGTGTTATTTTCACCCTGGAGAAAGAACTCACTTTTATGTGATCTTGTCATTTTATCAGATTTGGCAGAGGCATCTTTAACTCTGTTGTGATATTCTACAAGGAATGTTCTTTCATGTTCAAAGAAGTCATCCACATCCTACAAAAAACAAGAACAACTTAAAAAAACAGGATTCCACTCACTCTGTACAGAGCAACTGCAGAGTAAATTTGCATATATTGCTGTTGCTGTGACATGAAATGCAATCTATTTTTAGTGTTTGAAACACTAGTTATGTAAACTGATTTCTTCTTCATTTATTTTGTTATGATCTGAAGTTTTATTATGAATTTAATAAGAACTCAATAAAAATCCATACCAATTGTCTTAAAGGTCTAAACAGCTAAACCTGAAGTGAAGGAAACAGTTTAACTGCTAACTACCACTTTCACGACAGAAAAATATAATAAATGTCAAATACTTAATAAAAGGACATATATCTAGAAAAATGGTGGGGGAAGGGGGACAAGGGAAAGAGAGACACCCAGCTGCACAGATGCTGAAGTCACAGCAGAGACAATATGAACTTCTAGCTCAGGAACACTGATCTTGATGACATATTTCTTTCAAGTTGGTAATAGAGGTAAAATTTAATATTTTCTGTATTACAATTGGAGATAGTTTATATTTATTTTTAAAAACGTAATAGCACAGATGCTCATTACCATGGGATAGCCTACAACATGGGCTTTGAACAGCATGCTTATGAAAACCCCTGATTATTCGGACTTTGTATTTTCCTCCAAGTCATAACTCACAGTTACAGAAACTATCCAGCAGTTCTAAAACTCAAGATTTTACAGCTAGGAACTTCAGCTCCTCTAACTGGCTTGTAAATTGAAAGTTAGCACTAGGAAGAAAAGAGATCAAAATAATCTTCTGCAGAATTTATGATTGTTACAAAACCAATCTTTCCATTTTGGAAAAGTCAAAATGAAATGGAATTTTCATTAACATTCTTTTTTGGCTTTTTCAGTCTCAGTTACATTCTTCTATCTACTGGGAAAAACAGTGCCACCTTTATTGCTGCTCTTAGTTTTGAAACAGCAGAAGGATGTTACAAGGCTGGTAAAATGCACACTTGTTTTAGTAACTTCTGAGCTGCAGCAGTTGGGAAAGCTTTCTAACTACATAAAATGACAGGCCAGAACAAAAAAAGCCCAGATTATCAATTTTATATGGATTTAAAAATTGCTAAATTTTACAAACCAGGAGAAAGAGTACTGAAAGCCCTCAGATAGCTCTCAGTTATCTTGCATCCAGGTTCCTTTCCATACTCTACCTCTTAAGAATTAAGTTAGATATTGCCAGATAAATCCCTTTGATGTAGCTATGCAAAATTCTGCTTCATTAAAAAAAGGGGACAACAAAGTTAATATATTTTAAATCTTGACAAATTAAGCAGTAATCACCTTTACTCCTGAAACAATGACACCATCTGCTGATTTAACCATATTTTTAAAGAAGTCTTCAAGTTTCTCTTTCTTATTTTTCCCACGAACACTCAACTGAAAAACAAATTCATTTATCAAGTTGGATCATTTTCTGGAGGCAACAGAAGCTTTAAAAACACAATAATAAACAGATAGTCTTACACTCTGCATTAGCACCAACAAACCCATCAGAACCCCCCCAAACAACCCACAACAACAAAAAACAACATAAAACACAGCAACATTCTAGCACCTACATATATCAATGTACAAGATGTACATTTCAGTTATTAATAATACAGTATTTATCAAATGGCAGATCTTTGACTTTCTATGAAAGCATTTACTTCTCGGTGCACTGAAGATGTTGGTTTCGGTCTCAGACTCTTCCTGTCTATCTAAATTTGCTCAATTTTAGTAAACTGAGTTCCTGAAGCAGTAAGCATTTCTACATCAAAAACCAAGAGGATCCCCTGTAACATATTCTGAAGTTATGCATGTATTCAGTTGAGGCAGTCTTTCCAGTGATTTCCTCCAGCATTTAATGCTAATTTCTGCAATTTTAAAAAGCAACTAAGAACTGTTTGCAGGATATGAGCAATCACTAACTGACACTAGTCATCATGAATCCAGTAAGTCCCCATTAACTCAAAAATTAGATAGCAATTCAGTATGTAACATGCAGATACCCACAGTAGTCCAGTATCTAGAAAAACAAATTGAATAAATTTTCACCTACATCATTAACAAAAAAAGGCTCTACTTATCAGAATATTTCACTAGAAATCATCTCTAGTTTTGTTAGCAACCCCACAAAAAACAACCAACCACCCAACCCAAAACATACTGAATTATCACTAGCATTTTTGAAGCTGAAGCTAGAGCACATAGTGCATTTGGTTCCCCAGGGGACAGGAAAACGAACCCATGCAGCCTAAATGAATTTCTACCTTTTATGATACAAGTATGTCTGGAATGAAGGAACTGATGCCATTTACCCCAGGAGGTAAAGCCCTCTTAATCAATTTTCCATCCTACCATAAAAGTACATCTTGATTTCTCTTCCCAGCAATTCAGTTTTCAATACTCACATCCTGATTATATTCCAAGAATACATGGAAATTTAAATCCTTTCTCAAAATAGGATGTGCTGCCACACGACACAAAAATACTTCATGCATTGCAACTGTCTTCTTGAATATTGCCAAATACTCACTGAAAACAAGAAACAAGACAAGACATAAGAATTTAACACGAAGAGATTCAGCTTAAGGTAAGCCTAGTGAGCATCTTTAAAGGATCCTCAGTAAGGCTACAAAATTATAAGCTGACGTAGTAGAGGTTATCACTCCAGTATCTGATATATGCATAAATAAACAGTACAATGTTAATACTAGTGGGAAATCTGAAGCCTTAACACATTACAGAGAAGCTTTTAATGAAGGCGCAACAAATGCATTCTAATTGTTAGGGCTAGCTAACATAGGTTTGCTGAAAGTGTAACCTCATTTGATCATCCTTTCCCCAGCTCCCCAAAACCAAAAAAACTGACAGATTACAGTCACTAGGCACAATACAGCTGATGTACAAATTCCTTCCTCCCCATCTCCATCCCCTTGCCTATTTGCACCCTCCTTACTCATTAAAATGTTCTTGTAGTTTTGTTAGCTGTTTAGATGGAAGTCTTTCAATTCCAAGTTAAAGCACCTAGCCTTTGGGGACAAAGCTTACATGGGTGTCTTGCTTCATAGTGGTTCTAAAAGTGAAATTAAGTGTTGCGTTTGGCAGGTACAACAAAAAAAAAATCACATTTAACCATAACAATCACACAGTTGCCCAGTTGAGCCAACTCAAGATTAAAGCATTTGTAATTTAATGGGAAGGCTTTCTTATCAATACAAGTTTGCTAGAATTCATTTTGCTTTGGAAATTCAGTAAGATAGAACCTGTCTAGAAATGAGGAAGGGGCTTCTTTCCCCATTCTGAGGTCAAATGGTGAAATGATATTTAACACTTCTGCTTCCACTATGTGCAAGGAGGTTAAGATTTACATACCAGCAAACCAGCAGGGCCAGTGTTGGGAGATGTTTGATCTCAGTGAGAGTAGTAGTCATTCAGTGAAGACAAAAAAGGAGGATGCAGAGGATGGAGGTGGCAGTAGAAGAAACCCAAAGTTTTCTGTGTTATCCAACCCCTAACCAGACCACAAGAGAATCATGATCAGGGCCGCTGGAAAACCACAGATTCTTTAAAATCTATAGTGTTTTGCTAATTTCCAGTTTTCTGCATATGAAGTGTATATCTACTCTGCTATAAATTATGTTGTGTACATAACACTAGTAACAGAGCTTCTTAAGACATTTGCTCACAGCAGCTGGAGTTTGGAGAGAAAGCAGCAGTTCTAAGAGTTCTATGTACTTTTCTTGCCAATTCAGAGCTCTTGATAGCAGTAGTCTAGAAGCAGTGTAAATATACACTTGAAAACTGAAACCAATGACAGGAAAAAGATCAAAGTGAATGCATGATAAGGAAAGTGGATGAAGCAAGGAGAAACTTCACTGTGTAACTCAGAATGAAACAAAAAGCCTTAGAGCTGGTATTTCAATATGCATTACATTCACAGTAAAGGAAAATACTATTTTCAGGAAGCACATTCTCCTTGTGAAAAAAAAAAAAGAAAGAAAAAGGGAGTGCCAGAAGACAAAAAAAAATTTATTTTCCAGTAATCTTCATATTTCTTGGGGAATAGAAAGCTGGCATCCACATTTACAGTATCAACCACATCCAAAACTCCCTAGTTCAGTCAGTACACGTATAAACCTTAGTCTCATTCCGCTTATAAAACGGGGAACACCAGAACTAAGATAGAGGTTACCTCCTCCCTTTGCATATATTCTGTGAAGAAAAGGATCTAACTAGTCTTTTTCTTATAAAAGAATGCTCAAGAACAGCATGATTTTTTTTTCCTGCTTCAGAAGATCTTCCATGAAATTTCTACAATTTTCCTAATGGCTCTGATCATGATCACTAAGATAACCCTGGCTACGTAGCAACTGGATTCTCAAGCCTATAACTCGCAGAGAACCATTATAGTGAAATCAGAAACATGAAATAGTAGACAGCATTAAAAGTTGAGAGACACAGGAAAAAAAAAGAATAAAGTAGTAATCAAGTTTACATACGCCTCCAGTTCTTGTTTCATCTTGGTGAATTCTTCTTTAGTCATCGATCCTTCCCCTTCTCCAAGTTTCTGCAATTTCTCCCTTGAGGCATCAAAATCAGGCCTGGGTGGTGCTGGTGGAATCTGGAATTGAATCAATTTTCTTTTAACTGCTCTTCTTCTAAGTCAAACAAAACCCATTCAGTACAGGAACTGTGGATTGCTTGCAGCTTTCTAATATATGGCACTCTCTTTCATCACTCATTACAGCATTCATGGATAAAGTACCTCATTCATGAGTTAGACATGCTGCATTACTATACCAATTTTGGCCAAGTGTTCTTGAAGATTAAGAAAGTATTAGTTAATATTCATTAATATATTCATGGCTTCAATAGTTTAACAACTAGAGAAACTAAATAATACTTAGATACCTAGCTTTCCCATGACAATGAACTAAAACTTGAAATCATTTTTTAGTTGGTTGTGGTTCAGCTTATTTGGTAAGAATATTTCTTGTTTAAAGAAAAAAATAAAAATAAAAATAAATTCACAACTGTTTTCACATCATCTGTTTATAACCCCCCAAAACTTTAAACCAAAAAAAACATTCCATATTGTTTGCAGGCACTAGGTCTTTCTTGCAGTACTGTTGACATTAAAGATACATCTGTTGAAATAACAAAGCACACAGTAAAAAAGTCTCTATGTTAATCTTGTATTACAGTATATTAAGATTGAAAAAGAAAACACTGCATTCAAACTAATCCTCAATTGCCAAAAGAAAAGGAACACTGAACAGAGTTAAGCTATGCTTAAATTTTATGACACCACTATTTGTCCATTCCATTAACATGTTACAAATAAAAGAAAAATCTGGCATCAATGTAGTCAATTGTCTGAAACTAGCTATTGCTATACTGAAGGTCTAGTCACTTCAAATAGTTTTTCTGACTAAAAAAAGACTAGCTCAAGAATGGTATGACACATCAGACTATATTAATCATAATGTACCCCCACGTCAATCAGAAATATGTTTACCTTGTGAATCAGCAGACACGCTCTCCCCAAAACAAAATTAATACCTAACTTTCACATAAAGATGACAAAAATTACTATTTGTAACTGAAGTATGAGCAGCAGCACTCATTTTCAATAGGTAGTATTGTAAAGTGACACTTTTGGGACCTCTGCTCCCTGGAGGCCTGAAATAAACTCGAAAACACAAATTGTTCAGTTGTGTATTAAGGTTCACTGTAGTTCTAGATGGTATTGGTATTGCTTTTTTTCCCCCTTCAACTGATTTATGGTAAAATGATTCTGATCTTCATGGAAACTGAAAAAGTATAATTACTAGAGCTCAGTTGCTGTACTCTGCCATTCCAGCTAAAACAAAGGCAACATGAAACTTGTAACTAGGTTAAAAAGTAACTTGCAAAAATAATACCACCTAGTTATACAGTTCACCTATCTCCCACAATTTTAGCATGGTGGATGACAATATACTTGGATACAGATGAAACTACTCAGTCCTTAGGAGAAAAAGGCAAGAAAGTATGACAACTACATTAACTTTCCTCTAACCCTGCTTCAACCATTAATTTTGTGTAACTGCATAAAATTAAGTATTAGAGCATCTGATCTGATTTTAGAAGGAATGAACATCTGCCATTTCCATTGCATTTAAATGCAGCCACAAGTACTTTAGATACAGCCCACAGAATATAGTGCACATAAACCAAAAGAACTGTAATACTTACAATATAGCCAGCATAATCCTCATTTTCAACAAAAGAATCATGAAGCCAAATAAACTCTTCATGTTGCCGGACAACAGAAAATTCGCTTTGTTTGAAATTTGGTAAGGAACTCTAGAAAGGAAAAAGGAAGAAGAATAATGAAAAGTTTTCCATTAGTACAGGAAAAGCACCCTAAAGGAACAACAGAATATCCCTGTAAAAATAAAAATAATCCAATCATCCAAGTACTGATCTGACCAAAAGCAAAGTTCATACAACAGTAATTACCCCCACCTTTATTAGTGCAGCAGTCAATTGGAATGAGCTGCCCAAAGAGGTTATAGAGTCTCCACCTTCAGAGATATTCATAACCCAAATGGACAAGTTCTGAGCAATGAGCTCTGGTTCACCCAGTTCAGTTGTAGGAAGGAGGGAGGAGATGAGACTAAATGATCTCCAGAAATTTTATTCAACTATTTTGTGATTCTGAGATCAATAAACATGCAAATCTAAGAAAGAAAAGCCATAAAGAGCAGTAACTAAAAATTATTCTTGAATGTAATCCCATTATGAAATACATTTAAGTATCTGAAACCACAGCTAATCTAAAAAACAAAAAAACACCCCAAAAAACTACACTGAAGTATACTGAGATATATTAAAGACCCTACCTGCAATCAGGCCAACTTATAAGCATGGGAACGGCATGACAATGTAACAATACAAAAACCGGAATGTCATTTTTTTCTAAACAGTTTTTTAACCCCTCAAATTTTAGCCAACTTTAGCACTGCAGCTACACAGTCTCTTAAAACATGACATAAAGCTACCTTTTCACTTCCTCTGGATTGTGCTACATTTGTTTCAATACATAAAGAAACTTTCTCTTCTATATAAGTTGTTCAGTGTACAAACCCAAGCTTTTACCTTTGTATGAACAGTGAATTTCACTTTGTCCCTCTCACTGAGTGCATCTGAGATATCCACTTGCAGAGCAGCATCAGTCTGGAGATCTACATTTATTGCTCTAAGCTAAACAAAGAAAAAGCTATTTAGCTTAATTTTAAAAAAGTGAATTATATTTCCCATATTCTTCCCTTGAGAAAAACTCTGATCCTGCAATGCTGAACATCTATAAAAGACTGAAGATTACAAAAAAGTCAATATTAAAACATAGTTTCCAGCAGAAAAAGAAATCCAGTAGCACTCCTTATGGCACACATGACAATACAGGCAATTTCCTTTACCATACTCCTTGTTAGTAAGCTATTTTTATTCCTGTGTATCGTTAACTTGCTAGTAAGGATATGGTCAAAGTATACTTACAGACAGCAGCAAGTTCAGAAGGTGTTTTTATTTATTTCTCTCTTCATTCCCCCTACTCTCCCAAACTGACAACCTGCTGTAAATAAATGTACTTGTAAAGGTAATTATGGGAGAAAAGTGGTCCTATATTCCAAAGAAGCAAGAGCTACTAAAGACATGGTTTACTCACACTGTCTTAAGTCTTAACACTTTTCTTAACACTTAAACCTTTTGTTTAACATTTACCATGACATACTGAAAAAGCCTAAAAAAAAATATCCTGAACTTCACAGACGTAAATCTCTCTGGAAATATTTCTCTGGGGGGAAAAAAATGAAAACCCACCAAAACCCTCACACACAGAAAAAACACCCCAACACACAAACAACTAAAACTAAGATTTCAATCTCTTCAGTAACAGCATGAGTAATGGCAAAAGTGCAAGGAATACACACTTTTTTTCCACAAGACATGAAACCTGAACTGTCTCACAGAATAATTCCAAAGTCACACTGGGGAAAAAAAAAAAAAAAAGAAAAAAAGAGAGAGACAATGGTCAAATACAGAAAAATTTGAAGATGACTGAACACTGCAATGTTTGGCAGTAACTGGACAAAGGTTTCAACAGTGAATTTGGTGAAACTAACCTCATCTAGACCCCAACCAGGAATCTGAGTCCCCTCACCTTTTCATCCTCACTGTTCTAGAGCAGTCTATCCCATAACAATTTCATCATCATCATCAACAGACATTCAGAATATTGTATAAGAAGCAAGGCTAACTCTGAAATCTTCTCCAACCAGTGTCAAAAAAAAAGTTTCAATGCCATGCTCATGAGGCCTACTCCTTACTGAGACCTGTGTTTTATTCTGTGCTGCATTTTTTCTAGAAATTCTACATTACATTCTACAGCATAAAAATGCTCTGACACACAAGGATAAAGACTTTTTCATCATAGGCATTCTCAGGGCTGCATTTTGAAGTCCATACTCAAGTACAAAAAATTCTTTAAGTATCAGCAAGAGAGGACAAAGGTTACAGACAAGCAGATTTAGAAGGTAACTCTGCAAGGCACTGAACAGCACTAGGAGAGAAGCATCAACTACCACATCTTGTTTTCCACCAGTTATCTTAACCCTTATCTTAAATCACAGTGGTCAGCGCCCATTCTAGTTTTCTTGTTAACCTCGATGGTTACGTAGCAGCAACCAGACTAGCATATCTTAGAATTAATGTATTAAAGTAAAACCAAAATCATACTGTCTAGCATATTCTGCTAAGGTAGCAAAATATAACAGTTTAATAGCTGTTATACAAATAGTTACAGCTTTTCCTTACAACAAAGTTGGAAACCATTAAAACCACTGCACAGTAACATATTCGGACACGTGATTCAGGCATTGCTTTTTGTTTTATTCTTCCAAGGTTTAGGGGGTCACAGCTTCACACAAAGGCATATTATCATGCAACAATCCATCGCAGATCACTTCTCAGAGACAGAATCTCCTAGCTCCTACTGAGTTTCCAATGTGTTTACCATCTAATTTAGGAAAGAAAAATAAAATCTGACATACCAATGTCTGCCTTATGTCATGACACCACATTTTTCAGCTTGCAAAAAAGTTTTTAGTAGCCACACTGTCTGAGGTACTGTTTGTTTTTCACCGGTCCCCAGGATACATTAGCTGAATAATCTCAGCAAATAATCTGGATTATCCAAAAGGATTTTCTAGTCTAGTCACAGGTCACGAAAGTTTCTATTCAAATGCACCTTTTTTTCCACCTTTTTTAAAAAGTGGTACAACACAAAATTCTAAGTTTCAGTGCAACAGCTGTTCGAGTTTGTCACTAGCGTGTATGCAATCTCTAGCGCAGTGCACCCTGGCCATATGCACTACTCATAACTCCAGAAACAACATGCTTACCAGTGCTGAGAAAATTAGAACCAAAACATGAGAACTTAATTCATGACATACAACTGTAAAGGACTATTTGATTCGTACTAGTTAAGTTTGTAACAGTTTTGAAGAGTTTAATCATATGTTAGATTATGCTGTGTAGCCTGACTGCCAACAGGGAACCTTTTCATCTGCAATGGTAATGAAGCATTTACGAAAGGTGTCAAAGGCAATCAGAAAGTTGAAAGACTTTATATGTATTCATGTGACACAACGGTTCACATTGTATTACCGGCAATTAAATTCACAAACAACATCATCACACAACAAACTTAAGCAATCTCTTTATCACTACATCCACAAGAAAACCGCCACCATGGTTTTCTAGTCACAAAGAATAGAAAATTAGGAAAAAAAATGTTACAAAACCCAATTTGGATGAAAAAACTGATCTGGATGAAAACTGAAATGGAAGTACCTTAAATTCAGGAAAAAATGGAGGTGGGATACAGTCCCTTTGCATCTTGCCCCTCTCTCCCAATCTAATACATACAACACACAGTAATTTTATGCTTAGATACATACTCTACACCCATGCTGAACAACTTGCAAAACAATAGCTAACTTGATTTAGGTGCTTTACACTTTCCTATGCAATACCAAGAAAGTCCCAGTTTCATTCCAAGTCTTGAAAACACGGAAAGCCAAGGGCTAAGCAGTGTTAGAGTACTAAAAGAACTTAATGCAGGGAGAGGATTTAGCTCTTGCTCAAGCATCAATTATACTTCAAATGGTAACGGAAGGAAGCTGGTGGATACAAGGGAAACAATCAAACCCTACATTCCTAGGTAATGTCATCCATTAACAACAGTAACTTCTGTACTCTAAGTTCTTTCAAAACTCTTAAAAGAAAAAGGACTCTTCCTTCAATGGGTTCCTTACAGGCAGATAAATACACAAGGCAAAGAAACAAACAATACTTTTACAACAAGAGATTACAGTCTTCACAGCATTAACTTCCTAGCAGACCTGTTCCAAGGGGTAGCTCATTTTTCCTGAATGACTAGACAAGAGCATTAGCCAAGTCGGCTTAAGTTTACATCTATATAAAATACACAGGACAATACCAGTAGGGCAACACTATACCACCTTTCAAAGCATGTATTGTTTACAGTAGAGAGAGCATAAAAAAACTCAGTAGGAACAGAGTTACTCCAAGCGAACTCAGTAGTATCTTCCTAAGTGAGATTCAGAAAAGCAACTCCAACAAGTTCATTTTATGCAGACCATTTATAGTAAGCTCCTTCTACAGACCACCCACTGCTACTTCCTCAAAGATGATTCTCAGTGCTCTGACAATTCTCCAGAAAAGGCTCCATATGGTAGCATACAATTGTTTGAGAATTACTGTTCTATGTGGCATCAGCATAATTTCCAGCCCACCTTCTATCCCACTGCCCCACATTAAACTTAACACAACTGTAGCTGACCAAAACGGTTCTGAAGAATTAGAAGCATATGATCGTAGCAATATCTGAATTCTAGAGAGGAAAGAATACTTGTTCTCAAAACTAAAAGCTCTATTACTCTAACCAAAATCTGCCATCCATGCCTTCAAATAAAGGCATGACCTGCTCCTTTTTTAATTGCAAACAGAAAAAGGCAACAAATTCGAATGAGGGAAACACTTTGAGGAGCTGCTTGTTTTTACTCCTGCTAAGAAAAATAAAAATTTACCGTTCTGAAGATTAAAGCACAGCAACTCCATTCATTAAAGGACTGACAGTATTGCTTTTGATTAGACTTTCTGTATCAAAATCATGCAAATACCCTGTGTTTTAACACACTGTTCTCATTTAATTCTTCAGTGCTGGATGAAGATGGGGGAGGGGAAGGAAAATGAAGAGCTGCACTTGGCCAACTGAGATGATGTAAGTTGTCCAACAGCACAAACAAGACTGCTAAGAGATTTCTTAAGGCTCTCACAGTAACTTGTGACCTCTGAATACCTGTAGCCTTAGAGGGAAAACTAACAACCCACCAAACAAACAAACAGATCTGCATTGTTATGTTCTACCTGCACCTTCAGGTAAAAAGACAACCTAACTGTGCACTTCAGTGTCTGTTCCTATACACCGGGGATGACCTATGTAAAATACCACTCCATAAATAACAAGTTCTTCAGTCCTTGTTCTGAAGATGCTCAAAGGACAACAATTTCCACTTTCTCTCTTTTTCATTCAGTATTCTTACTAAGTAGCTGTATAATTAAAGACAAAAGCTCTACAGTGGCCTGAACTGGCATCACACAATACCTGAATTCCTTTTTTAGTTTCTGGCCGTAAGCTGAACACAAAACACACTGAATTCCTACCACATATATACAGTCAAAAATGCTTAATACTTAACATTATATTTGATGTTCGAGTATGGCGTGCCTGACAACAGGATATACCAACATAGTGTTTTTTCAGATTTTGTATTTTTAGCAACTAGATGCAGCCACTTTTAATAACCAGCAACAGCCTAGGCAACCCAGAAGCTGCTCTCCTACCTTGCTCAGTCATTCTTTCTTAAGATTCTAACCAATAGGGGCAATCAGTCTGAGTAAGTTACACTAGATTAGCTGATTTGTTGCTTAAATAAGGCAGGCAAGTTAAAGAAAGATGGATGCAGCAGCTGGAAGAGAAATGAAGGCCAGAAACAGCAGGGCAGAGAAAAGGTTTTCTCAGTAAGGAACATAATCGTGGCATCCTGTCCCAATGACATAACTTCTTTCCAATAAAGCATTTATTATGCGGCGTGTGGCTGTAAATGTCCCATTGTTATCTATGGGAGAGCCTTTAGGGCCTAAAGAGAGAAGAGAGGGAAGGGCTATTTCACACAGGCCCTGGCTCTCGAATAAAGATGGAACCTGGTGCTCTCCACCAGGCTGGTCAGCCTGGTCAGGAGCACTGGACAACCTGGGGTTGTGCAGAGGGAGAAGGCCCACATCAGAGCAGGGAAGGACACAGGGAGGGGACGTGAATCTCCAGCAGACACAACATCCCCTCCCAAGCTAGCCCCACAGAAGCACGGAAGAACTGCCCTTCCAAAACTTGGGTGACAGAACAATGAAAATTCACGGCAGGACACACGGACACAGTCCCAGAAGGAGGCCGTGCTATCCCCACGTCCGCAGACCCCGGGAGACACACACCCCGCGCTCGGCTGCCTGCCTCCGCCAAGCATCCCGCCTCCCTCCGGGTACCCAACAGGGGGCTCGGGCCGGGGAGCAGCGGCTGGACCCCGGGGGAAGGAGCCAACCCACCCTCCCCCCTTCCAGCCCCCAGGTGCCGGGGTCCCCAACGCTTCCCCGCGGCACTTACACCTCGGTCCTCCTCCGAGAGGAAATCTGGGCCGTCGTCCGAGCCTTCCTGCTGGGGGCGAAGAGGAGGAGGAGGCGGAGCGGGCCGGGGGGACGCGGAGGGGCACGGCCAGCAGCGGGACGGTGCGGGGGGAGACAAAGCGCACAGGTTAGCGACCCGGCCGCCCGCGCCCGCCCCGCCCCGGCACCGCGGCCGCCCCGAGACCCACCATCATGGCTGCCCGCCGCGCTGCGCGCCCGCCGGCCCTCCCCCGACAGCCCGCCCGCGGCCCGGCGGCGAGGCGAGGCGGGGCGGGGCGGGGCTGCGGAGAGCTGCACCTCTCGCGAGGGAGCGGCGCTCCCCGGCGTGCGCCGACTGCAGGCGGCTGCCGGGGACAGGGCGCGGGGCCTTGTGGCGGCGAGGGGAAAACGGGGGGGCCTGGCTGCCGCCCCGGGGTTCTCGTTCGATCCGCTGCAGTCAGCGGCGGGTCTGGGGCTGCGTGGTGGCTGTGGCGGCCACCGAGACCCTGGCCTTCAGAGTGCGTGGATGGTTCCCGTGTGCGGTGTGCAGAGCGGAGAACGGCTTTGTTCGTGTGTACAAACCCCGACTGCTTTGCACACCGAGAGCAAGTGTGCAGAACCCCTGAATATGTGCATAACAAGCAGAACTCTGCTGCCATCCCTGAGCTGTATGCATAACCGATGGCTTCCGTGCTGTCCTGCTTTTCTGTCCATCAATCATCCCTGTGAGAGATGGGCTTCCCAGCACCAGCCCTTCACCCCATGCATATTTACAAGCATGTGTGTGAAACGGACTGTGCAGTTACACGGTGCTAGAAATTTAAGTGATTTATAATACGCCTTGAATCTATGGGTAGTTACGCGCCTAAGGCTGATGATGCCTTTCATTCAGGCTAAGAAACAGCCACTAAATGTCACTTCTAATGACTGTGGAAAACATCAGCATCCGCAGACTACACAGGACATAAGGTGGAGGGCAGGGAGTCCAAGCCCCGGACAGCATTTTTCTGTGAATCAGAGCTAGAACAGCCGAGAAATGGCCTCAGGGTGAGGTTTAATGATCAGCATAAACTGATGTAAGCGTCTGCCGTTGCTGAGAGATGGCAGCAGGTGTGGACAACTCGCACTCCCGCGGGCATACAGTAGACAGGCAAGGGCATCGGTCCAGCTGCACATTAATCCTGCAACAAATGATTAGTTTACATCAGTCAGGTCCATAATCCAGCCAAGCCCATAGTTGTACAAGTACTAGTGGGACAACAGGACCACCGCCTGCCACAGTGGCTCCATGGATTTATATGGGATCTGGAAACCACACCTTGAGAAACGCTACTCATGCAGCCTCAAGATAAGAGAAGGGAAAGCTTTCTCAGCGTTGTGCTGCTTAGAAGTGGGCTTTGGAATTCAGAAATGGAAATTGCCTCTTGGAAATTGTTCTTGGTACAGCTGTGGAAAGAGGCCTTTGAACATACATTTTGTAAATAAGTAAAAAAGCTGTTCTTTAAACAATTTTCATGTGCACAGTCTGTTTCTGGCTTGATACCGACACATACAACACATTCCAAAGTACTGACTCACTACTTGGGTCAAGAGAAGTAAAAATACTTTACAAGATTCTGAGAAAGAGTGTGTGACCACTGTTCAAACACTGACCTTGTCATGCTGAAGGGGTAAAGACAGAGGCAAGCAGGAAAACTATTTCTGGGGGTTGACCTGCATGCGTTAGCATCCTGCTTGGTGCGCAGCCTGGGCTCAGTACCGTACCACCACTCCATCTAGCAAGCATCTGCTTTCCTAGGAAAACTAGAATCAACGACAGAATGAGTGGGTTTTTTAAACATTCATTATTTATTGTTAATATATTTTTGTAGGACCAAACAACCTAAGTCAAAGACTTGAGAAAAGGTTTCACAAGTAATAAAGAAACAAGTCCCTCTTCCAGGGAACAACTAAGTAATCCAATTGATGGGCAGGAATCTGGTAGGATGACCATCTGAGGTGCATCTACAAAAAATTAGGGTTATATGGTGTCCAGTTGGTTCTGGGATCAGTTCAGTCATGTTTTGGATGGCTCAGGAGGGACATATTCCAAAACAATAGCAGTGCTGTGGCTCTAAATGTGCTCTGTACCACATGACACCAAAACTTCCAAACAGCAATACTATCCATGATCCTAATCTTTCATACTGCCTTGACCAACTTATCCCAGCTCCATGTCTTGTCCTACTTCTGTCCCCATGCTCCTCTCCACTGGCAGAGCAATGTTTGCTGCATGCTGTTTCTGCTTCGGCAGCTGGTAGACAGGTCATATATGCCATGGGGACACCCTAGCTCGTAGCTGGGAGATGAGCACTACCTCTTCTCAGTGCTCTTTTGGTCAAAACTCAGTTTAATAAGCCTGCAGGATCACATTCAGTTTCCTTCGACAGCTGAGCCCACCCCACCTAAGGAGTTTCCATCGTGTTTGTTTACACACTGACCCTGATGTCCACATAACACTAATAAGCCAGATCAATTGAACTAAATATAACCCAGCAAGAACGAAATTGCATATTGTAACTGAGGCAATCCTGACAGCCCTTTGGTACCATCACATTCCTCCCATCCTTCTTCACACACCTGGCTGTCTACTTTACACCAGCTCTGGTCTTCAGCAGGCCCTGACTCCCGTCAGTCTGTCACACCAGCAGACAAATTACACAGGATGAATGAAGGGAAAAGTGTTTTGACGGTGAGTTGCACTGGCTCTGAGGAGGATGCAGGAGTTTGAAGCCAGAAGAAAGGAAAGTCGTGGGCCTTTCAAATGACATCTTGAGAAATTACTCCCTTTACCAGCAACACCTCACTTTTGCCCCATGACATGCTCTAATTCACTCGGCTACTCATCTTTTGTCTCATTTTTTCCTCCCTGTTTTCCTCATTTTTTTCTTTTGGCTACTGTGCTTTATTTTGTCTCATTTTTTAGCTGCTAAACTCTTGAGGCAGGGATTGTCATTAATCTGAGTTTACAGAGACAAAAGCAGAAAGAGGGACTGATCCTGCACCAATTAGGGGAAAACTGCGGCACTATTGTAATGCATAGGTCTTCAGGTTTTAAAACATTCCCCTGCAAAGACTCATACCGTCAGTAGATGGTGCTATATACATATTTTTAGGAATGCTTCCCAGCTTTTTACCCAGGTAGTATTTCCTTGTGTTGATTGTGTGATATCCCTGGAAACCTAGAAGCCACACAATTTCATATTTTGGCTTTTATCAGAGTCACTGCAGAGATCTAAAGACTTTCCACACCATGGCATCATGTCATATAGCACTACCTGTACTGTGTGACTAATCATGGAGTGATTCAATGAATGCATTTGATGCCTGCAAGTGCTTTAATTCTGATATTCCATTAGCTGAGAGGCATCTTTAAAAAGCGTGAGGAACTATTCTCCATGCACTTTCCTCTTTTGAGAAGTCTCTCGACCTTCCCCTCTAAACCTAATTAACTCTCCATTTCCCTCAGCCAATGTCATGTGTTGTTAATATGGAGCTCAAAGACAACATCTTGCAGACAAACTGTGGTCAGCAGGACCAGCTTTCCTGCATCTGTGCCAGACTGATTCCTCCTTTTTTGTCTTTGAGATGAAAATATTTTATTCCCTTACATACTTAATCTAAATTTTCTCTAGTGCTGCTAACTGAAACTGTATTTAGGAACCAACCATATCATTAAAGCTACATTGCAAGGCTTTTTGTGGCAGAGCAGATAATTACATTTTAAAAAGATAAATCAATATTTACGTCTTATTTCTGTTGAAAACTAGAGCTTTCAAGTGTAATATTTTCTGAGGATTAAGACTGAAGGAGAAAAAGGCTTGAAAACTTTACTATAAAACCTATATGAAAAGCTCAGCAACAGAGGCTTTTTACCTGTTATATGGAGACAGATCACTTCATAGCAGAAAATTACTATCAAACTGATCATATTCCTTTAGAAACCCAAAGAGGATGTAAGCTGTAGGATTAAAACAACAGAGAGGGGAAAAATGTATGATATTCTAGAGAAGAAAGTAAAATATAGCTTAGTACATTATGTGTCAAGTAACTTCTAGCTACTCCGAGGAACAATAATTTCCATCAGAAAAAAAAAAATCTGTTTCCCAGTGTGGAATAGACTTGTGTGAATTCCAAAGCATAATGGGGCCATATGCAAATAATAAGGATGTGTGGGTTTCTATTCAGACTGCAGGGACCCTGAAAAGGCTCACTCTGCACTTTTAAAAATCCTGGCCTCCTTGTGCCAGATGCTGACTATACGTATGCATATAGATTGTAATGAAATTCAGCACACTTCTTCCCTACTAAAGAATCAGATTTTTTCTTTTTGCCTTTTTAAAATTCATTTACATGGCATTATAGACACATTCTGGCTTTGTCTGCCATGAATGACTTAATGCCTGTATACAGCCACACTGATGCAGAAAGCTGAACTATCTAAAGCCTCATTTTTCAGCAAAGCCATGAACTAATGCCAAGAAGCTGTAAGGGGAAGAATATATTATCCAGTTAACAGAGGTAAAAATCCCTTATTCTGAGCTCTGAACCTTTTTTTTTTCTTTCTTTGGATTGCATATTGTTATTAACCTAATTGTCATATTTCTGTAAAGAGATCATAGGCAATCATTGCCCTACACAAATACTTCATTGCAAATGGGTGCACACGGAAACTGCATCTCCCATAGCTCCTGTAGGGTTGTCTAGGAAAGAGCCTGTAAAGCAGCTCTCTCCTTCCCTGGCACACAGGGATGCATAAAAATATTTATCAGCATTTCAGCTGCCTGCTCTGGACTTAAAGCCATTGAACTCAATTCTTCCTAAACTCCAGTCCCTTCTCCTTTATAAACCAGCTGAACATGGAGTATTTCAGAGAATATTCTGAGAGAATCCTTTATTACTCTTCCCAATTCTTAATACGCCTTTCTTCAATAGAAAGCCAGAATTTCTGGCCTCACCTTTGATTCAGAGTAAGGGTTTTGCTTGCACCAAGTACTTGCACAAAATGCTTTAAATTATTTCAAGAATTTATTATTACAACCGAAACAAAAACCTTTTTGTTTACATCATCAGCCTCAATAACTGCAGTAGTAGGAGCATTATGGGGGACTTCCCCAAAGCAGTTGTATTACTCTTTTCACATCAGATGTGGAGAAGTCTGAGGTAAAAATATGGAAGGCCATTTACAGTAGTGCTTTCATCAGTGCTAGCGATGATGATTCTTGTCAGGGCTAGGGAACAGTAAAATCGATACAGGAAAAAAAAACCTCAGTATAAATGAGGCCTTGTTGATGAAAGTGTGGCCAAGAAGGATAAAAAGCAGATTTGCTAACACTGACCTCTTAGACGTCATTCCTCAAAGGCCAGCTCTGCCCCAGCAGGGCAGCACCAAGCGGGGCAGACAAAGCAGCTCTTGTCATGTCTTGTCACTGGTACAATAATGGATATCAGGAAGGACTGCACAATGCTGCTTATTTTGCCAGAACAGACTGAATGACACTTTCTGCCTAATTCAGTAGATACCTATTGTTGGGGACTATTAGTCATTATTATTTGTCTTTTGCTCCTTGTTATCTTATTTCCTTTTCTTTTACTACTTTTTTGTTCGCTTTTCAATTATTTTCTCCTCTTTTTATTATTTAGCATTTTCCCTTCCTAATCTCCCATTCCCCTTCCAACTTGTTTCTTCCTTTCTCTTTGTTTGATTACCCCACTCTCTGCCCCAGTTTCCTTTGGTCTTGCCCAAGTATAACCGTTCTCTCTAGCTCATCAAAAAATGTCACCCCTCCCCTCACTCCCAAGCCTTCAGGTCCCTTGTAATCAGTCCCAGCTCATTCCATTTTTGTCTTTTCTTCTTCTCAGTCTTACATTCAGTCTTCTGTTCTTCTCATGTGCTCTTCACTGGCTTCTTATCATAGAACCAACTAGGTTGGAAAAGACCTTTAAGATCAAGTCCAAAATTTACCACAGCACTGCCAAGTTCACCAAACCATGTCACTGAGGGCCTCACCTACACATGTTTTTGAGCACTTCCAGGGATGGTGATTCCACCATTGCCCTGGCCAGCCTGTTCCAATGCCTGATCACCCCCTCTGTGAAGAAATTTCATCTTGTATCCTGTATAAACCTTCCCTGGTGCAGCTTGAGGACGTTACCTCTTGTCCTGTCACTTGCTACTTGGGAGAAATGACCAGCCACCTCCTCTCTCCATCCTCCTTTCAGGTAGCTGTAGAGAACAATAAGGTCCCCCCGAGCTTTCTCTTCTCCATACTACACAACTCCAGTTCCCTCATAAGACTTGTGCTCCAGACCCTTCATCAGCTTTGCTGCCCTTCTTTGGACCTGCCCCAGCACCTCAATGTCCTTTTTGCAGTGAGGGGCCCTAAACTGAGCACAGGATTTGAGGTGCAGCCTCACCAGTGCCAGGTACAGGGGGATGATCACTGCCCTGGCCCTGCTGGCTGCACTGTTTCTGACACAGGCCAGGATGCTGTTGGCCTTCTTGGCTACATGGGCACAGGCTGGCTCATGTTCAGTGGCCATCAGTCAGCACGCGCAGGTCCCTTTCCACTAAGCAGCTTTCCAGCCACTCTTCCCCAAGCCTGCAGAATTGCATGTGGTTGTTGTGGCCCAGATGCAGGACCCAGCACTTTTCCTTGTTGAACTTCATAGCATTGGACACAGCCCATCAATCCAGCTGGTCCAGATCCCTCTGCAGCCTTCCTGAGATCAACACTCCCAGCCAACTTGGTACCATCCACAAATTTACTGAGGGTGCACTCAATCTCCTCATCCAGATCACTAATGAAGATATTAAACAACACTGGCCCTAACACAGAGCCCTGAGGGACACCACTAATGACCAGTCATCAACTAGATGTGACACCATTTACCTATCCTATTACACCTATGGAGGCCATGAGCAGCCAGTTTCTTCAGGAGAATGATGTGGGAGACAGTGTCAAATGCTTTACTGAAGTCCAAATAGACAATATTTACAACCTTTCTCTCCTCAACCAGGCAGCTCACTTGCTTATTTAAATTTCATTGTTACCCTCTTTTATGTCTGGCAGGTAGCCTCAATCTTCTGAGTTCTCCTCTGAAAACCTTGGATGAAAACCTAGCATGTCCCATGAAGGACAGTAGTATTAGTGCATCACTTGCAGCATAAGACAATGTGATGGCCACTGACCTGGGCTGCTTGAGGCAACATTCACAAGCTGGCTAAAAGATAACAGTGCATCTTGTATCTTCCTGCACATATCAGGTGAGCCTACCTGACCATCATCCTAAAGGGACCAAAGGGGTCTCATTCCAAATGATCAAACATAAGCCAAGAAAATTAAAACCAAAAAAACTCAAAACACCTGCATCTCTTGGTTCTCATTTCCTGACTTAACAGCTATGAAGATGCAGGTGCCTGCTAATTTTAAATTGTGTTGGATAGCCAGTAGGCATGGGTTAAAATGCAGCCACATATAGCACTCACTGTTAGGCTTACTGCAGTTTTACTTCCAGCTGTATGGTTTTGAGTCAGTGTCTCCTGGGACAGCTTGATTTGACTGATGGTGCTTACTGCAAAACAGCCAGGATGTGCAGGGCAGTTGTAGCTGCCCTGAATAGCTGAATCCCACAGTACAGCCACCAGCACTGGAGCTGCAGCCCATCTTCCAGACAGGCCCATTTTGTCTGGTTTATCACACCATCTCTCTGGATCTGGAGGTGCTTAATGTGAAACAACTATAGAGCACATTTTGGGTTAAGCCTCTCATGGTTTAACCTCAGTTGGCAACTAAGTACCACACAGCCACTTGCTCACTACCTGCACACACACCCCAGTGCGATGGGGAGGAGAATGAGAAAAAGGTAAAGCCTGTGGGTTGAGGTAAGAACAGTTTAGTAACTGAAATAAAGATTATGATGATGATGGTGGTGATGACGGAGATAACAAAAATAGAAAGAGGAATAAAACACAATAAACACAAATGATGCACAATACAATTACAAGCCACTAATCGATACCCAGACCATCCCTTAGCAATGATTAGTCCCTCCCAGCCAGCTCCCCCCAGTTTATATACTGGGCATGACGTGCTGTGGTATAGAATATCCCTTTGGCTAGTTTGGGTCAGGTGTCCTGTCTTTGCTCTCTCCTGTCTTCTTGTGCTCCTCCTCACTGGCAGATCATGAGACACTGAAAGTCCTTGATCAGGGTAAGCACTGCTGAGCAACAACTAAAATATTGGTGTGTTATCATTATTCTTTTACTAAATCCAAGGAACAGCACTGCACCAGCTACTAGGAAGAAAATTAACTGTATCCCAGCTGAAACCAAGACACCCATCAAAGGTGATGCTGCTGCAGGAGAGGGAATCCTGCCTCTCCCTCTGTCTCTACTCCCACTGCTGTCCCAGTCCTCCCTCAGTGCAGCCCCAGGGACAGGCAAATGAGGGAGCTGATCCAATGTACCTGCTTTTCTTGCAGGATCAGTTTCCAGCCAGCTCACTTGAGCCAGTACAATAGGAACAAAGGGAGAATAAGAAGGGTAGCACCCCACTTTTCAGCAGCAGCACCACCACCACTTTAGATTGGCTTAAACAAATCAGGAAGCCTTGTGGCATTACTAATGGATTACTTCAACCTGCATGTCAGCAAAGATGAGCTCACAGGTATTTATAATAAAGCATGCCACTGTGAAAACCCAATGGGTACACCAGGAAAAATTTAAGTGGCTCCTGCTATGGTGTTTTAGAGTAGTGTGGTAGTCTTCACTGATGGACAGGATGTGCACCAGGCAAATACCAAGCCTTTCTCAGCCCAAATTCAGGTGGGATAGCTTGCATCACAACAGAGGACTGCACAAAGCATGCATGTATACGGCTAACAAAGGCACTTGTCCATCAGCATCTAGCCAGCACAGCTTTATGCTGTTGACCAGGCCAGGCTATAATCTGAAATAAAGGCTAATGGAATAGCATTTGGATCTCCATCAGCACTTTATTGAGTTGCAATAGTCCCGTGATGAAGGCAGAGGTAATGTGATATTATGAGAGGCTGTATATTTGTAGGCAGAAATTAGAACTGTAATTCTGTATTTGAGAGCAAACAAGCCGCATGTTGCAATATGGGGATCTGAAGTGTTCGGTATTTGAGACACTGACCTTCACTGCATGTATTCAGAAATTCGTATATTTGTAATGTCCACAAGCAGGTCCAGGATTGGCTCTTCAGTGCTTCAGAGAGCACTGTTACAGGATCAGGTCTTCAGACAAGCACTGAGCAGTGCTATGGATGGTTTTTGTCCCAGCTGTGCAATGTATGGTGGAGGAAGAAAGAAAAGCAGAGGCACTTTGGCTTTGTTCTTTCTTTTTCCATACTCATGCCTTTTAACTTACAGATTTTTGCATCTGGGTGCATGGATCTGATGGCAAACAGGTGAACCAGCCTCACTGAGAATTTTATATGTGGCCAAAGTGGATGCTGGGACACATGGGTGGCCCTGCAAACGGGGACAGAGCAATGGGAAACAGCCTAGGAAATTCAAGTCCTCCTGCTGGGATGAAGCTCTCTCCTTCCCAAGGTAAATCAAATCCAGAATGTTAATTTAGGTTTAACTCCTGTGTTCAGATCTGTTCGCAATTATCACAGCAACCATGAGATGTAGGGCCAAATCCTGATGATACATGAAATAACATGGGCACCAAAAATTCTTCTATCAGGGCAGTGTTTGACTCCATGCAAAAGGCAGGGGTTCAGAGTCTTCTTCATTGTTGCCGAGTTCCCAAGCCTCCCTGTTATGCGCTCTCTGCCCTTACGGTAGACACAGTTCACAAAGCAATACATATCAGGAGCGGAGCAGGGAGCTGTGCCTCAGGACTGGTGAGGAACTCTCAGCCAGGCCAGTGGAAAAAAGGGAAAAAATTCAGACCCTCTTCTGGAGTGGGTGCCTGGTGCGCTCTGCACTAGGGCTGTAAATGACAGCTTTGACACTGAAGTAAAAGGAGCTATAAAAGAAACACAGACCCTTAATAATCTTTATACTTGATAATTATTTCAGGGATATTACCTACCTAAGGAGGACAGTCAGAAATGCACCTCCATCCACTCAGCTCTTCTGCTAGTGCAAATCAATATTTTTCCATTAAAGTCAATGGAGCTTTGCTGATTACATGAAGTCAAGATTATTATGTACAATTTATTGGCTCTAGTCATTTGATAATACTCTACATGGGAAATCTTTTACCTCTGCTTCCTTTCTAAAGCACAAAGGACCTGTACAGTTTCAGATCATTGTATTTTGCTCCAGTCCCACCTTCTCTTGAAAATTCCTTTTGTTATTTCTCACTTGAGGGGGCAGCTATGACTAAGTGGCTGAACAAAACCTTCAGATTTACCAAACCTGCAATGCAGCTCATTTCCCACCATTTAAGGCAATGCTATTCTTGGAATTCGCACTTTGAAATCTCCCCACCCAGAGATTCAGTACTGTAGGACAAAGGTAGGCACCAGTGCAAAGCCCCATTGCAAATGCACCGCATAAAAGTTTTATGTTAAGATTTGCCTTTCACATCTCATTGGAAAAAAGAGTTTCTTTGCTGTGTTTCTTATTTCACATCTCCATATAATCACCCAACTGTAGCACTGAAGACAGAGGAGTTGCAGTAATACGTCCTGGCAATGGATTCCCCTTCCAGTCTGAGCTGACCTTTCTTAGCTCTGGACTTCATGTAATCCTGTCTCCCAGTCATACAGTCACAATATCAGCACTGAGCAACTAACAGCTAAGACTTTTGCTTAATCATGACTACTTTATCTTAGAATGTACATTAATTTCTGCTCCATAAAACATCTCAGTGTGCTGTAGTGGTACAATACGGTATCAAATCCTGCAAGCACAACAGAATTGAGTTACACAAAGCTGGTACCTGTGTTACAGGTTGGTACAAGCTCATAGGAAAGGACAGCAAAAAGTGTCACACTGATTCATTAGGTGATGTTCCTCCCTGTGCCACAATTCTGAACCAATGCCCTAAGGTACACAGGGCTCTGACTTCCACATGAATCATAAAATGTTTTGGCTGCTTAAGATGTGATTGTGCATGACATGCAAAATCTTTGTGATGAGGTAAAGCAAATAACAAGAGCAAGTAAGGTTCAGTCACGTTCAGTAAGGCTCTTTGTTACATCTGCATATTTTCAGCTCAAGTTCCCTCCTAGCATTCTAGCAATTCTTCTAACCCCCTCCTCTTTGGGTCACCTGCAGTTCACATCTGGTTCTGAATCTAAAACATATCAACACGGAAATTTGTTTCAAGTATATTCAGTGTCATGGCTTAGCACGAAGTGTTGCCAGCTACTGATTTATATTGGGCAACAAGGCTATCACATAGGGCTCCATAAGTAAGATAACAGCATGCTCCATAATTGAAGGTTGGTTAAGGGATGCTTATAGAATTTGGGAATTCCATCCACAATAAAGTTTACAGCTGTTTCATTCTTTTCATATTTCCCCTCATTGCTGAGACACTGTTTTATAACTATTAATAGAGTATTAGAAAATCCCTTAATTTGTTGTAATTCTTAGCATATTTATTTTGAATGAAGAACCAAATATTTGGGGTTAATTTATTAACAATTAAAGTGAGATACTGATCTCTTAAAATTATTTTTAGATATATTCAAGAAAAGGACTAAGTCAATTAGGCAGTTGCCAAAGCATGTGTGTCTGAGCTGAATGACGATCACATTTGGAAAGAAAACATAATAAAAGGTAAAGAAGGATATGGATATGGGATGAAAATACCCATTTATTGCTAAATTATTCTGTGTGATTCTGTGATATACGTATTTGATAAAATGACTGCCTTTTCTTTACTGAGATAGACACTAGACGTAATCTCGCTGGAATCCTGAATGTATTTTGTATAACATTAATTAAGATGAAAATCAAGACTTATATATGAACTGTAAAGCATATAAGAAACAGACTGGACAGGAGTATTCTGTCAGGAGAAAAGGGAATTATTAATGCAGTTTCCTAGATTCACTCTGGGAACAATCTTATTTAATCTTCTCATTAATAACCTTGGCACAAAAAAATAGGAAGTAAATGAGCTAATGAAATCTGCTGATAACACAAAACTGGAAGGTACTAGTGATACAGAAGAGGACTGGGGTTAGGGTTAGGGAAGACCTTCATGCCATTGAGGACTGTAGTAATAGAAATAGGATGGAATTTCATGGTAAATTATGCAAGGTGATGACCTTAGGGGGCAAAAAAAATTTCTATAATCATGAGGAAAAAACAGAGGAAGAGAAAGAAGTAGAGGTTTCAGTCACAAGATATATATTAGACTTTAATGGAGGAAGGCATAGGATCCTGTGATGCAGAGAAAGCAATGCATTAAAGTCTTCCTAACATGTAGTGATAAGGCATAGTCAAACACACTCAGGAAAGATTCAGACTGGACCGAGTACCAAGAGGTGCTGCTAGAACAATTGAGGGGATGAAAAATGTATTCAGTCTGGAATTAAAATAAGGCTTAAAAGCATCAAAGCAGCATTCTGGAATATCATCTCTTTGTAGTAGTAGAAAGAAAAATAATAACTAATTTTAAGGTGAACTTGCTAAATCTGGAAGGAAGAAAAAGGGCAGAGGGCTATATGGCTGGATAACAAGCAATAGGTAGTTGCTGGAATGAAAGCCCCATTGGGTGGCATCAGGTCTCCATTGCCCATCAGTCTGATTTGCATAGAAAAATGATGTGCAAACTTTCACATGCACAGCATGGAGTCCTGACCTGTACCACACCTGCTTACTGCAGGTGTGGAGCTCTGTGATCACACTCACAGACATTTCAGGTGGTGCGGAACCTCAGGCAGCCAGTCCAGACCAAAGTCTGTGTTCCTTTGGTTGTGGCAGCACTATGCTCAGCAATGCACAAGACCAAACAATTCCCACATAAGAGGAAGTGAACAAAATAGCTTTGATCCACTCAGTGAGTCCACTCTGCAAGGCTGGCAGCGTGGGTAGTGCTGTATTTGCAGCAGGAATTGATTTTTATAGCTTACAGAGACACCTCTCACTTCCCAGATTGTGAGCGTGTGGAAATATTTCTTGGCATCTCATCACTGGAGCTTAGGCTGAGAAAAACACATTCACCTCTGTGCAAAGACAGTGTTTGAAAGATCATTTCTGGAGGAAGTAAATTAAACATGCAGTGATGCTATGCCAGAAAAAATAATTATTCTTCTGACTACTGAATCTGATTCTTAAAAAAAAACCCAGCAGGCTTATTGAAGAGAAGTACTCAACAGACACAAGTAAGGCATGTGTTAGGTGTGGAGATGTTTGTGTCCATGGATACTAGAGTTAGACCTGGTTAGGGCACTAACATATGAATTGGAACCACAATTAATCAAGAGGGAGGTGGGTTCAGGCTTCTTCCATAATGGATGGATTTTGTTTATTATGGTTTCGTATGAAAAATGGAGGGCACTCACTCATTTTCTAATCAATATGGCAATAAGACTGGGCTGCGCAATGTTTGTGCTGAATCCAGTGCTGTCAGTGTATGCTAGTCCTGTTTAAAGTACCCTTACTACACTGGGCCACAGGGGAGATGCGGGTGGGAGAACCGAGCTTCTGCCTTACAAATGGGCCTTGATGTCAATGCTGTTTTCTGAACATAAACTCACAAAAATGAAGTGCACTTCTATGCACATACAGGACATGAGGAGACAATGCAGTGGTGCTGATCCAAAAATCTCATAACAGATATAAATGGCCACATGATAAGACAACAGCATTTATCATTGTATCTCAGGCATTTAAAAAGTGAGCACTATTAGGTTAAATTAATAACACATATTTAACATAATATTTTTAGTAAAAGAATCATGGTTTCTTCCCCTTTATATATTGAGACACATCATATTTCAGTCTGGACTATACTGTCTTTGTTGTCTAAAGCTGCAAATCCATGATACGTGCTCTGAGATACGCATAATGCATGTAAAGTATTTGTCTTCATATACTGTACACCCAGAGCATTCCCCTGCTGTCATTAACATCACACCATGCTGTTCTAATGATTCCAGACACTAATGAACATATAATAAACATTTCTAACTTCCACTGATTTTAATGGTGCTGCCCCGATTATGCCTGGATTACATTAACCCTGACAAAAAAAAAACAACAAACCATCATATATACTTATATTCTCCCACTGTAGGAGAGGATCAGGTTCAAGTGTGACATCATAGCAGCCTTCCAGTATCTGAAGGGAGCCTACAAGGATGCTGGTGAGGGACTCTTCATTAGGGACTGTAGTGATAGGACAAGGGGTAATAGGTTTAAACTTAAACAGGGGAAGTTCAGGTTAGATCTAAGGAAGAAGCTCTTTACTGTCAGGGTGGTGAGGCACTGGAATGGGTTGCCCAGGGGAGTTGTGAATGCTCTATCCCTGTCAGTGTTCAAGGCCAGCAGAACAGTGACAGAGCCTTGGACGACATGGTTTAGGGTGAGGCATCCCTGCGCATGGCAGGGGGTTGGAACTAAATTATTTTAAGGCCCTTTCCAATGCTAACCATTCTATGATTTTATGCGTGCTCCAACTGAATTCCAAATACACGTCAGGTGAGCCATTCTGCCTATTATTCTTGTTTTCTAACTTGTCTGTAGTAAACTCATAATTTACTTTTCCACTCAAATTGCCACTAGATACAATTAATCTAGAATGCTAACAGGATGCTGGGGTTGAACAAAGTTTGTCTCACCAACTAAATGAACAAAGCAAATCCCAAACTCTTTAGAAGTGCTGCCCTTGGATATTCAGAGCTCTGTGACATACTGTACATGGAGCGTGCTTGCCTACACTGTTCAGACTACTATGGCATGGCAGGACTCTCAGTCTCCAAAAAGCTTATAGTCAGAACTTTAGAATCTGAGGAATTCAGTTAATTCATATCACAGATCTTCAGGGGGGGAAGGGTGGCAAGAGTACTGTTAGAAAGAGCAGGAGTCAGGCATGCACATGTCTGATAACATGAAATGGAGTTACTCTACAAGTTAAACTTTAAAATGCCTTTACATGTCTGTGTGGCATTATCAGCAGCTGAGATCTGAGGAACCGAATTTCACCACTGCAGTAGTGAAAGCAGTAGGAGTCAGAGTACTGTAAAGTACTTACATGACAAGAAGCCAAGATGAAAGTCATCTGGTTTTCCTACTTTTTGCCTGAGATTTCCCAGCAGACACCTATGACTGTGTCAGAATCATTCACTGCATTTACTGCACAAGATGTAGATAATACAGTACCCTGGTGTTGCCTGGAAAAGGACAGAGCAACATGCAGGAGTACAGTGGCTGTCACGAACAACTTCAGCTCCTCCACAGACACCCTGCATACCATATACTGAATTACCAAGACCAAGACAATTCTCAGAAGCATCTGGAACATTTCAGGAATTGTGCCTTCCTAAACAAGCTAAAAAATAACCTTTCAAAACAAGTGAGAAAAGTAGATTCCTAAATTCACTGCTGGTCAGGCAGGTATGGGCACCATACCTAGTAGAAAAAAGGGGGAGCATTCAGCCCAGCTTCTGGAGGAATCCCCTTCTCATCGCATACGTGTCATTAGATTGCCTTCACTATGTTGTCGAACAGCACCCTCAGATGGCCCTACTTCATATTTCTCTTTATCAGACTTACTTTCTTTTTAAGATCAGGAAAAGGAAATAAATCCTCACTGCAACGCTGTTGGTTTCTTATGCTTGTGACTGCAGAGAAAAGCCCAAGGAGATTAATAAGCATAATACAAGGTTTCAGAAAAGGAAGCAGAGGAAAACTCAGAAGATATAACTATTATACAAAAAGCTACTTCATTATTATTGAACCTTTATTTATTTTTTGAACACATAAGGGAGTAAAATATGGCCTTTAATCCTTGGCGCAGTTTTCTATACAGTTTATAAGACCAAGATTTTCTTGATTTGCCTATGAAGCAGTGCATTTGACTATGAACCTATGAGCCATGCAATTAACTTTCAGGTTTCTATGTTGATACACAGTTTATTTCATTCTATTTCTACAGCTTTAGTTTTCAATATACTCTAAATTCATGCATCTGTAGCATCTCCCAACACTGTAAGTACTTACCACTTTTGTGAAAGTTAACAGCTGAAATCAGATGCTTTAATGATTGCAAGAAAGGACGGTTCAGGCTTCTGGCATTGAGGAAAGCCTGAAGTAACCCAATAGAGCAATTCCCCATCTAAATGGCGGAGTCTGGATTTCAGAGTTAAATCCTGTGGACAGAAAGGAACTGTTCAAACATCTGAGATTATTTCAGACTGTTTGCCACTTCAGCAAACTGTAGCCAAGTTTACTCTTTGAACAATTTCTTCATAAGGTCACGTATTTTTAACAAGAGAAGCCAGTAAATGGATTCAAAGTGTTTGGGGTTTTTTCTTGTTTGCTCTATGTTGATGATAAAGACTAAAGCACACTGCTAATGTGAGGGAACAGGACCAGAGGAGAATTGGAGCTAACAGGGAGGAAAAAGGTTGTGATGAGCAGAGGTGAGACTGGGGTAACTGAGATAAATGTGAGAACCAGAGGCAGCAGGTGAGCAATTTGTGCATGTAGCCAAGAGGGGGGTAAAACGCTTTGGAGAAGGGACACAGAAAGGAAGTCAAATGAAGGGGAAAGGCTCAGTTTCATTTTCCTGGTTAAGGAAACAGCAGGACAATTAGCTGTTCAAAGGAAACTAAATGTTACTGACAAATTCTGATCTGAGAATATTTTTTATTGACTCTGCTCACGGCATGACTTGTAAGTTCACCACCATTAAATTCATTTAACATCAGCGATAACAGATACTATGCACCACCAACACCCTTTCTATGTACTCTTTCACACTGTGCCAAAAAGATGGAAAAGCAAGCCTGATAACATTATAGCAATTCCCAAAAATAGATTAAGTAAACTGGTGGTTCTATAACATCCTGTAAAAGACACTGATGAGCCACATTTCCACTAGTTATGAATCATCTTTTTAAAAACATAACAGGTGAAAACATCAAAACATTCATCACAGGTATAAATACTGTATCTGAAGAGCTCCAGGTTTATAACAATGGCAAATTATCTCAGACTAATATCATAAAATAGCTAGAATATTCATCGCAAATGCTGCTGCAAGGCTGATGAGATGGTCTATGATTATATCAGGATTAAGCACTACAATAATAATTTCATTCCCATTGAGTGTTCCTAAATACTCTCAGCAAACCCAGTAGTCCCTTTTCCTTAACTGTTATCCCATCCCTGTAAAAAGTAATAGCTCCATAAAACTGGGTCAAGCAAACAATTTACTCTTTCCTATAGTAATGGTATATTTTAAATACTGTTTTAACTGTATATTTTAAATACATCCTTCCTTTGATAACAATTTAATCCAATCTGTATTAGACTGAAACATAATGCAGTGTGGAGAAAGTGAGAACACCAAACCCAAGTAACTAATAAACTAGAAAGACGAGATTTTCATGGGCAACTTACAGCATAAGAAACTTGTTAGGAGAGAAAAACTTCAGTTTTTTGAAGATACTTCTTTTGTTCCTCCCAAAATATGCCCTTTGGTAATTTTAAGTTTTTATCTCATAGCTCAAAACCATGTGCATGTTCATATTAATACTGTAAAAAATCCTGTGCTCTTGTCCATTAACCACTGAATGTGATCCAAACACTATTTTGAGAAGAAACTGAGAGGCTCTGTATTTGCACAAAACGTAAGATGCTGATGTAATGAGAAATAACTCTTCTCTTCTTCCCAGAGTTAGCTGAAAAGTGGAAAGACTGGTTATTAATTCCAGGTTCCCTGAATATCTGGACAAATAATACTTAAAGCACAAGCATGAAAGTGTATTATTCCATTTCCTCGATATTAATTATTAAACCTTGGGAAAAATCTTATCCTCCCTATTTTCCAAAGAAAACAGCTGCTGAAGTAAGATTATAAACTACTATTGGTGTTAAAACTATTTTTATGTGGACAATTACTTTGTGCACAGGGTGACTGCAGAATACATAGAGCCACGTGCTTCTGGAACCTGGTGCACACAGCGCTACTACTGGAAATATCTCAACTGTGTATTCCACTATTAGAGCAACAGCAGTCCTAGTGCTCCTGAAGGTGTCTTCAGCTGTCAGTCAGGCTGACTGCTGGAGAAGCAATGTACAGTTGCATAAAGAGAAATTCTAGAGAAGGCCTAGCCTTGTGATGCTACAGAGATGCTGCAGGGACAGAGCTAGAGTGCCAGACACTCAGCCTCTCACCATAGCTCTTTTCTGGAGGCCACCAGGACATGCACACGACTCAAGTTCAACAAGGTCACGCTTGGTACCTGCCACAATAGCTAGAAACAATTATGATGCCCAGATGTAATTCCAATGCTGTATTTTGGCCTTATGGTGCACAGTGCTATGAGAAGCATTCTCTTTTGCCTTCTGGCAATCAGGAAAAAATAAAACCCATAGCCAAAATGGTTGATTGAATAACTGTAAGAAAAAGCTGGAACTGCAGTCTGCCCATTCTGTTCGGAATGAAAAAGGAGGTGAAATGCTTTAGATAGTGATACCATAGTAACCTCAACATGTCCCAGGATAGGAAATACATCCAGCTATGCAAGAAAGCAAAGCAAACTGCTTTGATGCGAATGCTCCAACACTTCTTCAACCCTACGATGAAGATCTATGGCATGTGTTCAGTCAGGAGCTCTGTGGAAGGCTGCTTGATTTATCATCCTCATTGCAAAAATGAGACCAAGCTATAGGAATAAAATCACCTTAAACTACTACTAATTTTGACGACGATGACTTTTAAATGTTTATGCTGTGCTGTGAGCATAGTATTGGCAATGATGGACTCTAGGCAGTTAAAGCTGTAATGGAATTAAAGGCACTGAATTAAAATAATAATGAGACCAAAGCAACTACCAGAATTATTGAAAGGTTTTATGCCTAAATATAGCTTGTCCTGAAGGTACTTCCAACCACTGCATCTGTAGAAGTGAACCTATAAAACTGGCTAGAACCAAAGCCAGGTGTTTTTGTCAGAACAGTTCCAGAAAAACACTTAAGAAGTGGTCATCACTGTGAGCCTGACAGCTGTTTCACTCAGCCTTACTGGTGAGCAAGGCATTCAGCCAGCTTGTAAAGCTTTTATCTGAGCAACATTAAGGCATTCTTTTCTGTTTCCACAAACCTCCTGGGTTGGGCTGTTGCACACAAACCTGAATGGGCTGATGTTCCCATCAGAATAACCCAACAGTCATGGACAGCATGCAGGGCCAAACATGTTCGATAGCCATGCAGGCTAATGCCATGCATTTGTTTCCTATGGATGTTCTACAAGATGCCTTTCTACTTTAGTCACACTGAATAAATATTGTTTAGGAATTCTGGTTACTTGGAAGGAGAGTTCTCGGAACTCATTTTGAAGTGTGGATGCAGAGAAATAATGCAGCGCTACAAAGGGAATTCACCAACGCAGAAGAATAAAAACCTTCAGGTGACAGATTCTGTATCAGCAGAGTCAATGAAGAGCTAAAATTATGCTACTGCTTCTTAAAAGAATTTATGCAGGCAGTGAATTCTGTGGCCTGGGAAGTGTTTCATCTATAAGCCATGTGTAAATAACAGGGCTAAGACTCTAAAATATGGCCATGAATATTTGTCATTTGCAGTCACCCAGTTAACAACTACACTCTTTCATCCTCATTGCCAACCAATGTAATAGCTTAATTATTGTATTTGGTGTAATAAAAAAAATACACATTTTTAAAGGGCTGTTCAAAGGCAGCTTAGGTGCATCACCTGTATTGTATTTCTATCCTAAAGCCCCATTATAGCACGGCTTCATGCTTGTGGGAATAAAACAAATTTCACCGCTACAGAGCTGAATGTTCACATTGCATTACTTGAAAGCATTGAGACAGTGAGACTGTGGAATCAGTATGTTCAGGCAGAGTAAAAGATAACATAACCTCAGCCTTTACAGCTGCAAGCTCATGCTGAAATTGAAAGGAAACAAATCCTCTGCTGTAACCCTTTTTTCCCCAGTAGATGCAAAGGTCTCTGTGAAAAACTGCTTCTTCTAAACCTTCCTCTTCTCTGCACCTTGTTTGCAACATGCACATTCCATTTTCTGTTGAAACAGCCAAAATGGAAGAAAAGCTTAGCTCTCACATTAGCCTTAATAGAAGGTCATGGATGAAAGCAGTGCTGCCACTAAGAGGAAGCAGACACAAATAAGGCTCTCTAAACTGATTCTCAAAAATCACATCTCTTTTTTCAAATCAATGTATACCCAGCAGCTGTGCTCACCAGAGAGTAACTGATGCTTTTAACTTTCTGCATAATAGAAAAGCTTTTGAGGAGCATAATATTACAGCATTTAGTTTTTCTAAATCAAACCCCTACAATCACAAACAAGAGAAAGGAAAAATAGATACTAAAAGGTACAAGTGGAGATTGTCTGTAAAGCTTTACAGAAGATGGAGGGCAGCTGGTGGGGATTTGCAGTGACACAGCTGTTTTTAAAAATAAAGAGGTGGAAGAGGAGAGGCATGATTACAGCTACACACACATTCCTGAGCCTGTTCACACAAGAGGAAAAATTAACCTAGCAGCAGGAAATTGAAGTTTGTGTATGTTTGTTTTTTATCATCTGAATTGACATTTATAAATTTTCTTTAATAATCAGTGACACTTTCAAGTTCCTTTTCCAATCTAAGTAACTATGAAGTAAAGGTGACAACTGAAATATTAACATACTATCAGACGTGAAAAAGGCAATGTTGAAATTACTTTCAGTGCCTTCAAATAGCACACATTTTTGCTGTGGGCTTTACAATATAAGAGGAGAATGCTATCATGTAAACAACATAAATTGTTACCTGTTTGAATTTCCTACAAAAGGCTTTAATTTTCCACTTTAGGGTTTGTTTTGTTTTTTTTCAGATGTTATTAGCAGATTGTGGAAATAAGCAATGCAAGAAATAGTAAGGTGCATGGGGGTTATTGCTGATTCAACACCATGGGAGGTAAGGCAGGGAAATGCCCAAATTCAATAGGGTATCAAGCACTGTATATGAAAACAGTGAGAATGTTATTCAACTAAGCAGTAATTTGTATTAAAATAATTTCATAGAGACCTTTCACTAATTTTTAATGTGTGTTTCCATATATGTCCCCTACAGCCACAGAGAAGGCATGTTAGGTAAACACTAGAAATGCTGTTATACTCTATAGTGTGAAAGCCTGTCTTCTCTAGAGAATCAAATGTAGCTGTTTCTTGATAGCTTTGTATGCAAAATGAACTCTCTTCCTATTAAGTAATTCCTACATCCAAGAAATTTCAGATTGAGATACCACTGATAGCAAGGATTACCTTTTTATCATTCTTCATGGAGTCACCATTTTCACACTACATCAGCTCACTTTCTTCCCGAGTATTAAAAATGACTTGTCAGTGTAAACATTATTTTTTGCTACCATAAAAAAAAACCCCAACCCACCCCATTTTGTCAACATATGAGCTAGGACCCAACACAAGAAAAAGGTTATCCAGCACCAACCCACGAAAAACTTCATACGCACCTTCAGAGCCATCAGTGCTGGCTTTTTGTGCATCTGGGTATTGAATCGAATAGACTGGAGGTGAAACCCATTACAAAAGCACGCATATTCCACCCATTTACGCCACATTCTCACCTTTCAGTTTCTGGGCTGCTCCCAATCCAAAGAGAACAGCAAAGTGAATGGTGCAGGTGCTGCCTAGCACACAAACACACTCAACAGCTGAGGACATTTAAATTAATTTTATTTATACCAGGTTTTCAAAATCAGAAATATTTCAAAGAAATTCAATACTTATAGACAGGTGCTACATTGATGATCTTTGATCCACCATTAGTGCCATGTTCTCATTCTACAACCATTAACTCGCCACCACAAACTAAGGGGAACTTACAGAAGTTTATAAAAAATAGGCAGACATGAAAATTTGGTTTATACTGGAATTGGCATAAGAGTAAAGCTTATTGTCAAACTGTGGCAACTGCTGTATTCCACCACTCGCTCTGAGGAAATGGTACAACAGAAAAAGACTCTCCCACTTAGAGAAACACTTTGGGTTTTAACTGAACACACTCAAAATCCATTTAATGATCTGACTGGGAGTGATTCTTATGCTCGAGTCCATATTAATTTAAAGGTTTTCATTTCTAAAATCGCCACAAGCATAAACCTCACCTACTCACCTGGTCTTGGACCGATTTCCCTTTCTGGAGAAATCAAACCTGTTTGTCTATACCTCTTCCAGGATTTACCAAATCAAACAAACAGCTGCTGGTTTTAAAGTATATTTTAAGAAGAAAAATGTCATTTTCTCACAAGCTACCTTCATGAAAGTTTCATCTAATATTTCTTTATCAATACAATAACTGCAGCCAAGATACCCAAAAGTCACGTCTACATGGAAATACACAAAAGATACTCAAGAAGACTTTCCTCCACTTCTCTATCACAATGAGGCCCTCACCATTTTGCATAATGACAGAAAACAACAGCTGACAAACCATTTTGGAACAGATGCCAGCTGTCTCTCATTTGTTTCACAATTCAAACAGTAACAGTTCTGTAGCACTTTATTGGTTTGGTTTTTGTTGGTTTGTTGGTTTTTTTAAAGCAAGCCATCTGAATTGGACCTCACATCAGTCAGTCAGTCATTTCAAGAACAAACTGAAGGCAGGCTGATCCGTTTGAATGCACAACTTGTTTTGGTAGGAATCTTACATAAATACAGTTTGTGCTTCAATTTTTTATCTACTTGGACTGAGTGAATATACACCTAAGCTAGTTTAAAAAAAATAAACTTGAATATTCAACTTGGAAGCCACAGACATCTTTCCAGACTGTTTGCAGCAGAGACAAACAATAAATTTAAACACAGTACTGCTTAAAAAAGTTTACTGTCTAAAATGAAATTCAAACGGTTTATTAAAAATCAACATTTTCCGGTTTGGCTTTTTTTTAAAGAAAGCATACCTTGTGAAAAAATCAGTTAAAAGATCATTTTATGATACTGAACTCAAGTCAAAGATAAAGCACAAAGTAGGTCTTTACATTAAACTGGGCTTTGCACACAACGTGAATAATCAGAAATAGACTATTTCTAAGAATAAAAACTTGTTTTTTCTAGACAACATGCATACCATCAGTTACTTCTCCACCTTAAAAGGTACCTGAAAGGAGAGTTCTGTAGAAAACCAAGACTCATTAATACACTTAGTAAGTCAGTGGTCATCATGCCTTTTTAGTTAAATTCTAGTAAATTTTAGTCTACATAGAACAGCTAACACAATGAGGTGTGCAAGTCATAGGGACAGCCAGAAGCCTGAAGCAGTCTTAAAGTTCTACAGGACGACAGAAACTAAACACAGTACCACCATATTGTTTGAACTATTACAAAAAAGGTATTTATTATTATCTGCTTCCTTGCTGAAAAAGGGCGATGGACTGAATGCAAACGTCCCGCATTCAAAAGCTCCACAGTTCTACTCTACCAGCTTTTTAAAATAAGGTAATGATAAAAAGCATTCCTTCTCGCAGCCTGTACAGTTCAGCTGCCAGTGGCTGCCTAACAGCGCTCCTTCATGCATACCAGGAGAATCATGTCCAGTTTTGCCATTTGTGGATAACGATGACAAGATACAAAAGCATGTGTTTGCCATAAATAGCTCTGGCTAACGGAGGATTGTTCACACAGAGCAGATCAAATTCTCTATAAGGAGAGCATTATTTGGCTCCCAGCCAAATCATGTCCCCATTGCAAGCCTCAGTAGTGGCAAACACTTTCCAGTTCTATTTACACAGAAGCTAACAAGTAGAACAGTTCATTTAGGCTGTTTCTTGTACCAAGTCCGTCTTAAATGCAACACTCAAAAAACTCCAAAGATTATTTACTGGCTTCATATTCTGTGTACAACTCACGCTACAAATCATCTTACCCAAAGAAAGATGGCGAGCTGCAAGATTTCATGCAAGGGTTTACTCTGACATGTAGAACTTTAAGAACGCTCAGGTATGGAACACACTGCGTGGTTAATTACTTCGTACGCGTCTGACACAAGTGTTTCATGGAACAAATGGTCTCTGGTAGTGGTAGCTTCTTTAACGGTAAACTAGGAGCAAGTCCTTTATCAAATGATCAGAACAGAGCCACAAAATATTGTAAAGCAGTACCTAAATCACGATTAGGAATGAAAAATTTGCATTATTCAAGAAGAGATTAATGACTGTTTACCTTCACAATACTTTCCACAGAAGTTATTTGAAATATGCTTAAATTAAACATACTTAAAAAGTATATTTTCCAATGAAAACAAGGCAACGTTCTGTAATAAGCCACAAGTTTTATTGCAACGTGGCCAATTTTTGATCTCAAAAAACAACGTTCCATTTAAGGCTCTTTTTAATACAGAAATTGCCACCATGACTGATGTTTTACAAAACTTTAGTGTTTCAAGACTCATATGGTAAACAGATAACTTCTACTCCTGTTCAGTAGTGTACATTCAATGGAAAACAAAAAGGCATCGTAACAGCTACTTCATTTGTAAAGATATGCATGTAACAGGAATGAAACTGAGGTACTACAATAATTTGATGACACAGTTACAGCAACTTAATTGGCATTCCTTTGGGGGGGCAGGTCAAACATATTACAAAAAAGTGCTTTAAATGCATAGTGTTGTGTGCTGCCATGTCACAAAAATAGGCTTGTCAAGGCAGGTGAGGTGTATGAATGCACAAGAGCCTCATGGAACTGCAATCAAGTGCAACTGTAAGTAATACTGTATAGAGTCTACCATCCGACCAGTGGACAATACTTTCAAGGCATTCCATTAGCTTACCTTTTGCTGTCTGCTAGACTATTTACATTAACTATCACATTCATTGTACATGTTGCAAGGAATGCCTGCGACGTCAGTTTTGGCTAAGAGTATGACGTGAAAGCATTCCTTGGATCCTACATAAAACTACCAGTATTAAACAGTCTAATGGCAATCACTGGTAGACTGCTTAACAATGACATCTCCTTCAGGGGCATTAGGGAAGGGCCTTATTTTTTGAGGAGGGAAGGGGACGGGGAGACTAATACTATTCCAATTGAACGAGCTGCAGAAATGGAAGCTCCTTAGATCCAGATGGCACTTGTTTGTCTTTTTATAAGGGTTTTCCTTCAAGTGAAACTACCACGTTGCCTCCCAATTTCTCTCCAAGTGTTGAACGGTCCTTAATATCATCCAAACCATTTACTTGCCACTCATGTTTAATACCTGGAAGACAGACAGACAACAATGTACTTGTGAGAACCTCAACATCTAAACAGCATTATAATCAATGAACAAAACACTTTTAGATCCATACCTGTAAATTTCTTTTTAATGGCATCTTTAGAGCTTGCGTAGATCATCTTGCTTTTTAAAGGTGCGCTTTCAGGAGCCCTTTAAAGGAAAGAAAAAGGCCACAACAAAGCAGTTATTTAATCATCCAGTGTTAACTCCAGAATATTCAATTTTAACAGCAAGCTTTGCTTTTACACACCAGAATATAAATACCAGGTCTTCTTTCTTAGATTCCTTTGTCTCATATGTGGCATCATACAATGCATATCGGCAATCATTCAAAGGTAGTAACTTCACAAAGGCTGTATAGGGGTCCTCCACCGTATCTCCAATGTCACCAACCAGTATCTGCTTTGCCTCCTCTACAATTATTTGTTTTTTGTCATCACTTAAGCAGAAGAGAACGGCTTTCTTTCTTTTCTTAATCTCTTCTGGGGTTGAAGATTTCCTTACTTTCATATCATTAAAAACCTTTATGACTTCATCATTCACTGTTACTCCAGAAGCCTGCAAAATGAGATCAAAGAAATATAGTAAACAGCCAAAATTAACACTCACTAGAGAAGATGATAGCTCACAGTGCTAGATAAACAAGTCTGCCTGCCCCCATAAGAATAAAAATACTATACTCAACCTGAACACACTATGGATTTAGCAATCTTTGCAGGAATGGCGCAGAAGATATAAAGGAGGTGTAAATTCTGTACTCTCTTGTTGCAGATCTCAGCATCTTCAGCTGTGATTCTGGATAGCAGTTTTATAGAGGTAGGCACACAACTGTATTACTCAAGCAGTTTTCCATTACCTTGTCATGCATTCAGCTTATTTTGGGGAGGGGGAGAGTGAGCAGAGGGGAGTGGAAATTGAACACAGGAGAGAAAGGACTCTGTAGTTTTGGGTTGGGATGGGGGGTGGCTTTTTGTTGGGTTGGTTGGGTTGGGTTTTTTTTTTAGCGGCACAAACGCCACAGCAGCAGCTCACATCCAGCACCGTCATTTTGCTGGGTGAGGTAAGGCTCTACAAGCAGCAGAAATGTTTTCTGCATTGTGTCAGCTTCAACACCGCGCTTTAAAAACTCCTGAATTTTACTTCGCGCTACTGCACGAGCATTATTTAACTGCTCTTCCTTCACACAAAAACACCAGTCACAACGTGCTCAGCTCCCCGTAAGGCTCGCAAGCCGTCCAAACCCCGAGCCTAGAGCAGAAAGGCAACAAAACACCGACACGGCAAGCGGGGAGATGACAACAGAAAGCAAGCAGTTCAGTAAGCCCTACAGAGGGGAGCCGAGCCGAGCCCATCCGCAGCGCGCTTGCTCTCGGTCCAACAATTACACCCGAAGAGGCGGGCGCTGCCCGGGCAGGCTGCTCGGGAGGCAGGTGCACGGCTCGCTGGGAGCTTTGTGCCCGGGGAAGCCCGCTGCCCCCTTCACGGCTTTGTTCGCGGGGAACGGGCGTCCCACCGCCCGCCAGCCCTGCTCCCGGCCGCCCTCGCTCCGCCCGCAGTGCTCACACACGATCGCTCCCGGCCTCCCCGCTCTCCCGCCGGCCGTACCATCAACCCGACAGGCCCGGGCCGCAGTACCGGCTGCCAGGAACCCTTCTCCCCGCAACAGCCCCTCACACCGCCGCCAGGCTACTCGCACGCCCGAGCCATGCCGCAGGGAGCGCTGCACCGCCCGCCCGGCCCCGGCCCCAAAGCCAACCCCAATGGCCGGGCCCGAGCACGGGCCCCAGCCCCGCCGCGGTCCGCCCCGCCACCCGCTCCTGCCCCGCGGCCGCTCCCACCGCCCCTTCCCCCCGCACCCGGCTAAAATTAGACTAAAATGGCGGCCGAGAGGCCTCGGGGCCGCGCCGCGCCGAGCCGGGCCGGGCCGGGCCTGCTCAACTGAGCCCAGTGCCCCAGCGGGCCGCACTGCCCCCTTCCCCGCGGGCCACCCCCGCCGCCCTCCCCGCTTGGCCGCTCCGCGTCCCCCTTACCATGGTGCTGGGGCGGCGGCGGCTGCCGGCGGTGCGGGGCTGCTGCACGCAGGAGAGCGCTGCGCTGCGCTGGGGGCGAGGCGGGCGGGGACTCGGGCCGGGCGGGGGATGAGCCGCGGCGCCCGGGGAGGGCCGGTCACATGGGCCGTGCCGCCACCACGTGCCGCCGGGGCAGGGCCGGACTGGGCCGGGTCTGCAGGCCGACGGGATCGGCCGCGCTCCCACCGGCGGGGCCCGGCTGGGTGCTGGGGCTGTACCTGCGGCTGCCGGGCCGGCCGCTCCCCCTCGGCAGGCCCCAGCCCCACCGCGGCGTGTGTCTGGCTGCTAGCGGGTGACGCAGCCCCTCGGCCGGGCATGGAGCACAGCTACTGATAGCCGCTTCAGGTCGAGCGGGGTGGTGACATGGCCCCTTCTGGAGCGGGGCTGTGCCCTGCCCTGGCCAGCTCAGCACGGCTTCCTTCGCCGAGGCGCTTTGTGCTGTCTCAGAGTCACGGCTTTGGCATCGCCCCCCGTTCACCCCTCATGCCCAGGCGCTGTCTGCCTCTCTGCCTGTACACGCCTGACACGTCGGCATACATAGCGAGTATTTTGAAGTCACAGCGTGCCACAAGTCATTGTCCCCCTGGAACAGGAGATGAGCTGCTGCCATGGTTGCCCTTCCTCTATAATAGGGAAGGCCTGGGGTGTCTGGCACAGGCACAGCATGTTCTGTGGTTTTGGGAGAGCTGCTCAGACGATGGGGCGGGACACAACTGGTAACAAGGAAGGAGGAACATTAAGAGATAGGAAGGTGCCTTACACATAAACAAGGAAGGGTAACCTTCCCCAGAGTGTGTCACTTGTCCATGCTGAGCTGGACAGGGCTTCAGCTGCAGGACACCTGTCACGGAACATTGTATCTGTAGCCCCTAAAAGTGGACAAGAGGATTGTTAGCACTGTGCGGTGCTCTGCGCCCGGGACAGGTGCTGTCTGAAAACCCGGAGTTACAGAAAGTGCAGGATCTCAGCGTACATGTGAGCACCCAGCCTGCGCTGTGGCCACTCTGCCATCTCTCCCTATACACCTGAATTGCTACTAGTACCTTGGTGGAAACCAGCCAGCTAGTGCTTGTCAGCATGCAGGTGCATATATACATACATAGATACACACATTAGTGCTGCATTGCGTGGGAGATGTGTGACTTTTTCCCCTTTATCCACTACCATGCACCACCGCACTGCCCAGATGAGCCACTATGTTTCTAATCACTGTTCTGAGTTATCTCCCACTCTGTCTGTATGCAGAATTCAATCTGGTCCATCAGCCTTGAAATCACTAAGCAGGAACTGTATTACACCTCAGCTCCTCACAGCCATACATTCAGGACTCACCACCACCACTAAGTCTGTTAGACTCTACCTTTTCCCATCTGATGACCACTCGTGTATTCTGCCTGTTCTGTGCCAGCAGTGTGGCACCCAGGGAGGAGTACCTTTATTGTGTATTTGCATTTAAAGAGTCAGCCATTACCCAGATCAGTTTTCAAATACAATGTGCTGCTTTTTGATCAAACAAGTAACCAGTTAGGAGAGGTGAAAATTGTCATGGGAATTAATAGCACAAATCCTAAAATGGACAACTCTCAAGAAACTGTTTTATGGTTGGTTTAAACCAACATAAAACCATAAGATATCTTAACAGCCCTGTTTCCAGGTATCTGCTGCTCTTGTGCAGCTCCATGGGGTGGACTTAAGTGGTTACACATCTTCATCGTCACGATGGCTCAGTGTATCCCAAAACAGCCTTCATGACACTGCAGTGTGGCATGGCATGCTGCATGTGACACGTGCCGTTCCCAGCGTCCCAAACGGAGGTCTGTGTCCTTGCAGCCACACAAAATGTCGGCAGACCACTATGGCAAGCAGCAGCAGAGGGGTTCCTTCCCCTCTGTAAGCAGATATGCACGTGTGTGGTACATCTTCCAGTGCCAGTGGCCACAGCCACTGCCAGGAGCTCAGCAGGTTTCTCCTGATGTTTGTGCAATACCGTAAAACCGCTGTGTGTGAGGGCCCTATGCCCCAATGCAGGGACTCTGCACTGCACATCCCAGCCTCTTAAAAGCTGGAGAACGAGTTACCAGCTCCAGAGTTGCATGGCCGGGTGGATGCTCAGGGGATGACGACTCCATGACTCACCCTCTGGCTTTACTGCCATGCAAGCCGAATAATGAGTCAGAAGTGCTTGTTTTTCTCTTCGCCTCCCAGGGTGCACACCTGAGGCACCCAGGCACACTGGGCTGCTGCTGCACATCCCTGACCAGTGCCTGCCGCTCATCAGAGTACAGAAGCAGCGAGGGTGAAGAAGGAGGATTTTGTGATTTTACAGACGTCTCTAAGAAATAAATGAGTTTACCAAACTGAAGAGCATTTCTCGGGGTGAAAAATGGGTCACAGGTGAACAGGAAGGGGCCTCTCATTTTCAAGAAATTGAGCAATGGACTCCTGATGACTGCAGCAGTCAGAGAAGGAGCTTGTGGTAGATCCCAGTGGTGACCTAGGAAGCCACAGAAATGGCCAGTCTCCAGCTAAGAGCAATAATGACCAAGCAAATCTTACTGCCGGAGCACACTCAGACAAAGCTGGTTCCTCACCTTGGCATCTTGCTGCACTGAGGAAGCATTGAATTTCACTACCCTTGTGCCACAAAGCCTACATCCCACCAGGCACCTCTGAAATAGCCCTATGATTCAGAGAGCCCAGCAGCAGCAGCCCTAAAAGCTTTGTGAATGATACCCTAGCACATGCCTCTGAGGAAGCCCTCTAAGCCTCCCCTCACCCTCTGTGGATGGAAGTAATGACTCACCGTGAAGCAGAAGGCACTGTTTGTTTGGATTCACCTCCTGGATGCTCTTTAGTGTGAAGTGCTTAGAATGGACCAAGTTGCCTTATGTACTGAAGCTCTCTGAAATCATAGTCCTTTTTTTCTGTATGCTGTACATCCTCTTTGCTTCTCTGTCAGTGTCACTAAACTCAGCATTACCATTTCAGCCTCATTTCCCATGGAAGCAAGGTGTCTGCTTGGCCTCTTTGGGCACCCCCTCTCTCACTTGGGCTGGTCCGGTGACTTTTTACCTTGTTAGTTTATTTGAGTTAAAGCTGGCAGAAGAATAGGGGTCACAAAAGTAATTAACATCCTTAATTAAGTAATTAAGTTTCATAAAATAATTCTTTTGAGATAGAAGAAAGTGGGGCTGCATGTCTGCTGGTTCAACTCAGGAACTTGCTAGTTTCTGCTAGAAGACATCAGATCTATGATGTAGCCAGATTATCATCAGGAAGAGGACTGCAGAGGGAAAGCAGAGGAGCTTGTGTAGGTGTGCACTGAAAGAACAGGAAATCTTAATACCATTCAGTTAAAAGATTTGATCTGTTGTGGGAGAAGTCCATAGGAGACTGCATTTGATGAGATGTGTCACTCAGGGCACTTGATTTACCCCTTTCCTCTCCTGCCACCCCCTGGGAAATGTCTGGTTTTCTTCCAACAATTCTGTATTTTCAGTGGGAGTGCAAAGAACGCTGGATAAAAACTTCTTGTAATGTAAGAGAGTGTTAGAGAAAACCCTGGTGAAAGGCAAACACTGAGGGTTTATGTGTTTCCTTACACTGCGGATACATTTCCTTTAAACAATTATACAGCAAATATATTTGACTGTAGGTGGTGGATCCTGGCATGATTTTGCTGCAAGTGTCTCCCATGTGCAGTGATCCTCGGAGCCCGCACTAAGGGGCAGGATGCGTGTGCTGGTGTGGAGCGTGGGTCCCCATCAAGCCCTGCTGTCGGACCAGAGGATGGATTTCCTCCCAGTGGAAGCTCCACCGTCCTTGGCAGGGTCCCTTCTGCTGGCTTCAGCAGCTGCTTCCACCGGTGTGGTCCCCAAATCCCCGGGGGCTCCGAGCTGTCAGGCAGCTCCTTAACCGCGGGGGGTGGCTGAGGATGAGCGAGGCTCCGGCTGCCACTCCCCGATGAGCCGGTCCGTGCCCGCTGGCCCCTGCCCACCGCGGGGATGGGAGCCGGGCTGTTGCGTCACCCTCTCCGGGCGCCCCGGCTCCCCGTGCCAGGGCATTCCTGCGGCTGAGTCACGGCCCGGCTGCCACCCCGCTCCCACCGCGCTCGCTCGAGGGTGCTGCAGGCTGCCAGCGGCTGCCCAGGCGTGTGGAGCTGCCGGCCTTCCCAGTGCCTTTCCAATGCCTTCCCAATGCCTTCCCAGTGCCTTCCCAATGCCTTCCCAACGCCTTCCCAGTGCCTTCCCAATGCCTTCCCAACGGCTTCCCGGCCTCCACCCGCACTCCAGGGATCTTCCCTGCCAACCCCACGCTGCGCTGAGGAGACACAGCCGTAAGAAGTGGGGTAAGATTTCCCCTAGCTGCGATGCCAGCTTGAGTGCTGTGATACTTCAGTCGGTTTAAGCAGCCCCTTTCCCTGCCAAGTGGAGCTGCTTTTCTGACTGTGCAGGGATGCAGCTGAAGAAAAGCCTGTTTTCGTTCCCTTGGAACGCTGTTCAGCTGTGCGCATTCCCTGGCGAAGTTCACCTCCCGGCCGTCCGCCAGGCTAGCAGGCAGAGGGAGGCAGGAGGAAGCAGCAGCAGCGGCAGCAGCAGCAGGAGCAGCAGCAGCAGCAGCGTGAGGCCGGCCTGGGCAGCACGGACGCTCGAGGAGCAGCAGCCGCATGCTCTTCGAGCAGGGTGGAATTCCCCCCTCTCCCCCCCGCGCTGTGCTGGTAAGTCACACGTGCCGGTGAATCATAACGCCGGGCAGCAGCGGGGCTGTCATTGCTCAGTGGGCAATAAAAGAGATTTAATTAAAACGTTATGTCTTGAAATGACTTCATGTTAGGGGTGGTGTTTGAGCACAACAAAAAAGGAAATAAAAGCTCCTCCAATGAGAGAAACGTGGAAACTGACAGCAGAAACGTGGTCAAACAGAACAGAAATTCCCCTGAATTCTAAAATACAGGAAACTCTGCTCAGCCTTGTTAATACAAACAGGAGATAAAAGTTACATGTAACTAACTGGCATGTATTCGACATTCACAAAGGTTTGCGCATTCATGGCACTAGTAAAGTAACTACCATTTACCCTGCTACCCTTCATGAATTCCTGTGTGCCCTGCAAAGTCCATTTTCCCCGTGAGCAGTTACTTCCCAAGTCTCTCTTCTTGCTGCCTCTTGTTCACAGCTTGTTCACAACTGAGATAAATTTACAGCATAACCTCGGGTAAGGAGGATTTATCAGATCAGCCACTGACTATAGTGGTTGTTCTATTTATTCACAGGTTTTTTTCCCCAGACAACTTTCACTTCCAAGCTGAAGACTATTTATTGTTCTCTTCACCGTTTTTCACCTGAAGCATTTTTATTTCAAGGTCTCAAAGCTCTTCATTAACACTATTAATGAGGTGTCTCTGCCTGGTCAGTATTATTTCCCCCAGTGGATGGGTTGCCTGGGGTCATCCAGGAAGGCTGCGGTGAGCCCTGGTGCCAGGCAGGGAGGCTTGGATCCCATCCCTGAGTGGCACCCCAGACCATCCCTCCTCCTAGGGAAGGAAATGTAGGCCAGGCAGAACAATTATTTTCTTGAAGCCTCTGTTTCAAGCAAAGTCATCCTTTCCTTCTCATAAGCATCCTCCGACAAGGGCAGGTGTGAGGACTTTGATGTTAGCTATCTCCCTACTACTGATATGTCAGTATATAGCCCTGCTATATAGCAGATGTGGATGCTATTTGGTAAGTCCTACCTAAAGAGAGAAAATGTAAAAAGCAGAACCACTTTCTGGGAGCACAAAAGTTGCTGTGCATCACAGAGTAATGTTTATTACAGTGAAACGGCAAGAAAGGAACCAAAGTGACCTTCAGAAAACCAGGCATCTGTGGCTGACCTATACGCTGGGTAAGTGGATTAAGGGGAGAGCTGCCAGAGCACTTTGGAAGAATGGGCTGTAATAGTAAACAAGATAAAGATTATATCATTTGATTATTCTAATAAAAGACCAGAAATGTTCTTCAGGCAGCCAAAACGCAACAGCACAATGTGCTGGATGTATCAGTCACGTGGAAAAAGCTCTTCTGGATAATCCATTCCCTTTGGGTTCTTGTTCTGTATACATGACTTTTTCATGCAAAATGAACTATTGGCAGAGTCCCCTAAAAGTGAGAATCTCTTACAGGAATAGCATGCCAGTATGAAACCAGTTTGAAGAAAACCCAAACTGTTCTCTGGCATTGCCAGTGTGTTTCCAGCTGAACTGCACCGTTTGTAGCTTGAAACACATTCTCCCCCTGCCTGTGTCTGCAGAAGGAGCTGCTGCACAGGGGAGGTAATGCGCCTTCCCACGCCTGGGAGCTCCTGCCAGTACCTTCCCCAGCCCACGGCATCCACTCACGGCTTCAGAGGAATCCTTGCACTCCTCATACACCATCCTGGTGCTGTTCAAGGGCACACACACCAGCCACACGGAGGAGATGCTGTTAATGGTTCTGCTGGTTTCTGTCAGGAGTTCCTAGTGCAGCTATAAAGCTGGGGTGCCAAGGTTAGCAGGGATGTTCATCAATGCGAGGGCTCCAGGAGGTGCTTCTTCAATAGCAATTGCACCCCTTGCTGGCCTCTTCGTGTTCATGGCAAAAATGCCCTGCCTTTGCCCCCAGAAGAAAGTTGTCTGTTACTACAGTGGGTGTGCAGCACTGTCGTGCACCTTGCTTGAGCCCTGCATCTCTTCCTGCTGCAGGTTCCTGAAAACTTGTCCAGCCATAGAGCAGGGATTCCTCTCCAGGGAGGAGCAGGAGAGCTGGAAGGGGTGATGAACGGCTTCAGCCTGGTTCGCAGGAGAACGACTGCCAACAGTTAGGATGTGGTTGGACATCTCAGCAGATGACACGGTTTAAACTGGTGTCCCTCCAGGGAAAGGTGGCAATGGTTTCAGAAAGCCCTTTCCCTCTGGACAGATACATGCGGACCTTCAGGATGCTGGGGCGAGCTGGCACATAAGGAATATAATGATTCAACTTTGTTACATTCTTCTTTACAGAAGAGCCTCCCCAAAATGATCCCACTGGGGTTCCTGGTGGGACAAGGAATCCTTGTTTTCCTGTGGCTAGACAAGTGCAGAGCAGCAATGTACACAGATTGTGCACAGATTTTGGGCACTTATCCTAAGTCTTGCAGCCTTGGCTGAGTTTGCTACTAACTTTTCATAGCTCCATGCTTCCCCTCCCACTGGGGTTGTGTTGTCTTGCATTGGAATGAGGTCCTTGTCAAATGGGCTGTTTCTAATCATGATCAGCACTTCTGTGCCATTGTAGGTCTGATTTAAGGAGACATCTTTGCCACACATAAAAATAATCGCCAGGAAGGGAACAAATCCTCTCCAGGAGATGGAGGAAGCCATCACAAAAGTGCCAAGACAGGAGAGATTAATTCATACGGCCTGCTTAGATTGGAAGTTGCAAAGTCCAGACAAAAAGGAGCATAGACCCTTCTGGTTCTGAAGTTTCAATACTATTAAAATTACTCCAAACAGCCCTAGTACCCATTTTGCAGCATCACATCTGAATGGAAGGAAATTCTGTCTGCTGAAGGTTGAACCCAAGGACTGACATAAGAAACCTCTTAGAGATGGACAACTGTGGAAACAAAAGACGCACTAGCTAAACCTACACAAGCATTGCGAAGCCCCCTCGCAAAGCATCTTGCTTAGAAATTTGATCTCGCCTTTTAAAACTGCTACGTTTTTCTTCTTCAGATAGCAATCTAAAAATACAGCACTAGCTAAGCCCAACATGCTAAATACATGAGTTGACATCACTTGCTGGTGGTTGAGGATGGGCTTTAGGATGACGGGGCCACAGGAATATTTATAACCCTTCCTGGATTGCCGGACCTGTCAGTCAGTGCGAAAGTGTCCTCTGGTGACAGCAGCACGGTTGAGCGGTGCCAGCACTGCAGGGCCGAGCATGTGACTGATGGTGGGATCTGCACTGGAATGCTTGTGAAAGGCAGCTATGAATCCCTGATCCCACAGGCAAATCCCCATGCTGCTGAGAATCAGGTGCAGAACTGATCCAAACCCCAAATGTTTCAGCATCCTGACTCACGGTTCTGCTGTTTCAAACACAGGATGCACAGCAGCCAAGCCACAGCACAGCCTGTCTCTTCAGGGTCCTTTCCTCCCCAAACTAATTTCATCTGTAAGGTGCTTGGAGAATGAAAATTGGAAAGGACATAGATTATTATATATGTTGTTATAGGACTGTTAACCTAGGAAATACCTGTATAAAGCCTAAAGAAACTGGTAAGCTAAGAACAGCAAACTGACAAAACTCTAGTTGGACCATGTGTCACCATTGCAGAGCAGGAATATCCTCTACGAGACAACTGTTGTTACAAGGGAAACGATGGCACAAGCGTGCCATTTTCTGCTCCTCCCCGGGGCACTGTTAAGCCCAGCTGCACACTGTGCCAGAGTAACTGTGCAGCGACACGGTGCTAGTGCAGCAGCACTCCGCTGCTCGGATAAAGACCATTGCTTCTGTGGTTCGTTGAAACAAGCCTGAGAAAGGAAAGGTGAGCAGCTGGGAGGAGAGTAAGTGAAAGATGATCTTCCGTGGGCAGTGGCTGTGAAGAGTCTGTCAGCACCTACATCCTTGTAGGAAACATGGCCCAATTGAACATTTCTATCATCAAACGCAAGTGACCTGAACAGCTGGATGCACCCTGCGAGCAGGGGGGAGGGCGCAGGCTCAGCCCCAGGCTTGCTGCCTTCTCCCCTTCCAGCAGAGGCTGGGGGGAGCTCACCTGGGGCTTCTCCCAGAGCTTCTCCTCCAGTACGCTCTTCTGTGTGCCCAGAAATATGTATTCTACCTTCTTCTTTCATACATAAAAACTGTTAAAGGTGGAGTTGCACCTGAAAGAAGTGATGTAAAATCAGTTTTAGCCATTTTATAGAAAGGAGCACCACAAACCCAGGAAACCAATAGATTGTGGTAGAGAAACAAACCCCAAGTTGGCCTCAGTGCACTTTTCGGGAAACATAAGCGGCCTTCTGCCACTATGACCATGCCAGGTGTAGTCTGTACTGATGCTGAACATTTTAATGCACTCCAAGTATTAAAAAGTATTGGTTTGGAAAAGTGTTTGCCAGAACGCAGCTGCAGATGATGGAGTGCTTAGTCAGGTGTGTTTGATTACTTAGGAAGAATAATCCCCAGTTTAAGCACAACCCCAGCCCCACATTGTCACTAAAGCTAGGGCGAGGGGACGCTGCTGGGAGCATGGAAGCAGGAGAACACTGGGCTTTGCTCCTAGCACCACTCGTGGTCTGAGTAAATCACAGTTCCAGTGGCACTTTCCCCGGTACCGGAGATAAACCTTGAATAAAGTACAGCATTAATGATAAGCATTGTTTAATAGACGGGCTTACAGCAGTTAAACATACAAAACTTCACACAAGTATACACACATAAACCCACAAACACATTTTAGGAATGTTGCTATTTCAGCATCCCTCTTAGGCAACAGATGGGAAACAAGGTGATGGCTTTACACACCTGTCTTTATAATTCTTTTCATTTACAGCCCAAGTCATTTCACCTTTTGCACTGGACTTAATCCAAACATTTTCAAACCTGAGTGCCCCAACCCAGGAAACTTTCTTATTGGTAGTAACTAGAGATTCTCCAAGAGGGGTTGTTACACAGGCCCGATAGATACATACAACTGAGCTCTTAAAGGCAAAGTGTTGCTAGGGTGCTGTTTTGAGGCACCAAATTAAGGGAAGTACACTGCTTGTTGAAGGGCAGGTGGGAGGAAGAATACATCATGTGGTCCTGATGGCAGCAGACTGAGAAACCTCAGAACATCCCCTCACAGCAAGCTGGGTAAAGCACAAGGAGCACCTCTGCAGAGCCAGACCCAGAAGTCACTGCTGTGGCAATGAGACTGCCTATAGTCATCCAGACACCAGCAGTTTCTTCAGAGTGAAATGGCTCTCTCAGGGTAGAAAGAGTTCTTGTTAGCCTCAGGAAGCATTAGCTGGAACTGGCGCTGTTACGACAGTGATCCACACGAGGAAACATGACCAGGCCAAGGTATTATTCATTTGAATGTACACAGATAAAACAAGATTACCAGTCCAGCAGCAGCATGGCGATGGGCAGGACGCTGCCATGGTGTGGTGTCCACAGAGATCTGCTCCCTGCACTCATCCCTAGCACAATCTCCACTTCTGGACTGTGCTTGTTCCATGGATGGATGGTTGTGGGGTAGCTGGCAACCGTTGGGCTGTTCAGGGTCTGTCAATCTCTTCCTCCTTGTAATTACACATGTAAATTCAGGTTGGTTTTCAGTGTCCCTATTTGCTAAGAACATCTTCCTTTGCTGCTAATACTAACATTTATGTGCTCTCTCCTACGATAGTGAAAACTTCACCTTCCACACAAGAGCCATCCAGCGCTTGGGTGCTGGCCACAGCCCAAACCCCAGAGAGCACTGGCTCACATCTGCCATGCACTCTGCCAGCCCAAAGCAGCTCAAGCTTTCCAGCATTGTTAAGGTTTCCAGAAGCTAAGCTTCCAGCAAGCAAATATGACACTGAATATGCCAGCCAAGGTGGTCACCTGCATCTGAATACAACTTTGGTTCTCTGGTGCTGCTGGCTGATACCCAAGCATGAACAGCCAGCATTGGCTTGATGCAATCAATCACCAAACAAGGCTGCATGCAGCCTTCTCCTCCTGACCTCACCCTCCTTGGGTAGGAAAGGCAGCTTCCAGTAAGAGCAGCCACTGCAGAGATTTGTCTTCTGCATCTTCATCAGCCTGTGGTGGGCAGGAGGTGAGCAAGTTGTATTTGAGGAAACACTGAGATTTGCTTGAAGAGAGAGTCCTTTGCATTGGAGCCCGATTCCTCCAAAGGACCTGGCCCCATAGTTATGAGAGAGTTACATACAAAACCCGTCAGAAGTGGCCCAGGGTGGTTACCCTCTAATTCCTAGCCCTGACGTGAATGAAAGGGGCTGAATTTGCACAACAGGAAAACCAGCAGGTATAGCAGCCTCTGGGTACCAGCCAGGGCAAGATACATTGGAGCTGCCAAGAAGGGAAAGACTTTCACTATTGGATCTTGTGAAAATGCTGCTTGGAGGACAGGCACTGGACTTGGAGCCTGTTTTCCTGCAGTGTCTGGTACAGCCTGATTAGTTGCAGCTCCGAATCGGAGACAAAGCCGTTGACCCTATCCTTTTCTGCACCTTTGTGAGACTTTGGCTTGGAGCCCTCTGCAGATACTGCACAACACTTTGTCTGGTGGTAACAGCACATGACATGGCTGGTCATGGTATGACGCAAGTTTGTTTTGGTGGAAAGGTGGACATGGAGCACAACTATGCCATGATTATGACCAGGAAGGAGATATTAAGCAATTCCCCTTTTTCCAAAGGGATATGCCTGGGGGAAATAAACAGCCACAGAAACACATCTTGAGGTAACTCAGAGGAAACATAGCTGAAGTCTGAAAATGCTGACTCAGGCAATCTACTACCAGGAACCAAAGGCTCAGCCCATGCTCTGTGAGCACCACTGAAGCCGAGGGCATCTCCATTGCACATGCAGCATACATTTAAACATAGCTAATCAAAGGAGAAGTGGCCACTTCCTGATTTCACCTTCAGTGTGTTTAAGTAAGGCATTAGGCTTGCAAACCTCATGACAAATTGCTAATGTAGTTCATGGCACAAGCATACAAACAGCACATCACAAGCAGAGAGCTGGGCTAAACTGTTCTCACCGGCTCTGCCTAAACTCAGACTTACCATGGTGCTGGTTGAGGGGAAGCTTTCAAAGGAAATAATCTTGGTGGAAGAGCAATAAGAATGAACAGCTGGGAGGTTGGGGACAGTAACCATTTAAATTGCATCTGCCACAGATGGACTTGCTCAGCCCGCAGTACTCCCCCCACGTGAAGTATTCACATGTAAGTCAATGGGGACTATTCATGTGAACAAGAACTCGCACAAGTGTCTGTGCAGCCTGCTAGTCAGGATGTTCACATCCTCTTCGGACTAGACAGATGCAGGGATATCAAATATCACCTACACCATGCAAAGAGTCTTCTGCTGCTCACATTCCTTGTGGTGTTTGGTGTTCTTTGTGGTGGGAACAAGAAACACATCTTTGGACAGGAGAGATGTCAGCTCTGAACAAGGGAAGGCTCGCACAGAAACTCTGAAGTACCAACAGATATTTCTAAACAATATCCCCACTGTTCTCACAGCCTTAAGATTATTTTAGGTTTGTTCTTTTTAAGAAAACATCCCCACCCAAATCCAGCATTTCAACCTGATCAGTCTCCTATGTGTTCCCATCCACTCCCTAAGCTCAAGGGAATGCCCATTCTAGCCACTTCTTACTACCCCCAAACTTCTGATCCATGCCATTTTTTCAGTGTGGCATACCTTCAGGTGGCAAAACTGATTTTAAAGGGTCTTAAAGGTATTGACTCAAACCAAGTTTAATACATTTAAATTAATAAATACTGTGTTCAAGAAGAGCAAGCAGTTTAAAGAAGGTGCTGGTCAGCTAAACAAAGCTATGAGGTTTTACACTCTTAGGATAAAGATCCTAATTAAATAACTATACAACTTATGCACATACTTCTTACATTACTCCTTACATGTTGGTGAACATTTGCATCACTCAGAGACCAGGTGTCACAGTGGCTGCAGTTGCTGAAGATGCTGACTGGGGTACTCACATGGAAACCAAGTTCTGCCAACTGCCGTGTTCTCTCCAGCAGCCTTTCCTGCTAGGTTAATGGGGAAGGTGGTGCAACAGTGTAATGCAGAAGGAAATGCCAGTAAGCTCAGAATACTTGGAAAAATGTGTCATTTTTATTTGTGCACTTCCAAAGTTGTACGTAAAAACTTATAGTACAGTCCCGTAAAATTTACTCATTGCTAGAAGAACTGCCAGGGCCATGGGCAGGTGTTTATTGATTGATCATAAAGTTAGAGGGGAATAAACAAACAAAAAAAAACCCAGAAAAAAAAATTAAAAAAGTTATGGAACTCCTCCTTTTTTTTTTGATTTTTTTTTTGTTTTTAATCCCCAAGTACAAATTTTATAAATACAAAACAAATTCACAAATTACTTTGAATGCTAAATAAATATCTACTTAATAAACTCAGACTGAATACCTCCAGCCAGCACTGGTACAGTACTTAGAAAGATATGCAGTTGTACTCATTCATGTGTAGTGTTGAGAAGATATGCTCAAAGAAGTTTCAAACACACACACACACACACAGTTTCCTCAACTGTGCTACAGCAGAAGATTTTATCTGAGTTGATAAAGCCCTCCATACCACAGCTCCTACAAAATCTAGAGGATGAAACAAGGTCATTTTGTGCAGGAAAAAAAACAATGTTCTTCTGGAAGATATTTGGACACATGAATGTATTAAAAATGTACAAAACCTCTGTAAACCAGTACTGTATCCAGTACATCTATCAAAATTATCAGACACTGAATAAAACTGTAGCAAAGGTAATCTTTCCTACGTTCTCCTGAGTGCTTAATATTACATTGAGAATATAGTGCAGGCCACACTTCAAGGTGGTTAAACAGTTGTTATTGCTTTATACAGGTATGACGACTGCGTGATTTAAGATTTAACATTTCATTTTAATGAACATAGCAGATTCCTCAAAAAAAAAATCCTTTGGAAGGTAGAGGTTAGATTCGTGACTTCTTCGCTGCAGGAGCGGCATGGTCCACATTACCAGATGTGATTGGAAGTCCAAGCTTTTGAGCCTGAATGTGGAAGAAAGCTTGAAGTCTAGTTCCAGCTTTTGCTTCACTTGTGTTACGAGGGTTGTATTCAAAGCAGTTTGAAAACATCAGCTCAATGTCTTCAATGAATTCCGCTAGGAAATAAAAAGTAAATCACCTGAGCATGTCTCGGAGCAGTACGAAAGCAGTATGACCCCACCGAATCACTACAGTGATCCTACAGTCACAATACAAAAATGTCTTTGCATGTGTCAAGAGTCTATCATGATATTAGTGCCATGTAAACATTCTTGACATTTCTCTAATTATCAATAAAAACTACAAATCCAGCAGTAACAACAGGACCTTTTCTAAATATTTCAGTGCCACTCACTGACATCAAAGGCTTGAGAAATTACCAGCAGTTCCTCAGCTGCTCATTTCTTACCTATCTGTACCTCATGCATCTCGGAGTAAAAGAACTGTTCAACAAATCTTATCTTAAAACATTAGTAAATGCTCTTTCAAAAAAAAAAAAATCCAAACAAAAAAACAACAAAACCAAAACACACCAGGAAGCCCCAAACCAAACAATTTCAGCTTCCTAATCCTCTATTTTATGACAAGAATTTCTTTTAAAGTGAGAGAAGAGGGTTCATTACCTCTTTCAATCAGTAATACTTACATGCTAACTTGTATTCACATTTATTCACTTTTTCACGGATAATATTTAAGGCAATAGGTTTTTTGATGATATCATAGTAGTCTGGTACCTAAAAAAAAAATAAAAAAATTTCCATAGACAAATGGAAGCTTAAAATTCTACCTATAAACAAATGATGTATTAGCAAAAGCATTTTGGTTTTGCTTTTAAACAGAGGTGTCACAAGCAACCACCTCCATCTCCTGAATGGAATGTTAGTTTTCAGGTATTGCATCTTCATTTCTGTATCATTCAAGTAGTAGACCACAGCAAATATTAGCCAGTGAATAAATCTATCCCTAAATACCCTGTGAACAACTGTAAGAAAACTGCATGAACAGATAAGCATTACAGTGTTTCCATCTGTCAAGTGCAAAATGATTTCCAAGATTTAAGAACCTTTAGTTTTCCTGCAATGTACTACAATATTAAAAGCTCCTCAGTCATGAGTAATGACCATTTTCACTCCACTACTGTTCACTGTCTTATAGGAGATGTGAAATCCTGATGCTCCATTTAGTTGTGTTGAACAGGAAGCAGCAAACCTTTCTGTAGCTAGAACACAGTATTCAAGTACCAGAAAGAAACAGTGTTTATGTGATGAAAGTGAGGGAGGAAAAGAATTGCCTAGCTGACCATTTGGACCACAGATTTTTAATTCCAGGTTAAGTACCAAGCTTAGGCTGAGTGTCTCATTCGCAGAGCAGGGCAGGGGAGTAAAAGAAAAGGATATCTGATCCAAATGTGACTCCTCCCCCCAAGAAAAGATACCCACATGCACCATCATATATGTTTTTAAACCAAGGTCTTGTTTATGGCCTGTAACTTTACTATATGAAGTGCAACCTGCAAATGAACCTAAAGAAAGAATTAGTAGAGATACAGAATTAGATTGCCACATTTTACCTTCCTTTCCCTTTAGAAATGCAGTTCACATGAGGACTAAAAAGAGAGTTTTCTGGCTTGCTGTGCACTGAACACTCAGTTTATTCTTTACATTGTCTTAAAGGCAACAAAAAATTAAACCAGAATTTCTGTCATGATGAAAATCTGAACTACTCAGGAATAGATTTTCCTTTCCAAACTATACAGAGACTGTCCCTTCGTGACTGATTCAGGCAAAGAGTAACACACTGGATTTTAGCAGTTTCTTTTTAGAATCAAAACTAAGTTGAATTCTCTATCCCTCCTTACATTCACCAGATTCTTGCACTATCCAACGTAATTACAGTACATGAGTAGGCAGACATGAGTCTCTTATTTCATTCAGGATTCTTCTCGTCCTCCTCTGCACTTATATCTTTCATTCACATTTGAACATCATTCTTTTTGTCCAGATACATTAATCCTTCCGGCTAGCTGTGACTCTGAACTCAGTTTCAAGTCTTCATTTAACAGCTATCACTGTTAACAGAGCACTTGAACACTGAGCTCTAGATACTGCACGAATGTCTGTGCAGAGTTGCTCCAGAGGCCTCAGAGAGAACAGGCACTTGGTTAGGGTATGACAGTTCCAACAGACAAACCTTTGCCACCTGCAGAAAAGCAGATGTGCCTTGGGAACTTTTACAGTAATACAAACCTCTAAAGCGGCGCTTACTTTGGGTACCTACTTACCATCAAGTATTTTAAAAGCTAAGCTAGAAGAAAATAATTAAGAACTAAGCTAAGAAATTCCCTGGTTTACTGCATTATAGTTAACATCAGAGCAAAGCTGTTCCTATCTTGTTATATTACTGCAGGTCTGTTCTCAAACATACCTTTGTGTAAATTGAAGGTTACTCCAAATAATTAATTAATCAACATAAATATACTTTTAGCAGTCCCATGCTCAACATTTTTTTCCCTTCAAATCAAGGCATTTAGTATTTTTAAATGCCTGACAAGCTTACTTTAAAATTTCCCAACGACATGTCAATTGTAGAAGTTATTTCTAGCACCATATTTTAGCTGAAATGCAAGCATTCTCCTGAATCACATTGCTTACCTGTATCCCCCTGTTTGAGCAAGACTATAAATTCCCAAATTTTTACTGGCAGCAAATATGATTCTCAACCATTATCATCATTCCTCTCTACAGTTCTATCAGTTACCTGGATTTTGGAAACCAGTTTCATGAAAGGCCAGCTGTCATCATGTCGTACCAGTTCCACTACGAGTTGTTCGAAAGCTGAGAGTTCATGGACTCCCCCTTGACGTCCTGAACTTCTTCTGTTCAATGAGGTTTGAGGAGATGATTCTGGAAAAAAAAAAACCCACCCCCCCAGATAAAAATAAAAACCTGATAAGAATAAAGTTTCAAAAAGTAGTAAAACACCTTCTTGGGTAATAAACTTGTAGTTTCAGGACAAAACTCATGTAGTTTGTCTTCAGGTATTAACTATACTACAGCCTTGTTATTAACCACTAAATGTCTCTCTTGCAGCACAAAATGCAAAGTACCAGGACTTAGCTGGGTCCCTCCTCCATTCTCCTGCATCACATTCATTTTGGAAAGGATTTTTTTCCACTGATTTCAATTTTAAGACAATTTGTTACACACTGAAAGAAAAGCCCTATTAGAGAAAAACAGAATAAGCTGCCTGCTCATAACTTTTGCTTCCACAAAACCTCTATTCAGAGTGGTTTTATCTGCTTTCAAGAGTAGTCAGCAGGGTGGTTAGAGGATAAGCCCAGAAACTCCCAATGGTGAAGGGCAGAAATGGCACAAAATACAAGGCCGCCACACTGGAGTGCAAGCTCTTTCACACTCTTCAGTCTCACATTGGGGCCTTTCTGTTTTTAAAAGGTTATTGTAGCTTTCCAAGTATTCCCCTACTATCACATACTTGTTATTAGCTTAACAAGCAAGAACACTGTTAGCCCTATACAAGATAGAAGACATTTTTCTTCTGGCAGCAGCTTCTTGTGGTTTGTATATATTCCAGATTTCGCTACCTTGCCTACATCTGTGTTCTGCACTGTTTAACAACACAAAAACATAAAAGTTATAAGTAAGCATTTACATTTTTAAGGGTTAAGGCATAAATATAACTTTCACATTTTCTATCCACTTATTAGCAATTGCTCCATATTGTTAGCAAATATGAACCTTCAAATACAGGTATGATAAATCTCCTTGGCAATTTAAGTATTTGTTCTTTAGATGACTGAATTTTTCTTTTCGAGGTTTATTTCTGTCATGGCAAAAGAAGGGATCTGCCTTGTTGGAAGAGGTAAAACTGCCTTCAAGCATCATTTCTAGTCTCCTGGCTCTACCACACAAGTATTTTCACAAGGAACAGAACATGGTTTTCGTTCTGGGAAACAAATTTCTCTAACCTGTGGATTGTCGTTTCCTGCCTCTTCTCTTGGGTTCAGTAACAGGAAGAGAAAGCTTTGAAGTAGAAACTGGATACTTCCGAAGCCGCTCAGTTGGGTCTACGGTATCAACAATTCTAAATCCAAGTGAATTGGAAGAGCTGTTTTCCAGTGTGTTATCAGCATTCTTTCTTCCTCTTCGTCTTCTTCGAGGACTGAGTAATTCCACGAATACATCTGCTTGTAATGAACTTTGGGTCTGACGAGTGGTTCGGCTATTAAGTCTTAAAGAAGGCTTTGTCACTGATGGAGGGGCTGATTTTACCTTTCTCAACCCCCTCCTGGTAACTTTAGATGAAGATTCAGTTTGCTTAGGTGTGCTTTGCTGACTCCGCGAGGCATATCTTGCCTGACGCTGGCTGTTCTGACTTGAGAATGGATTGTTGAGTTTGGCGGCTCTCATTTTTAATGGAAACTTGACCTGAGGTCTTCCTGGCTTTGATGGGCTACAAAAAGTGAACAATTATATTTATTTATCCCCAAATTCCCTATGGCTCTCTTCCCTCAGTTTTCTAATTCAGCATTTAAAAAACCCAACCATTCAAGGTTGGACTGGTAGGCAGCTGCCTTTCAAGCTGATGCAGCCATCCAGCTACCATTATCTTAAATACCGAAGTCTCTTAATCAGACACTATGCAGAGCACCTACTATAAAGAAATGCTTGGAAGTTCCATCAACCTTGCAGCTCGTGCAATAAAAATGCATTAACTGGAGCACCAGTTACTAATTTCTTTAAATCACTTGCTTGTTTCTCACAGCAACTACAAGTAACTAGGATTTTTAAACTGTATTTCCAGCTATGTAAATAAACTGCAATTGTAGAATACTCAATATAGAAGTTATGCTCTAGTCAGGATTTATAACTAATACTCAAGACTCTCCTTCCATTACAGGAAAGAAGGAAGATCCCAGAGATAAATTTACTTCTCAAGGAGATGCAAATTCTCTCCAACTATTGCATCCCAACTGTCAGAGCCACAAACAGTCTTGCTTCAATCAACAGGTTTTCTACTGTTTGAAACTCTCTTCACTTTACACTTTACATTGAAATAGTAGCTGTACAGAACTGCAGCTCTGATGGCTATCTCACCTATACATCCTAGGCTGGAATATTCATCCTGAAAAGTGAACTTAAGCCCACTGGAATTAAGTTTTGTTAATATTAAACACATCAGTAAGAGCCAAATTTCTAACAAGCTGCCATTTTTTTAAATAAACATCTTTTTCAGACTGGATTTTCAAGATATGTGCTTATGTGAACAATTACTCCACCTAATAATAAGGATATTTCTGTAAGACATCTGCTAAAGGGGTTTCCATTTACCTCATCTCTTCTTCCTCTTGAGATTCATCTTCCTCATCTTGCTCTTCTTCATAATGCTCTTCCTCACTTTGCCCCATTTCATCATAATTTGCCTCTTCTTCCCCTTCTCCTAGTCGTTCAGCAGTCTCTTCATCACTTTCCACAGAAGGTCTCTGTCTGGAGGAGAGGCGTCTAGAGCGCTGTTTTGGTCGGCACTCTGGGCAAAACCAGTCTCCTTCAGGAATGACCTAGAAGGAAAAAAAAAAGAAAAAAAAGAAAAAAAAGAAGAAAAAGAAGAAAGCATTAGTACTATGCAATTAAGTTGTACGAACTACTCAAGTTTTATGTGAAAAGGAAGCACTTCTTTTTCCTCAGATACCTTCAGCTTGGGCCTGATGCAGTAAGTATGATAGCCTCGATCGCAGCCATCACACAGCACCATGCTTTCTGCATCACCTTTCTTTCGACACACTTTACAGCGAGCATTGAGGATGGACTTTGACCAGATGACACTTCGATCCAGTGTAGACAGATGAAGGAAGACTTGGGACAAGCTGGTAGAAGAAAGAAGTGACTCTCTCCAGCGATCCAGAACTGTTTTATAGGCCCGTCCACCATCACTGGCATCTTCCATTAAAGAGGGGTATTGAAAAAAAACAAACAAAACAAAACACCAGAATGATCAAATTTGTCAAACATCCATGTTATTTTAGACTATGAGGTAAGGTTCTGATTATCAAGACAGCAGTAGTAAACTGGGATAATATGATCACCTTTGTTTATCTCCTCAATACTTGAATATTTCCCCGTTATTTTCCAAGCTGTTGATGCCATTAAGAATTTCCTGTTCAATACCACTTCAATTTCAACTTGCGCATACTTGGGACATGAGCAAGACATAAAAGTATTACTCAGATAACAACCTGGAAACCTAACAATTTGATTAAATTTATAAATGAAGATTACTTAAGATTAAAAAAGGACACTCCCAATTTACTTTCCCTTGTAGGTACATTTTGAAACCACAAAATTATTTATATTTAAATACTGTACCTAGCATTAACCAGAGACTTCGCTGGCAAAAGACAGCTTAAAGGGCTTTTCATACCTGCACTTCTCAGCATAATCTAGGAGACAATCTTTTAGCCCTCTCTCCACACCTCAATGCCCTTACTCCTGTCCTGCACTGTTCCTGTCACAAGAACCTGCATGTCTATCCAGCTAACCAGACAGGGTGACCACTGTAGTTGAAATAGTACCGTTTTCTTGGTATTTTATAAGCAATGTAGTACACATGAATCTGTGGTGCACACCTAGTGGCAAACCAAGTCAGACCTGGGATCCTAACTCAGTTAGAAATAAATGGGGGGGCAGGGGATGAGAGATTATATTGTATTTTCACAGGTTTGGTTTGCAACCCAGGCCACCAAAGCAGTCACACAAATACACATACAGGATAGTGAGGGAGGAGGTATTGAATGGGAATGAACAGCTGGGAATTACAGAATCAAATAGGCTGTTTGAGGAGCTAGAGAAACAAGAAGGTATAAATGACACCCTGCACTGCTGCTGCTGAGCAGAAAAGGTATTTCTTTCTGAATGTTGAAAGCTATTTCTTGCATTTTAAAGCAAGAAGATTTAAGGAAAGGAAGACACAATATAGTAATACTTTTGATTATGGAAATGTTCAAAGATTCCCCTTCTAGAAGGGGTAGTCCAGTTACTACTGTGTGACCTCCAGCTGATTAATGCTGCACTCCAGTATAAAATGCCACCTTGCCAGACTTGCTATAGTCACAATGGGCACAAGAATGGCATATGATTCACCTGTCAAATGATTTCTCCTCAGCAACAGGATAAGAAAACATCTAATAACAACCAAAATGAAAGAAAAAAATTAGACTAATTGCTCTCCTGGCAAGGCCTTTTTGCCTCTCATCAACTGGCTGCCAGAATTTGCCTAATCTTGCATACATCTGCACTAGCATCAAGCAGCACAAGAGGAGTGATGGGAGAAGGCAAAGGATAAGCAGGCAACACAGCTTCATAAATAACATGTAGCCACTCTTGAACTGTAAATTCAAACATGGAATCCCTAAAATTTCCTATTACTTTATCCTTAGGTTTCCTATCTGAAGTTCAGTCTACTAAGGATAGTGGTCAAGTGCAAAAGCAGCACTACAGTCTATCTTCCTGGTGTGCTTTTAAAAATCAGCAAAAAGAAATTAAATCCCCTTGTCAGGACACTAGACTAACATGAGACCCAATTCAGTTCTGCTGCAAATTTCTACTATAACTCTGGCAAAGATACTTTATCTTAAGCATATATATGGATATATATATATATATATATATATCAGATTGGCAAGCATTTCTTTTGCTGACAGTGGCAGCTTGAGCATAATTACTGGGTTTTTTAGTGGTTATTTTTAGCCTGAATTGGTTCACCAATATAGTTCATGACATAACACAACAAATATTTGCAGTGCAAAACTAAAAATGCAATACAGAGATAGAAATTACTGACCACGACCTGCTTCAGCATGTCCTGCTGCTGAAACATGCCAAACAACACCCGCTGCTTCAGATCCCAATTTGTAAAATAAGAATAACACTTTTTTCTTCCATCCATCATCTTTCTCATTTATATTGTTAACTTGGAGGGAGAAATGGCCTCTTCCTTTGTGTCTCAGCAGCTCTACACTGCGCAGTGGGATACCCCTCTGTCAGCTAAGCCCTCCAAGCCTTGCTACAATGCAAATTAAGTTGTTTGACAGATCTATGCACTCATCTATCAATAGCTATTGAGTTCAGGGAAGGGTTTCCATTTTAGTATTCCTAGAAAGGATATGCAATTGCACAATGCTGCATAGTTTCAAAAAACCTCCAAACACCCAGAGGCATTAAAGGTGTGGGGGGAAAGGATTAAGTGAACATGCAAATTTCTGTTCCAAATTGATGAAAAGAAAATACAGGTTTTTTGTGGGTGTTTTTTTTTTTTTAATCTGTGGGTTGCATTTTACTACAAATAAAACTATAAAACAAAGGGGTTTTACTATAAAACAAAGGTTTTATATTACTACCCATGTTTAAACCTTTGGTTTCAATAAAAAATTTTTCAGTTTATGTAATTGGCTACAAAATTGTTAAACAAAAAGAGTACTAGCTCACCTGCCATGTGAAACAATATTCTTAAGACATTTTTGTACAGGAGTGTTCTTGAGTATTAAAATTACATGTAATGAAATGATTTCTAAAACACAATTCACAGTTAAGAAATGCATGTAATTCATGTTACATTTAATCACCAAACTGCAGATTAGAGGCCACCTAGCAGCTCTGCAAGGCAGAAGGTGCAGTTTCTGGGGTTTCTAGATCTCCTTTTGCATTGCTATCTCCTGTGCCAGTCTTTTCTTGCTCTTCCACTTGAATATTTGGTATGCACCTCAACTCTAAACTTATCAGAATCACCAGTGAGGCTCTTGGCAGTCTGATAGAGGCTCAGAACAAAAACTGAGCAGAGAGGAGCAGCTGGTCCTTTTATTGCTGTGCTGGGTCCCTTTGTCTGCTCTGCACCCTGGAGGCCACCGGGATAAACTTGCCAGTGACTGCAATGAATTTCACTGTGCTGTCTTTAGTACTAGAGGCTGTAAACAGACTGAAAACTAAAAATTCTGAATTATGGCTCCATTCCCCTAATAGGAACTGAGCACAGTGAAGGGGGGTAGGAGGAGAGAAGGGGGAGCAGAGAGGGAAAAGAAACTCCACAGCAAAGGGAACAACTGAAATACTGATGAAGACAAAGCAGGTTCGATTTGGTTTAAAGCAGAAATGCAGGGGTACTCTTTTTACCTAGTGTTCCCCTGTATTGCTACCAAACAGAACTAGCACTTGCTTGATGTCTAGTGTTTTTATCTCAATGATAATTAAATCAGCCTAAACAGGTTGGGCTTGTCAGATTTAGCATTAGAAACAGATAGGCAGGCATTTAGTCTAGGGATGGTTCCATTAAGCAGTTGGAACAACTATTAAAAAACCCTCCTGTCAGAAAAGAAATGAGTATATGGACACAATGGACTATATAAGATCAAGCATAACAAGACAGCAAACAAACCCAAAAGCCCCACAAACCAAAACCCAGTGGTTACAAACTAGAAGTTAATTTCTATTGTCACAGTACTGCTGGCCACTTTCTAGAGGGGCCAACAGAAGAGGGTATCACAGTTCTGAGCATAAGGCAGTTCACCAGCAAGCAACAGTGTCCACTTGGTATACAAAGTTATAGTAACACTACTAACACCTCCTTGTCAAGCTAAGTAGAAAACTTTTCTTTGCCTGTTATACATACACAAGTTGCAATCTCAGAAACAGATCCTGCTGCAGGAGCATGCAAAAACACTGTTTCCAATGGGGGAGCTTAAGCTCAATATAAGATGATGCAAATTTTGCATTCTTGGTTTTTTAAACGTCTGAAACACTGGAGAGTTATATCCAGAAAGGTGTGCATTCAGAACTGCTCTTGACTGCTGAAGCGCCTAAGTTTGACAGATGCCTCTCAAATACACAGGCTTCCTTGACATTTTGCAGTCACACCTTGTGGTCACATCCCCAAGTTCCCAAGTCAGAGCACCTTTCATATAACTGCCTAGTGGTCATAAAATCAAAAGTGAATAGTTGGTTTAAGATTTCTTTGCTACAGAGCCACACAAAGCCACGGCTCCTCCAAGAGCTCTCTAATGACAAAACTAAAACCTTGCCTTCAGTCAGACTCATCTCCTGCCAAAGGCAGCTCATTACGCAAACAAAAACATGAGACACTTGGCACCAAAGGTAAAGCAAGGAAGAGGGAACATGACACCATCCCTTAATGGTTAGGACAGTAAGCCTGAGCAGAGCACACCTGGGATCCTTCCTGCTCCTTCAGCTATGCAGGTTGTTCTATATACTACTGTAAGCTTACAGCAGTACCATTCTTCAGAGCAGAAGAGATGCACAGGTATAGTACAATATACAAATATACAAGATTTAAGACATGCAAATAATATAATATTAATTTCCCTATATACTTTCTTTGTCACACAGTATAAGGCATCCAAAGGAAAACAGGATTCCCAAGTCAAAAACAAACTAGAAACCCCAGCATCATTCAAAGGGTCAGGCAAAAAGATGAACCATCATTAGATTATGGCAGAGTTCAGACCACTGGAAAAAAGATGCAGGAGGATTGCTAAATAAAAAAAAACAAAACAAAAAAACAACAAAAACCCAACACTTTATCTCAAATATTTTAGGGACATTTATCTTTTAATCCATTTCCTCTAACTCAGGATGCCCAGTTTATGGCTATAACCTACTAATAACCATTTCTTTCCCCTTAAGAGCACACTGTAGTAAACTTATAGCTGTCAGCAAGATGCTGTTGCTGAAATACCCTCAGAGAGTTTGGAAGTGCAGGCATGCACTGCACAACATATTTACAACCTGCACATGCAAAATAAATACAACAAACATTGGATGTACTGTTAATTAACTGTCTCATGCACCTGTTATAAATCTAGTCATATAGCAGGAAATAAGTCCTGTTATGCCTGGCTTAGAAAAGGCAGACATATGTGAGTTGATGACTTTGCTGAGTAACACTTTCAAACAGATGCAGTTTGAATTACTCCTTTGCTCTCCCCTTTCATCTCAATCATTTGCCACATTTCCCTCTTCCAGAGGTCATCACAATGATAATGAAATCTTGTGGAAGGAAACTCATGCCTGAGTGTCAGAAGTCTCTGGCACAAATTTAGCTCAAACTCATCTTCAGTGGCAACTGATACCCAAACACTAGACTCTGTGCAGCAGCAGCAGAGGTGCAGAAAAAGTTTTAGGTCACTGTGTCTAATGTTAATGCATCAAAACCTGCATTATGCACTTTGACTCTCACCCCCAGAGCACATCAGAGGAGTCCAAACAATGAATGTGTGTTAAAGTCAAGCTATAATCTTGCTTTAGTTTATATTTTTCTTACAACCTTCTATTTCCAAGTTTTACAGCTTAAGTTCAAAACCTGAGGATCTGAAAGTTTGTAATGTAAATCTTTACTATGTTATACCATAAATATTCTGTTACTGAGGAACAACATGATCCAGATAAACCAGACCTATATTGCTTTCACCAAAACAGTATAAAAAGGAACATACATTTTTGCTACCTAAAACCCACACAGAATAAACCCATCGTATAGCTGCATGACACATTGGCCTCACCAGTAAAGATGAATTAGAGTATTCCCCGTGAAAGTTTACTAATTTCTGTAGAAGCATTTCCCAATGATCATTATAATTGTGGGGCCACATAAACAAGATCACTGAAATGATCCAGGTTAAATATGTACATATTTAAAGAGTAAAATACGCTGTTACGTAACACATACAATTCAGGACACAGAGAATAATGAGAGAAACATTAGTATTTCCTCATTATCTAAGGCCTTATAAACTGACCAATTTTTAAATTTTAATTTTTAATTTAATGACATTTCAATATTGTACAATGATAGATGGTCATAGGTTAGTTATTTGTTCTTTTCCCAACATGTCCCTCTAAAGCATCCAGTCTTACGAGAGAAGCCACTGGGCTTGGGTGGATTTCTTTTTTGGTACAAAATCTTACACAGAATTAGAGACATACAGTTCCAATTCTGAAAGCTTACCAAGAGGTGCTTTGAGGAACCTGCGCTCAATTCCTTGTTCTATCTGAAGTAGTGCAGATGCCAAGCAGTGGACCACATTATTAACTGGCTGAGGAGTACTTGTACTTGTTGATGCAGCACTTGGAGCTTCAGTTTTTAACCCAACGAGTCTAGAATAGAAATGTAGTAAATGATCTTACTGGTTTTTTTTTAACATACTTAGAATTAAACATCACAGATACTTGTTTAAGTCTGTATCCACAGTAGATTTTTATTTTTGCTTATGTGCATGGACTATAGACTTAAACAGATACTACACAGGTGTGATATGCTATCCCAGTTCTCAAGTTTGCTTAATTAGTTAATCTAGAGAAATCATCTTTCGGTAACAAACTTAATAATTGTATTGAAGTACAAAGATTTCCAGAAGACTGGATGCAACATCCGTTGGCTAGCTCATGAGAGATTTTCATGAAGACTATAGTCTCACTAATTCTTCAGTGAAAACACATCCAGCAGTGAGATGCAGCCTTTTACAATACTCCTGAAGAAGTTCAGCTACACATACCCCACAAGTAACAAGATTCTTTAAAATAAAATAAACTAAGTAAATCCAGGAAGCAATTTTAGAACGTTAAATCAAGAATTGTTAACTTATACATTCTCATCCTTGGAGGATTCTTCTAAATTAACACTTCAAGTAAGGGGGAGGATGGGGGGGAAAGTTAGGTTTCCAATAAAACAGCCTTTTCCTGGACCAAAGACTAAGTAATAATTTTAAAGTGTAATTTTCCTGAACCACAAATATTAAGTATAGTGCAGGAGAGCAACTTGCACAAATGAAAATAAAATTCAATTTCTACTGGGGGTTTATTAAAATAAAAAAAAAAAAAACAAAAAAAAAGGCAGCTAATTAGACTGTCTGGATTCTTTATTCTGGTGAATGAGCAATGCTTTTGGTTGTCCCTGTTCTTTTTTTCCAAACTTAAAAGCTGTTCATTATATTTTGCAGTCACACACATTTTGAGAGCCTGAAAGCAAACAGAAAAAAAGCTGCACAGTTATTTACATTTCACTAGTCAGACTCCAAGGTCTTAATGAGATGTCACTAGTTCTGAGGTGGATAAAAAGCTCAGCATCAAAAGCAATCTGTCACATGATTTCAGAATCCCATAGTCTTTCTTTTAATATGCAAGACATTATTAGAGTAGACTTTATTCAGAAACTTTGACAGAGTCGGTATCAAATGGAAAAAAAATGAAGCAACAAGCTTCTGCAGCTGCATCAAACTGGCAATGGAGCAAGTGCCCAACGTAACTGAAGACAGATAAATTTCAGCTTCTTAATTAAAACAGTGGAATATTTCTATGTTGTGGCTTTCATGAGGCAAATGTCTGCAAATTGTGTCATTAATATAAAGAAGGCTGACCCTATACATTCTGCATGTAACTAGAGAACTCAGATCTAAAAGACAGTGTTGTATGAAAATACTATTTCATCAAACTGAAATAAAAAAGGGAAAACCTTAAAGAAATTTCAGTTCCTGTATCAAACAGAGCATTCAACAGTTCATCCAAAAGTACAGCTTACATAAAGTAAAAGTCTAATTCCTGTCTGAAAGAAAAACTTCACAGAATACACAAGCCAACATTCACACCCTATCAAGGTATACAATTAAATGTATTAAGTAAATTAAGGTAGAACTTTACTTCTGGAAAGTAGGTAACTTCTAAGAATTAAATATTTCAAAATCTTCAGTTTCTATAGTTTGACTTACAACACACACTGATATAGAGTCCCACATCTGTCTCAAAGAAACACCAAAACAAAGCCAACAAAACACTTATTGTAGCAACACTGTACCATTTGAGGTTTCCTCTCTTTTACTATGTTGCAGCTCACTCTTCAGAAGGACAGTTATTCATGAAGTTGTAAGATATCTCTGTTTTGCTGCAGTGCTAAAGGTTAATGCAGACCATGGCCTGTTGCACTGATGGTTCTTACTGTGACACATGAAAAGGTGCACTGGATGGTTCAACCAACAATTTATTACTATTTCTATTTCCCTTTTGAACACTCCCACTTCTTCCACAAAGTGGATTGTTACTTTTTTTTTTTGCATCCCCTCCTTCTGGTAAGCAAAACAGAATTTGCTAGATTAAATTTTCTTTGCATTTTAAACATTTTCATAATGAATTCCCATATCTCTTGTCTGACAATTAACATCCACTTTGAGCAGTGTAATATCTGAATAGAAGTAAAACTTGGTGCCTTAGTTTTACAGGGTAATAGAACAGTGTCATGTGAAAATATATGAAATTATTTTCATATAGAAATATAAATCATGTACTTTAACTAATATAAATTAACACAAAAATCTCACGTTACAACTCAAATCCTAAAAAAATACCAAAGAATTTGAGGGTAGAAACAATTTGAAAGCTGAAAAAACAGAGCACTGCTACATAACGAAGAGACATTACTTAATCACAGCTCTTACCTGTCTTTCACAATAAATTTATCTTGATCATCGGTTTCTATTTCTTCAGATTCTTCATTCACAGTTTTAATTATACCATTTTCTTTGTTTTCATCATTCAGAAACTCATACCGCCCATGTTCTAAGGCTGCTCTCCAAGCCTGTCTGTCTGTAACCTGAAGCAAACATACAAATTTGAAGTTTCTGAAGAATCAAAGGGTACAAAACTTTTAGTGCCAATTACTGTCTACACAATTTAATTATGCTCTCAGTAAAGCCCGTAATATGCAAGAGTTCTCATGTAAGTTACAGACTCGCCGGCACCACTGTGCTTCTAGTTATTCTACAATACACAAATACCTTAATAGCCCCCAGTGTTCCTTGGTAGATCCTGTCTTCAATGTCCAAAAGAAAGTCTCTAAGTCTCAGTTCAAGCTGCTTCTCTGCAGATACATGAGATCCATCATGGGCATTCTGCATCCTTCCCCGTCCTGAAGGAGGTCTGACGTCACTTTGAGGTTTGTCTGCAAGAATACCAAGCAACTTCACGTTAGTGGACATTGTTCTTTAAAGCAGCCACTGGTGGAGGGAACAACAGTAGTACAGAGCAGAACAAACTAAAAACACAGGTTCAAAACTCCCTCTTTATATGTAGTGACAGTTGCCAACATCAACATCTCCACACCAACTAAGGATTCGGATCCAACCAAGCAGAGTACAATTTTAAGGGAAGACATACAGATTAGCATCTACTCATCCCAACACACAAGATGAGAAATCCTTGTCAATTTAAAAGTAACTACTTTTTTAAAAAATATTTTCTGAACGAGTAGCTAATCAACAATAACTCTGTTGTAAGTGCAAGGAATAAAATCCATTTCAACTGACAACCCTTACTTTAGAGGAGAGCTCCTCAGTTTTCTTTCCTGCACAAATCTTTATCATGGCAACATTTAAAACAAGCTTATGCAACTGCCAGCTGCAAAAGCCAACAGAACAATATGTAATCCCCTTTAAAAACCTAACTTTAAAACAAAACAGAAAGGAAACATGACACAGGCACAGACTAGATTGACGGTCCCCTCTAATTAAAGGTTTTGGGGAAAAAAAGGAAGAAGACAGCAAGGTAATTTATTAAAAAGAGCTGATGATGGGCTATCAAGCAAAAACCCCTTCATAAAATAACTCAAAATTAATGCAAAACCTCAAAAGCCAGAAAGAGCTGAAATGATGCCCAGATCCTAAATTAGTGCTTGCGAATCTTCATAGGTGGCAAACATTCCTGTTCACAGGATCTACCTTAAATCCTAGGAATGCAATAATGAAGAGGTATGTGCAAGAACTTGGAAGTATTTAATAAAAAGTTACCATAACATTGTTGCTAAGGAAGTACAGGATTTTTTCTTGAGCAGAACTGAAACAGTAGCAATAAGCTTGCAAATAATTGATGAGAAAAAGTTAGTAGATACTGGAATAGAATCAAGTGATAGCACATATCAACTTTATTTCCATTCTCTCCTGAATTGGAACTTAAAAAGGGGGAAGGGCAGCCCATAGCCTAAGAGTGATTCTCACTTGTCCTGCAAGTTATCCGAGTGAAGGAAGTAGGGTAGCAGTTGGAGTCCACAGCAGTAAAGCTCCCTCCAAAGTACAGTTACACACCACCACTTATCACTGCTTCTTACACAGAGGAAGCGCCCTCAGCAAGTTTGCCGATGACACCAAGCTGTGTGGTTCTGTTGATATGCCGGAGGGAAGGAATGCCATCCAGAGGGACCTTGACACACTTGTGAGGTGGGCTGATGCCAACCTCATGAAGTTTAACCATGACAAGTTCAAGGTCCTACACCTGGGTCAGAGCAATGACAGGCACAGCTACAGGTTGAGCAGAGAAGAGATTCAGAGCAGCCCTACAGAGAAGGACTTGGGGGTGTTGGTTGATGAGAAAATGAACATGAGCTGGCTTCAGTGTGCACTCACAGCCCAGAAAGCCAACTGTATTCTGGGCTGCATCAAAAGAAGCATGAGCAGCAGGTCAGAGGAAGTGATCCTGCCCCTCTGCTCTGCTCTCCTGAGACCTCACTTGGAGTATTGTGTGCAGTTCTGGTGCCCTCAACATAAGAAGGACATGAAACTGTTGGAACAAGTCCAGAGGAGGGCCACGAGGATGATCAGGGGACTGGAGCACCTCCTGTATGAAGACAGGCTGAGAAAGTTGGGGCTGTTCAGCCTGGAGAAGGCTGCGTGGAGACCTCATAGCAGCCTTCCAGTGTCTGAAGGGGGCCTATAAAGATGCTGGTGAGGGACTATTCATTAGGGACTGTAGTGAATAAGACAAGGGGTAACGGGTTGAAACTTCAACAGCAGAGGTTTAGATAGGATATAAGGAAGAAATTCTCTACTGTTAAGGTGGTGAGGTATTGGAATGGGTTGCCCAGGGAGCTTGTGAATGCTCCATCCCTGGCAGTGTTCAAGGCCAGGCTGGACAAAGCCTTGGATGATATGGTTTAGTGTGAGGTGTCCCGGCCCATGGCAGGGGGGTTGGAACTAGATGATCTTGAGGTCCTTTCCAACCCTAACTATTCTGTGATTCTATGCCTCTATGAAGTGACACTGGTACTGAACCACTGCATTTGAATTTTTTTGATTTCTTTTTAAGTTCAAAGCTACTTAAAAAAGAAAAAAAAACCCCAAAAAAACCCTCAGTGGTATTCTACAATTAGCAAGAGATGAAACATCTATGGGTGTGAAAATCAAGTTGCTTGAGGGCAGAAATCAACATGAAATGCAGCACACAAAACACAGATAAAGGTGCAGCAACTAGGAACACAAGGAACCACACACATACATAAATTTATCAGAAAATTACAGAGATTTTCTCACCAAACCCCACAAACATAGCCATAAATCTCCAAATAAAGCTTAATTACTATGCAGAAACTCTGTCCCATAATAGTTTCCACTGAAATGAACTGCAGATCAGGTATGAATTTACATATGTGATGCATTCACGGCATGCCCTGGCATATACACACTCCAGCAAAACAGAACTCAGTTCTGATACAAGTAATTCTCCCCTGCCCCAACACAGCTAACATGAAGCCTTCACAGTAATTTCACATAATTTGAAACAAAATGCTGATTCTTAAACATTCCTCCCAGAGGAATTAGTATGACCCTGCAGTATGTATTCCCTTGTTCACAATAGGCCAATACAGGCTTCTGAAAGATTTTCATGCATTATAATGTTATGAAAGAGCATGTCCTACTCAGAAACCAAGGTAATAGTAATTGCCTCCCCTTGCAGTATTCCTGTCTCCAGTGTCGTATCTTGTGTCTGCTTTCATCAGACTGGAAATGAGGACATCAGATGATCAATACTATGATTTACCTTTAGCAGACAGTAATCTTTATTCCCAGTTAATCTTTTCCCAAAGCTCAAATTACTTCCTAGAGACGTTTGTTTAAAAGCCAATCCCATTTTACTAAGCAGTGAGATAACTGAAAAATTGTTGCTTTTTTTAGCATAAGCCACCAGAAAAATACCAAAGATCCATCAGAGAAAAACCAACGAAACCCCAAAATAAACCCAAATCCATTTTTCAGAGTGAAACAATTCTTAAGAATAATTCTTATCTCTTAGCAATTACAATTAAATGAGAATTGTGGGTTTCTAAAAATATTATACAGAAGTTAGAGCTGCATAAGCAAGACCAAGAATTTTTCATTTCATTTACCTGGAATATGGAATTTTTCCACAGGAAAACTGCTTAGTTGTTCATATATTCTACTTTTCTCTTGTAAAAGAGTTTCTTTTAAGGCACTCTCCCTATGTCCTCGGGAATTGAGAGCCTCTAGGAGTTGGTCCAGTTGTTCCCGAGAATTGTAAAAGCACCAACGGTTTGGTTTATATACTGGCCTTGGCACCTCTACGACAACACTGGTGTGTGAATCTTGGTCAATATTGGAGGTAGATTCAGAAGATTTCAAAGACTCTCCAGTTTTACTGAATACCTGAGGTTCATTTGTGCAAGACTGTACATTATTCTGAAAGGAAGAGGTTCGAGGCAACAACATGTCTTCTGTGAGACCGGAATAGTCCTCTTCAATAAACAATCCAGGAACAGAGGGAAAAATCCAGTAGCGTCGGTACAGACGATCACGACCCAGTGGGGTGATATTTGTGCAGGCAGTTGCATTCTGAATCTTTTCTAACAGTTCCTTCTCTTTCTTTTGTTGCTCCTGCTTTAAAGCTTCTTCATCTTCAGCAGTAAGAGGTTCACTCTTTTCACAAGCAGTCTCTTCTTGTCTTGTAAATTCTTTATATCCATTCTGCCCTCTCCTTCCTGAAAGTTAAAGGAAGAAGTATGACAGCAATGCACTTATAAATTCTTTCCTTAACCAAAAACTCAAGGAAAGAGTAGGGTTTTGAGCTGTCCCTTTGTGATTATCAAAACTCACAGTCTAAGACCATCAGATTAGTCAAGAAGCAATACTAGTTTTGTTAAAGAAAAATTCAAGCGATTATTCCCCTTCCTTTGATAAAGGGGTAGCCATCTTTAGAATACTTTCAATTTGTAGAACCTAGACCAAGTCTCATTTACTGACATGGTCATTTTTAGCACTATAACAAAGCCCAGAATTTTAAGAAAAGTATGTCACAGAAGTACTCTATTATGATAAAGTGAAATTCTAGCAATTTCATTATTGAGTGCAAACTGGTCTGGATTTAATTTATCATACTCAAAATGATAAAGTTAAACCTCACAAAGGCCTCAAGCCATACCAAAATCCCTAGATAAGAAGTTTTATCACAAACTCAGTTATGTTACCACTCCTTTTTTTTTCTCCTAATATATATCCTACTATTATGTCCCCTAAACTTACACCAGCTGAATATACTCCAGTTTACATTTTAGTTTACCAAAGAATAAGGTCCTGATAGTCATCTAGAAAAGTACATCCTATAATTGACACATGCAACAGTGAACAATGCTGTTGGCGCTCAATTTCTACCAGTTTCCAGTGTGATCTTCAGCTTTCCCAACTGCAGGAATGAAATAACAGTTATCTGTCCTCCCATCACAATGTTTCAAACATGGGCATTGAAGAATCTTGATGAGAGCATTACTTTCTCAGGCAACAGCCTGGGTTTTAGACAATGAGGAATCCAGAGATCAAGTAACAGAAGAAACTAGAGTGTGAAAGGACATATAGCCCAATGCTGTGACAACAGCTTGAAGCACTTAACAGCCCATTATGATCTTGTTTGGGAGGGTTTTTCTGGTTTTGCTTGTGGGTTTGAGGGTTTTTTCCTCTTTTTCGTTGAAAAGTTTACAATAAAGATTGATACTTTATAAAAATTTACTCTAAACCCCAAGAACTTCCCAGGTGTATGCATGTGTGTGTGCATACATGTACACAAATGAACAAATCCATTATAGTATTACCCCTTCTTCGTTTTTTGTTTGGTCCCAACTCTTCTTCATCCTCTGTCACTGTGTCTGCATCTTGCTCTTTACGTTCGACTTCTTTGCTCTCCGTACTAGTATCAAGGTCTTCCCGTTCCTCCTCCCTGACACATAAAAAATTAACCAAAAGGTGACTAAGTGACCCGCCATTAAAAGCTGAATAGAATGAAAAAAAATATACACAATATGGCACTTTCAACACAAACTGCATTTTCCTCTCAGAATTACTTAAGCTAGTAGAAGACCTACAATGCTTTAAAAAAATAATTTTAAGTCATATTATATTAAAACCCAAAAGAAACCCATTGAACTATAAATGGGAAGTTCCATATTAAAGACAAAACCTGCTCTTTGGTACTCACTCTTTCATTTAAAGAGCATTATTATCATCAGACCCTTTGCTGAGATATTTTATAAGTATAGTTCTACTGATCTCAATTTTTTTTCATTACTAAGAAAATGCTTCCTCAGCAAAATGTACACTGCTCTATAAAATGTTTATTACACATTCTTCCCCTTAGTAGCAAATATAGTGAAAAACCTAAAGAATTACATGATCATTACAGGATAATATTCCTCCCCCTCCCCCATCTGGAGTTTCAAAACATAGCACAAATCTGCCTTTGGCCCATACTTACTTTTTTCAAGCAAATATACTTAACTAACACCCTTCCTCAAACAGGTAAAGATATGCTGTTGTATTTACACTTTGCTTTTTTTTTTTTCTGGAATCAGATACAGCTGCATCTGCATGAATCTTACCATCTGAAGCCATACAACTTCATTAACAGAATAAAAAAAAATAAATCTTAGTTTTATGGAAATCACCTGGGATAGCATGGCATTTTTTAAAAAAACAAACAAAACCCACTATTTAATTTGATTTATAAACTGCCACGTGAGGTCAGTATGATGTAGCTCAGATCACACCAGTTCCACAAACTAGAATGGTCTATTAGGATGATATTCATAAATCTGAAACCAATGCAAGACAAAGTAATACAAAAAACACCCCAACATTTTGTAAATTTCTCATGTCAGTACCTTTTAATAGAATTACAAGTATAATAAAAATTAATTCATTTTAAAAATAAAAATCTTTTTCACAAAGCAATTCTAGAACACTAGGAAGAAAAGTGAAATCAACATTGATGGCTATAGACTTAAAATATACCTTCATATATGACTGAGAAAATTAAAACTAAGGAAGGAAGGTCTGGCCACATCACTAAGTGCTCTATCATATGTATCACAGTAATAGCATGTATCATACCCAACAGATACTTCTACCGCAGCATTTCTTTGCTCTTCTTCCTTCAGTTTTTCTTGTTTCTCTTTCATTTTTAACTCTTGTTCTTTTAACCTTTCTTCTTTCCTCTTACGTATCCTAATAGTAGGAAGGATAAAGAAAACCAGTTGCAATTAATCTAGTCCCTAATCTGTCTGCATCTATTTTCTTTTATACTACAGCACCATCTAAAAAAAACAACAGTAATGTGGGAAAGCACAATGCAAGGTTTCACTCCTCATTGTGAAAACCTAGGGGTCTCAGGAAATCACCACAGAACACAAACACTACTACTGGTTGTCACATACCTTTTGTAACTGCGGAATTAATCTAATTTGTAGCAATAAATTTAGCTTTCCATATCCTAGTTTTACCTTGCTGCTGCCGCCTCTCGCTCTTTGCGATGCTGCTCCGCTTTTAATTCTCTGAACTCCTGTTTTGCTTGTCGTAACACATCAACAGAGTCCTCAATGAAATCTCGAGTGGAGACGAGAGTCAGAAGTTTCCCACAGAGGGCATGAAGGATCTTCATCTTCTCTCCTAATAAAATTTAGACCACTTCATTATACAACTTATAAATAAGCCTTACACTTACACACTCCAGACTGATGATTGGCTCTCACTTGAGAAAAAAAATTAATAGTCAAGCATTTGCAGTATAAGTGTTCCAGAAGCACTTGCAAAGCAGCATTTCCTGAAAAAGATATGCTTTGCTCAGAGATGCAAGCCTTTATTTTTAATTTATTAACTTTAAGCACTGAAAGAACTACAATGCAATATTATCTTCAAAATGGAGATAAGTAACGGTAGGTAGTATTTCTTTTCTCCGTTTCCAAATAATATACAACAGACCTAAACCAGAACAGCAATAAAAAGCAGGAGTTGAATGAAACACTCAGAGATACCCTTCTGCAAGTGAAACATTTTTCTAAATGGGGTTTTAAAAAGCTACTCAGAAGTAATGAGACTGCCTAGCTCTGCAATCTCTGATCTGCTTGTAGGTGCCAGAGCATAGGGGGTGGCTGTTGCTCTAGGTGACCTCCAGAGGTCCTTTGCAATCTGGATAATTCTATGATACAGTAAATTTCAACCATTATTGATCTGAAGCAGTTACAAAACCAATCGCTTGATGAGCTATCTAATAATCTCTAATATTTATTGTCTTGTATTACCTGGCAACAAATCATACACTGAGGTACTTGAAAGTTTCTTCAAGAGACCAGGATTACTTAGTCTCAGCTCCATGCAAGCATCATCAGTAGCATCAAACCCTCCTCGTTTCTGGTAACGGTATTTTGCATTGGCTGATGTTACATCAGCGCCTGATGCTAGAATGTGAAGTCTGAGAATCTCAGAAAGAGTGCAGCTATCAAGATCCAAGTTTTTCAGATTGCAGCCTACAGTTGAGAAGAATGAACAGTTATTTTATATAGGCATTTAAATGTATATGTGTATTTAAAAATGTGCTTTAAAATACAGAGCAAATTAATAACAGCAACAAAATAAGAAGTGAAACCCACACATACCCTGATGTAACTGGGGCCATGCAGCTGCCAAAGTTGCAACTGCAGACAGTGCAGATTTTGTGGGGTCTGTATCTTCATCCAAAGCCTCTGTTAAATCTTTAAGGAAATAAACACTTTATTCTAGTGCAAATTAAGACTTATACTGTGGAGGGGAGGAAAGCAAGCTGGTTTTTTGTAAGTTGCAGACAAAGCAGGAAGAGGGCCAAATATTTACAAAAGCATCAATGTATTCAAAACTCAATTCAACATCCAAATTAAAATTTACATGTCTTTAAATGCAACTAAAAATCCAACTAAAAGATAAGGACATGCACCACATGCTATACACTGTTTTCCCTATGAGCTGTTAAAGCAACAACAGTGCACAAAACATGCAAAATGGCAACATAAAAGGCAGCAAAAACAAATCCGCAAACACGCTTGAAAGCAAAACCAACCAACAATGCAAGAAAACCTGTATTTCATTCCCTCAAATTAACTGTTATTTCCTATCATCATTCTGCTGTTTAGGAAAGGCCATCCAAACCAATCACACATTTTGATACTGGTTATCACCATTCAGTGTATACTTTTAATCTGCAACTCAGACATAGCCTTACTGTCTTGGCACAGCCTTACTGTCTTGCACAAATACAATTAATAAGGCATTACAAAGAAACCATATTTCACCAAAACAAGCATCTGCACTTCATAAGGAGCACCACACACTAGCAAATTGACCAGGAAAGCAGGGGACTGAAAGGGAGCAACAGCAAAATTCCTGTTTCTTAGACAAAAATTTCCTTAGCACTTACAGGTATTTCTCCAGAGGGCTGGCAGATTTTTTTCAGTGTTGTATGCGGTTTCATCAATTTCACTTTATTCAGATCCAAATCATTAAGCAGTTATGTAGCCACCAAGTCAGTAAAGAGCCACAAACCCAAACTAAGACTACATAAAAAGCAAATCCACAAGAGTATCATTGATGTTTGACAACTGTCACCCAGTCACTGCAAAAGTAACCTGTGCACCTTGCCTTTCACTCTATCTGTATAACACAGTCTGAGAAAGTACTGCACACACCAAAACCCATAGTGTTTGCTGTTGCAGAAAAACTGTCAGTACAAAATTGCAGTGAGCAAACATGCTGACTACTACTAGTTTGGTTATCCAGAATTATAAAGCCAAGAACATGTAATTCTTTTACAGGAAAGAAGATGTCTAAAGGTGACAAGCCATGAAAGTTCCAAGGCAAGTACCAGATAAAGTGTCCTTTCCACAGCTCTGCTAAATTGGAACCAGAAGATTTTTTGCAATCGCCAGCCCCATATCATCAAATTAAAACATGGAAGTTACAATTTTTCTGATCAGTCCTATGAGTAGTAAAGAAATCAATCAACTATTCTATGATTACCTGATAATGGGATCCTTGCTTATATTGCCCACGCAATATTCTAAGTAGTTAAAAGATACCATTTAATTGCTAAATGCAACAGTAATTAATATTCAGTTTAAATTTCTTAACACCATATCAAATCTGTAATTTTATTCAATTAAAAAGAGCAGACTCCACTGCTGAAGATACTGCCCGTATTTTATACAAAGACATTTTGTAGATTGGACATAAATCTTAAGAACGAGAATATTCCTAGTTTTCAAGGAAGGAATTAAAGGAACCCCCTGTACCTCATGTATCTGTCTTACAGGGGCACCACAAGATTCACTTGCCCTCAAATGGGGAGTGCTCTGATGTTCCTATCAACTGCTAATGAGATAAAGATTAGCAGAAGGGTCAAAACTTCTCCCTAGTCAGCAAATCTGGCAGTCCATAAACACAGGACCACATAAATTTGGAACAAAGCCTGTACTTTCTTCTCATCAGTGGTTAGCATACAGTAAAAACCTCTGAAAAAGTGGGAAACTTCAGCCTTAGAGTCCAAAGGCAGAGGGACTCCAAGATCCTTTACTGGAAAAACATGGAGACAGGATAGCATCTGGGAGTTGTGGATGCATACTTTTGAGTCTTGAAGGGCAATGAATATTGAATTCTTGATTACAGTCATGCCGGGGAGTTTTAAGTTTTAATCCAGCTAGGTTCAGAATATTTATTTTTTTTTTTTTTAGCTAGAGATAGAGACCTTTGAGAAGATTTAGGAAAATGTCTTGTTTCCTGACCCTCAGGAGAAATATCTCACTGTGCTGAAGGAAGAGGAGGAAGGTGAAGACAAGTTTTCCTCACCTCCAAAACGTAAGCAGTGTTGTTAAAAGCTTATTATGCTTTGCTGGATACAATCGTAGCAACAATAAGCTTGTTTTTTCTCTATTCCCCCAGAACCCACCCTCCATGCCCACTTTAAAGCTTTAATTTCAGACAACAGAGAAAAAACAAGTCCATTTACGTAGAATATCCATGCATAGTAAGACAAGGTTAAACAAAGGAACGTCATAAATCATGCAGTTTAAAGTTAATTCCAGTGGAATTTCAGTTTGTCAACAGTAAAATTAAGGATCTGACCTTTGGTCTCAGCATCAGCTATTTGATCTTTGGCCACTTCCTCTTCCTCTTCGGCCATTGCCTGAAAGATGGCAGTCAGGAAGAAAAACAGCAATTCACATAGTGGGCCTTCAGTGTCATTTCCTACAAGAGCTTCCTCTAAAACTTCTGTGAATAAAGTTTAAGAAGCGTCACTTTTGCCGCAAAGTTGGAAAACGATTATGTACTGAAGAACGATAACATTTTTTTCCTTCAGGTATAAGTTACTTTTCCATAATTTACTACAAATATTCCTAAGGTGATGGTGTCAGAAACATGGTGTCCCACAGAACATTACTTTCTTAATATACAATTGCGAGGGTAAAGTACAAGTCAACATTTTAATAAGTAGATTAACAACTTCTACATTGAAATTTTGATTTTTATAAACATTGCAGAAGTTCACCATGAAGAGCAAACTACATTGATATGCATATGAAAGCACTGACATATTAAAGCTTCAGAGAAGATTTTGTAGCACAGGTACTTGGGTGCATCTAAGATGTTTGGCTGTTTGATAGGAGAAGGAACACCAAAAAAATCAGGGCACCTTGCCACATAAATGACAACTTGCCTAAAGTCACTCCTTCAGGAAATTCATCTTGAAGATCAAAAAGTTCCCCAAAAGCGTACAGGAACTCCAAAACCATCAGAGCATCACCAAAGATCTCAGGAGGAAGCCTTGTCTTCACTGGCACTGGAATAGGAAGCTCCTGCAATCCAAATGGGACAACTTAATACTGTCTTTGGTTTCTGCAGAGTACAACTGATTAAAACAAAACAATCTACAAATCTAAGATGTAAGTGTACCTGTCAGGTTTCTTTACTTTTTACTTAAAGCAGTTCTGCCAGACAGTACTAGCAGTACTAACTTTAAATACTGGCATGCATACAACTTGGATGATATCTCAACCTTCTGAGATAAAAAATTATTCATGTTCATGCAGTTGAATGATTTTGTGTATTTGTTTAAAGGAGCTCAAACCCACTACAAGTTAAAAACACCGGCTGCCAAGATTTTTCCTTTAAACCTGTATTATTTCACAAGAGTTTCATATTTGAGTTTGCTGGAACTGCCCAGACAAGCAAAAATAAACATATTCTTAAAAAGTTACTCACTATTGCTTGTGAAGACAAGCAAACAAAACCCCAACATGTTCACATAAAATCACACTCATCTAGTACTAGGATATGCAAGATCATGTCTAATGATTGTTTTTGTATTTGGGTTTTTGCATCAGTAAGGTAGTTATGATAGCTACAGACACTTTAAAGGGAGCTGATGTAACCATGTATAAAGATCACTTAGCAGAGACACCACTTCCAAATCAGAGACATCGGTTGGCAATACCAAGTCTGATTTTTCAAATTAACATCCTGATGTAAGTCTCCAAGATTTGTCTTCACTTAAGGTTTCTTAGTGGACAGAGTCAAAAAATGTCGATAAAGATGGCTCCTTGCCACAAAGGTGGTAGTTCACAAACATCAACGAGAAGAATGCCAAACCCTGTGCTTTCAGAAGAACACAGTAAGGCATTTCATACATTCTGAGAAGGGAATTTTTTTAAGTTCTTACCTAAACTCATCTTTATTTATAGTTTTGCTAATTTTCACTGTAGTGGTACTACTTTCCCACCCCTCCCTTTTTCTTATCCAACTGAAGCATAGCAGCACTGTTTTGCTCAGCTTTGTCTTGTTTTGGCCATGCTCTTCCCTTTCTTGTTTCTTCTCCCTTTCTGAACACAGCCAAGAGTTTTCACTCTCATCTTCAAGGGACTACACAGCTCTTCTTGAAAATACATTCAATTCTCATATTGCTCCCACCAGTGGTATCCCTTCAATGCATTTAGCATTATTCCCACTTGTCCTCCTTGTACTTCTCATGTTGCTATGTGTATTCCAAATAAACCCCATCCTTATGTTTCTGACAATTTTTCCTACCTTTCCTATCCCCTGCCAAAACTAATCATAATAAAGTGTAAACAAATACATATCACTAGACAATCTTCTATTATGTACAACCGCACAAGAATATTCTTGTTTAAAACATTATGCTCTTTGGGAAGTAAATTCTTGTTACTTTCTACATGTTTCCAGGATCATCCAGAAAGATGCTCATTAAGCAAGGATACTGCTAGTTTAAATCAAAAGAATGCCACTGTCTTTCTACCTTCTGCAGCCAAAAACTTCATCTCATGACTCCAATCTTTTCAATAGTAATACAGGTCTATTCGAGGTGAACTCATCTTGTATATTTTACAGAAAAGTCAAGCATGCTCAAAAACCTCCACACTAAGGTCAGCGTTTTAAGAATGCATCTGTTCCATGTTAAGACTGGGAACAGCCTGTCAAGTTTTTCTAGAGGGTGAAAACGAAGATGATCCTATTAGCATCACCACTGGGAAATATTACATGACTGCAGGTGATGCACAACCTCCTGCATTTGGATCAGATCTAGATCCACCTCTACATTTGGGAACCTACCTTGGAGACTCCTGTAAAGTACAAGCTTGACCTATTCCCAGTTCACTCATACCTTAAGATCATCACACTCCATATCCTCCCGGGGCTTACTCCATTGTTTCAGATATTCCACGTATTTTCTCTTTTCTTCACGCAGCTTCTCTCTTTCCTGAAACGGTGTCACAATTATATATAAAATATGATCAGAATGCCCTATTACAGTTTCTAGAATTGCATCACTTACTATCTCAATCAAAAAACTGTATAAAATTTAAATTAATGTTGGTGGATTTTTGTTGCTTGGTTAGTTTGGGGTTTTGTTGGTGGTTTTGTTTTTTGTTTGGATTTTTATTAATGGAAGCAGATGAGGAAAAAAAAAAATCTAAAAAAAGTGTTTATGGAAGCTGCCACAAAAAAAAATCACCAAAATAGGTAGTAGATGTGGCAAAGTACAGTGGAATAAATAATTTCTTCATATTCAAGGTGACAAAAAGTTATTTATCAGTTTCCATCCAAAGAGAAAACATAACAAAACCCACAACTTTTTAACACACTGTGAATTTGATCCAGTACACTCTTTAACATTTAAATAGAAGACAACCATTAATCAAATACTATCATGCATTACTGACAAAAAACCCCATCACATTACTTCAGAAGTAAGTTCGAAGAGAACTTTTTGTGAACTAAAATTTTAATATAGAGAATTTTACCCAGAAATATAAATCCATGTGATCTTATAACTGCCTATTCTTCTAAAGTGCATTTATCTGACCGAAAACAGTTAAAGGAAAATAACTTGAAGCAGATAGCACCTAAGAAACAAGTAAATTAAAAAGCCATTGTACTGTTTTTTATGAAATACATAGACTGCATTACTTTTTCCTTTTCTATTTTGAGTCTCTCTTTTTCTTCTTTCTTCTTCATCCTTTCTTCTTCCACAATCTTCTTTAATTCTTCTCTCTTTTTTTCCTTATCTTCTTTCTCCTTTTTCTTGGCTTCTATAGCATTTGCCTTCTCTTGTTTTAATTTAGCTTTTTCAAAAGCTATAAAAGGGAGAAAAAACAAAACCAAACCACAGTTATTTTTTCTTTTACAAAATGTTAATTTTATTTATGTATGCTAAATAATCTGACATTTTTATAATTATCATATGAGGAAGATACAGTTATGAAGACTGAATTTTTTCTATGCCAACCAGAAATTCAATCACTTGAAAGTTCTTTACAGAATCAGAATTTTGAGCCTGTTACATGTTTTATAAGGTTGTCATCACTGTAATAAAGTCAAATTTCTCTTTTATGAGTATACAGAAGTTTATTACTTGTTTATTGGTTTCTATCAAGTGACATACAAAGAACTGATTCCAACCACGTATAATTACAGCAACATATTTCATATTAATGACTACTTAATAGAAGCACATCAAAACTAGGTAACACATAAACCCATGAAATATCTGCACTAGTAAAAACCTTTAAATAAGTGATCTTTAAATATTTAATTATTACTGAATTGCTGAAAAGTCAGTATGTTTGAAACCTACTTAATATTTCAGTGAGGTTTGTGTAAGTTTCACTTTTTACACAGTTTAACTGGAACTCTAATTAGTAATAAATGTTACTGCCTGAAGAAACCCTGATTTCTTTGTAGATGTTCTTCTGGAGACAGCAGGATACCAATTTCCGCTTTCTGTGGACAATGTCTGTCAACCCACTGACAGGCTAACAAATAAAAGGGGGTCAGGGAGCTTAACATTTTAAATGAATAAACAAGAAAACTAGAATCAGAAGTGAAGAAAATTAAAAAAGAACCTTACTTCCTATTACCAAGTGGACAGCACTCCAAAAGGATTTTGATTACATTTTCCTGTAAAATTCTGAAAATGATTTTACAGATAGCTACTACACATGCTGGCAAGGTCTTTTGCGCAGCAAAACGCGTTTTCGGGTACAACAGGACAACACAAAGATTTAGCCAGAACATCTGAACCTGCCTTCTAGAAGCTGTAGTTAACACCACACAAAAAAGGAAGCAGCTTTGATGTTGATCAGCTATTACCTTGTTCTGTGCTGTTCTTTCCAGCACATAAACAAATAGATGCTAGCTGTACAAAACAGTGAACACACAAGTTTAGTGAAGCCCGTTAAGCCCGATCTGCTATGAGGAAAAAAGCCCTGAGAAGCCCCAAAAAACTTTGCATTTATACAAGCAGAGCTGGACTAGGTAATTTCCAGGTGTCTCTGCCATCCTAAAGCATTCTATGCTAATGGAAATGAGAGGTAAAAACCAGAAATTCACTGAATTATTTCCACAGATGAAAGCCTTTCCTTAGGAAGAACACCAGTGCTTAAAATCCAGAAGAGTATTTCCTTGTCTGAGCTTTATCTCCTCAAGATGCACCACTTTACCTACATAAACCCATACAAAAGACACCTTATTTCATTTGAAATCAAGTTTAGATAGATCTGAAACAGGTCAAAACCAAAGCTAAAATAATTCAATCAATCCAAAATAAAAGCATCTTAAGTGATTTGTGCTCTTTTAATTGAAAAAAAAAAAATAAAAACACATTCTAAGTAATCTTGCAGAACATTTAGACATACCTTAAACATCTACACAGAGACATCTTCAGAAAGCCTCAACGATTCCCTTAAGGATTATTACAGGTTTAGGAAGAACTGCAGGTTTTTTAAATTCTGAGGCAGATTTTCCGTTTACGTATTTTCCTCATACAACAGATTGTGTTAAATGTTCATGTTATGATATAAATGATTTCACAATCCAAACTTGTGCAAAAATTTATTTTGCTCTTTATCTGAGATAGAAAGCAACACAGCTGCACCGCAAGCCTCCTACATTTAGCCGTTCAGTAAAATAAATACAACAACCAAACAATACACACTAATTCAGGAAATAACCATTCTAACCACCAAAAGGAGCACTTCGCAGTAGTGCTGTGGCAGTGCACTTTTATTATATTTTCCCTTTGAAAAGTACAACCTCAAAAATATTCTAATTATGGCCTCCTTGTAGACCTGTAAAAACTGGCTCTCCTGGTCATAAGACTAAACCTCAACTTACCCATGGCCCGCATATCTTCTTTTTGCTTCTGGAACCTTGTCTTTTCCCTTGTTACTTTAGTTTTGTTTCCTTGTCGATTTCGTTTAGCCACAATCTCGTCCTCCTAATAGAGAATTCAGAGGGGGAGTGGAAAAAAACAAAAAAGAGCATAATATCTATAGTGAAAGGACCAACAACAGATACTCCATTTTTTTTTCTAATAGTTCTCTAAAGAATAAAAGCAGGTTCTAAGATTTTCCCACAAAGTCCTCAGAGATTTTAATAATTCGGGGGAACAGTGACACACAACCTTATTTTTCCAGCTTTCTGTTCAAACAGCTTAGCGCACCAAGACTTGCTGCGTTTAAAGATAGGCAAGACATGTAACTGCAGCTGAGGGCAAGTGCCATAGCTGTATCTAAGAGTATAAATTAAAGTTTTTTAGCAAATTCCAGAAGGGACAAGTAGTCTATAAATCTTCACAACACACTGAAAAACTAGTTTCTTGGTGGGATCACAGAAATTAGATAGATAAAATTAAGAAGATAACATCTCAATTATGGTCCCTTCTACCACCTAACTATAAAGCAATCTACTTTTACAGCAATTAAGTAATATATCCCAGTTCATCCTGAAAAAAAAAAAGCTTGACAACCTTATATTCTGACTGTCATGAAAGTTCAGAAAAAACAAAGGAACTTACAGACTATGCTGATATGTCTTCAAATAGAATTAAAAGTGTTATTACTTACAAGACTACTGGATGCCCTCTTTGGAGGTCTCCCTCGCCGTTTGCTTGTAGGACTGAAGATAAATGTGGGTGGGTCGTCAGGAAATAAGTAGGAGAAATTTTGTTCTGCTAGATTATATTTTGCAATTGATGTTGCCTTAATAAGAAAGATGAAAACAGATATTCATTGCAACATTCTTACCTTTTCATAGACTTAAGCTAATTAATGAATCATTAATTTGCAAAAAATGACTGTAAAAGCCCATTCCAGCCACCACAACTCTTCAGTACTTTTGTCTCACTGAAGAACGGAATACTGACTTCTACCTACAGTGAAATACTTTCCAGCTAAAACCATTACAACAGCATAGTATCAGCTTACTGTACCAAAACAGACACAGTTGATTTTTATTTGACTTAGAAATACCAGCTGCATAGCTTGAAGAATGAAAACAACTCATGCTAGACTAAGCAAAAATATATTATGTTTTAATAAACAGCATTTTTCTAGATAAAAGCTTCCATTTTTATTTTGGGGACTTTTCTAAACTGGTAGCTAAAGAATAAATCAGAGGATAGAGAACTCTGCTTCATGTACGGAAAAACTACCATTCTGTTTACAAGCAAAAGTTAACAAAAACCTGGTTTTAGAGGTTTACAGAGTTCAGTATTCATCCTTTTATTCTGGAGAGGTAAAATACTAACTCATTATATTATACTTACAAAAAGCTCTATTCCAGAAATTTTTCCCTCTTATTTACCTTAGTTTTAATGACTCCATCATGTGGTTCACAGTGTTGTTTCAGAAAAAGTTTAAGTCTATCACGAGAAAAGAGATGTTTCCTCCGGCTGTATTAGGAAAGAAAGGTAGCATTATCAACTACATCTTTAATTATTGTTTAAGTACAGCTGACAATAGGTGCAAGAACACATGTAACATCAGGATTGACCTTTTTTTCTCATTTTCCTATTTATAAATTACACTCTTACCATTGTAACAAATAGCCATTCTTTGCAACCCCAATTCAATTAAAAATTTCCTTATGAATAAAACAAAACCCAAGTAATACTTAAACAATTGGTTTATGCATCTGTAATTTTTGTTTGGAAGATCTGGTATGTCCTCTTTTATACAAAGATACAGACCAACTCCACAGCCTATTCATCTCTGCTAGATCTTCCAAACATTCTTTTGTATCACAATAGCTTTTAAAATACCCAAATAAAACTGAAGTCCAACTGCTTCAGAAGACAAGGAAAACAAACAAGCAAACAAAAACAGCAGGAAAGAAGTATTCACATCTCTCAAAGGGGGAAGTAAGGCATGGACATTTCAAGCAACCAAGTGAGAGGGGTGAATTCACACACTGCTTTATCAGGCTGTGGCACTCTTCAATCCAGGACAATATGTGCTCTAAGTGCTTCCTGACATCCCAGGGAACCTGCACTACTTCATGAACACGAGAAAATTAACTACACAGGAGTAGTTAATGAAAAAAATTAATCTCTATTCATGCTGGAACTAAAAGACATGAAATCACTTAAGGGTTTTGGTTTTTTTTTTTTCCCAAAGTATCCTTGTTTATAAAGTTTTGATGCAGAAGCTACTCTTAAAACAAAAAAGTTTTAACTAAGTTCAAGACACAACTGTTACTTAAGCATCAAAACCTCTTTGCAGCTTCTACTTTAAAGCAGCAAAGCAGTCTGATTGTCAGTGTCTGCTCTAACATTTCTAAAGCAGTAATGCTACCAGACAGAGCAAGCTCCCAGTACCATTAGTTCATCAATATTGGAAAAAAGGGTTCTCAAACTTTTTTCCATCTATTCCCATCAGACACAGCAGTAAGCACAGGTATCAGCAGCAACACCAGCCCTCTTCCATTTGCCAACAAAAGCAGAGAGTTGTAAAGAATGGGTGTCTGTGTTAATATTAGTGAAGCTTAGAACCCTTGCTACAGAAAGCCTGTGAAACACAGTATTTTGTTGCAGTGCCTCTAATTAATAGTTCTAACATACTATTTTAAAATGCCATTTCATATCAAAAACAACTTAGTGACTTAAAACAACTCACAGTTATAAAATACAATTTTAGTTTTCATATACTGATTATTACCTTAGTTGAGATGCTTTAACAATAACAGTTTCATATAAATCTTTTTTAATAGGTTCGACTTTGTATTTAAACAAAGAAGGATCAGTTATGGCTTTCTTCTCCCTAAATAAGTAAATAAATAAATAAATGTTAACTACATTGACAAAACACCAGTCTTACATTGTACGCATTTAACATTTTTATTTGCATACACAATGGAACTTCTCAAAATACCCAGCCATATTTAATACAGGCTTTAAATTCCACTGGTACCAAGGAGGATCTATTCACTTCTGCCAACTTTCCTGCCACTACATTTAGATCTGCATCAAAGACAGTTTCTGCAAGGAACAGCAAAAGAGATAGAGGATGTTGTTTTTCTTAGCAGGAAGATAGGAGATAGGAAGGGAGGGGAGAACAAAGAGGGAGATGAACAATGAATACACCCCTATCTGTTAGAAAATCATCTTCGTAATACTCTTAGTACTCATGATGGCAACAGAAAGCAGGAAAATGGAGAAAGAAATTATGAGAGACATAGTTAAATACAGTAAGAATAGCAGCCACAGACCTAAGGATCACATATCAGAATGATTGAAAACAAGACAGCACATTTTTCTGAAATACTGATTTAGAAAAGTCACCAGCAACATTCTGAAAATCACAGGAATCACAAGGCAATAAATCTATGATTTAAAAGAAATGCTTATCAAGTTAAATATTTTTTCCCCGAAGCATACTTCCTTTTACAGCTATCAGCCACAGAAAACTAATTTTTTTCTCGCCCATGGAAAATATTTCTTCAGTTTTAACATAGGAATAACTGTTTTCCTACACCTCTTACTAGGAGAATCATCACCAAATGTGCTACCAAAACAAACTTCACTCCTTTAAAAAACAAAGAGAAGGTTTCTGCCATAGACAATATACTTTAAATAGTGTGATACATTTATGGACAAGCTTCATGAACAGAGCTGAACTACTGAGATTTTCTTTAAATAATGCTACATTTTGCTAAATAACAAAATAAATAATGTTTTGTTAAATAACAGCACTAACATCATTGAATGGTAATTTTTTTATCAGAAGTCATATTGAATATCAGGAAGAATTCAACTGTCATCTCGTTTCATCAGTAAGGGACGATGAAGAAGTTTTGAGGATGAACTAGGAGATTTACAGCTATGCATTTCATCATCAACAGTCCTTGTGGCATTTACAAAATGCCCGAAGGTGCAGTCTATGACAAAACAAAATAAATCAATATACCACTTGCTATTCTTTACCCCTATGAAGAACACACAAAATGCAGCAAACTCTACTTTGCAAGGCTGTTGAACATGCAATTTGCTTCAATTCTTAAGTTTTTCTCTACTAACTCTGTCAAATAGAAGTCAAAAAATGAAACATTCAGATGCCTAATAACAAATGTATTAATTAATATAAATGAAGTGTAAAAGAAACAGCACTTATTCACAGTTAGTGTCATTTTAGGTGAGAATAATTTGCAAAATTCTGGATAAAAATAGTTTAGAATGATTAAATGATCAACACATAGTTAAAAACAACTGAAGGACAGAAGATTCAGAGTTGGAAACCACAACACATCTACTGGACCTATAGATCAGCACTGTGATATACACTGTTTGCTTTGCATAATGCCATCCAAGTTTAAGTCTCAGGCTGAGTCACTCTGACCAACTCCAATTTAAGAAAAATAATAAACCCCCCCAACCAGTTAGTCATCTTAGCAAAAGAGATAAGCTGTATGAACAAAGTAAGTATACCTATTGCTGAGGTTTTAACACCTCTGCCTATAATTTTATGTTTGTTAAAAGTGGCTTCATATTTTGCTCATACTGTTAACTTGGTCTTCCATGATGACCTTCAATTTCAAAACAGGAAAGCTAAAGGAACAAAGGTTGATTCTTTAGGAACTTCTGGATAGTATCAAATACTAACTTGTTCCCTCACCATTCACACCTGTATCTCCAGCTCTTTGGTCTAGAAAGTTAAAGAAAGGCCTAAATAATGTTCAGGTACAAAATAAAAAGGCATCAGAGCACCAATGTTATACTAAAAGTGTATCAGTTAATTTATACATTTTTAACAGATTTTAAGCTCCAATACTATCTGTAGTCAAAAGAAGGGCCCAAAGAATAATCAAATGGTTAAATCTTATAATCATTAACCTTTATTTTCTAGTTTGAGGAAATCTTTCTCTCACCTTCAGTGGATCACATATAATAGCCCCAACCTAATTTCCAAACACACTTAGTTTTTTCTACTTAGTTTGAGTTTCCAATGATTATCCTAAGAAATTAACATATTCCCAAAATCCTTCTCCATAAATCCAAACTTAGAAGTCAAAATTTTGCTTAGTGCATAAAGAAAGAAAAAGGTCATTCAGCATCTGTAGAAAGCTTTAAAAATTATGTACCTTATCTAGTCACTTCGGCATAAAAGTCGTAACATTCTATTTTGTTATATTTTACTTTACAAAGCATTACATAAAACACTTAAGAGTGTTGTGGTTTAAGCCCAGCCTGTAACTCAGAAGCACACACCTGCTTCCTCACTCTTCCCCCCTTTCTTCCCCCCAGCTCCTGGCAGCATGGGGAGGAGACCTAAAACTATGTAAATCTCACAAGTTAAGAACAATCCAGTAAGTTGCAATACAAAACTACTACTACTACCACTAATAAGGGAAATAATAAGGGAAGAGAATATAAAACTAAAAAGAAAATAAAAGCAATAAACGCAAGTGATGTGCAATACAACTGTTCACCACCAAGCCTGACCCTAAACAGTGATCTGGACCTTCTGGGTTAACTCCCCCAAATTTATATACTGGGCATGATGTGCTGTGGTATGGAATACCCCTTTGGCTAGTTTGGGTCAGGTGTCCTCTCTCTTCTCCCTCCCCGCTTCTTGTGCCTCTTCCTGCTGGTAGAGCATGAGAGACTGAAAACTCCTTGATCAGGGTAAGCATTACTTCGCAACAACTAAAAACAGTGTTACCAGTATTGTTCTCAGACTGAAGTCAAAAAACACAGCACTGCACTAAGAAGAAGAAAAATGACTGTTACAGCTAAACCCAGGACAGCATCCATCCCTTATTTCATACCATTCACGTCATGCTCAGATCCCACATATTTCAATATACCATTGCTTTTTGTCTCTTGATATATACATAGATACACACACACGCGCCATTTTTCTTGTTCAGCAGCGTCCAAGGCCAGCTGGATGGCTTTCATCTCAGCAAACTGACTCAATTCGCCCTCTCCTTCAGCAGTTTCTGCAACTTGCCTTTGGGGATTCCATATGGCTGCCTTCTATATCTGATGCTTTCCCACAATATGGCAGTACCCATCAGTAAACAAGGCATATTACTTTTCAGTTTCTGACAGTTTATTATATGGTGGGGCCTCTTCAGCACGCATCACCTCCTGCTCTGGTGACATTCCAAAATCTTTGCCTTCTGACCAGTCCACAATGACTTTCAGAATTCCTGTATGACTGGGATTTCCTATTCCAGCTCACTGTGTAATTAGTGCAGCCCATTTACTCTACGCAGCACTGGTTGCACAATGTGTAGAGGAGAACCTGCCTTTGAACATCCAGCCCAGCACGGGCAACCAGGGTGCCAGGAGGAGCTGTGCTTCAGTGCCAATCACTTCTGAAGCAGCTTGAGCTGCCAGTATCTCTTTCTTAGTTGGGTTATAGCTGGCCTCGGATCCTCTGTATCCCCAACTCCAAATGCCGAGGGGTCGACCTCAAGTTTCCCCTGGAGCTTTCTGACAGAGGCTCCAGGTAGGACCATTCTTCCCAGCTGCAGTGTACAGGATATTTTTCACATCTGGCCCGGTCTGGACTGGTCCAAGGGCTCCTGCATGAACTATCTCTCGTTTAATTTGCTCAAAGGCTTGTTGCTCAGAGCCCCATTTGAAATCATTCCTCTTCTTGCTCATGTGATAGAGGGGACTTAGATTGTAATTTGGGATGTGTTGGGATGTGTAGTTCTCCAGAATTCCACAACACCTAAGAAAGCTTGTGTTTTTATTATTAGCTGGTGGAGACACTGCTGTTATCTCACCCATTCATGCCTCACATTGGGTGCCACAAAAGACCGTCGTGATTTAAGCCCAGCCGGCTACTCAGAACCACACAGCCGCTTGCTTGCCCTTCCTCCCTGAACTCAGGACAGTATGGTCTTAAGGTAGCTTAACAAGAAATGTCTGAGTCCTTGTTCTTCTGAGTTACTCACGTCCAAGACATTACTATCTGGTCTGAGTCCTGCTGGAACTATAATATGTATATATCTGAGTCCTGCTGAAATATAATACCTATATCTTGCTTTTACTGCAGAACACAATAAAAACAGGCCAGCAGGAACACTAGTACTGAACACGTGGCTATTTGCGCCCCATACAGACCAGAGTAAGGTCAGAGAAAGGTTGGGAGATCTAATAACGTCTATTTTCAGTTAAGATTCTCAAGCTTTACAGATTCTTTAGAGAAAAATATTTGCAGATGGCCCATCAATCTGTGCTGCGCTCCCCTCCCCCCCTCTCACAAACACACTGAGCATCTGCTGTACCATTGTTTAACAGCACTGCAGCTTTGCATGAAGGCTGGGTCTCAAAACGTGGAGATTTGTGTGCAGATGGAGGCAAAACTCTGGTTCTACACGTATCAACTTAATATTGGTCCCAAGGCAAATAATATCCATACTCTCCACAGTTCCTCCATAAGCAGCAAAATACAGACCCTGAAGAATTAGGGCTGCAAAACCACGTAATTGAGTTCAGTGGGATTTCTTATTGTTACAAATAAGGGTATAAAGAACCATAAATGCCAATATACAAAACCTGACAACAATGCTCTACCTTTAGATAGATTTTACAAGTACAACAAATACTTCTGAAGTTTGCATATACTCAGAATATATCCAGAAACTAATTTAACTGTTATTACACTCTTGATTTGTTAAAGCTCACTTAAGTGAGAGGTTTGTAAGAGGACTGCAATTTAAGTTTGTAGCATAAATGTCAGTTGTGTATGCAATAAAACAGTGCTTCAGAATTTGTCTATTCTCACCAGATTTCCCTCAGAAATGATCTTCCCTCTCTGCATTGTCAAAATAAGTAATCAGCTGGGGACAACCACAGACGGAATGTAAGACTCAGTCTTACTACCAGCTCTGTTGCAGGGAACTGACAGCAACATAAAGGGATCAATCCCACAGTCGGCTCTGTGCACGCTTGCGTAATTCCAAGAATAACCTCCTTTCAAATGCCACATGCCTTGTGGAACACAGAAAATGCATTTATTTTCTCAAAGACGTAGGATGTCTTCATGAACAAGTTGGATACTGCCTTCAAGAGACAGCAGAGAATTTTTCAGGTTATTTATCCCATGTTACTTTCTTAGCCAAACCAGAAGCTCCACCCTGCTTATTCAAGGCATGTCAGGACATGGAAGTCCTCTTGCAGCCAACAATGAGAATAACTTCTGCATCCAAATGACATCTCAAAGTCAGTAACAGTTCATGTAAAGCCTGTATGTTTCTTGATACAAGATTGGAGCCCACTTAAAAACCTCCTCTTTCATCAATGTTGTGCTTGTGAAGCACAGAAAACTTTCCTCGTTATACTGCTAGGATAAGCTGTATGTATAAACTCAGTTATTGGTCAGTAAAGGGATACTCAAACATCACAATTAAAGCCAAAAAGCTTATTCAATATTATTAAGCTACTCCAACCTACAGGCAATTCCTTAAGACAAAACATACACTGCTGTTTCACTGCACCTAAAAATCAATCAATTCATTAAACACAATGGTGTATGTTTATATGGACACATGCACAATGAAGGAAGCTTTGTACATTTTTATATTTTGTACACAAATGCATTAAGTCTCTGGAAAGACTGCAGAGTTTCAGTAAGAACTCAGCCCTGTGACAAAAGTCAAGTAATACATCATGCTAGGTCATACCAGACTGTAGAAATACAGAACATGACTGCATTTTCCAGGCTATAGCAGGACAGATTCTGCAGCAGAGAAGACTAGGCATACACAGCTCTTCCACTGTCTCTCAACAGAAACACTGTCATTGTCATTCCAAATAAATTAAACAATTATTATTGTGTAGGTACTCCATTTCTCGTAACACACTGTTCTCTGGTGGATTACGCACAGCACAACTGACACCTGTGAATGTTCAGCTTGTCACCTTCAGCTGAACACTCATGATCCATACAGATCAAGTAACCTGTTTCAGTCAGACCCTGCCACATCTGCTTTAGTCTCATTTCCACCCAGCCCACATGCTTTGCACTGTCAAAGTATCATTTACCCATTTTGTGCAGAGCTATTATGCGTTTCTGAGTCGTCACTGTCACTGATGACAATTGTGTCTCCGTCAGTGCTGCTGGTGTGGCCATTTGCCATTCCATTGTGATGGGCTGGAGCTATGACTTCCAAAATCTTACACTGCAACCTGGAATAAAACAGACATTTATTACTAATAAAGTCTTTCACTAGTGAAAGGAGTCTAAAGTTGTAGATGTGATTTTAAGAGTATATTTATAACTGAACATTGTATTGTCTACTAAATAAGTCCTTAAGTGCCTTGCACCAAAATATCAGGTAAAATATTAATTTGATGAGTTCCATTTAATAAATGAACAATTTCATCTGCTTTCACAGCTATCAGCTTACCTAGCCAAGACAAGAAATCAAATCACTGGTAGAATTTATGGTTGTATTTTTTTTCCAGTTCTCACTTTAGCAAACTAAAAAGTTAACTTTATGTGTTTCTTTAAAACTAGACACCAAATCTTTACATTTATTTTTATGGCAGTCTAAGAAAGCAAAAGATTTTCAGATCCTAAGTATTTTTACTTATAAGAGATCATCTTCTACTGCTGTTGATGACCTAAATAAACAAGGCTGAAATGATCATTATGCATCTAATCTTAATAATGGCCCATTTATCTGCTGACACATATTAAGCCTCCATCTGGCATGCACACAATTGACAAAACAAGTCTATCCCTTCGCTGTCCTGAATGCTAGTTAGAAAAGACAGAATTAACTACATATTAAAAAGTATAATTAATCAACACTTCGTGCTGGATAACTGTATTATAGCTGGTTCTTGAACACTAACTTTCACCTCATTCTGGAATTCCAGGGTACATATTTTTTAGTTTAATCTCCTAAAGCCTTGTCTGCTTCATGAAAACTAACTATTACAGTCAAGGGATGCTGTCACACACAAAGAATGGGGGGAGAAAAAAACACAGTGATTCTCTTCTCTGGGCACCAAACACTGCCAATAGAAATGAAGAAAATGAAGAATACATGAAGCACAGGGTTTGAATTAGTGTGGCATCATGCCCAAATTAGAAGCAAACAGAAATAAAGTACCAACAAATCTATGGCAGGCAAACTCTGAGTGTTCTTCTATCCAAATACTGGCAAAAAGGAAACAAGGTCAAAATATTTCTTAGACACCTCTTTCTGTAAGCAGACAGTACCATCCAAAACCTGAAGATATTGATGGGGTGAGAGAGGGGGGAAGGAGGAAAGGAAGGGGAGCATAGGGAGAAAAGTTGAAAACATTCAACTATCGTGTGTCATATTTACTTGTGAACTTAGCTAGAACCAATAACACAGTTAAGTGTACCTAGCTGTCCTCTCAAACCCCTCTCTCCAACAGGAACAGAGCTCCAGAATGTTCCAATGCGATATGCTACTAAAAAAAAAAAAATTAAAAATCCCAAACCAACTATTAGCATCATTATATATTCCTAAAGACAACAATATGGGGACACCAGAGCTGCCTGCACACAGAGGCAGCCCAAACCCGCTGGCCAAAATGACCGCAGGCACACTGCCAGTCCAATGCAGCCAGTTTCCAAAGCTGGTCTGGGGTTGGAAGACACATTTTCCTGGTGAATGGAGCCCAAACTAATTAACTGTGCAAAAATAAATAGGCTTCATGAACAGAACCAAGAGCACCCAAGTATGTAATGAAGACAGAGCCTCATGGATGTTCATGAAATCAGTACAAGTCCAACAGGGCTTATTAAGGTCTGGCCCAGCACCAGACTTTGCCTGAGTCCTAAGAGAAGTCTATCATTAAAGTATCTTGGTTTTCAGTATTCAGAATATCACAGCTTCCTTTTCATATTAAATAATATGGAGCTGACTGCCTGGCAGAATGTATATCATTAGGCTGGCTTTTTTAAATCCAACGACAATTACCTGCTAAAAAAAAGCACTTCTTAGTAGAATTGGTTTTGTTTCACATTATAAGGTATGTTTCCTAGAAAGTTCAATTCAACTTTAAAAACACTTTAAAATTAATTTCTAATGGAAAGTAATCAAAAGCACCAATGCTTAAGGCTACTGACACTTCTTCAATTACATTCACTATTAGAAGACCACTAGAGGGAGCGCATACACACTCAATTTGCAATCACAGTAAAACAGCCACATGAAGGCTGAATCGGAACCTATGCTACCCAATGCCATGAAAGGACAAAGAGGCTGAAAGAGATGCACGCGAATCAATCCTCCTAGACAAAAATATTTGAATATTTAGCCACCAAGTGTTTTTCCAACGCTTAATTTCCCTGCTTATCCATTGGACATCCCTGTAATTTAGAGGGTATCCTGTCTCCTTCTGTGAGAACCGAAATCAAATATTCTATACACTTGATTCAGTAACTAGCAAAATCACCAATAGAGCTACTTCCCCCCATCCTCCCTCGCCTTTTTATTATTAAACAGGAAGGATGACTAATGGAACCAGCTATCACAGAAAGCAAGTGATTCTCCATTATCTACATTATCTATGCCTTCATTCAAATCATTACCATCAATCTTTGGGAAAGGAATCAGGTGAAACACACATTACCTGTCTCAACAAAAACATATTTCAATGAAATTCAACAGTTACTAACAGGAGATTGAAGAAAGTGATTAAACCCTTCATTCTGGCATTAAAGAAATAATCTACAAATGAAGACTCTTTTTAGCCTTGCTACAGTCAAGCCATGGTTAGTAGTAGCTGCCAATTCCCTGGGCTAAAACAGACACTGCCTCTAGTGCGAATAAAAGTCTGTTTTTCCCAATAACCAAATCATTCCCCAAGTTCACTTATTAGAACTCTTCTACTGGGCACAAAAAACAGTAGAGATGAAAGCTGAAGCAAGACACTCAAATGAAGCATGCTATTTAAAATACTTTCTAAAAAGGATGACTTAAGACCTCTACAGAACTCATGTCAAAGTCAAACCATGCTCACTCACCATTTCCCATAAAAAAGAACTGGAGGCGCCTGAATTTAAACAGACAACAGCATTAAAGTAAATACACACTCTAATATCCCCCTTAGTCAGGAAGCACTTTCTTCAAACAGTAATAAATATCATGGAGAAACTTGAGAGCCACATTATGTGAATGCCATAGGTATTCAGAAAATGGTCAGGTAAATTGAAAATACAGCTATCATGAACTTTTACACAGTAGTCCCAGCAACTAGCTCACACTGACAGCCAAAAGCTAGAGGAGTAAGCCTGCAACAAAATTACTCTATACACAAGCAGTTTTGCATACCCTTTCTGCACTACAAGCTGCTAGAAACAAGAGTACACGTCCCCTAACCTGTCCCAAGGATGGCCTTTATGCTTACAGCTTTATTTCCTGCTATGCTCAGAAACCAAGTTCTTTGAGGTCTTTCCATGTTATGGGAAACGTCCCAAGAAGGGCTTGGCCTATGTTAAGGGGAGAGAGGAAATATGCTGAAGAACAACAACACAGGAGCCCCAAAAAGCTTTAAACACAAACCCAGAGGAGGTACCACCAACATGAATGTAACCTTTTTAAAATACCAGGGCACATCTTTCTGAAATGAAAAAAAAACAAACAACCCAACAACAAAAAAATACAGCCACACAACAACAACAAAAACCCATGAGATTTTTCCATTGACTTCCATGAATTTTGGGTATGGCTGGTCAACAGCACAAGTGAAAAGAACAACTGATTCCAGCCATCTAAGGCAAGAAACACTGACAGAAAACTGTGGCACAGGACACAGTTTCTCTTGAAACCTAACTCCATCAGCATCTCTCTAGAAGAACAATTCTGGGCTCTGCTTTGAAAAGCAGCTTGATGCAACTAGCAGAAAACTTCAAGTCTGACTAAACAGTCACTGCCATAAGAATGGTAAGGAAGCAGCAGGGTGAAGGTGTACAAAAGCAAACTGTTTCTGCAGCCTCTGGCTACTGCTCCACAAGGTGCAGAGATGACTTAATAGTTCAACACCACCAAAATCTTCCCTTGCCATTCCTCCTTCCAGCCACATACTTGGTGCAGTGCTTGCTTTCTGTAGCTTGGGCGCTCTTTATTATTTTTTGTTTGCCATTAAACTGAATTCAACCACCTGACAAAAAACTTCAAACAAACAAACAAAAAACCCACAACGAAAACAAAACACCACCACCCCAAAAAAACCCCAAAGCTCTAAGCCATATCAGCTGTCATATTAGCTACATCAGGTGGCTCACTGAATAATCTGATGTGAACTAAGAGCAAGACGCAAATACTGGCCACAGACAAAAGCAAAGAAGGAAGGAAGAAGTAGCAAGACCTCATTCATTTAGAAACCCCAATGCTTCCAAACTTGTTGAGTAGCTCAGTGATTTCAGCAGTTTATCCTTACTAACTGAAAGTGACATCTAGGCAAGTGAACATTGGAATACCAGTAAAGCCTCTTCCAGGGAGACCACCTACCTAACAAGGTAGTTGGGCAAGACATGGTACATGCTTCAAACTCACCAGCAGCCCAAGATGAGAGTGATTCAGGAAAACTCAGAACAAAGGGTAATTGTAACTTATTTGCCAAATTTCTCTTTCATTCAGCTCAGCAACTCAAAAGCATATACACAAGCTATTACAAGTTACACAACAAACAGGTACCTCCATCTACCTCTGCTGAAGCAGAACACCACAATCTGAAAAAAAGTCATACTCCATTCTAACAGTCCAAAACCAGCCATCACAGGGTGTCAAGTGGAAACCTTTACCCTGACATTATTTGCACTTGCACTTACTCAGAATTTCTTCCCAAATGCTGAGTAGGCAACTTTACATCCAACCAAGGCTGAAGTTACAAGCTGTGAGAAGGGAGACCACTGCCCATCAACTGAGAGTTTCGCACAACAGCTTTTGGTCTGGCTCATGCTAACTACCATGATACAACAGTCTGGCACTCTGCTATGTCCTCATTTCAAGTCAAAAACCAAGATCCCTTGAAGGCCCAGATGAGTTACAAACATGCCTCTATGTTTTGTAATAAGCTGACAAAAAAATGTCCCTTGAATGCAGAAGGCTGTTTCTTGTGCAGAAGGTGGGGGAATATTGGAATTCATTGGGACCAACTTTCAACATAAAACCCAAGATCAGCAGGTCAGATGAAAAAGAAAAATAATTTTTAAAAAGACACACAAATAAAAACAGTTTTTCAAACACCAAAATTTTAAAAGCATGCCCTTTCTAACAGCATGTAAAGTTAGTCGAACACAGAAAATCCCAAGAATAATATAAGAAGCTATAGCAGCTAGTACCAAGAAAAACCAAAAAAGCTACAGCCTCATTCTGTTTTGTCAACTTTTAGTAAGTTTTTAAGAAGTAAATGTCAGATAAGTGCACCAATTCATATCTTTGTCCTAACAGTTCTCGTACACTTGAAAGTAATTAGAGATAAAAGCGACACAAGATCTGAAGAAGTGACATCTTTTACTAAGCTAACTGGCACAATTTAATGCACACACATAACAAAAGCACACAACAAGGAGACAAGTTTTATGCACATAGTGGCTCCCTGAAGTACAGCAAGAGATGCTATTTTCAAGTTCTACCATCTTCATTTGCATGGCAGTCAGAAGTAGTAGTAAGAAGCATGATTTAAAAACCACACAACAAAAATTGTAACACAAATCAAAACCTGTACCTTAAAACTTATAGTTAAAAAAGCAGAGTGTGAGCACAGACATGAGAGCTAACAGAGTGGCAGTGCCCAAAAATAGTTGTATAAACAGCTGTTCAACAACCTATAACAAAGGAGTTGCAGGTTCTTTCCCAGATACCATCATCTCATAGCTTCCACTAGTCAAACACAAATATAATTGTTAGTCAACAAATACAAATATATTTGTATCTCAAAGCACTGAAGGGCAATGGAAAGTAAAATCTTTAAGCATGATTTTTTTCCAAGACAGGAATTTACTGATCCATAAACAGCAATGCTGGAAGAGTGCAAACTGTCCTTGCTCTATGAATGCGTAAGCTGCTCTCCCATAATGTCAGCTATGCTGTTTCATGAGCACCACACTAACTTTGCTACTTGAATTCAAACTCACCTTTCGAAATACAGTAGGAAACTTTCTTAGCATGCACTTATGCTTAAGCCTTACCACTACAAGAAACACTCTATAACAACTTTCTGATTCTCTAGCCATTAGCCCCAGTGACTCTGAATCCAGACAGCTTTGCAGTCTGCATGTCAAAGGGGAAAATGTAAATTATTTTCTGGTCCACCAACACATTCACTGTAACTCAGAGTGGAAGATATTGCTTCTACTACCTAGTGGTCTCATATTAACTTATCCTAGTGTTCAGAAAACAACTATATATAAAGCCAGTAATACCTTGTTGCCAGTTTGAATGAAAAAGTTGGAAAATCAGCTGTATCCTTATCTTTCACAAGGTTTATCTTCTACCATCCTAACTCCTTATCAGCTAGGCACAGTCATGACCGGCATCACACTTCTTTTGCCCCAGTTAAGGCTTACAGAGATGAAATCAGTATGCAAATCTTTTAATTAGCCTAATGCAGTGGTTAATCCACTACAAACACCTAAAGGACTAGAACACCAGCCAAACAACTGATGAGTTAAAAAAAGAATTTCACTTACAGAGAAGGCTGCTCTATCATTACTTAAGTTTCTTACAGGTTGACAGTGGTCGACATCGTATCATTCAGAGCAGAGAAAGGATGTCAACCTGTACCCAATGTGTGATCAGACGCAGCAATCTTCCCAACAGAGAACTTTGTCTACTACTTCTGTAAGTAGGCTCATTTTAAAAACACTATATTACAGCATTCTGCTGTTGCTCGCCCACAAGCATTACGCAAATACCCTTTCGCAGTGGTGTCATCTAGTGGTCAAATCCAAAGAAAAAAGATATTCCTTTTTAGTATGTGCCATGTTCTGTATGATTTTTTCTTTCTTATACACTACCTTTAAGCAACCTTTAAGATTTTTAATTAAGTTGCACATTAATTGATGGACAACAACTGGTTGTCCCCCAATCTCCGTGAGGAAGGGAAGGCATTGTCATATACGCTATTTTTAAGGGTGGGTAGAGGGGGAGCTGAAGAGCTAGTAGAGTTGCCCAACCTAAAACCTCAGATCTCTTCATTGCTCAAGTCAAACTGCAAGCTTATAGATTAATGTACTAATTATCACATTGCTCACTTGTATATCCTAATAAAGACAGACATTATTTATTGTGATAGCACCAGACTCAGAACACTGATGAGAAATCAGAGTTGGCTGTTTACACATGCTTTAAATCTAGCTTTTGCTCCAACAAATTACAATCATTAAAAAAAAAGCACACTGCTGACCTCAAACAGAAAAGAACAGGTCCTACAGCTGACTGAGTTAGGCTGTTGAAGGTTTTATTTGGTGTGCCTGAGGCATTCACTGAGGTTATTTCAGGTAGGCCTTCCACACCACATAGTACCAGCTTTCAGGTAACTGACTTCAGATGCCAACATGTTGAAAATAAATTTCACAAATTTTAAGTACCAATACTACAACACAGTTCTGAGACAGCAACAGATGGACAGGTTACTGCAAGAGATGCCATTCCTCGTGGGAAAAAAAAAGACAACTACTATGTTATGGATCTTCAACTAAGTTCTGATGCACAAATACAGGAAGCAATTTCAGTGATGTGGTCCACTTTTTTCCTTTGCTTCAATAAAGTGTTAAGCTAAAACACTGGCTACTTATTTTACATCTTAAGTGATCACAGTTAACATGAAATATTGTTCTATTTTTTTACCCCAACAATTTGAGATTTATATATTATATAATGATGATTTCCATGCCTTTTTCAATAAATTACTTTCCATAAGCAGCAAACTGACATTCTGAATAACAGTACTTACAGTGTCAGCTGTTTTCAGTTCCTTGGCAACCCAGACAAATTTAAACTTAATTTGAGATCAGGTTTTATGTTTGTATTATGTTTCAGACCAATATTTCAGATCATTTTGTCTTGTACACAGACACTACTAGAAAAATTTTGTTACACAACTCCTACAGTTCTTTAAGTGGAAATTCAAGTGCCTCCTGTTTTAAAGCTTAGCACAGCTGCCACTTTGGAGAAAAGTCACACCCAGTTTGGCCAGAAAAGCTGGACATGTACAAACAAACAAAACCTGGTCATTTTCATAGAATCATAAAATGGTTAGGGTTGGAAAGGACCTTAGGATCATCTAGTTCCAACCCCCCTGCCATGGGCAGGGGCACCTCACACTAAACCATATCATCCAAGGCTTTGTCCAGCCTGGCCTTGAACACTGCCAGGGATGGAGCATTCAGAAGCTCCCTGGGCAACCCATTCCAGTGCCTCACCACTCTTAACAGTAAAGAATTTCTTCCTTATATTCAATCTAAACCTCTGCTGTTTAAGTTTTAACACGTTACCCCTCGTCCTAGCACTACAGTCCCTAATGAACAATCCCTCACCAGCACCCCTGTAGGCCCCCTTCAGATACTGGAAGGCTGCTATGAGGTCTCCACGCAGCCTTCTCTTTGGCTGAACAGCCCCAACTTTCTCAGCCTGTCTTCGTATGGGAGGTGTTCCCGTCCCCTGATCGTCCTCGTGGCCCTCCTTTGGACTTGTTCCAACAGTCCCATGTCCTTTTTATGTTGAGGACACCAGAACTGCACACAATACTCCAAGTGAGGTCTCACGAGAGCAGAGTAGAGGGGCAGGATCACCTCCTCTGACCTGCTGCTCATGCTTCTTTTGATGCAGCCCAGAATACAGTTGGCTTTCTGGGCTGTGAGTGCACATTGAAGCCAGCTCATGTTCATTTTCTCATTGACCAACACCCCCAAGTCCTTCTCTGCAGGGCTGCACTGAATTTCCTTTTTGCCCAACCTGTAGCTGTGCCTGGGATTGCTCCAAGCCAGGTGTAGGACCTTGAACTTGTCATGGTTAAACTTCATGAGGTTGGTATCAGCCCATCTCACAAGCGTGTCAAGGTCCCTCTGGATGGCATCATCAGAAAGGGTTAAAAAGAAGCAGAATTCTGTCTTTGTTGTTTCTGATTACCAAATTGCACATAATTTTCAGAGACAACCTGAGCAAGACACATCAGAGGACTGAGGGATATTTCTCTACAATTTATTTCTGGTTGATAAGGTCTGTTAAGACACCAGACATACCAAAACAAAAGGAAGACAGAAAAACATCTCCCAGAATGAATTCCTCCCACCAGACTTCAGCAACAAGGCAGAAGCAGGCAAATTCAAAATTGAGCAGCACAACAAAAGGCTAGAAACTCAAAGAGCCTGACAGAGATGTAAAGCCAGAAAAAGCAATGGGACATCAGATCCTGCAACCAGAACTCAGAGATCGGATACAAGAACAAGTCTCAACCAAAACCATCTTCTACCTGGCCTCTGCACAAAGCACTTGTCCTCCTACTACTTCTAGATCATCTGTCTACTGCTTACAGTACTACAGACCACTTCATAAGCTCAAGACAAAACCATTTGCTTTAAGCCAAAATACTAACCCCTCTAGGGTTTGGGTCCCTCCAATTTACTTGGTTCAAAATCTAGAAAGCTGCATCAAAGCAATCTATCCTTCAAGAATATTACATGTGCAAAGTTAGGGGTTATAAAATGTCAATACTTAAACTGCTTGAGCCACCCCTGGTTACATATACATTATGTTGTAGGCTTTGCATTAAGCTATGCAAATAAATGATCCTGCTGATATGTGCAAAAAACTTCATACATAAATTCAGTGGAAGAGTTCCCAACACCATGACACAACAGGGTTTTTATGATCTGCAAAATTCTGTTGGTTTTATAGGATGCTACTGCACCGTAGATGGACTGTGATCATTTTTGCTAGAAAAAAAATCACAAAAAAGTAGCTGCATGACAGACGTGCAAATTGCTCTGTTCGACAACCATGTTATTTACAAGTAACATGAGTTGGTATACTTAATCCCCAACGTAGTACTTCAAAATACGGGTCAAAGTCAACTGTTAATTGAGCAGAATAACAACACCTCACCTCCGCCCACTTCATATTCTTTAATTATGTATCTGTAAGCATACAAATCCCTCTGCATTAGTGTTATTTGCTCTGTTTCCTGAATTTAGTATTAAAGGCCTGAACTAACTCTCAGCTGTCACCTGGCTAAAATATCAGTGGCATACAATCAGCTTCAGCAAATTTTTCATGCTTCATTTCACTAGACAGAATTTTATACTTATGTAGGTTAAAACATATAACCTCTAGCAGGGTAATTTTTGATAAAAATAGATTCTATCTGTATCTTCAGTATTTTGAATGGTATCTAGCCTACCCCAAAGGCTTATGGAATCTAGCTTATATCTATGAAGACATTGATCTGTGAAAGTGGAACACCAACACAAAATTTTTAGATGCGTACTTCAACACAACTCTGAATATGCAAGAAGATGGACTTCAAGTCTGGTGAAAAAAATAAATTATAGTGATTCTCATAAGAGATAACCATGTCACAACTTTATCTGAACAGAATTTAGCATATATGGCAAGTAGAAACCATTTTGTTAATCCCACTTATGAACTGATTAATGGCGGTCTAAAAATAAAAGCAAAATAATTATGAATTTCAAAAGATGAAAAAACAAGACAGACTTACTTATCACATAAGCTTACTTTTACTTTAAGCTCTAAAAAAAGCTAAGATGCATATGCATAAATATTTTAGCAAAAGAGTTTAGAAAAGTAATAGATTGATCTCTTGTGTGGGAGGAGTTTGTTCTTCTAAAGCATTCTTTTTGAAACTGACAGGATTGAAAACAAAGCATTTAATTGAACAAACAAAACCCAGCACCTGAATTACACCCATAGTTCACAATGAAAAAAGAACACCACCACCAAAATAAAACACACTACTTCAAGCAAAATAACTGTAATACTAGTGGTAACCTGAGTCTAGTCATTAGACACATATGAAGATAATAAAGATAGAAACAAACATTCAGATAAGTTCAGAAAACAGTATCAGAAACATTCAGAAAGAAATTCACAAAACAACTTAAGCACTCAATTTATTCCTGTCTGGCCTCTGCAGACTTTGACTTCACTGGTTGAAAGGAACAGAGCAGGGAAGAAACAGGAAGATTCTCTATTAAGCACTGACCTTATGTACATGCTCATACAAATTTCCATACAACTTATCCCCTGCAGCTCACCACATATTTTAATTCCTGGAGAAGTACAAGATTTGCCCCAAATAAAATCTGTATCAGCCACTAAAAAGTCTCATACAGAATAACTGTTCTCCAATGACCATTTTGAACTAGCCCATTCTTATCACCAGATTATGTGCTGAGACCTCGGGCTACCCATACAAACCGCATAGACTCTGTAGTATAAGCTGGTACCTTCCTCCTGAATAAAGCAAAATAAAACAACTCCACAAACAACAAAACAGCAACAGCTGAACCCACAAAGGCTTTAGCACTCGCTCTGCAGGTACTTCCAAGTTGAGCATGTTGAGCCTTTCCATTTAAATGTGTTAGGTGAAACTACAAGCTCATTTAGACAAAACATTGACCTTCTCTACCCCTCTCCCAGAAGCTGATTAAAAAAAAAAAAGCTAGTTACATACTGTAAAACAACTTCTTTATACTACAAAGCACATGTACCAGCAACATGAGAAAGCAAGCATCTGAAGCTCAAAATTTTTCCATGTTTTTAATCAAACTAGGATAACAATAAAAATATTTGCTATATAAACATCAGCATAAGAGTAAGCAAAACACTAACCCCAAGTGTGAAAAAAACCCCATCACACTAAATCCCAGATAATCGCATACTACAAACATTTTACAATTAATTCCCAACTTCTGAGAATGCAGTCAAAATTTTCACTACTACCTAAAAAGAAAAATTATGACTTCTACTGATACTTCAAAACTTTTAGTAGTTAGACCATTCTGAGTACACAAAACACCATGTGATGAATTACATTCTGGACAATTCATCAAAACTTTCATATGATTCTTAATTCATAGCTTCCCCTGGTTTCTCATTAAATGCTATTCTACAAACAATCCACTTTTTACATCTGGGAGCTGACATTCCTTTGCAAATCCACCACACAGACCAAAAAGCTGCAGTGCCCAGACCCAGGAGAGCTGTCCTGCTCCCACAGCTGCTTCTAAGCTAAGAGATACCAAGCCCAGCAATTCAATCCTACTTTTAATTAAAAGTAGGGAGGAACAGTAACAGTACCACTAGCTTAAGCATCACACCTCACTTTGGATGCATTTGATGGAGTTTTTTATCCTGATTTTCATTTAAAAGAAACACAAAAATTACCCTCACCAAAAGGAAATACGTATTTATTTTTAAATATACTTACCTTGCACCATTATTTCTAACTACTTCCACTGTTTCACCAACAAAATAGCGATCCTTGACATAAGCAAAGATTTCGTCACAGATCTCATGCAGCCGGGAGCAACGTGTAAGGGTGGCCAAGTAGAGAACTGGAATGATGAGTGCTTCTGGAAAACTCTGAAGATTCTGCCTGGCTTTCTTCTCCGATTCCAGTGCTTCCTGATATGTGAGTCCTGGTTTACCTGTGACAGCACAGCTCCACACAAGGCTGTTGCACAGAATAATGCGTTCAAAAAAATCACTGAAAAGCAAGGAAGAGAGAGAAAGAAAACAGTTCAGTTCTGAGAAACACTTTCAATTTGCTCACAATTACTATAAAAGCAAATTTCCCTTACAAGGCTGAAATGAAAAGGCAGCTCTATTCCTGCACAGCCTTTTGGATAATCATAGAATCATAGAATAGTTAGGGTTGGAAAGGACCTTAAGATCATCTAGTTCCAACCCCCCTGCCATGGGCAAGGACACCTCACACTAAACCATATAACCCAAGGCTTCATCCAACCTGGTCTTGAACACTGCCAGGGATGGAGCACTCACAACCTCCCTGGGCAACCCATTCCAGTGCCTCACCACCCTAACAGTAAAGAATTTCTTCCTTATATCCAATCTAAACCTCTGCTGTTGAAGTTTCAACCCATTATCCCTTGTCTTATCACTACAGTCCCTAATCAAGAGTTATTTACCACTTCTTAGCCACAGCATGGTAAATTGCTATTGTAAAATCAAAGTCTCCTCTCACTACAGGCTACACTAATAATATCGAGACCTGGAAGTGCTGCAAACAAATGCTCATATAGAAGAAGTCTGACACATGAGAATAATCATGCTGTGTTTAATAGGTGTCACATCCTTCTCACATCCCCCACATTTCCACAAATATTTTCAAGAGGAGGGTCTAAAGTGCAGAAACATAAAATAACCTTAAGATCACAGAAACATGTTGAAACTTGAGTAACTTTCAGATTTCGAGTGCTCTAGATCACAAATGAAAAGATGGGAGAGGTAAAATATTAATGTCAAGTAGTTCTCTAAATAGTTTTTATTCCTTCACTGTTTGCATTTCTCTCAGAAGAAGCATTAAAGTATTTTTTAACTGGATTCTTCTCCTCCCTTGTTCCATTAGCAAATATTGATTCTCTTCCCTACCTGTATTTCTAATTAATGCTAAAATTACACTGCTATTGCTTGCCTACTAGTTATTATATTGGAATCAAGAAAGAGCAGCTTTTGTTAGTCAGTATCTATCAATTTTTGACAAATATCAGACAAAGAGCAGTTAAAACACTGTACATGAAGTAGATGATACAGCTATTCACAAAATCATGTTAAAAACGTATCATACGTTATGGATCAGTGATTGGACAGCAGAGCAACATTTCAATATGCTCCAATTCAGACAATGATTTTTATCTGCCCTCCTTTAAAAATCTTAATGGACTAGTATGGATAAGTAGGCAACACACAAGATGACAAATGGAGGTTTGCTCTGCCTTGTATCAGTCCAACATAGCTATTTCATAGGAGACACTCAGTACTTTCAGAACACTGAATACTACACAAGATACCTACACTGAAAATTCATTCATTTACAAAAAAAAATAATAAAAATACACTGTGCAGGGTTCCCATTTTTAACAGGGTAGAACAGTATAAATCATTCCTAGTAGTAAGGATGGAGAACTGAGCAGTTAACACTGAGGTTTTTTCTTGCAGGCTCCCTTGCAAACTCAAGCTGGCAAACATGCATCCGTTTGTAGATAACAATGTTCACTGCAGATGGACAGATGAACCATAACATTTTGTAAATGAAAATGGAAATTCCAGATTGAGGACAATGGAGGGTCCTGGCTCAGATAATCCTTTCTGTATGAGCACAGGATTCCTCTGAGTGAGAGATGCTTTAGAAAGAACATCAGCTGCAAGAAGGGGAAAAGTACAGAACAGATATATTATCTGAATAATATTTAATAACTACCAAATTTCAGATTTTTATACTATCTGCATCTAAAATATTTTACAGTACTTGGGTCCAACACTCACAAGTAACACAGAATAATTAGGGTTTGCTTATTCTAAACAAGAAAAGCAGAATGACAAAGGAGAGAGAACAAGAGAAATTATTCTTTGATATATAAAAAATGGATGTCCAACACTCATTCTTTGTGTATCTTTATTGCATTTTATTGTGTGCTACCCTTAAGGTATAGTTACTTTAATATTCTGAAGAACAGGTTAGACAAAAACCTATCTTAGTTTTTTTTAGGTTATGGAATACATAAAACATGATCTCTTCAGGTCTCTTCCTGCCCAACGTTTCTATACTTCTGTATTAGACTGACAACTTTAGTAGTCTTAGACTTGTTCCTGACCATTATCTTTAGCTAGAAAAGTGAAAAACAACCTGAGAGTTATTAAAAAAAAGCATTGGAACATAATTTTCAAAAATTACGACATTAAAAGGAAATTAAAAAAAAAAAAGAAAAAAGAAAAAGGGAAAAGAGGAAGGGAGCTCAGCAAATAAGCAGAGCCTCCCTCAGAGAGGCTGAGGCTGATGCTAGCAATGTCCCTTTAAGAGCTCCTGTTATTCTTTGTGAAGGGACACCGGGCAGTCATGCTATTTAAAGCAACAGCATTGAACTTACAGGAAGAAAAAAAAAAGGGGGGGGGAACAGGAAAAAAAAAAAACAAGAAAAAAAAAACAAAAACAAAAAAACCCCACACCAAAAACTCCAAACAAACACCCTCTCGAAAATTTTTTGACCATTACTATCACAAGTGCAAAATTCTAAGATGACTTTAACTGAAACATATTTGAGGAAAACCTGTTCCATTTGCATACAAGAGTAGTTTGTGCCTCTAGTTTCATTTTCCCTCATTTCCTCTTTTGTTTTGTGTGGATTTTTCCCCTGTCAACTTACAGGGGAAAAAAAAAAACATTCTATTTTGAAAGCATTGTCTTTAGCTAGTCATTACCTATAGCACATCAAAACCATCTGTGGCTTAGTCTGTTAACACAGTTTTATTGCAATGTTTTAAGGATCTCACTCTAACTTGGTGTAAGAGAGAGAACAAAAAACCAGTAGCAGAGCACTAGATGTTGTAGTACTCTTTCTGTCCCTCAGTGTTCCTTATCACAAAACTATTTATGAAGAGCAGACACAACAGCTAGCAAACCAAGTGAATGGTAGCAATAGCCATGATAACCCTTCCATTAAAGAGTAATAATGCACTTGATCATATTCTACATTCAACTTAAATTCACAACAGCAAATGCATAGGCTGCTACATCACATCTGAAGCCTTACATACATCTTTAACCAAGGTATTGCCATCTTCAGGGCTTCCTCACTGGTTCAAGAGCTAACTCTCGACAACATGGAGAAGAAGTTTATACAAAACATGTCCACAAAGCTCACTTGCATGGTCCCACCTGCCTGCAAGTAGTCAAATGGGACTGCAGCGCTCTGGTGAACATGCCAGTATCAGCTCAACCACTGGAGGAGCAGGGACTAAAGGCAACAGAGTTGCCTTTGTAGTAGTAATTAATACTAACTTCTCAGTTGAATTCTTTTTTTCATTTATATTATAGTTTTCCACACAAGGTAAACAGAAAAATTGTCAACAAATCATTGAGTAGTTTAATACTGCTACTTAGTACGTATTTGATAGGAGGCAGATCTTTAACAGAAATAAACAATTTGCAATCTCCATGCTGACTTGCAGTGGATGTAAAAATTCAGCCTAAAAATTACTTGAACTAACCCAGTATTTCCATTGAGTCCAAGATTTACTTTATTTTTAGTGTGCTGCAAAGAACACGTTTCTTTCAAACCATTTACTTTTATTCATTTTCTTAGCATATATTTAAAACAAACTGGGCAGTTTTTTTAAACAGAAGAATTATATAGTGTAGAATGTAAAATATGAGAAAGATGCATTAAGTGGAATTAGAAGAAAAAGCAGGGAGAAAACAAACCCAATGGAATGGCTAATTTATAATAATTGTTAATTTTAATCCTGAAGCCCCTATGAGCCCCTAACATATACAGTCTACTTAGTCTACAGGAGAGTCACAGAACACCAACCCTGCCATTCTGTATCACAAAAGTATTCTTGTAGTCTGCCTTGTCTCCCCAAGTGATCAATAACACATATTACAAAATGATGCCCAACAAAAAAAAAAAAAAGGAAGAAAGTTCCTAAAGGAAGAAAGGAAATGAGGGGGAGAAGAGGAGAGTTTATTCCTTAATATTTACAGGTTAATCATGCATTCAGGAGTATATTCCAAGTTATAAGTTTCTCTTCAACAGAAAAAATACCTAATTTAACTACAGGGCACTTTAAAATGCCTTTTGAACCTATCTGTTTTTTACTGTATCTGAGAATTTCACAGGCCAATCTACAAAGAAGTTTCAGTAAGTTTCGAAGATGCAAAGCGGCTCTTTGCCCCCTGCATTTCAGAATGAGGAATGTTCCTACCATGTATCTTTACTACTCAACATTTTCTTTTTCAGGCTGTCTTCACAAGCAAGACTTCCCATACTCTAATAGTTGCTTTCACAACACGTCTCCATCAGCTATTAACTTTCACAGACAAGGTGTCAAAGACTGGTGGTAACATCCCACTGCTTTAATGTGTTTCTCATACATCCCTCGTAATTGCATTTCCAGCTACTACTGTGGCTGCAGAGACTCTTACTGTGTCTGTCCCCAGGTCTGTCACTCTAACCAGGAGTACAGCCAACCACGAAGAACATCAGTTCCCCTAGTTCCTGTTACTCCTGATAAAAGTAATCGAACGCTGCCACCTCACTGCACCCCCTTTTGAAGGGTTACAAAATTATGTGATGGCATTTCAGACTATAAAGAAAACTGGGGCTGTTCCGCCTAGAGAAGGCTGCTTGGAGACCTCATAGCAGCCTTCCAATACCTGAAGGGAGCCTACAAGGATGCTTAAGAGGATGATGAAGAGGGGCTGTTCATCAGGGACTGCAGCAGTAGGACAAGGGGCAGTGAATTTAAACTTCAACAGGGGAAGTTCAGGTTAGATCTAACAAAGAAGTTCTTTACTGTGAGAGTGGGGAGACACTGGAATGGGTTGCCCAAAATGGTAAATGTTCCATCCCTGGCAATGTTCAAGGCCAGGCTGGACTGATCCTTTGGCAACATGGTATACTATGCAGTGTCTATGGCAGGGGGGTTGGAACTAGATAATCTTAAGGTCCTTTCCAACCCTAACTATTCTATAATTCTAAATACATGATTAAAGGGAAAGTCACTTTACAAAATATTCATCTTACTAAATTCTCCTCACATTTGCATAATGATTTTTTATACAGAGAAGAGTAATACTGATGTAAGATTTGTATTCGTCTCTACTAAAGCTGTCATGGGCATGATCAAATCTTTTCAATGCCAAGTTTGTGCTCTACAAGAGCAAAAGTAAGCTAATCAAAAAACTCAACAAAAAACAGAGAGTCTTAACCTTTGTAACAATCAAGTATGTCCATACAGCTGAGGAAGGGGGTTAAATCCAGGTTACCACGTATTCTTCACAGCCCACTTAGATCTAGTCACTGTAATTTTTAAATCCTCCCCTTAAAAAAATTCAAGTTTCTATGTAAAAGTAAGATTCAGCCCAATTTAGACAATGGTTTTCTTTCATGAAAAAGCTAATACAATTTTTCAAAGTGGGCCTTCCCCACACCTATTAATCTAATTGCCCTTGCTTAGGTAAAGAAATAGGAAATGCTGTTTCCAGAAGACATTAGCTGTTTGAAGCATCGCTTTGCAAGCAGCAGAGAAAAACTTGCTGACAGATGACCCTATTTATTCCAGTAGATTATGCCACGAGCAACTAACATCAATCTAAACTTACTCATCTGTTCCAGGACACCTTGCTAAATAAAAAATGCTAAACTTTCAAATCCAAAGCACCAATTTTACCTAATCTCAAAAAAAAAAGACAGAAAAGAATTAAAGGAAAAAAAAAAATAAAAAAAACATACCACAAACCAACGAACAAACCAACCCCACCCCACACATCCAGAAAACCCAGGCATAGCAGAATTTTCTGCAGTTTTCCCAAATACCATATTGTAAGCTCTGACCCCTGAGCTAACCACCCGCTGACATTTCTAGGTATTGCCTGTGTGAACACAAGTCTAAATTTATTCCTTAATTTGTGAACTTTGGTTAACTATGGAATTCAGTCTTTCATACTACTGCATCTGACAGCATCTTTGCAGTATAAATAAGGCTGTCAGAGGACTTAAAATATTCACCAAATCCTCTGAGAGCAGAAAGATGTTTTAAAAGGGTACTTTTCATGCTGAAATTTTAACAAAGCTACACATACCTGAAGCATATTTCAGCACAGTGTTGACAAATACGTGAGACTCATCTAACTATGTGATAATAATAATTGTAACCAGAAAAGCAGCTTTCCAAATATTGGAAGTTGGGGGAGGGGGAGTCAATTCCTTCAAGGACAGGAGGCTGTCAGCTCTTGCTCCTTAGGTTCTTACACACCTTATAATGAAAATACACCTTACAAAGCTTCCAACATCACATTCTACGCCCCCTTTGCCCCCCACAGTATACTGTCCAGGAAACAGTAAAGCATTACTGTTCAAAGTTACCTAATCCAGCTTCTTTAAAAATTTTATTAGGTGAAGTGTACTTGAGTAAGAAAAACAAGCCTAAACACGAAAAAGATTTAGGTGTGCTCTAATTTCATGTGCTGCAAATGAAAAGTATTTCAGATTTAATCTCATTAGCCTGCACGTCTTTAAAAAAAAAAGGAGTTTGGATGTGGGGGCCTTTCTGAGGGCGGGGATGCAGCTGGATCAGACTGGGGGGGAGGATGGTGAAAACACATTTACCAGTGTTTGAAAAAATGTCTCGCTAAATACTTTCTGTTCGCTCTTCTTACAAGCGATAAAGTCAGCGCAGCAAGTTCGGGACTCCCCGTGCAATACGATCGGATATCGTTAATGCCGTTAACGACAATTGCGTAATTCCTACTAGTCTTTTTAGACACAGAGAAAGGGGAAAAGGGTAAGAAGGGCCGGAATGAGAGTGACAAACCTCTCTAAGAGGAGAGGTCCTGAGGGGAGAGGTGTTCCCGCTCGGCTTCAGGCCGTGTTTAAGCTCTGGCGGTGGGAAGGGAGGGCTTGCGCTGCGGGACACGTACCCGCCGGACAGGTGCACTGACCCCTCGCTCTCCTACCCGGCCGAGCCGTGGGGCCCGCCAGCCATTTCCGACCGGGTGAGGCGGCAGCTCCCCGTGAAGGCGGAGCGAGCGCGGCCCTGGGCGCTGCGGCGACTCCGGCTCCCCGGCCCGGCCGACGGCCGGTAACAAGAGGTCAACCGCAGCGGGAGCCGGCCGGGAAGCCGAGCCCGGCCGAGCCCAGCGGGATCCTCAGGCTGCGGCGGTGCCCCCCGCCCGACCGCCACCACCACAATAGGGCGGTCGGCACATATCGCCGGGGCTGCCCTGCTGCCCCGGGTGAACGCGGGCCCGGCGCAGCCGCTTCCGCGGGGCGGCCTAGCGCCGTCCGCCGCCGACACGCGGCTGCCGTTGGAGAGGCGGGGAGGGGGAGAGCCCGGGCCCCGCAGACGCTCCTTACCGCCCGCCACCTCCCACAAGCGCAACTTTCACTTCCCCGGAGGGGGCAGGGGCAACACCGCGAACGGAGCGGGGCTTAGGGGAGGGGAAGGAGCCGGCCCCCCTCCTTTCCCGTGAGGGGAGGGGGCCGTGGGATACCCCGCCGAGGAGGGGCAGGGATTCCCCCTGCCCCGGGCGAGAGATCCGCCCTCTCCCCTGCTCCTCGGCAGGCAGCGGGCTCGCCGTCAGCCGCGTTCCCCCTCACGCCCCGCGCTTCCCCCCGGCCGGGCTCCCCGCGGCGCTGCCGGGGAATCCCCTCCCTGCCCACCCAGGTGTCAGCCGTTCGGCGTTCAACCGCTCCCGCAGCCGCCGCCGCCGGAGGAGGGGGGGGGGGTGGCAAGACGGACACAGAGGGGTTGTCTCTTACTCGTAGTCCCTGAAGATCTCATTAGTGACCCTGCAGTAGAAAACGCGCTCGTCCGGACGAAGGTCGGCGGGGGGCTTCTGCCTCACGAAGGGCTTTCGGTGCAGCAGCGGCATCGCCCCACTCCGCGCTCTCTTCCTGCCCCAGGACCCGCTTCGAGGGGGAAGGAAAAAAGAAAAACATACAATGTGGGGAAAGTGAGCGAATGCGGCAGCTACGGCCCCCGGCCCGGGGAGGAGGGAGCGGGCTTGGCGTGTCCCTCCCCCCGGGGGGGCCGAAGAAGCGGGAGAAAGCGGCGGCGGTGCGGCGGTCTTTTGTGTGCCTGACGCGCCGCTGCCTGCCTGGGACTGAGCGCGGAGCGAACGGCGGATCCTTCCTCCCGCCTCCGCCTCCCTCTGCCTCACAATGGGGCCATGACGCCGAGCAGCGGGCGGAGGCGGCGCCCCCGCCCCAGCCGCGCAATGTGCTCGGCTCGGGGATACCCCGACCGCCGCCGCGCTTTGTCTCCTCTGGCTCCCCTGCCCCCGGGCCGCCCCCTTCCCCCGCCTCTGACCCACACACGCCGGGCCGGACACCAACTTCTACTCCCCCACCGCCTACGCCTCTTCCCCGCAAAGCAAACACTCAGGAGGGGCAGCGCCGACCACTTATCGCCCTCCTTCCTTCCTCCCTTTCCTGCCGGGCCGCTGCCCGATGGGGGTCCTCGCCCTTCCTGCCCCAAGCCGCGCCCCGGCCCGGCCCGGCCCGGCCGCCGCTGAGCTCTGCCGCCGCAAGACAGAGCGGCTGTGGCACGGGGGACTGCTGCCGTCCGGCCCGCCGCAGAGCCATCCCCCCATGCCCTGCTCCTGGGCCCACCTGGCGCGGCCGCAGGCTGCCCTCGCTGCTCGGCCGGTGCGGAGCGCCGTGCCCTCGCCGCGTTTCTGCCCTTTCCTCTGCCCCCCCGGCTCCTGGGAAGTTTTTGATCTACTTCTTCAAGCCCTCAATCAGGAAGAGCTGCGGGGAGGAGCCTTCCCCTGCTCTCCCCTACATCTTTATTGGCCGCTCGGTGCCTTCCAGCGTGTGTCACACAGGAAGACAGCGAGCTACATTATTAATTAATGGCTGAGAGGGCGCATCCTCCATTTTTGAATTATCAGCCGGAGATCTCCGGCGCGGGGGGTGGGCCTGGGCCGGCTGACCGCCCTGGGGAAGGCGGCTCTTCCCGCACGGCGCTGCCGGCCGGGCTGCGGGCGGCACGGTACGGCACGGTATGGCGCGGCAAGGCAATGCGGGGCGGCCCAGCCTGCGGCGCTGCTCGCCCGGCCGCGGCTCCTGCCACCGGCATGACCAGCGCTTCCCAACCGGGCTCCGAGGAGCAGCCGAACAGCTGGCGACCACCAGTCCCGGGCGACCTACTCGCTGTCCCCAGTAGTTGCCCTTCCCAGCAGGGCCAGGCGCGTCCCCGATCGAGCTGGCTGGCTGTCCGCTCGGGCTCGTCCACAGTGCTTTCGGCGTTTGACAGTGCAGTTCCGGAGACATTTCTCTGTTACAGCCCAAAAGCCAGGAGCGTAGTGCTGTCAGAACGAACAGGGGGACACGGATAGATTTTGCTGAAAGTGAGGTTATATACAATTAAAATGAGCGTAAACGTTGTACGTGGGCCCTTTAACATGTTTTTTCCTGTTCACCAAAAATATCACTACATGGTTATCATTTTTCACTCCTCTTTTTTCTTTTATCCTTTTTTTTTTTTTACACCAGTGCATGTACAGTGCCATCGGTAATTAAAAATTAAAATTGGGGTGTTAATTTGTGTTCTCAAAAGTGCTAGTCGGCTCGAAGACACAAAAACACAGAAAGTTCACATCCATTATAGTTCACTATTGTAGGATCCAGTGCTTACGTGGAAAAATATCTATGAAATAATTGTACAAACTCCACAGAACTCTTACGTGAATATCTGAAAGCTGATCTGTAAATAATTTAAGCATACAACTTCAAGTGCTGCTCCTGCAAATAAAGGTGTCATGCTGTTTCCTGCACCTGTACATAGATTGTTTTCTTTACCTCTGCAAGTAAAGGCAACGATCGGTGCTGCTGTAGCATGCGTGACTAAAACCTGAAAGAATGTTTACATCCAATTCATTAATTACTTGGTTTAAAAAGTGCTCAGGTTTAATCAAAAGCACTGAGAAATGTTAATTCTGGCTCTTTCTAGTTCACAAAATACAAAGCTTGAGCTACAAAACAGGTTAACCCCTGAGTCCCACCAATTTATTTACATTTGCCAGCTGGCTTCACTTTCAGTTTTTAATTATTTTCTAGCAAAGGGCACAAACACAACTTGAGTTAATGCTCTTCTACCTAACATCTGGTAATTTTTAGTTAGCTTTGCGTCAAAACTGTACAGCACACCGTGGTTATGACACTGAGTGTTGCTAGCTCATATGATTACAGTGAGGTTTCACAACACTGAGCTTTGTTTCAAGCTCTAGCTCTTCAGCAGATGTGATTAAATTGGAACCTCAGGTCTCCTTAAAAATAATTGTATTTCTAAATATCAAGTTTAAGAGAAGAGCTTGAATATCTGAACCTGAACGATTCACAAACTAGAAGAGAAATAAAAGCTTTGAGCTTTGAATTTCTCATTATTTAAAATCTCATTATTTTTAAGCCAGTATTGTGGTGTTTGGGAACTTAGCTGATTGTTTCTGTGCTCACGTTGTCAGCACAGCCTTATTTTAGCACTAGTTGGTACCCATGAAAAATGCATGAGTTGATAGAACTGTGACATCAAAAGCAAAATCCCCCTTCCTTCTTGCTCTCTCTTGCCCTCTTCCTCTTTTCTTCTCACTTTTTCCTCCTCCTCTTGTTCTTCCTCCCTCATTATTCCCTCGGCGATTTTCCAGAGAACAGATCCTCACTGAGTAATAAGGCTGCACTCTGTTTTCATGTTCATAGGATACACAGGAGTAGTTCATTCAGTTTTCACCTCCAAATCCAGCTCTGTTCTTTGAAATCCATAAATCTAAGCTCTGATTCTGCTCCCACTAAGGTCAGCAGGAACTAGAACAATGTTTATGACAGCAGCTAATGTCTGTTAAGTCTGTTGAGGATTCACTGGGTTTTAATTCTGAGAAATCAGGAAAAAAGTTGCTTGCCTTCCATGGAAATATTTATTGTGTTTTTACACTGTGTTTAATTTTTGCAATAATTTGTGTGGATTTTTTTTAACACATCACTGAAAGTGTAGCTTTGATTCAAGGTACAAGAATGGGACTGATGACAATAACTGGGGTTGTTGACGTGTATTTTGCCAAAAAGCAGCAAAAAAGAAGCTGTTTTATTTTTAAAAGATGACTTACACCCAACAGCCATACTAAGGGAGACTGGCTCTCATTCGTGGCAGTTCATGGAACTTTAAAATAGTTATACTGGGAACATAAAACCTTATAAAACACTTGGTCTCTTTGCTTTACAAGGGTAGAATGATTTCCCCAGGACAGAGTCAGCCCAGGCTTGGGGCAGCCCCCCAGCTGCTCCTTCAGCTCTCCCCACAATTTACAAATTCCTTATTTCTTTTCACTTGCTCCTTGCTTTATCACAGATATCATTCCTTGTCTTATCCTGTTTCTTCCTGTCTTGAAATCACCAGCAACTGCTTTATGCAAAGATAATCTGCGTATCTATTCAGATATTCCCAAATATCTATTCAGCTATATCCATTACCAAATGTATCTATACCACATGTATACCATTGTTATTCTGGAACAAGTAGAGCACATGGAATCATTTTACTAGACCATTGCCACTTTAAATTCACACCTAAGTTTACATTGAAATAACTAATGTTAAGCCAAATCATATATCTGGAACCATGCAAAAGCAAAATTTTAATCAGTTTTACCTGTATTATCGTACAATTGGGAGAGGTTTTTTTCTGCACAGTATGTTTAGCTGCTTGCTTGCTTTTTTGTTCTTTTTATTTTACTCACAAAGTTGCCACTTTGTTCTCTCAGGGTTTGGTTGATGTCAGAGAAAACTTCACTGGATTTCTTCATAAAGAACTTCTTTGGACTTTGAACAGCATGATAGCTTCTCAACTCTAATTATTATCAAGAGCATGGTTGAAAAGATAAATGTGAAAAAATGCACCTCTTTGTGTAAATGAAAGATTGCTAGTTGTTCAGTCAAGTTACATCAGTAATCTCTACCTTTTTCTCAGTTGACTGGAGCATGTAAAAAGGGAAAAGTGTAACATATGTGAGCGTTGACTCATTTTAATGCACGGAGTAGATTTTTGAGAAATAGTATAATTCCTTTTCTTTCCAAATGCTGTTTTGAAAGTCCTTCATTTCCATAGTGCAAACAAGCTATAGATCCTGCGGCACCCGACAAAAACTTATTATTTATCTGATTATGCACTTTATAATTTACCAGTACAGCTTTTCTTTCAACATTTGCCCTTTCTTTGCCACTTTTCTGAGCAAATATACTCTTTTGATCATATATCTTTATTTAGACTTAAAATTATGTGAGCAAAGACAACATGCTGTTTTATCAATCCACCCCAGCTATAGGTAGCAGTAACATTTGGTCTGTTGTCTTTCACTGGCTGTAAAGCACTATGCTTGATTTTTACTAACACACTCACTTATAAATAACATATTTCAGTCAGAAAAAAACAAAGAGATACACAGATGATTTTTCACAAATATCTTCATCTTTCATTCTAGCTCAGTTGTGTTTCAATATGCTTTGAAAGCAGTTCTAGAGCAGAAGTTTAGGATGTTGTTTTCTACAGTTGATAGACACATTCAAGCTTGTTGCTTTCACAGGAGTCACAAACAAAGGTGAAGATCAATCCCTGTTGTCAGTAAATTTTTGGTACAGTCACATTTTTTTGGTAATTCCGTAATAGTCTTAACCCAAGTAATCCAAAGTTGCAAATGCGCATAACCTTGGGGTCTGTTGCTATCCTAGAGGGCAGTAAGTCATGGCCAGAGTCTGCTTCCCTTATTGCTGAAGTTAAACAACAGCAGATACAGCAGGGCCTATCTCTCAACAAAGCCCTTGAGGAGGGAGGACTGAGATGTTTCTTATATCATCAGAGTTATTCTACCTAAAGGCATTCCATCTTTGTAATTTTTTTCACAGTTTAAAAGGATTTAGACATACAGTTCTCATTGCTTTTATCAGGATATTGCATGTTTAATTTCTGTGGAACACCAGAAATAGAGGTGTTCCTCTGAAGTTTACTTCAATTGTACCCTATTTTTTCCCTCTCTGAAAAGGCTATTAAAGGTATTTAGACTGATAACCTTATACTAGTGGGGAGGAACTCCGACCTCATCTACTTTGCAGTGACGATCATGTATGATTGGCCTGTAGCCTGATTACAAAATGATAAAATCATGTTGTGAAACCAGTATTCATTTCTTAATACTGTCTCTGAAACCAGCTTACATTCTGAGAGGATTGGTACTGTGTTTTCTTTCTTACAGTTGTAGTGCACAGTATACAGACTATTGACACTACTGTAATTTTCTGACACTAAAATATACTGAATTTCTTATTGCTAACCAATATTTAGAATAGATGATGACTGATGAATGATTTTCAATGGATGATGGGTGAATTTGCTACCTTTTGCTACATTTGCACATTGTCACTACTGAAGTGTATATGGCTTTTACAATAGATTTAAATATCCTGCTTGAAACGTGGATCTGAATTGGTAACAGTCAAATTCATGCAGTCTCTATGCAGTCAAATTTAAGACTGACGATTCTTGAACTGCATAATACTAACCTCCTACCATTTACCAAGTTTGTATTCATCTTATTCGAAATACTTGAACACCTCTCTGTCCAGTTGATGAGTAGAACCAGTAATTTCAAGGTTGTTACTTTATGAATTTGTTCTACGACCATATAGTTCCAACTTTTTTTTTTTCAGTAATACTGAGATTAGACAAACCTGCTTGCTTATTGAAAGAGATCCCATGAAGTGCAATTTCTGTTGAGGAGTACATAAGAGAAGTTGGCACAGTAGCTGATCACAGGGTTATTTAGTCAAAGATTACAGCTATGAGCCAATCTGAAACATAATTCTACTCACAGACAGACCATGCTGGATTTTCATAGAGTCATTCACTGGACAAATGTGATGACTCACGACTGTGACTAGTATTCTGACTTACCCATTTAATATGAGACTCCTTTGGCCCCCACCTTATTTTCTTCTCTTCTGCTACTTATCTCTCATAGAGGGCTTTAGGAAGGATGAAGCAAAGAGATTAACCATTTAGGCACTATTCTGATGGTAGATCTCAAATAGGAGCAGAGTTGACCCCACTTAATGACACATCGGTGAGTTGTGGCATGTGCAGGTGGAACAGCCTCACTATGATGCTCCTGCACATGCCTAGACCCTGGCCACCACTTCAGCCCACGTAGACGAGGGCTGGAGTGAAGCAGTAGCTTGCCCTGGGTACAAAATAAACTGGAGTTTCATGCCTTTGTAAGACACTGCTTTTCCATAACTGTATTAACAAGGTGCTGGCAGAGTGATCAAAGCCTGGTGTGCTGAGTCCTAAAGCTAGAGGGAAGCCCACCATACTACATCACAGCCACAGAACATATTCTTCAGGGGAAAGCTATACACAAGGGAGATACCCCAAAAGGAGAACTCCTGAGGCACAGCCTACATAATCATTCCCCTTCTTCCCAAGGTCCAGGGACAAGCACGCATTAGGTAGACATCTGTGTCCCATGATGCCCATGTTGAGTCCTCACACCCAAGAGAGGTATTGATGGAATTTCTACATTTCTTAAAAGTCAGGGACTCATAAGTGTGTTTGGTTTATATAAAGCATTTATGTAGAGCAAAACTAAAGGAAAAATGACATAAAAGGTGGTAAATCCAGTGTGTGCTTTGGTCTCTTGCTGGCTTTAGAAGATTTACGACAGCCAGTGACAGTAGGATTGTTACCATTAAGTTGCTAAGCATTCATAGCAAGGAATAAAATGTTTTTGTTACTGGTACCAATTTACTGCAACAATTTACAGAATTAAATTGTTAAAGATTCAGTAACTTGTGAATTAAGAACTGAAAATTATTTCAGTTGCATATTCCAGCCATCCAAGAAGTTTCTAAACAAAAAGCAAGAGCAAGACTTTACAATCCTAAAACCACTTTCAAACATGGAAGTTATAGTACCTGAGACCTTACTCAGTACAACCCCACAGCATGGACACAATGTTGTAAAAATGTTTAATATCCACATAGTTTATTGTTCTATAGGCACACTTTCAAGTGATACAGTTTACCATTGTGCACCTCTCAATGTGCCCATATTTAAAGTTTAATTGGTATAAACATCTCGGTCTAAAATACTTTTTGTATTTGTTTGCACCCTAGTTATCATAATTACAGAATGTCATTAAAAAAGTATGTAAATCCAAGTTTACAGAGATGTAACACTTAAAATAGCATACTGACCATCCCGTTGTCCCAGAAATCAGAAAGTTACTCTTAATTGCAGGCCTCCTTTAAGGCAAAACAAAAGGTCACCTACAGCTCTACAAAGTCCTTAAAGGAAGCAACAGGTCAGACCCCTTCTTTAAAGAAAACTTTAAGTTACACTCAGTACCACTGACTCATATGAGGTCCAGTGACAGAAATGCAGCTAATAATGAGAAAAAGGAGAAAGTGTGCAAGTATAAAAGTGTTCTTTTATACCTTATCTCAGTAAGTACCCCACTAAAGTCAGTACCAAGGAGAAAGGTTTAAAAGGTCAAATTGTGGCCTTCCCATCACTGCCCTGAGCTACCTTGATTTTGCTTTCTTATGTCTGTGAGTGGGTGTGTTGTGCCTCTGACAAAACTAAAGGTCAGTGAGAGAATTTCCTTCTTTGTAGACAGGGTTTTTAACCATTCAAGGCATACGTGTGACCTCAATTCTCCATTTCTTGCTGGTTGTGCAACTGGAAGTTTAGCAGCAAAAAGAGTTACAACCTCAGCATTATCTAATTCTTGTGCATATTGCATGCACACATGCTTGGATAAAAATGTTTAACAGCTGACATAAGTTGAAATAAAACACTTCTAACCTCCCCCCTTCCCCCCAAGTCATACTTCATAATACTTCATTCACACAGTCTGAACGAATCTCCTGGCAGGAGGACAATTTGTGTTAAAAATCAGGAGGAGGAAAGGGAAAGGTATGCCAGGAAACACTGCTCGGGTCTGTGCTGGTGGCTGGATCTTGATGAGCTCCACAGCAGCCTGTGACTACAGCCCATCTCTGACACATACCAACACATACAAATTCTTAACGTTCACACAGAACCTGGTAACAAAAAGTTGTGACTTTCCAAACGACTTTACAGAAGCAAACAGAAGCTGTGCTCTTCCGGCTGTCAAAGCTCAGTCCGAATGCACGGATGAGTAAACGCTGCCAGAGAGGTTTTATTTGCTGCTGTCAATTTGGTTCTTAGTGTTAGGCCAACACTGCCACCCGAGTGTGCACCAGCTCCACTGGCTGGCCTGTCAGTGGAATTTAGACAGTGTCTGGCACTAACTGTGGGATCTGGGAGAAAAACACTTCTGGAAATTCTGCGTTTTGTGGAGGAGGCTGGAGCCACTCCTACACCAGCCATGTTTTAACAACCAGGCACACCGCAGTGCCTTTGTGATGGTGGGAGCTTCCACGCTCAGCTCATGGCTTCCCTAAGGAAGAGCCAGCTGCCTGTCTGTTTTCATGTCCTTCCTCACCACTTCACGCCTGCCTAAACCATGAGCTGTTTGGTGGGACAGGGACATCCATCCACCCACCAAGGGGCCTCAAGTCCTCACAGGGAGAAGGCCAGAATGGTGAGTGGGCCACCGCCTGAGGCTTTTTGCACCCTGGGCTCCAGCCTTGCCAGCAACAGAGCCATGGGCACTGCAATCAGGGCCTGGGGCCAGAGCCAGAGTGCACAGCAGAGGCAGGTGGCCTGGCCGGCATGGCCCCTGGCAGTGACAGGAGCAGGTGGGGGCCTGGGCGGTGGGCACCCATGCTGTGGGGTCTCTGCAGGGGCAGTGGCACCCTTAACGACAAAGCCCCCCACAAGCTGCTCATCAGGGGCAGCCTCATGGTGGGTGGAGTGTCTGTGCTCTCGCCTGTAGATAAGGAGGCTGGTTAAAGCTTAACCGAGGTGAGCATTGGTGGAAGGAGGTGTTTTCAGGAAAGCCCTCGACATTTGTCTGCCCCATCTTCCCAGGGGTGTGCGGGAGGCTGAAAGTTGCTGTCCAAGGATGGAGGCTGGGGTTTGTGGCTGCTGTAGAAAAGCTGTGCAGTCCATCACCTCAACCCCCTCTGCACATCCAGCACGTGCCTCCAAATGGCAGGCTGGCAGCCTGGGCAACCTCCAGGGCTGGCACCAGCCCCAGCACAATAGTGGTGCACCAGCAGCCTGCCATGAAGCAGGTCACCATGGAGGCCCATTGCCCTCCCCACCTTTCAGGCCTTTGCCAACATTCGGTAGGAAGCACCTTTTGGCTCCAGGCCACAGGAAAGCTTTGAAGGATGTGGGTTGTGAGCACAGGGTTTGGCCACCCCTTGGGTCAATAGTGAAGAAGCAGCACTCAGTGGTCCACAAGCTGCACTGCTTCTCTTACACCAGATCATGCCCAGTGCTCAGCAGTGATGCATGGTACAGGTATAAAACCTCTCAGAAATTAAGAGGTCCTTCTGCTGAAGGTCATAAAATGTAATCAGTTCCAGTGGGGGTCGAATAGCAAAGTGCTGCTGGGAATAATTTGGACTTTGTTTCTTCAGTTAAACCAGAATTAATCTATGTAACTAGTCTTTCATTTCCAGGGTATATAGACCTTGTGCATCTGACCATTCTTTTTGTAAAATTAGGTCTGTCCCTTCTTTCTGTAAACTCTCAGTTCACAAGGATTTAGGGAAGGATAAAAGCACTTGTAAATTGTTAACAGATTCACAGTGTGAGGAAATGCAGCAGGGAACTTTCCTGACTCCTCTTGTTTTAACACAGTCTACTCTTAAATCCTGCTCTTAGATGTATCATGAGCTTTGCATATAGTCCAGACCATGGACTAGTTTAACTAGAGTTATTTTGGAATTGGTTTAGCTGCTGTGCTCTGAACAGTCAGGTGGACACACTGAGAAACAAGGTGTGAACATTATTTTAGCACATTAACACAGGGGTTTAAAGGTATGTGGTCAAGTGGGCGTAAAAAGTGATGAAGGTTGAGCCAGTGCAAGCTTTGTGCATAGACTAGCTTTAGCATTACTTGGAATTAAGTTCCTTTTGTCTGGAGTTTGCCTGCGTAGGAACTCTGCTTAACTCTGTATCAGATGACTGGTGTAAGTATATACTTGTCCCACCAAAGGGAGATTTGTGTTGAAGTATCTGAAATATGTGACATAGCATGCTTTCCTCCTATATTAGTAGTAAAGCTAAAAATCCAGTCCGATCAGCTGACTTACATGCTCTTTTGTTTACACTTAAATGTAATTTATTAACCCCTTTGACAGTCAATAGCTATGTATTTCAAGACATAAGTATATTCTCTCATGCGAGTATGTTCCGCAGCCTTTGCAAAATGTCTGTGAGAGGAAAAGGTCATTAGTGTGCTTGAACTTCTAAAGAAATTAAAGGCAGCCTGAAAGTAAGGTGAAAAAGTATCTGTAAAGAGAGGATGTTACCCCCATTAAGTTCAATCATACTAAAATTGCTTTTTAGTTCATTATGGAACCTGATTATTTTTTCATAATAAAATTAATATGGATTAATATGATCTGAAATCTTTCTAAAGGAGTAAGTGAATACACACACATACAAATCCCCTGTGGGCAGGATCCTTAAAGATTCAGTGGTGTTCAGTATGTCAAAACACTTGAACAGCTGTAAGATCAGAACCCAAGGGCCTACAAGCAAGGATGAGCACCTGGGAGGGCGATTAAGGTAAAGTGGAAAATGCTTACATGGGTCCCATTCTAGCTGCTGTTTAAATAATCCTATCTGAACTTAACCATTGTACTAAAAAAAAGTAATCAAGTCTTGCAGGTTACATGTGCTTATGCAACTTGAAAACAGAATCTATCAGTTGGGCCAGGTCCTTGGCTCTGCTCCAACAGGTCTGGAGCCAGCTTAACTGCCCCAGACATGAGTATTTTCACTTCTCCAGGAACAGCTCTGCAGGGCATAGGACCCACCAGGACACAGGCAAAGAAACAAATGGCTTGGGCAGCATGTACCTGCTGTGTAGTGCATCTCTGCCCCAACAAAATGTTCACTGCACCTTCCTTTTTCTTTTTTTTTTAATTCTTTTTCCCTTTTTTTCTTTCTTTTTTTTTTTTTATTCTTCATCTTTGGAGATAGGATAGAATCAGCACTGCGAAACTATCATTTTTTTAATGTCGACTGATAGGGTTCACGTATATTTGCTTTTCTTTGGTCTCTAGTGAAGCATCCAAGATACCATTTTTGAGTTCCTGTAGCTTGTTTTATACAGACACCCTTTCAAGCTTCTGTCTGGTGAGGAAGTAATGAGAATTTGTGGAGTAATAAAAAAGAGTCAACATTTTACAATGTTGAAACTGGTAATAGTCAACATCAAAAGGCTTTAATCTGTTGACAGTCATATACTTGATTTATATAGCTAGCTGCCCTACTGACTCTTCTTTCAGGCTAAATGGAGGGTGCTCTGAGACGTGTCTTTGTATGGTGATAACTCTGGAAACATTGAGGTAGCAACTATCCAAAGCAATAGGTTGAATCTTAAGGCCTGAGCAAGAAGTAGTCCATGAGGTACATGTGATTTTCTCAGGTAGATGTGAGTGAATTAAGAGCAAAGGCACTGTCCCCAGGAGCAACTAAAAAAACCAACCCCAAAACAAAGCAGAACAAAAACCCCAACACTAGTTGTTGCCTAGAGCAAGGGGGCAGAAATTTCGGTTTTGTTTTCCTGTTGCCTAGAGTCATCTGAAACCTTTGCCCTTTTACAACTACCTACAAATCCTGGGGCTGACTGGGTATTACACTGTGTGAAAAGGAAGCAGAAAGAGAATAAAGATCCCTTCAGGGCACTGAATGGGCCTGAGGGCCCAGCACAGGGCTTGGAAATAAGGAATTGCATATTATTTATTTACAAAAACTATAGAGGAAGTGCTAGAGCTGGTACTACCCCTTTGTCCTCCTGATAGACACACTAATTCAAAGATACCAAGAATAACTTCTAAAGCCAGGAAGAAAATGTTATTTTCCCCTTTTATGACAATCAGATGTTTAGTGGGAGGAACACTCAATGTGCATCCAATAGATAGGTGATGCCAGTTATGAAGAGGACTTCACACCCTCAAACTAAACTAGTTTGGTTGCCAGTACAGTAAGCAGCCTAAACAGTGCAGATAGGTTCATAGTAATTTAAAGTGTAGTAGGTAACACATAAAAAACCTTATCTAGAGACAACATAAACTTGCAGGGCTTGCTTAGCAAAATAAAATGACAGCTAAGGTTCTCCAAATGTCGGCTAGTCTCTTTCCAGGTTTGACTGAGAAGGGAACAAAACAATGACACCTGAGAAAGATGCTGATTTCAGCCTATTTAAAGCTGCTTCACTGGCACAAGTGATTATTGTGTCCTGTCGTCTGTTTTTGCAGGTGCATGAAACCCTATTTCAAAGAAGGATTTTCACCAGTACCATATTTTGGAAGGTCAGGCAGCTACAGCAATGCCAAAAAATTAAAAGGGAGGACATGTACCTGTTTGAAAGTACTCTTTTCATCATTTCAGCATTCACCTTTTCCTAATTTGTTCCATCTGCTTATCGCTTCATGTGAACTTTGTCTCATGAAAAGATAAGAAAAAATTATGCACTGAAGGATTCAGCTGACTCCCTATTCTGACACTCTGCAGGGAAAGTGGTATATAAATGTCATCTGTACAAGGTGAATTTCACCCTGCTTTTCACTGTCCAGTTTAAAAAAATACTAGATTTATAACATTTTTGTTCATACTGCCCTTTTCAGCTGTTTCCTAGAATTTCTAGATCTGGAATAATTTAGATAATTAGGAAAAATAAATTGCTAGCGTTTACTTTAAGTGCATCCTTATCAATCCAAAACACAGCTTAGCGATGGACTGTCATATCCAGTTTTACAGCAATACCGTACATCAAAAGTTAGCTTGCTCTGATGTTGTAAAAAGTTGTCAGTGGAGAAAGAAGTCACAGTTCCTTGGGATATTTATAGTATTTAAGAATGCTTTTAAGTAACTTGTAATAGCAGATGCCATTGGGTATTCTGTCATAAGTGGTTTTCTTATTCATAACAACTAACGCATATTATGGTACATTTCAAGCTAGGCCCACATTAAGCTTTGTAGAAAAAAATAAAGACCATGTCTGTATTACTGTATAAATTTCATTTGGATTTTGTTATTGCCACATTGTGTTTAGCTTTTTGTTTTGAATACAGCTTTTAAGCGGGGTTTTAGCCATCAATTTGGTAATATAACAACACATGACAGACTTCAGTGGATTATGTTTAAAGCTCCAACACAGGTATTGATGCCACACACTGAATAGTGTTACCATTTTCACTGCCCAATTTAAAAAAAACCCACCAGATTTATAACATTTCTGTTATTATTGCCTTTTTCAGCTGTTTCCTAGAATTTTTACCCCATGTTACCATGGGGTAGAAAGTGGACTCATTAAACAGGACTAACCTTTGAATGACCTGAGCAAGAGGCTCATGGAGTGAGATTCCTGCTCTTCCAAATGCTGGCCCCTTCTCTTTCACAAGAGTCTACCTCCTCCCACCACTGCTAGGAAATCTTTCAACAGGAGGGCATTCTCTTTCCCCAGGGTATGAGACTGTGGATTGCTGCCCCAGAAAACAGGGACATGGCTACAGCACATCCTGGCTTGGGTTGCAGGAGCAAGAGGGGCATAATGGACCACTGGGAACTCAGAAGGGCTGGGATACCAGTTCTGGGATCTAAACAAGGTCCCACTGCTCCATAAGGATCCCAGATGTGGAGCTAAAGTTGGCAATGCATTAGAAAGACAGAGTTAGGAATTACTGACTTGTAAGTGATGGTATCAATTCACAACACATTTCTGTCCTGTATGCCCCAGTCCCACTTAATGTCTCTGGCCTCACCTTTGCTTCCAGCCCTGAACCTTTCCAAGTGCTGCTCTTAATCATCCAGTTATAAACATCCCTTTTAACATATGCTCATCTACCATCTTACTTGTCTTCTAGAATGGCTGTGGTTATTAATTACTCAAAATTACACTGTAATTGCAAGTAGCAAGTGATTTCACAGTTGTTTAAAAACTTCCAAGAAAATACAGTTGAAACTTCAGGTGCATGTAGACAAAAATTATTCACAATTGTTGTTAAATAGCTTAATGAGTAGGTAATTCTTCTTTTATTTCTCCTCTTTCCTCTGCCATTTAGCGTCATATGTAAGGAAATTTCTTTAGTAAGTTATACAGCTGCCTTAATCACCACTTCATCACATAAAACCCAAAGAAACTGAACTGGGAGCTTCTCTTGTGTTCTCGGTTCAGGTGTTTAGTCCAAACTCCATCTTAAGCACTGTTAGTATGATCCTCACTGGGAAGATGTAGTTCTGCTGATTTCTGAGTGGGGTTTTTCTTTGCTTTTTTTGTTCTAATACATTAATGTAAAACTAAGCAGATAAGTCTCTGGGTGGTGTGCCTCGACATGCTCCTTGAGTCACTCAGGCTTTGTTGAAGGACTGAATTGACACCCGTCTTAGAGGTTTACAGCTCTATTGGTAGCTGCTGAGTCCTGCCTACCATCACCATCCCACAGCCACATAACTCAGCAACCTGTCCCTTCTCCTGTCAACACAGCATTTCTCTAAAGAATGCTGTTTACCAAACAAATACCTGCAGAGAGGATGAGACTGCTATTGCAAGTGTAGCTTTTAAAAAGAGTCAATCATCTGCTGAGGTGGTGTGAATTTGGGGAATTCTGTGCTATAAACACACAGATGTTTATAGTATATATATGGCCTTCTTGTAGACAAAGCCAGCACTCAGGAGACTTCAGCATATAGAGAGAAACATAAACAGGAGATCTTTGGTTCTGTCCTAGTGAATGTATGTACCAGACACAGAGACTGGGGATTCTGAGGATTATTTTTGACAGTCAAGTGTGTATGAATCGTACACCATTCCTAAATGCAGTGAGTCAAGCAGGGCTGTAAGAAGAAAAGTCAGATTCTGGTGGCAAAGGAAGTCTTTATATTGCTGCTAGCCTAAAGTTTTCAGTTATTGCCTTTAATTGTTCTTGAATTGTATCGTATTAGGCATGGCTTATTCAGGTGTTTCTCAAGGGCAATAAATGTTTTGCTTCAGCACAGCATAAGGGTTACCAAAAGAGTGACTCCCAGCAAGTAATAATTTAGTACAGAAATGTAGATTTCATTCAAAGGAAACTATTTTTAAGATGTGTCATCACTGACAGAACAGACTTGGGTTGGTATAAGCTAGTTATTAATGGCTTTCTCATGTCAGGCACAGTATAGGTCTGAATGTGATTAAGTTTGCAGGAATCCTGCCACTCTTCGGTGACAATGAAGTTGAGTCCTGAACTGAAAAATAGCAATATCTTAGCAAGAGTGTAGCTCTTCTGAATAGTTCAACTAAAACATTAGAAAATTTCAGGGTAAATGGGAAAAACAGACCTTAGCATGAGTGATTAAAAAGAACTGCAGTTGTTAAGATCTAATTATTCTGCAAAGACTGAGAAGCTTAAAAAATCCCTCATGTTGCAATTTACCATTATCAGCCTTTTGACTACCTTATTTCTAGGTGACAGCATGATTAGCATCTATGAAGGCATCTCAAATTCCTTATAATACTGCGTTAACTGTTAGTAATCCTATCAGCCCTCCCAGAATCCCTAAACCTTTTCAGCATATTAGTACAGGAATAATTTGTTTCTCAACTATTACTTTGAAACATATTGATTTTTCACCCTACACTTGTTTTCACTTGTTTGTGATCTTATCTTATTCAAATTTCAGAACCACACAATTCACCACTGAGATAAAGAATGCAAAATTATCCGCCCAGTTTGGCTTCAGACAAACAAAATTCAACTTGACACAAACAAAGGGAGCTGTATCCAAGCATTATTTGCCTGTGTTCTTAATATTTCAGTCCTTTGTGGAAGAAAGCAAGTTGGGTAACAAGCTGTTTTGACTTCATATCCAGTACACTTTCAGGTTTCTCTAGTCTCCAAAGCCAAGAATCCAGTGTAAAGATGCTACAAAGCTTCAGCGTGCTCAAGGCAAAGCAGAGTTTTTTTAAATCGTTCTTGCCATATTTTGGAATAAAATAAAAGTTTTGCTGTAGATAAAAAGAAAATCATATCTGAGTCATGACCTAAATCTTCTACACCTATTGCATATATGATTTATGCTTGGAGGAAGAAACGTTGGATCCAAACTGGTTAGATGTGCTGTTTCTACTGAAAAAAAGCTCTGAACCTGAAGTGTTTAATTAGAAGCCCTCTACTTTGACGAACTTTCAGCAATCAGAGCTGAAGCCAAGCTCTTCAAAATGGGGCACTACAGAGACCAGATCTCTAGTCTCTGAACCACTTCCAAATGGTGAGAGGATAGAGAATCCAAATCATCCATCTCTATACTGGCTGACACAACTTCCTCAAACAGCAATTTGTGACTTTAGCAGGAAAAGCTCAAGCCTCACAAGTGTAGATGTTGGCATGTAACTGTTGCTCTTGCTGTTGTGTAGGAAATGGGGTCAACTTTGTAAAGAGCAGCCTTTTGACTGCTCTGGGTTATTAAACTGGCAGCTTGAAAGCCAACCTCCCGCAGCCCCAGAAACCTCCTCCTGAGGGTCAGAGAGCCAGAACTGCAGCCCTATGAAAGATTGCACTTTCTAGCTATGTAAACCCCTTTTTGATTCCTTGTCTTTTAGTGTGGTTTCATTTTGGAGTGACTTGTTGCCACTGTCAGTACCAGCGAGGACAGGAACTGACTTTTTGAATAACTTTTGTTTGTCCCCAGCAGAACTTGACACTTCTTGCCCATGTTACGCAAGGCTGTCCTACCTACATGTGACAGAACTGCTTGGCAAGATCTACCACCAGTTTCTTTACAGACAGGGCTGCTTTTTCAATCCTGATTGAATGGAATGTGTTTGCCAATTTGTGTTTTATTTTAATTTCCTCTGCACAGATCTGGAGAGTGTGTGCCTATAAGTACTTGTTTAAAGGGTGCCTGGGGAACTGCTGTTTTCTCCAGAGATTAGGTTGTGTTTTCTAGTCATATTTTGCCATGGAAACAGACAGGTAAGGAAGGATCTGAACTGGATTTCTCTGCACCAACATCTCAGTCATTCATTCAACCAGGTGACAAAGACCCATTACAAAATAAAGGCTGCACTCCAAAATGATGGTTACAGTAAAAGCAGGGTCCCAAAACCAAAGGGTTCACAGCATAACAGAGGTAGATAAGCAGTCTTTTCCAAATCAAAATAAGCAGTGTAATGGTACCTACCAAATACGATAAGGAAATTTTCAGGTCTGACTATAGAAAGTTTTCCTGTCAATTCCAAATCCATTTCAGACTGGCCTTTGAATTAAAATATGCATATTAAACCAGAGACCGGAATGTGTGACTGGATTCTGATTCAGTCTTTGCAACTGAATTCCAGACAGCATAGAATGATTTTCAAGATGTTATTCAGAGCAATGGAAAATGTATTTTAAAGTAAGCTTAATCTTGCCCAGATTTTGCACAAAATCGTTTGGAAATGCATGCTATTGCAGCTTTTTATTGCACCTTAATCTGTCACAGTATTCAAAAAGCTATTGGAAATTAAGGTCTGTGATTCTGCAAAGATCACCATTAACTTCCATAAAACTACCAGCATGTTGTTAGGGGCTACTAAATACCAAGAATTAATAAATAAAAGTTTTCTTAAAAGTCTTTGCTGAACAAGTACAAAACTTTGTCAGCATTAACTGTAAAATTGTTCAGATTTTCAGGATGCTATATCACAAATCTCTGAATACACAGATCAATCAAAAAAAACCCAGTCAAAAATGTGAGGGTTTTGGAAAAGACCAGACCATTATTTGACAAAATACCACACTGAAATGCCTAGAACCTCTGCAATGGATGTAAAAGATTTCCTGAGATCTGTCTGTGCTCTTGATCAGAACAAGAGACAAAGAGTATTCCCAAAAAAATCTCCATGTGTTTGACAGCCCTTAGTGAAGACTGAAGAAAGACCTTAGAAATCTCAGTTTTCTAGGCAGAGCACATAGTTTCTATTGTTTTTAGTAAACCTTGTAATAAGTCTCATCATATTAAATATTATTTAAGAATCTTAATCTATAATAGCAGTTTACAGTACTGTCATTCCTGGGTAGGAATTAGTAATTGCTTAGTATTGTTAATATGTGTTAGCTAACTGCAAAGTGTGGTGGAGATCAGAGAGAATGTCAATAGAGAAGCAATTTTCTTGTCTTGTTCTTTGCTTAGCCCTTTTTCCTCTCTTGTGTGAAAGAGTGGTGGTAGCACTTTGTTCTGTAGCCTCATTACTCTATGGAATTGTCATTTTGTGTCTGATAGTCATTCAGCCCAGTCTGTACCTCTGTGGTGAGGCCAGCCTAGTAAAAAGGGTTGTAGGAGCACTCTGCCAGAAAGGTGAGGAAAAAAAGTTATAGAAAGGCTATCTAAGTGAAAATGTTTGGAAGTCAAAGGGAGGGCACATGTTTGACTTCACAAAAGAAAATGCTGGTTTCTGTTGCAATGTTGGTTACACAATCACATAAGGTTTTATTTTTAAAAGCAAGTAAAAAAATTATAGTGCATCAGCTCTTCAACTGGTGTAAATCAGCATAGTTTTATTGACTTTGATGGAGCTATGTTGATTTATACCAGATGAGGATTTGGCCCACTGTATGGAGATATTTTTATTTCTCTTCTCACTCTATCAGTTAAGGAAAGGGTAATAATCAGCAAGCTGGAAGCAATTATGTGTGTGTGAGGAGGGGGTAGTTTCATAATAACTAACTTGATATTATTTCCTGTAAAATGCATCAGAATAGAGCCTGGAGCCTGCTGACCAGTTTGTTTTGTAAAGAAACATTTGTTCAAATCTGTTTATAATAATTTGTCAAATGATGGGCAGACTCGGCTCAAGCACTTGCCTTCCCCTGACACCAGAGGTGGCAGTTCTGGTGCTGACCAAGGCACGAAGTGGCAGGTGATGACGAAAGACCCAGGCAAAATTTGGCTTTTGCTTGCATCCACATAAATCTGGAGAAATTCTACCAAAATCAGTAGAAATATCCTCTGTTTACAACAGTGTGCCTAAAAGCAAAATTTGGCAGCGTTTTGAACTAAGCATTTATAAGCTGTTTCTGGCAGCAAATAAGGATGGAGGAGGGGAAGATTATTCATTGCAGATGCTTTGTAAGATTAACAGAGGCTTTCTGGTGACAATAAAGTCTACTAACATGGTAATTTTTGGAAAATGCTTTTTGAAATGTGATTTGAAGGAGTTTTCTGTCATCCTTTAATTCTTAGAGCATTTTGTAGTGGTAAAAAGTGCTAACTAAGTCCTCAAGTAAAATGATCTAAATTGTTCTCTTTACCCTGGTGAGGCGGATGAGTCCTGACCTGCAATACTAAGTGGGCTAAAGCAACTGATGGGAAGATAAGATTTCTAAGAAACAATTTTGAATAAATGCATTTCGTTAGGTTCAGCTTTAACTGGCAGACATTGACAAGGGAATCAAAGACTGACTGGTCACAACTAAAAGAAATTGATTCATCAATTTATTTTTAAGTTATAATGCAGATTATTCTCAAGTACCTAAAGACACTAAAGTATTCCAACCAGCTCTTGCAATATAGCTCACTCTCTGTTGTCTTTGCTCTCAGGGATGATTTAAACACATCTTTGCAATGTTTTTAACGTACAAATATCATTACAATAACTTCATACTCTGTTAGACTGGATGTAGTTTTTCTAGACCAACAGTGCTTCTATTACTGTAGCTTGTACCCATATGGCTACCTCTTTCTGAACTGATGATCTACAGTTACACTAATCCCGAAACTGGCATGTAGGTGAACCTTTCAGCATTAGCAGACAGCTCATAAAAGACTGGTGAATACATGATTCAGAACTTATTCTGGAAAGATACATAAATGCAGTTTTTGCCTTGGCTACAAAGAGCCCCAGGAAGCTTCACAGCCCTCTTTCCCTGCACTAGCCCTCTCCAGCCCTCCTTGCTGTCTTTCCCTGGGAAAGGTCAGGTAGACAATTAATCATACTCTTGTCTTTGACTTGCATTATAGATATGTTCACTGCTTCCTTTTGAGGCAAGGAACAATGAGCAACTTTCCAAGGAAAGAGTGGATTTGCTTATTTTGAGATTCTTTTTTCAGTTGCTCAAGTACAACCTCTATAAAACCAACATAAGGCACTGAGGGCAGGTGACAGCAGTATGACATTGAATTGAAATCCACTTTCCTGTACAAAATATGTAACTTTAGTATAAACCACTAGTTTTATTATTCCGTATGTCGTTACAATGCATCTTTCATCGGTCTTGTTATTCAGGTTTTCAGCTACTTATGGAAATTCACGTGGTGTTTTTTCCCAGTAAGTTTTCAATGTATATGCTGTTCTGCACTGGAGAAGACAACTGCGGGGTTGTTTTAATCTTTTCTAGTAAGAACACAGAATTGAAAAAAGTGTGTTATTGTAACCAGTACTACATCTTGTTTGATTGATTTTCCATGGTTATGTGTGTGTGTATATATGTGTTGTATGTATAAAAAAATATTCTATTCTTTATAAACACATGCACCCAGATCCTTTTTACTGCTTAATATATTGCACAAAACATAACTGCTTACAGACAGTATTCCTAGAATCAATACTGCAAAATCAATTCACACTAAGAATAATTCAAAAAGGATGAGAAAACTTTGAGTGTAACACATCAGTGAAATGAAGGTAGGCTCTTTTCATTATTTTTGTGCTTAGGTTTTAGATCTTTACAGAAGAAAAAAAAATGAAGAAGAAGAAAAGATGAAAAGATCATTTTCAAATCTGGTATGTGCTGTGAAAACGATATCCCAGCTGATTTTGATGTGGACAGAGGTTATGACTGAAGTCAGGAATACACAAAAGATTAAATCCTAAACCATAACCCTGTTTTCATAGAAACATATTGAGGAAACAAAATAGAATGACATACCTAAACCAAAGCATTTCTAAGTAAAGCATCTGTCAGATTTTTCCATAAGGTGTAGGCAGTTTAAGATGTGCTGTGATGGTATTTGAGATTGTTGTGGCTTAGTATTGCTCAGCTTTCAGTGTAAGGGTGGCCCAAAGCCTGAAGATTGATTTCAGGGAGAAGCTGAGAAGCAGTCAAGAAAAAGGTTAATATTACAGTAACTACCAGTTCATATGTGTCAGCTAATCTTTAACTTGAAAAAACACCGGACAAGGTCATCATTAAACAAAGTGAAGTTTGAGTGTATGAATGAATTTGAGTTTTGTGTCAAACTGTATAAAGGATCAGGTATTACTCCAGTATCTGATCCTGTACATACTACTGGAGTTAGTGCTTAGCACAACAGAACTTCAGGCTGTAAGCACAAGATCTCATGGGCAATATCTGTGGGATGTGGTGCCTCCATGTTTGGTCTTGATCAGGGACTAAAATAATCCTGTCACCAGAGAGAACCGAAATCTGCTGAGACATTTTGAAAGGCATCTCCTAGGGGTCCTGCAGGAGCCAGCACTGATTACCTACTGCTTTATTCACTCACAGTTACCCAGGCACAGGAGGGAAAGGAGCCAAGTACCAGCTGAAACCCTCAGCCAGGCCAGATTAGGGTAAAAACTGACAAACCACCACAAGTTCTGTTCCAGGTGCTTTAGCCTGATCTGAGAAGAAATATCAATCACATCTCTACTGTCTAAAGCAGAGCTCATGAGTTACATATTTAAGGTTCTGGAAGCCTCCTAAGGTTTCCTGTGGGTTGTTTTGGGGTTTGTTTTTGGTGTTTGACTTAGGTTGGGTTTTTTTGTTTTGTTGTTTTGGTTTTTGGGTTGTTCTTGTTTTTGTTTTACTATATACGTAGTTAATATTTCTACCAGTTGGAAAGAAATTTTTGGAAGCAAGAGGCACTTGCACTCTTTTTGATCATCATGTTCCCACAGATATTATGAAGACTGGAAGAAATAAGGCTGGGAGGGATCTCTGAATCCATTTCCATTCTAAGGCAGGTTGAAACAGCAAAGATTAAATTGCTGGAATATCTTCACACACGTTATGTGTGTCTGGTGTGCAGCCTGTGTCTGACTCTGTTACAAGGTTCTACAAAAAGAATCAGTGTGAGAATTACAGCTCCCCAGGGAAGGACTGAAAACAGGAGTGGAAGTAACAGAATGACTCCTAAAATGCTGTTGCTCAGCTTGGCCTCCAATTGAGTATCAGTGTAGTAGAACTGTTAATTAAAAAAAAAAAAAACTTAATTTGATTACTCTGGTTAATCCTGAAATTTAAGAGGCCCACAGAGCCTGAGACCAGCTACAGTGTAATTACTAGGCTGGGATTTTTTAATTACCACAGATAAGACTATTGGGGAAAAACTGTCATGATTCAGAACTCAGAAACCCCATCCTCCCTATTTTCTAGCCATCCCACTCAGCCTCTGAGAGGGAGTGTTGAGAGTGTAGTAAGTGGAGGCAGATAACCACATCCCCAATCTGCTGTCCTCCTCAGACAGCGGAATTTCCTGTGTGCTCTCTGCTTATCAAAGAGAAATGATGAAAACAAAAGGGATGTAACTCTTTAGCAGGTGACTTCATAGTAATTACTCGTTGTTGGCCTTTTGCCTACAGGCAAAATTTCCATTGGCTTTTTAGCAAATTTCTGCCATGCTTCCACTTAGGAAACTCAAGAGGAAGACAGAGACACAAAGACAGTGCAAATGATTTAAGACCTTTTAAACCCTAGTAGATCCTCCTGCTCAGGAGTAAAGGGGCTGCAGAGCTCTGATGGATCTCTGAATGTCCCTTTGTTGAGAAAGGTTTAAGAAAGACATAGGCATGAAAAGTTACTGTCTCTTCAGCCAGCTAGGAGAGCAGGATTCAAGCATTTGTGAAGGACATCCTCACAGTTTGGTCTCTTAGCACCAGCCCACCTTTGTCACTGTACAGGCTGTGAAAGGGGTGTGGTATCCATCCTGCTCTGCTCAGGTAGGAAGAGTAGCAAGTTGGTGGTGTTAATGCATTAAACTGCATAGCTATTTGGCTGAGGGTTCCTGTCCAAGTTTCTAGTTCCCTATAAGCAGTCTCTACTGAATAGCATAGAACTAAAGCTACTTAGTTTGTAACAGAAACCTCCATCTTGGGAGTGAACGCATGTTAAGGGCTCTGACAGATGGGCTCTGTTGGACTGAACAGCAGCAATCTTTAACGCTTTACCTCCCCCATGTCTGCTGTAACCCTCTCCCAGTGCTGTCTGTCCCAGCAGCTTGGAAACAAGAGTAGATGCTGGCGAGAGTTTTGCTGCTGAGCCTGGCCCAGGGCCTGTGCAGATTGAGGCAGCAAGCCCCTGCTTTGGCCACCACTGGTGCTGAGGCTGTGGCAGCGAGGTGAAGGAGATGGGACGTGAGACATGTGTAGCCATCACTGCTAAACCTGAGTGTCCAACCACGATGTCTCAAACTCAGCTGATTTGCCAAAACCTGCTGTAGCTGCCTCATGCTGGCAGCTCCTCCACACGTGTAATGATTTGACCACAGTGGAAGGTTTTGCTTAAAGGAAGGCATAAAAGAGTGCTGGTGCAGCGCAGGCAGAGAGCAGAACTGAATTAAAAGCCCTTTCACAGCTTTGATCTGAACCTTTCAGGTTCCAGTAAACCCCTTTTGCCCTGCCAGCAGCAATCTCCACAGCAACACAAACATGGGCTCTGCCTCCTCCTTCTTGCAACATGCACCCGCCTTGTGTCTGGGCATACCTGCCAAGTTTTGTGCATCTCTGTGTCTGGCACCTATGCAAATTAAGCAATCTGTATCTAATTCATCTGCGGTCATAAATACAACTTCTGAAAAAAATACTGGCTTTAGGGTTGGATAAAAGTGTCAGGCTGAGCCTAAGCTTCGCAGGGAGAGCTCCTTCAGGTACCAGGGTCTCAGCACGGGAGATGGGAAGGAGCCTTCTAGTTAGCCAGTCTGGAAAGACCAAGGTTTAACAGAGAACACAGGTAACAGGTGAAGACCAACAAGCACAGCAGTGGAAGAACAGAACTTGAAAAGGGGCTGTTCCCCAGAAAAGGATGAGTGCTGGCTGCTGTCCTATGTTGCGTCCACATTCAGTGCTGCCAGACCTCCACTGGCACAGCCCTCCTCCTGCCGATCAGCTCCTTGGCCCCTCTTTACCCTAATCCACTTCTGTGTTGGCTGCTCAGTGCCTTAAAACTGCCCTGGGAATGGGGAGCACCCAGAGGAGGAAGGGAAGGCTGTCCCACCAGCTGTGCATCACCCAGCTCCTGGGGACAGACACAAAAACAACAGCCCACACCAGCCTCCTGGCCTGGAGCAGTTTTCTCTATTTCTTTCAGAACAAACCTTGCAGCTCCTGATTTCTCCTGCTTTTCCTTCTCACCTTTCCCCTCTCCCACCTCACAGGCAGGCTGGCTGGGAACCAGCATCCAGGTGAACCAGTTTGGGCAGAAACAGATCCCAGGCTGTTGACCTCCGTACTCCATCTTCCCTTACTGAGGGGTAGGGTAATGGGACAGCCCTCGTGCATTTCTGAAAACACTGTAGGAAGAGTAAAGGGGGGAACACAACTGGGAGAGGTGGAACAGTTCTGCAAGGCAGGGGAGAGAAAACTGGCTGGGTCATACAAGAAGCCAGGTGGGAAGCTACGGGAAGCTGCTCTGACTTAGCAAACGCAGTGGCTGCAGCAGGAGAGGGTTGGGCTCCTCAGGCCTGTGAGCAATGGAAAGGGCTCAGCTAGGTTGCAGAGCTATCCAGGGCTCATCCCTAGGCTCAGGTTACCATTGGGGTTTGTAGGCTTTACCTCCTCTCTCTGGGGAACTGAGCAGTATATGCTATGTTCCCGACCATATGACCACAGGCTGCTCTGGAGATGCTGAGAAGTTTGTGTCCTGTTTCTCTTGTGCTGTGACCACAACAGTGGGGTGAGCCCATTTCCATGGCCTGGAAGTACTTGCTTGGAAGCTAAGGTAGCTCTGCCAGTTAATCCAGGCTGTGAGCATGGGCATCACCTACTCATACATATAGGATGCTTGTCCACTCTCCTCTCTGCCAGGGTCCTTCGCCACCATTAAGGCCTGCATGGGGACCAGGGGAAGTTGTTTCTGACCAGCGGTGTGTCTTCACTACCTCCATGCCCCTGCAGCCTCTTGCAGGAAGGACAAGGGAATAATCCCAAGTCTGGATACTATAACACTGTAGTTACAAGACAATAAAAAAACATAAATCCAGAATACTGAAAGGCCAGTAACTCTGGGCTCAATGGTCTGCTTCTAAGTAAAGTAACCACTTTCTAGCTACTAAATAAAACTAGTTTGTTATTTGTGAGAGCTAAACCATATGTACAGTTATGAGGAAATGTGGGTGCTGCCACTAACTTCTGTTAATTCAGAGCATGAATATCACCTCAAACCAATGAGTAGTAAGAACATCCTTCTGTTACCAGAATCTTTCAGGTGGGTATGAACTGTCCTGGATAGAAAGTCTGGGCAAAAGAGTCGACCAGAAAAAAACAACAAACAAAACCAAAGGCAAAACCAAGAAGGGCAGACCACAGCAGCTCAGAGGAAAAGGAATGCAGTGTTGGATTGTACGTATTGCCATCCTGGTTTCAGCTGGGATAGAGCTAATTTTCTCCCCAGTAGCTGGTGCAATGCTGTGCTTTGGCTTCAATCTGAAAACAATGCTGGTAACACACCAATGTTTTATTGGTGTCTCATTTTCAGCCTCATGCTCTGCCAGGCAGGAGGGGTACAAGAAGCCAAGAGGAAGCAGAGACAGGACCCCTGACCCAAACTAGCCAAAGGGGTACTCCATACCACAGCATGTTATGCCCAGCATATTAACTGGGGGGAGCTGGCTGGGAGGGACCAATTGCTGCTTGGGTATCGGTCAGCTGGTGGTGAGCAAGTGTATTGTGCATCACTGCTGCTTGTTGTTGGGGTTTTTTTTTTGTTGGTTGGTTGGGTTTTTTCTCCTTTTAGTTTTCTCTCTTTCCTTGTTATTTCCCTTTTCATTATTATTACTACTAGTAGTATTATATTGTACTTTTTTTTTGACAATTAAACTTTCTTATCTCAACCAATGGGTTTTAGTTTTTCCCAGTTCTCCTCCCCATCCCACATGCGGACAAGCGAGCGGGTGGCTGCATGGTACTTAGTTGCCAGCTGGTGTTAAACCATGTCGACTGCAAAACCAGCATCAGTTTGAAAGGGACTGGAAAATTTCATGGAAGCCACCTTGTTACCTATGTAAGTAAAATGAATCTAATTCTCATCCTGTGCTCAGTTGTGCTGTTCTCGTGAGCAAAGCCCCCTCAGAACTGAATAACAGAACAAGTAATTTTAAGGTTCCTCTTACCTGCAGGAAAGCCTTAGGAAGTTGTGAAGGAAGAAAATAGTAGCCCTAAGAGGTGCTTTCACCCTTCCAGACATTAGCTGGTAGTAGAGACCCTGAGATAACTGATAGCTAACTCATATTCTGCTATTCTGCAAGTTAAAATCTTATTTATTTAATCAGAGCAAGCAAAATAATACAGATGTGGAAGAATTCAAAGGTAGCCTAAACCCGCTTTTGTACTTTCTCCCTCAGCCCACACCTTTGGCTGTAGCTCAGGATCCGAGTATCTGTGCACAAATAGGTTTAAAGATCCATCTTCTGAACTCTTGCTGCTTTGAGTCAAAGGTGGAGAGCCACATACTCAGCTGATAAGAACTGAAGGAAATCCACTGAAGTCTTGCACACATGGAGTTATACCAGCAGGCACCCAAAACAGCACACTCCTGTTTACTTTAACAATTTCTGTGCTCAGCACCATCTGATAGGTCACCATGGCTCTTGTTAAGGGAAGATGCTTAAATTATGCAGACTTCATGCTGCACAGAAATGCTTCAGTTCACTCAGTTACCTGATGGGAAGGGATTATGGCCTGTAGCAACCTCATTTGCTGGTGCCAGACTTCTGGCACCTGAGCTAACAGGTCTCTCATTCCCACATGTGCCTCTGAGGCACTGGTTCCAGGGCAGCAGCACAGTGTGCTTCACCACGACACACACCAGCATCCGAGATGAGACACAGAGCAGAATACAGGCTAAACCCCGCTGTGAGTCATGAGCTGAGGTTCCCCCTCAAAGCCAGCACTCACCAGGAAGCAGTAAGCAAGAGTCTGGGGAGCTGGGATCAGGGAACAGCACTGCAAAGAAGTGGGACACAGCAGAGCTGGTAGCAGCCAGGGATGGGCCAAGATGTAGGATCACACTAGGGGGAAGGAAAAGATGAAAAGATAAGCACCAGGACAGTGTGGTGGCAGGAGGAGGTGGCCTGAAAGCAGGAGCTTTTTTCTCTCAGGGAGAAGATGCTGCATTTGGAGTCTGCATGAACAAAGAGTAGCTATATCTGATACAGCACACCAGCTACATACCACAACTGTGAATGCACAAGTAATGTGGCAGAGGTAGCACTAAAAGCTGGTATAACACTGCCACAGCCAAATGTCAGCAGTAGCCTAAAGAGGGAACTTCACTCTGAAAAATGCATGGCTGTAAAATCCATAGATAAAACTGATGTCTACTTCTATTACCAAAACAGCAGTTTGAGCTAAACAGCAATTTGTGTTTGGCATTGAAAGACAAATAGGAATAAGGTCCAGAATATGAGTCATTAAAACATAAAAAAAGGCCGACAGGTACTGTATTCCACAATCAGCCCCTTCCTGAAAGGGAGCCAAAAGCTGTACATATTTTGGAGTCTTCCCTTCCACAGCAAATCTTAGTGCAGCTTCAGAATTTTTGGCTGACACCTTGATGACACTGAAATAGAGTCAGTCTCTGAAGCATATATGTTAACCAGGCAGTGGAGATCCTTACTAATTCCAGTAAGTGCATTAGAATTACAGACTCATAGTATTGCAACACCACATGTTCTACTTACATGTGTGGTAGTTTTGATTATAAAATCCTTGAATGCTCACTGTGACCCACTCATTGCCTGGCTCTGTTCTGGACTTTTATGCTATGACCTTCTGGGTTATATTGAGAGCAGGAAGGGAGCTCTGAGAGTGACTAGTCATTGGTCCAGCCTTTCTAACATGCCCAAGTGAGAAAGAACCAGTGAGAATGCCTGAGATGCTCCTGTGCAGACTTCAGAGGGATGGCCCTAGTACACATACATAGTAGTTAAAGATTTCTTGAACCTACTAGTTCAAGTTAGCATTTTCTCCGATTGTCACATTTCCTAACTGAAATGTACTTACTATTCAAAATGCTTTAAAAATTACCGTGAAAATGTATCAGTTTGTGCACATTCTAAGCTTGCACATCTTATACGGGACTGAAACAAAACACACAGGCATCTGTTATCTCTAGCACAGAATACTGCTCCTCAGCATCCAGCCCTAGTTAGTTGGCAAATGCTTTTGCAACATCATGCTTAGTTTCATTTTAGGACACAAAGCCTTGTGTTTTGTTAGCTTTCCATGTAACTTACTACTAAAATTGTTAATTTTTCCCTTGTTTCGTTGTTCAAGTAGGTGGAAACAGGCAGCTCCACCCAAATTCTTTTCTTCATTACACCAGTGCCCTTGCAGTGTTTATCTGTGTGGCAGCTTGGTGCCTGTATTCTAGTGTCTTAAACATTTTGCCAGGAAGACATCAGTGATGTTCCACTCCCCCGTCTCCAGTAAACTGTGTACTGTTTATCTTCTTAATGTCATTTTTCAAATAGAGGCTATTTACTTTAACAGCTACATGTGTATTTTCATGCTCACAATTGTAAGTTCCTGAATATACTGACTATAAAAAGTGCACCCACCGATCCTATAGCGGACCATGTGTGCGCAATTACCTCATTTACACAATCACAATAATGACACAAAATTCAATGCCCCATCTGCACTACAGAAAATTGTATTTTCTTTCTTCTACCTTTGTCCATCTACATACTAGACTCTCGAGGATAAGCAGAGTCCCATTCTGCAGGTGGCTATTTACACACACATCCACAATACCCATGCTCACACAATGCTGCAGACAGTCAGAGCCTGATCTCTGTTGTAGCTGCTAGCACCTCTGGCAAAATATTCTGCTTCAGATGTTGGCGTGAAATCTCATGCCGGCTTTCCCCATCCTTGCTATTTCCAGGCCAGGGTGACAGTTTTGGCTGGCTGCCTTCTATGCTCCGGCAAACCCGGTGAAGCACAGCTGGGCAGAGAGGCAGAGCCCCCCCTCTCCTGCATTTGCCCTGCGGGCGTTTGGTGGGGCTTGGGGCTGGAGATGGAAAAGTGAGCCCTCACAGCCGTTTTCACACAGAAAGGGACTGATCAAGAACCCAGGAGGACTCTGATGTACCCTGTGATGAAGAATGAAAACTGCTTTCCTCTTCTTTCTGTCCTGTTAAGAGGAAGGAAAGGAACTTCCCAAGAGGCACAAATCCAAAAATCCCTGAGACAGGGTCTACAGGTGAAGAAATACCACAGCTGCAGGAAGGGCTGGGATGTCTCACAGGTCATGCAGCAGAGAAAAAGGGGGCAATGCAAAATGGTTAGCAGAAAAGACTTGCAACTAATAGGGAACTCTGTTGGTATTACTGAAAGAGACAAGTGGGGAGTGACTCCAGCATGTGTTCACATATGGGGCTCCTACATTACAAGGTACAAGGAACTCTGGAGGTTATCAGCTCCAAGCCTTCAAGCATACAGCTACCTTGTTCCCACTGGAAAGGACTCATCCCTAGGGCCACACAAACATGTAATCTTTTTAAATGATGCAAGCTCACTGAGTTGCGGGAATTAAAAACAAACAAACAAACAAATAAATATTTAAGCATGACGTTCCATCTCCCTTCCCCAAAACACTGTGCCACATTAACCTCCTCTCAAATAATGAATAAGTACAGAAAAAACATTAAACATGCATTTGTTGGCCAAACAGCATTGCCTCCTTTTGCACTTGTATTTCTACTGGTACAAGCCCCTCTAGTGCAAGAGGGTTTGTAACAGCCCAAGGGCGGCTTTTGAGAGGCCACTTGTTAAAACCCTATCAAGAAACGGTGGCATTGTGCATGCCAAGCTCCTGCTTTACTGACAGCAGGGGGAAGCTACAGTCCCGGTCTGCTGTGACAGCTCAGAGAGGAGATGGAGCTGGTTCTGCTCATTTCTCTGGAGTCCAGAATTCCTGAAGAGTGCAAAACAGCCCTTTAAAACTTTTCCATCATTATCCCACTTAGCATTGACCCCCAGAAGTCATTCAGCTGAAGTTACCAGCTATATTCACTATAATTGTCTTCCAGTATCAGAGAAAACATTCAGGCTACAGCCATGCTCGGGCAGAGCTTCTCTGAGTGCCTCCTGCTGCACCACAGGCTGGTCCTGGTACTAGCAGCAGGGACAGGAAAGACGGCTGAAAAGAGACAAGAGATAGAAGAAACCCAGGAAAGACAGATTTGGATTTTTCAGTCTTGCTTCACTGTCAGGTTTCCCCTGACATTAGTTCCTTCCAGTACTGCTTACTGGGATAAAGGACACATGGAAAATTACTCACCTTTGAGAGCCAGGCTGCCCACATGTGGCATTTGATGATTTTTTGAGAACAAAATCTCAAGCAAAACTATTTGCGATGTTTCTTGTTTGCAAAGTTAATCCATCACTCTTACAGCTTGACATTGACAGGTTTTGTGCTATTACAGTGGATCCAAAAAAATCTTCTTTAATTTACAGAAGTAGTTATTGATGGATTCATATTTCAGATAGCTTGTTCTGCAGAAGGCACAATACTATATGGAAACTTACGCTGCTGTGAAAGAGCAGAGCCCCTTTCCATGTGTGCCAGAAACTCCTGGTGATTACAACAAACACTGCAGATGCGCAGCTCCCTCAGCTTAATTTGTGCTAATTTAGGCCTACAAATGTGAAATTTTCTGATTTATGAGCTGTCCATGACCACAGGGTTTCAGTGTTGTAGCTGGGGTTAGGTCATATGTGGTGCTGTCCTTTCATGGCAAGATGTAGCACTCAGGCCATGCAGCCCAGAAGCAGTTGGGGACAGCTTCCAACAGCCATTGTGCCACCTGCAATAGCTGTAACAGAGCTGCCTTGCACACAAACCCCAAAACCTGTGTACCCATGGGTTTGTTTCTCCTCCTTCCCCTCCTCCCTACACCAGTGAACTTCTAACAGCAATGACACTGTGAAAACTGAGGAACTAGGAAATAGTAATTCATGCATTTTCAACACCAGTGTGGTTAATCCAGGCTTTTCAAAGCTGTCTTGTGAAGGGCCAGAAAGTTTATCTCAGAGAGGCACTGGTATTTTCTTTGCCTTTCAGGTTTTTTAGACTAGGTCAGTATACAAAGAACAGCATGGCTGTTCAACACTTTTTATATGACAATCTCGAAGCAATTGATACTCACTGAATTCACAACCTTACTCTGATTTTGGATTTGTTACTCCCATTTTCACTGTAGAACTGAGGCAAAGTTCAATCGTATGCCAAATACTGCGCAATATAGCAGAGCTGAGAAGGCCTCAGCACGCTGGATATAACAGTGGAAGCTTCCTTGAGCCAACAAAGCAAAACCTGAGTTGAGGCAATATTCACACTCTTGGGAGGGTTTCAGCTGACAACCAAGGCTGCCCGAATGTACACAGGGAAAAGCAATTTGCCCACTTTCACACAGAGCTCTGCAAACCTCCTCACGCCTTCCTTTTGCTATCCTTATGTGTGGGACTAAAAGAGGTAAGATAACAAAGGTTAAAGCTGGGAAAGAGACAGATACAATTAATACCTTCTTGCACACACTAGCTGCTTTTAGCTCTTTGGTAAATCAGTTAAGCAGCTCATAACATCCTTAAGAATGGCCCCATGTGCTTTTATGAAGTCAAATTAGGAAGTAATGTCTAAAGGGAGGACAGAGGAGCTGTACTTCTGAGTACCAGTTTAACAAAAGCAAACTGAATTACCACAACCTCTCCTCTGTGAACATGTTGGGGTGAGGGTTTAAATCAAGGACCTATTAAAAGCAGGAGAGGAAGACAGAAGTTTCAGCAGCTGGAACTCACCTCTTAAGTTTCTCCTGATGTCTAAAAAAAGACAGGAGCTTCCCTGTTGCACCCTCTGTTGCATATGAGCTCCAGACGTGTGCATGCTATTTCCAGAGTCAGAGGATACAGATGTCATTAAATATGCTGGTGATCTGCTCCAGTCTATTGAATTTTTTTTATCTGAGATCAACACCCAAAAAAAGTATTTGAAGACTCAGCATGAAGAGGGGGAAAAACTGCAATCAAAGCCATAGTTCCCCTATTACCAAAGCAAGGTGCAGTATACCCATGAGACAAAAGTCCTGACTATTGACTCAGGAGACCCTGCAGGACCTCTGGAAGAAGTAAGCAACATTCTGACACGGTGTTTTTCTTTTCACATGATAGTAGGGTTATGAACCAGCTTTTTAAGACCCGGTCAGTTTTCCTGTTATAGCAGCCTATTTATACACTCCAAATTCAGTCACAGCTTCAACTGTACTGATTACTATAGAGCTCATTTCCTCCTTCTGAATTGCACATGTATTTATTTTCTCATTTTTTATCCTCTCCTTGTTAGATCTATTAGCCTTGCATTACCTCTACCCCATGCCTAGCCTCTCCTATGTTCCTTTTCTAGAGCATTTGTCTCATTGACAATGAAGCAATCAACAGTTCATTTATTGTTCTTTAATAAAAATAAACATTTTTAAGAAAAAGCTTTCCATCTTTGTTAATTTTTAAATGCGAGATTCAACATAGCAGTTCAGTATCACTCAAGGTAAAAACATCTTCTTCCACTTCAAACAGACCATGAAAATAAGACTTGTTAAAATTCACTATCCCTTCTACAGTACCATTTACTTACTACATTTGTGAGTGCCTAATGGCCACTGCTCCTTTTTGCTTACAGTGTATATTAAGTTCACTGACCTGTAAATCATTTGAAGACTTGAAACCAATTTAAAGCTTTCCCATTTGCACTAGACCTAAGTTGTGTAGCAAACTTCTAACAGTGCTTCTAAACTCCCAGCACACTTTGTCCAAACTCCTGAAGTTCATATTTTTGCACACAGATTGTTAATGTTTGCTAAAAACTGAAACATTCTTCAGCTGACTAAAAGCTTCACATCCTTAGAATGTACAATCTAAATGTAAATGTGGTGGGCGTATGTGGATCTTTCCTCTCTGAGGAGGCTCTGTTACGAATTTCCAATGTTTTACGCCACCACCAAGCCTCCGCTAAGCCGTGACACCTGTTCAGAATTTTCAGCTTCTTAACCCCTTATTCCACTTCCTATGATCCCCAGCAGAAGTGCAGGAAGTGGAACAGAGTTCTGTTGTCCCAGACTCACTGTATTCTCAGTGGCTCCTCAATGTCTTTTGCTTTTTTATGTTAATACCCACCTTAAGGATAACTAACTAAACAGGAGGACTTGCTTCTCATAACTGATGCCAGTGGATGCTCTGGTTATCAAACAGACCCTGGAAAGAAATCCCACAAATTCTACAGGAGGAACATTAAAGATAATGCAGTTAATAGTAAGTATTATTACTGATAATAAATGGTCTGCACCAAAACAAAACAGCAAACTCTAACATACTGCAGCTTTCAAGTAACATGCTAAATGCATTCTTACCATTCACATTATTATTTGCTGTTCTTAAGTTTGACACATTTAGCAAATATTAGCAGTGAATAAAACTTCTTTTAGCATCAGTATGTACCCACTCTCTCCAAAATTTCTGCAAAAATTAAACCATAAAGATATCTCCTAGTTAAAAATCAATATATGCCATTGATACAGAATGCCTCCATTAAAAAAATCCTGTTTCAAAAGACTCTTTCATTACAAACCACAGCTATGACCCAGCTTTATCACAATGAGAATTTTGACCTGATTTATTCATACAAAACAATCCAAGTTCATTTTAGACCCAAAATATATGATATTACAAGGATACTAGTTAATTCTTCCAGCTACTAGAGAATCTTGTATAAATGTATTTGTTCAAGTGCTTCTCTGTCAACATCCTTTTCCACATACATATCATAGTTCAGCTGCATCTCTTCAACCCATTGGCCAAGCTGTATATCTGTCTGAAACAATGAAAACAGATTCTTAACACAATGTTGAGAAGCATAGCAGGAGTTTCAAGGTCAGCACAACTTTAAAAATGCAAGACGTAATAAGAGAGATTAGTCATTCCAAGTTATGCAGCAATGATAAATTAATTTCTGGAAATGTCATTTAACCTAAATGAGAGAGAATAAAGAAAGATCCAAAGATAATAAAGAGAATAAAGATTAGATGCAACGAGATGCAGTGAATGGCTCAGTGCCCAAGTGGAAACCAGTAGTAAGTGCTGTCTCTCAAGAGCCTGTACAGGGACCAATACTATTTAATATTTTCATGAATGATATAGATGGGAATAAGTACACCCTAAGCAAGTTTGTAGATGACACCAAGCCAAGCGATGAAGTGGATTTGCTGGAGGGAATCCATCCAGAGAGACCTTGAGAAGCTTGTGGAGTGAGCCCATGCAAACATCATGAAGCTGAAGGCCAAATGCAAGGTCCTGCAGCTGGGTCCTGCAGCTGGGACCTGACGGTCAATACAGACTGAAGGATAAATGTACTGAGAACAGCCTTGCAGAGAAAGACTTGAGGATCCTGGTCAATGAAAAATTGGATATAAGCATACAATGTGTGCAGCCCAGAAAGTCAACTGCATCACAGGCTGCATAAGAAGTGTGGCCAGTAGGCCAAGTGAGGTGATTTTACCCCTCTATTCTGCTCTCATGAGACCCAACCCGGAGTACTGTGTCCAGCTCTGCGGACCCCAGAACAAGAAAGACATAGACATGTACAGTGGGTCCAGAGGAGGGCCATAAAAATGGTCAAAGGGCTGGAGCACCTCTCCTGTGAGGACAGGCTGAGAGAGCTGGGCTCATTCAGCCATGAGAAAAGAAGGCTCCAGGGAGACCTTACTGCAGCCTTTCAAAGACTGAGAAAGACTTTTTACCAGGGCCTGTAGTGACAGGACAAAAGGCAGTGATTATAAACTGAAAGAGGGCAGATTTAGACTGGACACAAGCAAGGGTGATGAGACACTGGGACAGGTTGCTCAGAGAAGTTGTGGCTGCCCCATCCCTGGAAATGTTTAAGGACAGGTTGAATGGGGCTTGAAGCAACCTGATCGAGTGGAAGATGTCCTTCCCCATGACCGGGGGTTGGAACAAGATGATCTTTAAGGTCCCTTCCAATCCAAACCATTTTATAATTTTATGATTCTACATTTTAAAAATTATTTCAGTGAATAACTTAGGTATTTTGCTAGCATACTTCTCTATACGCATTCTGACAAAAGTATCAAGGCAGCCGCTAACTGTACCATAGAAGAATTACAGATATTTCTTGGTTTGCACACAGGGAGTATTGTATTAAGGCTACAAAGGGCTTCTCAGCTGTTGTGTTTCTACTGCCTTCTCCAAGGAAAGGTCAAGTGACACCTTTGCTGCTTCTGGGCCTGAGGATCTATTTCACCCATCAACATACAGGCAACAAGTGATTTGATTTCTCTAAAGCAGACTACTGCGGTGAGCAAGCCACTTCATAAATAACCTTGTCATGTATGATCAGCATTTTGTTTCTGAGCTAAAGCCAGCCCACAAAATTGGTTAGGCATCATACACCTAACAACTGTAATCTACCAGTGACCTATGGCATGGGTAGCAGAGGTAACAGAGCAGAAGCTGGTCCATCAGAAGTGGTTACTACTCAGGGAACAGCAGTACTAGCACAGGGTGTTCACCATCTTTGGAAGTTGCACTGTCATCATGTTTGTTTCCAACAGGCAATTTAAAGCTATGTCACTGATCCAAGATGCCTGACGGTAATCACTTGACTAGCTGGGAGACCACATCTCTCCCTGATCTGTACTTCTAACAGCTCACACTATGAGTCATTTTCTATGCTCACAGCAGGTCAGAAGGCACAGTATCCTCAGGGATGGTCCTTCTTTAATATGTCCCTTCCTTCCACTGGCTTAACGAAATAGTTTGTCGTGTTTCAAGGTAATGTGCAAACATAGAGCTAAATCGAGAAAACATTTTAAGGTTTTGCCTCCATGAGCCTATAACTATATATGTACTTCTGAAGTTCTACCCCTGTACCTGGAAGAAGTCTGATGGAAGTGGATATGATTATTGCAAAAATTACTCACACCCTAATCTGGCTTCATTAATGGTTTGTGTTGTTTTTTGTTTTGTTGTTTGGGGTTTTTTTTAACTTCGCAGATAAGGTATTGTTAATAATACATGCAATACTATAACGGTTCATGCAGCCTGTTCATACAGGCTAGGATTTCTGTTTTACAGGTGGGGAAAATCAAAGTACAGGCAGATGTGTTTACAGTCAACCTGGAATTAAAATCCAGAGTCCTACAGCTTTTAATCTACACACAAAATTACATATCCTTCCCTCACATCAATACTGGCAAGCAGCTGACCTAAACTATTAGACTGCCACTTTCATAGAAAGTGCCAAAATGTCTTGGGTAAAAGCAGCTGAGGGAACTTACCTGGACCTTTGAAAGTGATTCTGTAAGGCTTGGAACTGTCACTAATAAGGACCCTCTTTTCCTTACATTACAAGCAACAAATTCCCAAGCTCTGAAAAAGAAAGCAGATCACAAATTTTTAGGGAACAAACCACATTTGATCATAAACCAAATCTAAGACTTCTACAGTTTACTAGGCAGAGACAGACTAAACTTAAAGACTTGCTATACATGATTATCAGTCACCATTAATAATAAGCAAATATCTTGTATGAACAAAATCAAGCTTTGTATTTAAAACAGAGGGAATAAATGGTCTTACAGTGTTAGGATTTTTAACATTTTAACTTTTTTAACATACACACATAGCATTTTGTATTGTCAACACCTTCACTTTGGACTAGGATTAAACATCGACATTTCGTTCCTTTAAACTTTTGAAGAAAATCCAGTCTCTGAGCACACTGTTTTACTAAACACATAGCAGCCTTCCAATATCTGAAGGGGGCCTCCACGCATGCTTGGATCCCATGGGAGGGATCCCATCCATGGAGAGGGACTCTTCATCAGGGACTGTAGTGATAGGACAAGCAGTAATGGGTTCAAACTAAAACAAAGGAAATTCAGGTTAGATGTAAGGAAGAAGTTCTTTCCTGTGAGGATGGTGAGGCACTGGAACGGGTTGCCCAGAGAGGGGGCAGATGCTCCATCCCTGGTCAGTGTTCAAGGCCAGGTTGGAATGAGCCTTGTCAGTGAGCATGGTCGAGTGTGTGGCGTCCCTGCCCATGGAAGGGGTGTTGGAACTAGATGATCTTAAGCTCCTTTCCAACCCAAATCATTCTGTGATTCTAAGATTAAGCTTAATAACAACCTACTCTTTACATACACACTTTGTAGCCGTGACAAAATGCTTCTCTTAAGACATTAGCAATCGAAGTATTTAAATACTGCCTCCAGCATTCCTTTTCTCCTGATTTTGCAAGTCAGGTAATTTTCACAGCATGGCAATTCAGACTAAAAAGAATTATATTTCCAGTATTCGTCAAATGTCATTTTAGTTCATGGTACTAATGCAACATTAAACCACTGTCCCTGAATTCTTGAAGAATCAAATGAATTCTCAGACATGTGCTCAGAAGCAATCTCCCAGCAATCTGAAACACCCACTACTCTTCACCCATCTACTCTGTACCTCTCTAGCTGACATTACTGCCGGGTATCATGGACAGCAGTAAGACAAGTCCCAGCTGAAACTGTCAGCAAATGTCAGACTGTTGGCTGGGATGGTGAAGACATACTTTCTTTTTGACTGTCCATTATAAAGGCAAAGCAACTTTGGATGATAAAGTTATTTATGGTATAAACTGATACTGCTGAATTAGCAAAAGCTCATCTCTGAGTATCTTGTACCTGAAAGAGAAGAACCTTAGCCATACATCTATTTGCTACTGCATCCTTATGAATACATATTAGAAAATAGGATTAATAGCCATGTTTTGCAGTGCATCTATATTAAGGCTGTGACATTCACAAGTCAGTGGCCTGTATTCTTTCTGAAGATTAAATTTATGCCAATATACTAATTTCAGGTCCTTTAACAGCAGATACTATTTTAACAGATCAGTGCAAGGATTCAGGGCAAGATTTGGATAAACAAAGCAGCAGTGTTTAGTGGGTTTAACAACAAACAACTGCCATAGCACTTTAGCAGTTAAGTGTAACAAGTGTAGGCAGTTTAATTTATGTAATTTATGTGACTTCAAAAAGCACAACCTTAAGGTTTTCCATAGCTCATAAGGTTACACAGACAATGCCACAGAAATAGATAACTTGTTCAGACACATAGCTTACCTAGCCTGTTCCTGTCTGTCAAGAAAATATTCAAAGACATTATTCATTACAACAACATCAGCCTTCTGAAGAAGTGAAGCCTGAGTACAGATGTCTGCGTGAATCACCTGAAGGAGAAAAATTTCACAAGGCATAAATTAAGAGACAAATACTGCCTTCAAGTAGCCATGAAGCCTGTCAACCTGATACAGCACCTGCTACCACCATTTTGAACCAGCCACAAAACAGGTATTTCACTGGCTTCACAGCAGATCAAAAGAAGAAGATTTAAGAAATTAAAAAACAAAAATCAGTTTTATCTCCCCTAATTAAAATAAGGGATTTATTACATTAAGTGAAATAAACATCCAACTTTTGGTCTAGAATGCTGTGTGCGATAAAAGAGGAGATTGTGTATGTGATGGCTGTCACATTTCACTTATCTGTATTTTATCACAGATGCTCATTAATTTCAGGAAAGAAGCTAAACCAGATAAAGCTTTTTTGAGGATATTAAAAGACATCTCACAGGCTCAGTGGGTTACTAAAGGATTACAGCTAGAAAAAGACAATACAGACCCAGGTTTGACAGCTAATTTTCACAACATGTATTGGGACTGGGAATGCTGGAAAGGCAGGATGCTTGGTGGCACTGGAGGACAGCAAGTGCTTTACTTCACTAAACAACTGTCCCTCTAGTCAGCAGAGCAGCTGGCTTGATTTCATCTACCTTCACCTACCAAAAAGGGTATTAGCACATCATGTCATTTTCAAACAGGTGAGATTACAGTGACAGGAGAATAGGGATGCTCATTAGCACTCTGACAAGATGTGTTTGATTTCCTCTTAAACACGAAGAAATATATCACATCCCAAATCTGAGAAGAAACGTCAACTGGAACATCTTTTGAAGGGATAACAGAGAGAAAGCCTATCTGAATATTACCTTTTTTCCACAGGGCTTTTTTTTTCCATCCCTCTATGTTGAAAAAAACCAGAAAATCTGAACAACTTTTTTCTCTCCTGTGTGACCTAATACTAGGTTGGGCTGGGAACATACTAACCTGATGTATTCAGCATTTCACATTTTGTCAAATCCTTCCAATATTGGACAGATGTAAAAAGGAATTCTTAATTTTGACAGGAAAGCTGAATGTTAGTACAAAAGGTTAAAAACAATTACCTGTTGAAAAACATTTTGCCCACTTAACAATACATCAGTACTTGTTGGGAGGGTAAATTATGTATTCCTCCTCTTAACAAACATGCAAATCATGCTGTTCTGATTGACCCCTGCAACTTGTAAGGCTCCAAGTGCAGAAAAGCTAGTGAGTTGTCACAGTTTATGACTCTGGTCCATGCTACCAGAATGCATTATAGCAATTGCAATTACAGCCAAATATTTCAATGTCAGTAATAACAGAAACCAAACTCTATCAGTCATAAAATATTAGGTATTACAGCATTTCATTTTTGAGAGAGGTATTCCATGTGTTCTCTGCAAGTACTCCAAATCAGTAAAACAAACATCTTTACCTCCTTAAACACACTACCACGCCAAGTTGTTCACCACTGCCTGTACTGAGTGGAAAGGAATAAACTGTGGTCTCATACCTTACCCAAAACTGGCAGGTTCTGGCTCACTGAGAAATAGGGACAGTTTAGTTGTCGGAATGACTGGTCAAATTTCTTTCACCTCTAGTGTATGGACACCTAAACTGTTTAGCCACTAGTTCATGAAAGTTAAGGCTTTTTAGGACAATTAAGGTTGGCAACTATTTATCTTCAAACAGTGCACTGTAAAATGTAGCAGTACAGAAGCTCATTAAAAGGTTTAAGCATTCAGGTAGCAGAGAAAGAAGACACATCACTTACGCCACCACCAAACACAGCAGGTCCTGGGTGTAAACTCAAGTCCTTCACATAAAGCCCCTGCTAACTGTTGATTAAAATGAAAGACCACAAACTCGAATGATAAAGATCTGGATACAGGCTTGACTGCTGCTCTGTTATAGACGCAACAGCCTCCTGCAGTGGGGCAGGACAGACAGCTAGGGGCAAAAAATGCCTCTGCTACATCTGCTAGAACTCACGTACCAGAACTTAGATTTTACCTTGACTGTAAGTGGGATGTGGATCACTATTCTGAGGCTAACGAGACATTTCATTTCACTCGCTTATTTTCAAGGGGCAAAAATAACAAAATCACATAATTTCTGTACAAAAATCCCACAAGGCTGTCCTTTAATCCAAACACAAGTGACTGGTGGACTGTTCAGTCAATGGACTTCTTGCAGCACAAGAAATCACAATTAGCACTAAATTTTCTTAATGCCCTACTAATGGCACACCTGGTAATTTAAGCCTCAATTCAGAAAGATACTTAAACTACTGGGAAAGTCTGGACTTGTGCTGATATCTCCTTGACTTGAATAAACCTTGAACCTTAAAATTAGTCTACATTTACATAGTAGGTGACCATGTTGACTGTAGTGACCTAAGTACCCCATTCTCCCAAAACACATCCTCATACCTATTGGGGAATGTGGAACCACATAAGCATGTGTGGCTGCACCACAAGCCTGATCCAGGTATTGCTCCAACCAGAACAGCACTTTTTTGCTGGGTTCTTCTTCAGTTGGACCAGTTCCCTGACCTGCTTGGCTGTGTGCTGGCACAACAGAGGAGGCAGCAACTGATTTTAAAACTGCTCTGTTGCACCAAGCCTTTAATGATTACAGGCAATTTCTGAATTGAGGTCTCATGTTTCTTAAGATCTGCTGAACTGTTAACTTTCCTCCCAGCATCTGTTTGTTCAAATGGCAAAAGATGCTGAGCAACTTTCTATGTACTTTAACAAACAAATGTTGACCAAAGAAACATCGGGTTAAATCAGAGATTTAGCCACTAAAGATGTCAATCCACCCTGCTGTCCTTTGGGAACATACTAAAAAAATTCAGAATATCTTGAAAAAAAAGATTGTTATTTAAGAAGGGTCCCTTAAATTTTTTTTCCAAATTTGTGTCATAAATTATTATTAGCAGCTATTGGACTCTGACTACGTTTCAATAATAGCAGTTACTGGATTCTGACTGTTTCAAGTCCAGAATCCTGGAGAGGAGTCATTTGGAGTGAAATAAAACCTAAGACTGAAATGTTCAAAGCAGTGTGATAACAGGAGTCACATGACTAAATTAGCATCTAATGAGACTCAAATAGCTAAGTCCTCAGGCACTGCTTTGAAAACTTATTATCTTCTAATCTTTATGCTCTGAAGTGAATACTTCAGCAGAATTACAAGGTGTGAAGGAAAAACAAAAAGGCTCATAATAAAGAATATACAAGGCTGAAAAGCATATATACAGATCTGCAGCTCCACTGAATTAACTTGTCAGAGTTCCTAACTGCACTTTCAGTTCCATCACAATAAGTTGTTATGAACCCAAAATGTGCAAGACCCAAAGGTTACGGATAAGTTGACAGCAACAGGGATTAAATCAGGCAACCCAATGATACTGCTTACACTGTGTCAAATATGTCATGTTTCTTATTTCTATCCAGTTTAAAATTGGTTACTTTAGTTCCCAAGAAATTACTACAGCCAGGAGTTTGTGACTCCATTCAAGAACACATGCACATAACACAGGATTAAAGCCAGTATTCTACCCAGTACATTCTACTTTCCAACTTTTACTGGCAACAAAATAACTGGTTATTCCCAAGAAAGGAAAAAAAATCTCATTAAAATAGCAGTAATTCTGTAATGGGATTAGGGAAATGGTTCCCATAATGACAACACATTGTTTGAAACCCATTTTGTGAAAGGTACATATGCACTGACATTACAACACAGGAAATGCCAATAGCTGTTAAGTCCTTTAGGTGTCCTTAGACACAAATTTGCAAATTCTACAAATATCTTTCTGCTAATGTTAATGGAACACAGACATTTAGTTTTGTTATTCGTGACAAACTTCTTATACACTCAGTTTCACAGAAGTTAGTGGCAATGTCACTGATTTCACTAGGAGAAACAGCTAAGATGTGTCTGGTTTGTGTAAGCCAGTAGGTAAACCCATTCAGTGACAAGGCTAAGCAATTCAACACACATTATCTTATTTTGATAATCTCCTCCTTCCTCTCTGCTATGAGATTTTGTTTTTTCCCCCTAATGCAAAGCTTTTATTTAGGACCAAAACAAGCAAAAGCAGAAACTTCTCAGCAGGCTGATTTACCAGCCACTCACATAAACAGGATACTTAGTACACAGTGGTTAAAAAAACATACACTAAACCACGTATTGAGTTACCTTAATTCTGTCAATGAACTCGTATTTTGTAATCATCATTTCTTGCAACTGACAAAAGTCTGCATTCATTTCTACTCCATACAGTTGGGACGCTGAGCTATAAAGATAACCCTACATTAGGAAAAGGAAATTTAGTAACTGTGATGCCTTCAAAACAAGTTTAAAAAAATCAATTAAAGTGGAAAAAATAGAACAGAGGTTAAGAAAGCATTTTAAAACAGCAAGTTGAGAAATGTTGTTTAGTGGACGTGACATGTTTTTCAGAGCTAAGGCCCTGATGTGGCAATTCCCACTTATGTCTCACGAATTGTAATAGGAAATCCAAAATGACATGTCAAAATAATAAAAAAGAAAGCTCTAGCTTCACTTCAATTGCAAAACAGATGGAAAATGGTCTAAGAAGAAAAAAGCAGTACAAACCAAGTTACAAAAATAGTGCAAAGCAAAAAGACTGCACATTTTTATTCCTTGGGAGAATGGAAGAAGAAAACAACAAGAGGAAAAAGAAAAAAAAGAAGACACATAAAGTCAAAGTGAGTGAAAATGGAGGAGGAAAAGGTACCAGTAATATAAGGGGTATTTTGATAAAAAGTCTTTGTCAGCACCTATAATATAGTATTATGGCCATTTTCGGGTGCTCCAGACAGGTATATATGAAAAAAGGTAAATTATCCTTTAATAATACAACCAAAATAATTGTTCAGTTTCAGACTGAGATTTTCAGAAAGTTATTGGAGATGTCAGGAAAAAAATATACAAATACTCGAGCCTACTGGGCCCTAATGAAGACATTGCTTTAAGTACCATTGTCTCCACTGAACACCACAATTACATGTTGCCAATAATGGTAAAGGCAAATAAATTATGCTAAAGGTACAGAATATCTGAGCTATCTATACTACAAACTAATTATTGTTTTCTGAAACCATTCGACTCAGAGAGCAGAAAATCAACCTGTGACGGTGAAGTCGGGCCTCCTCCAATGCAAGGCAAAAACATGATTAAGCAGGAGAACTCTTCTTTTTAAAAACATTTCCCCTGTTTTAGTTAAGACTATCTTCTGCTATAACCATGCAAGCATTTACGTACTTCAAAACAAATTCAGGCTAGCAAAAGTGTTACCATTTAAGGATCCAATGCTGCAAATACTTACAAATGGGAGTAACTTTCCTCATCTGAGTAGTCCGAAATTACATTATTCAGATGAGTAAAATTACATGCTTGAATGTTTCCAAGAGTGAGCCCTAAACAGCCATTGGTTTTTGTAAGAAAGTTGTAATGTGTGTTTTGCATTGCTTTTGGCCATATGTTGCACCAGCCATGCCAAAAGCAATCAAAATTGTACTCAAGTTTCTCGATGAAGTATTTTATGTGCCTTTTAAAATGCAGAGCAGGACAATATGTTTTTGGAGACAAATTCATATCAAAGTCTTCCTTTGTATAATTTTACAGTTTGTCAGCTTCATAAAAGAATTGACAATAATTAATCTATATATAGACATGGTCAAGACATAGAGGATAAACTTACTTATGAAGAAGAGAGAGAGCAGGAACTAGCAAATGAGCAGCATGTGTGACAGCAATATGCTACTCTGTTGGACAACAGATTTTCTCTCTCAATAAGCAAGATCATTTATATTCCCTCTTGTGAGGAACAGAACTGAAATCACTAGTAAACAGCACCTTATACTGTTCAGAGAGTCAATTCTGAGGTGCCTCTCAGAATGACCCCTCCAAGATGGAGTAACAAGAGCAGGCAGTCAGAGAAGAGGGAAAATGTTTGTCACAGTAATAAAATATGAATTCCTGTGCTGGAAGTTACCGCAAATAGCACTGCACCAAGTCTGGAGCCAACGTCAACCACTACCTTTCCTGTCAGGTCAGGCAGTACATGTTGATAAAGAAACTTCAGTTCCATGAGGGAAAAGGAATGCGAAATAAACTCTGGGAAATAAGAACAGAACAAAGGTGTTGGGTGGGCAGTACTAACTACTGTGTTATTAACCAATGAAATGCTAATCTGAGGAGTTATCATCACTGAAAACTTCTATGGTTTCCTGTCTGAACTAGTGCTGGGAACCTCGGATATCCAGGGATTGCAGATCAGCGGCAGCCTGCCATGTAGTCTGTCCTGAGTCTGGGGATTCCTTCCCTTACATGGAGAATTCTGAAATCCTTCATGAAACTGAATTACCTTTTTCTGCACAGTGACATATATTAAAGAATAAGAAAACAGCTTGAGGTTGTTTAAATGAAAAAGGAAACATGGTACCTAAAGCTCAACACAATTCACACAAACCTTTTTATGGGCAGACAATACATTGAATTTCAACTCCAAGGTTTTGAGGAATGGAATGTTTTCCATATAAACCATTCCTACAGTGCCGTGCTATACTAGCAACAGCACTGATCTATACCACAGCACACACAAGCTTTAAGACAGATGGTGATTTATACTGCTTTTCAGGGTGCAAGAGAAGACTGAGGCTACTGCATGGAGTCCTACAGTATTGTCTTCCTCTTTCATCTTCCTTTTCAGTGGTACATAGCCCTGTCTCTTCCCTGCCCAGTTTTTGTGGGCAACTAGTGTCACTCATACACTGCAAATTAATTCAACTTACGTGTACAGGAGTCTCTTTCCATTGGTTATGGGAAGTAATTCTGGCCTGTGTACTGCACCAGTCTGGACAAAGTACTCCATCAGCTGGATACTGTGTTGTCTAGCTGAGTCACTGCACAAACCAGTTTAGTCAAACTGAATTTGTTTCTCATGTTCCCAAAAGAGCACTTACCCAAAGATGCAGTCTTGTATGAGCCACATTCTGTGCAGTAGCTCCTACTCATTTTCCCCTCCTCACACAATGAATCAACAAAATCATCATCATAAAGGAATGCATCAACATGAATCATGGGCAGTGGATGCTGGTGTATCTGAGAAGAGGAACAAAACCTAAGAAAGGCATAACCAAGTCTCTCAGTTTCATTTACACTGTTACACAATTAATTGTCCCACCACCCTATCTATCCCAAAAATCCATGATATACAAGTTTTTCCCTACTCAAAAGCTACATATGAAAATGAAACTATAAAAATCCTGCATGTAAACCAGATCATCAAATTCCACTGAAATAACCATTAAGTGGAATTTGACAAAAGAAAGCAAGCTCGCTTCAACAGCCAAGTAGGAGACTCGCTGTGAATTTGGTCTCCTTGCTGCTTGCTTGGCTATAGAGGTGGTACAGGGTAAAGGAAGCTTTTTCTCTTCTACTTTGATGAGGCGAACGTAACTTACAATTTAGGAGAAAGGGCATTATAACTTCTCAACTTTAACTGTCTGAATATTTTCATCTTCATGCTTTATGCCCCAAACTGGAAACACTCCTGATTAAAATGGGTGTCATTTTCAATCAGAAGCAGACCAGTTGGGATGCTTGCTTCTCACAATTTCAAGAGGTATAATCTTCATCCTCCTACTCCTCTTTCCTCTCTCCCAGGCTTGCTGCATGTGGCCAATCCACTTTTCCCATTTAAGAGCCACACGTCACTTTTCTGCAAAATGCGTTAATGTTCCACATCTATTGACAGCTCAAGTAGAAAAGGTGCTCTCCCCTCCCACAGGACTCACAGCCTACCTCTTTCTGAGCCATCAGAATCTGAAAAGAGCTGGAAATCATTTCTGCACTGCCCACATTATGGCAACAGTGAAACACTGGCCCTGTATTTCTGTTTTCTTTAAGGGGGCTGTTAAGAGTCTGGTATGGAGCCAACATTAAAGAATCACTGCGACAGGTGCCATACCACATAGAATGAAAGCTATGTCAAATAACTTACAAAGTATTAAGAACTATGAAGCAAATTCCTTGGTGTCACTCAATCATGTAGCAACAGACCTGAGAATCAAACTGAGATTTTCTATACCTCAACCCAGTGCTTATTTTCTGTTATGAAGTACTATGAAAACTGAAATCACCATCAGTCCCCAAATAAATGATGTGGTTCAGCGAAAGCAGACCGTAACAATTAGCTTACTTTCTGTACAGCTTGATGTTCTGAATTAAACATGGCCTCCACAGGTAAACGATTCCTCAAATCTTCAGCGATATTTTTGAGCACAACATCATTGTTAGTCACCAGAAGCTCATCAAAGTCATCTATAAATCAAGACAATCAAAACCCCCTGAATAGTCATATGTAGATCATGTGGACTATGTGATGACCAGTACAATATAGTTGAAAGACGTAAACAATACCAGATGGATAAGGTTTTTATTAGAAATGCATTTTTCAGCCTTTGTTAGCTTTTCCAGCCAATGACAGATTTGGAGTGTAATAACTTTGCCACTTAAAATAAACATAGCACTTTTTTGAAATCTCAAATTATTTTCATATTTATAAACTTACAACTCACATATGATGGTCTGGGCTGCCACCAAAGTGATACTGTTTCAGCTTAAGATATAAAAACATCAAAGATGTTTTTGAACTATTGAAGAAATTACAAAACTCATAGTTGCCTGAATGTAGGCTTTTTTATATATATATATACAAGTTTCCTTTTATACGTACCATCTTTCTAATAAAGTGGTTAAAAAAAAATCAGGGATATTGCACAGTTCAACAGTTCAACTTAGAATACATTTTACATGACTTAAACTATCAAACTATTTCAAATGCGAATGAAAAGGCCAGGTTGGACAGAGCCTTGGGTGACATAGTTTAGTGGGAGGTATCCCTGCAAATGGCAGGGGGGGTGGAACTAGATGATCTTAAGGTCCTTTCCAAGCCCAACTATTCTATGATTCTATAAATGGATGTAAAATAGTACGTTTTTGCAGAGGCATACTGTAAATTCTTGCTATTTTTCCAGTATATCTCTGTATTACTTTAACCAAAAAAAAGATCAAGACAGATCCTTGAGAAGTCACCAATCCTTTCTTCTTCCAAGGCTGAATCAAGTGTCACTACTTCTACAAACTATTCTTTTTCAATTGACTGCTAATGCTGGAGACTCCACAACCACCTTTAGCAATCTATTCCACTGCTTGACTACAGTTACTTAACTTACACTTATTAAGGAATACTCTTCTTAATAACTGATCTAGATATACTCTGTCACAATTTCAACTCATCACTCTCTGTCCCACTCACAGTGGAAATATAAAAGTCTCTTGCTCTCCTCTATGTAGCAACTTTTACTTCTTTGAAAACTTACCATGTGTCCCATCAGTCATCTCTTCTAGAAGAAACAAGATCCACTTATCCAGCCCTTTCCTGCATTCTTTCTAGGAGTCTGATCATTCTCATCATTCCCCTTTGGAATTCCTGGACTCTCTCAGCCTTTTTGCCCTGCAGTATCAAGAACTAGACCCATTACTCCAACTAAAGGCTTATTTGCACTAACCAGACTTTTCACATATTGAAGCCAACATCCTGCTTACACATGCCAGTTTCGTGTTAAGGGCCTGATGTTCCTAGCTGACATTCAGCTTAAGATCTGCTGTACACCTGTATTCTGTTCCCTTTCTGTTACATTTTCCTCAAATGAAGGACTAGATGAAATTTCTTTTTGTTTGGACATCTCACTGCTCTGAGCACACTGAACTGATTCTAAACAAAGTCACACCTCAGGTCAAAACTACATACCTGTAACAGAAACAAAACCTGCACAACAAAAACCAGACACAAACCCAATCCTAAAAAATATACCAAACCCACCTCTTGATTCTTGTCTAAAAATAGACATGTTTGTCCTCTCTTCCCTGTACCTTCGGTTTGTTTCTTGTTCTATTCAGAGACTGCTAGCGTGCTGGGCAGGGAGTGTGGTGCTTACATATATCACTCACCAAAAGAAGATCTGAGGGATTTCAGAGGTGTTTAGAAAAAGTTAAATGTTTGTTAGCACTGCTTTCCCAGGTGGGAACATTAGCATAGACAAGTTTGATGCAAGCAGGTTCAAAATAAATCTATAAAATATGCTACAAGTTTCTCTATGCTAATATACTTAATCTTGCCTGTGGAATACAGGCAATGCTAGAAACTGTGAGAAATGCTAAGGCTAGTATAAGAAACAAAGACCCGCTAACTTTTAACTATGAAAAGCTTCTGTAATGCTTTTTGTTTAAGCAATGTAGTGAGAACAACATCATTAAAGAAACCCTCACTCATTAGCACAAGACACTCTCTTCTTAAGAGTGTAAACGGTTTGTTCAATACATTACAAGTGATTCCAACAGATAATCCTGAATCCCCCACTGGAAGCAGCAGAAACTTTAAATCACCTGGATTACCTTAACATACATTTGGTTTATCATTTATTAAATGTATAGCAGTAACACTCCAAGGCCCTGATGGGCACAACAACATTGATAACTGTTGTGTACAACATGAAGACAATATGCTGTTCCAAAGAGCTCACAGTTAAGTTCTCCAGAACCTCAGCTCCTAGAGAGATGCAGACTTTGCATTGAGGGATAGAGGTGGCAGCTGCAACAGCAGCAGCAGCACCAACACAACAGGTGCAATGCAGCAGCTCCAGCTTGTCAGCATTTTAATGTGAAACCTCTAATAAGCACCCATGTCCTGTTAACTTCACGGTCCAGCCAACAACTTGCAGATTTGTTATGAATTTCTCAGCAGCAGTGAGTGATTTTTCTGATCAGCCCAAAGAAGATTTCTGTGGATTTGACACAGCACAGAAGTAAACCCAGAGATTATGGGAAGAAAAGATGGACAGATTTAACTGTTGCTTAACCAGGACCATCAGCACCACAACAGGTCTCAGAGTGCAAAGGAGCCAGAGTTTGCTGAGATGGATAACATGTGAGGAAGGAAGAAGGAGGGAAATCTCTCTACAAACTGAATGAGTAGAAAGCTGATATTAGCAGCTGTACAGACCAGTGCCTGTGGGTAATAAGCCCTTACATCTGCACATGCTTTAAAACAATACTATTACTATGCAAGAGAGCTCATCCAGCTGTTATACTGCCTGTTAAGAGTATCAAATTCATATACAGCATTTAATGAAATACAGGAAGTGCTCATAGACCACCAGGCCAGACACATCACACTGTAAATGCAGAACTTCAGCTCTCTTTCTCTCAGGGGCTGATGTATCAACAGGATCTTCCCCCTCATGGTCTGGGTGACCTTTTCTGGCCAACATCAGCAGTGGACAGCTCTCAAGGCTATTCAGTGTCCCAGCTTTACAGTAGAGAAAAAGGTACTTCCAGTGGGAGACAGGTAGCAAACCCATCTTCCTCAAATCCAGAATACTCCTTCTCTGCCTCAACTCCCATTTGTACAATACTTGTCACAACACTGACTATCTTACATGGGGTCCTCTGAGATCTTACAAAACCAAGTACAACACACAAGAGTTCCTGTAGATGCTCTATATGAAACAGGTCCTAAGGAAAATCTTACTACCCATAAGTATCTTCAATGAAAAAATGTTGAACACTGATACTGAAAATCAAATGACAAATGGAAGTGTTATTTCCCAACCACCAGTTAGTACTGTAAAGCACAAGCATACAGAAACACAAAAAGAGAAGTTCTGAACACACTCCTCCTCAGATGACAAAATGGCAGCTTCAGCAGAAGCAGCACATGCAATGCCCTGTGCTTGCGCATATAGTTTGTGGCCCAACTTAAGATGTGGAGAGTCGCCTCATTCCTGTCAAAGCAAGAAACAGCAACAGCTACCACAATATCTCATTTACTTTTGCAGTATGCAAATATTTATAGATTGCCATCAAGTACAGAACACAGGTGCCAAATATGAAAATGTGCATTTCTGCCTCCTCTGGTACGGTTTTATCAACTCCACCCCTGTGTTTAACAAACTGTTCCCACTTGAGAATCTCAGTATCACCTTAAAAGGGATCCTCAAATAAGAAACAAAAATAGAAAACTATTTTTGATATTACTTTAGTGCCTGTTATATGTATTAAATGGAGAGTATGTAAGCAAACCCCTGTGTTCATTGAACAGACAACTAACCAGGAAAGAACCACACAGTTCATGAAATAGTGCGAGATGAATCACAATCACTTGTTTATGGAGGAAGTCTGAGTGCATAGTGTTTGTTTTACTTCAAAAACCGGTTCCACTGGATCTACTCAACATGCATTTATAAAATTTAATTAACACATTGCAAAAAGCCTAATTAACACCCTGGTGCTGCTCAGCCTTTCTACAGCAAATGTAACACAAGCTAAGAAAACAGCCTCTCACAGGATAGAGAACACCGCTATAACAACATCTAAACATCCTGGCACTGTGAAATACATGACTGAAGATAAGCAATGCATGATTTCCAAATGACAACAGAAGATTACATGTCACATGGAAAGAAGATGATTTAGCAAAGGCAACCATAGCAAAAAGCACCTTATGGTCTTCAAGATACATATTCAGACTATATTCAGCCTCACAGAACTAAAAAGCAAATGTTAACATCCATGTTACCTAATATGAGGTTAATTTAATCATTCAGTGTGTATTAATGATACTGAACAAACAGATCAAGGAGGAAGTCTCACATCTCTAAAACCTTACTATCTCTGTTTTTGGCTAAACAGTTTAAGAAGCAAACTGTGACCTCAGTGTGCCAGCTTCTTCAGGAACCCTAAGTACTATTTCTAACCCAAGCATACTTAACTATTGGTAGAAAGTAATCAGCTTTTTCCAATAGGAATATAACCAGAGCTTATTTTATTAGTTCTTTCAGCCTTCCACATTCATTTGGAAGAAGCTTCAAAGTCAAATTTTAAACAAGGTAAGTCACATACCTATTTTGCAATCACTAGTTTTCCCCATCATTAAGTTTCAGTGACTAACAACTTAGAAGTACTTGGTATTCTTGAGACCCCTCTCCAGCAGTATCATTGTCACAACAAAAGCAATTAATGCCAATTCCCAAAGTTAGTGATTCATCAAAGTACAGGTATCATCCCATTTTAGTTTACCAAACAACAGGCTAGTGGAAAAGGCTTTCAGTACAGCATAATTTTAACAAAGAAATAGATTCCACTTAATGTAGCTCTGCAATACTATTTTGATCTGTTCTGAAAGGCTGTCTTACTTGGATAAATCACTTCTAGCAGTTTGGATATGAAGCCTTGTATTAAATTGCTTTCTTGCACACACAGAATTTACATACTGTATTTGTTACACTGCAGAAACTCATGCTTTCATCCTTTTGAAGAGGCTCATGCAACTTTAGTCCTACCTGCAGTGGCAACAGTACTAAAAGGAAACCTTAAAGACCATTTCCTATAAAAGAGCCACAATTTCTCTTATACTATTTTCTATCCTTGTTGTGTGAAAATCATAATCCCATAATTTTATGTAGCAGGTCTAAGAACACAATAATGACTACATCTTAAGTACATAATAGAAAAAGCTGGACAAGCTTGGTCTGTTCCTAACAGTATGTTGAGAAGTTTCCTGGAGCCATTCAAGGCCAGGCTGGGTGTGGTTCTGGGAAACTCAATCTAGATGAAGACGTCCCTGCTCATTGCTTAGGGGTTGGACTAGATGACCTCTGAGGGTCCCTTCCAATCCAAACTATCTTATGAATCTATATGCAGAACACTGTAAAGCAGCACATCTACCATTGGCCGGTCAAGTTAATTTTGTCAGATACCCCTCCCTCACACTGCCTGTTAAAAGCCTGAACTTACAGCACTGACCACCCTCAACTTCGAGTCACAAAACTAAATCCTATGCCAATCTCTTAAAAAACTGGTTTGCTCCCAGTATGAGTCAATCCACAAGAAAAAAAATAATGATTTGTACTTAAGTATATGTTGTTTAACCCTAACTTAGAGAATTTACAAAGGTTTATTATTCAATAATTGTTTTGAGTAATACATTATTATATAAACAATCAGCCATTCCGACCAGTACATCACTTTGAAATCTTAGCTTTGTATTTAAATGTTTCTAATGAAGTGCAGAGAATGGGAAAGGTTTGTAAGGTTGTTTCATTTAACTGTTACAGGACTAAAAAAAAAAAGCACCAGTATTAGAGAAGTTTTAAAAAATAAATTAATTTCTATCTGAGACTCCATGACAGTACATGAAAAACCATAAAGGGTCTTTTTACCACCTTATCTGTGCTCCACTGACATAAATTGGAAGAGAGGCTTTTGTAATCTGCATTAAAGCAAAAGTGTTCAGTAAGTATAACGGTTTGGTGACTTCAATCTCTAAATTAGATTCATGTATTTACTTCCTCTGGTTCCTGTATCTCTGTTCATGCATACAGATAGCTTGGTCAATTCTACTTTCACTGTTTATCTCCTTCAGCACCCACTCGTAACAAACGCAACCTCTGCTGCTATTGATAAATCTTAAGAGTTTGGGCAGTGGAGGAGTGAGAGGGAATATAACTATGCACACATTTATACAGAAGCTATACATCAAATGCTGGGACCCAATTGGGGGGAATCTTCAGGAGGGAGAGGGGGTCCCCAAGTGGTTTGAATTAGCTCTTGGGCTTCACCCAAGTTTTGTTAGCCAGAACTTCTGTGATGTCATTACTGCAGAAGGATATTAAAGCATTAATCACTCTACTATAAAAAAGACACCAAAGGTTCCTGTTATTCTTTCCAACTCTTATTATTTCATTTTCTTTGAGATCTAAGCCTAACTCAAAAGAAAGGCTGGAATGCAAGTCACCATGAAATGACGTACATTTCACTGCAGTGTGTGGGAAGAGCCAGCTGATTGCGAAACACCAAAGCAGTGTTGCTAAGCAGCTGCATTAAAACGGTAATGTCTTCTTCCATCATATGCAAGGATTTCGGATTTCTAAAATTCACAATAGCACCAAGGGGGTGGACGGAAGGGGAAGGGAAGCATGACTAGTTAATTTATTCTGTATTTGTACAAAGAAGAAAATTATTAACATCTTGCGTACATTTACATTCTTACAATTACGAAGGAAGATTAGTCCAAAATCGTAAGAAAACCTGTTTAACGTTTTTCCAGTTCCGCATACACAAGAGTCTTTACTATAGATAACCTGCTTTACTATTAAGTAATTTGCCTCCTCTGTGAAAAAGTTTCTCAGCAACATCCAAGAGAAATGCAGTAATTTCTGACTGCATGCAAGTCAGAAAATACAGATTAAGTTAAACTAGTAAATCAGGCTGTCTTTGCAACACCACTGACCCTAAAGGGCAACCACTTTATGCAGGGCTTTATTCTAAGGCTGCATGTACACTTTACGTGAAAGAGGAAAAAAGCCTGACTATAGCTAACACTGGAATCATGCCCAATCCTCCTCAGCTGGAAATAAAACTATAAGCTCAACATCTTGATGGGAACAGGAGTAGGATGGCAGTAGGAGGTGGGGGTGTGTGAGGGGAACACACACGCCACAGAAAACCAACTTGTCTGTGAGGATGCCATTCTATTTTTGTTTCCATTTATCCTATCCTTGTTTGTTCAGGTGGTTTTTTTTTTTCATTCAGAATATTAAACACCCCCCCATCCCTACAGCTTTTTTTTTGTTGTTGTTCCTTATTGGTTTGATTGCTTCCTACATCAGTATTGCCAAAGACAGGGCTTTTATTTCTGTGTGGTACAGAGGTCTGGTAACTTTTTCGCTTCTCCCATAAAACTGTTTCCTCTCTGCACAGAGAATCCCAAATTCCCTAGCTGTATTCAGGGTACAGCAGCAGCAACCTCACCACCAGCTCCTTACTATCCTCTGTTCAACCAGCGTTAATTATTACAGCACTATCTTGGTGTTGCAATGGACAATATAATTACTCAAACACAACAATTCTGAAGGGAGAAAACAACCCACAGTAAAAGTTACTGTCAGTATGCAGCCACAGAAACAGCTCAGAGAAACAATACAGAGAAGTAACATCTAGTGTGTTGTGTTGGGGACATCACCCAAAATATTTGCAGCTCTGGGGAAACTGCAAAAAAAGCAGGAATGTGTCCCTGCTTACTGCACAGGGTTGGACTACATGAACTTTGAAGGTCCCTTCCAACCCAAACTATTTCATGAGTCTATGATTCTATGACAAAGATTTCTCATATATATCAAGCACAAAGTAGTTAAAAAATTGGAACCTGATCTACAGTTTAGCTTGTATCTTAAATATGAAGCAAGAGTACATACTTCCTTTCTCTGAAAGACCTAGGCATGGATCTAAACCAGAAAAAAGTATTTGAGAGCTCCTGATCTAATAAAGGCTAGGAACCACAGCATACTTGCCTTTCACAGAAACTATTTATCTGTGAGAATTTTTGGAAGTTGCAGCATAAGTAGAAAAATTATAGGAATTATTCATTGACATAGGATTTGTGCAAGTTTGCACAAACTACGCCACTGGCTAAAAATTCCCATCTCTGCCTTAATAGTGAAGGGTGACTCACAGATGCTCCGAAACACCCAGCAACGTCCTTCCTAGTTAAGGCTGAAGGGCTGCTGCTCACACCAGTGAACAGTGTGTTCCTTTCTGTAACGCCAGCAGAGGGCCCGTTCAGCCAGAGGTTCCTTCCTGCCTCTCTGCTGAGTGGCTGGAGGAGCTGCAAACCACAGAGTCTCCAGTTCTAATTACCTGAACAACTTCTAGGTGTCACAGCTTGCCTTTCTGCAATGATCCCTGTATGACTGCTTATGAAGCATTATGCTTATGTTTCCCTTCTACAGTGGAGGTGCTGTAACAAAAGACCTGAACAAGAATAACCCATGCCCACAACAGGGCATGACCTTGAGAAATAAGGTAGCATACGATCATTTTCTGACCCAACACATGATCATCAGGGAGTGGGTCTATCATCCCAGCAGGCAATGATTAATGAACAGGATGCTTACTGGCTGCTTGAGACTGGATCAAAGGATCCAGGGGGGGGCCTTCCAATTCTTATCTGCAATGACAAAATGCAAATACACCCACAGAGAAAGCAGCACTTAGTTTATTTAGCGTGACAGTATGTGCCTACAGCCTTAGAATCATAGAATGGTTAGGGTTTGAAAGGACCTGAAGATCATGTAGTTCTAACCCACCCTCCCCATCCCCCCCCCCCACCATGGGGCACAGCCTATACTTGGGGTTTCTCTATCATCTTTTTGTTTAGCTGCAAATGACCCACATTTCCTATCTTCATCTGCCACAAGATGCTTGATTGCAGCATGCCAATGAAATTATACTGAGGCACAAACAAGAAAGTAAACAGAGAGCTATGTTAAGAGGACATTAAGTAAAGAAACCAGTATTTGGTAATAGCTCAAGGCACTGTTTTCAAGCTTCTGGGAGGCTGCTGTGAACATGTGTGAAATGGAACAAGACAAGGCAAACCTCTAAAACCCTACAGATACGCCAGCAGCAGAATACCTGTGTATGACCTCTGACGCTGGGGAGTTTAAGAGGTTACCACCCCAGCTGTCTGTCCTGCTCTTCTGCCGGGAGCACCTGTTTCTGCACAGCTGGCAGAACAACCCCGAACCGCAGCTCTGACGCCACACTGGCAACCCTGAGCACGCCATCAGCTCCGGTTTAGCCTGACGTGTCAACCTGATGGCTATGGCAGTTGAGAAGCGTGGGCCGATGCCAAGGGACAGCTTCAGGGCCAGGAACCCCTGCTCTGAGCCACAGAGAGCAGACAGCATCGGATAGGCCTCGGGTTAAGGCTTCCCTGGGCACTGCAACACACGCTGCCTCCCTGCAGCCTCGCTCCCGGAGAGCCCCGAGCCCCTGTCAGGCCGAGCCCGGTCACAGAGCGTTATCCGCGCCGGAACTGACGGGCTCGGGTGAGAGCTCCCGGCTGGCCTTCTGCTACCGGCGGAGCCGAACCGGTGCCCAGGGACCAGAGCGCCCGACCCACACACGGCTCCCGACAGCCCTAGGGAACGCTAGGCGGGCACGCCGGGGGGCAGGGGACCCGCCCCTTGCCCTGACTACCGCACCCCACCACTTCCCCGCCTCTCGCCTCCCCTCGCCAGCGGGGCTTTGCCGCAGGCCGGCCGCTGGCCTGACGCCGGTGGGGCGAAACACGACCTCCCGGTGCCAACACCATAACGGAGATGGGCAGCCAGGCCGCAGACCCTCGCCCTGGCGGCGCACGGCTCAGGCCCGCTACGGCCACCGGGCCTCCCCCATCGACCAGACCTGCCCGCGGGGCCCCGCCGGCTGCCAGGGGCGCGGCAGCGGCAGCCGGAGCGCAGCGCCCGTGCCCGGGCCGCGCTTACTGGTGTTGCGCATCCAGTGCAGCAGGCGGGGCAGGTCGGCAGCGCGCGTGCCCCGCACGGCGGCCAGCACCACACACCGCGCAGCCTCCAGCTCCATCGCGCCGCCGCGGGGGGGCGCCGGAGCACAGCCCCGCCCCACCCGCGAGAAGGCCTCACACATTCTTACTAGTGCGCATGCGCAGCAGCGAGCCTTTGTGCATACTCAGGTTGTCGGGCCCTCCTCCCCGCTCGGTGCGCACGCCCCCGGGGAAGCCCTGTCCTTAAGCTGGCGCCCCGAGGTTCCTAGGGCCGCTGTCCGTCTCCGTTGTGGGTCTCTCTGGGACTACCTTAAGGAGGCGGAGGGCGCGCGCGCGCCCCGGAAACGGAAGTGAGCCGTGGCCCGTGGGGAGAGGACGAGTGGTGACGTTTCCCCGGCCAACCGGTAGCTGTGGGAGCTGCTGTGTCGCGGTCGCCAGTGGCGGGTGCGGAGCGTTGGGCGGCTGTGCCGCGGCGGCTCGACTGGGCCCCGCGCCCTGCTCCCGGTCAGTGCTAGCGCGAAGCGGGACTGCGACCCAACCCCGGCGGCGATCCTGCCGCGGGTAGAGCGGGCACCCACGCCCTGCTGGCCCTGGGGAGTGGGCGGCGGGTCTGCCCCCCGGCCTGCTGGACAGCTGCCGGACCGCGCTGCCCTGGCTGCTGTTGAGCTACTGCACTTTCCCAGGCCGTCGCTGGAACAGGGCTGGGCCGGCCCGGTACGCGGCCGCTGGCGGTCTGGTTAGCTCTGGATGCGTGGGGAAAAGGCTGGGACCGGGCATCTAGTAGGTCTGCCTTTTCGCCAGTTTTAGCTTTTCAGTGAAAACAAGGCTGCAGGGCCATAGGCAGGATGGCCAGTTCCTGCTGCGGTTTTGGGGCTGCTTTCCTGCCTCTCCTCGGGTAATTTCAGAAGCTGGAAACTAGTATGTTGGGACTGAGTGCCGCTGTAGAAGCTCAACCCATTCCCACCTGTGAATCAGCCTTTGTTGTTATGATATTAGACTTACAGTGGGTCCTAATCCATGTATGTGTTTAGTATAACTTTATAGTACAGATTTTAAGTATTTCTTTTGCTTGTTATCCTTAAAACAGCTGTTATCTGCTAAAGCTGTTATCTTTAAAAAATTCCATGCATTAGAGAGTCCTGCTAGTTGAGCTGGACTACTTTTGGTTTGAGTTTTATACTAGATGGATAGGCAGGGGTAGGTGGACTGGCTCTTGAGAATTTTTACTGCTATTTTGTTATGGCTTAATAAAACCCCCACTATTTCTGCTGCCCCTTTATTCCTGAAATGCCACTTTTCAGTAGCAAGTGGAGAGGTCTTGCACTCTGCAGTGGAACCTGGGAGCTCAGTGCCGAGGTGCCCAGGCTGCTTCTGCTTCAGGCAGCTCAGTCCGTATAGCACTCATGGCCTTCCTCAGCACGAGGCCTGCTTGATGAAGCTTAGTTGTTTTGCTGGTCTTTTGGGGCCTGGCAGGTTCAGACCTATACAGTGAGCTTATAGAGTGCTGCATCAAAGCTAAAAAGCTTTTCCAGAACTGCAGATGCTCTGCACGCAGCCTATACTCATTCTGCAGTGCAGTCACTGTTAGTGCCTGTCTGGGCACCTGCCAATCCAAGTTGGCTACCTGCTAACACAGCTTACGTGTCTTTTCATCTTCTTGGATGGACTGTGTATGAAAAGTTATATTAATTTCTGTAGTTGGTATTCCTTAGTAATTCTGATGGTTTATAAATCCTTAATGTGCTAGATCTGATAGTAAAATGTTTAAACTCATCCCTTAGTATACTATTTGTATTATTCTTACTGTAAGGCTGTTGAAAGAAGCTTTTGGAGTTAAACATTTGTTTATTAGGACATAATTTTTTTTTTATTATTTGGAGATCCATAGAGCTCTGGAAACCAATTTTAAATATTGAGTTTTTACCCAGCTGCTGTATTATGGTCATGCTATCAAATTTCTAAGCTCTTATATCTGAGTGTTCTGGGTAAGTGTTGTCTGTAGCTGCAGTTGTAGGAGCTCAGATCTTTCTGAGATGGAATACTGTTTTTAAAGGTTTTATTATTTCTTTGTTTGGAGGGGTTTTTTTACAATGACTGTGATTTTCCTGGGAAACAAACTTGCAAAACATTCTGAATTTCTGCTTTCCTGGCACCCTCTGGGAGATTATATTGATGATAATGCTTTTTCAGAACTGTTTTGCAAGATGTGACTTATGTGGCTTCTGAGGAAAACTTGGAGTTTTCCTGCCTCAGATGTCATATAGGAGTCCTCTTCCAGCAAAGGAAGAAGCTGGATATCCATATCTGTTAGCATACTGATCTGCAAATATTTTATGGAGTTTCCTAGGAAGCATAGACAAATTTCTAAATGAAATGTCAAGTTGGCATGGTCATGTATGTCACTTTGGAATTGTCTGTTCATATAATGTACATTAAATCTAAAATCTGTACATATATTTATTTGCATCATTTGCTACACCTGAGGCCTATACTTTGAATGTATTTATCTTGAATCTTCTGGAGGTTTTGTTCTGGGTTGTGGCCTCAATATCAGAGGGGTTGGACAGTTGTGTTTCTTGCGTTTTTTTTCTTAAACTGCTGACTTCATAACATTTCATTAACTCTCAATTAGGCAAAGCAGTCAGGAGGTTGGCTTGTGTGTAATTTATTTTATATACTTTGGAATATATCTTTGTACGTATTTATAAACATACCGTAAACTTTGCTTTTTGGGGCTTGTGCAGCTGATAAATCTTGATGTGTGTGTATAATGAGCTTTTTATTTTATCTAGGTTGAAGCACTCTCAGAGAAAATATAAGTGTAGTTAATTATGTGTTCTTAATTTTACTAAATAGACCAACCTCTCTTGTCTATTTAGTCCTCTAGTCATTTGAAGAGCAAGGGGGAAAATTCACCAAAATCTGAAAAACTCTCAGCTACTTTGCTTAGAGAGGCGCTCATCATTGGCAAGTTTGCTTTCCATTCTGGATGGAGGAATTCAAATGTGTGGTTCTGAATTCAGCTGTCGGCAAGGGAATAGTTTGAGTTGTGTATGAGGAAAAAACCCTATGAAATTGGAAGATAAACAAGAAGTGTCTGAAGTTCTCTATTTCGGCAGTAACAATGATGTTGCAACTTTATTTGCTCATTAGACAAATCTTGGTTTGCCCTTTTCAGAATTCTGAGTTACTGTTCCTGCCATGTGTTCTCCTGAATAACTTGCCACCTTGTATAGGAGGTAGGGTGGCTTAGCATGTTGATTAAACTATGCTTACCCTTCAGAAATTAACTCTTTATGGTTTCTTAAGTACAAGTTGTGGTATGCTTTAGATTTATATATAAATTTGTGTCTGTAGTCAGCAATAATAGGCTGGTTTAAAAAAGCAAAACAACCACCTTCCCCCTCCCCCCAAACATTAAAAAATGCAATGTGAATTTTGCTTCTTAAAATTTAAGTATGCTTGAGGGGTTGCTAGAATGGGAAATCCAGTTTGATTTAATATAAGGTAGATAAAGTATAACCGATATGTAATGTTCAATTTTGCTAGCAAAATATTTTGTAGGATGCAGAACTTCTAGGCTATTCTGGTTGGTTTTATTCTGTCCTGTAGCATATTGCTGATAAGATAAAAAGCAGTTAGCACTCTTTCTGGAACTTTGGCTGGACTGTTTATTTCATAGTGAACTCGATGCACAAATATTCCAGACAGTGAAATGCTTTCTAATGGCAGCATGGAGTCTCTATTTTCAAGTAGGCCATCATGATAGCCTAAAATTAGCTTCAGGCCAGTATTTCCTAAAAATAACTTTAAAAAAAGTAAAACTTGTGTGCTTTCTAGAGTGGAAAGCAGGTTTCTTAACCCAAAAGATACTGGAATAATTACTTGGTGAAGGCATAGCTTCAACTAGGTTTAAATTTAATTTTTAATTGTTTTTCAGATTCTTCTAAGTTGTACTTGAAGCTGCCAAAATGGTTCTAGCAGATCTTGGAAGAAAAATAACTTCAGCATTACGCTCACTGAGCAATGCTACAATTATCAATGAAGAGGTACGTAGTATGCATGTGTGCTGGCACTAACATTTAGAAAGAAAAGTTCTGAGAAGTTCTCAAAGGCTTATGAGAAGCTTGAGGTAGGTTGATGTTATCTTGAGGTTCTTTTCTCTCAGGTAGAAGTTTTAGCTAGAGGTTTTAACCCCCTGATATTACTACCAAAACTTAGAACCAGATATAGACATATATAATCACCTCGGGGAGAGTGAGTCCTGTGGTCAAAAGGTCCTTGAGCATGGTGGCTGTACTAAGGGAGATTAGCATTCTGAGGAGGTAACACTAAAGAAGGCAAAATGTGCCTATGGTTGGGTGGAAGATAGGCTGTGAGACTATATAGAGTGCTCTTATTTATACCTGTGTGTGCAGCTGGATTATGGAGATGGCTGCGAGAAGCTGAAGTGTGAAAAGAGCAAATAGCTTTCAGTGTGAACTTTGCTGTCTTAAATGTGAAGATTATAGTTTTTTGCTGTCTTTATATTCAAGCCAATATGTGACTGAGGAGGATGTCTTGGAGTAGTCTGTTGGGTTTGCTTTTGTTTTTTTGTTGGGTTTTGGTTTTTGTTTTCTTTTAAATTTAGGGTTTGAAATTATAAATAAGTATTTTCTGCTATATGGACTGAAAACAGAGCGGAAACTAATTGATGTGATGGTTTAGAATGGCCTCTGAGTAAATAAATTGTTAGAAACTCTTTTTGGGAAGGCAGACAGGTGGCTTAAAGTAACTAAAAAGCAGGCTTATCAAGGGTTATAGGGTTGGAACTTGTGCACAGAAGAAAGATTTTTAACAAATCTCAAGCTGGGAGACAACAACTCCTTAACTGAATCTAACATAGCCCAATTTTGTTTTTTGCTTTCAGCAGTGGAAACTTTTCTTTTGCAAGAACTCAAGCTGTGCAAATGAAACCATTTTTGCAGGTGTTACTTTCAGAAAAAGTCTTTCTGTTCATGGCTTTTCACATTGAAAACCACTAAATTGGGTTCCTAACTGAGGCACTTACTTGCCTAAAAGATATACCCCAGAGCAGCAGTCCAGTTCCTGAGAATGCAGATGACAGTATGTCCATTTTTGCTTTAAGGGATGCTTTTATTTACAGATTGTGTTACGAGATTCTTTTTGTAGCTTTTTGGTACAGTTGACTCTAAGGAGTGCCTACAGGGAAGTTTAGGAAGACTTGCTACCATGCAAGCTGCTGTTGTGCTAAACGCAATAGGAAGTGTTCTGTGTTACTTTGTTATAGTGTGCATATTACAAGTTGAGGACCCTTATTTCCCCATATTACCCTTTGAAGTTTAAATTGGATTTGCATAGGAACAAATGCATAGATTTTTTTCTTTGTGGCAGTCAGTATGATAGGACTGCATGCATTTATTTTTTAAAAGCCTTGGTTATATGGTAAATACTTCACATCTTATTTTGGACTAATACTGTGTATTGTAAAACCATTTTTCTTTTATACTTTAAAGGTTTTAAATGCTATGTTAAAAGAAGTATGTACAGCATTACTGGAAGCTGATGTTAATATTAAACTTGTGAAACAACTCAGAGAAAATGTCAAGTAAGTAAACTAATCAAAATGCTTAAACTTCTGATGTTTGTAAAAGCTGCAATTCAAGGTTACAGAAGAATAACTTCTAACTTTGTATGGTTTTCTTAGACACACATGGTTTATCTTTAACAGGAAAATACAGTTTAAACTAAATGTCTAGCCAGTTTTCTTCAAGGAATCTTCATGAAGTTTAGCCAGTTATTGTTAAGCTTGTTTCAAAATAATGTTCCTGTTATCAGTTGAATAGTGTGATAAACAAGTTCTTTGTTAATTCCTAGACACCTTGTCTTCACGTGTTCTGTGCTGGGTATAAGTAGATCCAGTATAATATATATATAATAAGACCAGTACTGTTACTTGGCTGTTATCAGACGTGTAATTCAAGTAGATGCAAGTCTGAAAGATCCAAGTATTTTAGAAACCTGGCTTTGTCCTGCATATAAAGTAATGTCTCAAGTGCTTGTCTTCTTAAATATGTCCTGTCTGAAAACTCAAGGCAAATCAGTGTGTTCCAGTTACAAAGATTTCATTTATGCCTAGGTTAAAGTGATGCTGTAAGTTATGCTGTGTTTCATGGTTTTCCTAAACTCAGGTCTGCAATTGATCTGGAGGAAATGGCATCTGGCCTTAACAAAAGAAAAATGATTCAGCATGCTGTCTTTAAGGAGCTTGTTAAGGTAGGACTTCAAAACTGTATTATGTCACTTTTCTTGTACAGCCTAGGCTGTAGAATCAGTACAGTAGCAGGCCAAGCATTAAGGTTGCTGTGTGGTACCTGCAGTTATGTTTCTTGTTGTAAGGCTTTTTACTATTGCAAACAGTAGTATTCTTCTGATTGAAGCTACTCCCTGGGCATCGATCTGACTAACTTCTATTTTAGCTTCAAGTTCAGCTGTTCTTAATCTTCAATTGAAATTCAAAGACAAAATAAGGGTAAAATACTGTTAGCTTCTGGAATGTCGTTGCTTGTTCCAGAAACACACCTTTGCTACCCTAATAAAGATTTGCTTAAACGACTTATAATCCTTTGAAAAAGTGTTAATTAACAACCCAGCAGTCATGGCACCATTTTTCTTTAATCTGCCTGCTGGGTCAAATCAGTACCTGGGTATCAGTATTATTTTCTTTTTCCAGTTAACAGTATAGTCTTTTGTTCTTCTGTTGTCTGTGCCCACCCATATGCTAGTTCTCTGGAATGTATGTACCTTCTACTTTTTGAGAAGTGAGGCAGCAACCCTAAGAAGTCTTCTTTACTGTAGGATTTTCACCAGAAGAGATCCATCTTGAGCAGTGATGGTGGGGTTGAGGTCAAGTTTCTGTGTTGTCTGTTGTGCTGTGTTATAAAGGCCACCATGACTTTGGTGCTTGATATTACAAATAAATTAACACTGTTACTGTTAGAGAATTATTATGCATAACACTATGTATTTTTAGATATCTTGCACAGACTGTTGCTTGTCACTGTAAATCAGCAAGCATCTAAGCCAAAATTAGACTAGACTATGTATAAATTGGTTTGCTGCACTGGATATAAAACCAGGCACCTAGCGTGACTGTGACACTGTTCTGTGCTTCTGAAGTTCAGTTCTGCGATACACATTATTCTTTAGCTTGTAGATCCTGGAGTCAAAGCATGGACACCTACCAAAGGAAAACAGAATATTATAATGTTTGTTGGTTTGCAAGGAAGTGGTAAAACAACAACCTGTTCAAAGGTAACTTGCACTGTGAATCTGTTTGCATGTCTTTTTTAATGTTTTTTGTTTCTTGGGGAAGGTGGTGGTCATTGGGCTGCTTTGGTATGATTTGCTTGTGATCAGTGCTGTTTCTGTTAGTAGGAAAGTACTGATTAAACTGTAGAGATATTTTTGCAGAGGGGCTTCTGAGATGAGAAGAATGTCCAAAGTAATGTTCTTGTGGGGCATTTTATGGTTTGTAGAACTTTCTTCAAGATTTCTTTTTTAAACTAAGCTCTTGATAAAACAGTACTATTTATGGACAAGAAATTCCATTCTTTCTGGGTCTAAGACCGGTATTACGAATGGAACTGATCTCATTCCATTACCTGTTTAGGGAGACCAGTGGGAGCTGGCATCTGTGTTAGATATCTCATTTAAGTATGAGTAGGTGATGTGAAACTTCTTCCAGCCCCAACCTCATTGGGAAGATTTGGATTTGTTTTTTTAAGGCTAAAAAAAGCATGCTCTGATTCAGTGTTTAACCTGTTTATGATAGTTGTTGGGAGGAAAAAATATCCTGTGGAAAAAGATGCATCTTTGTTGTTTTTTTCAGTCATTTGCTTCTGAGATTCACACAAAGGCTATTCCAAATATACCACTATTCTGATTTAATAAGTCTCTTCTAGTGCTTCTGTAGGCAAACTGTGTTTTGGAAGTCTGTCTTTGGTCAACCAGATATTCTGTGAACATACATTGTACCAGTGAAACTGACTTTTACAAGAAAGTAAGGATTCCATTCAATCCTTTAACACATGTCCTTGAAATGGAATTATCTTTGTTCCTCTGGAAGTACAGAAACAGAGCTGTGCAAGTTGTAGCCATTACAGTACTTAATATTGAAGTACTTACTGCTTTGGGTAGTGTCCTTTTTTTGACTGGGTTAATTTTCTTCCTAGTAGATGGTACAGTGCTGTGTTCTAGCTTTAGTATGAGAATAACTACTATGTAGTTTCTAAAAGCTAGTTCTATCTGCAGTATTAACAGTAAGCAGAATCCAGGAGTTAGTAAAATGGGAACTGGAATTATTTGTAGTCATTCCTAGCTCAGGAAACTGGAATCAGGAGCAGAGGCAAGCAGTTGTTTCATCTTGCCTTTAATAATTACTTGTGTAACATACTTTTCTAAACAACAGAGATGTTCACATTGGGTACTTGTACAGTGTTACTAAGTTATAAGAAAGCTGGCTTGATTTATTTTTTTTTTTGAGTCTGTACTTCAGTGGCATATAAGTTGTTATACAGTGTCATGATTTCTCATGAGATTTTAATGTAACTACTTGTTTTGGATTTCTTTTCACAGTTAGCATACTTTTATCAGAGGAAAGGTTGGAAGACATGTTTGATATGTGCAGACACGTACAGAGCAGGTAATCCACTCTTTAATGATGTGGTTCTTTAATACTTACAGATTTTTTTTTAACAGCTCCTTGACTATACCTGTCTTACAGGTGCTTTTGACCAGTTAAAGCAGAACGCCACAAAAGCAAGAATTCCCTTTTATGGAAGGTAAGCATCTTTCAGAATCAGAGAACAATTCAGTTCCAACGATGTGTTGTTCTTTACTGAACATCTCTCACTAGGCCCCATTCAGTGTTGCGTGATTACTTGGATTTTGTAATATTTACTTTGATTAGGTGAATATTCTGCTTAATCCAGTGTGCTGTATGCCAGCAGTAGAAGGTAAAGGTAGCTTAAGAGATCAGGCATTTGGGGATAATTCCCTTGAATGTTCTCTCAGTGAGTGGCAGTTTATAGGTCTGTACTGGACAGATTTTCAGGAAGTACTGTTACTGATCAAAGGGTATGATTTTTGGACCCTTAATTTTTATTGTCAAGTAGGGGCAGCAGTGAACCTAAAAGAGCTTTTATAAAGCAAGAAATAAATTTTCCCTAAGCTTCATGGGAAGTGTACTGTCTAGGTGCTCAGTTAAATCCTGTTTCAGAGAAGGGCTGTTTAGTGCAGTTTTCAGCAGGGGAGACATGCAGTCCTTTGTGCTTTACTTTACTAAATAGTAAGGGCAAATGACTTAGACATATTTTAAATCAATTTTTTTGCTTGACATGAGAGAAAGTCACTCTTGAAATCCAGATCATTAACCAGTTTATAGTGAGGTGATGAAAGTTTGAATTAGTTTCTTTGGTAACTCTAAGCTGATTTGTCATTTATTCTTCTTGTTGTTTTCTTTGTTTTTCTTTGCGATCAGTTATACAGAAATGGATCCTGTAATTATTGCCTCAGAAGGTGTTGAGAAATTTAAAAATGAAAACTTTGAAATAATCATTGTTGATACAAGTGGACGTCACAAACAGGAAGACTCTTTGTTTGAAGAGATGTTACAAGTTGCTAATGCCATAGTGAGTAGTTTCAAGAAATACAACAACTTCTGTTATAGTAATTTGACTACAATTAATTTGTGTTTATCTCCTAATGTTCTGTGTGGTTAAACCAGGGCTGGATGATCAGTACTTGATAGTTTTAATTCTTCTATCTTTAATTCAAGAGGATGCTTGCATGTAACTAGACTGCCATTCCTGCTTAACTTCTCCATTTCAAGGTCTTTTTATTGAAAAACTAGATAAAAGAACCAGTCTGATCTGGTTTTCTGTTGCTAGGTGTACTGAATTTTCTGTGATTGTCAAAATAATTGCCCTGAAACAAAGAACATGATTGGATAACTTTCAACTGCTTTGATACGTAAATGAAGCTGGTGTTTCTTGTATGGGTTTTCAGAGTCTGACTATTTGATTCTGTGGTCTTGCATGACAGTATGATGGTTCCCACACAGCTGTTGCTAATAGCTAACTTGTTGTCAGAGGAATAGATTTCCTAAAGCTCTTAATGTAAAAGCCAAGGGAAAACATTAGCCATTAGTTGCTCATAGATCCTAATTAGCTTATTGTCTCAGATACTAGCTAAAATCACTCAAAACATAAGTAATCACTGTAAACCTATAAACTTGTAATATTTTTGTGTTGCAGATCAGTCATAGTGATACAGCATCAGTTTTCAGATGGTTGTTAGACATACTGTTTGTAAAACAGCTGTCCTTTTCTTTCAAACTGCACAGCCCTTAACATGCTCTTATTGCAGTTAGTTCTGCTGTTGACCATAATGCATGAACACTGTTTAAGCAAGAAGGAAATGATTACTTTATGTATCTCTTATTTCTCCTAGCAACCAGATAACATTGTTTACGTGATGGATGCTTCCATTGGCCAAGCTTGTGAAGCTCAAGCTAAAGCTTTCAAAGATAAAGTAGATGTAGCTTCTGTGATTGTTACTAAGCTTGATGGACATGCAAAAGGAGGTGGAGCTCTTAGTGCGTAAGTATTGTGTTGCAGTTGTGTCCAGCACCTGGCCGTGCATAGACAACCATGAAATATATGTTAGTGTCTCAAAAAATCTTGCCTATGAAAATGTTACTGTCATACTGCACAGAATCTAAGATTTAAGTAAATAGCAGTTATGTTCTTATCCTACTTCTGGTGGATAGGATCACCCATGGACTATTTAACGTTAGTCAGTATCAGATCTTCTGACGTACTTCCAATACAGTAGTGTGTATTGTAACATGTCAGACTTGCGCTTTCTGAAAACAGCATCAAGCAGTTGTATTTATTGTTTCTTGCCTATTCAAATTTTTTTTTTACAAAAACATAAATTTGGACTTAACAGATATGACTTACTTGAAAATTTTGCTTCTCATTTAATGCCCAAGATTTTTTTTTCAAAAGGGGAAAACTCTAGCTAGTCATATCTAATGGCTTTAAAACTGTTACGCAAATCAAACTTCTGGATTGCCAGTGTCCAGCAATTTGATAAAAAAATTAGTATTCATTCATACTTTCATGAATAGCATTCCTGTTGGATTTCCCTTGTGCTGTATCTTGACAAACTCAATTGACTAGAAAATGTTAACGTTTTATCTTCAGCCTTATACGATGGCGTGTCAGACTAATCTTCAGCTGTGCTTCAATGATATAGCTTGTAGGCACCTGAGATGATTTGTCAAAACAGTCTAGTTAATGACTTACTAAACTGCTGTCTGACTTTGATCTTAAGTGTTAGAGTTCATGAACTGTCATGCCTATTTTGCTGTTATTTACAGCAAAAAAAAGCAAACCAACAAAACAAAAAATATGAAAAGCCTGTTCTAGTTGTCATGTGCTTGTATGTGTTAAGTCTGCTGTGTTTGTTCTATACATTCTGTAGACTGGAAGATGAATTAATGTAAAAGCTAGTGCCAATGATTGATGAAAAAGTTCTTTCTTATGTCTAAGCTTTTTTTCCTGAGTTGGAAACAAGATTGCTGTCTGTTGCAGGAGGTACCTTGAAGAAAAAGTAATCAATGCCTGTCTCATCTGTCCTTGCAATACTAGCAAAGAGACCACTAGGATAAAATGGAGAATATGTCTGTTGATATTTTTCAAAGCAGAGCTTGTATTTTACAAACTAGAGAAACATCTTGTCAGCTTCTCCCAGCTACCCATCCTAAATGCTGGATGTTTTTGTATTAATAGTTTGAGGAGTGGGATGAACAGTTGAGGAGAAAGGATGCAATGTGCTGATGCCTAGCTGATTATGTTAATGGGTAGTACAAAAGATGGGTGGTTTTTGAGAGGCCATTTCATAAAATATATTTTACTGCAGAGTTGCTGCCACAAAGAGTCCTATTATTTTTATTGGAACTGGTGAACACATAGATGACTTTGAGCCCTTTAAAACACAGCCTTTCATCAGCAAACTTCTAGGTATGTACTATGTACAGCTGTACTTAAAAGACACTTAATTTGAATTGGATAATAGAAGTTGAAGTGTCACTTTCTTTTAATGCTAACCTCAGAGCTGGGTTGTTTCTTTTCCAGGTATGGGTGATATTGAAGGATTGATAGATAAAGTAAACGAGTTAAAGTTGGATGATAATGAAGCACTCATAGAAAAGCTCAAACATGGTAAGTTATTCCCAAGGACTGAATTGTGGGTTATTAGCATAACCTAATCATGGCAAGTTGTCTCAGAGCTGTAGACCATTGAATTAGTCTGTAGACAAGTAATTTGTTTCATGTACATAGTTGTGTTGTTTTTTGAGTGATAAAGTGTGTCAGACCGCAGAATAATTAGTTTAATGCTTAAGTGTGTGCTATCTAAAACAGTTTAGCCATGGTAATAGGAAAGAGTTTGATTTATCTAATCACTGTAGTATTTACCTTGTGAATATAAAGAATAACAGAAAAGACAGCAAGGCCAAAATGCTAGTGTGACTTCTGCTAAACCTATTGCTTTGTTGTTGCTCTTCAGGTCAATTTACGTTAAGAGATATGTATGAACAATTCCAAAACATCATGAAAATGGGACCGTTCAGTCAGATCTTGGTTAGTTATCCTCAAAATATTCTTGGTTTATCAGATTTTCATTTCTATTTGACAGACTTTGCTGTAAAATTAAAACTCTTAATTGAATCTAATGCTAAGAGTCCGTACTTTTTCAGAAATGTGAAATTACTTGCTTACTGCGATACATAACAACTGAACTAAAGCTTGCGATCCATATTTCTGGCTGCTTAATTGAAATTAGGTCTGCCTCTTCTGACACAGTATTTTTTTTCCATTTTTAAAACAAGGGTATGATCCCTGGTTTTGGAACTGATTTTATGAGTAAAGGCAATGAACAGGAATCAATGGCAAGGCTAAAGAAACTGATGACTATAATGGACAGTATGAATGACCAAGGTAAAACAAACTTCACACACTGTTTGTTTTTTTTTTTTCTCTCCATTGTTGACCAAGCTTATTTACAGAGATCTTTTTGGAAACAAGTTGGAGGTACGGCAGCATCTACAGTGACAGAAAATGACAAAGAGCATTTATCACTCTTAGAAATGGGGAAGAATACATGTCTTAAGCTTTCTGAATAAGTCTAAATATTTAGAGATACCTTCACAGTTGCCTATTGCTGCTTTATGTGTGTAGAGTAGGTGGGATTTTGAAGCATTTGGAGATTATTGTAGGGTATTTATTGGATATGAATGTACTTTTATTTTTCATCCTGTAGCTGTGCTTCTTGAATTATTAATGCTATACTTGCAAATTAAAAAGCTACATTCATCTTTAATCTGTCATTGCTGTGGTTCTCCCTACACACCCTCAAATTTACATGATGTAACATAGCCTCATCTCTGGAATTCAAGGTGGTGTTCCTGATCTGTTCATAACTCTTGCAGAAGTATGTTCTTACCTTTGTGCTAAACCCATTAATATGTTTTAAGACCACGTATGCTGAAAGCATAATTTATTCAGATGACTTTTGCTGCCATGGTGATTACTATACAAACATAACAATTTTTTATACTACTCCTTAGAATATTACATCTCAGTTATTTGTTAAATTCTGCATTGTCATTTCTAAACCAAGGTTTTCAATCCCTGGCTCAAAAGTTAAGTTCTCAACAATAATGAGAACAAGTTTGCTACCAGCTGTAATAGATTTTAATGTCAGTAACTGAATGGATTTTTCTTTCCCACACTGTACTTGCAGAACTTGACAGTACAGATGGTGCCAAAGTTTTCAGTAAGCAACCAGGAAGAATCCAAAGAGTAGCAAGAGGTTCAGGTGTTTCTACCAGAGATGTTCAGGAGCTGTTGACTCAATATACTAAGTTTGCACAGATGGTGAAAAAGATGGGAGGCATCAAAGGGCTTTTCAAAGGTAAAAAAAAAACAAACAAACAAAAACCCCAAGCATTTAGTAACCCAGTGGGGAGGTTATGTGATGTGTGAACACAGAGGAAATGTGAAAATGTCAACCAGGTGTTGAGAGAGGACAAAGTGAGCTGTAGCTTGCTTATTTTCCTGATGTTTGAAAGTTCTTTTATGTAACTTGTGAGAGCTGCGTTAATCTTCACAAAACTAATGCATAACTTGGTGGTGAAAATTACAGTATTTTTGGCTTCATCAATGTAGACTTCATTACTGCTACACTACTGACCCTTCAGTCTGTTATGTGGGGTGCAGGGACTGTTGATCGTTAAAATATTAAGTGCCTGATACAGTAACTATGATCACGGATTCAAATGGATTAGAATCTAGAATTAGGAGGTAGAAGTCTGATTTATTTTCAGCCCCACATGTTAATGCACTTTCTTACAATTGCTTCTTTTGTGTTTTATTAGGTGGTGATATGTCAAAGAATGTAAACCCATCTCAGCTGGCCAAACTGAACCAACAGATGGCAAAGATGATGGATCCAAGAGTTCTTCATCATATGGGTACGTGTAGGCTTTTACAGCTCCAGGAGAGGACTACCAATTACAGTGGAGCATTTTAAATATAGAAGTGAGGATATGACAAAGCATGCATTTAGTACCAGTATGAAGTGTTTCCTGACAAAAATCATAAAGCTTAGTCCATGTGTTATGAATGCTTTGCAGTTACCAATGCTTAATCTAGTCTCATCACTGGGATTTGGCTCTCAAAATGATCAGTTGGAGGGGTGTCTGAAGTAGTAAAGTGGTGACTGTAAGCATGACTGCACTAAAGCACATCTATTCCTAAACTTCCCTTCTTTTGTAGTCTTTGCCTCAAATGCCTAAATTTTACAGGAGTATCTTTAAATAAAGACTCCATTCTGAAACTTTACTAATTGATAATGGTCACTACTTTAAGGTTTTTTTCTTTTGTCTAGATCTTAATACACAGGTCATCTTAAAACCTACTTCAAGCCTGGTGTTTTGCAGACCTTCCTGTAATTATTCAACTGTCCATTTTCAATAGCCACTGTAACCTAGCTTCAGTCTTGGGCATTTGCATCTGTATGTTATTGAAATAGTGTGTGTTCACTGTGATAAGGCCCCAAGCAAGATAGCTGTGCTTCAGAGTTAATTAACACAACCATGTTCTCATTTACCTTCTGCAGGTGGCATGGCAGGACTGCAGTCAATGATGAGACAATTCCAACAAGGTGCTGCTGGGAATATGAAAGGCATGATGGGATTCAATAATATGTAAAGAAGCCTTAATAAAAGTGGACTTTGACTCGTTCATGGCAACTTCAGTGAATGAATTTGCTTTTGTCCTTTTTACAGTGATTAGGGGAGTAGTCTTTTGAAATCTTATTCAGGCTTCTCAGTTTCTACATCTAATTTCTGAAAACTATTTTTGCTTAAATTAGTTCCTCTCCACTAATAACTGATGGCACAAAGAGTACTTAAATTTAATAGAACAAAATCATTATGTAAAATTTTAATATTTAGAGACTTTTTAATTGTTTACATCAAATGGCAGCCATTATATTTGTAAACAACCCTGATCTTTGGTTATAGTAACATAAAATGTCACAAATATACTGTAAAATAAAATTTAAGTGGTTATAAACAAGGGAATGGCCTGTTTCTTCAGTTTTCATAACTGTCCTTTGTCAGTATGTAATTGCATGATTTCCTTTGTTTGAGTTGTTTCTAATGGCTGTTTTAACTCATATTTGGCATTGATACTGTAAGAATGATCCAGTATCTGAAATGTGCTGTTGCTGCTCAGGTGTTTTTCTTGAAGCATTTGTAGAAGACGGATGTGCTGTGCTCAGGTTTGTACAAACCTTTGTGCTTCAGAACATTACTGTTCTTCCGCTGTACACAAAGAAGTAACTAAAGCCATATGGGTATGCAGTTCTCAAGCTGTCTCATACTGAAGATTAGTCTTCATACCAGCCTTCCAATTAAGCAGTTCTTTCATCATGGAGATAAGTTCTAATACCTACTTAGTATGTAGCAAATCTGTGCTGGTACAGAACTTAAAACAGACCCAGCTAGTTGTATCTGACTGAGCGTATTACCCCAACTCAGCTACAGTCTGATTTTTGTTTCCTACAGCATTTTTTTCTTTTAATATTCCAGTTTACTGTGTTGATCTCAAAAGGGTGGAATCTGCAGGCACACTTGAGAAACTAGGTAGACCAGGTGAACCTAGAAATCCAACATACATCTTGGCAAATATGGTAAGATCTTTCAGCCCCATCTTAAGGCAAGGAAATATATTAAGAATTTCTTTTAATATACTGGAGAGGGCTTGGGTTGTAAATGGACACCCATCCCTGTTGTTGAGATAAAAATCAAATGCAGTAATTAAGGGGTGTTCAAATGCAGTGGTTAGAACAGGTGTGTCTCTCCATCAGCCAGTTCTTTGAGGTGGTAGCTAACACAGCTGACAGTGAGTGGATAGATTCTATTGGTAATTATGTTCCTGTCCTAATAAAATAAGATGTGCAGTAACTTAGTTTATAATGTGGAAGTATCTTGTGTGCAATTAGTCATATGTATGTTCAATGCATGGGATGCTGAAAAATCTTCAGCTGTGCCATTTACCTCCAGTGCATCATTTTATGCATAGCATGAGTCTGTAAAAGGACTAGCAAAGTTGGGTCTTAATATTTTAAATATAACAAAAGAATGAAGCCTTTTGTGTCACCAGCTTGGACAGCTGTCCTCAGCTACTTAAGTGGTGTTTACTAAAACTGTTCAGTTTTTTTAATAGTTCTTTTAATTTCAGTTCTTGAGCAGTATGAACCAATGTAACAGAAAGCTGTGCAGCAAAGAGTAGTAAATAAATCTTGGTTAGGAATGCAGTCTATAGGAGAAACGAAAGTTGAATGCTCTTGATGGAGATTAAACATGAATAGGTATATTGAGGATGAATGGTGAAGGTCTATGCTTCTGGACTGGCTCAGTCAGACTGTCCAGTTACCAACAGTTAATTTCTATTTTCAATTCATTGTATACATTTAGTCTTTAGTTTCAGCATTTCCAAACTTACTGCTGCTACCTGACAGGAAGCAAACTGGCACTAGCAAGGGCATTTACTTTAAAGTGTTATATATGACAATTATAATGTCTAAAGTATACACTGGAATAAACAGCAGTATATTGCTCTTACCTTAGTGTGCCAGGTACAAACAACTTTGGCACCTACTTGGTATGACTGCATAAAGTTACCAAGTTTAATATATATATGTGTGTGTGTATGTGTGTGTCTAGGTATATATACATGCAGATTCATGTCAGAGGCATTTAAAAGGAAGAATTCTGCTGTATAGGAGCACCTGTAAAATGGGAGCATGGCCATAATTTCTTTCATGCTTATGGACCCTGCAGAGCACACTATGTAGAAGAAAATCCTGGCGTTGCAGGAGAACAGAAGCTATCATGGTCTCTGTTCTCGAGTTGTTATTCTGCTCTGGCGCCCTGTCTGCACAAACCCAGGAGAAACAATGTAGAACAGCCAGCAAGTGACATGAGTAACAACTACCCCAGAACCATCTGGCAGGTTTAGTGGCCATCACCAGTGGCAAGGAGGCCTCAGCACAAAAGGACTCCAGGTCTGTGCTAGAGTAGCTAAGTAAACCAATTACCTGGCCAACAGTTGTTCTTGCCTGCTGCGAATAAATGGTATTTTCTTACATGGGCACAACCCCACGGCCAAGGCACCTTTGGTTTCTCTTTCTTGTTCTGTGGTTTGGCCTGTAAAATGCGTAAAATGACCACGTACTTCAGGCTTAGGTAGCAGCTTGGCTTTTGAACAGAAGAACTACATCCTGTCAAATACCTTTATGTGTTTCTCGGGCCATTGTTCTGTTATTTTGCACATTTTTATAATATTGGAGGAGGGTGACGTGTGTATTTCCCCATCGTTTCTTCACAGAGGGGGTAAGCTTCTTGCTGTGTGTAGATGGGGCTGTGCCCGGCAGCCCGGTTGCCTCTAGCTCCCCACCGTCTCCAGCTGGTGCCGGGCTGGGAGGAGAGCGGGTCCTTGGGGGTGCAGAGCGGAGCTGGGCGCCTCGAAGCGCCGCCCCGGCGGGCGGTGGTGATGGGTGGTGCCGCCCGGCTGCTCGCCTTCTTGGGCCGCGGCGGGCCCGCTGCCGCCCTCCCCCGGCGCCGTGGCGGGCGGGAGGATGGAGCAGGGGCTGTCCGCCATCACCCTCTACTGCACCCCCGCCGCCGGCCCTGCGGCTGCTGCCTGCGCCATGGAGCCTGAGCAGGTGAGCGGGGCCGGTGGGGCGGCCTCTCCCCGGACCCTTCTGACCGGGCCGCCCGGGTGAAGGCCGCTTCCGGGAGCGGGAGAGGCCTCTGGCCGCGGCGGGCTGGCGGGGGCGCTGGGGCCCGGCCACGGCCTGACACCCGCGGGGGTGCAGGAGCCGGCGCCGGCCGGTTGTCCGCTGTGGCGGGTGGGGCCTGGCCGCGGGGGGTTAGGTAGGTCTGTCAGCCTGTTCTCCAGCGCTGGGTAATTACAGCCGGCACGCGTGTCTCCGGTGTCTCTTGTTCACCGGCACATAATGCCTCTTACAAACGAGCCTGGTGAATATTAAATTGAGACAGGTTTCAGCTTCCCTCCGCGCTGCCAAGGTGAAGAAGGCGCTGGAGATGGTCAGGGACACTAGTTCTTAATTAAGTGTAACCTGGCGAGCTGCTCTGCTCTGCCACAGCCTGCTCTGTGCACGGCACCTTCACCGATCGTGGTGCCTGTGAAAGGATTGTCTTTTCTTACAGTCCTCCTGTGGCTCTGTTATTCTGTTACCTTCCTTCATAGACACTTATGCTGTTTAATGTCAGTTGAAACACGGGTGGAAAGTCAAGCTGCATGAAAAGAAAACACCCCAAAACCATATCTCCAAAAACCCCCAAGCCCCAGAATTAACCCACATGAAATCAATAAGGCAGTCAAGACGGCATGCATGGGTGGAGATGTTTCTCATTAGCTATTACCAGCCTTCTAGTAAGTAGCACTGTCAGGTCAGTAGATCTTTGCAAATTGAATTACTCATCTTTCTGAGGGAGAGCGGGCATCACAGACTTGGGCATTTCGGGTCATGGGCTCTTGTAAGGATACCCCAGTCTGACAGATTAAAAGATGCTGAAGTGAATAGTCTGCTTTCCGTGTTATTTTTTGCCTTTCTTTTTCCTCTTGTAGATGAAGGTTTATGTTATTGCATCACCTAATACTGGTTGTGTGAGCTCTTGCTAGCTTACCTGGAGGTGTACTGACACACCCCATCCTTAATTGTCATTTATTTATCTTGGCATTTGGGATGTGGACTGACATTCTGTTGTGCTTGGTGTTGAACTTACTGTTGAAGCATGCCATGCTCTCTCGCAGTCTCTGTCCAAAGAGTGAGATAAGAGAGGGGTGTAAAGAGGGTAAAAAAGGAGCAGCAGTTTCAGATGCTGACTTCCTGACGGGCAAGGTTTGTATGGGTGCTGTAAAGTCAAGAAAAATTCCACAAGGAAATATAAAAGGAAGTTGTTTTACAGCATTCACCAAGCACCTTAAGAGCATAACCTGGTGTGGCAAAAGCGCAAGGGTGACTGGCCTTTGTGTCTAATAGTTGCCAGAATAGAAGCCAAAGTAAATACTTCTGCAGCATGAGTTTAAGACAAGGCTGTTTCAACACCCATGTGATGTGTTGGAAAGGGAAGAAATGTGTGGAAGAAATGAGGTGGCAACCTGACCAAAGTGTGCACTGGAAGGATGATCTTTGTAATAACTTACTGAATCAGAAAGAAGATTAAGTTTGTAAAGGAAGATAAAGTGTAAAGCTTCAGACAGGAGATACTATTATCATTTGAGCTATCAAGTGAGCCTAGCTGGCAATTCTAGAATAGATCTGTGTTGCCACAGTTTTGGAAAGATAAACAGAATTTGCCATTGCTGAACTTTCTGCCTGCAGCTGGGAGAGCTGGCCTTTATTGGTTATGCATGTAGAAATTAAAAGGACAAATGCTACAGTGATGACTAAAACCCACATCCAGGTTTGTTGATTAGATAACAACCGAAACAACAGCTGATATGTGTTACTTTTATTGGATAATTTAGGACTCTGAACCGGATTACTAAGGAAACGAGGTTCATCATTCCTTGATGAATCCTTACTGTCTTGAGCAACTGCATTTGCCTGAAACTTTGTACCAGTACCAGCTATATGGAGCTGTTTACTGTAGGTAGAGTAAATGGAGTGTGGGATGGGTGTGCAGGGAATTGAAGCCTGCCTTTTCAACTTTAAATGTTATCTACAGTTTTTTTCTAAGTTAAAATAGTTGAAGCATTTGGGTTAAACGAGCCAAAATCGGACTGTGCCTTTACAGGAGCTCTAAGGAGAGGCTCATGTTGCTTGCTGTTGTTAATTGCAGTAATATTTGTGATGCCATGCTGCAAGATCCAGTGCTCTTCAGCAGTGTGACTAAACATGAAAAATGGCATCATTGTATGATGCCAAGAAAGGAGCATGAAATGTTCATAAAAGGCTTATTCTGTGGTGCTCTTTGCTCCAAAAAATACAGAACTGAGTCACAGTAAGTGGTGCCTGCTTTTATAGGAGCAGCAAGGCATGCTCCTTGTGCTGAGGTTGCCTCGCTGTTTTTAGCATTCATATTTTTGCAGCTTTGCTCTTCTGCTCCTGCTATGTTCCCAAGACTGGTATGTAGCAGAGAGAGTACACTGAGCCCCATATAGTCAGTTCTGTCTTTCTACGTGAAAATGTAATTCTGCATGAAAATGTAATGCTGTTTCAGCTGAACTACCCCATTGAGAACTTGCTGCTTCATTCCACTCTGCTCTTCCAGGAAAATGTCCAAAATGTGCCACAGTAGCTACAGAAATGCTAAGGGAAGCTGAAATGACTTGCAGTTTTGAGAAGCAATGGTACAAGGGCTAAGGATGATGAATGTGTGCACTCCCTCTCCACTGTGTAGAGCTCGGCACGTGATTTTTACCTTCCCTCCCTCTTCTCTATGGGCATGGGAAAAATCTGTGCCTGGAATGAAGGAAGCCGTTCTGCTTCCCACAGCTCCCTCCTGCCCTAGAGTGCCCACTGGCTTTCTCAGCTAACCAAGCCTGTTTGTGTTGCACAGCTGATTCATGTAATCTAGTGTAATACATGGGAATGGTGACGCTGCACTTGCAACAATTAAGGGGTGTCTTAATGTGATAAAATACATATTTTCATTAATAATTTTGAATCGTAATCTGTGGAGACTGTGAAGTTTGCATAGGCAATTGCCATTCGAAAATTGGAATGTGCCCCTTTTGTGCAACCTGAATTCTATGTACACACACACATCTCACTCCTTATGATATGGTTTCCAATTACAGGAGCTTGTGCATATTTAAAAACCTTCATGGTATATTAAAAACATGTGGTTGGCATTTCCTGGCCTCTCTGTCCTTCTCTGCATGACAGAAGTGTTTTCAGGGGGGTTTTATGCATTTGATGCAGTAGTGTCTATAAGATGAAGGCTCTGTTTTGATAGCTACAGCACAAAACCTTAGTTACATTTCTGGCTGCAGGAGTTACTAGCATAAAGAATTATTGATTTGCCTTTGAACTACAAGTATATTTTTTAATGCTTGTGGCCCAAAGACTGCATTGTAGTATTCAGTGGCTGGAAGAATAAAACCAGACATTGTACTTCTCTTTTTATATGTCCTCAGCCAGAAAACTGTATGTTGTTGTTTTAGCATGGTCCTGTGTACCAATTGTGATTGCCGATGAAAGCCCGAAGAAGCAGATTCCCTGATGCATCTTTTTAAAGCTTGAGCCTGGCTGCTTCATGGTCCTCCTTCAATTCTACTGCTAGAGGTGTCTGTCTAAGCTTGCAAAAAGATGGCTACAGCCTATAAATTTCTTGATTAATTTCACTAGGTATTCTGAAGCCAAGTAGAAGTGTAAATGTAACACTTAGGTGCTCAGTAAAATATTTAGTGTCCTGCTAAGAAACTCCCGCATAACACAGTGCTCTTCCAGAACAGTTGTTTTTGATACCCCTGTCTATGCTGAAGTGAAAGCACTTTACCTCCTGGTTATTTTTAATGATGAGATCAGTTTTTATGTATCTGCAAACAGTAATGTTTCCATCTTTTATCTGCAGCCAAGCTCTTGCAAATGTCCACTGTATACACTAATCATTCTAAAATAATGTAAATATCTCACAAGTTTTTTAAGGAGGAACTTTTCCAGTTCCAGAAGCATGTACCTGATATAATGATTCTTTTTTTCTTCATTATAGCAAATTACAAATGGAGATAGAGGCTTTGAAAATGTGGAGCTGGGTGTCATAGGAAAGAAGAAAAAAATTCCAAGGAGGGTTATTCATTTTGCAAGTGGAGAAACAATGGAAGAATATAGCACAGATGAAGAGGAAGATGAACAAGAGAAAAAAGACCTGTTGCCACCTGTAGATCCTGTAGGTATTTTACTTGATAAATTGCTACTTCTGGTTTACTGGGTAACAGCCCACATTTCATACATTAATTTTTGTGACACAAATCTGGTGTAGTGTTGAACATTCCCTCAATTTGATTGGCTCTAGGCACTGAGAAGGCTATGAGAAGTATTCCTGAGAAGTTTTGTCTTGGAGCTGTCCTCCACTAAAGTAGCCCTGTTACTTAGAAGTGGGTTTAATTTCTTCACCGTTCTAATCTATCCTCTGCAGCATGTCTTCTGTAATGATATTTGTGTGGTGTCTCCTTGATTTGTACTGTCGTCTGAAAATGGGCAGGGAAGGCGCTTGTTTCGTTATGTTCGGTGACAGTGGAGAGCTGAACCTCTAATATGGTGTTACCATACTGGGAATTTGATATAACTAAAAATGTTAGAAGTGAAAGAAACAGATGACTTGCAGAAATAAAGGAAAACTGATATAATTAATGATATATTAAGAACAGCTTTTAGAACATCTGCCTAGTCTGTGTATGTAATTCTCATCTGCCTTCTAAGCTCTTAAGGTGTTGCTCAACCTGTGAATGGAGGAGTCTTCATTTATTGGTCTGAATTCAGGTGAGGTTTTGACAGGTGAAGCTGTCTCCAGTAGTGTGTATTACAGCTGCTGAAATATGTTTTCCTTTTTGTCAGTGATTCTGGATCTATGCTTAGAGGTAAAATGAAATATATAATGTTTTATTCTGCTTATGTGTCTGACAATCGATTCTGTGATGATGTTTTATCTGCAAAGCTCTCAGCCATGTGTGCCAGGATTGGCAGCAGCAGTTCCCTGCTCTCTGGCAGCCTGTCTCCGAGATGATCTGCATCCTTCTCTTCATCTCTGCATATCCCTAGTCTCATGTTTCTTTTATGACACCCCCATGAACTGGTGTCCAAACCACTTAAGTTTACAAACTTCTTTACCCTCCTACAATTCTTACCGCAATGAGCTGGGTTTGCAGTCCTGCTCCTTGCCTGCCGGTGGGGCTCCCTTTCTGTCCCTCTCTGGGTTTGGTTGCCTGTATTGAGATAGAGTCTGGATCCTTTTGGATGTGCTGGAGTGTGGTCAGGCAGCTGGGAGTCATTGCTTTGTGCAGTGGCTAGTCCTGCCTGCTTGCATACTGGAAGCAGATACCAGTATGGAGCTGCTTGTTTCGATGCTTCTGATAAGAGTCTTTGCATGCACCAAAACCAGTACCCTGCTGTCTACTTGATATTGCTGTTGAAGTGACTTCTGCACCATCGGTTTAGAATCCATAATTAAGAAATGTGGTTGAAACTCTCTGTTTACTGTACAGTAGTAGGTCCTGTATTTATTTATATGTATATCCATCCTGGGAGAGCTTGGCTTTGTTGAAGGGACTGCAGTGAAGAGTATAACTTTCTGCTCATTCTCTTCTGAAGAAGTGGGGAACAGTAAGGAGTTTGCTTTAGGAAGAACTGTCAATCAGTTCCTCTGTTTTTCCCCTCTGTAGAATTAATTTATCCTAAAGACAGGGGGGAAAAAAAGCCCAAAAAGTAGTTTGAGAGCTGAGCTGCAGTGAGACTGGGAATTCAGCTGGGATTGGGGTTGCTAGTGATTAATGGGTGAAGCTGTGCATTTCATCTTGGATGGACTGATGGACTGTCTGTTTCTTGCTAGGCATTTCTGGTGTACGACAAAGAGTAATATTAGCCTGGGAGCAGGTAGGATATTGTCAGTATAAAGTATACCTGAAGTTTATAGTCTGAAAATAAATGTTCAAGAAATACTTTAGTTATAGTCTGAAAATAAATACTCAAAACCAGTGACTGTTAAGCTGCCTTGCTGGGTGTTGGATTTGTGTTTCTTTTCCTCCCTAAGGACCTACTCTAAGAAGTGCAAGAACTGTGAAGCTTACTGAATATCATGGTTATGTCCAGGCATCTTCAAGGTCAGATCTGTTCCCCACTATGCAGGTCATGTCAGATATCCATGGATATGTACGAGGTTTTTTTTCCCCAACTATGATTAGCAGGGGACCAGATCTGTATAATTTTTGGTCCAATTTCCTCTCAGTAGAAGAGTTCCACTGTGGTGCAGTGGTGGGAGGCTCACAAGCCTCAACTTACATGTTGTGAGGCAAGAGACGTGCTGTACAAATGGATGCTTAACTGAAGAGCCCTCAAACATTCACAGTAGCCAGGAATGCTCTGTGACCCTTCTCCTGCTTACCTCATAAGGTTTTTTGTTTCTTTATTCAGAATACTAAAGAGTACATTGTATGGCACAGTTAAAATTGCTTTATTCTCCTTTTACAGTTTATGAAATCCTTAATTTTCTTATGCTTCTTAATAAAAGGACCCCCAAACCCAGAATAGTTTATTGTGGAGCACAGTATGCCTTATATGTATTGCTTTGTATCCTGACAAAATAAACTTGATTAGACCAAGGGTTGCCATTAAGTGAAGTTTACCGTATCTGCTGCCTGCTTCATGTATCCCAGCTGAGCCACTCAATGAAGAAATGTTAATCCAAGCTGAGCTTTGACGTTTTAGCCAACTGCTGCCTTAAAAATGTTCTTATTGTAGGATTTCTATAAAAGCAATTAAACAGTCAGTTTGCTGAGACCAGCATGTCTAAAACTTGTTATCTCAGTTGGGACACAAAAAAGTATGATGCAAGTAATAGTTCTTTTTGGTCCAATTTGTTTTTAGAAAATGCTCATTTAATATTTTGAATAGAAACTTTGCATCATGAAATTTCAGAGCTTAGCTTGTATTGGCATCCTGGCAGCTTCTAATGACTTTCAGGGAAACAAATATGTTGCCACATTGTAAAGAATGACTTCAGTAAGTACCTTGGTTTAATTGTGTCTCAGGGCTAAGCAGACAATGATGATGCCTTTCTTTGTAAGCAAAGTAACATGTATGTATCCTGGTAATATGATAACCAAAGCAGTGTGATGGACTGCTGCTACTCAGAACAAAGCAAGTACTCAGAAAGTAGTAGGTGTTAAGTTTTGCTTTGAAACAATGATTCTGGCGCTTGTTGTATAGGTGAGAACTGAGTTCAGGAAGATTCTTGGACTGGAGTGGCCATTCTGTTGTTTCAGTTTATCTTTTTTTTTTTTTTTTCAAGAGTGAGTTGAATCTAGAACACGTGGTATGCTTAATACATTTTTACCTGGGTTTTTTAGATAATAGCACTCAGTATTATCTGAGTGTTCTCAAAGTTTAAATGCTTTAATAACATAAATGCTTTCATTTTAGCTGAGTCTTCTGTTCTAAAATTTAAATGCTTACACATTATACACAAATCTTTTTGCTTCTGTCCACCGAAACTTTATTTTGTAGTAATTAAATTTCTCTAACCGGTTCTAGAAGATATTCTTTCTGTTCATCTCTGGAGTGCAACTTGCTATAAACCCTTTGTTCCATTCACTTATTACATGAGTAGGCAGAAAATGGAGTAAGTCTTTGCAGAGCGACTGGAAGCAATGTAGCTGTTGGTGATAACCTTAGAATTCATCCTGCATACACCTCTGCAACAGAGCTCCAGAAGAGATTTAATTTTATTGACCTTCAGTGCTCAGAAAGATTGAATCATGTTCTTGAAGGAAGATTATTTTGACGTCCTGTAGTTAAAAGGAGCTTAACTTCCAATAGCAAAAGGTCTTCTCTTGAGGACTGTCGAACTCCAATTTTCTTTTAAGAATTTGTGGATGAGAGAGAAACATAGTCACTGGCCAAGTAATAGCAACTCGTGATACAGTAGGAGCTTTTTGATGGAGGATGGTGTGTGTTTCAGATCTTGGTTTCATTGGCTTGTGTTAGATGCCACAGTTTTACACGGTGCGTACACTGAAGGACCTATTACAGCAGTGATCACTCAATAACTAAACTAATTTTAAAAGCATCTTGGCACAGTAAATGATGGAAAAGTATTTATTTGGTAGCACATATTAACTCATAAATATGGGATTTGATTTTTCTTGACTTGGAAAATTATTCTTCTCATTTTGTCATTTCTCTGGCAAAAAGAAACCCTATGTTCTTTGGAAAGTTCAAGTGTTATTAGGGACTGAAATCTGGCAGAAATAAATATAGATGTGGATTGTTTGGGAGCATGGAGTGCTTGGAAGTTCAAGGAAGTGGGTGTTTGCTCCCTTCGGCAGCCCCATACTAGGAAACAAAATCATGTTTAGTTGTTGAACCAGAGGCCTCTTGGTTTTATCAATGGTCAAATCCACTCTGTTCATTCCTACTTAAAATGCAGTAGTTGGATTAAAATTGTATGTTGAGAATTTTTGCAGTTCAAAAAAAAGTTGTCATAACCATTGTGTTTTCAATTTTAGACAACAAGGTAAAGTCAGGATAGCTCAATAGTATAATCAGTCATTGTAGCAGTGTATACTGAAGAGACTGATGGAAGGAGAAATACTGTGCCCTTACAATAAACCAGTGTCCTGTGTTCCATACTGCTGTTCCTTGTTTCCAGCCAAGAAATACAGTATTACAGTGTCCTTGAATTGATTAAAGACTGAATGTTAAGGCTTCTCTGGCCAAAGGAGTGTAACATACAGAATCTGGGTATGTGGTTCTTACTGAACACTAATGCTGTCTGACTTGGGTACTGTTTTCCAGTATCACCCAGTGTATTAAAGCTACTTCATACTGAGCCATTGCCTGACAGGCCTGTTCATATCACCTAAACAGTTCTGTTTTTCTCTAGTACCTCTCCTTGCCCCACATTCACCATTCCTGCTTTGATCCCCAAGGTGCTCTGGGAAACCACTCAAGCTTGCGCTGAGGAAGTAAGCAGGAAGGAGGGAAATACTTCTTGGATGTGTTCCTTTGTTCCTGGTTGTTCTCTCATGGTTTCGTATTGCCTTTCGAGACCCCCAAAAGTATGCTCCTTTTTTAAACTGAGAGGACTGGCAAAGCCTTTCATGGTGGGGGTGAAAATTTCAAGTCTCTGGTTGGGCTTTGTCAAAAAGCAGAGGTTTCCCTGAAGCTAAACTTAGAAGTGTTCCTAACATAACCAGAGTGTTATTTAATTGTTGGGGGGGGGGGGGTGGAAGAGCAGAAATAGATGGAGCCTCTCTGTCTGCTGAGCCTCCGGTGTTCTCTGCATTTGTGTTATACCACAAACACCCTAGAATATTCTGAGCTACTTCTGTCACGTTGAAGTTCGCTTGCTTTGTCGCTCTTAAATGTCTTGTAGCTTCTTGCTCACAGTGGCACAGCAAGCCCCTATTTGTCCTGTTTACTGTGTGAATGGTTTTTAACCTTGTTCACCTTGTTAGGAAGGATTGTACAGAGCCTCCTTAGTGTCATTATTTGCACCTGTGGCAACAAGCTTTTACAGCACTTTCCTTGACTTCTTCAACTGAGCAAACTCCAAAATGATTGTTGTTAGCCTATCTACCAACTGAGCGCGTAATCCAGAAGCTGGAGGTGCTTTTGTGCAGGCAGGATAGCAGCTGAGTTTGCTTACTTTCACCTTGGCAGGACATTTTCCATTTCCACTGCCAAAACTATGTAACATCTGGCGTTTTTCAGCCTTGGCCAACTCGAGTTTCTGGCTTGACAGACCATTTCTTGCTGCTGATTTTAGAGCTATGCTTGGAAAGCACTGAAGCCTAGTAGCTTGTGTATGTGTGTACTGAAGCTGTATTATTTACAGTAGTATTGGTGTCCTGTACAGGTATCTATCAAATAAGATTACTGAAAATGGTTACTATCAGATGGTTTTTAGCAACAAGTTATAAATACATATGCAACTGAGTGGAGCTAATGGGTTTCATTTAATAAAAGCTGACACTTTGAATTGCTACTTTCCACAAGCAAAGTACCTCTAGAGAGATGTTTATTGAGGGGAAATACAGAATAAAGAGCTTTCCTGAATCTCTTTGAAGACTGTTAGCTATAAACATGTTCTAAGTTCACTGTGAAATACAAGTTTGCATTTTCACAAAAGTGAAGATCCACAGCTTTTTCCCTGATAGTTTTGAATCTGTTTTGCCCCTTCTCCTTTTTATTACGTGGCTTGTTTTATTTTTATTTAAGATACATAGCCTCTTTCCTTAGTGAAGAGGATAGTCTATGTATGGCCATTAATGTCTAAATCTTCTTTAAGTTCCTATGTGTAAGTACCCCAGTCTGTCTGGAGGCTGCAGCACTTCCTCTCTGTGAGTTCACCACAGTTGTGCTAAGGGCAGCTCCCCCTCCTTGTCTTCCAGCCTGTCTTTCCTAAAGAGTCTGTATCCCTCCACTGCACAGCACTCCAGTTATGTGAGCCATCCACTGCATCTCTGGGGTCTCAACAAGATCCTACTGCTGCAGCTCTACATACTACTGCACACAATTTAGCCCCATGCTGTGTGCTTCAGTGTGCAGGCACTTCAGAGAGACTTCCTTGCTTACATGCAAATAATTGAGGTGACACCACTGAAGCCCCGTTTTGTGCATTTTGTGTTCCTCTTGTTCACATCACTGCAGGTGCTTTGCCTGTCAGCCTGTCCATTGCTCCCTCAGAAGGATGCTGTAGCTGTCTCCCTTCCTCATGCTTCCTGGTCTTATCCTTCAAACAATTCTGAATGGTAATTCCAATTGGTAATTCATATCTGCTTGTAAATACTTGGAAGCGGCCTCTTGCTCAGGGACCACTTTGAAGGTTTGGTTGTAAACAGTCTTTTGCAGTTCTCTTATTACTGTAGTAAGTGGCTATTTGATTAACTCACTTTTCTTTTTGGCCTGATAAAATTCAGAACATTATGGAAAGGTCTTTCTAGTTATAGGAATTACCTTGGGATTGAGTTGGATGTTTGTCATTTCCTAGTCTACGACTGGAAAACAAAAACCAGTGAAACAGATTTTCCCTGATGTAAACTGTGGTTATATTTATATCTTATGTTGACACTTTGCTTCATGTGTGTCTGGTCTAGATTTATTTTAAATAAAAAATACTGTGGTAGCTGGCAAACAGGAAACATTGCAGATTTTTCTTCTCAATCTGTTTGAGCTTTTGCATGTATTACCATGTGCCATGAACATATAGTGATCATGTATTCATACTACTCTTGTTCTTACAGACAACACTCACATGGGGACCGTACTTGTGGTTTCACATGCTGCGAGTTGCCACATCAACCTTATCAGGTATTGCTTTATTTAATTCTCAGGTAAACTAGTAATGGAATATTGAAAGTTGCATTGACAGACTGCAAATCATCTTTGTGAGTTATGACCCTGTATTTTGCTTTGAATCAACAACTCTTGAATGGAACAACAAACAGAAAATACCCTTTTGCTGAACACTGTTTTTCCCCTTTTTCTCCATATGTAGATAGGGTGGTGGTGGTGGTTTCTATTAGGTCTTGTATGGAATTGTTTTGTGTGATGTTACCTGAAAAGAATGCTGCTTGGAGTAATTAAAGTGACCATTTTTATGAAGGCAACTACCAATTACCCCAAGAACACATCTAGTTATGGTGCTTTACACAGGCTTCTGAGGTTACAAAATAAACAAAAATAAGGCTATTGTCAGGCATCTTAAACTCACTGTTTATTTGACCTGTGGACCTCATAAAATGTTGTGACATTTATAAAATCCTTGCCCTAGTTTGTGTTCTTCCCAAGGTGTAAAGTATATTTATTGCTGGGTTTTCTTTGACAAATGTGGAGTTTCTGTCATTGTACACCTAATTTTGAGTATTCTTAAAAACTACTGGCAGTCTGTTCTCTTAATTAACATACCCTTACTTTTAGAAACACTTTTTATCTTATATACAGTGTAATTCTATTCTTTGTCATACCTGTTCTTCATACACAGAGGTAGATACGGCTTTCCTTCCTGTCAAAAGTCTGTTATGAAGATTAGCACTTCCTTCTTCCCACTTCAGTTTTGCCTCTTACATTTGTAATTTGAACTGGTCTTTTGCACAGAGCTCTGAATGCCAGAAAAACTATAAAATGAGTTATTGTGAACATTCACTGAAGCAGTCAATTGCTAACTTCTAACTTGTTTTCCCTAAAGATGACTAACTCATTTGCATTCTCAGGGCAGATTTGCAATTTGAAGTACAATATATTTGACTGCTTGCTTGCCTTTACTCAAGAACCAGTGCTGTAGCTATCATTGTGGTAAAGAGACTGTCACAAGCTCTCCTGTTCCATACTCCTATGAGCTACATGCTTCAGCAAAGTAGCACTGCATGTAGCCTGCAGCTTGGAAATGGAGACAGCTGAAACCTAAGTATTTCATTAATCCATTAATATGCAACATAGAACATTGTTAAAACTGATAGTGTATGCATGTTTCAATAAATAACTCTCTAGTTTGCTGATACCATTAGACTTGAGTGAAATAAATTATGGTTGGTAGTGATGTCTTTTTAAACTGAAAAATACTCCGTTCAAATTCAGTTAAAATTGTCCTTTAGCAAAAGAAACCTAGATCCAAAGCTGAAACTAGTAAAATTCAAACAAACATCACCACCATTCACTGATTTCCATATTCTCCTTTTGTTCATTCTTTATCTTAAAGAACTATTACTCATCTATTAAGCTACTAATTACATGTAAGTAGATCAGCCTAGCAGATAGTGGTTTTGTCTTTTGAGTGAAGTAGGACAATGGAAAACCATTCAGAAAAAATGACTACACCTTTTAAAATAACACTGTATTTAAGAATTTTCTTCTAGATACTAATCATATGTAAACCTCACTGTTTTTTAGTGTGTGATTTCCTTGGGGAAAAGATTGCATCTGTTTTGGGGATAAGCACACCAAAATACCAATATGCCATTGATGAGTATTACCGAATGAAGAGAGAGGTATGTGATGGGGTTCTTGCACTCCTCCCAACTTGCCTTCCCTGGTATTTTAAAACATTTGTATCCCAGCATTAAAATTAAATTCTAGAACCTCTGTTTCTGCTTATCATCAGTTTCCATTTGACATATGATTAATGCTTGCTTATCGTCAGCCTTTTCCCACAAGCTCCTCAAGTTTCAGAACTGGTTGGGTCCTGACCACTGCTCCATTTGTTCCTCTTGCACAATGCATTTTCAAGTCAACAGTGTGAGGAAGTTGGGACAGAGCAGTTGCTGGACACTGTAAAGATGCAGCTGCCAGGAACGTACCTTCCAACTCTCAAACTTCTTCAATGAAGTGTCAAGGGTAAATTGAACATGCTGTTACCATTTGTTCTAAAGCATAACTGGAAATGACTGACAGGTAGCCAGTGCTTTATGAAAAAAAAAAACAAACCTAATCCAACAATTAATAATCTTAATTTGCAAGAGATGGGAAATGGCTTTACTGCTTAGTTTTTATTTTTGATAGCTCTTTAGTAGTAAGAGTCAAAAAAGCTTTAGAGAAGGTAGTGAAATATCATTACTGCTATTGACTTAAAAACTGTTTATCTGGATTTGTGACTTTTTTGTGTTTAACATAGCTTAATCCTCACTTTTTCCCATGTTTTTTTGTTGTTTTTTTTTTTTTGTAATGGGAATTCTGGAATATACCTTATCATGTGCTGATGACCAATGGAACAAATGTCCTTGCCTTGTAACAGGAACTGCTACGCTGTCGTGGAAAAGCCTTACAGTGAGTGCAGGAGGTAAATAGTAGGTTATGAATCTGGTTATCCATTTTTAGGAGGAAGAGGAGGAACAGGAAAACAAGCTGTCAGAAGAAGCAGAAAGACGGCACCAGGAACAGCAGAACAAGCCACAAGCTGAAGCTCCTGTCCAGACAGACCAGCCTGAAGCAACGGCATGCACTTCATTCGTGAATGTAAACTTTGAACATGAGGGAGATTGCCAGTCCATTGGGGAAGATAAACAGGATGTGGTTCCTGTCCCTCCGTAACTGTAAAGTCCTGTATGATGTAGGAAGTAGGAAGTGTCAGGTGTCACACTCTGACTATAAGAAGCAGGAAAAATAGGAATGTACTAGTTCAGTGAAATACAACTTCTAGCATTCTTATTGATCAGGAGAGAGCTTAGCGATGTCTGTTCAGTCTGTTTGCCTAAGGAAGGCTGAGGCATCCTGCTGAACTGGCACTTCACATAAAATGAAAATTGCACTAGAAACATTTGGTCTACAATTGAATGTGTAAGCTAATTTCTGTGTAAAGCAAGTAAAAATGTCTTTCCTTTGAATTGCTGTGTCTCTTACACCTGTGGACTGTAAATGCAGGCTGTTTCCTACTTCTAAACACCTGCTTCTGATTTGCACATTGTTTGCAACTCAGCTCTCTATGAACAGATTAATAGGAATCAATATTCTGTAACTCACAAGTCATTATAATAGTGTCTGTTTTCCCCTATTTATTGTCACTGTTATATGCATGTTGTTTGGTTTCTTTTTCCTGTTGTTTCACACAAGAGACAATGTTACATTTAATGTTAATTAGATTTAAGGTCCACTGAATTTTAATTTTTATTCTAAAAAACAACTTTAAATGAGGGTGTAATTATCTTTAAGGACTTACTAACAAGTACCAGCATTCTTGGAGGCCCATAGTGTTCAGCTGTTCCACACAGTGCTCTAGCAAAGTACAGAACTAACATCTGTGTAGGATGTTTTCACTCAAAGTCCAAGAATTAAGAGATCCACCTGCTTTAATACCTCCCATGCTCTGAATGATCCAGAGAAGTAAACTAACATCTTGCTAAATGATACTGAATCCCCTGGACACTGTATATGGAACCGATCAAGAACTTTTCAGACATAGATTACCAGAGTCATTGTACTTAATTAACCTGGACTATTTGTTTAATGTTGAATTACCAGTAAGGGACATGCCATTGCAGATGTTCCACTCCCCAGAATACATAAATAACTAGAAATCCCAAAACCAAACTTACGATTCCTCCTTTTTCATAAATAAACAAAACACTTGTTGCAATACTGCAACAATAGAGATTGTTAGCTAAGTGAAACACAGATGGCTCCAGAGCTTTTAAGTAGCCCAGATGCCAATGAAGTCTCTTTTACTCCAGTCACCCTCATTCTACATGCAGCCTGTGAAAGGAAAATGGTTAACTTTGCGACAATCAGATGTCAGTGCCCCAGTCACTTTTATTCTATAGCCATTTCAAGGGGCAGAAAACCTGCACCGGTTACCATGTGAAACAGTACTTCTAAAAGAAAAAACCAGTCTCCACTGACAGTGTTGGGTATTGCTGTATGTCCCTGGTTCCACTAACTGAGACACCTGATGTAACATCAGAGGCCATGTAACTTGGCTGTTAGTTTCCAGGGTTTGGTTATGTATTTCGGACAACCTCTCCTGCAACTAGTGTCCTCTGAAGCACAAATCCCGTCTCCTCTCATCTGCCCATAGCATTCCAACACTACCAGAAAATCTTCTGAAGAGTATTCAGTCATCAGCTCCATGACATCTGTTTTGATACACTCTTCTTTGCATCCTCCTTTAATTGTAAGACCGAGGGTGCTGACAGCTGTATGAAATAATTCCTTAACCTGAACAGCTGCAGGGGAGAGCTTAGTTCCACACCTGGGGAATACACAGAACAACGACGTGTTAGGAGTTCTTACACCATTACAGGCAGAAAGCCTCATACAGCTCAAGAATAAAGCTGAAGGATGCTTTGCTTTTCTGCCAAGAAATTTGTATCAGTAGCATTGGCTGTCCTCCCCCACCACACACTCTTTTGTCTCAGAAATGCTGTCACTGCCTTGGGTTTAAACTGTATAAAATACTGTATTACTCACTGTGCCTTAATCCTTCCTTTTTTTTTGCAAACTGTATGAAAGTGTTTACTTTCATAATGTTTTAATTTTCCTGTAAATGCATTAATTGGTTATTTTATATTTAATATAATTTTTGAACTGGAAGTTGGCTATGGGTTTTCTTTAAAAACTGTGCGGTCTTTGCAGGTGCATGTGCCTGTTCAGTGTTTTCATCTTCACAGAGTCGCACATCCTGCTGAAATTCAAATAACATAGTAAGCACCCACATCCCTGCCTTACAATCTCATGTAGTACTTGGTAACATACTTGATGTATGTTCAGCACATTCATCAGTAGTGTGAGGTATGCTCAGCACTACCTCACACTAATAAATAATGCAGGATTTCAACCTATTGTACTATTGTAATTTTATCTGAAAGTTGAAACATTTCTACATCTTTGTTAAATTCACTACTTTAACTACTGCTGTAGCTCAGCTGTGCAATTAAGTTTAATTACATAACATACTTGCACAGGTTATATTGGTGAAAGCCTTTAGACAGGTGCTCGGATTAACTATATATAAAGCTAGTGCAGTTTTGTTTATGAACCTCTTGAGAACTGGACAACCATTCAGTCAGTTCAATAGTTACTTATTTATCCTTTCTGTTAGACACTTAAAGCTCGACATACATGGAAGAAAGAGGTCTAAACTTCACCTCATACTGAAGACTTCTGCCTTTACAACAGAATGCTCAACAGTGCTATCAGTAAAGGAAGCAACACAGAATGCAGTGGGGGGCTTGGGATTGTGGAGTGGATACAGGCCAGTGCTGAAGATGATAGTAAGAATCACATCCTTACTTTGAGGTTACAGAGTATTCAAATAAGAATAGGGCTTTGTACACAGGCAGAAAGTCCAAAAATATTTATTAAATAATAATACAAAAAACCAACAGGTAATTTTTATCTCTTAAGCAGTTGCATTTCTGGTTTCAGAAATTAGTCCTGCAATTCCCGTATGTACCACATTTTATATTGGGAGGGAAATAAAATGGAAGAGGCATTGATGCAGATAATGAATGTTTCTAGCTTTCAACAGTTAGTGCATCAGATTGAGGTATCTCTATGGCCACAGTCTGCCCCTGTTTAAACTCATGTATCATCAACATCAGCAGTGTTGTCATTATCACTTGCCACAAGGACCTCTCTGTTCTCATATGTCCAGAATCCATTCAGATCAATTAGAATGCTGGTAACAGTGTCTCCTTGACTGCTATTGATTAAGTCCTGAAGGGAGATTTTGTAAGGATCCTTAGGCTTCACCATATCAAAGATTTCATCCTATGAAAGAAAAGTCAAAATTGGGGAAAAAACCCCCACACATTAATGAGCAGAATAATGATTACTTTATACCATAATACAGAGTGATCTCTGGGTAAATAGTGCCACCCTCACCAATTTACAAATAAAAGCTGTTAAGTCCCACACAGAGCACAATAATAGGAGCAGTGTACTGAGCTCCCACTTCTCAAAGAAGAATTCGCTTTTCTGGGGAGGCTCTGGCCTCAGAATGGCAATATGAAACTCAGCTTTTATGAGCAAAGTTGAAAAGTGTAAGAGCTTCTGTAAAGCACTAAAACTGCTAAATGTAAAGTAGGCTGTAATAAAGAGCTTTGTAAGACATTTGTAAGACATGGTTTTTTTAGTCACCAGTCTGCTCCAAGCTCCAATAGATGATCCTGACCCAAGTGTAAGACACAGCAACATGTATTTTACAGGTAATTTGTCTATTAGTAAGGAAACTACTAGAACAGTTACACACCAGATTTCTTACAGAGCAATTGCCAGTATAAAAACGTTTTCCAACCTACAAGTAGGACTTACCATATCATCTCTACTAGTCTGCAAATATATAACAACCTAGACACTGTAACATAAGTAAATTATTAAATGCTTATTTAAGTATTTCACAGAGTACTCTTTTCTGTAAAACTAACCTTGACATCCTGAAAAGAAACAGGCTCTTGTCCATGGATTTTCATTTGCTCCTGAATAGCCTAGGGGAAAAAAAAAGTTAGAAATAGGTAGTGCAGTATTATACTGACACTGTATGAAACTTTTTAATGCTTCTGCATCTTAAGCCATATTGCCCTGTGACAAAGCATTCAATGCTACAGCCTGCAATCAGTTCTCTTCCACAAGTGAAATGGGAGGCTGAGGTGAATTAAGGTATTACAAATGATGTGTGGGTTCACAGTTCTTAGTCACTGTGATAAGAATCTAACTGTCATTATGACCAGTGTTTGAGCACTCGGCAAATGAGATATGCAGACATTTGAATATTATCACTTAACTGAACCTTTTGGTTTGAGTGTTTCTGACGAAGTGTAAAATACACACTAGGGAAAGACAGAAGGGGAAAGATCAGCCAGCAGACAGGCAAAGCAGTACAGCTACTCACACTTTCTATTTCTTTGAAAATGGAACCTGTATTCAAGTTGATCAAAGAAGAATGTGAGGGAGACTACGTGTTTGTCTATTTGAGCATTTGTCCACACATGGATGAGTTCTCCCAGTTCATGCTGTAACTGGGCATTTCTCATTTTGAGCAGAATAGTATTCCCTACTATTAGTTCCTTCCATGTGGTACTATTTAAACAGCTGCATCACCAAACCTCTGCCTGCATAACTGTAACAACTATGAACAAAACCGTCTCACAAACACAGGCTGTGCAGCCTTGTCTGTATCAGTGTGGCCTCTGTAGGTGCAGACCTATCCTTGCTTGCACTACAGAAAAGTGGTTACTCACAGAGTCAAAAGAACTGTTCTGATTTCAAGGAGAACTTAGAACATTCTATTTCCAAAAGATTAAAGGAAGGACACACTTTGGAATATGATCAAGCATCTGCTGCAGTTGAGGAATCTTTTCAATAACAAAGCCAATAGAGTTAAGTATGTAACTGGAGACATGCACAAAAATAGCTATGCCACAGTAGCTTATGCAGAATTACCTTGTTAAATTTGCTTTTGTATTAGAATCACTTATGTACTATGACAACACTAAAATTCACGTTTTGTAAAATATAAACCTGCAAATTAACACCCTTTATTAAAATCAGAGACAGCGGACATGGCCCCTGGTCGTCCCTGCATCCTAGTGCCATATGAACAAAAGTGGAGAGAGTGATGGGAACAGTGAGCTGCAAAAGCTTGGAGGTAAGACAAGCATCGCCCGATTTCTCCAGGATCCTTAGTATTGCCAAATCCCAGCCTGACAGCTGTCCACCAAGCATCCAACATAGCTACAACAGCTGAACAAAGCTCATAATGAAGTTCAAAAACCACATGCAATAACCCTGTCTGCACCTGCAGCAGAATATCCCAGTATGCTCTAGCAGCCAGCTGGCTAGAAGCAGTTTGACAGAAGAGATGCTGGAGGTATTGGCACTGCCTAAGAACCTGCAGGATGACCTTGTAGCAATGAAGGAAGATAAATCCTGGGCTGCAGGTTTAGGCAGCTGACTATGCCTCCTGACTCAACATTTGGGCACAGTACTTCAGATACAGCCTCGCAATTTTGGGCTCACCTTTTTACAAGACCTTGACAAACCAGTTGGAGCCTACTGGAGGGTTACCAACATGCTTTGGAAGCTAATGCACAGCACAGCTGAGAGGAAAGGGTTGAGATGGGGATTAATTCACCTGAATAATAGAAGGCTGGGGTGGTGGGGGGAATATTATTACCATCTTCAACTACCAGCATGTGGCTAGAGACAACACAAGACTGCTTGGAGACACACAGTGAAAGGGCAAGAGGCATTCCAATTAGAGGTGGCAGAAAAGCTGAAGGGAGAAAAGTCTTCCCATTCAGGGTATGCAGACATTGGAACACATTGCCCAAAGAGGTTGTAGTCTCCCTCCTTGGCAATACTCAAAACTCACCTGCACAAGGCCCAGATCAACTCAACCTAACCATGAAGCTGGCCCTGCTCTGAGCAGGTGGTGGGAGCAGGTGACCTCCAAAGGTCCATTTCACCCAAAAATGGCTCAAAGGCACTAAAAGAAAATAGAGGTGGGTGTGTGGTGTGTTTTGGGGGTATTTTTGGGGGGCATGGAGTGGGGGGGTGCTTTAGGGGTTTTTTTTTGGGTTGTTTCTAAGGGGAGGTGTTTGTTTTAAAAAAAGCCTTTCCTTTTTAGAAAAGATCTACAGATCTTTGAGATAAGTTGTCTTATTTTTACAGAATGGTATGGCTGGGTCACTATCAAAGTTCACATTCAACTAGAGACTTACTACAATACAGAAACAACGTGGATGCAAGATCATGCCTTAAACAGGCTTGAAAGCTTTACTTAATGAGCTGAATCATGTACCTTGCTTGTCACACTTTGCACATATGGCTAACTACAACGCTATTGTTTATTTTTACAGTTATAATACAAAGAGCCACATAAAGAAAACTGAAGTACCTGTCCCTCTGTCTGAATAGATAATCATTGAAGGAATCTTGTACATGAAAAAAGCATCACACTCACAACTTTGCCCAAATCATTTACAACAAAAATAATACTTTAGTGCAGAACATTTCTTTTTCCAAGATACCTCAGGTTTCTATTACAATAAAAGACAAAACAACATTGCTCCCCTTTCCTCCTCCCACAAATTGAAAACAAACCCAAACACAAAACCACCACAAGCCAGAAGAAAAAAAAAACCCACTCACACAAACCACAATTTGGAGGAAGACTTCCCAAGCCTCAGATGGAAAATAAGCTTTTTTTTTTCTTTAGTTGCTATTACAATTACCTTATTTGGAAGCAACAGGTAACAATACAGAAAGTGAGAAATGCAAGAAGCTCTTTGCAATCAATAGACTGGATGAAGAATCCCACAGCTGTTCATACCCATCACTGCATTTCATTCTTTTAATTTCTACTGAATTTTAGGATTACAGTGGAAATTAAACCCATGGGCAAGAGCCAGTGAGGACCATCATAAGAGATTCAATAGGTAATCATTAGGCAATTTTAGGACAATTTCAAGTTCTTTAAAAAAATTCAACAGAAAATATTTTTGCTAAACAAAATCAAACCAGTTCATTTCAACTGGAGATGAAATGCTGAAAATACCTTTTGAGTTCTTTCCAGGTTTGGGATTTTTATTTTCTTTTCTTAATATTTTAAATCTTCTTAGAAGTAGTTACCGGTCTCCTGGTGGCTACTGGTAATTTAAAGTGATTTCCTGCAGTTCTGCATGCAGAAGCACACAGGCTGTAACACTATAAACACAGAAAATGGCCTACCTGTATAAAGAGACTTACCCTAAAGAAATAATTAAGGGAAAAGACATTCAGGTATCCTTTGTTCTCTATATCAAGCAGTTTGAAAATATATTGCAGAGCTGCAGGCTCCTTCCTGTTTTCTAATGCAAGCACAAAGTCCAGGTAGGTTTTGTAGTCCTAAAAGTAGATACAATTATGTTTATTACAGTCTTCTTTCTAAATTGATTTTGCAAGCAGGAACTCTATAATTGGCAGCTATTTCATTGTAGGGGATCAGTCTATTTTCTGAAAAAGACAACATGAAATAGAAAATGGCTGCTACTACCAACATGAACAGAAAAGTTAGTTTTTAATGACTGCTAATAATAGGAAATCCTGCCATTTTAGAAATAAATTGGGATTCCAAGCATATATCGAAATTAAGCATGCTATATATATTTTAAACAATGTTTAATATATCTTTAAACTGCTGAACATACACAACTAGTGAAGGAGAGTTGTATAAAAGGTTTTTATTACCACAAATTAAACATCCAGTGGCAAAAAGCCTACCGCTACCAAACAGTACTATATAGCCAAATTCCTTATAGATCAGAGTGGGTAGTTTGGCAAAAAACATGGTAGAAGCATTAGTAGATATCAAAAACATGTATCACACTTTTTCGTTAGGACTGATTCTTGGTTTCCTGATCAAGATATAGCAGTGACAAGGATAGAAATCCTTCAGTCCTATGTATATAATAATCCTGTCTATCTTAAACAGAGAGTTGTGCTGCTGTTCAGTGGGAGCTTGACAGGCTGGAAAAGTGGGATGACAGGAGCCTCATCAATAGAGGAAATGCAAAATCCTGCATTTGGGGAGGAATAACTCCATGCACCAGTACATGCTGGGGGCTAACTGGTAAGAAAGCAGTTTTGCATAGCCAGACCTATGAGTCCTGACAGGCAACAAAACTGAACACACGCCAGCAACATGCCCTCGTAGCAAAGGCTGCTGACAGCATTCTGAGCTGCATGAGGAAGAGCTCTGCTGGCAACCTGAGGAAGGTGATCGTTCTCCTCTCCTCAGCAGTGCTTAGACCACATCTGAGTGCTGGGTCCTGTTCTAGTCTCCCCAATAAAAGAGAAAGGTGGACCTACTGTATCAAGTCCAGCAAAGGGCAACCAGGAAGATCCTTCATGACCTTGAAGATTCTGTGATTCTACAAAAAACTGCTAAGGTGGCAGAAGGACTACACAGTGAATTTGTAATTTATCACTTTCAGAATTCAGTCATCTGAATGCAAACAATGAGAGTTAACAAATCATTAAGAAAAACTTTCAAAATATAATTTTAACTCTAACTTAGACTTCCCATTTTTCACTATGGAAAGCTCACAACAAAACCACTGCTGTCTCCACGAAGAAGTGGACAGGTTAGCTAACTTGCTGTAGTCTCTGTGCCACTTGTTTTTAGTTCTCTTTAAGGAATTGGTGAGGCACTGGAATGGGGTTGCCCAAGGAAGTTGTGAATGCTCCATCCCTGGCAGTGTTCAAGACCGGGTTGGACAGAACCTTGGGTGACATGGTTTAGTGTGAGCTGTCCCTGCCCATGGAAGGAGGTTTGGAACTTCATGATCTTAAGGTCCTTTCCAACCCTAACTATTCAATGATTCCATCCAACGAAAAAGCATTGCTACATTTATACATTTTTTCAAAATGTGCTTTATGTTATTGAATCTACAAAAAGCTTTATCCTAGGCTGTCTGGATTTCATATCACCTCTGCTTTCCAGAACAAGCAACTTCTCTTTAAGCCAGGCTGCAACCACCTTGCTGTTAAGAAAATTCATTTCTTCATCTGCTGCATGGTCATCTATGTGCAAACTGATAAATGAAGTTACTTCACCTCTTTTGGCTACTTTTTATTTTAAAAATACTGATTATGAGACATTTCACATCTCTGCAAGCCAAAGCTTTTATATCATGAACAAAGTGAAAATATGTGATTACCATTTCACCATCATAAGTTAAGCATTCCTGAAAGACACGATCCAAAAAAATGTTGGTCAGAGTCCCTGTTCCATACCGGGACAGTTCTTCTTTGCTGAGCATGCCATTGTGATCTTTATCGAGGTTTAAGTACTGGCCTAGGGTGGAAACAGAGAGGGCAAAACATAATATACCTGTGTCAGCAAAGAACTGTTTCAGCAGAGGAAGAAAATTTAACACTTGTTTAACATTTATTTAATCATCATAAAGCTAATGCAGTTAAGTGGGAATATGCTAGATCCACAATAATATTCACAGAGCATCATAAATGAACACAGAACATGGGGTTAGAGAAAGGAGGAATCCCACAACAAACTGCTAATAATTCTAAAGTAATGGCTCAAAAGTAAAGGCTGTGTGTATAGTGAGAGGAGCTGAAGGATAAGACCAGTTTATTTCACACAGCTCTACTATAAGCATGAAAAAAAGAGCATGCAAAAGCATGAACGGAGCAGTCAAAAGAGAAGGTTACAGAGGAACCTTGTACCTTGCTCAACAAGCACAAAATGACAGAGGATAAAACCATGATAAAGAGTAACAGTGGAGAACTGAAACCATAAAAGTCAGGAAGATATACTGAAAACATAGCTACAGGAGTTGAAAAGAAAAGTTATCAGGATTTAGAGACAAAAACAGAAGTAACACCAAGAATGTGACCAAATCATACAGGGCAGAGAGGAGATGGGGGAAAAAAAAAGGGTTCACAAATAAAAAAACCTACCATAGACTCTTAATGCAGAAGGAGCAGAAAACCAGTTTGTCTCCTGACTTTCTTTAGAAAGTTCTTCATCCCTTAACTAAGTGAAACATGAAGTTAGAATTTAGAAAGATTAAACTGAAATACAATAGTGTATGCTGAGAGATCTTTACCTCTAGTAAGTCATCCAGGAAGCTGCAAGCTAAAATATCCTGTATCTTTATCTTCCCTGCAGTAAGGAAAAAAAAAACCAACATATTTTAACAGTCACCCAAACAATATATCCATTTGATTGTTCTCATTTAGGTGGTTCCCTTTACAAAAGAAGTATCCTGAGCAGGAAAGTAGTTACCTTTTTAAAAAAGGCAAAGCTAAACAAAATCACTTCTAACATCAAGGGTAAAGCTGTAATTCAAGAGACAAAATAAAACTAGCTTTTAAAATGACTGAATAAAACTCACTTGATATTGCTAGAAAGATTACTCCTGAAGCCTAAAAAGAATTATTAGATTCAGCATAAACTCAAAAAGTAAAATACAAAGAAATCATGCTTAAAACATTGGTTGGAATAATAGTCTCTTAGGTGATGTGATATTTTTACATGTTCAGAAACAGCGGATGTGACACAAAGCTAAGGTGGCAGAATGCACTTCTGCTGGTGTAGGTTTGACTGGTGCACAGATACTGTGGAAAGAGCTGTGCAAAATAATGGCATTGTAACTTCACACACACCCTAAATGTTTGTAATTACCTCCACTGGAGTCTACTGCCCACACAACTCTGATGTTGTTGAGTGGCACAGCTAGAGCTTGAAAACGCATACAGTTTGTGACTTCAATCAAGGGCCTGTGAAAAAGCAAGCTGTTGTCCAAGGGAGCTACAGCTGTAACAAGGATTAGCAGCCATAGCTGAAAACCTTTTGTAATAAGTTTACATGGTGCACACAAATTTAATAACAGGAGAAGCACAGCACAATAAGCATTCTTAAGCATTTTGGCACTTCTGTGGATGTTCTGCCAAGCAGCTCTGTTGTTAGTTGCTGTGCTTTCTATTGAAACTAAACACTTAAAATTAGCTACCACTAATAATGCATTTTGATGAAACAATATCTTATTTGTCAGTTTCTATGACATAATTCTACAGTATCACAACTGATGGTTATATCATAGAAATTCATTAGCTGTAAATTACTGGACCCACATAAAGGCTCCTGGTCCTCAATGGGGATTAATCTTCAAACACGAGATTGCTGAAAAAAAACAAAACAACCCAAACCAAACTACAAAGACAACTACATTATACTTCAAAAACACAAGTAGCTTCAGTGGAAACATTTTAAAAGTGAAAAGTCTCACATATCTAGCATCTGAAAACATGGACCTACCTGTTCTGAGAGGATCCAGAAAGAAGAAAAACTTTCTAACTGCTGTGCAGACATAGAAGGAATAAAAAGATTTTTCTAAACCATCCAGCTGTGGCAAAGTAGGGATGAGTTCCAGAATGTAGTTTTCTAAATCCTGCAGAATTAAGAAAGAAAAAGAAACAAGCTTTAAACACTACTATCACTGCATGTTTGCTATACTCCACACCCTGGCTTTCAAGTATGTTTTGTTAAAAACACAATCCTGAAATGATACAGAAAGGCACATGAAAGCAGGCAAAAAAGCCTAAGTCACATACATGCACATGTGATGCCATGACTGAAACAGTCCACAAAAAAACCCAGAATGTTAACAAAGTAGATATGTACATGTAAATATAAATGCATTCAACTGTACCTTTTTCAATTACCAGTGCATGATCCCTAATTGGATTCTCCTATTGCTATATATTCTTCAATATATCTTTTTAGTGGTAAGTAAAACTCATTTACTTTGTAGGATCAACTCCTGCTAAAACAGAACATTTCATTGAGGCCCACTCTAGCCATCCCTTTTTGTGATTTCTACTCTATCGTACTAAATCTAGTAAATCTAGTAAAGAGCTAATGACGTAAAATCTTGGTAGCTACAATCTTTTTCAAATAATTACCTGTATGATAAAAAGGCTAGCAGCACTGTAGCCACCAAATCTCTAGAATACAGAGACTGCTATCTATCTAAACAATGTGCTCATCCCAAATCTAGATGATAAGATTTTATGACATAAGACTGGAAGAAAATTCAAACCTTTTTGATGCTCTATCATTTGGTACAGACAGACATTAAGTTACTCAAGAATTTACTTACTGATTCTCTGAGGTAACCCTGTCCTGCCACATCATATAAACTGAGACCTATTCTTGTCTGATGAAGCCACACTGCAAAACAAAAAATGTAATTATAATGCAAGAAATCTAGGGGGGCTTTTGAGTCATCACCAAAACTTGAAGTTATTCTAAAGGGCACAGGGCACTGCTGAATGTTAAGTACCTCTCTGGTTTCCATTTTTCTGAGATTTAAATGAAGCCATGGTATGTACCAGTCCTGATTAGAAATGCCATTTCAGTCTCTTCGTAAGAGTAACTGGTGATATATAGTACACTGTAGCCAATGCTGCCTTATAATAACTAGGTGTGAGAAATGGCTGAGCAAACACATTTTATCTGGTACATGGAATCATATGGATTCATTTGTTCTTGCTGACCTAAAGATATATGAAGCAGTGTATTTTCACTGCATTAAAAACAGCTGTACGATGTCATACACTGAGTGCCTGTCAAATTGCTACAGCCCCTTGTGCGCCATGAGGCACTGCAGCTACTGACAAAGGTCCTGCCTTCACTTCCGAGTTACAACAGGAGAATTAGAAGAGCACAAGTATCTACTTCTGCAATAAGAAGGCATATTAATCAAACAAACTATAGGACAATGTGCTTGATGCCATTGTTAAAGTACAGTAATAGAGATGGAGTACAGAATAGGCATAAAAACTATTCATACACTCCATGTTAAATTTAATTTCCATTTTATGAAGAAACAGTTTAAAAGCTCCTCTTACAAAATATGAGCTGTCCTTCATATCAACATTCATCTGTTCGAGGTGTTTGTCAGGGTGGACTAAGTATCACTTAGAGATGACAGAGGTTATATAGTGAGGCTGTTTCTTTGCTGGCTGAAGCTTAAAAGTAAGTGATGTACCCTGAAGCGATTCAAGACACTTTTACTAAACTTGACTTATCTGGAAAACGTCAACAGCCTTGACCCTTTTCTCCTGAAGGCGAAGCTTTACTGGAGGCAGAAGAAATCCTTCACCATTATTCAATTATCAGCTACCATTTTTCTCATTCCCTCACAGAAGGACTGTGCAGATTGTTAAAAAGGGGGAAGAAAGGCTGTAATCCATGGACTGTACAAAATCCTCCAGCTGGAGGTAGGAAGGAGAAAGACAGAATGCTACATGTTCAGCACAAGTACATGATTCTTCTTATTTAGCTATTCCTAAAACTTCAACAAGCATATTAAAAAAAACCCCCAAACAAACAAAAAAAACAACCCCAAAGTTCATTAATGAGTTAAGCTGGTTAGAGAATACCACCACACACCCAAGGCACAGCTGTTTAAGATGTTTTAAGCTCAGGTTGATAGGGTCTCTTCCCTGCTGCAGCATGTTTTGGAGGCTGACCTCTCCGCTCCATGAGCTTCATCAAAACAGATCCAACTTGGATCAGCTTAAGTTGCTGAAGAGTAATTCCCTTCTTCATCTGTTACTTCCCTCTCTTTTCAGTACCACACTGAAGGACACATAGCAGTAAATACAGATGGAAATCAAAAATTTGAACCAACCAATCCCAATCCAACCCACTAATCCCAAGTATTAACTGGAAGTTTCTACAGGAATTGAAGTCTTTTCTTCCTTTAATACCTGGCCTGGTCTTTAATCCTCATAAGGAACACTGTACAGCAGACAATAGAAATTGTCTCTACTAATGCACAGACATATCATGAGGCTAACTTTATTAGGCAATGTCAATGCTGTAAGACAGAAAAAACAAGGATCCTTATACAACTGACCCAAGAGGGACTTGCAAACGAACACTGTGATGGGACTTTATGTTGGCCAGATTCTGCAAATGAAATCTGATTGAGATGGTACATGCCACAAGGCTTTCTGTCTCTAAATCAGGTGCTGCTTCTTTGTTTGTTATGGTGTTAGAAGAAAGGCATCACAATAAATACAAGACTTAAAACTTCTGGGTGAAACAAATTAAGAGCTCTGAAAGAATCTTGGTTGTTTGCATCTGAATAGGCCTTTCTGAAATGCACACAATTTTCATAGACTTATTCAGGAGTCTCCTATCCTGCAGCTTTTGGGTTTACTGTTTATTGCAAATGGTCCTATTACACCTTTCTTGCATACTCTGCATGGCAACTCACCAAGTTTCCTGCTCAACACATCTCTCATCTCTTGCACCACAAGATTTTAAGTTAGACAAGCTGAGCTGCTCTGGGGAAAGGTGCCATTCTCCCTGACTGAAGGCCCTACCAAACCTAAGAACACAGTAGCCAGGGGACAGGGCAATGAGGCAGCCTTCCTTCCTGCTTGTCAGTCTCATTTTTTTAAATACAATCTAGTACATACTTATTTTATTTTTTCTTTTTAAAAAACAAATAAAACTGCATTTTTCAGCCCAAGTGGTTATTTGTAATAAAAATATAGCTGAAAATACTTGTCACAATATGAGTCTATAGTGACAAGCATGGTTCAAAAAAATAGGTAACACGACCCTATAGATGGAAAGAGTAAACAAAGCTATTTGCAGATTAATCTGATCACAATGGTTAGGACCATATTCATCATTTAACTTTAGTTTTTTGCTCTTCACAGTACTGCCTGAATAAAGAAAATTATAATAACAATATATTTAACAAACAGATCAAGGATATCTCTGGCTGAAAGGTGGATTTTAGAGACAGGGTGAATTCCCACTTCCTAGTAAACAGTGAAAAGTCCCAAGCCTCCAGGAAAACAGCATTAGCAATCAAATGCTAGATCTCACTGCTGTTGAAAAGAACAGCAATTAATAAAGCTTAAATTAGTCTTGAAAATAAGACAGAAAAAAGTACCAACTAACCTTTTCGCATGACATAATTGAAAAACTGCATGATAGATATTCTCCCATAAGGATCATTATGGAGTAATTTAGCAAAGATCTTAGCTGTGAAGAACTGCCTGTAAAACATAAACACAAAGCTGCTTCTATGCACCCAATTACACTTCACTGACTGATCAACTTACGGTATCCAAAAACTTAGACACTTTAAAACACTATTTTAACAACACAGAATGTGTTCGGTGTATTCAAAAAGATTAATTTGCTACACTACAACCATCAACTGGGATCCCACTAAGTAACAATGGTAAACTCTATAAAAAGCAGCTGCTTTTGCTTCTCATGAGACTTCAGTGACATGGGGGTTGACAGAATTTTCGTTCAATTTATTTTCTCTTTACTGCAATAGACTTAGTAACTTACATTCTTCTACAATATGCACATAGAAGGGATCGCCAGTACTGACAACTAATCTGCCTAAAACTCAATTACAAAGTTATGGGCACAACAGCAGTCTCCAACAGGAGCATAAAGAAGAAGCATTCAATATATGCTGCACACAGAAAATCTAGGAAAACGTTTTTTTATTAGTAGATATTAGGGAAGGTTGGGCAGTATCACTGGAGACATGATTTCCTCTTCAGATACAAAGTGTGCTGTTTAGTGGCCACTAACATCAAAAAAACCTGTGCTGGCAAGAATTTCTTTAAAAAGATGAAGCATCCCTCTTGCAGACTCAAAAGTTCCCTCAGAGGTGTAGGGCAATACACCTTTACAAAGATGCAAAGCAACTAGTTCATCAATAACTACACAGGCATGATTTTATCTTGCCATTAAAATGTTTCCATTTATTTTAGCAACTGCAAGTTACAGCAGCACTTAGGCTGAGCCAAAGTAAGCACACACAAGAGAAGAAAGCCTTACTTGCATTTAGGTCCAGCTTTTTCACCAACTTTCAAAAAGCTCTCATAGTTAATCATTGCTTCTTCCCCAATCATCGGTGATGTCTGATGTTTGTCCAGTAGAAACCACAGATTCTTAAAAGACATTTATATTTGGTTAAGAAGGTATTTCTCTAGAGATGTCAGTGTGCTTAAGACAGAGCATCAAAGAAAAGCAGCAAAAAAGTGGTTTTGCTGCAAGGTTACCTCTTAATCGGTACACATCATCAGTTCTGCCAGAAAAGCAAAGAACTGATACTTCCACTGCTCTAAACTGGTGTTTAACACACACACTCTCTCTTACTCACACCCCTTCTGCTTTTACGCTGCAGTAAATGCAATCACCTTTGAAGTCTCTCTCACTTGATATGTAAACAGAACTTATTTCTTCTTCTGAGCACACTAATGAAATTGCTGGAATGCTCTGGAAAACCAGAAGCCATTGACTTAATCCTCATATACATTATAACAAGGAAGTTTTACACTAACATTACCAGCCCAAAACTATATTAAGCGCTTCAGCTTTGCTAGTACTTCACAGACAGCCAACATGCCCAAATGCAAAGCACCTCACTGTAATATTCTGTGCAGACAGGAGATAATAAAACTCTGCAGAAAGAAGTCTCATCAGAAGCCATTCTGAGACATACAGAAAATATTTTCTTACCTGCAGCTCTTCATTATCCAACAGCTCTCTGCTTTTTCTTTGCAGAAAGACTGCTCTAGATTCTTCTCTTAATTTCTGAAGCAAGATTTCATCTTCAGCTGGCAGCTAGAAACATTGTGGTGTTTTAGTGTTCTGTTCAGTGGTACCATTAAAAACCTACACATTTAGCAAGTACTCTTGGGTAGTCCTGCCTCACACACTTTGACGAAGCTCTTTACTTGACAAAAAATAACAACCTATCTACCAGAATGCTGTACGGCACCTGCTTCTTCTAGAGGGACATCACTTGCATACTGTCTTACATTACTTCAGGAATATTAGTTAAAGCAGGACATCTTTAACTTGAGAGACAAAGACCATACCCGATAACTCACCCAATAAGCACTTTCCCACATTAGCAAGATAGGAAGGCTCATACATAAAAGACATTTATTACTGTGTTTTTACTCAGGAGAGTGCAGTACTTTCTATTTTGTTGTATGCTTGACTCTCAAGAGTATCTACTAGACTTGTTTTAACCAACAAAACAGACAGAACAACACTTGGTATTAAAGCTCTGATGATGTTTACATGCAAAACTGCACAGCACTACCAGAACTTGATGATTGCATATGTATTCATCAGCTGAAACACAGGTCCTTAAGAACTTAATTGGCAGATACTCATAATACTAAGGAATACAGGACCACTTGAGGTAAGACAGCAGCTGAGGGGTCAAGCTGACAAGTTCCAGGAATAAAAAGATGTTGAACTTGTGCTCCCATATTCTCCTGTCCCAATCTGATTCATTTCACACATAAATTGCCAAACTAAGCATTTCTGCTGGATTATGCAGGCAACAAACATAACTTTAGTCTGCAAGACCAATGGCTGACTATTTTAATGAAACAGTATCCCATTGTGCCTAAACAGAATGGGGAAGATATGTATTTATAATGCTGATATGTCAAAATTCAGTTAAAGCAGGAAGTTTCTCTGAAAAAGGAGGACTTCCCGTCTTTCATAAGCAGCCAAACTTACTGCCTGATGAGCAAACTATTTTATAGCTTCTAATGAGATGCTCAGTAATTGTTTGAAACTGCTTAAGTCCATACCTGTACAAAACGTTATGCTTAGCAATCCACATAATTCAGATTTCAATCAACTTAAGCTTCTGAAGCTGAAGTGTCTCTTTCAGTAAGCATATCTTTCTGTATAACGCAGAACAGCCTCTTTTGGAAGTTTATGCGGATGCCTCACTTACCCTGTAGTAAAATCGTGGTATGTTCACATATGACGTATTGCCACTTTTTCTCTCTCCTTTCCATTCCATGTAATATTTTGTGAACAATTCCATTTCTTCATCTTTTAGCTCTTGTTCACTTTTTTTGGCTGGTAAATACAGAAAAGAATTTGTGTTGTACTCCACAGTTTTAATGTAACAAGAACCTTGAAAATAAGAGTTCATGGCACAGCTATGCTGTTAAGTAACGTAAATAATGAATGGAGCACAGGCCTATTATGTAAATTATATAGCAGATACACTGAATGTGTCACATATATTCTGTTTGAGTATCTACAGAGCACCTCTTTCAGCAGCCGCATAGTGCTACCCGATGCTCTGTAGGGTACGTGACTGTAGCAGGCACACAATTATGACTGACAAAGCAGACGTACTCTTGCAGAAGTAGCACTGTGCGATACTGCACACTGCAAGCAACAGTATGAACTCCACCTTTCGCTCTGTAACACCAAGGATACTGCGGCACTCCTGCACAGGCTCTCTGATGGCTCACTTACGAACAAAGAGCCACCAGCCGCACTGTCACAGGGGTACACGCTGCAGCCCAGCCGGCCTTCACAGCGCCGGCCTCCACACGGCTCCTCAGCCGCCCCTGCTGTCACTAACCCCTAACATAAAGGGGTTTCTTTCTCGGCAGAAGGAATCCAGTCGTGCCCGACCCCCGCGGCAGCCTACACACGGAGAACTGAAGCACCACAGCAACATAATTCTGCTCTCGCTCCACCACTCCGCCAGCCTTAACCCCTCCTCACTGCGGGCACCGCCGACCGCGCTCTCTCGCTCACCCATGCATGCCTCCTCCCTTCCTCTCTCCCTGCCCGCCCCCCGACGCCCCGGGGCACTCACGGCCGCAGCGGGCGGCCAGCCGGCCCCTCAGGCTCCGCTGCCAGTCCATGGCCGGCCCGCGCCCGGCGCTCAAACTGCTGTACCCACAACCAATATGGCGGAAAAACCCCATCCGCCCTGACAGGGCGCGAGAGATCACGTGGCAGCCAGCCCAGTGAGGCGCGATTGGCTCCAAACGCAGGGGCGGGCTCGGTGGCGCTTCCGGGCTGGCGGGAAGTGGCTACCTCTGCAGTAAGCGGCTCTCTGGCGGCTATGGCCGCCGCGCACCGGCCGGGGTAAGCCGGTCCCGGGGAGCAAGGGCGCAGCTCGCGTTACTTTACACTCTGGTGGGGTAGAGTGGGGAGGCTCTGCGGGCCTTGCCGCTGTGCTCTCTGGGAGTTGTAGTGTACGGGCCGCGCGCGCGGTCACTGAGGGAGGGAGGTGGGGCCCTCCTCCTGAGCCGCGGCGGCGTGCCCTATCGCCGGTAAACCTTCGGCATTTGTTTCTATAGCCTAACACTTACGTGAGGCTTCGCCGTAGTTACTGCTGGTGGTGCCGGTTTTCCTCTTCGGCAGCGGTGTAACCAAGGATCTGCGACGGGGGAAGGCAGTTCAACCAATGTCTGTCTCAGGTTGAAAGACGTGAGGGAGCCAAGTTAAGGGGTCCCGTGCTGGGACTGCCTGAGGGGTCAGGATTGGGATTCCTCCCCTGAAGTCGTCAGGGTACCTTGACCTTTGTGTTTGCTAGTATGCAAATGTAAACATGACAGGAAAGCACAGGACGAATTCTAATGTTGCCATGTTATTTTTAGGAAGCCTTCTGACTCGACGTGGATAAAGTCAGGAAGAAAAAGATCTGTGCTTTTTGCCTAGCTGCATCAGAGTTGCCTGCCTGAGTACTCAGCTTTGCTGTAACCAACAAGCAGAAATGATAAGCTGCAAACTTGCAAAACATCTCTAGAAGAAAGATGCCTTGATTTTGAATTAATGTTCTCACAGTGTAAGAGACTGATTTTTATGCAAAAAGACTTTACCATTTTTTGTTTTCGTAACAGGCAGAAGGGACTCCAACAGCAAGCATTTTGAACCTGAGGCTTATACAGTGGGACAGTCTTTGGGCTTTTATAGTGGACATCCCCATGCAAACTGCATTTTCTCTTTTATAACTTCATTAGGTGCAGTGAGCTAATAGTGAGAGAATTTCTTCTTGTGATGGCACTGTTTTCTCAAACCAGCCTGCATGGTTTTCAAGCTTTGCTATGGAAGTGCCGTATGCTCTCACCTATTTCAGGATGTCCACAACTGTTCGCTGTTTCTTTTAGCATCCCCAGTAGGGAGAAGTTTAACTGTTTCAGTTTTATGACATCTTCCAGTGCTGCATTACCAGTGGGTCCCAAAGGAGCTGGTGTCGTTCCTTCCAAGAAAAGGTCCGAAATTGATTATGAAGAAAAAGCATGGGATAAAAAAGCCAAAGAAGTATCTGAAGGGAAACCCCACTCTTCTTCCTCTGTGACAGCTCCAAAGAAAGAGTTATTGACTCATGCTTTGTTAAAGCATCAGTTTACCAGCGTACAGCCTCCAGAAAAGCCTTTGCAGGCTGAGGAATGGAACAGACTGAGGGAAGGCTTTCAATCACCTGAAGTATTTGAAGAAGTGATGCTTAACAGTATGGTCAAACACAACAGCCCCATTGATGTGGCTAAGTCCTTGCTGACCTATGTGGCAAAGAGTTATGGTGACATTGAATATAAATTATTGGTCAAGTATCTGGTATTGTGTGTCCAGCAGAGGCAGGCTTCAGAAATTCTAGATGTGCATGATATAATGAAAGGCAGGTTTAAGATACTTGAAAGTGGGGCTTACAGCCTTATTATCAGGGGGCTGAGTAATTCAGATCAATGGAGGATGGCATTGACTATTTTGGAAGAAGTAAAAAAGATTACGATTCCCTCGCGAACACACTATGAGTCCTGTATCAAAGCAGCCAGCCGTCACCAAGAAATGAACCTCGCATTTGAACTTTACCATGAAATGCTGGCTAACAATTTGGTCCCAACCTTGGATGTCCTGCAGGCATTTTTTGATTTCAGCAGGGGTATGAAAGGTGCTGAGTTACAAAAAGAGCTGTTTGGTGTCCTTTTATATTTGAGAGACAACCAGTTATACCCTCACAAAACATTTATGCAGAGTATAAAGCTATGGTTTGAAAGGTAAATAATGTTTCAACAGCAAGCTCATGAGTATGGGTTTTAAATTATACAGATCAACTCTAATAGATCCCTCAACATCTCATTTTGGTTATTGCTTCTCCATGACAGATACATTGTCATGAAAAGATGCATTTTATTTTTGTTTTTTATTTTTATTCATAAATTAGTATAAAAATGTAAATTTCTTATTGATTTCACTTTTTCTTCAAAGATTTTATCCATTAAATGTTATTTCTTGGTATAGAAAGTAGGACACTGTGATGGGTCATGATTGTCCACAGTGTCTTTCTGGGGCTGGTACATAAGGAATATTGACACCTAAGAGGAGTTTCCCTATAATCTATTGGAGGGTAGAAGTAGTAAGTTATTTGAAAATTAGATAATTTCTTTCTTTAAAGGAAAGAGGCAGCAAATGTAGATTAAGTGAAGTTTAAATATTAACTTTGTATAGAATAATAGAAGAGAAATAATCTTAATAGGAGACGCTTTGTTTTAGCACAATATTTAGCAGACCATGGAGTTTCTTTTCATAAGTAGTGATGGTCAGACTCCACAGATGACAACTAGTTACGCTGTGCATTTTTTTGACTTTTGGCTTTGGTTTATGTGAGCTAAAGAGCCATTTTTAAAGTTACTCTTCCTGGATGGGAAATACGCCTGTGGAATGCACTGCCATTATTAGAATGGTTTATACTGCTGTCTCCTAGCTATTTTCATTCATAGCTAGTGAGCAGACAGTAGGTCTCAGTCAAGATGAGTAGAGAAGAACTTACCTGTAGCTGTGTGCTACGTGCACAGGAAACTCAGTATAATAAAAAGACCTTGACAAGGACACTGCATGGGCAATGAGTACATTGAAAAGCTATATATTACCTGTATATGGTGGCAAACCAGTAGTGCAAGCTGAAGTTAGAAAGTTAGGCAAACTGGGGAGCAACAAACTGGGGAGGTTGGTGTTGGTTCTCTGCATGCTGTTAAATGTTGGTTCTTTATATAATATTTTCAGCTGTTGCTCAATTTTATATGAATCTTTGTATGATTTCTTTACAGAGTAGATGATCGATAGGTCTTTTATTTCTAAATGTTGACCAAAATAAAATTACTCTTTATCTGTAATTCAGATATTGTTAAATAAGAATCTAATTATTTTATCTTTCCCTCTGTATGTGTTAGTATACCAGAAGGGAACTGGAGAGGACATCTAACCAACATTAAAGAAAGGTAAACGCAACATTCTATTTCAAAGTGAGATATTGTCTTGATTATTCTATCTTGAACTCTTTTTTTATAAGTATAAAAATATCTTTTGTTATATAAAAAAAAATATTTTAATCCTTGAGAATACGAACCTTTTTGTGTACATAGGATTCCCAGACTCCAGTTTCCAGCTCATTTTTGTGCATTAAACAAGACCCAACATGCACATTTGGAAAGGAGTTATGCTAAGCAGAGATAAGACAGAAAAACACAGATAAAAATAAGAGCTGCCATTTTCCTGGGTGGCTTATTGATTTACTGCTTAGGAATTAAAGATTTTTTTGGTTGGCTTTTTAATATCCATTGTTTAACACAATATTCACCAGAGCAGTGTTGATGGATATCAATGGATGTCTTGAAAACTGATACTGTTCACACACTGCAGTTAATGGAACGGCTCTCCCTTTCCACCTGATTTTCAGAGAAGACAGAATGATTTTAGGTTTTCACAGGAATAGCTTGGATATTCATTTCTATTACAGCAGTTTTGTTAATGACACTATATTCCTATTTTAAATGTTTATTGTTTGAAACCTAGTTCTGTGTTTTTGTAGCAATTGGGCAACTATAAATGTATTAATTATAAGCGTCTCCAATGGATTATGATTTTTTATGGTTGTTTACAAAAATATGCTGCATTGCTTGCTCTGAAGTAAAAGCAAATGCAATCTGCTGCTTTTGAACAGCATAACTTACTGTCCTAAGAGTAGGGGTTGTTCACTGTAAAATGGATTATTATTTATAGTGTGTGTTACTATACTGTATTACGATAAGTCACCACGTTTTAAACAACCTTTTTCAGCCTTTAGACATTTAAAATTCTGAAGCTTATTATCTTGGTTAAAAGATAATCTTACTGTCTGTGAACTCTGCTAGACTTTGAGAGTTAAACTGAGTTAGGTCACCTCATATTTTATCCTGGACTAAGAATATGTGAACAAAGTGGTGACAAGGTGCAAGTTATTTTCTGGTAAGTGTATGAACACTTTTTGTTTTGAAATAAACAAGTTTTAGGTAGTCTACTTGGATAAGTATTTGAATAAAATCAAAATAGTGTCCAGAAAAGAAAAAGAGTATCGGAATTTTGTTGTGTTTAAGTTAAATGGCTGCTGACAGAAAAGATCCTTAGGACTTAAGAAAGAAAAAAAGAAGTTTGTTGGTTGTTGGGGTTTATTTTGGTCCTAATCATAAAGGTTGAAGCCCTTAAGGTATCTCTGAAACTCATGTGATTGTTAATAGACTCGTCTCTGCAGCCAGCATAACTGATGTCTTAAGACATGAGTCTTGAGTTAAAAAATCCAGAAGAACTGTTTTTTTCCTAAATTGAGTTTGACAATTTAATAGTCTTATTCATAGGTTATTCTGATTTTGTATAAATGCTGGCAGTTGTAGCTAAGATGCTTGTATTAATGACATCGTCTTCCTCTATCATTGAGCTCCTAGTTTCTTTGACCTGTGACAGTTAGAAGCTTTAACCCCCTGCAGACAAACCTTGACGTTTGCTGACCATTTTTTCTTTAGGACTTACAGAAGCTTTACATTTCCAAGGTCAGCTTAGAAAGCTGCAGCTCCAGGTTTTTAAATCTGCATTAAAATTAATGTAGCATGTCAGACTTTATGTTTGATATGTAGGTGTCTTGATACTTTATCTCAAAAAAGTGGACCCTCAAAAAAGTAGTTAAATGGTCGATTAGATGTAAGGACAGCTGTTTATCCTACAGAGGCGAAAGCTGCCTTTACAGGAATCTCTTGGCATGCAATCATAAAATAATCAATGAGAAGTTACAAAAATGGCAAGTCATTTTAAAGCTACGGTTGTGGAAAAGCAGCAGTTAGACAAAGGATCCACTCTTGCAAGATGCTGAGTGTTTCCTGTGCTTGTTTCACTTCTGCTCCCTTTGTGAATCCACATTGAGAATTCACAAGAAGAAGCTTTCTTCAGGAGCTTTGGTTGTTGGTGGGTGGTTGGGGGGGATGATTTGTTGGGGTATGGGAAGGTTAGGGTTTTTTAAGTAATCTGAAAGTGGTAGTTGCGAAAGAATCCAGATTAACTATCAGACTGGACCTGAAATTTAGGCTTACTAATTTTGGAATAGTCTTATAGCAGTTTGTTAGGCCTTTCTGCTGCCAAACTGTGGAGTTCCTTAGTGCAATTAGATGTATTTAATGGTAACTTTACATCTATATGAGTGGCCTCATAATATAAGCAATGAGCCATATAAGTCTCACTGCTTATATTAATATGTAGGCTAAGGCTGCAGTGGTCACAGTGGCTTCACCAGCTGTAGTAGTGACAGTCCCTTGTTGGGATTCCATGTGTAACAGTTTTTGATTCAGTAAGTGCTCTGTCAACATTGCAATTAACGCAGTCTTGTCTTATGGTGTGTGCGTTAATGTATACTAGACATCAGTTGTTGGGGGAATTTAACCTTTCTGATTGCCATGGGTTTAGAAAATTACAGTGACTTAGCATCAGCGTCTCTGGGCTATCTCTCTGGAGACAGCCAGGGGAGAATAATTTGTTCTAAAGCTTAGAACTGAATAGTAGGATTTAAGCTTTTTTTTTTTTTCAAAATTGTGCTTGTGAAAATAAGATATTTGGATGGATTTAGAAAATAAATGGTTACTTCTTCAGTTCAGACTACTCCCCACTGGGTGAATACAGGCTTCTGAACAGAGCACGATAGAAAGGAAAAACGTGAAACATCAACAACATATCCTGCATATAAGATAAGCTTTAAGTGGGAGCAAGTGGTAAAAAAGTCATTGTTCATCAGCCAGTAAGAGCCAAAGACCCATTCAGACTAAATGTTGTCCTACTGCCTGTTGGAGAAGCTATTCTGTTTATATTGTTGGTACTGTGGCTGGAGTGTCCAGTCTGGTGATGAAGATGCAGGCTGTATCTCACATGTAATATTCTTGGCAGAAGTGCTTGAGAACGGACATGACTGACTATGAGTTTCCTTAATGTATGTCGATGTCCTATCTGGCCATTTCCTTTTCACGTAGTTATTAAAGAATTAAGCTTGGAAAAATTTCTAGGTTTAACTCACAGTCAGAGTTACAAGTCAAGAAGTGTATCCATGAAGCCTGTGTATATATCCATTTGTCATTAGACTGATCCAACTAAATCACATAAAAAGATTTCTAGTGACTTTAGTAGGTTTTGGATGCATGCGAGAAAGAGTACAATAATTTTCTGATGATTGTATTGTTGTGGCATTCTTGTGAAGAATTATCCTCATACACAGACATTCAGTAAGTTAGTAAAATTTAAGGTATCTCTTCTTTAAAAGTCTTTATCCTTTTATTTGTTTCACTATTATTACAGTGGACAGTGCCCAGTGTGCAACCATCAGCTGGAGGACAGCAGTCTCACTGAAGAGGAGTATAATAATCTCAGAGAAAAAATAATAAGGGATGTGATACATGGAACTGACACTTTCAGAAAGACAAGCCCACAGGTAGGTGTTTGCACACTGTCAGGTTCATTGGCTAGAGGGGGTATATACATACAGTTAATGTTTAAGTACTTTGAAACCACAAATCTTTTTTTTTTTTTTGCTTTAAACATTAATAAGCTGTTAGATACTGAAGTATCTGTGTATCTTTTTAGTTATTTTAATAAAATGGGTCTAAATCTTGACCTCATTCATGTTGCCTTCACTCTTACATTTTCAGTCATCTGTTAATGGATACTGAAACAATTAAAATGTAATTTTTTCTTTTACATTAAAAAACAATAAAAGGTATAGAAATCTTTTAACCCTTCAAAAGCTAAATTTTAAATACAGAATAAACCCCAGTAACAAGAACAAAAATTAAACATTTTGTACTTGGAGTTTGCAAAAAAGGAGGAGTCCTAGTGTTTCTGAAGTTCAGTATCATACCTGAAGCTTAAGTTCATGTGCTGAATATTAGACTTTTTTAATTGGGAAGCTGTTTGCCAGAAACAATTATGAACAAATCATCATTTTAGTCAACTTTCACAACCACTGACAAACCAACTGCCCCATAATTTTAAATACACAATTTCATATTTATAATTACAGTATACATCAGGAATATGAAGCTTTTCGAGGGTCATTTGAAACATATGAGAGGGCATAGCTCCCAGACACTATAATATACTGCAGTTCTTTTTGCATGGGGATTAGTGATTCAGCCTTAGCTATATGGAATGAAGCTGAGCTCCGCTAGATGGAGCACACGCCACATCTCAGCGTGGTTTTGCTTTACTTAAGTATTGATGTAATTTTGCTGTAGCTGGCACCTCAGTTCTGCATGGCTTCTGGAAATACGGAAGACACCAGGTTTAATTCTTCAGGCTTTCTGCAGACACAGACATTGTATAACAGTTACAGAAAAAAACTTGAAACAGTGTGGGGTGCTTGTACATGTAGCCTATTATTCAGAAATCTAATATCCACACAGGTTTTCTTCTCAGTTCAGGACTTTTAGCTGATTTAGCTGTGAGCTGTACAAGGGCGTAAAATTATCCTTCAAAATACAGCAATAATTTTAAGTATTTAATGGGTACTGCTGTTCTATAATATTAAACAAAAGGATGTGTTTTATTGCACAGTGTGCAACAATATCTGTTCTCTAAATGCCTTTGTGAAAATTACAGTTGGTTTATTAAAAAAAGGAACAACAATAAAACTTTTACTTCCGTAACCAGTTAACAGTCTTAGTCTGTGAAGTTTCATTTCTGTTCCTGTGGAGACCGCTGGCTTGAAAGTTTCAAATCTGTAAGGTACACAGGGTTAGATTAGGAATACCTGTTGAAAGCAGGAGATTTAGAAAGGGAGCTCTGGCTATCAGGATATTCACATCCTGCTGCGCAGTAGGGGAAATTATGTTCCCCCTGTTTGAGAACCTGATAGATCAAATGAATGCAATCTAATAAAACAAAGACTCAATACACTCTTAAGTTTTGATGTCAGTAGATTTTGTTAGTCCATGTGATAGCTGAAATCCTGTCTTTTACCACTCTGGTGCCACCCACTTGCTAGTTCTGTATCAGCAGGCAGTCACCCAGCAGCTGAATGGAGTTGAACTCTGTACAGCTTAAAGTCTGCTCCCTCAGTGAATTTTGAGCATGGATGTGTGGGTAGAGGCAAAACAGTGTTGTCATGTGTCAGATTTTTCCAGAAATAAATCTGGGACTTTTTAGTTGTCTTCGTGCTCTGAAAGCAGATGTGTGGTGATGAAAATGATGCTGCCCATTTTAGGTATGCCAGACAGTGTGACTTCTCCTCTAGCCAGGGTTTTCCAGAGGGGAAACTAGGTGAAAAGGCTGAAAATAGCATGTAAGCAAGTACATCGGAGAGGGGGGTTTCCATTTTCCAGTCACTTTTTGTAGTAGCCACAATTCAAATAGAAAAGACTTTTAGCTTTCTATTCCTTTACTCCTAACTAGTTCTATTTAGTGCGCCTGTGTTCCTTGCAATTAAATTATTACTCAGGGAAACAGTTTGAGTTGTTTGAGCTGTAAAAATTTTATTCCACTGTTTAAAATGGAATATGTAATGCATTGGAATCTTTTTGATTTTGGGTTTATTTGATTTTATTTCTCTCACTTAAGAGTAAGTGCAATCAGTAGGAAATCAAGAAGAAAGATTAGGTTTGTTGGGTCTGTTGTGCTGTGATTTAAAAAAACCCACAACCTAATCTTTTTTTCTAATTAGTTTTAGGAAGGAAAATTAAACAACTTAGATTTGTACATCAGAATGGTAGTGAACACGATTTACAAATACATTGGAAATATGGCTTGCCTGAATTATAAGGAAATGTTGGTTACCCATTAAAAATTCAGATCTTTATACACAGCTACTGAAAGGCCTATTAGGATGTCATACGATGATCTAATACAGCAAGTTGCCACCTTGCAGGCTGCTGTAGAAAGAGAACAATTATAAGACTATTGCCTTTTGTACAAGTGTCAATATGATATTTTCAGTTAGGTGCCTGTTTACTCTGACTGTATTTAATAGGGAGCTATGCCACTGAGCCTGAGATGATATAATTGGTGTACTGAGAGACAGAATCAACTTTTACTGGGATGACTTTCATGTCGCAGCTGCTCCCAGGTGTTTCTCTCAAATACCCACAGTGATTTCTTTCCTGTTATGACTACCTCATACCCATGATAAAGCTGAAATGACTGCTATGCAAGGGGAAGGTAATGGGGGGGATGTGTATGTACTGTCAAGAAAGCAGGAAGAGATGGGTTTGTGGGCATGTAAATTCCCCACATTAGATCTGGACTAAATGTATAAGGGGGTTTTACATGTTCTTCTAGAACATAAGAGACTGGAGCGAGAAGAGAAAGTGACCCATTCATGTCAGTGTTACTTTGCAACTGAATGAGATTGTGCTATTTCCAAGGAGCCTTAAAAGAAGCTCTCTTACTTTTAGATTGATGCCTTTTCTGTAATGCTTTGGTTCTCCTTCCACATATGAATATTTCCCAGCTCCATGATTTGCCCCAAAGCCCTGTGTAGTATGTATCAGTCCTGTTCAGAATGGATTAGTTTATTACTTCCAAAACCCCTAGGTACTATGAACCCTTAAGACCATGTCTGACACAGTCTGCCGTAACTTCACCTGGCAGAGTCTTCATTCCCAGCTTCTAGTGTGAACTTATTCTTCTGCCTGCCTTGGTGGTCAGTCAGCTAAATTGCCTGCACTTGAACAAATTTCCAAAGTGAGCTACCCTGCGATGCCTGAGTGATGATGGCTGTCAGTCTTGCACCTGGATGTCATAGCTGCTTTGCTCAGGGAGAAGAAGGCTAGTCAATTTAGTTAGGCCTGGGGAGTATACTAAGAAGGTAGGGCCTGAAAACACTTTCCCAGCAAACAGCTGATACTGTGTGCACAGTGTGTGCCACAGCCCAGGCTATGTGTGCCCTTTACCTTCTCTTTCTTTATTCCCACATATGTTAGCTGCTCCTGGTCACTGCTAGGAAACAACTTTCTGTGGGGAGGAAGCATGGAAGGAAGGGGAAGGCGAGATGGAATTTCTCCTGTGGGTTCATGTGCCCCCTTACCTCCCACGTGTGTGCCACACTGCAGTAAAGGGATCAGATTCCTTGGATAAGTGTTTTTCCTCTAGAGTAGGAGTGCAGAAACTTGGCATGTTGCTGAATGCTGCAAAGCCTCTTGCACTGGAATTGGAGTCATTTTGGGCAGGAACACATTAGTTCCTCAGGTTTTGCAGAATAGAAGATTGATGACCAAGTCTATTGCTGCCTTGTTGCTGTTTTTTAGTTACGGGAAGAATATGGTCTAGGTACGGAGATATGGGTAGGGTTAGTATTGCAACTGCAATTTAATGTATTGATATCAAGCCTGCAGGGTCCTGGATCATGAAGATGTCATAGGAGTCTAGGGGAACCTGTAAAGATGAGACATTTGCAGATAGGGTTGAACAGCTGCTGCTTTTCCCCCTCCCCCCTGCCCAGTTCTCTGTTAGTATGGGCCACTGGACTTAGTCAGGAGAGGTTTGGTATTTGGTAGGGCAGGATCCTGCATTGCCTTTAGAGCAAAGCTTGCTGCTACATCTTGTAATATCCACAAGGATGGAGGAGAGCTGGTCTCAGTGGGGATCAGGGTGAGCTGTGGGTTCATTTCAGTTTTAGTTTGCCTACAACTGAAGTTAGTTTGAGGGCAAGAGAGAACACTAGCCTCAGAGCTTGATCCACTGTTCAGTCTTGTAGGTCTAGTAAGCACAGAATAAAGACAGGCAATGGGTTATGGCCAGTGTTGAGACAATTGCAGTAGCAGAGTGCTCAGAGTTTGAGAGCACTGCAGGCCAAGCTGCAACTTTCATCCTGCTTACTTTCTGTCCTCTTGCCTCCATTTAGTTCAGGGTGGATATTACACTTTTCTTGTGATATGATCTACCAGTGGAGAAGGAACTCTGAGGAAGCAAAGAGAGGGGAAGAGAGGAAACCAAATGGGAAATGGGTGGTGAGAGACAAAGGCAGTTGTAATTTTTCTAAGGTTTCTCTTGTGTATTCCCTTAACCCAGAGGCTCCCGATATTGGAAGCATACAGAAGCACAGTCATTTGGCAGGAGGATAAAAGACTTAGCTGCTTCCTTAACAGCAAGAAATAGATCTAGATTAAAACATTATAAATTCAACACATATTTCTTTCCCTCAGTTACCTCAGTGTTAGAGAATCTTTCTTGGGGATGGGTCAAATCTGGTGGGGTGGTCCACAGTCCTCTTTTCTCAATTCACATAGCAAAGAACGAGCTGGGATTTTGTTCAGGTCACTTGGTCTCCTCTGCCATCAAAATTAGGCCACTATGCAACACAAGAATGTTCTTTTCTTCCAATCCACTGTCTAAACCTGTTTCATTGTTCTCTGCAGTCTTTTTAAGCTACTACTTTGTCAAATCTGTATTTGGAATTCTTCTAATGTGATGAATTCTTCATATTCCAGTTAGTGCAAGCAAGTAAGAAAAATCTGGTTCTAGTCCTTTTTTTGTTTTTGAACACCAGTTGCTTGGTTAAAATGCAGTTGCTAACCTTAGCATGTTCCCACTGTATATCACCTGAAGATCTTGCTAAGGGAAATACAAACATGGGTTGCTGATGCAGGGTTTTTTTATCAGATCTGTATCTTCCTTACATTAACTAGAATGTAAAAAGAAATTGAGAGAAATAGAAAAACCTGAAGACTTTTGCAAAGGTTTAAGAGTGGCATACCTTGATAAAGTATTTCTTTTTTCCTGTTCGTTAGCTGATTACAGGGGCAGACAGGGCTATAACCTTGAAGTCAGAACAGTAACTTTTAAATAAAGAATTAAACTAATCTGAGTTATCTGAATAGCTGATTTTTGAGATTACTTTATCAAGAACCTCTTGCACACCCAGTCACATACTTGCAGCTCATTCATTCCACTAAGGAGATTCTTGAGACATGTTTACATAATGCAGGCTTCATATACCACCATCCTCTGGTTAAGTGTTCAATGTCTCCAAAGATTGCTAAGTTATGTGATAATACTTCTAAAGTAAAATCAGTGTGAGCAAATGTTGATTTAAGACACTTTGAAATATGTTACCTTGTGGAACTTGAGCATTTGGTCTGTTACCAAAGGTCCTTCTAAGCTGGGGAGCTGGTCTCCAGCTGTGGTCAAAGACAGATTCTTCTGATGCTGCAGAGGCCTATGTGGAATTGTCTAATATAAGGCTTCACTATACTATATGATAATTAGAACAGCTTAACAAGTTTATAACAGTTTTAGGTTATCTAGCCAATGCTTTATGTCTTAGGATTTGATTGGATTTGTTTTAGAACATAAGCAATTTCAGCAGATGTTTTCATTACACTGTGTTATTTAAGTTTTAAAGTTTCTTCAGAAATCTGTAAAAATAAGTGCACTTTTTTCCTGTATCATGCATTGTTTCATCTTTCTGATGCTAAATTTAATTGGCTCTTCATGACTGGCTTTGCTTCTGTGCCATCCCCTTTCCTAAATATCTGTAAAATGTTTCATATATATGGGAAGTAGTATAGAACTTTGAAAGATGTTGCTAGTTTTTTAGCATGACCATTTGTTTTTTTTTCTGTCCTTTTTTAATGCTATATTTAGTTCAGTGGTTTAGCAGCTTGTTAATGGAGTCTTGTGTCAGGGTTGGTGTGTTTTTTAATCTAATTAATGCTATCTGGTTCTATTTTACCTGCTTCTTCATTGACACAAGGAAAGAATTTTTAGGTAGTCTTCTGCAAAAGCTGAGCACAATAAACTCTGACAGATCATATTATTCCAGAGGGCTGGTGCAATTTTTAGTGATCAGTTCAACCCTATTGCAGTGTACTCTGCTGGGTGCATGGGTTTATTTTTCTGGATTGTTTCTAGAAATTAAAATAGGGGTACAACATGTGGTGCTATTCAGCTCCCCAGAACAGTTGCGTGAGATTGAAAATATTAGCATATGCATTTGGTAGCAATGTGATTTTGAAACTACTGTAACTAGCCTTACCACCCTGCCAGCTCTTCATTCCTGCCTCCTCTTGCCCCGTCAGGAAACAAGTGAGCACAGCCCCATGGAAAACGGTACAAACCTAGGTGGCAGTATACTGTTTTGTGTTCTTGTGGGTGTTTTTTCAGCTAGATCAGTTCCTTGTTCAGGTTCGCTTCAAATATTTGTACCAGCATAGCAGAGTAAGCAGCATGGAGGTATACCTGACTGCCTGATAGCATTTTTCCACATGGATATTATGGACTGTCTGTAATTAAATGCTAGTCTGACTAACTTAACTTCAAATGGTGTCATTTCTATGAAGTTTATCATGCATTGCTTTTATATTATTCCACTGTCTTTCTATAATGCCTCTTACATTGTGTTTAAGCATTCAAGTCAATTTTTTCCTGGTTTAGCATCCTGTTAGGTTGCTTGCCCTGAGACAAAAAGTTTTCAGAATAGAATCGTAGAATGGTTTGGGTTGAAGGAACCTGAAAGATGATCTAGTTCCAACCCCCCTGCCATGGGCAGGGACGCCTCACACTAGATAAGGTTGCTCAAAGTCCTGTCCAACCTGGCCTTAAACACTGCCAAGGATGGGGCATCCACAGCTTCTGTGGACAGCCTGTGCCAGTGCCTCACCACCCTCACAGTAAAGAATTCTCCCTAATGTCTAATCTAACTCTGCCTTCTTTCAGTTTAAAGTGATCCTCTCTTGTCCTATTACTACATGGCCTTGAAAAAAGTCTTTCTCCAGATTTCTTGTAGGCCCCTTTAGGTACTGGAAGTCTGCTATAAGGTCTCTGCAGAGCCTTCTTTCCTGCAGGCTGAACAACCCCAGCTCTCTCAGCCTGTCTTCATAGGAAAGATGCTCCAGCCCTCTGATCATCCTCATGGCTCTCCTCTGGACCCACTCTAACAGGTCCACGTTCATCTTGTATTGGGGGCCCCAGAGCTGAATTCAGTACTACAGGTGGGGTCTTAGTAGAGTAGAGGGGAAGAATCACTTCCCTTAATCTGCTGGCCACACTCCTTTGAATGCAGCCCAGCACATGGTTGGCTTTCTGGGCTGCAAGTACAATAATGTTTTTAATTTTGAAAGCACTGTGAATTCAGAATATTTCTGCCTTTGAAAGGTTTTTTCTGTTTGTTTGTTTTAAAAGAAAGCTTGGCATGGTGCATTTCTATACTCTTGTACTTAACGATGGCAGCCTCGCAAAGATGAGGGCATTTTTCCCCTAAGGACAGCAGCAGAAACTGCTTGTTCCTCCATGTTAAGTGTGCTTAGGAAGGACATTTCAGAAGTGCATTGCCTGAATTGTTGGTGGACAGGTTTTGTGCTGGCCTTGTGACTGACCCTCTGCCATCTGATGTAGGCAGGCAAGAACAAGTCCTGCGGCAGCACTGTCTGCAGGCAACACAGAGCATATCTCAGCCATGTCGGTGTGCCTGTGAATACTTTCCTGTTTGTGACAGTGTCTCTGAAGGCTGCAGCCACAGGAGTTCGTGACTCCTGGAGTATTTGTTAGCTCTAAGAGCATGTAACAGAGGGCAAACAAACAGTATGCAATCCAGAGTACATAGTGTTACTATACACAATACTGAGAAAAGCCTTCCTGCATATAAGGGTTCGAAGGGGATTTCCAGGCTTTGAAACTGAGGGAAATATTCAAACCCTTCAGGCATAGCAACAAACAGATTTAAAAGTACTCCAACAAGGCGCCTGTAAAAGAAAATTGGCTGGATTTCAGTTTGACAGCTGAATTTTGTTTCTCACACTCTAATGCTCATTCCTGTTTTTCTTCTGATACCAAGAAACAGTGCTGAAAACAAAGCAACCCCCCTCGCTTTGTGTTTTATACAACTGTTAAAAAGTGAATGTTTTCACTTCTCTAAAAGCTGCTTTTACGGTATTGAAAAACACCCTGTTTGATAATGAGGGTAGAGTTACACAGTACTTAAGAGCAGTATAATATTCTGTTAATTAGAATTTGCTCTTTCCCTGCACTTGAATATATTGTTATTTAATATGGAGAGGGGAAACACAGCTTTTTCTGTTGTACAAAGCTTAAACTATTGTGAATGCTTCTGGCAACAATATATGTTGAATACTGTAGTTTTGCACTTAGTTTGACTTCAATGTCTCCACCATTCCTGATAAGTGAGCATAAACATTATTGTTTAGAAAAAGTGACAAGCAGCCTTTTCTGCAGTGATTTGAGTAAGTTTTATTATGTTTTTTTTCTACCCCCCCCCCTTTTTTTTTCTTTTTCAAATACCATGTGTTGGCATGAGCATAATAGCCTTTCTTGTATTTAAAAGTCCTCTATGATTTCCTCATGTATCTCCTTTGTATGTTATTTGCTTTGGGTTTTGGCATGTAGATCAGGAGATGTTTTGGATACTTGAAGAATTTGAGCAATACCATGATTTTTATTTCCAGTTGCCAACATATTTCATATTCAGACTTGAGGAGAAAAGTGCTCAAGTGACCTAACTTTTCTGTGATCTGAAACATGTCATACTCTTACATCTGTTACAGACATTAAAATTATTTCAGAATACTCATTTGAATTACTGTCATTGCTCTTATCAAAGTACATGCTTGTGTTTGGCTATGTTTTCTTTGTTTTGTCTTCATTGTAATGTTTATTTCTGTGTTAACCATATTTAACATAGTAAATCTGTGAATACTAATAATGAATTCCACTCCTCATTTTTGTTGTGCTTTTGAGGCTTGTACTGTGTGTGTGCACTGGTATTGCAAGAAAAACACATTTCTGTTTATAAAGGTATTACAGAAGTTGAAATACTATTAATACTCTTACAGAAAAGTCCTGTCTTCAGATTTATTGCTACTGCTGTCACACAGCCAATATTACAGGCCCTGTAAGCCAGACTTTTGAAGTCTGAGGTCACACTTTTTTGAATTTTTCAGTGAACTTTTTAAAATGGCAAAGCCAATCTTCTTTCCTTTCTCCCTCTCCTTCTCCCTCTCCCTCTCCCTCTCCCTCTCCTTCTCCCTCTCCTCTTCTTCCTTTCCTTCTCAAACGGTAATTCCTAACTTCTGTTTTTTTTAAAAAACCAACCTCTATCTGTTGTTTTGCTGCAATACCCCCAGTTGAGAGATAAATGTCATAAGGTGTTGTAGTTTCACAGTCCGGTCAGTTCCCATAGGTAGCCCTGGCTATGCTAAAAGGTGATCCCCATAGTCTCACAAGGCTCATTCTTATTCCATGTCCTGGCTTGATTTTCTTGCCAGGACAGACCTCTATGCTTTGACCTGAATAGAAGAGCTGTTACAGGCTAAAGACTGTTATATTGGCTCAGTTCATCCATTTCAGTCTTTATCCATGTGCCAACAAATGTGTATGTGTAGATAGAGAAGGGGACAAGGCTAGTAATGAATGGCTGAGAGAAAGGAGAAGATAGCAACACCTCTTTCTGTGGCAGCACCAGTATGTACCAATATAAAATGATGGTGAAATAGCACAAGTCATCCAGCTGGTGTGGAATACCAAAGAAATGTGAGACTCTTTTGGGCACTTGCTGAGATGGGAGTAGATCTGAGCCACCCACATGCCAGCGGTTAAACAAAAAGTTGGTTCAAATGTCCTTGATTCTTCACATCAAGATAAATTCCATCATGGGTTTGTTACGGTTCACTCTTAGTTCCAAATTGATTTGCTAAGAGATGTTTTCTTAGCAGAAGGTGTGATGAATCATTTCTAATGGTTGCGTAGTTGGCATTCCCCTATTTTCCCAGCTAGGCAATGAATGAAATCAGGTGGGATTTTTTAAAATTCCCTTTTCTTCTGTACATGGTGTGAAACTGGACATCACTGGAGCCTCCCATGAGCACCCTGCTGCATTGCACATATTCCTGCTGCAGGGATGCATGTTCCTGAAGTAACAGCCTGGATGCATTGCAACAGTTCCCTGTGGCTCCCGAGCACTAAGAGGATCATGTCAATAAGCAATGATGCATGTGTTTTTTATGGCTTGGCCCTTCAGTTGTGAACTCTGTTGAAGCAACTTTGAGTAGCATTTCTAAGGCTGGGAGAATGGACTTTTCCTCTGAAACTTGTATGACATGTACGCAGTCATATCAGGCTAGAAATCAGTGTAAGGTTTGCTGTGTTCAACAGAAACGTTTTATTACTTGTTGGCGTGTTGAAGGGATTCATCAGAAGAGCCCCTTGTTGTGTTTCTCAGAACATTTCCCTGTAGATATGTATGTATGTAAATGGTCCATTTGGAAGGGGAAGCCTGTATGAATAGCTCACTTCTTTTTGCCTAAATAATGACAACCTTAATGTCACCGTTGTACTGCATTTACAATTACTGTGTCTAGTTTCTCTTGATCAGCTGTACCCTAGCTGCATCTGTGCTCTACTTCATTTACTGCTTATAAACATCTTACAGTTGGTTAGTGAGGGAAATATCTTTAGAGAATTGTGAGTGAATCAACTCTATATTACTGTGGCTGTAAGATCTGCATAAAATCCAGACAAATCGTGATCTTTGAATGATAAGCATCCTTCACATTGTTTACTTTCTCTCTTTGTGGTGGGTTGACCCTGGCTGGATGCTAGCTGCCCATCAAGCCTCAGTCCCCTCTTCAGCAGGACAGGGGTCTGGGGGGGGAGGGAGGGAGTGAGAGAAAAAAAGAAGTTGAAAAACTTGTCAAGATAAAGGCAGTTTAATGAAGCAAAAGTAAAGGCTAGTGTGCGGAAGCAAAAGAATGCAGATTTATTCTCTACTTCCCATCAACAGGCGATGTCTGGCCACTTCCCAGGAAGCAGGGGTTCAGTATGTGCAGTGGTTATTCTGGAAGACAAGCATCATAATGAATGCCCCCCACCCACTTTCTCTTAGCTTTCATAGATCAGCAGATGCCGTATGATATAGAATATCCCTTTGGTCTCTCTGGGTCAGCTGTCCTGACTATGTCCCCTCCAAGATCTTGCCCATCCCCAGCCTGCTGCTGAGGCGGGAATGTTGGAGAGGCAGCTACCACCTTTCTAGCTATCAATACAAAGCACAGCACTGTGAGGGCTGCTATGGGATAAATTTAACTCTGTCTCAGCAGATAAAATACACTCTTATAGTGTGTGTTTGAATAACCTTTTCTGCTGCACCTGGATGATGTAGCCTGCTGCTTCTTCCCAGGCTTTGCACTTTTCTTTCACTGTATCTAGAGAGGATGGGAAATATGGCCACTTGAAAATTGTCTCTCAGGGGAGCAGCCTGGATCTTCTCTGTCATTCTTCATGTTTTGGTGTAGTTTTTTTTTTCTGGAAAGGAGCATTCTTGTGTGTTGCTGTGGAAATATGGATAGTGAAGAGTAAATGAACCGATCCTTTGGGATTTTTAGTCCATCTAAGGCTTTTCACTGGAGCCTTCTGTATATGGTGACATAAATTAAACTTGGCTATTTGTCTTCTGCACTTACTCTGCTGTTAACTCCTCATTTCCTTGTGTGGATAAGCATCTCCTGTACCAGCAAACCATCTCTCCCTGTGTATTGCACAATTTACTGGTAATGAGGCAAAACAATTGAGCATATCTGGGAAGCTGGCAGAAACACACTGCCAGGCACCTGTTGAGAATGGAGGAGAGGGCAGAGAAAGGTGGGGTGGCCAAGGTTACAATGCTGAAAAAGCTGCAGCACCTCCCCACCTCCAAAAGTAAACCACAGAGAACTCAGAGCTGGCTTCTCAGAGGTGCAGAGACTATCCTGGTCCCTCTCAGCAGGACCCTCCTGGCAGTTCCTGCTCCATCTGCCTTGCTGGGAGAGAGGGAGCCAAGCAGAGTACGCAGAGGGGAGTACTGACCCACCAAGCTCCTCTGCTGCTTCCCCAACTCATACTGTAGTGTTCCCTCAACAAAGCACTCCACTCTGCCCATCAGGGAAAACTCACCCCTTCAGGAACTGCTTTAGAACTATTGTCACTTGAAATAAAATACCACTTTAAAAGTTCTCCACAAAGTGTTTGTTTTGTATTGAACCAAGCCCTTAAAAACAAGATTACATGTACACTATACTTTATAAAAATGGCTACTTGACTGTAGCTATGTTACTTCAAATAATACTGGCATTTGTTGACATTAGGAAAACAATGCTCTATTGGAGTGTTTTCACCTGGTTCTACTTCCTTTTGTCTTTTCTATCTTCACTCATCTTTGTCTCAAAGCTCTCCTGTTTTAACTTCATTCAGTCTCTGCATATTTTCCATCCTTTTATTTTTCCCATGTTTCAGATAGCCACTCAGTATTCTGATTTTGAGCCATGGGGAAGTCTACTGCATGGCACAAGTCTGAAGTCAGGAATCCTTGTTGTTTGGGTTTGCATTTATTTATACTCCCCCTCCCTGCCACTGCCTTTGCTAGTGATTTTCTGTGTCTTGGTGTCCCTGTCAGGTGGCAATAATATTCATCTATATAAAATACATTAAGATTGGGGCTGGGGGGTAGGGGGAAACACTTCACAAGTGCCAACAATTTGTTTGAGATGATAATTTTCTTGCCCAGCTTTTTATGCTTTCTCAATAATAACATTTAAGCCATGAAGAAATGAAAGATAACATAAAATTCTGATTCTGATGGTGCTAGACTGAGCCCTGTGTTGTCTGTGTTCTCATCGGTGTGCTTTTGACCAGTACATCTCTGTTCACTTGGAAATTATGCCTGGAATTTTAACATCTGAGTGAGGCATCCTTATCTTACTTGATGGTTTGTGCTTTTAATACAAGTAACCCTCTTCCTGGTATAATTTGTCTTAAGCATTCTGACTAAATTTGAAGTCAGTGATCATTTGTAACTGCCTAACAGCAATGTATTTTCTGGACAAATAAATTCTTTCTTTCATTTGTTTCTCTGAGGAAGAATGAAATATATTGTTTGGATGCTGAGGGGATGTTTTTTATTTAGACTTACATGTTGCCATATGGCTAAATGAGAGAAAACAGGATTAGAAGAGTTTTCTTGAATTTAGAGCAGAAGGCATGAAATTGCAGTTGTTTTGAGTTCCTATAAAAATTCATTTATAGCCTGGGGCTGTGAGACCTCTGTTACCAATAAATAAGTCTTTTTTGTTAGTAAAAAGGTCATTTATGAAATCAGGTCACTGCCCACCAGGATGGCTTAGGGTTCCTGTGCCTATTAAAACCAGTCAGAAGCAGGAAGTAGGAATTTTACGCAAGGGTCTGCTAAAAACACTAAATCTTTCCTCAAAAATCAAGGGAGAAATTCCTGAAGATTTTATTAAAACTTTGTATTCTGTACTCTTCCTGTGGGGGTCTCAAGCCTAAGCAATTGTGGTTTTCCTGCCATTGAAAGGAGTAGATGGATGCTGTTGGTTTGCTCAATCGCTGCATTATGTTTCTGACCTAGTAAGAAAGTCCATTGGTTTGCTAGCCTTAAAGCTGCGTGTTTCTCACAAGTGAAATGCTGTGTTTCTAAATGTATGCGTATGTAAATATTGGATGGCATTCAGAGATCTCAGAATTCCTACAGAGAAACTAACTATGATGCTTATTTTACACTTGGAAATGTTAAGATTAATAGCCTCACACTACTGGTTTGTAAAGTTGTTTTGTTTTGCAGCTGTGTGTAACAATAACTATAGCATGTATCTTTATAAAAGTGTACAGTTTGGATTGTAATTCTGAAAATCTGGATGACTGTAAACTTTTGAGTCTTAGTTGTAATGTAATTTAAAATGATATTTTAAAGTATCTAATGTAACACGGCTTTTAAGGATTTGTGTATGTGGTTGGTTTACCAAATATGCAAGTAAAGATGTGAGGTGTAACCAGCAAAAGGAAAGTGAGAGATTTAGGCTTCGTTTCTTTTCTTTTACTACAAAATGAATGAATTCTCCTTCTGTTAACATAGTCTTCCCCTGTATGTGTTCGTTTGTTTGTTTCAGGAATTTGAAGCCTTTCAAAAATTTGTGGAAAATCGACTTCCATTTGATATTGTTATTGATGGACTCAATGTTTCCCACATAAATGCCAAAAAGATGCAGTGTGAAAATGTAAGTGCTGGTTAAATATTCACCAAGAGTTTCATGTATGCTGATTGTACTGTAAACCAGTGAGTGCCTCATTATTACTTATCCTCTTGAGGAACTGATCAGGCAATTTTGTAGCACATGTTACAACAAAATTCAAAGTTATCTAGATTTCATACATTAAAAATGATCTGTGGGAAGATGGTTTTTCTTACATATTTGACTGCGTTAGCCATAAAAAAAATCATACCTAAATTTCCTCATGTATCCAGTGCTCACAGTTGGAGCTAAGATACTGGTAACAGCGTTAGTAAGACATACACTCTATGTGTGTTTTCAAAGTAATAAGGATTTTAGGGAATAGACTTCATCTACCATATAGAAAATTTAGTTTTAATAATTATGCTGGTAAGAGTTCTTAAAATAACACCTTTCTGAGTTCAAACCACATCCTGTACAAGTTTAAACTTATTTTATTTCCTGTTGCCTTAAGCACTGGAGTTCTGTGCTTAGAAGGGCAGCTCAGGCTGGCTTCAATTGTTTCCGCTTGGTGATCTGTAGAAGAATAATCCTGCTTTTTTACCAATACCTGTTTTTGAGAATTCTTGGTACTCCATATTGGTATTTCACTAAGAAGTGGCTTAAGGGTGGGGTTTTTTTTTGGTCAATCAAATATTTACTTTAAATTAGGAGCAACAAAGTAGCTGCTCACATTCCAAAGCCAGAATTTAAATTTTCATTCTCTTGAAATTCAAACTAAGTTACAAATGAACTTGATAACAAAGGAAGTAATTTACTCTTAGTAAATGACAAGAAATAAGTTTTTGTTCCAAGTACTACTTTAAAACTGATCTTAAGCAGGATGTGCTTTTATATACATAGATAAAAGCAGCTGAGCTAGGGAGGTTAGATAAACTTGCTGAAAGATGTTTGAGAGAGGCAGAGGAGTTTCACGAGATACTGGCTCATGAAAAGGGTACTTTCCTTACTATGAAAGTAGAAAAGGAAGTTTACAAGTTGTTTGGATGGGATCAGGGAGGAAATGTTGATTATCTGAGACTAATCCCAGGCAGCACGTAGTGGCACAGAGTTTTAAGATCTAGAAAGATAGATCTGTGCTGCCAAAGAAGGGGAGGAGAAATGAATGTCCTTCCTCAGTGCATGCCTGTTCCCAGTGTGGGATTCTGAACAGGATCCTGAATGGTCTGTAACAGCTGTATGCAGTGGGACAAAGAGACAGCCTGGTTTTGATAGATAATTACAGCTGATTTCTGATCAGAACTCTTGCTAGGAGGTATTAGTATGCTGAGCAGCATAATCTGCCTTTGAGTTCCTCCTTAGTTTATGCTATATTGGAAGGACTCTGGCATCCATGGTGCCAGGGAGCTCCAGAAGGACTGTATGGAGACATCAACTTTCCATTTAGATTGTTCCATACAGATACAGGTCAGATCTCTCTTGAATCCCAGGTGTTTACAGATGAAGAGGGTTTTTTTAGGAAAATCTGCCTTTCCTTCCTGCACAACAGAACAGGAACTTGGCCTCACCTCATCTTACCTCCAGAATAAGATTCTCTTAGCTAATGTTTATTTGTTTTATGAGCTGTGTTGCTGTTAATTATTACTGCATTTTGTCATGCACAAAATATGTTAATTATTGAAGTTTCTGCCACTGGATCTTTTGCTGCTCCAGTTATCTGGATTTTCTCTTTGAGAGTGTGAAGTCATTACTTGAGATAGGACGGACATGCTCATTACTCCTGCCTTATGCCTGTAGATATTCACTGGCTGATAGTACCTTTTTTGGCATGGGAGATGTGTATTTGCACTGTGAGCAACAAATGAGTTCCTTCACTGCCCAAAAGTAATACTCTTCTAGGCACATGAACTACTAAAGATTTTTTCATGTATTGAGCCTTTCTATTACTTGAAATAACTTTTTGTTTTCATAGTGGAAGTTTTGAGACACAATTACAGTGTTAACTATGGAGTTAACAGTTTATTCCAACTGGAAACATTGTTTAAGCATAAGCTCTTGCCGGATGCTAAGGAATCTGGTTTTATTTCTTCATGGCTGAACTCCTGTGTTGTAACATGTCAGGAAAGGACTGTGTCTTTGTTCTTATTTTGGATACATTTGACAAGAAGCATGCATTCTTTTTTTCAAGACTGCTAAAAACAGAAAGGAAAAAAAAAAAAACAACTAAACCCACAAAGCAGAGCAATCCTTTCTTCTGTCTCTAAATTTTCCTTCCAGATGAGGGAAGGAAGGCTACAGGAACCTCTGCGTGTGTTGCCTTCCCTGGTTACTGGTGTTGCTGCCAAGTAATCTCCTATATGCCACTGTTGACCTGGCTGAATGCTGTAGTATGTCCTTTGGGGGCTGACTGCCACAAAACATCCTCTTTTGGAGGCTGCTGCCTTCACACCAGAGGCAGCTGAATGGAAAATGTGGAGTAGGAGGTCTGGGACATTCACAGCCTTTCATAAAACTCATCAAGGTACACAGGGAAATAGTGCAGAACTGAGAGGATGGAGAGGGGAAGTAAATGCAAGAGAATCTGGCGAAAGAGCACGAAGGATGGAAAAAGCCAAGAGTGAAGGCTGCTGCAGTCAAGCTTGTGGTCTAGGACAGCATGACTGCCCCATTTTGAAGGGGGGGCACGCTGTGACTCTTTAGTGACCTCTTCTGTTCGACTTGAGAGATAATAAAGGAGCAGAACCTGTGTTAAAAGCTGCCCAAGCCATGTTTTACTTGTCTAAAAGCTAAATTAAGTCTCCAAGTGGGAGTCAGTCTGTGCTCTTTCCAAGGCTTCATTACTGCAGCTGTTGGACCCAGTTAGATATTGTTTTGTACTTTTCTGCTCCAGTGTATAATTAATATAGAGCAATGGTTGAAAGAGTAAAAAAAAAAAAACGAGACTGTTCTCCATTTATAACACACTGTAAGCATTACTATTTGCAAATTGGTAGGGCTTTTATTGACTGTGTCCCTTATATGATTTGGAGTGAACAGCAAAATAAGGGGCATTGTAAACACAGAAGTAGGCCTAAGATTATGTGACAATAATATGGTAATTTAAATACATTCTGGTCTTCACTTAAATTTAACAAAAAGTACTGTTCCACTTTGTGATTTAGCTTTAAGAGCTGTAACTGTTTTGCTGAAGACCAATTCTAGCTAACTCTTAGTCATATGATTAAGACAAGAAAAAATGATAAAATATTCCTTTCTGTTCGCAAACATCCTAGCATTTGTAATTCCATTTAGGCATTCCTTAGGCATCTTGGAGATGGGCTGGGTTGTGTGGACAAGGCACAAGTACCTTGAGGGATGAGGAGAAGTTAAAAAAGCAGAAGTTGAAGGAATGATTTTTACTCATTGAATTCCCAAAGTATTCTGACATTCTGGAAAACTAGATATGTGACTCCCAGTAGCCCCAGGCAACTTCAGTCCTCACAGCCAGCACTTACGTAGCAGATCATCACGAATATTATTGACTTGGCAGATTTACAGGAACATCCTGTGGTAGTTTCTCTGGTATATGAAACTGTCCGTTTGTAATTACAGTCCCTTTTTTTCCAGGTTGGTTTTATACTAGGTCTGCTTCCTGGTACAAATCACCATGTGGCAGCATCAATTACTGACAAAAAGAGGAGGTAGCATGAGGGTGGGAACAAAGATTTTTGAGAGCTAGGAAATGGTGAGATCATCTGATTTGAAGCACTGCACACTGTAAAACTGTAGCACTGGGTATTAGCCAGCACCTTGTATCAGCAGCCCTTTGCCTCCTTACTTCAGCATTTTAAATTTGACATGAAAGTTGACTACCAATTAAAAGTAGTATAGACTGGAAATTGGTTTTGCTATATAATCCAGACAATAGAAACAAACTCCCATCAAGTCTAAAGTCATTAAGTATTGTCTTTCTTCAGTTTTGAGGTATTTTGCATTCTGGTGCTGTCCAAAACTGTACCTGATGTATGTTTGCCTTGACGAGTTAGTCACTGTACTGCAGAAATGGTAGTTTATAAACTGAGGGATTCTTGCAGTTTAACTAAGCAGAGTTGATTCAGGCTGTATCATGATGCTGACTTAATCCTTTCCTCCAGACGTATCTAGTTACATAAATCCCTAGCCAGCACAATGGCATTTGGAATTCCCTGTCCTCTGCTGCCATAACTCCCTGTAGTGCCCCCACCTTTCACCTTGCAAAGGTCAAGAGGGGGAATTTCCACACACCAATAGTTCAGTTCTCTTACTATACACAAACTGTTACATAATTATTAAGTGCATTTTTTCCTGTATATCACAATTTTCTGTAGAAGTATTCCTTGGAAGTGAGGGGGAGTCCAAGCGTAAGCAGGATATCCAGGCTCTGAGCATTTCCCTTTGGTTGCGGGAGAGGAGTGAAGGGACTGCGAGGAGCTGTGCCCCAGCTACCCCTACACTTTGAAGGGCTGAGATAGGGGATGAGGGAAGGGTAAGAGAGCACAATCAGCAAGTCCCATTTAAAAATATTTAGCTGTTTTTAATTTATACTGAGATTGGTACATTACAAATGAGGTATCAGTCAGCTCCTTTTTTAGCTGGCACCCATCTGGTGCTAGACGTAACTGAATATGTATTTCAAATGTGTGTTGGATCAAAGCTAACTCACAATTCCTTTCATCAAATAGTTTGGCAGTTGGGGTCAGCTTTGCCCTAACTTTACCCTCTCTGATCTCTATATTAAACTCAGACATCTGAAAGATTGGTGAAATAGTTCCAGATTGAGTTTCATAAGGCTGACAAAAGGAGTAGTTTTTGCTCTTGGCGGATTGTTCAAAGTGGTTGCTCCCAAACTTAATCAGCATTTTTATAAATGGACTGCATAAGTTCATATAATTCCCACGTAAATTGCAGTATGCCTGTACAACAGCTGACAGAGCCAGATCCTTGCTGTTCCCCTCCCATTCCATCCCAGTCTGGTGGCAGCATCTGGCATGCCACCACTACCACACCTCCTGCATGCAGCAGCAGCCAGCCCTGCCAGCAAAGCCACCAGGCTTGCCTTCCCACACCTCTCACAGGCTGCCACAAAAAGCCAGGCTGTGCCTGTTGTAGTTGGGATGCTCTATTACAGGCAGGGGGAACGGGACTTGCCTTGCAACTATTCCTTTTCTTTTCCAGGGAAACAGCAGCAGACCTGTTGAGTGAAGGCTGCTCTGAATTGGGGAAGTTGACTAAAGAAATTATGTGGTCCCAACTAGCATAGTAATAATGTGCACACGTTATTGCCTTTTGGTTTTCCACATATTAATTATTTTAAAAATATTTGTCAAGGTGATTTAAAGTTTCAAACTAATGTTACAGTTTTAGTTATTCTAGTGGTTCTGTAGTAATTATTCCTGGACTCCCTGCCTACTTTAGCAGTATGGAAGAGTGGGTAGAAAGAGGTTGCTGCCTTGAAGGGAAAGCTGGGAGTGAGAAAAAGGTTTCATCAGAATAGAGGGGAAAACCAGGATGTGGGATACCAATCTACAGGAAATGGTAGATGGTCTTGTTAATTTTTTTTTTAAAAGCCCAGCTGTGGCCACAGAATTGAACAACCTTGATGAATTATATCCCTGGAAGTATCCAAGGCCAGGTTGGACAGAGCTTTGAGCAACCTGGGCTAGTGGGAGGTGTCCCTGCCCATGGCAGGGGGGTTGGAACTAGATGATCTTTAAGGTCCCTTCCAAACCAAACCATTCTATGATTATATGACTTATGCTTTGTAAATTCAGCTCAGAACCATTGCTGTGGTATGTACTTTATTCACATTTTCAAGGGTGATTTTCCAAATATCAGGACAGAAATAATAACTCTTCAGATAAGGTTAAAGTTAAAAAAGAGGAGAAACAAACAAAAGACTCCAAGCAAAGAAGGCACCTATGGACCCATCATTCTCTTGGGTTAGTAACCCAAATCAGTCTTGAAGCATAATTTTGTTTCTTTGAAATTTCTTCTCTGTGCCTATAAATCCTCTGTGATGAAAAAGGGGACAAAAAGTATTAAACATAAAACTTTCTCCCCTGCATATTGAAAATTATTTTGAGGTAATGAAACAAAGAAATTAGCACCTGTTCATATGTATATAGTTGACAAATACATGTAATAACATGCTCAGGTTTTCATGTGGTAATTTTTTTCAAGTCTTCAAGTCTGTCTTAACTGTGCAACATGCCCATGCCTATGAGAGACCAACTGCACATTCAGCAATACAAAATATGAGCTCTACTGTATGAGTTGTTCTGCAAAAACAAGCAGATATCAATACATTTGACCCCAAAAAAAGTCATGCTTGGAAAATAATTTTTTTCTTCTTTGACTCATTTGGCAGCATCTGTGATTTGTTCAAGTACTTTGCTGTCTGTAAATGAAGCAAGAATTAAGTAGATCCATGAGTCATTCTCTGTTCAGAATCAATACATCCACCAGAGGTCTTATTTGTCATACTGTGACAGTTCATCAATTCTTCCTCCTACCAATTCTTGTCCTACCACTCAACAAAGCAGTCAGGCGTGTTTGTTCATTTGCTCTTAGCCTTTTTTTATCTTTGTTTTTTTTTATTCCTCTGTTTTCTAATGGTAGTCCAAGTTTGCATTTCCACAGTAATGAAACATTTGCCCTATTGCTCAAGATTCTATCTTTGCAACATGTGTTTAATTCTTTAGATCTATTCTTTCATTTCCTTTAAGTATTGCACAAACCATAAATACGAAGATTTTTGTTGTTTTCACTGAGTATCACCTTCACTCTCTGTGTAATATGATTTTAGGAGAGAAAGATGCTCAAGCACTAAGGGGTACCCTAGAAACCTCACCTATTTTTAGTGTTTTAGAGATGTGTTACTGGAACATTCAGCATTGTATTCATCTCTCATCAGTTAATATCTGAGGTTCCTTGAATATTTCAGCAGGTGGACTGAAACACGTTCTTCTGCGAAGCCACATCTAAGAGAGTGATATTCTGAAATCTTCCTCCTCCTTTCCTGTATAGGGCCATCCTAAAACAGAATAGATGAAGCTCCAAAATTTTGGTGACTAGATCCATAAAAGCAAGGTTGTTAAGCTTCTGAGGGCAGGTGAAGGAGACTAGACTCACTTGCCTGTGAAACCTAGGGAAAAGCCCCGGCCTGCTCTCTTCTGAAAACTGACAGCTTCCATTTGTGGCTAAAAGAAAAATAAAAGGTCATGTAATATGTTCAGATTTGTATACCAATACAAATGAAGTGTTCTAGAAGTACTCCTGCAAGTGGTTGGCATGTATGCTTCCATTGAAGAAACACACTTGTTGACTACATACCTTGAGCCACCAAGTTTGGCTCTTCCCATAGGGGTATGCTCTAGCATTGTTTGCTGCTTCTGCAGCACTGGGAGGAGAGAGTCAGAGGTAGATAGGACTTCTTAAGAAAGGAAATACGAAGTCAGGCTGGCTACCTGTGAATACAGCAGGGAAACGTTCTCAAAACTTTTAACCTCCAACATTTTGATATAGGGGAGGGGAAAGCTGGCAGGAGTCCCTGACTAAATGCCTCAATGGTTGACTCTAAGCTACTATTTTTCCTTTCAGTGGTTTCCAGTCTGATTTTGCATTTCCTAGTAAGGAGAATAGAGCTGCAGTAACTAAGCAGGTTAAAAAAATCTGACTATCAGGCATTTTGACAACTCCCTGTTGTTTTCTTCCAAAGTCAGACACTTCCTGGGGTTGCCTCCCCTTAATTACTCTTTGTAACCTCTGGATTTGGCTATAAAACTGAAGAAACCCAGTGTGATTCAGTTGACTGTCCCTATCAGTTTCTGTCTGGTATTTTTAATTTCTACCTTTGTATTTGGCAATAGCAACAAATCAAAAGGTAAGGACAGGAGCACCAAAGTGCTCCTTTTTCCTGAGAGGGATTGCATCGTATGTTTCATAACAAGAATTCTTCTAATCTCTGGGAATATAAACTTGAAACTCAGCAGAGCAGAATCAGAGAATCACAGAATGGTTTGGGTAGTAAAGGACCTTAACATCATCTAGTTCCGACCCCCCTGCCATGGGTAGGGACACCTCACCCTAGACCATGTCGCGCAAAGCTCTGTCCCACCCAGCCTTGAACACTGCCACGATGGAACATTTACTGCTTCCTTGGGCAACCCATTCCAGTGCCTCACCACCCTCACCCTAAGGAATTTCTTCCTTATATCTAACCTGAACTTTCCGTGTTTCAACATGCCTTGATGATTCATGTCCCAATGAACTTGGTAACTGTAGCAACAGGTTGTTTGTTGTGTGTTGTACAGAAGACCTCCTAAACTCAGGATGATAAAGTCAAATTAAGGTAGCTTCTGAACTGGATGAGTTTCAGTCTTGCTCTTTCACTTCTCCCTTCGAAACCACAAGATGAGTTTTCTATGGGCAGCCCAACTGATTCACCTAATCATGGAACTGTTATCAGTGTGGCACTAAGAGGTGTACAGGGCTTCCAAAATGGAAACCTGATCTTAGGGAACTGAACTGCTTCTTTAGGAGTGATTCTCGTATGAAAGGTCTCCGTAACTGTGAGAGACTATAGTGCTATCAAGGTGTGGGAAGCAGGCCAGAAAATGTGAAGGCCAATTCTGTGTAAGAATAGATATTTTATTTGAGCCTGAGAAATGCTGGGGTTTAGTCCTGTCTTGAAGGTAATATAGATAAGATCCTCAGAACAACGTCTGCATTCATTTGTGTACCTCTGAATTTATTTATGTGTTTTGAAAAGCAGTTAATTTTTGGTTCACACTTTGCTTTTACATTTGATAAGCTGATTTTTAGTAAAAGTAGGAAAGAAAACGTATTTGGAAGTTGTGTTATCTGAAGGAGCCTAAACTGCATTTGGATTTATTTATGAAGTTATGAAAGCCTAGATTTGTTGAACATTAGGTTATTCCCAGGGATTTCAGTATATTGACATGCTGATTAATTATTCAGCAGTCTATTAGTCTGCATTTGTTTTTTTTTCCTCTAGACGCATTCTGCTTTGTAGAGCAAGAGTGAAAAAGACATTTATATATAGGTAATTAAACATATTTAAATTGAGGTTATAAGATTATTGTAACCTGCAGTGAAGTTTAAAACCAAAGTTAAGTAATTTTGTTTTTTGTAATCTTACACTTATAGAAGGTCAAGTACAATTGTCCACAGCTTTTAATCTAAATTTCCTCATAAACTGATTGTTTGTGTTGTCTGGAACAAGGAAATAGGAACTCCTGTTTGAATCTAGGAGACTGGTTTCACCAGAATTAAAATTCTATGCTTCATCTTCTGTTTGACTGTGAGCAACTCAGTTTGAGGTATCTTTGTCTTGCAGGTTACCTGTATTTAATATAACAAGACAAAGTTTCCTGTGGATTTTTCACTTATTTGTCATAGAATGAAAATTCCTAATAAATTTACTCTTTTTTCCTTATTTAACTGTCAGAGATGGAATGATAAATAGACTTTAAATCAAAAATAGATTTTAAATAAGATAAAAAATTAACTGCACCTCCTAAAGGCCATGTGTGCCACTGCAGTAATCCATTGCAGTCTTACATGGATGATGTGTGGTGGGCCCCTGCCGTGGTTAAATTACAATATTGTAACAGAGAGAGCAGGAGCAGGGAACAGTGATTTGGCATCATCTACTGTAACTCCCCACCACCAATGCAATCGAAATGTGGTCTGGCATAGTACAAGATGTGAAACACCTAGAAGCCTTGCAAGCATGTCTGTTAATGGTTGCAATCAGACCTGATCTATCCATGCAAAATGTAATTAAGCTATTATCATACATGCTGGGACTTGTAAATTATTTTGTTGCTTGTTGCCATATGAGGAACAGGAGTGATGCAGTAAGAATGTGAGTACCAAGAACATACTAAACAAGCTATGGCTACCTTTGCTGCTGCAGTCCTTCCAATTTTCAGAAGAAAAAAAAAAACTACAACCCACAGGCTGATTTCTGGCACAGGCAATGCTAATCTACATGGGTTCTTCTTCTGTCATATAGAATGAACTCTGGGAAATATGGGGATCTGGAGGATGCTTCTAGGAGTAAAGTCATAATAACATGACCCAAGCTGAAACAAACTGCAGAGGAAGTCCTGAGTTGCAGGATTCCCTGAAAATGAGCCTCGTATCTGCTGGGTCATCTCATATGCATGTCATGCTAATGTAGCAGGTCAGTGGCTACAGAGGTTGATCTTGTGTATAAGGTCATCCCTATCTTCATTTGTAAGGCAAGATAATTTCCTTTCAGTTGCAGAAACTCTCTGAACACTTCCTTATTTGCTTTCCCACCTGATCTTCCCTGTTGCTTCATGGTTTTACAGCTTTTTAGATCTCCTGGCTTGTATTTTCTAAATGATAATGAACTAAACACTTAAAACTCTATGTATTTACTTCTTAGTAGCCATGGTCCTAACTGTAATACAGTAGAAATTTCCATTCCCCATCCTCCATGAAATATGCCTACCTAAAGATCTTTAAAATTAGTCATTGAAAAAGCATCATTTATGTTCTCCTTTTTATATGCATTTATCAAATAAACATTTATATCCTCTATAAGTATTCTTTTCTAAATATGGTCCCAAAAATAGATTTAAAATAAGTTTGAATGTTAATCTCTGGCATTGTGCTTGCTGCCTGTCTTATTGTTAGGGAACCTTCTTCCTGAGAAATTCTCTACTTCAGATTATTTACATGTTTCATACTAATCCTTACAACTATCTGCTGGTTTTTCCTTTACACACAGAGATACTAGCTTGTGGTGCTGTTTGTTACTGATTTCTTATTCACCAGTCCTTTTATGATCCAAGTAGTTCGTTTCACAGTTCTAGCGGGAAACATGTTGAAGTTACAATGAGTCAGGTGAGTCAGAAGCTGAAGAGGTTGTCAAAATTATATAAACATAATATGCTATATTTTCCAACCAATTTTGAGAAGTATTAACTGATACTTCTGACTAATATTTCCAAATAATTTCTACCATTTCCAGCTGCTGCATTGTCCTATGCTTGCACGGTGTTTCCTGTAATGACTGTTAAAACTGGACCTGTATTTCTGTCGTACTAATGATGACAACTTACCTTTTATGTAACTCAGAAAATATTAGTGATGCTTATGTCTGTCCTCATCATTATCCAGCATTCATTCATTTACCCACTCACTTCTGTGACTGCCAAAAAGGAGACAGTGAGTTGGCAGTAGTACTTCTTCTGCCTCTAATATTTTGAGTCTTGAGCTTTTAAGGAGTTGTGTTGACATGGCTCCATGAGCAAGCTGTGTATATAGTGTGCCATAAGCTCTCTAACAGAAGTTAAAAGCCTGTTCAGCTCCACTGGTTCTGTGGAGTTGTTCTTGACTTATGTGGTATACCAGTGTGGGAAGATGAACCTTGCTGATACCTTCTCTCCTTGTTTGTTTCCTGATTTTGTGATGTTTGGGTAAACGAGGTAGTGCTTATGCTGTATGCTGAAAAAAAGAAAGAAGTAGAAATATGATGCAGGTGTTTGTTAGAGCTGTGTTTCATTCGAATTTGAGCTTCTACATTCAGTGCAAGTTTGAGGAGAGCACAGTGAAGGATAGGTACTCCTTGAATACTACCTACACTACTACCTGATTGATTGATTGATTGATTGATTGGAATTCCACCACAGCCCTAAATTGCCACATGTGTGAATAAACGAAGTAGTAGTAAGGGGGTTGCAAGAGGTAATTACAGAGCTGAACCAGTCTTAATCCTGTTGATTTACCATGCTCCTTATTAGGAGTAGTTATCCTGGGCTTTTCTAATGTTAATGTCACTATGCAGCTCTCAGCATCTGAGGTCATTTACCTGATATCTGTACAACATTGCATTATGCTGTTTAAGTCCATTTATGTATGATGGCTCTAAGCCTCAATAGTTACATGAAGTGGCTTAAAAAAGAGAATTGGAGGCTTTTGACTTTTTCAGTTCTCAATTATTTATATATATCTTCACACTTTAATGCCTTGCAGAGTGAAAAGCTCTGACTTTCCATTGAACGGATATCCCCAGACAGGCTTTCAGAAATAATAATGCTAGAGATTAGGGATTTCTTTTTTCTCATCACACTTGCTCTCATTTCTACAAGCTCTTTCACTCTGGCAGCCTAGCTAACATAGCCAGTAACACAACACAGGGTTTTAACCCTTAGCTATCAGATAAATTCATTAAACAAAATACTCCTGAAACTATAGCTCTCTCTTGCACTTAAGCACTGCTGTTTGATCCCGGGTGCCCCAAGAGTTGTTAGGCGAGTATCTGCATCCTTTTCATGGAAACGGACAAAGGAGGGAAACGTGCAAAAGAATTCCTCCAATATGTTTGTCAGTATAGTCATACACAGATATCTGGAAACCGCAGTGCTGAGTCCCCAACCCAGTATTTGCCTTAAAAAGATAGATCCTTTTATGAAATAGGGGATGGTTCATTCTTATTTGGCTTTGGCTGTCTAAGCCATTTTGATGTTCATATTTTCATATTCTCAAGCTTATTCATCTTCACTACAGGCTCGAAAAATGACTAAGTAGACAAAGATTTTCATATAAATGCTTGTTCCCAGGAGGTGCACCCTTTAGCTAAATGCCAGATATCATCCATAATTAATTTATAGGAGCTGACAATATTATCTGTTTGTCAAATTGATGTATCTTCTGAGTGAAAGAAGAGTACTTTGAATAAAAGAGTGTTTTGACCAGTATCCAGCTATTGAGTATTGTGGGATGTTATCAATAAACTTATATCAAAAGCATTGAAGTAAATTAGGTCTTGTGGATTGTAGCTCTTGTGGGGGGCTTTCAGACCTTCACTGCCCAGGATCTCTAGGCTGAGATACTGCCTGCAGTGTTATTAGTAGTAAAACACCATGAGTCTACAGTAATGTACAATCATGATTGTGTTAGGAAAAATAATGCTGACCCATAGTTTGCATTCACTTGTGATACATCACAAGTACAGTCTGCATCAGTTTTTTGCTGGTTTTGCAGGAACAGCATGTTGCTTACCGGGGCATAAAGCCTTGGTCCAAATAAGACAGTTAAACCTCTGCCTCATGGGACTGGCAGGGAAGGTGTACTGCTGATATATGAAAGTCCCCTAAGTTTTCTCCAGCCTGATGAATACCAGTTATGCTCTTACCAGTATTAATCTTCCTTGGTCCCTCCTTGCTGAAGGCCTTGGTGCATGGTCTACCTGGGGTGGGTGGGCCTGACCACACAGCTTCTTCTGCACTGCAGACCCTTGTGCTTTAGTTTGCTTCTGCTGACTTTTGTCCTGTTGAAGAACATTTTATATTTCTTATGTATATTTATCTTTATTAGTATTTCTTATTTATCTTTCATATTAAACAAATTTTTAATCTTTCTGACCTTCAAAGAGCAATCACTACTCAAGTAGTGTTTATTAATGTATTAATTTGTGCTAAGAAATGTAAAATTGTTCTTACTGGAACAATTGTTTTTGAAGGTAGCTTCTTTATCTCTGAACAGTAATCCATAGCAGGCACCTGAAAAATAGTACTACTGAGAAACAGAAGAAAAGCAGTGTGAAAACTGTGTTATAAATGTTTGCTGCAGGTTGTAGTCTAATGTGGGTTATTTTTTCGACTGCAAGCAAAAGATTTACTGATGAGATTCCTTCGTTATCATGTCATTCTACCTGGATGTTATGTCTGTTGACCTGTGAGCATAGAAATAGTCTTTATTTTAAAGTTTTTGTGGAGCTGTCAAGTTTTTATTAAAACACACGATGTCACTGCAGAAGCATGGATTTAATGTGCCTTGAACAGCATCATGCCTGTGCCTTCTATAACAGTGATCTCCCCAGCTGCTGCAGCACTTTTCTCAAATAATGAAAGTACAACTTGGGGCTTTTTCAACCACAGATTGGAGAGGGGGGAAAACACTTAACATCAGACTTAGGTCAGTGACACTGTGCAGACATGTGCATAGGACAGTGGTGAGAGCTGAAGTATTGGTATCTTTTAAACTGTCAGTTTCAGTCTTACAAAGCCAATTTCAGTCCTGCACCAAGTTATTTCCTATCTATGGAAAGGATCAGTCAAGCTTGTGCTTTCATTTTCATGACATCCCATCATCATTATTGCCATCACCACTCAGCGATCCTGCTCACATTTTGCATTTTCAGTACTTAAATATAACTTCTGATCCACACAGGGAAAGTCTAAGACTGGCACTGCTGCATTTAACTCACAAATGTTCCCTTCTAAAAGCTAACTTTTTACATATGGAAGAAGTTCTTTACTGTGAGGGTGGTAAGACACTGGAACAGGTTGCCCAGAGAATTTGTGGATGTCCCATCACTGGTAGTGTTCAAGGCCAGGTTGGAGGGGGCCTTGAGCAACCTGGTCCAGTGAAAGGTGTCCTGCCCATTGCAGGCATGTTGGAACTAGGTGATTTTAAGGTCTTTTCCAACACAAACCATTCTGTGATTCTTTCTGAAATGAGAAATGATAAAAGAAATTATCTTACGGCCTTAACTTGTTGTATGCAGCTGCTACAATAATAGTAGAAATGCAAGAGTACAAATAAAATGGCAGAGTGCATTTACAATTAGAGAAGGCAGATCCCTGAATCTGTGACTTCAGCTGGGACAGTTTTTACATTTAATCAATGGCTCTGATAGGTAACAATTCACTTCTGAAGCCTATACAAAAATAAGTAAAACCTCATACCTTTTCATTTTTATGTAACTTGCTTCCTCAAGAAAATAAGATAATGTATATGTAGTACTTGTTGCAATGAAGCAATGTTGGTGATCAGTAAGAAAATACTATTGAAGAAACAGCAGTGCAGGCAGAAAGAATTTGAGGATAAGAACAAAGGGTGGTATTGATATGTGGAAATGCATAGTTAACACTTCACATTCTTTGAGCTTTTACATGTTTATTTTTCTACTCCTGTATAAACACAGGAAGAAACTTTTCCCTAGCTCATCTCTGTGGGGTGGAGTGTTGATACTGGTAACTCTTTTCAATACTTTGCAGATCTCCAGGTTTTGTCACAGAACAGTAAGCATACAGGAGAGGTCTGGATTAAAAAAGAAAAAAAAATCCATGTAAGATGCCCATATGTATTGTCAAGATCATGGTATTTTTGTTGCAAGAAAGAAGACAAGTAACAGGAGTCTTTCCAAACCTACCTGTACCTGACCTAAATCTGTTTACAGTTACTCTGCTTTACTCTCCCCACTATCCAGGACTCAAGAGGACTCCTTAGCTTGTCCATTAGCTCAGCCCATGGAGTATCCTCATAATCCATTTTGACCTGGAAGTAATATGTCTACATTTACCCAGTGCTACACCTGAGCCAGGTCTTCCAGTCATTGGGAACACTGTGCTGTGCAGAAGCACCAGGTGCCTTAGTACACAGTCAGTTTGGACCTGTCTGCAAAAGCATCCTCAGGATGCCTCTGAATACAAACTTAGCTTGCAAGCAGCAGAGCTATAGTTAGGCATCACCTGATCTGAGCAAAATGAAGCTACCATACCATCCTCAATCTATATTAAATCAGCTCAGGTGTCTTTACGTCTGTGGTTTAGTTTTCCTTCTCAATCAATAATCTGCCTTTGTGATAAGGAGTTAAGAAATATCTCTAGTGAATGCGTCATTTTTAGGTGTGGGGTCAATGTAGACAGGTTAAAACATGTTAAACGTTGCATGATTACTGTCATTGATGTATGAAGTTACATGATAATGTGTGTTCATTAATCTAAATAGTTTTATAGTGACGCAGGATACAAACATTCTCAAAGATGTTGTTTCTGCAGTATTGAAAGATACCCAGTGCAGTAAGGGATAATGGCCAAGAGTTAGCTGTTGGCTGTCTCAAAAGCATAAAGTAAACATGGTTGATTAAGCTTAGTCACTATTACTTACTAATCCATTTCCCTTTTTTTTTCTTTCCCTTCTAACTAGTACTAGTTATCTGCCTGTACTAGTCATGGGCAGATACTTTTTAGGGAGGTCAAGAAATGTGTATGCAGTGCCTGCAGTTGAGTAAAAAGGACTCTGAGACTAATTTACACTCTGTTATCAGTAATAATGTAGCGAATGTAAGAAGCGGTTTCTGTTGTGTTTGGTGCTGTGATGATGGTGTTCAATCTACTTTGGTGAAATCACCAGGCTCAGCGAGAAGGGACAGCCTTTCTTGCAAGCAGCACCCTTGGGTTTGAGCTTCTTTGGCTGCAACGTGTAACATGGGAACTAAAAATGATGACACTGTAAGTCAAATTAATGTGGCGATGATGGGAACTGACTCCTGGCTAACCTTTGGAGCTCAGGCTCAGCCCCACCTGACAGTGTGGTCAGCACTGGGGTTTCCTCTGCAGTTTCACAGCTACAGTGTTGGGTGGGAGGCAGCAATAACAACAGATGAAAATAACAATGATAGAGGAGTTTGTTGATGTTATTAGCAGATAATCTGATTGTAGGCATGTTTTGCTTTTAAATGGCAGTTAGTGAAACCAGATGCTTAGAGGATGGCAAACATGATTTGTTAATAACAAATCTGATTTAAACTCTGGGGGTGATTACTTCATCATGCTATACCTGTATACAGGTGAGCCACTTTTTGCTGAATCACTGAATGGTGTGTCTCCCAGCAGCGTTTAGGGGTTTCCCATCTGACAAGTGGAAAACCACTAGTAGTGTTCAAGGAGAAAGCTGTCCTACAACGTACTAACCTTTGAAACTGGGACACGTTGACACAGCATGATCTAGTGATCCAAACAGGTGATGATCAGTGAAGCCCTAGGAAATTTGTATTGTGTTCTGCTCATAGTTCCTTGTATGAGGTAGAATAATTAATCTGTCTTCCATGTGCTCCATTATGCACTTATGTAAAATGGAGATGTAATAATGCATTTACTTCATATGGCTGTTGTGAAATTTAAAGAATGAGGATTAATCTTGCAATGTGAACAGGATTCCCTGCTCTCCCAGCTTCTCCCAGTGTTTGATCTCCACTAAATTCTGCAGAATTATGAATGTGGGTCACTGCAAAACAATTTCCAGGAAATTGTATAGAGAAGTTCCCTTCTGATGGGAAGTTGTTAATATTATTCTCACCTGAAGAGTGGTTCTTTAAGGTATTTTTAAAATGCTCCCAGTTACAGCATTTTCAGTTGCTTTATTTCATATTTGCAAAACTTGGGCTTTTTACATGATATGAGTTCAACATCAGCATGATCCTGTGGAATAAGCATTCTCTGCCCTACTGCTCTGCCTCTCCACCTCTTTTCATTTCCAGCTGCTCTGATCCAGAGGCTCCTGCCCTGGTGTGTGATTGTGCCATGATCTAGTTGACAACATGGCCCAATAAATGGATTGTGTCTGCATAATGGGAGGAAAGGTGGAAGTTTTGTACTGATTTGGTAATCCTCTTTCTCAGGAAGATGAATAGCATAGGGAATGTGTGTATATTGTATATGTTGTGTATTTTTTAATGCTTTATACAGTTTGTGTTTTAAGCATCTGATGATGTTTGCTGCCTAAATAATGTGGGACATTTAAAGGGTGCATCTACACAGAGCGTACGGCATATAGCATGTTTGCATTGTGTAGAGGCAGACAACAGTTTTTAGGAAACTTTTGGAAATACCGTATTAATAAAATACTTGTGCCTTTTTAAGTGAGAGATCACGACTGCTGGATTTTTGTTAGCAGTATTATGTTCAGTTTCCTCTATGACTAAAACAAGTGCTACTGTGTGTCTCATGTCTTCCTTTCTTAAGAAGCAGCCAAGGTGTGGGAGTAGACATACTTAGGAAACCCCCCATGTAACTTCTGTGACTCCCTTAGACCACCCCTGTTAAGCCTAAAATGAAGTTAAATGCTCTTTAGTAAAGTTGCATCAGACCAGGGAGTGTTCAGAACAAAATTATGTTTATCCTGTGAAAGCAAAAATAATTTCTATCTTCTGTGTTTTAGTTGTGTAAGTAAAGGTTCATCTCTGTGGTAAGCAGAGGAGGGCAGTGTGCTGGTATGCTAGCAGGAGTTTCTGATTTTTTTTTAATGTGATTCCCATTAATTTTACTATGATTTAAGCTTCTTTTGAGTTTTTCCATTGCAAAACTGTAGCTAAATTCTGCCAGCCTCCCAGAAGCACTTCATACTAGAGGACTTCATAAGATGATGATACGTAGGAGAAGAAAGTCCATATAAGTAACAGGTACAAAGTACCACTGGTTACACCGTTCAGAATGAAAGACTTAAGGGATCTGGATGCAAGCCAGTCAGGTTTTTTATAAACTTGGGAATAGCCCCAATTGACCAATCTGTATCTGGAAATCCAGCTGCCTTTGTGTTGAACCATAATGTAATTAAAAGGTGTTTCCATGTTTTCTACTGGGGGTAAACTCCAGGAGTTCAAATCCTGGCAATTCGTTGTTGACATTGCAATACCACTAATGCAGCTACATTCCTGAGACTCTAATTGAATCATAGTGTGCTTTTAGGACTTGTTTCTTCTGTTGTATCATTAGGACGCTCTTGCTGTCGAGTTTGTGTTTTGTTTTCTTTTTCACATTCTAACCTTCCCTTAATGTAGCAAAACACTAGGCAAAAAGAGAAAGTATTTTCATTTGGAATTTGTAAGGGGTTGCTTGAGTTATTCGTGGTTGACTTCTCTACATGAAAATGTGTGTGGATGCAGCAGGTACATTCCTAGCTTTTATTAAATTTAGTGAATTTGGCTTAACAGACTAAATTCTCCTTTGATATCCCAACTATTTGCAGGACTGGGCCAGTGCATGAGAACTGGAAAATAAAATTGACTGTGAACAAGTAAAATTCATGATCCCCTGCCCAGGGAAGATGTTACAAAAATATATGTCAATATTGAAAAACTGAAATTCAGTTTTTCAATTTTTAATAAACACCTCATTTAATAATCAAATAAATTATGTGACATAGATGAGGATATATGTTATTACACAATATACCTTGAAAGCTCTTCAGTAACATAAAAATGGTGGCTTTTGTTTGTGTCTTTCAATTCTGTGTTCCAGTAAGAATTCTGAAACGTATCTCCAAAGATTCAGGTCATGCACTGGAGACAATGCAGTTTTTATTTTTACGTGCTATTTTACAGGCAGAAATTTTTGCATTTGACCTTTTCCTGCTCACATTATGTCCTGTTTGTTTTAACCAGGGAAAAGTACAGTGTATGCATGCGTAGCTGATGTTCAGTGCGATCTCCGGGAAGCAGGAAGTCAATTCTGATAGGTACTGTTAGGTTCTTGCACTTTGCATTAGCACTGAGACCCTGTGTTTCCATGAAAACAGAGCCTTCAGTCCATCAAAGTCAATGCTGGCAACAGCAGGGTATAGGTCAACATTTAAAAGTCATGTAGAAAATCTCTCCTGTTCTCAGATCCAGATTCACAGTTAATATGATCTACCTTCAGGCCCTTTGCAGAGAGGGGTAAACCTAAGCTTCCTGTCCTCACCACCTCCAGCAACATGTTCCCATCAGTCATTGCCTTTGACTCAGGTCTATCAGTTGTGTGGCTGCAGGCTCAACACTGCAAAAATATTTCTTTTATTGGATCAGTGAGCTCATGGGTAGTTGTGACATTGTTAGTGACACAACGGAAGTAGTGGGAATGTGCAACTGGAGAGAGGATTGAGTGGGACCACCCTTCTCCACTGATACTCGCAGGTAGATCAAACTAAATGCATTGTAAATTAGACCCAAGAGCTAGAAGAACAATTCTTTGTAGTCCCTGAGACAAAAGATAATGATATCAAATAATGATCAAGATCACAAATAGGAGGGAAGGAGGGAAAAGAGCAAGAGAAGGAGAAAGACAATTGGAGGTACTATAGGGAAAGGAAATAGGGGAGAGGGAACAAGCTAGAAAAAGCAGGAAGAGGGATTAGAGAAAATTCCCTGACGGTTGAGCATTGTCCTTGGCCTTCAAGCATGATGCCTCAGTCTCAAGAAACAGTTCTCTCTGGGCAGAATTGAGATGCCATTGCTTTGTGAACAGTCCACAGGAATAACCTGGAAGCTGAATACCAGCCGAACTGGGTGAAGCAAAGAGGGAATGCTGCAGGCACAAGTGCCGGTCCTGAGAAGCATTTATTGCCAAACAGGCGTATCCCTGAGTCTGTGATAAGTCCCTCTGAAGAGAAGCTGGCGCAGCAGTGAATTTGCCACCTCAGGATGTTGGTTCATAACTGGGAGGCTGGTGTGGATGTGGCTTTCATAAACCCTCAATCCTGAGGCCGCAGATTTCCTCTCACTACTGCTTGCCTATTCCCCACAGGGCAGCCCAGATCACATGTAGTTCTCCAATTTCGACAACAGGTGGGGCTCGAAAAGCAGGATGATTTAGAGCTTGGTCTTCCTCTTATATCAACAAAGGTTTCAGTGCTGAATCATTTCCAAAAGTAGATATTACCTAAATCCCAATGTGATTCAGTTCCTTTGGCTGACTGTGAATTTCTGAAATCTCCATACACTCTTCCTGAGTTCATTCACGTCATTTAAGCTGTAAGAGCTGGGAAAAGTTTATAATAGCAACGCATTTTCTGTGTGGTTGAGAGCAGCTTCCTACAATGAATTAGTTTGTTGGGTTTTTTTCTTTGTCATTAGGGATTTAAATTAGTTATCTACTCCATTCATATTGCAGTTAAGAACTGTGGGAAATGGGGGTATGGTAAAAGTCCCACTAACTGAGACACAGATGTGAAATTGTTTCCTGTCAGTCTGTTTTTATGGCTAATAAAATCTTTGGGTTTGCTTTGTTTTCTGCAGCTCTTTAATGCTGTCAACTACCTAGCAAAAAAGAATACTCGGTTGCTTGTGCTGGGCCGCAAACACATGCTGATTAACTCTTCAAACTGGAAAAGAAAGATTATGGAGGAGATGCAGACTAAGGCACACTTCTTCTTTGCTGAAAATATGTAAGTTGAAGAAAATGATGTAACAGAGATAAACACCTGATTTATGTGGATTTTCCTGTAGTTTTTAGTACCATTACCAGTATCTCCAGCTCTGTGTGTGTGAAACATAATATCCCTTACTATACTATCTTCAAAAATCAACACAGATTAAAAGTTGCATTATGAAGAATGTCATCGCTTGGAATTGTGTAAACTGTATGGTTTATTAGGATGTGTAGCCATTACAACCACTGCCAAAAAAACAGTGGCCTGAACTCAGAGAATACCTGCTAACATCAGTGTACAGTTGTGGTTAGCTGTGTAAGCCCTGCAAGGAGAAGAGATTAAGTTCATGCTTGGCTGCTATTGCTTGGTAGTCCAGGAGCATGAAGAGTCTGAAGCGCTGACTTCCTTGCTCTTCCTAGAGGAGACTATTTCTGTGGATGGAAATAGACCCTCTGCCTCACTAATTTAGGAAGCGTGACCCCTTGCTCTTGTCCAGTCAAGCTGTCCTTGTCTCTAAACTAGGTGATTGAATCTAGTCCAATGTTCCCTCTCCATGCCCTGCTTTCCTCCTATAATATATGAGTCTCAGTTTTCCTTCAGGTTCAGCTTCACCTAGTTTCCATCTGAGTTGGGCCCTGTTAATCCTTAACCTATCTTTGCCAATTTCTTTTGTCATTCTAGTTTCCAGCACTTCTGACCAAATTCCTTGTCCCAACATCCAGACCAAGTCTCTTGTGTCTGCCTCCTTGTTCCAGATCTGTTCTCCTTCATACCCTCTGACTCCAATTCTAGCTCTTATTCTCTTTGCTGTTGAATTACATTGCTTTCTTTTCCTGCTCTCTGCCCACCAGCAAAGGGGACACTTACCCCACAATGGAGACCCTTGCTAATCTCATCTATTACAGTAACCCACAGCAATCAAAAATGGTTTCAAGCAAAGTTCTGCTCAGCTTCTCCAGGTATAGGACAACTCATGCCCCCTATCAATGTAGTTTTAGAGATTTTTCTCTAAAACTGTTCCAGTTTAATAGCAGCTAGTGTTGAATATATTTTTGAAATAACCTTAGTACTTTTTGGAAGTATATTTACCCATGTAAAGACAAAGACTCAGATCTGTGATGTTGCCTATGTGACACTTTATTATCAGTTGTGGAGATTGTATTCCAGCAAAGCTTTGGGGATATGCTTATGAGTTTTAGCAGTTCTGTTCCACATAGCACTGCATTAAGTTTTGTGGCAAAATATACTGTTGTATTATCAGATTGTGTAAGAGGGAAGAATGCTCTGTGTACCATGTAGTCAATATTTATTGCACTCTAACTTGTGGTGCCCTTTGGTAAGCAGTTCTTTATTTTACCAAGGAACTGGAATGGTGATGAGATATTCATCAATGTTGCTGATGAATAAATATCAGATTAGCATTTGATTAATTTCCTGCAACCACTCACTGCCTTGTGAATGACGTCTCTCTTTTCCATTTGTCTTGTTCAGCTCTGAAGATGATGCCTTCTTGTTATATGCCACTCTTCGATCAGGCAAGCATTGCAAGTTTGTCACTAGAGACTTCCTCCGGGATCACAAGGCTTGCCTTTCCGACAGCCCGACACGTCATCTGTTCCGTAAGTGGCAGCGTGGATGCCAAATAGCGTTTTCCCCTTCTGCAGAAGGAAAGCATATACATTTTTTGGTAAGTTTTCTGCTGCAGTCAGAAAGCACACAGAGGACATTCATTAAAGCTACACAATTGCAAACTCCGGAAGCAAAAAGCTTCTTGAAATTATCTAAGAAATGGATTTGTACCAATAGGCTCAAAAATTCACTGTGTTCACAAAGCATGCCACAAGCATGAAAACTCTTAAAAAGACGGGAAATGCTGCCGTAATGTTTACAATGTAAATACAAGTTTGTGTATTTCTATTGCTGTAAAACCTAAGCGCCAGTATGTTTTCGTTTAGTTTAAACTTTGAAATATCTCCGTTGTAGTATTATTATTAAATATTGTGCTTCTAATGCTAAAGAAATTCTAATAGAACTCTAATTGAATTTCTTTCACCTTTATTTTAAAGAAGGGGGAAAATACAGTTATTTCAGTACCCACTGTGATATCAGCCTAACATACATAGAAGTTTCATGAGGTAAAGCACAGAACAGTCAGGTTTATAGACAGTATTTGGTGGCAGAAATTACAGTCTTCCAAGCATAGTATCATCTTACAGCAGAATACCACTGGTATTGTCTAGGAGATATGTATGCTTGTGAGCCATGAGCAGTACATTAACAGGAGTGAGGCTGCTTTAAGATTTTTTTTAGGGAAAAACTCATCATGTGCTACTTCATATCATGCATTTTTTTGTTATCTGTCTGCATTGTTATTGCCTGCTTAAAGGAATATTGCATCTATGCAGATTATTTTTTCTTGCTGCTCTGGTTAAAACTGTAAAATAATATTAATCATTACAAACAGACCATAGAGATACAATCTTAAAGGATGACAGTCTTTTGTTCTGTGTTGCCATACATACCTTTCCTTTTATGGAACCAAATACTGAATGTAGGGTTACCTGAGTAACACAGCTTTAGCTGCACCTTGTTCCTTTCTTTTGTAGAAAAGGGCTGGTAATTTTCCATCTTAATTCCCATGGAAATGACTTAGATGATTGACATTCCCAGTCACAGCTGTCTCATAGGTTATTCTGGACATTGTCATGGGAAAGTAAACTTCCAAAACTATACATATATAGTATGTTCTGAGAACCAGAGCAGACAACCGGTAATGTTTCTTTTGTATTTGTGCCATATATGTTGAGTCAGTACACCTGTAACATAACAGACTAGAAAAATAGGTTATTATATTTGTTCAGCTAGACTCTCTTGAAAGTGTTACATGCTCCTCAGCACAGAGCAAGACAGCCTCTAAAGAGGTACACTGCAACAACGAACACAAGATGTCATTAAATCCGATCAGTTCAAGCCTATAAACTCCACATCCTGAATTAGTTCCCAGGTGATTTCATTTAACTGAACAGGAAAACAACAATTTTGCTGTTTCTAGAAATTAAATGCATTATGTTCAAATCGTTACTATCTGGTGGAGATTGAAGACAGAATTTTAACCATTTATAATGACTCTTAAACCACAGAATACTAAAAGATATTTTAGTTTTTCCTCCAGTACTAAAATTTAGGATTTGTTTGTTTTAAGGAAATAAATGAGAGTTATTAAAGAGATAAATGTATGAAGATTTATATGATAAATGCTGGATAACTACCTGTAACTGGTATTTTAGTAATATATTGGGTAATGTCTAAAAAAATGCTTTTCTCTGTCTTTATTCAACAGCCTGCTTTACGTTATGACTGTGTGGTACAGACTACAGGTGATACATGGCATATCCCCTATAAAGACTTTTTTGAGGAAAAATATTCTTATCAAGTACCAAGAAAATGGCTCTGCATCCAACAGAAATGACGCACAATGTAACTGCACACGCTGAAGCTGCCTCTCTTTTTTTGATTACTGTTGCTGACCAGGAGAACTCAGCAGTACAATTATGGGATTAACGTGTGAGGCCTAGGACTGAAGAAAAATCAGTAATTGCATTTTGTCAAAATCATGCCTGCAGTAAATCTGTTAAGATCAATGGTGGTCCAGCAGGCATGAATTACATCCATTATTTCCATCTTTATGGGTAATTTCTGTGGCTTCTCAAAGTGATCTGAATTAAAACTTGATTTTTCCTCTTGCAATGTAAGTTTTTGTTTTGTTTTGGGTTTTATTGTTGGCTTTTGAGTTTTTTTTTTCCCTCAAGATTTTCACCGACACTGAAATGCATAAACTCTGTACTTCAAAGATATTAAGCAGGACTTGCAAGATACCTCAGAGTCGGTCGGGCTGACCTTGCACGAGTGTTACGCAATGTCTGCCACCAGTAGAGGAAACTAACGGGGCCGGATGACATGTATACTCTTTGCCAGACACATATAACCCTAATAGGTCTAATGCTAATTATAATTAATTTGATCACATAGAATGCAAGAGATTTGTTATGGCAACATACATTAATATTTTGATTGGAAGAATAAGACCAGTGGGATATTGTGTGGGTCTTTCACACTCTTAAATTTGCTGCTTCTGATGGATTTCATGTCACTGGAATAGTTTGCTTACAGAAATGCATAAATCTTTTGAACAAAAATTGATGATAACTAGAAATTCTTACAGGCAACAACAGGATAAAACTGAACTTTTAACAGAGATTTCTATAAAACCTACCCCGTTATAAAGCAAGAAAAAAAGTATATATTACAGGAAAAGTGTTCCAAGTCATTATTTCTAAGTGAGTATATAGTAAATGTGTTCATTTCTTGCACTTGCCATTTTAGTGCTTCCCCAAAAACATAGATTACACATTAATCTCAGATAAAATATCATGGGTTTGTTGCATTTATCTTGTACACTGAAAAATCCTCTATTTGAGCTGAACCATGCAGATCTTTTTGTATAGTACTTGCAGTTCTGAGCTTTTGCAGTACCCCCATGACAAGCTTCCTCAGGACTGTTAGCATTCAAACATGTTCCCTGATATTTTTTCATGTCACTTGTTCTACTCCAGGTATCAGTTTGTAAACCAGCTGGTGTGATTTGCATACTTTCATACCCTTCAGGTACTGTGCAGAAAGTGTAGAGGAGCTGGTTAACTCCTCGGGTAGTCCGGAACCTTGGTTTTAAATTCATCATCTTGGCAGCATTCGTCATAGACCCCTTTTCTGACAGAACATGCCAGCTCCTATAAATCACCTGCTTTCTGGAGTCCACCAGGGAAAGCAGAGAGATTGGATCTACGTCCCTCACTCATCAAACTAATTTAATTCTAATTTGTCAGAAGATGGGTTTTGCAATTCTGTAAGTTGGAGAACTGCCACATCTCCTTGAAAGTGCAAATTCAGCTTTGTTAAAGTAAGCATCTGCTCCTCTACAGAACTGCTTAATTAGTAACTGTTGTTCTGTAAGAGGGTTACCTACCCTCTGTATGAAGTCTCCTAACATCATAAGTTGATGTGAATCAGTGATGTTATAGTCACAGTTTGGTAGCAGCTCTGGTGCTTGCGCAGTCCCAAGCAATTCAGAGCTGGGTCTGCTGAATGCAAACCCCTTGAAAAATTGGGTTTGGGTAGGTCAAGACTAGTGTTATTTCACTGAACTAGCACCATTGCACAAGTACCTGTGTAGGAGGGGGGCTGAAATGTTAGGCTGCAGAACATGGGTCCCTGCAGCTCTGCTTAGCTGACCAGAAACTGGCATTTTGTCTACTTCATTGCCAGACATGTTCATCCACTGAAGTTTGGTTTTTACCTCACCCTGGTCACTAACAGACATGCATAGTATCAACATCTAATTGGAATAAATGCATCCTCTGCTTCCTTTTGACTGACAACAACATGCCTCATACTGATCATTTGGGCTTCATCTCAGAAACTGTTCTTAGAGTTACCATAATACCTTCTACACAGTAGTACTTCCTCAATACACATTCTTAGTGTATTTAGAAGACAGAACAGAATCTGCTTGGTATCTGTTACTTTGTATGCAGTAGTACAGTAAAAATCTAAGGATTTTTAATGTCTGTCTAGTAGTTTATTAGATTCATGGTCCATGCTGAATGCTGGAAAGGCAGGTCCTCCAATGTGGCAGCAACTGGTATCCCCAAAACTATGGCAAATGACACTGATGGCCCTTTGCAAGTATTCTGAGTTGGGATAACAGAAATCAGAAGGAAGAATGCTCAGCTTAGCCTGCCATGTGCTACCAGGATGGAGACTCACTGGCAAGATAGCCCTGAGGTAGACTGAACTGATTCAGCCTGCACTGTAGCTGTTTTGTGAACAGACTTGTTTACTGTTAAAAAACATCAGTGAGAACAGTCTGCCTCAGGATCCTGCAAAATAGACTTTGACTTGTGGTGGATCGGAGTTGAGCAACACTAAACAAAATATACACAATTGCTCTGCTGAAACAAACCCGTACTTTGTAAGTTGATGGAATTGCTATACAGATGGAGAGGACTTCTGGAAGCTATATTCTGAGAGCAGCATGATTTCTACTCCATCGTGTCCATGGTACTGAGCAGCTATTAGTCTTTCCTTGGTACAAGTCAAATACTGAATCTCTGGATTTTCTTGCTTGGTTACTTTATGGGAATCAGGCTGTTAGATAATTATTTCCATTTTTCTATCCCCTTTTTTTCAAGTGAAAAAAAAAATAATCTGACATTAAACTCCAGTGTTATAGAATGGGAGAGCTTTGTGCATGTAAGGGTAGAAATCCTCAGCTTGGAGAAACAGAGGTCTTCGAGAGATGGAGGGACCATAAGAATCATGAGTATTGTGGAAGGGATGCAGGGGGATTGTTTAATTACTGCACCAAATGGTGCTGGTAGATAGAAGTTTCAGATAAAAGGTGAGGCTTCAGATGAAACCAGACAACACAGAACATTATGCTGAGCAAGTCTTTGCCATAGCATGTTATGGATACAAGCAGTTCATGTGAGTTCAAGGGGAGACAGGCAAGTTCATGAAAGAGCAATCTAGCATAGCTTGTTAAATAACTACACACAACCTGTGTCTTGGGAAGTCCCTCCAGACAGTTGGAGACACAGGGAGTGTCTCATTAAAGGCTCTCTGTAGTCTTAATACTTCTTGGGTATTCACATCTGGACATGGAGCATGGGGCTATGGAGACTTTTGTCTCTGACCCAGCAGAGACCGTCTTGCATTTTCATGTTCCCTGTGTTCCAGTGAGAAGCATCACAGCTTTAAACACTTCATGTCTGCCCACAGAGTGCTTCCCTAACAAAGGGGACAAACTCTGTGTCCTGTAATACATAAGGAGATTAGAAAGCAAGGTAAAATATACTGAAATATTCAAGCAGACTCTTGATGTAAGGCACACACAAAATGCACCTGTGATCTGCTGTTCCAACAAGAGTAAGCTCATCTAACTATCATCTTTTAAAACAGAGGTGTGGATATCAAAACACAGTTTCGAACTCTTTTGATAATCGACTTTAACAGCCTTCCCACAAGGAGCAGGGGAAATCCAAGACGCTGAAAGGCAAAAAGCGTATATTCACTAGTTTAAATTTGGGGGATTTCCCTTTGTTCTGGACACCGCTTAAAAAGAATCTTTTAAACACCACATCATAATGCAGCTGCAGCAACAATTCCTCATTACGAGTATCTTAAACACGGGTTTTGAGGTTACTGTAGCCCTGTGCTTTAGAACTACACTAATTGAGGAGGAGACGTGGAAATACTGTGCTTAGAAAACGAAGTGCGGTTGTGCTTCCCTGCCTGGCTCCTGACGGCTTTCTCCGTCCTCTGCCGTTCCCGTGCGTGTTCTCTAGCGCACAGCTAGCGTGTTTGGGGGTTCCGATGAACCAGAAACAGCTCAATCAGCCCCCAACACCTCCAGCTCCACAGCCTCTCTGGTTAAACTCCTTACACCTGCCGCGTTACTCTCACGACACAGATGATATATCGCGATAGGACAGCCCTCAGCCGCACGCATGCCCGGAAGCTCCGGCGGGTGGGGGAGGGGGAATAGGAGCTACCGAGCTCGTGCGTGCGCAGTGACGGCGGTGGACAGTGACGGTGCGTGAGTGGAGCGCGCCTCTGCGCTTGCGCGGCTCGCGTGACCCGGAAGCGCTCCGTGGGGTGTCGTGTGTGCAGTGTTGGTGGGGCCCTGCATGGTGTAAGCCCCTTGGCCGTGCCGCTCCTCCTCACACTGCCCGCCATGTCCCGAGGCTCCAGCGCCGGGTTCGACCGTCATATCACCATCTTCTCGCCCGAGGGGCGCCTCTACCAAGTCGGTGGGTGTCCGGACACGGGGATGCTGCTGCTGTTGCTGAATTGCCCCGTCACGGGTTGGGGCCGCACCGGACCGGAGAGCCTGCCTCTGCCGAGCCTGGCTGCCTTTCGGGAGGTGGGAGTGTGGCGCTGCCCGCTGCCGTGGTGTCTCGGTTCCCGCTCTGCCTGGCCCCGCGGTGTGCGGGGAGAAGCTCGGTGGGAGCCTGGAGCAGCTGCCGGCGTGGGGGCCTGGGGAACGGCCTGTTTGTTCTCCTTAAAGTGTCTTTATTTCTTTTTTTTACAGTTCCTCTTGCCAAACTTAAAAGCATTATGTTTTGGAACCTATGAACTTATATAACTGTTTGAAACAGGACTTGAGCTGCCTCAAATCCTGCATGCCTGAGTAACAGAGACAGGTTTTGGAGGTAACCCATGCTCTGTTACACCTGAGTGCCATGTGTTCTGTGCATCATGGCCTGTGAGACAACAGCAAGGATCCCTTATTTCCAGGCATCTTTGAGCATTCTGCAGTTAAGCTGCAGCATAGCTTCATCTTTCTTTTTCTTGTGGCTGCTGTAGGCTTAAGCCTTTTATTCTTATTTTTACAGTGCACCAGGTTCTCTAGAAGAGCCTCATGGTGCTCCTTCTGCAGTATACTTTATACCAGCATAGTCAACTTGCAGTCTCACAGGACAGTTCACTGAGGGTGGAGCTGGAGGATCCTTGTAACAGGGCCAGATGAATTTTCTTGTGGCATTATCCTGATGCTTTTTTCACCTGGAACCTAGTGGTTCTTCCCCCGCTGCAGTGGCTTTGCTGCACAGCATGTCCATACTGCCATCTGTTCTCCAGCAAAGGAGGTTGTTAGAACCAGGCTGCATGAATTCTCCATGGTAGTCAGTAGTTTCTTTTGTATCTGCCCTTGAGTTCTTCTCAGGAAGAAGGCTATGAGAAATGGGCTTCATGGGCTGGCAGCCCAATCTTGAGCAGACTTTTTTTTCCAAGGAGCAACAAGTGCCTGTGGTGTCTATACACAGGTAGAAAGTTACCTGTACTAGATACCTGAAGTTTGTCTAATGCTTGTGTGCGACTTGCATAGTAAGCCTTATACATATAGATGGTAGAGACAGTACTTCCTCATAGAGGATGTCAGTGGTTCTGAGCTTCTGTTGCCATCAGAACAGGCTGGTTGGTCTGCATCACCTTTCTGGCTGTTCTCTATTTCATACTTTGTGTTGGGAATGGTTTCTGCATCCTGTAGTAGAGGAAACCGAACCTTAGTTTTCTACCTCCTGGGTATATTCGACAATTAAGTTAATATATGAAAGACGTGCATTATCTCCATAGCTTTTACTGGCTTCGTAGAACCAAGTCTCTGCACGTGTATTTGAGAGCCTCCCTACGCAGCCTGAAGCTGTCTTAAAGATATTTTAAGTACTAATATGCTGTGGGAATTAAAATACATAGATGTGCATAGTTAACTTCAAGCAAGGTTGAGCTCTCTTTTCCCACTGCCTGGCTGGTAACTCTGGTGTGGTGCCACACTAGTGTCTCTGTTGGTCAGCATCTACCCACAGCATGGGCAGAAAGCTCACATTTGCATTTGGTCAAATATCAGAATCTAGGTGCCCGCCTTTCTTCCTTCCCTTATGAAGCTGGTGTGCCTTTAAAGTGATCTCTTATTATAGAATCATAGAGTAGTTAGGGTTGTAAAGGACCTTAAGATCATCTAGTTCCAACCCCCCTGCCATGGGCAGTGCCTCACCCTGACCATGTCACCCTAGGCTCTGTCCAGCCTGGCTTTGAACACCTCCAGAAATGGAGCATTTACCACTTCTTTGCACAACCAGTTCCAGTGCCTCACCACTCTCACAGTAAAGAACATCTTCTTTATATCTAACCCAAACTTCCCCTGTTTAAGTTTAAACCCATTACCCCTATCACTACACTGATACCATGTCTATCGCTACATAGATGTATTAGAAAAGTATAAGTTATTTCATATATATTTCTCATTTCTGTTGTTCAAATCCCTCAGAGCATCAGTGTTATCTTGCCACCTATTAGTTCCTGTCTTCAAATGTGATGCTTCATCTAAGTGGAATTTTGGTAGGTTAAGAAAATAATTATGGGTCAAATTTATGAGTGTTGTTATGTTCAGGGAACAGCAAGGGGATGGCTCTTCTCAGAAAACGTGCAGTGCTACTGAAATACTTAAAGTAGCAGAAAACAGAACACCACTAGCCATTTGCATTGGTTATACTTTAAGAGCCACTTCACTTTTTGGCTTGCCTCTGAAAACTGAGCAATGCAGATTATACTAAGAATGGTGCAAGAGGGTACTGTTCTCTCAACAGCCCTGATTGTCACTACTTGTGAGCAAAACCGGTTTGTGAGAGGCACCTGTTCCTGCTCCCACAGAATGGTTGAGGTTGGAAGGGAACTCTGGGGGTCATCTGGTCCAAACCCCTGCTCAAGTAGGGGCACATAGAGCTGGTTGCCCAGGACCACCTCCAGACAGCTTTTAAGTATCTCCAAGGAGGGAAAATCCACAACCTCCCTGAGCAACCTGTGCCAGTGTTTGGTCACCCTCACGTAAAAAAGCGTTTCCTCACGTTCAGATGGACTCTGCCATGTTTCAGTTTGTGCACATTGTTTCTGGTCATGTCACTGGGCACCACTGGAAAGAGCCTGGCTCTGTCCTTCTTCACACTGTCCCTTCAGGTATTTGTACACATAGATAACAAAGTGTTGCAGAGCCCTGGCATGGGGCTTCAAACATTATGAGTCTGTGGGCAGTGCTAGTTCATGTCTCACTGGGTTCTGTGCTTTGCTGCAGGCTAGCACTGATCATCCTGGGAAAGGCAAATGAACAGGTGAGCGGAGTTATGCATCTAGCAGAGAGAAAGGGAGAACATTCCTTATGGCATGTTTGGGTAACCAGTAAATGCTCTGGTGCCTGAAAGTAATAAATACAGTGCCATGAATACATGGCAGTCAGCTGTTCCACAACACTGACTCAGCAGATTGAACATCAAGACCCTGGTATTGTGAGAGTTGGTTATAATTTTCCTCTTCTGTTGTGCAGTCTCTTCCATAGATCTGAATGCAGCTTTTAAAACAGATAAGTTTCTTGCCTCCCTTATTTTAGAAGATAGTTTTAGCAGCTAGACATATTCTAAATTCAAGTTTCATTCACACAGCTAAGAGAGAATTCATCTGTATTTAGCTGCAGCCTGAAACTTGCCTCTCCTAACCAGATAGTAGGAAATTATGCATGTTTATCATATATTGCTGGATAAACAATTTATAAAGTTGTTTTCCTGAGGCTTTTGAAACCATTAATCAAGGAAAATTTATTTCATGGATCCCATAAAGTAATATTTATCTGAATAATGCTGTTTAGTTGGCATGTGCATAGGTTTCATTTTAAAAAGTGAACAAAAGCATTGCAGGGTTTGAATGTCAAGTCAGAAAATGTGATAGTAAGGTTAAACCCCATCTTCTATGCCTGGTCCATCATTTCTATTTTCATCTGTATCAGTTAAAATCTACAAAAGAAAATTGCATCTTTGCAGTGATAACAATGCTTGAAATACTAAGCTTCTGCATGTTAAAAAAATTGTGAAGACTTAGTGTAGGTGAAGGTTGGACTACTTTGGTCAAGCACAAAGCAACCTCTTTGTTTTAAAACAAATCCTGTTGCTTTTAAGCATTGCAACTGAACAAAAAGGCAAGTTATTAGAAATATTTGAAGGAAGCAGTGGTAGCAGTTTTGTGAAGAGAGTGAATTACTTCAGTTCCCATCAGAAACTTATATGCATTTTACTAAAGACCTTAAAGACACGAAGTGTTGTGAAGTATTGAAGTATTAAAAAAGCCAGAACTTGGTGAGATTTCTGTGTTAGGGGAAGGTGTCAGACTTAATTGTTCTGATATCTCTAACACTGTTTTTTATTAACGTTTACATATTTTTCTAGAATATGCGTTTAAGGCCATAAACCAAGGTGGACTTACATCTGTCGCTGTTCGTGGGAAAGATTCTGCAGTAATTGTAACACAGAAGAAAGTACCTGTAAGTAGTTTGGTTTTGGGAGTGGGGGGGACAGACAGGAGAAAAAAGGTGTGGGGGATGAGACTTTGATATTATATTTATTAGCACTGACCTGTATTGCTGCTTGGATTGATTATCTTACTCTCATTCTGCTTATTACAAGTTCTAGCTCCATTTAGTGCTCAGTTGTATATTTCTTCACTAAGTACTGTAGTACTGGTTTTCTCTATAGTTGTGGGAGGGATGAAGCTAAAACACGAAGTTGGTCCTGCTGTACATTAGCATGCATACATTTCTCTGGCTTGTAAGGGCAGTAAGGTCCATAATCAGTTTCATGATTTCTTTAATTCCCACTCAAGATGACGTTGTACCAATAGTAAGTAAAACTATTTCATGAGTGTTTCAGCAGAGTGGTGGTGACAAAGTGGGAAAACCTTGTGTTTGAAGGACAGTATGCAATAATAGGTGTTGTGGTTTAAGCCCAGCCAGTAACTAAGTACCATGCAGCTGCTCATTCACTGTCATTCCCTCCCCAGCCCCCGGTGGGATGGGGATGAGAATTGGTAAAAAAATGTAAAAACTCATGGGTTGAGGTAAGAACAGTTTAATAATTGAAAAATGAAAGTAAAATATAATACAATAATAATAGAAAATAGAGAAAGGAATAAACCCCACCCCCTCCAGGGAAGATGCCCAGCATGTTCCCAGGCAGCAGTCAGCCTCTCCTGGCCAGCTCCCCCAGTTTCGTATACTGAGCATGATACTCTGTAGTAAGGAATATCCCTTTGGCTAGTTTGGGTCAGGTGTCCTGTCTCTGCTCTCTCCTGTCTTCTTGTGTCCCTCCTCACTGGCAGAGCACGAGACACTGAAAAGTCCTTGATCAGCGTAAGCACTGCTGAGCAACAACCAAAACATTGTTGTGTTATCAGCATTGTTCTCAGACTAAAGCCAAAATGCAGCACTGCACCAGCTACTAGGAAGAAAATTATCTCAGCTAAAATGAAGGTGCAAGCTTTCGTATTCTGTGCTTTCAAAGTTTTTTAGAGGGAAAATGACTTTGATGTTGGTCATGCTCTAGCTGTCATCCTTTTCCAGATACTGCAGTTTTACCTTCCCTAGTCTCTCATTTCTTCTTTTCATGCCTAGAGCAGTAAGTAGTGGTGAGCCTAAAATCCAATTTTTAGCTGTTATTTGATCCTTTTGGGGATTTCTGTTTTAGATACAGGAGTATACCAAGTCTGGTTTTGGGGGTTGGTTTGTTTAGGGTTTTTTTTTTTTACTCAACAGTGTTTTCTATTAGTTTATTTCTATTTCATCTTTAGGACAAGTTACTGGATTCTAACACAGTGACTCATTTATTCAGGATTACTGAAAACATTGGCTGTGTGATGACAGGAATGACAGGTATTTATGTCACTATCTTTTTTAAGTATCTGAAGCATGTAGTTTGCCAACTCTGCGCCATATAAAACAAATAAGTGCTCTAGGAGATTTGTTCCATTCAGTCTGGTTTTGAAAAACTTGTCTAGTTCTGATGTATGCATATAAAGGTGACTTAAAGTTGACCTTGGAATTTGCATTCTCAAGCGATGGTAGGAAGAATAAACGTGATATGTGTTCAGTGACATTAACATTGGTTCTTCCTGTCTAGCTGACAGCAGATCTCAGGTGCAGAGAGCTCGCTATGAGGCTGCTAACTGGAAGTACAAGTATGGCTATGACATCCCTGTGGATATGCTGTGTAAAAGGATTGCAGATATTTCTCAAGTCTATACGCAAAATGCTGAAATGAGGCCTCTTGGTTGCTGTAAGTATAGTGTATGAAATTAATCTTTTCTGGTTTTTGTCTAAGCTTGCAACGTAAAGTGTAAGAAATTCTCACCCATTTTTGAGTTGTGCAAGATACAGATGTAACTGAATAAGTAAGAGGGATGAACAGCCAAATGAGGGAGCAGTGTTGGAAATCTTGAATTGGAGCCATGATTTTGCCGTTGAGTCAGCATTTGAATTGGAGTAAATGATTTAGCATCTTTAAGATGTACAGTCCTGTTTCACCTTGGCTTCTGGGGCTGTGCTTTTGCAGATTTTCTGCATCTTAATCGTGCAGATTAAGGATTAAAATCTGCATAATTTTTGCTCTTAACCATGGCATATATAATGTAGAGAAGTGCTTAAAAATATTCCACATGCAAGCATTTCTGCATCAGTCTTGTGTAATAACAGCAGATGCAGCTTAAATTAAACAGATGCGTGCAGAGTTTTGTAGGTATTCCTGGTCATCTGTGTATTCTGATGTTCGGACTTGTTTTTTCTCTTACATTTTGGCTGTGGGCAAATTATAACTGTACTGTTAGACTGTCTGGGTTTCTTTTTGCTTGCTTGGTGGGTTTTGTTTTGGGTTTTTTTCTTTGGGGGGGGTGTTGGTTTGTTTGGGGTTTTTGTTTGGTTTTTTTTTTTTCCTCTTCTCTCCACTAAGTGGAATAGTTTCATAATTGGTGAATCACTTCTCGTTATCATAGTAGGCACCAGCACTTTTCACTACAGAAGTTAACAGTCATGGTTGCCCCACAGTTTCCATGATGGAGCAATTTTCCTATGTTTGTAATGTTCAGGAAAGATTGTTTCTTTCTTCCCTTGGCATTTCCCCATGCTTTCATACTACTGGAAAGTGATTTTTGGTGCTGGATTTTTTGTTTGGCTGGGGTTTTTTGTTTGTTTGGGTTTTTTTTTAATAAATGAATTAAAATAACTTTCCTTAAGGTTTTTTGAAAAGATGCTGGGAAATTGTTGTAGTAATAGCGACTCAGAAGCTTATCAGCTGTAACTACTAGTTAAAAGTTTCACAACTGTAAAGCAAAAATAATGTAAAACCTTGATCCTGTTCTGGGATTTTTTTGTTGTTTTGCTTTTGAGTTATTTTTAATATGCCTGTCGAGTCTATACAAATATAGAAGTGTGGGTGAACGTAGATACATTTCAGTGATGTGACCAGTTTGTCACATCCAACTTGAAGCACTTAATCAGATGATCTTTCAAGACTCAGTTCAATGTTCTGTTATTTCCACATTCCACAATTTTTCCAGATTTTTTTTTTATTATCTTTTCCCTTGGAGAGGAAAAGGGATGTAATACAGCACTTCTCAGGATTGCAGCAGAGAAATCTAAAGTTGATCTTTTAATGTTTCCCTTAGCTTCAATATATTTGTAGAGTTGCTTTCTGATGGAAGGCACCTGTTAATAGAACTGTTGTTAACACTTTTTAAAAGTGCCGTGTGGTAAGCGGGATGTGAACTATGGCTGGGTTAACTTTGTATTAGGGTTGAATTCTTTTTTTTCCTGACTGTGGTTCTCTACACACATGGCAAAACTGTTTCTATGTTTAATGAGGAGCCTTCTTTGGTAATGACAGAAGTCTAGTTTGCACTAAATGGAGTTGCATGACTGTTCAGAAGATGTTGGTAACAAATGGCAAATTGGAGATAAAGAGGAAATCACAGCTCTTGGTATGGGACTGGTTCCCAAAAATGTACTGCTGTGCATGCATGATTTTCACAGGAGGGGAGTATCTAGCCTGTGCTTCAGCTTAATGAAATTGGGGTAAGAAATAAATTAACAAATTTTCTTTTCAAGGTATGATTTTGATTGGTATTGATGAAGAACACGGCCCTCAGGTATACAAGTGTGATCCAGCAGGTTACTACTGTGGATTCAAGGCCACAGCTGCAGGAGTTAAACAGACAGAGTCAACCAGTTTCCTTGAAAAGAAAGTAAAGAAGAAATTTGATTGGACATATGAACAAACAGTAGAGGTAGGCCAGCAGAAGGAGTTAAAGATCTGTTAAAGTATTTTTAATGAACACGCTGTATGTAGGCTTTTGATGCAGAGGAATGCAGTTAGGCATTTCCTGTTTTCTTACAGTTCTGTATTGCTGCCAGAGCAAATACAGCTCCTCTAACCAGAGAATCCTTTGAAGGTATATTGCAAATGTTTGAAGGGTCATCAAATCTGTGGATGAAGCAGAATCTGTAATTGTAGCACTTCCACTGTAGCGGGTGTTTGGTTACTACAGTGCTTGCTTCTGGGGATGCCAGTGCAGTTTCCACTTAGTGGCACTTAAAACAGCCATTGTGTTAGAAAGCGTTTCAAACAGGAGGTGGTAGTGCTTGTCTGTCAGTTTAGTAAACATAACAGTTCTCACAGTAAGCATAGCAGCTGGTGTTCAGGGCCCCTTAAAAAGATGTATCCCACTTATAAAATAGGCCAATGAACTTAGTTTATAAGTCATCCTTAATTTTTCACTTACGCTATAGGGATGTGTCTAAACAGGCCTTTTTTTGTGGCATGCCTGCTTCCTCTGCTAGGCCTTGTTCTTCTCTCATAATCACAGCAGCTTTCCAGTATCTGAAGGGGGCCTATAGGGATGCTGGTGAGGGACTATTCATTGGGGACTAGTGACAGGACAAGGGGTAACGAATTAAAACTTAAACAGGGGAAGTTTAGACTGGATATAAGGAAGAAATTCTTTACTGTGAGGGTGGTGAGGTGCTGGAATGGGTTGCCCAGGGAGGTTGTGAATGCTCCATCCCTGGCAGTGTTTAAGGCCAGGTTGGATGAAGCCTTGGGTGATATGGTTTAGTGTGAGGTGTCCCTCTCCATGGCAGGGGGGTTGGAACTAAACGATCTTAAGATCCTTTCCAACCCTAACTAATCTATGATTCTGTGTTACGTTTCCTGCATCACAAGATGAGCAGTTGAAATGTCGAGTAACATCCTAACAACTGATGCCCCTGTAAGATTGCAAGTAAGATTGTAACTGCTTTGCAGATTTAGACCTTCAGCTAAATTACTTGTGAAATCTACATTGCTGTGAAAGTACCATTTAACCAGAAAGTTCTTCAGCATAAATTCGTAAGGTTTAAGTGTATATCTTAGTAAGTACTGATTTCCTTAGTATATGAATTCTTTGATCCTGAGGGGGTTAAATAATAATATCATACTGAAATTGAATGTATTTGCAATTACTTCAGAGAGCTTTTCTTATTCTGGCTAAATATTTTTCACATTAAATGTATTTTTCTATCACTGCTTGATTATATTGTGCATGCCTCTTGTTGAGAGGTAGATGAAACAGTCATTTTCTTGTTTTTAATTCATAAAACCTCCATGGTATGGTGCAAACATGTACTTGGTAATTAATCTGGCAGTCAAATCCTGGATGCACTTCTATACCTTTTGTTGTCTTTTTAAAAGTGCTGAGATTGTGAATGTAGATCAGACACTGTTACTCTAAAAGCTGGCAGTGGCACAGAGGAGCAAGTCTCGAGCAGAAACAAGAATCGTGTTTTTGTTGTGCTCTTTGCACACATGCTAACATGCTGCCTTTCTTTTTTTAACGCTTGTGGTGCAGTAGAGGTACTGCTCCAAGGGTAAGAACTCTGGGGTTTCTTAGTTTAGTGGGGTTTTTTTACAACTTAACAGTCTTCTGATAATACATCTTATATAGTCTTATAAGATTATGTCAGAATCAATATATTATCATACTGAAAATAAACTTTATCTTCTCTGGTGTTCTATACTTACTAACACTTTGCTGATCAGAATTAAATGGCAGCATGTCAAAATAACTGATTTGATAAGCATCTAGCCGTACAGCTGTTCTGTGAAACTTCTTTCTGTGCTCAATCATCATTTTAAGGATACATCTGTAGCATTATTATGACCCTACTGCCGGGTAAGTGTGAGCAAGGTTACAAAGAACACCTTTTAAACCAGTTGATGACTAGGGTGCAACAAAAATTAAGTTAAGCCATGATGAAATACAGCTTTTAAAAATGGCCAACATAATTTTAGTTACCAGAAGAAAAAGGCAAGATGGAAGCTACACAAGTGACATGTGCTTTGAGTAATTTTGGACTGTAATACTGATGTCTGTATTATTTGCCACTAATGAAACATGTTCTCTTTTTGGGACCTGGGCTTTTTAATCTTCTCATGACAAAGTTTGGGTTTTGTTGTGTGGGGGTTTTGTGCTATGAAAACAACATATCCCTTTGTTTTTTGTACACTGGACTTTTTAGGGAGAGGACTGGGGTGGGACTGTATTCTGTAACAAGGGGAAACTGAAACTTTTCAGCTAAGGTTTTGAGGTGGAGGGAAATAAAACTAGAAGGAAGAGTAGTTGTGAATGCTATGTCTGTTAAAAAAAAAAACAAAACCTTAGTGCTTTCTGCTTAATGATAGGGGTTTTTGTTGTCTTTCAGACAGCAATAACATGCCTGTCTACTGTACTATCCATTGATTTCAAACCTTCAGAAATAGAAGTTGGTGTAGTTACAGTGGAAAATCCTAAATTCAGGTAAGTGATCAGTGTTATAAAACTTGGTGTGTGTTTCTCTAGTTATGTGCAATTAGTTTGAACTTCTTTGTAATGATAAGTCAAGAAAAAAAAATGTCAGAAGTTGAAGGTTTTGTGGTTTTTTTCTCGTAACTCTTCAAAATATATAGGGGTATAAAACATTGTTAAAAAACACATAACACAAAACACATCTTTAAAATGTTTCACCTGGTTAAAGGATGTCAACAAAAGTGTTATCTTTTGTTTCTTAAAAGGATATTGCTTTATGTGATGATTAAAATGTAGTTACATCTGGTATAGGTGGGTTTTCATACTTTAAAGATTTCTCTTTGTATTAGTATATGAAGTCCACTTCCAGATCATAGTCAGGACAGCTAACACAATGAAGTGTGTTTTTATACTAGGGAAAATTTTGCAAGTCACTTAGGTTTTTTTTATCTTTTTCTGAATGGGATCTTTAAATTATTCTTGCTCATCTTGTAATTGCAGCAGTTTTTAACATCTCCAGTATATAGTTAACATATGAATTTGTATTCTTTGAAATGCTATATATATTTGAGAAGATTAAAAGATCCTGGGTTTAAAAATAACTGCAATGATATGAAACTGTCTTGAACTTCTACTTTCTGAGTACACTGCATTCCCACCTAGCATGAAAGCAAGACGCCTGCTATTTTCTCCCACCCCTGTTACTGCCTGATTCTGCAGTGCACTGTGTGTAACAAACTGGTCAGTCTGTTAAGACAGCACCTGGGAATCTTGCTGCTGAGGGCTATACCTCACATCAGATATAGTGTCCCTGATGGTCTTTGCACAACACAATGTATATCTGTGGAAGTATGCATGAAATGTGGGGCAATATGTTTTGGGGCTTGTTTGTTAATGCAAAAAGACCCTCTGGGTATGTGTTACCAGAAATTTAGGTAAGTCTGCCTTACTGCAGAAGAGTACAGTTTGGGGTTTTTATTATTATTATTATTATTATTATTTACATTTTAGTATATACTATTTTTAAAAAATTGAGAAGAGAGGGACAGCTAAGTAGGAAAGGAAGGTCCTCTGCTGCTTTAAGTTTAGCTACTTGGTAGGTGGGGACTGGAGAGAGGCTTCAAAGCTTTGGGTCTAATGTGTTTAAAGCTGACATGGTGATGACAGGTGGTTTTGCATTTGGTGTGTGTTGAGGACAACAGAATAGCATAGATATTTTTGGAAAAAGCATGCAAGGAGCTGCATTACCCCTTTTTATTGCTGCTGCTCAAGGGTCAAGTGCTAGCTTTCTGGCAACCTTCACTTACCATTCCGTGTCCTTTTCAGAAAGGATAGGTAACAAGTAGAGGGAGAAGGCTATGAAAACCTGTGTCCCCCTTGGAGTATCATACTAATTACCATAGCCATTCTTCTCACAAGGTCCCAGCTTGCAAATATATTAGTCATCAGAAACGAGGAATGTTGTTTTACCATTTCTTACCTCTTTGCTTTCTAGTGCCTTTGATTCTTCCTTTATTTTTCAGAAAGAATTGGAAAGTAGGCCTGTGGCCCTAACAGCGGGGCTTTAAAGGGCTGAAAGATGCATTGTGTATAACTTACTTGTGTAGGTACTAGGTTATAATGTTGAAGTTTAAGGTGAAGAATCATTTAAGCTATTTAAGATTTCATTTTGTTCTTTCAGGATCCTCACAGAAGCAGAGATTGATGGGCACCTTGTAGCTCTGGCAGAGAGAGACTAATTAGTATTCCCATTTCCATTGTCTGTGCTTCTGGCCTGGATATTTGGTGAAATAAAAACACTTATTAATGGCTTTAGATTATGGGTGGAAAGCCGTGTTCACTATATGATGTATTTTACTCTGTACAAATAAAACAGAGGTTTTTGAAATACTTAATGTCTCCTTTTAATGTAAATTTTTTAACTTTCAGTTCTATGATATTATCAAAATACTTCATGACTTTTAATGTTTTGGTTTTTTTCTTGCTTTTTAGTTGTATTCTAAGAGAAATTTTATACTCTGCGTGATATTTTTCATCTGAGCTATTTGGCTCCTGATGAAAAGTTTTATACTGGATTATGTGGTTTGTATGTCTTGAGATAATTCTTATATTTACATGTATTTTCTACTTGCCCTGATGCAGAAAGGCTTGTAACATTTCTGGTTTAACTGTGGGGAAATTAAGATGATCATTAATATTTGCTCAGGTTTGTATGAGGATATAGGACAAATGTTAAAGGAAAAAACTTGAGCTGCAATTCCCAGTGCATTCCTTTAAACTGGTTTATTTGGGGTGCAGGTAGTGAATTTAACAGACATCTGCTATTAAGAGCTTTGAAGCTAACATTTATTTAGGGAAATAGATTGTGTATGTAGTATCCTTTGGGATTTTGGCTGCCTGTCACCTACCTGGTTTTGAGGCATTGAGCAGCACTGAAAACAATGTTGGGGCTGGATGGGGCGATAGACAAAGTCCATTAACAAGAATGTGCCTGAGAAGCAACTCCCCTTGCGCCTTCGAAGTTCTGGGTTAGGAGGAAAGAGAGCACTGCCAAAATTAGAGTCAAGGTGAATAAAAATGCATTTTTGTTTTGCTGAAACTGAAGAGGTTTCAGTCTCAGCAGCTAAAAGGGATATGAAGTTATGAGGAAGGAGACACTGAGGAGAAAGGGAAGATTACTAGGCATTTTTAGCTGCTGGGAGTCATCTTGGAAGAACGCCAAGCTAATGCAACCTACCTCCTTACCTTCAGTTCTGTCATGCTAGTCCTATATTTGCTTTAATTACTTCAAAATTCTTGCTTTACAGTTAAAGCCCCTTGAATGTGTATTTTTCAAGTTCATTGTCGTAAAGGAGATGTAATTCTGTGTTTGGTGGCTTTAATAAAAGATAATGCTAACTTCATGTGATAAATGAGTTGAGGAGACTCAAATGTACTGTGAACTGTTGACTTTACAAAGCTTCCTGAATTTCCATTAGTGCCTCCAAATTTTAGCTTCCCTCATGTCAGATAGTGTAGTATAGGTGACTAGGTTAAGCCACCCTTGCTTCTGGTTTTGGGTTGGTTATCTGTGAATTCTGTGTGCTTTTGTGCAACAGTTGGTGTGACTAATGGCACATTTGGAAAAGTCTGTCTTTCCATCTGTCAGTGACAGCTTAGTTTCTGAAACTTCCTAGGACCTTTCTTCCTAATACTCATAACAACTTGAAATTTTAATAGATCTAAGTCATCACTTACTCTGCCGTAAAATATAATCCAATGATACTTTGTTCTCTATCAGCTTTAATTTAGTGTATGAAACGTCACTAATGACTTCTTGAACAACACAAGTGAAAAGGAAGATGACAGTCAGGGAGCTGTATGACTAGTGCACATTCGTATGGTATTTTAGTAGCTAAACAACTTACAATACCTTTAATACTAAATTCTGGAGCTTGCATGTCATTTGTATAACTTGGGTGGTGGTTCTGAGAGCAGTGGGTGTTTGTTCATACCTTACGTTTTTGCAATACAGAACATCATCTCTTGTGTTCAGAGGTGATGAAATAACCTGTCTACAATATATTACTTTGGTATGTTGCATCGTGTGTGAATAAGCAAAGTTAAAATTGCAGCAACTGAAATGCCATTTTTGCTAGTATATTGTCCTGTAGTGGAAATTCACAGTTCTCTTTTCATACTAATGATGGGGATTTTTCTTTTCCAGTCAGAGCTTTTTGTTATTTAAGATAAAGGCAGCTGTACAGATGCGGATACCTGACCTAATGGGAAAACCCCGTGTATTACACATACACATGGTCGCATTCCTCACACCCTGGAGCAGATAGCACCTGCAGTACAACTGTGTAGCAGCCATGACTGGTATTGAACTGTACCTGGTATCACCTGCTGTTCCAAACCTGGCACTGACAGAGAAACTAGAGTATGCATGATGTGATCCTCACACATCTGGTTTGGGTAGAGCTTGTCAAGAGTGATACCAGACTTGGGCTCACTCCGTGTATTCATGGTTTGTTTGCCAGTGCTGAAAACTGGTAGGTGCAGTTATGTTGTAAATGCACAAGTAATTAATCAGGAATAGGAGTAAGTCATTTTTGCATATAGACCCAGTTCAGTGTTATCCGTACTAAACTTGGACTGGCTCTGCACAGCTTTGTAACTGTGTACACATTATGTTCTCAGTGCTCTTTGAGGTGTAGAGTGTAAGGATGCAAATGCCACATACACGCTGTTAGCTTAGGTAAATCAGATGGATTATGTGCAAAGCATCTGTATTTCTTCTGAGCAGCCTTGCTCACTCCCTAAGGGGGTCCCAGAAGCAGTAACAGCAGTCTATTATAGACAGAAACAGCTTAATAGAGAATCTTAACATAAATTGTCTGTGGGTCAACAGGAGCTGTCTGTGTATTCATCCTGGGAACAAAAGATGTTAAGGTAGGCAGTAATGAACTGCTCCAGGATTTCCAGTACTTCTCAAGTGCAACATGTGCTTTGAATCGACTTCTTTTGAATTGACTTGTAATGCACAAGGGTAGACCCTGTCTTTTTTCACTGTAAAGCCTCCAGTGGTGACAGTCTGAGCAGCACAGAGAGGTAGATGGGGAGTTCAGGTGGAGTTGAGTATGTGTAGCTATATTACAGCAATTTTAATCACATTGAATAATATGCTGCATTTTTCTCTTCCTTCTCTGTCTTGTTTCTCATTGAGCCAATGTCCAGGTATTTTTGTTCAGTGCACATTGTGAGAAGTAAGATGAAAGAACTAGATTGTGAAAACAAAACAACTTTACCATTTTTTCCCTGACATAGATGCAAAACCCGCTGTTTTGAGTTCTTCCTAGCAGCATTGTTGGCTCATGAGATCAGGTTCTTTGAAGTGTTTCCATGACAGTATTCATGTTTTGTTCTGGGGTAATAATGATGGGGGCACTGCTTTTCATTCTGTAAACAGTGATTTTTTTATTATTATTTTTTTTGTTTTTTCAGATGGGAAGTTCTTAAATTGTCATAGCTTGTTCCAGCCAGTTCTTGCTAGTAACAGTTTGTTCTGTTCTCTTGTTTTGCCATCACCCAAACAATTTGGAAACAATGCAAGACATCCTGTAGTTCAGGATTTGTTGGAATGGTGAACTTAAACCTCTCGTGCCCAGACTAAACCAAGGAGCATCTTACACTTATGCAAAGCTGATGAAAATAGTGTCTGGATATTTTTTGTTTATCATGATTTTCACATAAAACAAAAACAAGCCCTCCAAAAAAAGAAGAAAAACAACCACCAAACCACCTTATCCTGTCCTTTATACTATGTCTGTACAGATAAACTTGCATTTCTTAAATGACTGATAAAACCCCCAACTATTAACAGTATTTACTACTGTTCACCAGGCTTTTTTGAGCACAATAACCTTTTCTCTAGGAGCAGTCTTACCTGTGTCACCATTTGCTATGAAAATTCTGTGCTACAGTGTTAGATATGTAAACTGTAATATACTTCATAGTAAACCTGCTAAATAAACAGACCCAGCAGATCACTGAGTCAATATCCAGCTAACTGCACCTGATAGAATTGAGTTATACACAAAGAAGTGTGCTTTTCCATTTTTTGGGTTAATGTTTTTCTCCTGGTCCTTTTTTTTAGAACCAGACAGCCCTAGCTAAGCTTTCCAGTGCAGCAGATGCACTACATGGCTTTGCTGTACATCTCATTGTGGCTTAGCTGATCCCTACATTGAACCCACGAGCCTGTGGAATGAAGTTTTCTAGCTAAGCTATAGCTTAAGCATGGTGTGCAGGACAGATTAGGGGACGCAAGCCAGGCTGTGATTTTTTTACCAGCAAATTGTATGTTTCTGTCCCAGAAACTGCCTCTTGTGACACCCACTGGCAAAGAGACTTGTGAACATAAGCTATTTAATCCTTTATGCGATTTCTTAGTTTAGAAAGCAACCCTCTCTCAAGTTAGAGAATAAAACTTTGTAGTTGTGGGCCGAACATGGCATGCGTGATCAGGACTAAGGATGCCATTTAGTGACATCTGATGTTGTTGTGATGTTTGCAGGTACGTCTGCTCTCCCTGTTTTGATACCAGCTATGTCCGCCCTCTTCCTGCAACCAGCACTGCTGCTCATTTACATTTGTAATGAGCTGTTCTGTTTACTGAATTGATGGAAAACACTGTTTTGTTTGGTTCAGTTCTCTGTTGGATTAGTGACCTGAATCAGCTCACTGCAGGCTGAAAGTGGCTGTAGTGCTGGTGTAAAGGAGGGGAAAGGGAAATGGGATTGTACTGCCTCTGGCACAGGCTGTGGTGGGAACCACAGCCAGCATCACCAAAGGAACTGAGTATCTGTAGCTCATTATCCCCTAGACTACTCTTTGAATTGAATCGATGTGATGACACCTAGTCCACTAAAGTGGCATTTGCCTGTGTCATCAGGTGACACAAGCCTACACTTGAGCAGCAGCAGGACTGCCCCCTTCTAGTCTGAAGAATGTGTCTCTGGGACAGTGCTGTTCCAGCATTTCCTCTCTTGACTCCTCCAGTTTTATACCCATTGTGTAGCTCAGCAGTTCACAGGGGAACCTGATTTGGAAATAGCTATGTTTAAAGAAAAAAAAAAATCCATCCAGAGAAGTATCATTTCCTCAGTTTGGATGCTCCAGTGCTTGTAGAAGGGAGAGGGTAAGATCTTGTGAAAGCAGGGAGGGCAGGACCCAGTTTAGTGCAGGCTGATGCTTTACCATCCTGTGGAGTGCAAAAAGCACACCTCTCAGTTTGGCTGTGCCACATACTGCGGGTTGCCACAGTTATGTCATGTTGGTGTTTTAAACTGTTACCTAGGAGAATAAACAGTTGCTCTCGGCCAACTTCACTCACCTGGCTAGCTCGCAGCACTCTCCTGCAATGAAAGTACAATCCTCCAGATGGTACTTCAGCCCACACTGCAGGTACATACTCATTCATAGCCATGCAACGTGTGTGAAGCTCTTCGTGTGTATGCACCTTTCAGCTCTGTGTAAAACGGGTGCTTGAAAGGGCCGGATTTAAGAGCTGTGGTTGCTACCTGGAATAGTTCTTGCTGGTGAAAGGCTCCTGCTCCATCCCTCTGGTCTTGCCAAATACTGTGGAGCTGCTGAGACAGGTTAGTTGTGCTGGCTAGTATGTTGTTGCCTGCTCTTCCATAATGTTCTGCCTCTGCTTTTCCTTTGGAAGGTCAGTTGAAAATAAATAAAGTAATAATCTTAAAGTGCACCGATGCTGAAAGAGACACGTTTAACACAACTTGAGTATTTGCAGTAACTGTAAGAAAATTTGGGCACTTGGTTTTGCACATCTGTTGACTTTTAGAGCTGGGAAAGAAATCAGTGTTGTCCTCAGTATGTAGGGTCATGTGAGGATAACTGGCCTAGAAAGGAAGCCAGTCGGTAGGCTGCTGTGCTCTTGGGAGCCTTGTGCTCTGGGCTGCGGGAGCGGGCTCAGAGCAGCCATTAAATACAATCGCAGCAGAACCTGCTTGTCTTGTTTCTGCTGGATCTGTGCTTCACGTTTCCATTAAAAATATCCTCGCGTCCTGCCGTCTTGCCAACGGTAGCAACAGGGTGGACACGCCTCCACCAGTCGTTAGCACTGCCTGCTAACCCCGCAGGCACTGTGGTTAGCTCACCCCAGGCTGCCCCTGGACTATGCCGCGGCTGGCTCTTGAGGAGCTCTCTGCCACTGTTAACAGATATACTGCCACCCTTCTTGCTTTCCCGTTCTTCATCATAAATTACAGTTATTCCAACCTTCTTTTAACATGTTCAGAGAGTTGTCTCATGCAAATTGACCAACTCCTATAACTGCGCTTGTTTTCAGGTGTTTTTAAAACTCTTACACCCAGCTCACGGGCATACTCTGATCTGAGAGAAGGGATCAGGCTTCTTTTTTGGAGACGAAAAAGATGAGAAGTTCTGATACAAGTAATTTATAAAAGAGCAGGATAAGGATAGTCTGGTATTTGTCACATCGGTACTTGTCCTAGTCCTGACCCCTCCGATCTCCATACACTTAGCAGTTAATTACTCCTCTACTAAACTATAAACAGGAGAAGCTTTCCAAGGCAAGTTTCCCCACCCCCAGCTGCTCCAAGGCCCACCCTGAAAGGAGCAGCGAGAACCTGGGCTTGTTTTTGTTGGTACCACACCTACAGCACTGAGCTCCACCCGGGAGGGAATTCCCACACTGGTAGGTAATTGCACTGCATCAATACTGCCAAGGCTCAGCAAGCCCAGGGCCCAACCTGGCTGCAGAGCTTGTAAATAAAGCACAAGTCCATGTGAGCATGCCTGGCCTTTTCAGAGTACTTCCTCCTCTGAAGATTATCTGTGCTAGTGCCTTTGAACATCCTGCAGCTGTGGCAAGCTGTATCTGGTCAGTGCAGAGAAAAAGCAAGGCCTTTGCAGCTGGGGTAGTGTGGGTTTGTTTATTTATTTGACGGTGAATAGCAGGGTTTGTGTGACAACACTAAAGTGGTCTTGTCTGTGCTTTTATTTCTTGTGGTCACAGAAACAGTGACATCTTTCCACTTAGGGGCTGTAGGTCAAACATGTGTTTCAAATACTGTGATGCAGACAATGGCTTCATAGCAAAATCCCTGCTGAGTTAGCTGTGCAGCCAAAGTGGGTGATTAAACCTGGGGTTTGGTCTCCTCAGCAAGTCTGTTGAAAAGGTCTGCTAGGACAAAATTAAAAGACAAGTTAGAGTCAGAGGGTGTGAGCGAGGAGGTGTTGCAGGCTGTGTGGAGATGATGCAAGTTATCTGTGCCCAGGCACGTACGCATCCCACCTTGCACTCCTCTCTGTGCCATGGAGCATGACACGCTGCACCACTCTGCAGGGATGTAGGACATGGGATGTGAGGGGAGTGTTTCCAGCAGCCCTACAGCATGGCGGGACACAGGAGGAGCTGGGGAGAGCTGGTGGGTGTGATGCTGGCTGCTGCGGGTGGATGGAGCTCGTGGGTCAGTCCCACCTTCATGATCAAGCCCAGCCCTGCCAGCAGTGTTTTGTAGTGTCAGCAGGTCAGTTATGTGCTTTGTGTGCACCTTACAGAGCCTGCAAGGTAGTTCTCGTGGGGTGGGGAAACTGCCACAGCTTCAGCCAGGATCTGAGGTACTGGCTCAGCAAGGAGAAGTAAAGGTACCAAAACCCCCTCCTGGTTCCCAAACTTGTGCTCCATTCAAAAGTACCATGTATAAAGACAGTGTTGCAGTTTGGGAACCCCCTGTCTTGCACAGTTTCCTTCCTCTTTTCTTCTTCCTAAAATGCAGTGGCTTTGTCATTACACAACCACACAGTGTCCTCTTAGCAACAAAAGGAGAGAGCATGCTACATCCCAGTCAGAGTGAGCACTGTGCAGCTCCATTCATAACAGTCTCTGCAGACCCGTCTCCCCAGAAGACCCTTCTGGTAGGAGGAGGAGGAGGAGGGAGGGATGCTCCTTTCATCCTCAGCCATTTTGACAGGAGAATAGACAGTGCCTCTAGGCACAGGCAGCTTCTAAAAACCACAAGCATTCTAATTTTCTTTTTTTCTTTTCCCCCCCCCCAATGTTCCTGATTTTAAGCAGATACGAAGCAAGGAAAACCAGACCCAGTGTGCAAACAGAGAAGAGGTGCTTTACAATCAGTAAACTTCAGTAGATCTATGCTTTTTCACAAAGAGGAAAATCCCTTCAAATCCCTCAAACCTGATTAGTCAGCTACATGATCTGGAGAATGAGGGGCTCTATGAACACTGCAAGCCTTGGTTTTCCTCCCCCTCCTATCAGCAGGGTGGGGACCAGGCATTACCGTGGGCTGTGTGACATAGTTCACCCCAGTCCAGTGCATTTGCTCCTCTTCTGGAGGTTAGGGATTATTTTCTGGCTGCTGAAGGGAAGCTAGTTTAGCCACAATGCCGATTACCTTCCTCTAGAAATCCCCCTGAGGAGATGCTGAGTAAGCCGAACCACGGATGCTGAGGCCAAAGCAATGCTTTCCTCCTAAAGCAGATGTTGGCACATATGACCAAGCAGATGAAAAATAAGAAAAAAGGACAAACAGCCAAACAAAAACACATGTTAAAAAAGGAAGGGAGGGAAAATGGGTGCAGGGAAATGTTCCATCACCATGTAGATCTCTTGCTATGTTCAGCTGCAAGGCAAAGCTGGCTGGAAGAATGGGAGGAATGTGCCGGGTTTTTTTTCATGTCAGGACTGCAGTGTGTCCATTCTGCAGCTCCTACGGGCTTGATTTTCATGCATTTTTGTCTACCTAAGCAATCTGCCTTTGGATGTGTGTGTTTCTACCCCAGTCCTGCAAGCTTGCTGGAAACATCCTCAAGTGTTTCCTCCCCCAGGCAAACGATCAGCAGGAATGGGGGAAACCCCAAGTGACACCTGGATTAGGGCAAGGTGTCACAGCTCATGGACCAAAACTTCTGCTTCTGCAGTGCTTCAGAGCAGCAGAGTGCTACAGGGAGTTAAATGGGACTAGAATGGGGAATACAATTAATTGTCACTGACCTTCAGATCAGCATGTGGCCCTCCACACTAGTGGAAATCAGGCCTCACAGTGTTTTTCACTTGAATTGCTATAAAAATGGTTTCTCCCCCACTTGCCTGGGGATACCTCAGTGCAGGAAGCCACAGGAGCATCCCCACTCTGGCCAGTGTCGTGGTCCCAGCTTGGACCTGAGGGCAGCCCAGGATACTGCCCACCTGTGTTAGAGAAGTGAGAAACGCTTACTAAGACCCATCAGGTGTGTGCCGTGTTTGCTTTGGTCTGGGTGATTCCCTGGAAAACCACAGTGCAGGCCAAGCAGGTAGCTTGGCGCCGGTGTTGGCACAGCTCCCCCACCACAGCTGTGGGATTCACAGCTGTAGCCTCTCCACCAACTCCTGCAACAACCAGGCACCCCTAAAGGAAGAAAAGAGTGTGAGGACAGAAAGGTCATCCCCCTGGCTGTTCCTAAACCCACCAGAAAGCTCTGCCTTCTGCCCAGCATGTCCCATCAGGGACTCTCCCTAGGGGGCATGAAAAAGCATCTTCCTTCCAAACCCAAGAACAGGATTTTGTCTTTGCAAGTTACCACAGGACACACTCTGCTTTCTGAGCAAATCATTGAGGGAAATAGCAACTGTGTGGCACACCCATTTGCACTGAAATCCAGTACGTGCAGCTAGAAATTGCATCAGTTTGATCCAGGGGTCATTTTGCTTACAGAATAGCAATTTCAGCCAGTGTCTTCATCTCCATCTCTCTGCCCTGATCTGCTTTGGTTTCCTGACAGTTGTCTTCCTGCATTGCTTAAAGTTTCTGCAAGTTTTTTATGTTTCTACCTCACCCCTGGCCCTCACTGAGTTTTCCTGGGTTCTCACAGATCTTGTGGGTAATGTCATATAGTTAACCATCCAAACCAGGGTTTGTCTGGCTGCCCCAAGCCAATTCTACACTAGCATCTGCTTATGTTCCTTCAAAGTGTGACCCTCTCCCACTTCAGGGTCTGGATCTTTCCTTTCACAGCTCTTCTGCAGCGCCCATGCTCAGTGCATCACATCATCAGTTACAGTGACTTCCAGGCAAATCTACCCTGTAGCTCTTTGCCTTCTAAGGAAATTGAAGAAGGAAGGGCACCACCAGCTCAGCTATGACATAAAGGATCCATGAAGCAAAAAAGAATGATCAACTCAAACACGTGCCTTACTAACTTAGCTGATCTGAGTTGAAGTGGTAAAACCCTCCTTGATGAGTGGCCGCAGGTCACAAGAGCTGAGTCACCAAGACACCTCTCTGTCAGCAGGTGATTTGGGAAATACCAGCTGTCCCCCAGAGGACCTGCACATGCGATGGCACGTGCTGCTCACACTGCAGGTGTTTGAAGGGATCAGATTTAACTGAGCATGTTAACAAGGCGACAGAGGGTGGCTGTCACACCATGGTTAACACAAGAAGCGAAGGGAGTCCTGCATAGAGATGCTTTGACTTTCAGCGCTGGTTTTGTTTATACAGCCTGGGTGTGGACAGGAACCCCACCAAAGCAAGTTTGCAAAAGGAACATTTCATTTGTGGAGGGAACCTGGAATTTCCCAAGGCAAGAGGAGTGGGTTCAACTGATTACATTTCCATTGAGCAGCTGGGACCCTTTCCAGTGCCCCACCTCAGCCTCCCCAGCCTCCTTGCAGGCTGAGAAGGGCTCCAGCACCTTTGGCTGACAGCCAGCCCTGGAGCTCAGCAGCCGTCTACCTGGTGCCAGGCCTGTTTTCAAGATGAGCCCTCATACGTGAGCAGAGGCAACACCCACGTACTGGGACAGCCTGCCATTCATCTCCTCTCCTCCCTGATGCACAGTGGCCCAGGGGGCTGTGGGGATGGAGGCTGACGCTACCAGCCACCATGGGGAAGCACTGGGAGCCAGAGAACTCTTCTCCTATTTTTCTCTATTTTCTTTGTTTCAATAAGGCAGTCACTTGGTGGTGCAGGTTGTCATTTTGCCTGTCAATTTCTTACAACAGCCCTGTCTCTCAGCACGACTGCCATCCATTTCCCTAGAGTCCTTCTGGCGTTGGCTGCTCCCTTGAGGGTAGTCCTTTCCTACCTCCAACCTGCTCCCTGCTCCCAAGCATCTGCAGGCAGTCCTGCCAGGCTCTTCTGATCTTTCCCATAATAAGCCTTCAGGGCCTTCTCTGTCTTTTTATGCAGAAAGTGCACAAACCTCACCTCTCTGCTCCTCTGGGCTCACACAAAGCCTCTTTGCCTGCTGCTAGGAAGGGATGCTGCTGCCCACCCACTCTGGAGGGGTTTCCTGCATGCATTGGGGCCACAAGCACTTTTCTTCCCCCAAACCCAGCTCTGGAAGAGATTTGCAGTCTCCCTGCTCGCACCTACCCCTCCCTCTGGAGGCTGCTCTCCCTCAGATGGCGGGTGGAGTAATCAGAGTGCAGTTCCCTGTGCTTCCTTCGGGCAAAATTACAGAGGTTCATTTAAGCTCGTCTAAGCCACCCTGGCTGGTTCTGTCAGGACCAAACTAGGGGAAAGCTCATGCAGCTCTCTCTGACAGCTGCAGTGTGTGTACTGCAGCGGCCACGCAGACAGGGACATCACCTCTTCCACCAGCAAAGCTGGGGCTTAAGCAAGCCTTCTCCTGGTGTTGTGCTTCTCCATGAGGAGCCCAACCATCAAACCAGCCTCCTCTCCTTCCCTACTGCCAGGGATTCAGGGTGGTGGCATAGGGTAAGGAGCAGAGTGTGAAAGATTAGGCTGCTCAGCTGGGAGGGAGGGAAGATCTAGAGTCCTTCCTCCCAGGAGGGTGTATACAATGTCCATCAAAGGGTCCTTGGATGAGCCATATGCCCAGGCAGACCCACAGCTGCTCAAGGGGCTTCCAGGCCAAGCAGAGAGAGGCCTCCAGTGAGTTGTACACATTGCAGGAGGTAGGGAGCTGCTGAGCACAGGCTTTCCAGATGGTGGGTTTGGATACAGACTTTCACAGCCTACCCACATCTTGATACAGGGTCATAGAGCTCTCCTGGGATCTGTGCCCAATTGTAGATATTCACTATGTTACTGGAGAACAAGTAGTTTTTCCTGAAGCTGGTGTGTAATAGCTGGTGTGTAAACACTTCTGTAGGCCCTACAGCAGCAGCTCCAGCTGGAATTGGATTATACTGTTCTTAATTCTCCTGCTGCTGGGTAGTTAAAATAGTCACCAACATGGGCAGAAGCATCTCCCTGCACAGGTCTGCACTACCAGTTGCCTAGGAGCCCAAGAAATGGTGAGGTTATACCACAGCGTTTCCAGCATTAGTCATAGCTGCAGACAACACACAAGACTGGAAAGACCTCTGGGTTGGTGATTGTGGTGGCCTCATTAAGTGTTGAACTCTGCCTGTTGCTCAATGAGCTGTTTTCTTCATGTAACCCAGTGTCTGTGACCCAGCTTGAAATAGCCTGCCTAGCAAATAAACTGCAGTGTGGTGAGCAGCATGAGCAGCTCCCTCAGTGGCTCCAGCATGTGTACAAGGGTGATCATCCCTGGCATAAATTATGGGTTTGCTCAACTCCAAGGATGAGGCCTGTGTTTTGCAGTGTATATATAAGAAAACATGAGCTCAGATTGCCCCAAGCACAGCTTTGATTCTCACACTGTCCTAGTGCTCAGCAAGTGCATGGAGCTACAGCAGCGCCTGCCAGAGAGACGTGCTGGGGCCAATGGGGAAGAGTGACCATGTGTCACCATGTCCTGGATGCTGAGGGTGTTGCAAAATCGCCTGCCGGGGGCTTCCCTGTTCATGTAACTCCTGGCACCACCTTCTTGCCGAGCTGGCTCTGGTGGCCAACAGAGGTTGCCAGCTCCTGTAGCAAAGCTTCTAGGAACGGACTTGTTTATCCCCTTCAAGCTGCTAATTCTAAGCAAACAAAACACAAGAGTGCAGGGAGCTGAGAAACCTACTTTGCATTGGAGCTCATGTCAGAAGACAGGTCTGGCCACTCCAGGCTGGCAACTGCAGGGAGGTAATGGGCCCAGAGAAAGTGGGAGAGCATTGGGATTGAAGCCGCAAAAGCAAATCCTGGAAGCTGCGTCTCCTTGTAGGTAGATCTGCATCCTGGTGGGAGCCTGAATCCAAGCACTGGCATTAAGATGTGGCTCTATGACTAAAGGCATCCTGCCTACAGCTGGAACAGTATTGATAGCCAGTGGTTTACAGAGGTGTTTTTATTTGGGTCATAGAAAGGTTTGGGGTGGGGGGATTCCCAGGTTTACATGTCATTTGAGTTTGGACGGCTGCAAGCTGGTGGCAACAGAAAAGCAAGTGTACTGTGATTAATGACGAGCTACTCCATGCACAGCCCTAGCTGCGGAATTGGTGGTAAATTTCTGCCCAAATCAGGGCTCAGACCAGCAAGGAACACTTACAGCCTGCCAGCACATTTGTGGGGCATATGGAAGAGGCCACCAGGGCAGTGCATAGCTCCATCCTTGAGAAGAGGTCTGCAGGGGAGGATTTCTCTGACCTTCTCTCTGGAAGAGATGCACTGAGCACAGACCAGTACCTGCAGCCTCCCCGTGCTCTCCCTTGGAAGTGTTTGTGCTGAAGCTGAGGATATTGGCAGCTGACACTGAGCAACCCCAGCAAAACAGCAGCTGTGACTGGTCACCTGAGTGTGCTTGGCAATCCTGGACTCCAGATTGCACTAGTGCAGCTGAAGTGCCCTGGCTGTACTGCACAGGCCGTTCCCTCTTCTGCTGGAGATCACTCGCATGCAACCTGCCAAGCTTACCGCAGGCATGGTAAGCTCAGCAGAGGCGCCTTTATTTTAGGCTAGGAAACCCCAAAAAGAAATAGGGCAACCCCTGCCTACCCAAGCAGCTTGCTGGGATTTCTCCTCAGCAGTACACTGGGGTTTTTCACAGCACACCATAACCCAGCTTTCAGTGAGTTACATGCTTTTTCCAGCCTGCTGCCAGGCCGGATCCCAGTCCCTGTGGGACAGCCTGCAGGGGCAGGCCCTGCAGCACGCCTGACTGCCAGGGCAGAGGCAAGGCCTGCAGCTCCCTTTGGCAGGCAGCCATGGCTGAGGCACTGCACTGCCTGCCCCAGAAGATCATAGCATTTAGCTGCACGGGAGCAGGCTGAAGGGGTGGAGGGAGTGTTCGTGTGGAGTTCAGCTCCTGGCTCTTCAGCTGAGTGTTACCTAAGCCTTGCTCAAAGCACGTCTGGATTCTTCTAGCAAGATATCTACTCCTCTCCAACCCATGGGGATTTGGGGTTACGCATTTTCCAGTGGAAAAGAAAGGAGGCAAAATATTCCAGCTGGTTTTCCCCTGCCCTCTTCTTCTATGCAGAGAGGGTTTCTGCTCCAGTATTACAGTGCTTTGGAGCAAGCCTTACTGGGCTGTCCTGCTGCAGGAAAGGGACAGCCTGCAGAGCCCTAAGCTATCCTGGGATGTGCTCCTTTCTGTGTGCCTCAGATCGGGGGACAAAAAGAGAGGCCATAGGGAGCTCTTTCCACAGCACAGCACTGTCATGACTTCTGATCCTGATTCACTTCCTTCTCTCTGCTGTACTGGCCAGCCTCATACTGGAGGTGCACCTCTGGCCTTGGTATTCGCCTTTTGTTTGTGTAGGCAGCTCCATGCCCCCTGTCCTGGGCACTGGATGTGCTCTGTGGACTCCAGAGAGCAGGGAGGTGTGTACAAGTGATGTCTTATGCCTTTCCAAGGAGCTGATCTTTTATCTCCCAGCATCACATCCCATTGTCCTTCTGTACACACAGAAAAGTCCTCTGGAAGGAGGAAAAGGCTTGGAAAATATCCTGCAATTCAGTGTGCCAGACGGTCCCAGAAAACAGCACTGTGTGGCTCTGCACTTGCTGAGGTGTGATAACCAAATCTCCAAGGAGCAGCTTGAAAGAGAGAAGGGCTTTTTCATTAGATACACCTGAAGTGCAAGGAAGGAGCATGCAGCACCTGAGATGGGAAAGAAACAGGAAGACCTGTCACTGCTTCGTGCATTTTACTCTCAGCAGTTGTCTTCTCTATGTCCCTTAAAAGAAATAAAAGGCAAGGATGATTCATGTACCATTCCCCAGCTCAGCTTTGAAGCAGTGTTGGTGTGACTAAGGTCCTCGCTGCATCATTTCTTTCTCCATCTGATGCTGAGAAGGTGGTAGCAGGGCAGGCTGTGATTAAGTGGAATTTCTCAATGTTAAAAGACATTTGAGAATGGTCCTGGTGATTAATAAGATGACTTGAGGGGCCCTAGGAAAATCTGATCCTATAGATTTCTTTATGAAGACCTCAAACCTTTTGAAAGTGCTGTGTGTGAAAGCTCAGAGAACAGCATTTGCATAGAGTGCCTCTGCCAGCAGGGCTGAGCAAAGGTGAAACTGGCTGTATGGAGCGGCCCCCACCCAGCAAGAAATCCTCCTGAATTTCCAAGTAGCTCTGCTTACGGGAGTCCACAGCCTTTTACCTTCCCTTATTGCACATCACGGATGGAAGTCTGCTCATTTAGTAGAATCTAAAGAATCCAAGGGAGGCCTGGTGCACAGGTGACAGCCCAAATCTTGGCTGACCTAACAGACATCAAAGTGAGTACATATGCAGCTGGAAGCACCAACTACTTTAACACTGTAGGTGCTGGTTTTACCAGTTCATATACTTTGTGGCTCCGCAGAGGAGGGGACTGGAGGCAGCTCTGCAAACACTTATTTAGAATAGTCCCTGCCCTCGGGAGCTTAGAACCCAGAGCTGGGCCAGGGATGCTGCTGGCCACAAGGCTGGCATGAGCTGTGACTCCATGTCCTACAGCAACATTTTGTGTTTGCTGGTTTGCAGCACCCGAAGGTGCATGTGAAGCCTGCCCGGGTGAGGAGCAGCAGAGCCACAGGGGCTGTCTGGGCTTTGCCCCAGTCACACACATGGTGAGCAGCAGAGGTAGAGCTGGCCCCAGCCTTTGCCAGGACATGCCACTGCTGTTACCAGAAGGTGCTTTAAAGAAGAGGTGATGTTTAACTTTCTTGTTGTACTAGGTACTGTTAAGGAGCAGGCTGAGCCCTCCTGTGCTGCAGCATAAACCACTTACTATCTGTACCTCAGTTTTCCCCATCAGGGACTTATGGCATTTGTACTACAAGTATTTTTGGCCAGGCTCACTGCTGTTATTGCAATTCCTAAATTAATTTGCTGGCTGTTTGCTAGCAAAAACATTTCCTTCCCTCTCCCTCATTCCTTTGGTATTGACCATCCTGGCTCCTCGTACAGAGGTTTTCTCCTGGGACATCTGCAGCCTCAGCTGGCAGATGCTGGAAGCACATAGCTCTCACAGAGGCCCCTCCTGGGGAATCTCAAACCCTGCCAGCAGCATATCTGATGTTACAGATGAGATCTGTGTGGTGCTGTGCAGGGGCAGATGGCCCAGCAGGTTACCAGTTAGCAAAAGGGAGATGCTCTGCATTTATGCAGTCACAAGTTCACTAGGTATATCATTACAGCTGTGCAAGAAATAATTTATCTGTCAGTAGGAGAGACACCAGTGCAGCTGCTGCACTACATCAGGGAAGAATCATCCTATCTGCAGCTTAATGCAGCTCATGCTGCATGCACACAGTTCAAATAATTTCCTCTTTCTTCTACATTTCTTGTAATGCCAAAAGCAGCCATGCGTGTTGAGCTCTTGCTGTTAAGAGTCTTCAGTACATATTTTAATCAAATCTGAGTAGGAGCCAAAAAAACCCAAGTGATGTTGATGGGTAAAGGGACTTATCTCCCAGCCAGGAAAGCAGTCAGTCATTGCAGCAAGATCCATGGCAGTCATAAGTTCAAACCACACAGCTCCCTTATCCTTGTGCTCAGGGACTGTAGAGTTGCCCAGGTTCCCTGCTGAAGCCTTGATGTCTTGCAGATATTTGCATTTACTATCACTGCCTCTTTTTCTCACCAGTGCTTCATAAAAAAAAATAAAATGAAATCCCATGCAAAGCAGCTCAGTCACTGTGCACCAGCTTGCTCTTTCCTTTCTGAAGAGCTCCTGGAGGCTCAGCTCAGAGATGGTAAGCGGGTTGAAGGTACATGGTACCTCTCTGCTTTAACCCTTTAAAGGGTGACATCTGCTGTGTTTACCCTCATTTTGAAGCTTGCTTTCTTCTCATTGTCATGACTGTTTACATCCGCTGTTGGTGATTTATGCCCTGAACTCTGGATTCCCATACGCTGACAGATTGGTGAGGTTAAGTGGGACCGTGCTCTGCATACTTCACTGATCTCACACATCTTGTTTTTGACTTCCTCCTGTGGTTTGCTGAAGCAGGTCCCTGACAGCTAACTGGATAGGGCTTGGGGTGCCAGGCACCAGTGTGCTGCAGGGCCGGGGACCACCTCCTTCTCCAACCACAGGCTCCACCAGGAGCACTTGCACCGGATGGTCACCCCTGGACAGGGTTAAGCTGCCACCAGGAGCAAACAGCAACCACTGTGTGTGTGTCACAGCACTGCTTTTCAGGCTAAGTGATGATGAAATGTGATAGAAAAGTCTGCCCTACCATGAGGGCACACTTGCATTTTGGTTCACTCTTAAAATCCCCTTTTGAGATGGGGCCCAGCAGTGCTGTACCCTCCTCACCTCTGTGGTGGGCCAGGGTCATATCCAGCCTGCGACAAAAGCTGTCTCTTTCCCTGCAGTGCCAGCAGGCAGACCTGTGGGAAGGGGCACTGAAGGACAGGATCACTTGTGTTGTGCCAGCCCTCTGCACAGCAGAGCATCTTCACCAGTGCAGCATGGTGGGAGGCTTGCCACCACCTAAAAGGAAGCTGCTCCCAGAGGATTTCTTTGCTATACACAGAGACAGGACTCAGACGCTCTGGCGATTGAAGATTAAGGTATTTCATGTGCTATTAAGCAAAATTATGAATAAGGCCACACAGAGCTGTCCTTATCTTACGCTTATAACGAACATGCACTTTTATTGACAGCATTCAAGAGCCCAGCTGTAAACTCATTGAAGTGGAATGGCTGCAGAGATAACATTTTTCCTATGATGATGTTGAGAAGCCATGTGCAGTGGTGTTTCATGATGAATATGCTTACAATGCAAGGGATTTGCCTCCAGGAAGAGGACACACCAAGCTGCATTTGCTTTATTGCTGAATGAAAGCATCTACATGGGAAACACCTAACACTCCCTGGGTCATGTGCATTGGCTTCATGCCTTGGGTTGAATCAGTCTCCAGACATGGTCTAAGTCATGGGCAAAATCTTCAGCAGCAGGACACTGGTTGGTGTCAGAATCACAGAATAGTTAGGGTTAGAAAGGACCTTAAGATCATCAAGTTTGAACCCCCCTGCCATGGGCAAGGACACCACACACACACTAAACCATGTCACCCAAGGCTCCATCCAACCTGGCCTTGAACACTGCCAGGGATGAAGCATTTACAACCTCCCTGGGCAACCTGTTCCAGTACCTCACCAGAAGCCGTACATTTGCCATGGATTGATTTGCAGCCTCAAAACTTTCAGCACAAAAATGCTTTCAAGATCAATTTTGAAAATATTACCTCCTGCCAGCTGAGTTTATGTGGTGTATTTAGAGAAGTCAAAAGATCAAGTCAATGGGTAAAGGGGACACAATATGTGTATGTGAGGAGAGTAGATGCTGGGATGGCGAGAGGCAGCTAAGCAGACCTAATGGAAGGCTGCTAGCTGTAAGGCTAAGTGAAGATGTGCCCCTACACGAGCATGAGGAGTTTAATAGCTATTATATAGATGGAAATTGCATGCAAATTTGGGGGTTGGCTTTTCAGAGATGACATGGTAAGCCCCAGGTCAAAGGTATGCCCAGTTCAGATGACTCAGAAGACTGGGAGAGGAAGTTCTGCTATGTCGCAACTGCAAAAGCCTAGGACTAGAATTTTTTTCAGGTGAGTGAGGAAACAAACACCCAAAGTTTCCAGTGAGTAAGAAAAAACAAAATAAATTCTTGTTTTCTGAGTCTACAGAAGTGGTCTCTTTCAGCTGGGAAGTTCTCAGTGAGATTTCTGTCATACTATTCTTTTTAAACAATACATAGTTTCTAGCTGAAACAAAGGAGAGCAAAACATATCCTTTGCAAAATGGAAGCAATTGGTTATTTTGAATTATTCTACTTGTCCTCAGATTTGAAGCAGAAAATTTGGAGATACTGGCACTCATTCTAAGGATGCTGTGGTCACACCTTCTGCACATGCAAGTCTTTGTGAGAAAAGTCTGGTCCTACTTGCAGCACAGAGCTGCCACATGCTCTATTGAGATGCTCTTCTCTAATTTTGTGTGCTGCATGGATGCAGCTTGGTCCTCTTGTCTTCTGCCCCTCAGCATGGCTGTTTTTAGGAAGAGGCTTCCCAGAGCATCGCACCTGGGAAGGCTTTGTCATGCTACCATGTGCCTGGAACTGCTGATGAAAGGAAGCTAACTGCCAAGTAACCTCCATGGTTTCCCTTTCTCACTTTACCCAGACTTCTCTGAAACAGGAAATGAAGATTTATCAGTTCCTTACTCCACAAGTCTCTCAGATGCAAAAGCGGCTTGCAGAGGGAAGTGAGTGATAGGATCACCCTGGGAATCAGCTGTACGGAGAAGGGAAACTGGCAGAAGGCAGTCCTAGCCAGAAGTCCTGGCCTTTCCTGGACCTGCTCACATCCCTTTCCCTGGGACAGAGCCAGAGGGGAAGATGCTGTGGGGCATTAAGCTTAAGCATTTCTGCGTGAAAAGTTGCTGCTGCTGGATGTGAAGGGGATGAGGCCACCCCTGCAATAGAGCTGGGGGAACTGCTGGGCCATGTCTACTACCAGTGGTATCTCACCCAGCTTTCACACCCCAGTGGCACTGCTGCTATTTTCCCCTCTGCCTTCTAGCCATTTCACACTCACTGGACATGCCCTTGTGCTGTTTGATCACCTGTTTAAACTGACAGCAGGCAAAGCCTGCCAGCCTCCTGCACCACTGCCAGTTAACCCCATTTCTACCTAATAATTTCAGTTTCCACAGGTCTGAGCTCTGTCCTGTCAGAGTGATTGTCAAGGCATTAGACATAACAGCCTGTGAGTTTTCCTTCATCTCAGTGGGGTAGTCTAGTTGTTTGGTACCATGCATATCAGCCTGCGGCTGCTGGCAATCAGGGCTGCAAAGATGGGAGCATGGAGAGTCTGGGGTGGATGGACAGATGGATGATGTTAGATGTTTTACTACAGCTCAGGAAACTTCATAGGCTGTTTGAGAGGAGATGGAGGTCAAGTGTGCTTGGGGTGAATGGATAGTCTTAATCCCCCTCCTTGGGAGGGTTTTGCCCAAGCAATGCTTGGCACAGCCTGAGATAAGGAGTCTCCATGCAGCCTGGGGGACGGCTTGCTTGTTTGCTTGCTGGGGCAAAATGAGTTGGAGAAGCTGCTGCCAGAAGTCAGATCTGAGTTTTTAGATGAAATCCAGAAATATCAGCCTTGATGCACTCTGGAATGGAAACCCATCCACTTAGGAAAATCTGAAAGAAGAAGGTGGTTTCATTTCTGTGTGCTGCACAGGTTGGGCAGCCACTCTTACTGACTGACAGCCCTTAGCACACATGCAGAGCTTTGACTGGGTCCTTTTCTCTTGCAGAGAACCACCACACAGTTCTCCCACACGGCATGAGGGAACACCACAGGCTCTCCTTTATCACCGGTCAGTCCTCCTCCAAGGGACTTCATCTGGCTTGACCCCTGGGCACTCCCCAGCACAAACAAGGAATGTTGCTGAAGCAGAGCAGCAATGCTTACAGAAATCTTCTGTAGGACCTTGGGAAATTCCCTCCTCCAAGCTACAGAAATCCAGGGCTAATAATTAACTGGGTTAATTGTCACACTGTAATTGCAGCTGTGTGCCCTTCACTCTGTGTGTGTGTGTGTGTTAAAAATACTTGTGTTTTAAGGCTCTTTCTTGCAACACTTTGCACACATTTGCTCTTGTTTTGCTTTCAGCTAGAGGGATGGAGAGCTTCCCTTGAAAGGTGGGTAGGAAAATGAATCTGAACTAGCTAAAACTAGGAATAGGAAAAGCATTTAAAATAAAAGGGTTCAGGCCTCTTCCTTCAGAGCAGGGAAGCCCCTGGGCTGGTGGTGGGCAGGAAGGAGGCTGCACTCACACTGCTGGAGAAGCAATGGGGCCTGGTGCCATAACATGCGGCTGCTGTAAAGGGGTAAAACTGCAGAAAGGAGTGAACGGGGAAAACCCCAGCTCTCTTCTGACAGAGACTGGAAAGTCCTGTTTGGAAAATTGGACAGGGAGACTGTTGTGGGAAAATCTGGACACTGGAGCAAGGGGAGGGAGGAAGGGCAGAAAAACCTCCAGGGTGTTCAGGGAGGTTTCAACCCCTCCAGACTTTGGCTTCTTACATTGTGCCCTGATAAATGTGTCAGCGTTTAAAGGGAGCCTTTTGGCCCTGATGCTAGTATTTCAGAGAGCTGCCTGAAGGATCGTAGAGGTGTGAGGTGCCAGAGCTGTGACAGGCTGGAGAGAGGGAGAGGCTGTTCAGTGGGGGTCCCAGCAGTGTATGCCACCCTGGCTGGTGCAAGGGAGCAGAACTTTCCTGCTCCCTCATCCCTTGAGATCCCACACAGCTCTCATTCTCCAGCAAAGCACAGGCACTGGGAGCACAGTAATGCTGGAAAAGCCCTTCCTGCACTCCCCTGAAGCGAGGGTGGTCTTTCTTCCAGGGAAAGGGTCCTCCCTGCCATCCCTGAACTCCGTTCTGCGATACTTTTTTCTAGAAACACCAGATGCTTAATTATTTCCACAGCTAAACTCCTGCAGAAAAATGATCTGTGCTGAGCCCCTGCCCAGCCCAGAATCCACCAACACTGAAGAGATTTCCATTAAGACAACTCACAGATTATACTTCTCCTCCTCAGAGATCACAGTCTTTCCTTAGGTTTTGTTGCTAGTTCCACCTCTTCCTTTCCTCACTCAACCATCTTGCTCATCCAAATACGAAATGTGGCTGTAAGGCAAAGGCAGCAGTAGTGGGCTGCTCTTCTGGGAATAGGTTAAGGGTCCTGGTAACCTCACTGCCTTCTGGTGCTTCAAGCCCTGCTGGGGCAGGCAGGTGGATGCTGCCCACCAGCTGGATGCCAGTCGCATGGTTGGTAAACACTGTCCATTGGCTCCTGTCTGGTCCTACATTTCTTCTTGGTGTGTAAAATGCTGAGTAATCAATAGGAAGCTCCTTTCTAATGTCAGAAGGCTGAAGGAGGAGGAGGAGAGCAGGATTTAAGGCATCCAAGTTAGAACTGTGGCCTCTCATGGTCTCCAAGCCCATCACCAGGCAGGCAGCTCCCCAGGGCCATCCACCCCATGTCTCTCTGCTGAGGGAGCTGAGATACCCACCTATGCATCAAGCAGCCCACACAGCCCAAGCTGCATGTGAGAAGCACACTGTACCATAACCCGAGAGCAGCAGAGCGAGCAGGTGGGCAGAGTGGTGAAAGGTCTTTGCTCATAACTGCAAAGGTCAGGCTGGTGCTGGAGCTAGTGGGAGGACACATCCTCCCCTTGCATGTCCCTAGGTGCAGGGCTGCCTTTTGCCCTTGCTTTTAACACTTCCCAAAGCTGCAGTGAATGGAAGAGAAGGGTTCACAATTTACTGGGGGAAAACCAGACCCTGGTCTCTGCTCTCTGCCATTGCTGACCTGGCAGCCTGCATTTTATCTATCAGTCACCACCATAAGGTTCTTGAGAAGTCCAGGGTTCATGCTGAGTGAGCTGAGTGGCAAGGACTGAAGGTGGCCCCTGGGTTATGCCTGGGATGAGGGAGCTCTGCAGGGAGCTGTAGCGCAAGGAGGAAGAGGAATGTGTGGGAAGAAATGGGTAGTTCAGCTCTTTGTGTGCAATATAAGGAAGTAGGGGAATATCCCCATGGGATTATCAAAGAGATTTACAAGAATGAGCAGCAGAGAAAGGCTGGAAACAGAAATGTAGCCTCATGTTGTGCGTTGTCATGATGGGTGAATGACTTCATGGTGAGCTGGTGTTGCAGAAGAAGAGGGAGGAAAGGTGCTCATCCTGGAAGGCAGAGAAGAGCAGGCAGAGGTGGACACAGGGGCAGTAAGAGCAGAGGACACATGCATGTCAGGAGCTGAGGAAAGGAAGGAGACTAATGGAGAGAAGTTGAAGGCAGGAAATTAAAACTGAACTTCAGAGGACCTTGATCTGCAGCAGCATGACTGCTCTTGGAGCTTGCTGAGCTACCCAGGGCAGCTGCCAAAGGTGCTGGGAGAGAATTTTGAACCCTATGCCAGCATAGGGAAACACTGGTAGTAGGACACGTGAGAGCAAGCTACTGTGCTCTGCTAATAGCAGCCATGGCAGCTGAATAGGGAAAAAGTGATGCTGGCAAAATAAACGCAAAAGGAGTTCTTTCTCCAAGTCCTGCAAATGGGACCATTCAACATATCTGCCAAAGTGTCATGAAGGCAGGTTATCACGAAAGCATGAAGGCAGGCTATCACCAAAACTACTCTCAGATCTTTCTGAAGACATAGGTGTGGAAAAGCCCAGAGACAGGGTGGACATGCAGCAGTTAAGGGCACATGTTTGAAACTGGGCGTGCGGGGGTCGCTGACAGTGGCTGATCTCGTTATGCCATCAATTGAACAGGCAAAACTCCCCACTGCATATCCCCATGTTAGCAATGCACAAATACACAACATGCCCCAACCTATTTTGCTAACAAACACATATACTCACATTCATCTCTGTCTGACTTGCTTTACCTATGGTTCCTCTACATACAACACTAGGTTACTTTTACATGACTGGCAGAGGCTAACAGTGGCATAACCAGCATGCAGTACCTGAGCAATGATTTGTTTAGCTGCAAAACTTCCTCGTACAATAGAGCGTTCGCTTAACTTAAGTCATTATAGCATCCTTGCAAGATTGTAACAGAACCTTCCTGAGATACTGTTTGTCCAAATGTTGCAATGGGCAGCAGGGAACCTGCTGCTGCCTCTGAAACTACTTGACCAACCTGGTACTAGTAATAACTGTTCTTTCCTCCCTCCCTCTAGCCTTCGAATAAAAAGAATTTGCTTTCAAATGGTATCTGTTTAAATATTTGCATAGTACGGCCAGCCATGTACGTGAGCACTTCCAGAACACTGATACCAATAGCAGGTGAATGCCTCTGCAAGGCCTCGGCAGGATTTCCAGCTTCTGTTTTGCAAAAGGGAAACTGAAGTGTAGCTTGTTAGAGGAACATTGCCTGGTTTATTTCCAGCAGTGGCAACACTGTGTTTAGTCAAGAGAGGTTGAAAATCACTAGGGATTCTTCGCAGCAGGTGGTAATCCCACCCACCCTCTGTTCCCAGTCTCAGCTCAGTTTTAATGGCCACTTGGAGGGCAGGGTGAATTCCCAAGAAGAAGAAGAAGAGTTTGGCAGATTCTCACCCAGCCCCACACCTGGAAAACTTTGCAGGTTTGCAATGCAGGCATGGCCCTGTGTGCCAGGAGGAAGTTCCAGTGCATACACCTGGGCTATGCTCATGCAATGAGAGTGCAAGGGAAATAAAAATGACTCAGGATGACAATTTTATATAATCCTTTCCACAATAGCCTTTGACTCCCATGCAAATTAGGAAGCACACAGCCCGCTGTGGTGCTCTTCCTCATACCAGAGACCCTTCCTTAGAGCAGGTCATGTGTCGGGAACACCTTGGGAGAGCAGAGCAGAAAAGGGAATGGGTGTCCCTGTGTAATTTGGAACTCTGGCCTTCTCCAGTGGCCTGAGCTGGGCTGGGTGCCAGTAGCACACAAGTCCTCTGGCCAACCCTCTTGGCAGAGCTCGGTCCTGTGTCAGCAGCTCTGCCGTGCCCCATCCCCATCCAGGGGGTTACAGCACAGAATGAATAGAGCACGGTCATCCTTTATGCAACCCATCATTTGCATAGTTACACAATGGGTTAAAATCTATGACTACAATTAGTCCTGTGCTGCCAACAGATAATCAGGTGCAGGTGATGATTTGAGCAAAGTGATTCCATCAGCTAGAATGCTGGAGGGAAACAAGCAGGAGTAACTGAAGTGGGTTAAAACCACATCCTCCACTGCTCTGCATTGGATGAGGAAGAGCTGTAACTCCTGCAGCAGGAAGAGGGAGGCCCCATGCCTGAATTTCAGGGCTGGAAGGCAGCAGCACGTGTTCTCGGGCGTGTGCTCCTCTTCCTGCGGAAATCCCCTTTGGAAAATCCTAATGTGTCCAAGTTCAAACCAGAGCTGGGCCAGGTGATAAACAAAGAGAGCAAGCAATGTTGCCAACTCCAGCCTCCACTGGCAAGTCCCAGCAGGAGCTGCTGAGTACTGAAGCTGGAACAAAAGGTGCCATGAAGGCAGGTAGATACTGCCACAAGCAGCCTCAGAGCCCCTCTGTAGCAGCGAGACCTGGTACTTGGGTGTCAGAGGGGGAACCCCAGCCCCACAGCCCACCTGCTGACACAGGCACAGGAAACGCTACCCACATCTTCCAAAATTAGCTGTAGCAGAAGGGCTGGGAGCTGCAGACTCTTGATGTCTTCCTGCCACTGAAACCACCTCAAACTCCTGAGCCTGTGACCCCATCGGTCTATAAGCTGTTGAATGTTTCTTAAAAAGCAAAGCAGGTGGATTCCCCAGGATCTCAGGACAATGAGATGAGCAATGAACCATTTCACAAACCAGGTACTGTAATCTGACTTTTTTTAATAAATACATATCTCACAGGTACCAAAATAATTATAAACAAACATGTACAGTATTTACACAATATACAATTGCTAAAAAGTGTAGCTATTACACACATGGTGTGAAACATACTGTTTCCAATGCCCACAGTTAACATTATTGCTACTTTTTCTAACAGCCAGGAGGCCACCAGTCCCCTGGCTTGACTCCTCTGCCTGGGACACGACACTGGGAGCAGCCGAGGTTGTTCAGTAAGGCCAGGCGGTGCCACCAGCCCGACACAAGTTAACACAAGGTCTCTGAGAAGATGGGGTGCTGGTACATGCCTGCCTTGTCATAAGAGGATACTCATGCCTTGTGGTACTTGATGCCACAGGAGAGATTGCTGATAGCAGGTTAGATGTGTAGTCAGCTACCTTCACAGGGTTGAGAACACTGGCTGTGTGGCTCTTTATCAGATGGTGTGCATAATCACAGATCCCTACTGGTGCTACACATTCCACTCCTGTATTTAAACACAGGCCAGAACCTGGAACCGTCCTGTCACAATTATGTGCTCCTTGCTGGGCAGTGTAGTATCCCTCTCCTGGTTCTTCCCTCTGCATTGTGACTTTCTTTTTAAACGAAAAGTCAGTTCTTTTTCTATACATATGGGCACAGTCACTTCTTTTCACAGAAGGTTCTGCTTTAAAACGTCAGCTGTCGTCCTCCAATAAGGCAGTCGTCATACATAAGCTGCAAGAAAAAAACAAAAGGCTGTTAATGCAAAACTCTGACTGGGAGTATGGTATCCACTCTGGGCTAACTGCCAAATTCTGCATGCCCTGACTTCAGCAGTGTGGAAAATTTCTGCACTCAAATTTGCCATTTAACAGCACTAAGAACGTTAGAAAAACAAATGCTAAGGAGAAGAAAACCATCCATTAGCTTGAATTTTATTTCACAGGTTCTGTAGGTATCAGCAAACAGAATGGTGTTGCATGAAGCAACATTCTCTCGGGTTATTTTTTACCTTTTATTCTTTTTCTATTTATAAGTTTGACAGTTGATAGTGCAATCTTACTTTATGGGCAATTTATACCCATCTGTTACATAGATAGCACCATGAGAAAACCTACAAAGGGCAGGATTCTCCCTTCTCCTGAAAAGGTGCAAATAGCTACTTACTTCATCCTCTGTTGATTCGGGCTCTGATTCACTGCTCTCCTCATCCTCACTTTCTGGCAACATCTGCAGGTCAACCATGGTCAGCTGCTTCAGCTGTTCCTGTATGCTGGAATTCTCTCTACCCCATGTGAGCTGATACGGGGAGTATCCCTGGTAGGTCACTTTGTTCACGTCCGCCCCATGTTTCACCAGAAGTGACACCAGGTCTGAATTCTGCAGGTCAACAGCCAAATGTAGTGCAGTTCTCCCATTGCATGGCTCCTGTGTAAAAATAACACAAGGTTTGGCATGTTAGGAAAACCAGAGTCTGTGACAGACCTGTTGATTCTAACAACTACACAACCCAGCTCAGTTAAATTCACTGTATACATTACATACCTGAGCATTCACATCTGCTCCCAAGGACAGCAAGTATTCAACAACAGCAAGGTATCCTTGAATAGATGCCAAATGGAGACATGTATGTCCTGCAAAACACAAATTAAGGGAAAATTTGAGTAAGTTTAACCTCATGTCCTAGCATTCAGTTAAAATCAAGATGATAGGACAGGATGATATCTAAGTTTGCGATTTATCCATGGCAAAAGAGTGTTTTCCATAAGAGCCTTCCAGCTTCCAGTAAGTATGAATAACAGGGTTGGATTTTGGAAAGATTTCTTGGAGGCTTCATTTCAGTGTTTGAGTGCAACTTATTGCAACCCAAGAAAACAGGAGCACTGCAGAATTACTTGCTAAAAATGCAAAATTCAAAGCCATCAGAGCCAATAATCAACAGTGAAGAGGCCTCTAAGTGACATTTTGAAGAAGTCAAGACACTGCTGTGTGCTTCTCAACTCTCAATCAGGTGTAACGATCCTCCTCTACCTCTCCAGAGGTCTTTGGGCTCTATGGAACACCAACCCCAACCTCAGCACAGCACCCTGACATAGATGTACAGCTGCATGCCCGTACCGTTGTAGTTGGTCGCCTGTAAGACAGCGAGGAGGTGGTGTGGCTGGCAGTACTGAGTGAGGACACTGACACTCCTGAGGGAGCCCTGCTGGCAGGCGATGTGCAGGGGGGTGTTTCCTCGGAAGTCCCTGATTTCCAGGTTGCATCCAGCCTTCAGAAGATGCTCGGCAATTTCAGGCTGGTCAGTGATCACTGCCAGGTGAAGAGGAGTCTGCAGGTGAAAGAGAAAAAGCAAACCTGTAAGCTACGCCACAAACCTGGCAGCAACATCTGGAGAGACCCCTCAACTGCTGGTGGTTTGTGCTGCCAGTTAAAATCACATCCCATGAACTCAGCTCTTTATGCTTCCCAACATATTGTAGAGTTGACCTTTAGTCTGGAAGTGATGAACTTAGGGCTCTCCGGATACCCAACAGTCAATCTATATGAAAGGTATCATTAACATCCCAGTAGAGGGATGCAACCCATTGCATCACATTTGAAAAATGTGGGTGTTAAGTGCCACTCTCGGGGTAGAAGTGTTGCAGTAACGTTGGCTGGAGCCAGCTGGGGACTTGCCTGAATGCAGGCTTTGATTCAAGCAGGCTATGATTTAATTGATTCCATTGATTAAAAAATAAAATAAAAGTGTGTGTGTGTGTGTGTGTGTGTGGCGGGGGGGGGGGGGGGGGGATGGTTTCCCATAGAGCCTTTGTCGGGTGGCAGGGGATCATCTGTATCTGGGGGCTGCGGAGGTGCAAGTACCTGGCTGAGGTTGTTCTGGAAGTTGAGGAAAGCACGGTCCCCGGCCGTCTGCCGGATCACCTCCAGGCTCAGGGCCTTTTCCTCGTGAATAATCGCCAAGTGGAGAAAACTGCAGGGGAGGAAATAATAAAACCTAAACATCCCACGTCAAACCCCTCAAACCCCACGTTAAACCCCACGTTAAACCCCCAGCGCCGAGGCGGGCCCAGCTCAGGGTCATGCGCGTGTGTCGCAAGCTGGGGGTTTCGGCGGCCGGGGCTTTCCGCGCTGCGGAGCCGCCTCTCCCTGGCGCCCCTCCAGGGACTTTCCGGCCTCCTCCTCCTCCCTTCCCTTCCCTCCCCACCGCCGCCCGGCCGGCGCCTCCCCGCCAGCAGCACATCCTGTCCCGTTCCCACCGTGCCATGTCCCCGCCACGTCCATGCTCATCGACCCCAGCTTCCCCGACCCCCACTTACGTGTCCCCGTCCTCCGTCAGCTGCTGTGCCCAGGCGGGCGGCTCGCGGGGCTGCAAGCGGATGTCTTCCAGCTCCTTCACCAGCTGCCCGTACTCCTCCTCCTTTAGGGAGCCCAAGCCGCTGTCGTGGCGATCGTCGAGCGGGAGCCCGCCCTGACGGTCTTTCTTTGGCTGCTCGTAGCCCTCCATAGCCGGCGGCTCGGCGACACGGCTAGCACTGATCATGGTGGCGGCTTGCTGCGAGTGAGCGGCGGCGGCGGCGGCGCTTCGCATATACACCCGGACAGGGGATTTCTGCAGGGGAGGAGCCGCCGAGGACGGGAATTTCCAGCCACTCAAAGCCTGACCGACGGGTCTGGTCCTGCTTGGTGCCGCTGGCAGGGAGGGCGGATCGGCTCGGCCCAGCCCCTCCCTCACCTCCCCAGTCGACCCCTTCCCTCCCCTCCACTGCCGCGGGAGGGGACTTGGCGTTCATCCACGTCAGGGGAAGTACTCGCCTCCCCGGCGTCCCCGTCGGTACTTCCCTGCTGCGTCCGGGGCAGCTGCCCCTTGCCGGCTTTCCCGGGGGGCTTTCCCTGCCCTGCCCGGTCGTGAGGCTCCCGGTGCCCCCTCCTCACTGGGGCTGCGGCTGTGCGCATTGCTGCGGGGCCTCTTGCTCGCTGCGGGGGTCCTTGCTCCCTGGGCCGCACCATGCTGGGCACTGCTGGCACCCTGCATCCCCCGCGAGTTTCCACCAGTTGCTGTTTGCTAAGAGGGGCTGTGGGATGTCTCAGGCCAGAGGGCCAGTGTGCAAGCATACAAAGCGGTGGAGATCGCACTCAGAGAAGCTCCACCACCCATGAGGTGCAGTGTCGTGCAACAGCTCTCCTCCACAGCCCTCATCTGCACAAGGGCAGATCCCTGGCCCTGGGAGGATCGTACTTGTGAGAGGGACTCCCTTAGGAGTCTGATGAGCAAGAACAGGCTTTGTAGCTAGCCCAAGGTAGCAAGGTCATGCAAGAAGTTCAGGGAACCAAAACTACCCAGGTCAATGCCGAGGCTGCAACTGCATCAGCATGCTGCAAGTCTGCTCTGCTGTTGCTTGGGGGTGCATGGCTTTTTAGAGAAATTCAGGTAATACTGAACGTTGCTGGTGTTACACTGTCACGAGACCTGCGAGGATCCAGGTGTTGCCTCATCGTTCAGAGGATTTCTTGTCTTTGCTACGGAAGTGTTAACTCTATTTCAGTACAGTGGGATCTGGAATGAACGAGAGAATTCTGAGCCACTCCTGTACATCCAGGTCTGGCACAGGGCTAAACAGGCCTCTTTCAAACAGGTATATTTCTATAATAGGCCAAACCTTTTAAAGAAAAAAATTACGTCTTCTGCCATTATCCTTACTTCTCTGGCAGTTGTTAATGATTCTTTGCTGTTGTGCCATCTGTGGGTAATGAAAACTGCAGGCTCCCACATGGATAAAAGGCATTGTCTGTGGGGCTGAAAGCCCTGTATTTTTCCCTGGTGAATTTCTGCTTCTACTTCTCAGATGCGGGGAATTCCCATGAAGAATTTTTCTTCTCTTGCAACTATTGCTGGCTTAGCTGAGTAAGTGTCTACGTTTTTTTTCTTGTTGTCATTTTCCCATGGGATGGCATCCCTTTGAACAAGAACTTAGGAGAAAATCCAAAGATGAAAGGGGGAGCCAGAGGAGATGGCAAACGCCTGACTTTCTGTGAGCAGATGTTCCTGATTTTCAGCCCAGCTGTGCCATTCCTGAGCTTTGTTTTGCTGTTCATCACTTGGCCTGGGACAACCCGATGGTGCTTTTGGGCAGGTTTCGAAAAAAGCCGTACAACTCTTTCTTTAATAGGTTAAGGGTTATGAAAGTTTTGTGAGCTTCTTGTAACAATTTCCCCTTTGTAATGTAAATTGGCAGGGGAAATTTAATTAACAAATGAATCTCCTCCTACCTGCTTCCCTGCAAAAACGGGAGGATGGGAGCTGGAAACCAAGCTCCTGGTCTGACTAGCAGGGGAATCAAGCCCAACCATGCTGCCTCCAGTTGGGGTTTTGCTAGAACCACACAGAAATTAAACTTCCTGTCCTCGCTGTGATGGCTGGAAACTGAGTTGAGCAAAGTGAGTTCTCTGCCTTTTCTATAAGTGACCTCCAGTTGCTCTCACAGGCAAGGACAGGGCTATTTTTAGCAAGCATTTGCCAGCAGAAACCTCTTTTTGGAGGCATGGGAGGTGCTTTTGTTTTGAGTGCATTTTAACCCAGTGATACTGCAGCCACTCGTAGGTGATGGAAAGGAGATGGAAAATGTTTTCTGGATGGAAAGTCACGAAAGGCCAGCCCACTTCCTGCCCCACAGAGATGCTGCCTCCCCACAGCTGCTCTTCAGCCTGGTCCCATGCATCAAGGGGGCATCCAGACATGGGCCAACAGCCCTGGGTATCAGGCAACCAAAAACATGGATAGAGAAGGGATTCAGCTCTACACCTTGATCCACACGTAAAGTATCAGTCAGCATGGATGCAGTGGTGGATGGAACCTTTGTTAACATTAAAACAAATAAAGCTGATGTCTTACCTGTAACTCCTCACAGCTCACGAGTTTGTTGTAAAATGTTTGCCTAAAGTGATGCATATAGAAATTGGTATAAACAAAGGTTTTGCAGCAGTGATAAGGTCATCGAGGCTGCTTTTGTGCTACTGAGGTGCTGTCCTTTTTTTTTTTTTTTTTTTTTTTTTTTTTAATTAACACATTCTAGCAGTTCTGTACAGTTTTCTACCTGGTCCACAAGAGAAAAAGAATAGGAAAAAACAAGCTCAACTTTTGGATAAATGTGTTTTGGCTGTAGGGTGGAGCTTGTCACAACTCTTGATTTCCTACATAGCCTCTCACCCACTTGTTGCAGTTATGGGCAGCTTAGATATGGCTCAGGGGATGGAGGATAGGGGGGACAGTGGTTAGCCCTGCCAAAACAGGATCACAGCTTTATGAACACTGCACTCATCTATGCCAAACTTAACCCTCATTTTTTCTGTGTATTCTGGTTTAATACCTCTGCTATGTCTCAGTAATTTCACAGGAGTGTTTTTTATGCTTATCAGCTTGAGAGAAGATTAAAGTTCTCTGCACTTTTTAATTGGGGATTATGTTAGCAGTCTCCACTGCCTGGTCCAGCAGGCTGTTGAAGACCAAGGGACTACCTATTCACTATAACAGTGTAAAAAGCTGTAACCGCAAGAGGTAGTTTTGCACCTGATACCTAAGGGGTAGATTTTGCAAAAGCCTCCTCCACTCTGGGTGCCCCAGGCACTCAATTGTCAGGGCTGTGGGGCTGTAGCAGGAGATGTTTGTTCTTGTTCTACCTGCAGAAAGCAGCTGGCCAGGTGCTGAGAAGCTGCCTTGCGTGCCTGAATGCTGAAAAGGGGCAGTAGGGTTTTAATCAGTCTTGAAAGTACATGAAGGATTCTCGTGCTGCTTCCTCCAGCAAACACATTAAACTGTAATTTTCTGATTGCCACACTAATCATGAGAGCCATCTAGTGCTGTCGCTGTGGTGCTGTTGATTTACCAGAGTTGGTCCCTCAACTTCATCCTTTTGTGACTGCTGCTGCAGATACCTATTAACTGTTTCCTGTCATTTAATCCTGAGGACTATGCATGGCTCACAGCAAATGTAGCAGGAAAGATAGTTCACAACATCCAGCAGGATCTTGGCCCAGGCTGTTAAAACCGAAAGCAAATCTGCTGTCTGCATGTGTATATACATATGCAGATTCCCCTTTGGAATAGGACTCCAGTTCGTTGCTCCAAGCCTACGTACTTTGCTGGTGTGGTGGAAGCCAGGGAACACTTAACACTGTCATTCCAGTAACATTTTGCAATTAAAATCCACATATCTCAGGCTCCCATTTGCAGCTGCTGTAGAGATAAGAAACAGGCAGCTCTGAACAATTAGTCCAGTGGTAAACAAGGAAAACGTGTTTCCCTCCTGCTCTCTAATAATACCATGGCTGTTACTAATTTGAAAGCTTTGAAAAAAATGACTAAATGAGAAATATCCCTACCTCCTCAGACTTTTTCATTGGAGACTGTTATGGGATAGTCAGACACTCCAAATAGCAGTGTGGTAGATGCAGTTGGAAACATTTCTTCACCTTACTGGAGCTAATATAGTATCCAAGCAAACAGTCTGAGGAGTAATTTTGGCATTTAAAACCAAGGTCCAAATTAGGTCATTTAAGATCCTACCCATGTCCACGGATACAGAAACAGAATTAACTAGGGTGTCAGGCTAGAGTCTAATGGGCTTACATTTCTGGCTGGCTACATTAGTCTCTGTTTTTACTTTTAGACTGCAGCTTATTTTTGGCATCTCTTAAACTGGTGTATTGTGTCCCTGGAAGATCTACATTTCTCTGCTTGAAGGGTGGGCTGTTTATATATCCTTGCATTTCTGGGGATCCTTAGGGATGAGATGTACTATACCAGCTTAAACTGCTTTTATTGTTATGCCTTAGGAGTAAATACAGATCAAGTAATTTGAAATCGGTTCCCACTTGGAAGGTTTTCTCTGGTGTCATTCTCATGTGGAAGTTTTGTTAAAGCATGCTACTTGCAAAGCTTTAAGCTGATGCTCACTGCCTGATGCAGCAAAGCTTGCTGCCACATGTGTTTCATGTAAGAAAGAAGAGACCTGGGCTGGGGGCAAAAAGAAGCAAAGTCACTTTTCCTGAGCTTATACAACTTTCCTTTCAGCAATAAGAATAACACTGGTCCACATCAGTATAGCCCCTCTGCGGCTGCAGGCAGAATGGAAGCACCTGATGAAGAAAACATGAACTGGGAACATGCTAGTAATTAACAAAGGGACTTTCCCACTCTGGGCAGCTGTGACATTTAGGAATGTTATAGCCTCCAGTTCTTCCCAGGAAGTAGGAATCTTGCAAAGGTGGAGAGAGTGGCATGGTGGGACAGTGCAAAAAACTGACCGGGTGAGACTGAGGGAGGGAGAGCTCTGCCTGGCAGAGGGTGAGCGTGGGCAGCCAGCAGAGCCGTGCCAAAGAGGGGAAGCTGCTTTCCTCTTGGATTATGTATCCAGAAGGTCAAAACTGGATCTGGATACAATTTTCCTGTGATGCTCGGTGATATTTTGAGCAAATGAAAGACCTGAACTGAGTTATGCTGGGCTGCTTGAGCAGGAGGCTGCATACAGGTAGAGCGAGCCATCTGTCTCAGCAGTTTGCTCCAAGCCCCCTTGTGCTCCAGTCCTTGTGCCTAAAGCTGGTGGGTGCAAATCATCCTGGATAAACATAAAGAAGCCAGTATGCTGTTTCTGTGAGCAACAGAGCCTGCTGCAGCAGACAGGCACAAGGCAAGCCTTAATTAGAAGCTGAACTGTGTGTGGGCCCAGGGATTTCCCTGGGGACGGATGTGGCAAATACAAGGGCTAATGCAGTGAGTGCTATAGCTGTGTGTCTGCGCTAGCAGGGGAGCTGCCAGAGAAGGAAGCAGGAAATACTAGACAATACTAACAGCTTAACTCTGAGAGAAAAAAAAAGCCAACAAACAACAGAAGATGAATTTTGGGCTGGGTGCTTCCTGAAAAAGCCCTGGGACTGCCAGCAGAGGGACTGTCTCAAGGTGAATTCCTCCTGTGCACACCCCCTTTGGAGGAGGGCAGGCTCTCTGCTCCATCTCCTAGCAAAAGTCCTTCGGAACCCTGAAGCCCAGCAGACCACATGGCTCTAGAGGGGGTAATCCCAATCTGCCACCCACAAATTGCCTGAGGCTGGCAGCAGGTGTCGGCAGCAGCTGCTGTTGAGGTAGTGCTAAGGGGCACTTGACTTCAAGTATGTCAGAATGCCCATCTGGGGCTTTGCTTGGGAAGTTCCTTGGGTTTTAACCTAATTTTTTTTCTCAGGCAGTTGTGAGCAGTGCTCAGAGCTGGAGCATTGGCTGTGCCAGCACATAGTGTGTACATCCTTGTCAAGGACTGGATGTGCTTATGGTTCTGGTCCACCCCATCCTTCTACCTATGCAAATGGTTGTTGCTGAGAGTGGGGCTGCAGGACCTGGAGTAGCTCAGTTACTCTCCACAGGAGAGCACACTGGAAGAAGAACACCAAAGGACAGCATTTATAGAGGCGCTAGGTGAGCTCTGATTTACAGACTGAGAGTCAGGCTCAGGGGGGGTTAAATGCGGATTTTTCCAAACTTATGGAGTCATAGAATGGTTTGGGTTGGAAGGGACCTTATAGATCATCTAGTTCAAATCTTCCTGTCATGGGCAGGGACAATAGACCAAGTTGCTAAAAGCCCCATCCAACCTTGAACACTTCCAGGCATGGGATATCCACAGCTTCTTTGGGTAACCTGCTCCAGTGCCTCACCACCCTCACAGTGAAGAATTGTTTCCTAATGTCTAATCTTAAAGCCATTCCCCCTTGTCCTACCACTACATGCCCTTGTAAAAAGTCCAGATTTACTGTAGGCTCCCTTTAGGTCCTTGAAGGCTAATCTCTCTCTGAGCATTCTTTTGTCTAGGCTGAACAACCCCAGCTCTCTCAGTCTTGTTTTCATAAGAGAGATGCTTCAACCCTCTGACCATCTTCATGGCCCTTCTCTGGACTTGTTCAAGCAAGTCCACATCCTTCTTATGCTGGGGGCCCCAGAACTGGCCGCAGTACTCCAGGTGGGGTCTCATGAGAGCAGAGTAGAGGGTGAGAGTGGAGCAAAGGGAGAAGAGTGGAGTAGAGGGAGAACTCCCAATATGCCATGCCCTGCACTTTCAGGTTCTCTAGATCAGGTTATAATAAAATCTTGATTTCCTCATACAGCTCTTGCGCCATTATATTCCTGTTTGTTTTCATGCAGCCAACTGCTTACTCTGAGCATGACCTCTACTGTGGCAAGTGATGGCTAGTGGTGAGTTCAGGGCCACCAGCACTTGTGGGAGCCAGGGGATGAGCAGTGCCACACTATGGGGCTGTTTCACCTCTGCCACTCAGGCTGGTGGTTGGAGGCTGGCCATTCCTGAACTGCATGTAGGAAAGAGGAACTGGAAGCAGCAGTGTGTCTTTCAGAGGTGACAGTGGCAGTGATTCATTACTGGAGCCACACTGGAGAGGAGCGGAGCAGATGGAGATGGCATACAGATTTTCCAGCCTGGATGGAGTCTAAATTTATCTCTCTCCAAGGCTACATCCGTTCCTGGGATGATTTCCTGTTTAGCATATGCCTTGTAGGGCTCTGATTTCTTCCAATTTCATGGGCGTTGTTTCCTAACTTACAGCTCTGGTGTTTCCCAGGCAGAAATTACCTGTCTAGGATAAGCTCCTGCCTTTCTAGGATAGACAGTTTGTACAGTTCTGTGAACTCCCTGTGCTGTACGTGTGCCGTGGTGATGTCTGGAGGGCCTACACATGGCATAGTCCCAAGGGCATACAGTGCTAGACTTCCTAGATATCCAGGAATCCTGGACAAATGGGGCAAAGGTAATTTTCAAGTTCTTTGCAGATTGACTCTCTGAGCAGGGAAAATATAACTTGCTTGGGAAAACCCTGACCTCTGTTGACACAGACTTAGTGCCACGGGTTTGGTTTTATGCTGGAGACAAAAAGATTTGTGGAGGCTCTGAAACCCATTTGTGGGAAAGCCAGTGAGGGAAGTGAGATAGGAGGCGGTGATTATCCCCAGAGCACTGCAGAGAAGCCATGTTGGTTCCACATTTAAACAAGTGTTTGATGGTCATACTTTTTATTTTTTCTTCTGCCTTCATCCACAGACCCAGACCCTTTTACTGGCTTCATCCTCTGCCTCCCAAAGCAATGTCTCACCCTCTACGTGTATACAAGAACATCCTGTCACAGAATCATAGAATAGTTAGGGTTGGAAAGATCATCTAGTTCCAACCCCCTGCCATGGGCAGGGACACCTCACACTAAACCATATCACCCAAGGCTTCATCCAACCTGGCCTTGAACACCACCAGGGATAGAGCATTCACAACTTCCCTGGGCAACCCATTCCAGTGCCTCACCACCCTCACAGTAAAAAACTTCTTCCTTATATGCAATCTAAACTTCCCCTGTTTATGTTTTAACCCATTACCCCTTGTCCTGTCACTACGGTCTCTAATGAGGAGTCCCTCCCCAGCATCCATATAGGTCCTTTTCAGATACTGGAAGGCCGCTATGAGGTCTCCACGCAGCCTTCTCTTCTTCAGGCTGAACAGCCCCAACTCTCTCAGCCTGTCTTCATACAGGAGGTGCTCCAGTCCCCTGATCATCCTCGTGGCCCTCCTCTGGACTTGTTCCAACAGTTCCATGTCCTTTTTATGTTGAGGACACCAGAACTGCACCTCATACCTTGTGGAAGCTGTTGATCACAGGGAAGCAGGCTTGGGTACACTCTTGCTGCTGAAACAGATGTCTGCTCATTTGGGCTTTTCCAGACAGCTCCAGGTGGGAAAACTAACATCAGCTCTGAGCTCTCTACATTGGCATGATGCTGCACAGGCAGAACCTTACCTGTGTCCCTCTGCATGTGGTGAGGGACACCTATGGTGAGATGCCAACAAGCCCTCCTGTGTAGGCAGGCACCACTACGGGGCTGAGGCTCAGCCTGAATTTGGGACAGTGGTGCAGTGAGGCTGAGCCCCTCTGTGGAGGAGAGGGCAGGAGGGCAGCATAAGGGGTGTCTTTGCTCATGGAGGTGAGTGTGGGGTGTGCTTAGGAGGGTGGAGGAGGAAATATCTCAGCTTATGCAGGCTGTTGCACTGGTTCCTGCTCAGGTGGCGCCCACTCAAGCAGAGTTTGGAAAACCCCCACTTCATCTCAGTTTAGCTCACTTTTTCTTAACCCTGTTGAGGTAGTCTGCTGTGAGACATCATCCCACATGTGATCAGGCATGCATGGGAGGAGGCAGGAACAGTTCCCAAATGGTTCCATTCCTAAGGACCAGCCAGAGGGACCTGAATGCACTGAAAGATGGAGCTGCTGGGAGGTGGATTGGGCAGATAAAAGCCTATCTTTGGGATCCCAGCTACACACTGGTTTCAGCTGCATCATCAAAGTGAGTCATTCAATAAAAACAATTAGCTGAAGAAATATCACTGAACACTAATAATTATCCAAATGTCCAGCATTGACCATTTCAATGACTAAATCCACACAATCCTGTTAGTGAATGCTAATTCAAATCTAATAACCTTCTGGTTTATTTGATTATATATAAAGAATTCACCTGCAGCACTGTGACAGGATGGTGCTAGAGAGCAGCAGGGTGCTTGGGCACCTGCCTGCACTGTGGTCTCTGTGCATGTGTTGTCCCTGGACTGCCAACAGCACACAGTGTCCACAAGTCAGGCTGGGGAGCAGGAGGAGAGCAGTGAGATGATGTCTAAGGGCCCTTCAGCTGGGCCAGGAGCAGCTTTCATGGGCTTCAGAGGGACTTGTGCCCGTGCAGAAATGTAGAGTGGCCTCCTGGGAGAGGCTGTGTTCTCCTTTCTGCCTACTTGCCTAGGGGCTCTCATGGGAGTCTGAATCTCCCCACTGGACAGCTGGGCAAAATCACACAAACACCAGAAATCCAGATAATCTGCCTGAGAATAAAGGCATGTGGAGAGAACTCATGCTTAAAAAAGAGGATTACGACTTCAGTCAAGAACAAATCACACTTTGTAACTTATGCTGGAAATGGAACTTCTGGTGCAGGCTTTCTCTCTTTCCTCATGTCCTTGCCACTGTGGTACCTAGGCTCTGGAGGCACACAGGTTTTCCATTAAGTGTTTCATGCTCTGGATGGGCTGTGATACATGGTCATTTTATTATGAATGGACATAGTTTTGTTGCATCTGAACATTGGCATCACACTTGCCACTGCAGTATGTGGATGTCTAGAATAGTGGACATTATATGTCAAATGGGATTCAGGTTGGTGCTGGAATTGCCTTCAGTCTTCCTGCAAAGGTGCAGTGAGCTCCTCCATCCTTAGTGTCAACAGAGCCGCTCTTCTTAGCTGTTGTCTGTGGGTGTTCTGAAAAGGTGAGTTCAGGAAACCTTGTTCTTTATCAGTATTTCAAGAAAGGAGTCAGCAAAGGTATCAAGAGGGCAGCCTGCCCTGAGAATGGATGTCTGCTATGGTATTTGCACATGTCTGTAGAAATCATCATGTTTTGCTCTCCTCGTGCTCTGCAGAGGCAGGAAGGAGTGAGCGTCTGGCATAAGGACTTGGTGACGCACTTCTGCAACACGGGGTGCCAGGGATGGCGAAAACCGGCGCCTCTGAGGTCAGTGGCCATCAGTCTGTGCTCACATCTCTTGTGGCAGTGCCCTATCCATTGAACCGCATTGTTCCCTTCAGATGGAAAACAGTGCAGGCATCAAGGTGATTTTCTCCCACCGTCTGTTCTCACTATGACATTGCAGGGTTTTCTAAATGGGGTTAATACACAGTGAATCCCCACAATGTGTTGCAGCAGGTCTGGCTTGGTCCCACTTGCACTCAGCATCCACAGCAGGATCAGCAGCTGGGAACATTCGTCATCAGGTGGGAGAGCTTGTCCATGCTGTTGGTTGCACATGGGAGCAGCACTTGTACTGCAAGGACAGGGCTTCTCTGTCTGTCTGCTAATATTAACATTCATTTGCTCTCTGAGCCAGGCTGGCTTTATTTGGTTTTTAGGTCATTCTGTGTAACATAATAATATTGGAGTAAAATTCTTCTACCTAATCAAATGAAACTTCATGTAGTTAGTTTGTCATTAGCATTTACTAATGAATGGGATTGTGAGGATTTAGTTTCTCACATGGCTAATAGGAAGGCATTTAGATAATTACAGCTGTCTAGTGTCTTTCCACTGCTAATCGCTTTTACTGCCTGGTTCATTTCCAGACCAGCAAGTGAAACTCTGGCACACAGTCATGCAGGAAACTGTCCCTGTGGTTACGCATTGCTGTATTCCTAATACGATGCTTTGTAGGTGTGAAGTCAGTTCCTAGTTCCAATCTAAGTTCATATGTACTTCAGAAAATCACAGCCTTGCTATGATCCAGCTTTCCCCCTAGGCTACACCATGCCAGGTCATGTTGTCCAGCACTCTCTCTCAGATGCTGGCCAACTGAAGACATCTAGGGAAGAAAAACATATAAGCGGATAAATATGTAATGTTCCTGCTTGTGGACTGCACGTCTGGCTTTCAGAGCTTTAGAAGCTTCCCATGCACCTGTGTTTAGCCCCTATCCATGGATTTAGCTGCAGTGACCTTCTCTAATCCCCTGATGGGCTTCTCCAGATCTTTGGTCTCTACAATATCCTGCTACAATGAGTTTTAATTCTACATGTCCTGAAAAGAAAACTCTACCAGAACTTCCTGGTGTTTGTTTTAAAACTACTGGATGGTATTTCAAAAACCTACCAGATGGTATTTTAATTTAGAATAAGGAATACTTCTGTTATGTGAAACAGGGACGTTCTTCTCCTTTTTAGGCCACCTGTGACTGAGCTGTCACCACCCTCTGCTGTCTTGTTTCCAAGCTTCACCTAGTCCTGCTAACCTGGTTAGTTTTTTCTCATATGGGAGACTTTCCATACCTGGTCACTTTTTACTGAACCTATTCTTTTTCTGGCTCTTTGATACAAAGCTCAAACTGTATTTAAGAAGGATTTAGCTTAAGCAAGAAGGTGAAATAATGGTTTCTGCTTTTTTTCTCATTTTATTCCTATTCATTCCTATTATTTTTGACCACCATGGAGCCCTGATCTCAAGTATTCACCATGGCTCATAGATTTTTTTTCCTAGTAAAAACAGTTAATTTAATGACTGTGACATACATAAATAGAGTTTTCCCCTCAGATGCTATACAGTGCATTTATTGGTGTAAAATTTAACACAAAATCTGACTTCTGCTGCTCTGCTACATCCCATTATGAAATATTTCTGCACTTCTCAGCTGTAGTTTAATCTTCTCTGAATCATTTCATATCAGCTGCAGCCTTTGCTACTATGCTCTTCATTCCCTTTACCACATCATTTATGGATATGGGCTTAGTTCTTTAAAGACAAAATCTGGGGGAGGAAACCTGTATTCTACAAGCTAAGTGCAGTATGTTACAATGATGATGGCAACGATAATTCTCATAGTGTCATCGTTCTGCCCTTTGGTAGTTGTCTTCTTAGTAACAAACAATTCAGTAGTTTTTCAGAACAGTGCTGTCTTTTTAGGAGCTAAATATGTCAAGGGTTTCCTGCCAGCAGCGCTGATTTCCGTACTGGTAAGATCAAGAGAATCATGAGGAAGCTGCTTCTGGGTAACAGTTACATTAAAGTTAGGAGCTGTGCCCACTGGGTCTGAGAGAGAGGAGCACCCATGTACCTTCAGAAACTTTAGCATCCCTCCCAGCTGCTCATCGGTTTATTAGGAATTTTAATTATTTTCTTTGTCGTCGTCTTCTCTTTCTTGTCCTCCTTCTCGTTCCCCTTCTTCTCTCCTTCCCCTTCTCCCTCTATTTTATCGTGACTCCCCCCTCGTCCGTTCCCGTTTGCGCTCTGTGCAGCACCCCGTCTGCCGCTCCCCCGTGGTGCGGTGCGGATGCGGATGGCTCGCAGGGCTGCCCGGCACCTCCCGCTCGCCTGTTTCCGCCGCTCTCCCGCTCCCCGAGCCTCTTCGGGAAGGGCGGAGGTGGAGCGGTGTTTCCCTCTAGTGGTGCCTGAGCACTTGGCACAAGAGCCGAGCGTCCCCGCTGGGGGGCGGGCGCTGTTTTCCGGGGCCGGCTGGCTTCCAGAGCTCGCAAAACCCAAGTGCGTCTCCCGAAAGATGAGTCCTTCTCGGCTTGTAAAGCCGCTGCTGGCCGCACGGGGACATGCTGCCGTCTCCACGGCTTTATAGCAAAAACATAGCCAGGTTTCCTCCATCAGGCTCCCAAGGTATGGCTTGTACACGTGAAATCAGTGCTTGTGGTTGTATCCTGTTCATTGCTGCCCCAGTCCACAGGCATTTGGCACAGCACTAGTGGCACAGCTGAAAAGCCTGTTTCCAGAAATCCATATTTATATAAGTTAGGATGCTGAAGTATCAAGGTTGTTTCTGGTCACCTGATGCGTATTTGGGAAAGTCCATGTCAGGGTGTGTGACTCTTTCGCTAACTTGTTGTTACTCAGTATAACAAGCAACAGGCAGAAACTTGAAGAGTTCCTGTTTCAAGAGAATCAGGAGAATTGGTGAAAATGAGCATACCGTACTGTGTATCTACAGGGAGCACAACATAAAACACATCAGACCGAGGCCTTGTATGGACAAAATACCTTGAATGGAGTAGAAACTCTTCACAAGTAACAACTGGAGATGTTCTCTAGCCACAACAGAAACCACCTAGTAAGATCCTTCTCTGCAGCTACTGGCAGGGCCTTCAAACTTTCTAGAGATGGTCTAGGTCAGGGGATTTTCACACCCTTTGACGTAATCCCATGTCTCAAGGCACTTGGAAGTGGGTAGCTAAATCCTCCAGCTCCTTTTAGATCTGACATCAATGCCATCAATGCGTGCATTGCAGAGATCCTTAGTAGCAAGGGCTCAGTGCAGTGTGGAGAACGCTGGCTTGAGCCCAAAAGTGGGGGAGTCCTGACTGCAGGGTGTCCTGCCTCAGGATGAAGTGCCCGTGCCCTTTGGAGTTACTCTGGGCAAGCATCATCATGTGCCTGCTGCTCACTGCCTGTTGACTGGGAGTGCTAGGAAAGCCTGGTGCAGGTGTTTGTAACCTGTCCTGTGCATCATTAGCCAAATCAAAGACTTGGGAAGAGCAAGGTGCAGGACTTGCAGACCCTACCCTCTGGGTCTGTTTGCATTCCATTGCCTTGTGCGATTGTGTCACTGCTTCAGAGGAAACCTCTTCCCTGCCTCATTCTGACCACATGGTCTCTCCTGAGACAAGCAAGACTGTGGGCAGAGTTTGAGGCAATGCTACTGTTGCTGACCCACATTTGACCATTTTGGGACCCTCATGCTGGCAATGCCACTTGAATTCTCCATTATTGCCCTTGTCCTCACTTCCTCTATGTACTTCCCTGCTAAGCTGCCATCTCCCTCTCTTGGTACCTTTGTCAGCAGCTGCTAGCAGCCATTGAGTGGCTGCACTCTCCTCACCAGTATCTTGGTGCAGCTCCAGCTCCTTAGCTTACAAGCTGCATTGGCTGCTGAATTGCAAACCCTCTTTTTGATTTTTGTGTGTATGTGCCATCATGAAAATGACATTTTGCAAGGATTGTTAAAACCTCTCCTGGTACAACTACGAAAGCATAGAGTGTTCTCCTTCATATCTGGTTTTCTTCTTCCCCTTTAGAAAGACCTCAGACTTGGGGGAGTATATGGCATACTTCATTGATTTGGGAAGATAATATGAAAAAAAGAAATATCATTTTGTTCCTTGACATCTGGTAGGGGAGCAGGTGATTCTCCAGATTATTGCTCTTAAAATTAAAAAACTGTTATGGGTACTTTAAATCGTGGTTACTGTGTTGAAGGAGTAATGTTAATAGTTAAATAGTATTGATTAATTTGTGTCCATTAATATTATATATAGTAAATATTACTGTTATTATATTAAGCCTTGTAGGAGCAGCTTTAAAGGTTCTTAATTAGCAATTACTAAGGCAAAGCACCAGTATGAGGAGTGGTAGAGCAATGACTGGCAGATGATCCAGCTCCAGGAGGGATGTGATCACACGACTCAGGCAGAACTCAGATGCTTCGGTTCAAAGGTGTGCTGTGGGTCTCCCATGCTTCACCTCTGACACAGTGCTGCTTCCTGTAAACTCTTCAAAATACCTTCTGTTGCAGAAAAAAAAGAGCAACTGGGACAACATTTACACAGAAGAGACTGTGCCAGCTCCACTCCCTGCTCACAGCTACCCTATGGCTACTTCATGGGAAAGACAAGCTCTCGCTGAAGCATGGCCTGAAGCCCTGGACACCCCTGTCCCCAGGGGAGCACTCCCTTTCCTCATTGTCTTCCACAGTCTCCTGAGGATGCTGAATGTTTACAAGAGGTCAAAAGTGAATGGATGGAAAAGCCAGTCTATTAAATCTATTAAATATAAAGACACCACTCAGGAATTGCCTGAGCCAAAGATTACTGGCTGTTGAGAAGATATTTGGAGGAAATTCCACTTTGTGCTTTCCTGTTGCTGTACTTTTTCCCAAGCACCTGCTTTTGTCCACTGTAGGAGACAAAGTGCTAGGCTAGATGGGCTTTCAGCAATATATCTATACAATATAAAATATATTTATATTTATAAAGCTACACAGGCTTTTTTGTGCTGCCTTCTTGGTAGTGTGTCGCAAAATCCCAAGTTTTTTGTAAATTTCTGGCAGTGATTCTGATTGATTGTATCAGAAAGCTAAAGATTAACCAGATAATAAAGTAATGAAAATTAGAATAACAGCATTAAGTTTGCAAAGTTAAGCACTCAGAGGGAAGAAAATGTCAAAATAAGGGAGCTTGTATTCTTAGGATTGTAACATGTTGGAAATTCCAAATTGGATGTCCTCCTGTGTGTGCTAGGAGATAGAATTGCATTACACAGTAACACTCTTATTTTTAATCTAGGGTTCCTCCCTTGTTCAGATCACAGAGTGGAAGGTGTCAAGGATTGAGTGAGGAGAACAGGGTGAAGGAGAGGGCTGCCTGTAGAGTCCGACATCCACCTCCTCCTCCGCCTGCCTGTGGCAGCTCATGGGCAGGAGAGAAGCTGCTGATGAATTCTGAGGGTAGATGCCTGGTGCTGTGAGCCCTGCCCCTGGAGTGTGCTGCTGTGATGCTGGATGTCTTGAGTGAAACCACATTTTTCAGAAAGGGCATAGACAGTTCCTCATTTCTCGGTGCTAACTGGGGGCACCTGGTGCTTAGATATAGAATGGCTTGTCCCCACCACACCCGAAGTCAGCTAAAGGTATACATGGATGACAGCTTGCTCATAATCTAGTGAAATTTCTACTTCCGATCCCAATTCTATATTTCTTTCACACAGGAAACAGGATTAACTTGCAGCATTTGGAAGTACATGTTTTGAAGTATGTATCTTTTTTATAGCTTTATCCATGCAGTCATTTATAATTAGGTACGATAATATAAAAATAACATGAAAGCAAGTGTTTTGGTTGTGACAGTACTGATAGCTGGAATGTTGTCTAATGCTTTACATGCAAGTATGTGTAAAAGTAGTTCTTGCAAAATTGGATGTTTTGGTATAATCAGATTCTGTTGTGATTAGTTATGTGTGTATAAATAGCTTGTCATGTTACCAGCCTGATAAATCTGAGCAAACAGGGGCTAATACGAAGACGGTCTGTCCTCTTGACAGATGAGCACTATTTGTGTGTCTAATGCTGCAAAGTTAAGCAGCAATGAGTAATCCCTCTGCCCAGGACCTCCCCAGCCTGCTGGGTAGATGTCCTAGCAGCCTTTGGCATCTGAAAGTGGATTCTGCTCTCTTGATAACCACATTTTCATGAGCCACCAAAGGTTCTTTGTTTCTGTCATCTCGCATCATGAGCATCTTCAGCTCTTTCTTGGAGTCTGGCAATGCTTCCACTTACGTTAATAGTTGCATTCTCACCTCAAATGTAACATTTCTTTTTTGTTATCTTCCAGGGTTCCATTTGTCACCTTTCCCTTATCTCCATCTCTTCTGCTTGAAGTCTTCCCTCATGATGGCACTGCTGGTCTCTGAGTCGAGGTTAGGGTTCAGGTGTGGGTTACAAATGCTAAATGGTGCTTGTGTCTGTACAGGCTTCTTGGTCTGCAGTGAAACTAGGGAGTTTCCCATGATGTGGAACAAAACACGGAGATTAAAGGTGTATAGGTGCCTAGACTGAGTTGCCTGTGGTCCCAATTGGGCCACAGAGAGACCAAAAAGGCTGTCCAGAAGGTCTGGTTTGGGCTATGGTGAGTTGCTGCTGAAGGTGTTTGTCTCTCCACTGAGCATAGAAGGCATTTAACCAACTAATTTAGCTTAGACACCTGTTTTCTAAGTGGCTAACATTTGGTGACATGAGGAGGGACATCTTGACCTTATCTTCCTAGAGTCAGTTATAATCACATGAAAGGTGATAATAACTTCTTATTTAAAAAAACTTTGGACAACAAAACCATAACCAGTTTCATTTGCTCTTAAAGGATGACTGAGAGCTAAAGAAAAGAGCGTATTTTTCTAATACACTGCTGTAGTTGTGCCTTGCCTGAAAAAAACAGTCACCATGAAGAAACACACCTGCAACTAGACCTGAAAATTGCCTCCCAACAGTTAATGAAGATATTACTTCCCTCTGTGATGAAGTTAAAATGTAATTAAGGTTATGTTGCTTTGGAAAAGTTCATTGTTGATGTGCTGGAAATTAGCATGAGGTGTTATGCACTCACAGCAATCTTTTGCATGTCCTGGCTGTTTGTCATGAGAGTGTCTATTGGAAGAAGTGATGCTTTGACTGTGATAGGCAGTGGGAAAGCATGCGATAAACAGGGAGGCTGGTGCGATGGGGAATTTTCTAGAGTATTGGGTCAAAACTTAGTGTAAGCAGATTATTAGAAGGGAGCAAGTGTGTGTAAATAACTATTGGCATCATTTATCTGTGTGGAAACATGAGAGAACTTCCGCTTGAAGTGAGAAGAGAAACTTCTAGAATAAAATCTTCTAAGAGATTATCTGCTCAGATTTTGTTAGTTCCCAGCATTTCTAGTGGTTACAGTGGAAACTGCAGCAAAGACAGCGAAGTTTTTACTGTCCATTCTTATAATTAAAATACCTGGAAACTCATTTAGCAGCAAATTTAAAATAAAAAGAACAAAACTTGCACAAAGCCCTCAAACAAAACAAAAAAACCCAATAGGTGTTGACACATCCTATCATCAGGCTTAGAAGGTAAGTACAAGGAAAACGATTGTTATCAGGTGTGAATTAACATATAGTGAGTTTGCTTGCAACTGAAGAAGGTGACAGATATAACATATGCATTAATAAAACTCCAAATGAAAGGTATGGCCATCATTAGGCATGGTAGTTGAAGAAATGCTATTGATTCCAGAAATTGAATTTAATTTGATGGCTTTTACTGTAATTAACACAATGGTTTGTACCAGCATAGATCTCTTAACATTATTAGCTAAGGTGACAAATTATGAAATTAAATGTTCATTTAAGATGTAATTCAAATATTCTAAAGGTTTTCTCACGTCAATGGGTCTCAGTTAATTTCCTTAGAGCTAAGAGACTTGATTTATTTTTTATCCTGCCAGTTTTCTGCCAATGAAAATACTCCTGATTTACATCAATACTGCAATGAAGAAAACATGCACAAAGGAAACATTCACAGGTTCTGATGAGTTCTTGACAGCCCCTATTGTGATTACTTTGCAAGCTTGAAAGGTATTTTCTTTGTAGCATTAGATTTTAATGGTACTGAATGGAACGTGCACATATAATAACAATAATTCATTTTCCTTGTGTTTGCCCATTTCCCTTGTTATAAATCTACTAGATGCAGGGTCTGGTTCTCTTCTCTTTTACACCTCTTTTACCCGAGGCCTGTTTATTTTGATGGAGTTACTCCTGATTTAGACCTGTGTATATGAATCTGTTATCTGAGAGAGGTAAATTAATGCTTTTAATCAAGAACACTCTTCTGCCTACCCATCAACATCAAAGCCTAGACATGCTATTAGTTATTGAGAAAGGTAGCATAGTGCGAGTAAGCAGCCCTCAGCTATCTCTGGCTTCCCATTACCAGAATTTTAGCACCATTACCTCAAACCCATGAATACTTTTATCCTCACAGTCCCTTGGAAAGGCTATATATCCCCATTTTACAGACCAAAGCCACAAAAGGATACAGAAGTTAGGCAGAAAGAGGGACCTAAATCCAAATATAATCCTCAAGACTAGTTTGCGCAGCTGCTTCCCAAAGTCTTTGAAGGTGCCTGTGTTGTGGACATTAAAGTCCCACATACCAGCAGATTTCTTTCTGGCCTTGAAGGACCTCAGTCTTGTCAGGGGATGGCAGCTGCATGCCTAAGCTTTCCCCTGTCAGAGCCTGTGGCCTTAGCAGGACTCTCGACTGGAGGATGAATCTGCCACCATGTACTCAGCATGTGCTGAAATCCTCAAACCAGATTTCACATTTAGCACCAGTGGAACCACTTCTTTTTTTTTTTCATTCCCTTCTCCCTGATATAAAGAGCTCTGGCATCCTTATCACTGGTCTTGTATCTGGTAGCTGAATTAATAGATCAGTCATGCAGGATGTATGTGAGATGATAGCAGCAAACCCTCTGTTTGGAAGGATTCAGAACAGCCTGTGCATGCTTCTAGTTAACTGCTTGAGACAAGGGCTAAAAAGTAGGACTTCCCAAATTACTGACATCTACTAATCTCACTGAAACCTGGTGTCTTTTCATGTCATCACGTAAGACAGAACCAGGCCACTGGGATGAACTTGTTTCCTCAGAGATGGCTAAGACATATGGGATTTTGTGCTAGATTCCATGTGGACTGGGCAAAATATTCTTGTATGCAGCCCTGTTATAAGGTACTATATAGAACAACTGCTGGATGAAGAAGGAGCCACTCTTGGAGCAGGGACAGATGGCTAGATTTTCCTCTGGTTGTCTTAGGCACCAAGCAACAAAGTTGATCTCCTTCTTCTCCCCTTTTTCATGAGTATTTAAATAATTCAAGAATGGTGACCTCATTTCTGCTGAAGGACTGGGGAGAGCCCCAGTGCAGCTAACTGTCATCAGATGCTGGGGGACACTCTTATACAGGGGAAGGGTGGACTGTCTTTGACCAGACAAAAACATTGAGTCTGGTTTCTTATGTCTTGGGTGAATGTGCTGAGGGTGTAAACCGTGCTGTAATTCATTACAGAAACACATTATTCCTTCTTTGGTTTTCCAAACACACAGCTAACGTGCCTACCTTAAGAAGAGGTTCCAGGTCTCTGAATCCCAAGTGAGCAGAAGCACTTATGTGTAACGCTGAGCACCTGTGTAGGCTGGGTGCTGCAGCAGTGAGCTGGCACCGTGGTGGGATTAGGAAGCAGATGTAAAGGGCATTCAGGCACTTGGAAACAGAGCGGAGACCGCGGGCCGACCCGGGGCCTCGCTGGCGGAGCTGTTCCGCCCCGCGGTGCTGAAACGCCGCGATGGCGCCTAATGCGGGACCGGCGCCCGCCCCAACCCCTGTGCGCTCAGGCAGGGACCTTTAAGTGCTCGGGACGTGGAGAGCAAGGGACAATTAATGTTGTAAAATACACGGCCCCACGTGCAGACTGCAGTCCTTCTTTATTTGTCGACTGATTACAGCTGTAATTGCTTTGCTATTTATCCGTGGAGTAGCTTTCTGCATATTGAGGATAACAGCATTAAGAGGCCTGGTGAAGAATACTAATTACTTAAACCCAGAACTTGAAATTTTGGGTCTTAAAGCCAAAAGGAGGAATTAATTAAAGAGGAGATTCAAGCTAGGATAGGTGGCTGAAAGCACTGAGACAATATATGTGCTAGGCTGCTGACCTGAACAATATTCCTCACCAATGGCAACAGCAGAAAAGAAAATGGGGGAACAAATCAATAAGCAGTTCAGCTATAGAATTATTTTAAGGAGACAGTTAGAAAAGTGTACATTTATCAAAACAAACATTGTTTGTTCCAATACTGTTGCAATGTGAATTGATGAAAAATTAGTAACAATTACTCCCAGAAGAGAAAGACTTCTTTAAGCGTAAAAACTAAAAGTTAAACTTTAGTTTTACTTCTGCACATGTAATTTACCAGAGAGAAGTAATGAATAAAGTTATAATTAATAATAATAATAGTAAAGATAATACCAAGTTTCTATCAATGCCTATAAATACATCTTCGTTAATCACATAATGACTGATAGAAACACTCAGAAAGTAGTTAAGAGAGATTTTTTTAAAAAACAAATGGCTAAGAAATATAATCCTACTGTACCTCAGTAATTGTTAAGGAAGGGCCCATTATCTTAATTATGGTTCTGGAGCAAACATTATTTCAATGTGATAAAAGATGACATGACACTAAAGGTAAAGCTACAGCAGATGTTACATGAGTAACAAGCCAATATGCCCACATTCTGGTAATTTCTGCCCCCCTAGTCATGTTCTCATTAATCTGTGATTAATAGGATTTGAGTATAGTAAATGATGTTGATCTATTGTCTGTCTTTGTCCCACACCATAGAGAGAGCAATTTGTCAGCTCAGCTTTTGTGTGACTATTTAATAGCAAAGAGGGGGAGAGAAAAGACGCTAATCTTCTAATTGGCATCTACAGAGAAAGGTCTAAGAATACTGCCTGCCTGGAAAAGGCTTGTGTGCAATTCCTATGCCTGGGAGGCTGAGGCAGGCAGACAGCTGTACAACCCTGGGTTGTACCAAAGAGGAACTGTATGTATGTATCACACAATCACACACTGTCCAAAGGGAGGCTGGAGAGCAAGGCACAATGGGGAACAAGGTGCAGTTGCTAACTCTTCAAAGTCTTTTATGTTTCAGCCTGTTACATGTCACAGAAGTACTTCTTGACTGGTGCAATTTTATTAAAGACAGAAAGCTTTCTCCTTCCTAGAGTAGAAAGAAGAACAAGGTGGGAGAAGAACAGGGGGCAGTGATGGAGACCTGAACAGTCCTCTCACATGGAAACAGAGAGAACATGAAGTGCCCAAATGACTTTCCAGAGATGTCAGGTGAACAATGGCTTTGTGCTAAGATGGTGCCACTTGTAATTTAACTGTCCTCCTTAGGTGCTAAGGTTACCTACAGAAATCATTGTCCTTCCCATAGGACAAAATACAAATAATTTCAAAATTAAGTCACTAGTCTCAATTCAGCAAAGCATGCAAACTGCTGCTTAACAATAGGCATGAGGACAAGTGCTTTGCTTTTCCCCCATCCCTGGGTGTCTATTTGATGCCTTCTAAAAGGTCAGAATTGAGACTTGGGTTTTGAGAGCAGTGAAAGCATAGACCCCTCTGGCACATCTACACCTCAAAAAAATGCAGGTTTGTTTCATGTAATGATTTCATGAGTGGTGGACATAGCTGAAAAGTTCCTTATTCAGTTTAAACATGGGAGCCATTCTGACAATACAGCTATTTAAGTCAGTGAACTAACCTTCTGAAAAGGCTTTCTTGAGGACAGTTTTGAGGTAATCTTTTTACTGGTGCAACTTAGGGCACATTTTTTAAAGTAGCTTTATCAATTCAGTGGGTGGAACCAGGATATTGCATCGAAGAAGCGTAGAACTACCTTAAACCAGCTTTGCCACTTGGAAACTTTACTGGGGACCTAAGCATAAAGTTGTTTCGACCTATGTATTTCTTCAGTGAATATAACACAGAAAATCTCTATTGTCTCTGTTTAATGCTAATGCATGTGAACAGGATTTAATGGAAACTGATGAAGGATAAAGTTTGAATAAAGAGATATTTCATTAGAGGAAGAATAAAATCACTGACAGGATTGAATCTGAATTAAAAAGAAGAATGTAAGGAAAGGAGTTGGTAGTCCTGAAGTTAAAAAAAGGCACTCAATAGTGTCTATTTCAGTTTACAATATTTACTGCCACATTTCAGAAGCATCCCTGTTTGAAGCCAACAGAACCTACTGCTTAGGTGTATGGACCAGTGTTTCAGCATGTAGAGCAGTTGTTGTGGTGTCTGGGCTCTGCAGTGAGAATGCTATTGGGATCTGGAAAGTGGATGTGAGTCTGGGTAGGGACAAAGCAAGTGGGAAAGTGGAGTCAATTGTACTATCCTGTATATGAATTTACAAAAATATACTATCTTGTATATGAATTTACAAAAATAGAGTGTTTCCCTGCTGCCTTGTGATGTTGCTTGTGGGCATGCTGAGCATAATTATCACTAACCACAGAGTGTAGCCCTTTTTCTGTTTTGGGGGGTGAGCACTGACCTTTGTCCCCATTTCAGGCATGGCAGAGAGAACACATCCAAGCTTTCCCAGTGGAAAGAGCTCCCTGAGCAGAGATGCTGGAGTGTGTTTCTATCATCCCCACACTGGGGAGTGCAGTGCTAAAACCCCTGCCTGAGATGGGGCCGTGTGAATGAGCTGAAATGTTGTAGTACGTTCATCCATGTTGGTATGTCTCTGTGCTCTAGTTAGTATGTCCTTCAGAGGGAGAAAATGTCCATTTTGCTTCTGAACATGATCTCCTAATGCCAGGCCATCAAGCAATGTAGATTTGTGGTCTTGAAGCTTGGAGCTTTCTGCTTTGTGCTCTGGTGTGATAAACTCTAGTGGGACACTTGCTCTTCTGGACTGCTATGATGAGGCAAGGGAGAATTTCATCATCCAAACCCAGGACCAGGGTATATGGCAGCCTTTGAAAGTCGCAGGGTATCCAGGACTATCTGGTTGCCTCCACCAGGCTCCTTAACTCCCTTTGTAGAGGTGAGATGGGTTCTGCAGCCTGACTAGACTGTACTTAACCAGCCTGTTTACACAGAAGTTATCATAGATTTCCCTGTAGTGGTCACTGGGAGAAGAGGGGCAGAACATACACCTCTAACTTCAACCTTATGCCACCATTTGAAGTCTTCTTGGTGTCAGGTTCTAGTGCCACAGAGAGAAAGCTCTCCAAGACTGCACCCATTTGTCTCTATGCAGGTGTTTTGTGAGGGCAGGGGAACCACAGGTAGCCAAAACAATAACCAGTAGTCATACATTCCCTTTTATAGGTTAGGGCACTTTAACCTGTCCAAGATACAGTGAATAATATTCCAGTTCAGAAGGAGTTTCAGTCTAAATACATACAATTAGGGTAAGCTCAAATCTGATGCAATACTTTTGCACAAATACACACTGTGGTCAGGTTCAGATAGGTAAGTTCTAGCTGTTTTTTTAAAAATTATGTTAGTTTTTATTTTTAAAATGCTCAGAACTGTGAGAATGGGGAGGTCTGTTAATCCTATAAGCAAGCAACTAAGCAAAATGCCCCAAATGTTTGCTCTGAATAGACCAGGAGGTGCTGTGAGGCTGTGGGTGGCTGGCTGTGATCTGAACTTCATCTGACAAAGTTCTCTGCATCAGGACATGAATTTATTGCATCTGTCCATCAACACAGCTCATTACATGGAACTCGAACTTAAGCTGTCACATATTTTCCGACAGATTAATTTCTATCTAGCATGTGAAGTTGTTGCTAGCGCTATTTGTTATGTGATATTTCATGCTCTCAGCCTGTTCAAAAAGCTGCCGAGTGAAGGAAGATCAAAACGCAGAGTGACATTTCTCTTTAAAAAGGCATTATTACAGAAAGACTCCAGGACTGTTAAAACTTGAGAATACAGTGATGGCAGTGAGTGTTGTAAAACTTATTCTAAAACATGACCTGTTTTCTGCCTGTCCCTTACTATCACTGAGCTTAGAGGGAAAGGAGGCTGTTTTTGAAGGAGTTATCTTCCAGGCAGGCAATAGCATCTGGTGATATTAAAATGTCATCAGATGAAAATACATGCAACAGCATCAACCTCATTTGAATATGAAACGCAAAGACAATCCAAGGCAGACAAATGCTTGTTTAGAGTGATATCTGAATCCAAAGGCTGGATCATCAATAATAGATTAAGGTTTTTTTGCTTGCTGTAAATTAGAGGTCGGATGGGTATTGTTGTTTTGTTTTTTAATTATTTATCACATTAGCAAGGCTGGCTGTTACAAAACACCAGCCAGAATAAAAATGTGAAGTACGAAGTGGGAAGAATTAATTTTAAAATCTGACACTAGAATAAAGCTTCAAAACCTTGTATCAACTGCACTGAAAATTAGATAGTAACATTCTGGTACTTCTGTCAAAGTCAAATACAGAAGCAATTGTTAAGTGTTGATAGGCAGTGGATAGAAGGTGTAATCCACTGGGAAGGTTTTGATCCAAAATGAAACAGTTTTCTACCCCTGCTAGTCAGGCAGAAATCTAATTACTCTCTTTTGATCTCTATGGAGAGGTAAACCAAAGAGTTATAGGTTATGGACAGTTTTATTGATTTTTATCTCAGAAATCAACAAGTGCAGGCTTTACACTTTACACATACTTGCTTAGCTGGTGTTAGGATCAAATATTTCAAACTGGCTTTCCCTGCTACCAAGTCAATAAGCATTTTAGTTGTTTTGCTCAAGTTGTACTGTTGATGTTAATATTACAGAACTTTTTTGCACTTAGAAGCTTTAGAGGAAAAGCATAGCCAGGTTTTTACTTGGGCTTTTTAAAGCAGAAGTCTAAACATTTGTTTTTCCATCTACTTGTTTTTCTCTTGCAAGGCTTCATTGTTACATTATGGCTATAACTGGGCAAGTGACTGTATTTTTAATTCAATGTGTAAGAAAAATATCTTCATTGTAAAGACAGCAGAACCAAGAACCTAAACAGGAAGGGTTTGACAGTTTCTGGACATTTAGCATCCCTTCCACTGACATGATAGAGAAGGATAACTGTGATTCAGCTGGTAACAACACCCAAAACCATGTCTGGAGTGCTCCCAAGGTGTTTCTACGTTAGTCCTGGAGTGCAAGGGAGAAGAAAGGTTTCTGCTTCTTGAGTTTGCAGTGCACCTTTGAGACAAACCAGATGCAAACTTCTCTGCTCATATTCCAGCAATGAAATGCACCTTGTCCTTTGTCCCATCTCTGTGGGTACAGACATTTCCACAAATACCCACTCTCATCAGCTGCAGCTTATGGAAATATTTAATCTTAACACCCCCACAATCCATCTTTGCCAAGCTACTTACCATAAAACCTTTATAATTTTGCAGGGTGAGTTCAGACGTGGGCCAAAATGATCAACAGGGAGTCCCAGCTTTTCATGGAGACCCTCTATATGTATTTTTTAACTAAGTTTAAATATATGGAAAAGAATTCACTGCTAGTCTTACCTAAAACCTTGGCACTTAGTCATGTCCACAGTTCAGCAAACAGGAGCTGTGCTGTCAAGCTAAAAGATGTCAAGATTTCATGCCAGCTTTTTAAAGGTATAATTACTTGGGGTCTATTATTCTTAATTACACATTTTCATGCAATCTAATTGGTCTTCAAGAATGTGCATCAAGTCAGGGTCTGCTTGCTCATGCACACAAAAAAGCCGGTCATTCGCATCTAACTATGCTGTCAGAGGCATAGGCACAGACACGGAGCCCAGGATGAGTGTAGCTTCAAGATTATTTTGATAGCTTCTCTTCTCCGTGTCCTGGGAGATACGGCTGCTTCTCCCACAGCTGCATTTTTTCCTGAATGACTGACAACCCCTTTAGAGGAGATCAACCCCTTTTTGTGCCCTTTCACTCACTCGGAGGTTATCAGCTAAAACTGCACTCAGCATTCAATCACATCTTTCCCCTGTGGCTGTAACTCCTGTTAACACAATTAACCTTCTGATGGGAACATAAAATGAATCTAGGGAGGGAAAAAGAACAGAAATGCATTCCCATGTCAAGGATTAAATGGCCATAGAGCTTATAGCAGTGTTTTTTCACCTCTTTCTCTTCCACTACATTGTGTGTAAGGGGTTATTAGCAGGAAGTCACCTGTCACAGAATTCTTCCTGGCAATCCCAGCATCTCCTATTTTATTGGCAATTCTTTGAATTTAAGGTTGATGGAAAGTATTATGGAACATAAAATCAGATCACCAAAAAAAGAAAATTTGCATTTGTGTGTGTTTTGGTTTGCTGACCCTGCTCAAAAAAAAACAAACCCACCCTAAATGTGAAAGATATTGATTGGCAGCAAACATTTCCCTTTTGGGTTATTTTTTGGGGGGGTAGTGGTGATGGGGACAAATAATATCTGTCTTCTTTTGGGTTTCTTTTTATGTGACAGTATTTTGAAATCATAAACAGACCCATTGTATGTTCATCTTTGTTTTCATTTACTGTTTGTGTTTGTGTCCTGAGCCCTGTATGTCCACGTGTGTCTCCCTGACTGTTCCCTACCGTGTATCTACTCTAAGAATGTTTTATTCACCATGCTTTTGAGGAGTCTGATTACACCCCCAAGCCTTCTGAAGCCAAGATACGAACATTCATTCAATTTTTCCATGTACATGTTGCAGTCTGTGACACCAAGGGTGCTGTGCAAGTCTGGTGCTGGCTCTCACACTGGTTATCTATCTTGAGCAAGTTAATGATCTACCCTGATTCCATAGAATCATAGAATAGTTAGGGTTGGAAAGGACCTCAAGATCATCTAGTTCCAACCCCCCCTGCCATGGGCAGGGACACCTCACACTAAATCATGTCACCCAAGGCTTCATCCAACCTGGCCTTGAACACTGCCAGGGATGGAGCATTTACTGCTTCCTTGGGCAATCCATTCCAGTGCCTCAGCACCCTCACAGTAAAGAATTTCTTCCTTATAACTGTCGTGGTTTAAACTAATCCGCACAGCTAGTGTGGTTTAAAACCCCACTACACACCCCTTCCCCTCCTCCCCCCCCCCCCCCACTCCCAGAGGGATGGGGAGGAGAACCGAAGGAATGTAACTCCCACAGGTTGAGATAAAACCAATCCAGTAATTAAGGTATAACACAAATCACTACTGCTACCACTAATAACAACGATAGAGGAAATAAACAAGGAGAGAGAATACGATACCACCTGCCGAAACGAGCCCAACCCTGAAGAGCTAACTCCCCTGTTTCCGGCCAACTTCCAAGTTACCTCCCCGAGCATGACGTGCTGTGGTATGGAATACCTCTTTGGCTAGCCTGGGTCAGGTGTTCTGTCTCTCCTTCCTCCCGGCCTCCCTCCTTCCCTGGCAGAGCATGAGCTCAGAAAGTCCTTGGACAAACCAAACATTTGAGCAGTAACTCAAAACATACTTGCTATCAGCAACCGTTCTCAGCCCGAAAGTCAAAACACAGCACTGCACCAGCTACCAAGAAGGAGAAAAAAATGACTGCTACTGCTCAAACCAGGGCATAAACTTCCTCTGTTTAAGTTTCAACCCGTTACCCCTTGTCCTATCACTACAGTCCCTAATGAATAGTCCCCCACCAGCATCCCTATAGCCCCCCTTCAGATACTGGAAGGCTGCTAAGAGGTCTCCACGCAGCCTTCTCTTCTCCAGGCTGAACAGCCCCAACTTTCTCAGCCTGTCTTCATATGGGAGGTGCTCCAGTCCCCTGATCATCCTTGTGGCCTCCTCTGGACTTGTTCCAACAATTCCATGTCCTTTCCTTATTTCCTCTACAAAATACATGTGGAGGATTTCCCCTTGATTTTAAGTGTACCAAAGTAATTGAGCAAAGAACTAGGTGTGTATTTGAGCTGCAGAGGTAAAGCACTTGGAGGACACCCCCTTGGTCACATTGACTCCCAGTGGTGAGGCCAAAAGTGGAATGGGGTTTCAAGGTACTTGTTCTCTGACTGACTAAATCTATACCCCTGCTGTGGTCAGGAGAGGGGCCTGGGGATGCTGGGCCTTTTGACCTTCTCTGGTCTTGCCTATTCTGAAGTGTTGTCCAGCAGCAGATACTTGGCCTGTGAATGGTTTCAGTACTCCAGAAGTTCATAACTGGAAATTTATAACTGGACAAGGGGTAGAAACTAAATACCACTTCTGCAGCATAGGCATGTCTCCAAACACAGAAGGTGGCTCAACTGAGGCAGCAGTTAAGTGAGATGAGGACACTGTGTGTTTTCCTGTAAGATTACAATAATGATGATTTTGATTCTACCCCATTTACCAGGTTTGCATTAGTAAGTGTCCAGGTCTAGCTGCTAAAGACGTACCTGCACTCTTTTTCTGATGGTTGAATTGACTTTATCCAATGCCTCTGGTGACAGATTGAGGGAACTTTGATCATTTTAGCATCAGACATTTAGCTTGCAAATGCCAAATTTGTGTTTTTAACATCCTTCACAGAAGCAGACCTAATTGCTTAAACAGTAATTGGAGCAGGGAGTGAAAGAAAAGAAGCCACATTTTAGTATCTAAGTTTTTACAGGTTTTTGTACGGTGTGATGCAAAGAACAAGATTATAATGCACATTGTAAGAACAAATGGGCAAGGAAAATAAATACATTTTTGGGACAGACTTTAATGGTGTCCAGCCCGATTTGTCTGTCATTACACTTCCCAGCTCCTTCCTCCCTTTCTTATTACAGGCCTGCTCTCCCAAGTAGGGGTTAAGGGGTGATCCGAACATTGTGTGGATTTTCCAGTGTTGCTATTGTAGATTTGGAAAAGTGCCGCAAGGTTAAAACCTATGTTGAAAACCCCACAGTTAATAATGCTGGAATGTGTTCCTGGCAAAATGAAAGAGAGTCTTTGCAGCTAGAGACGAGTGCCTTGTGCTGCTGAAGAAGAGCCAAGGGAGCTCTCTGAATCTGCCAGTTTGTAGATGGAGCAGCTGTTGGGCATGCAAGAAAAGAATGAGGAAACAGAGTTGATGGAGACAGGAAGATGCAAGGATATCAACTGACAGCCAAAGGCTGGGCTGGGTTTTTTTCGTATTTCATACCTCTTTTCTCTTTTCAGTTCAGATGTGTTAATTGTTTGCCTATCCTTGTCCTGAGAATTGATTGTTGCATCCAAGGGAGATTGCTGACATGAAGAAAACACTTACAAGTAATTAAAGTGAGGAAAGCTGATGTCAGGCTTGTTTGTCCCTTTCAAAGGAGCTAAGAACTTCACCAGAAAGCAGTTTTTTTTCAAAGTAAACTTCATTCCAGTGGATGCAGTATCCATATTGAACCAATTGAAATACAGCTTACTGTAGCTCTGTAGCAATGGGGCACATCTGTGGAGCTCTGCGGTGGAGATCACCCTTAAGATAATCATACAGCAGAATTGCAGATAAAAAGGCCAACTAGGCAAGGTTAAATAAGATTGTGCCCCTGGCTCACACCAGGATCCCTTGGCTGGCTTTTCACAAGAGACAGTAGGCCATTGCCTTTTCCCACGCAACTGCCTCCAATTCAAGCATCTTCTTATACGTTTCCACTGCTGTATCTTTAGAGGGCACAAAATCCATGTGCATGTGGTGGGGTCACAGGGAGGTGGCCATGAGCAAATGGAGTATGTGTCAGAGTAAGGGTCGCACCCACGACACAGGGTGCACAAGTGCTTTCTGCTGAGCTGAGCCTGCTGTGAAGCTCATAACTCAGCATGCTGGTAGGCTGAGGGCAACGCTGGTAACTCAGGTTTTCCCACTGGGGAGAGAGACATGAATATAAACCAAATAGTTGTAAAAATGTGAATTCAGGACATATTAAGCACTCTTACCCTACTGAAAGACATGTGAGCTGGGGTGTTACATAAATCCTGAAAGGATACAGCTCCCAGCTCATCCCATTGCTGAAAGTGATTAAGCTTCTGTGAGCACTGGGTGCTCAGGGATTATGGCTCAGCATCCAGAGGGGGATGCACCAGAGGTGATTTATGGTGTTTAAGGGCTTTATACCCTCACTCAACACCTACAGCTGTTAGGATCTCTTTTAATTGTTTTCTGCAGATGGCAGGATACAAACTCTTAGTTTTTCCAGGTGCTGTTGAAATGCAGAATATCATGGACTTTTTTTCCTGTATCCACACACAGATATGCTCTTGAAAGCAGTATTTGAGAGATGGCTCCAGGTATTTTCTACTAAACCAGGCCACCTTTACTCTGAGCAGCTACCACATGTGTCCTTCACTGCCCAAGACCCACAGCTGTACCAGGTGGATCTGTCACCAATCGTCTCCCAGAAAAGCCTCCCTATATTTTACAGTCCATGGCACTTCAGATTACTTCTTCATGTAAAAGTTCAATGTTGCGGTCCAGCCCCTGGGAATTACAGCGTCTGAGCTGGCTCTGCAGTACTGGCGTGATGTGGTTATTAATCCTTCTGATAGGGCTGGAGCAGTCACTGTCTGGTGCAAGGGCTTGTGTATTACTACATAATACATCAAACCTCTGGTGCGGCAGTTCTTCCAAAGAGCAGATAAATTTTCCACTGCCCTGTGTGCCTCTATGCAGGGCTTTGCCATCCTGTGGACCAGGGATCTGCTTACCAGCATCAAGGGACTCAACCAAGAGAGGGGCAGGTTAAGTCTGATTATGCTGAAAAATGCGACCTGCTTAAGATGCCACTTAAACAACTGTGGGGTTTTGTACAGATCTTGGAGAAAAGTAAAAGAAGCTTAACTGGGAAATAAACAATTTGCAATACAAATTATTGGCTATTGCTCACCTTTTTCTGGTGGAGGTGGTGGGACAACATCCTGCACCAGCATCTGTGGGAAAGCCAGACCTTCACCCCATCTTTTGATTTCTCTTTCTTTCCCTGAGATGCACTCCTTTTGTTACAACTCGAGGCTGTACAGGTCTAGGCTGTCCACTGCTGGTTTGCCCTCCTCATTAGCTAGTTTTGCTTATCTGAAGGTGAAGCTCAGAAAACAAAAGAGAACATAAGATGCTAACAGGGTCAGATCTGCTGTTTCAAAACGTCTCCTATTTTTTGTTTTTCTGGGCTGTGCTTCCCACACCTTTCGTTCCAGCAAGCATCTCTTAACAAAAGAGGAGTAAAATCCATTGGTCTGCATTTCAGAAAGTGGTCTTTAAACTTTCAAACACAGCAGACATTTTCACCTCTATTTTCCATGCACAAAAACTGGATGCGGAACAATATCAGAGCAAAATTGGCAGTGTGTGTCTGAAGGTCCCTTTGAAAAAATGGATCCATTCAAAACTGTGTTTCACCCTCAGTCCTAAATAACTGATTTATGTTCCAGGTGAATTTGTACAGCAATTTACAGTTCTTCTACTTTTTCAATTATCCATTTTTCCTCTATTGAGATCTTACTCATTTTCATTTGCTTCTGCAAAATCTTTTTTCCTGCTCACAGTACCATTATGCCTTCCCCACCTATTTCTTTGGCATTAAGTGCTTGGTTCTTTATCTTTTCATCATTAATTACCAATGTCTTTTTGACCTCTGCTTTGTAAGCTACCATGTCATATTTCTATTTCCTATCTTTTAGATTCAGCTTAGGTTTTTTTTTTCCCTTTAACAACCTGCTCTGAATAGCTTTGTTCTTGTTTTTCAGCCAGTTCCTAGAATGGCCACACAGCTGAACCTCTGCCCTCCTCTCTTGTTTTTCATCTTATCTCTATTATATCAATGGCCTAGTTAAAAATGCATTTTACAGCTCCCTGAGGCCAAGCTGCTCTCCGTTTTTATAATTATCCTGATTATAATCTATGTAAGTATCTCGATAACCTTTTGCAGTGACTGAGGGCCAGTTAGAACTTCTCTTCTGAGGGCCACACGTAGTTGGTGTGAACAGAAGTGGGTGCTCCTGCAGGACTCAGAGTTTGGTTTTGGAGTTGGGAATAGCATGAACAGAAGCCACTCAGTGAATGCTGCATCAGTGAAATGTTAGTTGAAAGGGCTGAGGATTTTAACTGTGAAAAACAGCGAACTTTTTTGGCAAGCTCATCAGTGGGATGGGTGGCACTTCGGTAGTTCAGAAAGATTCAAACCTGTCCTTTTGTATCCAAATCATTTCCTGGACTGGTTGCACATGCATCATTTCACCATACCTTACAGTGACATTTACATTTGCTTCTTTCTTCATAATCATTCCAGAAGTTTTTTATTTTTTAATTGAAAAAAATCAAAGAGTTCATAAATTATTTTCCTTTCTTCGCCAAATCTCCCATTAGCGTCAGCGGAGTCTCATTTAGTGAGCAAGGTTTGACTCTTCCATTGCCTTTAAGTATTCCTTTCTTGGGGGTGACAGCAGGGAGGGAAGGCCAGCTGTTTTTTTTCGGAACTCTGAGAATGGCTGGGCCTTCTATAGGAGATGTATTTTATAAATGTGCAAAGGAGACATGATAAATGCAGGCATTTGCTGTCATTTTGTTCTTTTAAATAAATAACTGACTATAATGAGTCTCAGCCACAGAATGAACATAATGAACCTCCAAAAAAGATGTTGTCTGAGAGCAATATTTACCACTGAGGAAGGGATTGTTACAGAAACAAAAACTGTTTAGCCGTTAGTGGGTGAGGTAAGAATCTATTAAAGGAATTAAAAGTGAAGATGATTCATCACACATTTCTGCTTATTTGTAAGAGATACATGAAAGGCAGGGATTTCAAAACATTTGTATTAGAAAAACATCAATAACAAAGCCCCTGATTTAATTTTTCAGTCTCTTGGGCTTCAAAAGAAGATGTGACTTTTCCACATTTGCCGTGAAAAACACACAGCGCTGGGAGCAAGCAAAGGCTCTGCTTGCTTTGCTGCATTTTATTTTTAGGTCGGTCACCTATGCATGATATTTACAGCGTTTTTTCCTGTGTGAAAATCTAGGAACTGTTACTGTTGCATTGCAAGTCAGGTTTCTGATATATTTCAAAGGGGAAAAGTGTTTCTCTTGATGCTGCTGCTGAGGCTGCTGCAGCACACCGAGGAGAGCCTGTGTCACCTCCTGCTCGCCCCTTACTGCCACGTACCCCCCCCACCCCAGTCACCCTACTGTGCTCCCTGCTATGAAAATCCCTCTGTAATGCAGATCAAGGTAGTCAATCAATGAAATCGTTGCAATGAGTCAAGGTAAAGAGTTAGGTATGATGGGGTCAGACTTTCATGAAGTTATATAGGTGCTGGAGTGAGGTCCCATACCACAACTGTAGCAGAAAATTTGTCTTAAAGTGTTTTTCAAAGCAGAATACAGACAATATGGATTAATATAATAATAACAATACAGAATTTTTGTGGGTATGTTTGTTATATGGGGATATACGGGGATAATAGAGAATAAACACATCAACCAAAGCAACAAACAGAGAAAGAAGTGAAACCAAAGGAGAAAGTGTACATAAACAAGCAAGCTGTTAGCCAGCGTTGGGACTCTGTTGGAAGAAAACAGGAGTTACAGTTTAGCAAATCTCAATTCCTTTTGTTGTACAGCTCTAGTTTTGCAGAACAATATTCTTTTAGACGTCTCCTGTGAGTCCAGCATCCATTAAACAGCCTTTGAAAATGAACTGGCTTGTACCAGCTCCTGCTAATTTGGAATGGGGGGTGGTCAGTAAAATCCTGATGTGGTGGAAAGCAGCAATGATTTCCCTAGTGCAGGAGTGGTATGTCAAGGACCAAACACACTTTTAAGGGTGAGCAGCAGCCGGGAATGACTGAGGAGAGGAGGAGAGTGAAGAGCATGATTTGGCTGTTCCCTGCATGAGCAGTGCCCTGGGGAGCCGGAGCCGCCTGCCCGAGCATTGCTGGGAAGAGCTGCAACGCTGCTGCAGTGCTGTGGCTCTGCTCCTGTCCTCAGGCTCTGACTCAGCAGAGCCTAGTGCTGTAGGTGTAGGCACATCTACATCAGGTACACAGCTCCCTGGCTTTGAGGGCCATAGGGTCAGGGTCATATGCCTGTCAGGCTTCTCCAGCCTGCATCCATGGGCTCATTCCTAAGCATGAGAAAGGCATTGGTGGGTACAGGGGATGAAAGGGGCAAGGAGGCACTGAGATCTCACATGGTCCTTTGAAAGGTGCTCTGAGATCTAGGAAGGTGAGTGGAAAGTTAAGGGAGATCCACCTGTGTGTGGAGGCATCCTCCCCGTTCCTTGAAACACCACCATCTCCTGCATGGAGGGGTACAGCAGGTGCTGAAACCCAAACTGGCTTCTGGGAGCTTTGCTTTTTAAGAAAAAAGTGATTCTTTCCTTAAGTGAAACTTCATGGAAAAAAAAATAGAAGAAAATATAACTGTGAGAATTAACCCCCCTTTTTATCAGGATTCTTTGTTTTAATGGCAATTTTTCTCTTTCCCCCATACCATTTAAAAACGCTGAAGTGTACTTTTGCTCCCACTTAAAGGTGTGATGAGCCTTGTGAACATAAACCAGGCACAGGACATTTCAACCCAAGAGCTGACAGTTTTGCAGCCTTTATGCTAAGAAATACCATGCAGCCATAGGAGTCTCTGCCTTGTTTGCTCTACAATTCCCAATGCTTATTTTAAGTCCTAACTCTGACATTCTTTATTGCTATTTTCATTTCTGATACAGTTCTGCTCATGTATCTTCCAACTGAACATACTGTGCTTCTGTTTAACTGCCTATTTATAGTCATAAGAGAAATAAACATATAAAATAAATGCATCTTGATGCATAGCTGTGCAGGAGTACAGATGTTTTATTAATGAAAATGAATCCAGCTTTTTGTAAGTCATGGCAGCAATATAACATATCATTGTTTGCTTCTCCGCTAGATAGTCCCTGCTGTTTTTACATAGAAATTCCTGTAATACTTAATGGACATCTGGAAGAATTCAGCCAATTAATCGAATTCACGCAGGAGCTAGGCTAATGGCTGTCTGAAAGGCAGATTACATTAAATCAAACTTGCAATATGAATGAAAGTACTTAATCATACATGCAACATTCATTAGACGCGGCACAGCAAGTGTTTTGATTACTTTAATGAAAGATCAGGTAAAGTGCATCAACTGAACAGATTGAAGAGACAGCATGCTTACAAATGTTTGATTATGTTGACTATCAACAGAAACAGTGCCAGTAATTTATAGCAAAACATATTTGGAGGAGGAGGATGGAGCCGGTGAACTTGGGAGGGGAAGTGAAATTTGGGCCTTGCCTCTTTAATTAATAGTCAGGATAGAGAGACTTTAATCAAATGTCATGAAACAAGCAAAACAGATGTATTTGGAGAATCCCGTACGGCAACAGCTAGGGATCACTTACGTTTGTAGCACTTAGAGCCTGATGCTGGTTTTCAGTCCCCTGTGTTTTGTCTGACTTCAGAGTAAACAGAGCTAACTGGAAAAAGTGTTCCAAAACAATGAGATTTGGGCTTGATTTTCTTGGTCTGCAAAAGGTACCAACTTCATCTTGGTGCTGCTCTGCCCTGTGAGCTCTGCTGGACACCCCCTCCAGCCACCACTGCCCTGGCCCTCAGCGTCAGGCACTGGCTCCAGGCAGGAGAGCGCAGATGAAGAGATTCCAGTGTGGATCATCCTGAGGCCCTGCTGCACTTCCCCTTTTCTGGCCTCATCAGCCAGCAGAGTGCTTTGTCACTCCTCCCTGGGGCTGATCATAGGTGTTGATCCACTGAAGATGGGCAGTCTCCAGCCTGAGGCACCTGCCGAGTGCCAGCGCTGCATCCTTGTCTTCTGAAGCTTTGTTCATGATGGGCATTTGCAGGTCTCTGAGGAGCAGGGTGACTGACCTGAGACGCCAAGGGTGCACTTTCAGAAAAGAGCAGCAGGTTTCCGGCTCAGTGCTGCCTTTCCTTTGTCTTTCTCCTTCCCATTCCCTGCATGGAGATGAATTGCCACTTCCTCTGGGGAGCAGTCACCCTCCTTGTTGCTTTTGTGAGATGCAGGCACTCAGCTCAGATATGTTTTATTTCCTTGTAATGCAGTTTTCCTGCTTGTTTCTTTAGGGTGCACTGCCCAGTTGTTTCTAGCCAGCTTTCTGTGTTGGTTTGCTCTCCTCCCATTCCCTGCCACCGTTCTTCCTTATCACAGTCTCCCATACTCCATCTGCCCCTTTGCAACTGCTGCTGGCAATGAGGGCTCTGACACTGCCATCTGCTTTGCAGTGGCCAGGATATACCTGCACCTTATTCCTCAGTAATTCCTGTATTTCCTTTGCATAGGCAAGCAAAGCTACAATAACATCCTTCTGACAGGAGCTGTCTGCAGTTCGGGCAGGAGAGGGAACCTGAAGAAAACAGGAGAAGTAGATAGGGTACTATGGAGTGGGGATATGAGAAAGCTCTAGGACAACAGCTCTGAGGAACTGCCTGTTGCCCTTCCAAACCAGAGGAATTTTGTGGAGGAAGCTGGCCTTGTCACAGGGGCATGAAAAGATTCGGGTGGGGAAAGAAAAAGAAGGGAAGAAAAAGGTAAATATATTCCTGAGGGCTCATCTCCCTGCACCAGTACACGAGCAGAAGAAAATGTGGCCAAAACGAAGACCTGTGGCTGTGATTCACCTGGTCCTGTTCTCTGCTCTCCAAAAGCCTCCCGGATTGAGCCTTTTTAGGAAATACAGAAAACCACAGGCTTGCTGGAGGCAGGCACAGAGCTTCCCAGCCCAGCACGCAGCACTTCCACTGCTCAGGAGCTACATTTCTTCCATCCTCCTGCTGTTTTGCATCGTCTTGTCGGTTGTTGCTCTCTTTGTATGCAGAACTGTCCACCTATCTGCAAGCACATCTGCAAGCAGCGCAGCTGAGACTCAGCCTCGCTGAAAGCCACTACTGCTATTCATATAATTAATAAGCATGACCTTTCTGTACAAGGAGTATCTTTTTCAGTGAATTACAATATATAATGATGTTTGTAGGAAACAGACTTCTGAGTATCTCATGCCCAAGGAAGCCAAAGCTTCCTATTTATGACACGGCAAGATCAATAAATAACTCCATTACAGGAAATTTGTCATGGCAAATGGCTTCAGCCTGTGGGGTACAAGCTGAAACACAGCTGGAATCCATAATGAAATAACAAAAGTTATAATGGTCCCATTGAGGCTCTTGAGTGACTTGTATGAGTTTGGGAATGGCTGATCCCTGGAGAAGACCCGGTGCCCCCACAATGGGCTAACGCAGATGGAGATGCAGAAGAACCAATATGTGGGAGCACTCTTGGGCACAGTGTTGCTGCTCATTCACAGAGGAAGGATGGGAGCCACAGCATCACTGTCCTCACAATATCAGGTTATTGAAGGCTGTGTGGTGACATTAACATCACACCTTCATTTATGAAAAAATAAGGTTTAATGTTTTCAGTGTCCTAATACCCCTTCAAATCCCTCTAGCCTGAGTACTTTCACAGAACAGTGTTTCCTACCTTCTCTTACAGACAGCTTTTTGTTAATATCTCAGCAAAGAAGAAAGCACAGCAGCTGTTAGCATCATTTTTCCCTTGAGGCAGATTGTCCTCAGGTAAAACAAAACACAATTAAGGTACCAGCAAGGTCAGCTATATTAGACAATTCTTATCCTCATAATGCAGATACTGCCTTCAATGTCTGTCACCAGCATCGAATCCCCAACCACAGCAAGATAATTGGCAGCCTCCTTCTAGGGGGAAGATGAAACGGGTTGTGCTGCCACCAAAACCAGCCTGGATTTTGTTTGTGTAAATGTCGGAGCCTGGGGGTGGTATCGCTCATCTAGCTATATTGCTGGAGACCCATGTATCAAGGACAGGCTTCTGAGGCGGCTTCTGTCTCCCTCCCATTTACTGCTCCTTTAATTACAAACCAGATGTTGGGGAAAGATTTAAAAGCCAACTTTATTTGAAATTCTGAAATATAAAAAACCTGACCACAACAATTTTTTGTGTGGCGGGGAGGGGAAACATGAAGGAGAGAAATGTTCTTTAATCCTTTGCTTATAGCTTTTTTCTACTTAATTTTTAACTCTTATTTTTTTAAAGCTGTGGTTGCTTTTTTCTTTCATTAAGTGGCCAAAGGCATTCCTCTTCTTCTTTCTGCCCCCTCAAGCCCCCAGAAGAGTTTTTAGGATTTTCTCTGGGAACCAGACCTCACCCGAGACCTTTTGCCTCCCAGCCAGGATTGCTGTCATACATTTATTCCTCTGCTCTTCATGCCCCAAGTCTGCTCAGAAACATCAAATGCAGCTGCTCACTTGCTTCACTATGTTTTATTTGGGGAATGTGTTGCACCTCCTCTCCAGCACCCATGCAGGCTCCCAAGTGTCTGGAAAGGAGCCAGTGCTGACCTCAATGCCCTGCTGGAGGCACGGCTGGAGCAGTGGGATTCCTTCCTTGCAGCTGGAGATGCTGGTAATTGGTGGTGTGTGGGCATCGGGATGCAGAAGGACCTGGGTGATGAGCTGCTGGTGCCATATTCCGGAACACTGAGGTCAATTAGCTGGGGAATCCTCCAGAATCATAGAACTGTTTAGGTTGGAAACGACCTTTAAGATCATTGAGTCTAACCATTAACAAAGAACTGCCAAGTCCACCACTAAGCCATGTCCCTAAAAGAAGGCACCAGAAGCGATCTGATCCAACAGGGTAAAGTAGCTAGAGGAACGTGAAGTCTATCATCATCGCTTTGGAAAATCCTCAAGAGGTTGACCTAGCCATCACTGAACCTGACTGCTGAATCCCAGCAAGGATTAAATGGGTGTCATAGACTTATTTTAGCAGCGAAGTTATGTACAAAGGTAAAAGTCCTTTCATACAAAATTGGAAGCTTCTGCTACAACAGAGGCAAAGCAATGCCGTACTACTCTTATTTCTGTTCTAACACACCAGCACTCAGATACAACCAGAAAGGAGAGAATGGTCTGAGGAGGCAAAGGGTGTAAGAGGAGGAACTGGTCCCTCTTGTTCTCACCTGCCAGCTCCCACCAGCTACTCCATTTTTCACTCAAAGTTTGATTACCTGTTTACCGTGGTATTAACCCTTTGGTTAATCTAAGGTCACCTAAGGGTGACTCTCATATGGAAGCACCCAGTACATTTGATCAAGTCCAACCTGGTTTTATCAGACTGTAGAGAATGTAGTGTAAGGTCAGGAGCAATTATATTGTTCAGTTCCTTGCTGAAGAAAGCCTCGACCTTAAATAAGGTTCCCCTTTTGTATGATGTTAAGGCAGGTGAAGTGCTCCACTCACAGCTACATGATGGGACTAATAGAATGTAATGTCAGTGGAAAAAAACCCAGCAGATTTCCACAGGATTTGTGTGTGTGAGCACACAAATTGTTCAATATGCTTATAAATTACTTGCATTTCTAATTACAAATATCTGGAAGGAGTAAAAGCTGAGGGCAACAAGACAAACCCATGTAACAGTTTGGAAAGCTGTGATAGCCAGGTGTAATGCCAGTCACAGGGTTAAACTCACTTCTGGATGCAGGGAGGGAGGGGAAATAATCTGTAATCATGCAATAATGACCCTTTGAGGGGCTGGGAGCCAGCCCTGGAGTAGGGGCAGCCAAGGGGAAAATGGTGCGTTTATTGAGGCAAGCATGTCACAAGATGGCTGCAACAATTCAAATCCCAAAGCAATTTTGTTGGTGTTCTCGTTGAAGATGTGTGGGTGCAGGCATGTGCTGCAGCAAGTCCAATGATGGGATGAGGGGTTCTGCGGTTTTGGGTCCCACCTCAGAACCTGGTAAATAAACTGGAGGCACATGGAGGAGGCTGCAAGAAGGCTGCACTGTGAGGGCACTGAGGAGCATGGGGGGGTTCAGGCTCTCACCAAGTCATAGGGAAGAGCTGAGGCATGCAGCAGCAGGGGCAGCAGAGCAGTGACTCCACCTCTGCAACTCCGGGAGGGGAGACCCTAAGCTACCCCCCAGTCTTCCTGTGACCTCTGGGCCATATCAGACCATGACCCTGGGGGCCTGAAGAAACTCCATGGCACAACTACAGCCTACAGCTTCTACCAGAGAAAATGTCTGTGTCCCAGTAAATGCACTCAGTGCGCCTGCTTTCCAACTGGCACTTCACCTCCCGCTACTCCTGTGTAGGAAAAGACATCACCAGGCTCCTCACCCTCTGGGCCAGAGGCTGAGCTCGACATTCCTAACACAGACTGTTCTTGCCACATGACAAAAGGAAGCAAAACATTAATGGGAACATTGCTTACAAGGGGAAACTGGAAGAACTATTTACATGTCGCTTGGAGGAACAGTATAAAGCAGTGGATCTGTAACCAGAGACCCAATTATTCAGTGAGAAATGTATCTGGGAAGTCCCAATTACAAAGGTCAACCCAAATGCTAGACAAAAATCATGCAGTCAGTCAGTCAGTAGAACAACCTAACTGCGCTGCAGTGTGGCTCATTGGTCCCAGTCACAGCGGTTTGCACTAACAAAGGGTGATCTCTAGGCTGTAAAGTCTATAATCTAATCTAAAATTCAGTGCGACTATGAAAATGGAGGAAAATGGGAGAGGAGAGTAATGTAAAACATGATTAAGTCTTTTCTAAGCAAATATAATCAGCGCACTTACACAGGCAAGTGGTTGAGCGTTGTGAGCAGGTGGGGCAAGTTCTGTTCTTGCACGAAGGCTTCAAATCTTTCTTGCCACTCGTGGAAAGCCCCTCGATGTAGAGGTGCTGATTCTCCCTCTCTCCCGGCGCTTTCCAATTTCTCGGGTCAGGGGAAGCTCCCAGCACGGCGAGTCCGACCGCCCCCCTTGCCAAGGGCTGGAGAGGCTCAGGCGTGCTCCTTGCCAGCCACACGCCATCTTGTGTGTACCAGGAGCAGCAGGTCTCCGGGCAGGACGGCACCGTCCTGCCTCCGAAACCGGCCTCGGGTGAACGAGCGATCGGACAGGAGATGCTGGTAGCGGGGCCCGGGGAGGCTGCGGACAACCCGCTCCAAGTGCACTTCCCTCCCCACTGAAACCCAGACTTTCTAAAAGGCGATTCGTAGTTTAGCAAACACAACTGCCTCCTTGCTTCAGGGATGCACAAGCTGCCACTGGGCTCAGGGCATCCACAAACGGGTCAGGAGCGGCATCGGGGCGAGGTGTGGGCTGAGGGCCGGGCACTTCGGCAGTTCATTGCACCACTTTGTTGCTCAGTCTTGCCTCACCCGTGCTCGGAGGCTGCCCATGAGTGAAGCTGCCTGGGGACCACAGCCGGTACCCAGGTCGGCGATTTAGCAGCGGCAAGTCTGCTGTTGCACCGGGAGCTCGCCTTGACGTTACATCTTACTGGCTGCTCGTGGGGAAACTCTGTCTGTGGCGGGATCCCAGCTCCCGCTCCCCTCAGGACACACACGCAGGGCGGGCCGCCCCGGAGGTGGATGGAGGCTCTTGGCGCACACACACCCGCGACAGATGCTCCTGCCGGAACCGTGCCCGGCCCCTCGCAGCCTCTCCCGTCTCGGACCCAGGCTCCTGGCCCCGCACCTCCCTCAGTCCCGCAGACGGCCGCTTCCCTCGGCTCCGCGCTGCGGGTTGCGCTCCCTGGGGCACTCCTCCCGGCCCCGCAACCCGAGCGCGCCCGCCCCGGCAGCGGGAAGCCCCGGTCCGGCCCGGTTGCCGCCACAGCCGCCACCTCCCCCCGCTGCCAGCGCCGTCCCCAACTCCTCATTGGCCGCCGCCGCCGGGGGGAGGATGACGCCCGGTCGGGAACGGGCGCCGGGGGTATAAATGCGGTGCGGGCAGCCGGCGCCGCGCTCCCGCCGCCCCGCCCCGCCATGCCACGCGGGTTCCTCGTCAAGCGCAGCCGGCGCCCCGGCGGCTCCTACCGGGCGCGCCCGCGGGAGCGGGACCCAGAGCGGGACCCGCCGCCCGCCCCGCCGCCGCCCCTGCTGCCCGCCCCGCCGCCGCCCACAGCCGGGGGCAGCCCCGCCGCCAGGCCTGCGGCGGAGGAGCAGGAGGAGGGCGAGGAGGAGGAGGGCGCTGCCGCCGCCGCGTACCCCGCGACGTGGCCCCCCGGCGGTGGCGGCGGCCCTGGGCTGGCCCCGCAGGAGGGACCAGCAGCCTGGGGCACGGCGGGACCCTGCAGCGCCGCAGGGCCGCGGGCAGCTCTTTTCGAGCGGTGCCTCAGCTCCCCCGCCTCCGCCGAGTCCTTCCCCCTGGCCGCCTCCTTCCCGCCAGCCGAGAAGCTGCTGCTGCAGCCCCGCACGCCTCTGCCCGTCCCGCCGCCGCCGCCGGTGCCCGCACTGAAGCGGCCGTCTCGGGCCAAGGCGCCGGCCAAGAAGGCCAAGGCCACGCGAAAGCTGAGCTTCGCCGACGAGGTGACCACCTCGCCCGTGCTGGGGCTGCGCATCAAGGAGGAGGGTCCCGAGGGCAGGCCGGGGCCGCCGACGGGGCGCACGCCGCTGGGCGAGTTCATCTGCCAGCTGTGCAAGGAGCAGTACGCGGACCCGCTGGCGCTGGCCCAGCACCGCTGCTCCCGCATCGTGCGCGTCGAGTACCGCTGCCCCGAGTGCCACAAGATCTTCAGCTGTCCCGCCAACCTGGCCTCGCACCGCCGCTGGCACAAACCGCGGCCCGGCCCCAGCTCCGACGGCCCCGCCGCCGCCGCCGCCCCTCCGGGCAAGGAGAATAGCCCCGAGCGACGGCCCCGCGGCCCCGCGGCGCTCTCGCCACAGCCGCCGCCGCCGCCCCGTCAGCACCGCGGCGGCGCGGACAGCGCCAGCGGCGCTCAGGTTCCCCCCGGCCCCGCTCCCGGCCCCGTCGGGGAGGCTTTCGCCTGCCCCTGCTGCCAGAAGCGGTTCCGGCGGCAGGCCTACCTCCGCAAGCACCTGGGCACTCACGGGCCGGCGCGGCCCGCCGCCTACGGCCCTCCGGAGCGCGGCCAGGTCGCCTTCGCCTGCCACCTCTGCGGCGCCCGCTTCCCGTCGGCGGACATCAGGGACAAGCACCGGCTGTGGCACGCCGTCCGGGAGGAGCTGCTGCTGTCGCCGCCGCCGCCGGCAGGGCCCCCCGAGGGCGGTGCGGTGGGCGGTGAGCGGCAGGGCTTCCCCTGCAAGCACTGCCCCGCCACCTTCTTCAGCGCGCCCGGGCTGGCGCGACACGCGAGCAAGTGCCACCCGCCGGAGAGCAGGCAGGTCCTGCTGCTCCAGGTGCCCGTCCGTCCGGGCTGCTAGGAATGGGGCTGCTCCGGGAGCCCGGGCGGGCCGAGCGAGTCCTGTCCACGCTGTAATTCCTATGGAAAGTCACGGCTACGACGGCCGAGGGGCCACCCAAGGGCTCCTCTGCCCTTCCCGGTTGGCGGGTACCGGAGCTCGGCCCCGCGGCAGGAGGCTGAGCCGACGGGCAGCACTGCCGGGGCGGGTGGCAGCGCCCGTGCCAAGTCTCACAGAGGTGGTAGGAGCGCAGCGGGGTCCGTGGGACGCCGGGCAGCCGCAGGGGGGACTGGCGGTGTGGGCACGAACCAGGGCTGGCGGCAGCACGCAGGGAGCCTGGCCCTGGGACGCCTGCGATGCGGGGAGCTCAGGCGTCAACTCACTGCGAGTACCTCTTCTGTAGCTACCCCTCAGCTAGAAGTTCAGCTGTATATATGATATTTAAAGAGAGGAATTATTTTTCGTGAGAAAAGGAGCCTAATCTAGTGACCTTGTTTTAATAGCCTTAGCCCCTGAGCTTCAACATTTAAGTTATTGTGAGGTGTTCTGTTTGCTGTACTCTGTACTAAGATAGTTGAGAAGGTAAATGTTCATATTAAGTCAATGTCAAGTCATACAATAGCTAGCAAAACATGGAAAATGAATTGTGCTGTCCGCTTAATTAAAGTACAAGGCGTCAATTTCTATAGCTAAGTGCGCATCTCCCGCTTGCTCTGTGTTCCTGTGCTCTAGCTAGCGACCGTGCGGTAGGCAAATGCATGTCTCCGGCAGCTGCCCATTTCAAAACCTGCTGTCAGTGGCTTGTCACCGTGACACTGACAATGGCACCAGGCACAGTTGGGTCTCACCAGGTCCTGCCAGCCCCTGTGGTGTGGCAGGCAGAGGGGCCCTGTCTGCAGCTGGCCTTTTCGGGCAACCTCCGACCCCTCTTCCCTGTGAGCTGCTGAAGTGTGGGTGGTGGGCTCTCGTCTTTCTCCCTAACGAGACCTACCTTTAGCAAAGCAACCTGAGGCACGTATTCCCTGGCTTTGACGGTGCTCTGGCCAGATGCTTTGAAATACTGTCAAATTTACCAGCTCTGACATTTCAGCCGGCATTTATTATTTATTTATTTTTTTCCATGCAGGAGTGCCTGTTTCTAAGTGTGATGGCAAGTGAGGCCAAAAATAAGGGCAAGCAAAATTCAACAAAGGATTTAAAACAAAGCTCACCTGTTTTTGAATTCAGCAGGGCAAAGTGGGTCAGCTGGTGATTTCTGAAGAATCAAACCGATTCCAGCCATAGGCTTTGTTCTAACTCTCTCTGAAATGAGCATGCAAAATGTGTCAATCTCTTGATTAGCATCCCCTAAAGCAGTTATTGCTGTAGTTTTATGTTTTGTTACACACGACAAAAGAATCATGTATATTTGAACCCAAATGCTGAAGCAAGTGCTAAATGCTTCATTTCAAATGTGTTTCATGGACTTTCTTGGTTTAGTTCCAGGGCCTGGACAAATGAATACAATATAATCTATAATACAATACAACCTAAAGCAGTCAAATTTGTCCTCTGATGGAGGAGGCTGAAATAGTGGCTTACTCTTCTCATATGCCAGAAATAAAGCATGTTATTTTGAGCATTTACCCATCATTTGGTGGTTAACGGAGACTTAGCTAAGCCTGTTTCTGCAGTTAGACGAGTTTTCACCTGGAGAAGGTTGCTGTGTTGAGTCATCGCTCTCCTTTCTCCACTTGTGAAGTCGAACATGAAGGGCTCTGGACCACAGAAACCTGATGATTATTAACTGCTCCTACAATTAGCAGTGGAACAACCAGCCCTGTTGTTGCAGGAGGGAACATCCCGTGCTTTGCATTATGTGTGGAGCTGCGTGCATTCTATTTACTAGATCCAGGGAGAAGCTTGTTGGCAGTACGGCATACAGTATGTGGGTTGGGAAGGAGCCCCCAAAGAACTTGTGTGTACTTTTTACTGCAAATGAAAACTAAGCCATGTATCACACTTAACTGCTCCATACATAATACTCTGTTCTTCAATCAGTTGTCAACTGGCGTAAGAATCTAATCACTGTGGTGAATGACCATTTCCAAAAGGTGGTAAGAATAATTTTATTGTATTATTAAATAGCATGTCTTCTCTTCAACCATTACAAATCTGTAGATACTACATGAATGACAATACATAATTTACCTTTTTATTTTTGCCCATAAGATATATTTACACATGCAGTTAGTACCGATGTCATGCTACATTTTGTTAACAGCATTTTGTTGTTTGCCAGACGCAAAATGTGAGCATTTCATCTTCTGCAGGAAAGCACCTCTGGGAGGGTGGAACGCGTGTACTAATCTGCACTCACAGGGTTGGAACTGTCAGCATTTCAGCCAGGCTCCTGGAGGACGTTCCCTTTTCTCCCCTAGCACACATCATCAGAGCATGGATTTCCATTAGGAAAGTTGTGGGTGTTTTTTTTGTTGTTGTTGTCTTTTGTTGTTTTTTTTTTTAATATAAGAAATGAGAATTTACCTCTAGAGCCAGCAGCCTGGTGATAAAGGCTAAAAACCCCATGGAACTCAATGGCATTTACTATTGATACCAGTTGGATCAGGCATAAATAAATTTTCAGCACAGTGATTTTTTTGTTTTTTCTGGCACAGATTATGGCATCACCTGCAGAGTTATGAAATAATACATTGCTTTGTGAAGAAAGATTTGGTGCTATGAGCAAGTTATTCTGCTTGGACTCTGCAATGCTTGAAAGGCCGTTGAACTATTTTATTCTTAACATAAATAACCTGTACACATCCTGTGCATTAACATTGTGACATCTGACAAAGACTTTACAAATGCAAATTCAATTTAAAATTGTACATTCATTTTCAAATTGTACATATTTCTTTGTTACAGAGAAAATTGCAGTGGGGCACAATAAATATAGTGTATTCAAAATACAGTTTCCAATTTCATATATGACTCAAGATCAGCCAGAGTTAAAAGTGACTACTGTTAAGATATCGTAATCATCCAGGAAGGTAAAAGGTGCAGAGGACAAACTGCACTGCAAAGAAGAAAGAAAGAAAAAAAGGCAGCTTGAAGTTTGATAAAAACCCAAAAGATGAAATATTAAAGTAAAATTCCAGTGTCACTGTTTAAAAGAAAACATACAGAAAAGGGGAATGCAGGAGACGGGCACACGCATTAGAGACATTATTGTAATGGGAAGCAGTGAGTCACTGTGGGAAGGAAGGGTGGCCGATTGCTGTTCACTACAAAGCTGCAGGCATCTCGCCACTCAGGACTTGTTGGCTGAGCCCGAGGAGCGGCGCAGTTTCATGGACATGCGGCTCTTGCTAGTCCGAGGAGACATTGGAGAGGCTAAGTCTGTTCCATCCACCTGTGCTGTTGCTGCTGCTGGAGTTTCTCCCGGCTGAGTCTCTGGGCAGAAGCCTGCAGAGGACAGCAAGAACCAGATGGGTCAGTGCTGCCCTCCGCACTCACAGCTCAGGATCTATTCACAGGGGGCAGAGAGGAATTTCAGTGCTGCTGTCACCCCCACAGCATCTCCTAGCCCTTTACCCAGCTGTGGGTGATGGTACTGCACGTACCTCAACAGACACAAATCCACCTCTAGAGAAAAGAGGATGCCAGACACCACTGAGCTATGGGACTGCAGAACCCCCTTGCTCTCAGGAATTGAGGCAGCACTGAAGTGGGTGGTGTTCTCTTGCTAACAGGGAGAACAAACACCTCCAGTTCCCTCACAGGGACAGGAAGTTGTTATTCAAACCACAACCCAGAAGAATCCAGTCTTTAATGAGAACATGAAGGTTAACAGCTTGTTGCGCATGAAGGGAGCTCTAGGAATGCCGCTGAAGAGGTGAATCAGGGGCCAACTGGGAGAGCAAAACATCTCCCATCCCAACTTTAGTCAGTGCTTCAAAAGGCAAATTCCTATACGGTCCACAAGGCAGAAGCTTGAACAGATCATACTAACTGGATGTACTATATGTTAATGTTTCTTTGTAAAAGGAACAAGATGAATTTGAGACAACGGGAAGTAGTTCATTAGCCCAGCACCTGGAGCTATGCTCCAATGGGCCCTCAGTCCTCGCTGCCAAGAGGACAAGGCTCTTCCTCACAAGCAGCCCATCTCCAAATCTTCTTCCAAAAGATACAAAAGGAAAGGAGAAAATACAAAACCAAAATTTACATTCTCCTTTCCATGGTACAGAAAATCAACACTGTGAACTCATATCCACAAAATGAAACTGCATTTCAATTAGCCATTTAGAGAGGCTGACCGTCTGATTGAACTCAGCTACCTGTCACCACTGTGGTTGCTTCTGACCTATATAAATTATGGACAGAAGCTTAGTCCTGTAGAAGTCAATAGGGAAACCTCTGCTGACTTCAGTAAGCCAGAGATCACTCGCTATTTCTTCCACATCATGCTATTACTGGTAATTATTTTAACAATAATAATGCCATGATCAGAACTGAAGATCTCCCTCCCTCGGTATACATTTCATATATAAGGGGTGAAAAACCCATTCAAAAGTGAGCATGATTTATGTTGAAAGACTCCTCTAAAATCAAAGGTCATCAGGTAAGAAGTTTAAGAGTACGTTTAAAACATATTGCATAAAGTTCTGTGATTTAGCGACCTGGCTGGCCTCCTTGCTGGGTTCATCACCTGCCTGCTCCAGAGGGACAGCACCGTACTTTCTATCCTTTTCAAATTGACATGACCCATCAAAGTGACAGGGAGGAGAAAGGGCTGTTATTTGTCCCCAGCTGGTGACAGTAATTCTGTTCATGAACTAGGTACTTCATTGCCAAACAATCTGGAAAAGCATGATAATGCCTGACTCACTGTGCCTTACAGAAAAAGGCAGGCAGGGAAACATGCACTCTCATTTTCTGAAATTCTATCTTGTTCTAATTTTACAAGGAATTAAAGCATTTCAAATGGTGCAAGTTAGAGAACAGAAAATAACCATTGTTGTTTTGCACAGCATACCATTCACAGCTAGCGTGAAAGACCTTCCGTTTCAAGCCTTTGCCCTTTACCTTGATGTGGCCAATGCTTTCTAGTGGAGGTTTTGGAAGGAGAAGAAATATCACAGCATTTCTTTCTTTGTTGAGAATGAAGAAGTGATGAGGAAGGAGGAGTGGAAAGAAGTGAGGAAGGGGAAGGAGAAAAGATAAAAGATAACAGGCGTGAGACATGAGACACGAACCACAGAGATTGAAGGGTATTAACAGATGAGCACAGAAAACGGAATTTCGAATTTCATTATGCAATTTCTGCTCATGCTACAGGTTAAAGAGAGTGATGAGTTAGTTATGTGCAATGAAGCAACAGCTCTGAAATCCGGCGTCATACTTACCAACTAAGCATTAAAAGAGAAAAAAAAGGAAAAGAAAGAGAAAGAAAAGAATTCTATGACATTATCCAGATCCAACAACCTTATTCATAGCAACTGAGATACATCCTAAACATTGTCTGAAATGTTTGCTTAAAGTCTGTGAAAACAGTTACATACTCACACACATACACACAGTCAAGAAGGAAAAACAAATGGCAACTCAATGTATGGCTTCTGCTCCCCAGCTGTTCCATAATATTAAGTATGCTATAATTTTAGCCAGTCTCAACATGAGACTCCTGAAATCACAGAAACAAGAAAACCCAGAGTATTTAAGCTAGTGAGTTTGTGTCAAAGGGTCAAACCTTAATATGAAATTTGATAATAGTTGGATAAAGAAAATATTAAACCCCCGTTATTTTAATTTTTCTGGTCATAACTTCAAATTTTGTTTCCAATTCCTGCAGACCGAAGCATAGATTCAGATGTAATCCCATTTTTTAAGAAACTGACGTGCAGCTACTGAAGAACAGAAGTCATGTAAAGTGGTTTTCACATCCAAACATACCACACCAGAAGAGTGAAGAATAACAGCACTTAAAATATATTTGAAGTCTGACAGCATTCAACAGACTTATTAGTAACTAAATTTCTTTGGATTTTAGACAAGCATATATATCTCTATATACATACATACACACATAAACACATGTGGGTATTAAATGTGGTATATAGAAATTTTGCAAGTTTTGTTTCCCCTTCAGAGTTTTAAAATTATCAGTGTAAAATGTTATTATCTTTATCTCTCTATGCAATGAAATATTTAGTTATCCAAAATATTAAAATTGGGTTAAATAAGAAGGACTTGAGAACTGACCTAGAACCAGAATGTTCTATAAAATAAACAAAATAGACATGTTAGGATTTTTAAGAGGTTGAAAAATGTCAGGAAGTGATCCTTATTTTTCATCTCTTAGGTTTTACAAGTGACAAATATCATAGCCTGATGAGCTATAATATTTTAGGCTATAATGTAAAGCCATTTCAATTGCTTCTGAATAAGGAGGTGGATCAACAAAGTTGAAATGCGACATTTTCCATGCTCTATTTTAAAATTTTAGGATTTTCTAATACAAATATGTTGGTTATTTGAATCGGAAATTAACTATTTAAATGTAAAATGGCATTCTAACTATGCTCAGGCTGAGTTAGAAGTGAGGTGAGGTGGAGGAATCCGGAGGGATCATTAACACACACACACACACACACACACACACATTGCCATGACTCATCTTGCTCATCAGTTCTGGCTTTCAAAGAGGTGAAAAATTCATTGAGCCTGACAAGGTGCTGCCATGGCAAGGCAACTCTCCATGCTTCTGACTTTATCATCACACTTTGTTGTCTGGATCAACACCTTCCTAAGTACCATCTCTGAGAATGACTGCAGAGAAAAATACCACTTATGCATGTTGGTCTATTTTGATGGTCTTTTAAGACCCTTGAGCACCCTCAACCTGACCTCCAGGAAGTGGGCAATCATTTTTGTACAGCTTGTGCCCTTTGCCACTCCTAGAAATTCCAGTCCAAATCCAGCCAAGTTGTCTGTCATACTCAGCAGAGCCTTGCTAGAGTCAAGTCAATTAAGTCTCTCGCTAATTTTGGGAAATAAGGAAAGGAAGCAAGAAGTGGATGCAGACAGAAAGACTGCAAAAGCCACTGCAAAGCAAGATGAGAAGGTGAGGAAGAGATGGTCTAAAGATGTGGGAGATTGGAACTGGATAGGAGAGAGAGAGCTAAGAGCCAGACATGAGAAAGAGCACAGCAAAAATTAGTAAGTTTATGGTGAAAGAGCAGCAGAGCCCATATCCAGTGCTCTTCAGAACCTGGCTGGAATTATCAGTGTTGGGTAAACTGGTCCTTCTCTGTCAACTAATATCTGTGAAACACAGTGGCAAAACTCCCAATCTTTCCACTAGAGGAGATTCAGGCAGCAGTAAGGCAGCTTACTATTACCACCAGTTACTGCCCTATTTCAGTCTGCAGGAGGTGGTGGAAGATCCAGAGCTTGCTGTTAATTAGTGTCACAGAATTGCTTTTGCTGTATGTGTTAAAAGGAAAGTGGAGGGAATTACACATGGAAAATGTCATCACAAAACAATAAATTCATAAAATGAAACATTCAAAACCCGGGAAACATCAAGAATCTCCTTGTGCGTATGCATGGGATGTTTTTTAATTGGACAATCATACTCTACTTTTTCCAGTGGACCCATTTAATTTAATGCAGAAAGTTGATCTGTTTGGGGTTCTAGCAGTTCACACTGAATCTATTGGCTCAAAGTGCTGAGGATGCTCAGCTTATTATCCCCCCAGATGGCTGACTTAAGGACAATAGTTCAGAAAAGTGCAAGGTTTCAGCTTCAGTTATTCCAGTATGAAACTTCAGTGAGTTTTGAGGTTTCCTCTGATTTGGAAGGAAAAAGATTTTTTTCTAAGTTTGGACTGAAGAAGGGATAATGAGAAACTCTTCCCTGCCCTGCCAGATATGAAGCCCTTGTTTCAGTTTCACATCCAGTCCCAAAATTCAAGCACCAACATCAACAGGTGTTGCTTAGACCCTTCGACACTGAGAAAAGCACCATTATTCTCACCTGTGAAGGGGTAATACAAGGCCAAAAAGATTCTCAGTTCAGAGTTACACAGCAAGTAAGCAGCAGGAGATATTAAGATGCAGGCTACTGAGTTTGGATTTTTCTTGTGCAAGGCTGAAGTACCATTACCTCTACACTCCCCTCCTTTGCTTCTTATACAATGATGTTCCCACTTACTTTGGGAGTGGGAAGCAGAATTTTTCTGAACACAGAGTTGACAATATAGGAATGGTTGTTGGGATCAAAAAGTCTGATGCTTTTAACACAAGGAAAAACTATGACTAATGTAGAGAAGCCCCTTCTTTAAGATATTTACTAAGCCGAGTTACTATTTTTATTAAGAAGAGAGGGAACAGAAGAGGATTGAGAAAAAACAAACTCAAGATGCTAGTACCTTTTAAAGCTCAGAATCTTAGCATCATGAAGTCAATAAGTCCTTCAATATCATTGAGCTTACCACTAACAATTCCCTTAACTTGTTCTGGTGTCGGAAATCTGGTTTACTCAATAGCTGCACAGAAGGAGTTACTCCAATTAACAGAGTATTTGCAGTTACTCTGTTTCACAGTCAGCACAAAGTAAAAAATAGAGGCAAATGAATGATATTCCGTGTGTAAGTGCAGGTATATCTCATTTTTTTAAAATGTAAACATCAACTGCACTAGTCAGGTTCCCACACATGGGAAGGTGGACTGGTCAGATACTTTGATAGGCCAGACTAAGCACCTAGATAAAACAGCAGCAGCCACAAACACACTGTGTTGAAGGGCAACCACTGTAAGGAAGGAAGCAGCTTTTGCTGAGGGCTGAGCATTTAATAAAATATGTCAGTCTGAGGAAACAAGAGTTTGTTACCAAATAGCATATTCTCTATTTGTGATGATTATCATAACTCAGGTGAGAAAAAATGGCCTGCTGAACCTGGCCAACGGGATCACAACAATAACAACATTACAACACCTGGATGGGCTGTAGCACCCTCACAGTTTCTATAGCTCTTTCATAGAAGAAATTGAATGTATTTTATAAAAATTAAACATATTCAGCAATTGTAATCTTGGAGGTCATGATCCAATTAAAGAATCAAGTCTATAGTATCTAAAATGTGGAAATTTTTTCTAGTCTCTTCTGGTCAACTATTTTTCATTTAAAAACCCAGATGTAAATGAAATATTTCATATCTTGAAAAATAATTGTGATGTATTTTTAGAATCTGGTCAAATTTTCAGATGACACGGTCAGGTCTAGCAGGGAGCCCGCATGGTTTTGTGTGAGTCATCCTGGGGCATGACAGATGTGCATGGATTCCCAGACAGGGTTCTAGTGCCCCCGTTATGTCAGTCCTGGCACAATTCAGAGCTCTGTACCTATCTTTCAATAAATCTGCCTGTTGTAGGGACCCTGGAAACACAGGGTTATCTACTTTTTTAAGAGCACATCTGGTGGACTCTTTCTTGGAGTCACAGTCCATCTCAGTTCTAGATCATCTGTAGCCACATTGCTCACAAGTCTGCCTTTGCTAGAACTGGAAACCAGTGGTTTCCAGGCTAACCTCAACCCCTGGAGTAACCTTTTTGGCAGATGACTGCAGTGTTAATTTATACCTGCCTCAGGCTTTATGCCCTCTGAAGTCAGCCTGAAGGTAGATAGTCTGATGATACTCCAGGCACTCTGTCCTAGAACTGAGTATCAGAGCTTCAGGAGTCCCAGATCAAATGGGAGTTGGCCTCCAGGCTGCAAGCAGGACTGCCGGAGTAACCCCAACTTCCCTGGGCTGAAATGAAAGCTCAGTCAGGTAGGTGTGGGGACAGGTTGTTTGACTTCGACATTTGGTCACACTGTGTTGAATGTCTGTCCAAAGAAGCTTCTGGCTGCTCCCGACACATGTTGGTCAGTTTCACTGTCCCTCACAAGGTCCAGAAGAATATGTCCCTCACGACCGGACAGCATGTTTCATGGTATGTAAACACACACATCTACATGCAGATGTGAAATAATTGCAAGGTTCTACTAATGAGATTCCTGCAGGTAATTATTGCAGTTGCTAGAAAGGTTAAGTCTAAAATAAAGTTTCTAAAAATCTTATTTTCCAAGATGTTTGAGAATACAAAGCATGACTAGGACAATTTTTAGAGGAATACAAGAATAGCCACTGTAAAGCAGTGTTCTCCAGTGCACCAAAATAATACAGAAAGACAACTTTGCTTCATCCCAAAAGAATGAACTAGAGGAATACGGCAGAAGGATTTAGCCTGGAAGATTTCCAAAGGTGAATAGGCAGAACTGATGCAAATGCACTACAGTACAGAATATATACTAGCCGTACAAGTGTCTGGTGTTGAATACTTACTGAGTCCATTAGGTAGGAAATGTGCAAGGATGGGTATCTCTGGTTATTGTTTGTAATGTTTCTGGTTACAGATTTTTCCTATTCAAACATTTTCATACATTAAATTATGTTACTATTTTTTTATACTTATTTAGTTTTAAATTTCTTTTAATTTTGTTTCTCTTTGGTCTTGATTATTTGCGCTAGCATAACTATACCACTTATTATACTTGAAAATCACATCTTATTTCTACTTATGTTTTATACTTCCAAGTAAACAAGTTCCTTTATAATGTAAGTGAACAAGTCTCTTCATGTTTTTTTAATGTTTTAACATCTCTCAGTCTTTCTGTAGTCCTATCACACCTCTTTGATAATTTAGTATTTATTTCTGTGTATTTTTGCAATTGAGAAACAAATTTTGAGATAACCTGCCAAATTATTTTTACAAAATTTATTTTATTCAGATTTAATAATAAAGGTTTCTGAACAATGAATTTCAAGTGTTACACATTCTTCTTCTCCTTCTCTCCTATGTTATCATTGCAGAATGTCTTACAACATCAATGAAAGACAGTACAGGGTACAGAACACACCACTGCCATCCAGTACTACTTTTTCATGCTGAGAAACAGAGGTCAACACAATAAAGTGTTACTCATTCAACAACTGTCTCTATCATTAGTTACCTTAATCCCAGAACCAGTGTTAGTGCTTCATGCAGACCTGAGGTTAGTAAAAGACTAAAACTTTCAAGAAGATGTAGTGGTCATTTCTCAATCAGTGTGAAATTCTTTTTAGTGTGAACAAGGGCAACAAGGAAAGTTTGCAAACAATTTGGTTACAAGCTTAGTGCTCTAGTAAAAGTAAGAGGAACAAAGGGATTATTTGGACACTTTGTCTTACCTTCAGATAAACAGAACTGATATTTAATGATCTAAAAAGAGGGGAAATAAAATAATGAAATAATCATAAGGAGTTCAAGAAATGTCAGAACAGGAAGGCCTTGAGTTACTCATTTTCTTTTACAGATTTTCTCATTAGTACCTGAAAATGCAGTATCCTTTTATAAAACGGGTATTTTATGGCAAAGTAAAAATGCCCTTAAAACCAACTTTGCCATTAATAACCTGGACACAAAACTCATGATTGCAAGGCTCTCAGATTGCCAATTTAAAACTTTAAACTCTAAAAATGTAATGAGCTTTAAAACTTTCCTATGATGGTGTACTTAAAGAATATATCTACCACAACTAGTCTAGATGGAGTACCAATGCTTCCATGCAGACTCTATACAGGGGTGGGAAGGTGATAAAATTCACTGTAAAATGCAGGGCCTGGGTGCTACATTAAAGCTAGTTGCCAAATCTTAATGCCAGGCATTAGCCCAGGATGCCAGGAAACAGAATAAAGATTTAGAGGCAACTTTGCCCGGGCTCTCAAATATGTACACACAGTCTCTCTGACTAACAGTAATTCTTAATGATGTACAAAAGGTCTGAATATTTAGCCTTCATAGGTAAGGATACTGCATTTCAAGTAAGACTGTATAAAAGCAGTTCTTGATTCTACTTCTTACCTGTCTCTGAGGGCAAATGGTGGTAAGGTGCTGGACAGAAAACCTGAGCAGCAAAATCCTCAAATGTTGTAGGTTCTAGATGATGTTGAACAATTGTTTGCAGGTATCGTGCTCTCTCCTCGTAACTGGTTTAGCCAAGAATTAAGGATGAATTTATATCATGTACTGTAACTGCTAAATAATAGTGCCTAGTAATTCAGAATTCTTTTTGTTACACATATATCATGTATTTCAGTGGCTGTACGCACTTTTAATTCTTTACATATGATATAATCTGATTCACTGAATTAACATTGACTCTAAGATAAAATGATTAATGCAAATCTTATGGTTCAACCATCTTTTTTCATGTCTGATGCAAAGCTTTTTGAATTTTATTATTTTTTTTAAAACAACTGCAACTTCAGTATTCTCTTTTAAGTAACTGATTTGCCTGTTCTATGATCATGCTTAAATATAAAAAACATTAACATTTTTATAGGTATAGCATGAAAAATAATCTCAGCATTAACAAAATGAATGATTTTGCACTTCATAACAAACTGCTTCCATAATTGCTAAACACAGATATACACAGCTAAGATAAACACAAAGTGAAATCTGAGTATTAGGAAAAACACTTCTTCAATTATGCCATTAAAACAAGCAAGAATATTTGTAAAGAATCTGCAGGACCCTTAAATACTGGCTAACAGGGTGTCGGCAGGGCACTGACAGCAAAACACTGTACTACTTCCTTTTCTCTGTGTTCTCTCCTCTCTAATATTATTGACAAGAGACCAGTATCTTGAAGTGCTGCTTTTGAAGAACCCTCTCCAGGCTTCTTGTTCCAGCAGGCCTGATTGTGCTGTTAGCACAGAGAGAGCGAGAAAAAGAGAGAATATTTCTGCTGTTCATGAAAGCAACTATGGAAATGGCTGTCAAAATGTAAAGCAGCAGGCAGCAACATACAATTATCAAGAAAAACTACCATGCTGACTTCGTGTCGTACAGTTCCCGAACTGAGAAATCAGTTAACCTTTTCTCTCACAACTTTCAAAGTCCTCCAGCTGGACTCAATACACTGACCGAGGGAGACCTTCTCCAGTTATCTTAGAGAATTGTAAAATGATCAGAAATTTTCCCTGGCATTTATGTTTGTGCACATTTGTTTTTCCTAATCTATATGTACATAGATCATTTTCTCCTCGCACAGCTCTGTTTTCCTAGGAAAAAAACCCTCAACCAACAACCAACAAATGAGGATGCTGTGGAGGAATGCACTCAGAATCAGTTTCTTGATTTTTTTTCTTTGCTGCTCTTTTCGGGAGAAGAGGGACGGTGAGAAAATGACCTTTCTGACTCAATTTCATCACCTGCGAAATGGGGATAATATTCACTTTATACACATTTTTTTCAGCAATATAAACATAAAACCCACATGACAAGTGAAAAGTGTTTTTAATAACAAGTGCTAACATTTAAAATAAATAAAAATACTATTTGCATTTATAAGCAATAATATTCTTAGGTCCAAATTAAAGCTGGAAACAATACTCTTAATCTTAGCTTATAAAACTATACTTCAACATATACAAAACTTATCCTACAAAAAAAACCCTTTTTTGTAGTTTTCCATATTTATAGTAGGTTTTGCAGTATATCTGAATATGAAAAAACATATAGAGAATATATTATCTGAAAACAACTTCTAGTGAATAAAATGATCTTCATTTTCCTTAGACCACAGCTTGGTAACATAACTACAAAACTGGGAAACCACTTTCCCTCCAAAATCTCTGTTCCAAATTCTTCCTGGATCCTGAGACAGACAAACCTCAGAAGTCTCAGTTTGGAGAAGCTGTAACAGAAGCACTGGGACAAGAGAAAATACAAAAATCTGCCATTGTAATGGTTCTTAGGTGGGGGATAAACACAGTATTGAGCCTTAACAGAGGAGAGTAATATAGCAGAGTTTTTAAGAGGCTGTGTATAAGTGGTAGAGGATGAAACTGATGGTTCAAGTCTAAGTAATACTACGTATCGCACAACTTGTTGAAAAGCACTTTTTTCATTGGGGGAGATTCACAGCTGCTGAATTTTCTGCAGTTAATAGAGTCCTTTGATTCACAGCAGTGCCCCTTGCACAAAAAATACTGGCCTTTGTGTATTACCAGAAACTAATTTTCTATTTGGCTGAAAAGGGAAAAATGGGGTTATTGCTTCTCCCTCCTACAGAGCTTTTCATTATGCCTGATGCACTCAACTTCTAAGCTCTTCTGAGAAAAAAAATAACTGAAGAGGCAAGAGGTAGAAAAATGAGCTTGTTAGCACATTAGAAGTGAAGTATCTTGGTGGGCCCTAGAAATTCCCAGTGGTGTGTTAACTTATCACTCTATGCATGCTGGCACTGATAGTCTCCCAATTGATCACTCTCTTTTCGCACCAAAGGTGCTGCCAGGAAGCAAAGGCTGAAGGCCCACAGGAGAACAGGCTGCTATCAAAACAAGCTGTTTTTAAAAGTCTGCTTGAATGGGTAAAATATTTCAGGAAAAAGTAGGGTGGAGACACCTACTTGCTTTTAAAATGCTCTACTTTCAGAGGTCTCTAAAGGAAACCTTTTCGTTTATCCTATTATATCCAAAGCTTACACACAAATAAGGCAAAAATGAATGACAGTTACTGTTTTGAACATGACAAGGACATTCCCATTCTCCAGCCTAGGTACCTATCCCCTAACCAAAGAAGTCTTGACACAGATGCTGACTGAGGAGGATAATGATATTTTCATTACACAGTGGAGAGGACATGCTTATATCAGTTCTAGAAGTCTAATTCAAATGCACACTTAGCATACACAAAGAAAAGTAATTCAGCTAGCCAGGTTGCCGCCTCTCCTAACAATCCACAAAACCATCTGCAGCTTGTTAAAACCAGAAGCCTGCTTAAAAACAAAACTCTGATGTGAATGCCAAGTCCAAAGCTTGCTGTATTCTGCACTAAGAAAAGAAACATTCTGAACAGAACTCCTTTTGTGTATTAGACTGACTAGCTGAGATTGGGATACTTTTATCTTCCATTAGATTTGAGAATATTCCAGTGTTTTAAAACTCCAAATCTGTATGCTTTTGTGGCCAAGATAATCTAGTTGCATGCTGTATTTGAATGCAACTATCTGCAAGAGTGACCATAAACTCATGGTAGTTAATTTCTACATTACTTCTAATAGGCTAGACATTTATTTCTTTAAAACACTGCTCTCTAGGGAAGAGTTATTAGCACCTACAAATTGAGTGGCACATACAAACTCAATGGCTAGTAATAATAGGGCAATGCAAGCTGTATTCTTACTGTGTGGATGTTGCCACTGGCATCTGCAATTAAGACAGAATGGGAAGGATGTAGGGACAAGCCAATGGAGAAAGACTCTTGCACAGAGAGTGACTAAGCACTTAAAACAACAGTGTTGTGAGCTTTCTGCTTCTGAAGAAGGTGCTAACTGGAACAAAATAGAATGGATAAAATGGTAATTATACAGGCACTCTCCCAAATCGCTCAGCTAAAAACTTGAAGATACATAATCTGCAAAAAAAGGTAACAAAAAAATAATCTAACAACTTCATTATATTTTTTCAGAAGATACTGTTCTGAAAAATACAATCAGTACAAGAAAAAAATCAGGAATTGTAGATGTATAGGTCACTTAGGTAGCAGTCACTGCAACTAAAACTTCATTTGCATACAATCTATTTTACTTATTCTCTAAATCTTCAACTACTGCTATAAATACTGAAAATACTGTACTTCCCATTATTCCTGCAAACAAGCAATTTTTTTTGGACCTGTTGATTTGCACTTAGGAACAAGCACCAAAATCCTAGCTACTTACTTAGGCTCAATCTGTCCAAAAAACACCGCTTGTCTTCACCTAATAGCTCTATTTAGATTCCTGTGGCACAATACAACTACATCCTGGAGATGCTTTTTACAAATTCTAAGATAAATTATCTAGGCTCACTCTTCCCATCTGAGTTACTGCTATTCATACATACCTGGTCTAGTGAAAAGAGGTGTCTTGGGAGGCTTGGAACTAGAAGACCTCTAAGGTGTCTTCCAAACCAAACCACTATGTTTCTGTGATACGCTCTTCTCTGACCTCAACAAATGAATTTGTATCCCTCCTTTCATCTGCTCAGAGCATTGCAGAGCCCACTTTCTGAACACACTGCTTAGGTGGAGCATTCTCTTCAGATACTGCACCCCTTAGCACAAATGCAGGCTACTTATTTTAAGTCCATAGTCTATACCAATTTGACCAATTTTATCTAAACTGCTCTTGTCTCCAGTCAGTTGACGCAGTCACTCTCACTCACCTTGACATTTTTTGACAGGCACTTTGGTACTTTTTTCCATGTGGCTTATGCCTAGCATCAGGTCTCCATAAGCATCCACAAAACAATCCCCCTGCAAATCCCCTCTCCTCTTTGCTATGATGGTTATCAAAAAAAACCCAAGGAAAATACCCTGGAAGACAAAAATCTGAAACAATTCTCTCACATTGCCAGTTTGTTTTTTATTCATGGCTTTGTCATTCTTCAGTTTGGTGAGGAAATGTGTTTGCTACATATTCCCACATCTCTAGCTCTTTAGTCTTTATTTTTCCTTTCCTGTAACTTTAACTATGTAATATCCACAAAATCCCATATTTCCCATTGTTCAGCCTCTTCTGCTGCCTCCATCTTTCAAGTCCTTCTGTTGAATTCATCTCCTCATAGCAATTTTCAGAGACTTATTCTGTCATTCTGACTATGCTTTCTTTCCATTCTTCTTATTCACACCTCTCAGTTTTAGAACTGAATAAAATGCATTACAATAAATCTATCTAGTATTTTGTAGTTGAATACTAGATGCATAATTACTATGTTACAGTTATCCAGGAAATACCAGCACTAAAATGTCACTAACATGAGGCTGAAAAAAAATGAAAGCAGTTTCAACATGGAGTAAAATTTCCAAGACTTTAACTAAGGATATGGCATTTCACAATGTCTAGTATCAGAGTACCTAAGCGCTAGATTCACAAAAGGGCTGGAGAAGAAATTCTAGTGCCTGCTCCAAAAAAAAAACATTTGATAACAAATGCTTCTTGAGCAGGGACTGGAATCCAGAGACTCTTCTCCCAGGAAAGTACCATAACCATTTGGCTACAGAGATGAGCGTGTACTTTCCTTGTGATTCAGAGATCTTATTTTATGAAACGAATAGCAATTTCAGCAGTGAACAGTGTGCCTGATTATAAAATGTCCTTGGTCCCAGTGGTTAGAACAGATTTGTAAGAGGCAGGAGATGTGGCCTCAAAATTGGAAACTGCTCTCTCATTTCCTGGCTGATTGATATATCTAGGGGGTTACCTCCTGTTGTGTTTGTGTGGGCTCTAATCCAGTGAGTGTACCTTCAAAACTCTTAGCTTTGCTGCCCTGCAGGTCAGACAGGCAAAGAAATACCTACCTACCATTGGATAAAGAGAGGCATGAACCAGGCATTTGGCTATTCAGGATACATCAAGGATTTAGCTCCTAGTGCACGCTTAAGTGGGCAGATCTCCAGGGAAGGCTGGCAGTGAAAGCTTTAGATACCTGAGAACACCAGGGGCACTCAAGACTAGTGAGGAACTTGTGTCAGATCAACAGAGTGGTTACATTCCTAAGTGCTCTTAAGACTTTTGGAAAAAAATACAGAAAATATTTTACCAAGACAGATTTCTTCAGCAGCTTCTGGAGGGAAGTACTATGCTGGGGACCCTACTCAATGACAGAAACTTAAAAAAGGGCTGATGAGATGCACAGTTTACCACTACACTAAAACTGTGATAGAATTATCTGCAATGGCAGATTAATAATTCATTTGTTCAACAAAATGTAAAAAGAATGTGCTTGTGAAGTATCTACAGTCACCAGTGGCAGAAACTCTGTATTTTTCCAAAAGTCAAAGGGAAGTATTTATCACTTCAGATACCCACAATAAAATGTTATGCCTTAGCTTCTGTTTTAGTAGATGACTTCAAGATGATGTCTGGATGATTTAAAATGCATCAATATCACTATAGTTCAGGAAATACCCTGGAATTATAAAGCTTCAAGTTGTAAGCTCAACAACACTAAAGACATTCCTACACGCCTAATGATGGGCAGGTCAAATCCAGAAAGCTGGCAATGTGACTTTGTTGTTGTTGTTGATTTTTAGGAAAAAATCCAAACAGAATTGTAACAAAGGAGTCGCTTTGTGAAAGGGAGTAAAAATCTGGGCTCTTCACTTGATGTTTTTCCATCACTGTCTCTCATTCAGAACAAGAATTGAAATGAGACACTTCCATGAAGTTTTTGTTCATAAATCTTCCCTCCTGAACCTTATGTGCTTTTTATATATATACATATCTATATGCATATGTGCGCAGTATATCACAATATGACTGATATGATCACAATAATGATAGGATGCAGCACCTGAGATTCTTTGATTCTGGTGCTAGGAAAAAAAAGGAGGTTTTGATGATTGCCTGGAAATACCTCTTAGAAAAAAGCCAGAGAACGTACTTCTAAATAGCAAGATGGACTTCCTCAGGTTAAATTACAAGCTACTGTCAGAAATACATGTATAGCTGCATCCCTGACAGTTCCAACTGTTAGCAAAATCATCTAAGAAGTCAATACATATTGATATGATTGCGGAGAGTATGACTTTGTCAGCCAGGTATTTGGAAAATAATTTAGACAAGCAGAAACCAAAGCACTGTTCCATCTTTAACTGGAAAATGAAAATCCTCCACCGAGAGATATCTGCTTGCAGGATCAATGGACACCTGCAAGAGTTTTTATAATTGCATGTATACACTATTTATATAAAAGAGATTAACAGTATTTTAAGGAAAGATGCATACGATGGCACCTTCTTGTTTACTACACTTGCCGTCTCAGCAAATTCAGAAGCCCATCTCTTCTTTTCTAGAAAAAAACCCAAACGTGTAGTATTGTCAACAGACAAAAATGCTCTCAGGATACTGAAGACCAAAGGAAATCAAGAAACAGTAAGGCACAATGAACGGAATTTGTTGGCAGGAGATTTCTTGCTCTCTGGCCTGAAAAGGTGTTCAAGCCCTGCAGAATTAATTGGTACAGTTTGAGGTGCTTAAAATCATGAAAGCATCAATTTTATTTGGCCATTTTTTTCTAGTAAATTACAATTCCTGACATCAGAATGTGAAAGGAGGATTGTTTCCCGTAAAAAGATAAAGCACACAGGTTAGGACCAAGGTTTTATAGAAGCTGAAAGGAAAAATTAGCCATAGCAGAATCTGACTTCTAAAAGACGACAGGACAAAACCCACACATCACAGAAATGGAAGTTTTTTTCTGGGAAATCTACTCTGAAAGAAGAGATTGTGCAGTGGTTGTCAAACCACCTGAACTCATACTGAGACACAGCAATTTGTACTCTTTGTTGGCTCTTAGAGTTAAGGATGTAAGTCAGGCTGCTATTGATCCAGTGTTGGAAGCCCTGCAACTAGCTGTGTTTTGTATGTAGGTGGGTGATGAGTATCAACTGTCCACACTGAGAGGAATAGTTAAAGTTCTCTTATATTCTGAAAAGTGACTCTGTAGAAGTGGCATCATGGTGTTCCCTATTTATTGCATTTCAGCGATTTCCACATCTAGTTTGCACAGTATACAAATAGAGATTTTTTTTTCCAGCTGCAACTTCTGTTTACTGAAGTCCACTTGATATCTCAAAGTCAGCCTGGGTTCCTTTCTGTTTTTAAAATACTGCCAATACTGAAAATGGCATATAAATATTTTGCTCTGTGCATCTGTTTACACAGCTATGCTGTAAATGAAAGCAGCTTCTGCATATGCAATTGGAACTTAGCCACAACACTGATGATTCATAAAGCAGAATTCAGTTCATTCTCTTCATATCTGATGCAAGCTATTTAGATGAAAGAGAAGGAAAAAAAATTACTATGTTTGACACTACTAATGAAGTGAAAGAATAAAAATTTTATATTTTTCTAAGGTGATTTTTCTTCTCTACTGAAACCATATTTTCAATACTAGCAACAGCAATTTTGGAATAAAATGCAACAGCATATTTTTTTATTCATAAAACCAGAACATAAACTCAAAGGAATCAGTTATATTTTAAAATTAAACCTTATGTTGCATTTCATGAAGACATTTTAAAACTGCTGAAGGGACTCAGTGTTAATTACCCAATATCACTAATTTTAGGAACTAATGTATATGAAAATCTACTAATTAATGTAGTTACCTCATTAAAAGTAAGTATAAAAACAAGTAACAAACTGACTGTAAAATTTAAACAAACATAAAATGTAATAGCTAACATCTTTAATAAATTTTTTTTTCAACATAAGCTGTAACTGCAAATGGGCTTTCTGAGGTATATATATTTTTGAGGTATACTTCTTCATGAAAAAATTACATTGACAAATCCATATAAATTAATCCCATCATTCCAGATCTTGCAATTTGTTTCAAATGCGCAAGTTGTATCATTCTTTAAATTAATATAATTAATATTACTTTTCATTTTTTGCACTACGAAAAAGTTCAATAAATCTGTGATAAATTAAAAGTTATCGGGCAAATGATAACACATACTTTTGCCATTTAGAGGCTTTTTTTCTTTAAGAGTACAAATATTGCAGCTAAAGGAGATTACTGCCAGTATATCTAATCTACGGTTAAATGTCCTGCAAGGTAAGCATAGGCTAGATAAAGTTGCAGCCACTGGGCATTTCCAAGTCAATGCTACTGCTTTCTGCCTAGTTTACTAACACATAATATATTGAAAAGCATTGACTTCATCCAAGTTTGCATAAAAATCTTAATTTTTACAGTGTAAGCACTTTCAAAATTTTTAAATTATGGCAAGAAACTCTAATTGCTGCTTACATTTTCACTGAAAAACCCAATAAACACTCTGCAACTCTGTCGTTCTAAGAAAAGTCTTGATATATTGTTTATTTTTATGTTATTCCATCAGATCTTACAGCTAACCAAATTCTTCAGTGGTTTGTAACATCATCTAGGAAGGAAAAGCTGTGATTCATCAGCACAGACAAAGCTGGGCTTTAATCCATTCCTATAACCATATTGCCAAGTCTATATTGTTTACATTGCGTCTCAATTAAGAGACAGGCAGGACACCTGGTACTTCTTTATCTAAGTCCCACGGGCTGCCAGATGACTCAAAATCCATAACAGGTGCTAAGGCAGTGTGAGTGTAGCACCATTAACACAAGCGGGAATTGGATAAAATTTGGCCTATGCTTAACCACTTAAAACACTCAATTATGAAATGAAAAATGTAACCACTCTGCAACAAGCTCCTTTACAAAAGGCACTTACAAAGATATGTAGAATTAAAGTGCAAGTGTAAGAGACATAACATAAATTTTAAATTTTAGTATAAATATTCCTAATAATAATAAGAATATTTAATAAGAATATAAGAATAATAATAATAAGAACCTATAAACTCCCCAGCTATATTACAAAAAATGTTTGTTTTTTTTTAAGATAACCATATAAATATGTGTACTTACTGAACTGAATAAATTATAATTTTGATCATCTGTTTAGGCAGCAAAAGTGACAAAATTAGTGCTCAGATTTCTAGCAATTTCAAAATTAAGGGGGAAAAAATACGAATTAACAATACTACTGAATTCTTAAACTCTGTAGAATGCAATGTTGTTTTATTTTAAGGACTTTGGCAAATGAAAGCATCTTACAGAAGGATTTAAAGACCAACAAGGTTCAAGTGAAAAACTGTAAGATAAAAGATACTCCCTTTGCACTGAAAAAGCCCACTGCAGATCTCTTTTCAGCACTTTTTCTGCTGACTGAACTAAGTATTAAGTTTAGACACTGACAGAAAACACTGCATGATAGAAAAAAATGAGTATCAGAAATTTTACAGTGGACAATTACTTAAGAATTATCTGTATCTAAATGTGTAGTAATCCAATTAAGTTTCTATTTAATATTGTAATTATCAAGAACACAATATAGTGATTTTATTACCAGAGTAAGCAGTAACAAAGTACAGTAAACTGTCATTTAAGACAGTGTCATAGTATCTATGATAAACAGCATATTGGCTTAAACTAATGCACTATATGCCTCTAGGGAACACCAGGCTCAGAGACTGGGTTTTAACATCAGAATCTATCCATTAATCTTGACTTAAATATAATCTACTCTGCAGTAAGAGGAAGAATGGGCATTCAATGAATTATCTTTTTGAAATATAGCAGGAGCATATTAACACAAACATATAGTAGAAAGTCTCTGTTTTGGTACCATTTATTGTGCATTGTTGGTTTTACAAATGCTGAACTGCACTGTAGCATCAAATTAAAAAGACAGTAAGAACAAATGACTAGCCTCATCCCAAGGATGAATACCTCAGCACAGTAACAGAGTATTCATTAACTTTACTGACTGTGTGGTTAGAAGAAAATTACAGTATTTACAAATACACCACTCATGTTTTAGTAACAGGCTATGGAGGTGAAAACAAAACAGTGAAGGAAACAGTGTTGAAGCCCTTACACAGGCAGAATTCCTACTCCAATATCCAGGGAGGATTTGTCTTACTAATGTATCCAAGACAATCGATGAACATATAAGGTATGTTGTGCTAATTGTTTTGAAGCCCATTACAGCTGCCAGTGCTTCAGGCGCTCTTTGGAGCAATGCTCCTGCCAGCAGCCAGCCCCGCTGGCATGCAGTTGCTTACCTGGCAGGAGGCAGCAAGGGAGGGCCACCAGACTGAAGTTTATTAAAGATTCTACAAGGATGTCAATGAGAGATGTTAAGGTGCTGTTCATCACTTCTGCCCACAGATAACGTGAAATAGTACAGGCTGGGGGAAAGGCAGCCCCACATACTAACTCCTGATTTTGGGAAAGGATTTATCCCTACTGTCACTCAGTATTACATCAGTTTTAACTCAAGTAATTAAGGTTGATGAGTGTTAAAACAGAGAAGCAAAACTGGCTCATCCCTCCCTGGTTATAGGGAATGAATGTTTAAGCCCACTACTTTCATACATTCAAATATTTGAATTTCTACCTTAAATACTTTCTCTGCATATACAGACATATTAATTGATGAGCAAACAGTAAAGGAAATGTCCTTTATGAAGGCATCCTTACAGACTCTAAAACTACACAGGTAAAAATTATTATTAATATTAAATATTGTCCAGTGAAAAGACTGCACATATATGTATGTATTAAACTGCAATTCTACACTACATAGTAACAAAGAAAACTTCTCTAATGAGAAGCTTTGCCATTAATTACAATCTGTATTGCAATAAGCTTGACAACTACTTTTCTTTTTTTCTTCTCTCTTCGAAGAGAGCATTTTCTATTTACCCTGGGTTGCTGCAATTCTAGTATGAGATAATCTATTTATAAGTCATTCCGGAGGGCAGCCAAGTTGATTTTAAAAATTATTTTTAAAACTCTAAGACAGTCTTCTTCTATTTAAATGAAGAAAACAAATATTAATGGTCAGTTACCTCCCTCTTTCTTTATTTTGAAGGGCAATTAGTAAAGCAGCCCTTTCGCCCTCCTCCCTAGTGCTGTCAAGCTGTTGAGAGCAGTTTGCAGCACTACAATGGTACTATTGTGAACACAGCCTGGGCTTCCTTCCCACAGAGAGTTAAATGGGCAGTTCCTGCTGCCTATGATTGGTGTCCAGTGAAACAATACTTAAGAGGCAGGTTTTATCAGTTCTGCGCCAAAGAAGTGAAGCCAGGGAACCCAAGCCTTCATATCATGCTGAACCATATGCCAACCCTGCTGGCCCCAAAGGTTTATCACTAAGAATCAGGATGCATCATGTCCCCTGTGAAATTTCACTTCACATACCTTCTGTGAAATGCATGGCTTTGCTGAAAACTGACCTTTTTCCACAATTGGCAAGAACAGATGGACGGTAACTATGGTTGGGCAAGCAGAAATTAAAAGATTTTCTAACAGCCTGCATTCTTCAGTGTTTGGGAAGAGAAGCATTCAGAAGGAGATAGATACATTTGTGACCCACAGATCTATTCAGGTGCAGTTAATCAGCAATTAAACTATTTATCAATGCCCAGAAACTGTACTGAGATTAATCTGATTGGCCAGGCCATGATTAGGACTCACGTCCTTCAGACTACCATATGTTAATTCCAATTACTGTAATACTAACTTTTAATCCTTGCTTTATGTTATTCTTTTTTTTTCTATTAAGTATATACATACATTCTTTTTGTTATAATTTTGACCTGTTTAATTACTGAAGTACATTCAATTTCCTGATAGATGTTTCCATATACTGAATGGTATTGTATGTAACCCCTTTTCTCAGTAACTGAAATACAGACCTATAAGAGAACAAAAGGCAACCAGTGTGCTAGTTTATATTAATCTCCTCATTTTTTTTTGGTATCTATCATCTTCTAATGCTACTGTTGGCACTGGAAAGCATGCCCCAACTGTCTTGATTACCATATGCAGAATGATGCAGAAACTGTTTGCCAATATCTTATTCAACTTACTTGAAAACATCACTCTGTCTCACGGATATCACTGTTGGTTAATTTTGCTTGTTACAAATAATCACCCACATTTCCCACCAACTGAAATACCAGAAACAACCATACATAATGGTATATACTTGTTTTTTATATAAACACATCTTTTAGTATTTTAAAATGCAAATCCTTCAAGTTGTTTGCAAGTCACTTCTGTTATTAGGGGTGAAATTACGACTAGGAAAGGATTAAACTAGTAAACAATGCTGTCTTTTGCAACATAAACATTTAAAATTTTAAATAGTTTAAAAACATTTCTTTGTTTAATTCTTAGGAATGTCAGGAAAAACTGTTTAATCTTCCCTGATTTTATTCAGACTTCTGAGAGCTATCAAAGAAATCTGCATGAATTTTTTGAATTTTAACACCTTAAGGGGCAAAGAGTCTTAACATTTTAACAAAGGGCTTTTGTTACCCAAAATGTTTAATTAATTAAAAAGGCTAAGCAGGTATTAACAACGACCCTGTCATTTTGTGTTATGTACAAGGCAATCAATCTGCAAAAGATTAAACTCATTTATCTTTTTCATTCCAGTTTAAGGACTCCTAGCCTTCTCCCTGCAAATCTGTAAAAGAGGGGTGTATCCACATTTAAAACAGATTTAATAATGAAAGAATGATTGCTCTACTAACTTCCAGCTTACAACATACAAAAATTTCCTATCCTAAAAAAACGCAGTAACAAAGAACTCCCCTCCCTCAAGCGATCTGTACTGACAGATTCAGAACTTCCTGAAGGCTGATAAAGCACTTCTCTGCCTTTCACAGTAGCCCACTGACATCCTTTTATTCTAAAACAGAATGACAGTGGCATAAACCTATGCATATTTTATACAGAAATGAGTAGAACCAATATCCCCCTTCAGATGGGTAAACTCAATTTATGGAAGAATGTAGATGTAAAAGAACCTAGGATACATTAATAGTACAGAAAGATTTGAGCTCCCAGACTTGAGAGACTCAAATCTGTTGCCGAGTTGTCTGTTTACAACATCAACAGAGCACTCAGCCTTTAATAAACGCAATTATTAGCAGAAAATTTTATTGCTAGAGTCAATCAGTTTTGTTTCATTTGGTATTTTGCTTTTTTACCACTTTCAAGAGAGTTTCATCCATTTCATTAGGGGAGAGTAACTAATAAAAAAAAGCCATACTTCCTAGTTATAAAATAAATCATAGCTATTTTGTGATGACAACAACATAAATACCTTTTAACTCATATGCTTACGCTATACCTCTTTCAGAAGTGCTTCTAGCATCCTGGTTCATAGATAGCTTATAAGAAGAGGCAGAGACAGAAGAGCTACATGGGGGTAGAGATGTCACGTTCTGTAGGATTAGAAGCAGGGCAATTACTGAAGAAAATACATTTACCTGAACATGTACAAATCCAGAACTGCTGCTAAATCAAAGCATATATGTATGCTTTGCTAAAAAGCTCAGACTATATATATGAAAATATACATTACAACACAGCTTTCAAGTCTGACACTTCAATTTACTCCTCATTAAAAATGCATGAAAACCAACTGAAATTATGTGTATGTCAACATGAAAATGCAGTAAAACGAGTGGCTTGGCACATGTGTCTGCAAGTATTTCTCCAGCAGTTACTCAAGTGTCTATATGATAAGAACTAGGGCAAGAGTTTAAAAACCCATCACAAATGTTGGTTCAATCGATTGTCTCTAGTGGCTAGAATCAAAGGCATTTAAAGTGATGCTTTGGAATTATTTCGTGCAAAACAATCCTGTTTTTTCAACAGGTAACCAATAAATGATGGCTGAGAACAGGCTTACATTACCTCTGAGGTCCAATTGTTACTCAGAACACTGCCTACTTTTGCTCCCTGGTGTTGCATTTTAACTCTAATTGCATGATCAAGCCAATAAATTTGACTCGGGAGACAAAAAAACACTACAGAAGTACCTACCCTGACAAAACCAGAGGCTGCAAGAAAATGCACTTCAAACAGAAGTGAGACAAGATGAGACAAGTGAAGGAGAGGTATCAAGCCTTGAAAGACAGTCATTAATACTGACAGATTACTGTAATTCTGGCTGTCAAGGTGATCGATTTAAGCAGCATATGCCAATCAATACTCTCCTCATTTACTGAGCAGCATTAAATATATAGTTAGGTAAGATGTCCCTACGACAGGATTCAAACCATACTTAATAAACATAAATTGCACAATTTATGCTTTGGAATCTTAGTTGTTTTTTCATTTGGCAATTTTAACTGGGCAAAGTTCAGTGTGATGTTATTCATACAAAAGTTACTTTAGATGATTCCATTCCACTACATTGCCATCATGTATACAATTCCTTTATGTTCCAAACTGTACCAATTTTCTGTATAGTGTATTAACACACAAATCTCAAACATAAGCATTCTAAAATGCAGCAGTTATTTAAGCACTGCTCATTTTGCTTTTTTTTTTTTTTTTGCATTAGTGGTTTGCCATTCTGATGTATGTTAGGTACCCATGGTTAAAAAGAAACCAAATCTTTCATGTAGTTCTCCTGGAATTTTTCTTACAATAGTCTCCTGTTGCTTGTGACATCAAAGGAAAATACATTAATTGGTTGTATCAGTTTAGGTGGAAAATCCTATAAATATAATAGCTATTACTCTTGTTGCATACCTACTAGTAAACACACACTCTCATGCACAAATGTGCAAATGTACACAACTCTAAATAAAATCTTTCCCTTATATTTAGGTCTTCTTATAATGCAGAGAGAAACTGTTACATGATTCCTTGAAATGGAAATACCTGAACAGCCCATTAAAATAATCAGATACTTATAAATGCCTTGGAAATCTTCAGTTTTTCATGTTGTATCATTGTATGCAGGCATTTAATTAATCACATTTTGAATTGTTAAAAGATCAAGAATGCTGAGGAAACTTCAAGGGAAAAAGAGGCTTCTAAAAGGTGGAAGCATGGACAGGCAGCCTGGGAAGAATACAGGGGTGTTGTCCAGGAAGGTAGGGACCAGGTTAGGAAAGCTAAGGCCCAGTTAGAATTAAACTTGGCTAGGGATGTTAAGGATAATAGGAAGGGATTCTATAGGTACAATGCAAATAAAAGACAGACTAGGGAGAACATGGGCCCTCTCTGGAAGCTGTCAAGAGAACTGGGTACCCTGAATTTGGAGAAGGCTGAGGTTCTTAATGACTTCTTTGCCTCAGTCTTCACTGGCAAATGCTCTGACCACATCACCCAAGTCTTGGGAGGCAGATGCAAGGACTGTGAGAGTGAAGACCTTGGGCCCACTGTAGGAGAGGATCTGGTTCGAGACCATTTTAAAAACCTGAACGTGCACAAGTCCATGGGACCTGATGAAATCCACCCACGGGTCCTGAAGGAGCTGGCGAATGAAGTTGCTAAGCCACTGGCCATCATATTTGAAAAATCATGGCAGTCAGGTGAAGTTCCTGATGATTGGAAAAAGGGAAATATAACCCCCATTTTCAAGAAGGGGATAATGGATGACCTGGGGAATTACAGACCAGTCAGTCTCACCTCTGTGCCTGGCAAAATCTGGGAGCAGATTCTCCTGGAAGGCATGCTAGGGCACATGAAAAACAACAAGGTGCTTGGTGACAGCCAGCATAGCTTTACTAGGGGGAAATCCTGCCTGACCAATTTGGTGGCCTTCTATGATGGGGCTACAGAACTGATGGACAGGGGTAGAGCAGCTGATGTCATATACCTGGACTTGTGCAAAGTGGTCAACACTGTCCTGCATGACATCCTTGTCTCTAAATTGGAGAGACATCAATTTGACAGGTGGACCACTCGGTGGATAAAGAACTGGCTGGATGGCCGCACTCAAAGGGTTATGGTCAACGGTTCAATGTCCGGCTGGAGATCAGTAACGAGTGGTGTCCCTCAGGGATTGGTGTTGGGATCGGTCTTGTTCAACATCTTTGTTGGTGACATGGACAGTGGGATTGAGTGCACCCTCAGCAAGTTTGCCGATGACACCGAGCTGTGTGGTTCTGTTGATACGCTGGAGGGAAGGAATGCCATCCAGACGGACCCTGACACACCTGTGAGATGGGCTGATGCCAACCTCATGAAGTTTAACCATGCCAAGTGCAAGGTCCTACACCTGGGTTGGAGCAATCCCAGGCACAGCTCCAGGTTGGGCAAAAAGGAAATTCATGGTAGTCCTGCGGAGAAGGACTTGGGGGTGTTGGTCAATGAGAAAATGAACATGAGCCAGCTTCAGTGTGCACTCACAGCCCAGAAAGTCAACCGTATTCTGGGCTGCATCAAGAGGAGCGTGACCAGCAGGTCAGAGGAGGTGATCCTGCCCCTCTACTCTGCTCTCCTGAGACCTTACTTGGAGTATTGTGTGCAGTCCTGGTGTCCTCAACATAAAAAGGACACGGAACTGTTGGAACAAGTCCAGAGGAGGGCCACGAGGATGATCAGGGGACTGGAGCACCTCCTGTATGAAGACAGGCTGAGAAAGTTGGGGCTGTTCATCCTGGAGAAGAGAAAGCTGTGTGGAGACCTCACAGCAGCCTTTGAGTATCTGAAGGGGCCTATAAGGATGCTGGGGAGGGACTCTTCATTAGAGACTGTAATGACAAGACAAGGGGTAATGGGTTAAAAATTAAACAGGGGAAGTTTAGATTGGATATAAAGAGGAAATCCTTTACTGTGAGGGTGGTGAGGCACTGGAATGGGTTGCCCAGGGAGGTTGTGAATACTCCATCCCTGGCGGTGTTCAAGTCTGGGTTGGATGGAGCCTTGGGTGATACAGTTTAGTGTGAGGTGCCTGTGCCCATGGTAGGTGGGTTGGAACTACGTGATCTTAAGGTCCTTTCCAACCCTAACCATTCTATGATTCTACTATTCTAAGGAAGTTGTCAGCAGAACTAGGATTTGAAAGAACAGCAAAACAGAGCAAATCAAAGTACAAGAAAGACTGAACATCACATTCTCTGCCTCATGATTCTTACTTGAACTTGAAAAACAATTTTTGTTGTGATACAGTAGATTTTAGAAACAACTCTTATTTTCTTCTGGAAAAAACAGTGGTGGTCATATGATAAACTCATCCATGGCTCTCACTTGAACTTATCTCAAATAAGGCTACAATGTTATAATTCAGTGATTGGAAAAATATTCACTAAAATTCTGAAATTTTCAATTATTTGTTGTAAAGCATATAGAATAGTATCTAAAAAGTACATAAATCATTATCTTAAATGTTCCTTCTCATCTGTGATGAGAGACAAATCAGTAACAGGCATGTTAAAACATTACTGAATGTCTTGTATCAAAACTGTATTGCCAGAAATATAGCAAAGTTTGCTGAGAATCTTTGCATACAGCAGTTAAAAAAAAATCTAATCCAGAACATATTAGAGGAGCAACTATAACAGCATGTATTATTCCTTTTACTATTCCAAAATTAATTAGTGGCACTGTAAAAAATGAATTCATGATACACATTTAAGAGAGCACCCCCTAAGCCTTATCCATTTGATACAAAGTTATCACTAATGTTAACATACATACTGATTACTGTATTATTTTTTCTGTCAATGCATCTATAAGATAGAAAACTTAATGGACTAAGAGGAAGGGAAATTGGCATTGCCAAAATCAATGCTTTTCAGATTTAACTTCTAACTTCCAGTCTTAGTAAGAATCTCCAAAATCTGCACAAATTCCAGTTTAAAAATGTAAATCAAAACAAATACTTTAAACTAAATGAAGCAAATGTGGACAGAGAACCTGAAGAATACTCTTTGTTCACTACATATAATTATTTTTATATATCATTATTATATCAACACTTTATTTTTAAAGATGAGCTTTCCAATGTCTGCAATTCTATCTTGAGGCAGATGATGGCTGAACAGGCACAATCAACAGTAATACTACCAGTTCCAACAAACCCCTTTCTTTGGGCAGTTGAGTATCACATTAAGCAAGAAAGGTTCTTCTGATCTATTTCTTCTGAGCTTTTAATACAGAGTGAACTTTTAACAAACCACTCAAAGACACTTCATTTATGAAGAAGTTACTGTCTCATCAGATACCATATAGGGTTAATATTTTCCTTTTCTCTGGAAGACAACTGATGAAAAAGGTTAGCTACATCAAGTACCAAATGCTTAGACATAGTGTCAAAAATGTTTAAATTTTGATTAAAAAAATAATTTTGGATCATGTATATTTATTTTCTGCAATATAATATTCTTTGGATGGAATTATTAATACAGCAAGATATTTTTGCTAAGTTCATCTGTTTCATATGACAAAAAAGCTAAAAAAAGGTGCCAATTCTTGGCATTAGGTCAAAGACTTCATAGATGAATATAAATAAGTGAAAATCAAGCTATGATGACTATAGATAAAATAGTCTTCTATATTCCATGAAAAAAAAATCAGATTTAAAAAATGCTAAATTGGATTTTTTACTGTGTACGTAGCTATATACTATGTACTATAATTTGTGAGGGAAATACTGCATAAGACAGAAACCACAGTGTCTGAACTGCACTATCTGAAGAGCAGATTGAAGTAATTGCTAGCACTCCAAAATTTGTGTACAATGTGCAAAAAGTAATACTAGTTGTTTCACAATTGGAATGTCACTCCCACAGGTTTTATAGTATTTTCCAGTTCTGTTGCAATAATTTTAAGAATTTGGATCACTGGAGGTAAGTACTAAACCAAGTAAAGAACATTATTTTGGTGTACCTCTTGGCATCTGGCTAGCATCTGCTGCTTATTTAGGAAGTTCACATAAAATTTTATATGAAACCACTCTTTCTATTGTTTAAAATATTTAGTATTGATCCATTTCCCACACATGGTAGACTCTGAATTCAGAATGTAACAAAATGCTTGTACTCAGATGCAAGCCATGAATAAAACTGTCCATATCAGGAATCTCAATGCAATCCAGGTAAATAGAGCATTTAATAATTCCCTAAATATTGGCCTCCAGATTCTGCATCACAGTGAAAATGACTGTATTTCACATGTCACTTGCTGCTGTGTGCACGTATGCTGCCTGTTGGTGAGGGAGTACTGGTACGAGAAAGCCAGGCCACCAAATGATAGTGAGGGAGTGCAGAATCCTCAACGGGGGAACTAAAGCAAATTCCAAACATCAGTGCAGAAACTGTACTCAAAATGGCAATTATTCTGTTCATACAGCTGCAGCAACAAGTACGTCAAGCATCAAGTTAAAGAAGGATACCTGCCATGCATGACTGATGTTGGTTGATAATTTTAGAAAATTTTTCATCTTAAAATACAATACAGAAACAGATTATAGTATTCTGAACAAAGAATAAAAACACAAACCAGATGAAACCTTTAAATATCATTAATACAACTAAATCCTTGAAGTGTTTTGCTATCTAAGTTTGATATCAGAGATGTCAAAATAATATCAGAAAGAGGATGGTGATTGACAGAATATGTCATTCTCAGAAAACTACTTCAGCCTGTACAATATATACTCAAAGTTGGGGCAGACTAAAAGGGAGATGAGCAGTATTTCTTGTATCCACGCAACCATTATTATACTATTCACACATACTACCCATTGCCACATCATCATTAACAGACTAGCGCAATAAGGAAAAAGTTGCAATCAGGTTACATGAAGAGGACTGAATATCCTTGCTGATTACAAATGACAGCTGTTTTTTTTTCAGTCAGGTCTGCACTTAGAAAATGCACTAACTCAGAGGACAGGTGAACACTCCTTGGAAGCAGGAGGGTCAAACTCAGTGCTACTTTCTTCACATCCCCTATGCAAGCAAATCAACACAGTCTAATTAAGTGTTTACTCTGATCTATCACCACATATCTTCACTATGCCATTGTAAATATCCCTCAAAAATAGATAAACACATACCTACTGTATCATCAATTTGATACTGAGCCAAAAGGTGCCCACCAGGTATTACTCAGCACAGTGAATTAAACCACAGACTGGCAGGCATTGAGACATCCATACACTGATGCTGGCTTTGAAACTAATTCTGCTGGTCTACTATGGGAAAACGAGATCTAACATGGAAGCATAGGGCTTTAAATGTGTTCTGTTTGACAGCAGTTTCAAGTATTCTTGTTTCCTCAAGAACCATATTCAGCTGAATTTCTATTAACCATCATCAAAGTTCCTAATAAACTAACACTGGTATATTAGATACTCATAAGTAAACAATTTCAAGCAGATCACTTCATAATTCTTTTTTATTGACACCATTATTGTCTTGGATGTGCAGGAAGTCTTGGTTATCAGCTTCACTTACCCAGCTGGGTCTCTGCTTTTGGTATACCTTCCAAAAAAATAGCTTTTCTGTTCCTTTTATCCTCCCCTCTTTGAACATATTGTTTTTACCACTGTGAGCCCTCTTTTAATTAGCTCCAGCAACACACAACACAAGGAAAGACCACCTTGGACAATGAGTCCTGTCTTCTGCAAAAGACATTAAGTCTGTCAGGGTCTCAAAGAAAAGCTGTTTAACCACAGACCATCAAATACTCTTGCCCCCATGCCTTTCAGTCCACAACAAACTTAAAAGCCAGTAGTGGACTGCTACAGCCATAGCTAAAATATGCCAGAGGAAAAAAGTGGGAGACACTAAAGACAATCCTTGACGTCTTCAATTCTCTGCCACTGCAGGATCACAATTAGATTCAATTTTCAAATATTCCTAGTTAACAGACCATGTCCATGTTACAGGAAACACCCACGAGTCTTTGCTATTCTTGTTTGAGGGAAATTCCTTCCTGACCTCAAATCTGGACATGGGTTGAACACCAAGAGCATGTCCATGACGTTGTTAATCAAGACCTTTCTAAAGCACTGAGAGTTAAAACAAGCTTTGAAGTATAGCATTTTTTTATAACATTTTTTTGCTGTTCTCCACTGAGAGCTGACTCCACCATAGCCTAATTCAAGCCAGGGAAGTTTGTAGATATTTTTTCTAATTTCATGCCAAGCAAACAGCTTTTAAAGAATTGCCCACACACCCATTCTAATTTTTAAAGTACTAAACAAAGCACTCCAAGCCAGGTGGAAAAAGAATTCTACACACTATTTAAGAAAGTCACTCTTTAACATCAGTGCCCAGTCAACTGGTGCTTCATACGCTTACTAAGTGATGGTACAAAATGGACCAACCAAATACTATCTCATCTTAAATACAGGTAACACTTTCCAGTTATTATGCTAACCATATTAGGGGACAAATAATCAACATGTGAACAGAGGCCATTAATTATATCATGAATTACATGCAGGGCTGTGATGCATACAAAACCCCCACAATTTGGAGAACTGAATTAAAAGTGCAATATACAGCTTTTAGGAACCGGCCAATTCCTAGACATTGACTTGGGAAGCTATGTCCAAGGTATCTATTATAACTTCCATATTCTGTAAAGAAGCTTAAACATACAAGTTTGTGGGGATTTTTGGTACTGAAAGTTTGCTGTTTCAAAGTAAATTGTTTTCCAATTGCTCACCACTATACATCAATATAATGCTATAAGCCATCACTTTTCATGGTATAATGATGATAATACATTTTAAATTCTTTGATTAAACCACTTGAGTAATGGCAAAAAGATCGGACCTTTCTAAACATAAAAATACAATGAATCAACATGTCATCTAAAGAAATGGCACAAACGTCATTTAATGTGATCACATCAAACACTATCCATCATTCATCTGTAAATCCACTTCATTATATCTAATACAACCTCCAAGTATTAACACAGAAAAAAACAGTCTTTTAGCAACAATATATCACATGACAAATAAAAGTATCTACAGCTTGGGTGAAGAGTAAGAATTGAATTTCTTTTGGATCAAAATTTAAACTTATTTTTCAGTTTAGGAAATTGAAAACCAGTATGTTCTTGATTTAACTAACAGGTATATAACAGAACTGTATCTAGAGAAGGGGAGAGGTAAAGGTGACTTGACTTACCTTATGTTTTTTAATTTCTGGTTGGCAAATCTATTCTTCCAAGAGCAGCCCTTTCAGAAAATTACAATTTCAGTTCTCCTCCTCCCAAAAAGTGAGATAACTTCTGACATCTTTACAAAGACACTATCACTATTTTGACAATTCTGTATTCTGAGCTGAATAAAAAAACCCAGTATGATGAAAATGTAACAAATATCACATCTTGAAGGAAAGCAGCATTCATACCCTTCTTGGAACTAGACAATGAAACTAAGTCATATTAATACTGGATAAGTATTTAATATCTTTAAGTAAAGAAAGATTATTAACACTATGACATTACTATTTTAGAAAAAAAGTACTCATAAAATTGTCACTAAAATAATTTTGCTAAGAAAAAGTGATATGTACATGTTACAAAACATTACAAACAGGCAATTTTTCAGCACTGAATCTTTCACTCAGTTAAAAAAGCTGGTCCTAATCTGAATACTCTTCCATAAATTTCAGTTCCCTAAAGGCACCATCACCAGGAAAAAAAATAATAATATTACCCTATATTAATCCAACAAATATGTAAGATGACAGAAAACAAGAAAATCGTATCTTTAGAACCGCAAGGAAATGTATATGCCTTGGAAACCATTTGAGTGAAAGGATACAAGTTTTGGTATAATGGTATTAATGATTTCAATGCACGGCTTGCATTTATAGCTGTTGCACGAACCATAATAGGAAGAATTTTTCCATTCACAATAGCACCATCAAAGAGTGGACCAAAAAATGGAACCTGAACAAAAAATTAAGAAATTCAATATAAAGCAAAATCTTAGCTATAACAATTAGCAATCAACATTAACAATAGAGCACTCAAATATATCTTTTTTTCAGCTCCTCATTGCTAGATAATCAGACCAGTTATTGTGCTCCATGACAGACCTTTTCTCTTGTGGAAATATACAGCCATATAACTGCTTGATATCCTTGGTAACAGATAACACAGCATTTGAAGAAAATTAAGCAACAATTTGAATGCTATGTCTCATCAAAGCTAATTTCCAACATTTGCTGCCAAAATCCTAGGAACAGTCATACATATGATGTTTATGAGGTTGAAAGGCTAAATGACAATATTGTAGGTGGTAGCAAACAAAAGGAATAATTACTCAAAATTTTAAGTAATATTTATCATGGCTTTAGATAGAACATGTCTTTAAGGACCAACTCAACGTGCAACTGCCATACAATTACTGGTGGACATACCCTCAACCTTTCAATTTCTTTTATTCTTCTATTTGTTCTTCTTCCTTTCTATGGTATCCATAGAAATGGATTGTAAGCCCTTTATAGGAGAAATCTGTGGTGAAAGTTCAGCCTCTTTGGACCCTATGTGGAAGGCCTTATTTGCGAGATCAGTAGAAAACCTTGATGTTTATTATAGGTAGCACCCAAACAGTTTACAGAACAGATGGATCTTATGTTTTGGCAATAATTTCTCTCTGATCAAGCATAACTGTCTAATTGAAAAAAACACGAAAGAAACTAAAACAATACCCCCTATTAATAATCTTAATTTCCTGTATGTGTGAATAAAGTTCTGCAGTTGCTAGCATAAGGCATGTGAAGAAGAGCAAAGTTTGTGTATCAGGTCAGCAAAGGGAGCAGAGTGTACACTAAATATTCCTCCTAATCAGATGAAACCAATGCTGCAAAGGGATTTTAGATCCCGGTATTATTTTCTCCAGCAGTCATTTAACATAGTTTTGAGAACACTAAAATCTGATAGAAGGCACATCTTCTTTCATATACAAGGACCTCTTCTTGGACTAAGAACAGTACCTCCTCTTAGTTTTCTTTTTTAACCTGCACACTTCCAATAATAAAAGTCTTTATATTTAAAGTAGTAAAAGTAATATTAAAACTATACATAATCAGCAATAACAAGACCATGTACTGTGTATCATTTCATGCCTATTGTCAGATAAAGGCCGTCATCCTATAGGAAATCCTATTTCCATCATACCTCATTTATTACTATTACTGCTTCTAGAAAGAATATTTGAAGTATAGACATTTATGGCTAGTGGCTTCACACACAGAACACTGAAGGTCAAACCCTTATGATTACTTCTACTCAGTCAGTATTTGATACCCTAAACCATTGTATAAGAACAGGGTCAGTACAGACATTTAAGGAGCAATCATTAGAAAAAGTGCTCATATGCCTAAGAGCTGAATGGCCTTGCTTTGCCTAATTAAACTCCAAATTTTTGTGTGGAGTCAAGGAGAAAGAGAAAACTAGCTTTCAGAAGAAAATATGACATGGAGATGGAGAAACTGGAGCAGGCTATTATTTAACCACCACAGTCATGTATCAAATTTGATACAAAAGTTTGCCAAGTTTATCTTAATATTTAAATGATTATGCAGAATATTTTATCTTTGTTTCCAGTTTATGATGTTAGCAGATATGCTTGACAGGATCAGGCCTTTACAATTTCAAGTTACTGGTTTTACTATGAATTGTGCTCTTCCTTCTACCACCACTGCAACTGTCAATTTTAAAGACACATCACCTTACTGGAGCTTTGTATTACAGCAAAAACTCAAATTCTGAACAGAATTCAGTTGATACTAAATATACAAATGAAACACGAAAGAAAAAGAACCAAAACCACCTTACCTCAGGCTTTTTCATGATCTGGATACTGAACATATGGTTTTTCATGGGATAGATAACTATAAGAACATCACCAAATTCTGTTGGAATTATTCCTCTTCTATAATCCCGAGTATGCTCTGACCAGACGATGTGTACTTCATCATTTCCTAAATGTCTTAGCTGGAAAAGTAGGGATAAAACCCCATCAGTTTGAATATATTCTATAGCTGAACAGCTATACTAAATGCTTGTACTTCAAAAGAACAAACTCACTAAAAAGAAATGAAGAAAAATGAATAAAATAACCAATTTACACTATAGTTCTCTTACAATTTCCATGACAGTATTAGTTCACAGTATTGGTTTTACATTGGTGCCAGTGTCTATTTCAGTTAACAGATGTATCAATATCTGTTTTCTACTGAATGTTAAAATTTTGTTGATATTATCCTCAAAAATGCAGAGTGATTCAATCTTATTTATTAGAATGCTTTCAAGACTGCCATCACAAACAGACAGTAAATTACTGAATTATATATGAACTTTTAAAGTATATGCATGAATTTATTTAAAAGCTGTGTATCCAAGCAATCTTTAACTTCATCATTTTAATCCCAAACTGCCTACTACCAAAAAAAAAAAACCCCAACAAAACACCCCACCTGTGAAAAATCCCAAACAGTTCCTGACTTGGCTCATAATGGCCAAATGGATTTCTCCAGACGTGTGCTGTACCCGCAGTTGTAATCATATAACCAGATTAAAGAATATCTTTAACTCTTTAGAATTATCTGCACTAAAACTCCAAAATGCTCCTTCTGCTAAACATTACTACCTGATAAACAAACGTTAACATCAGGGAGAGAGGCTTTCCATATACTGATCAAATACATTCAGATTATTAAATGTGAGTTTCTTTCCAGTAAAGGCTATTTCTGAAAATTCAAGTTGGAATCACATTTTCTAGCTCCTTGTGTATCACCAGTTATAGCTGACAGTTGTCTTCACCCACAGTTATCACTTTGTTTGCACAGCTTTAGATAGGTAGAATTCGTCAAACAATTGCCTTGATAGTATTCAAAGACAGCACTGTGAACAGGTAACATGCAGACACTAACCTGAGCACTCACAAGAAGTTATTGTATATAAAAAGGCAACAATTTTCTGAACTCATTTACAGAATGTAACTGCACTTTAAATAACAGCAAAACAAACTTGCAGTCATGAGAAAAATGTCATTGCAAATATTCACTTGTTTAGATTACAAAACCTCCTGGAATGTTATCTTTTCTTATCTGAAAGCTTATACAGGTCCCCCAGCAGCAGACTTAAACAGAAAAGAAACAGGAAAAAAAGAAGCTACATCTTCTCTGCTAGTTTTAAATTGTATAAGAGAAAAACAAGGTGTTGTACTGGGCAAAGGACAGATAGCATCAATACCCTAAATCTTGTCTGATGCTCAACAAGTCATTTGTTTTGCCTGGACCAGATAATAGATACATCTAATCTACAATGACTGCAGCTCTTTGGAAATGAGCTGTTCTTGCCTCTTTTGTAGATGGCTGAATTACTTTGAACAACACTTGGTTAGAGATGATCTTGTGCCAACCATAAATGCAGCCCACAAAAGAACTGGTTAGAACAACTTTCACTACACAGTTTTATTTGACTAGACTAGAACAAAACCAGGCAGCAACCTGAATGACTGATGTGCAATATGCAAACACCAGCTGCAGAAATACTAGATGACACCCAACAATAACAAACATCATAAAAGACAACCAATTGTGGAATTGTTCTGAGGGCCTGAACCTTTCATACTTTCAGTGGTGAAGTGACAGTCAAACTATCCGTTGAAATGTGACCATGTTGCTGTCTCTCCTTTAGGTATCAATGAGCAGAGGTGGATGAAGGTAGGACAGCTCTCCTGCAAGCAAAGCAAACACTTGGAGAATCCATTATTTACTGTACTTGTTACACCACAGGAGAGCCAGAGCCTGACTCAGCTGGATTTTTGACGTCTTTGTACTGAATTGGAAGCATCCTAGAATTCATGTCCTGGACGCAAGTGGGACAAAGATACTGAGCTACAACCACCTCTGCTTAGTAAAACCTAAAAGAGAGACAGTAACATGGTTTCCCAAGAAGCTGTGGTCTCAATGTTATCTAACAGAATCAGATTTGGTGCACACAGAATGAACAGATGCTGAGACTAAAGTCTGTATCACTGATTACTCAAAACTCACCACCAGTTGTGTAAACCACTACATCTTCACACTAATTTCCTCACCTTGTCTTCTTAAATTTACAACTTCCTATGTGCCTACAGTAAGCAAAACACAGCGCAAATCCTTATTAGAGATGTAAAGCACACCAATAATATAAATAATAAAAAGCTCTAAAATAATGTTATATTTCAAGTAACCTGTAATATGCTATAGCTGAAACACCTGCAACTATAGGTTACACACCAGTATTCTAAAATGGTAAATACTACATAAATGCAGGTCAAACTGCTCTAGAGAGTTTATTATTTAAGTATAAGAAAAAACAGAAAATGGAGAGGGACAAATGCAAAGGAACTGTAAAAAGGTGTTAAAGCTTAGAAGAATATCTTTTATGGCAGCACTCTTGAAGAATTAAAGTGTCAAGGCCAGAGAAAGGAAGGTTCAGCAATCAAAACAACAGCTGAGGATATAACGGGTTAATTTTAACTGTGTGTATGGAAAGGCTATGTTGCAAGAAACACTGGGTAGAAAAAAGAACAGTCTTAAGAACAAGCAATGTAAGAATCCTGAAAGTGGGCCAAATTAAGATGATTTTAGGTTATGGGTACAAGTGACAGGCACAATGGTTGTGTTATCCATGGTGATCCAGAAAGGTGGCAATGAGAGAGATTAAGAGCTCTGCTTTAGCCATTTTAAACCTGAGCTGTCGGGAAGACAGCCCTGGGGAGATGTCAGAGACAAACGGATTTTTTTTAGGCTTGCTTTGAAACTCTACTCCATTAAAACAAATATATAAAAATGACCGACTGTTAGGTTACCTGAAATTTCAAATTTAACTCAAAATACTTTAAAATATTCTTACTCTATAGCCATCACCATGTGTCAGCTCTCCTAATACATTTATGTTAACTGAATACAAAAGAAATGTGAAATAAATATAACCAGGAGGGATGATCAAATCTAATTTTGATACATTAGTGTCATATGCTGTACATGTTACAATAGCAGCCAGACTTAATACTAAGCTGCAGGCTATACTGAAATTTCCAAATGGCAGATTGTTCTAAGTGATACCAAGTATAATTGAAGTAATAAACGATAGTAAAAGCAAAGCACGCTGTCAGGAAGAATTTAAGTATTTACTTTTTAAAATTAAATGAGTTAGGTTTGGAAAGGCAAGACAAGTGAAATAATGCAGGGCTCAATTTACAGAAAATTCCTTTTATTTATCTGTTACATTAACCCTTGAACTCTTGCCAAAATTACTGTAATTTCTAATACCTACTTACCTAAAGGAGGGAGAAAAAAGGCTATTAAGTTTTCTTATGATACAACAGCTAGCCCCAACTTTTTTTCTTCAAAATGAAAGTGTTTTTTATAAAAAGAATGGAAGGAGCAGAAACATCTGAAGTAATGGCTTAATGCAGCTACTTTTGCCCATTAAATGTAAGCAGCATTGCTGTCTACAGTGTCTACTACCCTCTAGTTGAATTTACGACACAACTTTGTGTCTACAACTATGGTGTGTTTCTTTTGGGCTTTTTTTGGGTTGCTTTATTTGTTTGTTGGGGGTTTTTTTGTTTGTTGGGTTTTTTTTTGTGGTTTGGTTTATGTGTGTGTGCTGTGGTTTTTTTTGTTTCTGCTTTTGTTTTTTTAAAGCAACACATTTATGTAATTGTAACTCCAAATAAAGTTGTACTACTAATTTACATCTATAAACCTTCCAGTTCCAAATACCTGTTAATACCACGATAAAAAAACAAATAAGCTATAAGTACTGGGAGCTATAAATCTTCTGTGTGGTTAGAAAAATTATCACACATAACCTACAATCATGAATTAGCATTCCAATTCCAATTCCAATTCCAATCATTAACCACATTACTACTTTTTATTTACATATCTTGTGTGTAAGATTCTCACCTACAACTCTTCCACTCCTTTATCAGGCTAAGGAAGGAAGCACTATACAGGTGATAAGTTGTAGAGGCACATACATGAACTTTCTCATTCTGTGAACTGAGCCTTCAGTTTCATTTAATCCTGATTATATTCTTTGCAAGTTTATTCTTGTAAGGGTAGTGTAACTACTTCTTACTCTGACATTCAATTCTAAGAAAACCAAAATGGATTGCATTACCAGCATTAAACTTGAATTTACTATTTGCAAATTAAATACCTATTTTATACATGTATTTCCATGCTATGCTCCTTTACACATTCAGAAAATTTTTATCTGTTCTCTGTGAATTCATGGCTTCTCTTGCTCTTGTTCATATCTTCAGAAGCAAATGCGTATGAGGTATCCAAGACGCTTAAAAGTTTTATTGACTACTCTGTAAGACTGATGGAGAATAAGTTTAAAATTGGCTTAGCCTCCGAAACAGCAGAATCTTGATTTTGCAGCCGCTCGACTGGCAGGAAGAAGTTTTGTTTTAATTTAATTTAATTTCCATTTATAAGATGAACCTATCATGCACCTCTAGGCACATTTAAAATATAAAAAACAGCAGCAGTTCTAAACCAACTACTGCAATTTTGCTTGGTTTTCTTCTATTGAATGAAACAGGCAAAGAAAGCACATGAAAGACCTGTAGAGATGCTCAAAACTCAAGTTTCTCTGGAGGTCACAAACAGTGAATGCACTCAGAACAATTCAACTGTAACATACACAGCTCTCAAATGATTTTCAGGTCCCCTATAACATGTGAGAGCTGGACAGGATCTCAACACATTCCTTTTGCTCATGTGTTTGGTCTAAGCAGCACCAGTAGTTGTACCACTAGTACAAGAATTAAGCCTGTTTTCCTGTTCATGTCTCCTTGATACCACTTGCTGGTTTCTCATAAGATAAAAACTTGACTTCATGCTTTTCTCAAGTTTGGGATGATTTGCATAGCCTCTCTCTCTAGTGCTGGTTCCTTAATGTCTAATGCTTCTTCTCATGCAGTTTTTACCTGTGGAGTAGGAGCATTAAGAATCTCTCTCACTGTATGTCCTTTACTTAGCCTAGCCTCACAAAATGTACATGAAATTAACACCTTGAAACATGTCTCTTATTAAATTTTATTGAAATTGGGCAAGAGGTGTTAAGGAAGGGAGGACAGACATAAAAAAAGGCTTTCAAGCCTCCATTAATGGGGAAACCAGGCTTAAAAGGAACAAAAACTACACACAGAAGAACAGAAAAGTAAGTCATACAGAAGTAAAGTAGCTTCATTACACAGTCCATCAAGAGCCAAGCTACAGATAGAATCCCAATCTTTTGATACACTATGCATCCATATAGTATAGCATCCATGCAGACCTCAAATATTCCAAATTGCTGACAAGTGAGATTGTGGGTAAAGAAGGAGAGAAGCAGGCCTGGGGCAAGCTAGAACTGTTAAAAAGTCCAGCTGATACCATTTTCACAAGCTAAATCAGAGGATGCCTGGACAGCACTGAACCTTGCTTGTCAGGAACAGCTATAGATGATGTAGATTCAAGGTGCACCCAGAATCAGATATCAGATCTTGCCTGTGTTCTGCTGAAGTCCACAGCATTTGCAAATTATTTATCATTCATTAATTTTCACTGTGACCTATCTTCCCCCTTAACAACACTTCTTAATGCTCTCATTCAAACAGGTTATAAGCAAATACTGTAAGGATAATTAAAGTTGTTTTATAAAAAGAGTTTCTTTTAAAAATACAGAAGCCAATAAACTTAGAAGAAATACATACACACTGTTCTATACTAGAACAACAGCAACAGTCTTGTTTTAAAGTTCATTATTTTTGCTGTAGAACCAATTTTATAAATCATTCTATAACCTAAGTATTATCCTGACTCTATTTCAGGAAATAAAGAACAGAAAGGGCCCAGCACTATAGACACAGAACAACACACATTTTTTAAACAACACTTCCCCTCAAATAAACAAACAAACCACCAAACCAAACAACCTAAAATGCAACAGTGAGAAGTCAGAATTTGTAGTCAGCCTATAGTAATAATGATAACTATAATATTTTTTCTTCAAGTTGAACACAAAGAAAAAATGTCATTAATAATTGAAGTTTGCCAGAGGCATGGCTATTTCTCTTTTTACTAACTGTCTACTGTCTAATTTAATTACAAGTATTAAGCTCCATGCTAAGGTCAACCAGCTTCAGTTCCTCCAATATTACACTTCAACCAGCGCTCATTAACGTGTCTACTGAACGGATTAGCACATCTGAAGATGTATGTATGCAGGACAGGGGACAGTCTAATGATAGTCAATTGTTCATTTATAATAGGACACATGTTCGAGACTGTAACTTACTATCACTAATGTGGAATTTATTAAATTCTAAAAATAAAAAAATAAAAAAATACCAATACAGCAAACCACTTCTGAGCATCTGTGCCTGTTCCAAGACAAAACACCATATATACAACTAACATTGTTGAATTCTTTATATTTTAAACTTTTTTTAAAAAGTAAAATGATGTTAATAGCCATCATGTGGCTCCTGCGTGAATAAAAAGTCATGTTAGAAGTACTCACCACATATTTACGAATTGGCATTTAAAGTCTGGAAGTACTAAAAACATCACTCAGATGTAATGCTTTTTCTTCTGCACAGACCATTACCTCCCTGTAGTTTTTACCACTATACATGTGATCCTGACAACAGTAGCAATGATGGCAAAGATCACCAGTATGGCAAAATTAAAGATAAGCAGGTGAAAGTGTTTTGTTACAATAAATAAATTATAAAATTGTGATTTTTCAGAAAAAGTTGTTTTTAACTCTTAATTTGTCTAGGATTATTATCAAAAGAAAACCTGTTATTCATGATCACCTACCTTTTTTGTTAAAGAGTCATCTGAATCAGAAGGCATTCTTGTTGACACATGGAACATTACTTCTACTGTTGAGGTAGCAAAATATGGAGTGGTCAATCCAGTGCTTTTGTTTTTTTGCAGTCCTCCCATGAAGCCACAATGATTTGTGAGATTTACCTGGAAATAAACCACAGAAAGCAATATGAGAAGGGGAAAAAAAACCAAAACAACTCAGGTGATAAATGCATTCTTTACACTTTAAAATCTGCTTTCAACCATATTTTTTAAAGTGAAGTTTCTTTTCACAACAGTACAGTTAAGTTTTTCCAGAAGAGCTCAGACTTGCCAACTAGACTGGACATCCACTGCAGTGCAGTGGCATTCTATATTCCACAGTCAAGAGAGATGATACTGGGAAGATGACGTTAGAGAAAAGGTCACATAAATGAGTATTCACTGCATTATTCCCTGACCAGTTGCTTACATGTATTTTTTTAACTTTTTAAAATTCTCTGTTACTACATCAGCCTTGACCTAAGCTCTGAAAAAATCCTGTCTGAGAGGCAAAAATTTTACATCATCTTGTTATCTTCCATATGTTTCCTTGAGAAATATTCCTTCTTTGAATATGAAAAATAATACAGGAAAGTAATTGATAATTCATAAATAAGTTTACAAGTCTTAGTTCTATGGGAAATATTTTGACACTGAAATAAATAAGCACACTTAATGTGCTATTTCACTTTTAAAAGTGCCTAAGGAATGTTGAATCTCAGATGTGAATACATTTAATCTATGCCCATATGGGATAGATATCTGCTATTCTGTTTGCAAAGGATTCAGAATTTAATGCTAAGAGGTTACAAAGATGTCTGTTGTGGTTTCAGCTAAGACAGAGTTAATTTTCCTCCTAGTAGCTGGTGCAGTGCTGTGTTTTGGCTTCAGTCTGAGAATACTACTGATAACACACCAGTGTTTTAGTTGTTGCTCAACAGCAGTTACCCTGATCTAGGGCTTTTCAGTGTCTCATGCTCTGCCTGTGAAGAGGGGAACAAGAAGCTGGTAGGAAGGAGAGACAGGACATCTGACCCAAACTAGCCAAAGGGGTATTCCATAACACAGCACGTCATGCCCAGTATATAAACTGGGGAGGGCTGGCCAGCAAGGGCTGATCGCTGCTCAGGAATGGGCTGGGTATCAGCAGGTAGTGAGCAATTGTGTTGTGTATCACTTGTATTTCTTAGGTTTTATTCCTCTTTTTCTTTTCCCTATTCTTATTATTTATTAACATTATAATTATTATCTTTATTTCAATTAAACTGTTCTTATCTTGAGCCACAGGTTTTACCTTCCTCTGATTCTCTTCCCCATCCCATGGTGGATGAAGGGATGAAGGTAAGAGAGAGGAGAAGTGAGCAAGTGACTGTGTGGTACTTAGTTGCTGGCTGGGGTTAGATCATGACAATATCTTATCATGGAATATTAATTCAAATTAGGGACACTTTATAGTTACACTTTATTAGTAACTATACCTAATAAAGGCTAAGGGAATTAACCCATGAAAGAAGGATATTTGAAGACACTAATATGTTGGTTTTCTTCTGAAGAATCATGAATGTGGAAGATAAACATCTATGTTCGTGACAGCAGACTTCAAGCAGTTTTTCTCTGCTCCTATGGAAAATCAACATGTTGAAACTTAAACAGCAGAGGTTTAGACTGGATATAAGGAAGAAATTCTTTACTGTTAGGGTGGTGAGGTACTGGAATGGGTTGCCCAGGGAGGTTGTGAATGCTCCATCCCTGGCAGTGTTCAAGGCCAGGTTGGATGAAGCCTTGGGTGATATGGTTTAGTGTGAGGTGTTCCTGCCCATGGTAGGGGGGGTTGGAACTAGACGACCTTAAGGTCCTTTCCAACCCTGACTATTCTATGATTCTATGATTATCCACACAGCTAATCTAGTAGTGCTCTTGTACACCGAATGATTAACAAAAAAAAAAAAAAAAAGCAAAAGAATGAGTAAGATGTACACTCATGTGGACACTCCTGATGAATGCCAAGTCACAAAAGAAACAAAAACCCCACTGTTTCTTATGCAGCCATCCAGGAGCAGAAGCGATTCCTAAACTTCTGTGTGACTGTGCCAAGATGAACTTTATAATGGAAGTTAATCCTGTGCAGTCAGAAAGAAAGGATGCTAAAAGAGGAAATCCTAGTATCAAACTAGTATCAAACTAGTGACTAAAGAGCTGCAGGCCCATATAGATGATAGGGTACAACATTGTGTGAACAGTTACATGTCTGTAGTAGACAGCAGGAAAAAGGGAGTATGACAGAAGCTGATTGTACTTTTTGGATTCCCAAATTCGAGCAAAGCTCAAACTTCAGTGGATGTAACACTTAACCAGCTTACAGGGAAATCTAGATGCCTCCTACTCAGTCCAGGAAAGCCCAGTACAGGACTCCACATTAAAGAATCAATCATCTCTGCCTGCACAAACTTTCTTAAATTCAAAGAGCTTAAAATTAAATAGCTAGTTTTGCTAATGAAATTAAAACCAGAATTCTTCTCTACATCTTACTCGCAAACCAGTGTATTTCAGTATTTGCAAGTAATGCTAAAGAACCAAAGACTTATCCCTAAAGGGATCTGTAACTTTCTCTGTAAACAAACTTAGGATAAAAATGTTTTAATACCTCCCAGCCAAGACCAGCTACAAAATCCTCATAGGCTTGACTTCCCCCAGTATTCGTAAGAATTGAGTGTTTATCTTCTTGTCCCTCAGCAACATAAAACACTGCAATCTTGTGTGTCTCTCGGCTGTAAAACAAAGAACGATCACTGCATGACAGTGCCTTTACTAATATGAAACTAAAACATGTGAACAGTACACCCAGAGTATGGCTTTTAAAACACTAAAAAATATAGTGGAAGTAAAGTACAACTATATGGCTTCTTTTTTAGTATCTTCTACATTCCCATTCTAGTCCAGTCTTTTCTAGAGTCTAAAGTTTCACTATACATGAACAGCATTTACCTCTTTTATCACTTCTAAGATGTAGGATGGTACTGGCAATGCCAATTACCAATGAAATACCTGGGCTTCTGAAATGAACAAAACCTGTAAAACAGGCAGTACTGACACTGCACCATCCCTTAACAGTGTGTTGTGTATGCTGTGGCAAATGCATCTTATGCAACCAAACAAAGGATCTATTAATGCTATAGCAATGTCTTCTGTCAAGCTTGCTCTTGGACACTGGAGCAACAAAGTGTGGTTTCTCACATTTCTAAAACCTCCACTGGATTTTATTCCAACTTCTAAAAAAAAAATTAAAAGTTTTTAATTCTGTGCTACAATGCCAACTAGAATTCCATGTCTTCAAGCACTAAAAGCATTGGAAAACAGCTAAAGAATTACCCAAAGCTTAAAATGTGGAGACTTCAATTTATCCAAGTTTTAAAACTATTCCAACTTATGCATATAAGTGTTCATAATTTTAAGTTATTTGAAGTTCGTCCTGTCTCATGATATTCTACTTGTACAGTTTTACTCTACAAATAATACCAATGTAACCTCAATACAATACCAGTAACTACCAGAGTGCAAAATACATGAATAATTTATGAAACTATTTTAAAAATCAGTTCAAATCTTACACCTGTGCAATTAGAGCCACTTAAGTACAAGCAAACTAAAATAAGTACGCTGCCATTGAAAGAATTTACCATTGTCTTGAGTCCAAATTTCTGAGTTCTCGAAGTAACTTTTCATTTTTCTTCAGGAGATGAAAGCTCCTTCTAAATAGAGAAATTTGTAACTATTATATCATCTGCTCACCAATGGATACAGAACAGTACAAGAATGATAAAAGAACATTTCCAGGTCCATTCAAGAACAATCATCAAATGCTTTTGGCTTTTCAATAGTACCTTCTTATATAAAATATTAAGATATCTTTTAAAAAATATATACTTTTTTTTTTTTACTCCAGGAAATCTCCATTATAGCCCTAAGTACAACCTTTACTTCTTTCCACTTTCCTCTGTCAACCTACTGGATCTAACTGCAATCAATCCCTTCTCTACAGAATACACAGAACTCCCTCTGACACATATAATAAGCTGCATCCTTTACTAGGCCATAATATATATGCTTACTGACAAAAGACACTCCCATAACCTACTGTCCTAGGGAGTCAGTGCATTAAACACAGAGCTTTGGCTATTCTGATTTTCAGAAGAGAGCAGAACACAAACTCCCTAGTCACCCATCCAGTTGTAACAAATTAAAGAAAAAACAAAACAATATGTTAGAGCAAGAGAGGCACTTTTAATTTCTTTTAAACTGTGCTTACGATGTTACCCACAAAACACAGTGGAATGAGTTTAAAAGCAGTACTGTTCAAAACCAGACTGCCTTGAGCAATTAAAGACACAAATAAGGGCTGTAATACGAGAATTTTGTCCAATTCCAGTGATATGTCCAGTGACATTATTTTTGGTTTACTTCCCTTCATAGTATGAAAATACAGAATTTGACAGCCATGGCCAAAAAGCCAAAAAATATTTCAGAAAGACCCTCGAATTCTAGAATGCTAATATTTACACATACCCTCATGTATATGCAGACATACACCTAACTATATCCCCCCAAAAATAATGTAAGCAGAGACTTTACTTTTGTAACTGAACATGGCTTGTCTCCTGTTGTTCTAAACAATACCCAAACATTACCAATGTTGAAATAAATAGTAAAGGATGCATCTTTTTCATTAGCTAACACAGATGCAATGCTTTGAGGGTGCACACAAGCATGCTTTTAGCAGGCAAAGCAGCAAGACACTGTCCAGCAACACACCAGCTGAGAATATGACACTTTCAGAGTCTCACTCTGGCACAGAAGGGTAATGATTTTTACAGGAACATACATGGGAAGCAAAGAAAGCAAAAAGATGCCTTCACCCGTCGCAGTACCTCTTAGTACAGTTGGTGAAAGGATAATTAGAAAAGATATTACTACTTTAATTTGCCTTCCAACGCTGTTCTAAGGCAACAAAGGCAACAGGTTCCTCCTTTCTGCCTCTCTAAATGACAGGTTGAAATACAGAAGAAAAATGTCATTTTCCCCTTAGTTGCATATCCCCTCTTCTCTTTTGTTGGCTGGGCTGAAGTATTTTTGGCTTAACCTACTACATGATCAACTATTACTATGCGTTAAGCATAGCACAATTACGTAAGAGAAATTTCTTGAATTGTGAGTCTTTTTACCTTTTATCCCAAGAATTCATTCCCAGTATACTGAGAAGTAACCTGCAGTAGTAAAATGCTGACTGGGGTTTTTGTGAGGTTGGCTCATCTTGCTCCATAGCCCTCATATTTAAATCATTGAAATGCTTTTCAACAAACTCCCTCTCTTCTGTGTGCTGTTTCAGAATTGCATTAATGACATCATTCTCCTGCTTCTCTGAGATGCAGACTGGTTGAGGAGCAGGAATGTTGAGTGAGACACCAGTTCTCTGTAAGCATTCAGGGCTTGTAACACCTAAATACTGCAGGAGTTCATCAAGGGCATCTTCTTCATCCCTAATTGTATCCCATGTTGGCACAGTGTCTCTAAATTTCCTTTTCACTTGGAGTGTAATTCCATCCCTTGCAGGTACATCCTCCACATGCTCAAAAGATGAAAGAGCATCTTCTACTTTATCTTGTTGAGATAATGAAAGTGCAAAAGATGTTGGTTGTGAAGATGCACCTAAAGATGATGGTCCATACAGAATGGCTGAATCCCATGAGTATTTGCCAGACAGATCACGTACTATAATTCTAACATTTGAATTAGCAGATGCAAGTCCAGCAGACAGTCCTCCCCCAGGCATGTCATCTTCTGCTTGGATTTGTATGCAGGACACCAGGGATGTATTGTTTAACACAAAGAATTGAAGATTTGGGTTCTCAAAAAGTTCAGGAGAAAGTTCAGGACTTTCACTGTAGGGATTGTCATTGTTTTCACACACTTGACTAGTTAGCATAGCAGGACCTCCACTCATAGGATAGTGGCCTAAGTGGTTGACTAGATGTGTTATCACAGTACGAGCAGCAACAGAAATTAATCCTTGTTGCATGTGAGTTTTCACTGTGAGAGAAAGAACATAGGTTTTAAAAGGAGAGTTCAGAAAACAACACTGAGATTCATTTATTTCTTTTTGGTCTCCTCTTCTTTGTGAGTTTCAAACAAATGATGAGCACTGCAAGGTTAGTCCAACTCAGTAATGGAAAATATGTATTTTGATCAACACTGGTCTCATATAAATAGCATGAAAAATTATCAGATAGTTAAAGAAGCATCCTCATTATTTTACAGCCCAGAATACCTCCTTTACCATAGCTTTTTAATCATTATAGCTCTTTTGAAATATGTGATTTCTTAATCTAGTGAAAATAAATCTTAAATTGCTGATGAAGTAGAGAACATAATCGTGTTGCAAGAAGCCCATTTTCAACTGCAATGGATTTTTATATTTATACACATCATTACATCGAGAAAAACAAAGGAACAAAGATGTACAAAGTCTCTAATCCATCTTAATTTCCCTGGGGAGCCCATAGCTGTAGGTTAGGTAGAGAATAATACTGGATGATTTTAAAGTACCAAATCAAAGACCAGGCTACCTATACTGAACACAATCTGAGAGTAGCTAAATTTTCACAAAGCAAATCTCATGCCCCAATTGCATTTTAAGAAGTTTCTGGCTGGAAAAACTTTGAGGAGTTAATCATACGTAACATTCATCTTGTGAGATGCACTGGTAGTTCAATATACTGTTGCCACCTCCTTTGTTGCGTACTTTCCATGTGCATTCAACACTATCTAAATTCACAGAAGTAATTTCTCAATGTTTATACCACACTCTTGCTAGCCCAGTAATTCATTGGTTTTGGAATCTTCTATGAAATCCACTCTACATTACCCATGAAGTACAAAGGTGGTCAAAGCAACTGTCAGTCAGGCTACCCTCAACTAGGTCAGGGTATCCACTGAAGAACCCGCACACAGAAGAATTACACTGTTGAATATCACAGGTAGAAAACAAAAGAGGATTAACATGGCAAAGCACATATTTCTGCAGCCTTTCTCTTGTAACAGGACCTGGATGCCCCAAATTTGGGATTAACAAGGGAAAGATAAATCAAGATTGTATTCCTCAGGATTATATTATATATTTTGAACTATATTAAATGTTGCAAACTGCTGCAAACACTTTGCACTTCTTTCTCACTGAAAATCCATCAAACTAGAATGTTCTGAACCATGTTACTTTTTCATTCAGTATTTACTGAAAAACTGCAACCTTTTGGACATGTAGGCATGGTATAACTATCTCATCTCCCTTTATCTTGTGGATTTATACATAATAAAAACTCATGCTTCTTTTTGCCATGTAAGGCTTCTGAACTGGTTTATCTGGAAAAATAAAGGCAAATTTGTAACACATACTGACATACTGATGATAGATCTTTAGTTTTTGAAGCACAGGATGCATTCTGCCTCTGCAAAAATCATATCATCTTATATTTGCCTTTTTTTTTTTTCCCAGACAAGGTTTGGGTAAAGCATGTAAGAGATGTTTGGGATTCTGGCTCTTCTCTACCTTTAGGGAGCACTAGATCTGAACTACAAAAAGAGAGTAATTTCATCCAGTTAACAGTTGGCTAAATCAACTAACTGGCAAAATCAAGTTCATTTTTACACTATTTCAAACTCAGATAAACTCAAATATTTTAATGAAATAAGGTCTTGAAAATGAATATAAACAAATTCTATAATATATTTGTTTATAACCTTCTTGAGATTTAAAATTTAAAAACACAAAAACATTCAGTGAAGCTGAATTAAACATCCAGATATTGATAGCATACAGGAAATTAAGCTATAGTGCCATCTGCTGAAACGTAAGAAGGAACTGTAAGCAAGTTTATACAAGACAATGTCAAACTAAGCTGTATGCTTGAATAATAATTTATCAGTGCAGTACTAACCACCACCTGCACAATGCAGAGGCTGGCTCATCTTTGTCAGGGTGTTTATGTAAAGTGTTTAGTGCTTGGCACTGCAACAGGTAAGCAAGGTAATACTCTTCTCAAGCTCCTAGGACCAAAACCATGTGAGCTTCCCAGCTACCTGAAGTCTCACACTGCTTAGATTAAATGCCTTCCATTATGTTTCACTGAAAAACCTGAAGAAATGACAAAGACCTGTTAGCATATAAATTATTACTAGTACTGTTTCGTCACAAACCCTAAACATCTCAAACCTGACCATGGTTATTGTGTTTGTGTGCATGAATGTACTCCCTTAGGAGCCTAAGGGACTTACAGAATAGAAAGGTGGCACAGTGATTCAAAGAGTAGAACACAAAATTTAAATTTGGAAGGTCCATTCTCAGTCCTACCACAGTCTTTCTCTGAAAATTTTGTTCTTGAATTAAAATAGAAGGTAAAAGAATAGGGACATAAATCTGTTATTGCCTCTTTTTTATAAGATGAGGAGAGAAGTTCTCACTGAATTTTCTCTCAGAATACAGTATTGTGGATCTAAAATTGACACAGTAAACTTAAATCAGAAGTATTAAAAGAAGGAGACTGAAAAGTAAACTCTGATGTAACCTGTTATATTGCACAAAATTAAGCAATCTTGGATAATTTTTGCCACATAGCAGGTCAGATTTTGATGGTGTTTGCCTTTAGCAAAAGCCAAAACCAAACTCAACTCAAAAAAGCAAACCCAGTAATGCTTTTAGAAAATATGAGAAATTTAAATTCTCAACTTAAAGGACACATATTAATAATGTGTTCCCAGAAGCACATCTCCTCAATCAGGAACAACTGGACATTCAACATATTAGAACTCTTAAAATGAGTATCTAAACCCTGCTCTTTGTTTCTGGAGGGCAGATCAAAATATTCAATAATGCAAGTCATCACAGCCTTATCACAAACTCTACAAATGAAGCCATAGCATTACACAATGAAGCAGGCTAGCTGGCTGCTTTGCCAACCCGTCTTCCTGAGTGAACACATTTCTGCTCTCTTTACAGTGCTACAGTGGTTTGCTTGGTCAATGCACTTTATATGTATACACGATTACTTAGTAATTTACCAGATTTATATTAGCTATTTTTCTTAGTCCCTGAAATTACCTCTTTTGTGGAAAGGCTGAAGGTCTATCACCACTCATTTGTACCAGTGGCATGAATGGAGGATTCCTGAATTTCCTGAAGATCTGTTGTTAACTCTCTAATTCAACTTTGGCTGAACAGTTTCTGAACTAGTTATATAGTGGAAGGGAAAAGTAATGACTGAGGGTGGAATTTAACTCTCCTCACCCTTTTAGCTATCTAAAGAATGATGCACATGTACAGATGGATTCACCTCAGAAGCCCGGAAGAAATAGGATGAATCACTCTCTGGAAACTCTTTATTACATTTAGAGGGAGCCTAAGAAAGGTCAGTTTAGCTTAGCTACCTGTATTTTACATGAGCTTAAGGAAGTCTCACTCTTTTCTTAGCTTCAGGTAAAGAGAGATGCCGTTACAGAGAGGCCACCTCTAGAATAGCCCTCATGAAACAGAAACTGTGCTAATCTTGATTCACCATGTATAAAGTGGGGTTTTTTTGGGTTGTTTTTTTTTTTAAGGGTACTTTTTGTCTTCTTTCAGTAAAAACCCTAGTACTTTGTATTTTTACTTTTTTAAATAAAAGCAAAGACTAAACATCAGATGGAAAATACTTTTTCTTCAGAAATGGAAATATGTTTGGAAAATTATCAATCTATACAAAAGAGTTTAATTTATATTTGAAGCAATATGACAAATGGGTGAAAACCCATTAAATCAATAATTGATAGACACTGTACCTATGCAATGTAACTGTTAGCTTCCAATCACAACTATCCTTAACAAATCTGTGACCTATGAAGTACAGGTTTCAACACATTTTTGTCTATAATTGCAAAAAAAAAATCCATACAATATTATTTCCTTATGGCTAGACTCTATTCAATAGTTTGATTTTGCTATGTATTAACATTAGAAGATGTACAGCACTTTTTATTTTATGTTATGTATTTTCATGTAACCAGCTTCTCTGCTGATACAAAGGTCAAAAATCCCCCTCAAATTTTACTTTTTCCTAAATGTTTGCATTATTTAGTATAAACAACAAAAAAGCTTTGAAAAGAGGTTCCATTGTAATTCTCCCTCATTTATGTTTACGGTCCTGTAACGACAAATGAAAGACCAGAAGCAGGTAAGCAGATCATAGCACAATGCAGTCTAAGTTAGTGTTTGCACATCTAAACTGCACAGCAGTATAATGATACACTATCTTTGGAGGAAGTATACCTGCCAGTGTGACACTGAATCCAGGCTAGTTAGGTGTGTGGTTAATTAGCACAGACAGCACTTATATGCCTGTACTGTAGGTAGAAAAGGCTGTTGTCAATACTAGCTAGAAGAGCTCATCACCCTTCATGTAGACATGCCCTGTGATTCTTTAGATGTATAAAAGCACCACAGACTTGTCTTCAAGTTCTGATGATGCAAGAAAAGCTTCCTACTTGTGTCTTTATTGTCATCTGCTAAAGTTCATTCTTAAAAAAAAAAACAAACACTTCAATATATGTAGCACAATTTCAAAATTATTTTTTGTGTATTTTACACTGCAACCAGCCACTTTACCTGAAACCTACAGAAAGGAGGACAAAGACAATTTCACAGGCTATCCTAGCACTTGGAAAGTTACTGAAACAGAGAGGTGAACAGAATTCTCTCTATATCGCCTGTTACCAGGGGATTTAAGAAATCTTTGCCCTGCTGTTGATTGCAGGGCTTGCTCCAGCCTCTCAATAGATCCTTTCCCCACTACACAGCTGTATCACTGAAAGTCCCCTATCTTTGTGGTCTCATACTACATCATACTGTGGCTAAGTGTCCATAAAACATGTGATGGATCTGACCTTGAACAATGGAAAGCATAATCGGGTATGTCAATCACATATATTAAACTGATCAAAAGCAGCCTGTCTTAAGAATTCTGGCCTTTCAGTACTTTTGGCTTTGCCTGTGACCTGAAGAAAGAACCTAACAAACCCCACCCTGCCTTTGTAGAACTTCCCTGATTTCCCTACAACTGCCATCCTGCCCATTTCCATTCCTTAAAAAGGAAAAAAAAAAGTCATGATAGTATTTTTACTCTACTAAAAGAGGTTGACCCACTGGCATACTGTTCTGCTGTTAGCTTGTACTAATTGACCCCCTGTCTTGATTGAGTCCCAGACTGGTTGTTATCCACTAGCTTTACTCCTCTCACTCCTCCAACAATGCCAGGAAGAACAGATGCTCTGTGATCAGTCAAGCACTGCCAATTTTATTCTCTGCCTGGCAATGTGGACTAGAAGCACCAAGGTTGCAAGACCATGGTTGCATTATAATGCTTTAGTTTGCCAATTAAATTTCACGATCTGACTTACAATTCCAAAGCCCTGAAACTTTAAAAACATATGGGGTTTCCTTAATTTATCTAGAGAGATAAAAGGAACAGCTGAAATTACTTGTATTTAAAAATTTAACAAGTAATCATAAAAGAACAGATCATGTACGGAAATGCAAAATGAAGATATCGATGCTAAGGTTTTTTGCAAATACATTCATTTAAAGAGAAATCTATTCAGGGTTGTCTTTTCAGATTGTCAGATTAAAAAAGCCACACAGCATTTGCTGCTAACCCATAATTACAGATTATTATAGAATACAAAAGATGCCAGGCATAAAAAGCTACTACAATTCACTACACTGTAATAGAACATGCAGTGGAAGTTAATTTTGGCAAATGCTTTAAATATTAGCTTTACATAATATGTATAGGTGAGACTGTAATTAGGACAGAATGAATCCTTCGAAGCCTCTTTCATTCTGACCCAGCAGATGATTACTTTTTACTAATAAGACCACAGCCATTTGACAAAAAGCCAACTATAGTACCTTGCTTCATTCTTCAGTAAATTTAATAATTACAACTCCTCCTGCCAATAGTTCTCAAATCAGACTTGTTCAATCCAATACTGAGCTTATTAGGGGACAGCTCTATGTTTAGAATTCTTTGGCCAAAAAAGTACTTGAGGATGATGAAGCATGCCTTAGACAAGGGCACAATGATTAGCCATTTTCTCTACATAAAAAACAGCACGTAGTCACTACAGACCACAAAATCACCTGCTGTTAGCACACAGCTGCTACAAAGAGCTGCTGCATTTATCTGGTCCTTAATACCTTTAAGGAAGCCTAAATGGAACAACTTAATATGGAGGGAGAATAGCACTACACAGAGTTTCTGGTATCAGTATTAATCTCATCTTTTTCAATTTTCTTCCCAATGTAGCCATTTATATTGACTAGACACACTGCATAATATATGCTACTCCTCTGCAGCTTAGATTATTTTTATTTTTAAGTTGTGAAGAAAATGTTAATTTCTGGGGCTTTTAAGTTTCTAAGCAGATGAGAGAAATTATTTTTTTTTTAGATAACTGTAGTTTTAGTGTAAATAGATTGACAACACATTACGATGGGCTATGACAATTCATAGAAAGCTTTCAATATTACAAGCTCAGAAAGGATAAAGTCCAAAATATTCTTAGAGAAAATTAAGAAAAAATAGATTTATTTACTGAAAATAAAATGACAAGCAACATTTATTCACATTGCAGTACTCAACACTTTTCAGTGACAGAGCACAGAAGAATCCATACCAAATTGATCTTTATGTTGTTCAGAAGAGACTTATTTCAGTTAATCGAACAATAATTGCTCAAAATTATGTTAGCTCATTCCATACTAATGGTTCTTACCTACTGTCTAAAACTTATGCTTTAGACCAACACTTCAATACTAGAAACCAAGATAAAATCTTTTTGAAAGAGAATATACTTAGGCAATTTGACAAACCTTCAGTGACTGGCTGAAGTTTAGAAGACCTCTCTGAGTCTGGAGAATGCAGTGGTTCTGGCTCCTTCAAGCTTTCTAAATGCATAAAAGGATCGTAATCCACACATGCCAAATCAGAAAGGCTTAAAGGAAAATATTTAGGGTTGCTAAAACACTGAGACCCATAGACACATCCATGCAGAACCTACAACAAAACCAGAATTTCATTACATTAACTACTAAAATTTCTACTTGATAGTTTTATAAGAAATGAATTTTATTGTTACTGATTTTTTTTTTTTTTTTTTTAAATACCAGCTAGGCAGGACAAATATGTTGGAAAATTTTTGTTGCTTATTGTTTACAAAAGCAAACCCTGGTCTGCAAAGAAAATTGTCAAGACAGCATTAACACTGAAATGGAATTTAACAATAAAGAAACAAGAAACAAAAAATACAACAAATCACTAAGCTACCCTTATTTATAGATCTACTATCTTATTTAATTATATATGCTTGTTCTAAGCTGCTGGAGGTTTTAATCCCCTTCCCTTGTGAAAAAAAAAATGAAAATTACAACCTATCTTTGTTCTGTGCCCCTAAAGACAGTAATTATAACTTAGTGCTTTTTACTTTGCTTATTGCTAAATAAAATTGCTTGGTATATAAAAGGTACATCCTCCTGTCTTAAACGTATATCTGGTCTTCTACAACACAAGCATCTGCTATTGATACATCATGCAAAAATGAACTTGGTTACACATCACAAAATGTAAACCAAAATCAGCAATTCCAAATATACCAGAGATCAACCAGTTACAGTAAAATGTACAAGAACTAAGACAGCACTCCACATTTCAGTAGTAGAATCGAGGTCAGCTTACAGAAAACTTATGTCTTCATGAAAACAGACACTAACTCCATACACAGAAATCCTCATTTAGCAAGTAAAGAAACATGTACCTTATATATACAATTAAGAACGGATCTTTCAGTCTTATCATTTTCTGCTCCTGTAGCGTGAAGAGGCTGCAGCAAGGTCTTTAATGGCAAGGCCATTATCCAGTCCAATAAGCACAGAAGTAAAGAAACCACCAACTGGAACAAACACTTTCAATTAAAAATCAATTAAACCAGCACCTGCTACTTCACATTTACCACTGCATTTTATTTCTCTATTTTACTTTGTTTTTTCAATTTGGTAGAGTCACCATTATTCAGTAATGGCAGGTCACACTAGTTTAAAAGCCATTGTATCTTCAAAACCTACAGAACCAGTGAAAATTTTGGCTACTGAGGTATGTAACAACAAACATCCAGACACAGTTTCTCATCGTGGTGAGTCTGTGAGGAGATATTGTGCTGAAGAGAATATCCATGCTTTAAAAATTGATTCTCAGGGTGCTGTTTTCAGACTACACAGGTACAAATTAAGGCTGATCTCCCATTCTGCACGCAAACCTCACTATAAAGTAAATCAAGGATTATGCAAAATTGAACTATTTCAGCTGCATTTAGTGCTGTATAAAAACTCAAGAGTTTTCTTCACAACATGTCAACAACACTGCAGCACCAGGTATCATCTGAAAGAAATGAAACTGCTTTCTGTCTTGGAGGCTACTCAGTCAGCAAAAGAACCAACTCCCTCTAGGGGATGTTTTTAAAGACTGTAGAATAGAATTAGATTAAGAGACATATACACACCAAATTATTAATAACTTACTGGTTTCAAATAATTATTTTTAATTTTTAAAACTTAACTGTGGAAGACACAATTCAGTGAATAGCCGCAAGATTCTCTAAAGTATCTCCCAAGTTAAATAAAAATCTTTCGCAGAAAAACCACTTTATTTACTAATAAATGGCATATAAACATCATACTCATTTCACGTAATACACGTTTGTCTCTCAGAAACACCATATAATAAGCCTAATGATGAAGAGTTGAGTATTTTTTACATTAAACCAATTTTTAAGAAACACATTAGGACTATTTTGTCAAACTAGGTAAGCAAATTTTTTATGATATTTGGCATACCACAATCAGCACTAGTTCATGGGAAATTCTTTCCATTATGGAAAGCATCCTCAAGTGGAAAGCTGACTAGCTTGGCACAGCACTGTAGCCTACAACAGCCCATAACTTCTTGCAAATAGATACAAGAGGCAAAACGGAGCTCTGGAGGCAAAAATGAGTAACAGATCAGTGCAAGCTCCTGTGTGAATGTGTAGCCCAGAGCATGAGCTCTGCCAGTGACAAACTGGACCAAAGTGCCCAAGTTTAAATGACCACTGAGTCCCACAGTCCTAGAGCAACGCCAAATAATTCAAAAGAGACACAGCTCTCAGGAGGCAGAAAGTACTAGTGGGAGTATCAGGTAAAGAAAGAGCTCACATCTTAGCTAGTGGACTCAGACCCATTGAAAATACAAAAAGATAGCAATCATTTTGAAAGACTGCAACAATCAAATTCACCTGAAGATTACAGGCTATCTTGCTCAAGAATGTACTTACAATGGAAAGAGCAAAAAATCATGACCTTATATGTGTTTTGCAATGTACTTGGAGTTGAGAATATTTTTACTGTAAGAAGACAAGTTTGAAAAGTCTACATTACTTTGTGTGAAAGTTTACAGAGGGTAAGGAAAAAGAAGACTAATTATTAAAAACAATAAATCTCAAGTAATTTTAAATGCATATTTTCCCACAAATACTCCAGAAATTCACTAGAACAATATAGCTGTAATTCTGGAAAGACTATACTGTATTATGCTTAAAAAGTTGAATCATTGCTTTAAAACACAGCTTAGATTTCATAATAAAGTTATGGCCTACAACTTTGTAATTAAACTAACACACTAAAAAGAAATGAAAAATATTTACCCTCTTGTCCTGCTCATAAGAGGAAGCTTCTGTACTGGGCAGCAGATGTGTAATAGTTGCTATTAGAATCTGGGGAAAATACAGTGTGGTTTCTTTAAAAATATAATCTAAATATTCAAGTTTAAAATAGATTTTTAAGCAGGTAAATGTGACATAATACTAGATTCATGGTTAAATTCTGTAAAGTTATTCTGAGACAAATAACCATATTCTTTGCTGCTTTTTTTTAATACAACCCTTTTAATTGTGTTTCACAGAAGACACTGAAGGAACACATTCTGCTTGTCTCATGTAGGTGCCTTAAGTGCAATGAAACTATACAGCTAGGACAAATATTCAGTCAGGAAGAAAACGTGATTCAACACACCTATAGGGTGCAGGATGTGGATTTGTGTATGGAGCTACCTGAGCTCCAGTAGTTCTTAGAACTATTAGAATCTGGAAACACCCTGCCTCTTGAGCAACATGACTGCAGAGAAGCAGGGAAATGCTTGCTACACTTCTTAAGAAGCTTCCACACAACTTTCCAGTTACCTGGGAGACCTCTGCAATTTCTCTCTTATTTAGACTCACAGAGGCCATACTCTACATCCTTCTTATTTAAGGTGTACTCAAAATAACAATTTTTGATTTATACTGAAACTCTTTAATGCACATGCAAAATACAAGTGCAGATCCATATTTTAAGTAATTGCTTTCTCACTAAACTTAAATAAACATTATTTGAATATATTTAATATTAAAAAAAATCTGGAATTTGTTGACAACATTCTCACATAAATAATGACAGTTGTAGCTGAGAAAGTAAGGGTGATATAGGCATTTTACATTTTAATACTGAAGTCAGCAAGTAATGTGATGTGAATCCCTACTGTTAATATTAAGTAAGATTATGTTTATACTAATTTAACATTTTGTGAAACAGACTTGTCAATATTCTCATATTTTAATTTCAGGGAAGTACATTCCACTATTGCATTTAAAATAATAAAAATTTTCAAATTTTTAATTACTTACTTGAATAATTCTTAGAGGTGAATCAGCTTGATACACTTGAAGTCTATGTACATAATGTATCAGCATGTTCAGCATACTGCAGGCAACTTGAGCTACTGTTTTGTTTGGAAACTAGAAAAAAGAACACAGCACAGTAACAATGACTATGTGATTTCACATAAAAGCACATTAGGCAGCAAGGTGGTAAGGAATTTCAGAGGCAGTTTTGTACCTATAGTTCCTTATCTTCCAGGAACATAAGGAACACAATGAAAGAGGGAGAGAACTAAAATTTTATAAAATTTGAAAGGAATTATTTTAGTCACAATGTCAGCAGCTAGCATCAACAGTTTGGGACAGACTATCAGTGAGTGGCACACAATGAGAAAAAGGGGAGAGGAGTCTCCTAATTTCAGACCTGTTAGTGCAGTATCATGAAGCAGAATCATAAAATCATAGTGCAGTATCATAGTGCAGAATCATAAAAATTTAGGTTATTGTTACCTTCATAACTATTAACATGTGACTGCAAAAACCCAAGGAACCAATTCTGAAATCAAGATATCTTTGTTGAGAACCAAGGGAGGTGAAACAGCCATGTATCCAAGTATATAGTACTAACAGAGACTAACTGTTCTATAGTAGTGACTGGCCTGTACAGCACTTGTCTGAATGGAAATGAATGCACCTTGGGTTCTGTGTTTAATTGCTGTTATCTGTTATTTTTAAAATGCAGGAGAAAGTTGCTGCACTGGAGCCTGCCTTCAACAGTCAGTGAAAAGTTTAAGTTACTGTGCTGGTCAAAGCAGAAGTGAATGCATTTGTACAACTAGCCCCCAGACTTGGAAGGGGATTTACACACTGCCCTACAATTCTGTGAGAAAGCAAAGAAAGGAAGAGACAGAAATACGCTTTCCTCAATTGTTAATGCACAGGATGTATAACTGAGGCTTTTTCCTTCATTGCACTTGCTTTAAAACGTTAAGTTGTGCACCAAACAGCAAACACAAAGTGAATTTTACAAGTGAATTTTACTCATCTAGGACATGAAAATCTTGCACATCTGAGCTAACAACAAATTTGAGCCAGAGTGATAACCCAAGAAAAATTAAATTGAAAGCATAACAATTTGATTGCAGAACTTCAACTCAAATCCAGACTGCTGGAAATATCCTTGCAAGCTTGCAGGAAAACCCCAGAGTCACTGGAGAAGACAAAAGGTGTGGACAAACCAGAGCAGCTTAATATGGGAGTATCCAGATCACTGAATTTAAGACAAAATTACCTGAGAAAAAAGCCAGGAGACTTTTCAGAGTATTTGAATAATCACCAGTTCACTACTTAAAACAGGGAGCATTTTATTCCTTTTTTTTTTAAGATAATTGGGCTCTAAATTGAAGAGGAGTGAATGATTTTTAGAGGTGTCTTATGCAAATTAGTTAACTCCTTTCTGTTCTCTCATTGATTTTTTTTTTTAAGAGAGGGAAAAGCCAGTAGAGACACAAATTTCACAGAAAGGCTGAAGAGTATAAAGTAATGAATATGAATAAAGCTCAAATCTTGTGCACTCAAGTTTTCTTATTTATGGGAAAAGTGCCAGGAAGGAAGTTTTGATCAAGAATATGGGGATTGACCCAAACAGATCAAACCCTTCATATGTTTCAGAAACCCAGCATAGTCAGTGTATCACATTTCAAAAATTCTTTTGAATGGACACTTTAGAACAGTTATAGAGCTGTGTGTCCTGGACAGACATTTTCCTGAACTCAAGCAGCAACACTGAGTTTATGCTGGAGAGCAAAACAATTCACCCCTTCCTAGCCAGCTGATTTGTTCTGACTTCTTTTCCAAGAGCCTTCAGAGGTATCACAAATGTGGCTGTGTGATGCTACAAATATTTCACCTGCTGTCCTCTGTCTCTGGAAAATGCTGTATGTATAAAGCATAAGAATTCACTACTTCTATATTTTATATTTAGCTGTGTAACTGTAGATATAATTTTTTATAAGTTACTTGATGGGGGGGAAAAAAGCAGCTTTCAATGAGCTGGCACTGTGCCTTGTAACTAATGCTCAGGGTTCTTCTCAGAAGAGTAGTCTTTCCACAGTTCAGCTTTGCAAGGATCCATTGCTTTCTGGATGTTACACTGATAGTATAACTTTGTCCATACTTGCAGACAACCTATGTTTAGTACTAAGCCTGAACAACACAATTTTGTGATGTATCTGAAGCATTTCTGAGAGGAGCAGTCGTGAGATGCAGGGGTCTGGGTGGTTGGTTAGGATCCCTTGTGCTTAGACTTCAGCAGAGGTTAACACAGATACAACAGTACAGTCAAACTGCTGGGAGATGCACCAGCGGCATTCAGAGCGAGCTGCTTGACTACAGTTCTGAATATGCTTCTGTATGCCAGAAACAGGCATATAGCTGCTGCTAACATTTCTATTCAATGTTATTTGCTCAATTGTACTTATGAGTAAGTTGGACTAGGTCTATAGCTCCTTATCCATTCATTTCTCCTGAAAATAATAATCCACTCTGGGAGTTCAAATCTCCATCTAGTTGGAAGCTAGGAGATTGCTTAGGTAACAAATTAGAGCTAATCTGTTCCTCTCATGATATATTTATGAACTCTTCTTTTCATGATTAAACTTGATTGTGAAAGGATACCACTGCTCTGAACAGGAGAAAAGCCAACACGCTCTGAATGCTTTTGCCAACAGAAAGCAAAGCAAAAGTAGAAATATAAAGACATTTGTCTTCTCATTCAAGAAGTAATTTATGTTTAATATAAATGAGATCCAAGTAATTGGTTTAATAAATACATGAAAGAAAAATAGGAAAAATCACAATGAATGTCTGTATTAAAAATAGTTCAAACTCTGATAAATTGCACGAGGAAGATAAAACCACCATTTGCCTAATACCAAACTTGCACAGGAACTTGATAAAACACACTAGTTAAGGGATATTAAAAAGCAAGGGAAAAAACCCTGGAAGAGAGTATTAGTGAAGCTGCAAAGGATGAATGTGATTTCGCAAAACAGGAAATTGCAATTTAGAGTCTAATAATAAAAGCCCTGCAGCTACCCATTTTAGACATAGACTCAATTCCTGCTTCACAGGATGTGATCAGGTGATTTGCTAAGATATTTTTCAGATTCCTGTTGCTGAAAAGAAAAAATAGTAAGTCCCCAGCATCTGACACAAGCCATGTACAACAGGTGTACACCCTGATTTTTATCTATGTGTATATACAGAAAGACTATTCATTTAACTTTGATGTAAACAAAGAGCATGCGGAAAGGTTCTGAAAACAAACTGGGAAATATTTAAAAAGTTGAAGATACTGTTCATGAACATGCAAGCTTCAAAAATACTAGAAAATATGTATTTTAATAATATTCTAATTATTACATAAAATATGAGTAAATATGACAAAGATTTGCAAAAAGCAGAAAAACAAAAAAGTTAAAGAAGGGTAAAGATCTCCTTAGACGCAGTCCAGAAGTCCACCAGTTAAACTGAATTCAGTCTTTTGTAAGGATTGAAAATGAGACTGAAGACAATAAAATGTGATCATGACTTGAGAAAGGCAAAGCATCTTTACATGTGAAGGCAATATATATTGTAAAAGTGTTAAGTCTCACCTTTAAAGAAACACAAATCACATTCAATGCTTCCTTGATTTGAGGATGATGTGATTCATGAACTAGCTCCTCACAGATCCAAATACCAAGGCTGCAAAGAGCAACACATCTGCAAAACAATGAAAAAATGTTGGAGAATAAATTATTAAGAAACATGCTAGAAAAAATATGCAATTTTTATGATTCCTGATATATCTTGCTGAAGTCTAACAAATATATTTTCAATATTTTAAAAAGGACTCCACGAAACCTTTTATAATGCTGTAACTTACTTAGGGTGGTGAGGTACTGGAATGGGTTGCCAAGGGAGGTAGTGAATGCTCCATCCCTGGCAGTGTTCAAGACCAGGTTGGATGAAGCCTTGGGTGATATGGTTTAGTGTGAGGTGTCCCTGCCCATGGCAGGGGGGTTGGAACTAGATGATCTTGAGGTCCTTTCCAATCCTAACTATTCTACGATTCTATGAAGTACCCTGTTGAAGGCATGGAAAAGACAGAGGAAGCACCCTTCCAAGCAATTGAAAAATCCAAGAGAACTCCTACATCCCTATATGCTTTTTGGATTAAAAACACTACTGGAAATCAATCTATGGGACATAGGGAATCTATTCATTTTCAGTCTTCATTTAATATTATTATTACACACTGCAGTCCAACTTTTGTCTTTTGGGGGCAGCATATCTCAGAAAGACTGGGCAGGCACACGTGCCTCTGCTCCTATAAACACACCCCTCACAGCCATACAGGATTATAGGGACATGCAGCATGTTCCCTTCCTGCTCCCAGCCACACTGCCAGAACTGAGATGCTAATACTGTGTGCTTCAGTGCCACAGGATCAGTATATTCTGAACCAACAGATTTCAACTACCTTTTTCAAAAGCAAAATGGAGAGTGTAATGCTTTTTAGAATTCAGTTTTGTAAAAGAAAATGAAGAATGAAATTAAAATTATCTCAGAACATTCCTTCCATCCCCTGTGTTGAGAGATACTACCACCTAAAGCAAAGAACAGGTAAGTGAGCCGATGGAAACTGCTCTTGTTTTTTCAGCAAAACATTTTAAAGTTAAATGAGTTGATCTTTCCAGTAATATTTTTCAGGCATACAGATACAGTACTTTGCATGTGTCAAGTGACAATAAATTAGTTGAGCATATATAAACACTCTACCCAAATATATAAGGCACACAGGAATGCTCTTCCTTGGTAGGCATTACAGATTCCTGTTTCAATCCTATATGTAGAACTCTGTAACTGAAAGCCTCTGAGCATGGGTAAGGAGGAACAAAATCCCAAGCCAATAAAGAAATGCAAAAGAACACTGGTTCTATCCAGTAACTATCCTCTCTTGAAGTTCTGTATTAGATGGAGACCCTTAGGTTTAAGCATCAGAGAACTCACTCCCAGTTTGATGCTTAGCTCAGTACTTTCTGCTTCTTTTCCATACCTTGGATTATTTCTGATGTTCAAATTAAACCATGTGGTGCATTAAAAAATAACTATACCTCTTTAATAAATAATCTTGCCCTTCATCAAAGTAAAAAATGACTCTCTAGTACACAAAATCCCTGAACTGAACATCAGGGTAGGCTGAGACAGCATACAGCTTATACCCTTACCCATATTTACACCCTTTTCTATCAGTGCCTATCAGAGAAAGAATACTCAGCTCGACCAGAATTTGTTCTGACAGGTGTATGTTCTTTTAATATCTCTATTTACAAAAGAATTTGTATTCATGTGGTGGACCATACTTTTGACAGTGGTGAGAAAAAACATGAATAAAAAACTTTAAGTTCTCTAATATATCTACTTTAAAATGGTATAATAAAAAAAAAAAGAAGCTACTGATTTAGAAGCTCTGTTTGCATGACATACCGTGCAGGACCAGATGGCTCCTCTTTTGCTGAACTTAACACAGTTTTAATTATGAGTTCCTAAAACAAAAAGGAAAATATGTATTGCTTTACTAAGAACTCCATCACATGAAGCATCTGAAAATCAGAACTTTATTATAGTACACACAGGCATGTTGCTTAGCTGAGTCTCTAAGTTTGTGGTCAGATTGTTTATTTACCACTACTCCAAGCTTCTAGTCTGCCCCATATGCTTACTATGTTGTGCTACCCCCAAGAATACCTCACAGATTATTGTTCTGATTTTCTGCTGATGAACCATTTACCCAATTCTTGTCAATGTATTTCCATAAACTATCAAGGGTAAACAAAGCCAACAACTCCCTAAGGCTAACTTCTGTAAATAGTGCTGAAGAACAGCATGAATTTATTACTGTAAGTATTTTTTCAAAATTATGTTGGATTTAAATGTCTTTGGAAGTGGCTGCAGAACAAGTGACTACTGTACATTAAGAATCATGTCAAGAAGAATTTTGTCTCAACTGCAGTGAAATGCCCCTAAAGCTGTAGGCTGCTCTCAATAAAGCTCAAGAAAAAGACATTATACAATAGAAATGAGAAAGAAGGAATTCAAAATTAGTCTCCAAAAGGGAGGAAGGCATACAGCAGCTTACAAGCTATCATTTACCTCTAATCAGATAAAGTTTGGAAACTTATGGGGAGAGCCTTTATTAGACATAGCAATCATACCTGACACACATATAGCAATTAAACACAAAAACTGAGCTCTGCCCAGTTGCAGTACACTGACTCAGCTCTGTGTTATGATAGTGAAGATAATGTCTCTATTAATCTTTGCTTTTTGCCTAAGAGAACATCCTGATGTATAGAGGTTTTCTAAACCCGGCAAATTTTGTCAATTGTGAATTATCAACGGATTAAATAACATTATTTGAACCTCTCAATCTCCTCATCTCAGTTGATCAAATCTGTGAGACCTGCACATCAGTGAGGTAACTCATCATTTCCTTCTACAATCATACAGAAACACTTTATTAAGTTAATAGCAATTATAAAGTTTGTTTAGTACTATAAAGTTTGACTATAAAGATTTTATGTGACCTTAAGCTTTATAATCTATTTTAAATTATTTCTGGTAAAAAAGAATCTTAACATTTTAGTTAGTATTTCCTGTAAAAATATCATTATTAAACATATACTCAATAGCTGAATACCATTGAAATATTCTTAATATTCCTACCTTAACATCTGTAAACTGTGACACAGCAATGTCAGGAATGTTAGGGTGAAGAGCTGGCAGTTCATGATATAAATTGGGAAAACAGACTAGAGATCCTAAAAGAACTTGTGCTTCAACTCTTGGTGCCTAGAAGGAAAAAAATGTGGGGAGAAATACATATTCTTACTGCAGTCAGGAAGCTGACTAACATCTAGCTGTCTTAAAAAAGAAAAATGGCTGAAACTCTACACAGCTATTTCCTTTCTCTTTCTGTAAATTCTGTAGAGCTGAGGAAACTGAGACTAGAGGTCTGTGAGACTGTTACTCATGCACACTCCCTGGTCCCATTTGCCAAGATGGACAAAAGGACACAGAGAAATTGTTACGACTACAGACAAATGACTGAGCTGCTAACTAGGCTTATGTCTTATGTTCTGCTAATTCATCAGAATGCGGAAAACAGGACATGACATGAGTCATGTAACAGTCCAAGATGTTGACAAAGGCTTCCGACAGTACTTTGAGGTAGGGTGGACTTTATTTGGTTAAAGTAGGAATGATGTGAGAAACAGTCAAAACTCATAGACAATTGGAGAGGAGTACTGGGGAGCTTTGAGGGAGTATAGCCATGCAAGGCCAACAGTACCTAGGTAATCATATCAGTACTATGAGGCTGAAGTTGCTGGGATAGCTATATCAGAAAAGTGTTCAAATAGTGCTAACACTAGCAGATTTGAGTTCTCAAACATGACCAAAGTCATTGCATAGCATAGATATGGAAGAATAAATACCTTTTTAAACAAAGGTACAGTCAGACGGACACTTATTTTAAAACATTTTAAAGCACAGATAAATAACTGTCAATTCTGAGAACTCTGAAGTAAAAGACTCTGCTTCAACAGTAATTTTTGCATTCCTCACATATTTTCTGGAGAGGACTTGCCTGTGCAGTCTTCTAGAATAACCCCCTGACAGTGTGGGTATTTGCTAACCATTAAATTGAATTCTGGGGTCAAGTTAACATCCTAGTAAAGGAAAAATACTGCTAAGTTTTCTTTCAAATCCTTTCACCTCATACATAAATTATAATTAACCAATAGATACTTACATTGAGGAAAGAAGAAGCTGCCACTCTTCCTGCTGCTACAATGAAATCCATAATGAGCATGGTGGCACCAGGCAAACCAAGTGAAAAGAACTGAGGAGAGCAGTGCTTGATGATTGTATTGACAATATCCTTGCAAAAGGAAAAGGAAGAAAAGCAAGAGTATCAACAAGATGAACAACGAATGAAAAAAAGGCAGCCAATTACTCAAGGTAGAAAGTAAAAATGCAAGAAAGCAAATGCATTGTGGCAATTAAGACACTCAGTACAGAGCAGAGTAGCATAAAAAAATAAATTCTTTAAGTATACTCATATTAATGTAAACAACCTGTGATATATATTGAATAGATCCATCTAAGCTTGGACAATATTGTACAAGGTCAGTATTATTTAAAGTTCTAGAGATGATTAACCATTCATTTAAATATGTGCAAAAGAAATATACAGATAGCCAGGTATTATACCTCCATGTTTAATCCTCTCCAAGTATCATCTGACTGTAACTATAAAGAATGTATTACACTTCTTCCATATACTGGTAAGTAACCAAAATATAAAGAAAGAATTACAATAAAGTGTTGTGTAACACCTCTGCTACATAGTTATCCAACAGATTGTGTTCTTGCAAACTTAGTGAGGAAGTTTTTAAAATTAATATACAAGATGCAATTTCTTAAGAATTATTAGACAAAAGTATAAAATGTTTTAATTCTTAAAAAAATCCCAAATTCAGAGATAGGCAAAAAAATAACCCTTTTCCTCCTTCAAAGAGCAGTAATATCCAATAGAATAGCAGTATGCCATAGGAAGATTTGCAATTCAAGAAGAAAAGCAGTGTAAACTGGTTGTTAGAGGAGAGAAACTGGAGGTCTGTCCTATCCATAGACATCTGTGGAATAATTTTGGGCTAGGACTAGTTCTATTTTGTCCAGTTAATGAAAACAGGGCTGTCTCAATCTTTGATTTCCCTATGCTTCTAACTGCTCCTCAAAGAAAACCACAAAACCAACTTTTCCATACTTCTGATGCAAGCCTTTAAGAGTGCTTAAGCCATACAGTATTTTCAGACTTGTTCATATTAAAACCTATGAAAAAGATCTACTCCCACTGATTAGATACACTCAGTATGCCTCACTTTGCTGGTTCCTGTACTTGCTGTATGAACTACTCCAATGTAGTTAGCACAATTTACTTTCCCACTAGCTAAACTGTTACATCAGGGAGCAAGTAAGAACTATAGACCTTAAGAATCTGCTTCCTCCTCTTTCTTGCATACTTCAATCTGTAACATACAATCAGTAAAAAATGAAAGAGCACCTTCTCTGCCCTCATGTTTGCTTGAAATGGACTAAAAAAAATACCATTTCTTATTACAACCAAAGGCAATTTATCAAAGTTTAGAAAAAGTATGAATCACGTAACTGTTTTCAAATAAAATTATTCAGTCGAAAATCCATTCAGCATTTCTGATAAAACCATTTTATTATTAGTTATAAAATTTGTATTAACCTGAAATTTGTAACTGAACTTACTTGATCAACATGAAGAAGTCCACAGTGCATTATATTGTAGAAATGAGTTAAAAAATCCCTGTTTGGAGAAACATCTTGTCTTCGCTTCATTGTCTTACAAATGAGTTTATAAGCGTGTAGCTTCCCTTGTTTGTATTTATCAGTCAGCATTGTTGCCTACAGTGTAAGAATGGTATTTATTATTAATAACTCAGAAAATTATACCAAAAACTCCTCTATGCCTACATGAACTTTAATTTCTGTTTCACTATTTAGTGCACAAATTTACCTTGAACAGCCATGGTGTTAGAATTCTTAGTGGTGGAATTAAAACTGGTGGAGATGGTGAAGTTAGGTTATCTGTTGATATACCAAGATTGTCTCTTATCTGCAATTATTAAAAACACACAAACAAAAGATAAATATTTAAGAAACATATATATGGTGTTGGGCTTTTTTTTCTTCTGAAAAATTCTGCCCTATAAGGTCAGTTTGAAGAAGAGGTTCAGTTCTCTTACCTTGGCCAGATTCTGCCATAGTTCACACAGGTAATCAAAAACCTGAGCATGAATCTCTGGGTCCATGATGCTGTTAACATCTCCCAGGATTCCTAGCATTCGCCTCCACATCACAGTAGCAACATCTGCATGCCACCCTGTAAGTGTTCCCCCAGCCATCACACTGCAACATTCTGAAGGGAATTCACTAGTTTCTGTAATGGAAGAAAAAAGTACAGTGAGACCTACTTCTCCAGCAAATATAACAGCTGTATCACAACTTTTCTTGCATAGCTTTCTTAAAACCAAAAGGAGAAAAAAGATTCGTCTTTCAGAGTAAGGTATTTCTTACCCATTCAGCCAGTTCAACACTGGATTTAACTATACATCAATTATCAAACTCTGCAGAGGAAGAATTCTCCTGTGTCATATATTCTTTCCATAAACAGCATCTAAGGTCACTACTGGAGCCCTAATATGGATCTGATGGACCTAGTAAGTCCACTCCATTTCTAACTGCTGCCTTACATTCTTTGGAGTCAATGAATATTCAGAATTCCACTTGCCTGCTTCCATGTAAATTTACATTTTGAGTTTACATTTTTCCTAATAAAACAGAAACACAATTTTCCTTAGAATCTATTATAAATGTACTTTATTGCAAATTAAAGAGAAAGGCGAGAGTAAACCTGCCTCTGGCTGCTGTTCTTTAAGCAGTAAATTTGTATGACTGGAGAGGCAACATTCAGTTAAGATAGCACCACAATCTAACCTTCACCTACGTCTCTTAACACATCAGTGTTATACGACTGAATGTTCTTTTTTTTGTGTGGAAGATGAATAATCTCATAGAATCATAAAATAGTTAGGGTTGGAAAAGACCTTAAGATCATCAAGTTCCAGCTCCACTGCCATGGGCAGGGACACCTCACACTAAACCATGTCACTTAAGGCTCTGTCCAACCTGACCTTAAACACCGCCAGGGATGGAGCATTCACAACTTCCCTTGGCAACCCATTCCAGTGCCTCACCACCCTTACAGTGAAGAAGTTCCTCCTTATATCCAATCTAGAGTTCCCCTGTTTAAGTTTTAACCCATTACCCCTTGCCCAAATCTAGTTTGTCCATACAAAGAAAACTCTGACAGATAATGATGACTAAAGTCTACTCAGCTCACACTTACTTAGCTAAACAGCACACAAAACTAGCTAACAAGCCAGTTTTAAAGCAGCAGGCATCCCACATCTCCTTTCTGCCCCTCTTAGATTTTCAAAACACCTCAGCATCAGAATTTGCTGAGATTTTAGGAAAATCTCACAGCTCCCACAGGCATACAAAGTCAAAATTAAATCTGAACTCAGCCTAATCATATAGCCTCTTCTTTTGAAGATCTGGACCACTGTGGTAGAGACACTAACGGTTTCTAGGCTGCAGATATCAAAGTGCAAAGCAAAATTATATTTCTGCCCATCAGTAGGCTGCCTCAAGGAAAATGGTCTGAAATATAGATCAGATATTATTATTCTTCCATGAGACCACATATGGGAGAAATGGGAACTTTGCATTTACAAAGTAAATGCAGTCTAGAATTCAACAGCTGACATAGTTGAAGTAATTATAAAATTTTTTAAATATGAAAGGGGAATGAACAAAACTTCCAAGAGGAAGTAACAACACTACTTTAAAATTATGTCTTATCATTTGTAAATCAATAATAAACCAGGCCATGGCAGGGCCACATACTACGTTAAGCTGCCATGACTCTAAGCATCAAAAAGAACAATTATAAATGTGTGGACTATTAATCCACTGCTAATAATTCCAAAGAAATGCAAGATAAAATGCAAAAGGTTTTTGTTTGCTTTTAAAGGAAATCATGGTAATGAAATATCTCTTAAAGTGCAGACAAACAGCCTTGTATAGGTTTGTTTACAACTAATGTGATACTAGCTACTTCACTGTATTGCATTCAAAAAGAAAGAAAGAACATGTTTATGTTTTCTGTTCCAGATATTGCCTAGGTCATCTGGCGTCTGTAAAACAGAGTGGTGGAGCTTCTCATCCAGCTGCAGATCCTTCTGCTCAATATGATCTGCATGAAGAGTGGCAGGAGAGGGTGTCTGTGATCTGGATCCAAGAGCAGATTGGATTGGAGAAGCACTTTCAGAGCCTGCAAATGCAATTTTTAACAGTTACCTTAAAAGCCGTTTCTATTTTCTAGAACTACTGACACTTTGTCTAAACGTAGCATTAAAACTGAGCTACTTTTATGTATCAAATTGGGCCAAGAAAAGATAGGAAAACTATAAGCAGATCTCCCTGTGAACGGTGCTCTGAAAGAAAACAGATTACATACAGGACAGCTGAGAGATTAACATCAAAATCAGACATGTAAATGGATTAACAGAGCTCTATTTTAGGTGCATATAATTTTAAATGTGTTTGTACTGCAGCACTTTCAGTACTCTGTACAGTCAAAATTCTCTTCACATTCCTTCACCTAAATTACTCTCTAGCAATTTAAGCAGAAATTTTCCTGGAACAACTGTTTTTCCAGGTTTATGGATGCATTCAAGTTAATTTATAAATAAAAAACTCAAACCAGTAACTAACAATCTTTGATGTTTATGTACCAATTGGCCTGAGAAAATCCATACAGAGGATAAGTTCTGTATAGTTAGAGGAATGTTATTTCCTCTATGACAGGAAGATACAGGTGTTTGAATGGCGGTGCTGCAAAGGCATTTTTCCATGATCACCACTGAGCAACCTCTTCAGGCAACTATTTGGTCTCCTTTACTGAGAGATCTGCAGAGAGCGAGTAGGTATTTGCATTTTTCTTCTGCACTACGTTGGTTTCACTTTCTGAATTTGCCTAAAGAGGCTTATAAAAAGCTGACTCTGGCCAGAACAGTCACATCACAGAAAAGAAGAGAACAAATATTCAACACATACTTCCCTACACATCAGCACATGTTAAAATAGAAGAATTCAAACCTATTTATTTTTAGCTTTAGATAAATGTAACTGGGACCCCAAAATATTATGTATGAAGCTCAGTGTTAGAGAGAAACTGAACTTTAGGAACAGAATGAAAAAGTGAGTCTCCTAAAATAGCAAGTCTCCCCAGTCACTGGCTGTGAAGTGCTCTTTCTTGTAAAGAGAACAAATTCTTTAAAGAACTTGACAGAAAATGTCAGTATTATCTGAAAAGAAACTGTGGTAAATAACCCTAATTGCTAAACTGCAAAGGTCTCCATGTGCTTTAAATTGCACAGGCAATGAAGCTTTTGCCATCAATTTAAATCAACACCTCTATGCAGAGAGATTGGCACTACTGCTTCACACACAAACTACTGTTTCGTGCAACAGGTAATGATACTCTCCTCTTGCTACTGATCACATATTTTTCACATGCTTACAAAGATGCTGTAAACTACACTTAAAAGATGTCCAAAGAAATCCTTTCCTACTTCTCTTCCATTCTGCTCATTAAGTGGAGATGGATGAAAGTAGATCAAGAGAAAGAGTGAGAAAGACTGATGCAGAGGAGAAAAAGTGAGGAAGAATGGGATACAGAGGAAAAGAAAGAGAATGAGATGGAAAGAAAGAGTGGGGACACCTTCATACGATGGAAAAGAATGGACAGAAATAATTACAGAAAATTTGCTGAACTTCTGGACGCTTGTCAGAAGTACCAAGAGATACTCCAGCATATGTGGATCCAAATTTGACTTAGACTATGTGGGTGCAACTTGTTCTAGAACTAGTAAACAACAATCAGTAGTAAACTCAATTGTGTGCTAAGGGTATGAATAATAGCTAAATACCAAGAAGAAATTTTCCTTCCAAAAACCTTCAAAGCAAAACTATTTAGAAACACATACATTTCTGAGTAGCCCAACTACTGAAAACTCATTTTTATGAGCATGTTTTCAGGCTGAGTTTCCGCATGGATTTGCTGATGTCTAATACAGTGAATTCAAGTTGCAAGCCTCCCTGCCATGGGGCTCTGCATACATGCAATTTTCACTAGATAGCTGACTATCTTTTCTGAAATTTTGAAGAAAATAATGTTCTTCTATTTTCTTATATGGGGCTTGTGTGCCTATACCTATATATGTAGATACATATATAGATATCAGAAATTAGACAATGGACACCAACATTGTTGGGAGCATGGAACAGTCAGGCAGAGACAGACAGTGTAATTGCACAATTCTTGCTTCTTCAGGAAACCCAGGTGAATGCGACAGACAAAAGCTGCCTCTCTAAAACAGTGGTCCAAACAACAAGAAGAGATAGTCACAGAATCTCTCAATGGACAACTCAATCATTAATTTCAATCTTATTAATGCAAATATAGTGCAAACTTAGACAAAACAACCAAACAGTAATGAAATTATTAACATATAAAAACAAGCAGAAAAGGAGTGTATTTTCTGCAAGGACTTTCAACAAGCACAGAACAAAGAGAAAATGAAGAAAACGAAAGTCAAGCTGAACATTGCTGAACAAGCTGAACAGCAATGTACAAGAAAGTTAATACCATGCTCCTTTCAGCAGAAAGGCAATTTTAGAAAGTGAAATTGTGACCAGGGAAGTAAAGATGTCTTTCAGTATCTCTGAAAATGCAGAATTTGGTTTCTCACAGACAAGATGACACTGTACGTAGGTATAAGCTTTCACAGGTAACAGGTGTTTGTTCCCAGGGTTGCAACAGGAATGGTAGTGCATACCACTTATGGAACAAGGAGCATGAAAATGACTATGGACATCTTTACTTCTCATTTACAAATTCTGGCAAGAGACCATTCTTGCAAATACTCCTCAGAGAGGAAGATTCTCTCTTTCAGAAAGAAAGCCTATTAAATTTGGCTAAACTGCATCTCTTGGTGGATGTTAACCTAATTATTATTCCCTCTTTCTCAAGAAACAGTTGGAAAGTAAGCTGGTGGAGGCTCAAGCTCATGAACTGAGACTGTAAAACACCACTTCCAAACAGGCTTACTTTTTCATTAAATCAACAGGGAAAGTAATAAAAAACCCTAAAAATAGAGAATTCTTAAGTTACACAAATAGAAACTGATCTTGCATGGCACAATAACTAACATTTTGCATATTAAAAGTTCCTCTCAGTTACACAACAGACAACATATAGAGAGGTTAAGACATACATACATAGAAGAGTCCCATGGCACTTCAGCGTGATACACTGATTTAAAAGAGCACTTTCAAAGCCTTCCAAGGGAAAAACTCTTGCCAAAAATTAGCCATTTGACTACCAGGAATAGGACACTTGTAAGAGACCTGGTATAACTTATGTGGTAAGAGTTTTCTCCCTGGTAACTGTATAGATTTTCTCATGAAACATTTAAAATACATTTAACATCAAGCCAGGGATCATATGGGTAACTAAGTCAGACATAGGTTTTCCACTTATATTACTTCATACATTACTTTTGAATAGCAATAAAAAAATAATTTGAATCGAAGAATCATCTTATATAGAATACAGATTCATTGCAGAAGCTGGAACTTGCATTCTTCAGGGTAGGTGGAAAATATCTGAAATACATGCTTTTTTAAAAGTTTTTTTAACTACTTTACCAGTAATAGTTGCAGCTTCAGCAGACAATGGTTGCTGATTGAGACTACTTGTTTCTGAATCTATGTGGAGTGTAGTTAGACTGGCCACTTCTTGCTCCTCGGCACTCTGTTGCTGTCCTGAAATTGCATTGACGTCAATGGAAGCTGGTGTCCCTGCCTCAGTGCCAAAGCTAAAATCTGTAGGAGGAAAGCACTGTATTAACTGACAACCTAAAAATACCATTAATATAAAAAACAAAAGCCCAGGACCTCCACATTCCTGCATGGAAAACATGTATGTGCATCTCCTATGTTGCTAACACACTGTTGCAAATTTACAGAAAATGTAACAAAAGAAAATAATTTACTATTATGAATATTCTCACTTCTGTCATGAAACTGTGACTGTACTTCTGGAGAAGACATTCCTATTGCATGTCCCGTATTCTGCTTAGTTGCTGTAAGTGCACCTACATGAGAATAAAGTGAGAATAATGGAAGCATACATTAAGGAATTTACATCCAAAACCCATAAGCTGGAAGAAATACTCAAGTTGGCTGGTAAAATGCTAACTTCAAACTAAAAATATAATGACAAATTATAGTCTAACAAACGGGTTTTTTTAATGCTAAAGAAAAAACATCATGCTGAAATGTCGGTTTAAATATGATCATCAAGTTGCATAACATCTACATACGTAAAACTGTAATTTCTTCAATAAATTCTACCACGTAAACATTATTTCTTTCTTACACAACACAGAAAGTCATAATCCCTGGAAACCATAATGATCTTTTCTGTTGAACAAGGGTGTGAACGAATAAATGAAACAAAGAGCATTATGTTATTACACAAAACATGCTAATTTTACCATGATATTACACTTAGTACCTTGATTAATCTACAGCTACAGAAAGACTGCTGTAAAAATATTAGAAAAAGTTCAAGTTTACTTAAATGTTTTCAGAAGAATTAAAATAACTTCCAAAATAAGAAACTTTTCATTTTTATATTTTGCACAGAACAGATGGATACACCCCAGGGAGAAGACAATATTGCTTTACAAGTTCTGTTCACTGTTGTTCTGCTTTTGGTACAGTAGTATTCCAGTGCTGATTCATATAGTATACTAAAACCACAACAGCCTCTCTCAAGGACTCTGCTTGCTCCGTTAACTTATTAATGATTTCAATGGGAAATCAAAATAAGCTCTTTTTACAGAAAATCACCGCCATACAACTTGACCAAACAAAAAAGCAGAAATTAAAGGGAAAGCAAGCAACAATAAGGAAAGCTATATTAATTTTGGAAAAATATACTTGCTTTCAAATTTGCGTCCATCATACTGGAAGGCGCTGAAGGAGTCAGAGTGGCTGTCTGAACTGATGAGGTCACTGCTGCCTGCGCTGGCAGGTGAAGTCCATTCAGAAGGCACGCCTGGGTCGTCTATAGGACGCATTTGGTTCTGTTTGTTCAATATATCAGGAAGGTCTTTAGGAACTTCCAGGCTGCCAGGACTGCTTCCTCTTCTTGTCACATTCTAAACAATAAAAAGACATAAGTTACCCTACGATCTTGGATGTTTGGGTTTTTTTTTTTTTACATAAAATGGAAAAAGCAATCCCACATTTGCAAAGGTCAGAACGTAACAAATAGTTTAAAAGTACCTAAACCAGAAACTGTCATCATACTACATACATAGCCAAGACTTTCCAAAATCCCAGGCAGGCAGCAGTAAGTGAAGAACATGTGCAGTCCCAGAATTTCATAAATACAGATTTTATTTGCAGAATGAATTTTTGGGCACATACCTTAAAAGGCTAGGGTTCATACTAGCAAGTGCCACACATGTATTAGGGAAGACTTGAGAGAGAAAAATAGTAAAAAGCATATTACCTCCAGATTATGCCTAAATCACTAAAGAAAACTTGTTAGCCTTGGTTCCCGACACAAGCAGAAAAAATTGTAAAGGAATTTTGTGTTTTCTGGCCTACAGACTACCATGCTATGAGCAAAAACTTAATGTACACCACAAGCAAATGAATTTACTAATTCATGCATTAATTTTCTTGTGATTAAGCCAAAACCTTGGTATTGACTTGGACACCGAAGACACGCATATAGCAGAAATAAGGCACTCAGGTTTGCTCTTGTAAAAGTCAGGTGGTGTTCTATTTGGTGTCTCTTTAAGACTTTTTTTTTTTACAGATAGGTTTGCTTCAGACAGAAGAGAGATAAAAGTAGAAAAGACATTTTATGAAAAATAATAATGTCCTTTTACACTGTGCCCAGCAGCTTCGGTATTCTTTTACCACCTTACTACTAATTAGACAGACTGACAAGCTTTTAATGATACATTTTAGCATTTAATAGATGTATGCCAACCTAAAATTAATCTTACTAAGTTGGTACTCTGTTTTAAAAAAACATATCTATTTGTGTGCAAGATTACAAAACCAGTGGCAGTTTAGAAGTATTTATTCAAACTTATCTTGGCCGGTTTTTGTCAAGTTGAATAAAACTATCCACCTAACAGTAACTTTGGCACTGCTTCCACAATGAAGATTTAATAGATATGAAATTACAAACAGCATAAAACGGCACGAATCTAGGTCAAAGGCAAGGAAAAGCTAAGTGACAGTCTTAATTCCTTCTGATTCATAAAATCCAGAGAAATACATTTTAGTGAACTTACTTATAACATCACTGAAGAGTTCACACATATATGCAGACTTACATACTGAAATGTAGGAAGTTTAGAAGCTTACCAGTGCACTACCACTCCGGAGTCTCTCAGCTATAAATTCATCCATGAGATCAGGAACATTTGTATTATTACTGCCAATGTCACTATCAATGGGGTGCAGCTTTTGACTCATGTCCTCTCTATTAGCTAAAAGCAAATGAACAACTGTATATAGTAAAGAACACATGGAAACATTTCCAAACTAAAAAGTAACAAATGAAAAAAACTGCTAATTAACAGAAATAAAAAAAAATAATGGCCAAACATGCATTTTAAGAATTTTCCTATTTTAAAGCAGATTCTACTTTTAAGAATTAGTACAGCTTCTTCTTCCCACTAAGCAGGGGTTAGTCAATTTCCAGGACCACCTTTAAGAGCAAGAAGCTTACAGGTAAGCACTACTCAAAGTTGTTAATGCTTGCTTTAAGGATATTGCATATATTATTCCTCCATATCATAAGTAACAAATCCTAAAAATTTTATTAGATTCTTACAGGCTCCTTCATTGCATTCCTAATGAAAAACAATGTGGTCAAAAATGTAAAGTAGGCTGTAATATGTACTAACGACAAATGTCAATATGGCACTGTATACAGTTAGTACAAATAGTGCAAAGAAAATGTTATATAATGAAATCACATGCTGGCTCATGGAATGAAACTTCAAATTCTGTATGGTCAATGGTTATGAACAAGTCATGAAGTTCACTCATTTACCAGTGTTACATTTTCAATATAACTATACAGTTCATATATAACTGTGGCTGTTACACCTGACATCATGATCTTCACCTTTAAATTCTTCAAGTTATTTCAGCTTACGTTTTCTCTTTAAGAATTTTTCCCTCAGTGTCATCTCTCATGAGACCACAGTGTAACTTATTCTAATAATGAGGCTCTGTTAAATGTTACAGATTTCAAATAAAATGCACTTCTAAAATTAGTGCTTTCTTTTTTAGAAGTCTATATTCTGCAGAGAAGCAAATTACTTTTTTGAGACTCATGACAGTCACGTTCTTCTGGTACTATGCTTATAAAGACTGCCCTCAGGTGGCATTAACATCTTGATGCAGGATGCATTACAGAATCCTTTGTTAATCATGCCAGCATAACAATGGGGGAAAAAAGAAAACCTACATTACTGCTGAAAGTTATTTTATTGGTCATTTAAGGTTTTGTGAACTAAGACAATGGATATTAGAGTGCCAGTCTTCTTTCTTGATCAGTCCACAGAGGTCTCACAGTTAGCAGGAGAAAGACTATTATCATGAGACCTTCATGAACACCCATGATTCCAAGAAAAAAGAAAGCAATGAAAGATGTTGACAAGATGTAACTGCATCAAATTTGAAAAATTAATATAGGAAGGTCTAGAGCACATTTTGAAAAAGACCCGAACAAAAAACCTTATGATTGGACTCAGAGAACTGTCACAATCCATTCATTCCAGTAACAGGAGATTTCTGTTTCAGACTATTTTTGAAAGTTATCTAAACTGACCTCCAAATATAAATTTGAGGGGCTTTTTTGGTTTGGAGGAGGAAAAGGAGGAAGTGGAGGAGGAAGAAGAAAACACACTAAATGAGCCAGGAATACAATTAGTTCAACCTAGCTGGTTGAGCCAGCTCCTTCTGACAAACTACACTCAGAGTAGAAAAGCACATTCAGATAAAATATGCATTTGCCAATCATTCAGTAGACTGAATTTTAAGACTCTGCATGGCAGATGAAAATTCAAAACTCTCATGGCTTAATCCTTTATTAGGTCATTTACTGTCTCTTCCTCTTCCCTAACCTGATGGTCTTCAGCAGCAAAGAGGTTCAACTAAATATCTTGAAAAGGAAAATTAGTAATTTAAAGTATGTAAAAGTAACTTTATGCTGGGAGAAAAATCAGCTGGCTGTAGGCGCATGCATAACCAAACAGGGAAAGCAGTGATCATCCCAAAGCCTTTTGATTGCTTATCAGAGCTTGCTTCAGTTGCATTAAGCCAAACTGGTGCTGCCTTTCTCCTTTTGCGCTCTGCACACTTGTTAGTGCTCACCTGCAGCTTTCCTTCCAAAATAGCCCATTACATGACTGTACAGATCCCTCAGTGGAGCCTCTGCTGGCATTCTGTTCTGCCTCTGTGGGGAAACATTTGCCTTCGGCTTCGAAAGAGCATGTACAACAGTTTTATAAACACCACCTAGGGAGCCCTGCTGTTGTGCTGACTCCTGACCTGATGCTCTAAAGGTGCTACGATTATGGAACTGGTTAACTGCAATACCTTCTTTTTGCAACATGGCTGCTTGAGCTTCTGTAGATTCCTTAATTTGCTTGCTGCCAGCTGAAGCAGCATTGATCGCATCTAGAGGTCTGTATATTCCAGGTCTAACCAGCTCCGTGGAAGATGATGAGCTAGTGCTTGCACTGGTACTGCTGTTGCTGCTACTACTGCTACTACTGAAGCCACCAAGCTTACGAAGTCTTGCTTTCCAAGCAGCCTCTTTGCTCTCAAGAGGATTGTAAAATTGAATTGATTCTGTAGATGGCCTAAAAGTAACATGAACACTATTTCTTTTTTTAGTTGTTATTTTCATGATTTTGGCCCTGTGAGTTACAGTTTCAGATATACTCCTTTTAGTTGGCGATAGTTTGCTTGTGCCTGTGATGTGAGGCATTTGAGGGTTAACTTGTGTTTTAGGAAGAATTTTCTTTGCATGCATGATACGTGAGTTGGGTACTTTTTCATTAAAGTGGGCACTTTTATGCTTTTCAGCTACTGCTGCTTCCACAACTATATCTATATCAGCTTCAGTGGCTGCTTGCCTGTACAGGTATCTCTTCCCTTCTTTGTTGCTAGGACTACTTGGCCCACGATTAAACATGCTTTCATATTGTTTATCAACATTTAATTGTCTGGCTTTATCGAGCACTTGGTTTCTTGTAAAAATGTCTACTTGAGTAGGTGTGATAGTACTTATACAACCACTTTGGTTTTGCTCTAAGTGCAGCTCTGTGTTATCAGCTCTTTCTGTAACAGTGACGCTATTCGTGCATTGACCAGTCTGATCTCTATGTTCTAATCCATCCAGTGGTAATCTATCATCCCTATTTATTGATGTATCAACTTCATGAGCAGAAGCCTCACATTTATCTATCTCAAAGTTACCACAAAGTTCTTCTTTAAGATATTCTCTCAGAGAGGAAAGGAGGTCATCTTCACCTTCAAGGTCAACATATTGGCTTTGTTCAAAGGCTGTGCTTGCAAATTCTACTGGGCCTATTAAATGACAAAGATGGTCATAAATGCTATCCCCAACTTCCAAGGAGGACTCTCCACTATTTGTATCAGTGGTATGGCTTTCAGTGGATCTATGCATTGAAGAGGTCTCAGTGGAACTCTGTAAGCTTGGAGCATGATGGGATGAATTGTCAATGACAGGAACTGCACCTTTGGCTCGTTCAACTGTGAACGGTTCCAGGATGTCAGAGGTGCTGCTGCTTCGCGGCAGTGGCTGTTCCTCATTTAAAGCACCAAAAACTTCACTTGGAGCATCCTCACTCTGTGAAAAATGCCTGACTCGAGGTGGACGTGGAAGAATTTGAGCATCATCAATGTCTGTAGGAAAAAAGTATATGTAACATGCACTAAAATTTACAGACACAGTATTTATTTACCACTACATCCTAATTAAGCGACTTTAAAAGCCAGTAAAATCCAGAGCCTTGTTTTCTTAACTACAACAAAAATACTTTTTCCAGTACTAGAGTGTTAAAACCACACGCACGTAATATCCAGAACAGAATGTAATATAAATGAGTTAGACCATCAGAACACAGTTTTAAATGTTAACATGCATGAGAACAAACAGTGAGACCATGGAGCATTTGGAAATACAGTTAAAGCTAGGGCTGTGCCAATAAGTTCAATAATTCAACCAATATTTTTCCAGCTAGATTGTTCAGAAAATGGTTACCTAGAATACAAATTAGCTTAGCAGTAGTACCTTGCATGGAATTTACATCTTCAGAAAAATACACAACTGCAAAGAGAAAAAAGTTTTCTGGAAAACCATTGTCTATTGAAGTAACAAACTATTACTTTTTTAGAATTTGTATGAATATATAAATTACTAAAATATCACAAAGACTACAATCATATTATTATGAATATTATGGTGTATGTAATATAGAGCATACCTAAAGTTTGTAAATGACAGGGAAGGACTGGCCCTCTGCAGAACTCTATGTATATGACTATATATAATGGATAATTTAAATATACACCCCTCTTCCTTAGAAGAATGTTTTGTCTTCCATCTTCAAAATACAAAACTAAATACTTAATGGAGGCTTACCTCCCCCTCTTCCAGTTTTACTCAAGCAAATGTGACATTTATGGGAACTACCAAATTAAGGACTCTGCTACTAAAAAACATCCTGCAGCCTCACAACAGTTAACATTAGAGTAAACCCATTTTTGTTTAGGAAGAGACCAGAACATTTTTTATGACCCTTTAAATTAGTTACTTTGTCTCTGTTGAGACTGCTAACGTACAAATCAGTACAAATCATAGTTAACTGCAATGAAAACTGCAGTTCCAACATGGACCCCTAGGAATCGTACAGAGGTATTTTCAGACCTCTTCACATCATCCAGCAAAATGAAGAACCTTGCCGCACTTTTTCAGATCCCTGGTATGTTCTAGGAACACTACATACTATCAGATCCTCAGTGTAGGCAAGACTAAGTATCTCTTACAGGCAATTCAACTAATTGCAAGAACTCACACTATGCCTTGCAGTCTTTTTATAGGATAGGCACTTGAAGAGCAAGGTAAAAACAGGTTTCTCAATTTTTTGTTGGTTTCTTTTTGATAGAATCCTTTATTGCTCAGATTTGGTTTTTACTACCTACCACTTAAAAAGTTGTAGATGTGCTTTTAAGGTTAGGAATAACAATAAAAAACTTAGATGATCGCCAACAAGAGTTACTTCCCACAATAACCAGACTTACCTTGTTTTTCTATGAAGAAGGTTTCTCTTCAGGACCTCAATTGTGAATTTACTTAAAATAAAATTTAAGCCCCTTCCCCTCCCCTATATCTGTTACTGCCAGAAAAAAGAAACTATATTGAATTACTTTAAAACTATTCCACATCATTACTTCACAGATCTCTATACCTATTTCAGTAGTATTTAATAATGATAATCTGAAATCACCTTAAAAACCTGTTTTAAAGTGCTCAGACTTTTCTGAGAATGTTAGAGCTAGAGATGAATTTCCTAATATTCCTTCTAAGCAAAGCATATAAACTGAAGACATGAGATACATCTGTACTTGAGTAAATGTATTTGTTGGAAGAAAATAAAAACTGGTATTTCCATGCTCAGTATTTCAGAGAAGTTAAAATTTGAAAATTAAAAGTTTGACCTGATTCTATGTTTACTGAGCTGTAAAGAAGCTGTTAGACAGGAAACAGAGAGGTCCACATTAGAGTAGACATCCAAGCTATCTCAGAAAATAAATATGAACTGAAGCATCACAATATACAGCAGTTTATTATCCTCTGCCTCTCTCGTCAGCTTTGACAAGCAACAAACTTGTCATAATTGTTCTTGTTCAACTTGTAGTGAATTACATGAATTAACATCCTCTGAAATGAAAGGTCTCTCTCTCTGTAGTTAGAACTTGCAAACTCTCTATTGACTTAGGCAGAGATTTACACAGGTTATATCTATATAGTCTCAAAACTATTTCTTACAGCCACAAAGGAAGAAACATAGGATTCAGTCAAAAATATGCATGATGATGTTACATATGAGATTAATATGTGTAATGATACACTGATCTCATCTTGACCCCTCAATATGCATCATTCACACCTTTTATAAATGCAACTTTTGTAAAGCAGCATCCTGAGGATTACAAACTGTGCACACATGCAGTGATTATGTTTTTCTAGGACGTTAAAAATTCCCGGATGGAGAACTTCAAATGCATGCCAAGCAGCTCCATGTATTGAAATAAATTCAGCTAGATTTATTTCAATGTTGATCCAGTATTAATTTTAGGTGCTCATGTAAGCATGACTAGCACATACAGGTACACAAACATTGTCAAACAAATGTGTAGTGCTTGTGCCAACAGAGATTTTTTTGCAGAAAAGAGGAAGAAATTAAGGAAATTAAAAATATACTGCTATTGCAATATTAGCACTGAAAATACAGACAATATTTAAAATCACAATCAAACAGCTCCTTCATAACCAGGGCTTACCCTTGCACACAGGTGTACAGTCAAACTGGGACATCATCTGTTCCTCAGGAGTTTTCACTAACTACACTGCAATTGTGCCCCAGAAGGCTGTCTATCTGACACACTGCACATACTTAGGAGAAGCACTGACCTGGTTCATAATGTGTTAGAGTGGGGAAGATACTGAAATTGGTAGTTGTAGCCAGTATCAACCAACCACAACTTCCCCTAAAGCAACTTCACTTTCTCTTTTTCTGTTAGAAGGCAGAAAGAAAAGGTATGTTTTTAGCATCAGTTGGAAGACAGATAGGCTAAATCAGAAACTCATGGAAAGACACATTCTGGCAAGACAGCATGAGTGCAAGTAGAAGATTCCATATAACATTGGGACTGGATTTTATTTCACCACGGACTATAAGTTCAGAAAGTGGAGAAAAAAATAACTTTGTTTGCTACCCAGCTTTCATTTTGGTTCTAAGATGACACTCATTCTATGAGTTTTTGGGATTAAAAGAATAATTACGGCCATACTGATATTACAATTATGATTTCTTTTATATTTAATCTTAGTGATTACTTAGTGATTAGAGTACAAGGTTATAAACACATAATATACATCTCTTTTTCACGTTAATACTTCTTTTGATACTTTTAGTTCCAATGGATAAGGAAAAACCTCCCACCTGCAATTCATTAGTCTGTCACTGTTGGCCCACTGCTTCCAGGAAACTTGCCTACATCTCGACACTTTTTTTTCCACAAGTGGTCTTGTACCTGACAGTCCTCAGCAGTTCCAGGAATGAATGTTTACTTTGCTAGTTACACATAAATGCGTAAGACTGTCTTTCCTACGATTCTAACATGGAAACACAGAATAATTTGGAAATATGAAGGAATAACAATCTTAGGAAAAGCATTCTCTCTATGGTAAGAGATAACTAGATGTCAATATTGAGCTTCTGCAATAACTTTTGTTAAGCCACTGACTGATCTTCAAGCAGAAACATGTCTCAATAAATAACAGCGAGGTATTCTTCCTCACTTTTGAAAATTAATACACTGTACTGAACATAAGGTAACAGTTTCGGCATAAATGCTTTCTTTTGGACTATGTGTCAAGATTCCTCAGTGAGTCAAACTTTCAATGAGGAGTTTCTTACCTAAAAGTAGCTAAAGACTACAATTTAAGATTAGAGTTTTCTATTCTTTTTAAATACTTGGCATATCCTCTCTTTCAAGCTGTGTTGGATCTGAAAGTCAGTTTGGATAACAGGATATTCATATCATCATGAAATAAAAGTAAGGGTTCTCACAGCTAGCTAAACATTATTCATTACCTAAATATGCTTATAGTAGAACAAGTTATTTGGGAAGTAATCGTTTCTACATCTGGACACAGAATGCTTTCACATAAGAATCTATCAAAGAAAAGGCAAGAAAAACAATAAAGATCCATGTTTTAAAGAGAAAAGAGAGAAAGAGAGTGCACACAATAAAAAACACAGGAAATTAGAAGAGCAAAGTGTATTCTGGTTGGGCAGACAGATTCTCCTTTACTCTGCTAGTTCCCCTTAACAGCTTACTTTGCTTCACTAGAGCTTTTTAATTTCCTGGCAGTGTTCAAGATTCTTAGGCACAACATGAAGCTGTTTCAACACCAATCTGTTTGAGAAGATACCAAAACCAGGAAGCGCCTAGAACTTTTTTTTTAATGTTATTAAGTGCAAAGGTCTGTAAATTTCACTTTCAATTACAGTGGTCGAGCAGTTTCTGCATTGGATGAGTATCAAAGGAAAGGATAATAGCAATAGAGCCATCAGTGCTGGGACACATCAGAAGAAAGATGCAAGCCAGGACTTCTCAGAAACATGGATGATAAAATTGACTGCAAAAGCACTTTTGCCTTCTTTAAGACAGGATAAAAAGTATCAGTGACTATATAACAAAACAACAGTTCACTGTGAAAGCTCATTATCTTCTGCAGGTGCCCTAAGATTTTCATTCCTATCAAAAAAACACATCTTCTAAACTAATTTATATCTCAGAAAATATGTGTTCATACATTTATGAATGTATAATAGAATAATATTTTTAGAATAATAGTTTATTATTCTTCATTTCTGGTGTCAAAATTAGCATCCAAATACTTTAAAATTTTTCACTATGAAAGTCTGGTCTCCCTAGAGTGGGTTCTTCAAACTTTCCTAATTCTCCATTTATGTTTTTGATTGAATACTAAGGCACCAAGTTTCTGTATCACAAGATGACTTAATTTTGGCACATAACAAAATACATTTATGAAAATACAGTTCTTAGTGCTTTTTCTAACAAAGGCAGAAAAAAACCCAAAACAAAACATCAAAACAAAATCCCCAAACTATCTTCTATTAAAAAACTCAGTGCCATTATGTCCTTACATTTGTATGAAGTTTTGATTATATATAGATAGATAGATAGATAGATAGATAGATATAGTCCTTCCACTATGGTTTTGTTTTCACTCATTGCAACAAAGGCATAATATGACTGTCAGCATCACATAATACTCATTTACACCTATGAAATAGCTGGAGCACATGAAAATAATAGCTCCAACTGCAAACTTTCATGCATACATTTTTAAAATCTGTGCTAATTCTAATTATTGAACCTATTTGTTCAAAGAAAACTAGCCAAAGAAAGCTACTGTAAAACTTTTGGCCCACCATGCTGCTGCACCAAACAATGTTGAGAAAAACAAGAACCCTGTGAAAAATGGGCCTGTTGAAAAGCACCACCAAAACACAGCATTTGAGAATTCCAAACTGTATAGATTATTAAATGTTTTTATAAATACATGAAAAAAAGCATATGGTATCACATAATATACTTCACAGTATACTTCAGACATCCTTTTTTCATGGGTGCTAAAGTTGACATACCTATGACACTGAATTCAAAAATTTACATAGAAAGATGTAAAAGGCAAATCAAAGTAAAATTATGTTCTTCCTTTCCCTCCTTCCCTTACCACAAATAAAAATTAGTTGTACTTTCTGGTAGAGAGATGCTATATTACTGCTTAACAATTAATTGAAAAAGCAAGAGATTTCTTAAATTTTCACTTTCATGATAGTAAACATTGGCACAGCACTAACTTCTAACAGTTCCAGAATGAATTGCAAAATAGCATGGTATTTTACATATCAAAATATTCATTCTTAATCTCTTCCCCTCTCCCCCCATCCCCCAAGTATTCTTACTCTGAAAAATTTAATGATTTAGCAGAATTTGAAAGCAGAAGGTTTAAAAAAGTGATAAAGGGGGTGCAGAAATTAGCAGAGGTGGCACTACCTGAAAGCTCATCAGAAAGGGGAGTGAGAACAATATCAGGCAAGAAGGGTTTGGAAGTATGGATCAGAACAGGAGCACTTTTAGCACTGCGTATATAGGCCGATGGCAGAGCACATTCACCAATGGATCGGCTTCTCATGGCTTTAAAAAGGAAAAGAAAGAAGTGGGGAGGAAAAAAGAAGAGTGACTATAATGAAAGGCTTGTGTCACAGAAAAAGCAGCAACAGAGAAAACAAAGATAAAAAGGAAGAAAATTCAAAAATTAAAACATTTCAGCACGGCAGATATTGGCAGAGCTGTAAGAAAGAAAAAAATCAGTGGACACATAAGACATTTTGAGTTTTTAACTTTTATGTAAAGCAGCAACCATGCCTTTATTATGACAATTACAGAGATTTTGCATTCAAAATCAAGAAACTAATTAACAAGTTTTTTCCCATTGCATCAGGGGTTGAAAAATCAAGGTGAAAGTCACTCCACAAACACTCAGAACTTGGAATTTTTTTTTAACAGAAAAAGCAACTTACACTACATCTGCAATTTTTCTAGTTTCCTTTTGTTTACTCCTGAAAAAGCATCTCTGAATTTTACACATACACATACTCTTGAATTCATGATTCTCCAAAAGAGATTCAAAATCATAAGAAGAAAATGACCAGTTCTGTGTGGAGAAATTTGCAATACAACTTGTTATAGTTCCACATTACAAATGAAGTTACTCAAGTGAGATGGTTTGGCAACAAAAAGCATTAAATTGTTTCTTATCCACCAGGTCTGGCTTTTAGTCAATACTGCACAAATCTTGCTAAATTGATCCTAATTCACATTTTCATATCTCACATCCTGCCGACAGCACTACAGAATGGAAAACTTATGTAAGAATCATGGCATCAGGATCAGGGTTATAGCTGCAACTTTTCTAATAAATTTTAAATGAATCTTTATAATATTTATTTTACTTTGTTAAAGGAAGACATAGCAAGAACTGATACTGCATTCAATCTCAAAGTACACTTGAAGTTCTTCAAAAAGCAATATTCATCACTTCAATCAGCTTCCTTTTCAAACTATTTAAAACAGTTACTGATAAAGTTCTTTTAAGGAAATTTCAGTGCATTTTACCTAAATAATGTCAGTGTAATATTTAATCAGTCTCTGAACTTTTCTATATATACTTTCAAAACAACACGAACTAGAGACTTAAAATTTCAGTGCTCCTGGTCTGTATGAGAATCAGAAGTACATGAATGGAGTGCAGTGAAAGTTGAGCACATAAGGCTTCTAAATCAGGTTAAAAAATTGTCCCTAACAGCAACATGCAGATAACTTGTGTAAGTCAACGTACCAGGGCAGAAAACACACTTGACAAATGCAGCACAATTTAAATGTAGTCTTAACATCAGTTTGAAAAAAAAACAATTCAGAAGGACAGATGTTTTAAGACTGAAGCAATTTTCAATTAAACTTAGCTTATAAGACAGAAAACAGTTTTTTTTAAGGCAATTATGTGTATCACTTTAACAGCTCTGTTTAAGAGACACAATAATATAATTCAGGATACAGTGACAGATGCATTACATTCATCATTGTGCCATCTTAAAATGAATTTAGGCAAGAGAAAAACTAACATTCTACATAGTAAACCTTAAGGGTCTTTCACAACCTAAATGATTATATGATTCTAAATAAATCAAGTTTTTGAGATTCGATACTGTGCGGATTACAGACCTTAACCTAAAGTGTCCCTTGTAATTTGACTGGATCTTTTCCAACATATTACATTAACAGTAGCAAGGGGGGTGGGGGCAGAGCAACCAATTTACAAATTAGAAAGTGGAAATTTTACAGAAACTTTTGAAGGAAAAATTGCAGTGTATTATTATCAAAAGATTATGTAAAAGGAAAATATTATCTCAATAAATTATTATTTTAAGTAAGATGCAACACATTCAGTTGAGGCACACAATACCAGATGGTGGACTAAATATTTGACAGTTTATAACCTTCCACTGCTGTCTACAGACAAAGGCAGAACAACAGATTAGTAAATTCTTTCTGATCCAATATTTTTATAGCACCAGAACCTGTTGCCTAAGCTACAAATTCTGTATCTAGCCCTGCAGAAGATTTTTCAACCCATATGCATATAATTTTTAAAGGCCCTTTTCCAAAAATTACTTTACATAAGTTCAGGCTAAAAATGTACACACTGCATATCAGAAAAGCTGTGATTTTTATTTGAGTAACACACACATACACACATATTTGGTGCAGCAATAAATGTGTGCTGGCATGAGGATGGCTCAAAAAATAGAGGTGCACAGATGTACACAATATGTGTACAACAAAATAGATGAAAAAGAAACCCCAACTTCTTCTTACCATAAAGCATTCAACATGCATATCCCCCCTATTCAGATATAAAAAGAATGTATTACTCATGATCAAAGGAAATATACTACATATCAGATACCATGAAACGTATCTGAGGTCTAACACTACAATCAGCTGTGGAGCTAAGGTTAAACTAAAGGAGAAGGTCTGCCCAGCAAACTGTTCTATAGAAAATTTTACTTATTATGACTATAAATTACTATTATGTGACCCTTTGATAACAAGCACAGATCAAGAAGCATCCGAACAGCTTTTAGCAGACCTGAGAGACAATAACAAGAAACTGTTTGCGGACAGTGAAGAGGTATGTTTTTGCAACATTCTTCAGAAACATTTGTAAAAAATGGAGGAGTTTGGGATTCTGACTCTGGCAACTCTTTTGGGGCTTTTCATCTTTTAAAATTGTCCTATTAATACTGTGATGCTTGTCCACAGATGGTATTCTAAAAATATGAATAGAGCTGAAATTTTAACTAGTTACAGTACTACAAACTTGGCTTATTAATATCAAATATGTAAGATAATTGGAGGAAAGGAACAAAACCATGGAAGCTGAAATACAATGAAACTAAAATCAGATTAGTTTGCCACTAACAAGGTCAATATACAGCTTGATTAGGATAAATTTCAGCCATTTTAGGGCTAACATCATCTAAATAGCCATTTTTCAAATAGCAGCAAAACAAAACCACTAATAAATTGACCAAACTACATAACCTTCTGACAGAATGAAATATTAACAATTTGGGAAGAAGAAATTTTAACATGAGCTTTACCTTGTTAAGGCAATTGAGATTTAAAACAAAAACACTGCAACAGGTAATCACAGACTATCTACAGAGAAACAGAAATTACATTTAAAGTATCTGTGATCCATAAAGAAAACTAGTCACACAAAGTGGTTTCAGCATGAGATGCAGCAAAAGCTGTGTAGCAGCTGAATGCATCAAAAAGAAAAAATTTTTTAGTAGTAACTTTAATTTTCTGACATCTATACTGCTTATAGGATAATTAACTTTCCCACACCAACAAAAGCCTCATGAAAAAAAAAAATTTAAATGAAGAATGTTGAAGAATATTCAAATAAAAACCTCCGTGATGTGAAAAAAATTAACTGTAAATAGAGTAAAAAAAACCCACCAATATTTATTTCTGAAAAGTTAACACAATTATATATTTAACTGCCAATATGCATCCCCAGTTTTTAAAACTGTGTCAGAATGCACCTGCTTCCAAGAAATATCAGTGAAGCAACAACACACAATGACTGAAGCCACTACAATTACAGCAATAGTAAAAACCAAGACATATTCCTTAAAAGGTTCTCAATTTAAATAAAAATAGAAAGATCAGCTTAACTTCCCTTCACATAAGTAACAGCACTGGGATTAGCAAAATAAGACAACAGACTAAAGAAATTTGCAGTCCAGTTCCTGTTAAGATGTTCTAAGCAAATCATATGAACATAAATTCAGTTTTAAAGCAATCCACCTAAAGCACTGTTTAGCATCACTCATTTCTAACACACCAAAGAGTATCTGCAAGTAATGAAGTTGAGAAATAGATTACTTCAGAAATGGACAACTGCATGCATTTCTGTCAATCTTTCATTTATGCTTTTATAAAAATTCGGAGTATAGTAAAAGACAACACATTTTATAAACTACACAGACATATACACATTTCTCACACTTTTCTTCGCACAGCTGAAAAATACTCAACCTATTTTGGGCACAGTTATGAAAACATACTCTTAAAAAGCCTTTTATTACCCACCTATCCATATCACTGATCAAACCATTCCAGCTGTTTCTTTTCCATATACATACAACGGTATTATTTTTCCAGTCCAGCTTATGTACTTGATCAAACTCATTAAAAATGAATATATCAACAGTATTACTTTCATTTGCAGTTACTATAATTCTAGTAACCACAGCTATTTAGCTACCCTAAAAGCAAATAAGTCTGCCTAAGTTACACATTTAACTCTTAGAGGTAATATACTTTTGTGGAAAGAATTTACCCACTTTGCTACAAAAGTCAGTCACCAATTCCTTACCCTTTCTCAAATGCCACTTATATCAAGTTTTACAGATACATACCAACTGTTTTCTGACGAACTATGCTCCTTGCCTTTTCTGTTCCTGGAGAGCCAGTGGTTGTAGCACTGCGCTGTCTCATTGGTGCTTGTCCAGGTTGATCACGGCTCCAGCCTCTAGAAAAGGACTTATCAACAGAAGATTTTGGGAATTCATGCCCAACTCCTGCAAAAAAAGATTTGCAAACCTGTTCACTTCTATTCTGGCATCATCAGATATTTGTAGTTAAGTTCTGAAAAGTTTTAAAGCTGGACAGAATAAATTATATTATAAAAGCAAGTATGATTTCAAACCTATACATCTCATCACTGGTTTTTAAATATATAAACCCACTAGCCAGTATTAACACTGAGAGACAGCCAAACTTTTTTGTAAGTGTTGGTGCTATTAAACTATTGTGATTTTCTTTTTTGACCAGTCAAGTGCAAAACCACAAGAAAACTGGGTTTATAAAGGTTGTAGCCCGATAATACATGTAGCTATAGAAATCTTCCTTTGCTGTACTTGTTAGACACGACACACAAAATCATACGTTATAGACCATTAATATTGCGTTTTTTTCCTAAATGATTTTGTGGCATTTGAGGAACATGAAATAAAGATCATAAAATGAAATGCAAAAGCACAGAAAAAAAATGGGATGATGGGCTCAAAGAACAATGCTCTTTGGAAATTCACAAAAAATGCTATACTAAGATTAAGAAAAGATGAAACAAATTCACATTTGACATTTATACTGAAGTCAATAAGGCTTATATAAGGAAGTATCAAAAAAACCTGTGTGTAAAAAAGGAAGTGAACCAAAAAATATGTGCATTGCATTTCCTTATCCACACTGAACTCACATAATCCAAAATGATATTTGATAAACAATTACAATCATTGAAAATGCACATTCTTGGAAAGTTAGCCTGAGTACAAGCTGTTCATTATTATTAGCAAACTAACAGGGCCAAAACAATTTGGCACAATTTGTATAATATTTGTTACTTCCAAAGCTGGATTTAACTCTGCCACTAACATTTAACAACAGAGGCTTTCTCTGGAACTCTTATTACTAAAGACTAACATAAACTCATGTCATGTGGCCCTGTATGGGTGATATGGCAGATTTGAAATGCTTTTTTAAGCCTATATTCAAATAACTATACACATTCTTATCCAACATCAGACTTTAAAAAAAAACCAAACAGACAAATTAAAAAAAAACAACAACAAAGAACCTAACAAAAAAACCCCACCCAAACGAAAAAACACAATCTGTGTCTTTTGCAAGAAAAATAATCAAGCTGTATAGTAGGTAAACAAAGATGAATGAACTGGAACCTCTCAGGGTCAACTACAGAGAAATGTAGTTTTGGCCAGCTGTCACACATCAGAAGAACAAAAGTGTGAACAATGCCTCTGCCCAAGATGCGCAAAAATAGGAACACCCTCTTTAAGAGAGTGAATCCACATTGATTACTCCTCACTGACAAACCCAAGGATACCAATAGGAAGTCTCTTCCCCTTGGTTTAATTGGAAAACCACATCAGAATAGAGGGATAAACAGTAAACTAAAACTTTTTTCCCCATCTTACTCAGCTTAAATCTAATCCTGCCTCTCACCATTACATCTCAAAGCAGTTTTTAAAGGAGACCAGTGCCATTACCCATTTTTTACAAAAGTGGAAAAATAGTCAGAGGTGATTGTCAATGGTCCCATGCAGAAAGTCAGTCTGATCTGGGAAGAGAATCCAGATTTTGCAACTCTCAATCCAGACCTCCTGTCCTTTACCAATTCCAGAACTGTACCATTATAAGCAAGAAGCCACCTTATAAGCAAGAAGCCACCTCCTCTCCCCATATCATGTCCTGCGGAGTATTCTATGCATAGCTTAGGAATCAATTTAAAAACTGGTAGCATTCACATGGATTTTTAAGAGTATCCTTTCTCTTAAATAATACAAGGTCACTTAAGCAAAACCCGTCTTCACCATGGCTTAGTGATGAACAAAACCATGCTCACTTTACACTTCATCTTGGATTTCAGGATCAATATTCCAGTGATGATTGCAACAGCCACTTGCTAGCTAATTTTTACCAGATGTGTAACCTTTGTTATTTTCAAGAAGCTATGATTGGGACTCAACTATTTAATTGCTCTGATAAAATAACAAAGGCATAATATTTTAGGTTAAACTCAACAGGGTTTTTTTTCTTTTAAAAAATTACATTCCATATGTGGCTATTTGCAGGACTGACTGAGAATTTTGTGGTGGTTCTAAAAAGCAGCCTTATTATAAGGCACTTGGGTTATTTCAGGTAATGACTGTTTAGATATATTAAAAATGCTAGACCAAAATTATGCTGTACCAAACATCCTATTACCTCATCTGAAATTGAACTGATATGTATACAGTGTTGTCTTACCTTTGCCTTTGTGTTTTTTCTGCTTCTGCTCACTTAATTTATCCAATGGCAGGTCACTGAGGTCCAGGCTGTACAAGTTCCTAGCTAATACTTTAGTTAGTGTCTCCATTGTCAGGGACCACTCAGTGGCCAGCTCTTCCCAATATGTCAGTGATGACATTACAGACAGCAAGTCATCCCAAAGTTCTCGAGATATGTACACATTTAGATTCGCTTTGATCCAAGCTACTATAAGAGTCTAAAAGAATAAAGTGAGAAAAGTTGGGTTCTGAACGTAAGATGCCATCATTTGACTGTTACTGCTTAAAGCTTCCAACTGCCATAGAAATTTCTGTGTAAACCTGACATTTCATCACCAGAACACTCAAACTTTTCATGAATTATCAAATGTTATGTTAAAATGGGTTTTTGATTTAGATACAGAAACAACAGACTCATGAAGGATCTTTCAGTCTTACAAGTTTTGCCTGAGAGTTGTGAAATACTGTCCTCAATTAGTTCTCATCACATTCGTATCTTGCGTATCCTTTTTTATTTTTGTCTACTGAAGAATCTGGATACTTCACAGATTCTACTTATAGAGAAGCCACCACAACAGCACACTGCACCTTGTAAACTCTGAGAGTATCTGCTACAGCTTACTGTAAGGAATAACGAAATCAGTTTGTTAGGCCTGGATAGCACAGAAGATTTTGTGTTGACTTGAGCTAACTTTGCAATGGAAGCAGGCTAAAATTACACACATTGACAGTTATCCCAACTCAACTAAAGGACAGTAATTTTTTGGTTTTACAGTACCCCAAAACCTGTTGTTGTAGTATCATTACATATAGGACAGAAAGTAATAAATGTAGCTAGCTCTTTAACCCACGCCATTCACATTATCTGGGTAACATAATCAATGACTTAAGATAACAAACCAGTCAAGAGAGGTTGTTGCATTGAATCTCTTAGTCAAAATTAAGCTGAATTAGAATGAATTTATATTTAATTGCCTGGAAAAGTGGTCCTGCAAGTCTTCCAGCTAAAGTGGAGTTTTTTCTTCCTTGGTACTGCAAGAAAGTCTGAGGTGGTATTTTCAGCACAGATTCAGTAACCCTGAGCAGCACAAGCAGCATCTGTTCCCTACAAAACATTAAAAAAAAAAAAACAGTTAGCATTTTGTTACACTTTTGTGTATACCAGTATACTTTGGAAGATAACAACCAAGCTTGACTTGCTCAAATACATTCCGAACATGATACAGTGATTATAAACAGCCTAACTTGGTTCTTGCAGAAGAAATTACGCCGATCTTCTCTTCACACTTGAGAGACAGAAATCCCTGTCACCCTCTGACACCTTCTACCAGGTCACTCAAGCGTTATCACCTTCAACAGCCTGAAGTTACACACAAAGTTTTAATTGTATTTCCAGTCTGAATTTTTTTTTCCCCTCCCTCCCCTGGTATGAATGACATCTTTTGCCAATATTACATAATCATTAATATGCTTCATCTATTATTTTGTGTGGCACTATCTTTGCCATCATAGTCTAGAGTCACTTCTTTACAGTGATGTGAAACTAGAGAATACTAATCTAGTGGAATCTGTTTTCTGTTATTACTCCCAATTTCCTAGTGGTTAGTCTTGAACCGATTCCTTATTTCTTCACAAGAGGAGACAAGTTCATGTTACACGTAATTCCAGCTCTATTTACCCAGAGCTCAGGAAATACTAGTCACAGACTGCAAGCAAGTCAAATTAAAATGGAATAAATCAGCCAGTTGAAATCCTCTTGCTACAGCTTCCTTGCAATGGAGAATGGTGGCAATATACTATCTCATTAGAAACAGCTATTTAAAGGAGTCGGGAAATAACAGACAGGAACTTGAAAGTGACGTCTCTTGTACCTGCTAGGCACCCTAAGCACTGGAAAGGAACAAAACAGTATGCTGACTTCTTCATGCAATTACAGATCAAGAGCGAGTCACATCTATCTGATTGTAATACTTATCCATGCTTATCTGACAATTTTTTGACTTTTAAATAAGGCTGTGAAGCTCCACCTGTTTGCATATTTTTAGCACTTTGACAGATGAGCAAAATGCCCTGGAAAAATATAATCAGTAGCTCCTTAATAGTAGCTGTATATCCTAGCTTACTTCCTTTTTTCACTGAGTGCTAAGCTGCCTCAAACTAAGTGCTTACTAATGGCTTTAGCAGACCAGATAACCTCTTCCCCTGTATTATGTTGCCTGTGATGTTAAAGTTTGTGTACTTACTGATTTAGAGAAACTAGTTCACATAATCAATACCACTCTAATGTGTTTAATACCAAGTAAATTTTCACATTTATCTTGTGATCTAATAATCGAAGATAAAAGCATTAGCATTTTACCATGTCTTCTTGTCCATCGTCACTTGGACTACCATGTGACGGTAGATATTAAGAATGCGTTTACACATATCAGTGTGTTCATCCAGCAGAGCTTTTATTTCATTTGCAGGTTCAAGAAAGAATATGTTTGAAGAATTTATTATAAAAACCTGTAAGAAGAAAAGAGTGGATGTTATGAGCTTGAAATACATTTGTGTTTTCAGCAATTCCATTGCTATTAACTAGGAAGAGAAAATCAATGATTTACAGAAAAGACTGCATACGCAATCAGAAGTAAATATGTAAATAAAGCAACAGTACGACGGTTTTTTTCCCCATTTTTTTCTATAAACCATATTTGCATATTTTTGCTTTCATAGGCGAATAGTACAAACTACTCAATACAATTATTTTAATATGATGGATAAAAATGGCCCAGTAAAGAAGTCCACTGCAGAGAAGTTCCACCTGGAAGCCAGAAACTGACTAATATAATATATACTAAACTACTTGAAATAGTACTGGCACAAAGCATGTGCTTTAGCATGACAAGGCCTGTATTTTTCTGGGAAACTAAAGCATTCATCTCACTATGATCAGTAAGGCTTACCAAAAGTAGGAAACAGGATACCTTCCCCAAAGTGGTTGCCTTCAGTGGACAGTGAATTAAGGCTTTCAGAAAGAAAATGATAAAAACAAAGTAGGCAAGGACACCGTAGGAATTACAGGAGCTACTACTGAAGTGTTGTTATATTTTTATGTAAGTTTAGGAAGCATTTGAATCACAGTGAGCCCTAGATCTTAAATTATCATATTGGTCTTTCTTAATGCACATCAACAGGAAATCATTGGTTCTGCAGCTGTAATTTCCCTCTACTGAGAGCTTTGAATTTTAATAATTAAATCCCGATAATACGGAGTTTTACATTCACTAGCCTCAGCTAATGAACCTACCCTACTCTAAATACCTAAACATGTTGTCTATACAAGAATCAAAAGGGAAGAAAATTCAAGACAAAAGTCTTGGATTTCTGATTCACAGAAAAAGTCAAATGTAGTTCCAGGTCAGGGAACCTCTCAAAATCAGATATGGTACCCCATTTCAGGCTAAATAAGGTATCTAGTGGTCAAATGAACCTTTGCCTAAAAAAGTTCAACTTGGAAAATCAGACATTCTCAGATGTGTAAACATTAGTGATACACTGCAAACAGATTAAGATGCTTCTCACTGTTTCTTTTCTCAGAAAAAAAATCATATTCTTAAATAGTCATTGTATGCAAAGATTATGAAACTTAAATTATTGTAATATATTTGAACTTACAGGTAATTTCAGTTACAAAGTTTATTTCTATATATAAAAATGTACAGCACAATAGGAAACCCTATTCAGGAAACCATCCAAGCTGTGGTAGAAATGAGTTCTAATTAGTATTATCACCCATAGTAAAATTGCACATGGTGGAGTGGCAAATACATGTCTATTTCATTTTGTTTAGAATCAATTTTTTTCTGGATAAAAGAATATTACAGAGGCTAGTCATATATGCACCTATATGCATGCATATGCATGCACATACATAAAATGGTCACATTTTATATCACCTTAAAACCATTTCAAAGACCTTCAAATTATACACACTTGATTTACTATATCAACTTCAGTGAATCATTTTGCTGAACATTTTAAATTAACACAATTTCTGTCCTGCCAAATTTCCTAGAAACAATTAGAAAACTTCTGTTAGGGAGCTTCTGCAACTCTCCCATTCCTTAAGTGTATTAGTGCAGAGTTGTGGTGTGTGCTCAAATTACTTAAGCACCTGCGTGCTCATCCAATCTGTAATTCAGAAAAACATGAGAAAATATCCCTGATCACCTTATCATTCAGATTAGGAGGTTCAGATATTTTGTGTGCAGTGAGTAATAGCTTAAAAGAAAAAATTTTCCTAGCACTCTCATGAAATACTTAATTAGAATAATTGGAAGATGTGGCACTCAGACGAGAACTGGTTTTTCTATGATATGATAGAGAGCAGAATGCACATGCACAGATGCAAGATTAAAAGATTTTTTTATTGTGCTATGCAACACCTGTGTATACATTGTCCTACTTAAGGTCAATAAAGATACGATGAAACACATTAATTATTCCAACATTACTTGTCATGGTTCTTTTATATTTAAGAAGTATTTTTAGAATTCAGAAATGCTTTGAAGGAGTATGGGAATCAAATGCATCATATTCTACCCTTTATGTGCTGATAACAAGAGCTTTATTATTATAATGAAAATGAAATATCAAGTCTATTTCATACCTGCAATACTGACTGCACTCCAGCTCGTACATTTTGCTCTTCTGTATCAATTTCAGACATTTTATGCAAAGTGTCTTCATAACAGCCATTTCTTGCCCAGTTTGAGTTTCTACCATGATTGGGGTTCATGCCTTTTTCCTGAAAAATATTTTTTTTTTTAAATCAGATAGATTTGTAGAGATGTATTTTGTTTTTACATGGAAGGAAAAAGGATATAATAGATACTAAATAATAAACAATGCTAGACAGATGTTTAAGATGCATCTTAAAGACACAACTATATTTTAAGAAGTTTGCAGCAATTATTTTAAAGTATTCAGATGAAGTAAGTATTATTTTCCTCATCCTTTTATTTCTCTATAACTTACACATAGCTGAAGGTTGGCATAACGTATAATCCACATCTTGAGAACAGTTCATAAAACTATATAAAATTTTATATTGAACTACCTACATTTTAAATCTACAGACAATGGATCAAAGTGGTACCCCATTCACTGTTTAATTACTATTGATTTTCCTCAATAGATGGTCTGACATCAAATGAAACCACAAAAAGGAAATCTGGAGAGAGACTTCTTACAAAGGCATTTAGTGACAGGACAAGGGGGAATGGCTTTAAACTGAAAGAGGGAAGATTCAGACTATTATGAAAAAATTCTTCACTAGAGGATGGTGAGACACTGGCACAGATGACCCAGAGAAGCTGTGGATGCCCCATCCCTGGAAATGTTCAAGGCCAGGTTGGATGGGGCTTTGAGTAACCTGGTATAGTGGAAGGTGTCCCTGCCCATGACAGGGGATTAGAATGAGATCATCTTTAAGAACCCTTCCAACCCAAGCCATTCTATGATTCTACTCTGTCTACCTGCATATCAGAAAGATGCAAATATATTAACCAACAATATTTTACCTCTTCTCTTTCTTTTGCTTTCTCTGATGAACTGTGGTCAACACCATTTTCGTCACAACCTACAGTTGTGCACTGCATTATTTCTTCAGGTTCCTTCATAAATAAAGGCTTATCTTCTTGTTGAATCCATTCCTGATACACTTTTACCACTTTCCTCATTGCAGCTGCTTCACATATTGGCAACAGAAATGCCTGCAAGTAGAAAAATAAACAAATGAAAACCCAATTGTAATACTGGAAGTCAAATTGGGCTCTATAACAGACAGTTTCTAAGGAATGGGGAAGGGGGGAAAATACAGCCACTGCAGATTCTTTACAAATAAATGACTCCTAAACCTAAATGTTCACTCACTTTTTTTTATCTGTAAACTAAAAACATGAAAAAAAGTTCTACAAAGAAAAGTCAAGAAAGTACTTAAAAGAACTTCACTGCCAAAGAAGGAAATATAAGAAACCATATAGGCATATCTAGTCCAACACCTAGACTACTGAAATTAAAGATCAAACATTCATCAAAAGTATGCAAAATAAATGAGCAGAAGTTTCTACTGCAACATCTTCCATTCAGACAATTTGGAAGACTGAAGTTAATTCTAAATTACTAAAAAAAATTCAAGTGATATACACTACTGGCAAACATTTATCTTATTTTTAGCTGAGATTTTGCAAAACACTATTCTTAAAACAAATGCATCCCTGAAAAGACTTCAGAACTCCCGTTTCAAAAAATAGGGCATTTGAGTCAGTGTGATGGCTGATCACTGCCCTCTTCAGGACATTTTCTGTATCTGCCGTACTGGTAACACCTAGTCACAGATCAGAAACAAAAAACATTACTCACGTTTTAACTAACTTAAAATACATTTACCAAAGACTGCGATGCCCTAATTGTATTTAGAAAAGCACAGATTAAACTACACCAACACATAGTTTTATGGAGTTCATGGTGTGAATGTTGAAAACTCATTGCCCACACCTTTAGGAGTGCTCACTTGACACAAGCAGTGGGTTCTCTCTCTGGAAATAGGCATTTCATACCAGTATTGCACTAAAAATTGTGTATTACAGAATTCAACTGACAAATTCATCAGTTATACACTATAGCTCATCAAGTCCAACAGCATTCTGTGAGCTCATATATTTTTTTGTACCCTAGAGTCTAAAATGCATAAAACTTTTTTTTATGGACAATTTTCTCACCATGCAGTTCAACTTAAATCTTTTCCTAACTGGAATAACTTAGCCCTAATGTTTTAGAAAAATTACAAACATCCGGCACATTAGAATTGAACTTACACTGAAAACTTCAGGCTAAACAATGACTTAAATAAGACTGTATAACCTCACATGAAATCCAGACCATTTGCATAACTCACGGACTGCCTTGTGAAAAGAATGAAGAAGAATGCTGTCCCTTTCACTGAGGAAATGGGGGGACAGTTTCTAAATAGCCCATCAAAAATTTAGACTCTATATTCAATGTCTTAGGCTCTGTATATCCTTGAGTGGCAGCTGAACTCAGGTAACTTACCTCCCTCAGTAGTGTCTAAACATTCAACACATTGAATGGATAAGCTACTGACATTCATTCCCTCATTCAAAAAAATTCCTTTCATCCAGATATACTGGAATTTTAAAATACTTAGTTTTCCACTGTTTAAAGCAAATAGTGCAATGCATTTCAATTAAAACTTAGTCCATTTTTCTTTACTATCGTTCAGAAAAAAATCTTCATCTTTTGATCTATAGCATAGGCCGTAAAGAGAGTCTGTCCTCCCACATTTAACTCAAAGTTATGTATTTTCACATTATAATTAAAGGCTACATATTCTAGCATATGTTCTCAGTTTAAATTTGTTTGATAGTTTCCAGTTGAGAAACACTATTTTGAGTACACTCAGCTAACATTTCTGGTTACAGTTAAGTCAGAAGCAGAAGCTGCTACCTTCTATAGCTATGTGTCCCACTCTTCTGATGAGAACTATCAAGGAAAGGATATTCAGCTGCTCCCAAAACAACTCTTTAACAGCTGTAGACTCCCACAGAAGGCTTATTTTAATATGCTTGGTTGAGAGTTCTAATAGCTATGGGGTTGATGTATGAAAAGATCAAACATCCCTGTCTATGGGGAACTGTAAAGTCCAAGTTTAAGGTTGTCAAACTGCTTATTAAAGAAATAAAATTAGAAAAATCAGAAACTGGAGATATTCTACACAGAAAACATTTCAGAATTTTAAGTTTTCAATACTTAAAACCTTCAAGGCAAGATGACAGAAAAAACCTGTGCATTTATATAATGTTCTGTTTAGCAGATGCTCTTGAAGAAAATGACATAATGATCGTTTATAACAAAATAAAGATTCCTGCATTCTAAAAATGGTTCTTTACCTGTCGAAAAATCTCAGTTAGAAAATTAACATTGCTTCTTTTAGCAGAAAAGACTTTCCGGACAATTTCAATATCAGTTAAATGCTCTTCATCAATACTGCAGAGGCTGGAAGAACTTGGTTCTCTCTCTGTTAAAGTACTTGTATTAGAATGAGATTGTTCTGGCTCTGCATTTCTATCCTGCTTATCAGTACTGTCATTTTTGCTGTCCTCCCGTGAAGCCATGCTAGCAGCTGCTCTCTGGAAAAAAAGAATATTCCATAGCTCATGTTTAGTGCAACCATTAACTTGTACAAAGTGTACTGTACAAGTTATACAACAATATAATTTAAAACAGTACAAAGGATTCAGAAAAAAAAATCCCCACAAAACCAAGGGGATACAGCGTATTTCAAAGCTTCTTACAGCTATGTGATTAAAAGTAAAATAGCAGAATTTGGGAAAAAAAAAAAACAAACCCACCCCAAAAAACCCATAGTGTGTCTTTCTAAAGTGAATTCACAAGCAGAAAATTTGCTTAGAAATTTCTTTTTTTAATTCTTCATTAGTTATCATTTTCAGGAGTGCACACTGCTGACATAATAACTAAGGCAAAAAAAGCCAAAACCAAACTTGTTTTTATATATTTGGTTTTACCTGAATATTCTTTGGCACATTTTCACCTTCCATCCCAGGAATATGAGGTCCTGTATGAGGTTTTGGCTCAAGCCAGAAAGACACCAACCATCGAATGACAATAACACGAGCCTTAATAAATGGTTCTTTTGTGCAATACACTGCCTCATTGGTTTCAGCATCTTTCTTAACCATTACGTAGTGTGGCTTTGGTCTCATTTGTGGTATATCTGTAAGGAAACACATCATCTTAAAAACAGCTGCAGAAAGAAAGCTCTACACAACAAAGGAATACTAAAATCATAACCAATACACATGAATATTCAGAGGCACTGTTTTTTCTATTCACTGTTGTACAGCTCATTCTAAGGTGTGCCAAAATGAACACAGAAAATTTCAAGACTAGACGATAAGACTTCGCAAGGCTGCAACTATCTCCTGGAGGGAGACAATACTGTTGGTTCAAGAGACAGCAACTTGGTTTTGCTATGCAAAACCTTTAATTTTTTATCTTAAAGTGATTTCTATAGCCTTACATCTTTGCTTGCACTTTTTTCTAAAAAGTTAACACATTTCTTTTCATTGTTTCCAGCTTGTTTTAAGATACATGCTACCAAAAATTTAAAGATAAAATTAATAGAGCAAACTCACTACTCCACACTTGCACCTAAAAACTACAAAGGGGCTCTAAGTAGCGAAATAATCATTAGACTAAAATATGGCCTACACAAGAAAGCTATTTTCATACAGAATTAAGATATTGTTAAATGTCTTCATTTTTAAGATGTGTTTATAGTTGTTTAAGTTACTAAGTAACAATGTATGTGAGTGGTATAATTTTACAGCCTTTTAAGAGTCCTATATGTCATATCCCCTACTACCAAACCTACTGGGAAAAGCAGATACAGTTCAGAGGCTAGTGATCACTGCATTTCCTAACGTATCCCTAGAAGTATCTCTGTGGTGGTCTGCAGCAATTCACAATAAAGCAATATAATTAGCAATAAGGGTGATCAGTTATTACTGATACAGAACCCAACATCTAATCATGGCTATAATGGGAAAGCTTTAATTCCAAACTGTATTTTAACAGTAAATGCAACAAGCACAGTCTCTTCTGGTCCTTCAACAGGTGAAAGATGCAGAAAAAGATGAAAGAACAGCAAAGATGAACAGAAAGATTAAACAGATGAACAGAGATGAGTAGAACAGATGACTAGAAAGATTAATAGAACATCTTTTGTTCTGCTCCAAAGCCACCACATGAATCTGGCAGCTTCATCTAGTCCCACATCTGCACTAGCTAATTTTCCTGGGGTTTGCTACCAAAGCAAGGGCACATTCCCCTTCCTATGACTTGGCTGAAAGATGATTCTGTGGTCGTAACTTCTGTATACTGGCTTGCAGCAAGTATCATGAACAATGCCAAGTGGTGTGCCAACTGGCAGGCACTGCCGTTATCTGGGGTCTATAGCCTACAATTCTATTTTCTCAACAGGCATATTACATGATGGCTCAGAACTGTTTAGTTCTGGTTCTCTACTGTGCTAGTGACAAAGATGCCAACAGTGTCATCAGTATTCCTGAATCTGCTTCAGAAAAAGTGACAGTCTTTAATAACTCAACAAGGTTGGAATTTACACGCAATGTAAACCCATACCAAAGATGGAGCAGGGAGGGCAGGGGGAAAAGCCATTTCATATGTGTTGGTTTTTTTAAACATATGGACTGTTTTTTTTAAATTGTGCATAATGCACATTGCTGTATAGACAAATGTCAACAGCCCAGTTCAATCCAGCCATGTAGGAGCCAACTCGATACCGCAAAATGTCATTTCTGCAATACTTATCATCAGTCTGAAGTACTTTCAGATGTGAATGACATTTCTCTGCGAGTGGCATGCCAAATCTATTCCTAGCTCTAGAAGGGCAAGTATGAGATCTGCTCTGATAGAAACAGATGAAAATTTGCCTGAGAACCAATTCTAACATATGCTGTCAGAACACACCCTGCTGGTGGAGTTTCAGTATCATTACTTTCATCTGGTGATGGCAACTTACCCCCCAAAAAACAAGCAAGCAAACAAACAAAACAACCAAAAAACCCAAATAAACAAAACAACCAAAAACCAGCCAACTAACCAAACCAAACCAACAGAAAACAGAAATAAAGAGGCACAGAAAATAATGTTCCTATCCAGATCTGAGTAAGAGATACATTTCATGGTTCTACAGGCCAGAAGGCAGTTAAAGATACTAATGGTAGGAGTCAAAGAAGATGCAAAGTAGTCATGCTGAAGAATATGAAGTTGTTCCTTGACTATATTTTACTAATGCAAGGTTGAGAGTTGCTTAGTTGTTTTACGAAATCCAGCATAACTTCTGCCACATTATGGTCTCATACTTCAGGAGAAACAGATCTGGATAGCTACTATCTAGGCAACTGACTTACAATAGCCTTTTTAGGCATTTGGAGTGAACACTGCCTACCTGCCAGACTGCTGAAAAGGTTTCCTTGTTAACATTACAAATAAACAATACAAAATCCAGCACTAGCATTGAGGATATTCAAGCTGGTGTATCTCAGTGTCACTTCAACAGCCACATACAAAAGTAGTGATAAACTCATCATGATGTTGCTAAACTGAGGAACGTTTCCAGAACAGACTTTAAAGTTACATCCACTATTTTTAATGGAAGCATTATTTTCAGGGGAAAAAACTACACGACTCTTGCATACAATCCACCTAAGTAATGAATCCACAGAATACTTTAAAAGCTTACAAAGACTTTATTTACTACAAATAAAAACCAGTACATTGTTTGCATTCTGTGGAAAACAGCAGGTTAGTAAGAAAATTAATATATCTTAAACAGAAGCATATATAACAACACAATCAGTATAAAAAAGGAAGCAAATGCCTGGTAGTGCAGTATTTAAAGATGCAAAACACAGTTTCCTCTGGTCTCTATTAGCATTCAGCAGGGCATGAAGCCTATGATACTGGCACTATTTTTGAAAGGACAAGACATCCAGCAGACATGCAGTTCACACATCTTTGCAGCACACTGTCTCCTTCTGTAGTTTCACGATACTCTCTCAACTCTCTAGTTCCTCTCAACTATATTATTTGGTGCAGCTGATTCTCAAATGTATCCTCCTTCAGTCATTTCTTGTATTTTCACATTTCTGTCCATCTTGGAAGTAGTTGTCAAGGCTCCGGATGACAATGCTGACACAAAACCAAAGCAAAAAAGCTTATTAGATTAACTCGAGTAGTACAGGAGGAAACATTTCCTTGCCCCAACTTTCAATTTTTCCTTTCTTTTTTGTTTTGGGTCTTTCCTCATCTCTTGCCCCTCCCCTCTAGGAACTTGACGTAAGCTGGTGCCAAAAAAGGCAGGAAGCTGTAAGGTGGAAGACATACGCAGGGTAGAAAATGAAAAGGCTAGCAAGAAGTTATAAAGGTGGACGCTTGCAGTTTTGACCACCCTTACTTTGTAAGGTAATAAAGGGTTCAGAAGGAATTAAGTGCTGCAGAGAACTGTGGGACTGCTCACTTTGTTTTCCAGTAAAAGAAGCAGCCCGTCTAAATGCCTTGGAAATGGCACAAAGGCACATCATTATGATGAAAGAAACAGTACCCTTGGAATCTGTCAGATCTGTAGTTCTTACTAAACAGTTTCTAAAGACTGTCTTACAGAATTCTAAACAGATGTTAAAAGACATTCAAAACAAACAAACAAAGCAACCCCCAAACTAATCTCATGGGCTCTTCTAAGCCTGTAATACTCAAGCCAGAATTTGAAGAAGCACAATACAAGCATCTTCTAATTGGAAAAACTGGTGCTTGTTACTGTAACTAATCTGGCTTCACAGAAAGGAAAAAAATCTCAATCCAGTAGACTATTTGCAGTGAATCCCTGTATCAATGCTTGCTTACTAAAACTACTGTTTTGATTTGTACCTCATGACAACCCCTAAATTAAACATTACACCAGTACCATAAGAAGCTGGTTTTAGTAGCAGGCTCAGTGCCTAAATTTGCTCTGTTTTCTGCATAAATGCTGTCAATTTTGTTCAGAACAGGCACAGAATTGTTCACAAGTAGGGTGGGAAGATGCATTCCAAAGAACTTCTCAGAGGAGAAGGGGCTGTTCTACTTACCAGTGTTTCTGTTGTTTTCATTACTGTATTCTTCCCAAAATTTTTGTTGCCGACCTTGCACAGTTATTGATAATAGTTTTGGAGATCTGTGCCCATTTCTTCTTTTTGCTTCCCATTGTCCTGTGAAGGCCTTGAAAGCTTCTTGTTTACAGTTCACAGAAAAGACAGATGACCACATGAACTACAGAAGACTCAATCAAGATCTTCATGGGAAGAGAAAATATTTCCACATTTTTTGTTCAAAGATGTCAAGCAGCAGTAGGTTTGCTCTCTCAGCATCACTTATCATCCCTCTTGTACCTATTTCATCACTGAATCTGTTCAGCATCTTCACACAACTCTTGTTCTGCTGTTGTTTATGGCTAGATTTATACCATTTCTTCTCCCCTAGATGAGACAGTCTGCTTGTCTTGCCCAGGAGAACGGGGTTTTTTAAACATCCATCTCTGACGAAAGCCACATCCAAATACATGTACGTGGCCTGGCAGAATCTAAGACCTTTTCAATAAACTTCCATGACAGCTTGATTTTAGAATATGAAATTGTGTCTGGAGATCACTACTAACCCTTGAGATAACACATAAATAGGTAAGAGGTGTCTGTATTATTCAAGTAATGAAGTGGCAGCTTAAAGCCTATGTATGTGGTACTGCTTTGCAAACAAGAGTCTTGAACTCTATTATTTTACAACCAACATGTGAACGGGTACTTGCAAACCTAAGCTACTAAAAATCAAGATTTGCAAACAATGTTCTAATTGAGAATGGGTTAAAAGCCTCTGAGCAAAACTCTAGCTAGGTTCTCATAGAAAACACCTAAAATTCTGCTCTCTATATGGAAAGGTATATTCTAGCACCATCAGCTTTAAAGATTCTGTTAAACACTAACTTCCTCTTCCTACTCACTACTTCTTTTCCTCTTCACAAAATATAGTTGACAAGAAAACATAACTATCTTTGCCCTGGCCAAACTATGAGCAAGCACCATATGATCCAAACACTATGATTCTACACAGATAAATCCAACAGCTCCCAAAGAATGGCACACTAACACCTCTTATCTCAACAGCAGTAGTTTCTCCTTGGAGCACAACTTAAATTGACAATGGAGATCACGTTAAAGAACTGTTTTACATGAACATTACCTGAATAAGGTTAATATAGCTAGATTGGCTCTGAACAAAGGGTCACATGCCTCTACAGAGAGCTGAAAATCATGAAGATGAACCATAGTATTTTCTTTTACTAGAAATACTTTTGGAGAATGCTCTTTATGGGCAAAGTGACCGAAGCAAAAATGTTTTGCTATACTCTCTAATAAAGAAAATGCAATGACTTTATCAGCTGTGTTAACACTTACCAAGAATAGGGTTGTACAAGCTGGTCTCCTTACAGATGTTTGGGAAAATAGAAGGTAAGTAGTATTTCTTAAAATTTGAGAATAAAAATGAAAATCCCTTTTCCTGGTTTTCCTTGTTCTTCCATTCTAAACTCTTAACCTTAGAAAAAAAAAAGACTGGATAAAGTAAGCATCTAGAAGTAGAAGAGAAAGATGACTGATGAAATGTTTGCAACTATTTCTTTGCAAAACAATGCATTTTAATAAACACTTTAAGAAAGATGGAACGGAAACTAGCTACGAAATGTCAGTGAAACAACAATAGTTCTTTTCTAAAACGTTGCTTCAAAATGAACTTGGAACACATCAAATACCAAAAACAATAGAAATACATCTGCTTTTACAGCCATCTTGCCAAGCCATCTTACTTTCAGGCAGAAATTTCCCCTTAGTTTGAAAAGCAAAGTCCCTGACCACCACAAAACCCACGAGTGAGCACAGTTTATACTTCCACTGTTGAAGGCAACAAGGGTGGGGACAGGGAGATGAAAAAGGGAAGGGAGCTGAAATTAGCACTGATGGAAGTGACCAACAATTCTTTTCATGCTGCAATTTATGCGAGAACGTGTGGTAAACAAACCTATGAGCCTTCATACAAAAGATAAAGATATTCTAGGATTTACTTTTTACAAAGGACACTTAAAGGACAGGCAAGGGATAGGAATGTTTATAACATGTTTATACAGATTTGCAGTGCTACTAGTAAACATTGTTTTGTGATAGACAAACAGGTGTTTGTTATTCCATATTTCTTTGCTTAAAAGCTACATCACATACCTGAATTACTATGTATTTCAAAAGTGCTTCTAAGAAATAGCTCGTTAAATCTTCTTGTCCTTTATCTCCTGATTGTGGAGGAACAAGTGGAGTGATTTCCTCTATAGTCACTTGAGCTATTTAATAATTAAAAGAAAAAAAAGCACATCTAACATTTAGACCATTTGTTCTCATGCATACGAATCTACCAAGTTATGAAAGTAGAAATGTACTAGGGTAAGTAGAAACAATTACAGGAAAAACAATCCACCCATAGATTAATGAAAATTATGAAAATTTAGCTAATAAACCACCACAGAAGTGATTTTTACATATCTAAAACCACAGCTCTATATACCTTGGGAATCTACCTGCCAAGGCATTTTTTCCAGAAGGCATAATCCACTTCTTTTGGAATTATGCAAACAATAGCCTAATATTTGTGTTACACAAATGCCAAATTCTTATTTGCACCTCTCATTATTTTCTTCATTCAGCAGCTGATAACTTACATTTGTGTAAGTTTTACTAGCTCTCTCCTTCCTTCACCTCTACAGTGAAGCTACTTCAAAGTTCACTCTTCTCTCACTCCTGCAGATGTCTGCATTTCAGTCTTTGGATGCTGCATTTCTACACTGCCTAAATCACCTTTAATTTGTTCTTCCTTTCCCTCAGTAGAGATATATGCAAGATAACTCCAGAACAGGGCTTAAATTACCTAGCAAACTTATCTGCAGAGCTATCCTTACATGGAATTTATCTGCTAGGTTTCAAAAAACTGAATTATCAGTCAAGGAGACACTTCTTGCTTCTAAAAGCAATGCTTCTATCAGCTCTAAAACACTGGGTGGAGATGGAAAAAAAGTAGCAACACTTAATGTTCAGAGGAAAAAGTGATTAGCTTCTTATTCACATTTATCTGAATGCACAGTTTGCACTTATGACCCCACACATAACGAATTTCATTAATAAATGAGTTTGAAATCCTACTAGCAGGACTAAATGGATTTAGGAGGCAAGAAATTCCCCAAAGTAACCAGTATCTGATACTTACTGCCAGAGTGAATGATCAAAGGAAAAACTGTCCTAAGAACCATCTTAATAGAAAAATCATCCTCACTCTATTGAATGACCTCCACATTAAAAAAGCCTTAAGATGTAGAAAGTATAAAAAGCTTATTTCAGAATGCTCAAGCCTTCCCACTAATACAGACCTTTAGAACCTCAGGTTTTGCAATTTACAAGGTCTAATTCTTTTGGAAGATTCCAAGCAACCACAGGAATACCACAGCTTTAATTGCCTGGTCATCCACGGACACAGCCGGAAGATCAACCATTTGGCTTTACTTACAGCCCTAACAACCTCTTGAAGGTAATACCAGGTAAACTGCTTTGCATAGCTTGCAAAGTGCGCCATTGCTGGAAGTGAAATCTGCCTGCGCAAATTTGCAGTAAATTTAGCATCTGCCTGTAGCCATCAAAAAAATTACATAAAATTGGTCATTAACCAACTCAAACACATGCTATGTGTTAAGCTCCTATACCATACCTTAAACAAAAAACACAAACAAAAACAAAATACAAAAAAAAAAACCCACAAAAAAAAAAACACAAAAAAACCCCCCAACCAACCCACTTTCAAAAAAAACCCAACAACAAAAGGCAAAGTTACTCTTGGAAGAAGATCTGATAAACTGTCAAGAAACTCATTAACAGTTCCACATAACCTTGCTAAGTACATACACACATTAGTTCTTTGTTACTGCAACTTGACTTTTCTGTGCTAAGAATTACATAAGAATTGAGAAATATAACCAAATTACTTACTTTCTTGAACATTAAGTGGGGGGTTAATGAGATTGTCTAATGTTCGAGGGCCATATTCAGACTGTGGTGATGAAAATCCAGGAATCAAGCAAGAAAACATCCACAATTGTTCTCTACTACAGTTATTCTGAAGTGCTTGCAGCCACAAAAGAAAGAGACGCACACCCTCTCGACGTATCTTAAAAGAAGTAAAAAAATGGAACAAGTTATCTTGTCCCAGAATACACAAAAAGCATTTTCCAGGAAGAGGAAAGAGAAAAAGAACCAACACAACTCTATAATCACTTTCTTGACTACAGGACTGCAAGGTGTCATGTGAACTTTCCAGAAAATACAAGGACTGTCACAAATTTTCTAAATGTGTGAATTAATAACAGAGTGAAGTTCTTGCAGCAGAAGAACCAATTCCACCCTCTTCCATTCCTTCTTCAAGGTGATGAAGCCCTAGAGCAGTTCACTCTCTGGTCTCACAATGGCAAATTTCAGCACCAGCCAAGCCTGCATGTTTACAGGGGAGTGGCATGGCTGTTTGCTGCAGTACCAAAACTGTTTCTTAATGCCTTCTGCTGAGGTTCCTAATGACTTTTTTGCCTCAGCCTTCACTGGCAAATGCTCTGACCACATCACCCAACTAGATGATCTTAAGGTCCTTTCCAACCCTAACTATTCTATGATTCTTTATGTTACACTTGAGTGGCTTTCGTCTCACAGTCAACAGTTATTACACTACCCACCAATAGGTCTCTTTGGTGTAGATAATCCTCCACTGCCAAGACAGCCTGAGCCCCAAGACCAGTTTCCCTGCCCCAGCTAAGGCTTACTTGTGCTTTAACGCAATAACCTTCAAACCATTTGCACACATTCCTAACTTAGCTACTCTACGTAAAACACATTACTCCTGTGAGCAGTCCTACCAATGATCTGAAGTCATTCTTTCATGACATTATCTGGTTCTCATTCCTTTGCTTTTACCATAAAAATTCAGCCTTATGTTCTTATTTTTATTTGCAGGTACTTTTGACAAAAATAGTACGCAACATTTTCAAATACCTTTAATGAATTTCCAGTGTGAAGAAGCTTCTTTAAAATCAACCCTAAAAAGAAAGGGAAAAAAATATACATGTATTTGTTTGGTATTTTTTGTTTATTATGATGTCAGAGTTCTCGGTCAGACTTGATAGTAACTTTTAAACAAGTCCTTGGCAATCTCCAATTTAATCTTGGTGAACTCAATATCCTCAGGCAACTCTCTCAATGCCAGAAGGAAAAAAAAGATCACCTTTCATAGGCCTCCTCATAACCTGTAACATCTTTACGATCTTTTGGGGATGTGTTACACTATAAGTAAACCATCCTCAAGTCATTAATATGCATATCATCAGCACTCCCCATTTACAAATACAAACATCATGCCAATTTTGCAATTTATTAGTAGAAGAAAAAAAACTGATTTTGTTTGGGTTTTCCCCCCCCCCCTTCTCCTTGCTTGCAAGAGTTAAGACCATAATCCTTGTTCTATCACTTAAAAAGTAAAGGACATGAGTAGCACTAACTACAAATGAAAAAATAAGATTTTTTAAAAGAGAGGAGAAAGAAAGAGAGGAGGAGAAAGAAGGAGGGGGGGTGGCAAAGGGAAATAAACTTACCAATACTATGGAACTGCCATCTCTGATGAATCCTTTCTGGAAGAAGTTGCAAAATTTTCTACAAAAAACAGAACCCAAGGATCTATGTTGCATATGTCACTCTCGGAAGACCAAAGAGCACTCTCACAAAGGCCACAGATCAAAAGCTGTGGTTAACTTAGATTTCCACAGTTCTTTCCTAGGAAGCATTACTGCCCTTTCAAGATAACCCATTCTTAAACCTAGGAAGTCCAAAGGACTGCCTGGCAAGTCATGCATTGAAGACTTCTGATGTTACTGAAGTTTTATCTGGCCCTACTGTCTTTCTGCTGGATACTGCTGCTTGTAGTAAAGGGAATGGAATGAGTATCTGCCTCAGCTGCTGTGGTTCACAACAGGTTGTATTAGGTTATCCTGTCTTTATAGAGGCTTAAGGTAGCATGCTCAGCTGTCAACTTGCCTCTAGCACAAGCAAACATTTGCTTCAGTCTCTTCAACAGAGGGGTAATGAGCTACAACAAAACAACAAAGAACAGACACAGGTCTATAACGATCTAACTAACACCACTCCAGTTATACTGGATGATGATCTTCAGATGGTAAGAAACAGAGCTCTGTCAGCGACAGAAGCAGTTAAAAATCTATTACGTAGCACTCAATATTTATGCTACAGGAATTAACAATTTGCAAATAACCTGATTTCCCGAATGAATTTCTGACTGTGGTCCTCCAACAACCTGTGCAACTGCTTCCAAAGCACAGGTCACCTAATTTCCCTTTAGGTAGGAACTAGTGAACAAATAAACTAGGTCTCTCTAGATTCAGAATACAAATTCAAAAAGGACTTTGTATTCAACCATGTGCTAAGCATTCATCAGCTTTCAATTTCATGCATTCTTTAAAAATCACAATCCCTGTTCTATAACTAGAAGCTTCCATCAAAAGGAAAGAAACATTTCATATTCTAAGCTATTTCTAAACTATAGTCTCTGCTCAGAAACGTTTCAATATCATTAGTTTCTAATTAATCTTAATTAAGATATCCTTTTGGTAAGGTTATTGTGAAATGCTATTTTCAAATAATAAATCTTTTTAAAATAAAAGGGATCTATAAAACTAATTCTGCAGTAGTCAAATGAGAAAAATCAGTGATAACACGCATTCAAAAGGTCAAAAAGATCACACTTAATCCAAGATCGCCTTTGTGAAAATTCCAAAGCATATAATACATGGGAAACACCACCACCAAAAAGGAATGCTCTATCTGCAGATGCAGAAAACATTTTTTTCCCAGTTATCTTCCTGCAAAACTGGAAGTCAAGTTCTTTTTTTCTTCTCACACAAAGCATATACATTCAATTCAAAGCAAGAGGAAAAAGGAATGCAGCTAAATGTAAACTGTATTTCAAGCAACTGTAGGATAAGTGTATTTTTACTATTTAACAGGACTTCATTCAAAGCAAAAAAACTCATACAGGAAGAATCAAGTCATCTTACCTCAAAAATAAAAAGAATAGAATCTAATTCTTCTCTTTGAGACTTGTGACCTAGAAGCAATGAAAAGAAATTAATAAGAATACAATTTAATTACTAAAACAAAACGTAAAGAGAAAAGATCCTTAGGTATGTAAAACAAAAACATGCATTTCTACAACCACCATTTTGCATTCCTTCTGCAAATAAAAAAAAAGTTTCATAGTTATGATTTATAACAGTTACAGTTCGTATCATTTTCCACTATGGAATCAACAGCTCCTAGAGATTATGTTAAACAATATCTTATGAAACAAAACTTCTGCAGAACTTTAGTGTAGCACCTTAAGAATCTTTACATTGTAAAAATGCAAAACCAGTCATCAGAAAAAGAACACACTCTGCTCACATCCACTGTACCCACCTCAAATTGCTCTGCCTTTATTTGCAGAGTTGGTGCTAACACATATTTCTGCACAGCTAATGTTGCCATTTGTGACCATGGACACAAACAGCTTTATTTATAACACCCTGCTTTGCTTCATAACAAAACAATAAGCATCAAGACAAAAAATCTTCTACTTGAAATACTTACCTTTTTGTTTAAGACCAACTTCGATAGTCACAAAGTTTTCAAAGAACACATAATATATATGTGAGAAATGCAGGTCGAAAAACTGTTTGAGATCAATTGATTCTGCATTCTCTGAAAAACAGAACATAAGGTTGTTTTTATTTCTTTCAAATATTCAGTCAGCCAGTGCATAGCATTACCTTGTAGGAAGAATTGAAGATAATTTTTTAAAAAAAATATTATTGGTAAAGAAGTTCTTGAAGTTTTCGTTTTTTTTCTTAAACTGAAGCTAATGAAATTCAAGATGATATACTGTAAGTGCCTAGTGAATTTTAAAACAGGAAGCAGCATTTTCTTGCAGTGTCATTGTTTGCAAAACCCAGTCATGAACCAGGATTCCATCAGGACTAGCACTGTACAGCTGGATGGTAACTGCTAATTTAATAGAAATAAAGCTAATGATGCTGCCAAAACTCTACAACAGAAAGACCATCACTATCCTCAACTGTAATTACTAGACACAACCAAGTTTACTTCAGAAAGTGGGAGAAGGATGGTAAGCAAGGACCACATTTACTCTGTAGGGAAAGAGGTTGGGAGGAAGCAAACAGCAGCACTGGACTCCCACTACTGCCTCATTACTCCCTCCACGCTCCAACAAGCACTTCCGTTTCCCATCTGGCCCAGCTGCCAGCACCCCTTTGATCGTCTGTCTCAGGAGATCTGAACCTGGGACCTAAGGGACACCCTGAGATGGAAACATCATCATAAGCGTAGAGAGATGTGCTTTCTTGCATAGCCTAGGAAGGTTTTTCAGACTCTCTTCCCACAACCCCCTAGATGTTTTTGTGCAAATTCTCAGTTCAAGAAATACATAACTCATCAATTTTAAATTAATAATTTTAAACAATCAATTCTTTCAAGCCTTAGTACACACTGAACCAAAAGACACTTCCTGTCCTGTTATTTGACTAAGGCTAGAGAAACACTTCTTAGAATTACACCAACCTTCATCATCTCACATTGCTGGACATACAACTGGTACAGTATAAAGCATAGAAACAATCAATTGAAAGTATGGCCAAAAGTATGGTTTATTGTCATTTCTGTTTTACTGTGGAGCTCTAGAAGACTTTCAATTCCATTTTACCACAAATCTTGCTATAAAAGTTTCCAATATATGTTAAATTTTCACAGTATCACGGCATTCTGCTAATGTCTTGCATAACTAGTGTAGTGATGCTAGAGTGCTCTTGAGTAAGACAGTAAGTACAGCATTAACAGCTAAGATCAACTCTTGAAGTAAGGCAGTGTAGCTAGCAGTAAACTTTGTGGTCTAGAGTGGTGTGGCATAACCATCTACAGGATTGCAAAACTGGAGGCTTTGCAGAAATTGCTACAGCAGTAACAGATGAGCAGCTGAACTGCTCAAGTTTACAGTGAAATATTGAAGCAAGGACAACAAAAAACAATGCCACTTCATGCAAACTAGACCATTACTTTCAGGCGGTCAGGACAAGTGCACAAGAAAGAACTATGACCAGAACACAGGCGCAACCATTATCACCACTTCCACTCATGGGCAAAACCCTAAGCGAGTTCTAGACCATGGACAAGAAAATACAGCAGGAAGCAAATCAGAAAGTTTTGAGATTGAAGGATTAAAGGGATAAAGAAAGTGACGATAGAGGCTTCCAGGAGAAAGGAGGGTGGCAGAAGATAATAATTTAGTCCATATATTTGACTACTTTATTGGAATTGCACGTGGAAAGCAGTGGAATGGTTCATTGGACGCAAAGGAGCAGAAAACACTAGTTCCAAATACTACAGGGATGGGAAACAGTTAAACAGAACCTCTACCCATCAATACACAGGAATACTGCATTTTTGCAGGCACATTAAATGTTTTGTTTCCTGGAACAGGCCCTCATTCTGTTCCCAGACATAGGTCAACTCTGAAACAAACAAACAAAATACCCAAACCAAATGCACTCTTTGAAGACTCAATCTCCACACAACAGTAAATTTTGGAGACACTATTCTTAGGTTCTTCAGGTGACAAACTAAAGGCTTGTCTACATAACCAGCTGAACAGTGACTCGGATTTTACCACATAATTACTGTGTGACTCTTGCATACATACAACGGGCTCTGCGGTAAAGCGTTCTGCCTTTCTCACCTCAGGAAAGGCTCAAAGGAGCATTGCTAGGCTTGTACTATTACCATCAATACCCAATTAACACTAAAAGCACACTTTTAACTTCAGAAAACTGCTATAGCTTGGATAAGAAGAATGACAGTAAAATTTCCTTGACCTTGCAACTTTTCTATCAAGTGTATTTCACCCTGATTTCTTCTTAAGATCACACCTAGCAGCATAATCAAAACCAAGTTTTTGGAATTCAAACCAAACAGTTAACAACTGAGTTTGTGCAATAAATTCTATCTCTTCAGATGAAAGAAAATAAAACCACAACATTTCAATGGGAATTTCGTCCTGTCATTACTTGAAAATAACACTTAAAAACTCCAGGAAACAAAACCCAAACAAACAAAAAAACCCCAACAAACAAGAAATCCCACACAAACTATTTCTACTAATACTGAAAACCAACTTTCCTTCTGAGGGAGTAAAAACACACTTGTGTATCTGGTAGGTTTGCCACCTACAGCAAAAAGTAGCATCTGTTCATCATTGAAGGACACTTATGGTGATTCGGGTCCAGAAATTTGGAACCCTGCGTTGGTTAAGAAATTCAGAACACATTAGGTATACCCTGGACCAAGAATTACGGCAAGAAGGTTGAAAGAAAAAGCAGATACAGCACAGAAATAACAAGACAGACTTTAGAATAGTTTAATCTGGCAATAAGCTACTCCGGCCACCTTCGTACATCATTCCATTTCACAGCTACTGCTATGCTGAATACAAACCACAGGACTAACACATGAGTGGAGAGTCTACTGCTCTCATTGATTATTTTAACATTAAAACTTCCAGCTATATGCTGCTGTAATAGCTTTCTTCATTAATGAAAGATCCAATTTTTTTCCCCAATTGAAAACTGGCTCTTAAAACACTCAGTTCACCTTTGTCCTCACAATCAGCTAAAGATACAGCTCTTAAATTCTCTCATTTTAAACCATTTTCTCTAACATTAAGTCATCGCCTCTTCTCTGTGCTCTCCCAAAGTTATCATGAACACTACACACAGAGGTAAAAATCATTTCCCGTGCAAGAAGCATATGCATATCCGTTTCAAACAGCCCTGAACTGGAAATTTGCAGGAAGTTGCTTGTCTGTTTTAGCTACTTAATCTTTAGTGCTCTTTTAAGAACAGAGAGACATATCCTTGCTTTTACATTAAGTGGGATTACACTTTCCCCCCTAATGCAAGAGTGCTTTTTGCTTTTTTTTTTTTTAATTTTAAACAAAAGAACTTTGTATTCTCCTACTACAGAGTCATGTAACTAACACAAACTAATGTATTCCTCCTGTTCTCCATACTTATGCCCAGAATGGGAGGAAGACAAGATTTCAAAACAGATCAGGCATCATATAAAATAGTTAGAAAGGTTTCTCAGAATGGGAGAGAGAAAAATTGAACATCACTGTAATCCAACAATGAAAAAATAAGGCTTCTACTGTACAAAGCACAGTTTTAGTACATTGAAATTCATATTTATGTCATCTGTCAAGGCCAGGTTGGACAGAGCCTTGGGCAACATGGTCTAGTTTTAGGTGACCCTGCCCATGGCAGAGGCATTGGAACTAGATGATACTAAGGTCCTTTCCAACCCAAACCATACTACTATCCTATGATTTCCAGCATCATTTATGGAAGCTGTTTGCTAAGCAAATGCAATTCTCTTTATGCTTCAGAAAAGCAGGAAACATGGATCTTTGCTGATTTTTCCTTAATAACTTTTGTACCAATGTTTGAGTTAAAAGTCTGATCTCTGCATTAACTCTGTGTGTTCAGTAGTGTCTTTTGACTTTTTTCCAAGGAGAAAGTTATATTTAAGCACACAAAACCATTGTACAGCTTCTCTGTCCTTTTCTTTCTACCATAAAACTTTCACAAAAGTAGTTTCAATTTTTTCCTATGTTCAACATTAAGAAGGTAAGTTACCTTTTTTGGTCTAAGTTTTAGCAGTCACATTCATCTTACGGATTTCTGTTCTATTCTGATGCACAAAACACACAACCAAACTAAAAATGGAAGACTACTTATCTAAGCTCTTTGTATGACCTTCATTTCAAGAGCATTCAAGTAGCGAATAACTGGAATTCGTATTTCCATTAAACCACTGAAATTTGTAAGTTCCACTGTTCCCTACCTTACAGACTGGAACTGCAGCAAAGGAGGACTAAAGAAAAAATAAAAGCAGCAATCAAACAAAAAAAGCTCTCTACCTCTTTACCAACTTCTGCGCTTTCACATGACTGCACTTTTAGGAACTTGCTTTCCTACATTTTCAAGTGGCCAACTCTTTTCTTAGGATCTCTTTGAAGGTTAATTCTTCAAAACTTTCTGAAAGGTTCCATTCTTCTCAAGTGTCTCAGAAAGCAATTAAAAACTTAAGTGCCCACAATGATCATTTTAGGAAGGGAAGATTCTAGGCCAATTTTTTCTTACAGAATTTTTTTTCTGCCACAAAACTCCAGTGACAGTAAACCCAAGCTCCAATGCTTTTATTGTGATTCAATTAGCAGCACATCATTTTAAGCAGCAATAACAAGCACTGACAAGAGTATTTCCATAAGCATGTAACCATAGTACACATTAGAAGAAGGATACTATTTACATACCACATCATAGTTAGAATTACAACGAAAGAGCACCACCTCGGAGAGCTTAAAAAATTGTCAGATGTAAAACATGAACCAGAAAAAGCCACACAGATCATTACCCATAAGGGATCAGCTGAACCAGATTCTGTAAAGCTTACAAGTTCCCTCATTCAACACTCCAATCCTCCATAGGAAGAGGATCTCAAGTTGCAAGTTACAATTTTAACTTATATACAGTTAGTCTTCCCTGTGTGTTTTTCTCCCTACATATTACTTTACAAATTATTATAAACTAATCCACAACATCTGTTACATATTTATAATGAGTTGAGTTAGAAAGGGCAATGCATCTATGCTGTTTAGATGATTACCTGCTGTATGAAATTAAAACATTATAAAGCAGGTACTTGTACTTTCTGCAAAGGACTGAACTTTAAAGGTAAGCAATCAAAATTCTGAAATTAAAACACACCTCCCCCTCCCCACTCTTAGATATCGATTAACTTTTCTGAAGAGAACATTAGCATTCACCAGTTCACGTGAAGCGTGACAGAAATTTACTACAGCATTCAAAAGAATAGTTAACATCATTACAAAGTTGTAGTTAATTTTACAGTCTTAAGCATTTCAGAATTTCATACAATGTTTATACATAAAATTTTAACAGCACAGAGTATAAAAAAAAAACAACAAAAAAAACCATTATGCTGTCTCATTAGAGACTTACTGGCTTTTATGTCAGTTTCCCTCACCCTTTCCCAAAAATACCAGTGACAACTGCAGCAAACAATGGCTGGAAGATGGCCAGATTTCTAGGTCTATTTCTGTAAAGCAGGGGCCCACTACAGACAGAAGCGTTCAACATCAATTCTCATAACAAACTGGTGCCATTAGAGAGCAAGAACTTCCTAAGTGTACTCAATTTCAGCTAACACAATCAAAATGGCCAACAGAACTTACTAATTCTCAATTCTCCAAGCTGAAACAAACAAAAAAACAAACCCAACAAAAACAAAATGGCTGCTTTGCAACAAAACAGCAGAGAGGTTCAGTTACATTCAGACAGCTGGATTTGCCATAGTTAACAGACTGTCAAAGTGAGAAAGACCCAATGACAACAAACCAGAACACTTTAAATGGTAAGCTACAAATGCAAATCTATTAAACAAGGGCTTCACATTAGCTCTTACTGTTCCAGATCACTAACAGCTATTTAGCAAAAACAATTTTTCTTTTTTAAAAAGGTAGTTGTCAAAATATTCTTGAGGTTTTTGGTACTGAAAAGTAAACACACTTCAAGACATGTTTTATTGGACTTCTATTATACATCAGACATGTTTGAACTCCCAATCACCACCATCTTTTAGATACAAACATGCAAAGGGGAGAAGGGAAATTCTGAACAAATAAGCAGGTTTACAGCACCAATGAGTATCATCTACACACAATCTGTTACAAATTACCAGCACTCTGTAGGAATGAACAGAAGCAACTAACATCTCTCCAAACTAATTCTTTCAGGTTGCTTGCAGACTGCAGTCTATGCTAATAAACTTATAAGAAACACTTCCATAACAGCTCCCCCATGTTCCAGAACTTTAGCTTTTTTCTAAATTCAAACAGTTCTGTAGTAACATACTTATTTTCATACGGACTGCCATCAGCTAAACTCCTTTCCTTCACATCCAAGAGCTCAGAGCCTGAGACTTTGATCCAACTCCAGCCCTTACCCTGGCAGGCCAGCAGCACTGGCCGCTGCTGCTCTCTGCAAGTCAAGTGTAACTTTAGCAAAAATCCAAAAGCAAAGAAATTCTTCCCCTGTGCTCCTGGCTAAAATGGAACAGAATGAATTTGGGGCTAAGTCAAAACAGAACATCCAAGTATAATTTTTTTAAATGGCATATAATCCATGGCCAAATCCATGAATTACAGCAGCGACATGTCCTCTGCCATTAGAATTACCAGGAAAAGAAAAAGTAAAAAAATGTACAAGTCTTGCCAAAAATAATACAGCTTTACACATCCACAGAAACTTCTGGAATGGGTATCTCCAAAGAAAATTCCAGGCAACTAGCTTTGCTATAGGTTCTCACCTCTCACTTTCATGACCATAACACACTTTTCATTTATTATAGTATATAAGCAGTATTATAATGAATGATTACCGTGGTTTAAGCACAGCTGGTAACTCAGAACCATGCAAACACTTGCTCACTCCCTCTTTTACCCCCCCCCCCCAGTGGGATGGGGAGGATAACTGAAAGAATGTAAACTCCACAGGTTGAGATAAGAACAGTCCAGTAATCAAAGTATAATATAAAACTAATAATAATAATAATGATAAGGGAAATAACAAGGAGAGAGCATATAAAACTAAAAAAAAAATGGGAAATAAACAACACAATACAATTTCTCACAGCCTGCCAACCAATACCTAGCCCAACCAGAGCAGCAATCAGTCCCTCCCATCCAACTCCCCCCAGTTTATATATTGGTATGACATGCTGTGGTATGGAATACCCCTTTGGCTAGTTTGGGTCAGGGGTCCTGTCTCTGCTTCCTCCTGGCTTCTTGTTCCTCTCCTCACTGGCAGAGCATGAGAGACTAAAAGGTCCTTGATCAAAGTGCTGCTCAACAACCACCAAAACATTGGTGTATTACCTGCACTGTTCTCAGACTGAAGGCAAACACTGCACCAGCTACTAGGAAGGAGAAAAAATAACTTACAGCTGAAACCAAGACAGTGATGCTGATGATGTGAAACACCAATGAATGCCATCCAGCTGAAGCATTAGGGCTGACTGCCAGTGAAATAGATTTCTTAAATTAAAATCCCTTCAGACAAATGCAATCTCTGTTTAAGTAACTTGTTTAATACTAAATATATATATATAAATGGATGTTCAATGCAGCCTGTTTCATTATGTCTAGAATAGCTTGATTTTCTCTTTCAGAGAGTGCTCACATGATCTGTCAAACACTAACCACCCACCAAGAAAAAAACAAAATCATTAAAATAAATCCCACACTTCAAATACTCTGTCCTTTTAGCATTACATTTTACAAACATTCTCCCCATGGTTCCAGAGATAAAAGTGGTGTATTTTTAAGATAAATAATAAAAGTTTATGAAAACCAATATATTCTTTTTTTCCTTTAATCTGCATTAACAGATTACAAGCCTGTAACTCCTACTTTGAAACAACATGAAGGAAAGAAAAACAATTCTTAAGAATTCAGCCCTTAAAGTCAATCTTAAACCAAGTATACTCATTAGAATTGCTTGCACACAGCAGGATTACAGTTACTAAATATTTAAGTTTAGCTTTTTTAATATATATATCTACAAATTCTGACTGAAACTACAGATTCAACAGGTAGCAGCAACATATTCGATATCAAACCTAGAACAAAACAAGAAGTCAATATTATTAAGGTACAACATTACAAAAGGGTCACATATCTAGCTGCCTTATTTACAGAGTTCTCAAAGCAACTGCTTTAACACAAGGACAAATCCAGCATGATTTGATGCCTGCAGGATTACTAGAACAAACTTTTATAAGCTACCATTTTAAAACCGTAGAATTTTAGTTTGATGTTGAAGTCTGATTAAACAATGCAACACTGATTATAAGAACAATGTAATATTTTTTCCATGTTATTTACTCAAGAATCCCAAAAATTGCAACTAGCTGCTAATTCACTGGGAATTGCTAAAACATATTCTTCTGGAAAATTACAGGCTTCGTTCAACAGGTAATATCTAATTCCATAAAATACAGTGTGTGCCTCCACTTCCATCTGACAGAAAAGTCCCAGTGATAACACCTGCACTCACTGCAGCCAGCATCCTTTCTTATAGCACAAGAGCCCTACTTCTGACAACGCTGTGCCACTGCTATACAGACTGCAAGGGAATCCCATTCAATGTGGCTGCTCAAGGTTAACATGCTGTAATCACTGCAGCAGCTCATAGTAAACAAAAATGTTACAGCCTTTCCAGCACATAGAAAAAAAAGACAGAACATTCTGATAAAAAAAACAAACAAAAACAAAACAAAAACAAATAAAACCCAAATCACATACTGACCAAGATAGCATTAGGGAACTGTATGAGACATCCCAGACCTAATAAGGAGGGGTGAAAGGAAAAAAAGAGAAAAAAAGGCAGTGGGGGGGATGGGGAGGGAGGGGAGAATAGGGGGTGATGCTGTCTGGGGGTGTAAACTGTTCCCTATGGAAGAAATTAATCATCACAGAATCAGAATAGTTTGGGTTGGAAGGGGCCTTAAAGACCATCTTGTTCCAACCCCACTGCCATGGGTAGGGATGCCTCCCACTAGACCTGGTTGCTCAATGTCCTGTCCAACCTAGCAACACTGCCAGGTATGGGGCATCCCACAACTTCTCTGAGCAACCTGTGCCAGTGTCTCACCACCATCCTAGTGAAGAATTTTTTCCCAATATTCCTCAGAAGTACCAGATTTCTTAAAGCAGATAGTTCTAGCTGTTTCAAGACAAATATTGCACCAGGAAAACAATGAAAAGGAGATTACTTTCATTCACAGAGTTCTATGTCCCAGGATACGAGACATCAATCTCTTCCATTTTTCTTACAATTTCTTACAACAATATTTATTACTATTTCGAGGTTTCTTAAAGGCTTTAGCCTCTATTAAAACAAACTTATGCCTGTGACATGCATAAATTGGTCATGTATTATATTTACATTAACAAATAATTTAGTCAATTCATTAATTAGTTACTTGAATTTCACTAGATTTTCCTTGGTTCCTGAATTATGAAAAAAGCTGAATAAAACCATACTGAAACAGAGCAGAGAACCAGCTGCAGATGGGACACAAATGAAGTGGCAAAGAACAGTTATCTACCAGGGTTTCACCAAAAAGAAAAAAAAAAAAAAAACAAACCAAAACTAAACAAGCAAACAAAACCAAACCCAACAAACAAAGCAACAAATACATTTCCCCCCCTGTGTCTACAACTCATTGTCTAGCACTCAGGAGCTTCCCAAGCCAAGAATCTTTACTGTAACTTTAAATTTGGTGGCTCTTAGCAAATTTTTTCCTATTTTTTTTCCACATATGTTCACATATTTTTTCCCTACCTGCCCTACAGAAAAGGATTCCAAAGCTCCCAATGTCTTTTCACATTAAAGTCTTTCTTTCATTTAAGTCATTCCCATCTCCAAATCCTCCATACACTGACTACAGCAATAAGACTACTAAAATGGCCATGGTGTTGGGTGTAATGGTACAGCACTGTTCTATAAAGACCACAAATTTTTCTGTATTTCTTATGCAGACTGATTTGCATTTTTTACTAAAGTTAAACTGAGTTGTCACTGAGAAGATACTTTTTCGTGAAGTGATACAATTCACCACATTCTAAGTTATCTTGTAAAATGCATTTTAATAATTCCATATAATGTACACTAATTTCTTTAAAAATATATGCAACTTGCCTTTGTGCTGTCCTTTCACTTACCTTCATACTAGATTCTCTGGAATTGTTCAGTTTTTTCTAGTCTTTACTAAAAACCACATTACACTATCTTAAATATTTTTAGATGATGCCTAACCTGCACCATTACCTTCAGTATCCAACTGTCAGTATTTTACTGTAATGATTTTTTTTTTTATTTCTCCTGTCTGGTTAATAGGCAATCACCAGTCTATAATTCACAAGCATTCACCTGTTTTCATAACTATTCATTATTTTAGCTTACTGGAGAACTGCTGCTTTGGATGCAACTAGAAAACAAACTAGTACTCCCTTTTCCTCGCCTAAAGTGTTAACCATGAATCCAAGGCCACACTTCAGTTTATCATTGCTGAAACAGAGACTAAAAAGTACAGAGGGAAAAAAAAAGAAAAATCAACTCTGTTCTAATACACCTTGCAGGCCTATTGTAAGGATTTTAAGTTAGGAACAAAAGAAAATTCTCTCCTTCTCTTGGATGTGAAACAGCAGAGAATTCTCTTCTGGATAGTCTTTTAGTCTCCAATATGCAGGGTCTAAGAGCAATAAACAAGACAAGCTGGTTTTCATCCAAAAAGATGATGAACAGAGCTAAACTGAAATGCCCTCCCTTCTCCCCTCAGTCTGCTGGCAATAGCTATCGTGGCTCCCCTGAGCATATGGAAGCATTACAATTACTATGCTGGGGGAGTTGTCACTGAAGAAACAAAGATACGCAGCACTATGCTGCTCAAGCTGTAGGATAGTGCCTGCATGTGAAGCCACCTGATCACAGAAGATAGATTTCAAATAAACTGCTATATAGCTTCCTTGAACTACTGTAAGAATACTTAAGAGAAATATCCTAGTCCCCCTCTCAAAGACCTTGGTTTTGTACCTCGTGCATTTAAAAATATCTGCATAATACCAAAATCTTGTAGATGCACTCAAGACAGACAAGCCAAATTATGCTGTTGCACCCTTCCCTACTTATACTGTATTCTCCCAACCTTGGAGAAAGGGTATGTGGGAACTGCCTTACAACAGGCAAGATACACGCATGTGCAGGGCAGAAGAGGGAATGGCTATCACATGAAAACATGCCCCAGCAGATTTATTCTGTCCTACAGCCACTAAGCAGAAACCTTAGATAAGAATGTCTGTTTGACACAGCACTCACAGCTTGCATCTTAAAGAATGCACACAAGTATTAACAAAGATGAAGGAAAATCTTGTAAATAAAAGACCAGCAAGAGGAATATCAAACTTAGAAAAGACTGGATCAAAATCACAGACTGGCTTGCAGACAAAAACAAAACTAGGAATATTCAACATACTTTAGCTTGGAAACCTAAATTCAGAGAGGTATTTAGTTTCTTCCTCATGTTCTTTCCTCTTAAGTTTCAGCTGTTGAAACAGCTAAAAATAAATGTAAATCCACACAAAGCAAGCCACAACTGGCTCAGCACAGCTAGTTAAGATGACTGGCAACATTCTGAGTGAGGCAAGAAGTTACATCCCACTACTAGAGCATCTTGAATAGCAAGCTACCCAACTATTCTCCGTTTCAGAAGTCTAAGTAATTATTATGTTGCAGAAAATAAGACATGCAGCAGCAGATGCTGCCATACAGGAACACCTGTTCCTTTAAACATGAATACAAAAGAAAAACGGGAGCAACAACAATTTGCCTTTGAAAAGAAAGAATCCAGCTTTGGAGAAAAGGACAAGGTACTTAAATACCTCCAGACTGCAGGCAGAACCCAAAACAATCCATTCAGTACTCTGTACTAAATCCAGAATGCCTTTGCCTTTGACCAAGCCCTGCTCATATGCTGATAAAGTTTTAGAAGGAACACGCACTGACAAAACTCAAGGGCCCAAAAGACACTCCAGAGCAAACTTCTTTTTTCAACGACAGCTTGATAACAATAACTTAGATTTTCGCAAACATTTGCAACTAACAGCTATTGTGGAATAGTTAACTTTGAAGGTTTTCTTTCATGCTGTTTTTTCATTACGCAATTATTTCATATAATCACAATTTCTAATTCACTGGTCAGGCTAAATGTGTGTGTTCCCTCCTTGACCAGCTGGCAAAACAAAACTGTTCTTAGACTAACTGTATGAAATCTCATCTACATCTACTCTAGTGAGCACCTGTTGTAGCTCTTACCTTGAAAACATACACAAACGTAAGCTCTTACTGTAAGCATTTAGAGGAAATTGATTAGGGAGTCACAAACACTACTAATGCTCAACAGCCACTTCTGTTCAAGCGTACTGACTTAGCAGCATATACGTAGGCAAAAAGAATAATTCGCTGGGAAAGCACGCCAGCTTTTCAGCTCTATCCACAGCTGGCAGATGAGCTCCACCTTCAAATTCAGTGTCAATGTGCGCGTCTCAGTGCAACAGCGGGGAGCATCAGAGGCCTCCCCCGCTGAGCCCTCCGGCTCCTGCGGCCCCCGGCACACAGCTGAAGCCTCACAACTGCCACCGCCCCACGATGCCCGGCCGCCGGGTGTGGTCCCTCGCCGGAGCAAAGCCCTGAGCCCGCCTCCCGCCCCGGCGCCGAGCCGGTCCCTCCAAGTCGCAGGTCTTTCCTGCGGCAGGACTCGGGGCCGGCAGCCGCACGGCCCCAAGGCCGCGGCCCCCTGACCCGCTCGATCTGTCCCTCCCTCCCTCCCGGGCGTCTCACCGATGAGGACGCGCAGGTGCTTGAGGCGGGTGAGCGGGTCCTTGCGGGTGTCCAGCACCTTCTGCGTGGATTTCCGCACGTCCCCGTGCGGCTTCTTGGAGAACATCCCGCCGGGCCCGGGTCTGGCCCCGGCGCCGCGCTCCAGAGGCGAGCAGCGCCCTCCGGATCCGCCCGCTCCGAGGCAGCGCCGCCTCCTCCTGCCTCCGACTGAGATGCGGCGGGGCGCGGCGCGAAGCCAACTCGCCGCTGGCCCGGGGGGGGCCGAGCCTGGGCTCCCCCTTCCTCTTTCCCCGCTCTCCTCTCTCTGCTTCACGACAGCCGTCAGGTGCGACCCTAGGCGTCCCTATGGCAACCGCACCGTGACGTCACGGCCGGCGCGCCCCTGCGCACCTCCGAGGCGCGGCGCGCTGGGCTCCGCCAGTCTCCCTCCCGCCCGCCCCTGGGGCCGGGCGCTGGCGGAGCCCGCGGTACCCCTGCCCGGAGCGGGAGCGGGATGAGAAGCAGGGCGCGCAGGGGCTCTCCGCGGTACTGTGTGCGCAGCTCGGCAGCAGTGACTGGTGCAGGAACTGTACCTCAGTTGTTGCAAGTGAAATGTTTTCCCATTATACAGCTACTCTGGGCTATACAAAGGCACTGAAGTGTAGCGAAGTAAGGGGCGAACCCCGTGGGAAGTAAGGAAATAAAATCCAGTTGGGACCGTGTCCACCAAGGCAATGACTCCAAACCTTTACTCAATCCTCAGTTGTGTAACCAGCAATTATGTTTCTCATAGTTCCTCTTTACACACTGGTCCTCAGAGTGCTGCAACATCTTGCCCCCAGCTCCTGACCACAGTTGCTTCTTTCCAGCTTTGGTGCCTACGTCTTTGGATGCAGTGCTGGCATTGAGGCTGAACCATCAGGTATGGCTGGATCTAGCACAACAGTCTGGAGCATCCTCCTTCCTTGTGTGTGCTGTGGGATGGTCATGTCCATGGTGCTCCTGCAGCAAAACCAGAAACTGGCTCAAAAGCCCTCATTTATACAGGTCCCAGACATTACCTTGTCAGCAAGGCCCACAACAACAGCCAGGGAAATGCACAAGGTCCCACATAACCTCTGCAGCTGAGGGGCTGAATTAGTAATACTGAAAAAGCCCAAAATTCATCCTAAAAGCCTGGCATTGGTTTACAATCACCGACTTTATGAACTAGCCAATTCTTGGACTTTTCAACAGACATCTGTTGTATCATTTAAGATACATGAATTCCTGTGTCTCTTTGCTTGGATGTTTTAAAACAGTTCCTGGTGCTTGGCTTTGCACTGAGGAAACCTAAATTCCCTGAGCTGTCATTACAACAGCTGGAGTTTTTAATATTAGCAATATTTAACTATTTGAGATGTTCTAAAATTGTAAGAGTTGTCAACATTTACATGCCTGTTACATAAATAACATAGCCTGAGTATTTAAAGGCATGACCAATAACAGTTAATGTTATAAGCATAAGGGCAGTGGGATTTAGTCAGCAAGGAATCAGTGAAGGAGACAGCATCATCTGCCTACCTTTAACTCAAGACAAAGCGTAAAAATAATAGGTTAAGATGGCACCAAAACATGAAATGATAGGAGGTGGTAGTGTTAACCAAGGTAATAATGGCTTCTATAGAGAACCATTTCGTGCAAAGCACACCAGGCAGGAAGGGCACGTTCTGTGCACAGTGAAAGCCGTGATCTTGCAAAGGCTTGACTTCAAAGCATGTGACTCCGATGCCTTTGCTTATGCATGAAGGACAGGGCTAGAAAATAGGAGGATTAGTTAGGGAGGGGTTTGGTTCTGCTGCATTCCAGGCAGTGAGTACTGTACCCAGTTCTTTGCATTTCCACTTTACAGAGAGAACTTTTCAGACATTTTTGTCCAGCTGTGAGGGGACCTCTATAGGTAAATTTAACTGAACTTTTAAAGGAGTAGTGTAGACAATTAAACACTGCAGAACTCCTTTCCCCTTATTTTAACTCTCTCTACAGGGCCCCATCAGATACTAAAAGTAGTGGGGACAACTGCATCACGGTCATATCATCAATTAACTTATTACAATTCATCTAGGATTTAAAAATTCTAAAGAACTCAGCTGTTGCCAAGTACTTGAAAAATCATGAAGGTTTTTTTTTGTTTTGTTTTTATTTTTTTTTTGGTCTCTTGAAGAGAGCACAAACCCTTCAGTTCTAGCCTGGTTCAATAGTTCACATTTCAAATGGGTGGATTGTGTTTTGCATTTTTGCATCCACTCCCAGAAATACAAGTTTCTGGAACTCCAACTTTACTAGTATTTACACCACGTTATGGTACATGATTAAAAAAGAGTTAAAATTACTCAGAATTTCACTAAGTATTTATCTTCTTTCAGGTAGCTAGAATGTGTCTTAAAACTGATCCCTTAGAGGTGCATGGTTATATTCCACAGAGCTATTTGCCTGTAAAGTCCTCCAAGAGAAAAGGATACATCTAAAAGAATTTTAAAAAAGCATTCCACTGTTTCTCATCTCTTCCTGTTTAGCTCAACAGCTAATCCCTGTCAGGCTTTTCTCTAAGTACTCCTATTCCTACTTTTCTATACTAACCTCCACAGTTCCCTTCCTATGTTGGTTTTGCTTTTGAAAAAGCAGCCTCTCTAACTTGCACCCTGGGCATTAGAACAGTGTGTCGTAATCCTCTGGGTATATAGCTTTTCCTGTTCCGGAGCCATTCTGAATAACAAACTTTTAGTTAACTTAATTGGCAAGTATTTAGTTTGAGAGAAAGACCCCCACAAACCTAGATACTTAAGGTTTGAATAGTCAAACCCAGGTTCTGTACAGTTTAGTACTCTAGTGTAACGTATTGATACTGGAGATGTTTGCTACTTTGACCTAAGCAGTCAAATGTCAGCATCCTGTAAGATATTTTTAACATGAGAATAATGGAACAGTTAGCTGTTCTTTGACAAAATCCTGTTCCTGTGCAAATAAAAGCACAAAATCCCACTTCATTTACACAACCCCGTATCTCACAGATGATATCTGGAGTCTATCAGCTTCTGTAATTAAGGGAAAGAACTGTTCATGAGTATACACTCTCCTGAACAATCAATTGTCGCCTTATTGCTTTTTTTCTAAGCAGTGTATCACCATTAATACCTTTGTGTGAACATCTGGTACAAAGTTAGAACACTGCAGTTTTTCCAACCACTACAGATCCCAAGCTTGAATAATTTTTTCCATGAGTTTCAGAATTAACGAAGCCATATTTCCTCTGGATTTGTACTGTAGCCACTGAATGCCATGAGTCACCTCCTTCTACAACCATAAACCTTCTTTGGCTTAGTCCTTCCCTACCTGAGATGAGCAAGAGGCTGGACTGTAGTTAAGTCTTAACTGTGTATACAGGTTGGTGAGCTGACTGCTGTCCCTTGAAAAGATGAAAGATAAGTTACACATTTCTGTCCGTGGGACATTAATAGTGGTTCTTTGTTCCAGATACCATGCAGAAACTTGGTATATTTAACACTTGTGCTGTCATGTAAAATCAGATCTGAATTAGACAATGGATTCAAAAGTAGCAGTGAGAGTGCAAGTGAAAAAAAAACCAACCAACAAACCCCAAACAACAAACCACAAATCCAAACCAACCCCACAACCAGTACCTAAACTTGTTTTCTTAACACAATAGGACTATGTCAGCCATGCTCAAAGAAGAGAAGGGATATATGGTATATCATGATGAGGAACTCTCATACATGAGAAAATTATTTTCAAATGATGCAACCGATACCAATTCCTATCCAGTGGTGCCAGAGAATTTAGACTTTTGCTGTGCAAAGTCACCTCCAGCTCACAATGTTTGAAATCTAATGTAAGCACTAGCACTCATATCTGATATGAAAGATGCTTTGAAATGTGAGTAAATAGCAGCAGTTACAACTTTTTTTTTCCCCCTGAAAGTACTCAAACTCAAGCACTGAGAGGTTTTCTTTTTCTTTCCTAACTTATGAAATAGTTTTGTAATATTGACAAACTCATAAAAGAACTCCTAGAAAAGCCCAGCAGAAATTTTGAATGTCTGCCAGCCTCTTGAGGAGAGCCAGTCTTGCACAGATTATTTCCTTTTCCTATTTCCCTTATCTCTCCCCTTATCTCACCTTCAGGAGTAAGCAGTCTTTTAGAAATAAGTCATAGCACTTTGAGTTGATTTAGATTAGTAGTTTTAAGCTTACTTTACAGCATTTGCAGCACATAGCAGATTACCTTGCCTAGATAATATACAAGCTAAGGTAGGAACATGATGCAGTAGCCGTCAAACACGGCTAGTACCTTGCACAACATGACTGCTACTTTAACTTGCTGCTGATCTTGTTCTGCACGGAAAGTAGTCTTTTTACCTTCCTGTGACCCACCTCCCAGTGTTTCACTTTGAAGAGCACCAAGTAGGTTATTTCTTTTGTGATACTGGATAAAAAATATTTCAAGTGACATAATTTGGTTTGCCAGAGTTCACAAACACCCCAGTACTACCACTTCTTTCTTAACCTGTAGTACAGGTGAGGCACAAGAACTAACTAAAACCTCTCATGTTGTATCTTCCAGATAAATTTTGCTCATGATTCTTCTTTCATCATTAATAACCCATACTGTTAGACCTGGCTAATATGTTGCTGTCCTCTTTGAAGGACCTCACCCCCCATAATCAAACTTGTGATGATGAATCCAAGACAAACTACATGTTCAAACCAAGAAAAACTGGTAATGACAAGGTATTTCAAGCTCATTAAGATGTAGAGCATTAAATTGGGTCAAACACAGTAAAAACTCTTTCATCCATGCTTCTCCAAGGTTTCATCTATCCTTGTATCCTATTGACTCACATGATGAATCTTTGGCCTTTTTAAAATCTTGTCAGAAATATACAGTTACTGTGCAGTTACTCACTGCAACAAAAGCTGACAATCAGGTTGCTAATCAGAAAAGCAGTAACTGCTTTTTTGATTCTGGAATGATACAGGTTTCCACTCAGTGTCTCCATTCAACAAAGTAGGTGTATAATTACAGCTCTACTTCTTAGCTTTTCCTGAAGATGTCTGGTCTAACAGCCACCATGCCTGTGCTAGGTTCCACTTTTCTGTATGCTTCACAGATGTGATTCAATAGCTATATTCAGATTATTGTTTTAAGTGCCCAGATTAAGTCCTAGGAAGCTGATGCCTGCATTTCCAAGATGCATACCTCCCCCCCGGCTACAAACAGAATAGAAGCACGTGAAATTGTATATTACTAACAAAAAAATCTGGCTCAATTCCCTACCCTGGTTGCTGCTTTCCACCGTGGCATGGGAACTTTGATTTCCTTCTGGGATTTATTTTTAGCTCCCTTAGAACTATTTCCAGCTGTTTGGATAGGAAATTACAATTAGGCCAAGGGTTTCCTGGTTTTCTGCCATTCCTTCTCCTGCAACTGTTTTCCAGTAGTTTTTTTTTTTTTTAAAATCTTTTTATCTGGCTTCTCCAAAATGCAACACTTGAATGCAGGATTGTTTGACATTTTTTTATTTCCGGTTCCTATTTATTAAATCCCTGTGAATGTCAAGAGGAATTTCAGATCCAGTTTGTTTTGATCCATTGGTTTTCTTTGGGGACGTGTCCAGCTTTTGGTTCAGGCCTTCTCCTAACCTCTCTCAGCTGTCTGAGTATCAGTCATCACTACCAACTCTGCCACAGCAGCTCAAATGAATACCGGCTTAAAAACCAGTTCCTCAGTAACCGCCTCGGTAAGTGTTTGAAACGGTACGAACCAGCGCTCGGCCAGATTCCGGGTTCCCGCAAGTTGTTTCTAAGCAGAGAAGAACCTGGGCCCCAGGCCCGTTGCAGTTGCTCTGTTAAATAACCGGAGACTAAACAAGCCCAAGCCCGAGCCCGGATCCCTCGGCAGCGGCGGGCAAGGTCCAGACCCTGCGTGTTCCCGGGGCACCCGCTGCCCCCTGGCGGCGGCGCCGCACACGGCCCCGCGCCCCTCCCGCCGCAAGCGCGGTCACCTTTCTTGTCTTCCCCCGGCGCTGCCGTGCTCCACTGGGAGCGGGAGACTCCGAGGGAAGAGGAGGCGGTGGAGATAGAGGGAGATTAGTTGCATTGGGTATACAGAGATGTGGGAGAAGTGACTAATATACAGCAATGGCTGTGATGGGTGAGGTGGGCAGCAATTGCCATGGAGGTGGAAGTCCGCTGAAGCTCAGAATCATTAACTGCTTCACAACACAACCTGCATAACAAACGTCCTTCCAGGCTGTGGAGGATGACTAGATCTTGATCTCTCAGGAGAACTGCTACTGCCAGGTAAATACTGCCTTCTCTTCACTGGAGCAGCACATCACATCCCACAGTGGGACACAGAGTTTGGGCAGCTCCTCCATCTGGCCTGGGCTTCAGAAAAGAGCCCATGTTGTACAAACAAGTTCACTTCAGCCCGAGATAAACCGCCCGCGGTCACCTGCAGACTGCAACCAACCATGTGTTTCATGAGTCTTGAGGATCCCTGCCAGACACCTCTGTGCCCACAAGCATCTTGAGAGTATGCTCATCAGTCCCTTGTAGCAAGGGGGCAGGTGGGACAGCCTTCATGTGCATTTAGTCTCTCCTTATGTCTACTGTGAGTGGCTGCTGTCAGCTTTAGGGGCCCAGGTCTAATTTAATTTAAAGCATACCACCTAAACCGGGTAAGAAGCAAGTTCTGGTGTGGAGGTCGCTACGCGCAGGGCCCTCTGGACTCCGGGGAAAGGCGGGTGGGCGGTGGCGAGCAGCGCCAGACACCTCGCCAGGATGCAAACCCCTGGGCAGCAGCATTGGTGCTGGGTTGTAAGGTGGGTCCTACAGGCCCTCTTGGGCCACCTGTGCGAGACGTGGGCAGGGCTTCTAGCTTTGTCTGATCGTGATGCAGCCGCTCAGTGCCGGACAGCCCCAAGGGGAACTGACAGAGCCCCCCCTCCGCACCCGGCCCCGCACTAGAGCAACTCTCCCCTCACCCCCGGGCGCCTGTCTACGGACGACAACTCCCAGGATGCCCCGCGCGCCAGCCAACGTAGCCTGTTGGTGTGGCTTGGCCAATGGGAAGGCTCGTAGGCTACGCAGGCAGGGAGGGGCGGGGCAGCAGGGGCTGGCGGCGGCGGAGCGGCGGCGGGAAGGGCTGTCCTAGGGTTCGGCGGCGGTAGGGACGATGCCGGTCCATTCCCGGGAGAAGAAAGAAAACAACCACGATGAGATGGAGGTGGACTATGGGGAGAATGAGGGAAGCAGCTCGGAAGAGGAGGAGACCGAGAGTTCGTCCGTGTCCGAGGAGGGGGACAGCTCAGGTGCTGTGGCCGCCCTCAGGGGATAGGGGGGAGCTGCGGCAGTTCCCTCAGCACCCAGCGTGCTGTCCCGGGAGAGAGACTTGTCCCGCCCCGCCCGGGTCCGGTGGCTGCCGGTGCCCACCCCTGCCGTGACCCCGCCCCCTTGCCGCTCTGGCCCGGCCCAGCCTCCCCCCGGCTCTGCTGGCTGGAGGGCGGGGAAGTGGCGGGGCGCAAGGGCATGGCAGCCCCACTTTACCCTAAGCTAGCGGCTCTGGAGTCGGCTGGCACCCGGCCTTGGCGGGCCGGGCTGTGTAGGTGCTGTGGGTTGTGCCTTGCTGGGCTTGGGAACATGGCCTGGGGAGGGTTGGGGGGCCTCGCTAAGGTCTGCACGAGCAGGCTTGGCATATGCACACATTTGTGTGCGTGCGTGCAACAAAATACAGGTGTGTGTATATATATATATGTATTTCATCATATGCAAAACTGAATTTCGATTAGACGTTTTGAGGCCTGTCTTTTGAGGGGACATTGGAAACCCTGTCAGTACCATTGGCTTCTTCTGCTAACCATTTGAACCTCTGCTCTGTTGAAGGTCCCTTTCTTTTTCCATAGCTTCCTTGTGACCACAGATTGTGAATTAGTAGGTGAAATCCAGCTTTAAAAGGATTACTTTTTCTATGGGTAGTATCCACTGTATAAGAAGGTGGCTATTACCTATTCAAACTTCCCTTGTAATTACAAGTTGGAAACATGCTGATCATCAGATGCATACACTGCTGTTCTGGCATCACTGGGACTTCATAAGTATGTAAGCTCCATAAGCAGAATAGCAGTCACTGGAAGGGCTAGCTGAGGAACAGTAGCTGTATTCAGTGCTAGCTGTGGTCCTGGTGTGTGTTTCTGGCATCTGAAGTGGTATAGAGTGGTCTTCTGGGATCCCACCCCATGCCTGTACTAGCACATTGACCTGTGGCATGAGTGCCAGCTTGACACTGTGGAAGGAATGGGACACCATGAACTAGACAAATTAGGCAGCTGTGAAATTATATTTTTACATATGTTGGGTTGTGATTGAGTTACCTGTTTTATGTTAGTCCTCAATATACAGTTAATTCTTCATTTTTGTTGTTAAATCCTATGGCTTTTAGATTCACACTGACTGATGCAGTTCAGGGAAAGTCCTGGTATGGTTCTGTGTGGTCTTATGGAGCTTGCCCTTGCCTGATCTGTGCATGGACTAACAAGGTGCTGGAGCCCTACAGGTGTGGTAGAAAGAGCCAAGCTGACTCTGCAGAAGTAGAGTGAAAACTCTAGTAATGATGGGAAAGTGAGACTGCTGTGCTGGGAGAGAGTGTGGTTACTCCCTTTGACCTTGATTTAATACTCATTCCTCATGAGAGTTGATCCCCAGTAGAGGTCTTTGTTAATCTATAAATCCAAGTGATCTGCCTGTGTTTTATACAGAGCTTCCCCTGCTTCTCTGCCATCCCCCCATGGCTTGAGCTGGCCAGTATGACTGAGTGAGCCCCATTTTATAAGTTAGACTGCTGGTCAGTGGCTGTCTATCTGGATCAAATTGCTACTGTCCTGCCTCTCATCCTTACCCACCAGTTTTGGTACACCGTGCTTTCCTGTCCCTTTTTTTTGCATGGTCTTCAATGTTGGGCCTTTGCATGTAAACTGTCTGAACAATAACCCATGAGAAAGGCAGCTAACTTACAAAAGTATGCTTCAGTTCTTTTATTATCAGAATTGTACATGGACTAAAAAGGGAATATTATATTTTGGATAAGAAATTCAGAGACAGCTTTCAAAAAGCTCTGATATACAAAATTTGAGGGAAAGCAGAGAGTGTAAATGTATGTTTATTTGACTGTAGGTGGGTGATACACAGGATTATGAAAGAGTCCTTGATGAGGTCTAGGAGCAGCACTGCAGCTATAAACACTACTTACGGAGCCCGTTTTAGCCTTTCAGTTTGTACTGTAGGTAGATGCTGTCTGGTAATGCCCTTTCTTCATCTCTTATTCTAGATAATCTGTATGTCAAAAAAAAAAAAAGTAATTTTCTCCATGAGAAAGGGAGAAAAGGGTATAAACTTTTCCTATTCTCTAGCTCTCTGGCTCTGGTGGAGAGAGTTGTTTCTGCTAGTTCCAGCTTTGAAGTTTGCTCTTTTTTTTTCAAAACTTGCCTTTGCTTCTGTTTGCAGTTGTGTTAATTGATATTTTTAAAGAAAACTTTGAAGTCTACATGTCCTCAAAGATGCTTTGGTTGATTTTTTTTTTAATTGAAGGCAAATAATTCTGTTGTCTTGCCCTTGTTTTGTTTTCTTCTGGGATTAGGGTCGTGGAAGGAGGAATTGCATTTTAAGTGAGTGTAGTCTGTGAATGTTTCTTTAAAACAATGCAAGAAGCTCTCCAGATAATTTCTGTTGCATTCCACAGATAAATGCTTTTAAGGAGCACTTAAAAAGCAATGATTACAGGAAATGAGGTGCTTGTCTCAGTGTCTTGACAAATATGAACATGCTCCATGGAAGCAGGTTGCTCCTAAGAATACAAGATGACTAGCATTGCAAGAAATAATTTCTTATTAAAATTATAATAAGAAAAAAAGATTTTTAAGTATTTTTGTTGTAAAATTTGTCATTTGCTTTGCTTGCATTCAGCATATTTTTTGTTCCTATTTTGTTTTTCTTACAGTAGATGTCTTAGAATACAGACATTTACAGAATATAGAAGGTGCAGTTAGAAGAAGCATAACTTGCCCTTGAGAGCTGGCACTATTTCTATCCTGGGGTTTTAATACTATGTCTTTAGTATAGGGTTTCTTTTTTATTGACCAGGATATAGAATAGCATACTGGGGATGAATAAAAACCCACAAGTTATGCCCACTATCCCAGACGAGAATTTGGCCTTTTTTTATATAGGCCATAACTTATTAAAAAAAGCTGGTTAAAGCACTGTTCTATTTTTAAGTACTGTGTTTGTTTAGTTTTTTAATTTAAGCCAGGCTGCCTAGTTACTGAGTTGGACTGCTTGAATATAGTAGGAAAAGAATTGCTGTGTTTTTTAAGGTGTTTAAAAATACCTAAATACTTACAGGATGGGCCTGTGAACAAGTGTTTCAATATATAACAATGTACATTTCTCAACTGGAAAGCTGTGATACTTGATCGTAAAACCATTTACTTGTTCAGTATTGCATATTACCCAACCTGTATGTCATTTAAAGCCACAAGGAAGGAGTTTCATAACTGGGAACTAAAGATATTTCAGGACTTTTATGAATCTTACTGAAGGCAGAATAAGGGTGAAACAGATGAAGAGTTACTTAGCATGTGAATCACCATGAACTATGAATAATAGGCAGAATGTAAACTTCTAGGCAGAAGACTTTTGAGTGTATATGTAGCTGAGGGGAGGTTGGACAGAGCTATGAGTTATCTCACTGTCTACAAGAGAGTCAGCTGTATTCTTAGATACCAATGCATTATAGTTTCTCTGCAATGCATGTTTAAAATGTAAGATGCAGTCCCCTTCCTTTCCAACAGTGGGTGTTGTACAGATCCTCAGGCAGGGTTACAGTTCTTAGCTGTTTTCATTGATGTGTAGTCCCTAAATATCCACAAAAGATGAAAACTGTGTTAATTTAAGGAAAAGCTTCCAAGTGGATTCTTTAGTAATCATACTTAGAACCAAAAGTGTAGATGACCTTATCTGAAATGCATATTTAAGCAGTAGGACTATTGGTATCCCAGTGCTGCTGCTTCTTTGGCTTTACAGGGAGGTGCCTCCAAATTTTAAAGAAGCTTTATTTTTGTAGCACATAAATGCTTTAGGCATCTCTTTGAGTAGTGTGACTACTGCCACATTCTTTAAATCTGTGTGAGTTAAAAGTTGCCCATCAGTTTTGGCTTGAGTATTGCATCAGATGGCCAAATAAAACTGCTCTTTAATCTGATTTTCAGCCTTATTCTGGTATTCAGGCTCTGCCTTACTTTTGAGAATAGATTTTAAAAATAGAATAGTGTTTCTCAAAAGCCTGATACCCTTCCCCCCGTACCCCCCCCCCCCAGTGTGCTAAGCATTTAGCTTTTGAAGGTCTGCCTATAAATTTTCCCTCTCTGCTTTCAAGTAATTCAAGATACATCATGTTTTAAAACTTTGCACGCACTTCTTTTTTTTTGCTTGTACTATCTGTAATATGACAAACTGCAATAGGTCTTTGATTCGGCCTTGTAAGTAGCATTGTGGTACAGATGAATACTGCTCCACTGTCTGCTAGTTTTCATATTCAGGCAGAGAGGGCTCGTGTAGTTTCTAGTCTTAAAAGCTTGCGATGATTTCGGGAAGAAGCTATGTGCAGAAAACTTCATACCTTGAGAGGTCTGAATGGAAGATCTGACTTAATCAGATCCTCTGAAGTAGCTACGCTGGCCCTGAAGCTACTCCTTTCACCTTTGCAAATTGCCATACTCTTGCAGAACAGTAAGGATGAAAACTTGTATGCTGCTTTCTGTAGTTGGTGTAAGAGACAGAGTAGAGTTAAATGTGTGCTGGAAAAATGTGGGTGTGGAAGAAGCAAAAGGTTCAGAGTTTTTTATGGTCTAGAAGAGTGAGTCCAGGCTGTCTCTGCTTGGTTCAGGATCCTACTTTGCCTTTCTGTCAATAGTTAGGACTTCGTGACAGAGACTACTTAGATGGATACAGCCTCCTTAGGGCAGTGCCTTCTCTCAAACACTTGGCCTGTTAGCACTAGTTCAGCTCCAGTTCCTGGCTGCATCCTGCCTATTCTTTCTTCTGCAGGTCTTCTGCTATTGCTTGATAATTGATCATTTGTACCATAACTGTCAAGAGCTAATTCCTGGAGATAAGGCTGCTATACAGCAGTTTCAGGACATCTCTAACTTCTGAATGTGGCTTAACAAGGCCTTTGTTTTGTTTTGTTTTGTTTGTTTTGTTGTTGTTCTGGGAAGGGTGGGAAAGAGTCAGGAATTTTGTAGCTGATTTTTTCTGTTTTCTGGTTTAAAAAAAGTCTGGGAAGGTAACAACTGGTGTTTAATAACAACAGATGACTCCGTGGCAAGTTGGGCAAAATTTCTGGCCAAAAAAGTGGGGATTTATTATACTTTACAGTTATGTTCACTAGGTAAATTAAGAAAGAGATCAGGAATATAAATTAAAACCTTTGGGAAGAGTTTAATGTCAGTTACTCTTGTTTAATAAAAGCATATAGAATAAAATTTCTGCAAAATTCCGGGCTTTGCAGGTTGTGTTTCATTAGAAATGCAGTAATTTTAAATGGTCCTTACGATGAACTATAGATATTTCTATGTTAATATTTTGGCTTCAAAGGAATCTCTGAATTGAACAGGATGAAATGTGCTTTCAAAACCAAGTGTTACTTTTTTATTTAATGCATATTAGTAAAGCAAATCCTTGAATTTTATATGACGAATGTAACATTGAACTGTGCGAGCTTTCCAGGGATTGCTTTTGCTCACACTAACTCAGGATACACTTGAATTTTCAGTGGTGGTTAATAGCTGTCCGTGCTTAATGGCACCTTTCCTCTGGTGTGATGTGCAATGCTTAGTTTTTCTGTTTCACGCATTCTTAGGTGCCCTTTATCTTATCAGTTATGAAATTTACCCTCTTGAAGCCTTACCATGATATTGGTTCCTGTTTTGAGGAAGAAAAATTGCTGTTTATGGAGATTCTTCTAGAACTAGATCCAAGTTTCTTCTTTTGTAGTTTATATGGCAAGTGATTTCTCAGATTGTGCTATAATGGATAATCTGTTTATAGCTAAAATTCAGGCTTGCTTCAGATTAAGTAGAAACAAAATACCCAGTTTATTTGTTTATACATTACATTGTTCAAAACAAATTATATTTCTTTTATTTGTAGAAATGGATGATGAGGACTGTGAAAGGAGAAGGATGGAGTGTTTAGATGAAATGTCCAATCTTGAAAAGCAATTTACAGACCTTAAAGATCAGTAAGTATTTTAAAGTTTTAAGTGCCTCATTTGAGGATCCATTCCATAAGAATATTGTGTGCAGCTGGTGTTTCTTGTCTTTCATATATGTGGATGCTACTTCTGGAGAAGAATAAGGATTGGGAATTCTGAAATTGTTTGCAGGCAGTTGCTCTAGAGTGGTTTTACATATTGCTGTAAGAATGGTTTTGAAGTGGTTTTGCTGTGAAGGGCTGGTGTGGGTATATTACATCCAAGTCCTTAGCAGAACTAATGAATTTTAATTTTAAGGAAATTTGTGGTGTTTTTCAATTTATATATTTAGTTACTCAAGATCTTTCTCATCCTTTTATATGTGTGGGACAGATGTAAGTGCTGTCTTTGCTAAATAAGAAATTAAGTTGTTATTTTTTTCAGAATATTGCAACAGTTTTTATAGTTTGTACCAATGAAAGTTTCTTGTGTCTACTGCTACCCAGATACCAATAATAATAATAAAAAAAAAAGAAAATACTGTTAACTGTCTGTAGTCTGTCTGCCATAATACCTACATCAGCAGTAAAGACCTAGTAAGTATTAATAGTAATAATTAATAATTATTCAAAAGTGAATCTCATTTGTATTAGAGCCAGTGTTTTGTGTGTATTTTAAGTTGTTTGTTTTTTTTTTCCCCACATGCCCAGACAAGCTAGGTACATCTGTTCTGATTTAAATCAGTGGTAACTTGGCAACTAGCTTAAATGAGTACCTGACAAAGTGACACTTTGAGGAGACCTTGTCTATTCTTTGGTATATATTGAAAATCAAGTCAGTTGTCACTGTTTCAGATATGTGTTTATATTGTGAGATCTTTCTGCTGCAGAACTGAGACATACAACTTGCTTTGCCTAACAGGACACTGTGAGGCCCACCTAATTGGGACTGGAAAGAATTGCCCAGCAAACAATTTCTTGCTGCAGTGTTTAGGGAATACTGCCTTGCTGTTCTTTCTTGGGCTGAGCAAGAAGCAAGCTGGCAAATGGAATCAGCTGATGAGTATTGGAACCAGTTGATGCCGACTGGTTTGGCGTTTGGATATCCTCCAGCTTTTGAGTTCAGCTCTACGCTTCCATCTTCTGGACAGCTTGGATGGCTGAAAACAGATTGTCGAAACAAACCTTTAAGGAGTGAATATGAAGGAAGGTGATTTTGGGAGGAAGGAAAAAAGTATTTCAGGGGGGTTAGGGATTGTTAATGGTGTTTGGGAGTTGATAAGGCTGTGGTATATGAGGAAGAAGGCCTTGTGGAGACACTGGTTACTGAGAGGTTGGTGTGATTTTAGGGGCTGGAAAAACTGTGATAGTGGGATTACTAGGAAAGGAGCATTAGAATGATGGAACAAAGATTATAGGAAGGAGCAGATGTGAGTAAGGAAGTGATAAATTTGGGAAAAAAGAAAAAGATGCATGAACAGTTGGATGTTCAGCCACAACCAGTAGCAGAGATGAAGTGATTGCATGTACCTCCTCTTCCTATTCAGCGAAACTGAATTTATGAGATAAGTAGGATTTACAGTGGCTGACAGCAGTTAAGCAAATCAGTGTTTGAAAGTACTGGATAAACAGTTTTAGTCCATCAGCTGCTGCATGGTACCAAAGACTGCTCACTCTGATGTAGCTTGAACTTGGTGCTGTGTAATCAAATGTCAGTGACCCACCCAGTTATGTGCTCTGCAGCCATGCTTATGCTCTCGCTAAATAATTCTGCTGTAGCTCTCTATATGTTAGCAGTTGTGTGCTCATCAAGGGTTGAGCCCATCAGGCTGGGTTTTGATCTGCTGCAGGCTTTGTCAGTTGACTGCAGGACAGATTGTGTGTGTAATACTTGGTTTGCAGGTAAGGAGGGGAGTGATAACTGACAATTGCTAGGTTACGTACACAAGCTCAAACTATGGAGTTGTCATCAAAGTAAAGTGATGAGCAGTAAAGCAGCATCCCTGTCCCAAAGACATCTGTTAAACATATCTTTGCTGTATCTGTTTACATAGATATATCTGTGTAAACAGGCAACATCTGATGTGCTATTTAACCTGTGCAACAGAATTTGTACATGTTTGGCTTAATGTTACAGGTTTGGTTTGTTGAGTGCAAGGTTAAAAATGAGAACAGGGGAAGCTGGTTATATTGATGACTCTACTGTTCAACACTATATTGTATTACACTGTTTGCAACTGATAACTTACCAGTTACAAAGGTCAGAGTTTTATCGTGATTGAAATACTTGTAATTGATATTACATTAAATTCTTTTAAATGCAAACAGGTTCTTTGTTGTTTACTGGTAAATATTTCAAGCACACTTCCTTTGGCAGGAATGGAAGATATAAGCTACAAATTATCCTGTGATATTTGTGATAATATACAATATGTGGATTTTTCACATGAGGTGAAATGAGGATTGTTTCAGTAAGAGCCTGCCTCTCTTTTCTCTTAGTTTATGATAGGGTGGGAGCAGATATGTGAACATGAAAGCAAATGGGTGTTTTTGTCCACCAAATGTCTACCTTTTTCTCCCATGATGTAAGCCATATTTTTCTCATGTAACCTTAGCACTCTTTCCTGTCCTCTTCCATGTTGATTCACCGCCTACTCCATCTTAATCCTGTTAACAGTTGTGTGTTTTGGGTTTTTTTTTTCCCTTTTTCCTTAGAGATGGAATATTTCTTCTAGCCTGTGTTTGCTTTTAAATGAAATACTCTTTTTTTGTTTGTTTGTTGTTTTTTTTGTATTATTTTAAGGCTTTACAAAGAAAGATTAAGCCAAGTGGATGCAAAGCTACAAGAGGTCATAGCTGGAAAAGCACCTGAATATTTAGAACCATTGGCAGCTTTACAAGAAAATATGCAAATCCGAACTAAGGTGGCAGGTAAGGCTTGTAAAATGAGTATTGCTGTTTCTACAAGTATAAACTTGCTGTGCATTTTGAGGTCAGTCTTTTTTCTTTAGAATTGTTAAAGGAGTGTGTTTTAAAATCAGAAGTACTGTGGCATAGCTTAAAATGTATCCTGTGTAAAATATTTTTTGATTCAAAATTAATAGATTGCTTACCTCTTTGCACAAGTTGCCTGATAACATCACAATAAAAATGTCTTTTTTTTTAAATGTTTCATTTAATGGCTGTCTGTCTGTGTGTAGTAAGCACAAAATTACTGAATTAAAACCACTAATTTTTTGTTAGTCAGAAGATTTGGGATCAAGTCTGCACACTGGCTACTCTTGAAATTAAGAGATACGTAGGTGCTATCTCATGAAGTTGTTGCCAGATCGTCTAAGCTAATGGTGTGTTTTCTGCTCTTCTAGTCTGTCTCTTCTACTGCTGTACTGCTATCCTCCTGTTCCATCTGGGGAGGGAGCAGGACTCTTATCCTTAGCAGCTTTTATCTAAGCTGCATTTTAATTATTCAAACTAATACTTAGATAGTCTTTTATGCTTACAGAAGAAGCAGGCAAGAACTTTTATCTTTTTTTCTGGGATACAGCTGTATTATCATGTGGGATGGTGGTATTGTAGGAAGACTAAGTCCTGTTCTTCCCTACTGTAAATTCTTTTAATGTTACAGCTCAACTTCTTTAGGAGTAATTCAGTGGTCTAAGGGTTACCTAATACAGGCTGTCAGCCAAAAAGCAGACAGTTTGATCTCTTTAGCTAGAGAAACTATGCCAGTGTCTTTTCAAAGAAATTCAACAGAAACATGGTGTAGGCAAATTGGAAAATGGCAAGCTTGCCTTCATTTTTAATAATACTTGTGCAGCTTCAGTGCTATTCAGTTTGTCTTCATTGGTACTTTTGACATCAGGCTATGAAGAAAATTTGAAATCTTTTGACCAATTGCATTTCTCTCCTTCCTGGTGTTTGTCACTTTTCCATAGTTGGTGACCCAGAATGTCTTGGGCTTTAAGGTCTTAACCGAAATTTACTTGACTAGTCCTAAGTAGCCCATCTGGGCTTTGTAGAAAGTTTGCAGGTGAACTTGCAGAAGATTGGATGTGAAAGCAACCTTAATCCATGCTTTTGATTTTCAATTTTAAATGTGGCTGCCTTTCAGTAGGTGGGGATGGATAGGAAGCATATTACAGGTTCTCCTGACTTGTCTTCAGCAGCACTGAAGATCAATGTTCCAATATAAAAAGAGTCCAGCATACAAACTATAAACTTGCCTGAAGTTGAGACTGGAAATCAGGATTGTTTGTTTTTTGGGGGTTTTGGTTTGTTTGTTTGGTTGGTTGGTTTTTTTGGGTTTTTTTTGTGTGTTTGTGTGTATTGTGTTTTGGGGTTTTTTTTCTTTTTTTTTTTACTTCCCCCCTTCTTTTTTTGAGATTGATAAAATTATTCCAGGGAAAGCAAGAAAATGTAGAACAGTCTTATTTGCTCTTGCTTGGCAGAAGTGGATAGGACTTGGGTTTGTGCAGGTAATCCCCGAGTATCTGAGAAAAGGATGGGGGAAAAAATGCTGAAGTATGATTAGCTGAACTAGGGATATAACTGCATCTGTAGTAGGAAGGGTAGAAAGGATCTGCTCTGTAAGGCACTGAACACTATTCACACACAATGTGGATTCCGGCTGTTCCAGGAAGTCGGGAATACAACTGTTTCTTCTAGAAGTATTCATATTAATTCTGCTTAATTTCAGGGAAATAAGCCATGGTTATAAACAGATCGGTCTAGATATGTCAGTCAGCCATAAATATTAACCCCCCTCCCCGAAACAAACCCCAACCAAACCCCAAAAAAACAACCAAACAGCATAATGTACTGACATTTTGAATTCTAGATGAGAAGTGACTTCACAGCAGAAAAATGATTGACGTAATACTTGGAGGTTTATTTTTCAGAGCTATTGCTGGTAACAGAATCATTCCTCTTGTACTGTATTAAATTATAGTCAAATTAATTCTAAGTGAAGTTCTTTGGAATTCTTCATTTGCTAGACAGCATTAATGTGTGTGCAAACTTAACTCCTCAACATGGTAATCTGGAACAATTTAAGTATTTTGTGTGAATGCCTTGACTGTTCTATCTGTACTTGCCAGACCAGATACTACATTTCAGATACCTTTCAGATTTTTTTTCAGCTTAGTATACATATTAGTAGACACTAAACTTTTCAGTTTAGTAGACACATTTTCAGAAATGTGTAGGAAATGCGCCCAATATTCAGAAGCAGTATCCTTTGTATTGCAAGGTGGCTATTTCAAAGAATAAGACAGTGTCTTGTTAATGTCATGCATTATGAAGTAAGCCTTATTCTAAATTTAATTTGTAAAAGCTTGTTTTTTCATTCAGTTGTCTGGCTATTTAAAAACCTCAAAACATTATTTAAAACTAATTAGAAATTAGAAGATGCCATTTGGTACTTTGATTTGAAAATTTCATTTGGTAACGGATTTGAAAACGGAGGCTATCCAGGATAATTTGAGCATAAATATGAAATTGACCAATTTTGTAAAGTTAGCATCACTGCTGGTATAATTTATTGACAAATGGGAAAAGTTAACATTTATTTTTCCTCAGATCTTTGGAATTAAAGGATTACTTGTTCTTATGTTTACTCTGTAAAGCAGCCAGCCGCTGTAAGTGCCTAATATAATAGATCTGTATTTTCTAGTATGTACATGTTTTGGGACTTGCAGGCAGTCTTAAAAGAGATTTCTAAAATAATATACTAGCTAAAGAAAGTAATATTGCTGTAATTTGTCTGATTACAGGTATCTATAGAGAGCTTTGTCTGGAATCTGTGAAGAACAAATATGAATGTGAAATTCAAGCCTCTCGACAACACTGTGAGGTTGTGCCAGCTATTTGACATTGATAGATAATCTCATCTAACTTTATGGTGTCATGCTTTCCCAGTTCAGTGCATGCTTTTATTATTGCTGTTATTTGCTATTTGAATGCAATTGCCTTGTGAAATTTAAGCCTATGTAAGAGGTTATTCAAAGCATATAAAAATTGCTTTATGTTACTTTGGCTTTACATGTAAGTATAACTAAGTTTTCTTATTTTTCATTAACAAGTTCGTATTAATAGATTGCCACATGATTTCTTTTACTTTTGTTATAAAAAGATTCCTAAGAACAGTAACTAAAATATCTGACCTAATTTTAGCCAAAAGAACCTTACATTTTAGTAACAACAATGACAACTAAAATAATAATAATGATACTATTAATAATAATGTCTTTTTTAGATGCTTTAGCTGGTGGTGGATTTGTCATTTCAAAAGCAGTTACAGGAAAAATATATCTGTCATGGAATATAAACATTCCTGTTTAAGTATCTAAATATACTGGATAGCATAATAAAAATACTCATGTCCAATGCTTTAATGTATCTGCTTAGGTAGTGAGGTTTGTGTCATTGTACTCCTCGGCCCCTTTGCAGTTGCTTAAAGGTGTTTTCTTTGGCATGGTCCCTGAGTCTGTGGCTCCTTCTATACCAATAAAGCCTATACTTAAAAAAAAAAAAAATCTATATTCCTGATGCTGTGGGAAAGAGCAAGGTATAATAAGGACTACTCATTACTGACTGTCTTTGCTCCTGGGTATACTCTGGAGGTCAGGCAGAATCCTGTAAGACTTACAACGTTTCTCATCTGTGATTGACTGATTTGCTTTGGCTATAAATTATTCCTCTTTAAGGTGGTCTTTCTACCTTGTTTTCCTATTATGCTTCTACTGAGAAATCTTCAGAATTCAAATACTCATCATGCAGTAAGGTCTTTAAAGTCAGCATTGCTGCTTATTCCACTGGAATATGACCAATCAGCAGGAATGCTGCTGATGTCTGTAACAGCTTTGCACACCTTACTTGTCTCCAAGAGCTTGAAGCGAAGCAGATGTCTAAACACAAGCACTATTTCATTTTAAAATGGAGTTTTAACATGTTCTCAGAACAGATAATACTCATTTGGCAGTTCAGGCATATGAAAAAGGCTTTTGCCTTTTCAGTTCTACTGAGATTTTTTTTTTTTATTAAGGGATTGAAAAACATTTGAAAGGAGGTCTTTGGAATTTAATATGTTGTAACTTGCAGGGAATAGTAAACGTGACAGCCATTTAGTAGAACAGGGTTCTTTGTTTTTGTCTATTCCTCAGCTACTTTGCTTCACTCCAGCATACTAGCTTGAACATTGGTAAAGGATAAATTTCTGTTAGTATGCTATGCTATGGGCAGGAGCAGTTGAGGTGCAGAAGTCTGCTGACTTGGCTTTAGGGGCTGCAGCTTCTAGCAGAGACAGGGTAACAAATAGGTAGATGCAGAGACCTGTGCTGCTTAAACTGTTTTGTTGGTTTTTTTTTTTTTTTCAGTGAGCATATCCAAGCCCTCTGTTTTTCAGAGCTGTTAATTATGTTGCTTAGTGATAATGAACTTTAAAATGTAGCAATTAGCTGTATTTCCTAATTGTGCTTTAAGAGATGTGCAAGCTTATGGAAGAACAGTAAATTTAGAGGGCTGGAACTCTGCTTAATTCCAAGTTACTGGCTTAGAAAGTGTAGTGTTTCTTGATGCTGCCTTTAAAGGGGGTAAGTGGTCTAAATAGATACTGTGTAATTTTGTTATCCTATGCAATGGACTGTAGAGCAGTTTACTACAAAGTTGATTTCTTCTAGTTCAGAAATACTTAAGAGATGGAAGATAGCGTAGACAGCATGAAATGCTGTAGAAGGTTCACATCAGTCTGTGGTTTTGTATATAAGAAGAGCTAATGGTACAGCTAACACTGAAGGCATTATGTTAATCTGTTTGGATCAGAAATTGCTTTTTAAAAGGATGAACCAGCTAATTTTTCTAAAGCAGTGCTTTAAAAGTGTTTCTCACAGCCTTAGGGTAGATGGTTTTGCTTTCACGACTATAAATATTTTATGTGCTCAAGAAGTTCTTCTGTGGAAAAGTATTTTTCTGATCTATGAAAATAGTTAAAAATACATGGTAATAGATTATAATTCTGTATAAATTACTGCAGGTTTATTAATATTGGAGGCAGCTGAATAAAAAGCTTTCCATGAAAAATATTAGCTTTTCTGATTTGTAATGAAGAATGGTATACAGGTCACTACAGTTATGCGCTGTGAATAAATATTTGCTATCCAAAAGGAAAATACTGTATTTGTGTCGAAATACAAACAGTTATTCTGGCGATCTAGCTGCATGCTTTTATCCACTTAGTTATTCTTGGTACTGATATTTGATAACTATATTTATGCTTGTGCTAAGTGAATGTGCTGTAATTAATGTGGTAGGGTCTCATGCTAAGAAAGTGGATAGAGGGAGATGTCATGCTTTATGGCTTCTGAAAAATTTTCCCCTAAAGCTACTCTTGCCTTCCTTCTGATTAGGCTTTAAATTGTTGTCATATCTTTAAATGATAGAACTTAGTAATGTAAAAATGTGTAACTTATTTCTCTTTTAGAGTGAAAAGCTTCTGTTGTATGATACTGTACAAAGTGAACTAGAAGAAAAGATTAGAAGACTTGAAGAAGACAGGCATAGCATTGACATTACCTCAGGTGAATAGAAATTCCAAGTTGTTGGGGTGGTTTTTTTTGTTTGCTTGTTTGGTGTCACTGTTTTTTTTTTCATCTGCTGATAACTGCTGGTTAATGGACTGTAGAATGACATAGAATGTCTGCTGAGTTTCAGGTTATCCAGCAGGATGCTATTCAGCTGTAAACTTTGGGCAGAGGTTGAATTTAAGCTTAAACTTTGATCTAGTAATTTTCAGTTTTCCTTGTGTGTTTTGAGAGTATTAATGTATGAGTATGTAATTATGTAACACTTTCATTTTGTTCAGAAATGGCATCTCACCAGAAAAATGTTATTTGTCTTTTTTTGACAATTTCTCTGCTGTTAAAAGAGTTAAACTTATGTTTCTGATTTGTAGCATGTTCTTATGTCTTTTCAGAATTATGGAATGATGAGCTACAGTCCAGGAAGAAAAGGAAGGATCCATTTAGTCCAGATAAGAAGAAACCTGTTGTTGTATCAGATATCCTTTTACAGAAATTGTTGTTCTTTCTAGTAGTATTTACTGGTTTATAGCTAGTCTTACTATATATGCCATAAACAACAAATTGAAGTGATAATGTGTCGTGGTTTAAATCAAGTCTCCCTACTCCCGGAGAGTTAGGAAGAAGAATACAAAGAATGTAGCCCCCACGGATTGAGATAAGAACGGTTTAATTGCTAAGGCATAACACAAAACCCCTACTGCCATTTACTACTACAAATAATAATGATACAGCAAACAGCAAGTGAAAAGAATACAACACCCCACCAGCCACCGACCCATAACTCACTCCACCCTGCCTGGCCGAGCACCATGTGCTCCCTCCTCCATTTTCCTCCAGAGCTCTACACCCTGCCTTCTCTTTCCCAGTATGCCTCCTGGGCATCACGTGCTATGGTATGGAATACCTCATTGACTAGCCTGGGTCAGGTGTCCTGTCCCTCCTTCCTCCCGGACTCCCCTCCTCCACCTGGCTGAAAAAAAAAACCTTGAACAAAAACACCCTCAAAACATGCTCAAACCATGACATAATGCATTCTCAAAATTTATTTTTGCATGGCAGCTGTTATTCAGGTTAGAAAAGACATGTTGACACATCCTATTACAAAAATTGAAATTAAAATTTTCTTACCTAACTGTTAGTTTCACATAGAGAACATTTCTAAAAGTTGATTTTTCTAGTTCTTCAAACAATAGAGCTGCAAGGCAAAATCATAAAAAAATTAGGCATTATGTTTGCAAAGTATAACTCGACTTGTGTAACTTTTGACTTGTGTAACTTTGATTCTTATTCTGGTATATGTCAATTGGTATATTATTCTGGTATATTTTCTCAATTTATTACTTCTTAACAATTCTGTAGACTACAGAAACTCTTTAATCAAAAGTTTAAAATTCAAAGAATTGAGCTGATTAGAGGAATTGTTTGTGGGCTTGGGGTTCCTGTAGAGCTAGTATTTAAGAATTGTGCATTGATGACTTCATAGCTGTTGACAAGCAAACTTTTTAAGGTATAACAACTAAGCGACAGTATCATCTTTCTCCACAGAAAGGCTATGCCTTTGCAAACTTGAGTATTCTTTCTACTCCTGCTCCCAGCCCAGCATTTTTATAGGGTAGAAATATGGTGGCTTGGAAGTTGCCAGAATTGTGGAGACTTCGTAGAAAAGACCAGGCTGGATGGGGCTTTGAGCAACCCAGTCTAATGGAAGGTGTCCCTGCTGGCCCATGGCAGGGGGATTGGAACTAGATGATCTTAGAGTCCTTTCCAAACCATTCTGTATTCTAAGTAGTGACATTATATAGTATAAAGGCCATTTTCTATTGCTAACCTGCTGCTAAAAATCATGCTACTTTCACAAGTTTTCATAATATCAGGAGAAGGTGGGAAGGAAGAAGTTTCTGAAATAAGACCCCAAAACCCTCCTTTGAGGATGTTCAGCTTACTGGAACCTATACCAGATGGATGATTTGTCCTAGTGATGGCAGTTCTACCATTAGTATGCATTATAAATTCAGTTTAATGGAGGTGGTTTTTAGCTAATGCTTAAAAAACAGGTGGTACTAATCAATGTATCTACAAGTGACTTCTTTAGTTTCTTAACTCCTTTTAGCAATTTGAATGCCAGATTCTGTGAAAGCATGTTTTCTTTAGCCCTCAGCCATCCTTGTCTTTGGGGTGTCCATACAAATAACATTCAGATTCTGTGAATTATGAGCTACCTTGCTATTTTACAATACATTCCAATCAGAAAATGCTAACACAGTATTAGCTCTAAAGCCCCAGCAATTTCAGGCAACTAATAAAGTTAAAAATCCTTTCAGTTATAAATTCACAATTTACTTTCAGAAGTAAATTCATTTTGTTTTTGCTTACGATTTTAAAATAGTTATGAACTTATCAATTTCTACAGATCTCTCTATAATCCTAGCAATTTTATGTTTTTTGATTTATACTACTTTATGTTTAGAGGGAAACAAATTTGAAAATGGCTAAAGATTCGTAAAATTTCAAATGGAATGTGCGTTAAAGCTCCTTTATCCCATTTTAGAAGAGTTAGTTTTTAAACATTCTTAACACTTTTTCTAAACTTATTTTTGAGAGATGAAATGGGGAGAAAACTTAAGACCGTTGTAATGGAATAGCAGTGCTATATGGAGTTTTGTTTTGAAGTTCATATATTGTTCTAATACACAGTTTTTACAGTTGGTAGTTCAAGAGAGGGCCTTTGCCTTCCTACTTCCTGTGTTCTTTTCCTTTTTTTTTTTTTTTCCTATTGATATTCAGAGATGTGGTGCTATCTGTGCTTTTCTCTCAAAAAATATGATGCAGAGTACTGTAAGAATTTGTTAAAGCTGATACTAGTGTAGATGCTGATTTTCAGTTGTCTGTTGAAATTGCAGGAAATTTCAACTGTAATTTGTAGTATTGGAATGATGGCAATGATAGCAAATGGAATGAAATGATTTTTTGAATTGTTAGGGAAGAAATGGTTTTATCACAATTGTTATTTTATCCTCTTCTTGAACTCCAGTAGCCTGAATATCTGCATACTATTAATGATCTCAGTTTTTAAAGTGTACTTCTAGCTAGCATAATTCAAAGATACATTTATTTTTGCTTCACGTAAGTATTCTTTGCTTGAAAGATTGGCATAACCGAGCTGTTACTATCTTTCTGCAAACATTACAGTATTTTTACTATTGTTGTTTAAAAGAGTTTTCCCTAACTTCTCCACGCCCCTATATAGTTTATATGTTACAAGACCTTGATATTCTTGAAGACTGGACAACAATAAGGAAGGTGAGGTTAAAGGATGAATGCCAGAGGTTTTGTTTGGGTTTTTGTCCAGTCCTTTTGCCTCTTAAAAGTATGCAAATGTATTTCCTACATGTTCAAAATTCTAAATAGATTTTTATTTCTTCAGCAGTCAGCTAATCATTCCACTTGTTTTATACTTGTGTGTATTTTGTTAACAACAAGTAAAATGTGATGCCTATGTGAAAAATTGTCTGGCTTTTCTTATCATGTCAGAAGAATAGACACAAACCTGCTTTTCCTCAGTTTGTTTCCTGTAGTGTAATGTGATTTTTAAACAGTATTGAATCCCAGAATTTACTGGGGATTTTGCCTTTTCTGGAAATACTTAAAAACAAGCAAAAGCAATCAACCCCAGAAAATTTTGAATTAGAGTTCGCATGAGAGAACAGAGAATGAGCTTGCATACCATGTAAATCGGAAGAATAGATTGATCATATAGCATTTTGTTTTTTAAAATGAGTAAATGTCATTTTGTATTTTTTTAACCGAATTACAGAACAGAAATGGAGGGTTTAATTTATAAAATGTCTTGAGAGATTTGAACTCAAAACTTACATAAGAAGGTGATTTTTTTTCACCCTCAAAATTCTGTTTTATTTAGTTACGGAGTCACCCCTGAACACGCCTAGTTTAGGTTTGTTCCAGTTGTGGTTTTTGCACGTAAAAGCAAGTATCCTGAGCTACGCCACACAGAACTTCAGAGTCAAAGCTGGTGATTTAGGAAAAAAAGAATATGCTTGCTGACTAACTTAATTTTCATTTTTGTTTCAAGGCAATGGCTACACTGGGGCCACACAGAGTAAAGCCAGAACGTAAGTAAACACTGATTTCACAAGACAGAACTTGCTGTGTGTAACGGTGTAAACTGCATCTAGGCAGATCATACTTATTTTAGCCCTGGTGTAGTGATGGAGGATGGGGTGAAGGAGCTTTTGTCTTTCCCCTCTCTTGGGTGCTGATGTTTGTAGCTTAATTGCTGACGATTATGTTGATGCCTGAATTCTAGAAAATTAGCAACAAAAATATAGACTTCTTCAATTGGGTTATACCAATTAACGTCAGCAGGCTATGCCAGTGTTTGCACATAAGATGAGGCAGGAAACTGAGAGCACCTGGACCTTAGGAATGCATTGTGAAGGATGTTCACATTCGCTGCAAGCTACAATCCTGAAAAAGTACAGCTATGGGAAAGGAGAAGTACATGAATGCTAGGTAAAATCAAATTCTTGGAGGTGGTGAGTATAGAGGAAAAGGGAGAGGAAGCAAACAGATGACGTATTTATTTAGTGGTGCATTACTACTTGCATGCTGTGGTAATGTGCTGATAAAGAGGTTTCAGGTTCTGCCATTTGAAGTAATCTTTATATTGCATTATTTGATTTGTGAAAATTCGTAGATCTGAAGGTTGTAGGGAAGATAGCTTCTATTTGAAAATGGAAATATAACTTATCTGACTGGAAATAGAAAAGTATCTTGCTTCCAGTTTTTGTGCATTCTTGCAGTTACTTTTGATCATGGAAAGCGTATATTCTATGTAAAAAACTTGATGAAAGTATAAACAACTAAGTGACTTCTGCCAAGTCAATATTAAATTACTTTTATTGATTATTTTAGCACCTGTCAAATTAGAAAAGCACCTACACAGTGCTAGATCTGAAGAAGGAAGACTGTATTATGATGGAGAGTGGTATGGACGTGGACAGACAATATGCATTGATAAGAAAGATGAATGCCCTACAAGGTAAAGATTACTCAGATTGTGCAGCTCTGTACATTCATGTTAAGCAGTAGATAGGATGATGACAATGAAGAATAAGGCTGATTAGGAAGTACTGTCACCTCAGTAACATTTATTCACCTTGGAAGACACCTATTATCAAAGAAGGTTGTGTGCTGGACTTCTGAGAGGCTAGTAAGGGTTGGAATTAACTGGAGGTCATGAGATGTTTGTTGAAGTTAGGATCTCACTAAGATTTAAGCTCCTCCTGGTTTCTGAATAGCCTTTGAGTCAGTTTCTTGAGTATCTTGGGATTTTGTTGCTTTGAAAATATGATCTGCTAGCACACCAAAAATACTTGATTGTAGAAAATCACTTTATACCGTTAAAGATAATTTTTTTTTCAGTTGTTTAATGGTCTGAAAGAAAAGAGTTGGAACTTTCTAAATGGGAATTCCTTCTCTTAACAAAGATTCCATGGGGGAGACATCTAAATATTACAGTGCAAATTTGGCTGAATGTTTTAGATATCTAAATGTATTTTCTCTGTATGGGTAATATTTGCAGATTCTAAAAAGTGGGTCTATTTAAAACAATATTTAAAATTAAATTTATATCTTACCTTTTACTGAATGAGGAAAGTGAATCTACAGTGTTGATTAAATATATACAGCTACTCAGGAACTTCATGTAGCAGTTAACTATATATATTATACATAGTAAACTACTGTAAAGCTGGCTGTTTCTTTTCTTCTCTGTGTATGGTAAAGGGGAGTGGATTTTGGTGATTTTGGTGTTTGTGCAGGGTTGAAACATGAAGGTATTTTAGTAAGCTATGTATTCTTTCTGAAATAAAAAAAAATAAAATCTGAATTGGTTTAATGAAACATAGCAGTTACCCTGGGACAAAGAAAGGTCTTAGTATCCAGTGTCTGACAAAAGCCAAAACCTGACACTTAACAGGGCAAACACACAGTGGAACTTTGCCAGCCTTTTCAAGATTTTGGCAACTTTTAAGGCTGAATTGTTTCCTGGAGGGAGTTTTGTCACAGTCATTATTTAATCAATCTTTCTTCCATTAACTATTTTAATCTCTGGTTTTTGAGCCTTTTTTGTCATCAATTGTAGTTGGTTTCTGACTTTTTTTTATTTTCCTAGGGGTTATGGGGAGGGGGTTGTGTTCACCATTTGTGTGAAGGTTTACCACATAAAAACATGGTTCACCTAAGAGTGATTCAGTAAATCAGGTTTTGACTTTCTCTTGGTATAATGACTAACAGTTGAATACTTTATCTGCTTTAAATCTTAGACTTCCATCTGTTTGAATTTTGTTCTGAATACTTTGTATTCATTGTCATTTCTGGGTGTGTTTTCCAACAGATCTGTTTTTTACCATGGGTCATCTATTGTGTTTTCTATGGGTGACTATTGTTCTTTTAGAATATTTGTACATGTTAAGGGTTTAAATAGATGGCTGAAAAATTAACTACCTTCACTAAAGACACATGCAGTTACCAAAGAATTCTGTTAGACCTATCCTTACAATGCAGCCAATGTATTTTTAGTCTAGCATTTATAAGTAATGCATATTTTCATTTATTGTGTGGAAACACAGCTGCAGTTTTGAGGTTATTTATCAGCTTAGAAGTTTTCTAAATTCTTCTTGTTTTTCTTCCCCTGACCCTTCTTCCTTCATTTTCTGTAGTGCCATAATTACAACAATTAACCATGATGAAGTTTGGTTTAAAAGACCAGATGGAAGCAAGTCCAAGCTGTATATTTCTCAACTACAGAAAGGAAAATACTCAATAAAGCATAACCACAACTGACCATTGGTAATCTATGAAACAAGTGGTATTGCCATGCTTGATGTGCCATGGGGTGAAAGTTGTATTTAACAGTGTTTTGTATTCCTTATACATTTACAGCAGTATCTGATGTGTATTTGTAGTGCTGTATGTAGACTTCATATGGATGGGCTTCAGAAACCTGAGGACGGTAAATCATGTCGACAAACATTTTACCTCTAAATTGGGTCCAGTGCCTAAGATATGAAGTATGCTCTTCAAGTATAATAGCTCAGAACTTCTCATCTTTGTAAAATAAAAAAATAAAATGCAGATTTAAAAAAAATACTTCTTTTTTTCCTGTTGGTGACCAGTTGGTGTGATAAAAATGATAACTGCAATTACCAGCAGCTCACTTTGTTTTCAGTGAACATGTCATGCTTCTCTTGTAGATGTAAATTTAGCCTGTTCAGCTGTTGCTTTTGAATAGATTGTAACATGAATAAGCATTCTTTTATCCAAAGCAGACTGATTTATTAAAATTATTGCCCTCCACAGCTCTGCTAGTACTGACTGTGTTGTATTTTGTAAGGTTTACTGTGTTGCTTGTAATGGGACAAAGCCAATATTTGGAGCTACATTTTTTGAGGAGCACTTTTCTGCTTTATGACCCTATTTATAGTAAAGAAATTGTTGGTAATTTTTTTTCTCAGATTTCCAGCAAAATGTGTGAAGTAAACAGTGTTGCTTCAAACCTGTATTGTATGTAGCCCACAAAGAATGATATGTAAATACTGTTGCATGCTCTGTTTGTTTGGTCCACTGTTGTATGAAATACTACGAGTCTTTTTTTCAAAAGGAAAGTATTTCCCCAGAAATCACATATATGGGATAATTTATACTGACTTTGCCACCAACCACCATTTTCCAAATTTCTGTACCCTCCTTCATCTTACTGTACACCAGAATTATTTTATGCAGCTTAGAAAGGTAAATTTCTCTTAAATCTTACAGTTTAAGTCACAGTGAAAAGTCTTGAGTCCTTGACATTAGTATGATGTGTTTGGAGCATCTAGATTGACAGAAGGGATTGCTGAAGAATTACTAATGCTTTGGTTATGTGCACTTTAATCTCCATTTTTGATGATATTACTTGGAGAAAGAAAGCATTCATTTGCTTTAAATGATCACAGCAAATAAGTATTTTTGTTGTAACGTGTAAATGTTCTACCCCTATATTAATTATCTCTTCTAGTGCAGGGTGGTAACTACTTTCCAAATGCCAAATCAATTTCTGCTGAGTGATGCTTTTCTACAGTTGTATGACATTATTAATCAAATGTACATAAAGTATTAATTGACATATTGGCTTTTAACAATATAAAATGTATACAGTGGTTTGATAAACTTTTTGTAATAAAATATTCTTATTTTTTAACTTGGTATGTAAATAAATAATCTGTAGTAGTGGATATCTCTTATGTTGTTTTGCTTTTTGGTTTTCTGTTCTTGTTGGAATTGCTGATACACAAAGTACTAAAAGGAAATCTATTTACACTTTCAGAAGGCCTAAATCTTTTAAGAAATCTTTGACTTGCACTTCTTTTTTTTTTGGAAATTTGAAAGCTTGAATGTATAGATAGTGTGTTTTTACATTTTTTTCTTTAATATTTTATGTAAGCACTATTCTGTGCTTTTATAAATGCTAGCACTGTTAAAAACCTCATGGCTATTGATGTGCTTGAAATCATATGTTTCTATGGTTAACCCCTTCTTTCCTGTATTCTGCACCTCTCTAGCTGCAATTGGTTATTTCTAATGCTGTTTCTAATCTGATCTCCTTTGGTGCAGAACTTTGTACAGCCCTGTAGTTTGGACTGATGCTTGGTGTATGTGTCGTCTTTATTCAAAAATAATATAATTTGTATCAGCGTGACAGATAATAAGTGTAGCAGTATGGTTAAGGAAGGAAACAACTGGGATCTACCTGTTCCATTATCAGAAGTCCAAGAAACTGAGCTATGGCTTTCTTTTTTACATGTAATCACTTCTGTGTGTGCGATTGGAAAAGTGAGGTTGGTCTTTTGGTTTTGGTTTTTGGTTTTGTTTTGTAACTGGTTAATTGTTTCATACCTAGAAAAGTTGGTTTTGGTACTTGCTCTATATCTTTTCAATATTTGAACAGTTAATGGTTCACTTCCCACATCATAAAATGTAAGAAGTGTCTTCAACAGATTTTAGTCCTTTGAAGTACAGATGTTGTTAGCCTGTTGTTTATTGTTTTATCTTTTACACTGCTACCTTAAAGCTTTCCCAGCCTTGGTATTGTCATTTTAACCTGCAAGTAGGAGTAAGATCTAAAAGGAAAAAGATATTTGGCATAGTGTTTATTCCTTGACATATAATAAGTGAAAAGGGAAGTAAACGAAGAGTGATGAGTACCAAGGGACAAAAAATAACTGTCGGTACATGTACAGAAAAGGCTTCTGTATCATATAGTTGTTTCAGAGAAGATGCAGTTTGGGTTTTTTTTTTTTTTTTTTGCAAATCACACAAAGCAAGATGATCTGTTCATCTTTCTTGTAATGAAGTGTCTGGTATACTTGGTTGAAATGCAATTAATTTAACCTCCAGTAGTTGATGTATAAATACCATGTGGAATTTAGCGTAAGTATCTTGTAGCAAGCAGCTCTTTAAAGTTTCCAAATACACTTTGATTTTGGCATTCTGTCACACTGTGTTTTTCTTAAAACCACGAAAGTTGGCTATTTATAGTCCATGGAACATCTTGGTTTATATTTGTAAGCCAAGGCCTCTGTAGCTAGCTCACCACCCCCATCAAGTGGCAAGTGATGATGAAGTACTAAAATTTTCACTTGTTTTGAAAACTGATGCTGTCTTCCACAAACAGTTTCAGTTTGTTCTGGGAGGGTATTTTTGTTTGGTGGTTTGTTTTGTTTTTTCCTTTTTTCTTTGGAGTGGAAAGGAAAAAAGTAGATTTTGTCTTTTTAGCCAAGAAACAGATGTCCTAGTACTGCTCCCGGTCTCTTGGAGAGATTCTTTAATTATTACCATGGGAAGAGCTGCTTTCTTTTTTTGCCTGTTTTGAGGATAAGGGTGAGATGTAGGGAGAAAACAAAGTCATCAATAGGTATCACATTTAAATATCTAAATATTGAGGGCTTTTATGCTTATCAGGTTTGTTGGAGCCTTTTCCTTGTGGTAACTGAATGGGACATGCTTTCTTCTGTTGTTGCACAACCACAGCAGTAAAAGGGTGTTTACTGTCCAAGTGTTAAGTAAGCTCTGTTTACAGGCTCATGATTGTTCCTGAAGAGGTTCTTTACAAAGCTTTTCTTGGGCAGGGGCATGCTTATGTTGGAATTAAGACCAAGTAGCCTTGGTATTTCACTTCTGGTATCTAAGGTACCGCAGAGGTCTGACAGCCAGGATGCTCTGGATGATGTGTACTTCCATGTAACACAGTAGTAGCCCTTCCAGGTAGCACTTCAGTCTTTCTGCAGCGTATGTGCAGGTCATCTGCACAGTACATCTGCAGTAAATCAGCATGGGATTTGCAGTCTACTATTTAATCAAAAGCACAGCGTGTGTTTAGTAAGCCTGATATTTCCTGGAAATGCCAGCCTACCTGTAGTTGCATGGCATTGTGTATGCTTTTATTTCTCTGTATGGAAAATCTGGTCTTGATGGAATGGATGTGACTTCTGACATTTAAGACTCATTTCTATTTTCTCTGGAACTGCCAGGCTGCAAAAGTGAAAAGTGATGTGCTGAGTTGATTCCTGTCTCTGTGTGCTGGCTCCTGTAGACCTCACTTCTAGAAATCTAACTTTCCCAGACTTGTAAAATGAGTTTGAATGATGAAACTGAGCTGAGAGATTCACTAGCAGCCAGAAGAGCTGAGGTTAGGTGTTGAATGCAATGTTAAAAGGGAGAAATTCCTATTCCAGAATGGTGAAATGTGCGTCAAACACCAGTGTTTGTTGGTTGGTTGGGTTTTTTTAATGGTAAGATGAGTAACCCTGGTTACCCTTAGCACTGACAGAGGCAGTCTGTGATAGGAAAAAATACTGTATTATTTTATAAATAAGGATTGTTTCATGTGGCAGTGCGTTCAAATAAAGTTGTAGGTAAGCTTGGCATTTCCAAGCTTTGAAAGTATCAATATTATTCTTTTGATATGATTTGTGTATGAAAGAATATAAATGCATAGGACTCAAGCCATTTAGTAAGGCACTAATCTCCAGATTCTCATAAGACAGTGTTTTCAGATGTTTTAACTGCATACATGGTTTTTACTGCAAGATCTGAGTTGCTGGTTTTTCTTGAAGATCTGGGCTATGTTTTTGAAGATAGTAATTTCTTTGAGCCATAATAAAATGCAGAAAGCAGCCAGTGTTTAAGAGGTGGTTAGCAGCAGTAGGTCTTGTATCCTTATTTATTTATTTTTTTTTAGTGTATCAGTTTGGCAGAAAGATGTTCAGACATCACCAGTCCCTGTGAATAGAAGCAAGCTGGAACAGGGCAACAAATGAAAATAAGCTTCGTTGTTTCTTTGAACAGGGCAACATTAGTGGATCCTCCTTTTTCTATAAGCAAAATCAATTTGAATCCATTGGCTGGAGTAGGATATTAAATCTGCCTTCACTCCATGCACGTGGGCTGTGAGTGGGGGTACCCTTGCTCCTGTGCCCTGGAGACCCATGTTGCTTAAAGCCTGCAGATGGCACTCAGTTTATGCTTGGAGTTACTTGATCGTAGTTTTAGAATTTTGTCTAGATCCTGTTAGGTTGTTGGGTTGTTTTTGTTTTTTTTTTCTTGGTTTATTTTAGTTGTAGCGCAACTACAACTGGTTTTAATCCTAATGCATACTAATTAACGGATATTTGGAAAGAACAGATAGTACCTGGAGTTCTAAAGAAGGATTATCTTTTGCTACTGTATAGTGAAAGAAAATTGCTAGGTAAAGGCTTAGGAAGAGACAGAAATGGATTAGATGCTTTCTAGTTGCTATAGAAACAAAATATGTAATTAATCAAAATGAAATCTATTACAACTCTTCCACTGATGAAAGTACTTAGTAAAGATTGGACAATGAGTGTCTTATATTGCAGCACCAAAATGAGAAATAAACAGAGGGCTCAGGTTTATTTTTCTAATGCAGTTTTCCCCTACTGCATTTTGGTTTTGTGCTTGGTTAACCAAAAGCAAAAATATTTATTTCCTAAGGTGGAAAAAAAGAGGAGTGTTGATAATAATAAGTAATATGATGAGGATTTGCATGAATGCCATCAGAAATTCATAACTATTATGTGATACTAATGATACGATGAAATGAACACAAACCTTAAGTACATGCTTTTTGGGGAAAAAAACCCCACCCACCTGATTTTATTAGTATGAACTGTTTAATTACACTTTAACTTCTAACAGACCACGTCAGTGTTTCTTATTCTATAAAAGCATATTAACAGTTTCATAATCTTGCTTCATAGCTAATAAACACAATTTCATAACAAAAAATGGATGTCGAGAAATTTCTTTAATCTGAGAGTAAGCGCTGTGGATTTAGGATGCCTTTCCAATGAGCTAGCAGTTAGTGCCAGCTGCCAGGAGAGGGCACTTTGAGATTTCTCAGGAAATGCTATTTGCTTCCAAAGTTTAACTCGAGTTATCAGAATTTTCTTTCTTTCTTGTATCATAAATTTTCACTATTTAAAGTTAAGAAATGTAGCAGTGATTGTTACTTCTCTTTGTTAGCTGAACTCTGAAGGTGACCACATTCTGCTATTTGTGAATCGAGGAGGCGCATTTCCATGGAAGACTCTTATTTAAAATATGTCTCAATGTGTGGCCATGGGAGATGGGTGGAAATTGGTTAGCTTTTGTACTTTACAACACTTCCGCCCCCCAAAAATAGTTATATATTTATAAATTACCTGGAAAGTTTTAAGTTGTAAGATTTCAACAAAAGAGTAAAAGATGTGTCGGGGAATTTGATCTTTTAAAAGGAGCTGTACAGTGCTGCTTTTATGTGTTCTGAAATACCAAGGAAGACCATAGAATATTACAACCTATCCCATTTCTTTGACTGAAATAAGCTGGGATGCTCACACTGGCTAATGCTCACATTGACATAAGGCACGGAGGGGTTTGTACCAGTAAATACAGTGCTAATTATTAATCAAAATGAGACTGTGGCTAGATGTGAGAGGCAGCAAAGTACCCGGCCACATGCCCAAAACCTTGGGGGTCCAGAGCTGAAAGTCCTGTACTGTCACAGGTTATTTCAGGCCTCTTGTGGGCAGGACCCAGAGCAGCAGTAATGCAGCTGAATCTGTTCTTAAGCACATGGGATAATTACTGTGCAGCCGCTGCCTTGCTAAGTTGTCTGAATAGTAATGGTGCTCTAGAAACAAGAAATCAAGTGCAAGTCCAATCCTGAAAATGATGTGGGTTTTGTTTGGGTTTGTTTGTTTATTTGTTTGTTTGGGTTCTTTTGTTCCCTAGCCCCATACTCTTTGTTCCTTACCTCTATTGCCAGCCTTTCTGGAAGCTGCAGGCAGCCTGCAGAAAGCATGGGCTGCTGTCTGGTGGGAAATGCAGTTGTTTGGTATGCAAAAGATGTACATGGTAACTGTGTACTAACGTGTGCCCAAAACCTGTTAATGATAACATAAGCAGCAACTTCAGTAAGCTGTGAAAACACCAGTTTCTGAGATACAGTGCTGATGACACTCCTGGCAGGTCTGGGATATGTAGCTTCACCTCTTCAGTTCCTGTCCAGACATCGATGCCTGTTTGAGTCAGGGATGTAGCCACCTGCAAATGATGATTGCTCTTGAAGCAGAATCCTGCAAGGCATTGCTCTTTGGGCCCTAAATGCCACGAAGAGTTTGGCTTTCATCTCTGCACGTCTGTCCCCACATGTAAAATAGCACTTTGCTGGTGGGAAGCTGTGAGGTTAAATGTGTTCGGGACTGGTTTGTCAGATCATTTAGCTATGAGAACCCAAAAACTAACAAAAATACCTGGTTATGTTACACAAAGGTATTTGGAACCCAACACACTAAACAACTTCTTGTGCATTTAAGACTATGAAGTGGGATCCAGTTTTTAGTCAGACAAAGAATATTATGTTGGAATAATTATTGAAGTATGTGAGTAACTTGACTGAGACAAAGTGTAACCGATATGTAACTGATAGCTAACAATTTTTTTTTTTTTATTTTTTTTTACCATTTAAACATCAGGAATCAAATCACAAATCAGTTTTAGAAGTGTTTCACTTCTGTTTCAAAAACTCATAAATGAGTTCTTGACTTAAAACTGAAACTCAGCCCCCTGACTTAAAACTGAAACTCAGTTGTAAGACGCTGTGATAAAACGTACTGTTAATTGCAAAACATGATTACTAAATTCTTGTATTTGTCCATGTTCTTGCATTCTCCAATTGTGTGGTCTTGCTGCGTGCGTGAATGGACTATTCATTATATCTTTAAATAGACAGCAAAGGAAAGCTTTTTGGGATGAAATGCATTTTTGATATTTTTTTAATTCTTTCTTCCAATGTTTCCCTTTAAATAGTTTGAAATGCATATAAATATTCCTAATAACTAGGCGGTAGCCAGCCAATTCCAACTTGCCTACAAATGAACCATTTTTAATCAGGCTTCATCTGAATTGGGCTGTCATAAAAATTTCACGCACAATTTGGAAAAAATTGTTTCTCATTTTAAGTAATGCTCTTTCTTTGTAGCTTTTTGTTTGGTTTGGTTTTGCATGGTTTGGGTTTTTTTTGTACTTTTTCTCTTTTTGCTTTCTCTTTTTAGGGTATAAATAGTCTGGTATTGTTCAGAGTGATACAGCATAAAAATGTTTCCCTGGTCACATATTATTCTGGATATAGGTTGCTTTATTATTGTGTTTTATAATACAAGAAAGATTTTTTTTTTTTTGCTACAAGGCTAATCATATTATAATAATATTTTATTTTATGAAGGAGGCGATCACAGCAAAGGTTATCTCCTAATACCCAGCATCAGGCTAACCTCATTATCTCCTGTTTCAACTTTGGAAACATACCCAACCGGGATGTTGTTAACCATCATGTTTGGTGGTGGTAATAGTTTGGAAAAACTCAGCATCATCAGCTTTTGGGATTTGGCATCCCTCCCTTGGAAGGAGCAATTCCAGCATGGGTGGACAGCCATGTTAGGATCCCAATAAGAAAGGCACTCAGACTTTCTGAAGTATCACTTAAAATGTCATTAAGTGGAGCTAATACTATCAATGAGCAGAGGATAGTACAGATGATTTTACCTCTCTTCAGATGCTGGGAATCCTGAACTGCATAGCACCAGATGGGTCTCCAATTAATGCACAGTATTCTAGCTGGATGCCTGCTCTGTCTTGGGCTTTTAAGATTTTATGGTAACAAATCTGTTCATTTCTACTGTCAAACAAAATGGACATCTACAGGAGAACTTGTTGCCTCATTTTCAGATGAAGGCAAGGACATGTGGGTGGCGTAATCATTGGTACCGAATTGGAGCTGCCTGCAGGCTCTACCATTACAGTTCACTGGCAACACTTATCCTGTGGACAAGGTCTACATGCAGCTCAGCACAGGCCTAAAAGCAAAGCTCTAAATACATAAGCTGCTAAGTAAGTGCAGCACACACCTACAACTTCTCAGGTTAACTGTTAATGTGGCTCTCCAACTCCTGGGTGCACAGCTGACTGTTGGCTGGGATCACCAGGGCATTCCTGATGCACACAGCAGACCCCTGTCACTTGGCTAAGCTGCAAAATCCTAAATCCTGTTTATTTTTCTGCTTTAATGAAGGATTCCTCAGAGCACTGATAAGTAAAAAAAAAAAAAAAAATCAATGTCTATTATGGATGTTTAAACTTACTGCACCAATCACAGAAAGCCAACCGTATCCTGGGCTGCATCAAAAGGAGCGTGACCAGCAGGTCAAATGAGGTGATCCTGCCCCTCTACTCTGCTCTCGTCAGACCTCACTTGGAGTACTGTGTGCAGTTCTGGTGCCTCAACGTAAAAAGGACATGGAACTGTTGGAGCAAGTCCAGAGGAGGGCCACGAGGATGATCAGGGGACTGGAACACCTCCCATATGAAGACAGGCTGAGAAAGTTGGGGCTGTTCAGCCTGGAGAAGAGAAGGCTGCGTGGAGACCTCATAGCAGCCTTCCAGTATCTGAAGGGGGACAATTCATTAGAGACCATAGTGACAGGACAAGGGGTAACGGGTTAAAACTTACAAAGGGAAGTTTAGATTGGATATAAGGAAGAAGTTCTTTACTGTGAGGGTGGTGAGGCACTGGAATGGGTTGCCCAGGGAGGCTGTCAATGCTCCATCCCTGGCAGTGTTCAAGGCCAGGTTGGATGAAGCCTTGGGTGACATGGTTTAGTGTGAGGTGTCCCTGCCCATGGCAGCGGGGTTGGAACTGGATGATCTTAAGGTCCTTTCCAACCCTAACTGTTCTATGATTCTATAATATTTTTCATAAGATACATTTAGGAAAGCTATGGGAATTTTTTTCGTAGTGGTGTGCAATTTAAAACAAAAATACCAGTTTTACACATGTGAACAAAAAATGGGGAGTGATGTGACCAGCTGTAAAACATTGCAAGGTTCACTTTTCTGTGAATTCAGGGCTGGGTATTGGCACCTAGAGTGCAGAGTCCTTCTGGCATCACCATGGCTAAAGGACTGCATTTTCTGCTCTCATTTATTACTCAGTTAAATCTTCTTCACAGTTTGAACTGGGTTGTGGTTGCTGGGATTGGTACACTGAGAGAAATGCAAATGAACTCTCCAGTGCTCAGCACCTGCTTAAATGCTCCTCAGAGGACAGCCTGAGGCATCAGAGCTAAGAATTTCAGAGGAAGCCATGAGTGTGTGCTTTTAAGAGCTGCATAGTAAGTTGGGTTAAATTCCATTGCAAGATCCTTGATTTTCTGGAATGATGGGAGTTTCACAGCAGCTTCTCTTGAATAAACAAAATTGTATTGAAAGTGAAAACACAAATGCAATTGGTACATTAGCATTTGTGTATTTTTCTCTTAAAACAATTTGTCAATCTTAATTTGTGTGCAGTGAATGCTTACTTTTAGCAGTTTTTATCTGTCATTAAATTGTTAATATTCATGTCCTGCAGTCCAAAACTACAAATATTGTGATTTTTGGAAAAATGTATGTTTGGACTTCTGGCATTTTGAGTGTAAATGGATGTTTGGTTATTTGGCTAATATAAGATCATCTGGTGCTCTCATTGCAATTTTGTTGCAGCTGCAGACAATACCCAGTGAAAGTGTGTGCAATCTTTTTACTGTACTGTTGTTATACATGAGCAATAAATGCTTACTAGCATTTATTAGTAAATCCTTAGGTGCTCAACATAGTGTAACAGCCTTATTTTAAAGGCAGCTTCAAGTGTAGTGCACTGTGAGTAGGAGGAAATGCTAAATAAAGGCATCCGAGTGTAAGATTCACTCCAATACTGTCACCAAGTTTACCTAGATTTTATAAAAAGAAACTGAATTTGTCTGTTGTATATTCGTCACAAATATAAAAAACACACTCTATTTTCAGACCCAAAGCTGGTGGGAAGACCACCAAAGCGAATTTCCTTTTGGGTTTTGGTAAATGTTGGTGATGAGTTCTGACGTGTAATGATCTGTCTATGCATATTGTTTTATGGTATAGTGGGCTTTTCTATTTCCTAACAGCAGAAAGATTTTTGAGGACTAAATTGAAACTAAAATGAAAACAAATAAGCAAAACCAAACACTCCTTTCTCTTCTCCTCTCCGGAAACCAAAACAACACCAAAACCAGCTTTTTGTAGTGGTGTTCCAATGTGTTCATCTTTTGGTCTTGGCTCTTCACAGTTGCCAGTTTCAGCCTGGCTAACCTGGGGTATTTACAGGGTGGTTGTAGGTGTCACCTCAAGTACATGTAAGTGTACTTAGAATCATAGAATAGTTAGGGTCGGAAAGGACCTTAAGATCATCTAGTTCCAACCCTGCTGCCGTGGGCAGGGACACTTCACACTAAAACATGTCACCCAAGTCTCTGTCCAGCCTAGCGTTGAACATCACCAGGGATGGAGCATTCACAGCTTCCCTGAGCAACCCATTCCAGTGCCTCACCACCCTCACAGTAAAGAATTTCTTCCTTATATCCAATCTAAACCTCCCCTGTGTAAGTTTAAACCCGTTACCCCTTGTCCTGTCACTACAGCCCCTAACGAAGAGTCCCTCCCCAGCATCCCTATAGTCCCCCTTCAGATACTGGAAGGCTGCTATGAGGTCTCCACGCAACCTTCTCTTCTCCAGCCTGAACAGCCCCAACTTTCTCAGCCTGTCTTCATACAGGAGGTATTCCAGTCCCCTGATCATCCTCGTGGCCCTCCTCTGGACTTGTTCTAACAGTTCCATATCCTTTTTATGTTGAGGACACCAGAACTGCACACAATACTCCAAGTGAGGTCCCATGAGAGCAGAGTAGAGGGGCAGGATCACCTCCTTCGACCTGCTGGTCACGGTCCTTTTGATGCAGCCCAGGATACAGTTGGCTTTCTGGGCTGTAAGTGCACACTGAAGCCAGCTCATGTTCATTTTCTCATCAACCAACACCCCCAGGTCCTTCTCCACAGGGCTGCTCTGAATCTCTTCTCTGCCCAACCTGTAGCTGTGCCTGGGATTGCTCCAACCCAGGTGTAGGACCTTGCACTTGGCATGGTTAAACTTCTTGAGGTTGGCATCAGCCCACCTCACAAGCGTGTCAAGGTCCCTCTGGATGGCATTCCTTCCCTCCAGCGGATCAACTGAACCACACAGCTTGGTGTCATCGGCAAATTTGCTGAAGGTGCATTCAATCCCACTGTCCATGTCAGTGACAAAGACGACCAAAAATGTACTTGTGGTACATGAAGGTAAAGCATGGAGATAAATATTTGTAGTGTTCCTTCATGTATATCTCCATTTCTCTGAGCTACTCTTCTTCCTTGGATTATGTGTGTCCTAAAACCAGCTGTTGATATTGCCAGTTAAAGCCAGTTTAAGTAGCACTTTAACTTCTCCATGTGCATTTGGTTTTGATGGTTGGTTTTGCTTGGGTTTTGTCCACTTGAGTACTCATGAGACTCTGGCACCTTGCTTTAGCTGAAATTTCAATAAGTAAACATGTAAACAGATGTAATTATGATAATTTTAATGAGCTAATAGGTAGCAGCTGTGTTTCCTTTTGTTAGATAAGAATTATTCTCACTGAAAAAAGGAGTCAAATGTTGAAAATGTGCTTACGCATATCTTTTTTAAGTAAACTTGGGTGATTAGACTGAGCAAAAAACTGTTGTGTCTATCTGATCCTCCCCTTGAACATCAGATTTTGATGTCATCTGTTTTCTTTGCAGGAAAGTGGACCTTGAAGATCACAGCGTCTGGAAATTCCACTTATTTTCCGGCAATCGAGAAATTGACTCTAGGCTTTGCCCTTGCCCAGGGACCAAGTGCTGAGGTGCAGGGTGATGCTGAGGAGCCAAAATGCCTAGTTGCCTCTTGGAGCCAAAGTAGGAAAGCATAGAAGCTTCCAGGGCTGGAAATGAGACTTCTTCATGAAGGAATGTTGTGGTTTTTTTCTTTGCCATTTGTGTCATAGAAACATTTTTTATTTGATTTCTCTTTACAAAAAGATACTTCATTGTTAGAGCTGTATGCTCTGAAGCTTGGAGCAGAGTTATTTACTTGCAGAAAAATCATCCTTGATTGTTACATGAGCTGATGCACTTATTTACAGTTAGCATGTCTCTCATCTTGAGCTGCTATGAGCTTATGAAAACTAATTAAAACCAATACCGTTCTTACATAATAGAGTTCTCGCAGTAAACTGTACTTAGTATGGTAAGATTTAAGAAGCATATTTGAATCAATTAATCCTGGAACTTTGGTAATATTTCGAAGAAACATACGCATCATAAAGCTCTGTATGTGCTGATCTCTTACTCTTGGACACACGATTTTCCTTTTTATGCCTGTTTTATTTTAACAGCCAGTGCACGTGCTGTTGCTCAGCTACAAAACACTTGAAAAAGTTGTGTGACACAGGTATTCTGCCAGATGACTTTTGCTGTGATCTGTTTCTTGGATGCTGTGTTTCCATTTTTTTTCTACAGGTTTGTAATACAGTAGTTGTATTTTTCTATGAAGGGCAACTAATGCACTAATCAGCCAAGCCCAGAGCAGTAATTAGTCTGGGAGTGATCAAAGGGTGCCCTTTTAAATCCCAGCAACTTGAGGGGGTGAGCAAAACCAATGGTGTTTCTTTTGCCTTGGTCTCCTATTAATTTTCACTCATTTGATGCAGAGCAGCTGCTTTCCTGCCAGTCCAGTGCCCTGCTTAAAAAAAATCCATTTGGATGTCACAAATGCAATTTCAGTGGGCTTAACAGAACAACTACTCTTTAAGTTAACCTTTCTCTTCTACAAGGGACTCATGGGAAGAAGAAATTCCTTGAGCAATGGTGTCTTTAAAACCCGTAAGAACACATCACAGGGGGAAAGGTTATCTGAAGCCAGTGAGATGTGATTTAGTCTGATTCTTTCCCAAGTGACAGACACAGAGGTATCATTTGAAGGGGGTAGGGGAAAAAGAGTGAGTGACAGCCAGAAACTGATGAGAAGTTGCAGAGGTGGAATAGTAGTATTAACAGCCCACCATTAGTATTGTCAGCAGATAAACTCCTTCCTTAATGCACCCTGCTGACCTAGATGATCTCTCGAAGTCTATTTCAGACCTGGCATTTTTATGATTTCATGACATGATTTTATGACAATACCTCAGTATTCTGCTAGTACTCAAAGTCCTGTTCCCTCTTCTTTCTCTGCCCTATATTGTCAAGTGGCTAGGGCAAAAAAAAAAAAGAGATGTTTCATTCATCTCTTAAAAGCAGAGGCTACCACTGCACTCTGCAAGAAAAGAGAAGATAGGAGCATGTTTGTGTTCCGGTCCAGCATAGATGGAGAGTGAGGTGGCATTAAAGGAGATCCTTATTGAGCAAGAGGGAAAAGGAAACACCACAACCCCACCACACGTTGCCGACCACTACACAAGGAAATGATGGAGGAAATTCTACACACTGGAGGGGAAGATGGCATAGAAGTTGCAGAATGCTGTAGGATGAAGGGGAATAAAAGAAAACCAGCATCATACTGCAAAAAGCATGCCATGGCCATAGTTCCCTTCCCTTGACTAGTCAGTTGTCTCTTTGCCTGCCTGGTGAAATGCAGTTTTTATAGTCCCTTGCATAGGAGTGGGAAAAAGGAGGGTGGTAAGGGCTTCCCTAACGGTTTAGTCAGGGTTCTGAGCTGCTACATACAGAGGTCTGAATTTTGATCCCTGTGGCTTTCTCTTTGGTTTTATTTGAACAGTTGGTAGATTATAGCAGCAGTGAAAGGCTCTCCCCTTGCCTGGCTGTAAACTGGGCTGATGCTTTGCCAACTAAGGCACACTGGCTTTGTTTGTTTTCTTCTAGCACTGGTGGAAGACCTGATATTCACTCCCAGATTTAATTCTTGTGGGACAGAGTAGCTGGAGTCAAATACTTCTGTGTGCAATAGTTTGCACTGGAACTATATCCCAAATATACTAACAGTTCTCAGTTACCTAAATACATGGAAACCCATGACATCTTTCCCAGATATTTGCCAACATTTGTAAGTGTGTACATTTTCTAATGTATTTTTTGTGAATGCTAGAAATCCGGATACATTTTTTCCTACAAGTTATCCATAGGCATTCATTTGTAAGAGGTTTTTTGTTGTTATTCATGCCTTTGCATTACAGAATGGTCAAAAACGTGCTCAGCCCTGATTTGACTGGAGAACTGCCTTGGTCTGTGCTGATGGGAGAACAGCATCTTCATCTAAGTATAAAACAAACCTGTATCGCTTGCAGTGCCAGAAATTTCTGCTCTCCAGACACTGTAAAGTGGGTGACAGCTGATTTACAGTTGATTTATTTTCTTCTTTCTGTTTTTTGTTCTTTTCTTTTTTCTCCCTCCTCCTCACCCTTCCACTCCTTGAATGCAGATGTAGTAAAACCAGATTATTGCATTGTCAAATGCCTGTAACAAGTGGACTAACTGTGAATCCTTATGGCATGCTGACTGCCTGCAAATAGAACCAAATGGAAATGATCTCTGTTACCTCAAATGTTCTAACGTAGGTTGTTTTAGTGGGGATAGTAGTTACCATTTTCAACACATGAGCAATCTCTTTGAGTTTCATTTTGAAATTGTCAGACAATTATAAAGATGTTTGAATCAGGGAGCCATAATTCGACTTTCTTAACATGATATGAAGGCTTTTACAAACATGTCTCTAAATAAAAAGAAGCCCATTTGCATTAAAGAAAGGGAACATTTTCTCTTACTGCCTTTGTTCCTGATCTCTTTTGAAGTGACAATGTCTGAGATCTATGTAAAGCTCAAGTGCTGTGTATGATTATAGGAGTGACATGATATTAAGTGGTTGACCTGTCTATTATACAATTTGTAAGGCACAGAACTTTTTATTACACAGTGATAAATATTACATTATGGAGAACTGAAGCTGCTACTTCCTATTTCAAATGGAGCCATTTTTAAGCCAGCTGTGATAGGTTAAACACAGATATTCTTTGTTTTTTCATTAGAGAGAAATAAATCCTGATCTTTTTCTCCTCCATCTGTTCATGGTACCAATCAGTATTTCAGAAAATGATCCTGTTCAGTATCTGGATATATTAAAAATACATGAAAAAGTATATAAAGCCAAAGACTGCTTTAGTTAAATGATTTATTCCTCTGAGTGTAAACAGGCATGTCTGTTAAGCATGTTTGTAGGGGTGAGGCCTTACACTGTGACCTTTCAGCTCTCACTACACGTTCTGTTACCAGACAACATAGTCAGAAGACCTGGATGAAATAGGAGCAATCAACATTGTAAATCCTAGCATTTTGAAAGGCAAGTAAAAGCCACTGGTTACAATTTTTAGGAAGATCTTTTTTTTAAAAATAATAATAATTCTGAATATTAGTGTTCTCCTGTAGAACACTTCCGCATGTACTTTAAGACCAAAAGAGCCACTGTGCCAGCTGGGTGCTGAAGCCTGCTGCTCTTTCCTCTGGGAGACGCAGCAGGTTCCTCGTTTGCTGGCCAAGTAGGGCAGCAACATGAAAGAGCAACTTTCAGATGTGGAGAATTTGAGACATGGGAAGGAGAGGCCAGCTGTGAAATTACTGCAGTTTGTGTTTTAGAGAACATTTATAAAGGCATCGAAGACTAAGTCATACAAAGCAGCAGGAGTTTCTTTCCCGCTTCATGATTTTAAAGTTCCATGGAGATCTGCAAAGCCTCTACAGTCACAGGCATACAGAGTAAAAGAAAGAGGAAATAATGAAAAGCAGGTGATTCTATGTTAACAAAAAGCAGTTTTCTTTGGGGCAAATTAGTTTGAAAAAGTTTCTCCTGGTGTTATTCTGGTAGAATCTCTTAGGATATGCTTTTGGAATTGTATAGCAGCATTTGAGGTCAAAGCATGGAAAAAAAATCACACTGTTTTTTCTGAATAACATATCTCTGACAAGTTTGAACTATAGCGAAAGTTATTCCAAAATGTGTAATGAAGATGAACACAGCTTAGGGGTTCCTGAAGTCTGAGGGTTCCACCTTTTAGACAAGATTTATGTTAAAATTTTTGTAACTTTTGTATTCTGGATGTGAAATGGAAACAAGTAGTAACAATTAATAAACAATTGGGTGCTAGGGAACATATTTATTTTATCAGGATATCCTTTGCGTTTTCTTCCATCTTTCAAAAGTTCAGAGAAACAAAAGAGACGTACATAAAGTTTCATGGAAAGGATCATAGAAAACCTGATGTAAATGGATAGATGTCTATAAAGGGCTCATTTATTTCTTACCATAATATCTCTGTATTTTTATACAATTTAAAACAAGACCTCTCTTTTCCATGGAGCTGTCCTGTTGCATTTATTAAATAATCTTATATCCCACAGTGAGGTTCATTTAATGATTATTTGAAAATGTTACTACTCTGTATCATATTTTTTTTATGTTATCAGCCTGAATTTGGAATAGGCTAATTATGTATGTGAAGAACCCATTGATAAATAACGCAAATCATATTCAGACCATTAAATATATAAGTAAACTAAAATGTGAGTTCAGTGTCTGTGTTGATGTCACAAATTCTGTGTATAATGGATTTGGAGAAAAGTTACAGCAGCTTGGGAAAAAAATCCATCTTCTGGCACTAAATCTGTGTACCAGTCCACATGATGGCAATGGGTAAAAGAAAACACCTGTATATCATTAATCATAGCTGTCTTTATCAATTCTTTTATTATAGTGGCTTCCGTTTGCATTGAAGTGGAGGAATGTGAAATCTGTTGCTTTTGTGGGACTGATTATTGCCTAGTTCATGTTTCTGGCCCACAGTTTCTCACCTGTCTGTATAAAGTGGAAGGTGTCAAACAAGAGCCAAAGTCCAAGTAAGTGGGTTTATTTTTCTTCAGGGTTGGACTGCTAGTGAATTTTACCTCTAGCCTTTGTAGTGCTGTGCTCAGTTCTCTTCCTAAAATCCTCTGGGAATTATATTTAACCCATTTCCTCCAGCATAAAGACCTAGAACATTGGTGTGGTTTATTCTGCTTCTTTGTGTAAGTTGGCAGTCATGACGGTTGATTTCAGGTTAGTTACAGAGTTGGGGAAAGCTTTCTGGTGATTGGTCTGCATCCATGACCTGTAGCCTGTAGTTGTGGGAACACTTTTGGAAGCAGTCCTAACCCAGCCCCCTTAAGTGCTGGAATTTTTCTCAGCAGGGCAATTTTCTTTAATGGTTTTTGGTTTCTCCTTTTCTGTCTCATATGAACAATTTGAAAATGAATGCAAGTCTTCAGGCCTAACAGAGGAAGGTGTATTTTGTGGAGATGGTTACTTCCTTTCCACTGCATATTAGCCACCTACTATGAGCACGGCAATGGGAATCCATTGCTAATCCAAGTTATGAGTTGTTAATTAGAGCAGAAACTGTGGCGGTTCTTTGCCTCTGATGTGCTTTGCGAATTCACTTTGTATAGATGTTGCATTCAGAACTGTTAGGAGCCCTGTTTTTATTGTGCCCTGAGTTTTTTTCCCCAAAACATTAGAAGTGAACATTGTAGTCCAGTGAGAAGAAAAGATGTTAATGTTAATAGTGGATGTGAGTTCAACCATATTTTCATTTAATTTCCTTTTTGAAATAAATCAAAATAAATTACTGTGCCCTCTAAGAATTAATGAAATGGTGTAATAATGTGTCCTGTACTGTTGTGAATGCTGAAAGAGTTTCCTTTCTTGCTCACAAGGTCCATTCATGCAGCTCAGAGAAAGTAAAAGAAATTATTTATGTGTACCTTAAAAACTAAGTTTTCTTCTTCCCACAAAATGAGACTTTAACATTGGGCTACAGTTGGTGTGAATAGTAAAAGAAAAGGGAAACAAAAAAGTCCTTTGGAGCTCGGTTCAAGGGGGTCTGACACACTACAAGAGATCCACATGACATCTGCACATTTTTCTGTACACTGGTGCTGGAAAGAGGATAGAATTACCAGGAAATGTTGCCCTGTGATTTCTGTATTGAAGTGGCTGCATCTGTGCCACCTGTTGATGACATGATTGGAGCATTAGTTCTTGCTCTGCCTTAGCACTATTGATAACTCTGCTTAACATCGCCACAGGGGAGGCTTTGTTGGAGGCTGCAGTCACTTTGCCTGAGCAATGGTGTACATTGGCTCTGCCATTCAACCTTTTTTTCTGACATTAGTGCATTTGAATGGGCCACCAGTGAAGCCATTCAGGGAGCCCGTGCAGCGGGGCTCCTGGGTGGGCTGGCTGAGCTGTGGCCCGGTAATGGACCCCGACCACCGCCCAGGGAGCTCCATCAACTCTGTGACCAAAGGCAAGTGAGACAAGGATGTCCCCTGCGAAACGTGCAGTGCCGGACAAAGGCGGACAGGGACCGAGCAAGCCTGTTCAAGGGGCCTGATGCTCTTCTGCCCCACACCCATCACCTGGGCATGGGGACGCAGACCCCATTACCACTCCATGGGCTTAGCTAAGCTCCAGCGCTATTCACAGCAGGGTTTGCATTCCCTTACAATTGGTACATTTCTATTGCTGCAGACTGCTTATAAGCGTACATGTAACCCTCTTGTATACTATTCACCTATATACACATTGGTATGTATGTGAAATGTCAGTGGCAGCTGTGTGAATTAAGTGCAGAATTGAAGCTCTCTCATCTGACTACTTGTGCCTATTATTTTGGTAAAGGTAGCAATCATTTTCAAATTTTGCCCAAAGATTGGTGAATTCACAATAGAAAGTGGCAGATATTGTGTTGTGTCACTCTCCCGAATAGCTAATATGTTAAACAATAAAATCCTCTTCTGCTGAAAGAGGATTTTCATTGCATCTTGCCAGTGGTTACAAAATATTTGTTTCAGTTTTTTTCTTTTGCTTCTGACTTACACCTGCTGGAACCAACAGCTGCTGTTTGCAGTCATTAAAACTGCTGCTTTAAGTCAGTTGGACTCCAGGTAATGAGAGCTTTTCTGCTCACAGTTAAGCAAAAAAGGCCAGGGGGAGTTGTCAGCTTTGAGCTCTTTACTAAGCTACAGTTATGCTGCACTGATTTGGATTGGTGTCTTGAAAGCCATTGGCTGGCTTAGAATATGGATAGTATTCAAGACTACCCCTGTCCTTGATTCTGCCTTTGATCTCCCAGAAGTCCTTTGGGCAAGATATTGTGGTTTTCGATGAAGGTTAGCAGAAGACCTGTGAAAAATACCCTGAACTCCAAGCAAATGCTGTGAGATCAGTTATTGAATCTGTTCATTTACTGAATTGAAGGGGATACACCTTTATTATTTATTTGTGTGGATCTTTGTTTTCAACCTTGTGAAAATATCCCTCCAAAGTTCATATGGGTGATAAATGTCCCTGCAGCAAAGGGGAACAATATATATGTGACTTTGTATTTCCTGCACCTCATTCCTCACTTACTTCAGGAAAACCCCTTGGGGCTGAGCTTTCTGGTTCCCAGAAAGTGTGGGCTTGCTTTGTCATCAATCTCTCACAGATCTAACCCTGCCTTTTCTAGATCATGTCTCCTGTCTTCAAGATGCATGTGGGTTTTCTGCAGCAAAAGGTAATATGCCAAGATCTCAGCTTCTTGTAAATACCACGTTTCCAGTTCGATCAAAAGGTGAAGGACAGAAGGGAAACAACTAATTTTCTTTCCTTTACATTCCTTACAGCAAATATTCTGGACCAGAATTTCTTCCTAGTTTTGTGTTTTCACCAAAATTAAGACAAACTGGACCTGACCTTACAGAGAAAACAAGAGATACGTGGATGTAGAGGTGGGGAGAGGATGCTAAAGCAGCAAGAATTAATTGAAAAATACTGTGGGCATCTCAGCACTACACTTTATTAATTTTGAATGGACTGTGGTTTGGGGATTGTGAAACATACAGTTGAAATCAACAATATGGGCTGAAAATCATATGTGAAGATGTGAAGCACAAAGATGTTCTTTGGGAGTACTCAGGTTGGTTAAAAAGATGAGGGGGAAAAGGAGATCAAAATAAAGAACGAGTGGGAGTGAGGTCAGATAGAAGACCAGACTTGAGACTGATTTGCTTGGAGAAGATTAGAGAGATCTAGAGAAAACCCAAATACATGTTGAGTGGCCTGTTTCTTTAATGATAAAACTTTTTCTTACATTATACAACCATTCATGACTTTGGGTACATTTTATTGTTATTAAAGTTGTGATATTTACTGCTTTTTTAGTAACCAAACTCAGCATCTAGAGAGACTTGGGAAGTGGGAAGCCTTCCTCACTTGGGTATATTCTGATGGCTGCTAAGCGGATAAAGTAAAATGCAGTCAAATCTCTCATGTTATTTTCTTAAATGCAAACGTAGAGAAGCTGTACGTGGAGACATGATTCTGTATGAGCAAACAGTATATATCCAGGTTATTTTTATGACTGCAGATAAACTGGAAACTTAAGATGCAGAATAACTGAAAAGCATAAAACATTGCACCTACCTATTGCCTTTAGAATCAGATTTCAGCTGCAGCAGTAAATAAAATTGTTAGTTTCCCTACTAAAGCCTACAACAGCTCAGAAGTAACTCGATCGGGGCTGTTTGGGCTTCGGGCAAAACAAGAACATCAAATTTTTCTGCTAATACTGAAAAAGACTGTAGAGAGAAGCAATGAATGCAGTCTGTAGGGGGCAGCACACTACCACCTCCTGTGCCTGGCTGAAGCAAACACTTCAACTTCACACACCACCTTAGAAGAAAAATTGCTTCTACTGTTAAGTCTTCAGAAAACTTGGGCTCGATTTCATGAGGCTTCCTACACTTCGTACCTTGCATTTATTTCTATACACTGATTATAGGGCTATGTTACTTAAAATCTCTTGACTTTGCAAATATTACCGGTTTTCTGCGTGCTCAGCAATATCAATTTAATTCTCCTGTTATGCACTTGTCTTCTGTGGTTACAATCTGGTATAAAATTTCATAATATTACCTTGATAGAAAATGGTTCTGAGCATTTTTTCCTTCACTTCATGCCAGATTGTTCCCTTTACTGTAAAGGGTCCTAGCATGTGGGAAAGCAGTCCTTTAGAAAGGATGCTCTTTTCTTGCTTCTGGCCAAGTGGTTCCTGTATTGAGTGTTATGGGATCTCTTGTGCACATCTTTCTAGAATCCCAGTGGAGCAGCTTATCTGCTTGACACTCCATACACCTAGTTAGAATCAAATGGGTCTACGGCATTCCCAGCGTATATTTGTTCCTATGGTGTTACGAGTAACCTAGAACTGTGTGATGAGTAAGGAAGAATCCAGGGGTTAATTTAAGACAGATTTTTTTTTTTTTTTGTTATTAACTGTCTTCAAACATGTGCTATAGCTGAAAACGACCAGGAGGGTAGAGAAAAGAATTTCTCTTCATCCTTCAATATGTTCTATGGTAAAACATCCTGCTATAAAGTAGTAAACAGCACTCTCTTTATAGCTAGCAGATGGTTCTTCAGTTAACAGTTGTGGTTCTCAAAGCTGAAAATGAACACATGTGAGTGCCCTCTTTGATTAATAATTCATGTGTTCAATAGGATAGATTTTTTTTTCAGGAGAAAGTTTCAAGAGAAATGAAAAACTTTGCAAATCCCAGCAGAATTTGATGAACTGCTTTTAGCTGAATATAAATTTTAAGGTGTTAGGGAGCATTCACAGGAAGAGCAAGGAGAAAACCCCTGAATCTATCTGTAATTGGTAACCAAGACTCCTACCAAAAATGTATAAACCTACCTTCAGATCTCTTTGTTGTTTGATTTAGGAAAGAGGTTGCAACCCAGGTCTCCTGCATCCCAGTAGAATATTTTAACAGGCAGGCCCAAAAATGCGTGCTTTGAAGTAGAAATATGTGCCCTGCTTGAGTTTCTGTGTGTATTTTACTGAATATTTTAAATATGTATTGGGCATAGAAGAGACATTGGCAGTTCAGTCACAGTTTTGGAAGACCTGTGTTTCAATTCTTGGATATTGAATTATTTGGATTTTTTAATATGAAGAAAGGTGCCTCCTTCTGGAGCATCAGATGGGTTTTTTGGGGGCTTCTTTAAGGGACTGCTTTTGTGAAACAGGTAAGTCTTAATTCTGAAGTTGTGCTCTGAATTGCATAGGGAGAGGCTGAATCCTGAGTGCGACTGTCCTCATCGTTACTGGAGCAATACTTCAGTCTCCTTTTCAGGTTTCTGGAACATTCTGAATTGTTTGCTATAATCCAAAGCATGCATACAAATTTTAAAGTGTCTGCCAGTACAAAGTGATAGGTATACAAATAAAGGCTTGATTTTTCAAGCTGATACTGAATGAACTGTTTGCTCAGTCTTACTAGCAACTATAAACTATAATAATATGGCTAAATTAAATAACCAAAATAACCCAAGAAAAATGGAAGAGGAAATGCTGAAACTTGATTCATCATTTCTAGACTGAGAGGGATGCTGTGAACTTCCTTGGGATGTTGGAAAGCTTTGATGGCTTTTGTAAGCTTTTGAAGGGCACACCACTTATTAATTGTTGTTGTCAGAAAGTAAGAAAGATGAGAGAGAAATGTAAGACACCATCACTGTGAACAAATGGAAGACAATAAATCTTTGCATAGCATTTTATTAAACCTCTGGAGGTCAGGAGAACAGCATCTAATTTAGGTGAACAGTATGACATGGCAGAGTAAGGCCTTAGTATTTATGTCCATCCTTTCTACAAGCTCAAACAACATTCAAGAAGTTATTTTACAATGGATAATCTGGAAAACAGACAAAAGGTCATGTTAATTAACAGTTAAGATAAGATTTGTTTCACCAGCTAAGGTAGCTTCTGCATAATACTTAGCCATTTTGCTAGTCAGTACCGCATATCTCAGGACTGCCCAGGTCCCCATACTTATTTGTCAAATCTGTTATTTTCAATAGAGAAATATTTATCTTTAAACTTATGAGCATCTTCCTCCCTGGCTTCCTGAACACATTATTGTGTCCCTCTTGTCCATAATAAGTTCTTCTGAGTCATCTTGCACATCAATTGTAAAATTGTTTCCAAGGTTAACACTTAGATGCTGGAAATTGCTCAGTACAATTTTATTAAAGTATTGGCATGTACAGCTCAGCTGTTGAATATTTCTGCCTAGAGCTATGCTTACCCTACCATTTTTATATGAAACACAGAAGAAAATGTCTAGAATACGTATCTTTGGCATAACTATTTAATATGCTGTACATATATTACTATTTGTACAGGAGGAAAGTCCTTTTTTAGTATATGAAAGCTGCAGAGATTTTTGTCAGAAAATGTGATGGACTCCATTATTCTTTTCTTTAAAAGATTGTATTTCCATATGAAAATGGAAAAGAATTCTTCAAAAAGAATTAAAAATTGAGTCATAGAAAAAGTTTCTGCATTTTTTGTTTTGCTGTGAATCACTGTAAGAATATTCCTTTTCTTATGAAGTCGAAAAAACAAAAAATGAAGTGTGATTTTTAAAGTGGATTTTGTCTGGGAGTACAAGTGCTAAAATCCCCCATCATTTAAGAGCCCTTTTTCAGTTGCGGAAATTTTCTATTTCTCCTGGTCTGCTTTAGCATCTAATATTGTGCTTTTAAGAACAAATTCTCTAAAGGCTATGCTAAAACTATAAGTTTCAATATAGCTCTACAGAACAGCTGCAGGTCTCTTAACTTGGCCTCAACAACCATATTTGCCTAATCAGAATCTCATGATTATTAGCTGGTGTTATTCCAGGCCAGTATGTGAGGCCCTTGAATATGAAAAGGAAAAAAAAAAAAAAGGCACATAACGATACCCCAGATATCCTCATATATTTGGAATTATTTCAAGTGTGACTTACCCTAATTTTCCAAGGGTTTATAAAGCCTGATTTTTAGAATGGTTACAATTCAGCCTTGTAATAATTTTACCCCAAGTCATTGCTAAATGCGTCTTAATTTCAGCTCCATCGTCCTGTAGTTTTTGTCTGACAATAAGCGCTGATCTCTGTTTCAGAGGAAGGTTCAGTGCGTGTAGATTTACTTAGAATTTGCAACATGAAATCCTCTGTTTAAACACAACAATGAAGTGGGGACTAACATGATACAAAAAAGCCTTTTATAAATCTAGGCCATGACATCTCTGTTGCTATGAACAAATCTTGAGTACAGAACTGTTTTTATCTAGGGGTAGTTTTTACACATATGGTCTATGATTATAAATGAAGACTTCATCTTTAAGAGCATGTTGAGAAGGAACTTAGCATCTTGGGAGCAGACATACAGTAAAGAAGATGTTTGTAGAACATGTCAGAGAAAAGAAGGATGTATAAAGGGTGAAAAGCTAGACTAACAGTGTAAGGAAAGCATGAAAATAGGGTAGGGAGGGTTTGGGGCAAGAGGGGCAGCCATTATTGCAGGTAGTTTGGGTAGGTAGGTATATCCCAGGGAAAAAGTTTATGATGCCAGGTTCAGTCACAGTGGAAATCAGAGCAAGCAGGGTAAACCAAAAGTAGTAATATTGGTTAAAGTAGGAAGGCAACAAATAAACTTGTTACTGAATTAGCAGCTTTTCAAACACTAAATACCACTACACATGAAACAAAAGTCCTTCTGAATGCTAATCAGCCATTAACGGCAAATATTTTTGCACAGAAACCTACAAACTACTGCTTTGTGTAACCCAGAAATGCTGGTTTTAATAAGCGGCCTGCCAGTAGGGAGAGCCCCAGAAAATGAACATAAACGGTTCAGACATGTAAGCGTGGTAGTTGCAAGCTTTTTCCAATGTGAGACTTTGCTAACCTGGCTAATTTGTGTTCCAGCTTGGCTCTGGCTCACAGTAGCACCGTGGCCCAGATTTGAGATGTGCAAGTCATTGAAGGTCTTGTATTTAGTATTGCCTGCTTCGTATCAGACAAAGAGCTTTATTTTAAGCAGGGTCCTGGTTGCCTTCCCTGCCATGCTGACACATCTCCTTCTGAGAAGCCATAACAATGGCTGCTGCTGGAAGCCCTGGTACCCAACAGCACCCATGTGAGAGGCATCTGATAGAAGAAACTGTCAGCAAAAGGTAAGCCTATTGTGCCCACAGCTTTGAGCTCTGGGAAAGGTGTGCTAGAACAGTTAGGGGGGGTCTAGAAGGAACTGGTGCTTCATGTTTCAGTGGAGAGGTAAGCGTGTCTTTTTGTCAGGTATAATCCCATGCCTGAATTCAGAATTGCCAGTTGCTCATAATCAACATAAAGCCAAAATCTAGGCTCCACTGCAGGCTTCAGATGAGCTTCCAATAGGAGGCATAAGAAGAATTTTGCTTTGGGTGCCCTTGGCCCTAGCTCAGCAGCACACCTACGTGCAGCATGGCTGAGTCAGCACTCCTGGCCCATCAGTATCACACGTCATTTGCCTCGCAGTAGGACGAAATCCCTCAGAAAAAGGCCATGACATCAAATGCCATAAAAGCTAACTGAATTTACAGACAGCTTGGCTTCTGGCTTCTGCCATACCCATACTGGCAGTTCCTGCCACACTCACAGGCATGAGGACAGCTACATGGACCTGACTGAGGGAAAGCAACAGGTCCTCCTGTTATTCCTGCTATCTTATAGGCAATGAAGTCATAGCCTAAAGACTCCTTCAGCAGACTATTTTTGGACTGGGGAACAGACTTACACAGTACCCTTGCAGGTATGCAGCAAGGAACTTCTAGCAAGCTTTGTGGCACTGTCATCATGTAAGAAAAGGTTAATATATTTTATTCACAAAATGTCCTGTGGCAGTTTGGAAAATGTTGATGTTTGGAGTTGATGATGTGGCACACTTTATCTTCACTCTAGACTTTTGTTTGTGGTAATATTTCCTTATATGACTGTGGGGGTAAAGAAAGACACATATTACTGCTTCTCCAGGAATTCCAAATTCAGAGCTCTCCTGTCCCTCTGACAGCCTCTTTTGGGAAGCGATGGCTGAAACGGGCTGGTGGGTTAGGGAAATACCATCTGTCCCACTCAGCTGCTCCTAAAGATTCCAAGGAGCTTTTCTGAGCTGTAAAATAAAGCTGTAAAACCGTGAGAACAGAACTTTTGTAATTAAGACAGGAGAAGCCCAAATAGACTGGCTGGTTCCAGAGACGAGGGAGCAGCTGTAACCAAATTCTGCAGTTCACGGTTTGAGGACGAAAAAAAAGTGAAGTGCCAAAGCTCCTTTGGGACAAAGACCCTGAGTGAATTTGGCATGCCACTGCCTCACTGTGCTGCGCAGGACTGCTATGAAAGGTGGGATGGCAGAGCAGCACCAGCAGACCACATCCTCAGGAGCAGCATGAGGTCAGGAGCACTGCTAGGTACACCACCAGGGCCTGTTGTGAGGCGTTGGTATATGGTTTTTCTTTTCCTTCTTTTCCAGTTAAAGAGAGTCTTTTTAACCCTGCATATCCCACTGCTTGCTTAAGAGTGGAGGTGGATTGTCCAGAACCCAAATGGTTCAAGTCAGGATGATAGTTGATGGATGTTTCCTGTTTCCTCAGTTGCACTCTCTCCCTGCAGTCATTTCAGCAACTGTTCATGGGTTTGTAAATTTAGTGAGATTTGGAACTGAAGAAGGCTTTTTGAGTGGAATGACAGGACACCTCCTGCCTGGCCCTGGCAACCTTGCACCAGTGAAGATGTGAGGCAGGAGTGCACTGAGGTGAGCCTGCAATGAACAGGAGGGGCTCCATGCAGCACCAGTGCTATGTGTCCAGCAGTGGCCTTTGGTGGCCTTCGTGTGCCAGGTTTCTGTGGAAAGGAGAGCAATTTAAAGTGTTTTACTGATTTAGGATTTGAACCTGGCCCCTGTGGCTGCCAGGCAGTGGTGCCAGAAGGATTACACAGGAAACTGCATCACTCCATTGAAACACCTCCTGAAACAGCTTTGGTCCTCCTGTCAGCACACTAAATATCTGCTGTAAACCCAGCACAGCAGGGATTTGTTCCACCTGCATTACACTTAAAGGGTGAAAAAGTCTGGGTTTTCTCTCTGATTTACTGCTCTGCAGTAGGGACAGGAGATGTTTTGCTCATGCTACCCTCTTTGATCTGTTCTGATTAATTTGGTGCTGCCTGCTGAATCATCAGTATAAAATTCTTTTTTATGAGTAGAACCCTAAATTTTTCCATGTAACTCTTTATTTGATTTAACTTGTTGAACTGTTATTGAATTTGCACTATGTAAACATCTATCTGTGGGACTCAAATCTGACAGATGAGAAATCAATTAGGGTAGGAACAAAAACCATACTTGAGAATTCTTGAAGGACACTCAACTATATTTAATATCCATTGTGGGCAGGGAAGCTTCTATAAGGTGACTGTTCCCTGACATTGGGAGTGTATTTACCGTTAAAGCATAATTAGAATAAGAGATTGCATTTTATCATCCAGAACTGTTAAAATGTAGAAAGGTTTTACTTCTGCCACAGGTCAGAAAGGTGTAAGAGTAGGTTATACATATTTGAACATTTATATCTTGAAAGCAGTAGATAACGAGTATATTTTAAATACTTTTTTCTGAATAATAGATAGAAGCCAAACACTATTATACTAGGTTCATCTGTATTCACAAAAGGGCTGTATGTTTACCTGAAGCTTTGAATTTGCATGGCATATATCCTATGCAGTCATATAGAAGAAATATTTCCATTTTAGAATTCAACTTTTGTAACCTTTGGCAACATGTAGTATCAATGGCTCTTTGTTGTTTAAAAAAAGTAAAACTGTAAGCTATCCACAAGGATATGCAGGGCATTGCTATAGCAACACAGCCTCCCTTCCAGCACCAAGAGAGAAGTCATGAATAAAAGATAGGGTTCTAAAGACAACAAAATAGAAAAGGTTGTTTCAACCCTTCTAATACCTGACATTTGCAGTTATTTTGTTAAATGCAAACCAAAAAAAAAAATGTTGGGAAAGGGTATGCCTTTGCTGAAAGTATGCCTTGATTTATTGGGAATATTTCCAAGCAGATACACACTTTTTACATTTATCAGTTTAGAGAAGTGGAATAGAAATCGATAGCAGAAGCTGATAGCATGCAATCTCTTAAAATGTAAAATAAAATGTAAAATAATCTTCAGCATCTCTCTGACAGAACAAAAAAACAACACCAGTGGATGCTTGCTGCCTGAATTAACATAATGAAAATTAATGCTGGAAAAACACCACCAATTTACTGGTTTATACATGAAGTTAAAAAAAAAAAGTGTCCAGAAAAGGAAAGATTCTCAACCTCAACAAATAAATGTTTTCCCTCAGCTGTATAGAAATTATAATGAAAGTAAAGCTCAATCTCATTTTCCTCTGTTCCCTACTCCAGTTTCTAGTCCTTAGTAGTTTTGGTGGAAAGCTCTTAATTAATGAATTAACTGTGAGGCATAAGAACAGCAGTATGGTTTGAAAGGTTCTTTTTTAAAATGCATGTTGCTACTGCATTTGAATTCTGATTACATTCAGGGAGGACTGCAAGACCATTTCCTGGCTGCAGTCTTGCTTACTAAAAGATTGTTTTTAAAAACACTACTGCTTTAGAAACAAATGTATTACCAATAAAGCACTGTATTTGAAAAGTAGAGGAACATGTGTTTCATTTTTTATTTCATTTACTCATTGAAATAACTTACTGTGAGAATCTGCACTTGAATTTATTCTGTTTGAAATTATAACATTGTGATAGCTGACTGTAGGTTATGCTGTCAAATTTTCATTCAGTAACTGTAAATGTGATGTAGGAAGCTGTGTGAATCAGTAGTAGTGTTAAAGCCCCTTCGTCTGTCAGTCCTATAGTTTGGCTTCAAAGCAGGGAAATTCACTTCCTTCAGGTCATAAGATTTTTTTATTTGGGGATACACTTTGCTTATAATTAGATACTTGCCTCCAAGTACAAGTGCACTTGGAGCTGAACAAGTACGGAGAAAGGCTGTCGAACATCATCACTCCTCACTGTTAGTTAAAAAATTGATAATAATGATCTTTTTCTTCTTTATTTCTTCCCCTCATTCCAGTCCAGTCACTTTCCTGCACTTTGAGGTACCCCAAGCAGATGAGATCTTATCCTCCAGAATCCTGAGAAATGTTTTTTTAGCAATTTTACAGCATTTAAGTGGGAGTGAATTGTCTTTGGGCTTGCCAAAAAAAAAAAAAAAAAAAAAAAGCCCTTTTTTTGGGGAGCTTGTTACTTTGGCAAGATAAACCTCCTTTTGTGTCTGTGCTGCTGCGGAGCTGCTGGTCATTGCCATTTCTCAAAATCACCTTTATTCTGCCTGGTAGTTCTGCAGTGTCACCCATGTTGGCACTGAAAGCCTTCCCTTGGGAAAACTCATGTCTATTTCACAGCCCTGGACACAAGAAGGCTGAAGTTATTCTTGAAGACTTGTATCTTAGTGGTGATGAGCAGTGGTGTTGAGCTTTTCAGGTGGGGTTTGGATTGGCAGGGTTCTCATTAGTGTCTGCAGTTGTTATGTTAGCAGTACAGTAACCAGAGTGATGAGTGGTGCTGCTTGGATCATGCATTAGACAACTGCCAATAAACAGCCTTCTCTAGAACAGACACCTTGTCTGAAATCCCATTGACTTTTATTTCCTACAGTTTTGACATTTACTGACTCTGGTCACTGACTGGGGTTTTGTTTCTTTTATCAGTGACAGCAGGAAACAGATAACATGAGCAAAATTCAGTTCTCTGTCTCCCTTCAAAATTCTGGTTTGGTGCAACAGACTTGCTTTAAGGCAAACTGGAATGGAAAAGAGATATATTTGTATTTAATAATTTTGGAAACATTCAGATATTAAATTTGTTTGAGATTAGACATCTCAGGACATTTTCTATTCACATAAAAGTTCTAAAAGATGGTTTTTCTTCCAAAGAAGTATCTCACCATCTTCTATCACAGAGGACCTTCACCTACACTACTGAAATTTTTCTAAATGGAGAGAAGTACCTCCCATCCAAATCTGTTCAGCAATACTGTTATGTGACAGTATTACCCTGGAAGATGACAGAAAGAGGTAAGGCAAAATGTCACTGGCAGGGCTGGGGGAGGAATTAAAATCTACAGGTGTTAGCATATTATTCAGATCAGCAAAATTGTACTGTACCACTGTCGCAAATAGTAGCATGATCCTATGCCAGTTGTTAAGGGTATTCTAATAACCTTTCTAATGTAATTTCATAATTATTCCTTTTTCTGATCCTTCAGGTGATGGGCTTGTTCAGACAAAGAGCAATTATTTCACCTTCTGTTTACCACTTTAAGCAATAGCTATATGAAAGGAAGAAATCTGTTCAAGGAGGGTATCCACATTTATTCTCCAAGTCTCTAGCAACCAATCTTCTTGTGGCATTTGCTATTTAGGATTTAGTTATGACTTTGTTTATGAAGGCTACAATTCTATTAACAAAATAACAGTCCTATCATTACATTTTTGTGGATGCATTGGATGGCTCAATTTAATAGTAAATGACAACAATGAAAAGAGTCCCAGAAGAATTCATTTTGGAGAAGAGAAACATTTTTGTCTAAATGTAGGCAAATCCAGTTTCTCAAGCTTTTGCGTTTCTGGAAAACATGACTTCTTACAGACTAAGGCAGAATTGTTTTAGCAAGTACCTCTTGGTAGAACAACTGGCAGAGTATGATTGAGAAGGCTTCATTAATGCCTTGCTAGCACTCCTTTAAAAGAACCTCCACTCCTCATCAGTACGTTTTTATGTAATTGAAGATTAAACATATTTAAACTGTACAAAAAGCAGCAAACACCTGTTAGCTTCCCTGAGTAGATGTATATTCAGCAACAAAAACTTTCATTCTAATGTTTATAGCTAGACAACATCTTTTCAGAACTCCTCAGGAACACATCCCACTGATTACACTGTGAGATAATTACACACAAGAGTAATACAGCAATGTTGTCCTTGAAAACCTCATGATGTTGGCAAGAAAAAGAGTGCAGGCGATCGATAGTTACCTGCAGAATTTATCTGCAACTGGAACCTGGGTCTGTATTTGTAAAAAGCACTTTGAGCATTGTGTTTTCAAGCATTTCACTGATCCTAAGGTGGCTTAATACTCATCAGAGGACATATCTTTATAAATGTCTTCAAGAATTCCATGAAACCACAAAGTTCAGTGGTGAAATTGTAAAATATGGTTTGCAAGATAAACAGGGTTTCCTCTCTTCCCTCATGGCCCCATGTTTCCCTGGTTGCTGTGCATGACAACTGCCTCTGTTACAGATGAGTGGGAGGAGAAAAAAGACATCCACTTTTATTTTATTTTTTGACAACACGCTATTGAACAAAACAAATGCAAAACCAGATAAACCAGTACAGTAAGATATCTACTCTTTTCTCTGAATTGCAAGTAGGCATAGAGATCTCTGAGCCAGTAGGCTTTCTATTCTTAGTTTTAGACCATGCCGTGGCAACACCGTGCTTGGATGTAATGGGCACTGAGGTACCAGGAGAAAAAAAGCATTTATACCCTGAGTACCCTTTTATGAGAGCAATAGGTGTAAATTAGCTGAGGGTGTTTTAGACAGGGGCTATGTTTCAGGCAGCACTGCTATTTGAATGCAGTGCAATAAATCAAGAGGGGAAGGAAAGAGGAGGGAAGTCAGGTAGATGCATAGAAGAATATACACAGAAATGAAGGAAGAGGAAATGGAATCTAGAAATTAAAGGAAAAAATCTATAGGGCAAGGTGCGGAGGAAAGGAGAAATAATGTATTAATTTTTGAAAGGGCATATGAAAAATGAAATATTTTGTTGTATTTAGTTTGTTGCAAAAATATATTTACATGTAGTTGAAATTCTTTTCAATATTGTCTCTGCATAGATTTGTGAAAGCTTACCTATGCCTTAATTGTCTAAATATAATTTCTCTATAGTTCTTGCACAAGGTGCAGTATTTTATTATATTTTAAGTGTATTTGAAAGAAAAATATTGCTTTTCCAGAGAAAAAGGGTCTTCGGTTGCAATCCATGTAATTAGAGGATGGAAAGCTCCTCTTGGCAGTGGCACTGCCATTCTTCAGTTCCTATCATTTACATTTCAGGCAGTCCTGGAAATTGTTGCTTGTTTCATACTGACTTAAGAAAGTAAAAGCCCTGAACATAGTCTTCAGTCACCTTTATTTATCCTTAAATGCTGTTCGAAATTTGCTTCACAGCACAGTTTTTTTTAGACCACTCAATACACCCTTACTTATGTATACTTTTCCCACCCACTAACTATTTCTTACTGTGCTGGGATGGCCTTAGTGAATTTATCTCTGTTATTATTTTTGGGGACCTCACTGAGCTGGGGAAAAAGTGGTTTTGGGTAACAAAAAAGCTAGAGAAAAAGTTATAAAGCAGTATCTGCATCCCTGAACCAAATTGTGATCTCAAGACTGTTTACACCAAGCTGAGTAATTTACTGACATTCACTATTGTTGAAGAAATGCTTAGTAGTTTAATATATCAAAAATTGAGAATCTATATTTATATAAAATTGAGATTTTAAATTTTTTTATCCTCTTTCACTTTAAAATAACCCCACACTAAACTGAAACGCATCTTGATAAAACACTGGTTTTGAATTAGTTTCCATCCTGTATCTTTTTTTTTTCTCCAAATCTACCAAAAGTGACTTTTGTTGTGCACAGGCATGGGGCAGTGTTTTCAAATAGCTTGAGGTCTGCCACAGTCATTGGTTAAACGTGAACAGAGACGACTGATATTATTTTGCATTTCATATAAATAAAAATTTGGTATGGTCAACCAATAATAAGCTTGCATAGAATATCATAATGTCAGTACAATGTGGCAATTACTGTCACACAAAAGAAACATTACTTAAGTAATGTTTTTTTTTGTCATTTTGCTCTTTCATATACTCAAAGTTGAGAATGCAAAGGTATTGTGAGAAAAAAAAAGTACTAATTTTTCACATTATGCTCAAAGAATGAGAACAAATTGCTGACAGATTGGTGTAATTTCAGTGAGGTCGCACACATTGATAGCAACATGCAGAAATTTGTGTTGGTTTAGTAAGATCTTTTTTAAGCTCATTACTAATCTAGAAAACTTTTTTTGCCTTTTCACCTTTAGTGGTGCAAATAATAATGAACTCTTTGCTCTTTTTTTCATTTCAATAATCTGGAAAACAGAGATTGCTAAAAATTATGATAAATTTCTATTTTCCTTGCAAGATTTTGTATATTCATGTTGAATGATAAAGTGCAATATCTAATTTTTAGCCCAGGTGAAAGCTTTCTTTCTTTTCATTAAAAAGACAGGCTTAGCCATTTTCTAAAACAGCAGCTGCAAAAAAAGCCCAGCGGAATAGATTTAGAATGATCATAATATATTTAAAAAAAAATCAGGACAGCATAGGTTTTATTCTACTTTGTTATTTAATGGCAGTGATTTAAACTAGATATTGATGCTAACTATGTGCTATACAGTGCATGTATCTATCAGTGGTTACAATTCTTGAAGATGTTATTTTAATCCTGCAACAGGTTGTTAGAAATTCATATTGAAAAATAAAATCATGTTATCCTTGCAATTATTTTCTAAAATCATAATGATGATCTGCCCTCCAATAATTCTCAAATTCAGTATCACTGAAGGCAGACGAAGCACAACTTCTTGTCCATCTCCCCACCATAATATAATTTACAACAAGAAATCACATACAAATGAAGAACCTTTCTCAAAACAAATTAAGAGAGGAAGCCCAAAGGATAAAATCCTTGCAGAAGAGTGTTTAAAACTTCTGGAGACATTTTCCATTGTAGAACTTCTATCCAAATGAGAAAATAGAAAACCTTGGCAAGATAATGTAAAACTGTTATGAAACAGGCCAGAAATGCTGTTGAGCCTTGACTTGCTAAGATCATTAACACAATATCAGCATTTAAAATGCAAAAGTGAAAGCCTGACTCTGTCCCTCTGACAAAGCGTTAAAGAAGCATGTAAGAAAGATAAGATTTTAGCAAAAAATCCACCAAAACCGACCCAAAACAACTAAATGTTGTTTTTCTGTTGTTATTGCTGTTTACTAAGAAAGAGCAAAAAGAGTTTGTTTGGATATTTTTTTTCAACCTGGACCTTTCTGTGTGGAAAATGAACTAAACACGTTTGACTTAGCTGTCATGAAAAAAGTTCAGAAGAAATTGGCATATACATATAGTAACAAACCAACTGAAATAAATTGTATTCATCTAAGAACTAACAGAAATCAAAATGAAAGTGCTGAGCTACTGCTTATGATGGATAACTATGACTCACATCAACCCTGATACCTGAGGAACAGAAAGTGAGTCATAAAGCTAAACTTTTTAACTACCTGTAGGTTGTGAGACTGAAGTTCATCAGTGTGTCTGGACTCTATAGTGAGAAGGTTGGCTGAAATCATAATAAAGACTAGAATTAATATGTCATGGTGTTTTAACATATTACAATGGTGAAGAATTGGCACAACTTATGTGTCTCACCAAATGTTAAAAAAATGAACTAATATGGGATATAGAATAAGTTTCTTCCTGAATTAGCAAAGAGTTAAAGAAAAGGGCAAGATAGGAAAAAAAAATAAAAGGTAAGTAATATTTTCCCAAGAGATTTATTAGGGAAATGAATGGAGTTGTCTGCTCTTCATATTCTTAGCTGGCCTAAAAAAGGGAGTGAATAAAGAGACAATTTTCAGTTGATACGAAATGAGTCAAGGTAGCCAAAGCTTGCTGCGAAGAGTTGCGGAAGGATTTTACCGTGTGAGTGATTGGGTAAGAAAAGACCAAATTAACACAAAGTAATCCTCCTGAGGAAAAAACAGTTTTAATGATGAAGCTCACAGTGGTGGACTCTAAATTAGCAAAGATCTGGAAGCTGTTCTGATGAATTCCTTCAAGATATCAGCCCAATTCTCAGCAGCCATCAAATGGCAAACAGAATGTTAAGAAGTATTGGGGGAAAAATAAGAAAAAGACTGAAACAGAAAGCTAGAAAGCTTGATTATGCATATATTAACAAGATGGGCGCATAGTGAATGCTTTGTGGAAGTGTAGAAGGATATAGACCTAGAAAGGGTGGGGAGAAGAGTGGAGAGGAAGGTTAGAGGTATGGGACAGCTTCTGTGTGAGAGATACAACTGTACCAGTACTCTTTAGCTTGGCAAAGAGACAACAAAAGGCGGGTTTGATAGAGGAATATAAAAATATGAATGACATGAAGAAACTGAATAGGGAATGATTACTCACTGCAGGGTACCCAAGGAAACTATTAGGCCACAGGTTTAAAACAAACAAAAGAAAGCCCTTTCCTGCATAACAATGTTACATTTTGAGATTAATTTTCATGGGATGCCAAAATTGCTAATAGGTTCAGAAAGTGACTAAATAATTTTATAAAGGAAAGACTGTGAAGAGCTATTAAACATGAGATGGATGATTTTAAAAAGGAGTAGCTGGCAACTATCACTCTCCTTTCCCTCTTTCATAGGTTCTTTTTTCTAAACATCAGCTGCTGGCCACTAGCTGAGAAAAATCTTTTAGTTTGATCTAGCATGTCTGTTTTTATGGAAAACAGCATAGAAAATATGGTTTATTCAATACTAAATATGTAAGGTGTGATTCTGCTATCCTTTCTCCTGGCCTATTCTCAGTATAAAAGCTAACCAGGTTTCACTGGAGCCACATGATTAAATGTCATATAACTGTGCACTTCAGAATTGCTAATCTTTCAAGAATAATCCAATTAAAACTTACCATCAGATGATTGTTTTTGGACATTTATTGTATGTATAATCATATATGAATGTTTTCAATGTTGCTAAGAATAAAGAGAAAATAGGACATACAGCTTGAGACGCAGAACAATAAGTATAGTGGGGGTTAAGGACAAATAAGAAATATTTCTACACTATCTAGCAAGGGATGCTAATTCGGTTTCTCTTTCGTTGCTTTAGTGAAGCAAAAATAGGGAAGGAAGGAATGGTTCAGTATTTTAATTATTTTTGTGTTTATAAAATAGTACTAGAAGAGCAGTAATCCAGGTGGTTGTTGATCCTTTATTACTGTATGAATGCAGAGACTTCCATTCATTTCAAGGGCTGCCCCCACTAAATATGTGGTTTCTGTGGGAACAGAAAACAGCCTGGTTGGAGAACATGGGTGTCTTCATGGGGCTGCAAAGCTAACATGATAATGATCCTTCCTCTGTCAAGGCCCAGGGTGAACAAAACCACAGCTCTGGAATTAGCAAGTGAAAGGTCTTCAAAATGCTAGCAGGGCTTTACCCCCCCGCCTTTTCTGAGGTGAGAAAATGAGATTCTCCTGACTACAAAGCTGAGCCAAGTTACAGTTTAATTTGCTTTGCTAGTTAAGAGTATTGCGCAAAGAAAGCCCTAACTATTTGAAGCACTATCAAACCCTTAGAGCTTGTGAGGCAGGAGTAATGACAGAAAATGGAAAGGCTGGCTGTTAATGTTGCCATCAACAATTTAAATGTTGAGACGACCTGTCAAGAATCAAGTGTTCTCCTATTTATTTGAAATTCTTAGACAGGTACTATTGTATTACCTGGAATACTCACTTCTGAAAGGTGAAGAATGAAAGAGCCTGTTTGAACGGGTTCCCAGCTACACAGACAGCTTCCTGATGGAAGGGGGACTTGTGCTGCCATTTGTTTCTAGTGCAAGAGTTCTGTCAATGTAAAGCAGGCACTGGCTTAATGTGATGTGTGTGCCCTGCTCATCTGAGAGGTATAAGGACAGCTTGCCTGATGTGACCCAACTGGACTGGCTGCAAATGCCATGTAGAGATGTATGCTGTACTGGTGTCCTGGGTTCAGCAGTAGCAGTCATTTTTCTCCTTAGTACCTGGTGCAGTGCTGTGTTTTTGACTTTCAGCCTGGGAACAGCGATGATAACACCTATGTTTGTAGTTACTGCTCAAATGTTTAGCCTGACCAAGGACTTTCTGAGCCTCATGCTCTGCCAGGGAGGAGAGGAAACTGGAAGCAGAGACAGGACACCTGATCCAAACTGACCAAAGAGGTATTCCATACCACAGCATGTCATGCCCAGGATGTAACTGAGAGTTACCCGGAAGAGCTATTGTTCTGCGGGGTTGGACAAGGTATTGGCTGGTGCTTGGTTGGGCTGGGAGTTATCAGTTGGTGGGTGGTGAGGTGTTGTATTCTCTTCAGTTGTTATTTCCTTTATCATTATCATTATTATTGGTAGTAGCAGCAGTGATTTGTGTTCTATCTTAGTTATTCAACTGTTCTTATCTCAGCCTGTGGGAGTTACATTCTTTCAATTCTCCTTCCCATCCCTTTGGGAGCAGGGGGAGGGCAAGAAGGGGGGGTGGGGTGGGGTGAAAGAGAGACTGTGTGGCTGACTTGCCAACAGGGTTTAAACCACAACAGCTGGATGTATTGCACAGTGGCAATGGGCTGAACAGTCCTGCTGGGTCATAAGCCTGTGGTGTAAGTGAAGCACTGTCTTGAGCACTGTATCATCTTTCCAGCTTTTGAGACTTGGACACACTCTAAGAACCCTTAAGAACCCTTTCTCTTTGTCCCTGAGCAGGGGAAGCACTGTTGCATGTGCTTCAGTGTCCATGTTTAGGTGCTTTGAGGAATCTGTGCCAAAAATTGAGATGATGGTATCAATGAGGATTAGGTATCCAAACTATTGTCTTGAACTTTCACATTTAAGTTCTCATCTGCTCAGGCATGCTTTGTCAAGCATGCTTTGTCACTGACAATTGCTTTCTGAGTACAATTGATGTATATTAGCAGCAAATTAAACAGTTATTTGCAGAAACATTCTGAACTCACTTCTTGAACTTCTGGAATGACAGTTCAGTGAAACCAGAATAGAAATGGGATTGACATTTATGCAAAGCAGGAATACTCAGTATGGAAAATTCCTACCGTGTGGTATGGATGACCCAGTATCAGCATGTGTTAGATTTCTATGAGCTAGATTTCTATGTGGAGAGAAAGTGCTGGGTGAAAGGAACAGAAATTGTGGATGCCCTATCCCTGGAAGTATTCAAAGCCAGGTTAGACGGTGCTTTAAGCAACCAGGTCTAGTGGAAGGTGTCCCTGCCGATGGAAGGGGGGTTGGAACTAAATGATTTTTAAGGTCCCTTCCAACCTGAACCATTCTATGATTCTATGATTATTCTGCAATTTTGGATAAAACTTCCAAGACCCAGAGGCTTTGTTTTCTTTATGCTTTTAAAATTCAGGTAGTAAACTTTGGTCATGTTTATAAATGATTTTGTATTTTAAGTTTGCTAGCACAATTTGGAAATTATTTTAACGAAGATAATTAATATGACATTGTTGAGAAAAAAATTCCCCAACAAATTTGAGAATGGTATAAAAGAAACCTATCTTCTTGGTGACTGCTATCTCCACAAGTCAGCTTTGGACTCCAGATCTGAAGCTGGTTTTTGGGTTGTATGCAGTCACACAAATTATGGCCCTCTGAGATGAGTCTGTTATAAGTAAGGTACAAATAATGGTTCCTCTTCTCTTGAGGTATAGTGATAAAATTGTCAATTCTTCTAATAATATGCAGACTGTAACACCTGACAATACTTGCTCACTTCCTCTTAGCAATACAGTTTCTGCTGTCAGAATAAAGGTTGACAAATAAGCAGAGTTGATAAACTTTTCTTTGAAAGCATCCATCCAAAATTAATCCTCCAAACAACATATTTTTTCCTTGTGTTTAGTTGTAAAACTTAGCTCAGTAATTTAGTATAAACATGGGATCTTGTGCTCTTATACTGGTTGTATGCAGTTATGCTGCTAAACATAATTAGTAACTGGAGTAACACAAACATAACCAGTAACTGGAGGGAGGATGGGGACAGCAGGCACATTTCCTTTCATTTGTTAGAATAAAAAAAATGGAGATATGGTGCAAAATATTCTTCATGTTAATATTAATTATGTTTTCCCAAATTTTTTCGTATGTGGACCCCATTTGAGCATGCATTATCCTCCATTAATTTTATGTTATTTCTATGTGAAGGTAGAGCAATAAAGGTTTTGAAGAATGTGACATGGAATTATGCAGTTTTTTTATATCCCAGTATTGGCTGGCAAGGTCACTGTCTGAATGTGTTGTCTGCTTAAAACCTTTTGTGTTGTACAAATAAGAGCTTTCCAGATACAGTTCTTAGAGATTATTGAAAGTTCAGTTAAATATTTTACATCTGAACACAGGTTTTGTGGCTTCTGCATTAGCAGTTTTGATAGTTTTGAGACATTTCTTGTTTTGAAAACGTGCTTTCTAATATATCTCCTCTCTGTTCACATGTGCTATGTTTTCCTGAAGCTGTTATTTGTGATGAATAGGAACTATTGGAATAATCTGTAGTGATGCTAATTCACATTCACTTGTAGTGCTGCTGCCTAGATACATAGTAATTGTTCCAGGAACCTTCATTCTGATAAGGACAAATATTCATGATGAAGACATCACTGATTTTTAACTCATTTGTTCTTTAAGCTCAGAATAACTCTGGTGTGTTCCTAATGAAGAGAATCTAAAGGAAAGGTATACATATAGAGGTTTTGCAGATGTATATATGACTTCAGTAATCCTAAAGCATAACATGTTGATTGAATGCATGTGATGTATATTGTTTAAAAACCAAATCTTGTATGTCACAATGTATTTAAAGTATGAATGTCTTGGATAGCGCCCCCTAGGTGTAAGGAGGACAGAGGCCCCTAGGTTACAGGAGCAGAGCGCCCCCTAGGTGGCAGGAGTAGTGCGCTCCCTAGCTGGCAGAAGAGCGGCCCCTATGTGGGAGGAGGACAACGCCCCCTAGGTGAGCGGAGTAGTGCGCCCCCTATGTGGCAGAAGTAGTGCGCCCCCTAGGTCTCCGGAGAGCGCCACCTAGGTGGCATGAGTATGGCTAAACTGGTCTACATTGGTCCAAACTGTGCTGGGCTATATTGGTGTGAACTGGGCTAAACCAGATGTAACTGTGCTAAACCCACTTTAACTGTTGTGAAGTGAGGCAGGATAGTCTGAACTGGGCTAAACTGGGCTAAAGTGGAAGGTACTGTGCTAAAGTTGGCTGCACTGGGCTAAAGTGGGCTAAATGGGCTGTGGTGAGCTGGCATGAGCTGGACAGGGCTGAGGTGGGCTGGGCTGAAGTGGGGAGAAGTGTCTGAAGTGAGAGAAACTCAGCTAAACTGGGCTGACCTGTGCTGAACTGGTCTAAGCTGGTCCAAACTGAGTTGTGCTGGGCTATATTGCTGTGAGCTGGTCTAAACCAGACATAACTGTGCTAAACCCAGCTTAACTGTTGTGAAGTGAGGCAGGATAGTCTGAAGTGAGCTAAACTGGGCTGTAGTGGTCTGAAGTTTATAGGTCCTGCAAAGTGATGGCTTTGCTGCAGGTGTAGGAAAGAGAACTGCAAAGAGAGAGCCGTGTGTTGGGGAGGATTGAAAGAGCATCCCTGAACCCAGGTAACTGCTCAAATGGAAAAAGAAAGGAGTGAACTGTTTCAGTTGCATCCTGCCTGTTAGGCTGGGTAATGCTGCTATTTCCCCCCCACCCCCTTAAAGGCTCAGTAGTAACCATCAGTAATGAATGTTTTCCCCCTTTTAGTTGCATTACAGTTTCCTTTCTCCCCATGACAAATACTCCAATCACTCACACAATGTAATAGTATCCACGCATGCAAACATCGGGGGAACAGTGTTTGTATGCCAATTTGCTTGATCATAGAGCAAAAGCTTTGTTTTGTCAGACATCTTTGAGGCAGAGCTGTTAAAATTGAATGCATAATTTGTAAACCAGCAGTATTTATGACTTTGCTTATTAAAGCCGTAGTAGTTGGCTTAGGATTTTATCAAAAGGACTTAAAAATTCACCATTGATCTCTTACAGATTTTGCCTTGTGTAGCCTGGCCTGGCCCAGCACAGCCTAGCCCAGCCTAGCCTGGGTTAGCATAGCCTAGCCTTTCCTAGCCTGGGTTAGCGTAGCCTTGTTTAGTCTGGGTGAGCTTAGCCTAGCCCATCCTATCCTGGGTTAGCCTGAGTTAGTTTACCGTGGCCAGCTGGTTTGGCCTAGACTGGGGAAGCATAGAATAGCATAGCCTCCATCCAGGGTGAGATTAAACTGAGTGAGATTAGACCTGGGTGAGATTGACCCGGGGGAGACTCACCCGAGTCAGATTTGTTCCGGGTCAGATTCGTCCCTGGTCATGTCAGCCTGGGTCAGATTACCCCGGGGGTCAGATTATCCCGGGTCAGATTAACCCGGGGTCAGATTAACCCGGGGTCAGATTATCCCGTGTCAGATTAGCCCGGTCGGATTAGCTCGTGTCAGATTAGCCCGGGTCAGATTAGCCCGTGTCAGATTATCTCGGGTTAGATTATCCCGGGTCAGATTAGCCCCGGGTTAGATTGGCCCGTGCCAGATTATCCCGGGCCAGATTAGCACGGGGCAGATTAGCCCGGGTCAGTTTAGCCCGGGTCAGATTAGCCCGGGTCATATTAGCCCGGGTGACCCAGTTTGAATCATCCCGGGTCAGATTAGCTCAAGTAAAATTAGACAGGTGAGATTAGATGGGTGAGATTATCCTACCCTCCTTAACTCGAGTTAGTCTTGGTTAACCTGGATTAGCCTATCCTCAGTTAGCCTGGGTTAGACTAGCCTGGATTAGACGGGGTTAGCCTATCATAGGTTAACCTAGATTAGCCTAGTCTAGCCTGGGTTAACCTGCATTAGCCTGACCTGACCTAGCCTTGGTACCCAGGGTTATTTTAGCCTAGCCTGAGTTGGGTTAGCCTAGTCTTGCCTGGGTTACCATATCCTAGCCTAGCCTAGCTTTTGTTAACCTGGATTAGCCTAGCCTACCTTTGTTTAGCCTGGGTTAGCCTAGGTTAGCCTGAGTTAGCCTAGGCTAGCCTAGCCTGGTTAGGCTGCTCTGTAGCTGTGCCTGGGATTGCTCCCACCCAGGTGTTGGACCTTGCACTTATCATGGTTAAACTTCATGAGGTTGGCATCAGCCCACCTCACAAGCGTGTCAGGGTCCCTCTGGATGGCATTCCTTCCCTCCAGTGGATCAACAGAACCACACAGCTTGGTGTCATAGGCAAACTTGCTGAGGGTGCACTCAATCCCACTGTCCATGTCAGTGACAAAGATGTTGAACAAGACTGGTCCCAACACCGATCCCTGAGGGACACCACTCGTTACTGGTCTCCAGCCGGACACTGAACAGTTGACTACAACTCTTTGAGTGCGACCATCCAGCCAGTTCTTTATCCCATTGAAGCCCATTGATCCCCATTGACTCCCATTGAATCTCATGGACTCCCATTGACTTCTATTGACTCCCATTGACTCCCACTGATTCCCATTGACTACCATCGACCCCCATTGACTCCTAATGACTGCCATTGACCCTTATTGACTCCCACTGACCCCATGGAATCCCACTGACTCCCATTAAACCTATTGAATCCCATTGACTCCCATTGACTCACATTGACCAAATTGGCTCCCATTTACTCCTATTGATTCCCACTGACTCCCATTGACTCCCAGTGAGTCCCATTGACTGCCATCGACTCCCATTGACTCCTGTGGACACTCATGGACTGCCTTTGACTTCCATTGATTTTCATTGACTCCATTGACTCCCATTGACCCCATTGACTCCCATTGACCCCATTGAGTCCCATTGAATCCCGCTGTCTCCCTTTGACCCCCATTGACTCCCATTGAGCCCCATTGAGTCCAATTGAACCCCATTGGTCCTCATTGACTCCCACTGACTCTCATTGACTCCCATTGACCCCCATTGACCCGCATAGACTCCCATTGACTCCCATTGAACCCATTGAGCCCATTGACTCCCTTTGACTCCCATTGACTCCCATTGATTTCCATTGACTCCCATTTACTCCCATTGACTCCCATTGACTGCATTGGAGAGATCTGAGCTTGTCTGAATGGGGCTGGCCTGGGCTGAATTGGAGTAAAATTTGCTGTACTGGACTCAGCTGGGGTAAACTGGGCGTGTGTTGGCTGATCAGGTCCTGGCTGTGCTGGGCTGAGCTAAACCGAGCTGAATGGTGCTAAACTGGGCCTCATTGGGCTCCCCTTGTCTGGGCTGAGCTGGAGTGGGCTGACTGTAAAGTGGGCTAAATTGGGCTGGCATAAGATGGACTGGGCTGAACTGGGCTGGACTGAGCTGGCCTAAACTGTGCTACATTGGGCTGGGAAGGGCTAAAGTAGGCTGAACTGGAGTGGGCTGGGCTGCGTTGGGCTAAAGTGGGCTGGACTGGGCTAATGGGGCTTAACAGTGCTAAAGTGGTGTGGACAGATGTGAATTGGGCTAAAGTAGGCTGAACTGGTCTAAAGTGTCCTGGGCTGGGCTAAAGTGGGCTAAACTGGGCTCAAGAGGGCTAGGGTGTGCTGGACTGCTGTGAATTGGGCTAAACCCCCCTGAACTCTGCTAAATTGGTCTGGGCAGGTCTGAACTGGGCTGAACTGGGCTGGGCTAGGCTAAGTTGGTTGACTCCCATTGATTCCCATTGACTCCCATTGACCCCACTGACTCCCATTGAATCCCACTGATTCCCACTGACTCCCATTGACTTCTATTGACTCCCATTGACCCACATTGATTCCCATTGAATTCCATTGACTCCCATTGACCCCCATTGTCTCCCACTGAATCCCAATGACTCCCATTGACCCCACTGACTCCCATTGACTCTCCTTGACTGCCATTGACCCCATTGGCTCTCACTGACTCCCATTGACTCCCACGGATTTCCATTGACCCCCATTGACCCCTATTGACCCCATAGACTCCCCTTGACTCTCATTGACTTCCATTGACATCATTGAATCCCATTGACCCCCAATGACTCCCATTGACTGCCATTGATTACCCAGGGTGCTGTGGGCATTAAAGGGGGGGAAATGGGGGTCTGGGTGCTAAGGGCACTATAGGGGTGTAAAGGTGGGTCTGGGTGCTATAAGCGTTATAGGGGGTAAAGGAGGTTCTTGGTGCTATGGGCTTTATAGGGGGATAAAGGGGGGGGGTCAGGGTGCCATGAGCATTATAGGGGTGTAAAGGTGGGTCTGGGTGCTATGAGCGTTATAGGGAGTAAAGGGGGGGTCTGGGTGCCTTGAGCAATATAGGGGGTAAAAGGGCTGTCTGGGTGCCATGAGCGTTATAGGGGGTAAAGGGGGGGTCTGGGTGCCTTGAGCAATATAGGGGGTAAAAGGGCTGTCTGGGTGCCATGAGCGTTATAGGGGGGTAAAGGAAGTGTCTGGGTGCCATGGGTGTTATAGGGGGGTAAAGGGGGGAGGGTCTGGGTGTTATGGGCATTATAGGGGGTAAAAGGATTCTGGGTGCTATGAGCGTTATAGGGGGGTAAAGGGGTTCTGGGTGCCATGAGTGTTATAGGGGGGTAAAGGGAGGTTCTGGGTTCTATGAGCGCTATAGGGGGTAAAGGGGGGTCTGGGTGCTATGAGCGTTATAGGGGGGTAAAGGGGGAGTCAGGATGCCATGAGTATTACAGGGGGTTAATTGGGGGTCTGGGTTCTATGAGCGTTTTAGGGGGTAAAGGGGTTCTGGGTGCCATGAGCGTTATAGGGGGGTAAAGGGGGGGGGGGTCTGGGTTCTATGAGCGTTATAGGGGAGTAAAGGGGGGGTCTGGGTTCTATGAGCATTATAGGGGGTTAAGGGGGGGTCAGGGTGCCATGAGCGTTATAGGGGGTAAATGGGGGGGTCTGGGTTCTATGAGCGTTGTAGGGGGTAAAGGGGGGTCTGGGTTCCATAAGCGTTATAGCGGGGTAAAAGGGGGGTCAGGGTGCCATGACAGTTATAGGGGGTAAATGAGGGTCTGGGTTCTATGGGTGCTGGTGTGTGTGTAAATGGGGGTGTGGGAGATATGGGTGCTATAGGGGGGTTAATTGGGGTCTGGGTGCTGTAGGGGAGTAAATGGGGGTCTGGGTGCTATGGTTGCTATAGGGGGTAAATGGGGGTATGGGTGCTATCTGTGCTATAGGGGCGTACATGGGATCCTGAGTGCTATGTGTGCTATAGGGGGTAAATGAGAATCTGGTTGCTATGGGTGCTATAGGGGTTTAAATGGGGGTGTGGGTGCTATAAGGGGGTAAATTGGCTTCTGGGTGTTATATGTGCTATAGGGGGGTAAATGGGATTCTGGGTTCTATGGGTGCTATAGGGGGGTATATGGGGGTCTGGGTGCTATGAGTGCTATAGGGGTGTAAATGGGGTTCTGGGTCCTATAGGGGGTAAAAGGAGGTGTGGGTGCTATGGGTCCTATAGTGTTGTAAATGGAGGTCTGGGTGCTATGGGTACTATAGGGGTGCATATGGGGGCTGTTGCTATTTTGGGGTAAATGGGGGTAAAAAGAGCAGGCTGTGGCTTATCAGGCTCCTTCTGCCCCAGCTGGTTGCTTGCCCCTCCCCTGCCCCAGGGCATTGAGGGAGGGGTTGTGGGTGGGGCCCGGGGTATATGAAGCCCAGCCATTCACTACAGAGCTCCTTTAGTGGCTGGCTTTCATTGGGGTGAGTGTTGTCCTGTTGTTTGGGGTTTGTGGCCTTAGAGCTTTATGGTTTCTTTCTGCTGTTGTTTCTTGGTTTTGGTTTAGTTCTTTGAAATGGTATTGTCTGAATGAAGACCTTCAGGGCATGTCAAGACTTACTAGTGCATACATTAATAAGTATCTTTGTGTAAAGTTTCTGTTTTTTTTTTTATTCTTAGTTATTTTATCTGTTATATTTGGTGGTGGTGATGAGCTTCAGTGAAACTCTGTGGCTGTTCTCAGGAGGAGGAGTTGTGGCAAAGGTCACCTTTGGTCAAGGTACTGATAAGCTATGTACCATTGCTGTGTTCTTTTGCAGATGAAGAAGAGGAATGTGGGTACTGAAGGAATATCCTAGTGAGGTGAGAAGAGGTTTTGCTGGAGGATGGCTTTGGACCTCTGCCCCTCTGAAAGCTAAGGTAAAAGTCTGGGCTTGGGGAGGGGTCAGATCTGTAAGGTGGGTGTGGGAGAGGGGTTCTTCAGGAAGTGGTCTCTTTGGGCAGGGGAAGGGAGCAGGTTGCTGTTGAGTTGGAGCTTTTGTGACTTTACTAAGCTAAAGTGTAGATGAGGCTTGGGCTCAGTCTTTAGGTCAATTGTCTTTTGGGGCATGGCTCCACATTGCCTTTGCAGCTCTGTTGTCTGTGTCCATTTTCCCAGAGCTGACTCTGTGAGCCCCTCTTGTTAATTAATGACAGGTGACTGAAGCAGCAGCTGCATGTGATAAGGCTTGAAGTAGCTGAAGGCACTATTGGTTTGTGTTTTCCCAGTGAGGTTCAGGCCCAAATGCAGCTGACAGAAATGTGGTAGGCCTGGCCATTGAGCAGTTAATGTCCTGAAGCAGGAGCTGGGTATAGCATAGGGCAGGCTGCCTCTATGAGCCCTGTCTCGATATGCACGTGTTTCCCTTTTATGCACTATAAAAACTACTCAGGAAACTACTCAGGAGGACTAGAGTTTTGGATGGTGTATCAATAGTACATATTGGGTTTTTAACTAATAAACTGGTTATTTGATAGGCTCGTGCTCTTAATGGGCAATTTGTCATGTGTTTCATATTGTTTAACTTCTCAGCTTCATTATTCTTGTTTTAGTTTGCAACTGTTAACTTGAACCAAACTGAGAAAATGCTGGAGAGCTGCTTTTGTAATGGCACTTTGCTAATGTGACTTCTTTGTCCACAGAGAAGTCAGGGAATTGGCTTTCGGAATAGCTTCTCTTTGTTATCCTTAAAGGCTTTTAAAATGGTGATTGTGAATATATATCAATATATGAATATACAATATATATAAATATAGACTATATATTAATTACAGCGAATCTATATGGGAGAAAGGAATGTAAGAGAAAATAAAATTGCATTCCAGAAAAATTGTACTATAGAACATAATAGGAAACCAGGAAAAAAATGTTTACTTTTCATCTTTTAAGACAGAATTTTATACTCTTTTTCATGGCTTTGCTCCTCATTGTTATCTAGGGAATGAATACTTAAAAGTCTGGATGAAGATAAATTAAATTCAAACTAAATACATATTTATTTACAGAGTAAGTGTATTTTAGAGGACTTAATACCTGTTTCAATATATTTATTTATGAATTACTAGGGTATGCTTCAGGTTTGCTGACCATTTCTCCATTTTAGTTTTTAAATTATGTAATAAGAGGAGAAATTTGTAAACAACAAACAAGCAGCTTGCCTGTTCTTACACCAGGAATTGTGGACTGACTGCTTGCTTTTCTACCCTATATGGAACGTTACTGTTTACTGGTATTCTGCTATTAGAAACCAATTTTATAAAATATACTTCTCTATAGTTTAGGACTTAACAGTGGTATCTCTTGGTATAGTTCCTTGAGTTGTATATCCAAGAAATCAAGCATGCTCTTTTCAGTTTAAAAACTAGCCATTTATTTTCAGTTTACCAATTTCTACTCCATTGCTCTTAGTAAGTAGCACTGATAAGTTATGCCCTTTAAAGTGCTGATGCTTCATTGCAGTGTCCTTCATAAGCGCATGCTAACAAAATGTCGAGAAGCAATTGCTGTTGGATTTTCCAAAAACTCCAGAACCAGTGACATAAACATCCATTTGGGGAGCACAGCTGATGGAGGAATTGACTTGCACAAAAGATCGTAGGTGGAGTAACTGCAGAATCTTTGCAACCGGATAGGTTGTTCTTTCCCAAGTTATTCTCAGATTTGGTTTGGTTCTTGGACTTCACTCAGCCTTTTCTGGAGACTGATATTAACAAGTCTAAACCAATTTCAAAGCATCCCTATGAAATCTGAGACTTTTTGGGTAAGCATCTCAGGGCCCATAACCTTTTCCACTTTCAAAGTAGGTCTGAATATCCAAACTGTGCATGAGAGCTAGGCAGCAATCCACTTCAGGAGGTCAATACCATACAGGCAATATTCACAGCAAGATAATTACCAGAGAATATCCTGTTAAAAATTTCAAGCATAAAGAATATAAAAATAGAAGAACGTGAGAGGCCATACTCACATTAAGGGAAAATAAGTGTTCAAAACAAGTCGTCCCTGATATATACCAGGAGGAGCTGAAGGACACACACCGTCTCAGCATGTGATGCAGCTGTGTCTGTGCTGCTCTGCAGTCCCTCACTGCTGCCTGGTTCCCACAATGACAACTCCAGCTATTTTAGCACAATGGGCTCACTCTCAATTCTTTCCACGTTTGCATTCCACATCCACATTGCAACAGGACTTAACTTGGCTCTTGCAGCACAAAGTTGACAAGATGTGATGTGACTTTTTCTTCCACCTCCTCTCTACCTTTCCTGCTTTTCTCCTAGGCTAGTGAGCCTTCTGTACTACTTTGTGCTCTACCTGGTGACCCCATTTGTACTGCTTCTCAGCATAGCCCATAACTTCACACTATTCCTTACAATAAAAGCATGTCTTAGATTCCTGTTCTAAAATGAGATCTTTCTTCTCTCCTTTTATCTCACAGGTCTCTGATCTCATAGGTGCTCTGTTACCAAACTCTCATTTTTTGTTGCCATATTCTACACTTGATCCCCTTTATCTGGTTTTAGGATCTACATTTCATTGATATTTCTTTTTGTCGCTACAGTTGAGTTTTTTTAGATAAATTTAGTGAACAACTATTCCATCCTTACCCCTTGCTGGTTAGGTGTGACTGTGACATTGTTATTCCCTCCCAGCCTGTCATATGCTTAGATCCTGTCCTCTTCTGATTCTTTCCTACTTCTGACTGCTCTGGGAAGGATTTCCTTAGAGAAATTGTCAGATTGACCTTTCTCACAATTTTTATAGTGGCTCTTTGTGGGCTGTGTCTGTTCTCCTTAACTGTATCCTGCATATCTGCCTGAGAAAACATGAATCTGACAATCTTTGCTGGGCTGCTGTCTCACATCCTGTCTCTATACTCCACTCTTGGCTTATTTTGTTCAAATTCAAATCCTTGACTTGTACATACATTCCCAAAGAGGCCTGTGAACTCCAGTTAGGAGAGTGCTACTAAACTCTGACTGCAGCCCACATTTTCATTTTTCTGAATATAACTGGCTGTCCAAGGAAGCTGTGAATGCTCCATCCCTGGTGGTGTTCAAAGCCAGGCTGGACAGAGCTTTGGGTGACATGGTTTAGTGTGAGGTGTCCCTGCCCATGGCAGAGAGTTTGGAACTACATTATCTTAAGGTCCTTTCCAACCCTAACTGTTCTATGCTTCTATGACCACTGCTAGGCTTATCAGTGAGGCATGTAGCATGGGTTTGCTCAGTAGGTAATTTCTCCCATTCAGGCTGTCTTGATGATTCTCACTTCAATAGTTCAAATCTTTCATGTCTTTCTTCCCATGTAGCATAAGTTTGCATTATTGCGTGACTCAGTTACTATGACATACTTTTTGTCTTTTGTTGTAAGTTTTTCCACTTACAACCCTTCATATTGCTGCAAAGATCTTCCTTCCCAGGTTTCCTTTACCTTACATCATTTTCTTTATAAAATTGTCTCCCCTTCATTTGTCTCACTAAACTGAAGAAGTTGATTCATTCTCAAGGCCTTTCACAACCTCTTGCATTATACTTACCACCTTATTTTCAAGACAAAGGGTGGACACCAACCTCCAGTTAGCCCACAAGCTTTTTCTATTTGTTGAAGTTCCAGGCAGACACATTTTGCTTCTTTCCCCATAGTATTCTTATACCTCCCCCTAAGCTGGGAAAGGGGAATGTCCTTATAAGCAGTCCTAAACTATTTCATTATCCTCCAAATCCCTCATTAATATTCTTTTAAACTATGACTAATACATGAGCAGTCTTCTGAGATCAAGCTGAGCAATGCTAGTTGCTTTATTTACTCCATTGATCTGTCTGCATTAATTTCCTCTGTACTTGCAGCATAAGTCATCTGGGGCAGAGACAAGTAGCATGAACAACTTCAAAGTGCTACAGCAATACAGCTGATAAGTAATGACTTTGGAAGGCTGGCACCTTTAGGAGACTTTGAAGTGATGGCCCACAGTGTGTCAATGTACAGAACATGTGCCTTCATCTGAAGACAGAGGTGATGTTATGGGATTTACTTTCCACTTCCTTACTTTTTGAAAGGTTTATTTTATTTTATAGAATCCTTCATTGTTTCTCAGTGAAGATATGTGTATATTAATGGTGTCTATACATAGCACAGGATGATAAATACTGAAATAGGATCTGGAAGTGATTTGTATTTCATGAACTCTGGCCATGACCTTCTTACAATTACCAGAACAAATTACATTAATTACACCAAGTTACATGACAGGTGGAGGAAGTCATCATTAGTATCCATTACACATGGCAATACAGAAATAAACTCCCTGGTTTTCTGTGGTAATTGACTGTAAACATGAACAGTCTTACACAGTATCATATGTAGTGCATATTCAGAAGATGATGTTAGTTTCATTTGTGCAGTTTTCATGTGAAAAGAGCTTACTTATTTCAGAATAATTGTTAGTCTTCAGGAAACCTGTAGGAGTGCAATCATCTATAAGATTTCTAGTACCTTTCAAATTTGGGTTAATATTTAGTGTGTGTGTGTGTGAAGTTAGATGAGAGATAATGTGGTAACATAAACCTTGTTTCTCTAGGCAAAGAAACAGGGGAAAGCATGTGAAAAGGTGAACCTGAGAATTACCTAGCAGGGCGAGACACTATGACCCTATAACAGGCTGCCAGTGTGACATTATGCTCTACCAGGAGCCCTATCAGCCCCTACCACAATGTAGACATCACACTTGTTTTTCCTTTCAAGTTACAGTCCAGTATTTTTGAGGAGAAGGACTGTGAAAAAAGGGACATCTTCTGATACGTACAAGTTTTCTTAATGCCTGCCATAGTTGAATTCTTTTCTAAGCATACTGGAAATCCACATTTTACCGAAATTTTTTTGTGCATTGTTTTCAATGGGAGAAAGTAAGCTGAAAGGCATACATGAGATGTTTCTCCACTTTGTTCTCTGAGTCTTTCACTTTGCTCTTACTTGTAGAGTTTGTGCTGCATGCTTTCCTTTTGGTTTTTCCTTATTCTGTTATTGATCCTTAAAGTTGTATCCCCAATGTTGGTTTCTGTTAAGAAATACAATTTTTATTTAGATCTTTCAAGTTACTATTAAAAAAGATAAAAACTGAACAACTCTTTTTTAATAATTTTTTTAAAGTCTCTGATTGTCTGTGAATAGTTTAGAGGATGTAACTTTCATAATACATACTGCTTTATTCCATTATCCATATTACATATACTTTGCAGATTTTTTTAATCAACAAAACGCTTCAAGTAGCTTAGTAAAATATGAGCTGAGCAGTTGTTATATCATTTATATGTTAACTTCTAAAACATTGGCACAGCTTTTCTTTAAAATACATAGCTGAATTTTTCAGCTATCACTTGAAATTATGGGCACTAGATCCTTAAACACCTCCAAGGACTGGGGCCTGAGACCCTGTTAAAGTAACTGATCCTTTGTAGACTGTTGTGTTGATATCCAGTCCTATGGAGCAGCTTCTTGAAGGACCATGTGCAAAATTAGCATGCATGGGTGTTTGCTTCTACATATGTACTTTTTCGTGTGGTAGGCGAGGTAAGAACAAATCAAACTACTTCCATAAACTCCAGTCTGTTCCCCAGGTAGGTGAAGATAGAACATGATGTATGTAAACCCCAAGTTATTAATAAGAAATGGGTCTTTCCTTAAAAATGCATTGAATCCCCTATATGAGTGATGAATCAATCATTATTTCATGTGAGTTCTGTGGTTTCAAAAATGTAGTAAAATCTCAAAAACTAAGTTAGAAATAGAATCAAGGAATCAGTATGCCTCAAATCTTTGCAAAATGAGACAACATAATCTGTCAGAGGACAGTGGAAAGGAAAGGTATGAAAGAAGACTTAAAAATATAAATTAGTTAAAGCAATCATTTAAAAGATGGATGAATGTGGGTAAATGCACAGTTGCATCCAATGCAGCAGCAATGTCAGGAGTGATGTGGTTAGCATGGGTGTCTGTGACCTTCCAGCCTACCTCTGGCTAGCAATGATCTTTGGCTACAGCCCAGGATGAACCTCAAGCTGGGGATCCCACAGAAAGGACACTGTAGTTCCTCTGTCTTCATTATCTAGAGGATGTCTTTAAACAATTCAAGGTTAGTGTATAATTAAAAAACCTTCCCTTTTGTTGTTGAATCAAACACTTTAGAATGATGGCCCAGCACTCTAGTTTGTGGAATAAATAACATATTTCTGCTATAGATGCACTTTGTCACCAAGATGAAGGATGCTAAGAGAGCCCTGAGGACAGCTGCATTGTGTATAATGAGATTTCTGCAAGAGCTAAATATTGTAGAGATCACAGGGGTGGAAATCCTGGAGAAAAGAGTAAGGTTTGTGCTTTCCCTTGCACAGACTGAAGCATGCATCTGCTGGATCTGTGCACAGGAAGCTTTTCTTTTTGAGACTGCCTGACACAATAGGAGAACTTCCCTTACACATGGAACCAGAATTTAGAAAAGGTTTTGTATCAGAAAAAAATACAAAAACCTATTAAGATAGAGTGTTGTAATCCAGGCCTTCAGCAGCTTACTGATGGTGCACAGAATGTAGTAATTTCACAGTAAAATTAAATGGGACTTTTAAAGTATTTTGAAGCTGTATTTTTTGAATGTTGTGATTTTTAGGTTGCCTTGTAAGTGTTAAACCTTGATGGTTTTTTTTTCTGGAAAGCTATACCACTAAAAGAAAATTTACTTGCTGGGTATTTTATTACAATTTTTCTTCAAGCCAACATTGAGCTTTAGTACTTAGTACCATTTAACGCTGTAAAATCATTTAAATCCACTTTAATGACTTTTGTAATATAAATGTTTTAAATATAATAACAATTATTTTAACAAGTGTTTCCTGATTCCAGGCATGTGTAAAGAAGATGGGGTATGTAATATGTCTGACCAGATAACTGCTTTTACAAATTATATTCATTCATCTTTATTTAGCTGCAAAATGAAGAGAGTTCAGTGTAGTTCAAGGAAAGCATTGTGGTAAACAGACAGCTTAAATGTGAGCAGTGTAAAGAGCAGCAGCTTGCAGAAATATTGCTATAGATACTAAGACCGTATCCTGCCTCGCTACGGACCACACATAATTGAATCATGTTCAATAGAAGGCCATTACAAAACAGAACTGATTTGCAATGCTAATGTGGTGAAGACAGCTGTCACTGGGAATTAAATATGATCATTCAAAGCCTGAATAAATGAGGTGCCCATTATCTTCTGGCTCTGCTTCAGCCTGCTTAAAGAACACAAATAAATGATACTGTCTCAATAACCAGCTCAGTTTTGTCTTCTAGCCATAGAAATATGAAGAAGACAGAGGGAAGAGGGAGGGCGCACAACAACATCAACAACAAAAAGCAGAGTCAATCTATAAAGACACACAGAAAACCAGTGCCCTAAGACTCCATTTTCAACAGAACAGTATTTGTGGAAAAATGGAGAAAAAGCTCTTTAACCAAGCTAACATGTTTTAGTGTAGAGGAGGCATACTTACTCACAAAGAAACAATGGAAAAAGCCCTGGTGTCTAAAAATCACAGTGATTTTCCAGAAAAAATCAGTCAGAATCCAAAATATCAGAACTGCCACAGTCTGCCAAGAATGCTAAAGGATAGTTTAAGATAAATTATGTTTTCTTTCACCACCCAGTGCTTTGAAAGTCATAAAATATTTCAATTATTTTTTAATTTGAACCATATTTTATACTCAAGGAAAATGCTGATTAAGGTGGAAGAAATTTGTATTTGTTTGAAGAAGAATTTTTTAGGCAATTTGTGTCATTTCACAGATAGCATAAAACCCATGAGTGGTAAGAAGAAGGAGAAAGAAAAGTTAATATATAAATGAAGGGTATTTCTATTTCAGGTAAAACCATCACAGCCAATTTACTAATCACTGATGTGGCTAGTCTGGTCCTAAGTGGAATCTGTCTGGTTTAAGCTGCAGCTGGGCAGGGCTGTGAAGCAGATGAACCCAAGCAAGTGCTGCACAGTGCAAGGAATCTGCATTCCAGAGGTGGGCATCCTCCAGCTGACCTGCTCTGTGTCCCAGCCAAGCAGCCACCTGGGCTGTGGCACCAGGATGCTAGCAAAGGGAACACTGACAGCTGCAGTGACAAACACTGTCTTAGTATGTTTTTAATTACCAACTCACACATAAAGAAAATAAGGTATAAAATTTGCACTTTAAAGGAGAGAGAAAACAGAAATGTACCTTGCAGAAATTGTATTGATAACAGGTATGCATGTGTGCAAATGCTTCTTTAGACCTATGATATCCTTGAAGGATAACTGTGTGTAAAGGACTACAGAGCTGCTTTTATTCCATCAAAATATTTATGAGCCATGACCTCTTCACAATGTTTTATATTGTCCAATCGGAAAATCAGGTGGCAAAGCCTGGAAATGGTCAAAATAGGCTGAGCAAAGTGAAAGGAAAGGAGCTGAGGATGGTTATGGCCTAAGCTCTATCTCTTGTAATGCCAGGTCCCAGGACAAGTAGCCACTCTGAGACCTTTGTACACAACAATCCTGTGTACACAACAGATTTCACAGTGGAGTTAGCTACATACATGAGAAATACATACATACACACATGCTAGTCTAGAGCAGAGAACTAACTCCAAAGAAAATAGAGGTGGGAGCAAGAATGAACACATTCACAGCAAAAAAAGTGAAGGTTAGAGGTATATTACTGTGAAAAAAGTGTGTCTGTTGGAATATTAAATACTAGCAAGGGTAAGGTTGTATATAAGGCACAAGAAAGCAAAGCAAGTAAGATGGACAAAAATTTGGGATTAGCTCTATAGATGTCAGAAAGTTTAGGAATGCGTGGAATATATTGACAACAAAAATAATTATGAAGTTGCAGATGAAAGCATAGGCTGGGTTTAGTGAAATGTATTGTGAGCCAGTGCACAAACAAAAAACAACACTGAGAAACACACAGCATTAATGCATCTGCACTTGAAATGCTGTGTTTATTTTTGTCCCCTCATGCACTGAAATGCTTATGAAGACACAAAGAATAACATTTAACATGGGGGAGAAACATAACAGTACATGTTGAATGACCAATAACCCCATCTCTCTTTTCTTTACAAGTCAGAGGATTAGGGGACACAAACACAAAGCTATACATGAAGAAGCAGAAGTAGTTATATTTTGAAAGAAATCATGGATGTAAGAGACACCAGTGTGAAGCAAGTGTGAGAGGAGTCTCAAGGCCAGAATCCTTAGATATCTACACATTTTGTGGGTAAACTTCTCTTGTGAAATAAAGCAAGGCCAGAGAAATACATATTTGAAATTACTATTTTAAGTTCCTTTGTCTATCATTTGCTTGGTAACTATACAGTTTGCAAACCCGTTAGCTGTTAGCCGCTAAATAGGCCTATTGTGCCCTACTGTGAGAATATCTTTAATGGATTCTCTATTTTCACAGTCTCGCTTGGGGCTTAGTATTTTCCTGTTTTAAAACCCAGGGAGGGAAAACCTTATATTCGCTGTTTTGAAACTCTGTGGGTGCAATATAGCACCTGTACATTTAATATCAAAGCTTTTGATTATGTTTAGCTGAGGGGGGTCTTCTTCCTTGCCCTATTCCTCCCAGTGACTCCTACATTCTCTGTAGATTTATGCATTTTAGCACTTCAAGAATTTCATAATACATTTTAATTGCCAGGTAACTTTTTCTGTAAGACTCGGGTTGATGCAGGTTTGTTGGCTTGTTTTTTCTTTTCATGTGACTGGCAACACCACAGGTGATATGCAGCCAGAGAATGAACCAGGGGATGGACAAAGTCTCATGCACTGCTTGATGCTGCAGTACTGCACTTGTGGGTATGACACCCCCTACAGATAACTGGAACATCCATGGCAAGGCATTTCAAACACTCTTCTCTGATTCTGGTCCTTTCTTGGGAAGACTCGGGGCAGGGCTATTCTCATATCCTTTCATTCCTCCCCTCTCACAGCTCCCCCAGCCACAGCACTGTCTTCTCCTTCTCCTTTTTTGTTAGATACTTTTACTACCAGACAGATTATTATGTCCATATGACTAACATTTTTACTGCCAATATTATTGCATTTTTTATTTAGGGACTGCTGTGTTTCCTTCATGGCAGAAAGCCTTTTAAGCTTGAAAGCTGGGATAACTCACCATTCCCCATCATTAATAAAGCATGTGGAGTTTTCATGACGTGCAATTGTTGTGTTTTTTTTTTTAAACTGTAGACATGGAAAATGGTGAGCAATTCATCTACTTACTAAACGGAAGTATGTCTCATCCATCAGGTGTCCTGCGAGCAGTGTGAAAGCAAACTTTAGTGTTGCTTAATAAATGAGTGTTCTGTTAAGAGTGTCCTATAGCAAGATGACTCCCTTAGTGCGAGGGAAAGGCTTTGGATGTTGTCTACCTTGACTTTAGTGAAGCCTTTGACATCATTTCACACAGCATTCTCCTGGAGAAACTATCTGCTCATGCTTGGATGAATGCACTCTGCTGCATAAAAAAACTGTCTGGATGGCTGGGCTGAGAGGTGCTGAATGGAGTGAAATCCAGTTGGCAGCTGGTCACAAGTGGTGTTTGCCAGGGCTCAGAACTGGGCCAGTTCTGTTTAATGTCTTTATCAATGATTTAGACGAGGGGATAGAGTGTTCACTCAGGAAGTCTGCAGTTAACATCAAGTTGGCTGAGAGAGTTGATCTGCAGGAGGGTAGGAAAGGCTCTGCAGAGGGGTCTGGACAGGCTGGATCAGTGGGCCAAGGCCAGCTGTGTGAGATTCAACTAGACCAAGTGCCAGGTCCTGTGCTTGACTCACAACTGCTCCATGCAATGCTACAGGTGGGGAAAAGAGTGGCTGGAAAACTGCCCAGTGGAAAAGGACCTGGGGGTATTGGTTGACAGATGGCTGAACATGAGCCAGCTTGTGCCCAGGCAGCCAGGAATGGCAACAGCAACCTGGCCTGTATCAGAAATAGGGCAGCCAGTAGGACCAGGGAAGTGACCATCCCCCTGTACCTGGCACTGGTGAGGCTGCACCTCAAATCCTGTGCTCAGTTCTGAGCACCTCACTGCAAGAAAGACATTGAGGTGCTGGAGCAGGTCCAGTGAAGGGAAACGAAGGGCCTAGAGCACAACTCCTGTGAGGAATGGCTGAGGGCATTGGGGTTGTTAAGCCTGGTGAAAAGGAGGCTCAGGGGAAAACTTAAAGCTCTCTGCAATTACCTGAAAAGAATCTGTAGCAAGATGGGTCTCAAACTCTTCTTCCAAGTAACAAGTGATAGAACAAAAGGGAACAGCCTCAGTTTGTGCCAGGGGAGGTTTAGATTCAATATAGGAAAAACTTATTCACTGAAAACTTATCAAACATTGGAACAGGCTGCCCAGGAAAGTGGTTGAGCCACCATCCCCTTAGGGATTTAAAAGACATGTAGATGTGCTGCTTAGGGACATGATTTAGAGGCAGACTTGGCAGTGCCAGGTTAACAGTTTGACTCAATGATCTTAAGGGCCTTTTCCAACATAAATGATTCTAAACACCCTCTTGTGGCTAATTTGTCAATTTAGGGTGATGTCTCAACATAGAAATAAAGAATCATGAAATATTTTATTAGAGAAAGTAAATTTAAATTGGCTCTGCCATGTTTGGGGAGTCAAACGTATAAAGTTCTTGGAATGAAATGGAGCAGTTGTCATTTTAACCATAAGATATATTTTTGATTTGTATCAAGGGAGCTATTAGAAACATAAAACTACGCATAACCTAGACAGAAAAAAATAAAAGCAGGAAGCTACATGGATGTATCCTGCATCAGGCATGGGGTTTGTCACTATCTATCTGCTTTCCCTTTGACATAAGTAACAGAGCTAGTAATTTCACAGATTTTTGGCCCTGTGTTTGAACTTCAATATCTACTGTTCCCCCCTCTTCTTTTCCTTATACTTCCCTTCACCGCTGAAAAAAAAAAAGGCATAAAGGATGTGTAGACACAGTATTTATCAACTGACTTAAAACTGAAATGTTTGTAACAAAGACAGGTGGGAGAGGAAGGGAGCAACCCGTGGTGTTACCATGAGGACCTGAAAAGTTTCTGCATAGTTCAATGCTAAACCACCCTGAATCCTCTGACATTCTTGCTGCTAGCCCACTTCATTTCAAATTCCTCTTGAATGCTATTGAAATCCATAGGAAAATGCCTGTTAATTTCCAGGTGTTGACTGTATTTATTTTTTTGTGCTGTGGTATTTAAGAACTAGTCTAAATTTTCTAAAATATACTTTTCTTCACAATACCTAGATATTTTTTCATTTGCTATTTTATCTAGGTATCTAGAACACTGAAAGAAGAGTACAGGTAATGATGGCATTGCTTCTAAATAGGAATGGAGTAAAATCCCATTCAGATTTATATTCTTAATACAGTAAAGGAATGCAGTTTGTGTCTGTGATGGAAACATGGTGGGCTTTGGTGCTCAGGTTTTGGTGCTGCACAACTCACAGTTTAAACCAGCATTTACTGTAGTAAATGGTAAGTAATCAATGGAGACTAATTGCAGTATCTTATCAACAATGACTGTTACTAAATTTTGAACTTTATTGCTTAATTTTTGTATAGCACTGTAGAAGTCTCTCAGATTTCACTTTTTATGTTAAAACAAGCTTCACTGTTTCCTAAATTCTTGATTGCATATTGCCTCATAGCCCTGCATTAGGGCTTCAGGTATTGCCCAGCCACATTATTATGGTGCTCAAGAGATATACTGCAAAGTGAGTGGAACTTCATAAAATCTTTGAAACATCCAATTTATAAACCCATATGCTTATATAGCTACATATTCTAGGAATATGTTACTTTTTCCCTGCTAGATGTAGATGGATGCAATTGGGCTAGTTAAAACACAGCATCAAAGCATTGAGTAGGTTTAATGTATTTGTTTGAACTTCTGTTGTTAATCCTGTACATAAGCTGTAATTTATTTCCTTTTCTCATTATGCATTGAATATGATTGAAGAGAAGTAAGTGTTGTGCTAAAGTGTTTGTGCCATGTTGATAACATTGGATACATAGCTATGAAGCCGTTGCGCAGCAACAAAGTGTATTATCTTTACATTACGAGACCACTGTAATTTTTGTATGATATACTCAGAATATGAAAATAAACTGTAGTAGAAGGCATTCAGTGGATCTACATTTTTGGGATCATTTTGTGTCTTTCCCAAATGTTCTCGAATGTATATTTCCTGTCAAATTTAATAAGACACCCCCCCCCCAACTTCACACTAATTAGCTAATTATGGGCCACAAAACGTTCATTCTGTCCCTCTCTATTTTTATTCTTGTTTATTTCTGAAGTGTGAATGGGGTGGAAAATCCATCCACTAAAAGGGAGATGGAGATAATTGAACTCTTTTCATACAGTTCCAGGTAGAAATCAAATCCAAGACCTAGAGGTGAAAGGTGAGCTCTGTAACTACTAAACCAAACTATTCTTGGTAATTATCAGCATGAACATAATTATTAACATGTCAATTATACTCACAGTATTACATCTCTCCAAAGGGTTTAACTCTACTGATTTTCAACTTGTCTTGGTTTTTTGGTAGCCATCCAGTTGGAACAAAGCTGCTGGATAATATTTTTGACACAAAAGGGTAATATACTTTTCAGAATACGTGATATATATGTTTTGTTCTCAATGACACTTGTAGGCTTCCAGATTTTGATTGCTTGGTAACACTACTTGGCATAGTGAGGTATCTATTTCAATAGATTAAAATAACTTATTACACAAGACATTAAAAAATGCATCCAGACTCCTCTCTTAAAATGTAAAGCTGGAAACTGATTTACAATGCTGCATCCTCTGATTTTAAAATAATACTTTCTCTTTCCTGCTAACAACTTTTTACATACCTGTTTCCTAAAATTTACTTAGCCAATGTATGAAGTCAAGTAATTTATCTATTTTGAAATATTTTGTGTTTAATAACTTATTAACTCTTTCTGAGTATTCAAACATAAAATGCTTAATAATATAAGGTTTTATGGTCTGTGGGAACCACATGAGATATTTCTGTGCTTTATTAATTCTATATAATTAGAACATTAGTACATTACAGTTGAGTTCTAGTTAATTGGTATTTGAGCATCTTTGACTAAAGGTGCCATATTATTCTGCCTGTATTTATAAGAGTAGAACTTTCAGAAAATGCTCATGAGAGAGAACAACCTATCGGGAGAAGAACGGAGACTTCAGCTTGTAGACTGAGTACTAAGTACTACTGCAAAAGTGACTCACATCCTAAAGATACGTGAACTTGGCACAGAACAAATTAAACAAAACAATGTTAAACGACAGCAAAGGTTGTATCCTATATTCCTATTCTCATCACATGGGTATGAAAGAGACCTTGTTTAACAACTGTAAAATCTTTAAATCTTTGTAGAAAAATGGCAAGCTTCCTACAGGGCTGGAAGAAAGAAGACTACAGTAAGTCTGGGAGAGTATTAAAAAAAAGTATCACTTGAACTAAATTATCCTTTTAGGTCCCTTCCAACTGAAATATTCTAAGAATATTCTTTCCCAACCCCACTCCCGTTCTTGTGTTCTTTCACTGGCATCTGATTTTGACCACAGGATGCTGCATTAGATGAACCTTTGGACTGATACTGTAGGGCCATTTTAATGTTTTTCTGCAAGAACTATCCTTTTAACAGTTAGAAGCTAAGGCTGCTGTGTGGCCTGAGAACATCTGCTGTACCAGCAGGATGCTGGGTTTAGTGACAGGATTTGTGTGTAATCAAGAATCTAGGAAAAAAAGAGATGGGTATATTGCCAGCTTGCACAAATGGTTGATTCATGATTACCACACTTTAAAGTGTGGATCAATCCCTAGTACTTTTGTAATGAGCAAGAAAGATGTAGGAACCTAATGGGAAGGCTCCAAGATCAAACTCTAACTCAATCTAGTGTTGTAGGTATGTGCCTTTCTAGTACAACCATAGCAGGTAAGTAGAAAAGATACTGCCATTAGTACAAAAGAAGCTTACTGATGCATGGAGAAACATGCAATAGATTTGGAGGACACTCCCTGTCCTCCCATTCCTCTTAAAAGAAGGATGTGTTTGCATACTATAAAAAAAGCACCTTTATGAAAAGATAAATCTTTGTCAAAACATAAGGGATGAAAAAAAAGCACTGTATTGTGGAGTATCAGGAACTTCAGCTATTTTGCAGTTATTAGTGTCACGCAAAGCTTCAAAGCCAATCATATTACACACCATAGAACATGAAAATTAAGGTCAACAGATAAACTAACTATCTATAAACATGTAAGGGTACAATAATGTCAACTTTGGAGGGAAAACAATCAAAACCAACCCAACTGCAGCTGTACCATGGAGTGATAAAATATCACCAAGAAAAAATGTAAATTATACTTACAATGCCAGATAAAATATTCAGCCGAAAATGATCAAATAAGTAGGGGAACTTGAAAGATTTTATGATTTTAATCAAATGACTGTATATCAAACAATGAAACTCAAGCCAAAACCATACATAAAAAATGATTGAGTACGGTGAATGTCCTCAAACAATTAATGTGATATTGACAATATGTGGGTAAAGGATAGAAATGTTTTCTGGGCACATTTTACCCAGAAAAATACCAAGTACTTCTGCAAAGTAAAGCTATTTGCTAGTTTTAACAGCAGAAATGAGTGGAAAAAGATGGCAAAAATAAACGGAACAATTCTGTAAATTGAAATGACTAACCATGTGATATTGCCAGCATGTTTGGTTAACACTGTCATGCTGAAGTTCAGCTCTGCCACACACACACTGGCACTGGGTTGTTTCTCATTCACTATGCAAGTAAAAGAAAAAAAAAAAAGAAAGAAAATCCTTTGTAACAAATGACTCTGGCACTAGTTTTTCATGTCGGCTTCCTTTCTGCTTTGTCAGAGCTTCCCACCCTTGCAACTGAGGACAATCATGCTCCAAATCTGATTTGCTGTAGCTGACATGTGAACATGTCCTGTGCTCTCTACCATCTCTACTGTATAAGCAGTAACTTCCTACATAACCTGGAGGCTGCACATATGTTTACAGTAAACTTGTGATTACGTACATATTTATAGTAAAGGTGATCCTTCTCTGCTTTGGAAAGACCTCCTTTTGAATTAAAGCAAGTCTGATATGTTTAGATCAACGCTTTGGGTTTGTGTTTGCTGTATAGCAGGTCTGTGGGCTGAGCCTGGATCTGGAAACAGGGACACCTGATTTGTCAGCTACAGTGGTACTTTTGTATGAGGAAACTCTGAATATACCATGAAAGCTTCCTTTCTGGACACACACGAAGTCAAAATGAATCCAGAGTCCTAGAAAACAGGTGGAGAACATTTGGATCACTCTCCATCTGCTGCCTGCAGGTAGAGAGTGCCATAAACCAGAGGACACTGCAAGAAGCAAGGAAGAGACAAAGGTCAGAGAGGTAAATGTCAACAGTCTCAACAGAGACAGATGCTGTGAGTCTGGTTGGCTGTAGTACAAAAAAAAATAAATCTTGTTTTTAATGGAAGATGAAATTAATAATTGCTGTGCTCTTGGATGTTGCTTAGTAGGGATTAAGCTAGAATATGTTCCTTTACCTTGTATTACATATACAGATGTAAAAGAAAGACCTTGTGAATGAGATGCAGTCAGTTTTGTGTCTCACTAGTAAACAGATGATTCAGTGTTGAATGCTCCAAACCTTCAAGTGATAAATCCATTTCCAAAACTCAGTAACTGTTACTACAAACACATCTCCAAAGAATAAAGAGATTTTTTTTTTTTATTCAGCTATAAACACATTACATTATTTGCAGCTGAATAAGCTTTGTAATAGCTGAAGGCAGTAGAGGCCACAGATAAATTTGGTACTTACCAGTGTAATTAAAACTGAGAGCACCTTTTCTACCTCCTCAAAACCCACCCAACCAACACTGTTTTGTCTCAGATAAAACTCACCTGATGTTAGCCAGAAATATTTCTGAATGCATTTTGTAGGATATTATCTTCATATTTACTAGTACTAGGTAGCTGATGACACATTTTCCTGACTTCTCTACCATTTTAGCAAACTAGGAGAATGTTTATTGAAAAACATTAACAGGATAACTTGTAACAATTTTTTAAAAAAAAAAAAGTTAAATGAAATGAAAGTTGTGTAAGCAGCGTGAAGGAATAGCAAGTCTGTGATAATGGACTTAGAAAATTTGAGATGGGCATTATATGAACATTAACATATGCAAAGCTGCTGAGCTGTTGTGTCTGCCAAAAACACAGGCCAACTCACGGAAGACTTCCTGATCATTGCAACAGAAAGTTGGAGTCTGGAACAAAGTAATTATCCATTTGCTTCTATGAGTTTGAAAAAGAAATATGCTAGCCCTGATCTCCCTGAAATAGCTTTATTAGAAAATACTGCAGCTAGGAAAGTGATTATGTATCTTTAATCTATTGTCCTTTGTCATCTGTATGTTTATTGCTTTCCAGCAAGTCACACTTACGGGCAGGAAATCAAGCAGTTGGCAGGGCCGTGCAGTCTCAGGTAGGTATTTGGTGCTCCTGAACATTCTCAGCCTAGCTGCCTGGGGAAAATGATGTATAAAATTGCAGCCACAGATTGCCTACTGTGTTTATGTGTGATGAAGTTACAGCACATTACCACTATATTGGCAGTGGATTCATCCTGAACCTGGTGGTAATTGGAACTATGAGCTGCAGAAGCATTTGATGGTGACTTTGCCATGAAATTTGGGCATATATACATTGTACAAGCTCATGTTTATGGCTGTAGCCCTTTTCTACCTTTTCCAGCTTAATGCATGCTCACTCCTCTTTGTGAGTGTAATTCTGCTTGCAGTTGGGCAGCAAGAAGAGGTAGAAGCTAAGAGTAAGATGTGGTAGAAGGGAAGTTGCCGTATTAGAGAAAAACAAAATAATGAAATGGAGCTGTTATGATAACAGGAACAGTGGTCTCATTTTCTTTATACAGAGTGTGGAAACACAAGGTCAGTGTTGAAGGTATTGGGTTGAGTGAGAATCTGATGAAAATGAGGAGCCTAATCGCAGGAACACATAGTGTAATTGAAGTACAGATGCTTTTACAGTGTACAGAATGGTGAATCTCTCAATTGTCCATAATCATACTTCTGACCTTGAATTATATATATGCATAGGCAAACATATGTGTTCAAATGTGCATGCACAGGAGGGATGTATATTGTCAAAACTATTTGTTGCCAAGCAAAAATTGTCACCTGATCATTTCACACATTACAAATCTCTCGTGTCAATAGTAGCTTCTACGGATTTAATTGAGTCAGCAGCTTCTGCCTGTACTGCCCCTGAGGCATGATGACAGCCCCAACCACTAGAGCTCTGTGTCATTACTTCTTACACCCTCTCTTGTCTCTGACTGTGGGATGTTCAGTTTTGAAAGGACACTGCCACACTTAAGAATCAGGACTGTGCCACTTACACACTCCATCTTTCTTACAAATCCATTTTTGATTTTAGATCAATTTGTTTCCTCTTTTTTTATAATGGTTACAAGTGTGGTGCTAATATCTGAGAATGCGCAGCTACATCACTACACTCCACTGTATCCACCAAAACTAGCTCCCAGTGCAGCTGAGCATTTGGAAACCTCAAAAACCAAACTACTTTCCCTATCTTACACCAAGCTGTTTTGAATGGTCTGCCAAAAAAGACCAAACAAAACACAAATAAAAGAAATAGGTCCACAGGACTATCTGACATAAGAATTTGTAATTCTACTCTGTTAAGTCAAGCATATTTTAAAACATATGTACTAGGACTGGTAGCCTGAGCATGTAAGGACATCTGGCTTAATCAGACAAACTTCAGTGTTTTCAATGGGTTTCATACCAGACTTAGCTCTAAAAAACTGCCTGTTGGTTGCAGCTGATGTAAGAAAGTTCAATATTTGCTCTGATTCATCAATTCATTAACTTAAAACCAATCAATGAATGAACCAACCAACTACCTAAAAAAGGTATCTCCCTTGATATGTTGATTTTTTAGTGCATATTTTGATTACATTGTGTAATTTTTCCTGCATACAAAAAAATAGTGCAGGGAACTTTTAGCACACATGTGATAATGTTAGCTAGATATACAACTATGTCTGTATCTGCTGCCCTAGAAGGTTGGGTTATATGACCATGTGTAACATGGGTTTTGACAACACCTATGTATTTATGTGTTATACGTGATCATGATGCAGTAATATACTGAGAAATGACAACAAGGGTTTTATCTGTATGATTAAAAGGATGAAAACAGTATCCCTGGATGATTAGAGAAACATAAAGAGATACTTGGATCTTTCTACTCTTCCCATTTTTATTGGTAGGAGGTAGTGGTATTCTGAGAATTTGCTCTTAACCACAAAACTGTATAAAGTTACTAGATCTGTTGTATAATTACAATACTGCATAAGAACATACAGCTAAATTCAATGAATAATAATCATGATTTTTTTTCTAGTTTCAACTACTTCTTCTGTACAAATAGATATTTAAATAACATAAGCTATAAAAGCAACAACAACCAGTCAGAGTGTATGTGTTTAGAAACTCTCTAATAGAAATTAGTGCCTTTTAAATATCACTGTAAACTCTGTTTTCTGTAATTATAACAAACCCTAGAGTTTTACCCATGTAATAGTAATTTTTTAGTGTCTTCACCATTATTTTCCTTTTTATTTATTTAACTACATCTAACTTGAGCAAACAATGTTAAGTGGGGAAACAGATGTGGTTAAATAGCCTGTAATTATGCCTTTAGTCATCTGTTACCATCACAAGGCTCCTTCTGCTACTATGACCAGAAAAAGTGACCTAACTGATTTCACCAGCAGCCTTGCCAGTGCCTGATGCAGAATAGATGGCCTTATTAAGCAATCAGAAAAAAAAAAATATATATAAAAAAATCAACCATTACACTGGAATAGTAATCAGCAGTGTTTATACTAGCCCCACAATGCACAATCAGAACCATGAATTCTGCTAATTGGGTACCTTCTGCATCCAGAGGTGCCTGCAATAGGAAACAAAAGGGACTTGAAAATTAGTGTTTGTAGCAATTAGTTTCTGTCTAAAGGCTTAGCCCTGTTCATGGAAGCCATGATTCAAACAGGGATTATTATAGTAACTATGGTATTTAAATGTCCTCTGTCATTATTCAGCAACAAAATTTAGTATAGCAAGACTAATTTGGATTTACTCTTTAAGACTAATTTGAATTTACTCTTTAATATATGATTGTTGGGATTTTTTAAATCCCAAACTGCAAACCATTTATTTTATGCTTTTTTTATATTTCAGACATCAGTTGTTTTCTTTTAAAGATTATGAGCCTGCTTCAGACTAACTGTAGAGTTGATTAAATGTGTTTGCTATTGAATAGCTGAGATTTAATGAATGGCATATTGGAGAGTGTTGGACTATTATTTTTCACAGAATGATCTGTACTATGACATGTTGAGGGATTTCATACTTCATATAAATGGACTGCAAGTCCATATACAAGGACTGCAAGTTAATTGTTTATCAACTCAGCTACAAATTCCCAGCAATGAGTACTGGTATAAGAATATTTAAGAAGAGAAATTTAGGTATGCAATTCTTTTTAGTAAACTTGTAGTGTTTTTACAGATGGACCTCGGTGAAAGCTCAGTGGATTATATTAAGTTGGTTACAAAAAGCTTTTTGCCCTTGTATTTCCCTTGAATCTTTAGCATTTCTGATGTAATAATCTGATAGACAAATCTCCATGCTTCAGTCCTTACCATTATAGACTCCCTGCTGTAGGTGCTTAAAGGACAAATTAACAGTAGTACAATTCAAGTAACCTCTTCACCTTTTCTGTCAAAGCATCAGCTGCATGCTCTTGCTTTGCTAAAGCTCTCCATATGGTTACAACAGGACTGTGACAAAAGCATACAAAAAAAGCTTAGAATTTGGGAAAGAAAAAACTCCAGAAGAAATAGGAAAAGGGAGGCAAAAAGTCTTTAAGTCAACCCTCAGTCCTAGCTCTGCTCTTTAAAGGTTACACTGAGTAACGGAAGTGTATAATCTGCAATTTATTAATAAGTTGCCATCCTCATTAGTTAACTGCTGTTTAATCCATATGTGATTAACTGTGTGACCTTAAAAGATTGTTATTAATACAAAACATTACATTATGAAACCATTAAGTTATAGGAAAATATTGGTACTTTGAAGACAATCAGAATGATAAGTGTGATAGTTTTTAGAGATCCTGTACCAACATTTCCTCTGACTGATTGCATTACATATTGATATTAGCAAGTATCAGTATGTAGTGCAATCAGTCAGTGGAAAATGAGTGAAATGTGAACTAATGAGAGCTAATTGTCTCATATAATAGCAAGGACACAGAATTCTATCAATTAAATTAGTCTGAGTTGAAACAACTATCAGTGTAATAATGTTGATAATATCAACCAAATTAGATGTAATGAAATAAATGGTATGCTAAAGATCAAGGATACCCATCGGCTTAGAGCCCCACCTCCCACTAACTAGTGAGAGAGCCTCATGACTTTGGGCTCAGTTTGCTACAAGTTCTGCCTATCACACAGGCTGAAACATGCAGTTCTGTACTCAGGGAGCAGCTATAGAGGGGTTTTTTTTCAATTCTCATAATTTGCATCTGGCAAATTACCTCAGCCTCTCTCTGTGAGGTTGAGGCAGTGAACAACAAGTAGTAGAGATATGCTATTAAAGACTATTCTTGCTAGCTTTGGCACAGCTGTTGGTAAAACCAGGAGTTCTGGTAGGTGAGGAATGCTTGCTTGGGCATGCTAGGCCTTAAAGGTTTAATTTTTTTCACTGGGATCTACTACAGCTGAACATCTGTGTTGCATGGCCAATAATGATCTCATGGCGCTCAACACTGTTTTCTCTCTCCTTGCTTAGTCCCATTCTTTCCATTTGCTGTTGGGCAAAGCTGTTCCAAAGTTGCTGACAAACAGGTCTGAGGCCTTAAATCCACATGGGAACTGAATAGCAAGAGCAAAGTTTTCAGAGATGCTGAGCATACAGAAGCTCCCACTGACGTCAAGGGAAGAACTGCGATCATCAGTCTTTCAGTCCTGGTATTTAGGAGTTCAAATGAATCTAGAAGCCTAACTTCACCCAATTCTGAGATTCCAGCCTCTGAAATTTCTGCTTGTGTTTTGTATTGCTCTGTTTCACCTCCTCACTGTCAGTCTTCCTAATTCTGTAATTGCTATGACCAGGCAATGCCCATTAGAAGACCAAGTAAAGCTATCATTCATTCCTGTAACCGGGCTTGGGATTATTAACAGTATGAATTCTCGAAAGAAACACTGATCTGGGTTTATCACATGAGGCAGAAAATGAATTGATTTTAACAGTCCTAATCACCTGATCACTGTAAATCCCTCCTCCGTTAACACCCTAGAAAAGTAACCTGATAAAATGAAAAATTGAATAAGACTGGAAGCTGAATGCTCAATGGGCAGTGACAATTTGAGTTTAAGATAAACACCAGACCATTAGTTTTTGACTCACATAAAATTAGTTTCAAACTGTTAAGCAGAGTCAGAGGTTCTGGACTTTCGGACACCTGTGAAACAAGTTGCTGTCCACATTGACTGTGAGCACTGCGAAGAGTTAAAAGATGAAAAAGACAAATGAATTTTGTGATGCAGTGAAAATTACCTGTAACGTCCACTTTCTGCTTCAAGGCTCTTGGACCTTGCAATCACACAAGTATTTGAGCTGATGAGATACGATAAAAAGTCACACATAGAGAGGAGGTATAGGACAGGGACTATAGAAGCGAGCTGGTTAACTCAAAGTTTGGCAAAATATGAGGGAGAAAATGCATGAGCTTGTGAAGCAAGAAGAGGAGAAATAATGATAAAAAAGTCTGTGTAGCCAGACCTACCACAGCCTTCTTTCTGTCTCAATATATTAAAAGGTGATAGCTGTCACTGATGTAGGCACTTTGCCAACCTACGTTTTTCCTAGAGCTACTCACAGTCTAGGGTGGCAGAAACACAGAGAAAAGTCAGGGCCACACAGACCATCAGCTCCACCAAGGCTGTAATGCATGCTAATCTGAAATCACAGCTTGGGAAAACATTAGAGAGACAGAATACCCCAGCAAAACTGTAAAATTTGACAGATGGCTGTCATACTGACCATGTAAAAAATCTGCAACTGTCTATGAGTGTGTAAAAATCGGCCATACGACTGGACGAAGGGAATTTTTCTATGTGTATCAAAGAAAGTGGTCACAAGAATCATCTCACTGATATCGCTTTCAAGTAAAATTCATCTTCTTCTATTACAGGATCACAGGAAGAAAATGCTGGAAATATCACGTGCGACAGAAACATTGTGCCTGAAAAAGGTAAGGCAACATATCAATCAACAATGCTGAAACCACATCTCTGAAAAAAACATGATCACTCACTAACTGTATATTTTATTTGATGTTTGGAAAGCATTTGACACCTTCCTACGTCAAAGGCTTAGAGGGATGCTAACAGATGTTAGGATTCCACAGCGTATCACTCAACTCACCACAGATTTCTGTCAGTATTAAATCACAATGTGAAGAACACTTTGGGAATTAATGGTTTCCATTGGGCAAGACACAAAAAAATGCCATTTCAACTGAAACATATATGTTTTGAAGCTTCTGTGAAAGGGTTTTGACACAGGGAAGGAGAAGAAGTTTCCATTAGTGTCCTAACTGATGTCTGATACACTAACAGCATGACGACCCATACCACAGTGACTGATCTGATACAGTCAATTCTGGAAGTGAAAGCAGGCAATTAACCAGGAACACGAATGTCCTGAATATATTGAAAAGAGCAAGCACATATACTGACTTAAGTCATAAGGATAAAATGTGTTTTAATAGTAGAAATACAGGTAGAGAAATAGCCAGAGAAATACAGTTAGAGAAATGTCAAAAGCCAGCTGACTGTCTTACTTAAATTTTGTAGGGAATGAAAAAAAAACCAATCAGGAAAGCAATTACAGAAGCACTAAGGGTAGAAAAACATAGGGGACGCTAGCCCCTATGCTATTGATCAGATGGATGGTGGATGGACTGGTGAGGCCACAAACTTACCAGTCCAGCTAGAGAAGGATCTGGAAACTGTGATATGACATCATCACAAGTCATGCATGAGCACACAAATGTACTTACTGAAGTTATAATAATCAGTGAGTGAATTAATTTGTTAGCTAATTCTCTAAATGCATAAGGATAAATTTAAAATTTAATGTAGAATCTTACATGTGATTACTGATAGTTATTTTCAGTGGACCTTCCAGCTCCTTATTGTTCCTTCTACTTTTCATTTAGCCAGACCATTATCTCACCCATATTTGGGTTGCAATTAATTTCATTCCCCTCATCCGTTAATGACTTTCCTTCTCTTTTATATTTACTTCCCTACTCATCAAAGTCTTTTTAATCCTCACAAACCCCTTTTTATTCACTCTGGGCTTCATTGTAATGCTACACTGTGCCCTGGGTAAGTAGCTACATTGCCCCAGGAGCAGACCAGAGAATTCAGTAGGACTTGGAGCTCTGGTCTTTCCCCATGCTACGCTCCTGAAGACAGGAATGCGTTGTGGCTGTGCAACTCCCACTCTAGCCAATAACTCTGCCCAGCAAAACAGAGTGAAAAGCATTTTGCAGATATAAGCAGTGGCTTCTTTCCCTGTTGATCTGCATGCATTGAAGATTATATAGTTAAGGTTATCCAGGTCCTGCTCTCCATGCCAAACATTTTGCTGCACGAGAGAGCAACATGCAGCAGGTAATGTAATACTTTACTTTGCTGTCTCTGTTAGTCTCAGCTTCAGCATTTTAAGTTTTCATAGCCCCAAGCTAGATGAGGAAGCTTCAGTGCTGTGGCCAGCACAGGTACTGACAAAATGTCACAGTCAGGCTGCCTGGGAAGGGAAACAGCATCATGTCCTGGTGCATCACCAGTGGAATAACACCTAACACAGTTCACCCTTCTGTTTTTTGGCTCCCTATGCCCTGCCATCTTTAGTATGTATGGTTTTATTAAATCAGATATACTTTAATTTCTGTCATACTGTTTTGTTTTCAGATAGCTTCTGATTGCTGTTTCTTTCTTTTCATCTAAGAATTAACATGGTTTCTTGTTCCTGTAATAAAAGTTTGTAACTTGAGAACCTCCTTAATACACGTGTGATTGTATTTGTTATCCAACAGAGAGATGGGAGGTCAGGATTTCTCCATTATGGTTTTTACAGGCTAGAGAAATAATTATCCTTCTTTGGCGCTGTGTACTTTGTAGTCAGAGCTATTCTTCCCTCCTGGTTTGCTCAGTGTGTGTCATTCCCCACGCTCAGTGGGGCGGGAGGGTTGCCATATGTGGCCAGTAGTCTGCCTTGTATAAAATCCAGCCTGTTGCACTCTATTGCCATAAAAATCTAAAGCATTGTTCACATAACTGCACGGAACTTGCAGGGGAAAACCAGTGGGACCAGTTAACCTGCAGAAGGAAAGAGTAGAAATTAGTCAGGTGTTTTTTCCATATTTATTACCAATCAAAAATGATGGTATGGAAACATATCAGAATATTTATGAAAATGTAGGATAAAATACTAGGTAATCTTTGCTTGGCTCTTTCTACATTTTTGCCTTTAGCCTTCTCTCCTGAATACTTTTGTGAAATAAACAGCAGTTATGACATCTGAACATGATTAATTTAATGGCCTAAAAATATGCTATTGTCCACAACTGTAACTGCTTTCAAGTAACCTTCACATTTGGCTGCTGCTATGTTTTATCATGTATATTGTGGCTCTTTTTTTTTTTCCTTTTGCTTTTGTATTGCTTTAAAAAGACAACAGAACATGCTGTGAGTTAATGTTTCACTTGTAAAAGGTTATGGATTAAGCTCAGCTGGTTTCTCAGGCTGACACAGGGTTCATGATTAGAAGAATGAAAACAAACATGAATTGAAAATGTCACTAACCTTTATTGGGCCCTGAAAATCCCTGAGCCTGCATGACAGGAGGCTTTCCTGTTTTCAACAGGATAAAGAAGATTGAAACAAAACAGCACGGATCTTGGCTATTTACATTCTTTAATGAATGCTCTTCACGTTTGGGTCCCTTTGTCAATCTCCCAGTTTTCAAGGGTTTAGCTGTGAAAAGTGCGGATGGTATCACATACTCTTATAAACCATGGAGTAGACATCTGTCTAGGATGCTTTTTCCTCCAAATTATGCTTAGTGTAAAGGACCACGTTTTAAGCTTCATTTACTACTATGCATGCATAAGGTAGCCAATTATCCAGTTTGAGTGTTCAATAGCAGAAAGGCTGAATAAAACCACCTCTAAATAATGCAACCAATTTTATTTTATGAAATTAAATTGGAGAAAATGTTTTTATAAATTCTAGTTGATCTTGTTGTTTGAATATGAAAACTGTTTAATGAAGAAAACCCCAGACCTTTAACTTAAAAAACAAAAATCAGTGCTTGTTCTAACTGCTGTGGAAGAACATGAGCTGTCTTAGCAAAGGCAGCAGCTACTCAGTCAACCCAAAACGGCCAGTGGAAACCAAAAATGACACTGATCTGGGGTGCTTTGTTTTATCAAGAGAACAGATTCATACCCAATATCTTAGACCAATAAACTAAAGGAGTCTATTGCATGGTATGACTGTCCTTCCTCAAAATCAACTCTTCCTATGTGTTATGGAAAAATTAAGCATCACACTTGGTACAGACTCGGATGTTCCCTGCTTCCTTATTACCTTACACTGACCAGCTTTTTCCCCAGTCAAATTACCAAAAACATAAAAGAATTATCAAATGTTTTTAAATCTAGGCTGTGAAAAAACAAAGTTTTAATTCATTTAAAAATTTTAGCTGCATGTTTTGGTAACAGCTGTGCCATTGCTTCATTGATTTCATAGGTAACCTGAGAAAATACTTTATGGAGGAAGAACACTGGGGGATCCAGCAACCAAATCTATTTCCTTCTCCTGATCTATATAAATGTCTGGTGGATGTGGAATTTTTGCCTCACAAAATCACATTTAGCTTTTTCATGAAGTGAAGTGAGGCAATATAGACCCATGCTTAGTACATAATTATTTAACATATCCTACCATTTCATGGTACAACTCTGACCTGTAACTGAGATTTAATGAAGTGCTTTGGCACAGAATTAATATTAGGGGGAATATAAACCTGCAATTTTTTAGTCTCACTTTGTCCAATTATAGTTTGCTCTTACATTACATAATGTATTTTACAGTTTTTGGTGCCGGAGCAGAGTGAGATCTTACAATAATTTAATGAGGACTAGAGGGGCTTATCTCTAGTATTTTGCAAATATTGAGGAAAGTCATATTTGATAAAATTTCCTAAAGTTACTTAATTATATAGGACCATAAACCACAGCTTCAAAATCAGCTGAGGTTTTTCTCATGTGGCCATGTGAGTCCTATTTATTGGAAGTGATAAACCAGATTAATTGAATTAACTGAAAGCTAAAAAATGGCTATTATGTACAGAAAAACTGGAGTGTTAGCTCCTTAGTTGGGCTTAGACTGACAAAGAAGGTTTTGCAAGGCAGCATTGAACTTCCAGGTGCCTTGCCACAGAGTGAATTCACATAGAATCATAGAATAGTTAGGGTTGAAAAGGACCTTAAGATCATCCAGTTCCAACCCCCCTGCCATGGGCACGGACACCTCACACTAAACCCTGTCACCCAAGGCTCTGTCCTACCTGGCTTTGAACACTGCCAGGGATGGAGCATTCACAACCCCCCTGAACAACCCATTCCAGTGCCTCACCACCCTCACAGTAAAGAATTTCTTCCTTATATCCAATCTAAACTTCCCCTGTTGATGTTTTAACCCATTACCCCTTGTCCTGTCACTACAGTCCCTAATGAAGAGTCCCTCCCCAGCATCCCTATAGGCCCCTTCAGATACTGGAAGGTTACTATGAGATCTCCACGCAGCCTCCTCTTCTTCAGGCTGAACAGCCCCAGCTTTCTCAGCCTGTCTTCATACAGGAGCTGCTCCAGTCCCCTGATCATCCTCGTGGCCCTCCTCTGGACTTGTTCCAGCATTTCCATATCCTTTTTATGTTGAGGACACCAGAACTGCACACAATACTCCAAGTGAGGTCTCAGGAGAGCAGAGTAGAGGGGCAGGATCACCTCCTCTGACCTGCTGGTCATTCTCCTTTTGATGCAGCCCAGAATACGGTTGACTTTCTGGGCTGTGAGTGCACACTGAAGCTGGCTCATGTTCATTTTCTCATCAACCAAAACCCCCAAGTTCTTCTCCACAGGGCTGCTCTGAATCTCTTCTGTGCCCAACCTGTAGCTGTGCCTGGAATTGCTCAGACCCAGGTGTAGGACCTTGCACTTGGCATGGTTAAACTTCATAAGGTTGGCATCAGCCCAACTCACAAGCGTGTCAAGGTCCCTCTGGATGGCATTCCTTCCCTCCAGTGTACCAACCGAACTACACAGCTTGGTGTCATCGGCAAATTTCCTGGGGGTGCACTCAGTCCCACTGTCCATGTCACCAACAAAAATGTTGAACAAGACTGGTCCCGACACCGATCCCTGAGGGACACCACTCGTTACTGGTCTCCAGCTGGACATTGAACCATTGGCCAGAGCTCTTTGTGTGCAGCCATCCAGCCAGTTTTTTATCCACTGAGTAGTCCACCTATCAAATTGATGTCTTTCCAAATTAGAGATAAGGATGTTGTGCAGGACAGTGTTGAATGCTTTCCACAAGTCCAGGTAGATGACATCAACTGCTCTACCCCATCCATCAGTTCCACTGCCCCATCATAGGCCACCAAACTGGTCAGGCAGGATTTCCACTTAATGAAGCCATGCTGGCTGTCACCAAGCACCTTGTTGTTTTCCATGTGCCTTAGCATGCCTCCTGTCTATGATTGCATGTTCTCTAAGTGGATTGAGAAAGTAGGAGTACAGTGGAGAACTACTCAAATTAGCCATGGAAACAAATATGAAGGAGTAGTAGTGACATGACTACATATCTCATGCTGTTAGTGAGTATCATGCCTTGCCACTTACCAAATTGCTTCTCTTTCAAAACTCCAAATTCAGCTCAGAAAGGAGCATAAGTCTCTTCTCCGTAACCCTGTAAATCCATAATTGCACATGAAGGGCAAGGCCTGCCTCTGATGTGCTTCTACAGAACAGGACAGCTTGGTGCATTCTGATGGTTAAGATGCTCGTACGGAGAAGTTTAAAGGGAACTTTAAAGGAAAAGCTTTTGATACTCTTAATACTACTGCTGACTGGGATGAGAAGGGGTGGAATGAGAGAATAGATGGATTCTCCTCCTGGCTGTGATATGTCTGAGGTTAAACAGGGTTATACCTCAGGGTACATCTGACATGACAGATAAGACAGGTGGTAGAAAGCCTTGTCTGGGAACATCAGTAAGTTTAGGTGGGGGATAGACACCAAATTGCCAAGTGCTTTTAGGACTCAAGCACTTCTGCATATTCCTTGTGCAGAAACTTAGTCTCCTAGGAGATTTCTCTTGTGGAAACTTGAGGAAGTTTTGAGGATCTGAATTCTTTATTTAGGTGCCTAAAGTGGTATTAAGATGACTGCATTTTGCTCTTCAATTTAATTCCTGAAGGCAACTTTTTAAAGATACACAGTGCATGAAAGTGCATATAAATGCTTTATTTTGATTTTTCAAAGGTGCATGGGAAGTTAACTTTGTTTTGGTACTCTCTGTCTGGAACACATAGGAATTTTCAGTGGAAATATATTAGAATTAAACTCAGGCTCTTCAATACCCTTCTCTATCTATCTATCTATCTGTCAGTATATGTTTGGGCATTGAATACATCTGTGATATTAGCCATGAAAGCCCAATGGGCCAAGGCTCCAAAGGCACTTATATGTCTTTGGAAATATGTTGTATAACATTTTACTGCCACATTATGTGCTCTGCGGCAATAGAAAATGCAGAAAAGAAAATAGTAAGTGCTGGCTTTTTTTTTTAATTTTTTTTTTCTCCAGCTATAAGAGTTAAAATCCCATGTTACTTTTCAGGGGAAAAAAAAAGGCACCATGCTGAGAACATTTGGAGCAAGGTAACATTATTTAGTTTAATTTGCAAAGCTCTTGAGAGCAGTTTCACTTAATATATAGTGCTATATAATGTCTTGGGTTAGTTTGGACTGTGTGAGAATGAAGCATGAATTCAGGCATAACTCAGTGACTGCTGGTTTTAGTTTTGAAAATACATGGGCACACGTGATTTATAATCAAAGGAAGGAGCTAGTGATACTTGGCACATGGAAATTACTGTTCAGCTCTGTGCCAGTTTCTGCTAAACTCTTCCAATGTACTTTTGTCTTGGACTGAGTACTTTTGACTGTTCATACAGAAAGGTTCTCTTCAGTGGAGAACTGAGCCAGCCGTTTAAAGGGTGTTTTCTTCCCTAATAAAACTTTACAGCACTTTCACGTGAATTTAGTGTTTGTGAAAGGCCCTGTGCTGACAGCCCAGGGAAGAGAGGCCCTAAGTTCATTCAGACCATTCGCAGTGCAGACAGAGGTAGTAGCAGTGCTCCTGCCTTGCTGTACTCACACGGGTTCTTCACAGCCCAAACACGATCACCTGTAGTGGATAAAAGATTGATTTGGTCTCTGATGCTCTTCAAGCATTTGATTTTCATCTGAGACTTTCACATGGCTGTAGTCTGATTCCACCTGTGGAGTTTTGCGGTGTGAATGCTTGCACAACACTTTCCTCTTCACAAAGTATTACTGTCGCTTTTACTGGCTAGCCTTTTTTTATTGTAGTACTGAAGCCAGTTGGATGTGTATCAATGATTCGCAGTGAGTGAAACATCTCTTATTTAATAATCCAGCTCTTTAGCTCAGTTGAAATGTGACAATTAGAACAGTGGAGGAAGTGTACTTACATACTAGAATTAAACCAGAAATATTTATGTAGGCACTAGTTGTAATATGATGTGTAGGGATAAATTTGTATTAAAATCAGTATGCACCTCTGAAGCTGCACATGGTGTATACAAAGTCTATAACTCAAGACAGCAAGGATGCTAGAGACAAGGACACCTACCAGGGTTAGCTGAACTGCACATACATAGAAGTTTTGCATTTGACATACATAACTCCTTGTATTAGCTGGACAGGCTGCCATGCTGAAGATCCATCCTGATCTGAGGAAGTCACCTCACTCTTTTCCTCTAAAATGAGAAGAGGTTGCCTGTTGTCCATTAAGTGCTCAGCACTGGGAGCTATAATCAGGAGTGGAGGTAGAAAGGCATTGCCACCTTTGTCAGTGAGAAGACAGTAGAGGACTGAGCAGACCAAATGCCCTGGGCTGTACAGGAAAAGAGACTACAACATCTCAAGCAGACTTAGACAGGAAACGCAGTACACAGGTGGTTCAGCAAAGGTACTTTTAGGTATAAGTAGCATCACTCTGAGTATCTAGAACACTTTACAAACATCTTTAAGGCTTAAGCATTGAGAATCAATGCAAAGAATATCTGAGTTTCATTGTCAGTTTTCAGGAAGTTAAGAGGAGAATTCTGCCATATTAGCTTTGTTCTGTCTTCTCTTAGAGCATTTTTAAAAATTACCCAAATTATAGCCTGTGAAACAGTTATGGTGAGGTAATTAACATTTTCACTGGGGCTTTAAAACACATGAGGAACAAAACACTTAGGAATGGAAAATGCACTTCCCCTGGTCTGGCATGAGCATTTACTGCAGCTAGCAGGAATACTTTCTAATGGGAAAAAAATAATACAGAAAAAAGATCTTGTTATTTGAGAGAGGAATATCAAGATGACTGGTTCTCTTGGGGAACTGTCTCATAGTGATCTGAAATTAAATGCCTCACTTTGTATTTCCCTGGTAATTCAGTTCTGAGAGACTTGTGTCTTCATTACTGATTTCCCTTAAAGGATCATTTAAAACTATTAAACCTCAATTAATTTCAGGTTGAATTCAGTAGAAGTGACTATGTTTACAATTAAATGCAAAAATTCAAAGATAAAGAACCTACCTCACATCAATGTTGCATTTTGTGATGATGCTATTTCAAAGTATACGCAAAAATATGGCTGAATATTTCCTTATTTTTCCTGTGCTCTGTTTGTACTTCTTAAAGACCTACTGGAATCTTATATTAATTTTCATGCTTAATTTTGCATATTTTGTGAAATTGAAAGCAGGAAAGTTTGACAGAATTAATGTGATGTGCCTTGTTTACCTGTCCACCCAAATCCTACCTATAAAGTGTTCTTTCTAGTCAGCACTGAAATCACTATGTTTCCAAGCTGCAGATTGTCTAAGACAAGCTTATTTCAATGCATTTCATTTCATGGTTCCCTCCAAATGCATAGTACACAGTACTCCTATATGTTTTCTCATTTAGAAAGACTTGCCAGGGAAGTTAAAATACTTCAAGTAATTCTGTTCATGATCCGCAGCAGGATTATTATAGATTGAGGCATGACGGTATCTTGGATTCCTGATGGAAGAACGTCCTTAGGATATGAACCTGCATACACACATAGTACTGAGAGGCTAATTGTATTTGGTTTAACAACAGTAATTTACTGAAACAGGCTTATTATCTGGCGCATAATTTCCAACTTGAGTTTAATGAGTCCTTTGCTCTTTTATTTCTCTTCCTCTCATTTCTCATCCTCTACCTTGCCCCCTTATCTTCTCTTTCTCCCTCTTTCTCATCCTCTTGCCCCTGTTCTCTGTCTTGCCCTGAAAGCACAGGCAAGTCTGAGGTACCATCATTGCTCCAGTCTGAAAGATGAGAGTGTGCAGATAACACTCCCTTAGAGCTGTGTAGCATCATCAGTTGCTTTTGAGGCTTCTAGGACATGCATTGTCCTTGGGACACTCTCTTAAATGATAGAGAACTCCCATAAATCAGTGTCACCTAAAAATAGGGCAGCTACTCAGTGACTAAGTGCTCAGTGTGCTTTGTTCCCCATAAGGGGAGGGATACTTATTTGCATTAAGGCCAGCATTAAGTCCCTGTGTTCTACTTACCAGCCTCAAAATAGAGCTTACACTACATGTAAGTGGCTCCAAAGACTTATTCTGGCCCTCTGTGCTGGAATGACTGTTGTGCAGCATGCATGCAATAACTACCTCCTGATGAGGAGTGGTGTCATCTGATGCGAAATGACAAGGGAGCAAACCAAACACAGGAAGGTCTTTGCTTGCTGCAACAGCTGCTCCCGCTGCTAATTGATGCTGTGTATCTGTGGCATCATCCCAGTGCCTATTTTAGGTTGTTTCCAGCTGTGAAGGTTTTTGTCTCACAGCTAGTGGTATCTGTGCAGCTGGCAGAGTGAGGTAAAAATAAACACAACTAATTCAGCAAAGCAATGAGAAAAATATACAAAGTAATGTAAAAATAATGTAAGCCAAGGTTATTTGGGAGAGACATCTGAGTTTGTGTGGATAAAGTCTGATCTGGCATGGAAAAGGGTTGATCACCTGCCTGTGGCTGCCAAGAAGAGGGAAATATTTTAATGTGAATTTAGGTTTATGAAATGTGTCAGATGCTGAAATTTTCCAAAGATCAAGCTCTAATGGCACTATTGACAACATCCGACCCATGTGTTTAAATATTTACTGAGGGAAGCATTTTGAAGAATGAGAATATATTTATTCATTTATCATTTTCCATAAACTTCTTGCCTCTTTCCTGAGCAATAGTTAAGTAACTACTGCTAGTTAGAGGGCTTTTTGTTCCTCTTTTCATTTGCATATTTCTCTTTCAGAAGCACAACTTGTACCACCAAACTGATTTCTCCTGGTTTTCTACATTTCTTTCAGCAATACCCACATTAACCCTGCCTAAACTGCTAACACCATTAGGGTAGCACCAGATATAAGGTAGCACAATTCTCACTGAGACACTAACCATAAGTTTCACTTATCTGCAAGGGAAGAAGACAAAATGAACTGGCTCTGTTCTGCAGTTTACTATATAAGGTGTTTGAATCCAGCTTGGATGCAGGCAATTTTAGAGATAAAAGATCAGATTGGATTTCCTATAAATACTTCATAATATTTAGTTTCTAGTTATTGTAATACCCTTGGCTTTGGAAAATTGTCATGATAAGAGAAAATTTAAGTCACAAATAACCTACTCCTTATATATTGTATTTATTTGTATATATTTTATTGGTCAACGGTTAAATGTCCAGCTGGAGACCAGTAACGAGTGGTGTCCCTCAGGGATCGGTGTCGGGACCAGTCTTGTTCAACATTTTTGTTGGTGACATGGACAGTGGGACTGAGTGCACCCCCAGGAAATTTGCCGATGACACCAAGCTGTGTGGTTCTGTTGATCCGCTGGAGGGAAGGAATGCCATCCAGAGGGACCTTGACACGCTTGTGAGTTGGGCTGATGCCAACCTTATGAAGTTTAACCATGCCAAGTGCAAGGTCCTACGCCTGGGTCTGAGCAATTCCAGGCACAGCTACAGGTTGGGCACAGAAGAGATTCAGAGCAGCCCTGTGGAGAAGAACTTGGGGGTTTTGGTTGATGAGAAAATGAACATGAGCCAGCTTCAGTGTGCACTCACAGCCCAGAAAGTCAACCGTATTCTGGGCTGCATCAAAAGGAGAATGACCAGCAGGTCAGAGGAGGTGATCCTGCCCCTCTACTCTGCTCTCCTGAGACCTCACTTGGAGTATTGTGTGCAGTTCTGGTGTCCTCAACATAAAAAGGATATGGAAATGCTGGAACAAGTCCAGAGGAGGGCCACGAGGATGATCAGGGGACTGGAGCAGCTCCTGTATGAAGACAGGCTGAGAAAGCTGGGGCTGTTCAGCCTGAAGAAGAGGAGGCTGCGTGGAGACCTCATAGCAACCTTCCAGTATCTGAAGGGGCCTATAGGGATGCTGGGGAGGGACTCTTCATTAGGGACTGTAGTGACAGGACAAGGGGTAATGGGTTAAAACATCAACAGGGGAAGTTTAGATTGGATATAAGGAAGAAATTCTTTACTGTGAGGGTGGTGAGGCACTGGAATGGGTTGCCCAGGGAGGTTGTGAATGCTCCATCCCTGGCAGTGTTCAAGGCAAGGTAGGACAGAGCCTTGGGTGACAGGGTTTAGTGTGAGGTGTCCGTGCCCATGGCAGGGGGGTTGGAACTGGATGATCTTAAGGTCCTTTTCAACCCTAACTATTCTATGATTCTGTGATTCTAAGTGTCTTACCTGTTGGTCAAAACAGCCATTTATATGTGCAATCAGAATTTTTTCACACTTCATTAAACACTTTAATGTAGGTACTTCTGGCTATTTCTTAAATTGTAGTGGCAAGAAACATAAATACTTATAAAATGTTCCAACAATATCTGTTCTGCTTTAGGTCTCAGTTAAGTCTAGGGGGTTTTCCTCTTTAAAATACAATTTGATCTATTTCACTTCAGTAAGTTTTCCCAGAGGTATCTCTATTTATTTTAAATCCTTTTAGTTGGCTGCAATTCTGTGAAAATGCCAAAACCACCTTGTACTTTCATTAACTTAGGAAACTAATTTTAGGTTTTCAGAAGGAGAATTTTAACTACAAGGCAAAGAAAATAATTTCAGTTCTCTGCTGATCATCTGTTTTTCCTTCCTTTGCTTCCATGTTTCTAAATGTTTATTTTTACTGTTTTGCCTCAGTGTTTCGGACACAGCTCCATGAGCTGTGCATTGGTGCTGCAGGTGGGGAGCCTGCTAGAAGAGTGCCACATTCTAGCCTGGAAATACTGACCTCTGCTCATTTTAAATATGTAATAGATTTCTTCCTGTATGAACTTAGAGAACTGGCATTCATAAGTCAGTCATATCACCTAGGATGCAAATACACACTACTTGTAGTAGCAAGGCATGAACTAACAGAAAGTTAAACTAAATGAACCTTACTGCTCTTATCAAATTGGCCTTGCTCAACTATTCTATTTACCATGTCATTAAGCGTTTTCTTAATACATTCTTATCTGTTCTGTTTTGTAAGGAGAAATGGTACCTAGAAACGCAGAAACAAACATTGCAACAGAAATGAAGCAAGTTCATAAAATAATATTTGGTTAATCTGCAATTATAGAGCAGTCCTTACTTTGTTTCAGGATATGAATTTCTTAAAGTTTCCTGTAAGACTGGATCCTACACTAGTGTAGTGCCATATTAATATTGTTGTATGTCAGTAGAATATGATATGAAGTCGTATCTATTTATATAAACTGCAAATCAAAGCAGCTTGTCCATCATCACCATGTTTGGTGAGATTTTACATAAAATAAAATCTTTAAAAGCTGCCAAAAATCAGTGAGTTTAATATACTACCACTCTGAAATAGTGCTGAGTAGGGAGGAAATTTGTCACACTTCACTCAAAAGAATATTTTAATCTTCTCATTTAGGAACAGCTCTTTTATAGGTATGTGAGTAAATAAGCAGAAGCTTTATATCCAGTCTCATCTCACATCTGAACATCTTCAGTTTCAAATAAAAAAAAAATCCTTTTTTATTTTTACAGAAAAGTGTATGAGTGAAGCTCATTATAAATGGATTTACACTGAATGGGCCCTAAACTGGTAAATAGGACTTTGTCTCCTGGGGAAAGTGTGTGCAGGGGTTAAGCTTCAAAGACATCTGCTAAAATCACTTAAATTACTCTGGAATCTTATTTCTTTTCAGTGCATCTTTTGAAATGTGTGCAGTAAGAAAAAAAAAAAAAAAGGATAACATTCTACTTGTTAATGAAGCTTTCCAGAATACTTTCCATCTGTGCAAATATCTTCTGTCTACTGCTGGAGGAGGTTTTGTCATTAACTCCACCAAGGCCAGGGTTTTATTCAGTGAATATGCATTTTGCCTTAGGCTGCGGGTGTAGAGTTGAGGCCTCACATAAAGATGCAGCTCCTGTAAAAGTCACTTGCTTCCTGTAACACTGCTGTTTTGTAGCCTGCAAGAAACACCACCACCAATATGATCAGAAAAGCATCAAAGTATAATTTACCAAATTCCTTAAATTCTGACTTCTGTTCTACGATGCTTTCTAAACCCTCTATCTCATGGGGCTGCATCTCACCTGCTTGTGCCAGCCAGCCAAAATCCAATCGATAGATAACCAGTCTTTTCCATGACAAGCTTGAAATTGCTGCAGTGAAGAGTGCTGCTGAACAAGAGATCTCCACATCACTAAAACACTATCCTTAATGCATCCCCTCTCAAATAAATCACTTGGTATGATTTCTATAGATGTCCTACCTAAAGAGACAGTGACCCAATGAGAATACAACCTGGGAGCTGAAGAGACATAAAACTTTCTGGGATAAATATGAATCAATAATATTTAAAAAAATTATTTTCTAAAAATTGTTTTTCTCAGATCTTCCCATTCCTTTTATTAAGCCACCTAGGTAGATTCTTGAATCCACCTCCTGGAAAGGAGGCATAAACCTGCTGCCTGAGCTGTCTTAAGAGCTTGATCAAGCAGTGAGGTAAGTGCCTTTTACTACATGGAAACTACAAGGTCAGAAGGGGAAAAAGTACTGACGAGATGGTGATTATGAGCATTAATCATAATAACATTGAGGTCTTATATAGCACTTTTCATCAGGAGATTTTAAAGCGCTGTACAAAAGAGATGAGTCTCATTATCTCCATGTTTTAGATCTAAAATGTGACCTCCAATACCTTATGGCTTGTTACCTGAGGCGGAAAAAAAGACTTCTGGAATCAACAATACTTGTTTTCTGTTAAATTTCTAATCATCACAATGAAGATTTTGTAAATCTACTTGTTCTGTAGGCTCTGTATTGGAATTTTAATTGCTTTACCAGCAGCTTGAGATATAATGAATGAGTAAATGTAATTCTTATCAGGATGCTGCCATCAGCTGATTGAACTAGTATATCATGGGGCATTCAGACAATTAGGTTAGCTTGTTCAATGACGTTGCTGGTTATTGCCTCATTTATTGGGGAATGGTAATAGAATAATTCGTAGGTCTTGCAATTCACAGTAAAACGGGTCAGCTTAAACCACTTTGAAAAAGGGTTTAAGCCAATCCTTCTCCTTTGACTTTGGAAAGAATTGATGCATGAATCTTTCACAGCATCCTAGCTAAGATCTTGCATGCTAACTAGCAACTGAGAGGCATTTTATTTTTAATTAAAACAGGCTAACGCTACAACAGCTAACCATGCCCTGAATGCCCCACAAAATAATTATTCTGTGCAAAACAGGAATGTAAGCTATTACTGAGGGGCCAATTTTTACCTTCTGCTATCAGGGAAATATTTGTGTTTTATAGTGTTAGAAGATGGAATTTGACATCTATCAGCAGAATTTTATCATAGGAGAAAAGATTTATGTCTGCGTAACAGCAAAGAACAAAACTCAGTACTCACCTTTCTGCAATGTCCCTGGTACAAAGATGCTCAAACATTTGCTTGGGATTTTGCCCCTCTCTGGTGCCAAGGCTGATCTGTGTGAGTTAGTGTTAATGAGAAGAAAGATTTTCTAGAGTTGTGAGAAATTTTAAATATCAGGTAGAAAGTCAGAAAAATAAAAAAAAAAAAAACCAGTACATTTATCTGTGTTCAAATGGTATTAGTGAGGCAGTATTTGGGAAGGATTAAAAGCCACCCTATGGAAAATGCAATTTTTAGACCCTTGTAAACTGTTTTGTGAAAAGCTGTTGCTTTTTAAAGGAAGGTCAGTTTTGAACAATGATGTAGGCACTGACTGTTAAAACTGCTGCTTCTAAGGTAGGGTTTGTCCCATTTTCATTTAAGCAGCTTTACATTCCTGGAGTCAGTAGGTACTACATTTATATCAAAAGACTTGGAGGAATAATATAACAGTTTCTGGCTTACTCATGTGATGTTCTGGCTACTGTCAGCTTTCAAGAGTCAGTCAGCTGAGAAAGCCAAAATTTCCTAGTGTCCAGTCCCAGATGAATGCCACTAATCCGATTATTTCCTTCCAGTCTCTCCCAAATGGCTCTGAACTTGCTGTTAATCAAAACAAAGAAGAAAAAATATTAACCTCCATACAGCACAAGGTGAACAGAAGCCAATGGGCACAGGGAAGACACGCTGCTTTGTACTGTCAGAAAAATCCCTCAAAACACAAAAATCATCAAGCAGCTTTCAACAGTTCCTTCAAGTAAGAATATGGAGGTTTTGAACTAGGCATGAAGTGAAGGAGCCCACTGAGGTCTCTCCAGGTAGTTGTATAACCCATGTTTGCGCCGACAGAAAGCCCTGTTTCAGAAAGAGGATTAGACTGATTCCACACAAGGCAAAAAGAAAACTGCAGATGATGCATGAAACCTGCAGAAGATGTAGTGAAAATGGAAGGACCGAATGAAAGAAAAGGGTGAGGCAAATGGGGTGCTAGTTATTTTGTTAGCAAGTGTTCAGCCCAGCAGTTAGCTAAACACCACACAGCTGCTTGCTCACTCCCCCCAAGCCCTGCTGTGGGATGGGGGAGAGAATTGGGAGCAGGGGGGAAAATCATGATTTGAGATGGAAGAGATAATAATAGTAAAATAATTAGAATATACAAGTGATGTGCAACACAATTGCTCACCACCCACTGACCAATGCCCAGATATTCTAGAACAGTGACTCCCAGACAGCCTTCCCCCTGATTTATGTACTGAGCATGATGTCATAGGGTATGAAATCCTTTTGGACAGTTTGGGTCAGCTGTCCTGGCTATGTCTTCTGTCAAGTTCCTGTGCCCCCCCCAGCCTTCTCACTGTTGGAGTGCTGTGAGAAGCTGAGAAGTCCTTGACTTAGTGTAAGCACTGCTTAGCAACAACTAAAACATCAGTGTATTATAAACACTATTCTCATTCTAAATCCAAAACACAACACTGTACTGGCTACTAGGAATAAATTTAACTCTATCCCAGCTGAAATTGGGACACCAAAGCAAATGCAATACTAGCATTTTACTGTCATCTGGTTTGGCTCATAAAATAGGTAAGGACTGCATTACTGATGGGAAATGGGATGTTTTCCAGGTGGGGAGAGTCAGAAATTACTTAACTGCAATTATTGTTTTGAAATCTGCTTTTGTTTTGAAACCATGAAAACAAACCCTGAACGTACAAATGTAGCAGAAATTTTGTTTTTAAGAGAAAGAATGGAAGAAAACACTGATTAATTAGGAGCACATTGCCCACAGATTTCATGCTGTTATTCTCCCTTGAGGGCCAGGTTAGCATATCTCATGGCAGTAAAGTGACTCTAGAGAAGTGTGAATCACAGCCTGTTACACCACAGGGTGACAAATTAATGATGTCAGACTTGCTGCACTGACGAAGTTGCACAACACTAAATGCTAGGTTTAACCGCTGAGGATAGGGACTTTCCTACAGATGCTAAAACCCAGCCTCTTTGAGCAGTCCTTGAAGGATGACAAACAATATCTCTTATGTTATCTGTAGCTCACTCTTCACGACCTCTTGGAAAGCAAAATCCCTCTCTAGCAGCCTCTCTGCTATTCCTTCTGTTCTCTTGGTTGTCTCTTGGGAAAGCAAGTTCTGGGCACAGCTACTCTTTCCTCCTTCTGTTGCTATTCCACCTTTTTGCAGAGTCTTACAATACACCATCAGTAACAGTTCATAAGTGAATACATATGAAAATGTCCTATCTACCCTGGGAGGTCTCCATGCCATTTATTGAAACACAACCATTATTGTCTTTGCCCTCATTTCAATATGGTATTATCCTTCACTGAAACTGTGAGAATTAACAGCTGTGAATATTTAACAACTGATTTTTCAAGTTAGTGATCTAGGTCATAAGGTCAGGATGCCACAGTGTCTTGATTAGTTTAGTATGTCTCCCCTTTTGTTGTCTGATCTGAATGACAACTACAGGGTAAGTACTCGGTTTTGTCACTGTCCCAGTACAGCAAATTATGTTCTTGTTATTTGTCACATTGCTAATTTTTATGAATGGGCAGCATTGATGAAAAGCTACCTAGCAAATGAGACTTCATTTTGTGAATGCAGCAAGCTCATTCTGGAGGGAACCTACTCCTTTTTTCCGGCTCGTTGGATGAAGCATGTTAAAGAAGACCAATTCTGCTGTGGTGCAAAGCTTTGACAAGACACCATAATCCTGGCATCTAAAACAAAGGTACAGCTAGATTTACATGAGTGAAATAAAAATGAACATGTGCTCAGAGTATTAGATGTTAAGGCCAGGTTAGTCACCTTCTGAGCTCATATTCTGTTTGCTCAACCTATTTGATTACAGAGTTAAAATACTGAATGAATGTGCAGTGCACATACACCTCAGGTCCAAATCGGCTCGTTCATAATAACTCTGAAAAAAACTAAAATTAGCTTAATATCTTCAAGGCTGGCTCTTTCAGACTCCTGGGTTTGGAAATCTCCCATGCATCCCCACAGCAATCCCTTTGTTGATTCATGTGCAGCCAAAGACCTCCAGACCTGATCAAGTGTAGGTATACATAACTTGATCACCTATGGGCTGAAGACATTAACGGAAGGTAGTGAAGTGACTGTAAATAATTCAGCAACAGGTACTGAGTAAAAGAGGGGGGAAAACAAAAAACAAATTATTAGTGCATGTGTTGGTATTTCCTGAGTTGAAGTTTGAATTTCTGTTTAACACCAGCTCTGAAATGGCTGAAATGTATAAACTTTAAAAGAAAAAATACTCTAAGAGAAACTCAGTCTGAGTGCCCTGCAGCATCCAAAATGGCTTTTCTGCTACTTTGCCTTTCCTTGTCAAGTAAGCTAATTAACAACTACAGCTACATTTTCTTCCAAAACTGCTTTGGAAAATTCATTTTCAAGGCAAGATTTATGAGAAATAGGCATATTTCTTGATAATGTATGGATTGTACATTAAAAACATGTTTGTTTTCCTCCCATTTCTGTTCTTTCCATGGTTCCCCATTGTCTTTAGCCTGCAAAAGACAGCTAAAATATCTGATTGCTTTGCTACTTTTGGGAAAATCTGGTAGATTGCTTTTCTGTGCGCTGAAGAAACGCAATACAAGTTTTCACACCACTAAAACTCCTTCTGTGAGTCAATCTATTTCATGAGAGCATGCCTGAGCACCCCAGTTAATTCACTCCAATTGCTACTATTAGCATTTTGCTTTTCTACATCTTCTTTCCAATTGTAATCAGCTGCTCTGTAATAATTTGTTTCAAAGTTAAATGGACATAGCGTTATTTTTTTCTTTTTGTTGTTTTTTTTTTTAATTACTATTTATTTATTTGTCTCTTTGTGCTACCATTCCAAACAACAGCAAGATGCATGTCAGGCCCACAGAGACATTTTGGTGGCTCTTTAAAGGAGGAGAAAAGATGCTAGGCTTTAGAAAATAAGTGATTATAAGCCTCACTAAAGGAAAAATAAACTGACTTTCTTCTTTTGACATTTTTCATTGATACATTTACAACTTAAAACAGACAACAGAAAACTATCGCATAGCTGTTAATATAAAAATAAAGTAAAAATAAAGTATGTATAGAATTGTTTAAAAAACCTTCAGGCTGGAGAAGGAAGCGTAGCGTTGGAATTAACAAGGAAAAACTGTTCAGGAGTAAATGTTTCTCTGTACTCCAGCTGCACCAGAAAACATTGTGTATCGAAGAACCAGACCAGGCAGCCCTACCACACTAGGGATATTTTATCATATAATGCCAAAGGCTGTGTTTCAAGAATTTACATGGAGGATCAAGATACCACATCATCTTTGGTTCTCTGGAACAATGGAACAGCACCTGAAACAGAAAACAATTTTATATGTAGGAATTTGACAAGAGCTCCTACATTTAGGGAACTGGCTGGTACCTTCAGTGCTCAGCAAGTTTTGTGGTCAGATCTGTGAATGTATGTATCTGTTTAAGAGAAAAGAGCAGTAGAAAATGGCCAAAATCTTCCTTTGACAGCAGTTAAATTATTTAATTGGTTAATCGGAGAAAATGAGCACAAAGCAAAAATACAGAAAGTGAAGTACATGCAGTGCTTAATCTCTCTGTGCTGCTTTGTTTTCAAAAGATAAACCATGTTTCCGTTTTGCTGTTCTTATGAATATGACACCATTCTGGAATTTTTCAATGCGAGAATGATGCATCTAAAGTATTTTTGTTACTATCCAGTCCCAGTAGAAAGAAAGCATAATACAAAGGTTTTAAATAATATACTAATGGTACATGTTTTAAAGAGAATCTTGCTTTCTCCTTTTTGATGAGGTTTCTTACATTCATCTCTTTAATGCACTGTCAACAACTGACCTCTTTTTATTTTCCACAGTATGATTTCCTGTGAGCATTCTGTTGAGTTTATGAGGTTAAAAGCCAAATAAAAACTCACATCAGACTAGGTCTAGGAATAGAGCCAGCCAAAAATGGGGAATTTTCACTCCATATGAAATGCTGATAGTTTGAAATTTGGTTTTGTGTATGAAAATACCCAATGCACTAATACTTAAAAAAAAAGTTTGTTTCTTCTGGAATAAATATTACTCTGTATTTTTGTCAGGTTTCAAATGCTCCTGCCCTGTTCAGTTTGATTGAGTTCACTTTGATTTACAGAGCTGTGCTTCTCTGGGCATCTTGTGAAACGTGACCTGACGTCTGGGAGTCCCACACGCATAGGGGTGCAGGGGCTACAGGCAACTGATCCATACTTCCTGCAATGCACAACAGTAACTTAAGTAGATGCATATTTAATATGAAACACGATCGCTTTTTGAAAAAAAAAAACCCAAAACAACCAAAAAACAGCCAAACCCCAAACCAAACCCAAACTATATATTTTGACTGAAACAGCTTGAACCTCAGAGAAATCCCTTTCAGGGGAAAACTGAAAATGACAACAGGTTTGAAGTAACTAGGGTAATTCCAGTTCTAAAAAAAAAAAACCCAACTGCTTTCAAAGAGAATAATATTTATAGGAAAATGTCTGACTAGCTCTTCTTTGATTGTCCTCATGAAATGACATGTCTAAACTTTACAAAAGAATAGAACATTTCCCTCCCCAGATAAAATCCAAACCAAGTTTAGATCTGGAGACCCATGTCTGATAGTAGGTTTATGCACAGTACAGGGCAGAAAACACCCAAATACCGTGAGCACAATATGAATCTCTTAAAGTTTAATCCAAAGGCCATAAATACCTCTACTGGATTTTGGCTCAGGCAGAACTGGCATTATAACTTTAAATAAGGGCAAGTCACTTGAGTGTATATATATATATACATACATATCTATATATGTATCCCCAAGTGCACTGATGGAAAGAGAGGGAGACTGCAAACATGAAGGGTTTGCCTACTATCAGGTGGAACTGAAAGTTCAAATTTTTTTACTTGGCAAACATGATTTTCTCTTTTAAGTTCATCCTTAAATTTTAAAGCATAATTTGTTTTGATTGAATTTCTAATGTTAATTAGTGAGGCTTGCACAATTAAAGACATCAAGAACATATAATTATGTTCCTTATAATTATACCATAATTGTTTTAGTATGTTAAATAATCTAATAGGTTTTTTCCTGTTTCAACAGCAGCATTACAATTTTCTGTTCTATGAAATAACTGTCAAACATTCAGTAGGTACTTCTGAGCATTTTAAGTAAAGTTTTGATGGGTATTCATCTACTAATAAAATATTCATGCATTATATTTTTCTCCATTACAAGTGACTTTCACTGAAGCGCCTAATGCTTGGTTTGCTTAGACAGATAGAACATTCAATCAAACTAATGGAAACTGTGGAGTACCATTATACTGGATATTATTAAATCAAATGCTTTTGATAAATATTGAGTCTCTGATGTTAAAAAGCATTTCCAGCATGATGCATGGATAATAAAACAATACTCTGGTTGCTTGTTAATAATGTTAATATTACAGCTGTCATCATTTGACAGCTAATATGATTTCCCATGTGAATAAATGCCTTAGAGCATTAAAAAATGCTCTCTATTTGCTGTTTAAGTTTTTCCGTATTGTATATACATTTGTTCCCAATGCAGAGCAATTGGACAAGTTTGTATTACCAGCAAAGCATGTATATTTTGCCAGCTTAAAATTTAGCATTTCCTTCAAGTAGCATAACTTGTACCCATGTCAATGCAAAGAGATCAATTTTGGTAATTTCATAGGCAGGAAGATAATGATGCTCTTACAAAGCAATTGCTAAAGGCCTTTGGAGAATTGTCTGGGCATATTGATGCTGTTTCTCCCACTTGTTCTCTGTATGCTAAATTTCATTAAATGAAACTAAAATAGATCAAATGTTTTCCTGCAATACTTTGCCATGAGTTCGTCTGATAGTTTTTGCAAGAAAACCAGGGTGCAAATGTGAAGTAGCTGATAAAACAATGAATAAAACATGCTTCGTGACAGGTTTTTAATGAATGAAATTAAAGATCAGAGCTTAATATTATGTTTAGTTTTACCACTTCTGCATGTATGAAAGTTGTGACTCCATCAACTTAATATATCCCTAGTCAACATGAACCCATGGAGGGAGAGGGCCCTGAAGGTTATCAGAGGGCTGAAACACCTCTTCTATGAAGACAGGCTGAGAGAGCTGAGCTTGTTCAGCCTGGAGAAGAGAAGGCTCTAGGGAGACCTCATAGCAGCCTTCCAGTACCTAAACAGCACCTACAAGAAATCTGGAGAGGGACTTTTCTGAAGGACATGTAGTGACAGGACAAGGGGAAATGGCTTTAAATTGAAAAGGTAGATCTGGAATAGATATGAGGAAAAAGTTCTTTATTGTGATTGTGGTGAGATGCTAGAACAGGTTGCTCGAAGAAGTTGTGGATAAGCACATCCCTGGAAATGTTTGAGGCCAGGTTGGATGGGGCTTTGAGCAATGTGGAAGGTGTTCCTGCCCATTATAGGGGGGTTGGAACTAGATGATCTTTAAGGGCTCTGCCAACCCAAATGATTCTGTGATTCTATGAACTTTGAGTTAATTTCTTTATAGATGACACTGTACTGGCTTCTTCCAGGGATCAGAATGGATTTGGTAAAGTCAGATTAAGCACTAGTTTAGCAGCAAAAGTACCAAGGGAATACTGGGAAAGAAGATGCAGAAAAAAATAATAATGAAATTACATTGTTTGACACCAATTAAAGGAGTGACCAGACATGTAAAAATGTTTCACCAAATATTTCACCTGTTCTGAGTCACAGAAAATAGACACTGTAAGCCATGCTCGCTATAAATACATACAATTCACAGGCCCTGTCAAGAAAACTGTCCTTTCTCATCTTGTGCCATGAAGGCACATGATTCTCTGCCTTCACAAAGAGTTTATGATATGTGGATGCTGTGCGTACGCAATGCACAATATTGTGGGATTAACTAACCTCTGCTCAAAGTTAAAAATACGATCCAGATGTATTCTGAGGTCTGTATGAACTTGTTTGGAAAACTGTTTAAAATCTGAACTAACCTATTGAGTCACCAGCATGTAGTAGCCTCCGTTGCCAACCTGCAGGCTGTTGAAACAGTGAAAAGGTGTTGACATCAGGACTGAAACTTATTCTTTCTTGTCGTTCAAATTCTGTGCCTTTTACATTGAGCTATTTGATTTTAAATACTATTACACAGTGTTCAGGGACCAGCTGAATAGTTCTTTTAAGATTTCTGTTTTATTTTCTTTTTTTATGTTTAATTTTAGAAGAGCAAAGCATGGTGCTAGGAAAATTAAGAAATGTGTATAAAATTATGGAGCAGTGACTCTGCAGGGAAAATGTTTACTCTGCAGGCTTTTCTCTTTAAAACACAACTACTTTAAAGTATCACATTAAATTCTAATGTGCGTGTATTTAAAGAAGGTACAATATATGTGAGAAAAAAAGCATATAAAGTGCATAAGATGGGACTACTGTGGTTAAGCACTGCTTCTAGCAGAATACGACAGAGGTGCCATGAAATCCTACGTAAGTGGTCAGAACAGAAGTACGAGCTGCCTATGGGTAGTCCCAACCCACCTTTTTTAAATACTGTTTTTGGCAAACATTTGATACTTGAAATACAAAATACATGCGTCACCTGCTGGGATAGGCACGGTATGTGGTTTATTGAATTTAGCTAAATTGTGAGTCATCTATCAATAGTCCTCATAGTGAACATACTTGTAATAATTTCACACATCGCAAACAAGAGTAGGTATGATTTTTCAAGATTTTTTCCCCATGTATTTTTCACTTGGAGTTTTTACTCCTTCTATTGTTCTCCATTTGATGTCATAGGAAATTGTTAACTTTTTAATGATGGAGGATAAAAAAAAAAGTCAGTTTATTCCTTGTCAGTTTAAACAACAAAGATCAGAAATGCAAAACCTGACATATTATAAAACAGTCTTACAAAGCAAAGCCCTCAACATGAGGTTGAATGAATACAAATTCTTCTTATACAGCTATTGAGATTTATTCTTCTAGCAGCATACCAATTTCTGTTGAGATAAGTAGTTTTAAAATTCAGAGGCAGCAGTTCTGCAGGAGAGAACTGTAAATTACCACCAATTCTGACTTGCCAAAACCATATAGTAATTTTTTTGTTTGGGGTTCTAGGGTTTTTTTGTTTTGTTTTGTTTTGTTTTTTTTTTGGGGGGGGTGGGTGTAGGTTGCTTTTTTAAAGGGGAAAACTAGCGAGTAGAAGAAAAAGAGGTGAAAAGTATGTATGTATAAAATAGCATCATAGCTGTGGTCTGCTGGATACAGGGAATAGTATCTCTTTAGAAGAGAAAAACATAAACATTCAAGCATTCATAAGCTTTCCAAATTCCTTAGAGGAACAGGAACTCAGCATCCCTATGATGCAAGTGATCAAGTGGTCCACCTCCCCAAGTCCTTCAATTTAGGGCTGGCCTTGGATAAGAACCTTTCCCTGGATGCTTTTCATGAGCATGAATGATTGCATGGGCATTAAATTTGCCCCAGAAGCAGTTATTTAAGCAGCCATTTGAAGCTTGGAAATTGTGACACCCCCATTGCTCATAGCACTGAACTGGCTCCTACTTGCTCTTCCCTACACACACACATCCCTTGTAGTTTGCTGGGCCAGGCGACCCCCAAAACTTACCTGGAAATTACACAGGGCTCTGCTTCTACTTTGCCCTAATGACAGGAGAGCTGGCCTGCTATGGCAAACCAGTATACTGTTATATAAACTCCCTCCTGGAATTACATTGTCCCCTGGGAAAAGAAAAAAAAAAAAGATAGATGATAGATGATCGATAGATAGACGATAGCTAGATACATACATACATACGTACATACCTACATATACATACCTACGTTTTCCTTCTGCCTTTGCTCCTTGCGTTCCCGACGAGGCTCTGCCGAGCTACCCTCTCACCTTTAGCGCCGCTCCTATTCGCTCTGCCCGCAGGCGCCCGGGCCCTCCTCGACTCCCTGGGCACCCGTCGGGGACGGGAGGGAGAAGCGCAGGCGGCACCGCCCGTCAGCCCGGCAGATGGCGCCCTTGCACCAGCCACATCAGCGCGCCAGGCTGGGGCCGGGACCGGGGTTGCGGGAGTGGGATCGGGACCGGGATCCCCAGGTGGGGCGGCGGGGCCCCGCTGGGGCAGCACGGCCTGAAGATCGGCCGTTTCTCTTCTGCGACTTTAGCATGGCCCAAAGTCTGCGCCTCAGCCTACTGCGCCTTCCGGGCCGCGCTACTCTCCGCGCAGCGGGCTTTGCGGAGCTCGGCTTGCCTACGGCCTGCGCCGCTTCGCACCCGGCTTTTCCTTACCCAGTTACGGGATACTTATCAGTGTGGAGGAGGAGGGCTGAAAATGGGGACAGGCGGCTAAATTAGGCAGAGTGCTGAAGATTCATCAGTGAGAGACGTCAGGAGGAAAGGGGGCGGCAGACCCGGCCAGGGGTGTGCGGTGCTGTCACCTCTGCACACCCCCTGCCGCCGTGGTCATGTGACACCACTCGTTTTATTAACTTTGATATATGTATTATATGTATTTATCTTGTGGTCATTAAGGTCATCTTGTGGTCATTAATTGTGGTCATTAACACCTGTTAGTGTGATTTCCTGCCTGGAATGTTACCACCAAATTCCTAGTGGGTTATATTCTTTCTCTTTTTAACTCATCAGAAGCAACTGCTGGTTGTACTAATATAAGCCAAGGAAATCTGCACATGGCTTTGTTTGGTTGGGGTCTTGGGTTCTTGGGTAGGTGGGGTTTTGGTTTGGTTTAAGTCTGACTAACTATTGGGTGATTAGAGTGTACGAAGGAGGTAGTGAAATGGCCTGTTGGTACACAGAAACATCTGTGCAGTCAAATGACAGAGAAGTAAATATGGCTATTCCTGCTGGTCCTGTAGCCGTCAGCACTGAAACTTGAATTTAACATGGGTAGGTGGAAGGAAAGCAACATGAACTTTTCCCCCATTTAGCCTCATCTTTGACTGTCTTTAAATTTCTTACATTTTTAGACACAAATTGTCCTCCGGACAAAGCACCTTACCTTCTTTGTTAACCAGTGTGAAGTTAGCATAGGGACCTGGAAGACCATAGTTAACCGAGCTGTTTGAAAAACTGAATTTTAAGAATTAGGTGAAGGTGGCTCTTATGTTTTGTAAGCTTCACTCTTTGTCCATGTCTTTCTTATTTCTTGGTGTTTATGAGGCACAATGAAGTAACGCTTTAGGTGACAGAAATTGTTTTCTGTTAAATCTTTGGAAATGGCTAAGGCAAAACATAAAATGAAACATTTATGGTGTTAAAAGTACAAGTGTCAGATAACTTAGGTGGATTTACGTTGGTAACCAAAATACTGGCTGGCAAAAGTTTTGAATTACATATTGTAGAAAACAGGAGAGAACAGACATGGAAACATTTAAGGAAACCATAGCAACAAATGGCTCAGTAGTTCTATACAGGTAAGAAATGCATTAAATATATCCATAAGAGAAAGGCTTGGGAAAAGAAAACTGCAGCCATAGGGAATCAGGGAAGCAGTTAGTGCCTGACAGGTAAGAGCAAGAAAGGAAAAGACCACCTTCCCTTAGGGTATTTCCAAAGAAACTTTATGCAACATTTCTTTTCCAGTGAGGGTGTATAACCACAGTGTCTTGCATGTGTTGTGAAAGCTGTAATAAGTTGGTGCTTACCTAAGTTGCTGGTCAGAACATCAGAACAAAGAGATGGAACCAGCACCAATGCTCCAGCCTTTCCCAGATTGATGGGAGAAGAAGGGTCTGGAGCAGAAGTTATACTGAGGTTTATTGCACAAAGAGGTGATTCATCCTCCTGGAGAAAATGTTCATTCTGAAGGATTCCCACGATGATCCCTTGACCTTTAATTTCTCTGTTAGCTGTGCTTAAGAGAACATTGTAGCTTGGCAGTCCTTAAAATTGGTCGACAATGTTTTAAATGAGGATATTCATGTTGTCTGCAGTGAACTGCTTTTGGGCTCTATTTTCTGATTCAAGGAATGTATTGTCTTCTTTGGGTACTTATCAGTGTGGATCCAGAGGCACATATATGCTTTGCATATGAGAAACCAGACTTCTGAGTATCAGGGTCTTTCGATAGCATGTATATAATCCCTGGCTTTCATGCCTCTGTGTGAGGCTACAAAGAGCACAGAATTCATGGCTCTTTCCCAACACTTTCAAGATGCAACCCGATGGCTGCTCAACACATCCTTTTTGAGAACTTTAAACCTGTAAAACCTTTTTACAAAGGTGTGAAGAGCTTTTTCTTTTTCTTTTTTTTTTTCCTTATTTGAAATGGATATTAAAAAAAAAGTAAAGGCTGTGTCTGGCAGCCCTGACCAATAGGATTAAGTGCTTTGCTCCCATGATAATTTCTATGCCAAATTCTGAACCTCTGAGATTCATGTATAGGCATGGTCTGTCCTACATGTAGAAACTCAGGCCCCAAAGAAGTGTTCAGCATGTTTGTCTTTTGCCTGTGACTGCAAAAATTTGGGTATTCTTGGCTTGACATCCTTAACGCTAGTCATCTCAGTATCTGTTAAAGGTAATTCTAACAACAGCTCTGCTGGTAGTGTCAGATCAGTACCCAAGCTTATGACACTGAAACCTCCATGAGGAAAGCCTCTGATGGAAAATACAATTCCAAAAATCTTTGTGGGATTCTTCAAAAAGAGGACTAAGAACATGATATAGCTCTGAAGGCAAAGACTTAGTGTCCCCTCTTGCCCCTTGTGTGGAGATACAGAACAGACTCCTAGGTGATGGATGTGAAGGAAACCTTGCTACTAATCCCGACATCACTATCCATACTGATAAACCAATTAAGGAACAGTGGTGCATCCAGATACAGGATTTAACACCTTGACCAACAGTGTCCTCTATAGGGAATTAGCAGTTAACACTGATGTTTGTGGCAGTTGTGTCACTTCACAAGTCCATACCTCATCAATCTCACTCAACTGGTTTCAATTTAAAAACCTTCCTCCTCAGAAAATTCTACTGTCCACCAGAATCTTAAGTCAGGTGATCTATGTAAAGCCAAGCACCATCTTCCTTTGAGTGAGCCAGGTGAATCATGTTTATCAGTCATGTGCAGTGGGATCTATTCTGGCACACTCACAAAGTAATCATCCTGTGGTGGTGCTTTGGGATGATGTAACAAGCCTGGACACCTACCTGCACCACCATAAGTACAACACTGGAGACCTTCAGGGTGCATCACCCACCTCAGGGAACATAAACCCTGTAAAGACCCCATTATCCTACACACCTACAAGGCTGTGAGAATTCAAAAGGATTGCCTGTTACAGCTGGATAAGTTACTGCTCTCACAGTGCATTACAGCAGCTGCCTCTGTATTGCCTAACCAACATTTAGGAGCTGAAAAGGAGAGAAGGAAGGTGTTCATCAGTTGCAGTTGTGCCAGCAGAGGCTGATAACTGTTGTCACAAATGCTGTGTTGAAGTCAGAAACACGACCTCAAACCACAGAAAATACAGGTGTAGCAATGGAAAACTTGGGAATAAGAAAATGAGCTTAAACAAGATAAAGCCTGCAAAACCACAGGGAAAAGAAAACATTACTTCTTGACACTGGATTCTAAATCTGAATAAAAACAGTTCAAGCCTTGCCACAAAGGATCAAAGAGATCAGATGACTAACTGGCAAGAATGAAAATGAGGATTAGAAGTGGCAGACGGGAACCTGAACTGGAAAGCAAACCAAAGCTTTCAGCAGCTGAAGAGGCTTGGCAAAAATTATCAAACCATCATGGAAAATGAAAGAATCAGGCACAATGAAGATGAATAATGCTTGCAAAATCCCAGGTTGTGGTAAAGAAGCCTGAATGCCTAAAACCATACCTAATGTGCTTGTCTCTGCAACTTAGCTCTTTTGTTAAGTATTTTTTATGAATTAAGGTTTGGTTAGTTTACAGCATTGGAATTTGGATTATTAACTAGATAACACTTTTCTTTGGAATTTAACCTATTTAAAATACACATATGTTAGAATCAATTCCATCTGTTACAGGTACAACATCTCCAGGGGACTGGTGAGGTTTGAGGGGATGGAAATTGGCCAGCAAGGCTAAGTGGGTCTAATGCATACCTTCATGAATAGGATATGTGCTACTCTTTTCAGTCAGTACAATCCAGGTAGTGCAGGGGGAACTGAAATCTTGTCAGCTCTGTTAATTTAGTTCCTCATTAGCCAGTTGGTGCTCCTGTATCAGTACTTGCTATTTACCAGAAAAACTGCTAAGGTATTTGCCCTCGCAGAATTGTGTACGTATCAAATGAAGCCCATCAGGGAGGGATCTGTATCTTGGCTGCTCACTGCTCACTGCTCTAACGCAAATTGTCATGTTGACCACAGCTATTGTATTTATCTCAGACCACTAGAGATGGAGCAGAGGGCTTCCCTGCTTCATTAATAGTCATGAAGTCTGTGGGACCACTAAGACAGTTGCTAGTGTTTGAATTATGGCTTGCTTCATCTCTGAGCCCTCTTTCAGGAGACAATCAGCCATACTTCCAGCTTGCTGACTTTTGACAGCTCCGTGGTGTACTGTGATCTGGAGCACAGCCAGGCTCTTCAGAGGTCTTTTGCAAGTGCTAGGGGCTGCTTTGTCTTTCTGGTGCTGTTTCTTCATGTTTCCTGGGTTCTTGTAGGAAGCTTCCACTGTTAGCTAGGGTCACAAGCAGAAGAATGTGCTGTTACCCGGGACAGCAAGGAGGAAGCAGAGATCCCAGCACAGCTGGGAAACTGGGAATAATGGAAACACATCTGGTCATCTAGACCTGCAGGTACCTGTTTCCCTCCAGAAATAGCTAAGTCCTGCTGTTTATCCTCATGATACCATTGTTGTGATCTGAGAATCACAAGTCATAACAGCCCATTACAGAAAGAAGCAGGAGTTTGATCTTTGCTATTTCAGGCACACCCTTGACCCTTTCTGCATGATTTTATAGCATTTCTGATCCCAGCTGTGCTGACTTTGCACAGCTCTTGCTCTTCCTTGCTCCCTTCTGCATTTCGCATTCTGTGGTGGGAAGAGGTGAGCTCAGATCACTGCTTCACTTAGGTGGCCTGCTGTTGATGGGACAGCCTTCTGAGGCTCGTTGCAGATAAGTAATTCAGAAAAAAACTCCAAATTGTCCTGATGACTGAATTAGCTCCTTGCTTTTTACTGTGTGAGAGATGTGGATGGATAACAAGGCTGACAGAAAATTACCTTTTTCTTATCCCTTGATCTGGTCCTGAGTACAGCTAGGCAGTAACTGTGCAATAAAACTGGAGTTGGGATTGATTGCAAGTTATTACATGATCTTTCTGTAAAAAGATTTCTGGGGTGAGCTAGGTGTGTTTCAGCAGGAAGGGAGGGAATGAAAGAAAGAGGTGCAGCTTCTCGGAGAGTTCTTTTTTATATTTAAAGTATCTCTAAATAGAGTTGCAGAGGCTGGTCCATGAATTCTGCAATCAATTGCAAATATAAACCAGTGTGAATAACAGAGTGAGTGGAAATAAATATTCTTCACAAGACTGGTTGGAAATTTTTGTCTGAAACAATTCTTCAATGTCAGATAAGATGGTCAATGATAAAATTATGAAGTTTTTCTTTTCCTTTTCATAATATGTGTTTTCCTTTAGTATGTTGAGGGTTCTTAGAAAACCTGAACATGTAAAAACCCAAACCAGGGATTCGAAGTGGTGCCTTTTTGGTGACTGAAGTTTCTGAGGCCAGAGTTGAAAAGCTCTTCAAAATAACTAGAGAACTGCAGTTTTGGTTCAACCAAAATATCAGCTTATTAGAAAAAATTACACAGCCAGGAATTCCCACCCGGAAATTGTGGCTTATTTGTTCACTTTTCTCTCTGAGCTGGACTTGGCTGACTTTTGTAGAGCACAAATTATCAAGGCCAAGACTGATGGATGTTTCAGTTGGAAGGGAAATGACCTTGTACTGACTCATTGCACCTGGGAAGCCTTGCGCCCAGTGGTGAGCGGCAACAGGAATCACAGTGGCAGCATTCACAAATTTGAATTTGGCTAAAAATATTGAACTAAAATTTCTTTTACTTTTCCACTGAAATTGAAAAAAAAAATGCTACAGGGAAAACGCAGTTACACGACTTGTTTTTTTCATCCCAGCAGCTCAGTAGATCTTCCCCTTTCCCGATCTCTATCAAGGATTTCTGTGTTCCTTGCAGCTAAAGTGTCTGTCCTCTTCCATGAAAAAGCAGAGAAATATGTGGAAATGCTGCTAAATGGTTGTGGTGTGCTCTGCTCTGGCTGCATGCTGCTGCTAGTATATGCCTATTACCTGGGAGCTGAGGAACCAACAAGGCCTCCTAGACCAATGGGATGCTGCAACTGGGACCAGCAGGTATCACTGGCAGTTAAAAATTACACAGAACCATAGAGAATTATTGGACAATTCAGCTTATATTATTTTATTACTCCATTATGAAAGTTGTGAGGCCTCCCTTTCTCTTTACTGTTTGTTGCTCAGCCTGCTTTTTGGGCTGGCTGGTCTTGCTTTTTGTTCTGGACACTAGCCAAACTTTGTGGCAGGATCAGTGCCCCTTAGGTCTGGGAATCTCCTTTTGTGAAATAACCTTTTTGTCTTCCTCCAAGCATCAGTACAAGGGTACTCTCTTCTGCCTAAGGTATCTTTGTCCATCTCATCCCTTGATGTTGTTCAGTGACTTACTGAGTCCTCGACTTCTTGAGTTTTGTTTGATTTTAGTTTGTCCCTTCCCCTTTTTAGGAAAGGATAAGAAAGAAGTGTTTGTGGGTAAACTGAGTCACACAGGCTTACATGTTTCATGATTTGAATAGAGACAATGTGGTCTGACAGCACTAAGACAGGTGGTGGGGTTCTGGTTTGGTTTGGTTTGGCTGTTTGGTTTGTTTTTTTCCACATTTCTGACAGTGACTCACTATGTGCCCTTGGGGAAGTCACTTTTTCACTTTCTTTCCCTTTCTATTTTGCATTTGCTATTTGGATTGCAGACTCACTGGGGAAATAGAGCTTCTCCCCTGACATGTTTGTACAGCACTGAAATCAGTAGAACTGTGATCTTGATTAGAGTGTTCAAATATGGCTGTAATACAAATAATAATAACAATTAATTAGGCATTTAATCATCATCAGTATTTACATAACATTGCTGACATTTCATGTGAATATTTTATCCAAATATTTTGTGGGAGTTTTCCTATGTAGTCTTATCACATTAATGTTATACATCTTCATAAGGGAGAAACAATATTTAGTTTTTAATGTTTTTTAATCTTTCCCTCTCTCTCTGAACTAGAATGTAATATTCCCTCTTGCTGCTAACAAAATTTTCCCAGCCATTTAAAAAGGCTCTTTTTGGTTGAAGAACATTGCACATTTGACCATAACTAGGCTGCCCCTCATGACAGTCACTGTCCTTATGAAAGCTCTGTAAGTAACCTGCAGTATAGATTTCCATGAATAGTATCTTGCAGATGCTGGAATGCACAGATTTATTCAGTTGGTTTTGGTATAGTTTGCTGCCTGCTTTGTATAGCATGAACCTTATTATCGAAAGCTGAGTATAGTGTTATACCAAAAGTTTAGGTAGCCCACACTATTGTTAACACTGGTAAAAAGAGTGCACAAAAGTGCCAGGTCTCAGGCTGATAGTAAAACTTTAAAATTATGCCTGTATCTGATATCCCCCTGCAGCAGTTAAAAGAAAAAAAAAACTTATGAAAAGAAATAATGCCAGTACTGTAAATGACAAAGTCTCATTAAATGGGAAAGATATGTATACATGGCATATTGCCAGGGCAAAAGCAGTTCTGACTATATTGATTTAACACTGATGGCAGTGTTACCACTCTGTGCCTTGGCCTGACTTCTACATTACCTCTGGGTAGCAAACCAGATTCTGTTATTGCCAACACAACACAGAAGAAACATTGTCTCGGGCAGAAAAGCAAGAGGTTTAATTATTGCAATTTGAGTTTAAACCTGAAAATTGCCCAGCCACTGGAGTAGCATGGCATGAGAGCATGCACAGGATGACGCATGGCTCTTTGCCCTCTCTCTGCGGTAAATCCCTGTGTGGCCTGTAGGTAGTTCCCAACACCTTGGCACAGGATGAATGATCAAAGGCCATCTTACCTGTAGGGCTGGAAAGAGGACTGCTATTAAAAACATCGGTTGCAATGAGATTGCTGTGGCCTTAGCTGCCCCCTTCTATGAAGGTATCATTGTTAGCACTACTGCCCACCAAAGAGCATCGCCCTTGTCAAAACATTCTGAGGCCTGGTTGGATATCTCATTTGGATCTAACACTGGGTTTGTTAGCAAAGTCTAGATGGGTTAGTAAAAAAGACAAATATGCTTCTTAATTTGCATAATATTGAATCAGGGATTAATCCACTCTTTGCTCAGGGATTACATCTGCTCCTTGTTCTGTGATAGCCAGTATATGATGGTTGAATTTCCTATTTCATATGGGGGTTTTAGGGGGTTCCCTATTCCTCAGAAGGATAGTGGGACAGTGCCTGCCTAAGAGGAGACCAAAGTCTGCTAGGGCAGACCTATTAATTTGCCTCTGCACCTTACATACATTTTTTCCTTCTCTGCAGACTACACCAGTTTCCAGAATAAAAACCTGCACAGAATAAATTCAGAATAATCCCTGCACCCTGATTCTGCATTTAGCCACCACATAGGAGTGACATTCATGATGAAGTGGGGACAAAGAAGATCTTGTTTCTGTTCTTTTTCCCTTTTTTTAGATGAGAAGCTGTTGAGAGAACGTTCCATATTGCTACAATCCAAAGCAAGAGTATCTTAAAGAATCAGAAAACAAAGTAGCCACTAAATTATTGTCCTCATTGTTCCAATGCTTGCCAGCAGGGCTTTGTCAAACTTGGCCTACAAAGGTTTTCTCTGCAAACCTGGGATTCAGTTCTCACAAGAGGTTGCACACATTCTTGGAAAGATATGCACTCTCCAAGTGAATGATGCACCCTATGCTACTAGGTGATCCTGCGTTAGAACAATGTTTAGTTTGGAAAAGGAATTTTGTTTCATTCTATTAAGAGAAGGAGAAAACAGCATGGGATCTGCCATCATGGGAACAAATGAAAATGGCAAGAGAACAAAATTTTAGCTTGTTTATTAAACAAGATACTTGTCAGCTTGAAAAACTGGCTATTAGCTTCTCCATCCTCCCCCAGAGGGGTGATAGACATTCCTAGGGCTGCACCTCTCCCATTCTTATTTTCACTCTTATTTTCACCATCCCTGCACTGGAATACCTTATTTCCAAACACCTTGTATCAACACCACCAGCCTTTCCTGTCTGGCTTTTCTTGTTACAGTTTCCTGCAAGAAATAGTAGAATTTCCTGAACTGTATACATTGAAATGTTATTTTTTCTTAGCCTTCTTCACTTTGGTTTTGGCACCATTAGAAGACAAAACATGATTCAAGGCACAGCACCATAGATAAGAGGCTATTTGGGCTAAGAAACAGCTATGCACTCTTAATTGAGTGGGGATGGATTAGAGATGTGGTCTACAAGAGGTCTCTATTCCGTATGCCACTTGGACAATGAACAGGTCTGTAGCATTGAAGGGGATGGTTTCCAGCAGGCTTATCTTTGGCAATCATAACCAAGGTGTTTGGCACACTGGTTCTCTTAAGTTTAACTGAATGGAAAATGTGGTCAAGCTCCTTTATGGAAGCAAATAATGAAATAAGAGAAGTCTGTGCCCAAAGCAGAAAACAGAAATACTGCAGAAACTGCTTTATCTTAGAAATTCTAAAGTGGTGTTTTTTTTCTGGGGGGGATGAGGGATAACCATTGTTTAGTAATGTAGAATGAGGGCAGTGGGTAGAACACAGCTGTGGATGTTTGCTCAGGAAGCAAAAAGGGAAGAGCTGCAGCAGCAGAGGCAAGAGCACTCAGAGCAGCATTGGCCCTGAGAATAAGCCAAGATCGAACGTCTTTGGAGCAGATCAGTGTTTGAAAAGACAAGCTTGGAAGTGTGCCAGATGAACTGTTTCTTGTCTGTTCCTATTGTGCTCAGGGAAGCAGAATGACATGTACATTCTTTGTGTGGAAAAAGAATTGTAACAAAGAAATATCTGACTCAAATCACAAGCTTTGCCACCTAATAGAAACTATTCTGCAAATCCCAAAAGTTGGCTTATTATAATTAGAAGGGGAAACAATAAAGTAGAAAGATGAGGGTAGATATGGCTTTTTCATGAAAACCTTATCTGCAACATGAATGATTTTCGTTAGAAATCCTTTCTTTATAGATGTTTTTAATATAACTGAATGTCTAACAAAGGTTGGTTTGACTCTAAGAAGAATGTTCTCGTTCATGTTGGTTTGATAAAATATAAACCTAAATTTCCACAGCATGAATTGTCTGTAGGAGTAAATGTTCAAGTCCCCACTAGCTTCTTACTACATCTGCTTGCTGGAGGACTACATCTCCCCTCAGCCTATTTCCCTGTGAGTTGCTTGACTTTGGGGACACACGTTCCTCCCACTCCCTCCCTGCATGCCATGAGAAAAAAGTCTTTGCAGGAAAGTCTTTTTCAGAAAACAATGTGTTCAAACCAATTTAGGTTGAATTGATGCACTAGGAAGCATTTTTTTGGCATTTGTAATGGATTTTCAAGGCAGTGGAGATATCTTCCTTCAATTAGAAATTTGAAAATTCTTCGCATTTCAAATTAGATATATTTCAGAGTTTCAACTTCGGAAAAAAAAATAAGTATTTAACATAGGTTGTCCTGAGTTTGGACAAAATCTGTCTCTTTCTTGAGGATGAGCATTTCAAGGTGCTTAAACACATACTTAAATCCTAATGATCCTCACCTCTGGTCTTCCCAATACTTCTTGTATATTCTTCTCTGTCTGTAAGCCCTTCAGAGAAGAAAGCATAATTTTTCATAAGCATCTTCTGAGTCACCAGTAAAGCTCCAAAAGCAACAGTAGCAGTAGGAATGATGCCATTATTAATCTCTCTCCTACTTCTTTCCTTTTTCCAAAAACAGTTTGTGTCATTTGACTTCTCTTTTACCCATATTGGAAGGAGACATCTGTAAGTTTAAAGCTGATGCAGAAGGTTGAAAAGGGAGTCTGTCAGTGTTGTCCAGCATTAACAAAAGCTGAATTCCAGGTAAGTGAAAGGCTTTTCTTCTTCACACACAGACACTGACATCCATTCCAGATGGTGGGGACTGTTGCCCCTCTTACCTGTTAACAAAGAATTTCAAATCTGATGGAAATACCTAAAAATGAATTCATGTCTGAGTTGTCTTAAAATCTGCTGATGATTCAGAGCATTATGTAGATGGGTTGGAACTAGATGATCTTAAGGTCCTTTTCAACCCTAACTATTCTATGATTCTATGATCCTATGAAAATGCTCAATTCTCACCTTTTAGGACAGTGACATAACCACTAAGAAACACAGGGCTCTCCTGCTTCTTTTGCTGGAAGCTGGTCCACTGTGCTGAAATAAATGCAGGATTCTTGGCATCCAAGAAAGCAGCAGCCAAAAGCTTGATGTGAAGACAATAAGGGGAAATGGGGAAATGGCCTGTTCTTCTCAGTATCGGTTTGGTACAAAACTGTCTGTGCTGGATTTTTGACCTCTAGCAAGTCAGTCTGTTTAGATGAAGCTGCTGTTCATTTAAACTAAAGACTGCAGTGTCACAAGGAAAATCACAGTTCTGAGAAGCCCCCTTTTTCACTATCCTGCATACAGTTGTCTTTTCTATTAGCATTTACTAGGTCATCAAAACTGTTCAAGAAGGCACTTTTGTTGAGGAAAAACAACTACAGTGCTAATATAAATAGGTCAAATCTCGTGAAGATTTTGGACCCAAAAAAATTGAGGGGGAGAAGCTGAAGTATGCTAGTACTCTCTGAGAAAGAATAAGACTTACCATTTTGAAATGACTTTTGGATTTAAAATTGAGACATTTCTAGAAATTCACTAAAAGGTATTGTATAGTTCAAAAGAATAAAAAAACCCCTGCTTTTTAATATGTTGCATCTTTGGATATCAGATCCAGGAGAGTTTTAAGCAGTCTTCACTCCTACAAAATCCTTTCTATCCAAATCTGTTTCAAACTCATCTCACCTTCTGGGAACTGCAGCCAGGCAGAATTTTTTTTCAGTGAACTTTTGTCAAAAATTAAACATTAGGGGTAGGAATCAAACCTTTCTATAAGATTAGGTCAAATTTGCTGATTAGTTTAGACAAAAAAGAAGTTTCAAAAGAAATTGAAATTCTTACAATATTTTCAAAGGTGAATAATTTGATGTCTCATTTTGAAACTCATTTCAGAGACAAGATGATGAACCTGGAAGTGGTTTTAAAAATAGACTACAAAAGGCAAGCTTTTAAAAAAACAAAATGGAACTTTTTCCCACCTGCTTTCTGTTCCGTCATTGAACTGGAAAACCAGAATTCATTTGGGTGGTCTGAGTCTGGTTCTCTGGTTCCTGAAAGTGGCAGACAACCTCGTAGTCATTTCTCGTAGTCAGAAATAGTCTGACAAATTTAGATGTACAATAGTTACTTTTTCTGACATTCATCCTTCTGAACTCCCAGCAAGGCTGTACCTATGTGGTGCTCAGCCTCTGCCTTTTTCACCAGACTAACAGGAGCTTAGCATAGGTGAGGTCTCATTTGCCCCACTCTCCAGGGGTCAGGTGAGCATGCCTGTGCCCAGATCACACAGCACAGAGAAGCCACTCCTTACCAGGCCAGGGTCCTCTTCCTTACCCCAGCACCCATCTTCTGCTGTGGCCTGGGACCCTTGAATTTTCTCTGGTTGATTGCTTTGGTTAATGAAGTGTTTCCTCCAGTTCTATTCTTTAAAATAAAGCTGAAGCTGTTTCTGATGCTACTTCTTGAAGTATTTCCAGGTATTACAAGGACATCTCCAGAACAATCTTGGTGATGTAGTGTAAGCACTTGCTCTGGGGAGGCAGGTGGAGTTAAATTACATCTTTTGTGTTGAACAGGTTAAAGATTTTGTTGTTTTGATGGGTTTTATATTCTACGCAGCTGATTAAAAAGCTGTAAGAAGTTAAAACCTGAGTCTCTTAAAACCTCTTGTATGCCTGTTAATGTTGAGTTTGTCTAAGTTCATATTTCAGATTGAGGTGAAAAGAACCCTGTGAGGAAGTTTGTTTTTCACATTGTGTCCTGTATAGTGGGCTTTGCTAGTTGTGATACTTTTTAATAATGACATTACCACTCACTCCTGGTCTGGAGTGATTTGTTTGTTCTAAAATGAACTAGACAGTACAAATATCTCCTTTTTTCTTAATAGTTAGCATGACTTTGAGCCAAATCCATTTCCAAGAGTCAGACTAGCTTTATCCACTGCATCAGAGGAGATCCCAGAGGTGATCATTTGGGAAAGACTGTAAACAGCAGTAGAACTAGAAAGGGTTTGGAGGAATCCTTGCAGAAGAAGAGTCAAATTTTATTCTAAGTGTTAACGAGAGTGTCAGGTCATGGGTGTGAGAAGTGGATACTCCTGTTGAGTGCTGTGTCCAGCTTTGGGCATGGTACTTCCAGAACAGAGCAGGTCACCAGAAAAGGAGGCCACAAGAATGATAAAAAAATCATTTTATCTGTGATTTTTGTCTCTAAGCTGTGGAAAGCATGACATATCTGGATCAATTTATGCAAAATGAAGGGAAACACAAAAGGGAACAAGACACAGTTCTTTTGATATGTCACAGATGGTAATGAAGAGGAGGATGATCAGTTTTTCTTTCTGTTTGCTACAGGGAGGACAAGGAATTTAATGTGGGGTTTTTTTATTCACATGGGTCAGTGATAGTCTCTGCATAAATCCAGAAGGCTGAAGCATAACCAGAACACTAATTACAATTGATTTACCTGCTTTTCACCTTCTGTATATTGTGTTAATCATGTTACTTCATGGTCTTACTGCTTAATCTTCCTCATTTTTGTAACAACCAGTTTTATTCATAATTTCACTAATTATTTACATTGTTGTTAGTAATATGAATATTTGTCCTCACCCAAGACATGTTGGAAAGTTTTCTTAAACTCACCCAGTTAACCAACCCTGTGTCATCATTCTTATTCTAGGGTGGCACTCATGAAGCTACTAAAAATGGTCCTGCCACTGTGTGGTAAGTGCTGGTCTGTAAGACCTGAACCAGAGCATTGTGACACCATCGTTCCTACTCCTTGGACTCAGGTGGGCAGAGGTGGGTGTTCGACACCCACTGCGCAGAGCTAAGATGTACAGAGGAACTGTGACATTCAGCAAGGTTTTTGGTTATGCAGCAGCCCCCCGACCAGCAAGGTGCCCTTAGTATCAGCTGCTGAACAGGGATAATTTTAACTGCAGTTTTGGAGTTTGACACCTGAAGTTCTTAGGGTCTAGGTTCTGTCATAAGCCTGGTCCTGATGTTGAGCAGGATATGCCTGTAAGGATATGTTATATAAGGATATGCCTGTAATAAAATAACAGATTATGCTTTTGGGGTCACCTATGTGATGAGGTTATAAGCATTTATATCAAGAGTAAGATTTTATGTACCTTTGCATTTTATTAGAAGCTCAGCCCTATTTAACATTTCACAAGGTAACATTCTACATGATAATTCCATTCATTATGCCCATCTTAATTAAAATGTAAATAAAGGGGAACATCTTATTCACAAAATGAATATGAGAAAATTGGATTGCAACTGATAAAACAACGTTAAAGAATTCTGTTAAAAAAGCTAGTATTTTTACAAAAAAACACTGAAAAAAATGACACATTGTGTAAACCCACTGGAACAAAATAGCTCTGTTCATGTCAATGAAAATGTTGTAATTCACTTCAGTGAAGCCAGGTTTTATCTGCCATTTCACCTCACATTATCTTATAATATGAAAATAAGTTTCTGCTACCTATATAACTAGAGAATTAGAGTACAAGATAATCTCCCCTGTAAAATGGAAGGCTTTTGTTCAAAATATCTACATTCATTGGTTTTATCTGCCTTATCATCTCTTTTCCTCTCTGATGAGCGCAAACTGTTTGGGTAATTTGCTTTGACCAGATCTGTGTCTGTGAGATCTTAAGTGGAAAAACTATTTGCATACTTAAGAATCCTGAGAACAGAGAGTGGCATTATAGTTTGGGATTTGGTTGGGGGTTTTCATCCTCTGTGCTGGGCCAAGAGAGACACTTTACATTTATATGTAGCAATTACCATTCCTAATTTTTGTAATTAAACTGTCTTGTGAAAAATTTAACATATAAAATGGGGGCTTCCAGGCCTAAGCTTCCTTGCTGTTTTCTTTCTTAATTTTTAACATACCAGCCCATAGAAGTTTGGATTCTCTTTCTCTCTTCTCTTCTCCTCTGACTTTTGTTCACAGCTGTTTGGGAAAATATCTTCCCTCAAAAAATGTGGTAGTTCACTGGAACTGATATGCAGAATATTAAGGGGTTGCTTCCATTAGTTTTTCAAAATCAGTTACAGAACTTAAATGTCTTGTTCACGCACATAAAACTGTAATAAAATGGAAATTGCAGCTTAACCTTGCATCAGTTTTTGGCTGAAAATGTCAGTACCACTAAAGAAGACTGTGAACGATATTACTAACAAAAAAATAAATTAAACAAAAATGCATGCTGTAATAGAACTTGCTGAAATGGCCAGACGTGTAAGTGTGTTTGACAAAATGCACAAATCCGCTTTCAGGCAGCACCTTAATTCTGATGGCAAGAGTGATGTGCTGAAAAAAACTGCATCAGCACTGAGACATCAATAAAAAATAGCCATCCTCCTTTTGCCTACGAAAACTTTTCTAAATAAGAATCCAAACAAGAACATGCCACTACCGTTTTTCTGTTTTCATTTGTATTAAATCATCCAAGTGCAATTCGGAGGCTGAAAGAGCAGCAATGTTAATTGGAAGTATTCTGTCTGCAAAAACTGCAAAGCAGAGAGTAATAAACTCAAACTTGAAGTGGCAGTATGTTTTTACTGATAATACTCTGCACATTTCATTACCCTTTCTGACCCTGGTGATCAGAAAAATGTAAAACCTATGATTAAATATATAGGGATGTTTATATTAAGTAAATTTTATGGCTGTTGCTGGTTGACAAGAACTGAAAGACATGTATTAGCTTCCACTACCAGGTCCCCACTTCTTCACATGTCTGCAGCAGTCTTTAAAGAGTATGGGAATAAAACTTACATTTCTTTCTATCATCTCTTATGGTTATGTTTCAGATTATTTACAAAAATTATATAGTAAATAATGCTTTGAACTTGGGTTCCTGAATGAGATACTGTAGTTGTAGGAATTCTGCTTCAGGATATTTTGAAGTAATTGTCAAATTATTACATTTTAGATTATAATTATGTTTAATTAAATGCTCACGTAACATTTCCATAATGTATAAATGTTTTATAATTAATTCCCATTATTAGTTACGTAGCATATGTAACCCCTTATGTGGATTTATGATGTAAGTAGTTTTACTGATATTAATTTCACAGTGCTTTGATTTTGTGAATTTCTGTAAAAGTGCTGTATTTGGCATGAATTTCTGGGAACATTATTTTTTTCATGTTGCACAGACACTGGAAAAATTTACTTGCTGGTCCTATGAAATAGGATTGGCTGTATTGGTACAAAACGTGATCTTATGTCCAGATGCTTTATAATTTATATCCGTTTTTTAAACTATTGAAAAAGTGCAGCCTGCAAATTTTCAGGGCAGAGAATTCTCATTACTTAAAATCTGCACTTCAAGAGAATTTAAAGTTATACAAATGGATTTTAAGTTTGATAAGAAAATTGATTGGAGATTGTACATTGTGAATACATTAGGTTTATAAAGACAAAACATGCATGAAGTGCAATTACTGCTAGTGTTGCTATATTAGTATGAATGTTAATAGCATGTTTGTTTTTGAAATGGGTTATGCATTCTGGTAAATGTCTGCTTGAATCTAGTCATCTGTGTATCACTTGTCTAAGTACTCTCATTTAAGATGCCATATCCCTTCTTGTAGCAATAAAGGGGTAAAGCAACATTAATATTAAATAATTAGAAAAACAAAAGGGGAATGATTAAACATATTTACATAATTGAAATAACACTGAGTCGCAGTGGGAAATCGGGACAATGTTGTCTCCTTTCAAAGTAATTCATAATTCAGATTTTTAATTATGGCATATTCATTCATTTAAAGATGATTCTGGATGAGAGGGCCACTAATGAAATACAATCATTAGCATCTAAACAAAGTAATTTAGAAAGTCTCCTTTCGGGGAAAAGATTTCTAGAACATCATCAATCACACAAGATATGCAAAAACAAGCAATTAAACCACACACAAGAACTACAACAACCTTATATATTAGTAATGTACACATGAAAACATAACTGATTACAATGATTAGAGTAGGGTAGTGTGGTTAATTTGTATGTTATGTAGCAATTTCATGGAAGAATGTACCAGGACAGACACATCACACAACAAATGATTGCCATGTCATTGATATATGTTTTAAATATATTAATGTCACTGTAGTCAGTTCCAAGTTATCAATAAAAAATCCAGGGATGAGAATTTGGAACTGTGTTCTTCAAAATCTCACAACTCTCCTAGTATTAACCCTGGGCTATGATTTTGGTTTGGAGTTTTGTTTGTTTCTTTTGGTTTGGTTGGGGTTTTTTCCCCCCTCTTTTAATTTGCATTGTATTTGGTTTTGTTGAATTGGCAAATATATAGGCTTAGAAAGATATTTCATGAGAGAAGCAGGTGTTGCATTAGTTTCTCATTAACTACTCAAATCCTGCTTTGAGCTTATAGCAACAAAGTGCTCATAGACCTAAATGGGTCAGTGATTTACAGAGTCTTTCCATATACACCATTACAATTCATTAAACATGCAGCAGCATTAAATGGACAGAGTAATTCTGCACGACTTTTAATGTCTGTGTGCAGTGTCCTGTTAAAGAGGCACAAGAAGGCTGGTTTTAAACACCTTCCTCTTTGGGTTAAATTATAATCTAGTTGGAAACCTGTACCATTTCTTCCTGTCATGTAAAGAAAGGGCAGAAACAGTGGTGTGTGTGTGCAGGGAGCATCCTGCTGTGGTGAGGCAGGAGCGGCTGGTGTAGCTGTGCTGCCTTTGATAACCACCAGGCTTAGAAGCCAAAATATGTTCTATTGGGTACTCAAAGGATAAAAATACTGGTTAATTTTCAACAGTGCTCCTTCATTTGACTTTACAATTTATAGCAGTGAACATTAATGCAAGAATAGCTTGGTCGAGGAGGAGTTTAAAATTAGAGCACCTCTTCTCATTAGCCCCAGCAGTCTGACCCAGGGTGAACTGAGAAGTAATTTGCCGCCAGATCCTCATTTTGCTTCTGTTATCACTCCTTGTAAATGAAGCGCAGCAATTTATTGTAGCACCTCAAGGAGTCAAGAACATAATGTGTAAAACACATACAAAAAAAATCTTTCTTCACATTCATTAACACCCAGCACATAGAGGCTGTTCACTTTTCACTCTAATGAAGGAGGGGGATCTTAAATCTAAAGCTTTCCAGCCTGTGAAGAAGGCCTCTTCAGGTCATTAGACAGAAGCTGAGTTGGACTGAAGAAAGGTCATTGACAAAAAAAAGGAGAATGGCAATATGATGAAAAATAGAAAATGGATAAAAGAAGAGACTTTAGAAAGCCCAGAGAATGAAAAGTACATTTTTGGCATCAGTGATCAACCCTTCTTGTCTCTATGTTCATTTTCTGTTGTCAGTGAAGAAAAGAATATCTGGCTTTTTATTTATCTGGGAATTGCTCTTGTGTTTGGTCAATTCTCATTTCATCACCCTTGATCTAACCTTGCAAAAAGCATTAATAGGTTTTTTTTTTTAAGGGAGCTTTGTCTGCTGGCTACAAATTCAGCCCTTCATTTTGCTCTTTTTTATTAAAAAACATGCAGTCTACTAGATTTTAATGTATTCTGATTATGTAACTGACAATTTCCCCTTAGGAAGATCTTTTGTCTCACTAGTCCTGATTAACACTTTGGGTTTGTAGCTGTACATTAGCTCCACATTCAAGAATATTAGGAAGCTTCTATATGTAAATTAATTTATATTGGTAATAGACATAGAGGAATTTAAAGAGGAGTTAGGAGCACTGCCTGAACACGTGCTGAGTGAAGAGATGAAGGGTACCTGAGCCAAGAAGAATAGAAACTCAAGGAAAATACTGGGGTTTTTATTTATCCAGTCTTCAAGAACAGAAGGGTTTAATCCTGCAATTTTGTGACAATCACTGTTAAGTGATTTATTTTTTTTTCCTACAGATGCATATAATTTGCACCGATATCATCAGGTTTTGACATGTACAAGTATTGTGAGAATAACGATACAACAAAGTAGTCTTTTTGTGTGTGCTACCATTTTTGCTGTTATGGACAAGCAACTATTCTTTTTCTCATATTTTCTTATGTTTGCCCACATCCCATTGCTGGATCTTCCCTTCCCTTTGCACAAGCTAATCTCATAAATTAGAGTCTATATATTTTACAGTAAATGCTTTCCCATTTAGTTAACAGCATGAGACCATTATCTTGTGACAAAACTCTGTTCCAGTGAAGTCTCTTCATTAAATAAGTAATCATCCTTTACATACAATGGAAACTGGTATTAGTAGTATATAAATACACCATGTTAAAAAGCCATCATTTGACAACAACATGACCTACATCAAATTATGCCTTATTCTCCTAATCCTTCTGGAAACTGGTATGTAGTTATACGCCTTGGATAGACTTAGACTAAAAAAAGACCCAATACAAATGAGCTGTCAACCTATTAAGCATATCAAAAAGAAGGTAGAGATTATTTTGGAACTCCACAAGGGTTTGGTTTTACTTTTCTCTAAGAAGCACCCTCGTGAATTATGCATGTAAATAATACTGCAAACTGCTTTATTTGCTGCTGAGCTGGAACAGCAGGTTGCCCAAAACTAATTCTTTGTAGTACCCCCAGTTCTGTCAGCTTTGTTTTTCAACTGCTGTCTTGGTATTACGTTGCAATAGTCTTTTTAACCAAGATAGCTTGGCAGATAGAGGTTAGGGAACAGTTAGTTGAATGGTCAAGCAGGTAGAGCTTCTGGATTGCCACCATTGAATACCATGTTTAAGGTGAAGAAGGCACCAAACTTCCCTATCCATTAATTAGTAGTTAGAACAATTTTTTTGCCTGTGTAAGCTGTTGGTTTCGCCTTACTCCTGATTATCAAGAGGAGTAGAACTAAAAGGAATAGTCTTAGGGTCTTCCAAAGCCTTTCATGTTGAGAATATTTAAATAGTATGGTGCATCTCATGCTGCTACTTATTCTGTGCATCCCCCAGGTCCATGAGCATTTCAGCACAGTTTTTCATTCTCAGAGGCATCCTGACACCAGTTTGACCAAGGCTTTCAACAAAGCACACCTGCACAAGTATTTTGTGTGGTCAAATAAAGTGCTCCTGCAGCACAAGGTTTTTTCTGCTTTGACAATATTTCCCATGGAGTAGTTACATTTTTTGCCTTTTCCAGGAAGTGCTGAAATTATAATTGTTGCTGGAATTGTGGTTTTCTCTGGAAAACTTCCTACATCCTTTTGCTTGTCTGGAACTCAGCAGAGCACATAGCCCTGTTGCTGAGCCCAAAGGAGTATGTCCTGGAGCAGCAGAAGGCAGAGCTCAGCTGGCTGGAGGGAAGATAATGGATGTTATCTGTGTCTTACCTAAATTTCCAGAATAGCCATCTCTAATTGGGAAACCATCATGTTCCAAATGCTATTTATATGGCTCTGGATGTTTATATCATTTTCTATAAGAAGATAACAATAACATGACAGCAGCACTGATATCTGATCGGTGGCGAAACAGGACATTTACAAGATCATAAAGCATAGAGACATTACAGACAATCCCAGGGGTCTGAAGAATTAATTTGAAGCTGGGGTGAAGTACCCGCACATCCAGTCCCTCACCTTGGCTAGGTAACATTTAGCTTAAAAAATCCCCAAGGCTTCCCTCCATGACTGGAAGTACCTTTTGCTCCATGGTAATGGGGATGGAGGAAAGAGGTCACATTGCATCTCATGCCAGGAGCCTGGAGATATCACAAATGGGTCTTTCAACTCTGAAGGGAGGTGCTTGTGCCTGATGTTGTAAGTACCATGGCTAGTTATGAGTCTAAGTTACCGAAAAACTCCCCAAACTATATATCTTTGTTTTTTCCCTGCTAAAAGGTACAAAAGTTACCTGATGTTATTCAAAGAACAGTACATAGCTACTGTCCCTGTTTATCAATGTTTGGGGTTTTTTTTTAAATACCCACTGAACATTTTGATCTGACACCTTTAAATATGTGTAATATTTATTCACAACTCATCAGGGCAAGGCTGCAGCATTCTTTTAGCTGATATTTAAACCCCATTACTTTATTTCCTTCAACCACTTCTTACTTTTCTAAAAATAACAAGACAGTTCATGTAACTTGTGCTTGAGATACATACTCATTTCTGTAGGTACAAGTGGACTACAGCAGCTCAGACAATAATTACCAATGTTGTATTAGGAACGGCTCATCTCATAGGATATTCAGGTATTGAATAACAGTACCTTAAAACCAGCCAAACAAAATGTCTGAGAAAGGAGGGACCAACAAGTTTCAAAGTACTGAAACCTTTGCTCAACAGGTATCCAAATGAAAGATTTTTGCATTTCTTTGAAAATACTCAAGAAAATGTCTCAAAATTTCACTTGGGAAATTCCTTGGTGATGTTTAGATCTTTCCTTTCTTGTCCTTTTATTTGAAATTAATGAAGAAAAAAGAAGGGAGACAGAAGACAAAACTTACCAGGTATAACATCTATTTTTTCATAGTCCAGTTACATAAAAAGACAGCATTTCCAAAGGCCAATTTATGTTAATGTTACACTCTTTGTCTTTTTAAGGTCCAAAATACTTGTACTGTAAAATACCAGTGAAGTCCTAGGGAGAGATCTTTCTGATATTGTCAGATCATCTGGCAGGACTCGGTGGTTACAGGTATAAAAGCAATTATTTTGACAGTGTGCATTCTAACCGTGTGTGTGTATGTACATAAATCATTTATGTAAATACTTGTTTTAATTTTCTTGTACAATCCTTTCTAATCCTTGCCTCCATTCAAACCTCCTCTTCCTGCCATTCTTTTTTCATCCAGCTTTGTTTTACATTTTTTACTTACCTTGAGATTTTAAACAGTGAAAGCTGTCTTCTTTTCTTACGGAGAGCTGGATACAAAGAGCTTTTATGCTGATTGTCACTCTGTGTGGTGGGGAAGGAAGAGAGAACCAGGAGAGGTGAGCCAACAGAGGCACAGAATGGGGAAATGGTCCAGCTCCTGCCCCCTGTAATTCACAGACTATTTTAGACACTAAAATTGTGACAGCTTGCTCTTGTGATAAAGATGTTAACAAGAAGAGAAAATGACATTAATTTAATCTATTCTTACAGGTCATGCTGAAATGAGACTGTGATGATACAAAATTATAATAATAAATATGGTAGTAATTTCACAATTCTTTTTAGATACTGTTCACAATCCTTTCACATGCAAATGTCCTATCCCGTCCTTCATGACAGTGATTTTTGGTGCCATCCAGACTCTAATTCAGCATCTTCTAATGGTTGATTCCATAATTACTTTATATGGCAAGAACAATGTAAAATACTATCCCAGATTAGGATCTCAAGATGGCTTTACTTTTATTGCTCTTTCCCCTGGGCCTCTAGGAACATTTCCGATTTAGACATTTGCCATGTTTTCAGAAGCAAATTAGATCATTAGCATTCTCAGCTCATAGTACATTAATAACCAGGGTCAAATAGCTTATGACACACAAAGTATTGTAAAAAAAAAAAATTTAAAGGTATTTTGGTATGAATGAAAGTGGTGATTTTGATTTGTTGGTATTTTCATTAACAAGATAAACCTGACGTGTTAATTCCTAGATCCTGAAATGTTTGTGGGCAAATAAGGGATTTAGCTATTTAAAATTCAGCATTTTTATAAGTTCCTTATTCAGGCAGAGAAATACCATCTGTTCTAGCAGTAATTCAAACAGCACTATTAAAATTATTGAAAAAGAACAAAATATCTAATCTAAAATTACAATTTTAATCTAATTCTAAAAATGAGACACTGTGTCCCTCTTTTTTTTCAGATTAGTTTATCCCAGTATGATTTTTGCTAAGCAATGTTTTTGGTTTACACTGGGAACGGCAGCATCTCTGCTGAACAGAAGATGCTGAGCTGCACCTTCCAGGCAGGAGGAGTATTACTCTGATGGCTGATGAGCCCTCATAGTGTAACTTCAGCAGCAGCATCCCCACCATGTGTTTGGTTAAATTTACACTATCTGTGTAATCTGGTAGATACAGAGGGTGGGGCTCAGCCTCTGCATTCTGCTTAATAGCCTCAATTACAGGTGAAAAAGCACACAGTATGTAAATCAGTACACACTAGATGTGATATAATTACAAGGTCAGTGTGGACGATGTTTTGCTGAAGTGCTGCTTTAAGTGAATAATTTCAATGATGAAAGTGTATTTTTTCATATTTGAGAGCTAATGTATTGAACTGGTCTTTCAGAAACATTGCTTCAATTGCAGTGTAATGTTTGACAGCAGAGAAATATTAACAGCCAGATTTCCCCAACTTCAGCACTAAATACATATCTCAATAGGTAATGCAACATGTAGCTACCTATAATTGTACTAGGATTTGAAATACAGTGCTCTTAAATTTAGGATGGGGAGTCATAGGATGTTTCTATGATTCTGTGATACTGGAGAGATTTGACAGTTATAAGCAAAGATGAGCAAGGGAGCAGTGTCTGTTCACCTGTGATGTTGAAAGCACTGTAGAAGATCACTGAACAATAACGTAGTCGGTGGGCCCTGGCCCATTTTCCTCCTTGAGGAGCAAAGTCTCAAGATGCCTATATGGATTTTGAAAAAGATAACTACATTTTTCTGTAGACAACGTTAAATTGATTTCAACTATTAACATAAGTTATATGTATTGTATTCAATTTTGCTTTTTAGCAAAATTAGTCAGGATTTACTTCAGTTAACAACTTCACTGACTTTTATCAAGACATATCTCACCTGACATATTCAGGCAGAAATTGTCAAGTTATTGAGTGTACGTGCTTTTAAACAAGTTTTACAGGACTGCTGCAGAAAGGTCCCTTGCTCTCCTTTGAAGCACCAATTATTCCTATAAAATGATTAAGCATCAACTTGTTCTTTCATGTAAGTGCAAAATAAGTGATTCAATGAACAGTTGCTTATGGACTCATATGCAAAATGATTTTAAAGGGATTACTTTTGTGGGGGAAACGCATATAATAATGGAGAAAAGTAGCAGTCAAGAGTCATGACACAAAAAGAAAATCTGACAAGATCGTAACAAAATCATAAACAAAAAACATCAGTTGTACCTAAATAACTCTGTGTTCATCTGGCATATTTGAGAGCAACACATTTCATTATCTGCAGCTGTCTTTTTTGTCATTGTGATTTGTGGTGTGAAGACTATTTAGATTAATTTATCTTCATAATTCTGATTTATTTAGGTATGTTTAATTAAGATGATTATTACCCAATAACTTCTGCTGAACACTGCAGTTACTTGTTTGCTTGAGTTAATTTTTTTGTCCTGTTCCATGCAGATTATTTCTGATTTATTATGAAATTCAAGAAAGTAAGCATCTGGGTAAAAAACTTGTTTATCAGCAAGGGCCTAATTTACTACACGTAAGTACCATTATTCATTATTACTGTCATTATAGTGCAAAAGACTTGACTTAGCCTTTCAAGTAACACCATTTGTGACTAGATGGAGAAGGTTAGGAAGAAATACAACTCATTTCTCTATTCAAACCAAGGGTAGCAAGAACCATTCCCAGAGGAAAGCAGTGAGTGTGACCTGGGACCTTTCTTTCTCTCCCTGCTCCCTATTTGCACTTTGTGGTAGTGTGATGACATTTCCTTATGCTTACCTGGCTGGGAGAACAAAAGACCAAGACGTGCAGGAAACTTTAGCAGTCCTTGTGGTATAGATGCTGTTGGGTATGTATTATACATACTGTGATGAATATAATGAAGTTAAATGGATGAAATATCACAATATAAACCAAATTAGTTTCAGCTATAAGAAGTCTGTAGAATGTTTCTGCTTTTGCAAGAAATGTTGAGGGGAATAGCTTTTTATTTAATTTATTTTCTTAAAGTAATGCTCCCTGTTTTTTTCATAGAAGACAGACATTTTTGAGGTAAAGAAGAAACCCTTCTTTAATCAAAAGAGAAAAATGCATATAATGAATTGTCATTGCTTTCAGATTAGCTTGCTTTCTGCTTCAGCTGTTTGGTCAGGAAATGAGTATATTATGCACTGTGATTGCAAACAAGAGTGATGACACTGACAAAAGATAAAGCTAACTGAACAAGGCCTATGTTGCCCTGTGGCCCAACCAGTGTGAACAGCCATTCCCTGGAAAACATCCTGATGGCATCAATATTCTCCTCTGCGTGGCAGCAGGACACACACTTTTCCCAGCTGTTACTGCATTGCAAAAAGGAATACGTCTGGATGCTTTTAATGCATTTGGATGAACAAATTTCAAAAGATTCCTGTTCCCTTGTTAATACCAGTCTCCTCCAAACTGGAGAAAAAAGTCACTTAAAGTAATAGACAGCATTAGAGCAAGATTAAAGCACATTCACCACATAAATGAAATAATTGTAATCAATAAGTAGAGTTATCACTCTAAGGGGATATCAGCGAATAGGTGAAGTCTGTGTATAACATGATCAGATTGTCAACACTGTCTATTCCAGTCCTACTTTTATTAATTTCCTGGATTTCTGATTAATTTAAATCGTGGTTAATTGAGTAATGAAACATTCAGGAAAGTTCAGTTAGAAGAAAGATTTGCTAGAGACAATTTCCACTTGTTCTTGTTATTACAAAGTTTGCTAGATTCAATTCACTAGTAAAAAGTCTGAGCATATTAGAAGAAAACTGGTATTTTTGACTAAGGAGTGTTTATATTGTGAAGCTATTTTAAAAGGTTCAGTAACACCTAGTACCAAAGCCCTAACGCACCAGTAAGATTGGTTTTATAAGTTATACAAGATAGAGAAATCTTGTGAATTTCCAAAGAGGGAATATCCAAAGGTTAGGAGAAAGAGCTACCTCTTTTACAAAATACATTTCCTTGTGATAGTTTTATCTGCTGATACCACTGAGTGACAGTGATGAAAAGCCAGTAGTGAAGAAAAGTTTATTATATTATCCTTGTCCCCCAGCTTTTGTCTTCTCCAAGTTCAGTGATCTTGTTTGGGGCCAGAGAACCTATTCATGTTCAATTAGGCTCAGCCCAGACACAGGAAAAGAACCAATTCTTGAAGGCGGGGAAAGCAGCTTGTCGTGGTGCGGAGGACAGCAACAAATATTGCAAAATGAGACAAAGAACATCTGTTTGTGTAGGGTGGGCAGGCACGTGCACCCAGAAAGAAATTGGCATCCTCATGGCAATTGTAAATGGACCCTGCAGTTCAGCAGGTTGATTAACTCTTTGCTGGAAATATTGTTCTTGGTCATTAATTGTGATCTTACTTCTTGTCCAGACTTTTTTGTGAAAACTTAATCAAGCTTAAAGAATAGCCTTTCCAAGTATGCAGCTGCTTTTTCTTTATCTTACTATATATTCACAGACTAGTCTTAACAATGCCAGCTGTAAAGTGGATTGTAAGAAACAATATATTTAACCTGATGCTCTGATAAAAGAAACCATAAAAAAAATTGTAATTCTTTGAAATGGAAGCTGATGAGGCAAAAATGGACAATCTAAATAACATCGCTCCAAATGGTAGAGGTGGACAAACGACGCTAGAGTACATTATTCCACTCCACTGGATGAAGTGACTTTCAAGGACTGATTAGCTCCATGTCTGAGAGGGTTAGCCCCCTGCCTGTTATAACAAGTGCCTATGAAAGGGAGAGCTGATCCGACAACTAGCTATGCCAACCATGAAGTTATTTCAATACTTTCTCTCCTAACAAGTTGATTAATCCCATCATCATTTTGGAAACCTATTTTACGTTGGATAAATCATTTTCTAATAAAGAGCAGTTAGGAGGTGTAAAACTTTGACTTCTTTGCAATGATGTTATCAATTCACCTGCAGATTTTACCGTTCCTGGCTCTCTGCAAGTTCTCTTCTACAAATATGATATTTGTAGTGCTGACTAAAAAGTTTTATTCTTAAAATATAGCCTTTAATATCCTAATGACAACTTCACATGATGAATCTTCAGCAGTGAAGACAATCTACTGATTTTACTGTAAACACTAATGTTAAATACTTTTCTTATTTCTACTCCTTCTCCTCATTTTTCCCCTTGCTACTACTATTAAACCAAACATGACATAAACAAATGCCTGCTGCCTCTTGGGCCACAAGGCAAATACACTATGCACAAGGGAAAGCTCCAATATAATGTCTTGCATTTGCAACATCACACAATTATTTGGACCATTTAACAGACCATAGACAGCCTGTGAGGAAGAAAAAGGGCTCCAATTAGCTAGGGAAAGTGCTACTTTATGTACTCAGAAATGCAAAGATTTGAAAAATACAGAGCTTAACATTCAGTGGAAATGCAATAAGGCAAATTGTAAACATCACAGTAAGTATTTTGTTTTCATGGAACAGTTCCTGTAATGACATAACATTAAAAACTGTCCTGAAACCCAGAAAAAAAGATCCAAACAAAAAGACAAACCTATACATTTTTATAATATAAGTTCAGGATTTCACATACATTTAAATACAAATTCCTTCTTAGGGCAAGGCTATTTTGTAATGAGAACCTGTTAGCTTAATAATTTAGAGGAGATAAAACCAGAAAAAATTAATAAATAGAATCTTGGGGGAAAAGGGTACATTAGTAACAATCAGAAAGATTGAAATCCCTATATTGTAAATAGCTGATAAAACCATATGGATCATATGCGACCCTGGGAATTTGGAAGTGGAGATGTTCTCCTTTTAGCTTTCAGATGGAGTCCCTTCGACTGCACTGAAAGAGAGACCCTTTAGTTGACAGTAGCTGTGAACCCTTGAAACATCTCCTGTGGGTATTCTACTTAAACAATGCTTCCCACTCATGAGCACCGTGTCTGTCCATGTATCGAGCGGAAAGTTGGTTGGTGAAGAGGTAACTAGCCGGTCAGGCTGGCAAAGTTCACTCTGCCTGGAATATGAGGCTCAGTACACCCGAAGGCTTCAGGTATTTGTACAGAGCCCTTCTCTTGGTAGGAATGAGAGTTTCATCCCTTAGTGGGTTATTTATTGTATTTCTAGCATTTTCCCCAAGCACAGAAGATATTTTTACCTTGCTTTCCAAAGGGACAATAGTTTATCAGAGAGCAGTTTGGGTGACAATATTGCAAGCACCCGTTGAGTTGATGAGAGGAAAAGGCAGAGCTGAATTTTGAAGAAACCCCAAACACAATTAAAAGGTGTAGCTATAAAAGATGTCCCTCTTGCAGAGAAGGACCTTTTCTCTTATGAGTACTGCAATGATAGGGAATGTGCCCGTGGTTACGTCCACACCACTTACAAGCCAGAGAAACAAAACTATCTTTTTAGTGTGGTCATGGAGATGGGAAAAGTAAAATAAGTGCATTTCTAACTTCCTTGCTACCTGCTGCACTTTTACAGATCTTTGTATTGTCAATTTTGGAATTTATAAATAAATAAATGCATTTGTTTGTATTAACAGTGGTTTTAAGGTGGCTGATGCCCTATTTCTGGTTGTGGTGAGCCTTAAGATTGTGGTCCTGAGGCAACTCTGAAGCATATTGCTCCAAGGAATGGACAGGGTAATTGCAAACACCTTCCCCAAACTACAAGTTAGCAGTAGTACTACAGGAGTGGCTGTGAAGGAGCAATCTTCTGGTGACCATGAAGAGCCAGGAGGTATCATGACGTGAATTTGTGAACCTCATGGACTAGAGATATTCATCTGCAATTATTTCGGTTTTGCCTTAGTTTGCATAAGAGGGTATTGCTGAATTTCCCTTTTTCAGCAGGAACAAAGAGTCTGCAGTACCAAGAAAGATTTTTTTCTCTGCTACCACTCCAACATCCCCTGGTGTGAAATTCTGAATCCATGCTATTCTTTATTGTAAAGTCCAAGCACACAGGTTCTGTGGGCAATTACCTTGGAACAAGGCTGGTGTTGTTTTTCCTCCTTTTTCTCTTACAATTATCAGATAAAGCCTCATACAGACAGGCATCACAACCCACAGCCTGGACTCAGGTCTAAGGGAATTCACTCACAGGCTTCTGACATTCAGAGTTATCAGTCCATACAAGGGGTAGGGAACAGTGCAAACTTTCTGTCTTTTTCTGAGACATTCAGTTCTGTAGGAAGATCTGAAGGTTCCCTGGGACTGGGAGGGAAGAAAAGAGAGACAGGATACCTCTTCAGTCCAGTGCCTGGAATGTCCACCTGCTAAAGATGAGAGTCCAGATTTCATCCCTTTGCTCAGGACTGTCTGAGGATTTTACCCAGTGACTGTGTCCTTTGCACGCTGATGAAAACAGTGTTTGCTGCTGCAGGTTTTTTGCAGTAATCCTTGCAAATAAGAAAGCTGCAACTCCCTTAGCTCTTCTGAGTGAATCAGGGCCTGCTCCACACAGCATGGAGACAGGGAAGTCTTTGCATCATGAATATAGAAGAATCAGACTTTTGAGCAGAGACTGAAACATGCACATTTTTGACTGACACAGTGTATGGTATTGTGAAAATTGGTTTATCTATTTAAATGTTTCTTTACATTTTCTTATGATAATAATATCAGTAACACAGAGTAACACATCTTTTTAATTTTTTATTACATAAATGAATCAGAACACTGAATATTAAAATAGTAGAATACATCTATGAATGTTAGTAAAAAATGAAAATTCCTCCTTTTTATTTTTTTTTCCTCTGCAGATATCTGTGTAGGGTCTTTTTTAAGGTATCTGATTAGTTAAGTAAGTTATTATTGACCTGAGACTGTTTTATGGTATGCATGTGGAGATGTTCCATCAAGGGCTATTTTGCATTTTTAAGATCTCATATTCTTAGCTAGCCCTTTTCAGGGCATGAGCGCACCTAGTTAAATACATATCTGGAATTACAAATTTGTTTCATTTGCCCTATCTCATTCTTCTTAAACTAGAGGAAAGAAGCACTATCACAGTAATAGCAATGACTAGAAAAGAAGAAAATAAAAGCTGAAAGTTCTAATCAAAACTGTAATCAGAAAGATGACAAATGGTGAAGATTATTAAATTTTCTTTGCTCCCTTGATGAATTTAATAAAGAACTAATCAAAGATCATTAGAAGGCTTTTGTGCTTGGTGTGCATTGTAACCAGATTGCAATTGGAATTTATGTTTTAGTGGTTATCTAGGATTGAATTGGATCTGTAAATATAAGGAAGAGATATTTTTAGGATTTTTCTCTGAAAATATTTATTTTAAAATGTCAAACCATTGTATGTTGCTTCTACACTTTACACAGTAAAAGTAGAGCATCTTTCACTGTGGTTAGAAATTTTAAAATTAATATCAGTGTTTACTTTGAATTTTCTAATGATCTTTGATTATTTATGCCTTTAGTTTTCAGAAAATTACAAAAGAGACATGTATTTCCCAGACAATTATATAAGTATTCCAATTGCTAGGACTATTGACAACTTGTAGAGTGTCATAATAATATGGAAATTCACCTTTTGCAAATCTTCAGGGTTACTTTACTGTTCTTAAATTTTAAAGGGTGCTTTTAATCTCATTTTAATATCCCCTATTTAGTGCAGGAGTAATAATACTTATTAGATACAGTAACTGAAGGTGTTAGAGTATGAGCCATCTTATTTTTTTCTCCTCTGATTCTTGTTATCTGCAGTCTCAGGCTGGGTGATGAAAGAGATTTTACTTCTCTCCTTTGAGTCAAGTATAACTGAAAGGATAACTAATTCTTGAATATGCTGGAAGAAAATGTACACGCCAAATACCTAATTTATGGATAAAAAGAGTAATGGTATGAAAAAAAATCTTTAAGCTCTTTTCAAAGTAACTCTTTGTACATTCTATCTAGCTGGTGATTTATAGCCAACTGGTTGATTATGACAGGACAGAGGAGCTATTGATTTCATTTCCACTCGCCCTTTGTGTCACCTGGGCAGTTTCTGTCTCCCTCTTTGGAAAGTGCTTACAATAGTGTGCTCATAATACCTGACCTCAACATCTGATCTGTTTTTCTGCCACTGAATAGAGTTTTGCTCTTACCATTGCGTTAGCATTTGGGGAGATTTCTTGCAGTAATGTGTAAATATTATACTAACTTAAGAATTAAGAGTTGTGGATATGGTGTTACAGAATAATGTGGGATATAAAGTGGCCTAATATGACACTTCATCATTTCTGTGGGAACAACATGGATATTTAAAGTAAAATTACTAAGACTGTGAAAGACACATAAAAATTTATTAGGGCACTCTGGCAAGAAACAGCAGAAGACTCTAACAAAAGAGGTTAAGCATGTCCCCTACAATGGAATCTAATCTACTACAAACCCAGGCATTACAAATTACTACATCAGAAATCTTTATTGTCATTACTAAATGGGATGGTGGAGCTTCTGCTGGGTTTTTTTTGAGTTAGGATGTAATAATATCTGTATGTGAAATGAAAATTTTTTAAAACATCAATTTGTTACCCCAAAAAACAAAGGCTACTTTAAGTCTTATCCAATTCTACTGAAAGGAATGAGTGATTCTCATTGATAGTGGTGATGTGCACAAGATTCTTAAGGTATTTATTATGACATGATTATAGTAATTTTGGAGTTACTCACTTTTTCATGCAGTGAGACCTATGGACATATGTGCAGAAACAAATCATCTTTTCAGGTTCCCAGAAAGAAATAACATTATCATATTAAAGAAGCACCTATATCCTATTGTTTGAACGTACAGTGTTCAAAAGTAGGAATAGACTTTTCAATAGAAAAATTGTTAAGAAAAATAGGATGTTAGCTTCCAAAATAAGTGCATGATAGTTTCAGGAATAACTACTTCCAGGACTGGTAAGATGTGGAATAAGGATCAGAAGGCAAAGTTAGCTTTGGCTTGATTCCATATTATTGAGAAATTGAAAGTGAGAGATAGCTTGGCCTCTGTGAATTAGCAGGGGATGTAAATTACTACCTGTGTAATGAACAGGTCAGTAATTTCAAAGCTAATGTAACTCAACCACATCATCAAATCTGCAGACATTGGAAAATAGCAGATAATGGTGAAATCCTAGCAGAAGCACCTTCTGGTGTTCAATCTGCTTAAACTGTAATTGTCTGCCAAGCTATAAATCATTTCAGTCTTTTTAATTATGAAAGAGTAGATTTTCAAGTGTTACAGACTGACTTACTTTGGATGTGAAGGACCATTCAAGGACAGGAGCAGCCCCTGGCCCTTCAAGCTATGGCGTGCAGAGATGTTTGCACCCACATTCCCTCCCCTGCCTCCCACTGGGAGCAGCCCTAGGCTTAGTCTGTGCAGGGCACAGAGGTACCTGTGCCATGACCATTGCCTGTATTCCTTTTTAGTGGTTTCTAGAAGTACTATTAAATTTAGTACCCAAGCACCAGCAGTTCTGCAAGTGTCCTCCAAAAGCACAGAATCATGGAATTGTTTAGGTTGGAAAAGCCTCTTAAGATCAAGTCCAACTGTTAATGTAGCACTGCTGAGTCTCCTACTAAAACATGTCACTACCACATCTTTTAAATACCTACAGTTGGGCTTTGGCCCTCCTAATTTTCCCTCATGTATGACCTCATTACATCCTTGTAGTCCTCCTGCGCTGCCTGCCCCTTCTTCCAAAGGTCATCAACTCTCCTATTCCAGCTCCTGAGTTCCAGCCGAAGCTCTCTGTTCAGCCTGGCCCATTACCTTCCCTTCAGGCTCATCTTTCTGCACAGGGGGACAGCCTGCCTCTGCACCTTCAAGATTTCCTTCTTGGAGAAGGTCCAGCCTTCCTGGACCCCTTTGCCCATCGGAAGTGCCACCCAAGGGACTGTGTCAACGAGGCTCCTAAAGGGGCCAAAGTCTGCCTTCTGGAAGTTCAAAGTGCAGTTCTGACCCCTCCTTACTTCAGGAATTGAAAACTACCATTTTGTGATTGCTGTGCCCAAGACGGCCTCCAACCATCACATCACACACAAATCCTCCTCTGTTTGCAAACAGCAGGCCCAGTGGGACGCCTTCGCTAGCTGGCTCTCTCACCAGCAGTGTCAGAAAATGATCATATACACACTCCAGGAACCGCTTAGACTATGTTTGTTCTACTGTCCTGTACTGTATTTCCAGCAGACACCTGATAAGTTGAAGATCCCCACAAGAACAAGGGCTAGCAGCTGTAAAACTTCTCTCAGCTCCCAAAGATACCCTACGGAATATTTTGCCTGCCTCTTCATCCTGGTTGGGTGATCTGTAATAGACTCCCACCATAATATCAGTAGTGAGGAAATGACCAGATTTGTGTTGACAGAATTCAGCACAGTATGTGCCATCTATGCTTGTTTGCAAATTACTTGCATAACCGTGTTCACCATATGGCACAGTACTACAGAGAAGGTTTTAGAGAGGCACTTTGTTTAGGTTTTCTTTCCCATGTAGAAGGAACCCTCAGCTGGAGACAGGGTTCTGGTTTATATTGCATGGATCTGGGAGACATGGAGTGAGGCAGTTAAACGTGTGCAGCCACATCATATCCCTGTGTCTTCCTATAATGTGCCATGTGAAAAGAAGGCTTGTGTTGAGAATGGCCCTGATTGTTGTACCGGGACTTACAATATGAAATCCTGCCTGCATAGCACAGAGCTGTTGTATGGCTCATCCAAAAGACATCTGAGTATATTCCCAAGAAAACACAGTTAAACTTGCTTTTCTAGTCCAAAAGAGCATTATCCTCAACAGTGTTTCAGTGACTAATGTACATTACTACAAAAGTGTCATACTTCATTTCAAGCTTGAATTTGCCTTGGTCCAAATTCCAGCAGCTGGAGCTAGTTGTACCTTTCCTTGGCAGACTGCAGAGGTCTTTATTACATTTTTGATTCCTACACAGACACTTGTAGACTGTGATGAAGTTACCCCTTACTCTCTGTATTTAGCCAAATAAACGCAACATAGTCTTCTGCTCTAGGAAATATTTACCATCCTTTTTTTATAGCCATGCATCCACCCTTGAAACAGGTGAATGCAAACCTGTTATTTAATTGCCATGTCTTTTGTCCACTCCTTTTTCAGTTTGACTAGAGAATCCAATACAGAATTATAGACCTGAATCTTTTATTCACTTTTACTTTATTGGGGAATTTTCTGAGTGCATCTGAGTGAGCAGGTATTGCAGAGGCCAAGGACTGAATATACCCTGAAACTGAAATGTTAATAGATAGATTGATTTTTTTTGTGTATGTGTAACTGTCATTACTTTAAACTCATTGGGTCTCCTTTGCTCCTCAAGTGGAACAAAGGGCATTCCAACTCTTCCCAAGAAATGAAGGGCTTCCAAAGGAAACAAAGAGGCCATGCAAAATAAAAAATCCTTACCTTGCAGCAGAGGACAGACTCTGTATTTGTGTGGGGGGGTTGTGCCCTCATGGATTGTGTGCATCGTTCCTGCAGCATCACCAGTACCACCCATGTTTCCAGAGGGTACAGAGGCAGAGGAACAGGGGATAGGAGCCAAAAGCAAAGCAGGGGTAAAGCCTCTTCCTGTGGTTGTGGCAGGGAAGAACAAAACTACCACCTTGGATCTGCGCCTCATGTCAGGTTTGCTTGTGCTCTGTCAGAGACAGAGGCTGCATGGTGTTTTGAGCTCAGGTTACTGTGTAAAACCTGTCCTCTCAGCGGCGATACATCCCCTGGCTGTGGGTAACATTCTGCATCCCTGTTGTGGTACCTGTGCTGTCATACGAGATCCCTATCCCATTCCCACTTTTGCATAGGACTTTGCCTTCCCTTGGCAGGAGCAAGGAAATTGTCCTGTAGCTGCAACTGCTCTGTTGCTGCTACACAACTGCCAGCAGAGTGCCTGGCTCTGTTACAGTGTTTTCTGCCTGGAAATCTGAGGCTGGCTTATAAGAAACACCCTCCTGGGTCAAACCTAGATTTAATTGGCAGCAAAACCCCAGTTCTGCCTTACTGTTATTTTTACAATTGATGATGTTCATTTAATTTCTCTTCTACTGCTCGCCTGGGATTGTATTGCAGTACAGTAAGTATAAGCACAGCTATTTATAGATACAGCAGTAAACGGATTTGTACCCACTCAGTGTTCATTCCTAATTACTGCAACATGTTGAATTAGAGCTAATAGGGAAAAATATTAAAAATAGTTTTCTAGGCCTGTGTCATTCCATCGATGTAAAATAAGCTGTGTCTGGGGAGAAAAGCCTGTGTTCGGATTTCCCTCAAAGCACAGAGAAAGCAAAGAGGTGTGAGCCAAGTGAGAAGCAGTGGGTGTAGTGTTGTATCTTTCTGCCTATGCTTGGGAAGCTGCCACTCTAGATTTGTCTGTGTTGGAGTCAAAGGTACAATGGCAGCAGGAGATCGAACAGTCTTCTGCCGCTCAAGTTGCTGGGGTGTGGGATGTGCTCTCTTGCTGGATTGCACACTTGCACTGCTTCTCCTGCTGTAGCTAGTTGAAGTAAAGCTGGAGTGGGTGTATTTTCAGACACTACAACACACCCTTTGCACACTTTTGCAGACACACACACACACATGCATGTGCACACACATGTGCACACATACATATGCAGAGCTTGGAATCACCCACCCCTGTGTGGATGTCTCTTTTGTTGCTGCAGCCAGTGTTCTTTGCTAAGAGCATTGCACATACGGGCTAAGTGCCATAACCCTGCTGCCTCTTATACCCAGGCCTGATTTACAATAAAAGAATAGTTAGCTACACAATATCGAATGTATTGTTAAAAATGGCCCCTTTATTAAAAATCATCACTGAAATAATTCAGACACAAGTATCCCCTGAACTCAGTTACAGGTTTGGTAGATTGTTGCCTTGCATCATTTGTAGCTGAACAGAACTAACACAAGATGCTACTTTTGTTGTTTTGTTTGTTGGTTTGTGGGTTTTTTTTGAATATACAGCTGCATGGAGAGGTGCCTTTTTCTCTCAGCCTGTATGCCTTCTGATACTACACAGCAGTAAATAAGTGTTGTTCAGATATTTTTCACCTTTCCCTTTTGTTCTAGCCAATTTTGCTGATACACTGTGAGAAAACAAGTCAAGAGAGAGGGTTGTAATGCTCGTTTCTAAGAGCCATAGTGAGTGTTACATTTGTACTTCTGACTTGTTGTCTTTTATTGCATAATAAAAAGTGAAGAAGCCAAGTACTTTGTTATATGAGAAAATACTTATGCCTACAATTTAACCCTTCAAGCAATATATAGGAATCAAAGCATAATCCATAGAGTTTTTCAGATTATTGAAGGCATTGTAGTGCAACACTTCCTATACTTCTACAGTCCCAGCAATCTGGTTGCAAAATATATCTTACTGCTTTTATACTTCTAAGTGACTTTTCTTTACACAAAGATTTACAGATGCAGAGCATGCTCAGCCTGCTCATGAATTAGGCAGTATAACTACAATAGAAACCATGAAGAGGCTCGATTCTTGGACTGAATATTATCACTCTATGTGTCAATGACTTTAATGTGTTAATAATTACTTTTATTGAGCAGACATTACTAGTGAGCATCTTATGGCTATTGAAGGCATTTTTTCTTACTTGCCTCCTCGAATATCTAATTTAAATTATGCAGAAAAAATTTATATCCTAGGCTATTTCATAAAGTCTGAAGAAATTATTAAGGAGTTAAATGAAATATTCCTGTTGAGAACAGAAGGAGTTCTGGCTGCTTCTTTTCATGTAAAATTTCTTCTCATTAACAAATTTTGTGGAAAAAAAGATAGAAAGCATTTTTTGAACTTCTATCCTGTTGGTGTATTTTTAGCATTGGGTACAACTTTAACACAGCTCATCAGAGTAATTAGCTATATGCCATTTAAATCATGGTGAAAGTACCTTAAAGTTTCTTTTGTACTCTTATCGCTTTTTAAGGAGCACATTTATACACAAATTGCTTGGCATCCCTGTATCAAGGCTTTGATCTCCTGCACTATCAATTGTTGGCTCAGGTACAAGAGACTGTAAAATATACAAAGCTGTCTGCTCTAGACTCCAGATGAAATAAAAAAGGAGGCTGTTTATACACAGCCACTCATTAGCTAAGTCAGTCAATATTTACATGTTGCAAGTATAATGCCTTCTTTATGTTAGATAAATTATTTAATTCAACCTCTATGAAACTTCATTTCAAGAGACTAACATTTACAAAAAAGCAACTTTTCAGTTCCTTAACTATAATCACAGCCTGAATACAATCCTTTTCTTCCTTTTCTTTTTTATCCCAACTACCTGCTCAGCTTTGATAAAACACTGAGGGTTTCATACTTGATATATAAAGCCATTTATGATTTGTTGCCATCTAACATATATTTTTAAAATGTCATAAAACTAGCCAACTAGTTACTTATATTTTCCACATTTGCTGTTACTGCTGTGTATTATAGACTTATCATCATCTGAGAATTAAGCCTATGGACCTGGCAGTTGCTAGTGTTGCCAGTATGTCTTGCTGACAGAAATGTATGTAATGCATTTAGTACATCTGTTAATGACCTGTTTCTTGATTAATTTTTTCCAACAAATTAGAGCTAGAAACAACAGTGCCTTTCTCCATTTGTGCTTTGTGTATGTTAGGACTTTCTGTTGACCTCCAGCTGGACTCCATTCTGACCCATCAAGTCAGCTGTACGTGGAGAAAGAGCTCTGTGTCTTCTTAGTATTTTGGTACTTGAAATGGCACACAAATGTCATGATTGCAGATGATTATAACAATGAACAAGACAGTAGCAGCATCTCTCGGAAAGAACAGGGAATGAGGGGGAAAAAACATGCGCTCATGTGTTTTCAAATACAGAGTGTGTTAAATCCTGATCTCAAGTTAGTTTTCCAATATTCTAAAAAAAATAGTGGGGATTTGGGAACTTTTTGCATAAAGATACATTCACACAGCATGTGGCTCAGAATTTTTTTTTACATTTGTATATGCACATGAAGAAAATATTTTCCTGCTGTTACATATTTCTAGCTTGGTTTTGTTTTGTTGGGTTTTTTTTGTACAGACCCGTCATCCTTGTAACATGTGGTGAATTATGTTGGTGGCATTTTTGTGTGTTTCAAAATACATTTCAGAGTTCTAAGAATGCCAGTGACATTGTTTGCAGATACCATCTCTGACAGTTTTAGAATTTTTATGTGTTTCTTCAGTGGCTCTAGTATTGACTGTTATCTTCGACGTTATTATTCTAAATAGTCGATTGTATATAGCTGTTATTTCCTAAGTGAAAGTCCTCAGAAGTACAACACTAAAGCTGTGTATATCTTAAATGGACAAACAGTGTTTTGTATGGGGAATGCAAGTATAGGTTAGGTTTTCCAGTGCAGGCAGAAGAGAAGAATATAAGCAAAAATAAAGCAATATTTTCCATTTTGTACTCCTTAAAAAAGGGAGGAGAAAAAATATTCTTGTTCCACCCTGAATCTGCTATTTGTGGTCATTCCTAGAAATTCCACTGGTGCCAGTAATTTATTGACACTTGAAAGATTTATGAGCCACCTATTTTTCATCTTCTGTGGCAATTCATCCATTTACTGATATTGCAGCCCAGAAGAGCTGTATAAAATTAAACATATGCACATGAATTGTTAGAAGAAGGAATGTGAACAAAAGAGCATGATCCAGTTGGCTCGGTATGCTCCTAAACTATCTGAGGGGTCAGTGCAAACCTCCTTCACAAAGCTGGTTCTGAGCAGGCTGAGGGAACCACTCAAGTGGCCTGCAAACACAGGGAGTCCTAATGTCCTGATTATATCCTGGTTACCTCAGGGGGCCACATCTCTGCTCTGGGTCCCCCTTCCACCACCCTGCTGTCCTATCTCATAACGCCCAGCCACAGCAGGCAATACATGGCTGTGGTTAAATGCCCTGCACTCCCAACTCAGCTTGGATGAGTGAAATCAGGCTGCATGAATAAGGTTTAGGAGACAAAACAAAATAGGATAAGCAAAAGAATCTTGCGTATATAGTGAGGGGAAAGGAGGGAGGAAAGGATGGGAGAAGGGAGGATTATTTCCAGGCTATCTGTAATTCTGCAGGGATTTGGTGCTTCAGACTTATCTCCTATCAAAATCATTGTTTGAAAAAAAGAAGGATGCAGACTTTGTGGTGGTGTGAGCAGTTACCCCTCTCACTAGAGCCCATGGCTTCTCCCAGCTTGGATCACAGCACTGGGAGCATCTCAAGTCTAGGTGGGGGTCCTTCTTCAGCCACCTAAAATGCCCCCTCATTCCTTTTGGGTTTTTTTTGTGGAAACTTAGTGCCAATACTTAATTTCTGATCAGCTTCAGTGTCGAGTGAGCCTCACAGAGGCTGAGAGCAGGAAGCCTGAGCGCAGGAAGCCTGAGCCAGCACAAGGTACTAAACCGGGACATACCTCTCTGCCACTTGAGAGGTCGGAGTGGTGGAGCTGACTCATACCTTGTAGCCATCAGGCTCCTGGGGGCTGGAGATCCTGTGGAGCTAATGTACTTGATTTTAAAGTGGGAGAGAGCTGCAAGATCCTCTCTTCACACAGCATTTACTTCTTGAAGTGGTATTACTGTTGGCTCTAAGGAAAGCAAGTTCTCATACTAAGATTACACTAAAACCCACGATGTATTATTTATAGAGTAGCTCCCAGGGAATATTTTCTAATTTGAAGGAAAAGCTTGTGGATTTTTGATGACCAAAAGATTTTCTACTCATTTGACCACTCATTTTCTACTCATGTTTGACTACTCTGAAATTATTTCCTATTATTAGCATAAAAGAGATCTTTTGTGCTATTGCTCCTTCTGCCTTAAAAATGTGAAAGTACAGGGTTAAGGTGTCTTATAATAGAAAAGCAAAACCATCTGTTAAGGTCTGTACACATGGTCCTGTGAGATTCAAACCTGTACTGTATGATGAAATATAATAATGCCCTATGTATTTTATTTATGTGAAAAAATGTCATTACATTTCATGCATGACAACTGATCAGCAGCTGGTAGGTTTGGGTTATTTCTCACTAGCCATATGTACTGCATATGTACTGCACAGAAGCATTACATTTAAGTTGTGTGGACAGTGTATTAGAGAATGTCCCTATGCTACCAATTAATCTCAGAAAATGTTAATTTAATCCCTTCACAAATATGTAAATGCAGTGCTACTATTGGTCTGGCAAATAATAAACAATAGTTATCTTATCCTGAGCTTTCTCTTCATGTAATTCTCAGCAATAATTTAGTCCTTGTCTTCCACTCTGAAGGATTTAAATGGAAAGACCTTAATTCTGGTTTTGTTTGCTCTCTATCTACTAAGCAGCTGCAGTGAAGACGAAGACAAACAGTAGATTAACAGTGGTACCTTTTATAAGGCTGATTAGTTCTTAAAACATGCTCAGTAGAAACAAAAAAGCATTAAATGAAGTCTGAGAGAGAGGGGTTTACTCCTTTCTTTGGAATTGTTACATTTCTTTCAGTAACCCACAGATACTGATTTTCAATTACATATTTTCTTGGAGGGCAGTTGTTTTTGCCAGCACAGCCTGTATAATATTTCAAAAGTGCAAGGTACGTACTCCTCAAATCATTTTATCTCGTTTATTCTTCTGGTTCAGATGAGAACTTCATGGTGGATTAATTAAAAATATTTACTGATATTGCATATCATCCATTTTTTGGTGATTATATATATAAGCTGCTGTTAAAACCAACACTGGAATTGCTGCTGGTGATAGCTGTAGTAGGTGCAGCTGGTATTCCTGTAATTTATAAGTACTTTGCGGAAATGCATTTTTAATCTGTCCAAAGTGTTTAGGAGAGAAGTGACTTGAGACAATGGGCTGACAACACAGTTTATGGTGTGGCTCAACACCAGCTGACAACACCCTGTAAATTTTAGGGCTGGATGCAGCAAATGGCTTATCCATCAATCAGCAAGGCAAAATGTACTTACCTGAGCTGGTGTTAGATAAAGCCACTGCTTGATAAAGGGGTAAAATAATGCCTCCTCAATGTGTGTTTCTGTTATTACACCTACCTCCCCCAAAAGGTTACCCCTTCTGCAGCACATGGTCTGCTCCATTTGCTCCTTACCCTTTCCCAAGTAGAGGGGAGAGCAAGCTTGCTGATTTAACTAGCTTGCTAAATCACCCACATCCCCTTCCTGAAGCACCTAGGCATTCCTTAGATGTCTCCTATCGAAATCCTGACCCAGCCTGACCCTGCTTATCAACTGCTTGTTATTCTTTCAAAGAGTTGAAAGGATTACAGCAGATTAGCTAACACAGCTCCCTTCCCTATATTGTTCTGTGTGACAATTCTATAATAAAAATAATACAGCAATTTTAAAGTGAATTTTAAGAGTGAGCATACTTCTAATTTGCTGAATCTCTTGTTTTGGGACAGTTGGATTAATTTTTGCATTTTTAAAATCTGTGTTTATCAGCAGCCAGCTAGCTATTTTTTCCCTCATTTTTTTTTAGATCTGGTTTAGTTGTCATGAAATTCACCTCATGTCTAGTAAGGTTCAGGCTTTTGAGAAGACATTTTCCCATCTGATGTAAAATATGTGTTTGTGTTTGATAAAAAATGTGCATAAATACATTTTTCATCTCAGTCTTACGTTTGTTTTGATAGCCAAAATATATAGCTCTTCATATGCATAGTACAATCAAGAACAGCCACAAGGTATTTGAGCATTAAAAAAGAAAGGGTTCCCAAGAGCTTTGGTTTGAAATTGTACCTGAAATCACATGAGAGTGATCCACACTCCAAATTTCTTTACAGAGGGAGCAGAGGGAAAGCAGAAGAAATAAAATGGAGACAGAAGGGAAGAAAGTAGCTGCTACAAAGTTGGACAAAGACATCATCAGATGGAAATTCTAAGGGAAAGCCAAGCTCCCAAGCAAGTCAGGAATCTGAGCTATTGAGTTTACAATAATGCCAAGTTTAAAAGAAAAAAGGCAGTTTGGACAGTAACTTCAAAGACCTCAGTTCTCATTGGAAAACTGACGAACTGAGGTCCTGGAGTTGCTTGTAGACAGCAAGAGAAAAATATGGCACCAGTTTCCTCCTTTTAAATTAATATGTTATTTCTTTAATTTTTATCTCAATTTGGCTTGGCTCAGTGGCCTTCAGTGACATTCCTCCTTACTTATTATGGATGTTTATAACCCTGAAAAACTTCATGCATTGTTTTCTGGCATCAGGAAATATCCTAAGGTCAGGTTGGAAAGCAGGAACCATTCACACACAGAATTTAATGGTGAATGTTGAACCTTGTTTGAATGTGTGCCCAGAGGGGTGGGTGGGTGGGTTGGGTGAGGTGAGCAGGCCTGCGAACCACTCAGTGCATGGCCCAAGCCAGAGAACCTGTCCTGCCACATCCTGGGCTCAGCTGTGCCCATTCACAGGGGCTTGCTGTCCCCTTGGCCTGCAGATCTGGTCCTATGGGAGATCCTGGAACAGAGACTTCATACCCAGAGAGCCAGAGTTTAGTCCTGCATCTCTTAACATTGCACACATGGTTGTAACGAACTTATCCTTTTGTATGCCAAACCACCTTTTTTTTTTCTTTTTCCGATTATAAAGACTCATTTGAACTTTATTTTCATCTCTCTACTCAAAGAGAGCTCCTCCTGCTCTGGACAACTGGCAAGGGGTCTTCATCCTCATTGTCTTCAGCCCCACTAGTCACTGTGTTATGTTTGCAGGGAGCACGAGCCATGTAGGAGTACAGGCTCAGGATGCTGTGTGTTTTCTGCCTGTATTAGGAGATTTTAGAAATTCTAATGTTGGCGTGTGTTTGAGAGTTGAAATATGGGCAGTAAGGTCTGAAATCACCTTTCAGGCTTCGGCGATTGCATGGGAGGCAATTGCTCACCACCCACCTGGAAGGTGTGAAGAGTTACACATCACTTTTTTTGTGCACTTCAAGTCAAAGAGGTGTGAGACAATCCTGGTCTGGCAACTGCAGAGCCATAGTAGCTGTGTCACTGTGGCTTGACCTAGTAAGTCCTGCTGAGGAGGAGAAACACAGAACATTTGGCAGTTCTGTCATTTTCCTTCATCCCCACCTGGAGCAAGTCCCTTTTCTCTCTCTGTCACTTGTGACTGTTAGGTATGCAGAACAAACTCTTATTTTCTTTTTGTTACCAAGTTATTAATTGATGTTCAGAAGAGGATGGGAGGAAAGAAGCTTTATCTGACTCTGAAAAGCACCAGATGTGCTTTTTTGAATTGAGGAGAGGAATCAATTAAAATGAGGTAATAATATTAATCTGTCGGCTGCGGTTAAGGTTGACTGTAACAGGAGGGGGAGCTCTCAGCGCATCAGGCAGGGGAAAGGGGGCTGGTGGGGAACTCAACTCTCCCAAACCAGAGAGGGGATGGGGATCCTCCTTCCTGGCAGCAGGAATGGGGGAGGAAAGTCTTGTCACCCCCTTCACCCAAATACCTGTGTGACTCTCCCGGGCTGCTGCCACACTCAACCCAAAGTCAGGAATGAATATTCAGTGATGAATGCGAGTGGAAATGCTGACGGGAGGAATGAAGTACAAATTAAGAAGCATTGGGATTCTTCTTAAAGTGTGTCTGTTTTGATTGCTATTTCTGTAGATTTTTGCTATGTATTATATTGTTTAACAGAGCAAAAGAAAAACAAAATACATGTTTACTGTGTACTAAGCTGTAAGTACCTTTTTCAGACATCAGTAATCATCCTTTCCAGCTGAGAAGGCAATACACTTGCAATAGAGCTCTCCAAAAAACAGCAATTGTCCTATTTTAATGTTTCTGAAGCTATCCCTTATGGAAAAGCTCTCCTGAATTTAATAAGGGTAAAATGAACAGGGCTATATAGTAATTTCACAGAATTAAAAGAGAATTAGGAATTTAGCAGGAATTATACCTCTGTCGTAGATGAGGCTGGCATTATACGATGCGAAGCTGTGTGCAAACCTGCCTCTGCATGTGAGTAAATAATCTTTGTGCATGTATGCAAGCGTGATATATCCTGATTTCCTACCCAGTCTCAGAGGTGTTTCTGTGCATGTTCTTCTCCAGAGGTGCTGGGCACATGTCCAGAGCACCTCGCAGGAGAGGAGCGTGGAAAGGCAAGATTGCTGCTGCAGCCAGCCCCTGCCCTTACAAGCCCTGGTGAAATGTGGGGCCAGCTGGAGTCCAAGGTGGATTCAGAGAAAGGTGGTCACTGTACCTCAGGGTTCCTTGGCAAATTGTATAAAGGCTATTGATTTCTCTAGCTTTTAAAAGTAACTTCTGAGAAATAAAAAAATTCTGAGAAATTACAAGGTTTTTGGGGATGTACTGCCCATATGAAGTCATTGTAGCACAGATGTCCAAATAATTTTATTTTGAAGTCCCCACTCTTCAGCTTTAAAAGTATATTGACTACATGATAGAACAATCTTTTTTTTTTTCCTCCAAAGGACAAACTATTTTTCTGTTACACATAATTGTTAAAGTTTCATATCATGGCAAATTTTTATTTTTTCCATCTTCACCTAAATTATTTTAGCATTAGTCAACTAGCTACTGATTGGATTAAATGTTTGTATTGGTTCCCTTGCAAGGAAATCAGCATCTCCTATTTCTTTTTAGATTCCCAATATGTTACATGGACGACCTGAGTACCTAAGAGGCAAAATCATCTCTAGGGTGCCAAGTGTGTACCACCAGCAGTCCCCAGTACAGGATGCACACATAGTGTGGGATGGACCCAGCCCTGCTGGGCTCAACAAACAGTCTGTACAAAAACAATAAAATCCCACTTTTTTTTTTAGGGGGGAGAGGGAAAAGTTGATTCTCATTTTACAAATGTGAAGGGGGAAATTTTGTGTCAGCAGGTACTACAACTCAATTTAAGCCACTCTGTGTAGTTTTTTAACTGCCTGTGCCAGCAGTTGAAATCTCTCCTTGCTCCACATGTGTGGGTTATTGGGTAGCTGAAAGCCACTGCATGTAAACCTCAGTGGCTTCATTAACAACAGTGAACGCATCCCTGGCTGTTTGGATGCAGGTTCTGGCCCTACCAGCTTTACAGGTAAGCTGGGTTACCTGCAATACTCTTTTTTGCTTGCTTTCTTTAAGACTCTGGAGTTTTATTGATAATTTAGTGCTGTATTGCTGGCAAATCCATGGAACTTTGGTGACATCCAGTGACAGGTTCTGCTGAAAGGTGTTTTTTCACCCTGGAATGACAGGATTGAAGTGTTGGTACCCTGCTGGTTTCCTTTAATGGGATCAGCAGATGAACTTGAACACAAGCTGAAAATCAGGCTCTCAAACCATATACTATTGACTTTTTTAAGGCAGTTGGGATTTACATTAGGCTTACCTTCAACCTTTAATGTGTAAATTGCTGTTGAAAAGTTATCAGTTAATCACAATTTAAAGCCAATATCTTGTCTGGCAATCCATTTAATTAAGCTAAAGTTCTTTGAAGAACTTTCTCAGGGCTTCTTTCTAAATTTTCCTGAGCGGTTTCTTAAAGAAATTGTCTGAATGTCAAAGTCAAACCTGTGAATAGTGCCTGATATTTTAATATTTTTCAAGAAATCATAATTAATATTGGAGTAAAGCCTCATTTCTTGGGAAAAAACAAACAAACAAAAAAAAAGAATATCAGTGATTGCTTACTCTGGTTGTGATATGAAAAGTACTAAACTACCTGTGGTAGTTTGCTTTAAAGGATAGACAGTCATAGATTAAATTTTAAAAACCAAATGATTGCATTCACCTCCCAAAGTGTAGTGTTTAAAGCTAAATAGAATCTGGGGTTAAATGGCATTGCAAGCTGGAGAGAAATCAGAGAATATTTTAAAACTATATTCAAGCTAAATTGCCAAATGGTTAACATTGTATAGTAACATTCAAATCATGGCAATTGTTCTTGTAATAAATATAATTTCTATAGCATTTCCTTAGATTATTCAGTTAATCGCCAGCGCTGGTTTACCTCTTTATAATAATGCGTGCTTTCTTTAAAAAAAAAAAGAGAGAGAAAAAAAAAGAACTTGGTTATTTCTTTGGTCAGGGCCTATTTGCTCCTTTTTTATGTGAGATTTTCAATACTCGGCAATGATGCCGAGCAAAAAAGGTCCATCCACTTCACTTGTGATGCCTCGTGCATTACCTAAAGCACAACAGAACAATGCCAGACAACAGAGCCTTTCTCCCCGGGAACAATGCAGTCACCATGACAACCAGCAGAAGAACGTTTGGCCAGGAAAAGCTGGGAGCTTGGCGGACCAGCCTAATCAAAAAATGGAATAACATGACAACAATTACACTGATGAGTGAGAGAGAAGCTACAGATGCATTCAGACACCTATGGCACTGCTGACTGGATGCATTCAGCTTGCTTTCTCCCCCCAACACCCCCCCCCCTTTTTGTTGTTGTTGTTGTTGTTCTTTAGTGTCTTCTGGTTTTTAAGAGCCAGTAAATAGACAAGATCGAATTGTGTAACAGAATGTCAGTGCTCTAGTTAAACTGAAAATTCCTTTTCTTTTGCTGTGCTACTTCAAGCACACTGAAGAGGCTTTAGGAGAGATGAGGTTTTTGAAGTGAAATATGTAATAGATACAATATAAGTGTCACAAGGCAACTTTATTTAGCTTTAAAAATGTAAACTCAGATTTTCAAATGCATGGATGCAAATAAATATGCCTGGATTGTGTTAGGCATAACCGACCTCACCTTCTGCTTTCATTTCAGAAAACTGGACACATGTCAAGCATTGATTACAAGTGATGGCTTGTTGTTGTTAAACCAACCCCTTCTGCATATTAGCATCCCCTGTAAAATTTATTGCACCATTTTGTTCAGACCTCTCTTCCAGCTCCAGGGAAACTTGAACTGCAACTGTATATGTGCCACAAATCAAGCAACGGACATACCAATGTACTTCTCTGAAATATCCTAAATTTGCCATTGTGCTAATAACCTCCTTTTATAAGCTCCCAATTGTATGTTAGTTCTGGTATTTTCTTTATAGGAAATGGGTGAAAGGATTTTTTGCTGCTATCACTGAAAAATGTGTCTATAATTTCTACTGTTGAGAATATTTTATACACATTAAGGAAGGAGATGGAGGAGGCAAACTGCTGATTTTAAATTATGAGGTATTTGGGGATAGCCAGGAGGTCTCTTAGAGACTTGGAAATGGTGGTAGACATAAACCTCTGGCCATTTTTTGAGTTTGCCTGACAATGGCATGCTGGATTCATGCAGCCAGTCCTTTCTGTACTGCCCCCTGTGCTAAGCAAAACTTTATGCCCTTTCATGCACTTGCCAGCCCCTGGATAAATCTTGCAGTCAGCTTTAGATAGGGTATCACATGGAATTATTAGTTATGTAAATGCATAATTAAAACAACTATCTGTAAAAATATTCAGGCAAACCCTTCCCCGTACTTGGAGCACTCTGAACTTGTCTGTGTAAAGGGGCCTTCAGCCATTGCAAAGAGAAACACAGGGGATTCTCCTACCAGTAGCAAATCTTTGCCTGGCACAGCGGTCAGCATTCATCTCCAAGCCTCCACCTCACAGGATAGGGAGATTGCTGAGCACCAGGGATGGGTCATGCACAGCCTAACAAACTGAAGGTGAAATACAAGCTAACTGCAAAGCTGAGCAGTGCTTTAATGCAGTGGTCATCACACACACTGGCATCATCTCCTTATGTTAGCAGTGCAAGAGATTTTAAGCTGCTAACTTCTACTACTCTTCTGCTCTCCCACTAGATTCTGCTTTCTCACATGCCTGCCAAATTCCAAACAACTTAACATCTGAATTCAGTGGTCAACTAGAGACCATAGAAACCCTTAACCCTGAATGTTACTTGTTTTGTACATATGCAAAACTCTTTTGCCCTCTGAGATGTATGCATTTCACTAAGACACTGATGCTGATCATTTCCTTTGTGCAGCCATCTAAAACTCATCATCCCCACCAAAAATGCCATAAGTATAGCTGCGCTCAGGCCTTTTGGAATTAAAGTTTCCATACCATCCAGGAGCCCACCTCTCAACATAAAAGCACAAATCTCTATCACTCTCATCTTGGAACTGGGAATATTGATGCTATGAGGGGGCAAATCAGGAGTTTATGCTGTTAGCTAGGCACCACTTATAGATTATATTAGAAGAGGTGCCAGAGAGATTAGATAGACTAAATCTGGGTGATAGTTTAGCAGAAACCTCAGGAATAAGATAGATGTCCTCTGAAGGACATAACTGACATTTAAAACTTTTCAGTAATTAAAGGAAAACAAATGCAATCATTTGAAAAGCTAATTCTGAAGGGATTCTGTCTAGAACTTGCAGCCAGCCCAAAAGGTTTTTGAATAACACAGTTTCATTTTTACTTTATCCAGTTCTTTATCCATCTTTCAGTTTTTGGACTGTTCTTTAATTTATCCTAATAAACTCACAGTTTCTTATGCTCTGCCACATCAAAAGCTTTTATAAAACTTTTTGTCTACCATGTCTATTTTGTACAGAAAAAAATTCTTAATAAAAAAAGAAGGCATGACCTATTTTTGATAAAGTAAATCCAATGTTCCATTTTCAAAAGTTTTTAAACTTCATACATATAATCTTTTTTCATTTTTCATAGGTATAATACATATATCAGACAATCATCAACCTTTAAAATTATTGTACTCAAAGATAGGTGCCCAGGTCACCCAATCCCATCAACTAACATGTCAGTGAATATATGTGAACATATGGTATCTGCTGCTTTTCTAAGCAAAGGGAAGACAGAGTGGAGAGGAGAGGTTAAGGTTCTGAGTAGAAGGTATGGTCCCGAGTATGGCAAGGAGGGCTCAGAGCATGGGAAAAGCAGGAATAGGGAATGGGGAAGGAGTATACCCAGAAGGATCTAAGGAGGATGTTCAGTCCAGAAGCCTTTACCTGGATCTCATCTGCCTGCTTACTTCAAGCAAAGAAGAACTTTCATTGCTTGTACACGTACACACCCCAAGGGAATGCTCCAGAGAAAAAAACTAAAAACAAACAAACCAAAAAATCCCCAATATATAATACTTATACACCTTGAGATGTGGTATTTGCTTCCCTTAAATTGCACCACAAACCTACTCAGGTCAGGCTACCATTGGTCTGTAGTAGACCAGGGCATTTTTTGTCTGTTTTAAATGCAGGTGTTATGTTTGCTCTTCTTCATTCAGATAGTATTAGTCTGGCTTGATAGATTTTTATTCTTATCCCTTTCTTAGGGCTTATAATTTAATGTTTCAGCCCTTTCAGTACTCTGGGATGAAGGTCATCTAGTGTACCCTTCTTGAGCACATTGAGCTCTTTGAATTCTTCTTCCACCTAAGACAGAAAATTCCATTCTAATCATTTCTAGATACTTTTCCCATTAGCCAAGATGCTTTTGTTCCCAGCTTCTACTTCGTAATACTAAGTGAAACCTAATGTAAAACAAGAGTTTAGTTTGGGAACCATACAGATGTTATTTTTAACCTCATCCTCTTTTCTTTGTTCTTTCTTCTCTCTTTATTGTCGAGAGCAGAGAACATTTTGATGTCTGGTTTCCACTTCCTTTGGAAAAACATTTTGGGTAAAACCTTGACCCTGGTCTTCCCATTACTTCAACATTGTGAAAATATTTGTTTTCTCTTTAATATGTAGCAAATGAGAGGTGCTCAAAATGTGCTTCTTGGTCATGCCTGATTTTATTGAGCATAAAGCACTCTCTGTGTAAAGGATCCATTTAAAAAGTCAAGTCTTTCTTTATGCTTAGGAGATGTCTTGGTAATACAAATTAGAGTATTATTGCTACAAATCTTTCACTAAAGTGAAAAATGTACATGCATTTTTACTCTGATATCTATGAGAAAAAGGTGTGATGAATACAAAAGACAGAGGAAAACATGAGTATCGATGTTGTATACTTTTCACAATGTACAACTGTATATAATTGTACTGTATTGTATAGAATGTACATTATAGTTTGCAGGATATATACATGCTAGTTTAGCTGCTGGCCCTAGGTAGCATTCTGTTTCAGTTAATGGAAATGTTGTGTGGCCAAGTTTTCACACATAATATTGTTTCAATTAAAAATATAGAAATATTTTCCTCTTGCAAGTCATTCTGATCCCTTTTTTATGCATTTCTTAGTATAGTACCATCTTTAAATTGCTGCAGGGGCTTGTGGGTTTCAAACTTCTCATTTCTTCTGAATTTTTATCCTCCTGGTATTTAAAAATCATGATAACTGATAAAAAACAAAACCCTGAACTCATGAAGAAACACGAGGTTTAAGTTAGAAATAGAAAATAGCTTAGTATGCTAGTGGAAACAAATGGTGATATTTACACAGTCTGTTTATTCTTTCACTTGATTTTTTTCTCTCTGCTTTTTATGTTTATCCTTTCCATATAGTAGCCATATTCTGATCTGAGTTGCATTTTTGCGTTTCCAATGTTTGAATTTCCCATCCATAATTAATACTACTCTAATAATCTTTAGGAATGACTTAAGGTACTACCCTTCACCATCAGTTGTCCAGGGCTATTTTTATGAACAAATGCACTTTAGCAAGGGTGCAGTCTGCACTTTCTCCTCCCTACTCTGCTCTCTTCCATTCCCTGTCACCACTGACAGCAGTGGAGGTGACCCAGGAAGTATTTCCCTCTTTTGTACTGTCCCACTCCATTTCCTTCCTTAGGACAAACTGAAAAGAGAAATCACCAAACTGCAGGGGTATTTGTAGACTTCTGGAGCACAATACAAGTCTCCCCCTGTCAACTGACTGTTGAATATCTCGTTGAATTTTCAGGGTTGGTTTTTTGTTTGTTTTGGTTGGGTGGTTGGTTGGGGTTTCTTTGGTTTGTGGGATGTTTCTCTCTCTGCTCCTCTTACATATTCTCCCTATCCTATCCTGATTACTTGCCTTCCTTATCCTATGCCACTCAGTTTTCTTTCCACTGAGTCTCTTGTAACTAATGTATTCATAAAAAAACAGGTGTGTCCCTTGCAGCCTGACCAGTCTGTCTAGCAGAAGTAAAATCTAAGCTGGTCTTACCTGGGGAGCTTATTCTCCATAAACAGCTGAGAGATCTCCATTATCAAGGGATAGGAGAGAAGTGATTTGTATTTCTAAAAGCACAATAAGAGGAATGCCAAAGAGGAATGAACAACCACACTTGCAAATAAGGATCCCATCTCAGTCTTCAAAGTCTTTCTATCCAGAAGAAATGCCCTATAGATTCAGTGAATCAACTTTCTGGAGGAAAGACAAGCCAATAGTCTTAAATAGTGTGAGGAATGCTGACAAGCAAACCACTCCTTAATCTGAGAAGAGGTTGGAACGCCACGGTAAGAATAGCAGGTTGGGAACTTGATACCATCTTTGCCTTTTTTATATTTTGTTAAAGCAAAAAAGGGACACTTCTATGAACAGCCAGCAGCAGGAGTAGCTCCTCTGAAACCTACTCTGACCAGAGAAGTGGGCTCCTACAAAGGGTCTTGCTGGACCTGCAGAGGTGAACTCTGGACTGTGGGGAAGTTGGAAGCTAAACAGGAGCACAGTGCTAAGACTTTCCTCGGCATTGCCAAGTAACTCTTGCACCATAGAAAGGATCATCTGCAGTCACAGGGGCTGAGGTCTTGTGAAGCCCCTTTTGTTTCTCCCTTCACATAAGTTTCTCCTGACTCACATCACACCTTACCTGCAAGCTGCTGTGGCTAATAAATACTAGGAAGGAATGAGTTACAATGTCATCATAAACCAGGTGACACACAAACTCCTTCTAAGCAGTACATAGTCTGATCAAGAAAGAAACAAACAAAAACAAACAAAAAAGCATTTTTGTAGAAAATAACAATTCGTGTTTTGACAAAAAACAAAATTTGGAGGTTTCTGTGTTTATATTGAACTAAATAGCAAAATGCACTGAGATCAAAGGTTTTAAATTAGACTCTTACAGAAAATATCTTTTTACTTAGTGCAGAACTGGGAATATTTCTCTTCAAAAGATATACAACCTTAAATGAAATCTAATGCAATAAAACAGCAATTTGAACTCAGAATTGTTTTTCAATATCTGGCTATAGAGCCATATAATCACTGGTGCTGAATTCTTAAATTGAAGTTAAAAAAGATGGATAAAGCAATAATATATAAATGGATATCAGTGGAAAATAAGATTATTTAAGGAGTCTCATCTCCTTGGTGGATAAAAATAAGATATTCAGGTAATTTTCAAAATGCAGAGCTATCTTATACAATGGAGACAACTAAAAAGTACCATTTGCTAGCCTGCAGTGAATGATTTGTAGTCATCAGGATCCTGCAGGTAATTGAGGATATCTGCATTGACATATTCTGCACTACTGCAAGAATACTATTGTAATGAACCAGCACGCGTACGAGTGTAATTGCCCTCTAGTGCACAGCATTGGAACTGATGCCAACTGTGCCATAGGACCGCACTGTTCAAGAAGGAAAAAAGATCCTGAAAAAGAAATCAGAAATGGAGGGAGTCAAATCCAAACCCCAGTGGTATCAGAGGCTCTGACTAGCCATGGGTGTGATAATGGAGGGAATCCGGTTAGTGCACACCAAAGCCGTCCTGCGGTCTGAACCCATGTCTCCAAGGTAAGTGGAGAAGAATGGGGGATTTTCTTCAAAACCTCAGGGCTCCTCCAGACTCAAATGCTAACACAGACAGGGCCATTAGCAGCCTAGATAACCAAAGGCCTCTTGTTCTGCATCACTTCCAGTTGTTTGCACAGGGTCATGTTTCACAGGAGGCTTAGGGTGGAGTTCCATAACCTTGTAGCAAAATCTGATCCTATCAGAAGGTATCTGATCATATCTGAATGTATCAGTAGGAAATGTTCCAAAGCTGCTGATTCTTTCCTTATGTGCAAGAGAATGAGCCCTGTATTCCCCATGCAAATCACAGGATGATCCCTTCCATGCTTGTGAGCAAACATTGAACTAAAGTCTGCAAGTAAGTTTGTAGCTCCAGCCACTTAGTTGGGTATTTTCGTGGTATTATTTCGTACTGCATCAGATGTAAGAATTTGCCAGTAATGGAAGGGAATTATTAGATAAACCATTGCACAGGAGCAAGGTGCAAAGGAGCGAGTTTACACAGCAGATGAGAGATGATGTTAGGGCAGCATGAAGATGTAAGGTTGAGAACACAGATAAGTCAGAAACCAACTTCACTCATTTGACTGCTTGTGGAATAGCCATGGTGAATGAGCAGAGGTAGTGAGGAGTGGAGTCCCTGTCATCCTCCCAAAGCAGGTGGAGCTTCTGCAAATGCTTTATTATGACTAGCCTTACCACAGCATCCCCACCCTGGTCCCTCGCACAGCCCCTGCACCTTCCCCAAGTAGAACTGGTAGGGATAGAAGGCAAATACTAAAGGCCTTTTTTTTTTATTTATTAAAATCTCCTAACCTGTTTCCACTGATCTTGTTATCTCTAGCTGCAAAGTAGCAGTCACTGTTGTTTTAATTAATTTGCCTTTTCTTGCTTGCTTCAGTCCTAATTCCAGTTTGCATGGGTGAGCTGCCCATTCTTTCCCCTCACTACACTTCCTTATAACAAGCTGGGTTCTAGCTGTTGAATCTTCTTAAGGTCGGGATGAAGCCTGGATTCCTTTCAAGCCAGTGGTAAAATTCCTACTGACTTTCACATAATTTTTTCCCTAGTGATTTCAGTATACTGTGTCTTCACTATCTGTCTTTATGCAAGACCTCATCAAAGTTTCAAATCTGCCAAAACTGTATTTGAGAGTTTATACTCTTACTAATAAGATCTACACATTTTTAATTCATCAACTTAAAAGAAACAAGACCATTTCTGCAGATCATTTTCCTTGTTATTGCACCATTGTCCTTCATTTCAGAAAGAATAAATACATTTCCAATGCAGTTAGATCCTATCTACAGTAGCACCAAAGAAATGGCCTCTACCACCAGACATTTGCAGCAAAACTGTGTTATTACATTTAAATTTCCAAGATGCAGTAGCCAGCAAGTTACTAGAGTTCTATTATAGTTGTACTACATGAACTGCACATTGTTATGGTAATGACAATTTTTTTCTTCCCTTTGAAGTAGCAGTGTAAATATGAAGAACATCACATTGGTCTTGGAATGATATTTTCTTTGCCTCCACTTTGTGTACCATGCAGTAATCAGAATTGCATAAGAAAAAAATTAAAACACGATGTAGCTCATTCAGTGTTCCTGCTAGCTTAACAAAGGTCAAAACTAAACCAAAGCATCTGTAAGTATTAACTTCAAAGTAAGTGAAGTAAAACATAATAGTACTTTACCTGGCAATCAGCCATGACATCCAGGAATCTGGTCTTCAGGTTCAAGGATGGCCCTGGGGCAGAATTCCTATCAACATAACTGTGCTCTGAAAGCATCATGGTGGTTTACAGTGGTGGTACAAAAGCATCATTGTTTCTTCATATAGTCATAATAAAATATTACAGCTGACCAGATGGTGGAGCAATTACATTTCCATAGTCCTAAATGGCTATTTAGCTTATCCACTTGTGAACTGTTAATTAAAACTGGAAAAGATATCTTTCACACTTAAAGGGAAGACATAACTATATAGGACATGCTTAAACAAAGACTTGAAAATTATGTTAAACCAGAGACCCATTACCTTCACCTTCGCACCCACCCTAGTAAGAAAGAAAGTCTTTGACAATAGGGCTGTGGCATAAGCAGATGAAAGGCAGAGAACTCAGGGAGCTGAGCTGTCCCGAGAGCACATGTGCTCAATAAATCACGTTGTTTGCTGCAAACGAATGGAACCCCTCCAGCTGCATGGGTGAACACATGCTGCACTGAAGATCACTCACGCACACAGAGAGAGAGGGATGAGATTCTCTGTGAGTGTACTCCCTCCCCCAGAACCAGATAGTATTGATACTGACAACACTCTGTGCCATCAGGTCACATTTCTGTGGGTATTTGTCTTAATTCACCTGCAAAACAGTCTGTGGGTTCAGCTTTATGGAATAGTTAATAATCAGTGTGATATCAAATTCTATTACAAACTAAGGTTTAATTTAGCCAAACAGATACACAGTTTGAAATACTTATCTATTAGGATATGAAATGATATGATACGGATATGATACAATATTAAGATATGATAAAGTCCTATATTGTCATAAAGTGAATTTTTTCACTATTGCCTTGATATGGGTACACAAGAGCTAATTCATTAACAACCAAAAGAGTCTTAGGCCTGCAGTGAATAAGGCAGGGAAGGCTTTTAGGAAGAAACAACATCTTTTATTGGACAATCTCATTTAAATGGAAAAAGAAAAGATAATACTTCTTTACGACAAAAAGACCAGAGTTGAGAGGGGTTTAATGTAGCTTAATGCATTCACTTTAAACCTCTCTTGTTAGTTAATTCAAGTTAACTTTCCTGAGTGCCTCTGTGTAGGTTAACCCTCAGGCTTCTGCAGATGGAGCTGTGAATGCCCTCAGCTCCCATCCAGCCTCCAGTTGAAGCCATTTGAGTTTCAACCCTTCTGTGATATCGTTCCTTTGAAAAGGTAAGGTAGAGATTTCTCACCACCATTGGGCCACAGCTGCAGTGTGCCCTGTGGTACCAGAGGGCAAGGAGAATGTGCATGCTCACCGCTGTGGTCTGTGCAATGCCCTGTCTCCCTTTCCCCCCATCCTGTTGATCACAATTCTAATTCTGCTGGAGGACTGCAACTGCCTCAAGCCTATATGGGCTTTTCTCTGCCTGTGGAGCAGGAAAGCAGCCTACTCTTATTGTCCATGAGGCTAAAATTACGCAAAACTGCTTGAAATGTAAATTAAAAAAAAAAAAAGAGGAAGGAAGCCTATGTTTCATTGACCATACAATGGCTTCAGGCACCAGCAGAGCTCTGTCATTAACATGATCTTGGTAACCTGGGTTCATTGAGAAAAAAACGGACTTCAGTAACTGGAGTTTGATGCTATTTGACAACAATTAACATACCAAATACTTTTATAATTTATATTGGGTGTGCTCAATGTACATTGCTTATCATTTCTGCCCATTTGATTTGTCAGTCATTTTTTAAGTCTTCCTTCTGTTAAATGTAAAATTTTTGAGGGAGTCACTGAAGTGACCTGGACACCCACACCAGAAAGACTGCACCATTGCCATCCAGAAAGAATCAGACAAGTAATTACAATTTTTCTTTTTCAAAGGTTTTCTTTGTTTCCTGTTAAAGTTCCCTATGACAGTAATTTAAAATATATGGAATTAAATGTTAGAAATGATGTTTCTATCCATTAGGGAAGATCTTTAACTTAAATTGTCTCCCATAGAGACTACCCTTTCAGACCTGTCCCCTCTTTCCTATGGAAAGCTCACAGCTTTATAACTACTTTTGCTCCAGATCCCCAGGCTCTGCTGCTCCGTCCCTCTCAGGAGTACCTCTCCTGTGCCTGACCAGAGAGGAGATCACAGCAAGGTTCTTCTCAGCCCACTGGTCAGGAACACTGCTCTCTTAAAGGACAGGCATAATATTTGACTTCCTGGGCAATATCCAGGGCAGTAATTGGAAGTAAATAAAATGACAAGTGATCAGCTAAGGAAACCTGTTTTTTTTCCTTGTTGTGGCAATTTCTGAATGAAGACCTAGAACAAGAGCTCTTTCTCACAGCTTCTGGGTCCTCAGCTAAGACCTTATTACAGTTATTTCCTGATGATTCCTTAGGCATCATCAATTCCTGGTTCCTGTGTCCCTTTATCTTAATTCTGTGCTGTCCTGTAGAAACCTCTCAGGTAGTTTAAACTCTGCCTTTGATGGCACTACTGGCACATAGTGAACCAGCACTCATATTCATATCCAAAGTCCTGGACAGACTTGTACAGCCTGTCTTTAAGCCTGTTTTTACCTCCAGGGCTTCACTCACATATCAGTGAAAAGTAGCACATGATGTAAGTATGAAGAATTGGATTTCTTAAAAGCATTAGAAAGCATGGGCTTTCAATGAAAAATAAGGAGTAAAAGTAGAACTAGTTGCTGCATCTTGCTTGAGCCATGTCTGTAAAACTCCATTAAAGAAAAAGAGAATCTGAGCTCCAAGAGCAGAGCCGGCTCGAGCCTTTGCAGTATGGAAGGCCAAGTGGTTTGGTTTCTATTTTTAACACTTTGTTTATAGTGAAAAGCAAGAGAGTTGGGTCTAGCTGTATTTTACAAAAAAAAAAAAACAAACGCATCTTTAAGTGCGAACTATACAAAACATGCTAATACTCAAAACTCCCAAATTTAAGAAAGCTATAATTAACATTGAATAGAAATGCTTATGATGCAAATTGGAGGTACCATACTCACTTTTCTTCATCTAGAGAATACCAAAGTTACTTCACAATGAATTACTGTAGGAAGATTTTGGTGGTAATTTTTTGTTCAGCAGTGTTTGTGCTCATTCTGCATTTAGTGAAGTGGGGCATCCACATGACTGTGTGTGCTTTGGAGACAACAACTGAAACCACCATGCCGGGAGAGTCTATGGGTATGACCTTTAGCAATATGTTAACAGTCCCACTTGCAGACTATTTGCAGGAATCAGTTTTCCTTCACTTCAAAGTTGGATGCTGAATTATATGACTCTCCAGTTCCTTTGACTGGTCTTTCTGTTCTCTGAAGATTGACTCATTTCCTGTATTTGAATAAGATAGTAAAAGTGGATATAAAATATTATTTTGCAATTGTAATCAGAATAGCTCTCAGTGTAGATATTAATAGTGAACTCTAAGGCTGTGCCTGATAACAGCTGAATTTATGCTTTCATGGGCTAGATTCTGCTCTCATTTATTTCATTGTAAACCCAGAGTAACTCCCAGAAGTCAACAGACTTGCTCTGGATTTCTGCAAAGATAGCAGAGGTCTGCCTCTTGCTCTGTGTTTCTTCTGCACTGATGGGAGTGACATCATCAATTTGGATATATGAATCAGGATGCAGATGAATCAGGCAAAATTAAAAGCAGCTCATTCTCTAAACAGAAACCTCTGCTTTTTGAATGCATTTGTATAAAGAGAGCCATTACCTCCCTGCCTCTCTGGCCCTGGTAGATCCTATTAACACCTCTATCAGCTTTTACCTGTCATTTTTCACTGCAGTTCATACAATGTTCTCCAAAACACTGAAGCATGAAAACTTGCAGATTTCAAAACAAAGGTACAGAAACAACAGGCAGAAATTAGGTATCTTTTATCAAGGAGGCATGTGGCTCTTAGACTTTTAAGGAGAGGCTGTTGAGCAAGAGCTCTTTTGGAATGCAGTTTGGCTGTTAATTCTTGATTTTGCCAGCTGCTCTGTTGCCTCAGACTTTGCAGAAGTGTGTGCATACCCATGTGTGCATATTTGAAGCAGTGTGGGAGGATCTTGTGCTGAATCTTGTTTTGTTAGTTAGAGTTCAGAGGCTGAACTGCAGAGCTTAATTCTGAACTTTACCTCTCTCATTAATTCAGATCATAAGTGTTCCTTTGGCACACTTTCCCTAAGCATACAGAGCTAAAACATCAAAAACAGTAACACACTGGAATTTCACCTGATCATCCAATGCCAGTTGTTTCCTCTTTTGATGCAAATATCTATCATGGCTTCTTTATTCAGTCTAAAGAAGGAAAAGAAAACACAAACCTCTCTTTTCTCAGACCAAGGCAAGTAGCAAAGAGTATGCTCTGCCTGCAGGCTGGGGCAACTACTGCAGGGCACATTTTGAGTTACTTTTCTGTCTCAGAGAAGTTAGATGTTAAATACAGAGCTTCGCATTTCTACATTGCTCCCTCAGTTCTGTGGTGACTTAAAGATACACACTAGGAAACAAGCAGACCACAAATGCACTTCACACACTGTAGCCCACAAAAGAGATGCCAAATGTTCTTAGGGAAAGGGGATGAAAGGCAGCCTGGTGTTGAGGTGCTGCTAGAGACTCTGCAAAGGTCAGGGGAAGTTCAAGGTTATCTCTTGACACTCGTTAGTATATGTGGATGACATACAACCTTCATGCCATCCCAGCTTCTCAGTGGATGTCTGGCTCCTGGGCCTCCAAGGTGATTCAGAGAGCATTATTGTCATGACCAATGCCAATGTGACTGCCTCAAACCCTTAGTTCAGTGCTAATTCCATTGCCTGCTCTCGCAGCCTTTACAGCCATCATTCATCTGGCTGAAGGCCCTGGTCCTCTCTTTGAGGAATTCTCCTTAGAACAATGAGTATGCGTGACACATGCCAGATAATAATGACCTACTCAATGACCTAAATGGGACTGTGGGAGGTAGGGCTGATAGACCTAGCTGGATGCCAGTTCATTATTAAGGCTGGGTTTAAAAATGACACCATTTTAGTGTGTTGTTGCTTGGCAGACTCTGCCTGTTCAGAGGACCCTTGCAAGGGATCTCACTGGGGGGTACTGTAGAGTGAAGAGCTGTCAATGCATATGAGGAGGTCTGCAGGCAGAAATATTTTATTAATGAAGTGTTTGGCTCTGTTGGATGCTGTGGGAGAGCAAGGAGGATGCGCCAGTGCTCTTCTCACCTTGAGTAAGACAGAGCAACTGGAAACGATCCAGTGCCTGCAGGAGCTTGCAATCATGGTAGAGAACAGTTAATGCTGAAGGGCTGCAATACAGCTCTGAGGGATGGGGAACCTTTCTTGTCCAACAAAAAAAAAAAAAAAGTGAATGTATGTTTCTTGGACATTATGTATGAATATCAGATTGAACTTAATTAGGAAAAAAAATGCATGGTAAGATGCTTGGCACATACAACAAAAGGCACCAATGGACATAGTTTGACATGGACTGTCAGGTGCAGCTATTTCTTAAAGATATCTGTCCCCTTTGGGTTTGGCTGTGATCACAATTATATTTCCAAATATGTACTTGCTGATGTTTTCATTTCTCCAATGCTGATGACATAAAAGATCTTTGCACTGGGTATGTTGTTTGCTGAGGAAAATTCCACTTGAACTCCAAAGGAATCTGAAGAATTCTGACAGAAAGTTTGAGGGGGCAGGATTTTGCTTTGCACTTTCTCTTGACTTTGGTCTGCTCCCTTTGAAAACAGCCGTAAAGCTAACATTGATTTAAATGGAAGTGTAAGTAAATCAACTCCGATTGCTTTTGGAAGCCCTGCCCTGAAAATTCTGAGTTCAAGAAACAACTGATTTTATTTCTGCTGCTACTTTGTGCCTTACAGTTTAAAAAGAAAGAGCTGCCTACTTACATGTCCATTAGTGTGAGTTAAATTGTTTTTTATAATCTTTTTTTTTGTTTGTTTACCTTTAATTTGTAAAGTCTGGAAAAAGTAACGCTGTCAAGAGTTGCACCCAGGAAAAGGAAAGGAAACACTGTGCTAGTGTTGAAAAAACTTATTTTAACGTTTTGGGACAGGGTTTTGATAATTTTTGTGTGTGTTTTAGGAAGCAATATGTAAACAGAAGCAATATTAATTTCAAAATAACAAATTGAATTAAATGTTCAAATTATTTAAATAAATAATTTTTTTTACCCAGAAAAAAGCTTTCTACCTGAAACTTAATTTTCTGGCTAACTTAAAAAATGTTTGCCATCTGTTTGAATTCCTTTTCAGAATTTCCTGGAAAATAGAAAATGTAGGTCCTGATAGTTGTAATATGTGGGAGATGTTTCTCTTAGCATTGCAGAATGAAAGGATTATTATATTTGCAGAGCTGTTCTCTTACTAGCAAGATTTGTTATAACATGGTTGAATACAAGGTATTTTCATCTTCTGAAATAAAGAATGTTGCTCTTATTTTTAAGGCAGAGACATGCATTTTGGAGAAAAGGGTTGAAATAATTTGGGCTAAAAATATTTGAGCTGCTAGTGTGCTAGTTCACAGATGAGAAGTTTTTGAGTGGATCAATAGGGGAAAACTAAGTAGATGCCAGAGGTCTGATATTAAGCATTAGTGGGATTGCTACTGGAAAAAGAGCTTGTGTTTGTCTACCTGCTCTTGAAAAGCACCCCGACATAGAAAAGTTACAAGAAAAAAATCTGAGAAATCTGTCTACGGTAAGAAAGTGTGTCTACAGTAAGAAGGTAAAGAGGTGCCATCTTTTCCAGTTTATCCAGAAGATGAAAAGCAGGCTTGACCATGGTCTGTAATTTCTACAGAGAAATGATTTCTGATAGCCCAGGGCTCTTGAACTTTGCAGACCAAGACACAAGTAGGTAGAAAAAAAATCAGACTAAAAATAAGGCAGTTTTATGGTGATGCTAATTAACTTTCAGAACAACTTGCCAAGAGATGGAGTGGATTTTCTGTCATTTGGAATCTCTAAATCAGGATTTTTTTTTTAACTATGTATCTTCCTGCTCATCCTTAGGATAGAGACAATGCACAGGAATTACCAGCTGGAAACCTCTGTCCCGTGTCATGCAAGGTATTAAGACAGTCCATTCTGGCTGTAAGTCTGTGCATATATATTGCAGATAGAGGTGACAAATAAAAGAATAGAAAGAACCAGGTAAAAAGGTGCAGAGGTTGATGGCAGAGTTGTCTGGTTACTGGAGATATAATTATTCTTTAATATTCAATTTTTTATTAATTTCTTTCAGGCTCAGTCTTGAAAGGCTTAGGTCTTAAAAATTAAATGTAAGAAGAGAATGTAGCTGGAGGGATTTGCCACGGGATGGGTTTTGCACAGAAGGCACAGCCAGAGGTGCTGGGGGTGGGGAGGGATAGTGGAGAATTTGTGAATTAAGAGCAGGCTGGCAACCTGCTTATTGTTGCTGTTGTTCTTAAATCTATAGATTCCAACGGGAGTGGATTATATTTATACAGATGTTCAGAAAGAGGCTTTTGCTTGAAACAGCTCCTAATGCAGGTGAAAACCATGTATTGATTACTTAAAGAAAGTTAAAATAAATGCAATTTTTTCCCTATTTCCACGCGTTGCAGCTTTTGGCCTATCCACTCACAGCTAAAAAAGCATTCTTTCCTGATAATCAAGCTTCAGCTGTCTGAATTTCAGGCCGAGCCTCTCATCTTGAGCTTTGCTGAAGAGCTTCTTTAATTAACCATTATACCACAGATGTTATTGATTTTTTTTTTTTTCAAATCTGGTTGAAACATCATTGTGCTGGATCGTCGCCAAGATGAAGGCCTGAATTTTTTGTGCACTGCTTTTACTCCTTCTGCATACCTTATTAGTCTCCATGTCTGTTAAGTGCAGCCCGTAGTATTGACTCAGAAAATATAGCATTGATTTTTACCCTTGCAGCCGTGATCTAAGGGCTCCTAATTTGGAATGTGGAAACCAGAGTTCTGCGAGAAGCTTTATTACTGTACACTTCCTACAAGTAAGACCATTCACTCTCTTTACCTTTTTTCCAGACTTTTGGTGTAAAGTTCTCAGAATTGTTCTGTTACAAGAGGAACAGAGCAATGTGTCCAACACGTCTGCTTACATGTGTGTAAATAAAAATATGTTTATATATGTTAAAAAATATATGCGTAAATAAGAAGTCTCATTGGCAAAGATGCTGTTCACCACAGTTTCTAATGATTTCATCCAGGTTGAAGCAGCTTATCTTCTCTGCAAACCTGTTTGCTTACCTCTAGCTGCCTAAGCGTAAGGTCTTTCAGCATTTTGGCGGTGGTGTTTTAAAATTGAGTGCATTTTTCTCTTTTAGACTCTTACTGGGATATGTGGGTCACTTATTAACATGGTGTAACATCTCTGGTAGAATTAATCCCTGAATTTAAGGAAACGGTTAGATCACGTCTGTATTTTTGGGGGGAGTGAGGGTGTTGTGTGTTATGCTTTAGCTTTTCAGAGAAGCTGAGCCCAAGCCTTGAGTGAATCTCAGCCGTCCTAACAACAGCGCATTCCTTTCAAAATACGTCTTCCTCTGATGATGAATTCAAGAACTAAAACAACGACAATAGGTTCTTAAATTCTGATAAGATTTCTCTGAGTCTAGTGATACGTTATTTAAACATAATTTGGAGCTTTTAAAATACTGTAATGGCATCTCTTGACCTTTCCAAAATCACATGGAGCAAGAGATGGTGAAAAATGTTTATTTACTCTGCATTAGAAGCTAAATCCCTGTTCCTTCTTAGAACCGGTAGTTCTTTTATACTGGGGAACTCATGCATGGCACTTCCATTCTTCAAACAAGAGCTAGACAGTCCTACTTGAACTGCAGAAACAATGACCTGCAGTCTATCCTATGCCTGAGTGATAAACAACAATGCAGACCTCTTGACAAGCTCTGGCATCAAGCGTGGAGTCTTGCAGCTCAACATGTCTGCTGAACAGAAGTTAGAAAAAGAAAAGATCATCTTGTAAACAATTAATTAATGTTTGTCATGAATTATCATTTTTACTTCCTTCTCAAGAGGCTCAAAGGGAATAAAAAGGCATTTTTGCAGGTGGTGGCATTCAAAGTAAGGGCAATCAAATGTTTGAGAGCAGTGGCACAGCACTTTGAGTCTCTAAGGGTGAATGGTGCTAGGATTAGAGCACAGCAGGGGGTTGAGGGTTTCAGGTGTGAAGCTTAATGTTTGTGATCAGCAAAAAAAAGTCTTGAATTTATCTAAACTGCTCTTCTGCTAACAGTACTTCTAGCACATAAATGTTCTGAAAGTGACAAGTGTTCTCATTGCTCTTCTAATGCAAACATGATCTGCATTTGAAAGATGCATCCCTTTTGCCTAAATTAGAATGTGCATCACAAAGAGCGTAAGATGATGACCCAAAAACAGTTCTTTACTCTCTCTCTCTCCCCCCCTCCCCACCTCCCCCCTCTCACACACATACACACACACACTTCAATTCAAGATACAGCCACAAAAATGCAAACTTCCACTCCCTTTTACACAGCTACCAGAGCTGCCACTCTGTCCATTATTCTGCCTGCACCGCAGGTTTGTAATTAGGATGCTTTACCACCGGTGCTTCAGTTCTTATCTAGCATCATTCACACAGAGTTTCGTGTCTTTGCAGCGCTGTGCACGAGTAGCTCAATTTTATTTCGGTCAAGCAGTTTTCAGGGATTTTATGCTGTGCCATCCTAATGCATGCACACTCCTTACCTCCTCCCCCTGCTTATATTGCTGAGCACCACAGAGAAGATAGCATGACAGGAGTCCTACCAATAAGTTTAAGCTATCCTGAGGAAATTAATGGGTTTAGGATTTGCCTAAGAACATTTTCTATTACTGTGAAGGAAAAAAAAAAAAAGAAGAAAAGGTTTTAGTAAATAAGACTAATAAACAGATTGTACAAACTAATTTCTGTCTCTCCTGGGACCACCTATTTTGCCTTTTTGGAAAATTGTTTTTCCTCTAATGTTAAATAAAATCTTTGTGAGCAGCAGGAAGAATACGTCCTTAAGAAAAAAAAGCGTTTCGCAGCACAGGTTAGAAATGAAAGCAGCAAGGGAAACAACTCTCAGATGTATGTACAAATGTAGGGAAACCTGCATGGATCCTCTATTTTTGCTTCAGATATTTTCATGATGCAGTATGCTGTTACAGTTTGGCATCCGGACGGAGCGTGCTGCGTTCTAGAATTTGAAAACTGTGAGGCAGACAGCGCAGGCTGCAGCCACCAACCATAAAGGTAACTATATATAGGTATATTCCTCCATCTTAATTGAACAATCAGAACAGGAAGTATTGTCTAATGATTTACTTCAGAGGCCTGAGCTGGCCGTCTAAAACTGGGTGAATAACTTTAGCTTTCAGTTCATAAGCTGGTCAATTCGTAAAATAAGATTTTTAATTGGTATAGAAGCTAATTATCTGGGAATTTTGATGTTTGCCATTGCCATAAATTAATAAATTATTTTTATAGATATACATTTTATATATATTTATGAGATAGAAGAGAAAGAGTGGTGAAGTAAAATAGCTTCTTTTTTTCCAGTCTGTCACATAAACTGATACGAACTAACAGTAATTGATTCGTATATGTTTACATCAGCTAATGTCTGAAGTTCAAGGACTAGATTTCTGTTCACCCTGAGTTCCTTTCACCTTTCTTTGACAGTGTCAGGGACTCCATGATGCAGCACTTTCTCATCAGAAAAATCTCTATTTGTCAAAACAAATTAGTTTTAATCCGTGCTGCGGAAATACCTGTTTCTGGGCAGTGGCACAGGAGAAAGCGTCTCAGCTTTAGTTTAGCCCAGGGCTATGCTCTGCAGGAGTAACCAATCTCCACCTCAGAGCTCTCACTCCACTTGATTTAGGCAAGGGTCTGGATGTGGTGTTTCCAACTCCAGTGAGTCTCTAAACCTGTCTTTCAAGTGCCAGCCAGCTGGGCTGGAGGGAGTCTGTCTCTCTGATTTAGAGTTGTCTCTTTTTGGGTCTTCCATGACCCGCACTCAAGCAGAGGGCTGACCTCTAGGATCCATCCATGCATTCTCACCCTTCCTCGTTGATTCTTTCTTGTTTGCTTGCATTTTGCAGAAAGAACTAGACAGGAAAGAAAGGTCTTCTTGAATCCCAGTAAATAATGGGGAAAGGGCTGAGGCCCAGGAAAAGCTTTCTGCCCAGCTTAGTGCAATTCCCACAAAAAAAATTTGAAGAGAGAACCCATAATTTACATCCCCACTTTAAGGACCATTTTACACTGTCAAAGTGGCTTTAGGGGTCCCATAAATGGCAGGAATCTTGTCCAAATTGTTTCTGCCTGAATTCCTGTGGCTGGCCACTCATTAGGATGGAGGCAGGAAATAAAAAATACCAGACAGTGCCATGGGACTGTTTGTTTGCTTTCCCCCTCTCTCCCACTGCCCCTGCTTGCCCAACATAACTACCCCCTCCTCTCAGAGGAACCAGTGTTTGGGGGGGACTGAGATGGGACCTTTTCTCTGTGTCGGTCAGGCCCCATGTCAAAACACTCCTGACTCCTGGAAGTCATCTCTGCTGAATCCTGAGGCTTGCCAGTGCCAGTCAGCTGCTGTTTGAACTAAGTCCTGACCGCAAAATCAAAAGTGGGTCCAAAGAAAGCTGTAAACAGTGTGCAATGAGCCATTTGAAGGCAGCTGATGCCTCATTTGGGGTGACATGTTGTGGCTGATGAGTGTGGATGATGTGGGGTTTTCGATAAGTGCCTCATCAGTATCCTCATCATGATCGTGTTGCTCAGCCACGGCGTGTGCCCTGACTTGATTGTAATTGCCTGAATCTGCTCCTGCTGCTCAGGAGCGCACAGTAATATGCAATAAAACAGCAAGAAGTGAATGTTAACCATCTGAGTTCTGACATGGCTGCTTGCAGTTCAAGTTTTCCATTAAGGACAAAAAAATCTATATAGACACACAAATATGGATATATAATTGCATGTTTAGAATAATTATTGTTTGTATATGCAATAAACTCATTTTATAAATAATGCATGATGGCCATATACAGATATATAGATAGGTATACCTACATACATTTTCTCTCTGACACCTGTATATACCATATACAAATGAACATCACATGCTCATGGTGTGTAGGTAAATAGTAGAGGGATGAAGAGCATCAGGACCATACTTTGATTCAAATTTTTAAAAACATAAGCAGAATGTGTAGTTAAATCTATGCATAGTCTTCATAAATCTTAATAACACATGTGCATACAGATAAGTAATTGATTTTTAGATGCAGTTAATCTACTCATGTAAATGTGTGTGTGTGTACTTATGCAGGTGTGTGTGGGGGGGTAATGTACACAAGCATATGTGCTTTGTACAGCTAAATTAGTCTTCAGAGAGAACACAATTTATTTTCACAAGTTAGTCAGTTTGGATTAATTCCACAGCATAACTGGTAAGGAAAAAATAACCCAAACCCCTAAACTTTCTGAACCCTGTTCCTGTGAATCTGACAATACAAAGTACTGAGAACTTGTGCCCAGGGGAAGCTTTTCACATCTGAGACTTTTCGTAAGGTGGGAACTGTCATTAACCTGTTGGGGTCTCAGTGTATGAGAGGGGTTCTGAAGTGGTATGTTTATGCCCATTGATGGTAACAAGAAGGAGCAAGTTTATTGACAGCTTGTCAAAAAGTAGAATGTATTTGGAACGGGGGCTATGCTCCTTTTTAATAAACAAGTGATATGGGTAGTGTTCTTGACTTTAAAGGTATATTCAGCTTTGGTTATAGGTCAGAAAAGTAATAAACCAAACAGATTAGGGTTGTATAATCATGATCTGTGGTGTCTCAGAGTCTAATACTTACGCCCTTGCAGTCAACAGCTTTGGGGTTCCTGTATGCATCTGGTTTTTTGCCATCGTTTGGGAGACATTTAAATCATAACATTTACACAGGCAAGCTCTGTTTGCATTCAGTTAATGCTTGATGGAGTGAGCACGTGGGTTTTCTTCATTTCCACTGTGTTATTTAAGCATTCCAGTAAAAGTACACCAAAATGTTTCCAAAATATTATTTGCAGCTGCTGTTGCTACTGTGCATCATCCTGCATGCTCTGTGCCTGCGTAAGGAGGCTACCACTGTAAGGTATGGTCCTGCTATAAAGAAATATCAGTATTATAGTGAAGGCGGAGAAGAGAGAGGTTGTTCTTTGCAGACCAAAATCACCAGGGCATAGGATTTTGAAACCCTTTAAAAATAATTCTCTTTCCCCAACTCAAGCAAAATTTGCACTGCCTTGGAAATATCCTTAATATCTTCATTACAGAAAACAAATCTGTGCAGATTAAACACTCTAAATCTGACCATTTGAGAGGTAAGACAATCATTATAATTATAAATACTCCTGTTGTCATGTGTGATCAAGTGGATTCGTTGTTGTAGCTTAAATATATTAACTTTAACCCTTTTTAATTACGGATTTAGCACAAAGCTGACAGAGTCCCTCCTAGAATCCCACATTCACCCTGGGCCTCTCTTTATGCTCAAAATATGTAGACAAATAGAGAGGAATTCCAAGGAGGATAGAAAACATGACTGAGAAGTTGGAAGGATTTGTTTATGAGGAAAGATTAGAAGAATGAAATGGGGAGCTTTAGTTAAATGGGATTAAAAGCAACTAATCCGCACAGCATTTGTGGTTTCAGAGGATGAAAACTCATCTTTCCTATTAAACTACACTTCATTCTCCAAACTGGTATATCAGATATCTGATTACCGCTTTACTTATTTTAAAATAATTTATACTACCAACGATTCCGATTTTTCATCATTTTTAAAAAAAACTGCTTTTGTTCAGCAGAGCAAAGTGATAACAAAGGGATGGGTTGTAACTGGCTACAAGCATACAGATTGTTCAGACAAGGAATGGCATTTCTTGACTTGGTAAATATTGATTCTGATTATCAGCAGACAGAATTTTTTAAAGGGAACGATAACTGGACAAAAGCCCAGATTTTCTCTCATAGCACCTACAGGTAGTAGAAGAGTTTTCCAAAAGGGAGGCTAAGGCACAGGCTACCAGTCCAGATTAAGAACTGGGGCATGGTTTAACATTGAAAACTACCTGACAACCCTGAGCTGCTGGGCTCTCGAATTAAATAATTCTTGCACTTGATATTTTTTTCTTTCTGCTCTTTTGTTCTTTTTTCTTTCTTTTTTTTTGTTTAAGTATCCATTGCCTTCACATACACACAAACAACTTCAGATGTGATTTATTATTATCAGTCGAAACTATCTTGAGAAAAATTTCTTTGTTTTTCCAGGGACTTTTTAGACATTCAGAAAGAGGCAGTATGTGTCCTGAAAAGTTTTTATACTAATTTAAATTAGCTCCAAGGGAACAGCTTTATGCAAGCATAAACCAAAATTAATGAATTGATGAATTGGGCCCTACAACTTGGACCTTTCTGAGACCTAAATAGCAAACCACAGAATCTCAAATACAAGGAAGATGCAGCTCAGTGTGAACAGGCTGATTTGTTTACTTTGCAGGATGAATGTACCTCCACAAGAAAAGTTTTCTTATGAAATGGAGGATAAACAATTCTTTCAGATTGCACTTTCTACTTACAGCTCATGACAAGAAAAACGTTCTTTTCTCCTCAAAGATTTGTGTGGCGTCAGGATTCCTTTGCATAAAAGAAATACTCCCTAATAATAAGGTATAAAGGAGAGTAAAACAAAACAAAAAACAATAAAACACAAAACAGAATGAAAACCTAAGATTCAGCATACATCAGTTACAAAAATTTTTATAGTCTGTGTTGTGTATAAACAAATGTCTAGATTTTGTTTATCTCTATTGTTTAGAACTCCTATCAAGTCCTGTCTGTGCCAGCTGGGATCAACCAGTTCAGTACATTTGTATGTCATTTCTAATTCCAACCTGGTACTCTTGAGCTTGTAAATGTTAATGCAGCATTTCTTGACAAATGATCAAAGAAATCCTACCAGATCCAAGCTGGGCGGCAAATTTGTCCTTCCCTCCTTCCTGAAATCCTCCAGTCCTACAACACACATGGTATTATCTCAGATTTTGATTTTCTCTGCCCAAGCAGTATTCCCAGGAGAGTGGAAGAAACTGTTCTATGGGCTAGATATGCTCACCAGGTTGCCATCCTTGAAACAAAATGAATTTTCAGAGACACTGATTTTGTCCAAGCAGGCATACCAACGGCTAAATAAGGTTCTAGTTGCCATTAATGGGGGATTTAATGTTAGGTAGGAAGAATGACATCAGATGAAAATATGATTGTCTAATAGTAATGTTAGAAGTCATTCACTTCTTGCAAGTTGAAAAGGATATTTGTCTCATAAAGAACTTTTTCTTTCTTTAACAAGCTGTCAATTTGGAATTACAGTTAGAATTAAATTCTTAGTTACTCTGAATTATATCTTTTGCACAGTATGTATGAAGGTTGCAAGGAAGAAACTTGTCCATGCTGCACGTTAGGACACTGTACAGTTTTACTCCTGCTCTGGGATGACTCTCCTAAAGGCAACACATGGGAGGATAATTTGTGACCCATCTCCTCCAAAGGATTTTCAAGCTCTCCCTTTTACCAGACCTTTTTTTCTGTTCAGAAAATAAACCTGCTGCACACCTGAATCTGACTCCTTGCCAGCAGCATGTAAGGCACTCTCAGAGCACCAGCGGGACTGGGTGGGCTCTTATCATCCCTAGTACACTTTCTGTATAAAGGATGCCCAAACCTTATGTCCTGTTTACATCCACTGGCAACATCCAGGACTCTCTTGGAGTGCTGTTGGTGTGGTCCGCAGGCAGGGGGATTGTGCCTGGACAGGCTCCCCTTGCTCAGAGGAGAGAGCACTGCTCAGCCCAAGCCATTGTGTGCAACATAGGTTAGAGCAGCTGCACTTTGGGTGAACTTTTCTCTTGCTAAATGATGGCAAGGGAAGGGATTCTTCTTGCCTCACCATGGCAAATATTCTGCCATCACCCTGAACATGACCCAGCTGTTTCCATGTTCTCAAGATACCTTCAATGATAAGGGGTTTTTTTAATGTTGCCAATTTGTGGCATTTGTTCTACACAACGTATAACTGCCAAATATTTATGCGATTAACATCTGAATACAAGCATATTTAGCAGTGCAAAGATGTGATTAGTCTCACCAGAATATGATTTTTTTAATGGATGTGGCTCCTACTTTCCAACAAAGATTTAATAGCTGAGTCCTGCCGGGAAGTCTCCATTTACTGAACTTTTATAGCTTTAAAATTATCCTAGGGTACATTTCCTAGCACACAGCGTGGCACAACACAGAATTTAAATGAAATGCAGTGTTCATAATGAATGAACAAAGTGTGTAGTGTCAATCACTACCCTCATCCTTCCCTTTTATTTTTTTTTTAGACAAAATCAAGTTAATGGCTGGTACTGGCAATGGACATGGCTCTCGTGCTTGGGAACAGCATTTGTCATCTTCAGCTTGGAGACCTGGAACAGGAGGCTAAGAGTCTTCAAGCACACCTTAGTGCAGCTCCTCAGCCTTCTCCACCTCTCTGGACTCTGCTGGCATCTCCAGCGTGCAGGGGAATGGCATGGAAGCAAACCGGCTCCCACAGCTGTTTTTGAATCTCCTCACTCTCAGTACATGCAGGGAGACAGGAGCAGTGGCAATGGCACAGGCCCTTCCCTTTTGTCTCACCACAGGTACCCACAGTGCCTGCTGAGGTCCAGCTCAATATGGGCAGCTCCAACCCCTACCAGGTGTCCCAATGGACCCAGGCTCACAATGACCAAGCTCTGCTAAAAGCTCCTGGGCTGCAGGAGCTAGCCATTGGGACTTCCCATGATCTTCTCCCAGGTTGGTTTTTAGCCAAATGTACTTTCTCCCTCTTTGCATCATTGTCTTCAAGAGCAGAAAGTGGCTCCTGAAGCCTCAACCAGCAGGCAGATGCCAATTTGCATGTCAGTGCATTTGCAGATAAAGAAATACAAACAAAACAAAGAACAATCTCAAATTCCAAGCTCCCGGCCACCTTCTGTGATTTCTTCACACAGTTAAGTGAACTACAAAAAATAAACAAGTTGGTTGTTTCTGTGGAGAGAAAACCCAAACAAACCAGAACATACCTAACGTTTCATCACTAACAATGCTGAGGCTGGTCAATGGTCAGCTGAATTGCCTTCCACACGCAACTGAGGGCTCAGACAATGAATCTGATATAAGTAGCTGGGTGTGCAATAACTGCAGAATCAGCATCTTGTTTTGAAAGGACTCCTGCAAATCCTGCAGGAACATTTCAGTACTAGATGGTGTTGCTATGGGCACCAGAAAGAAGCTTAATATAAGAGAAACTGTCTTAGGAATTCATGGGGGATGGGTATAAACAGAATACATAGATAGGAACCAGAATGTCCCTGGCACTAAAAAGCAAAAGGCATTTTGGGGTTTTTAATGTTCTGCTAATAACATTTTAGGGTAGGTGTTTCCAGAAGCAAAATACAAGCTGGTACCTCTTTTTCAAGTTGCCTAAAGTGAAAGATCAGAAAACAAGTGAACAAGTTCTGTAAGGTATATCTGCATCCTGTGTAGCAAAAGCATAATAAAACCTGGATGCTCCAGAGAGATAATTTTTCTGTTAAAAATAGGACTGAAAAATGAGGGAAATAGAAGAACTGCGGTTCCCTTTAGGGAAAAAAACGGGTCTCACTTTGCCTTTGAGTAAGTTCAAAATATAGGTAAAAATCAGATTGGCAAGAGAGAGCTGGATGATTTAATTCATGGCTAGATTTCTCCCATTCTGGCTATCTCTCTGCCAGTATAGACTACTTAAGTGGATGAAAGGAAAGAAAAAGTAACCAGTGTAGAATAACTGCATACTGTATATCTCAAGACTGACAAAGAGAATGCAAAATTAAATTCTTGATGTGAAAAGGATGGGACAATGAGCCCCTCTCCCCAAGATACCTTCAGAGAGGATTCCATTTCAGTGCTTTCTTTCGTACTTGCTTGCATTATTTTTCATTGGCATGTCCCAAAGAAAGCCTGAAAACCTTTTATTATTTGTTATTTTCTTTTTCTTTTTAGTAGGTGGTATAAGTTCTTTTTTATATATATTATTTTCCTGCCAATGTTAAAGCATTTCCCATTTTTCTAGTTTGTTTCTGACACCTAGCTGTGATCAACAATACTTCCCACTGAATCACTTCTTTCATCTATTCAGCTTCTGTTATTTCCCTTATCTCCTCTCCCCCCTTCACCAGCTTACCTCTCATTAACCCTCAGGGTTCCAAACATATTGTATGTCTCCCAAAGATACATATTTTTATTCAGACACAAGTAATTCTGGCTTGCTAGCCTCAGTTTCCATAATTCCCTAATAGAATAGCTGTGTGTAGTACATACTCTTTACAGCATGGTGAACAATAAACCCAGACATTAATTTATACTTGTGCATTGTATGCTCTTCCACTTCACCTTTTCCCCCCTCTGAACTGATAGTCACATAAAAATTCATTCTTCTCTAATGTAGGAAATGAAATATAGTTCTATCTACACAGAAAAATCTGCCTGGCTAGCAATTTTGTTTGACCAACAAAACTATAATTTTCTAAAAGTCACTTTAACCCATATATTTAAAATCATGTTTTAACTTTTAAAGGTAGTAGTACTGATACATTAAGGGTCATTTCTGCTAGTATAAAATATGAAGGGGTTTCCAGGAAAAAAGCTCTCCCTTTTGTGTACTAAACTAATGTATTTATAGATCATTTTCAGATGTACAACTGCCTTCACTATTCTGAGGAAGAAAAATATGCAAGACCGAAGAGATTTATCTCCTGAGTTTTAGCTATAACTTTTGTGATTGAAGCTGGTGAAAGCAGCTGGAAATATATCCAGCTATTCATGTAGACTTCCCTCTCTGCTATCCCTCCAATTAACTGTATAACCCAGCTCCAATTCTAAGGTTCTTTCCCAGCTAAAATTCATATAAAGATATTAAAGGTGCTAAACTGTGTGAAAGGATTAATCTGTCTCAACTTAAAAGCTAACAGCCGTATGACTTGATGTTTATAAAACAGAAATTATTTTTTTATTTTTTTTAATTTGGGCAACATTTCTCCTGGTTTTATTATATAAATAATCTTTATCACTTGACTGTATAAGGTATCTTTCACCAAAAAAACCAATCCATTAGAAAAATGAATATGTTTTTTATATTTTTAAATTAAATGTTTATACTGGTTTATGGTAAACCTCAAAAATTCAGTAAGATTCTAATGCAATTCAATGCAGTCTCTTGAGCAAAAGCAAATTACACCCAAGAACATTCTTATAAACATTCAAAATAATTGGCATCACTAAAAATTTGAAGTTTGTGCCAAGAGCAAAATAAATATTTAAGTTACATTTTGTGCAAGTAGTCCTTGCTAATTTAGTCCTCAGAGGTATTCAGCCCTGTATAAATTCACCTCTCCTTCATCTTATGTTTATTACTGCAAAAGATTCGTTTTCTGTTACAGGGAAACTCACTGCTGCATCAAAGGTTTAATTGAGCTTTTAAAGTATCATGATTGTCACTATAAAATCATGCATCCACAGTAAGCACATTTCTAGAGAACTTACAGCTTTAGACTTCACTTAGAGAAAAAGCCTTATACTTTCCTGCAGGTTCTGAATGCAGATTTACTATAAAATAAGTGAATAATAATACCAGGTTATTTTGGAAAGTGTTCTTTCATGCAATCACTGCATTTAACACAATCCCAAAATGGCAGCCCAACAGGTGGTCCTTTCACAGCCTTCAGCCCAAACAATCGGAACAAAAAGGACACCAAGAATCGAATGTTCTTCAGGATTTAAAAAGCTGTTCACTTCTCTTTGTTCATTTTCAGATTTAGCCATGTTCATTATTGTTGAGCCACAAATGCAGGACATTCTTTTTTGACATTTTGCCATAAATAGACACTGACTGAGGCTGACTAGCCAGCTAGCTGCTTTGTCACATGCAAGCGGAAACTACTTCACAAAGCGAATGCATTCCTGGTGCCTCAATGGCCCCGGCAAGCACCGGTTGTGACATGCTGCAAATCTGGCAAAGTCTAGGTTAACAAAAGTATGGGTGACAAAGGCTGAAGTTTCTCTTCCTATATTTTCCTCCACAGTAAGTATTTAATTCTGGCCTAATGAATTTGCCTGGAAGACTGGGTGTCACGTTGACAGGCTCTTGAATGTCTGAAAATATATTTCTGCATTGTGGGCTCCCTTTGGAGGGAACTTTTAGTTAACCGGTAATGATGGACTTCAGGGGTGAAATCTAAGCTGAAATGCTTGTTTCTCGGTATTTTAAAAGTTGTGAAAGTTCCTCGTTACAGTGTTCTCAGTCTCAACATACGTAACAAAAGATGGGCCCCATCCTATGAGTCTTTAATGATGCAAGGAGTCTTTACAGCTGCCTTCACTGCTCTGCGAGGAATTACTTACACAAGTAATGGGCACAGAGGCACAGATCAAGATTTTTTCCCTTGTGCATATGAATAAACATGAAAAACACGTTTTGTAGAAAAGACAAGGCTATAATGGTATCTATCTGCTCAAATATAGTAAGTAAATTTATCTTCAAAATTTCCAATTTACCAAGTCAAATCCTCTCCTACTGCTGTGTAATCTAAATGTACTACACTCAGCTTGGCTTGTTTTGCCTTCTTTTTTCTTTGTTTTGTTTGGTTTTGGTTTTGTGTTGGTTTTGTTTGTTGGTTTGTTTTTTGGTTTTGTTTTTGACATCTGCAGACAAATTTAAAACTTCCAGGCCCTCCCATTGCTACTACCTTGGGGATTTTCCAATGCCCATGTGAGCCCAGGGCTTCTGACACCTGCTGGAGTGTGGATGAGACCTGCTTGTAGGCAGCCCTGGTGTACGGGTTCAGGGTTTGAAACTAGACCCTTGTTAACCTGTTAGATTGAAATTAGACTCTGTTAACCTTTTATTTTTGTCATTCAGTCTTTGGTGGAAACACTGAGTTGCTTCCAACTGTCTTATGAAAAGATATGTTGCACATATAAATCAAAGATAAATACATATTAATCTTCAAACATCTACATTCAGAATCACTTATAACAGTGAAAAATATATTTGGTCACTGATGGTTACAATTCCAGCACACACACAAGGAAACACATGTCCCTCAAGTCCTACTGCTGCCAAAGGCAACAGTGTTGTCTACAAGAAAATAACCTTTAAGTACAGCAGTCTTGCCTATGTTAGTAAAGCAGCAGCTATGCTGAGCAGTGAGTTATTTCCTCTTCAGTTCAAAAACTTGAAATCAGTAATGAAAAAACTCAGTGTTGAACAGCTTACTGAATGAAGCCGGCATTCAGCGTTGTTTGTCATCCAGATGTTTGTTTTGCGGTTTACCTGAGCCTGTTGTACGTGGAGGAACCAGTTTACAAATAAAATGGCAAAAGCCACGACCTGCCGTTGAGACCCTGAAGATACTTGGGCAGATTCCTTCACTGCGGGTCTCCCCTTCCAGGATCCTAAACCCACTGAGTGATTTTCCTCTTAAACCTTCACAGAGGGCTGTGGGTCCTCATGGTGTTCCTCCAAAGGAGGAGGCTCCTGCAGGGGTTTTTTGGTAGCAAAAGTAAGATTGTTTAACTTTTTAATAGAGGAATGTAAAATCCGTACCCTTGGAGATTTCAGGGGGAATCATTCAGTAACATGTTTAGGCAACAACCAGCCAAAATAGATGATATGGGATGAATATGTGTGTAACAGGATTTTAGCTTATTCCAACCAGAAAGCACACATAAGGCAGAAAAAAGAGTACAATGATACAAAAGTGGGATTTGAAACTGTTTCTAATTTTATCCTTAGTTTTCATTTTATTCTGGCCTTACTATTGTTTTAAAATTCCCTAACAAGTGTTTTATATCAAAATATCTTTCATAAAGGAAAATACTTACACAAAACATCTGCATATATTTCTGCAAACCCAAGTACAAGTTTCAAGTTAAAACTCTGGGGAAAAAAAGCAATTCTGTTTGTGTGGCAGTGCTGATTTGAGGGAAGAAAAGTAGGAGCTACAGGACATAGAGAAACTTCACTAGAATAAATCAAACAGCACTGAAAGTCAATTAAGGTGGAGGTAGAAGGAGGGAAGCATCCAGCTTTACCTCTCTCCAGACAGCAATAAGTCTCTTGCAAATTTAGCTGTCAGAAATGATTGCTTTGTTTTCGACAAGTGGCATTACTTCCTCTTATACTGGAATTAAAATTGATTGAAATTGATTCATGACTTTTCAATATTTCCCACACCCCTTCATTCCTTTCAATTTGAAGACATTATTTCAGTGAAATAAACACAGATAGAAACAGCATATATATGTTTTTGGGGTTTGCTTTTTGCTTTTCCTTTGAGATCTCTAAGTATTAAGATGACAGAATGGTGTAACTAGTGTTTTTTGACTGGGTAGTAATTCATTTTTCATTAAAGAAATGCTTCCAGAAATGTCTTCCACAAGGAGCAAGGTTTTTAAAAGTAACTTTTTACTGGGAAAAAATAAAAGGAACAAAACAACTACAAACTCAGCAGCCACACAGAAAGGTTCAGATCAGAACAAAAGTTCTGCCATGCTGCTGGGAAGGGTTTCTCATGTGAAGTCTTGCTTCTGCTGTCAGACCCACCTCGATGAAGGGCAGGAAGCAGGCTGTGACACTCAGCAGTAGGGCTGGCCTGGGAGCAGGGACAAGGGGGACAAGGAACTGCACCAGGCAGGGATGCATGGGGGAAAACAGCCCAGCAAAAGAGCACTGAGGAGTTCAAGGAGCTCGTCATGACATTTCATAGTGAAACTGCCTGCAGAGAAGCTCTGCCTGAACTGCTTTGGCTTCAGCAGCTGTAAAACTGTCTTTGGATTCAGCTGCAGGACCAGCTTACCTAAAGTCTTGCAGCACAAGAATATAGCATAGTTCAGGGATCTTCACTCTGTAACATTACCGAAACAATATCATATTAGAAAGGCGGCTTATTCTTGTCCCAGATACAGTATGTCATAGCACCATTTAAAGTGCAGGACCCAAACACATCCCAAACAATTCTTGGTATATCAGGACAGCAACCTTGCAAGACACCCAGTCTTTATGAACCCCATTTACCTACAGGGAACAGTGGGATAAATCATGGAAAGCCCAAACAATTTGCACAGCCCAAACGATTTGCACAGAGCTCCACTGTTCCAGTCCCTGCTAAATCTCAGCAGAGAGAACTGTAACCATGTAAACATCCTTTCTCCCAGCACAATGAAGTTTGTATTTAGTCTAATTGAATATTTTGTTTTTCAGAGTCTCTACCCCTTTGCTGACTTTTCGTCAACTGCAGAACCCCACATGAAGCTACAGTGTGGTGCCTTGCTTTAAAATGGACACCTGCATGTTTGGAGAACAAGTCTTATGAGGAATGGCTGAAAGAACTGGTGTTGCTTAGTCTGAGGAAGAGAAGGCTCCTGGAGGACATTATGGCTCGCTATAATTACTTGAAAGGAGGTGATAGTGAGGGTCTGTCTCTTCTACCAGCAGGTGATAGAACAAGGGGTAACTGCCTCAAGCTGTGTCAGGGGAGGTTTAGATTGGATATTAGGAAAAACTTTCTTCACCAGGAGGGTGATCAGGCACTGAAGCAGGCTGCAGAAGGAAGTGATGGAGTTAACATCCCTGGAAGTGCGCAAAAAAAATATAGATGAGGTCCTTTGTGACATGGTTTAGTGGTGGACTTGGCAGTCCTGTGGTAAACTTTGGACTTGATGATCTTAAAGGTCTTTTCCAACCTAGTTGGTTCTGTGATTCTATACCACCCTTATATAGACCCCTTTGGAGAAGTCCAGGGACTTCCCTTATCCCAGGCAGTTTTTTCAAGCATTCCAAGCACTGAATAATGAAAAGATCACCAAAAGCATGGCAGAAAAAGAGAGGACAAGGGCAATAATCTGCGGAAGGGAGAGCAGCTGAGAAAGTAGTAGTGATTGCATAGCTGAATTGTCAAGAGTGGGAGTGACTAAAATAAATACAAAGCACCTGGAGTCCTAGGGAATCTGCTAGGATACAGTGAGGAACATTGGATTGTGGAAGGATGACAGGGCTTCCTTCTTGCCATGAAGGTATGCTATATTTTGGTAATTAGTATGTGCTAAACCTGTTTTTCTAACTCTTGCTCTAGTAAATCTATTACCTCAGAAGGAAGCAACCTGTAAAATTTATGATTGTCACACAGCACTCTCTGGATGGCTGACGAATTGAAAGGATATACAAATATTTTGTAATAAATAAAATTTCTGGAGTTACAAAATTGACCATAACAATCTCTCTAAAAACTAGATTGCAAAGCCAATTCCTTCCTTCGTGAATCTTCCAAGAGTCCCAAACCTTGGTTGTAAGCTGCAACATTGATATTAACTGACAGAAAACCAGTTCCTGAAGCCTGCAGCCATTGCAGGCAGAATCATGGGGCTCTGTGTCATTAGGAGTCAGAAACATGTTTTGCGCTGATGTGAGATGTTCTGAGGGACTAATCGTCTGGCTTTCTTCTGCACAAAACAGTTCTCCTCTATGTAGTTAATGAGCTGATACCCTTTAGACTTCTTGGTGTCTGTGTAACCTGCAGCAGCAGGAGCCTGTCAGAGTCACGTAACCAGAATTGGTTCCTTCCTCTCCTATCAAACTGCTTTTTCTTTGTTTTCATTTCCTCTGTGCTAACAGCCCTTCTGTGTGGCATCCTACAAGGTCAATCTCTGACACTCTCCTTTAGCCCATCTTGTGTCACACTGGTCTCTTTTCTACCATCACAACTATCTGCGCTGGGTAAGCATCTTCTGCAACTCCACCACCTAGAACAACCTTATTTTGTCTCTTGTTGACTCTCTGTCTTGTTTCAAATTGCATTTGAAATAGCTTTTCACCTTTGCTATACCTATTTTTCTCATTCCCTGCTGCTTGCTTGCCTTGTAATTGCACTACAGGCACTCAGTGAAACACTTTGGCACAGCTGAAAGAGAAGTCTATATACACAAATGTTATTGTACTTAAGCAGAATTCACAAGCCAGAAGTTTGTTGTTTGATATATGTTGTTGTAAAACCAAAGCAGAGAAGTAACACTGTAAGAAGTGTGGGTTTGGAACTGATGCTTCCTTTAACCTTTACTGGAGGATCTATCAGCATTGTTTCTCCGTGAGTAAGAAGAAATTAGCACCAGCAATTTCTAAGATATGGATTTTTAAATACTTCAAAGCATAGTCATTTTGTAGTGTTCCTCCTTTGCTGTTTGGGACATGTAATAATGAATTGTGAGCGTTCAGTGTAGAGGAGAATCTCCCTCATCTCCACAATGTAAGAAATGTTTTTGTACATAGCTTTTACAATGTGTCAGTGGAGATTTTCTACTGAACTCAGAAATTCCTGTATTTGTTTGTCGTGTGTTAAGCTGTGGTAGATGATTCAAACGTGGTGTTTCTTGCTGTACCCTGTACCTAAAGTTACAGGCAGTAGAATCTGCTTAGCTGTGCTGTCTGAAGTGGCTGACTTCCTACCATGGTAGTGTAGTCTGTATTAAACAGAAGGCTCTTTCTTCCCTCCTCTCCCATTTTATGATGCTATTACTGGCTGACAACAAATTCTGACAAATTAATGTACACATGAAAGACTCAGTCCATACATTTTCTTTCCTTCACAAGTTTTGTGCAAAGGCTGTAGTTTAGGACTTGAGTTTGCTTGATACTACAACTGTTAGCCAGAGGAGCATCTGGTTAGTAAAACTCCTTGCTGGTTTTCTTCAGACTTGTAGTGGTAACTGTTCCCTGTGCGGTGGTCAAGCAAGTAGCTGGCGTACTTAAGCAAACGTCTGCAGTATGATGTCTACAAAATTACTGGCGTGAAAGTGTACCTCTTGTTACTGCAATAACTCTGCGTGCATCTTGCTCTCTTGACATTATGCATGCAGGTTACATGCACAAAGCTGTAACTGCATAGAGCCTAGGTGGGACTACTGGGTAATTAGGGGCACTTTCTTCACTCTTTGAATGATTTGGATGATTCAGGGTCTGGGGTTGATAACAATTCTTCTGTACGAAGACAACTACTGTGCAGGTTATTCAAACTACTCCCCATGTACTCAGAAGACACAGAGATTATAATAGAGCAAGAGCTAGGTTTACAGGCCAGCATTTCACAAGGACTTGGTAATTAATCACATTTGTGGCGTTACAAAAATGACCATAACAAACTCCTTAAAATTTAGGTTGTGGAGACAATTCCTTCCTTGCAGGGGTTCCAAAGGAGACTCTCTGCTGTAAAACACCTAGCCAGTTTCTGTTCATTTTGACAACTCAAAGGGTGGTGGGAAAGTCTTCATCAAATGCAAAATTCTGTATGTATGAACTGTGTATAAAATAATGTAGTGTATGCATGTAAAGCTGTATGAGAGGCTACATACAGAGTTACTAGAATTACCATAGAACAGGCTACAGAGGAATAGCTTTTATTCTCTCACAAGTGTTAGCAGGGGTATGATTCTAGTTTTGAGCCAAATGAGTTTGTGACAATTGATTTAGCCTGGCTGTTGCTACAAAACTTCATAATAACAGGCACATTGTAGAACCAGTAAAATAGGTCATAATTAAGTAAGAAACTTCATTATATTTATGTATAAACAACTTATTTGTATTCACAGTGGATTGTCTGCACAAATCCATTCTTCTCTCAGAGCCAAATAGAAATTTAATGTCATTGTTATGTTTAGGTGAACATCACGCTCTTATATTCCCCTCTGTTTGGCCTTGAATAAAAATCAGAGCAACAATAACAGAAATGGTATGAAAGTAGTCATGAACAGTAGCCCATCTGTACTGGACAGAATTCTACAAATCAATTAGACAGTCATAAAAAGCTAAACAGATGTGGATGAATCAACTGTGGAAATAAAATGGATTGAACTCTTAAGTTTAGTATTCATGTATAAACCTTTTTAATAACCAAGATGGGTAAATTACACTAATTAACCTTTAAAAATTTAGATGATTTCTAAATAATAGCTTCAAACAATGCCTATTCTTTTCATTGTTACTTCTAAGTGTTTTGCCCGTGATAAGGCAGTTTTGTTAGTTAGATCTACAGAGGTAGTTGTTTGAATGTACTTTTTCCTTATTTCTCTATCATTAGGCTTTCTACAACATACTCCCACCTCTCCCCCATCAGGTAGTGCTTAGAGTCAGAAGAAATCAAATCCATATATCCTACGAAGCAATGACAAGAAAACTCATCTCCTGAAGACCACTTGAGTTGGGTCTCGCTGCTCTTGGGTGGGATAGATTATCCAATATAATAGAAAATCCTTTTCCTAGCCATAGAAGCATGTTATCTGGACTAGGGCAATGCTTTCAACAAAGGCAATGTGTAGTCCAGCACTTTTGGACGTTGCCTGGATCCTCAGCAACCTGCAGGGCGGTGCATACTTTTCATCCACTTCCTGCCATGCTTTGAGGTAGCAAACAACTATGAGGGGATTATACAGGTTCATGTTATAGCACAGCTGAAATCAGGGTAGGGCTACAGAAGCCTGAAGTACTCAGCAAGACTTCAGCAAGAAGGGTTAGAGGAAGGACTTGCTTTAATAGGGGAAGGCAAAAGCCATCTGTAAGGGAACCTTTCTGGAGACATTTTTTTTCGCTTTTCAAAGCCCCTTTTCGTATCTTCATTCAGGAACAGACAATTTGGCCCCACAACCGTGTAAAATGTTTGTTTGTTCTTATTGGTGCAAATGATTTGTAAACTCGTCAATAAAAAAACAATTCAGTGATTTAACTACTTCTCCTTCAAATAACGCATCTTCGGTATTCTGCAGTTAAAATTCCTCAGTGGTATTTTAAAGTCTTAATTAAAACAAAAGAAGTAACTTGCAATGTATTTTTAAAAATAAATAAATAATCCAGCACTGATCACAATACATTGGATGGAATGGTGAATGGTTTGAATTTCCTAAATTACTGATATTACCTGCTGGTATGAGGGCTGTTCAAAAGGGCACTTCACTTTTGGGTTTATTTATTAAAATCCAGCACTCAACTGTAAGAAATTAGCCTCCTAGAGATGAATCACTCCCTACTCAGAGGAGCCTGAAGCAAAGAAACCGAGCATGCACACATTGCAGAACTGCACGGTAACACAAGCTCCAATGTTTTACTATATCTCTCATGCAAGGTGCAGCAATGTGAAGCATTCCTAAGGGCAAAAAATGTTCTTGGTTGAAAGTGATGCTTAGACATCTTCCTCAAATAGTTAATGCCAAATTTACAGTGCTGTACAATTATTTTTTTTTATCTTGTAATTGGAACCCCATAATAACTCGGGTGAAATGTGAAGTACAGGCTATTGGATGCTGGCAAAACCTGGAAAGAACTCTAGATTAACTTTCAGGTAAGCCTAAATGAGGAGACAGAATTTCTCCCTCATTTTATCTGGGAAATTTTCTGTATTGCAGCTGGGACCCAAGTCTGTCTTGACATCTTGCAGTGGAAACCAAGCTATCCTTTCAGGTCTTGGATGGCTGCAGAGACTTTAAACATTTCTTCAAAGAATGGACCTTGAAAACACCAAGGCAGAAAAGATGCAGCTCAGGTAGGAGCCTTGGCAGCCTGGAGTGCTTTGCAATTTCTCTAGAAGGACACACCATGGTCATTCTCTCTTTTCCTGCCAGTCTACAGCTCAGTAAGCTTGTTGGTGTTGGTAAGGTGGAACAGTCATACCCTGGAACAGTGGTAAACGTGTTCTGGGTTAGTTAATTAAGCAATGCCATTCCAATCACCTGCAGCTTTAATATATGCAGATTAGACACGTGTGGGGTTCACTGAATTTCATCTGAACCTTGTGATATATCATCCTGCAATGGGTTGCAGTTATGTTCAGTGCAAGAGATCCTCAACAGGGAAACCTATACAAAATTACCATTGTGTAACGCAAATCCAGGTGCTCTTTATCTACTACCACACTAGGGGTTCACATTGTCCTAAGAGAATTGTTTTTCTTACTCTTGTGTGACTCCAGTAACAAATCCCAGAATCCAGCTATGGCATTCATGTATGACTGATCTTAGTAGATTTCCACTACTGACTGGGTGAAGGAGCAGGGGTGGTGGTGCTGAGACCTCTCAAAGATGAGATTTTTACTGAACAGCACACTTGCTGTTGAGCCTGAACTAATGAAGAATCCACTCTATCATTTTTATGGCAAGTGTGTTTGCTCATGGTCAGAGATGCCCTCTTAGAAGAAAAAGAGATGCAGATTTTCTCAAATTGCTCACAAATTAAAGAGCTCTGTACTGATAGCCATGCAGAATGCTTTTTCCCAGACAATAGTTTTTCTTGCTATGCCACATATAAGCTGCCAGCAGTAAAGGTGTTCCACAAAAGCACTAATGTCCTTTCACAGGCAAACCTTTAATATCTCTGGCATTATATATGCTGGAGGATGGTGAACTGGATCACATAAATGTCCTTCAAAAATGCTTCTGTATAGTTCTATCTATTCAGTAAATTCTTCTCTGTAGTGAACTTGCACATCTAAACCATTCCTTTGCCCAGTTCAGATGCAAAACTGGCCTTTTGTTAAGCAAGAAATGTTGCTGTAGTAAGCAGCAGCCACAGCAGTGGTTCTCATTACACAGGATTCTGGACGCCAGCAATAGTCCAAGAGGAAAACATTTTATGAGGGAAGGTATCCTGAGTGTTATATTGTAATACTAGCTCTAGCTGAAAGTGGAGAAGAGATATGTTTAACAAAGACATAAAGTCATCTTCTTAAGAACACTTCTGTATGTCCTTTTGGAGGAAAGGGAGGGTAGATCAGCCCAGCATCTGTAAAAACATCTTGGTCAAGGTGTTGAGACATGCCAACAAGACAGTAAACACTTCCCCTGCTTTTGTTTCACTTATGGTTACCTTTCAGACTTCTTCAACTACTGCAGCCCCCCTCAGCAAGCACTTGTAGTGTTCCAGGTGCAGAGGAAAACCAGCATAATAGGTAGTTCTTGAAATTGATATTGTAAGGATTATCCTACACCCCTTTTATTACAGGGGTGTGGTGGACTGGGGAGCTCATGTCTTTCCTCAGAACTAGTCCTTACAGTGAAAGTCAGTTGTAGAGGGTAAAGTGGCAGAGACAAAAGACAAGTAAGCATCAACTGGTAAGACAAGTAGCTCTGAATACCAGAAAAATGTCCTGCTCCCCCTTCCCTCTATTCATAAAAGCCATATAGCAGAAGAAGGGAAACTTCCAACAGCTTGGCAGCCCTCTGGAATCTGCAACTACTTTTAACATGCAACTCACAGCAGAGAATACATTTCCAATGAATTCTTACAGCATGGATGCATTAGCATTAAGCGTACAAGAAATGAACAACCTGAAACCAAAGAATGGCAAAGGTCTAACAACAAAGCAAGATGAACACCTTGACATTTTTCAAGTGTATCTGTAGCATTTATTTGATAAATTACATAGGGCTAATAAACTGCAATCCAGAGTACTTCTATGTTGTCCCTTAGCTATTGTCTTGCTACAATGCATCTTCATTATGCTTTCAACCCTTAGCTATTGTCTTGCTACAATGCATCTTCATTATGCTTTCAACCCTTAACTGCTATGTTGCTGTCATCTTGAGAAAAAGGAGAATCCCATGGCAAGAGATCTTTCAAGCTGCACACAATTCACTACAGAAAAAGCCACTTTGAAATTGCTAATGCAGTCTTTTTGTAACCATTGCTCCATTGGGGAATTCAGCATGTTTGCAATTTATTCTAAGTGACTCCAGATGAGGAGTGAAGTTTTGGTTTGTTTGGTTTCGTTTTTTTTGCCTGTATGTATATACATATGCACTTGTTATAATGTAAACTAACAAATAATTTAACATTAGCCAATATTACTCAAGGTATCTGCCACATGTTTATTATCTCTCCTAGGGCTTCACTCCAGAATTTTCCAGAGAAAATTGCACAGTGAAAATGCAGTAGTCTTAGCCAGCATGTCTCACCAATACTTGAATTAGTACACACAAGTAGAGGCTCCTTTACACAAGCTAAATCCCTTTGACTGCCCTTCCTGTCCCCAGCTGTAACAAGCGTCTCACACTTTCAAGTCCTACTGTCTGACGTGTATGCTGCTAGGCACAATTATATCCACGTTATATCCTTTTGAGTATGGCTCAAAAAAAAATATTTTGTAGACAGCAAGTAAAGCTTGTCTACCTGTGGTAAAAGTTGCAGCTCATTGTGTTGCTTCACCCATAACATCAGCTGTTCAGATTTTCAAGTTGTAATACTTGCATAACAGAAGTAGTCTCTATAGTATGCTGGATTGTTATGTAGCATACAGTCTGAGTAACAGTCCTACACATAAGCAGGTCACTGTCTTCAAATGCAGAAGTACCTCTTTGTATCCAATGCTGTATTTGAGGCACTCATAACTGCTTGGGTTAACCTCTCCATGGGTGGACACTGGAACCTGAACAGGTAACATATACTATGTTCTTTCTTGGAGCTCAAGCAGCTTTTGTCAGGCACCTCTGATGGCTCACCTTCAGAGAAGCATTACATGCTACAACATATATTAGTTTAGATAAGAACACAGAACTACAGAAAATATCTACTATTCTTCAAAGTACAACCGTGTCCAGTCAGTACTGTTCTTAACACCTGTCACAGAGACCGATACAGGGACACTGATAGTATGACTGCTATAAGCAGAAAAGTTAACATAAAGGAGTCCCTCTGTAACAGTTACTTCTAATCCAGAATGAGCACAGAGACAGCAAATAAAGTAAGAACTGGTATAAACAGAAAGTGTTTTATTAAAACAAACAAAATCACACTTCAGTGTGTGGCCAAAGGTCTGACCAATTTAAACTATGTACCAAATATCCATGCTTCAGAAGTCATATAGCATGTACATGGAAGGAAGGGAAGCTGGTGCCTGCTGGCATGCTCCTCAAAACCTCCCCTGGAGTGGTCTTTAGAATATATTAAGTTTGTTAGTAGGGTACAAAGTTTGAATTCCTACAGGGCATGGAGGAAGTGAAGAACAGGTGTCTCTATTTACATATATAGGATTTCTATAACCATATTTTAAACAGAAATCTGTTGCCATTCTAATAGTAGTGGAAACGGTGACAAATATGGACAAAATGCAGGCAAGCATGCATACTGCGAGGGTTTTTTTTTTATTTTCTCTTCCTAAGTTTATTTATGAGTATTTAATTGTATTTCGTAAGTCTATGCAAACTACTGACGTGGAAAGTATTCAAAAGATAGCCCTTTTGAATACCCAATAATCAAGAATTACATGTGAAATGTAGCTTTTTAATGTGGATTACAACTTTCCACATATGAACAATGCTGCAGTCCTCCTTTATAACAGAAGGGAATGGATTAGAATGTTATTCCGAAAACATTCTTCATTTTACAGTAACTATTTAATTAATAAGACAGTTTTTAAATGAGCTCTTCCAAAACAAAGCTTTCAAGATCATCCAAAAGGAGGTTATAAGCATGCTTTGCTTTCATTGCTAAAGTCATCCCCGATCAACACTACTCAGGTCTATGGTTTAAGTATGTGTAAAGCATGATGGGGATTCTGAAAATACTTTTTTTTTTCATCGAAGAAGCCGCTCAGCCTCCTTGGACTTGCTCTCTTTTGTCTTCCTCAGTAATGCCTGTTTTATGGCATTGATCTTTTCATCAAGTTCAGCCAATGAATAGTTCTGCTAAAAGAACAAAATAAAAACCACAATCATTTACATTTTGTAATTGCCGGAGAAGTGGCCTAGCACTTTAAACTTGAGGTCACTGCATACTGCACTAAGTGATACAAATACACTTGCAGAATTGTCTGAATCTAGTCTATGGCTATTAAAGTTGAAAGAAAAAGACTTCGAAGAAACTGACAGTCCTAATCATGGATCAATATATCCATACTGTTTCCATTAGATGCTTATTTAACCTGTTCATGAAAAAACCCCACCAAATGTCTTTGATGTTAAAACACTGCACAAGCCTACCTCAATCTTATACAACCCAGCTTTACAAATGAAGGGGTTTTTCTTCCTATTGCCCAACATCAATGTCCTCTGTGCCCACTTAACCTGACATTTTGTTTTATCTCTTCTTACACAAAGAACTGGTCATTGTCCTTATAAGCATATTTCACTCGATGGAGGATTTTTTTTTCCTCATGTAAACAAGCCTAATTCCTCAAGTCTCTGATGGCCCACATTCCATTCTAAGCATTCTCCCCATCCATCTGCCTCCAAGTGTGATGGCTAGTAGCAGTGTCCCAGCTGCAGTCTCATGCTGAGAAGAAACTCCCTTGTGGCCTAAGGTGTGTAATTAATGCATTCCCTTATGTGATGGTGTTGTGAAAATTACAAGTCTTATTGACTCAGGTTAGTATCTCCTATAACATTAGGTCTTTCTGAAATACTTTTGCTGAGCCAGACCTTTCTACTTTTATTGTCTCTTCATAAATGAATAAATACAAATAACTATAATAAATTTACCAATAAAGGAAATTAAAAAATAATTCAAAACATCAACAATAACCACGAAGCCACAAACAAATCAAAAGAAAAGCAGAAAACATTATGAAGAGTCTGGTAAGAATTTGCAAATTGTTTGTTACCCCCATGTTGATTAAGAACATTACAGATTCATTTTATTCTTTCATCTTTCTAACTAGTAAAAACACTAAATAACCTACTCCAGTATAAACTCTTAGAAGATTCATTTCACTGTGACATCCATTAACTTTCTGTCTTCTTTCTCTTTCTTTCCCAGAAAGATATCCAATACTGATGCAGCTACTTCTGAGAAGTTAGATATTTGCTTGATAGAACTTCTGATTACTTTTCACCCAGAACATCCTAAACTTAGGGTAAACAAAAGTTAACAGCACTTACGTGAGGAGGTTGAATCTTTCTCCTCTTGCCAGAACAACTCTAAAGAAAAGACATAATCAAAAGAGACTTAATGTTGCACTGACAGAGGACCACAAGTAATTCTGTAACAATGTTGACAAGAGTCTTTAAAGTGCAGAAAGAACACTGACTGCCATTCCATGGATTAAAGAAATCTTTTTTTATAATTAAGTACTTTGGATCACGAGAAACACTACTGGAGAACATTCAGAAGTTGTTGAAGCTTCTCCATGCTTGGCAACCAACAACTATCAACTTAACTGAAGGTTCCTTCAGACAAAACCAAGATCAATATCCAGCTTTTGAAACTGTCAATATTTTTCTCCCCCAAAATTTCCTGTATCCACACCAATATTTTTGCAAAAGTTTGGACAAAAGAATTCTAATTACTGTACAATACTACTATTGCCACGACCACAAATTTTTCACAGACCCCCCATTCTAGAGAAGATCCTAAAGCCCTTTCTGTGTAAGTCTCATCCTATAAAAACGTATGGTTTAAATTCTGGTTTCCAACAACTTGAAGGAATAGCCTCACAAATAAAGGGTTTTGTTGGTCTCCAACATAAACAAACAAAAAGGCAATATTGCCATTGATTTTTGCAGACTCTTCTTTGGCTGGTCACATGGGAGAATATATAAATTAAAATATTATCAATAGTAAAAGAGACAATGTTACATGGGGAAAGAACAACAAAATAACAGACAAGAAATTTCTACAGCCAACCAGAGCTCGATGTAGTAACAACTAATGTCCTCTTTGTCCCGATCTTCTTTTGTGAATGGCAGATAAGGTTTACTATTCAGAAAGAAACAGAACTCTGCGTGAAAACTAGCAACACAGAAACAAAAGTCATAGAATCACATGGAACAATTTTTAAAGGGCTTACTCTCTCATTGGAAGTTATTTCATATACCTGATCTTTTGTAATCAGATAATGTACAGAAGCCCAAAGGACTCAAGCCACTAATGATTTGTATCGAGATAAAAACTTCTGTCAATTTTCTTGTCATAAGAAACTGGTAAGTGTGGAATTTTTTGCAAAAAGTATTCATCTGAGCAGGTAACATGCTTCAGCCACCTGCTCGCCAACCTGGCTGGGGTGGGGAGGTGGATGGAGTGGGGAGAAGGAGGTGCAGAAATCCAACCTCTATAAAATTGTGAATCTCGGGTGGTGACTGCAATTTTTTTCCCTCAAATGTGTACCATTTTCTTTCAAATGAGAAATTAGGTAGAAATATGAACTTACACAAATGGTCCAAATAAAACATAACTATTACACCAAGTCAGAGTTCTCTATCAAGGGTGTATGCCCTTAGGTTTTGTCTGTACATCGAAGACATAAGAACAAAAGTCCTGAATGCATTTAGATATGCTAAAAGAAGATGAGAGAATTTCTTACCACAGATTGAAAATATTCAGGAGACAGTCCTTCTAGCTCAAGGATTTTATCTTCAAGCTTCTTAATTCTCTGATAAATGTCTCTTGGTACAGGACCACCTAAATACACAAATACAAAGAAATCATGAAAAGTGCTTGAATAACTTTTTAAACTAAAGATTGCAAGTTTTACACGTGAATCGTTTGAGTCCAGGTACCAACCAGTAGCTGAAACAAAACAAGTGGACAGGATAGTAAAATGGAAGGGTAATTAATATGATTCAAGGTAAAAGCTGATTGATAAACCACTGCAGTCAGTGAAGGCAACAGACAACTTTATGCAGGTGGCTGAAATATGTCTGACAAAGTCCCTGGAACAGCTAATGATCACTCTAATGATATATTAATCACACAAGCAGATGGGATGGCCAACCACACATGAATTCAGCACTGATATCCAAGATTGTTCTGAAGGAAGCCTATCTCCACTGAGCTTCAGAAGTTATGAGCACAGATATGAGTCGCACTTGACAAAGAATAGCATTTGCTTAGGCACAGATGGGAGAAGCAGGGGTGGGGAATGTTGTGTGGAATGGAATAACAGAGATTTGGAAAAAACAAAAACCAAACAAAAAAAATGCACAAGCCCTTCCCCCTCTCCCTCTGCCAAAAAAATCAACCAAACAAAAAAACAACAAACCTGCATACATCACAAAACCAACAGCAACAAAAAAACCCACTTCAACCCATTTGCTGTTTGCAGCTATACTACAGCAGGTTGGGCTTGTTTCCCCATTTAAGAACAGAACTAATCAAAAGATCAGCCTCAGAAAGCACCTAGGTACCATGCTACACAGCATTCTATAAACTAAAATCACTGTTTATCACAACTAACTACTGGCTATCCCAACTAAAATGACAGTCTGGTTCTGAACAGCAATGACAGCCAGAGCCTTAGCAAGCTTTTACTTATTCTTTTGCCACCCATTTCCATTTATTTCTAGGTCTGTTAGGTAAGATAATTCTATTGTACAAACTACTGAAATAAGCACTAATGGGTTTTTTTTGCCATTCATCTATTTCCTCACTTCAGACAGACCATTTTGCAGGTAGCTTCCCCCCTTTCAGTTCTGCTCTCTCCTCATCACTCAGCAGCTACTAATTGAATCGGCTGACCTCTCACTCTTCTTAATATTGCTAACTCTTAATGTAAAGGGAAAAGAGCAGTACTAGCACTAGAAGAAGCTGTTCAGATAAACAGCAGATGAGTCGAGAACAACTCTTTCCATCATTAGAAACCAAAACCAGTGAGCAGGTAGCTGAGGTAGATTACCTGCTCAGATAACTACCTTTTGCACAGCTGCTGGGGTAAGTAAAAAATGACCTTGAGACCTTCAGCACTGAACGCTGATTTGGACAGGAGCTGAGCTGGAATTGCATGCTTTCCTCTTCCCCTGTACTGTAGTTTAAAAACCTGTTCTTTCAAACAAAATTGTCACCTATTATAGGCAGAACCAGGAAGCATGGACCCCTCCTTAGCTACCCCCAGTCATCCCTGATATGCATAAACTCCAAAGCTGCACTGTAACCTTAGTGCTGGCCAGCCACTTGCAAATTCTATTTCCAGGCACAAAATCCACCTTAATTTTGAGATGACTATACAGCTAAACATCAAGCTCTGCTACCTCAACAGTATCTGGGAGTATTCTACTTTCTGCCACAGAAGGTATCCATGAAGCAAGATTTAATCCTAACCTCAGTTTTTCCTGTTCAGTGGGTCAAGGCAGAAGGACTCCACTGGCTTTTGAGAACCCCTACCTCCAAATATTCCAGACTGGTTTAATCCCATTCTGAAGTGCCCCTCTTTCATTGGCCACCACATCAAGCATACATTTACTAACTCAACATCCTAACCTGGGTGTGAATCTGGGTTCCATTTTGGTATAAGAACCTAAACATATGACTGTAGTATTTGGGGTGACTAAACCCTTCCATGGATCTATCCATTGTTTTCACAGTCACAGTTTTTATAGACTTGTCCAGTTTTACTACAGTAATGATAACTAACACAAACTGACATACCGGTGGCAAAATTAAAGCATGATACAAACCTGTTTGTAATCGTAAGTGTGCTTCAATGTTTTGCAATCTCTCCTCAACAGCTTGGTTTCCACAATCATGAATGGGGACATTGGCTTTGTGACTGGACCCATGCACTCCTTCAGATCTAGTCTGAGGACCATATGTATTTACTACCCTAGAAACTAGGTAAAAAGAACACAAATTGAATATACATACACAAGAAACACAAAGTACATCTAACTAAAGCAATCAAAATGCTAAAATATTGTGTTAAATCAATTATGTTAAATCAGTTTCACAGCAGTCTCTCATGTGAAGGGTCCCACACATAACAAGATCAAAGGTTTAAGTAAAAGTATTTTCCTATTTTTGCACAAGTAACCAAACCAAACAAAAAACCCTAGGACTTTACATATGCAAAGTAAAAGAATTACTCATACATTCATGTAGAACATCAGTATCAAGAGCTTGTCATCAGCTGCTGATTAATAGCAGAAAGCCCAATATCTATGTCAGCAATTGCACATGTGAGCCGTTGTGAATGCAAAGAAAAGGCCAGACCTAGTATTACAGGAAGCATCATAAATACATGAAGATGAGGGGAGGTAAACAACTAGAAGAACCGCTACAAATCTCGGCAAGGAAGTTCTCTTCTAATTTTTGTTATTCAGGTTAACAGCTTTAATAACTCTTCAGCTGCTTCTGGGTCTATCTTTTCTCCCATCCTGAACCACATATTTATCAGAACATTTTCATCCTTTCTCTAAATTACGGTCCTTTCTCAAGTCCCTCCTGACAGGACTACTGCAGTGTACTGCAGGTTTAAAGACTATGTTGGAACTCCAGACACTGAAGCACATAATTTCTTGCCCAATACTTCATAAAGGTCACATCACATTTTTGCTTCAGTTTATGCTGGTTTTACTTCCAATTGTTTTCTAGGTGTTATTCACATTTCAGTTCATGAACTGTTCGGTTTTTAGTTACTTGAAGTGCAAGCTTTTCTTTTTTTCCTGTAATATGCTACCATCCAAGTTACAAATTAGTTCAGTTTAAAAAATGTGACTACTGAAAGCAGTTCTTAGTGAAAGATTATAAACTCAAACTCACTTCCCTATCTCCCTCTTAACTCACCAGACCTTTTACTAATTATACCTATCATGCTTCACACTATTATTCTCAATTCACAATAACGAATTGGTTTCTAGAACCAGTATCAAGGGGATAATTGAATACTACACTACCACTCTTGAAAATGGACAAGTTACTTTCATTCTCATTTTGGAGGTTTCATTTATTTGTTTTTAAACACAGAGTAACTTTTGTACACCTAGAGAACAGTAGATAGACAAGCAATCTTTTATATGTAACTTCTGCTGGACAATCATTTCTGCACTATTTACTCTTTTCCAAAAGGTAGTGCCCAGCTCAACACTTCCCATAAACCTGTACCTCAGAACTTCCATTGTGTCCCAAAACTGTTTCTAAACCCATCTGGTTACACCAACTAACAAAAAATATAAGATAATGTTATTGAATCTCAGTTCCTCAACTGGACTGCTGTCATTGCCTTAAACAAAAAGCTAAGAACTGTTCTGTTTCTCTGTCCCACTTTATCTTCTGTATCTTTCCTTCCAGACAATAAAAATAAGCTACTTTGTTTTTCTCTTTAGAACATAACCATCAACTTAACAAAGCAGTTACAGGATTGAAAACCTTGGAGATGTGAGGATGTAAAAGTACAAGACTCAAAAATCAGTATGTTAAGTTTGCATTTTTTGAGCATTCTATAAAAAGTTTTAAAGTCAAAAATTTATCCATATTGTTCTATCTGGACACTTAATAAAGGGGTATTAAAGTAGTTGCTTACCCTTTATATGGCTTTTAAATCCAGGATAGGGTGTGAAAATTGCATCTGTTCTGGCACAGCTATTTTCTAAGTAAATAATAATGATAGAAAAAGTGAGGTCCTAATTATGTCTTTATAATTTAAAATATTCTAAACATCATCAGCTTTGAGGCTTTTAACAAATCTAATGAAAATTTTTCATACAATTAAAACATCAGAAATATTTCTTTCATTCTACAAACACACTCACTATAGTTTCACACACTTGTATGGACCTACTGGTTTTAACTGGGTAAGTCACCTATATAAATGTATCAATCCAAATTTCTTCCAATTTACATTTTATATGGTTCTTATCTATCATTGTGTTTCTCTGTAACTTATGTCTTTCTTCCTGTAGAGAAGTCTTTTCCCTGCTTACCACTATTATTCTGGTTTTCTGTCCTTTTTTGAAACTCTCCTCCCATTTTATACTGGTCTAACTACTCATCAGCATTCTTCTATCACCTTCCTGCATGTATTGATGCATGCGACTTCTTTAATTTGTTTTACCATAAAGGCCTACAGTTCAGACCATCTTAGTTTATTCTAATGTTTATATTTTAATATCTGTTAATATATGTCAAAGTTTTACACATCTTTTATTATGCCTCAACGTACAGAGGAAGGTCTTTTCATAATTTCTTCTGTACGTAATTAATTCTAGGAATCAGTCTTTTACTGTCTAGCATATTCAACTAGATTTCAGCTGTCATTTTCATTCCAACAAACATTCAAGCAGTTAAACTCTCTTCCTGTAAAGCTTGAGGAACAATAAACTTTGATCTCTAAAAGCATATCACAGAGACAATGCACATCTGGGTTCACAGGTACTTAGAAAATGTCCCCATGTACTTATGTATAATAAAGTGTCTTCACTTTTAAGATGCATTTGGTTACACAGTCACTGATCGTGCTAATGGGATCCAGCCTGACAGATGAATTTAAGACTGGTTATAGATACAGCAAATTGTGCCAGTTGGTGCATTAAAAACACCAACACTGTGACTAATGTTGAAAGGAAAAAGTTATTCTAAGTAGCTAGTAATTCAAATTGATTGCAAAAAGTACTTCTTTGTAATTTAACTAGCATTAGGTAATAGTCAATTTAAAACTTTAATTTGAATATGTAATTCACAAGATATTTCTGAATTGCAATTCAGTCGACTTTGGAAGGAACATCTAGCTAAACCACTAAACAACAGTTACAAAATCATCTGATTTATTATAGTCCTTAAAATGAACACAGTAATAGCTACAATCTTTCTGTATGGGATGTATTAAAGGGACTACTTCCTTTTTTTGTCTGTCTGACAACATCTGCAGTGCACATGCAAATTCTTAACTTTAAAACAAAGTTACTCTTAAAATGAAGTTCTGTTTTAAATATAGAATAATGCTTTTGAACAAATGGAAAGGGAAAAAAAATCACCAAAAAACAAACCCCAAACAAACAAAAAAAAACCCCAAACCAAAAATCAAAACCAGCCAACTTAAACTGCTATGAAGATTAAAGTCTGGGTATCCAGTTACCTTGATTACAATCAATAACATTGCAAAATTCCCTGACATTATTTTCATTGATCTCAGCTTGTTTCCTCTCGATGAAGGCTGATATCCGTCTGTCAATCTGCACATAGTAAACATGATAGCATATATCTATTTCATTCTTGAAATTTAAAATTCAGAAAGATCTTTTACTTTTTATTTTTTATTTAGGTAAATCACTTACTTCTGCTTTTCCAGCTTTTATTTGTACCACCTCTGGATCAAAATTAATATGAGCTTCCTTCAGATCTCCTAAATCATAACTTGCATACTTTTCTTCAGTCTGACAGTTACCATCATAAACACCTAAACTTGTTTCACAAGTTTGATTGCCTGTTTTACCTGCAGGTTCAATATGGCCTATATTTTCCTCTTTAATCAATGACTGGAGTTTTTCTAAAAGAGGCTAGACAAAGAAAACAGTATGTTAGGGTTATCAAAAAACCAACCAACCAACCAAACCCCACAAAAATCCCCAAAAGAAAACGCAAAACAGCCAAATACTATTACAATTTCTAAAACAGACCAACTGAGATAATTTTAGGAATTACAACATCTGCCTCTGATGTAACACAGCAATAAAATTTTAAAAAAGGGGAAAAAAGGCTATAGTTCCAAATACTGTGCACACCGTGATTCTGGCCTTTTTGACCTGTGCCTTTTAGACGTTTGTATAGGAAAACTCCGAAATTTCTGCAAAAAAACTGCCTGCTGCTCAACTGTTACTAGGGAAATCAAAGTGTCAATCATTGGCATCGATGCCACTTAATTAGCATTTCATTCAAATGCCTACTCAGAACAGTAAGGCTTAGTATTTTTCTTCCTTAACATGAAAGCCAATGCTTTCACACTGTAAAGCCTTTACTTTACCACCACAGCACTACATTCTCCACTTGAACCTGCAGTTGCCCAAGTGAATGACAGAACACAGACATGATATATATTTGCATTATCCTGAACACATGCTTTTCTTGACACGGTTTATTATCTACTTAGGTCATGAAATTAAATGAAAGAATGCACTGACATTTATAGCAGCAAAAAGAAATGCTTATTTTACTGCAATAACTCTTACACAGATGTAATAACAAAACCCCAGTACATATGTATGTGTTACCCCCTTTTTTAAATTTTTACCAGTTTCACCTAGTGTGAATTTCACTGCTTATTTTCCCTCTAGAAATTATTTTTTTCTTAAAGACAACATAATTTTTACCAGTTACATTTCCTGAAATGAATCACGATTCCTACTTGCAGTGTTCTTACAGTTGGATGTGATTTTTACTTGCTTTTATCTTGCATATTTTCTCTTTTTGTTCATCACACCAAAGATTTGGTGGATGTCTGGACAACATAAAGAGTCTTTCTTTTACCTACAGACAAGCAAATATAGGAACTTCCTTTTTAACCCTCTCAGTACTACACACTTGAAATAATTCATTGACTGGCTGAAGCAAAACATTAGTACTGAAATCGCCACCTTTTACAGATGAACTATCAAGTCAAAACACTGTTCTGTTACCAGCTGACAAATTGCTCACCCTCCCTGCCATGCAACTAAATTACACATACTTTTGGCAGGGTTGGAAAGTTTCAAATAGTTAAAAGAAATGACAGTAATGGTGACTGGCTACTTGGCAAGATGAGACATTAATGTCAAAGAAATTACTCTTTAAAAAAAAAAAAAAGCTGAAAATATATTTAATTGCAGTAAGACACTCCAGGATGTGTCATGCTGGGATAATGCCACTTCTTGAACCACTGAAAGCACTCCATGAGCCTCAAAACTCACCCAACGCATGGAATCATTATCATAGCATGACACACACCTGCCGTGTCTTATTGCTTAATTATAACCCACCATAGATGGAAATGTATCACATTTACAATGCAAGTCTAGAAATCAATGAGGCTGCGTTTATTCAGCCTGCTCACCTACAGTGGCTATTCCCACCACTAATCGGAAAAATCCATAAGCGTGAGTACCAATGAGACACAGTGGAATCCCAAGCATATAACATTTTTGCACTATTTTTTGTTAGACATAGCAATGTAAGAACAAAACCAACTTAAATTTTACAGTTTGGATAACATAACTACATTCAGTTGTTGATCATTTTTATCAAGTCAAATATGTCCAATGAAATACTTACCTGCAAAGATAAAATATGCTGCTGAAGTGCACTGAAGAGCAACGTTGGCTGAAGTGCTGATGTGCTTTGAAGCTTGCTCCAATCGATTACAACTTTCACGATACCATCTTCAAGGTTAAGCTTCAAAAGGACAAAGCAAACATAACAAAAAATTATGTTGTTATGTTGTATTAATGTCACAAAAGTATACAAGACTCCTATAGGACAACAATTATGTTCAATCTCATACAGATCCCATTTTTATATGAGGACATTTGAGAGGTTTGACATTAATTATAATTCAAGCAGCTGTCATTTTCAAAGAAAGCTAGCATTTGTAGAGTATATTCAGAAATTAAAAAAATCCTTACTTCATCACACTTTCATTGCATTAATTTGGTCTTTAACTTCAGTTGATTCTCAATTCAATTAACTACCATACAAAAACATACTGGTCAGGTTAATTACTCAAATCTTTTAAGAGATAACAGAACTGCCAGGAGGAAGAAACATACACTCAGGATGGCAGTCTCCTGTAAGTTCATATATTTTTTTCCTGAGATCTGCAAGGCTATCTATTCCTGCATGACCAAGGTCATGATACTGCACCATGCCACATTCTTGAAATTATTACTTGCTGTTAATCCAAAGGAGACTTTGTTTTAAAAATAAGCAATAAGTAAAAATCTTGAGGTTAAACAAGCTCTAGACTATACAGCACCACTATCAAACCCATTTCCAAATCACACTATTTTCCTTTATATGCATTCAGACCAAAATAACAATTGCCATAGCCTATTCTCTTTTCCAAGGAACTGCAATATTTAACTCCCAAAGCAACAGAGACATATATGGTGAATCTGAAGGTTTATTTAAAGCAACTATGTATCTTCTGAAGATTAAAAATAAACTTTCACTTTCTAATACAAAGCAGCTTGTTAATAATCATTAATGAACTACACACTTTCACACCCACTTTTGCTATTTGTGTTGCACTAAAGCTTTTCACAAGATCTTGAAGCAACAAGCACTTTCCCAAAGCCAAGTACATTGTTCTCCAACCAATCTGTAAGTGATCCCCCAAATTCTAAATACAGATAAAACTCTAGCTAAGAATCAAGAGGACCTTTAGGTACTCTATTTGAGACACAGAATTTCCAAGTCGAGTAAATATTTGTATGACTACATCTCATTCCTTCCATTTTCTTAAAAATAAAAACAAAAAACAATAAAACAAACAAATACAAAAAAACCCAGAAACAAACAAAAACTGAGAGACACCTCAAGCAGATGACAAAAGTGACCTTTAACATATGGTCTAAAGATATTTAACTTTTAACAGCACCAAATACTATGGACAAGAACACAGAATGCAAATGTACTTGTTTCCTAAATCCATCACACAGTGTATAAGGAAACAATGAGAACTAAACACATGAATGCCTCCATCACTCTGAGAGGAAAGCAGTGGATAGAGAGTTGTTCAGGGTTAGTTTTAAACCCCAGCAGTATCACATTTTTGTATGTAAAGAACTATAAGCCTGAGCCTTCCTTCTTTAGTCAAAGAACAACTTTGTTAAATCCAGTATTAGATTCCAAGTTACACAGCAAAGGCCTTGATCTGACTAGATATATAATGTATTTTAGGTAATTTTCACACAAATGGTTGTTCCTGTGCAGTACTTAAACTACACAGGATGTAGAAAAAAAAGTAAGAAAATATTAGTTCTAAACACCTTACAAAAATCAAGAATTTTAGAATTTAGTAAGAAGAAAACTTTAGGAATTTAGCCACTGTGCATGGGATCATCTGAAGCATGTCTTTCTTCCCAAAGAATCTGCTATACTCTACATTACAGTGCACGGACAGTGGAAAAAAGGCATAAATGTAAGTCACTATAATGAAACAAAACAGGAATCCTACTGCAATTTCCTAATAAGCCCGTTTTTTCACAAAGAATCAGATGATGTGTGCGTTCATATCACAGTGTATGACTCCTGTGCATACGGTTCAATGTACAAAACCAACAGAACCTCCGACTTGGAATAATTTAGATCAGGGATATTTTAAACTCATAGACACTGTTTTCAAATATAAGAATAAGCCTCTCCTGCATCCAAACATGTTTCCAGTACGACATAATTAGTTTTCTCATCCTTCTACTTCTAAGAACTATGACAGGTTTATACATTCTGTGATTTGCTAACATCAAAGCCTTTGCATATTTACAAGTCCATAGTCTATTCTGTAGCAATTTACAGGATCATAAGTCATTTCAGCCCTTTGAAATTGTTTTATGAAAGACACTGTTACTTGGGGTTTAAAAGAACTTTTCATGATTGGTCATATTGGTTTTAAGAGTTGTTATCCCTAGATGTCTTCTGTGCTTCAAATGACTGCTCTAGTAAAAAAATTCCTGTGCCAGAAATGTTCCTGTTTATAGTCCAAACTGCTAGCATAAATCCAACTTAAACTACTACAATGGATCATAAACTGTGACAGCTAATCTGGCACATGTGCACTCATCTCTATAAAAGGGAAATGAGGAATCAGTGGTTTCAGTCAAAAATGCAAGATGGATTGTTTTAGTCAGTAACCTGGTAGAGCACCAGTTAAATCTACCAGAACTCAAGTGCTGGCAGACAAGAGTTTAACTCAACGACTGGAAACAATCACGACTGAGCAATAAAATGGGCCTCAGCTAAGATGCAGCAACCAGACCCCTACTCATAGTTCAGTGCAGTGCACTGTAAAACTGGTTTGTTGTCATGGAAAGAATACACTCCAAATGCCAATGAAGACAATTTTACTCTTACACTACAACTAATGTAAGTCTACTGAGGCAGATGCAGCAACTCTAAAGGATCTCTTGCTATTCACTGCGCATGCTGAAACAATGTTAAAAGTTACTAAGCTCTCTCCTGTTACATGCTAGACATAGAGCAAACACTGGCAAACAAGTAAGAGAGAAAGTAGTAATTAATTTAGGTTTGAAAACAAGTAAATTTGTGACAAGTACCCTAGTTAGAGTTCAGGAAACTTTCCCTTTATTATTCTTTGTGGTTTTCATGAATACAAGAGCTCAACTTTTCCCTCATGTTAACACTGTTAACAGCAGTATGAATGACAGTATCTGCCATCTAGATAAAAAGACAGTCACTAGCTCTTTACTGACTACATTTAGAATTTTCACAAGAAAGAATTATAGGATATTTCATCTTTCATGCATAGACAATTTTCCTGTCTCAGTAATCCCATGAATCAACAGCATATGATCATCAAGTTGTTTAGCACTGCACTCCCATTCAAAAGCTAGGGTAGTTTTTAATCACTTTAGTGATAAGAAAACTGAGACTCTCACTACCCAGCGCCTAACTTTTCAGGCTCTTAATTCTGGATGACTTTTGTTTGAAAATGAAAATTACTAGCAGACTTTGTGACTAGAAGCAAACATAATACAAAATTCTATTCAGACGCAAGGTGAAATATTTTAAAAAATAATTTCACATCAGGCAGCAGCTACTACTAAACTGCCTCTGTACCTAACAGAGGACATTTCTGAGCATTTCTGTAACATAAGCATATACTAAATTATATTATCTCCTGCAAATATCACTCTTCATCTGGCCCCAAACCTTCAAACTGCTAATTTCAGAAGCAAAGGTGTGCTTCTACCGCCTTCATAGAACTACATATATGCTTCCACAGTGGAAAAAGAATTAATCTGTAAATTATTTACGGTAATAATTGTTACTAAAACCATCTCCTGGTAAGGGCCTCCCAGCACTACCATAACATCTGTTAAATAATTCATAGCCACTACTAAATCTAAAGTAGGTGTGTTTCAACTTAAGTACCACAGCAAAGCTGCTTTAAAAATTCTGACCCACTGAGACTCACTGTTTGTTTCATAGCATGCTATTACCAAGCAAAACTAACTTCAAGCTCCTAATAATTTATTTTGATTTAATGCACAGCCAGCTTTTAGTAGCTTTTCAATCCATAATCATTAATTGTTAAGATACAGCAATTAGGCATACTGCAGTTTGTCGTGGAAGACATCATCCACCAACTACAAAGTGACATGAGCCGTCCCGTTACTGGAAGGCAAAAGCAGGGTGAGGGCACAAAGCAGCAGCCCGGGCCTGCCCACGCCAGGAGGGATGCAGCCGGCCCCGCCATCCCAGCCCTGTCAGGGCTGCACCGCTCCTGTGGCCAGGCGCTAACAGCCTCCAGAAGCGATGACGCTCCCTGCTTGTGCCAGACATCTTTTCTCCCCGGCGTCGCACCCTACCCCTGTAGCCCAGAAGGGCTCCGCAAGCCGGGGACAAGCATGAGCACGCCCTGCTGCGGCCCCCAAGGCGGGGCGAGGCGAGGAGAGGCGGGGCGAGGCGAGGCGGGGTGTGGGGCCCGCGGCTCCCGGGCTAACTGTGCACCAGGCTTCCCTGTCCCCCCGCCCGGCACTCACCTGCCCCGCCAGCCCAGCCAGGCAGCGCAGGGCGCTGCTCGCCACCTCCGAGGCCGCATGGTCGTCGCCGATCTTCGGAGCGTCTCCGCCGGGCTGCGGCGGGCTGGGGGCTGCTGCTGCCGCCGCCATGACACCAGGCCGAGCCGCGGCCGCCAACAGAGTCCCAGGCGTCGCTCCGCTATGACGAACACCTCGGATGGCCGAGCCTGGTGGCCCCGCCCCCGAGGGCTGATGGACAGGAGCTGCAGCCAACCGCGGGCCGGCGTTGGGCGAGAAGGTGACCGTCTTCGCTGCGCTGCAGTGGGAGCTTCCCTTGTGGGCGCCTCAGGCGGCTGGGCCGTGCCACGGGGAGCGGCTCTTCTGGGGCAGCAGGGCGCGGGCTTGGGGAGGCAGCCGCAGGCCTCAGTCACCTTATCCTGCCCCCCCGGGTTTCCGTGCTGCGGTGTGGGGAGGACCCTCTCCTACAGTACGATTCTCCCAGAGTGGCGAGCAGCCCCTTTTCCCAAGCCTGAGGGAGCATCTTAACTTTTGCTCCTTCCTTGGACGTCTCTGGGACCCTGCAGCGTTTCTCAGCTCTGGTCCGTTGCATCCAGTTGTGGTGGGTTGACCCTGGCTGGGTGCCAGTTGCCTACCAGGCCCCTATCCCTGGCCTCCTCAACAGGACCAGTAGGGGAGAAAATAAGATTGGGAAAAAAAACTCGTGAGTCAAGATAAAGACAGTTTAATAAAGCAAAAGGAAAAGTTGTGAGCTCAGAAGCGAAAGAAAACAGAAGATTTTATTCTCTACTTCCCATCAGCAGGTGATGTCCAGACACTTCCCCAGAAGCAGGGCTTAAGTACACATAGCTGTTGCTCCAGAAACAACAAATGGCTACTCTTTCTCCTTCTTTCTCTTACATTCATAGCTCAGCAGACACTGTATGGTATAGAATACACCTTTGGTCTCTCTGGATCAGCTGTACTGGTTATGTCCCCTCCCAAGATCTTGCGTACCCTCAGCCCACTGGTTAGAGGAATGTTAGGAGGAGAGGGGGATGTTAGAGAGGCAGCTACCACCTTTCTAGCTACCAGTACAAAGCACAGCACTATAAGGGCTGCTATCGATAAGATTAACTCTGTCTGAGCCAGATGCAGTACACCACCAGGTAAAAGACCACTTCAGTGGCTGCAGAGTCAAGTGTGTTGGCCCACCTGGCTGTGTTGCTTTGGCACCTTCAGTACCACCCGGCTTCGAACCCTAGAGTGCAGCAGCAACTTGTGGGACGTCCCTTCTATATGAGATGGCCTAACTTTCCTCAGCCTGTCTCCTTTCTGTCCTTCAGCAACCTCCATGGAGCTGTCAGCACGGGCAGAGGGCAAGCATATAGGAGTACCTCCACTGAGTGCTTGTTCAAGTATGTAGATTACTGAACGTTTTTCAGTTATGCCTTTCTGGTTATACCTTCAGTTGGTTACATTAACATGTGCTTCTCTTCAAAACCTTGACTCTTCTGGTTACAGCAAGGTTGTTTTTTCATCAGACTGGAACAAGCAGGTTTGTCAGAGTACTCTTGATTATGGGGCTTGCAAGACTGTTTTTCCTCTTAAGACAGTCCACTTGATTTCTTTCCTAAGACAGTATGAATGCTGACAAAGATTCTTCTACTTAATGTTTCCTTTGATACCCTAATTTTCATCCTTTGACCTTCATATCTCTTCCTATTCCTCCTTCCCCTCAATATTTTTATTCCATTGGGAAATGGTGGGTGCTGTTTTTATACAAAGCTTAAAGCATTCTTAAATAAAAATGTTAGAAAGGCAGATTAGTTTATTTTACTTGCATTTTGGGGGGTAGTTTGAAGGCATTCCTCTCTAAAATATCCAGATAAAACTTAGCTTAATTTAGTGGAAATAAATCTCACTAAACCAAAGACATAGTATTCTGTCTCTCCAGCAGACAAAGGTTTGAGAAGACTCAAATAGAGAAAGCTCTCCTCATTTCCAGAGGAAAATTAATTCCAAAGAGGACTTTAAGTACTAATGATTACCAATATATTTAATGGAGAGCTGTGCTTTGCAAGGATATCTTATCTAAGGTGAGCTAGATTGCATTTGACTGGATTCAGATGATGAGAATCACTCTGGATTCAGAAATGCTTAAATTATTGCAGAATGTGTTCCTGATTTAGAAGCCCTGAAATTAGAGAAATTTGCTTAATTCCGTCAGATTTACTGGTTTTGTCAAGTGATAATATCTTGAACTCACCCACAGAGCACGGTAGTCAGTTAAGAAAGATTGTGAAATTTTATTTTGCTGTTCTGTTCAGCAGTGCTTCCAGCTCACTCTCAAGGACTGGCTGCTTCACCCTTGCCTGCTTCTTACAGTTTTATCTCTGGACAGACAGTTGAAACAAGCAAAACATAATAATCTCATTTGGATCAAACCATAAGGTTTTCAAGCATAAAGGAAAATACAATATCCTTTCCCCCTCCCCCACCATCACTATAACATTGAATAAACATATAAGTAATCTGCTGGCCAGAACAAAATATGGGGTAACACACAGGCATTGATTGTTGCTTCTCAGAGTTGGGGGAGGCAATTCATTCTGACTGAACCTCCAATGACCTTCAAAGATAGAACAAGTCCAGACATTTGAACCAAGTTTTAACTTCAAGTGATGAATGCTCAGCTACCTGATATATCCCACTTATGAAGCTTTCCTGGAGCAGTGGAGCAGGTGGTACCTACTTTAGCAGTGACTAAATGTAGCTTTATTAGTAGAGAGACCTAAGATCTTTCATTAGCTTTTGAGTATGTTTATTGAGAGGTTGTTTTGGGGTACAAAATGTTTCAAAAGAAAAATAGATAACCACATACATGTCAGAATGATACAAGAGGTTATGCTGCCATATGCATTGAAATATAAGGGAGGATGGATGAATGTGCAGGATGTAAAGAGATGGAGGAGGTGATGTACTGTTATTTATTCAGTGATCGTTTAAAAAAAGTAGGCCAAAGACCATGTCTGTAGAGTTTTTGATGTCCGCTTATTATTTACTAATCAGAAACTGGATCTTTGCCTTCTTCCTGTTGATGGCAAGAAAATGGTCCTCTCTTAGAGAAACAGTTATGATTCCTATAGGTCAAGATGGCACAGATTTTCTTCCTACTTTCATTGTCCCAGAAGGCCTTGATCCATGCTGCATCTGCTAGCTGAATAAATTTGATATCATCTTAAATTTCATAGATTAAATTATGTAATGCATTATGCAAGCATGAACAAACAGAAATATTCCAAAATAGTTTAAGAGATTAGAAAAATGAGAGTATGTGAGAAAATGAGAATAGGGGGGAAAAAACAAATGCAAATACAGCTAAGACAAAGTATGTTAAAAATTCATATCTAATGAAAGAGACAGACCAGAGCAGAATGGTTCCAAAAGATGATTATATGCTCACTGCGTGTAGTGCACAGTAACACTCACAAATGCCTCTGGCAGTAAAGCTGGCCACTGTAAATCCAGGCCTCCTATAAAGACAGAGGAAATTACATGGCATCCTCACTAAAGATGCTGAAACAATAAAATATTGGAAGCTCTCATTGCTGGAAAGATACTGGTAATTTGGAGGGAATTTGTCAAAAACTGGCAAGAAGTGGGTTGCTGGAGAGAGAGATATTAGTTTATAAAGAGGGATCAGAAGATTTAAATAAGTGTAAGTTGGCAGTAATGTCCACTTTCAGATATTTTAATAATGTGACTACTGAGGGAGGGAATAATATGGAACTGCTTTCAACATTCAGGGCTCGAGTTATCACTATAATATTAAATCTTCTGCAGCTTTGATCCCCAAAATAGATCTCTGAGCCATATAAAAGCTTCTCCCACCAAAACCACCTTCAACCACAAAGTTCTTCAATAGTGAATATTGTTGAGTGAAACTAATTTTGAAATGGAAAAGATTTTTTTTTTTAGTTTTAGACTATTTCTCCTTTTTATTTGGTTCATAAAATGATAAAGATACACACTTCTTTCTGGCCCCAGAAGTCAGAACTGCCTTTAAAAACTTTAAAATCACAGTAAAGTTTAATAAATTGACACAAGTTCTGTTTGCTGGTCACCACTGTTATAATTACTAGCACTATTTCTTCTGTTGAGTATTAGATTAACATAATTTCTGAACTTGCCCTTTAATTTTGTCCCTAACACCCAAAGAAAGGTGGATGTTTTGGGGAACACCAGTGGTTGAGGTTTGTTATGCTAAAGAGTGAAGTGCTAAGCTAAGAAGCCTGTGTAATGTATAAGCAGATTTTTCTCCTGAATCAGAAAGCTCAAGCTGTGTACTTCTGCTTATGTCAGCTGTAGCACACAGGCAAAAGAGACTACAACACTTCAGAAAAAAAAAATTAAACCAAAATCATTAGGAGCTTCAAAGATAAAAACAGTGTCCTGAATTCTGCCCAGAGCCCCAGGCAAGTGCTGCAACTTGGCAATGACTGCTGTAAATGTAGTTTTCCTTAATATTCTGATTACCAGTGCTGCTCTAAATTATCTCAGTTTCTAAATAGAAAATTGGTGGTATCCTACCCACTGGATTAAAATAGAATATGACAAAACAAATTCCCCTCCAGAATAAAAGTTGTTATTTATTTTTCCAGTTTCAGAAGAGCACTTCACTTCTGTTGCTACTTGGGTACCCAGGAAAAGGCATTGCTCCAAACAAGGTTATGGCTCCTGGCTCAGCAAGATGTTTAAGCTGGTGCCTAATTTTAATCGCTACCCCAGCCAAGAAAACCTCAGCCTGTGTCCATAAAATGTAGCCATGTTTTTATTAACTTCATCAAATAAAGGCAATTTACAAATTAGAAATTAATTCTTCAATAGGAGCTGCATTCCTTCAAAGCAAGTGTCTTTGCTGATCTTGTGGTTTTTCACTCTACCAAAATTTAGAAAGCCCTCTTCATACAGGATTGGAATGGGATTCATATGAAATGACCTGTGGGAAATACAGCTGTGATGTATCTGCATTTCAAGAAAATAACAACAACAAAGCAGTATAAATTTCCTATATTTATGACTTTTAGTAATTTCTAACAAAATGCAGACTCTTCATGAGGCTGTTGCCAGCTCTATTTTGGTGTCCTTATACTGACACACATATAGACCCACGTGGCCCTTCTTTTGTGAATATTTTTACCCTTAAGACTTTCTGATGCTACTCCATGGTCATTATTTTACATGTCTTCATTGAGTAATTTTACACCATATTTAAGTTTTCTATACCTGTCTACCCCCTCTTTCTTGCTCTGTCTGCAAATAAGATTAGCACCCTCTACACAAAATTCTTCAGTTCAGTTATATAATTTGGGATCAAGAACTCCAAGGCCCAGCCCAACAGCTCTACTTAGAAGTCAGTGAACTATTACAGTTATTCTGTGTTCACAAAATTTAGACTTTTATAGCTACTTTGAAAGGCTTGATTATAAACCTCCTTCCTATAATTTCCTTTCGAGACTATCACATGAAAATGTAGAAGGTGTCTTGCGGAGTAGGTGTCTATACTCACAGTGTTTCTCGTCTGTAAACTGTCAGTAAATTGATACAAGTATTGTGAAATTAAGCACTCATACCTGAAGATAATCTAAAAATTAATAATTTTCCACTGCATTAATATGTACATGCTGCACATATTATATATTTATCTCGGGTTTAATGGGATACTTGAAAATCTATATTTAACAGGGAAACAGGAATATAGCACATATACTTCAGAGAAACTTTAACTTTTGGGATTCCTTGATTGCTGAGTGCCTGATTTTAAAAGCTGTAGCTTGCATCTTTATTAGTATAATTTGACTATTATTTCAAAAGTAATAATAGTGGTGGATGCTTAGGAATATTTAAAATATGGTTCTTCAGTTGTGCTATGTATAAGCTTTTCACAGAGCCTAGTTGGGAGCAGACTCCTTTTCTAAACATGCAGTCTTCCTAGCTGTCATGGTCTAAACCCAGTCAGCCATAAATCAGCCACCCAGTCTCTCTCTCACTCCCCCTCTTCTTTCCCTCCCCTCGCGACCGAAGGAATGGGGAGGAGAATCAGAAAGAATGTAACTCCCACAGGTTGAGATAAAAACAGTCCAATAACTAAGGTTTAACACAAATCACTACTGCTACAACCAATAATAATAATGATAAGGGAAATAACAAGGGAAGAGAATACAATACCACCCACCGATACCCAGCCCAACTGAGCAGTGAATTCCCGTTCCAGATAACTCTCAGTTGCATCCTAGGCATGACATGCTGTGGTATGGAATAGCTCTTTGGCTAGTTTGGGTCAGGTGTCCTGTCTCTGCTTCCGCCCAGCTTCCCCTCCTCCCTGGCAGAGCATGAGACTCAGAAAGTCCTTGGTCAGACTAAACATTTGAGCGGTAACTAAAAACATCAGTGTTATCAGCACTGTTCCCAGGCCGAAAGTCAAAAACACAGCACTGCACCAGCTACTAAGAAGGAGAAAAAATTACTGCTACTGCTGAACCCCGGACACTTTGCCTTCTGTGTGGAACTGTTAAGTTGCTTAAATTTAAATTTACCTCCTGCTTCAGCAGTTTAGCGTACAAATTTCTGTACTCCAGTAGGTAGACAGTTATCTAATAGACCACATCTGTCATTACTGCTATGATCAGTTATTCAGTATTCTAACAGGCTTCTCCACTGACTTCAGGAACTAGGTCCAGATCTGTTTAGTCATGAGATTCATGGACTGATAGCTGAAATTAGGGACCTATATTATGTAATTGAGTTGAGCCTCTCAAAATAGCCTTAAGGAGTTAATATATTCATATTGCAGAGTAAGATAGGTACCTAAATCCTCTGGATATATCACTCTGTGTTCATGCCACCTGCATAATCTTCAACTTCTACATCTGTACAAATTAATACATAATGTCCTTTTTGGATATAAACTAACTATAAAGTTATTTGAACAATTTCCATTGTATTATAGTAAACAGACAAAACAAAAGATCACTCTCATCTTTATACTGTCAGTATTTTTCTAATGCCGAAGAGGCATTTGCTAATAGGGAATATGGAGTCTTTGACATTTTGGGTCCCAATCCTTCAGTGAAGCTAGTCATGCACCTGCTTACTTTGTACACACATCATTCTAATGAATTCTAAAGGACTATTCATGTGCATAAAGCTAAGCCTGTGTGTAAAAGCCTTTGCAAGACTGGGCCTAGGTTGTAAGTTTGATAATGACCTGAGGCTGATTCAACAGAGAACAAGCAGTCCTTTTTAAATGTTGAGAAGTGTAACTCCAGCTCAGCTGCACAGGTATGGGCAGTGCTAAGAAACCTTGTTCCACATGGCACTCTCAAAAGTGGCCAAGAAAAAAATGAAAAAGGATACCCTTTTCATAGATACAACATAGATTTTTTTTTAATTATTATTATTTATATCTTATAATACAGCATTCTTAACCTTTTTCATTCTTGTCTTCAGCTTGATTTTGTTATGTCTATGGATTCCATTTGAATAACTTTATTGCAGGAACTCAGAAATATTCCTGGTTTATATTCATATAAATATATGTATATCACCTGTATGAAAGAGTAGAACTGCTTAGAGAATGGTAATTGTGAGCAATCATAGCTGTGCTCTTTGGAACATTTTTGCTTGAGGAGAAGGTAAGACCAGCTCTGTTTCATGAAGAAGTGCACGGAAGAGCTTTCCATATTTACTTGTTCATACCATGCCATATCCTGACTTCTGCTGCAAGTGCTTTGTGCTGCACTGCAGCAGTTTGTGTTTTCAGAGACAGCACATCACCTGCAGGAGCCTTCTAACAACATCAGGGCAATTCCAGAGGTTGTGATACATCTCTTGAAACATTTTTCTTGATAATGCTTCCATGAGTTGTTACCACCAGGAACTTCCATAGAACTTGATAACAGAGTTGGTTTTTTTTCTTGTGTTTAACATTAAACATGCAGACAGCCTGACAAAAATCACCATGAAAAACCAGTGAGATTACTTAAATGGAAACTGAGTTCCCACTTGGAGCTATAGATTTTGGCATTTAATATGCTAAGTGTATGAAATAGGCATGCTTATGCACAATCACAAAAGAGAAATATTTTCTTTTGCATAAGGCTGTTGTTTTATCATGATCCATTCACTGCTAAAATAATCACTCCACTCTGTGGCCTTTAGGTAACATTGACTATGAAACATCACTTGCTTGTTAGGCTTACTAAGATAAAGTTGGTAAAAAAGAGTGAAAGAGTCTTTGTCCTGCAGCTTAATCAAGTTTTAGTTGCACTAGACTGGTCCATCAGAAAATTCCAGTTTCCTCAGTTAAAAGATTAATTTAATAATCTCAGATGGGTGAAGCAGTGAGCAGATTAGGCATGGAAAAAAAACATGCCAAAGCTGCCATGGGTGAAGGTGATAGTCCTGGGACCACCACTGCTGGTTTTATTCTAGTTGTTGGCCTTGGGGACAGGTCAGATCTTTTGCTCAGTTTGACACAGGAAAAAGAATGAAGAAGGTACTTCTTATAAAGCATGGTTCTCCTTTCCTAACCTTTTTAATTATTATTTAAGTGAAGATTAAAGTTATGGAGTTGGAGAGTATTTTGCTGTTCTATAATTTAGCAGTCAGGCTGAAGTTTCCTTTATGTTCTTGCTGTTTTTACGCAGGCAGGCTAGAAGATGGACATTTGACAGGCCACAATAGACTGCTCCTTTCCCAGGTATCTCCTGCTTGTTTCCTTTATCTCTGAATAGGAAATGGCTTAAAGGCACCTGTGTTATGAAGGTCCCAGGGGCAGCTGCCTGACTACTGAATGCCTGATTATGTGTTAACATGCTTTGTCAGATATTGGCAGAATCTGTTCTCTTCTTTTGCCTTTTCAGCAAGGGTACCATTGACAGACTGGCTACCCATTTATAGAAATGTTGTCCATCAAACTGTGAGGAAGGACAATGGTGTTTTTCTGTGGCCAGTGACTGTGGGAAACTTTTCTTTGGCTATTCAGGCAATTTTTGTAGCTTGCTCTGAAGAGGAGAGACTGATGAGTGCAAAAAGTACAATTAAGCAAAGCCAGACTTCAATTGAAGGCTGTAGTGTAGTCTGCTGTTCTCATTTTTTTATTTGGAAAAAAATCTATGGGTTTTCACGTTGCTGTGTGGCATTCAGCGGGGGGCTATTACAATCCTAAATTTTTTTTCTAGACCACCTAATTCTAAGTAAAAATTAAATGTAATGAGAGCCACTTGGAGTTCTGAATATTTTAAAGCATAATTCCCACAGAAGGGATTCGACCTAAACTGCGGAGAGCATCAGTTGGCTAATTATAGCTGCATTTTATATTACAGCAGGTGTCAGATGCAGTCATCTCAATAAAGTCCACATAATACTCTGGAAAATAACAAAAGCTTTTCTTTGAATGTGGGTACTAATTTCTGCTAGGTGTCATATGAGCTCTGATACTTCTTATTGGCATTAACAAGAGCACTGCAGCACTCAAACATGCTTTTTGCTTAGGATGAATTGATACTGTAAAGCACTTACTAGTCAGCCTTGGCAGATGTCGGTAGTTAATACTAGTGTTGCAGAGGTTGGTGTATAATGCAAAGAGTCTTATGTAAATACTTTTAGATGATGGGCTGGTTTTGAGAATGAGTGCAAGCCATGCACCAACTTACTTAATGAAAGCTAAATAGACAACAGCAGGGTAACTGCATTTCCTTTAGCTTCTATCTTATTTTAAGTTCTCTGCAAGTAAAGGGCAGATGGGAAAGCAGTAAACTAGGTAGATTAAAACATTACACTTAATAAGCATGTTATGCCTTCGTGCTATTTTCCCAATTCAATGGAAGCAGCAAGTTTGTTACTGAAGTGATGGCTGAGAAAGGTTTTTTCCTAAGCCTTGAAACTGAGATTCCCTAAATTGTATCTAAAATATCTTTAGAATTGTATCTAAATTGTATCTTCAGAACTGCCCATAAGTGGTGAAAATACAATCTACAGGCATTTGATGGTCACCTGACTTTTAATTTAAAGATGGAATTCTACAATTCCAAGAAGAATATATTTTAAAATATTAATGAATCAGTAAAATAAATACTGAAATGGGTAGCTTGTAAAGAAACCCTTGAATACAAGGAATTGTAATGACATGAAGTGGAATTTCAGGTATAATGGGCACAGTGAAAAGCACAGGCTGGAAAGCCTGCCCGGCTGATTGTGCTTGGCCTAACATGCAATAGAGGCACTTCTGAAGCTTGCCAGGTACCCCAAGAAGCAGTAAGATGGCAAAAGCTTCAGTACAGAATGGCAGGTCAGGTCAAAGGAGGCTTGTTGTGCCTGGCCCAAGCATGGATAAGGATAAGGGCTTCAGCAAAGAGTAATGCTAAATGTTAGGGTAATTATGCACCAGGAACAAACATCTACCATGTACTAGCAAAACAAAGAAAATTTGACAGATCATGAAAATCCCTTGACATCAGAATCTTCTGTAAGAGAAACAAGCCACTTAATGATATACTGTCTAGTGCTGTAGATCTCTCCCCTACATCATCTCCCCTGATGAAAGTACTCCCCAAAACCAGGCTGTCATTGTCTTTGGCTTAGAAGCCCATGGAGAATTGCAGAGGTTATAGAAATAATAAATGCAACATAACATAATAAATCTTTTATTTTTTAAATGTAATAAACAGCTCAACAAAACTGAACCACAAGTTCCAGCGTGTTACCTTAGCAACTCTATAAGAAAAATATAATCACAGGTTATGACATTTCATTTAATAGTTTGTAGAACTGCAATATAGTTTAAATTATTTTAACACATTACATGCTGAATATAGAAACATATAGGAAGCGCTTGATTTTGGTCTGAAGACTAAATGCAACAAGTAATTTGTAAAAAACAAGTGAAAGTAAATTAGAAAAATATATTAACAATACATGTATTTCTGGACTAACATACACATATTGTTAAAAAAAAAGTTTCTAGTTACAGTAATGAACATATGTAATCCATCTAGCCTCAGCCTGTCCAAAACCAAATACAGAAACCAAACACAGAGGTACAGAGGAGAAACCAAAGAGAAAAATAATTCCTTGGCTAATCTGTGCATGGCATCTGGAAGCAGAGGCATGTTTATGAGAGCTTTAGCTCTCACACGTGATGTTACCTCTAAGGAAAGACATATGAAAAGGCCTGAGAACAAAAGCCCAATTATAAAAGCTGAAGGCACGATTGCCATTGTTACAAGTGAATTTACTAATTTACCCTATTTATTCTGCATAGCCCCCTTCTGAAACCTTTTAATATTGAGAGCAGCCTGGCTTAACTTGGAAACCTCAGAGGAGTTCTGTGAAATGCTGGGAAAGTAAACAAGAGGTAGAGTTAACTGCCAAAACTGTGACCCTTGTTGTCCTTTGGTTGTCTCCCTTTTAGCCCAAAAGTAATGAGGGGGCCACCACTGTACTACATTGCTTATGCACTATTGCTTTCCCCTGTCTCAAATTCTTGGTGTTGCAGTGTGTTCCTCTGCATGTGATACAGAGCTGGGTTTTAAAGAATAAAATCTCATACTGCTTGTAGACATCCTATTTTTTACATCCTAGAGGAAGGTAAGGATAATTATCAGGAAGTAGAGGTGCTGTTGTAAAAAGTAACTTCCAATAGTGTCATTCAGAATTTATTACCCTCCACAGATTACAGAAGCCTAATGCCTTCTTCGTGATGTCCCTGAGGATTCTGTGGAAGCAGGCATGTGACATACAGTTCCTATAGTAATGACTCTTACTGCCCTATATATGACATGAGTTTTATGTGTGTGTAATTCCCCTTGATTATTCTAAAAACCTGAATGAGTCTAAGATAATTTTATGTATCACCTGCTGTGAAAATTGCTTTGGTGGCAAGCAAAATCAACTACTCCATGACCTACACTTCTTGATATTAGCAGTTATATGAAACTTACTGCACTCTCCTTTCTCCACAGTTATTGCTACTTCTTCCATTTTTACCCTAAGATTACAGGGATGCGGTTGCACAATACAGGCAGAACAGATGGCAGCTGAAGGTCCATGTCTGCCAGGTGTCTGCATAACAGCGGAGTCAGTGTATGCAGCTGAGCACAGCTCACTTTCTGACATAGATGCTCAGTTCCATTTCTCTGTCTCATGGCAAATGAAGTACCCTGGCAAATTTTAGACTATACTCAACTACCCAGTACTTTGGCAGGCAACAGGAAGTCTTGCTCTGAATTAATTACAAATGCTTAGAAGACAGAAATGTTTCCTGCCTTCACTACTGTGGATGCAAAGGATGGACTTGATGTAAAACACTGGGAAAGTGTAGGATCTATAGAAATAGAACACCTATAAATACAAACAGTATATAAATTATCACCTATACTCAAAGAAATCTTGCAGGAGATGTGCTCAGATTTGCTGGCAGACTCCAGTAAAGAGAGGAAGACAAATCTTTAGAAAGGAAGTCATGAAGTCCTATGATAACTAGGAGAGAAGAACTGGTTCTTGTAGCCTGGGAGAACAGGATGATATTCTGAGCTATGTGGAATTGCCTTCTTCTTGATAGGGCTCAGATGCATTCAACAGCTCATTTCTGATTAGTAGAGGTTCACAAATCAGGTGTCATGGGGAGAGAAGTCGTGTAATGCAATATATGCATCTTCCTGTGAGAGTACCAGTGATATGCCCTTTCCTATAGGTACAGCAGTCATATGCCAGTAGACAGTGCAGATATAAGCTCTTCCAGGCTAATGCTGCCAATCCCCATGTGTAAACAGATGCAATAGTTGGGAGACTGGGAACCTTGACTAAAGGGGAGGGGGGAGAAATCTAAGGAAGAAACAAACCATGTGATGCCTTACATGAGAAGCATTTTGGGAAAGAGGAGATTTTCACCATATAGGCTGAAGGACTTAAAATAGCTAGGGAACAAAGGAAGGTAGGAAATGCAAGAGGGAGTTATGGGCATGGTGCCTACTGTGACTAACATATTAAGGGACCAGAAGATAAGGACATAGGTTAAAGCCCTATGTCTGAGAAGGCTTTGTGCTTCTCCAATAGTTTTATAGGCAACTTTAGTTCACTGTCATTATGCTGATTACAATGCTGTGGATCCAAACAAACTGGGGAGGCTGGGTGAGGAATGTTGTTCCTTTAAGTAGCTTCAGATTACAGAAAGGGTTGGGGGGTGGAAAGAAAACAAAAACCACATGAGAAAGAAGAACTGAAAATTCCCAGAGTCCCACTGACCATCCTAGCTGTCAGGAAGGTGGTTTGTGCATAAGAGAATGACAAGGTTCCAAGGGTGCCAGCAGTGCTGTACTATTTGTAATGATTTTGTAGTGAGGTACAGGGATGACTTCATCTATTACCAGTGCTATGAAGAACTGAGCTGTGGAGTCTAACGGTGAAGAATTTCATTCCAAGCCTATGAGAATGAAAAAACGGTGCTTGCTGCACTGTGTGAAAGATGCACCTTCTTTGAGAGCTCACTTCTTTCATTAAAAGAAAAAAATAAAATATTTTAATAAAAATTAACACTTGATAATATGTCTGGGAACAAAGATTTGTTTTTCAGCTGTGTGACAAAAGACCATGAAATATCTTCATCTGGCCTTTCATTAAGCCACACTATCTTTAAGCATATTTCAAGGAAAGTAAAGAGTTTGGAGTATTAAAAACATATACAAAGATTTTGCAGGTAATATGTATGTGAAGGTTCAAGCAATCAGCCAAGGCCAGAGTACTTGAAAAAGTGAGGGGCTGTTAAATTACTATAATCTTAAAAATAATTACTGTGATACTTTGGAGAATACATTTACTATAACAAATATAGAACATATTTTCTAATTTCTATTATAGTTATCAAGGTCGTTCAGTGACAGAATGCAAAATCTTTTATTTTTCTTATTCAGATACTCTCAGGTGCATACATTCTACAGCTAATGTAGAAAGGCATTTAAAAATTGGAATTCATTAATGAAGAAATTATGTCTTTACCCAATATCACACAATAATTTTTATCTCGTGAACAGAGTTTAACAATACACAGGCTCAGTCTGGCATTATTCCACTAATACATGCCATTTCCAAAAGTGTGTTGCCTATATATTAAACACAGTGCACACACAAGTACCCTACCATTCCTTGAAAATGAATTTCAAATCCACATTTATTGTAAGTGCTTTGGGGCAAGAACCATCTTTTGTTATTAAACAATGCAAATGGGATCTTGGCTCATAATTGGGGCTCCTAAGCACTGTGAATTCTTTCACCAATGTCTCACATTCTCTTTCTGCCATTCTTTGTCCCTCTGCAGATTATGCCAGTGTTTACAAAGGTTGGGATCCCTTGCATCCTCATCAGTTTTTACGTTTGCCCAAGAATCAGATTCAGTTCAGCCTAGCATTCTTCACAAAGATAAAAGGGTGACAGATCCTAACACATTTGTGCTTTTGAAAAGGAGAAAAGCTGATTTCATCCACCCTAAAGCTGTCTCCAAGGTGAAATTGTACCACTATTGGTATAGGAAGTGGAAAGAGCCATGTATTTAAACTACATGCGGAGATGTGCTTGAGCACATGTTCTTATTTTACAATCAGAAAATGATGCAATAGCCTTATTGTCCAGTTTTTAACTACTGAAACTTTGCTTTAAATCTGATTTCTTCGTGATCAAAAGATACCTAAGACACCTCATTTGTGTCTTAAGTGATAGCCAATCTTCTTTGCATGTATGAGCTTCTATCAGTATTTTTTAAACTGTAATACTGTGCAAGAAGATGTATTACTGAATGCTTATTTTATAGCTGCATTACCTGGACAAACATATACACGAGTCATGCATTAATCAAACGTGACATATAAGTATGTTCTAGCATAAATACATGAGTGAATTTATTGAAGTATTGATAATTCTTTGTGATTTTACTGACAGTGAATAAAAGTGTGATTTAGTAAGACTAGAAAGAAATGTGAAATTATTAAAGACATACAAAGAGCCAGAAGGAGCGATACTGCCAAATTAGTCTTTTTCTAAGGTCTGATACTTTAGCCTGTAGTTAAAATGAGCTTTGCCACTGAAAGACCATTGTGACCATAATGCTTGTTACTTAAACAGGAGTGGTGTAGCAACAACTATTCAGTCGCAGGTTCTTAGGTTGTTTGTATAGTATAAAGCCAGTAGAAACCATTGCAATTCTCTAGCTGGACCTCCCACATAACATAGATCTAAGAATTTCATGAAATTAATTCCTTCTGGAATTAGAGTGCATGTTTGAGAGAACATGCTATTCTTGATTATAACATTTTCAGAGACAAAAAGATCTACAAAAACCCTGAGTATGATGTTTCAATAATTATCATAACAATGAAAGACATGGGAACTTTAGTCTAAATTTCTGTAGCCTTTAATTTCAGCCACTGAGTCTTGTTGTATATTGCCAAAGGTATAACAAGATTTGCCCAAACTGAAGGCATTGATCAATCTTCATGTTTCTTTATTAAAAACCTTATACAACTTGGACAAATCACTCTAATTTTCTTTCTGGGATTCTCTACAGGCAGAACTTAGTGTGCAGAAAGCATATGAATTCACAAGGCTTCAGCTACTCAGCTCTGGTTTGCCAGGCATACCCATCTGGTGAATGCTAAGTAGCTAAGACACAAAATACCTTACCTTAAAGAAAATTTTAATGTAATTTACAGAAGATTGTTTTTATTTCAGTTTGAAATGAAACAAACTGTGTCTAAAAAAGTTTGAACTAGCAGCAAGGAAAAAATAATGTACATTCTCTCCCTTTAGGCAATACTCTTGTGCATGCAGATCACATGAGGCACTGTTATCATTGTCATGTATGCATCAGGCCAGGCTAAACCTTACATTCTCAAAAGTATTTGATATGCTTATATTTCCATTTGGTCTGATCAGGGAGTAGAACTATGTCATTTCAGTTATGGTCTGAACAGCACATAGGTATAGCTGTAGTTAGAATTGTGATTACATTAGATTAGATTAGGATATCTAACTCATTTAAAGATCATGTATTGGCTTTAAATTAATTAGGAGGAGACAAAAAAGTTGTCAGGGAAGAAAAAGAGTTAATGTCAAAATCTTTTCCAACAAGAAGATCATTATTAATAGCAAGACATCAGTGGAATCCTTACCTTCATGGAAATCATGATTACAGGTTGCAAAGAGGTTAAAGAGATATAGGTACAGAGAATGTTGCTATTATTTTATCATGTGGGATATGTTGCACAGTATTAGGAGCGTAGATATGGATTTGGATGGTAGAACCACTGACAGGCATATGACTGCATAGAATTGCAAGATAATAAGTGCAGCTCATAGTCCCACATTGAAACCCAGTATTCTGCTGCTAAAGAGCAAACAGAGATGATAAGGACCTCCTACGAATTAGTAGACCTCTGGAAAGATCCAGAAGTCAATATTTTAAATACTGTTTTGGACAGCTGGTGTTACCAGCATCATCATGGTATTCCAGAAACCTACCCAAAGCAACACTGATATGAACCAGTTGTAGGAGATGTGTCATTGAGTCCTTACTGAGATAGATGTGCCGTTCCTGAGGAAGGCATTCTTCAGGTAGAAAATACATGGCCATGATTTTGAAGCATGTAGCTACAAATATCAGTTATGACAGCAGCTTGATGTACTGCCTGATCCAAATCCAAGGCATCCTTCTTAGAAAAGACCTGAAACTGAGAGCCAAAAAAGCTGTTAGCACTACAGGTTGAGATTGAGTACAGTGTTGAAGGGAGAAATCTCATCTGAATTTCTGCCACATCCTCTAACATCATATTAGCAATGTCAGAGATTTCTGATTAAGGGCCTCCCACTGAGAGAACTCCTATCAGCTTCCTTGTTCCTATGACAAAACCAGGCCATGTAAAACCATGTGTTGTTTGCTTGAATCCCATTACCAAAAAATGCACATAATTTAGCATCTGTGTTTTCCTCAGGTACTTCTGCCTGAGACACATTAGGATGGCCCAGCTGCAGGACTATCCCCACAACTGTGGGACAGTTCTGAGCAGGAATGTCCTCCCCCCCGTAGAAGTGGGGTCAATGTGCATACTGGTGTGCAAGTAGTGGGGGTCAGAGACATAAATGTGCATACACATATGGCAGACCAGGGTCAAGAAACACAAGTGCATGCTCTCATTAGGATCCTCTAATCACATTAGCCAGTCTGACTTGGTTGTACTTTGTCTGTACCTGAGCCTGTGGCTTTTATATCCCATGCTGTTTTAACAAGAGATGGAAGAGATCCAGTCAGAAAAGCCAGTCTTGTGATGAGATCTGGTCGTATTGGGCCTTTGTAGTTATGCTGCTTTTTTAGGAGTCAGGATCTTTGAGTTAGGAGGCCTAAACCAAAATTTTTGTAATTACTCTTGAAATTAATATCACCTTCAGATATTAATATGAATATATCATCTTACTCTTCCTACTTGGCTGTAGGCTGCATTTGTTACATAGTCTGCCCTTCTTTCCTTGTTTTGGGAGATATCTATTAAAATTATCATAAGCAGTTCACAATTTCTAGTCACATTTTTTTGTTCATATTCTTCTCACATTTGATTTGATTTCATTGATTTGTTGCCACATTTGATTGTTTTGATTTATTCTGTTCAGCCATCAAATTTCTTTACCATCCCTTGATCACAGGCAACCACTAATGCTTAGTTCTGCAAGTAATTCCCCTTTACCTCCTCACCATAAGGTCCAAGATGAAAGCCTACATGGCAGAAGCAACAATCTGAATAAAGATATCATCACCTAGGGTTTCTAGGCAATTCACTGATGTTTTGACATTAGAAACAGGAGAAACACAAGAAACACCAGAGCTCTTGTAGGTGACTCCTTTGAGGGATAGCAGAGGTTGACCAGTTCCAGCTCTATTCCAGGCTATCACTTCTCCTCCTTCAGTCTTTAAGTAAGTAATAACTGTTGGTTTTAACATCCCAGTCATGTGAGTTTCCTCTCAGGTCTCAGGAATACCAATGACATTGATTTTAGACTCATAATAGACCCCCCCCCTTTTTTTTCAACTGGGCTTCTAGCAGTGGTGCCTTGGCATTTTCATAATTTCTTTGTGCTCTTTGATGTCTGTTCTCAGCATCTCTATTTTTTTGTACTATGTAAGTGCTCATTTGTTTCCTCTTTCACTCTGTTCTATGAGTGCAACACCTCCTCTGACTCCTGTTGATCCTTCTGTTATAAGCCTGCTTCCTCTTCCACCCAGAAGCCACACAAACTGTGTAGCCTTCATTCACCCCTGAGATAAACTGGTAATCCATCAACCTTGCATCATTTATTTAATAATGCATCATTTAGGTAATAAATCACTTTTTGTTCTGTGTTGTGTATTGTCTTAGAGTAGGCTTGCAGTATTCTGTGATAAAGCATAATACTGCATCAAGCTGATTACCATCTTGTGAGCACCACGTTGTACTGGTACCCACAGAATGCATTTCCATTAACATCATCATCTTGGGATATATTTAAAATGTGGATATAAATAAGCAGGGCTTAGAAAAGTCATTTATCCTGCACATCATGTTTAGCTTCACTTTTCTCTATTTAAGCATCCTCTGACAGTCTTCCCTGCCTTCAGCTGGAAATAGTAATGCTGTTGTAGCAGTGGTGATCTAAGAATAGGCAGAGACACAGGGCATGGAGAAAGAGGTACATCAGATCAGCTGGTGTGATTGCAAAAGAGAGGCAAGATTTAAGGAGCAGCCTCCTCACCAAACTGTTACTGCAGAGCTGTGATCAGTGACTGCCAAAAAGCTTGTCCCCCTTTCCCACCTCCATTAACTTGTTTTATAGAAGATATTCTCTCTCTGTACCAACTGTGTGTATCCTAAATCACAAAGATATTATGTTGTTTATTTTAATTAATTTATGAGTTTTGTCTTGATGTCTTTATTCCAAACCTTGAGTGAGCAATTTTGGATGTACAAGTTGTCTTCTTCAAGACGAGAGGTCTATCTTCCATTTTGCTTGTGCTTTGAGAGTGTCTTTAGTGAACAATCTGGGGAATGTTTGAATTCCCAGATTAGGGCTATATCAAAAGTAACTGTTAAAAATCTTCCTACATATTGTCATTATTTTAATCCTGTTAGTCTCCCCCATGTTTATCCTGGTTAGGATTTCTCTTATCAGACACTCAAAAAAAGTAAGAGGTTGAAGGGTAATGTGATGTTAACACATTTATGATAGATTAACTATAGCATTTGTGTCTCAAACAGATGTCTGCATAGGTCTCGGAAGAAATGAAAAGCAAAATGCTGCTGTGCGAACTAATCCACTGTTTTGTCAAAATATTTCCAGAATTGCAGTCAGCTATAAATTAGTTTGAAGGATTTTTTCTGTAATAACAATTTTCAGCATGAAGCTTGATGTTCAAGTTGAAATCTCAAACTGCTACTGATATCAGAGAAGAAACAGAAAACTACTGGAGGAAGAAATAGCAGAGAATTTTTTAGCTAAATCTGTTCTGGTTTATATGATGTATTATGTAATTATGTGTTTGGGTCTTGTGGTAATGATATGTTATTTTGTATGTAAATTGATGCAATAATGAACTTTACTGAAGAGATTTTATAGTACTCTAAATTTGCTTGATATCTATATATCTCTATCTAAAATTGATAATTCCACATAATAAAAATATGTTTCTATTGAATGTGCTGCACAATTAATCTTAGATTCTTTAATTAGAGTTTATCTTAGTTAAGAATTTCAAGAAGGGATGTCTCCTTTTTTCATGTTAAATTTGTGACTTCTGTAAAACGGTATTAATTTTCAGACATGGATGTTCTCACCTGTTTTCTGTGAGGAATGTACTTCAAAGGTTTCTTGCTCCGATGTCCAACCATAGAGACACACAAAATTTTCAGTAGTTTTTGGAAAATATTGATGGTATAACATTTTCATATTTTAAAGCACACTAAATTTTCTAAGCTATAGAGGGTGGGATAATGAAGTTAGATGGGCCAGAAACTCATAAGTGAAATTTCAGTATTTTGGAAGTGTTGAGAGGAGAGAGGTTAAAAAACTGTGTCCTTTAATTATCAGATTAGCTTCCTAGTGAATATGTTGCAGAAATTGCTTCTTTTTTTCATAGAAATGATTTTTATATTTTCTTTAATCAGGATTAAGTGATCTTACATTAGAAGGGGCTGAATATGGCATTCGCTGTAAATCAGTTAGGCAGCTGAGTAATACCACTTACATTAACAATAATATTTCAGCATCCGCTTAGAGTTATACACATTCTTAAGTACTCTACTGCAACTTAAATGATATGGTTTTGGATAGACTGATGTTGTTATTACAATTGTCACTAAATATATATAAAATGAAAGTAAAAGCCCTATCATTAATACCCGTGTTGCCGTGCTCCTATTTGTTTCAGAATAATAAAGTTTTCCTCTTAGAGAAATTATTTACTTTATTACCTTACCAATATCACAGTACATTATATTATTTCTTGATTTAAAATTTTTCTGAATACTTTCTAAAACTGAAAACCAAATGCATGCTATCTATTTGTTCTTCTAATTACATATAGCCTGAATGAAATTCAGAAGGTAGTGAAGCATGGTCAGTCATTCCTGAGGCAATACTGGCTATCCTTCATCAAGCTGTGCTTTTCTTAATAGTACCCCATTTAATGTCCAAAAGCAATTTTTAGGATTCTCTCCTCCCAAAAGTCACCTAGACTAAATGGTCTACAATTTCCTGAAGTGTTCGCAGTGTGCATCTTCAATAATGGCATTATGTTGGCCATTTTCCAGCCATCAGGTCTTTTTTTGAATATAATGACTTTGTAAAATGTTTCCATAACTTGCAGTAACAACACCCCTACTTTTTTAAAAAAATATAAAATATTGGTAACTATTTACTAGTGGGATGCTGTTATTAAATGCCAATATATTATTATACCATTGTATATGTTAGTTATTAGTTTCCCTTTCCCAAAACTAAATCCACTGTCTATGACTCATCTACAAAATACTCAGGGTATTTCTATAAATCATATTTGCATTCTGTGGCTGGTTGCTTATAGTAAACATCCTTAAAATAAAGTTTTTTTTTACAAATAGGAAACAAGTTAAATCACTTTGTTTAATACATTGTCTTTAAACTGAAAGGCAATGTTCATGGAACAGATTTTAAAAGTAGCAGAAAGTTAAAGAGATAGTCTTGGTATTTAATATGTAATTAATTTCATTTAAAGTGCTTCAAGACTAAGATAAAAATTAACAATAAAAAAATAGATATAGAAAATGTACAACAATATGCATAAAAAGATGGTTATTAGAAAAACTTCTAGTGCACGTGTAGTTGTCAAGGCCTGCATGGTCTATCTACTTAGGGCAAAAGCCATAGCTTACTAACACAGACTCTCAAGTGTCATACTCTTCTTGAAATATGTTTAGTAGTAGCAGTAGTACAGTATCACTGACATTTCTCTGCACTGGATCATATGCTAGTACAGGAGTTTAAGGCTAACTGTTCTGTGTCCATATAATAAAAGAGTGGTTACTGCCCCACAGAACCTACATGTGAAATATTGGAAGGGAAAAACAATCTCGATACTGCAAAAAAAGAGGACACAGTTTAATAGTTAGATGTCAGTCACTAGCAATCACTATGAAACTGCTGTTGAGGCTTCCTCATTAAGTCAGTGTTAACTGACTGACCGTATGCATACTCCTGTCTGCACCAAACGCAAGGTAAAATATGTTATGTGAAACTGCTTTCCATAAAAATATGGCTATGTGCACATATGTCATGGTTTGAGCATGTTTTGAGGGTGTTTTTTGTTCAAGGTTTTTTTTTTCAGCCAGGTGGAGGAGGGGATTCCGGGAGGAAGGAGGGACAGGACACCTGACCCAGGCTAGTCAATGAGGTATTCCATACCATAGCACGTGATGCCCAGGAGGCATACTGGGAAAGAGAAAGCTGGAGGGGGGAGCTCTGGAGAAAAATGGAGGAGGGAGCACATGGTGCTCGGCCGGGCAGGGTGGAGTGAGTTATGGGTCGGTGGCTGGTGGGGTGTTGTATTCTTTTCACTTGCTGTTTGCTGTATCATTAGTATTTGTAGTAGTAAATGGCAGTAGGGGTTTTGTGTTATGCCTTAGCAATTAAACCGTTCTTATCTCAATCCGTGGGGGCTACTTTCTTTGGATTCTCCTTCCTAACAGGGAGTTGGGGGACTTGATTTAAACCACGACATTTTTGGCGCCCAACGTGGGGCCCGAGGGATTGAGATAAGAACAGATCTGAGCGGATTTATGGTCTCTTGTCACAATGCTGATTTATTGGCTCTTAGAGGTTTTTCTCTGGATCTCGCTGTTTCGGGATTTTACCGGGTACTTGGTGTATGGATTGGATGTGTTTGTGTTTGTGTCGGAGGCTTGTAATACGGTGGGGCTCCGGCAGCAGGGGGGGATGGACGTGGCCGTGGACTTGAACTTGTACCAGGCCGTCCCGCTGCTCTTCGCCGTCCTTGTCCTTATCCTCGTCGTCGTCTGTGTGGAGCTGCGTGAAGCCAGGAAGGAGCGGCCCCGGGAGCTGCCGGCAGCTGAGGCTGCCAGGGAGAGCGGCACGGGGAGCCAAACGGCTGTGGCAGAGCAGCGGGAGCAGGCGGGGGAGGAGCGGAGCAGGGCGGTAGCTGAGCAGGGGGATCAGGCAGCCGGGCAGGTGAGTCCTGCGGCCGTTCCCGACCCTCCGACGGCCGAGACTGTCCCCCGGAAGTCGCCCGCCGACCCCCAGCAGGATGCAGGAGACTACGCATCACTTCCCAGCAAGGCAGAGGAGGAACCGAGTCCTGCTGCCGTTCCGAACCCTGCAGCATCCGAGAAAATTCCCCAGAAGTCACCCGCCGAGCCCCAGCAGGAGGCAGGAGACCACGCAGCATTTCCCAGCAGGGCAGAGGAGGAAGATCTGGACTTGGGAGAAGAGAAGCTGGTGGTGGGAGAGCTGGCAAGCAGGGCAGCTACATCAGCCCCAGTGACAAGTGCAGCAGCAGCAGCTGAGAGTTCTGACGGTTTTGAATGGCTTTTGGGTGCCCTTGGGACCTGCCTGCTGATTGTGATGGTTTTCGGCATGGTGGCACACACACAGAGTGTGTTCCATCCACAACCATTTTGTCTGATCCCAAAAGTTAAGCAGAGTCAGGTCTGGGTCTTGTCTAAGTTTAGACAAGTACATAGGAGCACCAGTAGACTGTTCCCAAGGCTGGACAGTCATGAGTGGCAGGGCATGTGGGACAGTATGGCCAGGTATCTGATCCACTGGGCCCCTCCAGTGCTTTGGAAGCATTGGAGGTGGAAGGCAGCTGTATGGAGTCCCCAGCAGCAAGCTGTAGAACTGCTGAAGGGGACGGTGAATGATTTTGAGCCTGGTGGGCCCAGATACTTCAGGCCATCAGTCCAGAGATGCAACATAGAGATGTCTCATGATCGAGGGGTGGACTTAAGAGTGATTGTATATTGGAAATGTGGGATCTGGGCATGACGTGAATGGTATGGAATAAGGGGTGGATAATGTCATGGTTTGAGCATGTTTTGAGGGTGTTTTTTGTTCAAGGTTTTTTTTTTCAGCCAGGTGGAGGAGGGGATTCCGGGAGGAAGGAGGGACAGGACACCTGACCCAGGCTAGTCAATGAGGTATTCCATACCATAGCACGTGATGCCCAGGAGGCATACTGGGAAAGAGAAAGCTGGAGGGGGGAGCTCTGGAGAAAAATGGAGGAGGGAGCACATGGTGCTCGGCCGGGCAGGGTGGAGTGAGTTATGGGTCGGTGGCTGGTGGGGTGTTGTATTCTTTTCACTTGCTGTTTGCTGTATCATTAGTATTTGTAGTAGTAAATGGCAGTAGGGGTTTTGTGTTATGCCTTAGCTATTAAACCGTTCTTATCTCAATCCGTGGGGGCTACATTCTTTGGATTCTCCTTCCTAACTCTCCGGGAGTAGGGGGACTTGGTTTAAACCACGACAACATATGATCAATTACTACAGCTCAGTTGATACTCAGTAGTTTTCTAAGAGTTGGTACTGCAAGATGTCTAAACCTTGTGTTTTGGTTAGCAATTTTTGTGAGGTTTTTGGTGGTTTGTTCAATATATTGCTCCAGCACTTCATTTGCAATACAAATTTTTCATTTTAAATAATTCATACTTAATTACAGTAGTTTTCAGTTTATGTGGTCCTTTTCATTCTTGAAATGCTTTAGAAGCATTAATTCCCACAAAGTTTTGAGAAGCAATTAAGTATTAATGTTCCATTTTTACAAACAAAAACCAGAAAATACAGAGGTTGGGCAAACATTTCTGAACATCAACTGTAAAATTAGGCACTGACTAGATAGAGGCATGATCTAATTTTCAGAGGCACTGAAGACATTTACATATTCAGAATGGAAACGTTTGTTCTAGTAGTTAAATTCATAAAGAATCTTGGATACCATAATACTGAATATTACAAGTTTTTAACTACCACGATCAAGACATGGGAGGAGTTCATTAACTCAGAATAATGTTTACAGCAGGTGAGCATGAAGCTGCCTAAGCTAACACAAAGCAAAGACTGATTTCCAGATTCTTACAATTCCAGCTGTATAAATAACCCTTTACAAACTTCCCTCCATGTGGGCTGAAGAACTCTGCATCCTTTCCTGGCATGAACTGCCTAATAATTTTTTAGAGGAAAAGGAAAATGGGAGAATTGTGAATGTGATCATAAAATCTGTTGCCTCAAGCATTTACAAGACAGGGCAAATTCTAGGCCTCCTATTTAACAGCCCCAACAACTAATGAAGAATGTATCCCAAGAAGAGACTTCAGCCAAACACTGAAGTTGTTTGGAGTGGTGTATTTGACCTTGCTTTTTCTCTCAGCCTGAGAAGACAACTGAACCTAAGAGAAATGCTCTCATCACCAGAGTATGGTACAAAAAGTGGTTCAGTACATGCCTTTATTTTTAATAAAATAAAATGCTAACACTTAGGTTCTCACAAAATTGATCCCCTACATACACACTTCACATGCTCTGAGCACAGCTGCTATTTCAGGCTTCTCAAAAGTCATAGATGCTTGGCCCATGTAGCCAGTTTCTTTTATGAACAAGGGAAAGTGGGTATGAGGCGAGTGTTCTGCTGCTGAGCACTTGTGAACATGTATGGAAAGATACATCTAAGTAGTGAAAATTATAACTGGTAGTATCTCTGGCCTATGGGACTAAGTTGCAGCTTTAAAGATTTTGACAAGAGTGGTGTTGAGACTGTTATAAATATATGCCCCAAGGGTATGACTATAATGATAGGCATTGAAGGGTTCACCTTGAAGTTATTCTCAAGTATTTTGAGCCCATGAGCCAGTACTGCATGCTTGCATCATGTATCTATACGCTGTTTGGCATGAACCAAAGCTGTTTGCATTGAATTTCTATTTCATGAGCATAAAGGTACGATTTATCCCAAGTTTACTTGTGGCACACTGCTATGAGTCATTTCACAGGCTTGCCTCTTCTTCTAGGCAAGCTTCCATTTACAAATATTGAAGAAAGGAAGAAGGTACAGAGTCAGAAGCAAAGAGTAGCAAAATGTCACATTCCTGGGTGAGAGTATACAAAGTGTCTTCCAATGTGAATTGCTGAGAAAGTATAGAAAGACATGGCATAGTAAGTGATGTCAGTGAGCTTCACACCCTGAAGCGTGGCAGTTTTCAATGTGAGATAGATGGCTGGTGATCATGTTTAACTATTCACAGTTCCTAAAAATTTGTGGGTCCAGGATTAAAGGTGACTGTAAAATTGACCCCAGTGCAGGCATGACTGGAGTGAATTATCCAAAGCTACAAAGGAAATTTGGTGCCAGAGCTAAAATCAGATGTTAGCTGATATCTAGCTTCCTCCATCTGCACCTTAGCTCTCCAAAAAGCTAGATCAAAACACAGGAGTTCAGCGTTGCACTTAGTGTTCAAGGAAAACCAAATAACAATGAAAAATGAGGAATAACTGATGTGCAAATTGTTAAGTGCCATTTCTATACATACTGTTAGCAAAGGGTTACATGCATCGATGAATCAGCGGTTTTAATCAGATGAAAATAATTTTGAGCACAGTTCCAGTGTGATGAATATGCTAGAGTTGTAGATCACCAGGAAGAAAATTAATATTCTATGTATAATTATACACATTTTTTCTCAATTCTTTTTTTGAAGACAGCAAATAGGATTTAAAGCAACAGTCATTCACTTCACATGAGCACAAAGAAAATGTACAAGGAAGCACGAAACTGCCTACCCCCCACCTGCCAGCCTACAGCATCTTTCTAGGAGACATTTTCTACTTAGTTTGCTGTCTACTCCCATCTTGCTCCCCTGAGCCTGGTCCCACAGTCCCACTCAACATTCTCCTTCCATCCTTTTCCAGGCATGGAGAGGCTCTTGGCCTGCAGCAGGGCATAGAGAAGTGCAGTTACCCCCTGCTGTCAGTGGTGTTCCATTCTGTTCCTGTGATGAATGGTGACCCTTGACAATAGAGGGTCCATGTATAATAAGGCCTGGATTGGATGGATATGTTGAATATTTCATTTGCAGTGTTTCTGAGTATGTCTGTAGTCAGAGTCTTTGATGCTTTCTACTTGCCTCAGTGGGTGATACTCTACCTTTTTGTACATAACTACAAACTGTCCATCTTTAGCCTTGCTTGAAGCATATCTCAGCATTTTCCCTGTCTCACCTGCACATTAGCTTGCCAGAACAGGCAATGATGTAGCTGTTTTCAAATGCGTACTCTCTTCCATACAATTTCTATTTAGAATGAAGTATATGATACTCCTACTGCTATGAGGAGCCATATTATTTTATCTCAGCTGTTTGACCCCCTTAAGATTAAACATTTGCGCTGTGTTTTTTTGGCATAGTAGCACAAGATATTTGAGATAGAGTGTGAAGTGTGGTTTGGGCCAAGCTTGTGTTTCTGTAGGACAGGGTGAACTTGGGCTTCTGTAGACCATCCAGATATCCATAATAGTTTGCAGGTTGGATGCTCTGAGGTTCCTCACTTGCTATCAGTTGAAGAGCTCAAAGTGCACCCCAAGGGATGGTTAGTGGCTAGTCAGCATAGAGAGTGAGTGAGGACACTCCCTGGGATGCTGATGCAAGATAACAGAGTATGTAATTGTTTCTGCATCTGTGGGTCAATGGTCATTAATTTGCATTCATTGACTGCTTGATACTGTCAAAGGTCTACAACATAGCAATCTCAATAATGTAAGAACAGCAGCCAGTCCTATTTCAAAGAACTAATTGGATGACTCATCTTAAACATCAATTAGCACGATCAGGTCCTTAGTGATGATTTTTGAAGCATTATTGTTAATTTTCTTGTTGGATTTTTTATAGCTGTCATCTGTTGCTATCAGACAGTGTTAATGTGATACACAGTGTGCTCTCTTTGTAGGAGCAAAATGAGAAAAACATTTCTGTACTGCACACTCATAGCTACTAATTACCTTTGCTGGGGAGAGCTCCATTCTGTGTTGAAGTATTTAAATACATAAAGTGGAAGAAAATCACATTAGGTAAAACTGAAATAAACTCCACAATTTCTAATAAAAGACCTATTTTTTTGCAGCTGTACAGGTCACTGCACTGTAGTTGTTTGCCACAGTGCATTCTTGCACAACAGCCATCCAGATGAGGAACTTTTCCAGACAAGTTCAACCCCTTCTGATGTTAAAAGTACAACAGAAGTGGGGTGCAAACTATTCCCAGTTCAGGAGCACTCTTTCCTTGCTGTTTGCTGAAGAATATGAATAGGCTAGATCCATGCTGCAACTGTAGTGGGAGATCAAGATAGCTCAGCCACAAAGCGTTCCTACTGATGGCAGCATTTTTTTGGAAAAGAAAATTGAGCCAAGCTGACAGCTGCGCTGGAATGGCTAGACTGCATCTAAGTCATTTAAGGCCAGTTCAGATATCTTGCCCTGCACTACAGCCCTGGCATGGCATAGAGCAGTCCCTACAAAAGAAGGCATACGTTAACTGAACAGTTATTGTAGGATTTTGTTGGAAAGTCATTAAGACAGTTTGGTTTAGAATTTAGAAAAAATAAGGATGAGTATAAATAAAGGAATATACTCTGACATGGGTGGGGACTTTCTGCTTTTGCAGTACAACATGGCTATAAAATGACCTTTAAAAGAGCAGCTGAAATCACTTCAGATACCCCAAAACTTCTATCAAGCCACCTTGAGACAAGGCAAGCTGCAGATCTTGCTGGATCACTCTGAGAGCACAGCGGGACTGTGACCTGCACAACAGCAGCCCCAACGAAGCAGCTCAGCCAGCTCTTTCCATGGCCAGCTCATCAGGTAGTAATGCAGGTAATAAATCAGGTAGTAAACCTGTAATGCAGGTCACCACCATCTACAGATATTTAAATGTAGTCATCAGTGCCCAGAAGTGGCAGCCTCTGAATGCTCCTGGGTACTCAACATTAAGTGAATTGATAGTTTTGCTTTACTTTTTGCTGGTAATGGTCTACTTTATAGAAAATACACCTGCATGTGGCACTCTTGTAGTACTTCCAGCAGTGAGTCAAAGGAAGTAGTCTGGAGAGTGAGCTGTCCAGGGTCACTACAATAAATCTGTGGTTCAGGAAGGTCTGCACAGCCTATGGCCCTAGGTACCCATAGTTTGGACAAATTAGGGGGTTGGTATCCTTTTCTATTATCACCAACTTAATTATCAGAATTAATAAAAATGTTTTAGGCTTTTTTTATTTTTCCACTCTTTTGCTCCAGTACATTTATATCTGCTGCCTAAAGCAATGACTATGCCTGGCCTTTGCTTGACTCCTAGGCCTAGGGAAAGTTTTATGAAGAGAGATAGAAAAGTCTGGGATTCATTACCTGGGAAAGAAAATTAATAGTGGGACAGATTAAAAAGGGACAGATTAGAATATGTAAGATAGTGAGAGGCAGAGAAAACTGAGGAAGAACTTCTGTTCTCTGAGGCTGTGTTAAAACTGCAAGATCTGGGAGTACTTCTCCATCATCTGATCCACATGTCGGATGTAAGCAGAAGCATACCTCTCAGATGGGGAGACATGACATCTGTGTCTGTCCTCTCTGCTCTATGTTGATTTCCATGGAAAACAAAGCTTAATGTGAAGAGCAACACTGCTGGTAGCATTCTGGTCAGGGTACTACAGAGACCACAAAGGAGCAGGGTCCTGATGCTCTGGGTTTTTTTTATGCATATGCATGCATGGAAGGAGAAAGCCTACCAGCAGCATCTGTTTATCTGCTCACACTTTGTCTCTTGCACCAGATTTTGCCTCAAATCCAAGTGTGTTAGCATGGAATAATTTTATTTTAAGACTGTGGTCAACTGTTTCCTTCTGATCTAACAGATCAGAAATAGGTGCCAAAGCACTGAAGAACAGGGTTCTTCTGTAATGGCTACTTTAGGCATCTCCCTCTTACCATCTGTTACAAAGCCCATTTGAGATGAGTTTAGCCCAAAAGGTGCTTAAAAACTTGGCACTGCAATAGCTACATATCTGTGGGTTTATCTAAGCCAAAATCCTCCTTTTTCATTGCCTAAATATGCTTAGCGCCTCTAAAAATCAAGTCACGTACTAACTTCTTATATATGAATATGGCATCTGCAGCCTTTACCAACAACAAGTTTCTATTTTCTTCCATCTCATTGATAAAGATATTGAATAGCTCTGAACTAAGAATAGATCTGTGTGGAACCCCGTTATATAATGATGCCCTCTGTGCAATTACTTTTTAGCTGTATCAGCCTTTTCATGCCAGTTAAAGTATGCCACATGAATTTTATGTTGTGTCACTTTTAACCAGAAGGTCAGAGTACAAGGTAAAATATGTCAGCTCAGTTATATTAAGCAACTTCCTTTGGCAACAGAACCTTTTCATTTCATCAAAAGATGTAATCAGTTCTATCACTAATTTTCCATGAAAACTCATTCACTGAAATGGATTATGCTACTGTCTTTATAAACTTACTGATTAGATCCCATTCTATCCAGTATTTTGTCTAGGATGAAGATAAAGTTACTAGATTTTACTCACTTTGGTAATGTTGTTTAGGCATTTAAAAAGATGCTGATATGTTAGGTGTTTTCCAGACCACTGACACTTTAATAACATTACAGTACTTTAAAAAAGGTTGCTCCATGAGCAGTAGAAATAATTAAACCTTATTTCCTTTGGAGTTATATCTTCAACCCCCTCCCTGCTGTCATTACAGCTCTCTCCATGTCTTCTAAATCTCTTCCAACACAGTTCTGCCATGTCATCCCCTCCATGACTTTAGATCTCCTCCATCGTATCACCTTTGCTCACCACAGTGCTTCCGTGTACTGTTTCTGGTGTCTTTGATCACTGATACCATTGTCCCTGTCCCCAGCTCCCTTCCATCTCCTATATGTCCAGTAAAACAAAAACTCCATGTTCTCTATGCTCTCTATATTCTTCTTCCCATGTTCTCAACCTCTGTATTTTGCCCTGCCAGCTGGGGAAGAACCAGCACGTCTGGCACAGACATGCTGAGTAGTTTGATAGTACATACATGATCTCTGAATAAGGTGGCTGCTGCTAAGTGTAATGGACAGTTAATTCCTCTGTGGCATGAATAGTCTTTCTCTTCTAGCCAGACAGTATTTTTCCCCTCAATTAAATTTGGAGGAAATTAATTCTGTTGGCTACTACGATGCCTCTGCTAGATGTGACTACAACTAATGCAAATGGTGAAGATTATCTCGGGGTGGGGGACAAAGATGGGGAAGGAAAGGAGAACTAATGGCCAGCTGAAGGGGCAGCCATGCAAACAGCATTATTCCTTAAGGCATACACATAAATCAATCTTAGAATGAGTCTTTAGCCAATTGCTTTAAAACGCTGGAATGCATATTATGCCATCCTTCAGATATGAAAATTATTTAATGTCAGCATCTACTTTAAACATTCCCTATCACTGGGAAAATAGGAGGCTCTGTTTTACCACTGAGGTATCACTAAATTTCTTTCCAGTTGCCAAAGAGAAGAACTTACATTATTAACTGATACATATTAATAATATGTTTTTACAATAATGTGTCCAATAGAAACTTCAAATAAAACAGAGAAAACTGTAGCACACATATTTCATGACACAACCCTGAGATTAAGAGGGTATTAGTTCAGAAGCTTTTGCTGCAGACATGTAAAAAAACACAAGCTATAACTTGTACTGCCGAGGGATGCTCTTGTTAACTTCAGTCATGTGAAACCCCTTCAGTTTGCCAGTATTGTGCCCTGCATTGCCCCAGACTAGGAAAGTGCACTTCACTTAATATACATATAAAAATACTAAACAACATAAATTCTTCAGCAAGAGCTTGAAGCAGTATCTGTGCTACAATCACATATCACATTAACATTTGATGTTATTACTGCTTCGCAGGTGCAACAATCCTTGGTCCTTGCCCCTGTGGGAGAGCAGTGGTTGACTTCTATTTCTTTTTTTAACTGTTTACATTTTTACTTCAATCATAGTTTGTCTTATCTCTCCCTCTGCAGGAGGGCAATCATCAGTGAGATTTGCCGCGAATACATTGTGGCTGATGTATCTAATGGAACCTGCACTTATAGCCAGACCTGTCAATAACCCTAGCACCATTACAGTAGATAGCTTTTCACAAGATTGGCTTCTTCTTGCAAAGATTATTCAGTACCATATGCGCAAACAACAGCAGCCATTATTGCCCTTTATTTTCCACCTCTCCTTTCCTTAGACTAGCACATCTCTTTATTATTATTTGACAGCAATGAAGAATAGGCCAATCTTTGCCATCATTTGGCAACAACAATTCTTAGCACTTTTCATGTTCGAAGGGCTTTGCAGTCATTATCTAATTAATCTTCACAACAGCTCTATGAGGCTGATAAGAAAGGTTTAGCCTCATTTTATAGATAGGGAAACTGAAGCTGTGAGTTTAGCCGCTTGATTTTCAAAGGTGCTGTGCATTCTTGGCTCCCATTTAAGTTAATGAGAGTGCAGAGGGAGCAACATCTCTGAAAGTAACAGAGCTTGTGCAAGCCTGCAGAGGAGGTTACTGCCAGCATGCAGTGGGTGTTCCATGGTCCCATACCAGTGCTCAGGCCATTTGGCCAGGCTTCCCCCACATCTGGTTTGTGAGTGGCAAGCTGGCTATTACACCTTGGATAACTCCTGGCTACCTTTTCATTTAAATGTTTCAGTGTCATGGTGGAATGTTTCAGAAACTCTCCACTTGAAGTTTCTCCCCAGGGAGATTTTATCTGATCTCTCCTCACTCTAGAAAAATGCCTTTAACCTGTCAAAAGATGTCACTGTGCAATGTAAGCACTAAGTTTCGCTTATGCTGATTCACTTGCAGTTTTATGGCTACATTTCACAGAAATTGCACTTATTTTGAAATACTCCCTAAGCACTAAGGACGGTAGACAGTATGGATTCACTAATGCTTCCCTAATTCATGGAGGTGGCTGCTTTACCAGTCACTATCAGATCCTTAATCAGCAGAGTTGTAAAGCTTGTAGATATTCAGTAAAAGTGCTTAATAAAAATCATTTAATTCTAAATTACAAGAGTGCACTTAACCCTAAAGATATTAAAACTGATTGTTTGACGCACTGCATTGAGTGGTAGAAATTTAAAAATAAAAGCTTTCCTTACTTGCATCAAAGTGCATAAATCTTCTAGCCTTCATATCCTAGTGTCATGATATTATGCTGTAATAAACTATTTCATTTGAGAGTTTTATGCTGTAAATACAAAGTACTTCAACCTGACTGGTGATAACAGGAGGGTCTGAATTTTGAAGAAAAGAGCCAGTATTACGGCTGGTTTTCCTATTATCCCATTCTTGAAGGTCATCTGTCTCTGATGGTGTCTTTTCAGGTTTGGATTTGTTAATCCATCCTACAGCCTGGCTGGTGTTGCAAGATACTGGAGTGCTGTAGCAGTTACTAGATACTTTTGGTAATAAATTATAAATCATATGTGTCCCCACCTTTGTAAAATACACCAGAAAATATTTACATTAATTCCTACCTGCATGGATCAGTGCCCCACAGGCAGGTATGTGTGTACACATGCACACACCCACCCTATTAAGGTGGTCGCCTTCTTTTCACATCTCTTCCACCAGTAAACCTGTAGAAACTACACCAGCAAAATCCAGGCTTTGGGTGGGCAGAGATATTTGCATTTGCTTACCTGATATGAAAAATAATAGATCAGCATATTTAGACCTCATGTCAACTTTTTTCAATTGAAATGAATTTGCAGTTTTCTTGTTGTCAAAATGTAAGCTTTTTGGACAACATCTGTAGTAGGGATTATTTTGAAGAAATAAACACCTTAACATTTTTAGGTGGTTAGTAACAGAATGGTTTCTTTTTCTCCAAACTCAACAAATGTTAGTATTTTATTGTTAGGAAAAAAAAAAGAGGAAAGAGAGGTGGTGGATGTGTCTGGATCTTGATAAAATGCTATAACTTACGAATACGTATTTATTTTTAGAGCAGCAAAAACCCTTAAAGTTCCAGCACTTTTTTCATGTGAACAAAAATAATCTTTCTCCCATATCCATTGTGCAAATAACCATCACATAAATATTTTTGAATAGTCTTCCCCTAGCTCCTTACATATTATCTGTCTTCCTGGATATGATGCAGAACTTGCTTAAGTACTCAGGAGCAGGACTGATCTGGGTGTCACTCTGTCACAGTTCTGTATTTCTCTCACTGCTGATTTTGTTTGCATTTGGCTTCCTTCATTTTGCAGCTTCATAGCCAGATGTTTCCAGATGCATTTTCTGATATCTTTAATAGAGCATTCATGGGTTACGGAGTGTTTTACTTGCCTAATTTGGAGTATGCAGGAAGGTGCGGGTTTTATTTTCTCTGAAGTCCTCCAGAACTGTGACATGAAATCTATCAGTTTACCACACTGATAATTGCTTGTAATATGAGATTTAATTCCATCTTACAGTGTTACAAATCTCCCACAATTATTAAATTATTAAAAAATTATTAAAATCATTATTAAAACTTTTATGTGTTCCAGTTATTTTGATTTCTCTTATTCCAAAATAGAATTTAAAATCTTGGGAACGAAGTCAAGGAGTCATATGCCTTTTGATTAGGTTTTTTTTTTCTTGTAATGTTTTCTGATGAATTTGTACAGTACGTTTGATTGCTTAATTGTTTAATTTTGCCTTCCATAAACAAGATTAATTGCATTTTGCTAGCCTGAATAAATATATACCCATTATAGTAAATAAGCAAGTACTGACATTCTGCATCTGAGCTGTAATGAAAACTTAAGACAGATAGAAATGGGTGCACTGCAATCCTCAAACTGTTCCTGACACCTCATTACACATCATCGGAATAAAAATGGAAAATTTTTAAAAGATTATTGCTCAGGCTTGCAGCTTCTGACGGCAAGGAGATAACAGGCAGGAGCTGATTTAGAGACCTGCCTGTCCTCTCCCATCACTCCTGGGTCCACTGGGGCAACCTCCTCTTTCTTGCAGGTTTCAAAGAGGAATAGGATTTCACCACCCTCTAAAGTACTCTAAAGAGAATTCCTACCATATTTAGAGGTCATTGAGCTTGAAAGAGGCCATGGTCAAAGTTCAGGAAGGCTGCCTGGCTTTACGGATCTCCCATCATACACTTAAAGCCTCATTCTCATCACATCGTACTGTTATACTTCATGTAATGGAACTGACTCAGTCCACAGTGCACTGCTCGACAGATAATGGCTTAAATATTATATATCGTGAGGGATAATGTAAGGAAAAATTACTAAAATCTCTATTGATAAGACCAATATTAACAAAAAATGCCATATAGTAATAATCTAATTCAACAAAATATTAATTTAGCTTAATTTACTAGTTTAACCACTCACACTCATGCAAAAAATATTTCCATCCCCCTGACTCCCAAGCATCAGACTAAATTAGTTAATCAAGGTTTGCACACAGCTGGTTAATTCTGAACCAGTTTTTACCCCTTTCACACAAAACAAAATATAAACTTATCTGTTCTACATCGGATAAGCACTGTCAATACACAATACAATAGGATCTTTTAAAATGGCAGTTGAAACATTTTAAATGGATTTGGCTATCCTGACTCTGCTCCTTTTCATTCCCTTTATCAAAACCCCAGGTTCAATGTATGTAATCAGAGTTTACAGTAGATACCTACAGGGTGACCAGCTAGCTTAAGATAATGTTACAACTACAATTGCACATATCTTTATCATATTAAGAGATTAACATTTGTGCATTTATTTGACAAGAGAACTATAGTAAATTAACTGAATACGTGTATTAATATTTTAGAGAACTGTAAACTTAAAAAGCACAATATTCTTGTTCTGCATCTTGCATAATTTTCCGTATTTTTTAATGTGAAATTCAGTTTGCAAGAATTTGCCACCTTCAGCTCCTAATAATTTTGCAAAAAGATACGTGGCTATATAAAAGATATGTGGACATATAAGGGCAAAACAGTAGCAGGAAAATTATTAACTCCTTGTTTATATTTATAGAAATATACATTTATATCTAAATACTTTAGATAAGGAAAAAGATGGAAAAGGATCTGCAATTCACTGCAATCGTTAGGAATTTTTTTCTGCTTGTCTACTTTTTGAATTTAGATTAGACATTTAAAAATTATAAAATTAATTTCACTGCAGCTTATTATGAGCTTCTCTATTGACTTCTTAGATTCTAACAAATACCTTTGCTATAATAAATATTTCTACTGATTATTTTGTTTGGAAAATTTACTCTTACAAAAGCACAAGTTTGGATTACATTTTGGAATTTAGTCCACAGCTAGCAATTTCATAAGTCAAATCAAAATTATTTGTCAGGTAATGCCATTCATCACAGTCCTTTTTAAACCAATACATATATCCTTGACATGAATGCTATGTAACACTAATTGCATAATACAGAAACTCATCTCTCTCTGCTTGAATTTAAAAATAATTTCTTAATACATGTGTTTGAAAATGTTCAGAGTAGCTTAGTGACCAAATCCTCAGTTTGTGTAAATTAGTATGAAATCACTGATCCAGAACAGTTATTGTTTCAATGGCATGAGAAATAATATCTTGAGTTTTCATTTCCAGTTTTTCTTTATTCAGCTCTATCAGATGTATAATACTAAATTCTTGAATAATTCCTTTTTAAATTAAACAGTGGATTCATATCTTACCAGATTTATGAGTCATTTATATTCCCGTAAGCCACACTACCCAAATGGTTATGTATACAATTTTGATGAGCTGGTAGTTTAAGTACAGAGATAATACAGAGAGCTTCTTCTGAAGTGGGTATGGGGATATTAGTACAGTTGGTGTTTAAATATATTTTCAATGTGAAATAGAAAAGCTGGAATGAAATCAGTTTTCCATTAGAAATCATAAAAAGTTTTAGTCTGAAGTTTTTCAGAATGATGTTGATGTTATGATAAATCCACAAGTATGGTGATGCAAAAATTACTGTGAACTATATATTAAGTACTAAATTTATGTGTAGGTAGTGCATTTGAGTTCATTGAAAACTAAATATGGGTTATGGTGGCAGGATTAACCCCAAATACGGTAAAAATAGAAATCTGAGTTTCACAAGAAATTCACTATTATGGCAGTTTTCTGGAAAGCCACTAGGTGGAAGTTATTTTCCTACTGAGCAATTTTATTCCACTCACAGAGGCCATTGCTTTCTAATATAAGGCTGTAAAGGAGTCATTTTCCTTCAGTATTATCCATGCTAGAGTTTCAAGCAAATACTTAGCACAAGAACTTGTCATTTGCAAAAGTTCTGGAATATAAAGCCAGAGTCTGCCTCTATTGGGACAAACACTTGGCAGGAGTTATTCTACTAATATTAATGCAATTAAATTGCTAAAGAAATTACCAAAGTAGAAATGATCAAGCCATATACAGGTCGAAAATGGCTGTAAAACTGATGACAGATGGAGAAAAATTAAGCACAAGAGAGTATAAAATCTGAGCAGAAATTAAAAAAAAAAAAAAGACATGGTGAAAACTGCAGAAGGGAAAAGCTCTTTCACCAAAAAAAAATCCAGGTTTTTGAGATCACTATTTTTATTTTATAAAATTATTCTTAAAACACAGGCTTCCCAGTAAATTATTCTAAGTTTTACTTTCCAGTCTTTTCTGAACTTGTCAGTACAAAACTCAAATAGCAGTGAACTTTGCATTTCGGCTTGAACTTTTCAACTGTAAGTTGAAAGGCTTGTGATTTTGAATGGGTTACTGAACCACTTCTAAGGAATAGAGACTTCCTCACCATGCAGAAGACGGAGACTGGTCTTTCCTGAATTTGCCCTTTGCTTTCTAGTAGTCGTAATTCCACTGGTGTTGATAGATTGTTATTTGGTCCTGTGCCAAAAAGGATATGAAGAGCAGAAGGTTGTGCTTGCAGTCTCTATTGCAGCTGTTGATTTCTTCTCCTTGTGTAGCCATCACTGAAGAAGAGGGTGAGATACAGCACTAAAAACTGGCACAACTTGTGTTTCATGTCTAAAGGAAAACTTGGGCAATTCTGAAATACTTTGTGCCAAGGCACATGATGAGAAGTACAAAGAACCAGAGCAGAGCATATCACCCACTTTATGTGGTCTCCGAAAGAGAAGGTAAACAACTGATGGCGAAGTATGCAAATATAGAAATCATACTTTGGGTTTAATGTGCGCTGCTGGGAATGCCATGTGTTTAGTGTGGATAGGCCGACTAACATATCTGAAAAACATAACTTCTCATGGCAAAGTTTTGTTGTTGCTGTTGTTTGGTTTTTTGGTTGGTTTTGGTTTTTAATTGAGTAAGTTCAAAGCAAAGAATTAATTACCAGGAACTTCTAACATTTGAGAAAAAAACAACTTTACCTTTTTAGCCATTTTATTTATAAGGAAAAGAAGCAAGATCGTTATGTTATGTATTAAATACAAAAAATCAAGAAACTGATAAACTTGATAGTACAAATAAAAAATTACTGAAGGAAATTCTTATAACCTTATAATGATTTTTAGCAGGATGGAAAAAATTGAAGTACTGCAAATTACTCTGAAGTCTTCCACTATTTTCTCATATAAGGATTTATCATGTCTGAACCACATTAGTAAAAAAAATTGTAAAAGTACTATTTCTAATTAATATAATTGTACAAGTCATGAAATCAGGGGAGCTGAAATTCATTCTATGAATGTTAGCAGTGGTTAAATGCATGCTAATATCCAATACAAATATATTTGCAGAGCAGAAGAAAGAAAAATCTATTGAAAAAGCCAAGATGGAGCAAGCAGTTTAGAAAGTGATTTTTTGAAGGGCTTTTTCCCTTCCTACATGAACCTTATCTTTCCAAATAGATTTTTTCCATGAATCATTTGGAATAAGAAGAGAAACAGATACAGGGAGACAAAAGTCAGAGACAAGCTAAATGGATACTTACTCCAGACTACAATCAGTTCTCCAGAAAAGCCAGTTAATGATACTTGAGACAATGGGTCTGATCTCCTCCTCTGCCATAGCCACACTGAAATGCTCCCACTATAATGTTTTCATAGCAGCCTGGTTTCTGCCTCAGCCCATCTTTCATCCTTTGTGGGGATGTAGCCTGTGGGAAGATGATGTCATGTCCAGGACAGAGTTGGTGGAAATTAAATAATTCAGATGACAAAGCCGAAGGCATTTTAGGCAATTAAAGTTTTTAAGTTGGGGTTTTTTTTCTTTGTTGCATTCATATAGCAGTTTTGACAAACTGTGTCAGTTTTCCAGGCTCTCTGCTGGAGAAGGGATCCTTCTACAGTGTCTCTAACCAATGAAACAGGGTTTGCTTGGTGGGGAGATCTAGGAGTCCTGATTCAAGCAGAAATGCGCAGGATCTGGGATACCAAATGTATGGCAATAATCCTCTATACTTTGAAAGATCAAGTGAAGATGGTGTGTTAGGACTTCTGTACCTTCTCTCTTATACTGAAAGCACTCTGTGACTTTGAGGGCCTTACTAAGCTGTACTGATCTAAAGGTTCTCAGCAGTAAACCTGGGGCAGAGCTGGTGGAGGGTGAGTGAGGTGTCTGTTGCAGTGGTTGGCACTTCAAGGGAGGGCAAGAAACCCCAGGGGTTTCCAGTGTTTTGCAGAGTGAGTGTGATGTGGCAACATGAATGAAGGATAGATAAATGCATAGGAACTGGAGAATAGGAAGAAGCTAGGAGCAGGTCAGAAACTGGATGGGAGGATGTAAGTAATGGCAAATGTCAGTGAGGATGAGACAGAGAGAACATCAAAAGAGGAAGACTATGGGGACATGAGAAAGAGCAACTAGTGGAGAAGCTGTTTGTCTGAGTTGGGACCCAGGGAACCAGAACTTCAGATGATCTTCTCATCCACCTTTCAATCAGCTTCTAAAGGTTCTGTGGCCCTAAATATTTCAGTTCAGCCAAAGAACCTATTCTCTGTGAGGCCATGCAATGGCATACAATGCAAAGTCTGGTTTTCCAAAGTCTAAGATTTTATAATCTGGGAAATTCTTTTTTTTTTTTTTAATTAATAAAAAAAAATCCATAGATAAAGAGTCAGACACTCAAAATAAAGATTACCAGAATTAAGACTGCTTTTTTTATTAAGAGTATAATAATACACTCTTTAATTCCATGATTTTGTAACCTTTCTCAGCATGAGACACCTTAACTTCATTTCACTGTACATAGGGGCTAGTCTGAGAATGAATCCACGTTATGTGCTTCAGGATACTATCACCTCAGTAACTCTGTCTCATTCATTGCTGAAATCTGAGGAAGCATGAACTTGGTGAGAAAGGGAAATGGAGGAGGAGGGAACACAGAGTGCCCTGATGAATAAGGAAATGAAGCGCTATCCTAATGAACTGCTTCATATGCCAAATTCTGACATGGATTTCCTATGTGATGCTGAGGAGTCACAAGGCACCATTTTCACAGAAGTCAACTATTTTGTCACTTTTCAAATATCATGTTTGTGCTTCACTCTTGTACCAAACTCTGACCTTTACATCTCAGAGCCCTTAGAAGCTCTACAGTGAACACTGAGTGCCTTATGAAGTTAAGATACAACAAAATTAGGTTCTTGGTCCTTCAAACCAGGCACACACATATACTTGTCACCACCAATTTGGGCTTTAATGTCAGAGCCTATGTCTGCATTACGGAATTTCAAAGTGCTAGAGAAAACTTTGCAGAGGTGGCTGTACATCAGCCCCTTTTCCTAGCATCATTTTACTTGAAATAAACCCATAAATCTGGTCCAAAAGAGAACTTCAGTGAGTACAGTCATTGTCACATTCCCTTACCTGGACAATCGGCTTGTACCAATGGAATGCCCTTTTCCTGCCTTTTGCTTACCCATCTGGAACACAGGAAGGATAATGTCCCCCCTCAGGGAAGGATCAGTACAGGTCTTAGCATTTCTGAAGAACTTATAACTAGGTCTAAAAGGAACTTAAATCAGATGCTTCTCCTGCTATAATGATGCAAAGACCTCTCTCTATGTCAAATCTGCAGGATTTGGCTTCTGTGTCTTTACTAGCGTTAATTCATGAGTTCTGTCTTTCCTGAATCAAACTGCATTACACCACCACAACTAGACCACTTTCAGACCTGAGCTACTGAGTCTATACAGAGCTTTTCTCAATTGTGTGGATGTACTAGTCCAGGTCAATATTGGCTAGCTCAGGGATCTTTAAAGAGAGCAACCTAAGGCAAGCTGTGTGGTGGGAGAAGATAATTTTGATTAGATAAGGCTAATACCTTTAAAATAGCTGACCTGTCTTTGGGTACACAGTCCCTTCTGTGTGAAATGGAAACAGGACCTTCTAAAGTACCAGTGGACACTGTATGATGAAGGCTGATTTATAATTCCGTCACAGAAGATACTGAATGAGGTTGGCATAGACAGGCACAGTGAGGTTTTCACTAGCTTTTGAAAGCTTGTCTTTTGCATTCTTTCAGTGTAGCTTTGTCATATATATATTGATAGGAAAGCTATGGAATTCTTCCTTAATACCTGGAGTAAAACCCAGTACTTCATCTCCTCACCGATGAAACTGCATCATACTTTTTCTGTATTACCTACATTGCAACCTTACAATCCTTTTAATTTGAATTCCACAAAGCACTGCATCCAAAAAAGCACTGCACACTCTAGACTCACTCCTGTTGATCCTCTTCAATGAAACGAAAGTGATGGCTTCTGTGAAAGAGGAAGTATTGCTGGGAGCAACATATGAGCATTGAACAGAACAATGTAATGAGTAAGCAGCTGAACCTTGAAGGGAATCTCCATTGAAGTAAAACACAATAGAAGAGGCTAATTCAGTTATCAACTGATGCTTGTTGCTTGAACAAACTTTACTGAATTATAAAAAAAAAAAAGGCAGAAAATACACAGCCAATGAACACATTGGCAAAAATACACACACGTTAATACCTTGAGTCGGTACAGTTTGCCTTAGAATTTAGGCTTCCCATCTTACTGGTGGTGTTTTTTTCTGGCTCCTTCTCATCTTCTATAATTTCTTCCACAGATGAAAATGATCTAACATGGCTAAGCATCTGAAAGTATCTTCACACCATCCTACTAGCCCATGTATTTCTAGTACCCACCTGTACAATTTTTCCTCCAGAGCTGCTGCCCTCAAAGCCTCGAGTTACCTACAGACTTCCCATTTTATCCCTGGCACTATTACATTTTGTCCCTGGCACTATTACATTTCATTCCAAAGAAAGATGCAAACATTCATTAGGCTGAGGTGTGCCAGGCCACTAATTGAAACATGCTATTAACCAGACTAAGGAAAAGCATATTTTAAATATCACACAAATACATCTAGTTCTCCAGGAGCCCTTCTACTCAGACCAAAGCAGCCTGAACAGTGATGGCACTGACTTAAATGTATTAGAAAAACAAGTCCATTTTTTCCTATTAAAACTTTATTATAAGGCAGCTAGTCAAACATTATAGTCACTTTGGGCAGCAGTGAGAAAAAAAATGAGCCAAGCACCAGAACACTAGGTGTGATCATTTTCATGATTAGGATAAAAATCTTATCAGGGTCAGCCAGAGTACTTTAAATCTAGTTAATGTAATTTGATCTGATTTTTTAAAAGGTTATTAAGACAACAAACAAGCAAAAAATAGCAGGCAAAATTTATCCTTATTTCTATGTAAATGCATTACTTCATCCTTATGAGAACATCCATTACTGTAGCACAAAACCAGTTTTTTTTTAGCTTAATAATAAAAACAATTTAACTTAGCTCATGTCAAAGTTTATCGTATGACTTTAAAGCATCTGTTAACTTTAACAGCATAAATGAAATCATCACTGAATATGGCCTCACAAGGCAATTTTTTTTTTAATGTTTAAACCATTCTTGTCTATACCCCCTTGTCATTAACTGGTAAATCAGTAATTTATTTCCTATTAGAATTTATATAGTTTGCAGCAATTAAGAAGAAAAGCATAATTGCTGACAAACCCAGGGCACTATTTAAATCACTTCCTTGTTGACAACATATTTCTCCTTCCTAAAACTGAATGTCACTGAAATCTGATTTGTACAGAACCCTTGTGGACTCATCATTCAAATGTACTGCACCTGTCACCTGTGTGCTAGCATTCTGCTAAGGATCAATTTACATAACCTCATTTAATGGTTCATAAATCATACCCATTAAGCCCAGCTAACAGGAACCAAGGGTTCTAATTTATGCTGCCTTTCATAGCAGAAAATTGGGAGGCTGGAGCCTGTGGATAAAGAACCCAGGTCTTGCCTTTGATTGTTGATTGTGATGGTAAATGTATGGATGATGAGAACAGATTTTCACTTTATTGATTTCCTGCCAAAGCACAGCATGCTTTATTGTGAAAGGGGGCCTTTTGGCAGCAGTGCTAAAAGTGGCAGTTGTTTAGGAGCCCTTTGCCAAGATGACATCTAAGACAATACTGAGTGGTAAATACTAAAATAATATCAAGCTGAAATGTTAATTTTTAAAAAGAAACCTCCCAAAGGTTCATAAAATCAATGATGTTTTCTACCCCAGAGCACCTAACTAATAAACATGAAGCCAGGTGATTACTGTGGGGTATTATTTTTTTTTTAAATCTGTTTTTCTTAAATTCTTTATTCTATTATAAATTATTCATGGTATTTCAGTCAAAGTAATGCAGATGTTGAAACCCGCTGTAGAGTGACAGTTCAGCCAGAGTTGTGAGCTGGGCCTGTCTTGAGCTTTGTACTCTGATCCTCCCTTTGATTAAATACCTGGAAATAGCTTTTTCTGTCATTTGATTTTCCATTTTTAAGTTCTATTATTTAGTAGGTGGCTGCGTGCCGTAGTCAGTGTATTGCCAAATGGCATATGCATATGCATAGGCATACAGCAGTCTTCCCACATGAGTTTAGGCAGGGTCTCAATATACCAAAAATAGTCTTGGTATTACTTTCTAAAATGAAACAAACTGTGCTGGTTTGTTCCCCTTGCCTCGTTTAAATTGCACCACTTCATTTCAGCTCACTCTAAATTTCTGCTTTAAAGTAAGAAACCCTACTTTTCTTTATCTTCACTTAGGACAGACTGATTCTCAACAACTGGTAATTTAATCACTACTCCTGCAGATGGACAAACAACTTTGTAGGACTGAGACTACAGTTTGTGTCTTCTGCAAACCCTGATACTGATTTGATAAGACAAACAATGTGCTTGGGCTTTTTCTTCTTTTCTAGCTACACTTTAGGAATTAAGAGCTTTATCTTGAAAGATGGTCATTATGGTCTAGGGAAATGCTGAAGCTACTGAATAACTTTGATAAATAGCAAGATAACTTGCTCAGAAAGAAAACACAGCCCAGTGGCTGGGGCATTAGCTGGGCTGGGAAACTTCCTGTTGAGGTCCACCATAGATTTCCCTTCTGACCTCGAGAAATTCACTAGAATCCTATTCATAAAATGGACTTCTTTTGTTCAGTACATTTCTAGTATAAAATACATAAATACTCAAAAGAGGAGTTATTAAAACCCTACTACTTGCTTTCCTCTCCCATTTGTATTGTCCTGTCAAGCTGAGCTGCAGAATCCTGTCTTTTTATGTGTTGCTTTCCTCTAGTGGCTATCTATCACAGCTCTGCATGATGGAGAGAGCTCTCCAAGCCTAGAACAAGTATTCCAGTACTTTGAGATGGACTTTCTAAGTCCTCAGCTGGGATAGAACACAAATAAAAACTTCCCATAGTGTATCAAAATCCTCTACTTACTCCTCTATGTTATGAAATGAGCTGTATTCTTTCCTGTCCATGTTTATGCAGACCTTTGTCTTATAAGTGTGCTCTATGAGATCTATATAAGCAAGATCCAGGAATGACAGACAGGGGAACACTTTGTAGGTCCTGATAGGTGTTAGCAGTAATGGAGTATTTTAGCTCTATTGAGATAGATATAGTTGGCGTCCCAGCACTTATAAAACCAGAAAAACAGAAAATTAGGTGGATGTTAGGCACCTTCATGGACAAGGATTTTGAGGATTTTAATCCTGGGCTTTGAGGGAGTAAGAGTTGTCCCTTCAACAGCTGTGATCTTAGATCAACCTAGATCTTCAAGATCCAAGAGTAAGTTTTGGTGAATATTACTTGGGCAGATTTACACATTGCCACTGTGAGCTTACCCACATCATCCCTTTCCTTCAGGTAACTAAGCCTGTAGCAAAACAGTGAAATGAGTAAGTGGCTGTACCTCAGCCATTCAAGTTCCCAGCTCTGCATATTGACTTTACGGCTATTGGAGTTTGCACTGAGACTGTAGTATGAAGTGTAGCAGCTGGGAAATGAGAACACATTTGATTCAAACCTCTCTCTTTCTGCAATGGTGGCAGCAACACCTGGCAAAGGAGAAGAGAGAACAGATAGGACAAACAATGTCTTAAACTACCACAGTTGCTTACTGTTCTGTACAAAAGTGCATCCCTCAGCCTCCATCTCACTTTAAGTTTGCAAAATGGGGAGTGCTGTAGAAACTAGATACATTTAAAAGGATAGGAGCAATTAAGACCACATTAATGTCTTAGATTTCTTCTCTCAGTAGCAGCATATATTTCAGTGTTTTGCAGTATTGAAACCTGAATGTTAATTGCTTTGTAGATTGCAGTCCTACATTGGTTTCTTTGTCTCATGAATTCTAATATCATTTTTTAGAGATGGAAACTATTGAGTATCCTCCAGTTATTCTAATGCACCTGAGTCCTGGGTTCAGACATCCCTACTATTCAAGTCCTTGGCCTTCACTTAAACTGAAACCAACAACCCTACTGAAGAGAGAAAAGGACTTGTAATCTCAGCCTACATGCTAGGACGTTTGTGTCACTGTACTAAATTTTCATTTGTGACATAAATAATATTTCAGTTCAAGATCCCAGAGGTGAAAGGTTTTAAACTCAAGCTTAGCCCTACTAAAAAAAAATACTTTGCTGCTGGAATTCTGCTATTCAATTTCAAGGTGCTATTAATCAAAACAAAACAAGCACAAAACCACAGCCCACAAAATACTATTCTGGTTATTATTTATACGAGCATTATTTATTTTTCAGATGCAGAAGTGAGCTGAAGTTTATTGAAGGAAACATCTCTGCAGGTGCCTGGGGATGTCACTGGCAAATCTTACTGATCTGCTTTAAGGTGTAACCACATACAGATGTTCCCATGCTTTCCTCACAAAGGTCGCTGCTGCTGTAGTAACAAAGGAGAAAAGATCATGTGACTACATTTTAAGTTCACTGTCTGAAACACTGTCTTTGTCCTTCTTTCCTGTGGAGGTCATAACAGAGCAATGGAGATAATACCTCAAGAGGTTTGAATGTCACAAATACATTTTTTGGAATCCAGTTTCTGCAATAACTTCATTTATTTAAATGAAATCACAATTGTTTCATTTTAATAAGGACTAAAGCAGATCAAGACCAATTCTAATTTCTGCAGAACATTTCTTCCCAGGTACTATCCCTTCAAGGCTTATACACACAGTTATCCTAATGCATTGCAGCGAGCCCACTGATATGGCTAGTTCCACAATTTACATAAACTCCACTCTAATCGACAGGACTCCATGACTTGCAGTAGATTGCAGTTGATCTCCACAAGTGGAACAAAGCTGATGATAGAGACTGTAGCCACCATTTAAGTCAATCATCTTTCTCCATTTGACTTCAAGGCAGGCAGGCAAGGCTTCACACTACAGCATACCCATGTAATATCAGTGGCATCAATGGGTATATCCCATGGTACATAAGACTACTCAAGAGCACAGCAAATATATGGTCTGAATGCCCAAGGTACACTGTACCACTGGACCTACCCATGTGTGTATAGACCTATTTCAGTGTTGAAATATGAGAGTGTTGGGATACTGGAATGGGTTGCCCAGAGAAGTTGTGGATGCCCCATCCCTGAAAGTGTTCAAGGCCAGATCAAATGGAGCTTTGAGCAACCTGGTCTAATGGAAGTTATTGCTGTCCATGGCTGGTGGGTTGGAAGTTGGTGATCTTTTAGGTCCCTTCCATCCCAAACCATTCTATGATTGATTCTATTATTTTTTTAAGAGAAAGCTAATTTATTGGAGATATTTAACTGTGTCATTCAGAGTTACCATATCTTTTACTTTTTCCTTCCTTGTCTTTGTAATGAAGGCAGATAACTGAGATATTTAGGGCTCTCACAGAGTTGTTGCTAACACATTAAAATTAGGCAGCTGATACTACTCTGATGGGTCTTGAACTCTCCAAGGCAGAGATGTCCAATATGCTTACAAATCAGCTGTGAAAAGTTCACATCCTCAGACTGTTATGTTATAGGTAACACAGATTATGAACACTTTGATCTACCCAGTGACTTGTGGTGGGTACACCTGATCAAGGCCAGGTTGGATGAAGCCTTGGGTGATAGGGTTTACTGTGAGGTGTCCCTGCCCATGGCAGGGGGGTTGGAACTATATGATCTTAAGGTCCTTTCCAACCCTAACTATTCTATGATTCTATGATGGCATTTGCCAACATAGTCAGAAATTAATCTTTGCAGCAGAAACCACATATAACTTAACTAAAACTTATATATAATCCAAGTACAAAACCAATGTAAATGGAATAAGGCAATTCTAAAAATAGAAGACACTGTAAAGCAGCATGAAAAATCCAATATCTGACCTATTTTTTAGTTTTAATGGAGGTTAAATAAAACAGAGTACACAATATTTTTGAGTCAAGTTGGGAGCAAAAGTACAAACTCTGGTCCAGATCTAACATGAGCTTAACCTAATTAAACTTTACAGGATACAAGTATGATCATACTCAAATGCTGTCTCTTAAATGCAAAGATCATTGTACTTGAAAAACTATGGCAAACTATACCCTTTCAGCCATGATCCTGTTGATACAGTACTTCATTTTTAATTGAAACATGTCCCAAGATTATCCTGAGAACATAAAAAGTCTCAAACACAAAATTCCAGGAAAACCCCAGTCACACATACTAGCAGACATCCTATATGGGCTCTTGTCTTGCAGCCTTCCTAGCCCAGAGGACAACTCTGTGTGGCATACTGAAAAATGATTGAACAATTTCTCTAGTGTTTAATATTTTTTAAACATTGGAATTAAAAGAATCCCAAGTTATTCTAATATTGATTCAACTGTATTTATTAAGAAGGAAATAAATTTACTTTTTGAGGTCACAGAAGCCTAAATAATATGAGGGGGTTTAGCTTTTTTTTCCAAAGGTGAAAAAGATTTGTGTAATTTCTTTGCCTATCCTCCTGCTCAGTATGAGAGGAACCGCAGGTTCAGACCCCTGGTGTGTGCACTTGGCTGAGGAGCCACTGGCACGAGGTTACCATTTCTGAGCTTATGACTGAACGACTCTAAGTCAGAATCCCACCTAGACATAGCGATACTACAGCACTGACGGCACCTCGGTGGGCTCACGATAGTGGTCACCGGAGATTGACCCAGGAAATGACAGGCTTGCTCAGAACATAGGAGAAGGAAAACTCCTATCTTCAAACCCAGGCTGATGGAGCTCATCTGGCCTTGTATGGTCTGCCATCTAAGAGAAGGGCACTCTTACAAAACCTATGACCTGCAGACTTTGCTGTCACCATCCTAGCTAGCTAGGCCTGGCAGTTAAAACTCAGGTGTAAAGGATGGGGCCAGTTCTGCACAAGCTGCGCCTCACCTAAACAATCCACTGAGCAGGCTGGAAGGGCTCGCTCTCACTTGTTGGTATGGGCAGGAGAGGGTCAAATTGGCAGGTGACAAGATGCATGGGAAGCTGCAGATCCAACCTTGCATGCGGGCAGACCAGCGCATGGGTAGCTCGAGATTACCCAGGAGATGTCATTTGTGGTCAGACTCTCCCTGACTGCCTAAGCACCCTTTTCAAGACAGATTTGCATATCCCACTCACCCTTGGTCATCATGCTTGAAGTAAGCATGGTTAAAGCCCTTCCCAAAATCTTCGCTCACGAAGCCAAGCCATCAATCCTACTGCTGCTCTCCACTCCCCTTAGTACTTCCACAATATGTAGTCTAATTTCAATGAAATTATTCGGAAAGGTTGGAATTCCTTAAAGAGAGATTTCAGATAAAAGCTGAGTAGGAGATACATGAAAGTAGGCAGCTGAGCAGGTGTATAAAATTAAAATGTTCCCATTGCCTGTAAGACTGTGGTACGACATCAGCCAAGAAGCCGGAAGACATGAAAGCTAGTATAGGAGAGACACTGTAGATCCAGGTCCCCTAATTCTGATACTCACAGAACTATTCCTTTCTCTCAGGCTTTTACATTCAAATCAAATAATCTGCAAACTAAGAAATGTGCTGACTTTTGTTTTAAAAGAAATCCAAGCGGCTTTTTCCTAATATCTTACCTCTTCCTTTGGAAGATTTTCTGGCCTCCCAGTTATAGTGCCTAAATTAACAAGTATCTGAATGCAGCTATTTGTGTGGTTACTCAGACTACACTGATAGAGTTAGTATGCAAACTCCATTCCAATAAAAGCAGGTTAGTCCTTTCATAAGAGATATAAAGAAGTAAGTTAAGTTAATTTCAGTAGTGGGTAAGTCCCTTTAGAAATATGACTTCAAATAATTCTGAGATACCTAAGAGGGGAAAAGGTCTATTCATCTTCATAAGAAATATAGTCTGGGTGCAGTAAGCTCTAGTGTTAACTGCATTTCAGAATAGCTTTACTTTTTAAACATATTTGTGCATCTGTAAACATAAATCCTATAGAGTGTAGTTAGATATTGTTTATTGACCCACTACTGCAGTTGCTACTGCAACTGCTGGGTCTTACACACGATAAACAGTGAAAAGAAATTAAATGCCTAGCCCCGTGAGACAGTGGCATCCTGTAGTTCCCGTTGACTTCAGTATCTTTTAGAAATCATTATTAAGAACCGTTTAAGAATTGAGATAAAGGTTTATCATCGACCTCTGCTCTCTTCCTCCCTAAATAGCAGAAAAGAGAAACCCAAACCCAAAACCAGAAGGTAGATTTGTCTCAAAAGTATCAGCAGCTTTATCATGCACATGATATCTTTAGACTGATTTGAAACACTTTTCATGTGACCTACAAGATCAATCTCAATCACAGTGCACATTAATGGTGGAGCTTCCTGTTCATATTCTCCCTCTAAACAAATCAAATTCTTAACATTCTTTCAGTGTATTTTTCTTTAATTCAATTTGGTTTGTATACTTGGGAGCAGGGATTAGATCTTTTCTTGTTGGGATTTTTTTTGCAATTTAAAAGATTCTAATTCAGCTAATTCAATTGCCAAAGTGTAGAAAAAGCTCAGACTGTCATGGGCCCTATCCATTCATGGTGGAACTGCAGGATACAGCAGAATTACACCACCGATGAATTTTGCTCATTGTGTTTCTTCCACTTAAATTTAATCAACCCTTTGTGAACCTCTTTCATTTCAATGGCATTATATGAAACAACTCAATGTGATACAATTGTTGAAATTGCATTGATTCCTCTGGAGATGCAGATATCAACACAAGTCTGTAAGATCTTGTTTCCTTTAAGGTTACTAAAATAATTGCATTTTTATTTAATGCTTTTAGGCTTTTAGATAATAAAATATCTAAATGAATTTATATGTTAAACCCAGAGTTAAATTGTATGAACTCAGTATTATATTATTGCTCTCTGTTTGTACCAGGATCACTGAGAACTGAATCAAAGCTTTTCTTAGCCAACTGTGAATGAATGCACTTATGAAATAAAATGTACTCATCCAGACTTCAAATCAATATTATATAAAATTCTCACAATTTATTTTTATATGTTTGATGAATTAGGTATATTTGTTTGGATGTAATTTTAAATCAAATTGAGAATACTAAAAAAAATTATACATTAAAGACATTAAAGAATTCATAGTAAAAGTTTGGTTGGTAATAGACACTTAACAGTAACATATAAAAGGGATCACTATAAATACTATCTGCTGCAGTTGCAAAGAACTCCTTTTGTCACTGTCATCTTCTGGGCAGAAAAAAAATTATTCTGCAGTTCTTCCAGCTGATGATGTCAAAGCACTGTACAAACATTAGTGCTGAAATTAACAGCTAGAGAAATTTGCTCAGTATAAACCCAGGGTTATTTCTCACTCTTCTCCTTTCATTTCAAGCATGTTACTGCAACAATCTGCTTCAAAGGTGCCAGGTCAGTAATTAAATATGTCTTCAAAATGGAGACACTAGTCAGGTTATTTCTCCTTGTTCTGAGTTCCCTATTTTTTTTTATCCTGACCTCATAAAAGGTTTGTGTTGGAGTAGATGTTTTTTCCCCTAAAACAGACCCCCAAGGGTACTTCATCTTTGTGACCTAACTCCAGGGAGGCTAATAGTTGAGAGATCTGAGCTAAGGAGGTTTTTGCTGTGGCCCACCAACAGGTTTCAACAGGTGAGTCAGGAAAGTGCCTTCTATTCATATTCCTTTTCTTGGAAGCTTAGGAAGGTGCCTATGGGCTGGTTGATCCCTGAAAATACTTTCCTCAGTATCTGACTCTCTTCTGAACATAGAAAGCCTCCAGTGTCCCCTCAGAGCTGAAAGTTTGCAAGGAGTAACCTTGGAATGAGTTCTTCAAGAACCTGGAAGGGTCTGGACTTTTGACCGCTGCTTGTTAAAGACAAGAGTCCACATACTGCAACACACACACACATATATATATTTATATTCGTAATTTTCAGCATATGAATAGCCCCATTGATTTCAGTGGAACTATTCAAATTTGGAAAGTATTCGTAACTGCACAATCAGTAACCTAAAAGGGATTTACATGCTTTTTCCCTCTCTAGCTTGAGCTTCCCCTTTAAACTAGACTATTAGACAATATTAAGACAGGCCTTAACACTGTGAAAGATTAATAGAAAGTGCTCACTTTCATGCCTTTTTTTTTTCTATGAAATTAATTTGAATTTGAATTCACATTTTTTTAAATGCTTTGGGAACTGGCTCTGTGTATGTATGTATGTGTAAAATTGGCCAATGCCAGCAATCTTTTTAAAATATTCATATGCACTATTGTAAAATATACACTTTGTAAAATATTCTTATGTTCACTATATTTTCTTAGTTCCAGATACACTTTTTAAAACTTAACTACATTGTGACAATAATAAAATAAATACTATGTTCCTAAAATAACTCTTCAACTGCAGAACAGATAGGAAACCCATTCTTCTTGCAGTGAGCAACAGTGTACTTTCCAGCAACCGCCAAACATTATGAAAATGGTTTCATTTACTTCCAGAATTTGCCAAAAACAGATGATGACTGAAACTGGTAATGACTATTTTCTATTCTCTATCCCTAAGTAATTGACCATTAATTATAATATCAATAGGCTGTGGATAAGTAAAGCAGACACATGTTAGGGCTACATTTCATTTGTAACTGTTTTGTATATATCATAAATCTCTAATATTGGGCTATTGTCACACATGATGAATTATTGTAAGCATGTCAGCACATAGTGGAAGTCAAGTACATTCAAATACTACTCAGTCAGAATTGAATTTGGCATGATAGTCTCATAAAAGGGGACTCAATTGAGAGTTTCCACTTGCCTGCTCTAAACTTGTCACTTGTAGGTGCTAAAGAGCTTGTTGTGTTGGTTTAATTAGTCAACAAATCGGTCCTTACTTGATTGCGTGGTCGTATCACATATGTTAACACTTCACTGTTTGATGGAGATATTAACAAGTGACAAGAGTCTCTTGGTCTATGGACTTTAAAGAAGAGAAGCTCTTCTATATTATTTCATTTGGTCCTGCCAATATTTATTAGATCATGCAGGCTGCAGGCTGCCAGCAAGAGAAAGACAACACAAACATTTTTCAGGGTTATGCTCATCTGTATCCCAAAGAAGGGTCACTAAACAATCAATAGTAGAAGAATATAAGTAAGATGAGTGTTTTCTACCACAGCTTAGAAATTCATTATTTGATACAGTTTGCTGCAGACCTCCTTGGAGCTTTTTTCACTTAAAGATAATTTATGACAAGAACAGAGAGGTTCTTGAAAATGCTATAGCAACTGGAGCTGAATGATGCCACTCTGGCACTAGATGCAGTCACCAGAGGCCAGTAAAAAGGAAGTTTGCATTTGTATGAAGAACTGTATTAGTTAAGCATTCATCAGTGTTGTATAAAATATTCATATTACTTGTTGGTGGAAGATTAAACAAAAAAACTTCAATAATTAAAATGGCTTATTCCCAGGAGTGGGGGGTAGGGAAAAAGTTGGTCCTCTGCAAGTTTGCAAAAGGGCTTGTCTATTCACTTTTTGTATAGCAGCAAACAAAAGAGAAGTGCATACTTTATAGGCTCCAATTGTTTGACCACCATTCTGTTATAGCTTTTATCTGTGCTTTACCAGTAATCTGGTCTCTGAGGCATGTGCTGAAGTAAAGGGAAATATATCACATACAGAAAACCTCCTTAATAATTTTTGTCAAGTCCCTTGCAAGAAAAAGCCATTTAAAACATTTTGATAGGTGCCAGAAATACTATCAGTCATAAATACTGACAGACTCATCTTGACAATATGTGAAGAATTATAATGAGAGAGGATCTCTTTAAGCTTGTCATTATAATAGTGTTATAGCTAATTTGGGGGGGGGGGGGTGTTGTGGCTTTTGGGTTTTGGGGTTTTATTTTTTTGAAAACTAGTCAACAATTTCAGTAATTCCCTTAAGAGGAAAACAAATAATGATTCATATATGTAAAACCTCATTGCTTCCATCTTCATCAAAATGTTACATACCACCTATTTCTTAATTTTCACTTAATTTTCACTATTTCTTAATTTTCACTTGGTGGTCAAGCTGAATTTTTCCTTTGTTTTGATGGATAGAGTGATCCTCAAAAGTCAGGGTCTGCTCAAGACAGCTGTTTTCAATTACCCTGAATTTTTTACTGTGATTTTAGGGTTTTCATGTAATGTTACTAGTACAGAAAAATTCACAAAACCAAGTTAAAACATTTGTAATAAATTTGCTCATTTATAACCAATGATAGAATAACCTTTTTTAAAACAAAGGCAGAGAAGTTTCTTGTCTGAATTTCTCTATGCACCATTTTGCACAAATGTTAGGTGTGTTCAAAAGCTTGAGCATATATATTGTATATAAAATTAATTTTGTAAAAACAATTAATAATTTGTTAATAACAAACTTCATAGATTTTGGAAATGCAAATGTTCATGTTGTAATCTTTTCAGCTGCACTGAGGCCCTTCACTAGTAGAGATCATTTATTCATACACCTATTTGTAGACACATACATTTTTGTGAAAACACTAAAATAATTTACTAGTAAGCATATAAATGTAACGGCTGCTCTAAACTGATTTTTATTTATGTGCACAGATTCTTGCCAAGTATTTTTATCTGTGGTTCTCAGATGTAATCTGTATTAGTTTGAATTGTTTTAATTAGTTTGAAAGTATTGTTCACTTCTTATTCAAGTATCTGGAGTTAATTGCCTTATATTGTTATAATTTTTATTGCAACAACAATGAAGATGCCAAGTAGAAATTTACAGCATTGATATTCTGGAAACATCACAAATTTAGAACAAAACATGATTTTGCTTTTGTCTCAGCAATATTTACCCTTTCTTATAGTGTAGTATTTTTTATGGTGTATGGTCATATTGCATGTATGGATTATAAATTTTCTGACCTTTCAAATTATTCCTGCCCTGGACAACAGACCACACCTTTAAGAGATGTTCAGATAAGAATCTTTGCTCAGATTCTCAAAGTCTCTTAGAGAGTTTGCAGCTGTGCCAGTCCTTCAAATTGTTGGGGAGCTTCTGTGAATTACTAAGTATCATTAATTTTTATTGATTGCAGTGAACAGGGGAAAATGAAAAATAAATAAAACTGGAGACTTCAAAATGTATTTGAAATCTTTCCAAGTGAGGGTTTCCAATGTCTTGAATCGGTGACTATTCTGGATTTGTTATGAGTAAATTTATCTACATGTTTCTGGAAGTAACTCTCTCCCTGTACGCTAGTTTAAAATTTCCTTCATTGCTGGTTAATTGAAAATACTTTTTTTATTATTATTATTATTACTCTAACACCTTATCAATGACTTCTCTTTCTCTTTTTTTTTTTATCAGATCTGTTTAATTGATTACTTTGACTACTGGATATTATTTTGGTTGTGTGGCACCACTAACTACCCAAATTCCAGCTCCTCTACACAGAGGTGAATGACCTTCCCAACACCATCATCATGATCGCCAGCTGTCCTTCCTGAAGGTGAAACCAGAGGCTACTGAGGTAAGGCTAGGACATCAGTCCAGAGAAGCAGTGCCCACCCCACAAGTAGTGAGGAGCTCTCGTTAGATCCCTCCAAAGCTGCTTCTTTTCCAGGTTGAACAAGGCCCAGTCCCACAGCCTCTTCTTACAGGGCAACCCCTGTAGTCCAAATCCTAACCATCTTAGTGGTACTTTGCTGAACTCCCTCCAGCTGATGATTATTTTCTTGTTACTGGTGCTCCCAAAACTGGACAAAGAATGGTGTCCTGGGGCTGAGGAGAATAATCACTCCGTTCTGACTACTGGCTGTGCTCCTATGACTACTGACCTGGATTCTGTTGCATAGGGACACACTGCAGACTCACATTCAGCTCACTGCTCACCAAGACCATCTCCCCTGGGGAGCAGAGCTGCTCCCCAGCCTGGCAGTCCCCAGTACTGTTGCAAGGAGCTATTCCTTCCCAGGGACAGGACTTCGCATTTGTCTGTTGAATTTCACAAAGTTCCCTTTGACCTGTTCCTCCAGTCCATCTTGGGTCCCTTTGGCTGGCAGCCCTGCCCTCAAGTGCATCAACTGGTCCCACCTGTTTGGTGTCAGCTCACACCTGCTGAAAGCACACTTGCCATCTGCTTCAGGTCATTGATAAAGGTGGTTAACAAGACAGGTCTGGTGACAGATTACCATAGTAGTATATTTGTTAGCAGCCTCCAGGTAGTGTGATTCATTAATCACTCCCTTCTGAGCCTAATCATCCAACCAGTTATTTACTCTTCCATTTGTCCAACAATGTAGACCATAACATTGCACTTTGGACAGAAGAATATTTTGGAGATTGTCCAAAGCCTTGCTAAAGGCTAGGTAAATGACATCCACTGCACTCCCCTCATTCACAGATCTACTCATTTCATCATAGAAAACAATTGGGAAAAGCATGATTTCATCTACTGACTTTCCAATCACCACCTTCTTCATATACCCATAAATGCATTCAAAGAGGACTCATTCTGTGATTGTTCTGGAGACTGAAACAAGACCTGTGCTTTCCCAGATTGCCCCTTTGGCCTGTTTTGAAGATGGGTGTAGCATTTGCCCTTCTTTAGTTATCATGGACCTCCCCCTGATCTCCATGACCTTTCAAAGATGACAGAGTTGCCATAATATGATACTGGCTTTAATACAGATTCTAAAAAAGATAAGAGAGATCATGCCCTAAAAGCTTTGAAAAAATATAAACTTTTTGCTATTCAAGCCACAGTTGCATTCTAGGAAATAATAAATTGTTTCAGTGTAGGGAATTAGTTCAACAGGACAATTTGGGTGATTGTCATCATCCCATCAATAGCCTGGAAGAAGCCCTTTCAATAGCCTGGAAACAGCCTTTTATAAAGAGTGGAATTATATGGAAAGCTTTAAAGAGAGTCTCTTTCTGAATGCTCTTTATTCTGTCTCTCTGGATTCTTCTTTACATATGTTCATTGAAACACTGAAGTGAGTTTTTTTCACTATTGAACCAGTGCTGTTATGAGAGGATGAATCCCATCCCCTTTTGACTCATACGTTATCAATATAGCTATTAGGTATGCATTGACTGAAACATGTGCATCTCTATTAGGACCAGCTCTTTCTTGCATACAGAGATGCCTCATCACAGCATACATATGTATATGCATAGTCATTCTTCAGATTAGCCACAGCCACATCTTTGTAAAATGCTTAATTACCAGAACACAAAACACAGATTACATTTCCTCCCCTAATCAACTTCAAAATACAGTCGATTCTGCCTTGGGGCTGGAAGATCAATGTGATGACATCTTCAGATCTCTTCCAGCCCTATTACCCTTGTAATAAATAGGAAACAAATAAATCCAATTGCCATCTACCTGTGTTTGTATTTCCTGTACTGCCAAACATGAATGAGAAAAGCGATACTTAGATGTTGCTATTGAATTGTCTTTAACTATACAAAAGTCAACCCAAGATGATAAATGGATTGTTATTTGAAGAAAGTAGTGTTGGCAGTGGAATAGTGCTTAACCACCCTTAAGTCCTTAGAGAAAATGTGTATTTTGAAAGATAAAAAGATGACAGTAGTATCCCTCCAGCCATGTTCTTACGAAAACAAACAAAACAAACAAAAAAAAGAAACAGTAAAATCATTATTTCAGACACAAGCAGGGGATGCATAGTTTTTCAGGGGAAGATGTAGTCTAATATCAAATGTTTGAGTCTAACTGGACATATTAAATTAAACTAAATTAAATATTAAATGCACAGTTTGCACAGTGTGGAGCTCAATTATTTTATAATCTCTGGAATTCCTGAAAAAGGACACCAAATGACTGGCAGCTCAGGTGCCTCACTTTTAGGCAGATATTATTTCTGTCTTTAGAAATAATGTATAGTTCATTATGTTCTAAGATGAGATGCTGAGCAGTAAACCAAAATGGACTGAGGCACAAATATATATGCTGTTATGATACATCTGCTAAAGTGTTGGTTACCTCTGACATGGGAACTGCAGTAGTAAACCCTGCTATAGATGTAGCCCAGAGAGCCTGAAGCAACAATTCTAAAAATACTGCAGTTATTTCAGCTTGTTTGTTACAGCCCTTAATGACACAGATGTGATTGCAGAACATAAGTTATTGATTTCTACTCAAGTTTGTAAAATGGGAATCATATATTATTAAAAGAATAAGAAACAGTAATAATAATCCTTAATGCTTGCATTGGGGTGCTTTCCATATATGGCTTGTTCATCACCTATACCAGCATAAACTTCAGTCCTTACATGCAAAGTACAGGGGCTCAAAGTGTCATCTGCTCAGCGGTTTTTGAAAGGCCTGTGTGTGATCCACTAGGTGTCAGGGCACTGCATGCAGGAGCAACCTCACATATGTGACACACAGTGGGCTTCTCTGATCCACTCTTGGTTCATGTGGAGTTTGCGATCAGCAAAGTCCTGGTCTGGCTGGTACAGGAACTCAGGAGGAGCCCTGCCAATAAGCAGGGCCCTCACCCAGATGCCATGGCATGGAGACAGCTGGCAGATAGTCTCTTTCTTTACCTCAAGATAACTTCTAGTATGCGTTCAGCTTTGTAATAAATAACACGTTATATGTACAAAACTGAGAAAATGATGGAGCTACCTACAGATTACTTCAGTTCAAATTCAGATCAGTGCTAAAGTCTAATAAATGTATGAAATCTGATAAATGTAAATACATAGGGAGTTCACCTGCAAGGAATGCCACAAAACGAAAAGGCACCATTTATTGTATGTCAAGTTTATTTTGCAGCAGCCACATAATGATTATATCTCAGTTACAAGTACTAAAATGTCCTTTGACTAGTTTCAGATTCTGCTGGGTTTTAAATATGTGAACTGTAAGATCTATATTAAAACATCAGGAAAAAATCTTAATGACCTGTTTTATTGATCTTAGGTTCCTTTCATGGCTCCTTAGTCTGTACTCCAGGAAATAGACTAGCCTGCAGAAGGACCAGAAGGTTCAGGAATACTTTGATTCAGTGGTCCAAAGTCTTTCAGATAAGATCTTGGTACCTGTGCCTTCTAGCAACCCTGAGCATTGCTTGAGTCTGTAATGCCAGATTAAATCCCAGTAGAAAAAGATCAGCTACTGTGTGTTTGTGTAAGGTGTGAGGAATGGTGAGTCATCTCTGGATTTACAGCAAAGCATCAATATACATATACATGCAAATGCAAACAAGGTATATATAGTAAAATTTGGAACTGTGATCATTTATTATGCTTCTATGATCACTGCACTTAGCTCTTACATTTCCATCTCCTGAGCAGCCCTTGATTACCACAAAAAAAAAGAGACAAACTTCCAGAAAAATATTCTGATCTCAAAATTAAAACATCATCTCACTAATCATTTCTGCAGTGAACAAGAGTATTACACCACCAGAAAGGATGGCAAGACCCAGGAGGATAAAAGTCTAGCAGGCCTGGCAAGACTGAACATCAAAGTTGAATATCTTTATCTAAATACTTACGGTCACTTTTAACAGTTCCATCTCCCTGTAACAGCAGCTGTTCTAAAAGTAATTAAATCAACTTGACACTAAATATAGCCCTAAAAATGTTTAAAGACTTTCTAAAATAATTTTGAGGGTTTTTTATCTGCTGGAAATTAGAAATTACTTCAATTAATACAAAAATATACTCCACTGAGGCTATAAATATATCCATATATATTTAGGCTATATGTGCATAGGCTCTATATATATTTAGGCCATATATATTTAGGCTATGTATATTTATATATATGCGCATGTATATACACTGAAGAGTTTACAAGAATTTTTACAGAAGAATGTCACATCTTTAGAGGTCAGTAAATAATGTAAGGGTTTTGAATCATGGCCATTAAAAATAACCCTCTTGGCAAGCATTTCCTTTTTTCCTTTCTGGTTAAAGCTTACAGACCAAAATTGTGGTGGATTTAATCCTGGACAGATTGCCATTGCAGTATCTTAACCCTGGAGTACCTGACAGTGCAGTACCTTGTCCCAGGAACATTAAAAAGTAAGAAGCCCCAGCTAGATATGGAACTTGCTCTAGGTCTGTAAACACCCCTAATACCAACCACTAAAGGTATGTAGCATTCCTATTGGCTTTTATTCACTGTAAGGGCTAGAAATATCTATAATTCAAGCATGGCAAAGCAGCTAGTCCTCTCTCCTGGAAGTGTCCTCCTGCCAGCTGACCCTATTCTAGGTACATCCCTTTCATCACAAGATTGCCATGCACTACAACAGAGGAAGAAGTGAAAAAATTATATAATGAGATTTACAAGGAGAAAAAGAACATACATTAAAAGCCAAGATATTTTTAAAAAATCTCTCAAGACCATGTGGCTATGCTGTTAATATAACACTGAATAGAGCAGGAAACAACATATAAAAACATCACTTTAAACCTGTAGTTAGTGTATTAGGGGCCTGAACCAATGCCAAGGGAAGACAATAGGGAGAGTTTCTATCAAATGCTGAATGCCCTCTGAGCCCATCAAAGGGATTACGGACCATTTGACGAATCTGTGTCATCCTGTGCCAGACCATACTAATCTCATTGTGCCATTTAAATTGTAGTAAACATGGCAGCTGATGCAAACATATATAGGATATACTTCTTTTTTTTTTTTTTTTAAATCCCAAAGCTCTTATTGAAGGAGATCTAAAACTTCCCCCTCTTCTTGCATAACTTAGTATCATAACTTACTGAAACATTTAAAGGACTTCAGAATTTCTTCATGGAAAGTCTATACCAATTCCCTTACTTAGTTAATAAAACAAAACTCAGCCACATCAAATAAGATACTTGATTCTTCCATCTCAGAAAATATTTTATCCATTAATGAAAATTTGTCTTATATAAAGGAATTCAATTTTTTTTTTGATTGGCATTAGACTCACAGACAGACAGAAATAAGCTGCCATTCTTCCATTTGATAGCCAGACGCTGCCAGTTGTTGCTAGGGCAGTCATGCTGTTAAATTAGGTCTAATGAACGAGTAATTGCTTTAGGTATAGTGAACCATTTCAAAGAAAACAAGGATTCTAATTGATTTGCAATTTGTTTGGCACATTGCATTGTCTGGGGCTATTGATTAGTCTTCTGGATTTCACACTGCATGTGTTTCCCTTTATTAAGCGAATAACAGGTTACTGATTACTTTCCTTCTGGGTTTAATGTAGCGGTTAATGTCTACTTTGTTCTTGTGTCATGTCACAGGCAAGGAAGGAATAATATGCAAGTGGGTGGCCCTTTGCTAAGAAACTCTCCTGCTGCTTTGAGCTGTGTACTCTAAGACATGCTGAAAAGCAGATCAAGAGAAAGGGTTAGAATAGCAGGACTCACAAGTTATGGCCTGAGTCAGGCTAGACCCAGGCTAGAAACTTGGCTTTCCTTTGCTATCACAGCACAACACAGTATGAAGCGGTCAGTGGTAGATTTGTTCTTGTTTGATTATATGTCCCTAAATAAGGAAACATACTATAGTTTTACATGCCTTGGTTTATATACAGCAGTATCTTAAATAAGAAAACTTACAACACATTTATCTTTTTACTGCAAGAGATTTACCCCATAGCATACATATTACAGAGAGCATGCCATTACACATTTTAAATGTCTTCATTTGCAAAAAAGTGAGTGAATTTAATTAACAGCTTTGTTCCTTTTTTTAGGATGACTTCTTTTATGATAGTTAGTGTGTATTAAAGTGTAATTAATTTTAAATTTCTTAACATTCTTAGCAAAAAATTGTAATCCTTAGCACATATTTAACAGATATGATGGTAAAATAAAACAGGCTTCATAGTTCTAAAACTGATTGTGGCTCTGGAGATTATTTATCTTTGTATTTTGTGCCTCTGTGTTGGAAGCCAATACAAATGAAATTAAATATAGGCATTTAGATTACTTACAGGGACTCGGGAATCATGATGTTGTGCCCTTACTATGTGTCTTCCTTTCTCAAAGGGATCAGCCATGTAACATTTATCTACCTGAAGATCTCTACATAAGCCTGGTCCAAAGCCGTTTGAAGGCAACAGTAAACTCCTCATTGATTTTCAGAAGTTTTTTCTGGTGAGCCTATCAACTTTCCTGATTCATTTCTTGAGAACCCATTCATCATTTCAACAAGCAACCTTAAGTTTCATTGCCAGGTGAGCCAGCATGCAGTGCCCTAAGAGCCCTAAAGCTCCAGGTAGCACTGCTGGCACCAAGTTAGCAATCTCAGAAATCTCAACTTTGCTCAATATGCTAGGTTTTGAAATTTCTAATGCTGTAAAGGTATTTTTCCTGAGTTTTTATAAAGATTATTAGCAGTAAATTGCCTGCCCACTATGATTTTTTTTTCCTAAAAAGGACTGTGATATATCTCTGAAATACAGTATTGGTATGCTCAGATTAGTCCAAAAATAAATATAAAACTTGGTAGCTCATGACTTTCGTGATCTAGAAGTTGCTGATTTCAAAGTGTTTGCAGTGATACAAATATAGAGCAGCTGTGACTTATCTTGTGTTCATCCTGAATTTCAGGTCATCCTAAAGGTCTTAATTAAATCAGCTCCCCACTCTCAAATCCCTGTCAGGCCAAAATTCATGAAGCCCTTAATCTTTTAGTAAGAAACATAAGAAATAGTCTCAATAATGGAAAGAAAAATAACAACAGCCACAAAAATATTTTGGTATTATGTTTGGCAACCACTTGGCATGCACCAGGTATAGAATATAGTCCTCTAAAGATGTCACTGCTGTTCTGGGATGGCCTACGCAATTTGGTTTTGCTGCCCTATTTGCAAATGATGAACCACTGTATACTGAATGTATATACCAAATACCAGATGTATACCAAGATAATTCTTATCACTCAGCAGATCACAATCTATTTCTTTCTGTATTATATGGCCTTATGACATCAGCATGCTGAAGCCATACGAAGTATGTACTTACATATATATTAATTTGGTAATTAAATATATTTTATACCATATGGGTGACATAATGTAGCTGTAAAGAGAAGCCATAAAATTTTAATTCCCCTGTGTTTGTATTTTAAGTCTGGGGGAAGTCTGGGATGAGAGCAAGATGATCCAACGATTCAGTAGTTATGGTAGATCACAGGCTTAAAATTAGCAAAATGAGGAAATTGCGGAGATAGTGCAAGAGTGTTGAGACATTAATATCTCTTACTTCCCCAGCCTTTGATTCAGTAAGATAAACCCAAAAAAAGAACATTTGCAAGCAGGAGTGCTCACGGGGAAAGATATCAGTAGTTAACGAGAACTAAGATTAGCATCCGAGCATACTTCAATTGCAAACTTTAAACTGGATTAGACTAAATATGTGCAGTATAGAAGCAAGTATCCTAACATAATATCAATTGAACCTTCCTAAATGACATCATTTGGACCACTGTGTGTGACTGGAGAAATTTAAGATGGCTTTAATGGGGATAATCTGAGCTAACCTCTTTCAATAAAATATACACATAGATGTAGATTGCTGTGTTAAAGTGACTAATTTCCTCCAATTCAGGGAAATCTATGTGCTATGCATGTGTATTGTCACTATGCAAGCTTAAACTTTTCATTTCCTTTCTATTCTTTGTCCCTGCCAAGATCGAGATACGACATTTAATTCTCAACAAAATGTTGTGGAATATGATAATAAAGCAATGATCAAAAGTGATTCTACTTTTCACTTTTAGTTTCAGGGCTTGCTGTGGAACAAAGGCCATGGGATTCATCACAACTAACAAATCCGTCACTGAGTAAATTCAACAACCAACATGTCACTAAGGTTATTATGTAGTAGGTCAGTTCCTGCAAAATCTTTATTTATGCTTAACGTGAGGGTACTTACTGGGGAAATTCTGTTTCCTAAACCTTCTAAATCTTCTTCTCTTGGGTTCAAATAGTCAAGTTTTATGCCTAGGTCCACAAAGTTGCATACGCTGTGGGGTGGTCCAGTATTCTGCCCTCTTAGCGTCCAGTAAAGAACCCAGCTGCCAAAGGCCACACCTCCCTTCTGACTATATGAAGGGCTGTACAAAAGACAGATGCATATGCCCAGCTTTCACCCTGAAATGAGGTTTCCATGCACCCAGGAAAGGCATCAAGCCCAACAAAAGAAGTAACACAAATGCCTCTGTGGACAGTGTTCCACTTTTCTAAAAAGAATTAAAAATGTGCTAGGATGGAGAAAAGGAATGTGAGACATATGATAACCGAGCCTAGAACTTAGGTTAACAGCACAAGTTGAAGAAGTCCTGAATTCCCTCCTTCCAAAAGTGTTTCTGTAGTTTATCCAAGGGGTACAAATAACTGAAGAAATAAAAGCCTCCCATATTAGTTAAGTTCCCTAATCTGTAGAAGCATCTGTGAAAATATATGAACAGTGGACATTTACCTACAGAAACAAAATTCAAAGGCCAGCACCTATTTGAAGCTCTTTATCTCTGACACACACCTCCTGGTGAACCAAACTTGGGAAAACTGTCCCAGGGAGAAAACAGCACTTGTGACACAGTCTCCTACTTCAGTATGAGAAGCAACAAAAATAAGTGTGTACCAATACTTCAGCTACACAACACATGGCTCAGTATGTTAATGTAAGTCCTTCTTCATTTGTGGGTGAAGCTGAAATGTGAGTTTGTGAGCTCTGCATCAGCCCTAACCAGCAGAGTTAAAATCATACTCTCCTGTGTAATGGACTCTGGCTCAAAGATAATGCAGGCAGGATAAGTCTATTTTGTGGGCTACAGCAAAGTTCAGCTTACTACTACTGCTTATTATTGACAACAGATTCTTCTTAGCATGACATAAACAGCAATCTAGACCTGCACAGATTATTTCCAGCTAAAATTTAAGTCTCAATATGCATTGAGTGCTTGTGGCTTTAGAAGCTTTGAGGATTGCCCCTTTTGATGCAGATACTTAAACCGCTCATGAGTGGCTAATTCTTTCTGTGGCTATAGAGTTTAGTTTCTCAGCTGATGTATAAAAAATATTTTCATTGAAGTCCACAGAGATTATGGTCATCAAGAATATTACCTTAAATATCAGATTGCTCCTCTGAAATGGAATTCATTTTCCATTCTCATTTTTGTTCTCTGGCACTGATTGTGATACTGAATGGAAGCCACAGAACTACTGAGCTGGGCATGCTGGGTAGAGCCAAAACATGCCTGACTGACACCCTTACTCTTGTAACTGATCCTTCTACTATTATTGCCTCAACTAAATGCTTGGGCTCCATAGGTTAATCTCACTCTCCTACCTCACTATCTTCTTTGGGAAAATAAGACTGATCCCAGAGAATATTTTCATTGTTTCTTTCTAACTCAAACTGTGTTGAGCTTGGTTATTAAAAAATAAGGTCAAAACCTACAGTTGCTGAGTCAGTTTACTTCTAACAGGGCTTTGCTGGTTAGTATGCACAGGAGCAAATGGCATTTCAAAACATTTAAAAAACACTGGGGAGTCTTAGAGAACTGTTTAAAAAATGCTCTTGGTTTGGTGCCAGCTACAGATGCCATGCTGATTACAGAAGATTACATAAATTCCCCAAGCCTTATTATCCCCTCACTTACACCTATAAAATTGGGAAGAATTCCACTGTAGTTACACAGGTGTAAGCCTGTGCTGGAGAAGAATATGGCCGTTCCGGTTCCGTGTTTTCAGTGGGTCCAGTTATCTCTACCTAATAAAAATACCCAAAGCAAAAACATCAGGGTATGATCTGTTTATGTAAACGCTACAGTCTTCACTGATTTCAACTGAGTTACACAGATTTATGTGTCAGCTGAATTTTGACCTGAATATGCAGAGAAAATATCCAACTCTTTGGCATCTTTGTTGTAGTGCATTACTGAGATTTTTATACAGCATGAATTGCTGAACAAAACAAAAGACATGTACAGCAGGTCAAACCAGCATTTCAGCTGGTTCTGGAAGCCTCTCTGTAATAATGGCTTACATAGAACAAGGTGTAAGATGTTCAAGGAAAAAGCTGTATGTGTGCGGAAGAAGCTTTCTCTGTTATAGAATTACATATCCTGCCAGTTTTAGCGACTTTTTGTGCCTGAGGCCACATGAGTAAATCATGGGAACTGCTGGGGACCTACCAGCTATGAATCCACACATTTCTTCTTTCAGCCTGTTTAGCCATTTGCTCCATGTCATCCTATAGCAATGAGTTCTACAGCTTAAATATGCACCAAAAGAAAAAGTCATTGCTTTTGAGCCTTTTAGACAGTGATTTTATTGGATGACCCTCAAATATTTTTTAAGAAGATGCACTTAGTTTTTTCATTCACTTTCTCCACACCACCTAGAAAAGTATAAGCCTCTACTAAATCACAGTCTTTTCCACACCGATCAGCCTGTTTAGTTTTTCCCAATACAAATGCCATTCCACACCATTGCTCATCCTTGTTGAATTTACTTTGTGTCTACTGCTATTCTGTTTTGAGACGGCTTGCAAGACCAGCATCCAGTATTCAAGATGAGGGCATACATTAATTTGTGCATGATAGTCCTTACTCTTTTCTAGGCTTTGCAGTTTATTTGGTTGGTTTTTTTAAATTTTCATTTCTACATTATAGACCATACACTAGTGATAATTCTGAAGGATTCTTAGTAGGATTGTGAAGGCCTTTGTAAATCAAACAACTCCAGGGATAACACCATCACATGTTCACATGAAAAGCTGTGAGAGGCTGGTATATTCCATGATTCTTTATGCATTATTTAGCTAACATTAGTAACAAAGAGCACTAGAACTTTGTGATCTGCCAAGTTTTCGCACACAGCCAACAAGAGCTCCACAGACAACCAGTGGCCATGAACCAATGACTAGGAACCCAACTGCAAAGAATAATTCATAGTAATTTTTCCGAAAATTTGGGATGACCCTATGTTCCACCAGTGTAAAAAAGCCTTAATACCTTCGCTGTGGTCCCAAGCTCTCAACTCAGATGAGAAGTTCTTACTCTACAAAAGAATTGTGTATTTCTTGAACAATACAAAGTTGAGAATAAAAACAAATTTGTTCCTTAGAAATTGCCTAGTGAAGCAGTTGTTTCATACTGCCTGTTGAACATTTGGGTAGACTGATTCAAATGTTAAAGCTGTGTTCAAACCAGAAAAAATAAAAATAATAAGCTGTCAGAATAATTACTAAGAACATACAAGGATTATACAAAGTAAACTGCAGCCTGCAAAAAGAGAATTGCATGTTAGCTAATTGTTAATTTTAGCAATTGCAATGGCTAATTACTGTGGCACACATTGACTATTAGCATGATGCCCCAGCACCTGCTTTCTCCAATGAACAGATTTCTTCATTGCTCGTGCAGGAGCAAAATGTGTAATTATTGGCCATCATTGGGGCGATTTTTCAGTGATTCTTTTGTGTGATGTGAATGACGCATAATGACATATTTTATTAGAGGGCAAATAGCTGTTTGTTAATGGAAATGATTCGAAATCCAAGAAACTAGGAGCTAGGAGCATGTTTTCAGTATCAGCATGAATTCAAATGTATTTTCTTTTAACTCTTTATAAAAGAAGCATAGAAATCAAATCTAAACTTAGTATAATATATTTAATGATATGTGCAAACACAGCATTGATTAATTGCCTCAAATGTTTTCAATGCTACACCATTTCATTTGTTACAGCAGTCTGCTAAATTTATGCATTTCTTATTTAAACTCTTCTTTCCTGGGCATATAGTGTTAGCAAGATTATGTGGCTTGTTCCTCATTTACTGGGAAAAAAAATCATCTTTGTAACTTAAGCAACAATTATGGGCTTTATGAGGCACATTTTCATTGCACACATTGTAGAACACAGTGCAGTGGCATTATTATTCCTGAAAGTACATGCTTGAATGTATCTATCAAGACCCAAATGTCAGCTTCTGAATAGATTATGCATAGTTATCCAAAACAGAATATAGATACATAAAATCTCAGCAACAGAATACTCAATTTCTGAGAAAAGATTTTTATTAGATAATCTGCCCAATACTTTTGAAGAACGATGTGAATTAAAAAATCACATATGAACCTTAGCCTACAGTGGTGTTTAAAACAGAAAACTGCTTTGTCATTTTTGAAGGACAGGATATGGCTACAATAAGAAAGCTGGCCTTTTCATTTTGCTTGTATTTGAATAGTGTTCAAAGTTGGAAAAAAAGGGTTACTAGGGAATATAGTTTGCTGAATTCCACTAACATAAATCTAGAGTAACTTGATGGAAAACAAGGAGGTGACTTTGGATATCCACAGAAAGTAGAAGTAGAAACCTTGTGAACCTCTGTGAAACTTTCAACAATAAGTAGGAAAGCTAAGCCTCTTCTAGAGTCTTCAGACAATGAAACCAAAAATTTAACACTACCTTATAAGGCATCCTTGGCATGACTGTGATTTAATTCCATTTTGACAAAGGTCCAGTTGCTGAACTTTGCTTAAATTTGACCCAATTTACAAACAAATGAGTCAGATGAAGTTCAGACCTAACAGATGCATATGAAATGACTGACTGAAGCAACCTTGGTTTTAAATTATTCAAATAAATAAATAAACAAATAAAACATGCACATAGCAGGTGTAATAGGAAGATATAGTAAAGGATCATATTTTTACATTTCTTCCACAATTGCATAAGATACATGTATTGCATTTTAAAACTGCAGCTTCAAAGGCCACCATAATTAAAACTAAGCCAGTTCTACATATCCTGAAAATCTGGCTCACCCCATATACTGAGTCTGAGTTATTTACAAACTTGAGGAAGAAACTATGAATGGGCACTTCCTCTTCTCACCCAGGGCCTATAGCTTCTCTGCTGTTGCAAGACGTAGATAAGTTTGGTATTCAGGTTCACTGTTTGACCCATTAAACTGGTATTGAGGTATAATTTGTGTGTTTTCCCAGTACGGTTGCACATAGAATGGGGTTCATTTCCACAAGTTTGAATAAATTTATCCAGTTCAGTGAACCTGTTGTTAAGCTTAGCAAAACTCAGTAGGTGGCTTTAAAGTCCTGTAATTAGCCCATTACATAAAATCTGTACTTTAGATTTTTGCACATTGGTTAATAAGTATAACGTGCTTCGTATATATAAATAACATTACATTAAATGATGCAATATAAAGGAATTAAAGGCCAAAGTAGTTAAATAAAATACTTGAAGGAGATCTCAAATTAGCATGTTTAATTCCAACTCATTGAACAGGAAAAGGCTTTAGCCTTACTGTACCAGTTCCATACAATGTGCAGAATAGCAGATATTTAGTCTCCATTTTACATAAGGTTGCTGTCATCCCTGACCTCTGTGTGACTTTGGAAAAATGTTCTAATTAGCGTGTTTCTTTTAAAATCTAATCATTACAATGTCTAAATATAGTCATAAATTACCAAGACAGCACTTGCCTCAACAATTTTTCATAGTTTGTACATAGCTAATTAATTCTTGATCCTTAATTTTTGCTTTCCAAATGAAATATGTGAGGAAAATGAAGTCTACAGCTAATTAACCCATGCAATGCTTACTGTTTCATACAAAAAAACCACTTACTTTAAAGTTCAAGCTTTTTAGTAACGGTAAAAGTAAAACACATCTTTGAATCCATTGCAATAGGCCAAAGTTCCACTTTAATCTGACAGATTATTGCATTTGTTATCTTTAAATGTTGGAAAAAATATGTAGCCAAAATCACAGATTTCAGTTTTTCTTCAAATCTATTGATAAATTCCATTATGTGAATTAATACGTCATAAGATAATGCTACGTATATAACCATTATCTTTTTTAAATGTTTTCTATTTATATATAATGAATGCTATGTAAAACATAGCCCTCTTCAGAGAGTCAATTATCAGTGCATGCAATATGAATACATACATCTATCTATACATATATACACACTCACACACACATGTATACATGGAAAAAAAATAGTATTTTGGAGTTATATAAAATACTAAGAGGCTAATGCAGCCAAATGAAACTTGTTAAGATTTGATCTCATTAAAAACTCCATAGTCCTGGATAGTTTGCCAAGATTCATAAATACACAAATTCTAGTGGGTAAACCTGTCCGTATTTATCTATTTGTACTGAATTCATAGTAAATCAATGGTTTCACTTGATCTCAGCCTGAAGCCACATCTCATTCAAAACCCAGATCTCATTCATTTATAATTTTAGGATTCATCAGCAAATTCACAGAAAAAGCCTGGATAAACATCTTTATGATGTTCCACAAAAAGAAAACAGCAGATTGAGAGTGACAAATTTCACACATCTTATTATGCTTATTGTGATATGGCAAATAAAACTGTCCCAATTTCCAATCATGTTCTGTTTATCTTGTGTCATTTTATGCCATCATCTTTTACGTGCCTTTGACTTTTTTCCCATTTCATTTATTGCAACTGCCCCCTATACAGCTCTCTATAGTTTTGCTATTTTTTTCATTTTACTGGCAATCTTAGTTTAAAACAAGGTGATTGCTTTTTTATATAGATCTCTACATTGTCTCCTTTTTTCTCATACACATTGACATCTAGAGGACTTTTTGTCCTTTGGTCAGGTATTTCCAGCCTAGGAGCTAATATATACAAGGAACTCAGTCATACAAGTACATTTCCTGCTGGTTTCATACAGAGCTGACACCAGAAAAACTAAGAAAAAATTAACCTCTGGTATAAGCAATTATATTTCTTATGGAAATAATCTAGATTATGTTTGTAGGTAACAGGGTTGTTGAAGAAAATATCACATACAGTATGAATACATCAGACAGTAAGACTAAGAAGTGCAATGACTGACTTGCATTGATTGAGTATTCTGTAATTTGTGCAGAAGTAATCAATTCAACAGTTCAGTGGTTGAAAAAAAAAATAGAAATCAAAGGAAGGAAAAATATCAGTAGAAGACACAAGACAAGCCAGGTGGATCTTCCTTAACTTTTTCCATCTCAATGCATATCTCCATCTGTAATGATTTAAACCCACCATCCTGTCTTGTAAAACACATGTCCTTTGGTTACCTCTGAAGGTCAGGTTAATCCTTTGATACACTATTTTCCTACACCTGTTAATACAGTTCTTTTTCTGACAAATTTTAATCGAAACTGTTAAGTACACCATCAATTATACTTCTTTACACTATGGATCTACCTAAGTGAAAGAGTTGGGAGGTCACAGCATATGCATTATTTCTGTGAATGGAATACTTGATTCAGTCTCTTAATTGACCATGTGCACGAAGTTGACTTGTGAGGAAAAGTTACACATGAGAGTGAATCTGCAAGAACACTGAAGTGAGACATTTATGGACAGCAACTGCAAAGCTGCCTCTTTGCCTCTCTAAATTTAAAATTCCTTATTAACATCTAAGTTAATGAACCAAAGAAGATCATCTTGCCTACCAGACATAACTTTCTGTTTTACAAGAACCAGGAACCTCTAATGAATAAAGCACACTGAATCAAATAATTTTCTACTAGTAAAAAAATTATTAGATGGAAGGTGAGGAAAACTATTTCTGTTTGCTAAGTCATTTTGTAAGCGTGTATATTATATTATCAGGCAATGACTGATCACATTCATCCTTGCACATCTTTGGGAAAGAAACTGAATTGAAGTTACAAGACAGATAGATATGTCTTATCATAGCTGAAGAAGGCTTTTTGTCCCAGTAAATAAATTGATCTCAACAGAATACTTAGTTCCCTCTTTCTAGAAATGAGTAATCATATACAAATAGATGACTAGTTGCCTAAAATGAGACTCCTGAATATACACAGTAATACATTAAAGTTTTTCTCAAGTGGTGAGAAATGTGTGTTTACTCTAAAAATCAGGTTTATACAGTGAATTAGGTGCCTGCCTTTTGGTTGTATACAAGTTGCTAAATACCATGTCAGGCTATTGGTTGCCCCTGCATCAGTTCTAAGATTCCTGTATCTCTGAAGCTTATCAGTGGTACTATAAAGCAGCAAAGATACAAAATTTTTCTTTTGGTTGCTTTTGTATCAAGCAATTATTAGTGACATATCTAGAAACATCTACTGAGTTTAAGGGCTTTAGCTGACAATCATTTAGATTATTTGGGGTTAATCAACTATTTAAATAAGAGAATTAACTGTTGAACCACAGAAATGTATAAGTAATATTGTCATAAATGTAGCTAAAGTACAACAAACTGAGGTAGAAGAAACTGTTTTCTTCACTTAGGCATTTTTGGATGAACAACACTACAGATGGCTATCAGGGCTTGCTGTAGCTAAGTCCTTAGTTTTCCTGGAGACATACACTGATTTGAAAACATGTGCTTTTAACAAACTTTGTCTACTTTTCCTTATAAAATGCATTAAAGACTAAGACGCACAACAGAGCAAAGATGCTGCAGGTGACATATTCTCTGTTGCTCCACTGGGTGTGCTTTCCCAAAGCTGACAGAAAGAAAAGTCCATTACAAACTCCCTCTTCATACTGGAGCTTTTACAGTGTGTACTGAAAACATGTTAGCTGTGAATATTTTGTAGAAATATCACAAAAGACAGATTTTTCTCCTTGCAACCATTATGAAGGCACTAATCACGAATGGATAATGAAAAATTAGTCTACCTTTTTAATTAAATGTAACAGAATGCCATGAATGCTTTAGTATAACCAGTCATCATCACACTCCCCAGCAGCTGGCAAAGGCAAAAGTAAAATACACAAGACATGAGTTTATGTGATATGTGTGATAATTATTGTCTGATCTTCTAATTTTTATTTTGAATTGTAGAAAGTTTTGGCATGCTGGTGAGTTTTGGATAATTTCCTGAGTCTGCTGCCTTCTCTATCTTCTGTTAAAGCCAGCTTTCTTTACACTGTGCATCTAACTGTATATACCTCAAAAAGTTGGGTGGCATATAGCTCACATAGCAATTAATTCACTTGATTTCACCTAATATCTTGAGACAGTTGGAAGCTAGAAGCTAGTCCCATGGATTCCATCGGGATAGATAGAATTTTTATTTTTTAGTAATACAAATCTCTGGAAGACAAACAGTTTACAGAGTAACTGGCTTCAGAGAATATAGCTCAGCAGAGAACCTAGACAAAGATGTTTTACTAGATGTTCACATAAGATGTAATGTAAGAACTGCAGACTTAGAGGAGAATAAACAGTGACCACTTTCCAATTCAGATGGGGACACATTAGTCCTAAAAGAGTATAAAGTCTGAGTGAAATGGGATGCTTCTGTGGAAGGTAAGTTTCTTTCAAAAGTACAAAAATGATCTGAGTTTTCACAGAAGATACCACAGTAGGCAGGGAGCACATCAAGCTGACAAAAATACATGGTAAATATGACACTGAAGAGTCATACATTATTACCATCACTGATGTGGAACCTATGCTTCTACCAGCATATAAACTCACGGCACCTGTTTCAAATTCAGTAAGTTAAGAGAAAAATAATCTGTATACAGTGTTGATAGTGATGCTTTTAATTTACCAAATACTCATTCTAGAAGCTGATGAATATCTTAAGCTACAGTTTTGCTGACCAGTAATTTCTGCATGTGTTCTCATTTTGTGGGTTTGTTGTTCATCTTCTATCAAAAAGATCCATTAAAAAACAGAGGTTGAAAGATAGGAAAGAAGAAAGATTACTAAAAAGAATATGACCCCTTAACACACAATATGATGTAACTGTTTCTTGTGGTCACTAGCAATTTTTACAGTAATTGCTTATAAAGGTATATGAAATACAAACTGACTGCATTTAGCTCAGGATTGCAACCCCAAATCTCTGCAGACAAGACACCTTAATGAAGTGGAAGGAGTTTTGAAACACACAGGCCTAAACAAGATACCAGGACTGCATTATTAATTTAAACCTATTCATACATATAATCAAAACGAAACTAATAACAAAAAAACCCAAAACAAAACCAAAAGAAAAACTCCAAACACTATCAAAGCATAAAACTGATAGAAAATATTTGTCAAATTCTGTGAAAAAATACATATTTTCTGGGGACTGGGTAGGAGACCAGTGCTTATCTTCAGACTATGTTATTCCATTACCCAAGAAGTCACACTTTCAGAGGTAATTCTCCTAAGATGCAACTTAGAGTAGGGAGAATAGGTTGTTAGGAGTGAATAAGCATGCAGGGAGAAAACTCATACAGTGGAGGAAAGGTTTAGATCAAGTAAGTTGAAGTAAGTTGAAGTTATATATTCTAACTTAATTATCCAAGCTTTTTTCTTTGTCAAATGTTTAGAGAGTTATACTGGATGTTCCATTATCCAGCTATAAACTTCCATGCACGATGAAGATTTATTGATTTTTCCAAAACAAACTGTTCCTAATAGGTTCTAGCTGTCAGAACTTCCCATGCTTTCTCTGAAAGTGTTTTAATTTCATATTCACAAAACTTCTCTCACTTTAGCAAGTGAAACACAAAAATTTCAACCCACTTGAAACTCAATGCAGGAATCTGGAAGGCCCAAGAAAAAGAACTTTGCATCTCTTTTTTTCAGAGCACAAAACCTTTAAAATGTGTAAAAAAAGCACCAATTAGGTTTACCATTCCAGAGGATAATGAGAAGTGCCCATCAAATATGCTACAGTCTTAAAATGTTTTGATTTAGCAGGCTAAATTCAAAACACCATAGTAGCTTCCAGAGTAAAACCTGATTGCACTTACATGTCACATTCATAAAAAAGCAACCAAAGAAAAAAGGGGGGAGGGTGAGGAGGGAAGGAACAGCACCCCCACTCCCCCCCAACACACACACACACACAAACCATAAAGCCCTAATTGGAAAGCTTCCATCATCTGAGTACTTGCTTCCTGGCATACATGAAATGATCAGTGGGGAAAGCAGGGTCAATCGAGACAGACTGAGAGTGAAATTAAAATAATAAAATGTCTAAACATTTAACTGCAAATAGGAAATCTTTATACCCACCCACACCCTATTCTGTAGCATAAAACTAAGGCAACAATTATTCATATACCTCCAAGTAATTTGCAGGCTCCATACAAAAATCTCATTTAAAATAAGAAATTGCTATTTCTGCACATTTATTCTCCCCAAATGCTGGCTAATTGCTGCAATGGCCATTATAAAGAATAATTTTCGCTTAGTGAAAAAAAAAAAAAAAAGGAATGAAGAGAACATTTTCTGGTTTTGTTCCTCTGCGGAGGCTCTATTCAGCGAATCCTGAATGCACAGCGTTTCACTGCTACATTTATTATGCTGAGAGGTCAAGTATTACACAGCATCTTGTATTACGCTTTGCATGCTAAGTATTTCACTTCACAAATTGACCCTTCGGTGTACTTACTACATAATGCTCTAAAAACCCAGCTAAAACGCAGGACAATTAGCAATACTTTGGCTCCCGCTTAACAATGGGGACACCAATGTAGGTGATTGCATTTACAGTGTTGCTTTCTTCACAAAACATTTTTGACACATTAAAGGTACTTTGAAATTGTGCAGTACCAGTCGCCTCTCTCGTGAATGGCTTTTCCAGCATGTACCGAGAGAAACAGTTACTGTAGTTTAGGGCTTAATTGAAAAGAATTCAGGCACGGCCCTATGAAGCACCAATTAGAGGGATATTATATCATAAAAAGCTGTAATATCCATTTTCAGGCTTGTTCACCTGCCAATACAAAGTAGGGCACGGCTTAAAAAGGGACGGGGCTGCAGCTCCGCAGAGCGGGATGGATGTTTGGGGAGGAGGACGACGAGACGGAGGAGAAGGGCCAAGGCTGCAGCGGCGGCCTGCAAGGAGCAGCGCCAGGTGCACCTGCCGCGGGGGCGCGGAGCCCCGGTCTCGGCCCCCTGATCCGTCGGTGTCCGCCCCGGGTGCGAGCGGGAGGCAGAGGAGGCCGGGCCGGGCCAGGGGTGTCAGATCCGTCCAAAACAGACTCGCGCCGGCGGCGGATGCGGCGCCGGGGAAACCCTCGGAACACGGTGAATGAAAGCACCCGAACTTGTAGGGATTTTTTTTCCCCCTAACTATTATTATTTATAGCTGTAATAATGGAAACAAACAGAACCTTCCATTAGCGCCGGCGGCTCGGCGCGTTCCCGCGCCTCCCGCTCCCAACCCCCCGCCTGGCACTCCCGAGAGTGGCAATTGCGCTGGGTTCATTGTGAGAGGAAAGCAAACAAACATAAACTTATCGCCCGAAAATTTTGGATTTCTCGTGTCGAGCTGCTAATAAAGCGAAATTAATGGATCAGCCCCGCCAAGTGTCTCTTCACCGCCTTTAAAGTATCTTTCGAGTGCCTCGGGGAAGCCGAGGCGGGCCCGCGCCCCGCCGGCACCCGCCGCCGCCCCGCCAGGCGCTCCGCAGCCGCTCGGCCCCGCCGCCCCCCGGTTAAAACGCCGATCCGCCCGAGTGGCCGCAGTTCTGGAGAATATAGATTTCTTCTATTTTTAACTGAGAGGAAACGGAAAGCATAGAAGGGGAGAGCGTGAAGCCCTGCGAGGTTCCCCCCCGCCGAGCTACTACTGCGCTTTCCCACCGACACGGCCGTCGGGTCTCCCCGCCGTGACCTGAGAACGTTCCTCCTCAGGGACCGCGTTACCGGCTCCTGTGCGGCCGGCAGCCAGACATGTGCCCAACAGGCGCCAGTCCGCTGGCTGAGGCACGGCAGCACTCAACGGCCACCATATCACTGCCCCGCACGGGTGTCACTCCCTTGTCTCAGGCAGTTCAGGGCCTCCCGGGAGCCGTTTCCCGGTTTCCGGCATAGCAGCATCTCACAGGAGCCACCAGTATACTCTCTTGGCCAAGGGCAGCTGCCTTTGGGGCACCACGGCCCGCTGGAGTGACAACCACAGGGTTCATCTTTGAGATGATTAAGCAACAAGAGCCCAAAACTTTGGTGTCCTACCCAGGAGAGTCCCCTCCCAGCATTTCCTTATCACCTACCTAATGGTGATGCTGTATGAAGTCATGGTGGGCACTTTGGGGGCCCTTGTACTGCTGGAGGAGACAAAAGGCAGTTCTAGGCAAGTTCCCAGGACACGTGTACTTCTGATCTGCTGGGAGGATGTGGGTTGTCATATGAGCTTCTCTTCATTCAACCCTGTGCCACTCCTCTGCACTTGCAGGTGCCAGGAGGGCATCCTTGGGGCCAGTCATGCACTGGGCCTGCCTTTGGCCTGTATAGAAGGAACATTGTTGCCGTAGCCACATGATTTCCTAACCAGACCATTTCTAAGGTTTACCGGAGTATGTCTAATGTGCAAATCTTTTTGTGTTTGATGAAATTTAAAAATAAGGGAGAAATAAAGCTCAGGTGTAACAGGATTAAATTCCTGTTCCTTTATGCACCAGTGAGCATGGTTTTGGCTGAAGCATGCAGCCTGTCTCCTGCCTGGCTCTCCTGCCCATTGTCACAACTGCCTGTTCCTGGCTCCTTCATAGCCAGAGATGAAAGGGTGAAGTTCAGTGTCAACACTACAGATGGAGAGAAGATTTTCACTGTGGTCTCCTGAAAACATGGTTAATGGGTACCCCAGGCTGTGTCTCTGTGAAAATACCCTCAAGAGGAACAACAAAGACTACTGTAAAGGAAGACAGCAGAGTTGCAACACATCTGATGCCTCTTCTATCGGCTTTTCTCAATCCACAGTCTTTCTCTTTCCCCTCACAGTGCTGGTGTCAGGTCTTAGCACTGTCCTGGCAACACAAGTGGTGCTCGGATCATGATGTGAGGGAGGAAGACTAGCAACAGCAGGAAACTAAAGCTAAATGATGTGGAGGGAGGAGACTGCTGGGGGCAGGGAGCTGTTGGAAGAGTGCAGTCTGGGAGCACTATCCCCCCACTATCCCAGCTCCTGTTACATACGCTTCATGTGCTTAAGAGACGTCCTGTAAATGATAAAGCAGATTTTTCCTCTGAAGTGAACTGATAAAATAGCACATTTCAATGGAATATGGTTCCATCAGAGCTCCTCTGTCTTGCTCTTGAGACAGTCTTCATGCATAAAGCGCTGTTGTTTGTGAAGAGGAAGAGCTTTGAGGGCTGATAGCAGCTGTAAACTCTAGAGTGGCCCTGCTTTAGCAAGTGCAAAGTCACATGTTTTCCTCTACTAAGGGCTTTTCGGAACTGCACATAGCAGTGAGTCATGCTTTTTTGCCAGACTTAAATTTGTGACAGCTCACTTCAGGTCAGGCAACTAAATACTTCCACATGAATGGCTTGGGATGCAACTTCGGCTATGCTAGTGGCATCTGACAGCAAACCTTTCAGCACCTGCACATAGCTCTACCTGACTTAACCCTAAATTAAATCTTTTGAAGAAGCTATAAGTAAACATAAGGAACCAAACCTACAAGACTGCCTGGCTGAGTGTGCTTTCTCTGTGGGCAAATGGTATTAGGTGATGATGCTGGGGAAGAGTGTGTGACAATGGTTTTCATACTTTGTTGGATGAGAAATGAATTAGAAATTAGGGATATTCACCATGGCCACTGTCTGCAGCTGTTTTAGCTCATTGCTCTCCGTGTACTTTAGGTAGACTGTTGCAAGTAAGCAGTAGTTACGTGTTTTAGCAGCCAATGCAGTGGAAACCTGCTCACGTGCGGGAGCAACCAAATGTACAGCAATCTGAGCTTTAAGTTTGAGGGGTTTGTGTATGATACATAATAGGCACATGCAGGGACCTGCTGCAAGACTCCTGTTGGGAGGCCTATGTGACATGCAGTAATACAGTGCGATTATAAAATTCAATGTAACTGACATTAACCAAAATGTATACTTTTCATATGCCTTCTAGGGAAAAACATTTTGCTATAGATTACTTGATGCCATCACATAGATGATGAGATGTGGCTGGTCCTGATGGAAAATAAATGTTTGATACTACATCAGTATACCTATATCGCTCTGGTACAGTATGTATCTCGTTGCAGCTGTCTGTACTTTTGGATTCCTGGTTGAAAAGCAACAATTAACATTTATTCCTAAGAAAAAGAATTACTTAAATATTGATAAAAATTGGTTTGCACCGTGACAAGCTAACTACATCAGTTGGCAATAGCCACAACATGGTGTTGAACAGATAAATGCCTTAGCAACATGCACTTGACAAAACTACGCACATGCTGATGAATCCAGTGAAAATTACACACTAGTTGTACTGTAGAGCCTGAGTAAACCCTGTTGAAATATTTTTAAGACACTATTTTTATGTGTGTCATGTTGGAATCAAGTTTTAATGGCCATGAAAAATAGATGTGTGCTGAATGTTATGTAGACTTAACCTCCTTTAGCCGTTTTGTTAATCCCAAGGCAAACAAACTAAAGACACAAAAAGAGGAGGACAAAACTATCCAATAATGAAATCTGAAGAAGGACCAAGCTTGCAACAATCAGCAAAAGTGAAGAAAAAGACAGAGAATTAAGAATCATTGTACAACCAATCAAACTTCTATATTATGTCTATATTGTTGGTTACTAAGTTTGCAATTTTTATTTATAAAGTATTTCAATTACTTATAAAGACTTACACAGCTAATCAGTTAGAACTGACATAAATTTTGGCTAAATACCTATAATTATAGTTGTTTCATACCTGAGCCCCTGTTACTGATGTTGTGTAACAAGCAGTCCTGATTGCTGACATCAGCCCACTTAATGTTCCTGCATTTATGTGATAATTAGATAAAATCAAATAAAGACTTTCTAGTAACTTCATAAAATACAGCAAACATACTTACTGAGATTAGTGTAGATCTAAAATATTATTTATTGCTTCATCTTTTTCTGACAACAAAAACGAGTATGAAAACACGTAAGTGTTTTAGCTAGGAAATATTACTTGTTAAAAGTACATTTTCCAGTGTAACAGTGTACGCGTCTGTAATATGTGAAGAGAGATTGGTAGAGAGAGTATCTTTGATTAGACCCACCATTTAGAAAAAAAAACGGACAATTCAAGGCTTTGTGCTTTTAAGCTTTCTGCTTTTCCCAGCTCCATCAGCTCTTGCACCCTTACACCACCGCTGCTACAACATGAACATTACATGTTTGTGTTGACCTAGAATATAGAGGACCAGACTAAGATGCCCTCATAAATGACATGATGCGGAAATAATGGTCTGTTTAGAAATGAAGCGTCAAAGATATTCTAGAATATCAGCTTATTCAGAAGATGCTTCAGATGTGTGAGGTTAGAAAAGCTTTCAAAAAAGAACCTTCAGTCATTCTAAATAAAGCATAACTGAGTGGCAGATTTGGATTGAGTTGTAGATCTTTCTATTTAAATGGAAAACCTCAAAGCATCAGTTATTCAGCACGTTACAATAAAATGTATGGGTAGTGTACACATTACAGAACATCACTTCTAAGTGATGGGATAAGATCGTATATGTTTATTTCAAGGCAAAATTCATTGTAGAGAAGAGGGTCTGCAAAGGGAGTAATTTCCTACATTAACCTAACAGTCTGTACAGGGAGCATGAACAAAGTGACCACTCTGCAGCAGTCACTCTGTGCCCAGTGGGAGCCAGAGGGACGGGTGCTGTATCCCAGCATTGGCCATTCCACCCAAGGTGACCACTGAATACAGGAATAGTCAGTAGTGGCTTGCATTTTCTCCTTCAGTCGGTAGGCTAGAGGAGATTAGCACTGCAGCCTCACAGGCTGTATACAAACAAGCAGTTGAATTCCAGTCCTCAAAGCTTTCTGCTCTCCCCTGTTCAAATCTTCATTTCACTGACTCTGTCAGTCCTACTAAAGCTCATCCCACTAGACACTCCGTGATTGGGTCCTAGCCTTTTGGATCAGTTTGCTCTTAAGCTTCCCTTAGTCTGAGTAAGCTGCAGCACTGCTTCTTTCCTTGACACCTCTGACATATATCCTAAGCATTTGCTTTTAGTCTTTAATCCCTTTACAAAAATGGGTTCTTGTTGACCACCTGCCATAAGCCTGCAAGAGCAGCTTTGGCTTACCAGGCTTCTCATTACAGTGAAACTCCAACTTTCCAGGCTCCAGTTTATCCCTTCCTGCGCATTTGTAACAGTTAAGACAACACAAAGTTTGTAAAGATTTCAAAATCAGTCACTCCATACCTGGACCAATACAGCTGTAGACAAAAAACAGCAAATATTTACACATGCTTCTTCATTTCATGGGGCTTGTGTGTGTTCCACATTCAGATAAAGAGTTTCCTTTCCTACCCTGCCTCATATGTTTTACCATGAATCATAGATTTTCCCTTCTGTACATACACTTTCTTTTTCCTTCAGCTGATCTTGCAGTTAAATAGAACCATTCTGCTCTGGGAGTGTGCCCATCTGTTCTGTCCCAGCATCCTTTGTCTGTCTTCAAGTTACCTTTGAGTGACCCTGCAGTCTTTCAAACTGTGTGGTTTAAAAGTAGTTCTGTTAGCTCCTGTTCTCTTTCCAATTCCTTCAGAAAAGCTGGAAATTAATGGTTTCAGCCAGGATATGTTCCACTGGTTCAAAATTACTTTTGATTGTGTCTCATTAGGTAGATACATGGAAGAGTTATGGTAAAAAATTGCCAGTCCTGCAGACTTTAAGATAAAACAATGGCATAGTGGTTCAGTAAAATCAATGAGAATTTTTCCATACAGATTCTCCAGGTTGTCACATGGAAATTTTCACATCTTGTCATTTTACCAGGGAACTCCTAATATCTATTTTTACCTTAAATTTCTGTTTTCTGGGAGCACGTGGCTAAATGAAAACACCAGCTTTCTTCCTCTTTCCTCCCCCCCTGAAAGTTCTCATGTGAATGTATCCAGAGAATGGCTGTATTGGATCAGATCTAGCTAATCCAGGACACAGTGTCTGGCAGTGTTCAACAGCAGACTCTTCGAATCTAATAGACAGGGGAAGTACAACATGGTATTACTGTGGTGTCACTTCCACATCTAAATGTTCAATGGTTTGATGATTTCCTGAGCAGAAAGTTGCAGAGGTCATGCTGTGGCTAGTAACCACATAAAGAGTTTCCTTCAGTAAATTTTTATGTTTTTTTTTTAACCCCTTTCTACTGGCATCACAAAACCCTGAAGCAATGAATTCCACAATGAGATTATGCAGCACCTCCTCTTGTTACTTTTAGACCTGCTACTTCATCCTTTCACTGAATGCCCTGTAGTTCTTCCTTATTCACCTTCTTCATGTCACTCTTTATAGGTCCTGGTTTCCAAGCTGAAGGGTCTTAATATATTAAACAGACTTGGTAGGAAGCTGGTTTATTCTTCTGATAATTCTTTTTTTTCTTTTCTTCCTTTTTTTTTTCCCCTCCTGAATCTGTTGTAGCCTTGCTCTGTTCCTTCATGGTGAGTTCACTCTACAGCTATTATTTAATATGGGGCTGCAGTATGAATTCATTCACTGACACAGAGATACCTTCCTTTTTCTTCTCTATCCCCTCCAGTAATTCTTAACATCTCATGTACCACATGTACTGACCACTGAGTTGGTATTTTCAGGGAACTGTACAAAAAGACTGCCAAAATCTCCTTCCTGTACAGCTGCTTAATTTAGAGAACATATCTGTATGTAGAACTCTATGTAAGGAGATGTTTTTTCTTCAAATCTGTTACTTTGCATATATCAACATTAGGTTCATCGCCAATTTTAGTGGTCACTTACTAAACATCTTGAGATCTTTCTGTAACACTCTGTAATCAGCTTTACTTATGAAGAGCTTGAATATTGGCAGCAGTCTTTCTTTTCTCATGGCACCCTACTTTTTCTTGTCAGCTATGCATATCCTGGACAGATAACTAAAACACATACATAACCTACATCCATATTTTTCATCAAATAGTAAAACCTAGACATTTATTTTTGTGCCTTAAGCAGAGAACCTACCCTCTTATACCAAGACAGCTTCGTTTCAGAGTCTTCAGTGAAGATCTTTACCAAAATTTTTTTTTCAATCTTCCATAGACTGTGTAGCCAATATATGAGCATTGGGTTTTTGTGGGTTTTTTTCAAAGTAAGCCTGGAGTTACTAACTGCTGTTTGCTTAGAAAAGCTGGAGGGGAAAAACCAAACACTTACATTTAGTAAATGCATGAACAGGATCCTACACATATATTAAAAACTGTTATTTTAAATCCTGTTTTGTAACTTTTCAATGATTGGTGTTGGCAATGCAACTAATTGCATATAATTGGTAGTACTTTAGTATTTATTTCCCTTCCCATTATGTATGGCTTTTATTATGCATGGCTACTTGTAGTTCGGGAGGAGGTGCCTCACTGAAAACCCATTTCATTGAAATAAACCCTAAGATTTACTCTGAAATTGAAGGGGATTTCCAAAGTTCCTAAGCTTTGCATTAGTCCAGTGCAGAAGGCAGAGTATCAAGTACTGTAAGCCAAAGCTACTTTTCCTATGCAAGGAATTGAATGCTGTAGAATGCTATCATTAATAGGCACTCACAGAATTGGAGATAAATGTAGAGGGGGAAACTGTAAGCATACTTATAAATATAGAAGGCTTAACTGTACTGTTAATCCACAGTCATCAAAAAAGGAGTTGAATCAGAGGATGTGGGGGATAGTGTTCTTCCAACAATACTAACCACATGGACCTTGCAGCAATGAATCATTGCTATATCCATATCCTGCTCCAAGTTTCTCAGATATCCAAGTGAGATGGACAGAAATATCAGGAAAATGCAAGGATTGAGGTGGTTTCTCTTACTTATATTGCGTGACCAATGGGAGCAGTCTATGCGCCATGGCCCTCATTAGCCTTTAAGTCCTGGCTATGGAAGTACTGATCCTGGCATTATTTTAACTAGTGGAGGTGCAAAACTGTCATAAGAGCTTTAATATATCTCTTATTGAACCAACCCTGAAATTTGGGGTATAGAGAATACAAGTTTGATTTCTTAGTATTTGTACCTTCTCTGCTATTGCTTTTGTATGGCAATTTAAAATATCAATATCTATACTTCACTGCAGCTTGTTACTTTGATAGAGAAATGTACTTGACTCCCTACAGTTATTGCAATTGGAGGGGGATCTGATTAGAATGCTTTTCCTAATTAAGTGATATCACCTAAAGTGAGTTTCCCTACCATTGTCTCACTGCAGTGTAAAAATAACAACAGAGGAGAATCATTTGGTTATTTTATTTTCCTGATTAAAATGTCTTTACTTATTCATATTTTACAGGGTAAAATTCCATCTTAATGAAAGAGCGAGGGTCAGTTTTCTAACACAGCTAATTATGTGTCCTCATATCTCAATCACAGTTAGGGCTCAATTTCGTTGAATTCAGTAGCAGCATGTCTCAGTAGATCCATACATAAGGAGAAAGCCCAAGATGGATACTCAGCCACCAGAGATCAAATGAGGGGTCCTTCTGAGGGTATTTTTGTCTACAGTAAAGTCTGGGAGAAAGCTACCTATCATCCCCTCCTAAACCAAATGCAACATAAAAGCAAGTCTTCATAGTATGCTTGAACTTCTTTGACTTCAGCTGATTCTGTAATATCTGTGTATTTCAGATCCAATTTTTATGTTTCTGCTTTGGCAATTAACCACTCTGTCCCCAGAGGAAGCACTCCTCTATAGTTTTCTCCCCTTCTGTGCTCTTTTTAAAGGTCTAGCTGATCCCACCTTCCACAAAAATTCTGTTCTTCTAACTGGTGCAGCTATTTTCATTGAACTGGTTGGCCAGATAAAGGGGGTTTGAAGTATCTTTCCACATGCTTGCTGTTAATAAACACAAACAAGATAGATAGACTCTGTATTTTATCAGCACTCTCTCTGTGGGTCCACATTTTATTTGCTGAGGGTGCACTCAATCCCACAGTCCATGTCACCGACACAGATGTTAAGCAAGACCGGTCCCAACACCGATCCCTGAGGGACACCACTCGTTACTGGTCTCCAGTCTGATAATGAGCCGTTGACCACAAATCTTCGTATGCAGCCATCCAGCCAGTTCTTTATCCACCGAGTGGTCCACCTATCAAATTTGAGAGACATCAGGGATGCTGAGGATGGACTATTCATTAGGGACTGTAGTGACAGGACAAGGGGTAACGGGTTGAAACTTAAACAGCAGAGGTTTAGATTGGATATAAGGAAGAAATTCTTTACTGTTAGGGTGGTGAGGTACTGGAATGGGTTGCCCATGGAGGTTGTGAGTGCTCCATCCCTGGCAGTGGTCAAGGCCAGGTTGGATGGAGCCTTGGGTGATATGGTTTAGTGTGAGGTGTCCCTGCCCATGGCAGGGGGGTTGGAACTAGATGATCTTAAGGTCCTTTCCAACCCTAACTATTCTATGATTGTATGATTGTATGATCTGTTCATGAAGTTGCATGAGAAAGACCTTAAAAGTTAAAATGTATGGTCTTAAAAGAGACATTTCTCCCAGAAAGAGAAATAGTTTGTTAGGACAGAAAAGCCATCTTATTTAAGAAAAATTTAAAAGTTAAATTATTTATTTATCTTTTTGATTAAAGAACTGCAGGTATCCTAAACAGGCTCCATGATCAGGCCTGGTTAGGTAGGTCTTATAAATAGTTTATTGTGTACTGTTCATTCATTAATTTATTGTTTGTTGATTTGTAACACTAAAATATATGGTGCTTCAGTTTCTTCTCATAATTGTAAGCACCACACTTTAAAAAGAAGTTCTCTTTATACTAATATAAGAGTTGAGGCTGGATTTCATATGGCTCATTCATTTCATTCTGACTAGTAGTACTCTGTATAGAATATTTCATCCCTGCACTGTTCTCTTCTGTGCCTTTGTGCCTGCATGCTTAACCATTAATGGAAAAATGGACTTTCCTGCAGTTCTGAGCTTTCTTTTACTTCCTTTCCTGGTTCTGTTGTTTTTATTGATTCTATTACGATAAGTAACACACAAAAGAGAAGATTAGGGTAGAAAGATTTCCCTAGTCCATCAACAAATTTCCTGGGCTTCATTATCTGTAATTTCTTTTAAAGACATAGAGTTACATTTACATTATGTAAATAGAAGTATAATCCAAGGGATCAGCTCTTTCACTTTCAATAATGTGTACCAAAAATAATTCAGCTGAAGCCAGTGGCTTAAAATTTGTATGAGAGAGCAGAAAACCAGACTGGTGTATAAAATGGCAAATTCTTGTCACTTCTGCCTAGGCAAAAATCTAGAGAAAGACAGCTGTGTGAGTTTTGTCCAAATAAGAATTTTGATCCTCAGCCAAGGAGCGTGAAGAAGACCAGAATTAAGTACCAGTATTTTCTAGATAGAAGTGTTTGATAGACTGCTCTGTGCTTGTGATTTTCTTTCTTTCAAATGTTTTTCTTTTCAGTTGTACACACTGCACCAGATTCTCTCCTCATTAGCAGAAGATAGTTTTGCCTGTTGAAAATTATGACAAATTATGTGATTTAAACTTCTGTTTAAAAAATTGCTCATACAGTGTATTATTTTGAGCCAAAGTCTAATCTCAAGTTTCCAGAACTTCACATCATTCCTTTTACAACTTTGTCTATCCAAAGCATTAAAATATTTTTACCTAAACCATTTGACCTTTCCCTGAGAAATATTTACTTTAAGAAACAATGAGTCCCGAGAAAATTCTGTGACTGCTTTAATATTCAAAGTTGGCATTATGGCACACACATTGTATTTACTAAAAACCAGTGTAAAATGAAAAACAACAGTGTGATTTTTCATTAACCACCGAGCATAAAATTGCCGTCAGTGTTAACACTGAGGTCTTTGCAAGCAAGCAGTGTCACATTCACAAATGTTTAATTGAAACATGTATGTGAATGGCTCAATTGTCCTGCTGGTCAGTTTTGAATCTCTTCTGTAACAGAAGCATTAAATAATTTGAAGGCATATGTTCTATTGTAGTCATAGTAGTAGTATATTAAATGCTAATGAAATTTCAGAGAGGTTAAAGAGCAGTCTTTGAAAATGCATCAAATTCTGTTTAAAATTTTTTGTTGCAAGGGGTTTGGGATTAGTGTTCTTTATGTGTTTGCTCCTTTTTTTTGCCCCCAAACCAAGCAAACGAATGATACAAGGTAGTTGCCTCGAAAAGTGGGAGTCCTTACATTCCCTCCTCCTAATTAATCCCATCCCCAAAGCCCATTCACTTTTGCAATTAAGGTGACCCCTGTTCGGTTTGGTCTAGTACATTTACAACTGACCAGCAGAAAATGCCTTAGTACTATTTATTTGTTGTTACATCCAGAGCAACAGTGAAAAAATACTAAATAATCACTGAGGAAAACATGTTATCAAGATTCAGAAAATACACAAGAAAGCTGTTGTGCTCAGCCTGGCTTTTTAGACAAAAACTTTCTTGTCCTTTGCATTCTCTGATATATATCCTGGTTTATAAACAAGTGTCGGAGCTTGGAAGCACTGCCTCTGACCTCAAAAAATGGTATATAAATTTATAAATATATAGTAGATAAAACAGAAAGCTGTTTAGTGCCTTTCTGAGACTGTAAAATAAAACTGATTTTACATTCCTGTTACTAATGCATGACACAAAGAGTCTCAATCTTTTAAATATATGTATTGTAAAATCAAAATTAAATAAAATAAATAAAATGCATTCAATAGGGCACTTCTCTCCCTGGCAAGTCACTGCCTTTATGCAAGTAAACTCTGCAGTCTCCTCTGGGCCAGAACATTAGTTGAATAGTTGCAATAAGAAGAGTGAATCAGATGCTATTTAAAGGCATTAAGACAAGTGTAGATGTTTAATACAGGTAACTCAGCTGTGCATTGAGTTAATATGGAAATAATTATTGTAATGTAGCACTTCATTATTTATAATGCATTAAATGGAGATTTTTATATGATGCCTTTATAGAGCAGACAGTTCTCTTGCATAACAGATAACTACAAAAATTACAATAGATACATGAAGGCTGTAAGATCTTTAAAAAAGCAATACACATGATTTGATGGTTAAGAATAGATATTACCTTCCCCAAATGCTAAGTAAATAGGATTACAAACCACACTGCTCAGTGATTTAATCTCTGTTTTTATGGAAATTATTTGAAATCTCTTCTCTGGGGTGGGAAAGACTATCCGAAATACCTCGATATTTTGAATGACTAAGCTATATATTTTCCAGATATTTTCTTAATGCAGAGTGTGGCAAATGCTTATCATAAAGCCCAGATGAAGCACTAATGTGAGAAATGTCATAAAGCATCTCATGTTGACTGGAGCTAATTAACAGCAGTGTTCCAGTGTAGCTCAGTTTTAAGCAGGAGCACAGAGCACAATATCTTATTTTGCTATTCAATAGATTTTTGCTTAAAAACAGATTAACTCAATATCCTTACAAGTGTAACCCTTTTTTCCTAAATATGTTCTTACCAGGTTCACTAGAAATATTTCCAATGGCATGGTGATTTTATCTTTTAAAATAAAGCACCATTTTATAAACGTGCTTTACTATTGCAGACTCTTCGTATAAGCACAGTGTACATGCAAAGTATACTACTTTGTGACTGCATTTCCAACTCAGAGATGAGTTTTTTAAGACATGTATACAAAGAACACAAGCCTACGCATAGGAAAAACTGAAATAAAAGCAGTGATTTATCTCCCCTTTTTCCCTCATATACAAGCTAACTTTGAATCAGTAATAGACGCTGTTACCCTGTATATCCTACATTTGCCTCAGTGTATCTGTGAGATGCATACATACATTCAGGGTGTTAGAAGCTGAGACAGTAAAAAGCCATTTCAGTGCTGTAGAGGCAGGCATTCGGGCATTTTGTTATTGTGCAAATCAGACTGTTTTAAAATTGAAGATGTGTGAAATGCATAAGAATTTCTGTTTTCCCTTAAGTTGGTGCTATTGAAATTTCAGTATCTAGAGAAAGTTCAGTGAATTTTATTTAATATTCAAATAAACCACCACTTCTAAATAATCTGATTTAAACCATCTCAGATTTTCCATTGGTTACACACCTCTTCATGACACTTTCCAAATCCTTTATCCTGGTTTCAAAAGTTATGTTTTATTTTTGCTACAAAGTTTCTTCATTCCTGCCCATACTGACTATAAGAAGCAGAGTCAGAAGAAGGCATTCATCTAAAAATCACAGGGTCTAAACCAAGTTGTCTGAAGAATTTAATTTTGAGAACAGTTTGGCTCTGCAACACATGGGAGCTTGTCCCTTGTCTGCAATGGAAGTTGTTGGAATATGCATCTTTTGAGGCCGTATCTTGTGATCAGTCCGTGCTCACCACTCTTGTTGCCCTTCTGGGGTCATCAGATTCTCCTGGGGCTTAGGAGGTCTGCAGGGAGGAACAGATTATTGGCTAAAACAAAACTCTGCAGTGAAAATGCCCTAGTGAAAGCTGTCAGCTGTTGGACAGTTGAAGAAATCAATCCCAGCTGAAATACTATGTGTATTGTATGCTAACAGGAGGTAGGACCTAGCTACTCCCCCGTACTTTCTAGCGATCCCCTGTTACGCCCCTTAGGCAACCATGACATATTCTTGGACCCCTATGAAATCACACTTCTATAAAGTGGAATTGGAGCTGAGAGGCCTCTTCAGGCTCGGGGTCAGTGAGAGCATACTACATCTTTTGTTTCTGTTACACTGCTCCTGCTGCTTCTAGGGATTTGAGAGCAAAGAGAGGAAGGAGAGACCTGTGAGTGAGATGCTAGCTGCATAGTGGCAGGCTTTCTTGTTCCCTATAGTGCTACACACTTCCAGAAGAGCCTTAAGCCTGTTTGTTCATCTCTAACTCAGTTTTCTTATTAGGGTAAAACTCTTTATCTCTCTCTTTTTCTCTGTTTGAAGCTGAGGCTGTTTCTGGGGGTTAGGCACTGCAGTGAGGTGATTAAGCTCAGCTTTATGTATACAGCATCATCACCTTTGCACCAGAAAGAAAGAAAGTAAGAAATATCACAGGACCTATAAATGACAGTGGTCATCCATCCAGTAGAGAAAGCAGAAATCCATGCCAGTTCTGATAACAGTCAGTTTTTCATTCTTTTTGAGTCTGCAGAAGAATACAGTGAAATTGCACCTTGTGGGAGGTTTCTAGAGGGGTTAAAAAGAGAATAGCTACTGCTTGTGAGAAATAAGTATTCAATTACCTATTTACATTAAACATCATCCTATGATGTTAAATATTCAGAAAGAAGAATTCTTACTTTCAGGACACTATATTCCAGTTCCTCCATGTTCTCCTGCCTTCTCTATTTTCTCTGGCTTTAGCTTTTCCTCTGTTTTTACATCTTCCTCTTTCTCTGCGGCTATTTTGAGTTTGCATTCTTACCACCTGCATTTTCTTTTTTCTACATCCTGTCTCCTTCCTTTTTTTTTATCTACCAAGTTTTTGACAATGAAAATCGATATTATCTCTGTAATGGGATGATAAGGTGTGCTCATTTTCATGTTTTCTGAATGCACTAAATATGGCTTCCTCGTTACATTTATACTTGGTTGACTCAGAGTTAGAAGCATTTGAAAATTTGACTATAACTCCTGTACACCCTAAATCCAAGTCATCAAGATATATTGTATAGGCCTTATCTCTAACATCTCAGAACTTGGGTCTCCGAGCCATAATTTTTTAGTTAACATGAATCTAGTAATGCTACACCTTGAAGGCAGGTCACACCTTTCCCATTAGAAAGTACTACGTAACTCTTTTCTAGAAGTCCTCTTCTTGGAAGTAGCAATATTGTTGTGTAGCAAAGAGATCCAAAAGCAGCCTCCAAATTTCATTTGAATAATACTGTTCCAATTGTGAAGCTAGAATTGAATAAAAAGAGGTAGTCTGATTGTTAGTGTCAAAGGTGAAAGTAAAAACCATATTTTGGATTAATTGGAATTTTCGCTTTCCCTGACTATATTGGGTCACAAGAACACCATTTACTGGTATTGTTAAAGACTCATTGCAGCAGCCTTTGAAAGTAGGTTTTTCAATCCCAGTTAACTGCTGGTAGACCAGCACAAAATGCCAGCAGAGTTTACTCCTCTGTCTTCTCCCTTCCTCTTTCCCTCTTCTCCCTTCCTCTTTAGATTGGAAAACACACAGAAGATAAATTGAGGCAGAAAAGTGGGACAGCTATGTCAGTAAGAGAAGTATTCATTCTAGCAGTAGATAGGTGGTGAAAGCTCTCTGGAGACCTCTTCCTCTTGAGTCACGTATCCAAAATGCCCAGACTATCTGTGGCCTTGATAGAGACTAGAAAAGGTGAGCTGCTTTGTGTTTTCATGTGTCTGCTTTCTCCAAGTAGAGTGAGACTGTCAAGGGACCTGTCTGAGAACTGAGTACTGGAGCCCTGTAACAGCTGATTATAGCAGGAACTATAGATTTATGGGGTTCTTAGTGTGAACTTTTCAGTGTCAGTTTGAGTTTCAGTCCCTTCATGTGCCTGTGTGATGGCAGGTTTGGGTTGTTCTATTGAGGAACTCATGTTTGCTTCCTGGAAAGGCTCCAGGATTTCACATGCTGTGAAATACAGGTGGCTGGTAACAATGGACTAGTCAGTCAAACATAGGAACAGAAGTATTTTTCTTCAACTGAAACATTTTTTCCTATTAACTGTTTCAGAGTTTTCTGAGGGTAAAAGCTTTTGCAGACATCTCTGTATATGGAATTCAAGTTTGGTGTAGCATAAATGCAGATCTCAGTTTACAAGTGTTAATCTTGTAATTCAGTGATCAATATTCTTGATCTCTAGTAATACCCTTTCTGAACAGGAAAGTATTGAGTCCTTCCAAGGACAAAGAGGTTTTGGTCTAGGATTCCTCAGAGTCACAGAAATTAAGACTAGAAAAGGGCAGTGTGTATTTTTTGTCTTACTGCCTGCACACAGCAGGCTGCCATATGTCACCCAGTAATTTCTGTATCAGAGTTTTGTCCATGCTTCAGAAAGACATACAACTTGAAGTTAAAGTGGTGGAGGATCTATCTTCACTGTTAAAGATTTTCACTTTGTTTTAGCTGGACTTTGCCTAGTCTAAGCTTTCAGCTGTAAGGTGTCATTGTGCTTTTTCTCTACTAAATTAAAAAGACATCTAGTATAGGAAATCTTTTCTTAGTTACATGTAGATTGTGACAGTGTCATCTCAACCTCTTTGCTGCTGTCCTGGAAAAATGCACTTCATTGATTTCGTATACTGGAAAAGACTCTCATATTCCTTAAATAAATATAACTAAAATGTCACTTCTGGACTGACACAGAAATAGTGTATAAGAGAGAAGAAAATGGAAGGTACTGGTTGTATTTGCAGGGAAATAAAAAGTAATACATTCCTAAGAGCATCATGGAGGAAGAGAAAAGAGCTTGGATTATGGCACAGATTTTTGTTTCCAGTTGCTATGTGAATTAAACAAGCAAATGTTGATTCCTCACGGTATGAAAAGACTCCTAAAAACTTGCAGTTCTTTTTCTTGAGGGGATGTATTAACTATTCAGGGTAACATTTGTACTGCTCAAAATAGTGATGTGTAGCTCATACTCTAAAGAGAGATAACAGCAATGAAGACATCAGAAATAAGGGCAGATCTTTGGATCTTACAGCATTGCTTACTGAGTCGACAGGAAGAAGAGAAGCTTCTCCAGGTCCCCCCACTCTTTGCTGCTTCTGGAAAAAAGGTTGCATTAGAAACCACATAGGAAGATCATGGTAGAAATTATTCCAAGGCACAAAGTACTGTGAGAAAGGGCAACTCTAACCTAACACCACAAAGAAAGTTGCCCTATGGAGTCTGCCTGTTTAAGAGCTCCAGAAAGGAGGACCTTGAACTGCTAAATGTGAATCATGTAATGGATTAGAGACATAATTCATTGCTTCAGGATACCCCTGGGAAAGTTCAAGAAGTTCAGAAAGCTACCAGAAATTACTCAGAAAGTTCTCATCTGAGCCAATTATACTTACTTTGAGCATCTTGTTTTGGAAGCAATATGTAGTACTGTAGTCAGAGGAAAGTGTACTGAGATATTCAGCATACTGAGTTATACTGAGTCTGGTTTGACTTTGACTTTTCCATGCAATCTTTTCTCTGAGCCTAACCACTGCTTTATGAAGAATATTCTAGTATCTGTGAACTTCAGAATATTCACACCCTCCACATCTCTTTCCTGTACCTGCAGTAGTACCAGAACTTTTTTCTAAGCTGTAATAACCGCATAAGTCACCTTAGGATGGGCCTTAACCCTTCATTAGAGCCTGGGTTTTTATTGCTGCAGTTCCTTATTGGAAATGAGTGGCAGAAGTTGTCCTCACATCAGCCAGGAGTCTAGGCAGGGAACTTTCGGAATACACCATCTCCCTTTTACTATTCCTCCAAGCTTTGGGACTATCATGCATTACAGTGCATGCTCTTTTTTCAAAGCAAACTGTATCATTCACTCATTTTCCCAACTGTTTTGAACTAGGCTCGCCTGGGTGAGACAAGACACCCAAAAGAAATCTGACTGCAAAGACATCTGTTATCCTTTTTAGAGGCACCTACCTTTCACATTGTTTGCCAAAATTCAGGTTGCAACCAAGTCATACTTTTTCTACTGAAAAATGTGGGAAAACCAGATTTATTTGATTGCTGTAAACACATTGGCTTAGGACAGTCAATATTAAAGATTGCATATTAGAAAGTCGAGGATTGCAAATTATGTATACTATTATTTTTACTGGTAGGGGACATGATTGCTCTGTGTCTTATGTGTTGTGAAGCAGTCCTGAGATCTGGATTTGGCTTCACTAAATTGTTAGATTGGAGAAACAGGGAAAAATTATTAAATGCTGCTCTCACTGAGGTCTTACTTTCTACAGACATATCACTCACTGTTGCATAAGAATCTGTCAGCCAGCACTAAACAGACCAGGTTTTAGTCCAGATCAGGAAATGCATTCAAGTAGCAATGGCCCTAGCAAAAAAGCAGTAAAATTTGTAATTGGGCTTCTTCACTGAAAGATGCCTGTGACACAGAGGACTTCAGAGTAATAGAAAATACAATTAAAACAAAAAATAACCAAACAAGAAAACCCCAAACCCCATGTTGCCTGGCCCTCCTGGCTTCTGGCTCTCCTGGCTTCTGCCCCTCACTGGCTTCTGGCCCTTGCTGGTTTCTGCAACAGCCAAATCTGTTCTCACCTCTGAGCTTTCCTAAAATACCAGAGGAGTGACATAATTGCTTCTTCAGAAGCCAAGAAAGCTTTTCTATTAAATTCAGCATAAGCAAAAGAAGGCCATTTCTGGATTTTTAGAAGCCCTACTTCGAACTTTTCTACAGATCTGGTTTTGATAACACTGGGTCCACCCTGTCTTTAACTGGAAAGATCTCTGCAGCCTGGGAAGCTTGCAGATTGTATTTCACTTATCATATTGAAAGAGTCTGATGGTATCCCTCTTGGCACAACTCAGAGACTTAACACCCATGACCCCTTTGCTCCCTCAATTTCAGCACATAACTTTTCCGCATTATCGTGTTGGAAAACCTGTCCTTCCTCAGTTGCAGTGCACTGCCAAAATCATCCAAACAGGCTGTGACCTGAGTTCACTTGCATACATTCTGATCAGCTGCCTCCTGTTTCTAATAAGGAGTGGATAAGGAAACTTTGGAGAACAGGATTATTGTCCTTATCTGCCATGCTGGTTTTGCAGAGCTTTGCATATGTTAGCATTGTCCTGCCTTGCTTCTTCATGCTTGCTCTCCATTCTTAGGGCCGCTCTTCTCATCATCCTAATTTTGAGTCAAAAAATGCTAGGAAAAAAAATGCTTGTTTCTCTCTGCTTTTTCCTTACCTACAAGCGTTTTTCAGTACGTGCATGGATTTACCAATATGTTGAGAAAAGTATCAGCTTTAACCCCTGCTTTAATGCTTCTCTAATCTGTGGTTCTGTCTCAAGCAAGAATAGTACTATGTACTTCAGTTTCTTTCGTCAAAGTAGAACCTTTGCTGTATACCTTTGTCATATTACCTTTGCCTTTAATTCAGCTGCTTCTGCCTTGTTTTCTGTGAGTATCCAATATACATACACACAATCACAGACACTGAAAGCAGGGGAAAGAGGAGAGGCAGCAGAGATACTGGGTGACTTTTGGACAGATACCCCCAAAATTCTTGTCATTCCATCACTCTTTCAGCCCTGTTGTGGCCTGATTTAAAACAGATTAAGTTGTGGACAGAGTTGCTTACATCTGTAAAACAGAAGTTTCAGGCAAGAAGTTCCTCCACACTGCAGGAAGAGAACATATTTGCCTGCATGACACCATTTTAATGGGAAAATTTTTCTAAACATTGGAATCGGTTGATTGGGAGCATCCTGCATTTTGCAGAGACTATCCTTGAGTTTCACTATTTTATTTTCTTAGAGTAACAATTAGTTGGTGAATGTATCTCACCATTACAGGAAAGGACTGAAGACCACTTTAATTTGCAGAAATGCAGACATGTCATCTCAAGCAAATCTGAAATTTTCTAAAGGAAAATGGTGTCTGTGGTTATGAACTGAAAGGAAAAGACAAACTGCAAATCACAGTGGGTCTAAGGAAGGAGTGAAAATCTGAGGTTTAAAAATAATCCTGCAGGACTGCTGCTATATAAATATATATCTACAGAAATTACACCTTTGCAGCAGTCTTGCAGGATTATTTTTAAATATGAAATATGTAAGAGATATCTGGCTTGTATCCCTCTTACAGCCCTGAAATAAAGTTTTTAAATAGACAATGCTAGACTACTCCAATGCTCTGTGCAAAGGCATTTTCAGGTCAAATGGAGTAAGCCTAGAAGCAAAGTTGTGGAGCAGGATACACACAGGAGCTCTTGATGTTCCACTCCAGTGCTCAGTTCCGCGCTCATCATCAGGACAGAGGCTGATCAGAGGGTAACTAACTCACTTTTAAAAACATGAATTTTTACTTCAGCTATAAGTAAACGTTCGGACTGAAACGCTCTGGGCGCTACGGGCTGGTGGGGCTCAAAGATGCAGACAATATATATGGGGGTTTTTTTACTGTTATTTGGGTAGCCTTCCGAGGGAAAAGAATTACAAAAGAGCAGTGGGTTATTGGTATCACTGCCTGTGGGTTATTGTGGGTTGTGAGAGATGATAAAGAGCTGTTTGCTGTCACCAAGGAAATGCAGAATAACTTTGGGAGGAGTAATATCGCACCTGACCGGGTCAAGGTTATAATGGTGGTTGTTGGGCGTGTGTTTATGCTATTAAACCCCTATTAGCATGGAAGGGCTTGATCCCATTCTCCTGGCAGCCTGAGATCTCGCATCGCAGCTTCAGGGGGAACAGGATCGGGCCCAGACCGCCTTAATGCAGGATACCCATTATGAATGTCTCAAGTGGTGAGAAAATTTGTCCCCTAGTTTTTAATGAAATGACCGAAAGTTCTAAAACGTTTTGGAAAATTTCGGCTTTGAATCACAGACTCCTGGTAAAGACTTCCTGGAAAATCCTAAGGACTGAAAAAAAAAAAAAAAAGAAAGAAAAAAGAAAGGAAGCGGTTCAGTTTGAAGAAAATAGTTCTGATGTGAGAGAATGGCACGTGAAAACCCTAATTATGTGAATATCAGTAGTAAAAAGCATTCTTCTCAGGCTGGCCATAGGAAAGCTGAGCACAAACAGAAATTTGCCATCCGAGAGAAAAAAGACCCCCTCCGGGTATAATTTTTTCCCTATTTCCCCATTTTATCTGGTGAATGTAAGCTTATGGACAGCTGCAGGCAGGTGGCGTGGTTAGGTGGTATTTCGCAGGGGTGGGTTTTTGAAGCGGCGTGTTGAAGGTGCCCGGTGGGGTTGGTACACGCGTGGCACAGCTCCGGGGGTGGCGGGGGCTTCGCATCGGTAACGAACCGATCCCAGGCTCCCCCAGACGCCAACACCCGCCGCCGCAACAGCTCTAACAATTACGAGTCCAGGGCCTTATCCCGGGGCTAGTAGTTCTCCCTCCACCTTTCCCCTCCTGCTCTTAAGCCGAGGGTTCCGCTGGGGCACGGCGGGTCCTGCCGGCGCCGGGAGGAAAGGGATGCTCCACGCATCTTCTCTCCGCAACGCCAGGAATTTCAGCTTGTTTTTTCTTTCCTGCTGTTTCCTCTTCAGTTTCGCCGGCGGAACCCGAAGAGTGCTTTGCACTCCAAACCGCCGAGGGATGGGACCGAGAGGGTAACATTCAGGGCTTGAAAAAAAATCCCTAATGTCCCCAGAATATCGCTTAAAAACTACTCCGAAATATTCCGTAGCTTTTTAATTGAAGTAAACAAAGTGCAACAAATCCTAACTCTTATATGATTGTACTGAGATTAGGCTCTAATTGCTTAAGGTTCAGGTGGAATCTGCAGGCTAAAGCCTATAAGAACAATCTGAATTTCACAATCATTCTGTCAAAAGCAAGGAGATGAGAGCCCACACGCTTCCTAACAAGTCATTTTTAACAGTTACAAGCTCCTCACAAAGACCACACAGGGAGTCTAAGAGATGCAAATCTAATCCCTGGTCATTCTGCGGGCCTTCAACAAAGATGTACTAAAGCCTAATAGAAAAGAAATCAGTTCTCTGTCACCAGCTCCTACTAAAATCTATTAAAGAAAGTACGGATCTTGTATTTACAGCAGTTGCTTTTAAAGGTTAAGGACAAGTACATAGAAAGGTATATTTTTTATGTGAAATATTAAAATATTCATCATCTACTCCTTTTTATTCTTAACGATGCTTTAGTATTTAGTTTGTATTCATTGAGCAAGGAAATCATTCATCATCCATCATCCATCCCTTTGTTCTTTTAAATATTAGCAACAGATTTTTTTTAATTGTTAGTCATTCGGAAAGGTGCCGTTTCACTTTCTTTTTTCTTTTCCTTTTTCCTTTTTTTTTTTTTTTTCCATGATCCCTCATTTCAAAAAACGGCGCAGGGACCTCGGAGCAGCGGTCGGTATCTTGTCAAAATACCTTGAAATATCTCCATCCCTTCGGTAGTTTGACCAGTGTCTAGGAGTGAATATTTAAATCAAACGAATATTTAAATAAAGAAGAATAAAAAGCCCAGCTATGCATTGGCAAACGATACACAGAAATAGGCGGCCTTTTCCAGGGCACTCTCCTCTCCTAAGTTTTGTTTTTAATGAGATCACCCCTTTTCCCCACCCCCTACCCCCCTCTCTAACTCCCTGTATACGGGATTACCTCTACCTCCCGGCAAACCTCACCCTGATTTGCTTAGACTCTCTAGTGTACATTTGAATAATTCAAATTAAAGCGAAAGCCATCACTTTTCTACACGAACACCCTCACACGCAAACACACATCTACCCACACCTTAACGCCCATGCATACATCACGCTTTGCAGATCCGTTAACACGGGGATACACACACACTTTTTCTGGCACTTCTTATTTGGGGTCACTTTTGTTGGTAGGTCCCTTTTGCCCGGAAATGGAGGGGTGGATTGGGGAGAGAGGAGTGCTGTCCCCCGCTTGTGGGGTGCCGTTAGGTGGAGAAGGAATCCTGTCTACCTTGCCGGTATGGGATCAGACCTTCCATCCCACCCTGGAAAATCTCCGCTAATGAAATAAACGGGTCACTTGTTGATGTTCTCTTAGCAGTATGCATGGGGGGAGAGGAAGGGAGACGAAAGGGGGTATTCTGAAATGACGAGGGTAACTAAAGACTGTTCTGGAGAACAGGTGATGCTTCTGGAGGTGAAGTGGCCGCTTCTGTTTTGGGGCTGTTTCCGATGTGGGTAAACATTTGACCCCCGACAATAGGTAATGCATCTCCAGATTTTGCTGAAAAATCAGAAATCGGATCGGAATCGTTTCCCTGCTCTGCTGAGAGCCCTGGAATGCTTTTCGCAAGCGATAAGGAGCAGAGCACGATCCAGCGGGATGGAACACCAGCGAACCGCCGTGGCTTAAGGAGAGGAGAAAATACGTGGGGCCAAAACCTGCTTGCCTGTTCCCCGTGATTAACACGCAGATTTCAGGGTACAACACATGCGAATAAAACCATCGGTTGTCTTGGCAATAACTTCACCTGAGAGGGACAGGTCCCCTTTCTTCCTCGTCTTTCGCCCCCCATGCTCACCTTCCCACTGCGTGATCTTCATGGGAGAATCAGCTCCAGCTCAGAGGCTGGAGGAAAGCTGCTCTCCCTCTGCAACAGCGGGACCGCGAAACCCCCGTAGACGCAGAGAGGGCATCACCCACCGCGGAGCAGTACACCGGCTGCTCCGGCTCCCCTTCCCTCTGCAAAAGTGTCTGGAAAGTGTCCAGCCGCTTCCCCCACCCGAAATTTGCTTCATCAGAGCGAAACCAGCCCGGAGGAGCGCCTTGTCCCCGGTGCCAGGCCGGACATGGAAGGGTCCCACGAGGGATCAATGCGCACTTTTTTTGAAGGAGAAGTGGGGGGAGAATAGAACAGGTTTGTCACTGTGGTACCTCGGGCCGGGGAGGGGACACTTCAAAACCCCGAGTTAAGACTTTCTGGGCCTCCTGCACCCGGCCCTTACCGGGCCCTCTGGCCCGAGCCCTAGTTAGGGCTCAGACCTAATTAACTGACGCGGAGAAGGGAGTGCAGGGCCCTTCTTTGGCGGCCTAGGGATATCAAGGTAGAAACCCTAAAGGAGATAACTTTCTCTGCTCCATTTTTCTGACCGGGGAAAGGGCGACATACCCGGGGGGGAGGGGAGGAGGGGGAGGCGCTGAGAGCTGCCGGAGTGGAGGGGGGAAAAGGGACTGGGGCACGGGGCGGGGAGGGGGGGGAAAGTCCGAGCTCTCCCTCGGAACGGGCCCCCCAGGCGGGGCCGGAGAGGCACAAACCCACCTCTCGTTCTCACCGGTGTGCCTATGGTTTGCAAGTCGGTAATAACAGTGTACCTCTTGCAGGGATAATTCAGCTTTCTACGACATTGCCTTATTTAGTCAAATATTTATTTATTTACCTCCCCCCTCCACTTTCTAATAGCTGATTTGGCCCTTTGAAGTGGCAGAGAATAAAACAGCGTGGCGGAGGGTAGGAGCCAGGAAAAGCAATGCTGCTGGGACGGGTCACCGTGTTAAGCTGCAAGAAGCAAGTGCCTGCTCCCAAAGCCCGGGCACTGCCACACAACCGAGTGATGAAGGGGAAAGGGAACGTGCTGTGTGCGGAGCTGGGAGAGCCTTCATTTCGCTCTTGGTTACCCTCAGACTGGCCCCAACTTTCCTGCTTGTTCCTCTTCCGCAGGGTGATCACGGCTTTCGCTCGGCTTCGGGCACTTGAGGAATAAGAAAAAAGCTCCAGAGCAAGCAGGGTTTGGGGGTGCTGTTCCTGCCCGGAGCAGGATCTGCCCTCCTGAGGCAAACTCGCCCCTCAGGCTCTGCGGCCCGGCTTTTGTGTGTTCTTTCCCCTGCGCTCTCTACAGGGCGGGACGCGGCTCCCGGGGCACAGTAGCTGGGACTCCCATGTTGCTGCGGGCTGCCCCGCTCTCCGACTGACTGGGCTGCTCCGGGACACGGCTGCCGGGCTAGGCTGACGCCCGTTCCCCTTTATACCTCCGTGCAACTTTCCTTCCCCCGCGTCTTACTTTAAAAAGCTAGTTACAATTTTCTAGGGATCATTTACCCGGTGTATTCTTGATTAAATGACTGTTAACCCTAAGAGGCTGATAGGACAATCAACATGCTTTTCCAATCACCATTCTGCCCTCGACTGTAGCTTTTTTTCTTTTCTTCCAACAGGGACTCTCGCTGTAGGTCAAACCTTTGCTTTCTAAAGCAATTAGGTCATATTTTCAAAAAGAATATTAGATTAAAAATACATCGTGATTAAAGTATCGTGTGAAAGGTCTGCAGCGGGGAGAAAATATTTGGTGCTCGTCTGCAGATTCTCTCACCTACCACCTACTCTGAATGCGTCCTGTATCTTCCAGCATGTCCGGCTCTCATGATTGCAAATAGGCCTGTTTTCAAATGGAAATAGGACTTCCAAACTGATTATGTGTATTGAATCGGAATCACTCGCTAGATCCTCTTGTATAAAATGTATTGAAAAAAAAGCGTGATGGTTGAACAGCGCTGAAACTAGCTCCTTCTCATCTCAGGGAGGTCGATCTATTTTACAACTTTTTGCCATTTGTGAATGTTTCAGCTAGATAATTACGCTGCCATTGTGGAAGGGCGATGCACTGACACACAAACACCCCCTCCCCCGCTACACACATACTTCCCCCCCCCCCCCCCCCTCGCTCCCAGCGCACACACCTCCGCCTTCCCCGCGCAGCCTGCTCCGCGCACAGCCCACTCCGTGCCCGGACTTGCACGGCAGGAACACGCCGGCCCTTCCCACGCAGCAGCTCTGCCACCGCCACACACCCGCGGCGTGTCCCAGCTCCCGCCGCCGCCACACACAGCCTGCCCGTGACACCAGGCAAGGACCACAAGACCCACCAGCAGCTTCCCGAGCCCGACGGGACTACTCGGTTCCCACATCTGGGTCATGCTTCGTGAGCCACTCTTTAAAAACGAGCAGGCTGTGTAGGTGTGTGTGTGTATCGAAAAACCAGAGCCAGGGAGCAACTGCTATTGCTCACACGCGGAAGATCGAAGACAACCTCCGTGCAAAGGTTCCGTCTATTGATATGTAATGAGAGCTTTAAGTCCTGTCATATCTTCCAAAGAATAATCCATTCAAATTCAGAAGAGTAATTAAAAAGCAATGAGAGAAAAGGGGGATATGAACCAGGCAGGAAGCGGGCAGCCCCCCGTGCCCTGGAGAGAGAGAAATCGGAGGCAGGAAGTCGGGTTCCCCGCAGTGTCCCCAGAACGGGGGTGGTAGCCCGGGCCGGGCCTGCGGGGCCCCGTTCCCACCCCCGCTGTCCCGCCGCTGCGGGGTACGAGCCTGCACAAACTTTCTCTGGTGTTTCCTCCTTGGTTGCCTTTCCCTCACCTAAACCAACCAAACGCAACCCGAGCTCGTCGGGGGTGGGGTGACCGGTCCTGCGTGCCTGCAGGGAGACCCCGCGGCCGGGAGGCCAGGACCGCTGCTCCTCTGCGCATCGCGATGGGAGCGGCGGCCCGGTACCACCCTGCAGAGTCCCGTGAAAGTGGCTGCACAGGAACCCTCTGACAGTTCAGAAGATGCCAGTGCTGGGACCTGTCTTCCGTTCTTGCCCGCACTTGCACAGTACCTTTGCGAAGACGCTAGTTCGTCCGGCCGCATCCCGTCCTCGGTCTTTTTTGGGTTACCGCGGAGGTGCCGAGCACTCCCTGCCACTACCCCGTTAAGCAAGTGTGGTGTGAGTTGCAGTGACGGGGCAGTACCGGGTCCCCGAACCCCATGCCACTGGCCTTGGCTATGGCAAGGCGCCATAGGCGATCAGCACCTTGTCAGGGCTGTTGGACGGAAGTCAAAGGGGTTCCTGGCCCGGCGTTCTCAGCCCTCCCACAGGGACATCTCCCGTGTGCCAAGGACGGGAGAAGCTGCGGGTGCGCACAGCTGTATCTGCCTTGCAGCACCTGCAGCCTGGCAGCCTGGCAGCGCAGGCAGAGGCTGCCTTAGCTGGCGTGTAAAAAATACAGAGCGAGGCAGGCGCTGCCCTCGGCCGCCCGCAGCCCGCGGACGGGACCTTGCTGGGCTGCTTCTGGCCCCGGCAGGCAGGGACCATTGGCCGCACCCAGGGCAGCCCCGCGGCCGCAGATCCCGCGGGCAACGGGCAGGCCAGTTCCCCTCGACGGAGAGCCCCGAGCTGAGCTCCAGCGGCAGCGTTGGCCGCGCCGGGAGTTGTTTTGGTAGGCTGCGTGGCGAGGGGCAGCGCCGAGGGCGCCCCGCGGAGACTGGAAGGGGTTGCACGGCGGGGCCGCTCCCGGCCGGCCAGAGGCGGAAGGTCCACGGAGGATTTCCTCGGTGTAAAATAATAATAAGAGCGAAGGCACAGGCCGGCGGGGGATGCGTCTTTCAAAGGGAGGTTTTTCCCGTTCCTGCCCTCCTCTGCTCCCCAGATCACACAGTTTACGCCGGGCATATCAGCTCCTACATATACCACCAAATGCACACATCTACAGATATAATTCTTATATAGACGCACACAGGTAGAGTAAATGTTCCTCATCGGTCGTCCATTTGTTAGGGTATTTTTCTTCCTCTGCGGTGAGTGAATGCAGAGAAAGGTGCGGGGGACGGAGCCATTCGTGCACTCCATTTCTCAATAGTAACAGTGCATTTCTGAAGTAATGGACAGGTTAAGAGCAAAAGCCGAGAGCAGTAAGGTGCTCAAGAAAAAGACAATATTTTTAAGAGCTTCTCTGAATAAGAGCAGTACCGAAAACAAAAAGTTTACGGAACAAAAGCACCGAAAGAAACTCCGAAAGAGCCGCGTCCTAGAATCACTATATTAGGTCAGTGACACACTGAAATTAACTCAGCCACTTCAGCAACACCTTTGATACGAAGCAAAAATCTGCTCCCTCCAAGATCCCAGGTGTATAAGTTTGTCGCCTTCTAGCACGTTATTACTTGCCCAAATTTACTTGATAGAGAAGGACTCCGGTGAAATCCATCAGAACAGATGGAAGTGAAGATCTCACACGTTGCTTAGTTTTCTAAGCATTGCAACTATCCTTCTATTATTTTTAAAAAGGAAAGAAAAATAGAAGGAGAAGAAACCGCAGAACACCAACACAAACCCAACCAAATAAAGCCCAGCTTAAAAACCAACCAACCTCCTGTGTACATGCGCTTTATTCTTTCCCTGTATACTTTAAGGAGCCCCTATATCGATGGAGCGCTACTCAGAATGATACAGGGAGTTCTCATCAAATGAATGAAATAACCCCCATACGTTCCCTAAAATCAGCTGTATAAATTCATTGCTATAGAAGCACAACCTACAAACTAATTTAAAATTACTCGGAAAGTCCTGCTGTGTTTAACGACTAGAAATATATTTCAGAATACAGTAAACATCTTAGTCACATTTAGTTGTTAGCGTGAGAAATTGAGCCAGCCAGTAAAACTAGACCTAAGTATTCTTAGTCACTTGATGAATATTTTTAGAATATACATTTTAAACTTTTTTGTCCTATTTCCATACGCCAGCTCAGGACAGCGGGTTCACACCATCTTTGGCAGGTAGTGCAAGTGCACTCTGCCATTTGGAAATGCTTTTTGCTTCCTTTACGTCTGTGTCATTGTAAAAAAAAAAAAAAAAAAAAAAAAGGAAAAGAAAATACCGATTTCCCTCGTCCCCCTCCCCCCCCAACAAAAACCTTTACATGGAAGCTTAAATGTCATAGTTAACCTCTTCATCTCTAGGTTTCTCAAGAATTTTTCTGCAAAAGTTGTTTAAAACGTCAAAATGAATTTCAGTTTCTTTTAGAATCAATACATCTTATTCACCGTTTTATTTATATAGCTGACCAGAAGCCTTCGAGAGAAAGACATAGGATAAAGAAAACTTTGACCTTACCTGCTCCCTATGTGCTCGCAGCCAGGGAAAAAAAAAAAAAAAAAAAAAAAAAAGAGGGTGGGGGGGAAGTCATTTCGTATTATTCACCACTTTGCCAGAGACGGTAACCTCTCTACCTCATAGGTACAGCCGTACTGGGTCAGGTCTCTGTACACATTGGGTACACATAAACAGTATTACCATTTACTTAGAGTTTGGAGGGTTTTCCGTCTCTGAAGGGGCTCATGAGAGAACAGAGGGTCAGACGGGGGGGGGGGGGGGAAGAAAAAAAAAAAAAGAAAAAAAGGCGAATATTTCTCAGCTTTGCTCCCGACACCGCCACGAAAGGACTGAAATTCTTCAGAAGTCACTCGGTCTTTACCTCTAGGTCCCCTTTATAAAAGCAGCCGTCACGATAAGTTGGACTGGGTCTGCTTCCCAGCGAGGCCCCGCTACCTGCGCTCCACCACGAAACTCCTAAAATACTTTTCTTTTTTTTCCCCCCTGTTTTTCTCCCCCCTCCCTGTGGCAACTTCTCTTGGTGTCATCTCAGAGCTGTCTCAGATTACACTGTTTGGGATCTGCACTTTGAGCACTATCTTAGGGCCCTACACTGATTTTTGAACAGAGATGCAGGCAATATACGTGTAGATCAGCTCCCCATCTCTGCTCCCCCCCCCCCCCTTTCCGCAGGAGCGGTCCCATCAGCCGCAGGTGCAGGCCCCGGCTCCGCAGCCTCCCCGAGCCTTTCCTTCCAGTATCCCTGATGCTACCAGGCTACTGTGACAAAAGGGAAAACTAACCCAAACCCACCCAACAACCCGTTTTGATATGAAACAGCAAATGTGAAGAAGCCTTTTGCCATTGCTGCTGTTGTGGAGGTGGTAGTGGTGGCGATAGAGGTTTGTTGCGTTTTGGGTTTTGTTGTTTTTTTTTTTTTGCACAGCCTGCTGTGCCACTACACGCACACTCCATGGCACTCAAGCATGAACTCCTATTTACAGCAGGGAATAAATGCCCTCCGCGTTTCTCCTACATTTGGAGGCAGTGCCAGGGAGTGGGGGAGCAGGAGGGCATAGCCATTCTGCACCAGATCCCTTCTTCTCTCCAAAGACGGAGTGCTCACCGTCCCACGTCGATAAAGCAGTTGTTACACGGAGAAACGTGCATTTCTTCCATCATTTCAGATTTGAATCATGCTGCCCCTCCCCTTCGCCATTCCATTATCCAAGTTCTGCATTGATTACCAGGAGACTGAAAATCAGGGTATTGGAAGAAGCAGGAGTTTAAACGGAGGCACATACTCTAATTTAGACAAGCTGTACAGTGACTAAGTTCTCGTGAGTGTTCCCAAGGGACACCGGAGATTAAAATGTATTTACACCCCATCCACCCCCGAAATATCTTAATCCCAACCAAGGCATAACTAGTTTATACAAAGAATTTTATGATAAAAGGCAACAACACAATGTCATTAAAAAAAAACCCAAACTATAAAATTGTTAAAGAGCAGTTGTTTGCATTTCTCCTGATTGATATGTAAATACAGTTCGAACTGTGTTTGCTCGGTCTCTAGTGCTTAATAAAGAGATGAATTCACCTTTCTGTGGAACAAGTAAACAGACTTTAAACTAAGCCGACATCAGACAAAGTGGAAACGAGTTTATTTAATCGTAACTAAATCTAGTTTAAGAAAGATAAGTCAGTGTACATAATAATCCATTACAGTAATTACACCCACCACCAAATATGTGTTTATGAGGCTGTCGAGACACAATAAAATTCATTTATTTCCTTCGAAGTCTATAATGAAAAGTCACTGGCTGGATCTCTATCGAACATGTTAACTCCAATATTGTGGGGGAGGAGGGAGATACTATTTCTCGGCTCTATTAATGCCTTTCAGTGCTCCTCACTTTTGAAGGTTCCTGTATTTGGAAATATACGAATTTTAATTACATCTGAAGGGGAAATGTCGACTTAATCACAGTACTTTCCCCTCTGTCTTGTACATTAACTCCGGGAGAAACTAGCCTTAACATAAAAAATCCATAGACTTAAACCTGCCCTCGCTCCCTCAGTGGGAGCTGCAGCTCTGAACGACGGACATTCCCAACACTTCCTTCATTTAGCAGAAATAACAGCACTAAGCTCTAGATGCCTCCCGCCATGCTTAACATGGTGCTATAGATCTGAAACGAGTATTTCGCGTAGAGAAAGGAAGAAAAATAAAACAAGGAATATCCTTTGGGTTAGTTGGGAATGTCGCTGTATAAAGCATGACATAGTATAAAGAATGAAAGGTCTCGAAATTCCTGTTGACACACGTGATGTTCTCCAGTTAGAAATAAAAGGGGGGGGGGTGGAGGGGAGGCAGAAAGAATCCGATAATCTCTTTTTTCTTTTTTTTTTTTTTTTCCATTTCCCTTTTTCTCCATCCAGACTAGCACTTGGTGTCCGAGTACCACCGGCTATCTGGGATAAATGAAAGACTGGAGCTTTCGAAAGCTGCTACTTAAACTGGAGGTTGGGATGTTTCAAACCCGGACAAGCTACTTGCTTTCTCTTCAAATATACGAGCATTTCATGATACCTCTGTAATTCAGGGGTCTTTCAATGACAGCGATGTGCTTCCATGGTTTAACTGAGGGGATCTGAGTTCGGGGGAGGAGGGGGGAAACAAAACCAAGCCAAACCAAAACCAACCAAACCAAAACCAACAAAAAAAAACCCAATCAAAACCCCTAAACAAAACAGTACAAAATTATATATATATATATATATATATATATATATATATATATATATATATATATATATATATAAAAGAGCAGCAGATGCGAAGGAGAACACGCTACGAGTTCTCTTTTAGGATGGGGGGACTTCTTAGTTACTCACGAAAGGGATATTTGGGACCCGAAAGACAGCGAACTAAGCGTATTTCGGGCTTGTCCGATACAAACTGCTTAGCTTGATACGCTTGATATATTTACAACAAAGTTAAAAGCTAACTGCCTTGTATTGCTCACAATATTCACCTTCCTACCAACCGCTCCTCGGTGTCTCAGCCGGGCGCGTACCTCGCTCACAAGCACACAAACACGCACACGTGTACACACGCACTTTCTTCTCATCTCCTCCTTTACAATCTTCCCAAATGGTTATACACACAAAAAAAAAGTCCCAAACCCCAGGCAAAGATGGTGTCCGTTCGCCTGGGGTGCAGCCTGCAGCTGACCTCTCACCGGGGCAGTGAGGGGGAGATGTGCGGGAGGAGCTGCGTGGTCGTGTCTGTGTGTCTGCGTGCCTGTGTTTCTGGGTGTGCGTGCTTGCAGTGCTGGGTATGTGTAAAAAATCAGATACAGTCTGATAAAGAAAGTTAATTCAAACTACATGTCGTACGCAATAAACTATCTTTTTATTTTGATTATAAATAAGGTGACTGTACTTCCCTTAAAATACAAGTATATAGGAAAACCTGGTAGAAATTATTATCCTTTTTTTTTCTTCTTTTTAACACGGTATTAACACTGGACGCTCTTTAAGTCGGCCGCATGTTCTATACTGTCAGCAGGTTCCTCGTTTGTTTGTTTCTAGTGGCGTTAGACTTTTACCTTCTTTCTCCTCCGTGCCTTTGGCATTTGAATTTCTACTCTCGGAATACTTTGCTTTCTCTAGCAAGAAGTCTCTGATTTGGCCCTCACCCTCCCAGTAATCGGGCTAATGAATTTGGACTCGATCCTTTCGCTCTCGAGTCTGAATCCCACGCATTTGCTGGTCACTTCTGGAGGCTGAGGACTGAGCCTGTATCCTGTTAACTCCCTGTCGCAGCTCCCCTTTGGGACCAAAGGCCAGGCCCCGGAGGGGTGGGGGCCTCTCGGGGTTTGGCAGCGTACCCGGGGGGTTCCATCAATCAAAAAAGAAAAAAGGAAGGGGGAAAGAAAAAAACATGTGCGGGGGAGGATCAGGAGGGGGAACCAAAGGGAAATAAAAAAAAGAATATTCGTAATGTGTATAATTTATTAGAAGCTTCTTAGGAACTATATTTAAGCCAAATATCTACATAAGTTACAACAGGAAAAGGCGGCGTGCGCAAATAACAAACTGCCAGAGGATTTACGACGGGGCGATCAGTGTCCATAAAAAAGGTGGGGGTTGGTTTGGTTGATTGTATTTTTTTTCTTTTTGTTTATACAACAAAATATACAGGCTACTAAAAACTATGGGTTTAGTCCAACTTTTGACAGCATTATACAGCTACAGGTTCACATCAAACGTAAGGAGGAAAATAAAAGCCAAGCCTTTGATGACTCCACGTCTCCATCCGCTGGCCCTGGCGGCGGGGCTGCCAGAGGAGACCGGGGCGGGGGGGGGGGGGGGGGGGGGGGGGAAAGCTGCTTCTTGTGTCTGGGTGACGCGAATGCGTTTTTTTCTGGGGGGAAAACCACCCCATCCCCCAAAATCTCTATATTTACATGCAAGTCCTAGACGCTGGCAAAGTGTACATCTGAAATTCAAGCCTTCGGACCATGCCTAACTATGGTCCCCTTTCTGCAGACTGCTCCGTAGTTATTAGTCAGATCTTTTTAACATCCCATAGAACAATATTGGGAAAAAAAAATAAAAGCACCCAAAACCATCAAGAGTAACAATAAAACCGACCAAAAACCCAAGTCTCTCTCTCTCACTCTTAGAGGTCCTCAGAGAACCACTCAGTAAAGTGAAGGGAGGTGGGGGAGCGTTGAAACGGGAAGGAAAAAAACCCAAAACAAAACCAAAAAAAGACACACAGTAGTTTGGACAGAACAGAGATCTGTGTGACTGGGAAAATCTGCCTTTTTTCCCTTTCTTTTTTTCCCCCCTTTTTTTTTTCTTTTGCTCTGTTTAATCCTTTCACCAGGTCCTACCGTATAGCAAGGTGGAGCAAGACATGGCAGTGCCATAGTCAGAAGTAGAAGAGTTTAGGTGAGACAAACTGGAGACTTGGCTCTGCAGAGAGGACGGGCTGGCCGAGTGCTGTCCCATGTCTGGAGACTGCCCCGCACTGTTTGTCTGGTGGCTCTGATGCTGTCCGAGGCTGTTGCCATTGGTAGCCACCGTGATCGTCGTAGCAGCCTGCTGCTGATGGCTCTGGATAGCTGCTGTGGGTGTGTTGGAGCCTGCTTGGCAGGGCTTGCCATCCTTTACAAGCACTGGCACCGCCACCCTTCTGGGAGACTGCTGCTGCTGGCAGGAGCCGTTCTCCTGTTGCATCTGCTGCTGCGCAGCCTTGTCTTTGGCCTGGCGTTTCATCTTGTAGCGGTGGTTCTGGAACCAGATTTTGACCTGAGTAGGGGTGAGATGTATCATGCTGGCTAAATGTTCCCTCTCCGGGGCGGAGAGGTATTTCTGCTGCTTGAAACGTCTCTCCAGCTCGTAAACCTGGGCCTGGGAAAAAAGGACCCTCCGTTTCCTCCGCGGTGTGCTCTGGAGCGGGGCCATGCTCTTGCTCACGTCTCCCAGAGAGCCGAGGCTGCCCATGCCGCCCATGTTCATGCCCGAAGACGGCGCCATGAAGCGGGATACTGCAAGGGAGAAGGCGGCACGGTTTAGGCAGCTCGGCTTAGCCCGGCCCGACCCGAGCGTGGCTCCGCACTCCGGTGGCATCCACCACCGCTCGCCCCTGAGGGTGACCGCAGTCCCCAGGCACCCCAGCCCCAGCCGGGGCCTCGGGGCGCCCAAGCTCCCAAACAACGACCCGCGTCCCCGGGGCGAACGGCGGGCAACGGGACCCTTCCTAGCCCGATCCAACCCTGGTGAATAAAGGCGACCGCTCGCCCTTCGTCCTGCCCGGGGGATGACACCTGAGCAAGTACACAGGTGACAGGGGGGCGAAAGCGCCCAGGGACAGGGGCTCCCCTGACGCCGGCCAGGGCGAACTCGCCCGCTCGCCCCCACGCCACTCAGGACGCGGCCCCCGCGGCTCCGGCTTCCCCCCTCTCCCGCCCGGTGCCGGACAGCGTGCAGGAGGACGGGCACCGCCGTCTCCCTCCAGGGCCCCCGGTTTGGGCCGCTGCTGCCCCGCTGGACGTAGAGCCCCGAACTCCCTCTCCGCGCCGCTGCGGGGTTTCCTACCCCCTTCCCCGTGCAAAAGCAGCCCTGGGCAGCTGACATGAAACCAGCCGGGGTGAACGAAGCAGGCACGATCCTCGGGCAGAAGGAAGAATTGAGGGGGCGGCTGTGGGCGGGGGGGACACGGACGGGATTTGGACAGACTTTTGCCCTGGTGCGGAGTCCCCGGCGCCCATCTCCCGCGGTGCTGCGGGGCAGGTGCGCGGCCACCCCCCGCCGCCCACCCAGCCGCGGGCTGACTTACTTGAGGAGAAGCGGGGGTCCGGGTTGGTGCCGTACCATCCTGTCGCCGAAGCGCTGTTCCGCATGGTGTCCTGGTAAGGCGGGAGCTCACTCATGTTGCCCAGGTTCCCATTGCAGTAGCCCCCCATCGTGGCATGGGAGAGCTGAGGGACCCCTGCCGCTGTCATATGGTAGGCGGCAGTCACTGTTCCGTTGTGGCCCATGGGGTGCTGCTGCATGGCCGGCTGAGAAACCTGAGACTGTCTGTAGGCTGACAAGGGAGCCCCCAAGTTACTGCCCTCCATGCCCACTTTCTTGTAGCTTTCCTCCAAAGGACTCAAGATGTCAGACACTGAGAAAGGAGTCGTATGCTTTGGGCTCATCGACATGATTCGGCGGCTGGGAAAAAAAAAAAAAAAAAAAAAAAAAGGAAGGGGAGGCAAATCTTTTTTTTTTTTTTTTTTTTTTTTTTTTTTTGCCAAATATTCTGGTGTTGCCTTAACGCCGATCTTGTTGGATGTACACGTAACCGAGTGGACGAAGTCCGCCTTAATTGGATTGAGTGGAGGCTCAGGGCTGCCTTTCGTTTGTTTTAGCCAGACGCCAGGTTTTAGGCTGCCACCAGAGGCGGGGCATAGGCACTAAAGCAACAAGACAATAGAAGCCTACATCTTGCCCAAGATAATTAGCTTACATGCTGATGACAAGGTAAACACCTTTAAGTTTTCCTTGTCAGGATTTTTTTTTTTATGTCTTAAAAAAGAGAGCGAGAGAGAGAAAGGGAAAAGGAGGCAGACCCCGTGAGCACGACTCGCTTTATTTTTCTCGGGGGTGGCAATATCGTGGATGGGAAATGGAAGGCAGGGCAAAATGACCCCCGTTTGGCGGGGTGAAAGGATTTAAAATAAGCTCCCGGGTGGCAAGGCTGACAGCCCAGCCTTTGTGAACGCTAGGGAGACGGGGCTGAATGCCGGTGAGCTGCAGGACCGAGTCCCCTTCTTCCCCGCGAAGCCGGGGTGGTGGGAGCCCCGCCGCCGGGCAGGCAGCTTCCCGAGTGCAGCCGTCTCTCCCGGGCCGCGGTACCAGCGCTCAGCACTCCCCGCCCCGGCTTGTCCGGTCCCCCGGCAGGCTGGTGGCTGAACAGCTCCGGGGATTCAGCATCTCGAGAACCTTTCCTGTATCTGCTAAGACCCCCAGGGCAAGACCCCCAGGGAGAGGATCGCTTGTCTCCCTAAAGCCATCAGTTCTGTTCACCTAGGGATTTTTTAATTTCTTTTGAACTCAGGGAGAGGCGGAAGATGCAAGTTTCCAAAAGCAAGCAGTAAATTAATAGCCTGGGACGAGAGACTGTTGAAAAAATAGGTTAGTGCAAAATGTCTCTCGTTATTCTCAAAGGCAAAGACTGCCAGTCTCTCGTGGTCCCTCTGAACCTGAAGCTGCTTTCTAAGGTTATTTATACAGCATGGGAGCTGGATGGAGAAGACCTCTCAGGTCATCTGCTACGCGACCTTGCCAATGAATTCCCTCCAGTTTCGAATAAACTGCAATTTCTGGCACTTTCGGATCTGCTCCCGGATCCAGTGTAGAAACAAAAGCAAGCCCCTTCACAGACGTCGTTGTTTTCCCCCTCCCAACCCCACCCCTCTTAAAGGCAATGGCTGCTAATGTCACTCGGGTCTTTGAAGAAAACTCCCAAGTTGTCTAATGTCTCCAAAGCTTCTGTTTCGGGGTGTTCCCGAGCAGGGGAGAGAAACCTCCCCTGAGCGTTTCACATCCCAGCTTACGGCCCTGGCAAACCCAATTTAATACAGCAATTACCTGAATTATTAAGAAAATTACAGCGAAGGTACAGTTAACCCAATGACTTCGAAGTGTCAAGTAACTATTTAGTAATGGCACTTGTAAACATGTTTGTGCTCGGCTGGTTCGTGCTTAAAAATGCAAAAGTGCACTTGCTACCCGGGAATAACTAAATATCTTTGTCTAAAGTGGCAGCATAAATAGCCGGTCGCTTTGTGACTGTGCTTGATATCAGTACATAAGGATCATTTTGCTTCAATTGGGAGGCTCTCATTCACTAGGCAAGAAACCGTTTCGGAGAAAGTAGGTTCCCGTATGAGAGTTAACATCCTTCAAGTGTAAGCCTCTGCCTTGATTGCACTTTAGAGCTCTGCAAGAGGTGAGCTTTTCCACAAAAATATAATCGGGGGAACTTTCCTTCAATCAGGCCTACAGCTCTCATACATCATCTCAGCCGCCTCTTTCGGTACCAGCTCTCTCAAGGCTGAACACCCCGAAGTGGGCTCTTTGTGAGTCTGCTAGGTCACCAAAGTCGGGGAAGGGAAGATTTTTGGCTAGGAAGGCTGCTGCTTTTACCTCTTTCTCCTTTTATTTCCAGATCTTTAGATCTCGCCTTTCCACATCCTGGAACATTTCTCACCTTCACCCTCGTCCCGCCTTTCATTTTTCCTCATTTCTGCGGTGTTTTTCAAAACGGTCTTTGGGTTTGCTCCTACAGAGAGAGATACTCGACCTTGCCTTGGTGGATTGGTGTTATTTTTTCCTGTTCCTTTTTCCCAGGATTTCTCAGGCACAACATTTCTCTATCTGTTTTATTACCGTTAAAAAGGGGGGGGGGGTGAAAGGAGAGGGAAAAAAATACCACAAGATCCACCAAAATTACGCTGCTGTCGGCTCAGAGGCGAACGACAGCGACTGACCAGGCAATCTGTGGGGCAGCGACTCCGTTTCTCCCCCAGAGTGCGAGGTGGGGAGGCCCCAGAGGCTGATCCGGCGGCGAGGAACGGGGTGGGCGGGGGGTCGCGGGGAGGGTCCCCGCCGCCCTCCCGCGCCTTCCTGGGGGCGCTGCAGGAACGACACCGTTCACCGCCTGCCGTGGCTGGGGGAGCATAGTTATCTTATCCTGGCGCTGGAATGAGCGTAGGTTAAACCACCTCCGAAGCACAACTCAGTTATATGAACCTGGGGAGTCTAGCTCTGGCTGCTGGAGGTCTCGTAAAGCGAAGTTAATATGAGAGCCCTTCATGTCCCCTTCGTGAGGAAGCGGGCTGGAATTCTCTGTGTAGCTCTGATCGCTTCTTTAGGAACACACCTACGAGCGAGGTCCCGACGGCACTTTTTAGCCCCGCTAGACAGAGCTAGCGACAAGGAAGCAGGTCAACTCCTGCTCTCCCTTTCGCACCCCAAACGAGTTATACCGGGGGGGAGTCAAATCGCGGACAACTGGCCAGAAAACTGCTTCGCTGCTGCCCTTGTCCTGTTGCCTTCCCCTTCTCTTTGAAACCCTGCACCTAAGTTTGTCCTGACAGGGCTATCTTCCTGCAGCCCCGGGAGAGTCTTGCCTAGGCTGCCTCTGCTGATGTGCTCGTTTACCTGGTGCTGCTGCTTAGTAAAATGCTCGAGTTAAAAGAAATGCTAAGGAGGAAAGCAAGGCAGATGAGATGTGTTTTGCCTGGTGGAAGCATTTTCATGAGAAAGGCACGGTCTTCACCCCGTGTTTGCAGAAATGCGGTTACACGGGCGTCCCTTCAATAGCTTCTGACCCCACACAATCCGTTTGATAACACTCGAGAGGTGGAAGAATGGGAGACTTTGTCAATCAAATGGTGCCAATCCCAATGGAAACGGTGCCACCAAGACCGCAGCGCGTTTCCTCATCGACTGGATTGCGGGGGCTGGGAGCTCAAGGATCAGCTTTTGAAAGTGCGCACAGGGCTCTCCAAAGACAACAATGTCTTTTTTTATGCGAGCTGCTGTGCCTCCCTAGGGGGAATCGAATGTGCTCGACCAGCCAGAGCTGCCGAAGGGCTCGGAGGGGAGAGTCCCACGCAACCGACGGGCGAATACGTTCTCAACCAGAGAGACATTTTCTAGGCGTAACTTTTTGATACAAAGGCATGAGATGTTCCATGCTCTCCGTGGGCCGATTCACGGGTGCGCTGCTGGCACCCCTGCCCTACCCTGCCCAGCCCTGCAGCACGGCTCCCGGGGCCGAGGGGGAGGCCCTGCCGCAGTCCTGCAGCCTGCCCTGCTGTGAGAGAGGGGGTCGGCGGGCTCTGCAGTGGGGCCAGCAGCTCCTAGAGAAGTCTGAGTTAAAGGGACAAGATCAGAGCTGGGACAGAACTCTTTTCTCCTGGTCATCAGCACAAATCTAACATTCATATAGAGTTTTAAAATGCCTTTCCAAAGATCCGCACCTGAAAAGGGGTACCACCGCGCAGCTTGCTGTAACTCTTCCCTCTCGGCCCACCCCTTAGCCAGCTCATAGAAAATTTATCATTGATTTCTTCTGCATGTCGGCGTCATACACTTCCTGTCACCTTAGCCCCCCTCCCCAAATGGAAGATGTGCCCAGCATACCGCGCCCTGAGCCCTCGCCAGGAGGGAGGGAAGGAAGGAGGGAAAGCAGGTTTCCCCAGTGAGCGAGCAGGGTGACCGGATGCCGCCGCCACTGCCGGCCGGGCAGGGTGCTGGGAGCTGCTCCCTGCCTGGAAAGCACATGCTGGGGTATGTAGGGCAGGAGTCCTGCCCAGACACACTCCCTGAAAGCGCTCCCTTGGAACTCTTGCTCATGGGGACGAGAAACCCCTCAGTACATCGGTCGAAATCTCTGCCCCTTGCGTGGGAATCAAAGAAAACAAGCGAAGTCATCAAAAGCTAAAGCGCAAGTCCTCACCCCTCCGCAGCGCACGCACAGTTGCTCCTCCAGCTGCTCAGGGCGTGGAGCATCTCGCATTTGGAGCTCCTCGGGGGCCCTTCCCCACCCGTGACCGGCGCCTCACTCGCGAGGTCCCGTGCGAGGGCAGCGCTGCCTCCTCGCAGCTCGTTTCCCTCCTGCCCCAATTCCCGGCGGACTACTGAGCCCTCCTGCCCTAATCCTCAGACACCCCCCCCCTCCCCCGCTTTTCCTTCGCCGGCCCGCTCCTGGCCAAGAGGACCAGGGTGGGGCCAGGTGCAGGGTGCCAGGGAAGGGCTACCGCCGCCGCCGTGCCAGGCGGGGGGGCCCGGGCACGCCTCGGCCCGGAGGCCACACCGCGCCCTCTGAGGCTGCCCCACCTGGGGACCGGGGAAGCGCTGGGTGCAGACTCGGGAGCCCCAGGAGCCGGGGATGGGTAGCAGCAGTGCTCCCGCCGATGTGCCTGAAGTGTCGTCTGATCCCCATCCCCATCCTGGTGTTGTTAATATCAGCAATTGATATAATGTCCTCCACACCTGGCTTCCTTAGGGTTAGTGGACTGCCACCTCCACAACACTATTACTACAAGACAGCATTGCCCCGAAGCGTCTTTGATACACCCGAGCCAGGGGTGATTTCTGCTGGAAGATGTTTGTTGAGACAATTTGCTAAAAGTTGTTTTATAAAGATAGAGGAAAGTTTAACGTAGATACATAACATAAATACTTTTAATCAGTAAATACCTACAAATACAGTCCTGTCGGGATCCATCTATTTATCTGATATTAGCTCTAGCTGTCAGTATATTACATTGGATAGTTCAGGAGTTATGTGCTTTTGTATGTCCACCCAGAATGTCCCTGCACACATACACACACGTGCGTAAGGTGCATACCTCCGGCAGCGGGTATGCATGAGTATATATTTACCCATACGTTCACAGTCCTCAACCCTGTCGTCTCTAAGTGTTTCAAAAAGCAACTTAGCTTTTAAGAGGGTCACCTCGCAGCCCTCCCTTCCCTTACCCTCAACCCTCCCGCGGCTCCGCCGGGGCCCAGGGCGGCTCCTGCCCTGGCAGCTGTTCCGACAGGCCCGCGGCCGCGCCGGCGCCGGGCTAAGGGGCTCTAGGCTCCGGGATCCCGGTTGGGGCTGGACGCAGAGGGGACGGACACGTGTGTGGCCGTGGGTGCAGGGCGGAGGTTTGATTTACCGCGGCCCTTTTCGGTAGCAGGCTTCAGCATGGCTGGCAGCGGCTGGCGGGGAGAGGGCGCGTTGCTCAATGCACCCTTGCTTTGGTCTGGAAGACACCCCCCTTGCTCCCGGCCTCCCCCTCCGAGGGCCCGGGGGAGCTGCAGCCTGCCCTGGGTGCGCTGCGGGGCAAGGGCTCTGCTCCTTTCCGCGCCCTCGGGGCTGTGCTACCGGCGAACGGCCTTGGGCCGGACCCGCGGAGCTGGCTGCCAGGCGTCGGAGCGCTCCCCCGCTCCAGCCGGGAGTACGTGCGCTGGCGGGAAGGCGACCTTTCCCCCTCGACCTTTCCCTGGGGGTAACCAAAGCTCCCTTTTATTTTCAATGTCACTTCGGAGTTTGCCTTTTGTTCCCCGCTACCTCTCGCTTCCAGGGATACGGGCGGCTCCCCGCTGGCTAGGGGAGGGGCGAGTGGTTGCAAAGATACCTCATTTAAAAACGACAATGGAGCCCTTTCGACCAGCACGGGTGGTACCCGAGCTTTATTTTCGGGCTGGGGGGAAGGGAATTGTTTGCTTTGCTTTTAATTTCACAGCAAAACTCGACGGAAGTTACCGGAGGGCTGCGAGGAGTCCCGGTCCTTCCTTGTTACCTCATTGCCCCAGGGTACCGGGCCGCGCCACCCAGCCAAAGGCCAGCACACCCGCCAGCATCCCCAGGGCGGCCTGGGAAGCCGCTCAAAGTGAGCGGGTACAAGCGGATCTGTCCGCAGCCGCCCTGATGTCACTGACTTTGGAGTGACCGAGCGCTCCAGTCATTGTCCCTAAATCCTTCTCTGCATCCCCTCTTCTCTCCACTCTCTGCCTTGGTCTGAGTTCCCCAGGGGGCTTTAATTCGGAAGGAAGCTGCCAGGTGCCCCGTTGTGCCTTTGGCTTTGTTTTCTTTTCCCTTTGGCAAGAGGAACCACTGCAAGTGGGGGAGCTGCATTTGAGCTTCCGCGGCTCCGACCGCCCGCCTTGCCCGCGGCGGACGCTCGGAAGCAGGACCCCGCAGGCCCTGGGGCGGAGGCGACCGACCCGCAGCAGCCTCCGCTGGCCGCCGGGGGAAGTGCAGCACAGCGCCCGGGGAGCGGCGGCGGCAGCGGCTGGGCTGCGCTGGTCCCGCTGGCCTGCTGCTGCTGCAGAAATCTTCCCGAACCAGGACAAAAACGAATACACGAGGAAACAAAATGGGATCTTGCTTAGTCGTCATAGTAGGAGAGAGATGTAATTGCGTGGATATTCGTCCCTCCTCACTGTGCATTGCTCCAGATCTAGAGGGAAGGGTTAGCTTATTTTAATGTTACCGCAGCTCCTCATCATCACCCTCCATTAGACGTATCTGAGCAGGATTCTTTACCCTCACTGGGAAAGTATCTGCAATTCGCCTATTACTGGGTGAAGAGAAGCCGTTTAATACTTTGTGCTTTTGAGCACCACAGTCAATACTTTGCTTTTGAGCACCACAGTCAAACAGTTTCAAATTGTACTCTTGACAGTTCATGGTCACATACACAAAAGATTCCTGGTCAAAAACTGGCTGTTGGGAGTGACTCTGCCTTTTCCCAACCAGCTTCCCACCCTTGAACCTGTACATCCCATAGGGGCTGAACTTAGTGTCCAGTCTGCAGGAGCAGACTGATTGCTGATGTTCTTTTCTGTGTGTGGGGATGAATCTGCTGTGCCACTGGGGGCTGAAGTACTCAGATGTAGAGCTGAGACAAGTAAGTGAGATAGCCTGGTAGGGCCAAATTGATCTAACTGGCTACAGTTAGTGGCAGGTGGATTTGTTTTTTTTCTCATGTGAGCCTTAAAATCAACATTTCCTCTTGAGTCTTAAAACGAAAATAATCTTAATTCACTCTGCCTTGATTTTCTTCTGTTCCTTCCATGGGAGAGAGGACACAGGTTTTCTAGGCAAAGAGGACCATTTTAGAAGCCGAAAGGCAATTCTAGGGATGTTTCAGAAGTCTCCTTTTCAGTTCATGGGAACCAGAGTCTCTGGGAAGATCATGCCCTCAGTCTGGCTAATGCAACTGGTAGGTCTAGTTAAAAGCTGATGTAAAAAGCTGCAGCACAAAGGAAGCCATTTGTAGGGAAACTCAACAATGAACTTTATTGGTCCTGCTACCAAACCCATTAAAAAAGCTATACATTCTGCAGCATTGTTTCCAGGTCTGGTTTTTGTTAACCAGCCACTGACATATATATGGCCCAGGATGCTGATATAACAGGTGCATTCCTCTTGCCAGGAAAGGATTCAGTTCAGTTGCCAGTTTCATCTAGTTTAGTTTCTAGGTACCACTCTTTCATGAGTTTCCTATTGTAAATAAGGTCTCTAAGATTCATTGTACAGTGGGCTGTATGTGTGACATACATGTCAGGGATGCTCTGTCATGAGACCTGTGTGCCACAGAAGGAATTTGACTATTCTGACAACAGCTCACATCACCTTTAAGGCAATGGAGAGACATCCTGGAGGTCAGATCAGGTTCCATCAGTTGGACTACTCTGCAATGCTGTAACTTTGAAAGAGTGCTACAAAGCCAGCATATGTGGCTAACTCACTCCAGCACCAACGGCACCTGTATTGCCATATGTAGCTATGGAAGCAGATTCTTTCTATTTTATGCAAGAAATTGAGATGATAGCTAGTGTATTACAGCTGTCTGCAGTACTGAATTACTGCTGGGAGCAGTGGGTACAATGGGTGTTGTTTGGTTAGTTTGGCTTTCACTCTGACATTCACTCTGCCAAATACGTTTGTTAATATGAGCTGCACAGTGAATAGTATTGATCTGCCAGGATATTTCTCTTGCCAAGGATGGTGAAGGTGAAGCAAAAGAGTCATTAAAATATTTCTCCTTTTCCCAGTCCCAAGAAGAACAGGTAGCTTGACAAAGAAATGACCCAGTTGGAAAGGGACTTTTTACCCACTCCTTTAGTTATGTGAAGAACAGAACTGCTCCTAAATGAGCTTCTTTATTGTAATGAACTTATACCCTCATCTTCATCCATTTCCCCCAGCAGCAACCTTTCTTCACTATGGACATTTTATTGATCCGTTGATTAGGATTCTTTGGCTCTCCTATTACTAGGGTTTGGGTAGCATGGTTCCACTTGCAGTTGAATACTGACCAAAACGTTTTATAAGTATGACAAAAGATGCTCTCAGCCTACAGAAGTTCAGCTTGAGGTTCAACTGGGTTGACCGAGAGTTGGAAAACAAAAACAAAGTGTATTTGTATTGTAAGCTAAAAAATGCACCCAAGAAGTTTCTAAAGGTCCAGAATAATTTTATCTTTGCATTAGAACAGCACTTTCTGTTCAAATAAAAATCCTAAAACATATGCTAAAACAAGTCCTTGCTAGCAGCTCAATATTATGTTTCCCCAGACATCAGTCATTATTAGCATTCTAGTGCATAAGAGTCTCCATGTAACAAGGACTATCTTCTAAATGACTTTGGATGATAGACATAATGAAGTTAAAAATTTCACTCATCTTTGCCCTGTCATAAATGAAAGCACATATTATACTCATTCAAAATATAGCTAACCATAGAGTTAGGTTCAAGTTACATTTTCAGTGTAGAAATGTTTATGCTGAAAAAGCCTAGATACTTTCTTGGAAGTAGTTTAATGATATAAAATGGTCCTTTAATGGATTTTGACTACTGTTCAGTTTTTAAAATAATGTCCTTTATAATTAGTTGTTTCATCATTCCTTTATGTGCCTTGCTTATTTCAAATTCCAGGGAAAGAAGACTGCTAAGCTGATATAATGAGATAATATCCTTCACTGGCATAAGTAAGTCTATGAGATAGACTGCTACCCACACTGGTAATTATACATGCTCCATTTCTACAACTGGAATCAGAATGAATACTCTACAGCATTTTACAGTCTCTGAATAACATTAACTGAAAAAAAACAACTGAGTAACTTGTTTACATATTAGTACTGGAGAAAGCAACCTGAGCTGGTTGTCCATGAGTTTGTGGAGTCAAACTCATTCAGTAAGCACTTAACAATGGACTAAGGAGGAAAGCCATTTTGCCATCTACATACAATATTTGCTGTGCCAGCTCTGGCAACCCACAAGGATGCCAGCTTCAGGTTCTATATGCTCTAGGAAGTTGCCAGAAGGCAGGGAGGGCATCACAGATTGGTTCACGTGTTAGAGACAAGATTTACAGATGAATAAACTTGATGCTTCCATCCCTTCTCTGTAGGATCTCAAAACACTCCATGAATATAAAGTCTTAGGGTGAGGAAGGAAGCATTTTATGCCTGCTTTGAGATGGCATAAGAAGCAAAGATTTAGCTCATGGTCATGTGGGAAATAGGTGAGTCCAATGTAATCCATGTGCCCTTTCAGAAATGTGTTTTGACTAATGAATGGAGGCAAATCCGCATGCTGCCTGTCTGGCCTCACTGACCTCTCTGGCAGCACAGCTAGCATAGATTGCTGTCAAGGCTTAGAGGCAGGGTTTCTGGTAAAAAGCACATGCACAGTCAGAGCAGCTTGATGCTCAGACAAATGAAGCCCCCAGTGGTCCCTGTGCCTGTACTGAGTACAGAGCAGCTAAAAAAAAAGGTCAAGAGGAAAAACACGGAGGTGACCCCGCAGCTCCAGAGTCCCTCCTCGTGGGGCTGCAAACAGGGCTGCAGGCTGTGCTTCAGGAGCACATACGCTCTGCCATCTCCGGCAGGCAGGGGTCCGTCCTGCCACTTTGCCACCTGTGGCCCAGGACTCCCCCAGAGAGAGTAATAAGTATTACATTTATATTCAGTGGGAAGAGTCTCTGGTTCTTACAGCCTTTAAAGCTTGCACTGCAAAACCTATCAAAGAGTACTTGCTTTTCATTATTGCATTTTGGTGCTTTTTCAGTAAAAAGGCTTTGTCCTGAATGCAGCCTGGAAACATCAAATGGAAATACATATTACATGAAGCTGGGGTTTCCAAACAGATCTTGCTTTGGGCACTGCTTGCTGCAGCAACCCTTGATGCTGACAAGGATGGAAACCGGAGCTCTTGGTTTCAGCTGTGACCAGGGCTCCCGACAGCAGTGGTAGCTGCCAGCACTGACTTTATACGAGCCCTGTGACTCTGTCCATCCCACCTCTAGCTCCAAAGCCCCTCATCAAACCTTTCCCAGCACTAGAATGCCAACCATAAACTTCCTAATCTTTCCCCATCCACACTGCCTTTTTTCCTCTCCTCTTTCTCTTATCCCAGTTTCAGCAGCTGACTAGCATTGGCAGTGTACGGATAGGATCTGACTTTGGTGGTAGAGGCTGTGGGACAGCTTGTATACAGGTACCAGCCTCACAGCTGAGCACCTTTCTATGTAACACAGAGCAGTCTGAGTGCCAGCAGTACTACACAGGCTGTGAAAAAAGGGTGTGTGAAACGTTTGCATGCCTGCAAAATTCTTTCTGTAGAAACTTATAAATGAGCTTTGGGTGCTCAGCTCTCCATAGCCTGTTCCTTGCAAGGCATAATGCTTTGCTGAATGTGCAGTCCCTTGATCTGATGGGCTTCTCTAAATTTTCATTTTCTAAGTCATCATATATCCTGCATTTATAAAAAACTGGCTAGAAATGCAGGACTTTGCCATTCCCTCAATATGCATATCATTCCTTTATAAAGCTTGAAAATATTTTGGTATTTATTCATTTTGCTGTGCTATATGTCCAATTAGACTATTCTGCTGCAGATTCAGAAATGAGAAAAGTTCCACCTCTCTTGCACACAGCTCCATTTCTCTTCAGTTTCATTTCCCTCAGGGTCACTGTTAGGTGATGATATGCAGTAATGTCCCTAGTGAGGTGCTGTTTCCATTAGCTTTCCTCTTCAGAGGTGGTCAGAGGTCTGAATTCTTACATGATTTGTTTTCTTGGCTACTTAGAAAATAAGGTTTAGTTCTGATCCCTCTTTTACACAGAAATGCTTTGTTTTCAGGTATCCCTTCCTTTTCTAATAAGACAGTGTCTCTTACCTCTGGTCTTAAAACAAAAAGTATGTTTTGGTGGATTATTTTTTTAATCAGCATTCAATACAATTTATACCAAAAAAGGTTATAAAAGGAGGAAAAAATCACATGGCAGAACATAGCATGCACATCAATACATGCCTGTTAAGCAGGCCACAGAAAATGCTCTCAGGCACATCTACAAAAAATATACTTCTCCCTGTGGAGCACGATGTTTTCTGTAGATGGGTAAATGTATAAGTTCCATACTAAAATGATGCAGTCAGTTCAGTAGATATGATCAAACGTGATTCAACATCCAGTATACTTTCAGTTATGCTATTTTGGTGACTGTCTTTGGGGGAGGAGAGGGGATGACAAACCAAGTACAGGGTTCAAATTCTTCCCTTAATGAAACATCAGTTTGGGTTTTTTTCTGATCACGAAATTCTGACACATGGTGGCACTTCAGTGCCTTGCTGCACTTTAGTTTATAAGAGTAGTTATTCCCTTAATTTTATTTGGTAGCCCTATGTTGGCGCTTCACAACACTCAAGGTCCATGCTACAGCTTTGTGAGAGAAGCTGGATACAAATGGCCTTGTGCTTCATCTTCAAGGACCTTGAATAAACTGTTGTGGAAGTGAGTTTGGAGACATGTTAGGGCTAGTATCTCAGGGGAATCTAACCCAGAAGCTTGGAGGAGAGGGTTTAGACATGCAGTGTCTGTTACAAGAAAAGCAGAATTATTGCTTATATAATCAAAACCCTAAATAGGCACCAGAGCTGGGGTGATTTTCAATCACCACTCCTATTTCTTTAATCTAGGTGATTTTTCCATATTTCCATTGTATATTTCTTGCAGTTATCTACATTCAACTAGGTAAAGAGCCATTATACTGCAATTAAGTCTGGCAAGTTTAAAGCTAGATTACACTGTATCATTTTCAGCAGGTTTGGTTTTTTTTTCTGTTTTCCTGAATTGGCATCTTTTTTTTCCTGAGCAAATCTAATAGAAACTCATTAGGGGTGTTGCTTGCCCACAGTTTTCTCTGTCCTTCAGAGAGGACACCATTTCCCAGCTTTATTTTCTGATGTTATCAGAAGCTATATTTTCCCTCCCACAAATCTGCTTTTTTTTCTGTTTCAGTACAGAAGGAAAACAAATATAAATTTTTAATTTTGTTTTCCCAGAGACAGAAATTTCACCAGAATTCTTGATATTTTGATAAATGGTCTGGATTCAAGAGAAATATCAAATTCTTCTGTGAGAAAGAAATTCCAGTTTGCAATCACCTCAAATTTAAATTAAAAAACACAATTACTCTGAATTATTAAAATTGTTTTGAGCAACTAAAAGTCCATGAGAAAACCTATTAGTCTGCTTCCTTCTAGGGAGGTGAAACCTGGTGGTAAGAAGACTCTCAAAATGTGCATCTGAACATCAAATGTTTGGTGGAAGCCTGCTTCATCGTACAAGCTAGGTAGTTAATACAAACTTTTCCCTCCTATATGAAGAAGTGGTGTTAATGTAGTTTAGCAGAGTGATAAACCGGAATGGAAAATCAGTCACATTGTCACCACAGCAAGAGTAATTAGGCCATATGTAGGAATGTTATAACCACTTTCCAGGCACTGAAAGGTGTCTGACTTTCCTTTGCCAGTCAATGTCTACATTTGTTACCTGTCAGAGAAGGGCTTCATCCTTAGCTATTAGGGAGTTTTGTACCCAAAGTGCAGCATGGCTTAGATTCTTGTCCTAGAAGTCATACAATTGGAAATGGAGGTAGTTGGAAAGCAGCTAGAATCAAATTTTAGGTTGCAGCTATAGATGCTAGATGCTACCTACTTGCATTTATGAACAGTGTTACAATCTAGACTGCAAAACTCCGGAGCACTACAGAATCTGGTCAAGCCGTATTGTTTCACTGCATTACAAAGCCTTCAGATAATCATTACACTGAACTGACTACATTATTCATCACTATTATGGCAAAACTGATGCATTGCCAAAGGCAGCAGTCCTGCTTATCCTAGCTGGGCAATAGCCCTTTGTTTCCTAGAGGGATATTTCTGAGTCTTGTGAAGTCACCTTTGATACAACACCAGAAACTGGTGGTATTACAAGGCTCAGTTAGAAAATATGGATACCTTTGCTCTAGCAGACCTGAGGATGTGGGTCTTGGGATTTTTTTTAACATATTATTCTCTCTCTATTAGTTTAAAAATAATTTAATAAAAAAACTAGTAGTGGGTTTTTTTTTTGTAGTTCCTCCAAGTATATTTGTTTCCCTCAGTCATTTTTATAGTATCATTGAGTTTTACTTTAAAGATGTTTTTCCAAAATGCTTGGTCTTCAGTAGAGAATCAGAATGTCTCTAGCATTTTGGTCTTACTGAAAAACAAAATCCAGTTTCTCCATATAAGGCACACATTACCCTTTTATTTGGTTAACTAGACCATTTACTATCACTTTCAAGCAGAGTAGTGTGGAATACTTTGGATAAGACAACCCATAGCCACACTGTAATCTGTCATAAAACATCTGCTGTCTTAAATTTATTAGTGCAGTATAAAGCTCCTTTGTTTCTTGTTTTCAAATCAGCAGCTCCAGAGACAGAAAGGTAAACATCTCATCTCTTTTTTTTTCCCACTGGAAATGTGTTCTACCAAGTTTTATAATGGATATTAATTTTTGTACATTGTAGTATTTGGATTAGTCATCTAAATGAATACTAGGTAAAGCTTTTAACTTTCAAACCTTCCTGCACACTTCTACTGGTTGTATAGAGTTGTGTACACATAGAGAAAGGGTAGAGACCTGGTAGTAGCCACCATCGCAACTGATGCGATAGTTCTTTTTGCTTCTTTCTTTAACTTCAAACGCAACTCATTGAATCAATATTAAGAGTGTATAGTTACATCTGATGTATAGTTTTTGATTGTTTCCAGGTGGGGTGGCTGCTATTTCTATCCATTCACCTTAACTCCAACTCAGTTGTCCTCAGAGAGCCTGTGAAACTGACCATAAGCAGCTTTTTCTTCCTCTCACATAGCCCAAGAGGTGTGCAACAAGGTGAGGATGTGGTATGACTGATACTCAGCAGTCTGATGAAATACGGCTTGTAGCAGAGGCTACCATGAGGACTTAGGGGAGGATGCTTCTTTGCTTTGGTGTTTGTGGAGCCAAGATTTTCCTGGTGCATTAGGAGAAAACGTGCTTTTTCCATTGGTCTGGGACTTGATTTGATGTGGCTGAAGCTTCCCCTGAGTGTTTGAATGCAACACTGAAAAAAAAATTCATCTCTAGTATCTACTTACATGATAAAGTCCCTCTCAAAGTGATTGTATGAGAGAGGAACACAGAAGCTTTATACTTTTAAATATTCTATATTCATTCATTTCTTTCAAGGTTAGTTTCTTTCTGGTAATCATTTCTTTAAAATTCATTCTTGCCACATCTCATTTCTTTTCTACATCATGTGCTTCATTTTTCTCTTCAGAAAAGGGCAGGTTTCCTTACTCTCCATCCATGTGCATAGCAGAGTCAAAGGGCTGGAGTTAGAAGCGCATGTGGCTGTAATATAACTGTATCAACTTCAGTAGTTACTCCAGGAGTACTTGAGAGAAAAGTCAGGGACAAGGTATTTTTAACAAAGCAACGCCTATTGTCACAATTGTTTAAAGCTTTGTGGTACAATATCGGATGTGTCAGACAATGTTCATTTTTAAAAAAGTACTTTTTTATTGTTTGCAACCTCCTGTTAGCTGAGAACTTTGATAATATGTTGGATTTCTCCTTTTTATAATCCAGTTTTGCAATTCTATTCTCCACTAGCCCAGATTAAGTAACTCTTCTGAATCACTGCATCTGGTAGCTCTGATGGTCTCCTGTGACTGCCTAATTTATTTGTATACAGATGAATCATAAGTAAGAGAAAACAAACTTGAACTCTGCCATTTTCACTTGCTCAAATATATAATTTTAATGAGGAGTAAATGTGCTAGAAAATGCAGTAAATCAACTTCATTATATTATTCACCTATGAATGGCACAAAATAATAGGACTAAGCGAACAACTTGGCTGAGTTGTCTCCTTTTTAAATGGAGTAGAGGACCATGCTTCCTGAGGGAATCTGAATATGCTTACTAGTCCTAAAGGCTAGTGCCTTCACTCCATTGTGCCTCTTAGTACTTCACTTCTTCATTGGCCTCTTTTGAGACTGTTGTTTCACTGAAGATGATATGCTACTGGCCGGAGCAGGGGCAACCTGAGCCCAACACAACAGACCCTCTGTTAGACATCACAATCGTGGTCACCCAAGAGTGTGTCTTGGTTGTGGTTTACATCCAGTAGTATAGCTGCAGCAGTGGAGGTTCTTCCTTCTGTAATGTTTTATCTTGTTTTGGATGTGTTTTCATTGCTTTCCCCAAGGATTCTCACCCTCCAATTTTGCCAGTGTTGTTTTGTGTTTTCTTTCTATTGCAAGCTGCTGCTTTTATTTGCATATTTTGTTATTGCATCACTTTTAACAATGAACACTCTGTCACATTTTTGTGCTACAGATGTCCTCTTTTGCCCTGTTTTACACAACTATGTTGTAAGGAATTGACTCACCATAGGAATATTTCATTCCCTGCATTGCCTATGAAAAGCAGCTTACATATCTATCTCTGGGTAGGAATCTGTATATTGATATATCCAGATAGGTGTCTTGAACCTAGTTCTTTTGGTCGTCACAAACATCCTAGCACAATAACTGCTGGGGAGCACAGTAGTGTTTTTAAATTCTCTTTCTGAGTGTTACTGCCTAGACAGCTGAATGCTGGGCTGTCAGTCCTTTCTCCCTGCTCATCTATGTCTCTTTGCTGAAGACTGAAACTCACTCCCTTTTCTTACATGCCTGTATTCAAAGCTTCCTTACCTTTTTCCCTCCACCACCCTCCACTTCCCCATGCCCCATGTAGCAGCAATGCAGCTTTTGAAATTATATCCATTGGTGTGGTATATTGCTATGAATATTCACATCCATCTTCCCTCTTACTTATAGTTGGAAATAAAAATACAAAACTAAGAAACAAGATTAATTTCCTGAGTCTGTGCTTCTTAATTAGGACATTTTTTTCCAGCTTAGATGGCTGTCCTGCTGCTCACAGCATCAATAAGACAGGTACAGTATTTTCTTAGTCATATAATATGAGAAGTATTTGTTGGATAGCACATTTCAGTGAGTGCTTTCTGTCCACTGCTAATGTATGCATCATCAAGGAGGAAAATATGATTCATTATCCCCATTGGATAGCCTTGTTCTGGGCTTTCCTCTCTTCCTTCAGATTCTGCACCTTCTGTTTTCCCTAGATCAATTTTGTGTTTTTATTTCTGTCTCCCTAGGCTCTTTTAATCATTTCCTATTATTATACATCTGCATAACATGATGTCCCCAGTGAAGGATGGGAACATTTCCCAGGGAAGAATCATCTGCAAATGCCATCAGTGTGTTTCTAATCTTCTTCTTTATTAATCACAGTAAAGATATTAAATAAAATCAGAGCTAGCTTCAGTCTCTGTAAGAACCCTCTAGATACCTTCCCCAGCTTGTCATATTAGTGCTTGTCATTTCAGTCCAGTAGCTAACTTACGACGAATGTGTTAGTGCTCTTGAAGAAAATTGATCTAACAAACACAATTCTAGACCTTCTGGAGGCAAGGGTGATATTTGTTTTAGAGAAAACTGACTGCAGTCTCTCATGCTTCTTTTCCCATGTATTTCACTCCCTAGTGTTCTCATATACTCACAAGCACTCAGTGCATGCGTCTCCAGGATCACTTGTGTATGGTCGGGAAGATAAGAAGACTGCTGTTGAGTCCTCACTACATGTCTTGTGTTCCTTTTTTGGTGACAAAAGGCAAGATTTTGGATAGACCTTTTATACCTCTTAGGAGTCAAACTTATTACTATATGATCCTGTGACTCCAAACCTTGCTTGTTTCATCTTTCATATATCTAAAGTTGCTATCTGTTGTCTTTGATAATCTTTAGGGCTACAGCCCATCTTCACACGGGTGTAGTGTTGAAAGGAAGGACCCATGTTGTGTACAGTAAAATTTTCTTCCCACACTCCTGCCACCAGAGGTCTATGCTGTGGCCTTACACAGGAGCACAGACTTTTAAGTCTTCATGCAAAAATCACATTCCTAAAAGTGTACCAGTCTGATTGCAGCTGATCATGTCCTTTGTTATCAACGCAGGTACCTCAAGGTTTGTTATGGATCTGTAAGTATGGCTACTCATAGAGTATTTTCAAAGTTGTCTAAGCAGTCATTCAAGAAATTTGCTTTTTTTTCCACATTGTGGGCTCATTTATAGGTTTTAGTTTATGTAATCCACTCCTTTTTAAGGAGCTGGTCGACAAATGCTAAATATGGTGTATATTCCTAATCTGAATAACCAGTCATCTCAGACTAAGTTAATATGGCACATTATCAAAGCACTCAGATAGAGAAGGTCCCATCCTGTGCAGTTTGATTTTGGTAAAGTGACTGAAGCATACTCTAAACATGGGACAAATAAGTTCCATATCTCAATGGTTTTAGAGTTGTAGTCTGTTGAGCTGAATCAATTACAAATGAAGGGTCATTCAAAGACAGCAAAACATTTAAACTGTAATTTCTCATTTTGCAACAATGAGTCCAATAGCACTGCACAAGCTCATCTTCTGCATCTTTTTGTTCAACGTCTATGGATTTTAGCACTGGTGGTGGTAGCTATGAACACGCAAAGCCAATACACATTACATATTTATTCTATTTCAAGGTCAAGAATTCCTGAGAGGATAGAGATATACAAATAACTTACATTTGATATGGCTGGGTATTCAAGCAGCGGTTCTATTGTAAGTGGTAACAAAAGACAAAATGTAAGTCTGATACTTAAGGCCAGAACATGTTGTTTTTCAGATATTTTGTAATAACATGAAGGAATAGAAATTTTATCTTCCTTGAAAAAATCTTTATTTCTCTATGTGTTTAGTTCATTATATCAGCTTCACAAATTATTTAAGCAGCCTTTGCAATAAAAGATAATACATTAATGATCCTACAATACTAAATACTATTTCTTGATATACATCTGTATCTAGAGGCCACTACTTGCTTGTCATGAGAAATCTGAAGCATTGTGTTTAATTACAAGTTCCTTCTCTTTCAGTAAACAGATTGTGACCTCACTTAAATGCTGATGTAAAGCTTTTTTTTTTTTTTTTTTTATAAAAGCGGCTGTCTGGGGGTTACTGCTGCCATTTTATTCATTCTGTGTGTATGCATTTTCATCTCTAGTTTGGTTTGAAAAACTTCTAGTCAGGTACATGCTGACGAACATTAGCATGCACATACATTTCTAATCTCTTAGTCTTCTGCTGTGTTTAGAGTTTTACAGACAAGCTAAGATAGCTCATTTTAGAAACATGTTATCCTATATATATTTTTTGTTCTACTACATAATTGTCAGCTTTACAGGAAACCATTAAATAACATTATCAATTTTAAAAGACTTTTGCATCATTTTCTCCATATAAGGCTGCATTATGCCCTGGAATAAAGCCCTTTTGAGGGGATCAGATCATGAGGCTGCAGTGCTCCTGAAGGCATGGAGGATGCGATTACACTGGCCTCATATTGTTCCCAAGTGTGCTGGGAAAAAAAGTCATCAGTGGAATTTCATTCAGGTTCATGCTCAAAATCTAGCACAATGCACTGGAAACAAAGGATCCCAAAACCTTATAGATCAATTCCCAACTTGTTCAGTGCTGAAGGATAAAGAAGGAGCTAATTTTGATCCTGGTCCTTTTCCTTCACCTGTGCTCCCAAGAAATGCACTTGTTAAAATTTCAAAGACAAGCATTATGCCAGTCAGTCTGTACAATAGTTGGAGGGTGCAAGAGAGAAAAGGTGAGGTAAGTTCTGCAGGAGGATATTCATGGATCAGAGTTAGCCTGTATATCAGAGTGGGTGCACAGGGTCAAGGAACAGAACATAAATATCAGGTAAGGAAGGAAAAAGAAAGAAAGAAAATCAGAGAAGAAGGAATGGATGGCACGCAACTGGTACAATCAACTTTCCAGCACCGACAGGCACAACACTGGTTGCTACTGCCCCAGAGGCCTTTGCCTTCTGCTCCCACTTCCTGCTCAAATTAAAAGCATCTGTTCTGATGTTCAAATTTCTCTTCAGGGACAGGCCCAAGCAACACAAAATGGTTTCTGCTTTTGCACTGCTGTTCCCAGCTAGATTTCAACCAAATCTTGACTCTTTAGTGGAAACTTCTGTCACTGGTTGAAGGAGACATCAGTCTTGCAAGAAGTGCATTGAAGTTGCAGATCTTGTTCTTGCAAACTGCAAAGATCTGAATACAGATCTTAATACCTTGGGAGCTAAATGCCAAATTCTGTTCATCTCTTTGGTGCCTCTGCAACAGTTTTTCTTCAACTACAGACATATAGAGATGCAGCACACCCATCCAGTCAATCTGGCAGAACTCATCTGATTTTGTTTCTTATATTGGGCCATTCACAGACTCAGAATGGTTTGGGTTGGAAAGGACCTTAAGATCATCTACTTCCAACCCCGCTGGACAGGGACACTTCACACTAAATAAACCATTTCACCCAAGATTCTGTCTAACACGGCTTTGAACACTGCCAAGGATGGAGCATCTACCACTTCTTTGGGCAACCTGTTTCAGTGTCTCACCACCCTCACAGTGAAGAACTTCTTCCTTATATTTAACCTAAACTTCCCCTGTTTAAGTTTGAACCTACTACCCCTTGTCCTATCACCACAATCCCTGATGAAGGGTCCCTCTCCTGTAGCCTTGTAGGCCTCCCTCAGATACTGGAAGGCTGCTATGAGGTCTCCACGCAGCCTTCTCTTCTCCAGGGTGAACAGCCCCAACTTTCTCAGCCTATCTTCATACAAGAGGTGCTCCAGCCCCCCAGTCATCCTCGTGGCCCTCCTCTGGACTTGTTTCCAACATATTTTATTTCAGCCTACTGCAGACAGCTGCACACCTGTGTCAGGTTCAGTCTGCCACAGTAGAGGAAAAATACGAGCGTTTTTTAGTCCCCGACCCCTTTGTTTTTTTCATTTTCTGGAATAAAGAATTCAGACTCTCTCAAGCATCATCCTAACATGAGCTCTTGGATACTTGGAGTTTTGTGCAGACCCTGAGGTATCCTTAAACATAAGATTGTCTCAGTTTAGTCTTCTTTCACCCTCTTAAGGCAAGGTTCTTGCTGTCATATCTGCAAAGGACAGTGAGTCTGATGGAATATGCAAGGGTCAAAGAGTAACAGGCAGATTTTCTACTTTTTAACAAATTAATGTTTTGAAGGCAGTTTGAAGATCTGAAATTACTGATCCTGAATTTTTGGACATTTGATGTTGTTAGTGGCACATATGTACTGGGTTCTTTTATTAAATTACCCATACAAGAAAAGTTAGCTTGTTAACTGAAATATGAGTTATTTTGCTGGTCCCTGACAGGATTGCAACTCCAACTTTTCTTGTTTGGGAATATTTGTCATGATACCAAACCTTCAAGCAGCAGGCAAAAGAAGAAAATAAGAGTAAAATAAAGAATAAGGAGAATCAGATCAGCATCCAGACAAAATGGACAGTACAGAAAGAAGGAAAGAATTTCAAAGAAATGAGCCTGATCAAATTATCCCTTTGTTCAGGTCCGAAAAATTCTAAGGAAATCCAGTTCAATCTACTGAGAAAACTCCACCAAATATTAAAGAAAATCCACTGAAACCCTGTCATATATTCCAATGAAATCTTAAACACAGGCTGCCTGTTGTTGCAATAGGAACACAGACGGTAAGCAGCTTCAGGGAAAAATGATGGGCTTTTTCTCCTCTGAGCTGTGCAGTAGTAGCAGAGCCCATTTCATAAATCCATTTTGCAGTTAGCCCCATTTCTTTCCATTTTGCTCTGGACCCTGATCCCATCACAGCAAGACTTATGTCAGAGGGTTTCAGATCCCAGCGATGTTGTTTCATCCCCTGGGGCAAAGCAGAGGGTATGAGTCCTCAAGGTCATGAGTCTCTTTCTTCTCTATACAGAAGAAAATGTTCTATCTTTCTTCTTCTTTCTCCAAGCATTCAGAAAAAACTCAGCACTTTTCCAAGTCCTCTTTTGCTGATTTTCCAAGGAAGAGATTAGAGAAGGGAAATAAACCTTGCAAACTTCTGAGCCTAGGAAACTGGATTCTTTTCAGATTTGGAACAAGAATCACTATCTGGCTGGAAGAGGTTCTTCTGAGCAAGTATCTGATGATCTAATTTAGCTGTCAGATGAGAGAGAAAATGAACTTGAGTGTCTTACACAGAAAGCAAAGATAACCCTAGTCCTGCTAACCACATAGGAAGATATGGAAATTCTATCCCAAATCCAAGCAGTCCTTTCAAGATTTTCAGGCCACAAAGATGTGGCTAGTTGTACTAGTTTGACTGGGATGGAGTTAAATTTGTTCTTAGTAGCTTCTATGGGGCTGTGGTTTTGATCTGTGAAGAAAACAGTGTTGGCAACACATGGATGCTTTAGTCATTGCTGAGCAGTGTTTACACAGAGTTAAGGTCTTTTCTGCTCCTCACACCACCCTGCCAGTGAATAGGCTGGGGGTGCACACAGAACTGGGAGGGGACACAGCTGGGACAACTGACATCAACTAGCTAAAGGGATTTTCCATACCATGTGATGTTGTCTCAGCAATAAAACTGACAGGGGGGAGCAGAGGTTTGCTGGGGCTGCCACTGCTTAGGGTCTTGTTCAGCATCAATCAGTTCATGGTGAGCAATTGGGTTTTTTATAAAACTTTTTTTTTTTCCTGTGTTTTGCCTGAGTTCCTCCTTAATGTGGGATTTTGATTTTTGCATTTTAATTTTAAACTGCCTTTATCTTGACCCACAAGTTTTCTCACTTTTAGCCTTCCAATTCTCTCCCCCACCCCACTGTTTGGGAATCAGTGAATGACGGTAGGGTGCTCATCTGCCATGTTGGGTTAAACCACAACACTAGTGAGGTCACTTCAATGTCTCAGAAAAAATGGTCTAAACAAAGGTACTAACTAGAGACATTAAATGTAAGCATCTTACACAGCATAATGCTTAATTTAGCATCAAAAACGCAGCATGGAGTCAAAGAGGAAGTCTTGGTTTTGGTCAGTTGGTGGTGTCATATTATTTTGATTGATCTTCAGTAGTGCATTTTTTTTCGTATCCTATAAACACTTACAAAGTACAGGAATATAAGAAACCACCTCCAGAATCTTCCAAACAGGAAATGCAGCCAGCCCCCTTGTTTTATTTTTCTCACACTGAGACCAAACTCCAGCTACAATATACCTGTTCTCTTATTTCAACAAGCTCCAAATAAAGAGCAGATCTGCAGTGGAAGTACTGAGGGGGCCCAAGGCCTCAGCACTGCTGTGGTACCGCCATTAGCATAGCACAGTCTGACCCAATTTCTTCATACATATAGATAACTCATGAACATTTCTAAAGCCTTTGAAATGTGACTCCCTGAAGCTGGTCAATGAGAAAATGAACATGAGCCAGCAGTGTGCACTCACAGCCCAGAAAGCCAACCGTATTCTGGGCTGCATCAAAAGGAGTGTGACCAGCAGGTCGAAGAAGGTGATCCTGCCCCTCTACTCTGCTCTTGTGAGACCTCACTTGGAGTATTGTGTGCAGTTCTGGTGTCTTCAACATAAAAAGGACATGGAACTGTTAGAACGAGTCCAAAGGAGTGCCATGAGGATGATTGGGGGGCTGGAGCACCTCTTGTATGAAGATAGGCTGAGAAAGTTGGGGCTGTTCACCCTGGAGAAGAGAAGGCTGCGTGGAGACCTCATAGCAGCCTTCCAGTATCTGAAGGGGGCCTATAGGGATTCTGGGGAGGGACTATTCATTAGGGACTGTAGTGATAGGATAAGGGTTAACAGGTTAAAACTAAACCAGGAGATGTTCAGGATTTTAAGGAAGAAGTTCTTCACTGTGAGGGTGGTGAGACACTGAAACAGGTTGCCCAAGGAAGTGGTAAATACTCCATCCCTGGCAGCATTCAAGACCAGGCTGGACAGAGGCTTGAGCAACACTGTTTAGTGTGAGGTGTCCCTGCCCATGGCAGGGGAGTTGGAATTAGATGACCTTAAGGTCCTTTCCAACCTAAACATTCTATGATTCTATCTATTTCCACAACAACTGACAAAGGAGACTTGTTGCTTTTGCTGTATGTCAATAGGTGACGTGTGTCTTTGGCATTTACCAGTTCCTGGCAAATCTTACCCTTTTGCCGTTAGCATGCAGCCCTGTGGACATGGTCACACTCTTACTTCCATCCACCAGCTGTCTGCAGGGCTAGGAATCTTGCATGGGGAGCAAGGAAGGAAATTTGAAAGGGATGGGCAAAAATAAAGTGTTACTTGGAGAAATTTGTTATGGACTCCTGGTCCCTGGCTCACACTTGAACAAATCCTAAATCATACTTTTAATACATCTTAGCAGGGAAACAGAATGGGTTCAAGGTTACCATCTCTGAGAAATTGAATTGTATTTCCCAGTAACATACTCTTACTGCAATTCTTACATATTCAAAGAAAGAAAAGATTACTGCCAGCTCTCTCAGACAGAGAATAGCTATTGAAGTATAAAGGGTGCCCTCTTGGGAGTGTTTCTGTTCCTAGGGTGAAAATTCAGGGTCTTTCTGAGAGATCAGTATGAACCACCCATGAGGTGCATGATCCTTTCCTTCTCCTTAGGATAGATTCAGGAAAAACTAGTGAGACAATAAGAAACTGTCAATTTCTTTTTGAAAACATTTGTTCCTCAAAACCAGAACTTTTCACCAATGCATTTGATCTTCAGCCAGATTTTGGCAGAAGCATTTCTCTGTTTTCCCAGGGTCAGATTTTAATCCAGAGCCGTGGTGCCTGAAACACTGCTTTGCTGTGTGTGTTTTCTTTTTTTTTTTTGTTTGTTTTTTTTATTTCCAGAAAAGGAGACTGATTTCAGAGATCTTTTCAGACATCTCATGACACACTGCCCCAGAGCCACCCTCTCCTGTGTGGACTGCTGAGAGGCTGACAAGTTCTGCCATGCAAGGAAGATGTCCAGGCCCTAAGATGCCATGCATCTTCTCACATTTGATTTGTACTTCTTTGCTTTGTTCTCTCCATGTGGCATGTTGGCTTCCCTTGGAGGCCAGGTGCTCAGAGTGTCACCACTGCCACACAACATCAAAACCGGCTTGCGTTGAAGCTAAGTTGAGCTGGAGGAAAGACAATCTCTGTGTACACTGTACTTACCACCCCCAGCAAATTGTTTAGTCCTGGCTATTCAGACCAGTCCATGGCAAAGCTAACCTTACATCTGCTCCTCAACCTGGCCTGGTATTTTGAAACCCGCCTGTGTTATTCATAAAAATGACAACGCAAGAAATATCTTTCCCCCACTGAAAACTCAAAGTTAAAAGCCATCACAGCTGCTGCAGAGGCTTCACCAAAAGCCGTGTCAGCAGTTTCTGTTTTAAAAACATTTTTTTTTACCCAGTCACACTGATGCAGCTGCAGTTTTCGGCAGAGGCTTCTCTCTGGCTGATTTGCCGTTTTCTCTCACTTTCCATTAAAAAACATCTAGGGCTTTTGACACCTCAAGACTTAGTTTTTGAAACTCTGAAAGTGAAGGTTAAATATATCACTGCATCTGGAAAAGCTTGGTTAGAACCAAGGTCAAGTACTTCGCATATTTAGACAGAGAAAAATCTTTGTTCTCCTACTGCATTCTAAATGCCAGCTGAAATTGCCAAAAGTTACCAAAAGTAACACACTGTGACCACCTCAGTGCTAATGGGTGCAACCTGATGGATTTGAATTGGTCTGCCAAAGGCAATGGCACTGGGTCCAAACCTCCTGTGGTCATAAAGGCAACCATGAGACGGCTGGATAGGTAGGAACCAGTAGATTTCACAAGTGCCACTTCCAGACAGCATTCTACAGGAGGCAAAGACTTCCTGGAATTTGTGCTGCTTCCCAGAAGTGCTTTCCCCTCTCTCTCTTAGACACTCAACTCCACTTCCCCCAGGAGCCACCTGATTCAGCTCCCATCATCCAAAGTCCAGGTTCCTTCAGAAACAGACAACGGGGCAATAGCTGCTCAAGATGCGGAAAAAGAAGAGCTGGATTTTATGGGAATGGTGGTAAGAGGGTGTCCTCTGCTGACCTGAGACCTTCAACAGCCTGGGCTGGGCATAAGTGGGTGGACAGGCTGATCCCCGCATGGCTTTACAAGGGGGGCTTGCAGCAGAATAGGGATGTCTGCTTCCATGCCCTGAGAAGTGTGGCAGTCCCACAGCAAGGCTTTGTGAAAAACTTGTGGAAGACAGAAGGAAATCACCTCTTAGGACACCTCATGATGCAACAGGAAAAAGGAAGGGAACATGCTATGAGCTTGAAGATTTTGTTTTCCTTTTCTTTCATGTGCCTTTGTGCTGTTTTCTTGGTTATTGCCTTCTGCAAGTGTTGTTCCCACACATCTCAGAAACAAATGGATGGGTGAAAAGGGTATTCTTTTCCAGGTGCCCTTGATATCAAAGCAAAGATAAGTACTTTCTAAGGTAAAAGCTGCGAAGACTGATTATCTAACACCTCTGCTTGACATCTAGCTTCTGTGTCCACATATACATGAAAAGATTCAACCTCTTCCCTGTTCATTTCAGTGTGTGGTGGATGTGATTTTGTGGGGTTTTCTGCAATTCAGTGCATGCAATATAACAAAAAATTGAAACAAAAATATAACTAAAAATTCATCAACAATGAGTGATGCTATTCTCTTCTTCATTATTACAGCAGATAACCAAAACAGTAATAAAAAGAGATAACAAATAAAACTTAGAATTACTGAATGATGGTTTGTTATATGCTACGTTTTCTCTCTGGTGGCTCTACTACATTTGTTAAGCTGGACAGATCTAGTTATTTGTCTGAAGGTATCTCTTACAAAATTCCAGCTGCAAAGGCTTTCCCAGAACAGAATCTCACCTGACATAAGATGTAAGTTTGTAAGAATCTCAGAGCTGTCAGATCAAAGGTCCACCAAGACAATATTCTAAAATAACCATCAGTAGGCCTCTGGAAGAGAGTAAGAGGATAGATGACAACATATAGTGATGCTTCTCCAAAATAACCTTCCACCTCCAGCATCTTGTGGCTCAGGAATTTTCCAAGTCAAACAAGGTGTTTAATCTTTGATGAGTTTCTGTTACTTGATTTTTTCCAGTCTTTCCCTGAATTCATGCACAGCTGTAGCACCTGCAATTTCTTTTGATAAAGAACTATTTCGCTTAAAAACATTGTGTGGAAAAACATCTCCTTTTTGCTTGGTTATAATCTGCCACCTGCCGATGTCATGGGGTGCCCCTTGCTCTTGTATTGTGAGAGCAACAACCATGGCTTTCTATTTGTCTCCTCTCTGGCACTCAGGACTTCATTCACCTCCAGTATATTTTCCCTCTGGGTTTTTGTTTGTTTTTTTGTGTTGGGTTTTGTTTGTTTTTGTTTTTTTCCCCCCAGACTGCCAGGAAGGCCAGTGACATCCTGGCCTGTATCAGCAATAGCATGGCCAGCATGGCCAGGGCAGTGATTATCTCCTGTACCTAGCACTGGTGAGGCTGCACCTAAATACTGTGCTCAGTTCAGGGCCCTCACTGCAAGGGAGACATTGAGGTGCTGGAGTGGGTCCAGAGAATGGCAGTGAAGCCATTGAAGGACCTGGAGAAAAGTCTTATGAGGAATGACTGATGGAACTGGGGTTGTTTAGTCTGGAGAAGGGAAAGCTCAGAGGGCAAATTATCGCTCTCTACGACTACCTGAAAGAAGGTTGTAGTAAGGTGGGGGTCACTCTCTTCTCCCTAGTAATAAGTGATAGGAAAAAAGGAAATGGCCTCAAGCTGCAATAGGGGAGGTTTAGATTGGATATTAGGAAATATTTCTTCACTGATAGGGTGAAGGTATTGGAAGAGGTTTCTCAGGGAAGTAGTGGAATCACCCTCTCTGTAAGTGTTCAGAAACCATGTAGATGAGGCCCTCAGTGAAATGGTTTGATGTTGGTCTTGGCAGTCCTGCGGTAATGTTTGGACTTGATAATCTTAAAGGTCTTTTCCAACATAGCTGATTCCATGATTTTTGGAATGAAGGTGTCTCCCATTGTAGGGAGGAAATTTCGTATCTGTGCCAGCCTTCTCTGAGCCTTTTCCAATTCTTCAAGTCCTTTAGGAGAAGATGAACCTGTTCAAGGTACAGGTGTACAGTGAATTCACACAATAGTACTATGCTTTCTTTTTTTGCTCTCTTTTCCTTTCCTCTGCATTTTAACATTGTTTCCTTTAGGAAGCATTAAGGTGACATTTTCATAAGACTGTCTGTCATAACCTTCAATTCCTGAGTAGTCATCTCTGAACCTAAATATGTGAAGTCATCCTAGGTTTTTTTATTTTTTTTTATAATTTGCACATCTTAATGTCCATCTGCATTAAATTTCATCTGTTATTTATTACCCGGCCACTCCATCTTGCAAGATCCCTTTGGACAATTCTGCCACCTTATTACTTATACTTGAAGCATTTACATTTTGCTATTTTGAAGAGTAGAACATGTAGCTAGAATTAAATATTATATCAGAGAAAGTGATGACCACTTTGTCTAGTTTGTATATTCAGTAATGCCAGGCTTCCTATTCATTGCAAATCTGTAAAGATGAGAAGCTTTCCCTGGGAATGGCTACTGGTATGATGGTAGGTGGAGGATGCAGCCAGGCTGTGAGCTGAAAAGTCTCCCTTAAATAATCCATTCTCTCTTCTTCCTTTGATATAAATAAGCTACTTCCACTGGCTATTGCTGCAGTGGGAACAGACTGCATGTATGGGCCATTGCATGTGCAGCTCAGAGGTGTCTTAGCAGATGTAACCAACATAGAATAATAGAATCATAGAATAGTTAGGGTTGGAAAGGACCTTAACATCATCTAGTTCCAACCCCCCTGCCATGGGCAGGGACACCTCACACTAAACCATATCACCCAAGGCTCCATCCAACCTGGCCTTGACCACTGCCAGGGATGGAGCATTCACAACCTCCATGGGCAACCCATTCCAGTACCTCACCATCCTAACAGTAAAGAATTTCTTCCTTATATCCAATCTAAACCTCTGCTGTTTAAGTTTCAACCCGTTACCCCTTGTCCTATTACTACAGTCCCTAATGAATACTCCCTCACCAGCATCCCTGTAGGTCCCCTTCAGATACTGGAAGGCTGCTGTGAGGTGTCCACGCAGTCTTCTCTTCTCCAGGCTGAACAGCCCCAACTTTCTCAGCCTGTCTTCATATGGGAGGTGCTCCAGTCCCCTGATCATCCTCATGGCCCTCCTCTGGACTTGTTCTAACAGTTCCATGTCCTTTTTATGTTGAGGACACCAGAACTGCACAGAATACTCCAAGTGAGGTCTCACAAGAGCAGAGTAGAGGGGCAGGATCACCTCCTTCGACCTGCTGGTCACGCTTCTTTTGATACAGCCCAGAATACGGTTGGCTTTCTGGGCTGTGAGCGCACACTGAAACCAGCTCATGTTCATTTTCTCATCAACCAACACCCCCAAGTCCTTCTCCACAGGGCTGCACTGAATTTCCTTTTTGCCCAACCTGTAGCTGTGCCTGGGATTGCTCTGACCCAGGTGTAGGACCTTGCACTTGTCATGGTTAAACTTCATGAGGTTGGCATCAGCACCTCACAAACGTGTTGAGGTCCCTCTGGATGGCATTCCTTCCCTCCAGTGTATCAACCGAACCACACAGCTCTGAAGTCAGAAAAAATCTGGAATCAACTGCCTTGTTCTTGGGACTGGAATATTTTTAAATCTATTTTAAATAACAGTCTTTCTTATGTTTTTCCCCTTGAAAAATACTACTTGGAATGAATAACTGATGGTTAGAGAAAAGATGGAGAACAATTATCCTACTCTCAGTCTGTGAACTTTGATATATTAGGTTTTCTTCTTTGCCAGACTCTGAGTTCTACATGGGGCACAAGCATGCCACAGAGGGCATGGACAAGGAATTCAGAAGTTCTTACCCTTGAGCCCTATGTTACCAGAGTAGCATGAGTCCAAGGCAGAAAAGGGGCCCACCATTTTCCTTGTTCTGGGCTCTGAATGCTCCCACATTCACCATGGAAGTGGGCTTTAATTTGCAACATTTCAGAAATAGAGTGCAAGAAAAATAAAATATTGAAGTTGATTAAAAATTAGGAGAAGGTAACCTGGAGTCCATCAAAGATACCTTGTAGGAGCATAAACTTTTCCCCTCTGGCTTCATAGGGATGATTTAACTGCCAGGATGCAAAGAAAACAGAAGCTAATTATCAAATGAACATTGTCTTAATATGTTAATGAAGCGGTTTTGCTAATAGCGAGAGACCTGAATTTTAATACATTTTAAGAGCTCCTTGATTACGTGTTTGTTAGTTGTTATGATCATTTTAAATTATCTGTGCATGGCTTTATAATGGGTTAAAAACTGTATTAAGCACTGTATTCTAAACAGGCCTTGATGAGGCAGGTGAACAGTGCAAACATTGTCGCTAGGAAATTCACTTCAAAAGAAATGTAAACTAGTTAACCTAAAACGTGTCATTGGATCCAACAGTCACACTTCACATTGTAAGTAATTTTTTATGTGTCAGTCAGTTTCTTGTTCAGAAATGTTTTTTTTCTCATGAAGAGTATTCCAGGAACCTAATAGCTGTTATTCAGAGTATTTCTGTATGCAGTATAGCTGGTGTCAAAACATATTTTGCTGTTGGATTTAGGGGAATAAGTGAAGTAGTTCCAGATATACTGAGTTAATCCATCCTATCCTTGGTGATTGCAACCAAACCATGTTTTTTCAATTCAGTTATCCAGAGATACACATATTTTGTTCTCCTCTATTCAAAGAATAGGCATAACCAACTTTTAGCAGGTCTGGGACCAGCACAAATAAAAAAATACTTTCTGAAATGACCAGTATAAAAATGTGCATACCTACATGGCACTTTTCTTTTAGTAGGCTTCTTTATCCCTTTCCCATCAATTTTATTTAAAATCAAGTCATTCTAAACCATTATCCTTCCTTCTCTAGCTTATCTTCAGCCAGCTGGAAAAACCTTCAGTCAAAGGGTTTCCAATGACTGTTGCTGCTATGGAGCCTGTTAGCCGAACAGAATCTGCTGTTCAAGAAATAAGTGACTGTTACTGTCTTCTTGCTTCAATTTCTGCAAGCAGTCAAACAGGTATCATCTCCAGGAAACAGCCTTCATCCCTTGAAAACCCATTTTCAGCCAAAACACTGACAAAAATTCTGCATGTGTGGACAGAGAGGCTATAGCTCCTGGAAGGATGTTCATGTTTGCTGGGGGCTGCTCACACACACATGTCCATTTGGAGTTTTTCCATCTATTCCCTCTATTTATTCCCTCGATTTTCTCTCTGTTGTTAAATGAAATGATAGTTGAGCTCTGTGTGCCACCCATGCCCAGCTGACCTACATGTGAGTGTGTGTATTCTGCCTGCTCTGGAAACTAAGGAAGTCAAGACTAGGAAGTGGAGTTCTAGATAGGAAGGGAATGGAGACCCAGGCACAATTGGAAGCTGTATTTATTTTAGACAAACAGCTACTAGGTGGTTTAAGCCTGTCCCTCATTGCTTCTGATAACATCAAACAGAAGGTTCATGCTAGAAAAAGTAAAGGTGCTTTGCGATACTCATATAATACATAATACAAGTCAGGTCAGATGCTTTCTCATTTTAATGGAAACACACATCCCTTCCTCATTCAGACTCCAAAAGTGTCTTGAAGACTAGGCCATGATAGCAGTTTGGTAAGCATTGGGCTACCTTAGTGCACCAAGCCATGGAAGTGCCTGATTACTGAGCCAGTGCTCCCTACTTCCCTTGTGCTTGGGTAGCCAACTTAATTTAATTCCTCTGGATCAAGACCATGCAGTGGTAGAGGCAGGGAAAAATCTTACCACAGGGAACTGAGACCATCCAAAAGAGAAGCCATAAAAAATCGTCTGAGGAAACCACCTGAGAGGATACTTAAGTACAATGTACTTGGCTTTGACAGTCTGCAAAATCAAATATATGTATTATGTGAGCTAAATATATTAATATAGGGTGATAATGCTCATTTTATTATATTAGTTTTCTCCTATAATTTGAAAACTGTAAGTATCTCCCTATTTTTTGCACCTTTGTGCCAATTTGTCAGAGAAAGGAAGAAACGGGATCTTATTTAATGTAACCAGCCTTTAAAAAATCCTAATTGCCTGGCTCAGCTTAATTTATTTTTAGGTCATACTGCCCTCTAGGGGATTAGGCACATACCGAGGGATTTTTGCATAATGGGAACATTTTTAATTTGCAGGGAAAGACATCTTTTCCTTTGTACTGCAGTAGAACATTATAATCCATGTATAGAGCTCGTAATTTAGCATTTTAAGTGTAATTTGCATTCATTTTTTTTTTGGGAAGTATCTTTCATAATTAGCATTAGGTCTCTGCTTTCAGAATGCAGGGCTGACTTCTCATGCACAGGATATGAATCTTTTTACATTAGGAAATTTGTAAAGGGTCCGGTATATAAATCAGGAAAAATTTCCCCCCCCTGCATGAGAATTATGAGAAAATTTACATACTTAAATACCCTGTGCTGAGAACATGGATATTTATACATCAAATATAATACCTTGTTCAGTGCTTTTAAAAAACACCTCATCTGTTTAAAATTGAACAAATGACATCAAACTCACCATATCAACAGTTGTCAGTGCTTTTTGTGGAGATATAAAAAGAATAAGGAAAATAATGGAGGAAAATTATACCTTGGAAAAGAAAAAAAGAGAATTATTCAGAAGATTTGCCTTCAGGTGAGTTTTTTTCAGAGGTGTCAACATTTGCTAAGGAAGAAGAGTAGCCTGCGAAAGGCTAAAAGGTCAGGCATCTAGCTAATTATCTTCAAAAGTCAAAATCATTGTCCCTTACTGATGTGATGAACCTGCCACTCACTGCTCTTCATCCTATTTTAATTCTAAACCAGCAGCATAATCTTGGCTGGACAGACTGAATTAAGAAACAAGGCTTGGAACTGGGAATGTCTCAACAGGTCACCATTGTGTTTTGTGCTTTGATATCTGGACCCAAATCAACTTTGCTCCTTTGCTTTTTTTTTCTTGAAGCAGAAATGTTATGTAGCAGTATTTCCTTTTTTTTTTTTTTTTGGAAAGAGGTCTTGGTCCAGCAGCTCACAAATCTTTTATTTGGGATGCTTTGGGGATGAGTCCTTCCTCTAGGTTTTCACTTGACTGTGAGAGTTTTGGACAATGCTACCCTGATCTTTCTTACCAGTATTTCAAGGCAGACATTGTGTGAAGCTCTCATTTGGCACTGATTAATTTTAATTTTGCTGTGGAGTGAGTGGTCTGAACAGTGCAACATGGCTCCAGTTTCTTGTTGGATATCCTTCCTGCAGTGCAGTAGCCATCTCCCGTGACCACCTGTAGTTACAAACAAATCAGCCTGTTCTGGTCACTTCCCAGCATCACACTGGGCTTTTATGAGATTTTAAACTTGTCAGCTTTACATAATCAGTCTTCTTATTTCAATCTTAGCATACTTAATGTTGTTCCATGCTAATGGTTCCTGACATATTGACCTACTCATCCTCTAGCTTCACTCAGCTAAGCTTCTGCTTCCTCATTCAGTCTGTATCTAATTGATAAAACTTGTTCTTATACTTAGAAGGTGTCCTGGGTTCAGCTGTAATAGTTATTTTTCTCCTTCCTAGTAGATGGTGCAGTGCTGTGTTTCTTCATGCTGCTTTAGCATGACAACAGTGCTGATAATACACCAATGTTTTAGTTATTACTAAGTAATGCTTACTCTGATCAAGGGCTTTTCAGTCTCTTGTGCTCTGCTAGTGAGGAGGACCATGGGAAGCTGGGAGGAAGCAGAGATAGGACACCTGACCCAAACTAGCCAAAAGGGTATTCCATGCCACAGCACGTCATGCCCAGCATACAAACTGGGGGGAGTTATGCAAAAGGGCAGGTCTCTGCTGAAGTCAGGCTGGGTATCAGTCAGTGGGTGGTGAGCAATTGTATTGTGCATCACTTGTGTTTATTGATTTTTTTTATTTTTCCTTTCCCTTTTTATTTTTATATTTTATCCCCTTGTTATTTTCCTTATTATTAGTAGTAGTAGTTTTATATTATACTTTAGTTATTAGACTGTTCTTATCTCAACCCTTGCAATTTTCATTCTTTCAATTCTCCTCCCCATCCCATCTGGAGGAGGGGGGGGGGGAAAGGGAGTGTGTTAGTGAACCACTGCGTTACCACTGGTGCTGAGTTACTGGCTGGACTTAAGCCACAACAGAAGGATAAACTGCTGAGCCTTCTTATGCAAAACGTCTCTTATATGCCTGGCCATAGCAGTGGGGGTTCATTTCTGCAACATTTTTTCATGTGCTCAGAACAGCCCTATCATATTGTTTGCTTTATTCAGGCTTGTACAACCTGTATCATAGTCCATGGCATGCTCATAGCTTCTGCTTCCACTTTTAGTGGCCCAGCTCTGTCATGCTATGCTCAGTGGCTCCACAACAACCAGCTTTTCTGAGTTTCCATTGATTATCACCTCATAACAAAATCTCAGGAGTATTCAATTCAATTCTCTGTAATTAATGATATCTTTATACCTTAGCTCACACTTCCTTGTTAGGTGCTTCTCTTAAAAATACTAGAAACCACTGATACTAATATTGAATGGTACTTGTCCTGAGGTGGTAGAGTGGCTCAACGGCTTAGTCTACCTGCTGATGTGACAGAAATTTGTCTTAGGGTCACAAACTGGAGAAATGTTTGTGGTGGGTGATTTGAGAAATATTCCTGTACTAACCTGAAATTTACTTCAGTGTTCTAGTTTGTTCTGGGTTTGTGTAGATGCTCTGTTTACCTAGGAGCGTGCTCCAGCAGGGGTAAAATAGCTCTTGTTGTGCTAATCTGCCTCCACCAAGGCTAACAGCAGTACCCTCACAGGTTACTCCTTCCCACAGGAAGAGACTTCTCTTATTGCTTTGTAGCTATAGACACTGCTTTCACTGCCCCTGCTTATGTCAGTGTACAATTCCATGCTTGCGTAATATGAACTATCTGGAAATCATGTGTGGCCACCTCTTTGCAGATTAACAGCAGTTTGCTGTTCTTGCAGCTCTTCTTACAGGCTACTCAGCTCCATGATTTTGTGGGAATCATGGTCTCTGATTGCACAGTTCAACCCTTGCAAAAATGGCTGTCAGCTGTTTTCACCAGGATATGGGCTGGTGTCATTCAGATCTGGAGGTGCCAGCACAAGTGCTCTCACAGGAAGTTGTCTGTGCCTTCCATCCTTTCCTGTGTCAGTGCCAGCAGAGTGTAAAGGGACTTCTGCAAAGTTATATATGGCATTCTAACATTCCCAGAGATGCTCTCTGTTTTGTCTCTCAATTAGGTATTCTGTCTCATCCCTGTGGGTCCCACTAGCAGAGCTGTTTCAGCCTCTGTTTATTTTCAGCCTCTGTGCAAGGTAAGAATGCAGATGCATTGGTTCCTTCCTACAACTCTTTCTCCTTCAGTTTCCACACAGGCAGCATCTTTGCAAGGAGTCGTTGTTCTTGTGAATCCATACTCCATAAGCAAATCCAAAATACCAACGAAAAGCTTGCTCTATTTCGGAAAAGGAGTTATACAATGAGAAATAACCTAAAAAAACCCCCAACAAACTAAAAAAGGTAGGAATCCCATGACTGCAGTTTGAAAAACCAAAGCAATGCTTTTGCATTGGCATCTTGAAGAGAATTCAGGGAGGGTAAGTGCCTTTCATACTCAGTGCTGTTGTGCTTGGTGTGCTGCCCCCAGGCAGGAAGAACGAACAGAGGATAAGCACTAAACTTCAGCATTCACATAACCAGTTAAGAATCTGCATAGCTAAAAAGACTCCTCTCAATGTAATTTAAGACACATTTTACCTAACGTATTTTCCTAGATCTTGCATGCCTGCATGAAGAACTTCTTGACTCCATAAGTGATGCTCTGATGAAAACAAACAAGGGCTGGTGGTGACTAAAGTGCTCCTCAACACAAGAGCAGTGCTGCAGCCAGATTCTGCCATATCCATTCTTGCATTAAGTAGTGACTTAGTCTACAAGTAGGATGTTTAGTCTCAGCCTGAGCACTGCTGGTGAAAAGTGCTACTCAGCCTGAAAAAGAACCTGATTTACAACAAGGAACTCAAGCCAAAACAACTGCTTCTCCAATCACAATGGTTGAGTGGAAAGGTTAAATTCTAAGATGCAATTTTAGAGTTAGAATTTGCCTTGGAAAGCAGGGTTAGATCCTCTTTTCTGCATTTCTCCTTAAAGCTTTCCTGTTTGCCTTCCCTAAAGATCCATTCTGCAAAATAGTATTCAGGGTCATGCTGTGACCCAGGGACCCACCATTAGCATTACTTCTGCACTGATTTACACAGATGAGAAAAAAAATCAGAACTCACAAATCATCTTGTACAGACTCCTACATATCAATTGTCATTTCATGTCACTGCTAAGACATGTCTTGAGCCTAGAGTGATCAGAGTGTGATTTAAACATGCCTTGGGGAGGAGCCTCCAGTCTTCATTAAACAGTCCTTACCTTGGCTAATTACCCTCACATTTCCAGTAATGTGCCTTTTTCCAAGTTTGGATTTGTCTGGCTTTCAGCATCCATTTTGGTTATGCCTTTCTGCCTTGGATTGAAGATTTTTTTGCCTCTGGGAAGACTAGAGCACAGCTGATCCTGTGGATCAGGTTTTTTACTGCAGAGGGTTCAGCAATAGATTCTCATATTCTCAAATCTCAAAATCTTCACATAATAATCCTACATGTCTCTGGAAAGAGATATTTACACTATAATGAAAGGATCTTTCACTCTCATTTCTGCTCAGCCCAGTGTAAATAATTTTTTAAGTCTTTTTTCCCTTTATTTTAATCTTTCTTGAATTAGACTGTGTCTCTTGTGTGTATGCTTTCCTGCAATGTGTGTTGAAAATGCAGGCAGTAGACATAGTGACCTAGCACTGATCTCATCAGAGATGAAGGTGGAGACAAATAACTCTTTCTCTAGTTTTCCAGCTCATTCTTCAAAATCCAAGGATTACACTAGCCTTTTTTACTACAGAGTTGTACTGTCAGCTTCCTGGCTCACTCAGGACTTCGGAGTCCTGATCTCTTTCACACTCAAGACTTCAGAGCTATCTTTTCCCTATTCTTTCTGTAGGACCAATAATTTTCAGTCCTTGATGTACCATTTTCTGGGGACAGTATTAAATGCATTCTTTAAAGGTCCATCTTTTCAAAGGAACATGGACTGCTTTTTTTATGGTTGCCTTTTCCACCCGCATTCTGCCCCACACTTGGAGTGCCAGGCAGAGGAGGAGAGAAGAGAATAGGATAGCCCTTCCTGAAGCAGACAGCTGATAGATTAGCTCAGCCATCTTGCCATCATGTTATTGACTGGACATAGGTTTTTTTGTCATGTGTGCATGTTTTAGGTTGTGAAAAAATAATGTGAGGGGAAGGAAAAATACAAAACATTGAGCAATTGCATTTTACAGGAACTCCAGCTATGCTGTGAACTAAATGAGGCAGATATCTCATAGGAGAAATTCAGTATGATCAGTTGATTAAAGACTATGTCAGAGCAAATAAGCCCCAGGGGCTAGCTCATTTCTGGAATGTCCTGGCTTTTGAAGGTTTGACTTGGAAATAAAAAGGCATTTAAATATGTTTGCATTTGTAACACTTATTATTTATGTCCCCTAGGAAACAGTTTCTGGATAAGCATGTGGCAAATCATGAACTTTAAATTAAAGTTAATCAGGTTCTCAAGTATTTCCCTGAATGAGACAGGCCTCAACTATCACTCTAAACTATCACTATTGAATATAGGTCAATATAAGATTTTTTAGACTGTATACATAGGCTTCCAGGTATACCCCTAATGGTGTCAAGGGCTAGTTTTCCAAAGTGTGAAATGTCCAGCAACACATTGTGCTCAGCTAATCTACCTACAATAGATGGCTCACCTCTATGCAGGTACCTTCTATACTCTTCCACTGCTCTGTCCCTGAAAACTAATATCTATTATTCAAATAAACCAAATAAGTTTAGGTATTTTTAAGCAGTTAAGGATGGCTCAATGCATTTACCTTGCTTAGTGTACTATTTTTTCCCTTTTTTTCCTGGTAGAGTGGCTCTGACATTATATTACTATATAATTAGACAGCTTCTGTTGCAGTGTGGAGCCCTCCTCCTGCTGAGGGGCTCAGATGCTATTGTGATACAGGTAAATTGTGATGGTATAGCTACACAGTAAATTAAAAAAGGAAAAGGTTTCCATATGAACAATACTTAAGAGAACCTGGGCAAAATTGGACTTATTTCTTTCCATTATTCTTCAAATCATTTGGTTTCTACCAGGTATTTTCCTTGAAGTTAAGTTCTGCTATTCTTTAATCCCTAGGAAAATGATTACTATCATTTAAGAAAATTAAATTCTTTCTAATTAAGCTGTTTTCAGACAATTAAATTGCTTCCTGATTTTCATAATTGTCTCATTGCTAAGATCTACCTCTTTCCTGATTAGCAAGGTGGAAAAACACAAGCGCTTTTACTCTGCGCAATATTTAGCAGTTAAGAAATAAACCCCTGCAAATATTCTGAGCTAGACTCTTTCTCTACATGACCTGCCCTACATATGCTGCTCTGGCTTCTCAAAATCAGATCAAATAGCCAAAGGCACCCAAAAAGGTGACCACAAAAGTACAAGGAAATCTGTTTGGGATAGTCCTGTGAGCTAGCAAACACAGGAGGACAGGGTAGATCTCTTCATCACCTTCAGCTTTCTTGAGGAGTGGACTGGCTTCCAAATCAGCCCTGATAGGTGGGCTGAGGATGTGCTGTTCAGGCTGCCCTTCTCTGCAGTGCAGCAGAGGAATGGGATGAGGGGACATGTTTGAAGGATGCTAGTACCATGGCACTGCCTCATAGTTACAGAGCACACAAAACCAGGCAGTGAAGGGCTGCATTTTTTGTGCTGCTTCACCCATCTCACCTGCACATCAGCTGTGCCTGCGATGGTCACATCTGTGACTCCATATCTCCCAAGTGCTGTTATGTCACTACCGCAGACAATGCGCTCTTACGTTGTACCTCTCTATGTGCATGTTCTCTTCTTCTTTTTCCCTCTCATCTGCTTTCTCTCTCCCCTTGATTTTCTTCCCTTTTATAGGAGGGTATTAGTTGTTAATGAAAGAAATCTAACATTTGTTATGATGTACAAGTGTCCTAGGGTGCTAGGTGTCATGGGGTCTGAAGAATACCATGTGGCTTTTGGCCAGTGAAAGGTGCACAGTGGAAGTCCTGTGGATTTTTCTACATTGATGGCATGAGTGTCTGCAACTTCACAGAGGCTGTTCCAAATGACCCAGAGGGTCAATACTCTTAAATTAGGTTTTGGAAGAAAATATGTGGGTAGGGAGTTGCTGTTTCAAAAACCCTGTTCCTAATTCGGCATGCATACACTGTCAATGGGCTGTTATGAGAAATAAAAATGGTAGATTCGTCAAAGACTATGGACTAGAGCTGTGTAAATGTGAAGGTGAGAGAACATATGATACGTACATATCAATGCCAGGTGATTAAATTAATCAGGTCAGACCCTCAGCTAGATAGAGATATGCTCCTAGAGCTACCTGAGGAGCTGGCTCATGATGTTTTCAAAGGTAGGTATAAGACTGAAGGGACCTTTTCACCACAGCTAGTCACACAGTGGACAAATTCTTTTACAGCAGGGTGGGCCTGGCCTACCTTTGAAAATACAGAATTTATCAATTCATGATTTTCACAGAACTGCCACTGTAATTGTTCCAGTGGCCTGGCTCATGAAGTCAAATGGTGAAGTGGCAGCATGTATGAACACGTCATTTTAGTTCTCATTGAGATTAATAAGCTCTTTTGAAAAAAGAATATAGATCAAACCCCGTTTAAAATGTAACAAAAATATTCTTCAAAAAAGAACCTGGGAGCCAGGAAATGGTTATCACTTTAAATCTCATGATTCTTTACACTGGCCTCATGATTTTTGAGATCTAACTTTCTGATCTTTAATACTTTTGTGGCATGGTCTTGAAAATGTGGCATAGACTCATGAGTATAAATACATTAATATAGGCAAAAATATTCCTTTGTTAGAGATATTCACAGGAGTGCTTGATATCTCCAACAGCCTCCTTCCTTTGCTATTCCCAGCCAAAAGAAAGAAGTCCTGAAAGCAAACTTTTTTGCCTTCCTGATGCAAGGAGCTGTTTTGTTGCAATACCAAAGGCCATTATTGTTAACTGCCTCTTTTGTCTTTCAAATCATTCCATGAGAACTGACTTTATATGAACTTTATTTCTTTATTGATAATTTCATGAAAGGAAAAGTAATGGCTGTCAAAGGTGAGGAGGGCAGTTGTGACACAGCTAGCATCAGAAGAAACACGGATGGCAGAACAATGGTTGAGGAGCAGCAGCCATGAGGGACACAGGTAGGAAAATGAGGGAATAATGCAACCAGTTAGTCCACAGGTTCCCTCTGAGACTGAAGCCTCTGCTGTTAGTCTCATTTTGGTTGTTCTCAGGAATACTGATGATCTCATACTCCAACTTTTTGCCTTTTACACCTTGCACTTCAACAGCCTGTCTCAGAGGGTGATAATCAAGTACAAACGAGTCTTGTGTGTGGAAAAGAATCCTGCAGAAAATACCATGTGTGGGAAGCAATCCTTCCCAGCACCTGCATGCCCCCCCCGAAATGAGGGATGAGCTAGCTGGAGTACGCTAGAAGAGTGATACACAGATGATCAGTAAGTTCTTTGCTTGGCATCCCTTTTTCATTATGCTACCATTTTAGATAAATGTTTTTATAGCCTCTGCTTGATTTTCCATCAGATCCCTCCCTCCCTGTGAATCCTCCCTTCCTGCTTCCTACAGAATGTGGCCAGCTGGTTACTGCTAAATTTAAACAAAGATGTGCTACTTGTAACTCTCTTTGCTTCATCCACACAATATTACTAGCCTAACTCAGCTAGGAAGAAGTACTTCTATTTTGATGTGCACAGGGACTGTAAGCCCAGATGAAGGTCAATGAAGGCTGTTGTATAGATAGATAATGCTGACAGTGAGTGCTCTAACTGGTTTTCCACAGAAAAGAGCTGATTCAGTGAAATTGGGACATTTGAGGGGTACACATGAATTCTGCACAATGTGTGGGAGTACAATGAGAACTCAAAATTAGATGCCCAGTGGTCTGTAGACCAGCTCCATGAGCAGGAGCAAAGCACAGCTCAGGTCTCCATCACTGCTGAAATACTGCCATGCTGATACACATCAAAACACCCAGCAGCTCCTGTGAAATGGAGATCCTCCTTTCTAGTCATCAATAATTACAAACAACATACCATGTTTAAATAACCAATAAAATAGGGCATCAACAAAGAAGCAGCTCTTTGCATCTGAGATTCATACAGCATCCAAGAGCTCAAACGTCAAGGAGAAAACAGCAGGTAGCTTAACTCCCAAGATCTGTCCCCTGCTGTTGTTATCATTGACAATGAAGGCAGTGTTGTAAGTGCAGAGTGCAGTGGACAATTCATGCACTTACTGTATCTTGCACTTTAGCTACAGGCGCGTGATTTTCTGAAGAAATGATGACAGGATCAAACATATTCTGGCAGATGCTCACAAAATCAGAGCCCCTTTCACTCAGTAAATGACCATAAAAATGCTTTGAAGATGACAATAAAAAGTTATTTAATCATGTTCAAAACAGAAGCACCTGCCAAGTCAATATATAATTTTTTACATGATTGGCTGGTACAGTGACAATAGCAAAAAATGCAAAGTGAGGCTGTTAGGAGCAGCTACTAGCCTGATTCTATAGTAGGCATAGCCTGATGGTGGAGAGAGAGAGCAAGAGAAGAGGAAAGAAAAAGCAATAGTCATACATATATTTCCGCAGACTCCTGATTTTTCAGGTCTTTTTCCTATCTATTACAAGGTGCCCTTGGGAACCTAGTTTAAAGACATCCTTAGCAGCCTTCATTTTCTGTGAAGTCAGCACCAGAGGGAAAAGGGACAGTGACCAGAAGGAGACCTAAAACAGTCTGTGAGATCTTCATACTTCTGTAGCAGAGGGGAAAAGATGCTGGGGTGTCCTGGGTTCAGCTGGGATAGAATTAATTTTCTTCCTAATAGCTGGTGCAGTGCTGTGCTTTGGCTTTAGTCTGAGAATAATGTTAATAACATACCAAGGTTTTAGTTGTTGCTAACTAGCACCCACTCTGATCAAAGGCTTTTCAGTGTCTCATGCTCTGCCAGTGAGGAGGGGCACAAGAAGGCAGGAGGGAGCAGAAACAGGACACTTGACCTGAACTAACCAAAGGGGTATTCCATACCACAGAAAATTATGTTCAATATATAAACTGGTGGGGGTTGGCCAGATCGTTGCTCTGGAATGGACTGGGTATCAGTCAGTGGGTGATGAGCAATTGTGGTGTGCATCACTTGTGTTTGTTGCTTGTTTTGGGGTTTTAGTTTTATTTCTCTCTTCTTGTTAGCTCCCTTTTCATTATTATTAGTAGTATTGTAGTTTATTTTAATTGTTATACTCTTCTTATCTCAACCTACAAGTTTTGCTTTTTTTTCCCAATTCTCCCTATCCCACTGTGGTAAGGGGGGGGATGAGCGAGCAGCTGCCTGGTGCTTAGTGTCTGGCTGGGCTTAAATTCACTGGGAGAAGAGTAGAGACCTGGCCTTTTGGTGTCATTGCTGCCCTAGGATATCTGCAAACTGGTAGGTAAGTGCTGCTAGAAAAAAGAGACGTGGAGTGACATGAGCACAAACATTTTTAGCAGCCCAGGAGAGCCAGTATCTGCCATTAGCAGTGTGGGCTGGGGGCTACGTCATACAACAAAAGGCCTGTGCTGTTGTTCAGCCTCACCTTGCAGCTGCATTCATGCCAAATTCAGGAACTTTTCTAGACAAGACATTTACCTGAGAACTGGCATATGCAACAGTAGCATTGAAGAGCTGTCCAGCAGTTCAAAACCACCTTTTTAATTCTAATTGGTTGGGTTTTTTCTTGATCAGCTGAAATTAAAGTAGCCCAAGGGTGGTGATAATTTCATGAGTTGATGACAGAGGCTGTTCTGGCATCTGAAGTCCACCAGGGTAGCAAATTTAGATGTCCATATTTTAAGGTCAAAAATATTCTGATCAAGCACTGTCATCTTTATATGAGCAATGGGAATTCCTGGAATTAATTCTTAACACAAGATCAACATATATGATTAAACTAGAATATTTTTTGTTCAAATATCTCATTAAAATTTTTCAGAGTCAGGGAATTTGCCACTAAGTTGTGGTAAAAATGGCTAATTATTCTAACTGATTAAGAGTCGGGTCAGATTTCATACTAGGTTTTATCTATTGGACCTCATTAAACTTTGCCAACAAAACTGAAGAGCCTTTTACGACCGTGTTTATGTTTAGTGTATGAGTGCTTTAACTTAGTTTGCTTCAGTCTCTTGGTAAGCTAGAATAGACAGGACAACTACCCTAAACTTCACTCCATAAGATTATTGCCAAGCCTTCATCTTTCGTGTGGTTCTTGCACAATAGCTCTTAAGTACATCGGCATCTTTCTCAGAATGTAAACACCACTATTCCTATAGGAGTTAGAAACTTCACTGTGCTAAAAAATCAACTCTTTGTTGCCAAAGAAACATTTAAAACTGAAGTATTAAAAGCCAAAACAATAATAAAGGTTACTCTGAAGCATACACAAAGTTCGGCTAGCCAGGTTTAAGTAGACAAACATTAAAGTAATCACAGATACACACATTAGTACTGAGAAAGCTTGTTGGATAACTTGTTCTGAAAGTTATTCAGTGGTAAAATTATTTCCTCAAGATTATAGTGTTGGACATGACTGAAGAAAACTGAGTACTAAATTACTGGTTTGAAAGACAAGATGAGGAAGTGAAGAATCATAGAATCATAGAATAGTTAGGGTTGGAAAGGACCTTAACATCATCTAGTTCCAAGCCCCCTGCCATGGGCAGGGACACCTCACACTAAACCATATCACCCAAGGCTTCATCCAACCTGGCCTTGACCACTGCCAGGGATGGAGCATTCACAACCTCCATGGGCAACCCATTCCAGTCCCTCAACACCCTAACAGTAAAGGATTTCTTCCTTATATCCAACCTAAACCTCTGCTGTTTAAGTTTCAACCTGTTACCCCTTGTCCTATCACTACAGTCCCTAATGAATAGTCCCTCACCAGCATCCCTGTAGGCCCCCTTCAGATACTGGAAGGCTGCTATGAGGTGTCCACGCAGTCTTCTCTTCTCCAGGCTGAACAGCCCCATCTTTCTCAGCCTGTCTTCATACGGGAGGTGACACAATCTCAACCTTCAGTAGAAGGCAGGTAAACTAGGATAGAGGAAATAATACTTGTGGTGATGAAGACAGAACTGCAACGCTGAACACACAATAGCATTGGTGTGGCCTCCTGAGGCCAATGTAAAGGAAGTAAAACAAAGAGCTTAGTAAAAGCAGTCATGTCTGCCTTTTAGCTGTATGTGCAAATAGCACAGAAAGATCTTCAGTAACACAGCAGTCTCTGAAATCAGCTGGGAAACAGAAGAGATCAGAAGGACCTCCCAAACAGTGCCCAGCTAGCAGCAGGTGATGCATTCGCTGAAGTGTGGTGGCAAAGCTGTTATCATGGATGATACTGTTTTTTGCAGAGAGCAGATGTGTCCAGTGAGGAGCTCTACGCAAACGCACACAAACAACAGAAAGATGCAAATCAACAGCTTCCAGAAAACCACTGCACTAGCTACTGGTCACCTTTCTATACTGGGCTGCAACCTTCCCATGGAAGTTTACTTTCTTGGAAAATGCTGAGCATATAGGATAGGTCTAAAAGATATCCAATACAGGAGACAAACCTTGAAGAATGGCTATAGCAAGACAGCAGTAGTGGTGGAAAAAAAACAACAAGTGGCTTAATACAGGTTTTATGAAACCACAGTTAACACAAATAGTTACATGTCCCATCAAAAATACAACAGATGGCAGTGATCTTCAGTCATTTTCCACAATATTCAGATATGTAAAAGTGTCAGTATTATAATTTCTTCTTAATTGCCCTTTTATCACAGCTATGATTAACTTCAGTACATGAAACGAGTATGGGGTAAGGGGTGCAAACACCCAATGTAGCAACATTATACTGAAATTTGACTGTCTATTCATATGTACTTACATAAATCAATCTATTTTATAAAAATAAGGATTTTTTTTCCTTCCAGCTCAATATTTTCTATATGTTTTTAAGTGGCTATATTTAAGGTACAGTAAAGTCTTGATTAGTATTGAATATCACAAAGTCATTAACTTAGTACCAAATTTCCTATCCACCTACAACAGGAAAATAAGGAGGTTAGAGGAAAACTGCATTTCCAGTTTACAAAGTCTGAAGCTTCCTGCCAATCGATATTGCAAAGCAAAATACTGTGACTGTTAGGAATGTCAAGAAATCATTTTTGTCCTTGGGGACAATTATGAACTAGGGAGGGCTGTTCTGCATGTCAAATGCCCCCGAGGAATTTGGTTTTAAAGCAACACAGACACTCTCATAGGAATGCACCCTCTGTGCTCCAGAACTGTTAAGGAGATTTATTCTTTTCATTGTTTGCTTCTGGCTTGTCTACACCTCTTTCCTGTTTCTCTCTGTTCTTTTTATCTTTTAAAGTATTCCTCATCCAGAGGCAAATTCCATCAGGTTCTGAAGAGGGTAGCTAATTTTCAAGTTTAAGCGTTAGATGGAGCAAAGTCTTATGAAGAAGTAAGTAACATGGCATTGTCTTTAAATGACTTGGTCTCCTTTTGTTCTGAAAGGTTGTCTGAGACCTGCAGGTGTCTGAAATGGACTCATTCTCCATATTGGTCCTGAATATAAAGACAGATATAGCTCTGCTCTGAAGACAGGTGCCCCAGTTTTTGCTTGGGATACCTAACTTTGGAGTGTATGTTTTCAAATAGAAGAGGACTGGGAAAACAGGAAGAAAAGTGGCACAGCTGCCAACATCCTCAGTCCAGAGAGCTGATTGCCTTCACTGTTTAGAATACATTTGTAAGCCTGAATATGATTAAAAGTAATCCTGATCTCATAGCTCAGTAATCTGTGCTTAGTGGCAGGCAGAGATCTCTTATCCATGTTAAATCTTGCAGATGTGTAAGTGATTTTTTATCATATTAATGACGTTAGTTACTGCTGATCTGAGCTACTCTAATCCCACGTGATACTTGAGCAGAGCTTTAGGCTTGAGAAGTATAAAGCAACTTCTCTGACATGGGCAACTTTGCATCCACTGCCTCCTTTCCCACAGGAAGTTCCCTTTTAGCTAACATGAGTTAGAAACCTCCTGGAAGTTAAGTGAAGTGCCTGGGGTCCTTCTGTCCTTGCTGATGCTGGCAGCACTTGACCCTCTGTCTGATTTTTTTAACGTCATGTAGATGGAGTGGAGTCTTTGCTTTGCAATTATTTGGTCATGGCAGGAATTCTGAATGGAGTACACTACCTGATGGGCAATATATATAGGACTGGACTGGTGCTCAAGGGTTGGAAGCACCAGCTGAGAAAAAAGTAATGCTCTATCTAGGTTTTTGATGAAAGGGCTCAGTGCTATTAGTAAGACTCAGAAACTGCTATTCCTTGTATCCTTGCTGTTCCCATCTTCTTAAGAAACAGCAGGTTTTTGAGTCCAGTAAGACACTACCTTAATCAATGAGCTGTTTTTTGTGAAGGACACTGAGTCTGTGAAGGCACTGAAGCCTGTGTTCCTCCACAGGTAATGCTGGGCACCACTGGTTTCTGAAAGCAAAGTGAGCCCACTATCCCCCTCTAGTATTAGCTGAACTCTAACCAGGGTTGGAAAGTTTACTCCTGTCAAATGCCATGAGGCAGGAAAGGCTGGAAAGTCCAAAGAGTCTTAACAGACCTGACATGCACTTAGTCAACAGCACAGTCCTGATGCGTTATTAACCCAGACATATATACTGCAAGGCTGCCAGGAGCCTTCCCTAAATCTGCACAGCAGAGTTCTGCTTGGGAGCTGATGTTTATAATCTGTTGCAATTTTCAACATGTATAGTGTGTACCTCTAAAGACTAATGATGGATAGGCACTGGCCAGTGCACACTCCAGTTTCACAAATTATTGCAAAGAAACTCGATTATATGCTTTTTCAGAACTATTGTCCTTTTTGTTTTAATGCCTGAGTTGTGAGTTAGCAAACATGTGGTCAGGGGCTCCCTCTGAAATAGGGCTGGACCTCTTTTATTTACTGACTAATAATAGGGCGCCTGGGAAGATGTTTTAAGATAATAGCAATGCTTTTCATTAGCTGAAGGTGGCATTTCAAACTTGATCATGGCACGTTTAGTCATTAGTTTCAGTGCAATTGGAGGGTGAAAGTAAGTGAGACCTGGTCAGGCCAAAGAAAGGGAGAAAAGGCAGAGGTTGAATGGGCTTTCATCTTGTGAGGTGGAATGAAAACAAAACAAACACCAAAGCAACAACTGAGACTACTTCATGCCTTATTAAAAACCAAGCCAACATAACAGAAAGACTGTAAGTTTCTTTTGCTGTTACTGACATTTGTTAAGATATGTCTCCTAGATATGGCTTAATGACTGGTAAGGTTAACATTACTTTTCCTTGCTAAATACACTTAAAATTTAGACAGGACTTTGGAAAAAACAGTATTTTCAGTCCATCCAATCTTTCTCACAAGACTTTTGCTTGTTACTCTAAACTTTCTTAGTCTGTTGAATTGACATATTATTTAATATATTCTTTTTTCTACTTGCATGTATCAGACTTAGGGGGCTGCTTTACCCAGTACTTGAACCTGACTCTGTCATCCTCTGCCACTTTACAGTGATTTCTCCTCAGCCTGCAAGGGCACTACCTCAGCTTTTGCTTGCACTCAGAATTACACCTTTCTCATTCCCTGAGCTTGGTAGAAGGCAGAGCTAAGAAACGGCACATGTTGCCTAAGGAAACCCATATGAGTGGACATTGCAGTGGGTGATGAGAGGAAATCACTTCAGCCTGGGGCTGGGAAGAGACACCCTAGTACCCTCTGCCGTTGCCTGTACGAGAAATAACTGATAACAGCAGTAACATAATGAAGACCTCTTATTTTACAGATCTTTCCTATGTCCATGTGTGGGCTCCGGGACAGGGGAGCAGGCCAGATAACCGAGGAGCTGGGGAGGAAGCCTTCCAGGTGAGGTGCTGCCAAACCCTCAAGTTGAAGGAGGGTAGATCTGGAGTAAGGAAGAGGAGAGCTCTTCTCCGGTTGTCTTTGTTTCCGTTTCTAATGACGATGTCACACTATTTCCACGGCTGGTCCTGCTCCACAGCTGAGTCGCAAAGGGTTAAGATAGAAAGCAGCATGTGCACTTATAAAAGTACACGCAACAAAGTCCACTGCTTGAAGTCCGGGTCCCTTCTTCCCCCGCCCCTCCCCAGCTTCCAGCAATCATTTATTATAAAGGGGTTTTATGATACAAATTTGATAATCTCCCATACACATTGGCACTGTTCTAACTGGAGTTGTAAGCCCATAAAATTCAAGCCCTTTGTTTTCATGAAGGCCACAAGGTTTTAAAAGATACTATTGTACCGCCTAAAACCCATAAAATTGTCACTAGGGACTGATTAAACAGTCCTGAATTGAAACAGTGCGGATTTTGTCTAGGTCCTTTTCATGCAGAACAATGCTCTTTTCAACCCCCAAGACAAAAGGAGGTTTAAGGAGCGATTCTCCGGGAGATTCTTCTAAGATAACCCCATCCATATGGGAGACAAGGTGGCCAGCAGCTGAGACCAAAAAAAAAAAAAAAAAAAAAAAAAAAAAAAGAGGGGGAAAAAAAAGTTTCTAATGGTAGCAGGAAAAATAAAGGGAAGGGTGAGAAAGACAGCAACAAAAAAAAAAAAAAAAAAAAAAAAAAAAAAAAAAAAAAACACAACCCAAACAAAAAACAGGTGACAGATTTCCTCTGGTCCTTCCCGCCCATCTCGGAAGCCTGGTCCGCTCTGCGTCTCCTCCTTGGCACATGCCCCTGCCCAAGCAGGGAAAAGGATGCAGGTGGGAGAGAGGACCGGCTTCTCTTCATCCTACCCAACCTGCTTTGCCTTGCAGCTGGGTCTGATCCTCCCGCGGGAGGTCAGAGGCGAAACCGAGCCGCCCTCGGGAGGGGACGCAGCCCTGGGGAAGACAGCACGGGCAGAGGAGAGGGGCTATGCTGCCACCCCGCATCCCTGCTCCCCTAGGGCTCCTCGGGAAGTGTAGGCAGCAGGACACATCTCAGAGACACATCTGGTCTGAAGTTATCCCCTTCCAGGGAATAAACAAAAGACAACGAACAAACCAAACCGCTTCTCCAGGTCCCTTTCCCTCGACAGCCTTTCCTCGGCGGGAGGTTGTCTGCATCAGTCCCCGTGGGGTCTTCTCTCCCAGATATTCCCTCCGTGTTCTGATCCGCGCTACCATCTGAGGGATGGAGTCAGAAGGTCTGGTCTGTATTTCAGACACCTGTTTTGGTCTGGTTTTTGAGAGTTTCCCCCCACTATCCGCTGCCAGGACAATTATATTAATTTTGTCCCCGCAAAATTAATAAAATCAATTGCTCATCAAAGCGTTTCAGAAAGTAATTCTTTGGGTATTAAAAGGCGTTACTATTTTCTCTTGGCTACTCTTCTTTCCTCGGTAGATCTTTGGAAGAGGTCCAGACTAACGGGAAGAATGGCTTAATTCTGGATCCTGTTTTACCGGCCCTAAAAAAGACAGCAGCGAACAGCGGCCCTGCCGGGGCCTCGGGCACCGCCGCCCAAACCGAGAATTCCTGGCTCCCCCAGGGACGGGGGGCTCCGCGTTCACTCTCTCTGTAGGAAATATTACCCGGCTTACAATGAGATGCTTGCAGTAAACTTTATTCGCGGTTTACCGGCTCACGTGAGTAAAATAAACGAAATTGAAAATCCGCCGGCGCGATCGAGACAAGTATCTCATCCTTCATGGCACGGGAGGTTATCCTACGGAAGACCGCAACCGTCAAAACTACACTTCTCCGTCGGGGAAAAAAATAAATATTATTTTCCAAAAAATCATTTTATTAGTCACTGGAAGAAGCAGCTACTTTAAAATAAACTACGTCGCTGGGATTGTTACTGTTATGTCTTTAACAAGGTATCTCAGGTAAAGGAGCAGGAAGAGCAGAGGTTTTACAAAATCAGAGCCGCGCCCGGCGTCCGCGCCTTCAGTGGAACCGACGCTGGGGGAAGCTGCCCAGGCGAGTCCGTCCCTGCCGGCAGCGCCTCCGCCCCGGAACACTCTGCCGCTCGGTCCGCCAGAGCCCGGCAGCCACGGTGCCCCGGTGGCTTCCTCACGCTAGGCGCCCGGGGCTGGGGCGGGCTTCCCCGCGCCCGTGGGATGAGTCCGGCCCCGGAGGGCGAGGCGCCGCTGTCACCATCCCCAGGAGACTACGGCGGGGTGTGCTAAGTGCTGGTAAGCAGGGAAGACGCTGAGAGCGGCTGCGGGCGGGCAGGCTCGGTAGCCCGGCAGGGCGAGGGCAGCCTGGGCGCTGCAGCCCGGCAGGGCGCAGCCCTGCTTGGGGCGGGCTGCGGACGGCGGGGGGCTGGCTTGGCAGCCGCGGCAAGGCTCCCCGTCCCGCACCAGCACCGGCACCACCACCCGGCGCAGCAGGGTGGGCGGGCGCTGCTGGGGGCTTCCGGGACCCTCGCTCCTCGCCCTCTTCATCTTGTAGCGGTGGTTTTGGAACCAGATCTTCACCTGGGTTGGAGTGAGGCTGAGCAGCCGAGCCAGCTGCTCCCGCTCCGGCGCCGACAGGTACCGTTGCTGCCGGAACCGCCGCTCCAGCTCTAGGGTCTGAGCCTTGGAGAAGAGCACCCGCCGCTTCTTTTTCTTTTCTTCGGCCTCCGAGCCTCGGGCGGGGAGCGACCTTTGGGTGGAGTCGGGCAAGCTCAGCTCCGGGCCGCTCTCGTCGGAAGCTGAGGACAGCGAGGGGGTTAGAGAGAGGGGATGGCCGGGGCCGGGCCTTGCGGCAGCCACCCGGGAGGCGGCGGCCGTCGAGAGCCGAAGCACCTCCTGCAGGGAGAGCCCTGGCTGTTTACTGGGCCGGATTAATCCCGACAGTCAACAAGAGATGTGAGCTAACCCCCCCGAATACATTCAATCTGGCCCACAGGACGGAGCTGGGTTTTCACCCCACGGGGAGAGGCTCTGCCCGCCTCTGATCCCCTCACGGTCACGGACGCCAGCGGCTTGCGGGCCGGTAGCATCTGTGCTCGCTGGGTGCTAAAGCGTAATACCGGGCTTCCCCTTCCTTTCATCACCGCTTTTCTTCAGCCGCTCCATTACCTTAATATTCAACTTATCCTAGCAGGGTTCCAGCATCCATCCAAAGGACTGTTTTCCCCCATGCACACATATTAAATGCCCTATTTCTGCGGCATCATTTACGCGTGTAAGGCAAGACCAATGCGCTATGGAGCCGGGGCTGTGGGCCGGAGCCTGCCCTTCACCGTGGCAGATGTGTAGATCTAGGCACAGTGAGGCGAGGCTCAGGGATGTGCTATGCTTCCTTTGGCGGTGCTTGGAGTGACCGAATCCGGCCGGCACACACAGGCAGGATTTCTTGCAACAGTGAAACGGGGAAAAAAAGCTAAGAATAATAATAAAAAATAAAAAAAAACCACAAAAACCCCAAAAAAAAAAACCCCAATAACAAAAAACAACCAAAAAAAAAAAAAAAAAAAAAAAGAAAACCAACAAAAAACCCAAACAAATCCGGGAAGCGAGCTTAAACGATAAGCACAGAGAGACGGGCGGACACAGGCTGAGGTTTTGCTTTCTGCAATAGGTGGGGACATGATAGACGTACGCGTGTGTGTGTGAAAATGAATCTTTTCTCTCTTAAGCTCATGGCCGGGATATTCCTGCTGTTTCATTGCTGCAATTCAGTAATATTCTATAAAATTCCCATCCTGCATCCCCCCTATCCTGTAGGCTACACACACTGGCGATTCCCTTCTTCGCATCTTCCCCGAAGGAATAGGGGGAATAAATAAAAGAGTTGTGCGGAGATGGCGAATTCCTGTCGGTTTCATACTCACAGGGATAGTGATTTCTGTCTGCTTCTATCCACCCTCGGTACGGCGAGCCGGTGTAGTTCGCTGAGTGGTGATGGTCAGAAGCTTGCTTTATGCTATTAGCATCCTGCTCTGGTAAATCCAAAATGCTTCTCACTGTAAAACTGATTCTGCCAGATGTGGCCATGGTAGGTTGTGCACACACACACCAAAAATATCGTCCCAAAACCTCAAATTCCCTCCCTTAAAATTTGCGAGGAAAGGACTGCTCCCAGTTACTGAGGAATCTCCCAGCTTAAGAGGACCTTCCCTTCCATCGCCACCTAACCCCAAATATTAGTGTCGTTTACAGAGGTGTCCTGTTTATATAAACAGTCCTCCCCACTGAAAACACTGCCTGCTTTCAAACCGTCCCTGTCTATAGGATGCTAAGTACCTGAATTAGTCAAGTGCTAAAGCCCTAATGGGAGTAGGTGTAACCCCCCCTCCCGCCACCCCCATGAGAGAATAACCCGTTACCTCCCAAAGACAGCAGGAAACAGGCTTCATCATTACATATTCTGTCTGATTAGCCAAAAGTGGGGACAGATAATGGTAATTGTTAGGAGTGAATAACATCTTGGGTGGCATGTGGATGACCAACAACCACCCCCCTCCATTCGCCACCAAAGCCACCAGCGTCCCTTCTATCCGCAGACAAAGTGAATCCTCCCAGGACATCCGCAGAGCCTGCCGAGAGCCCCGTCCCCGCTTCTCCCTCTTTATTTGCTCCCCTCTTCCCTCTCTCTTTAAACCTGGAAGGAATTTAAGTCGTTATTTGTTTTATTTCCCCTGGCTGTTTGTAGTGCTACCTCCAATTCTCCCTCTTGTCATTGGCAGGTTTCCGACCCTCAGTGGGGGATTTTTCACACCTCGGTTGAGCTGTCGGCCGGGAAGGCTGGCGGGTGTGTGCGTGGAGGGGATGGGATCTCGGGGGAGATTTCGCTTCTCTGGGCATGGTTCTGAAAGTTGCACCATTCTCCCAGGAAGGGTGACAGGGTGATCTTGGCTGAGGAAAAGCAGGGAGCCAGCCCAACACTCGCCTGTCCATAAGCAAGAGTCAGGAGGAGGGGTAGAAGATAAATATATTTTAGCACCATTTTGCGTCGTAGCACCAAGGAGTATTGGGGCATATATGATCCTTGGGCGATACGTATGTGTGACTGAAATGATTCAAGCTGTGAGAGAGACAGAAAAGATCAAACACGGCGCATTTATTTATTTATCTATCCGGGCGTCTCCCATCCGTGGCCGGAGAGAGCTGCCTGAGAGCTGCTTCCTCTGCAGAAAGCATCAGCGCACAAGCCCGGAGCCCCGGTCCAGACGTCTGTAGACAGAGACTGGGCACGGCCAGGGGCCCGACGGCAGCTCCGCTGTAGTCTCCGCAGATAAGCAGCCCCTCGGCCTCTTCCCTCCGCGATGCCTCGATGGCCGCGGAGGACTGATATGACATGTGAATACGAAGTCCGACGAGCTGTCTAAACTCAAACCCGCAAAGGGCGGACTCGGTCCTCAAAAGCAGGGCAGGGGCAGAAATGACTGATGAGGCCGGGTAGAGCAGCGTGGGTCAAGCTTTGGGGCCGCAGAGGGCGTGAGCGCAACACGCTCCCCACCCGAGCGCCGCAGCGCCCTTCCCCGTCGCTTCCCGCCAGTTTCTGTGGAAGGACCAGACGCCCGTCTAGCAAACCAGTGGGTGGCAAGTCCTGCTGGATGGAAAGCCTCGGGGGAAGGAGACACTTAACCTCCTCCCGGTTTCCTTTGACGGCAGCCCCTCCGAAGCGCACACGACACAGCCCCGCCGAACGAACAGCGTGAAACCCCGTCATGATTCTCTGAGGGCCTGGAAATAGAAACCCAGGTACACACAGAGATATTCTCCGGGCTCGTTGGCTCGAATTTCCCTGTCCAAACAGACATCATAAACTGTAGTGTATAGATAATTTTCATCCGTGCCCGCTTCCCGCCGTCCTGCAGACCCCCTCGCCGTTGCCCGGGCCGCCGTTGCCCCTCCCCTCCCTGCTTCGGGCATCGCTTCTGGAAGAGGTTGCATTTCAGGGGAACAATGACAACAGAGCAATAACGACAAGGGAAAGGCGAGATTTATATCAACGAGATTTGTGGGCGAGATGAACTGGGCACAAGGCTCCATTTGGCCAACTTCCCGCATATTTCTTCGGGACTGGACAGGCTCCATATAAACGATTCCCAGGCCGTGATTACTGCAGCCACCTATCAAGCGTGTTTGGTGACAGTAGTTATCTTCCCCGCTCCAAGCACAGCCTCCCAGCCGTCCTGGGTGGTCGGAGAGAGGGGAGCACAAATACATGCCAACTGCTAGGCCGTGAACAAAAGGGAAATGTAGCCCTATGTCCCGGACCTGTTGGAAGCATTTGTTCCAGTCAAGATTTTGCATTTGTTCAGATCTGGAATAATAGGTGATTGACGCCTTCCCACAATGTGCTTTAACTCTCCGGGATAAATCGGAGCTTGTTCCTTGTTGTCATGGTTTTCAATAGGGTTCAATGGGATTGAACCACTATCGACTCTGCTTTACGTCTCCGGCAGCCCCGTCCATACAAATTTATTAGTTACGTCTTTTTAAATGAGATTAAATTGAAACGACATGGCCGTCCTCGGCGGAGTGGCTCCTCCCCCGGTCGCCCTGGTCTCGGTGTCGCCGTTTCCCCCTGAGCCCGGCTGCCCGTGTCACTGCCGGGACAGCCAGGGGCCGGCGGGAGGTGGGCGCCAGCCCGCTCCCCCCCCGTCCCCCTCGCCAGGTACGGCCGCTCTTCCCTGCCCGCCCCGCCGGAGCGCCGCTGCAGCCCGCTCTCCCGGGCTCCCGGAGTATAAAAGGAGGCCGAGAAGTGCTTATTAATATCTCGGCCCCGCAGGCAAATATTTGCCGAATGCCTGGGCCAGAGCGGAGTTTCGGGGGGGGGGGGGGGGGGGGGGGGGGGGGAGAGGGGGGGCGGCCAGGGGAGGGGCGGGGGCCGGGGTTCAGAGAGCCACAAACTTATACAGTATCAGAGGTGGCTCTTACGAGGAGTTTGCCAAGGACACTCTAAAGAAAGTGGAAAACTTTCCAAGAGAAAAAAAAGTCAGGATGAGAGAGAGTCTACTTCAGTGACCTCTCTTAGCCTTTTAATCTATTTAACATCCTAAGCCCACACTGATGTGTAGAAATAAGTAAATGGTACTCTTCAACCCTTAAGAGCTCTTCACCATCAAATATTTGCACTTACTCTTAGAGTTTTTCTCAAATAGCGCAAGACATTCTCCTGGGACGAGCCGAGCTGTCTAAATATACCTACGCATTGTTATCTGCGGGAAATAGTTCGCTTCAAAGGGAAAACGTCATAACCTGAAATGTTTCATCTCTTGTTTTGCTCGGGACCGACTTGGATACTTTTCAGTTCTGCCTGCTCGGCCTCATCTCGGGGTTTGCCGGTTCAGATATCAGCCTCTCCTGCGGCACTTTGGCGTTGGGGCAGGGGGCACTCTCCCCTACAGGACCCCAGACCTGCGGTCCCTTTGCGGCCGGCATCCTTAGATGCCCCTCCAAGGGGTGGGTTTGCCGTTCTCAGGTTGCTCCGCCGTGCCGCAGGGAGACTGGTAGCTCTGGGCCGCCACCGAGACCCGACGGCACCCTCGGGGATGAGAAACGGCAGGCATTTTTCCTGGGATGCCACACATAACGCGGCAGCTCCCACGCGTGTGCTTCACCCTCAGCGGTGGTGGGGATCGCAGGACGATCCTGTAGCCGAGCAGTCGCTGTCTTACTGCGAGTCTTGGCGGGCCTACGGAATGAAATTGAGTCTGTTTCCGTGGCCCCAAAGGGGATGGCTGCGTGTACTTCGCCTCCCCATCATTCCAGATAAATCCACAGAAATACTTCCGTCTCCCTCGGTCCCCGCGCTTTTAAAAGAATTTTCACTTTTCCAAGGGGATAAAGAAAAAATATTTTAAATTTAAAATGTTTGTTCATTTCCACGTTATTGGCTGGGCCGTTTTCGGCCAGCTCCGTGCTCGGTTGCGGCTCACATAAAGCAGGCAGGGAACCAGGTAGCAGCGGAAACAAGCCCCGTCCCCCCGTGGGCCTTAGCCGGGGGCGGCTGCCGTAGCCCTGGGGGCGATGTGCAGCCGCAGCCAGCCCGCAATCCGCGGGATGGCCACCCCGCAGCGCGGGCAGGGCTGCTCTCATGCTAGCAACGGGGGCCTTTGCGGAACGCTGCGTGGTGTCCAGCCCGAGATGCGGCCCGGCCCTTTGGTGTGACCCGGAGATGAGTCGGATCATCCCATTGTGGCTTCTGCCTCGCCGTTGCCCGACTCCCCTCCTCAGAGGCCTCCGCTGTTAAAAACGCTTCCAAACACCTGAGAAAATAGCGGCTTTTTCCCTTTTCTCTCTTCACTTTTTTTTTTTTTTTTTGAATGGGTTCATTTATGGTGCTCAGTGGAGGGTTGCAAAGCAGATTGACCAAATCGATGTATGTGGGGTGCAGAAACCGCGCATTTTCCTGAAATAACTGATTGTGTCTACACCTCGAGAGAGGAGGAGAGGGGAAGAGGGGAGGAAACTAACCCAACGCATTTACATCAATGCAAGTGGCAGCCTGGCTCCGGTTGATGTAGTCCCTGCTCTGAGAAAGAACTCTCCAGGGCTCTGAGCCAGGCGAGAGAGGGGCAGTGCCAACAGCCAGGAGAAGCCCTCTGGCCGGGGGCTGCCAATCTGTGCTGCTGGCTGAACTCTTTTGCCGTGGTAGGTTAAAACTGTGGGATAAAATGTACCGAGACAACACACCTTGCCAGGCTCACACCTCTGTTGACGGCTGGCTACTGAGGCACAGAAAATTAGTGACTTGGCAAACATCACAAAAAAAACCTGTACCAGAACTGTCAAGTGAAGCACTGACCAAGAGCGTCCTTTCTCTAGCATACTGCATTTTAACGATTTAATCTGTGCAACAACGTGTCTGCGAGGGAATTGAATTTAGCTCACTGACTTTACTGAAAAGAAAACCTGTCCTCACAGAATGTGAATTTCAGGATTAATTTTGAAGAACACAAGATCCCACCTTTCTATAAAATCAAATAATTCTCTATTTCATTTTCCCGGTAATGAGCATGTCTATAACTTTACACCCTTTTCCTCCTTCATCTTCTGAAAGTGGTATCTTTCCCTTTCAACAACTAAGCAGCTTTGGACTTCGAAATTTACTATAAGGTCTTTGTCTTTTAACTTTGCAGTTGAAATTCATTATGGTACATTTTCTAAGGCAATATTGTGGAGAGCATGGAATATTTCCTGCAGGAAGAATTGGTTTCTGTATATTTCTGTATGTTGTATTTGCCTCTCTTTTCCTGTAGGATAATGAAATCTGCTTTTCCTACTTCCTAATATTTCTGTATGATCTACATCTTTTTCTGCAGCTCCTTGATTTCTTTTTTTTATGACTGTTTTCTAATCTAAGTACATATACACATCGACTTCAACCTACTAAAAATATTCAACAAATTTGAACTAAATTTCTTTCTTTCATGTCCAGTTTTGAAAATTCTTGTTCTCTGGTGCACTTAACCTCAATCTCTCCTAAATCACGGCTCCCTCTGTTATCAATCTTCTTTTAGTTTTACAGAACTCATTAATTAAAAATAAATTATAATTATTTAATCAGATACGTGCAAAGGATGCTATCCAAGGCTTACTCTTCCTCTGAAACCCTCATTTTTCTATTCTGCATTTAAACAAGAGACTTTACTTCTTGAAACAGGGATTACCCACAGCAATGGAGGATTCACAACTGAGCTTTTCATTTGCTCTGTGTGATCATCCTAGAGGAATTATTTTGCAAATTGACTGCAAGCAAAGCAGCAAGGGACTAGCCCTCCCTGCTCTTTAAGTTGCTCTGGGACTAGTTTGTGTAGAGCCAGACTGGCGTGGACATGAGCTAGGCTGTCCAGCTGCCTGGGCTTTCCTTCCCTTGGGCTCCCTGGAGCCTGGCTAAGGCTGAGATGAGGCTTCCACTTCCCTGTCGGCACACTCTCCTTGGGCAAGTGGGGAAGGGCCACTGTAGTTACCTGGGTCATGAAACTGTCGTGGCTGCTGTGTTGGCAGCTGTCTGGAGTACAGGCTTTGTACCTACCATGACTGCATTGCCATTCCTCTCCTTGCCCCATTTTCATTCCACACTCAGCCTGCATGGGACGTACAGAGGGCAGGAGCACATTTCAGCGAAGGGGCAAACCATATCCATGACAGGACGGCTTTTAGGCCCAGATTCAGCTGCTGTAACTGGAGTGAGGGGCCCGTTATCCTCGCTGTTAAAATATACATGTGCAAGATGTGCAGGCTCCAGGGTGGAAGTGGTGTGTCTGGAGCCCCGAGTGCAGCCAGTAGCACCAATGACTTTGAAAGGGGCTGCCCGCAGGCAGTGACCCTGCCCCAGATACACCTCGTGTTTAGGCATCTAATCATCCTTTACTTCAGTGGGAATTAGATGCCTGACACTTGAGAGAGTCTGGCCTCAAAATTAAAGTGGGTGGTGCCAGGAAAACAGTGTGAATCCTTAAGTCCTCAAGCAGTTGCTGAGAAACTGCAATAGAGAACAACAGTGTCCCTGAGGGAAGCTGTCCTGTTCACCAACACCATCACATCAACAGATCTTCAAAAAGACAAACATAATTTTTTGCTTTGAACAGCTTACAAGAGTACATATTTGATTTCAGTGTATAATTCTTTGTCCTGTGTTGTAAGGTATCAATTATTTTTTTAAATAATCATTAAATCCTGGTAAATAACCTCCATTGGTTAAATTCTATTGAATTCTGATGCATGACCTCTATTAGACTAAAACTGGCAGCCAGAATTGCAGACTTTTAAAAGGTCATTTTATTATTTTCAGAAGAGATTATTTTCTTCTTTTGTGACATACCATGTCACCAAGAGGCAGCAGTGCTTTGGCTAGGTACATATCAACTGACTGGCCATCACATTCACTGATTGGCAAGCAGGCTGCCAAGCCAAATATTTGTTTCCTGTCAATGGGCCAGTAAGTTGGGTTTTTTCTCAAGCTATGAGAGTTCACAAACCTCCTGTGATCACAATTGGGTTTGCGACCTCTGACCATCTATCAAATTTGGTTGTTTTGTTTTGTTTGTTTGGGTTTCTTTGTAGACGGCAGACAGAAAATAAAGTTATGTGAGACTTGCACTTTGAGAAATCAGGCAAAAAAGGCACTTTCAGTTCCCAACTGAAATTGCTAAGGAAAAGGTGTTTTTTGGCTGTTCCCAGAACTGAATAGATTTGTCCCTCATACTTCAGATAAAAAGATGTGAGCAGAGAAAGTAAATATAAAATTTCAGTACATAGTTTCTTGACATCCTCAGATTGAATTCTCCTTTCATTTACACACTGTTGACTACAGCTGGCTTTAAAGTGTTGACTAAGGTAACTCTGCTGACTTCAAGAGCATTCAGCTGGGTGAAGCAGTGCTCGCTCGGCTATGCCACACAATGAGTGACAGAGAAGCTTTGGCTGTACAAGCTACCACGAGGTAGTTTACAGGAGAAAGAGTCACTTCCATTCTATAGCAATAAAATTGGCTTTTATGTTTCGCTTTACCCAGATCCAAAAGTCCCCATTTCCACATGTTACAAATCCACATCTGAATTTTTCAGCTTTGCTCTGACTTGATAGTGAGCCACTTTTTTGCTCCTGAATATGTATGTTTTAAACAGGGCAGCTAGAAGCTATACATACAACAAACTTCCCAATTAAGAAGCAGTAAATTACACACATTGAACTTTACACATTTTATACATTAAAGTATATGGCCACACTTTTGATGATCGAAATTTGACATAATAATGGTCTTTAAACCTCACAGTAGATGATTAATCTTTTCTTCCTTTGTGTCTGTCTCCACAGCTCTCTTCTGGTTTTCTTCCCTTCTCTCAACACATGATTTAGCTCTTTTTGCCCTGTTTTTTCACTCTTCACAGTTACCATTTTAATGCTTATTTGCAGTTATTTGCCAACAGTAACAAGTGTTGAACATACTCTACTGTCAGAGATTGCATTAAGAAACCAGGAGAATATGTGGCAATTTCTCAATCCTGAGGCAGTTTCTTACATACCATGAATAATCAAAACTGAACAGCAAAGCTTTGAAATATTCTCAGACCATCCCAGACTGGAATACTGTTTTTTCAGATATGACTTATTTTAAGCTTATTTTAAGCTCTTATTTAAGCTTTCAGTCTAGTAAAGTATCTGGGCCTCATTCTGCTGTCATATGATACATTTGTCACCCCAAAGGGCAACAAGGATTCTAGTGAGGCAGATATAGTTGGGGTTCAGATGTAAAAATTTAGCAATTTACTTGAAACAGATGAGAATCAGTTTATGCAGTTACTTGTACATACAGTGAGAATATAAATGTCTCCCCAAGTTATTTTCTGAAAGGTTCTTTTACACAGTAATTCCCAAAGTCCAGCTTTAGTAAGATGGCAACATGGTCTGAAAGAGCATGTGTTAGATGAGAATGGAGTAAGATCTGAAACTTAATTTTGGTTCTGCCATTCTCATCCCACATGGCTTTACTTCCTTGATCTATTTCCTTGCCCCTAAAATAGGGCCAGATTCTATTAATTCAGCTATCTCATGCCACTCCTGTGTGTGTATGTGGCATGACTGGTGAGCATCCATCTAGTACATTAACCATAAAGAAATGCTGTAAAAATTCTAAATAAGCACGCATGTGGGCAGGTATTTCATGAAAGCGTTTGTCCTTCATTCTGGACTTGTGTTTGTGCTGTGCTTTTGTTCACTAAAGCTTTTTAAATCGCCACAGTTCTCAAGGCAGAGAAGTTATGAATCATGAGTGGAAACAGCTGCTGCAAGAACTTTTCAATAGAAAAGTTATTTGGGGTTTTACTCACCTGCAGACCCAATGACCTCATATTAAGACACTGCTTCCAAAATGTAAGCTAAAGCTCACATAAAAAAAAATCCACGAGTGATTTCTCAGCCAGAGACTAGCACTGTTGAAAAAGGAAAGAGGAATTTTTTACTGATGGGGAGTAATTAGCAGCATAGGAAGATCCAATTCGTGTTCACACCATTTCAGTCTCACTTGTTGGTGTGCTTGTATCCCAGCAAAACTTCATGCCAGCGCTCAGCTGCTGAGCACACAACCCACTGGCTCGTGAGATGTTAACATTTATGAGTACTCACAGACATATTTTTGGTTTAGGGTTTTTTTTTGAGTCTAAGTGGACTTGTGTGATGATTCAGAGTCATGCACCCCAATTGAGGCTACTGTGGGCAGGAGCAGCATGCACTTGAGAGCACTGTAAATCCCTGCAGATGCAGAAGCAGGGCAGAGCCCATGTCTGCCTCTTATCCTACAAAAACAGCCAGCAAATCCCCTAGCAGGCTTGTCAGAGAAGGAACTAGCTGAGGCATCAGACAAATCCTGAACACACAGGCTCTGTGAAAGAGGGAGGACAGAAAGCCAAGGGGCTGGAAGAACACACAATAACTAATAGTGAATAAATGACTGCTGACCCTCCCCATCTCTGCCCTCCTTTTCAAGCTGATCCCAGGGTAAGGTTGTACATCAGATGTTTTCTTTAGGAGTCTGTAGTCAGCTTCACATATGCAGCTTTAAACTCAGCTGAATCATCTTATGACTTCTCTGTTGATTGATTGTGTGCTGACATCCTTCCTAAATTAAAATGCTTGGAATTAATAACTCTGACCATCACGCCTGTGATAATCTCTCAGCTTTTTGTAGGACTAATACTAATCACTTAGTGCTCAGTTCTGCTAGAGTTAGAGCAGTTTACTTTTTGGGTACTTCAGCTAAGTGAGAGCTCTCATCGAAATTTTCAAAGTTACAATATTCCCAAAATCATCTTTTAGAATATCCCTTCCTGTCTCCAGCCTTGGTCGTTGGGTGAATATGAAAAACATTTCCAAGATTTTCTCTCTCATACTGCAGTGCTTAAGCTTACTGACAGGAAGGAAGAACAGTGGATGATTAATTTTAAAACAAAACATTCCTGCCAGCCCTCCACAGCTAAATGGAAGTTGTGGTGACTGAGGCATTTATGGAGAATATTTCAAAGTGAAATATATTTATCCCATGACAACACTCTATTACCATGAAATCTTGTGGTATACCTTTAATAATGAGTAATCTTTGTATAATAGTTTTCATATGATGGAATTTGTTACATCAGTGAAACAAAGCTACTTTACTATTTCTGGAGCAGACACATTCCAACCTTTTTTTCCCTCCTTTTTTTCCTTTCTTTTCTTTTTTTTGTTTTTTTTTTTTTTTTTTTTTAGAATATGCTTTCTTTTGCTGTTATTCATCCAGTTAGCAAAACATCCATTGATTAACAATACGGTTACAATTCTACTCGCATAATCATCTGTATTATGCCCAACATCAAAAGAACTTACAGAACTTAAAAGTAATGATTAATAATAATGGCTTTAGAAGGTTGACTTCTTCTGTAAATTCTGATCTGTTACATTGATTTAGGAAGCATTTCAATAGTCAACATAGGATTGGATGATCCATATTTAATTTGATAAACACATTATATTTCTTTACAGGATAAGTTGGTTTATGTTATTTATTTAAACAAAGAAGTGATTTGTAAAGCTATTCTGTGCTCTGATCCATAATAAATGTTTTCTTTAGAGCAGGAAAAAGTTCAGCTGTGCTCACATAGTTACATTATGCATGCTATCCTGCTGTACCAAGGAGGAATTACATTTGCAAACAGAAAATAAAAATAGAATGACAGAGGGGAAAAGAAAACACTCTTTTTAGTGCCCTGTCTTGCAGACACATCTCAATGCACTGAAGAGAAACAACTGAAAAAACAACGTTAGCAATAATTCTACAGAAATCACAATGATTTGTATCCAGCTAATGACTGATGAACACAACTGTGTCTTGCATTTGGACTTTAACTGCAGGGAAGGTAGCAGCGCCAGTACTGTCAGGAGGCAGTGGGGCCACGTGCACAATGGCTGAAAGAACGACCACCCAAAGTGATGCATTTCAGTATTGAAGATGCACAGAGACCTGTATCAGTTGACCTCAGCCTGTGACCAGTGGAGTAAAGAGTCACTAACTCAGAAAGGTAACATGGGCTCTGCTTTTCAAAGCCTTTGTAAATCAGTATAAGCACCTTATAACAAATGCAAAAATTTCTTGGTAACCAAGTGCAACTGAGATGGGATTGAGAGGCTGGAGGGTGTCCTAGGAGCAAACCTCTAGCAGCACACAGAGTGTCAGCTGCTCTTTTTGTACAGTACCATCTGAAACACCAAACAGCAGGCAATCCAGAGCAGTAGGAAGCATTGCAGCTCTCAGTTTAAAACTGCATATGTGCGCCTTCTGATGGTATAACTCACCGGAATGAGAAGTCTCAGAATCTACCATCAGGAGTCTTGAAATGGAGATAGAAAAACAGGGCTGAAGTCTCATTTGTACAGTGGCAGCAAGAGACCAAAAAGATGCGTTTTAACAGCCCCAAAACCAGATCTTAAGCTTCCCTGATCCTAGAAAGATGTTTTGTGCCATTGGGTGTTCCCAAGCTACTCTTGCACCCTGATTTAGTAAGTATTTGTCTCAGGATGCGGAGAAAAGATACTGCTTCACTTAAACACTGTTTCAGTTTATTGTGGTTTTTGGTCCTCAGAGGGTTTTATTTTGTTTGGCTGTGGCAGCTGTACTGCAGCTGCAGGCAGAATATTCTCTGTCTTTCTTTAGTGTCAACGGCAACATTTTTAGAAATTTCCTGTACTGCCTTGTTTGGCTCTTTTATTTCTTCCAGCTTTTATTTTATGTAATTAGTCTTCATATGCACAGTGTTTAAGTTTGTGCTCTTCCTGCCTCATTTTTGATCTCATATGCTCTGTTTGGTCTTTCACTTGTGTAGTAACCACTACAGCAATATTTTCACTTTTCCATTTCCAGATCCAGCAACTCAGGCTCCAGAATTCACCTATGATTAGCATGTGAAGTTCCTGTTACATTTTGGGTACCGCACCCAGTGAAACAGGGCCTATCTTAGAGCATCTTCAGATTATTCTTCTGCATCTCTAATCCAATCATTTGAGTTACACTAACTATAAAACATAGTAGTGCACTGCAGAATCAGAGCCTGCATTTTTAGTCCATTGTGAAGACATAACACTCACCGGCCAGCATGATCACTAATAGATTTTATTAGCATAATTGCATTTATGCTATTATACCAACTCAAGCACGCCAAAATCAATATTGACTAATAAGATCTCAGTACTCTTTTAAATAAACTTAGTGTTTTATCTTCAAAGGAAAACACACACACCCCAATAAGAGAGAAATACAATACAGGTAGACCTATGAAAGCCAGTGATTGCTGAAATTTTTTTTACAGAAGGTCAGATTCAAAGTGTGTGCATATCTCTATAACCCCATGGACTTTATGGAGCTACCCTGATTTAAACTAGTTAAGTTTCTGGCTCCAGCTATTTTATTCCTTCCTTTATTGCCTTACCATGCCAGGCTTACAGAATGGACAGGAGAAATGAGGGCTTACAACACTTCAAAATGAGCTGAAATTTTGCAGTTCTGGATAAGTGTTTAACTGCTTGTCAAGGTTAACAATGTGTTTAGTGTGTGTACATGAGGGAAATCTTAAACAAGTGGATTTACAGAAAGAAGCCTTTGCTAGATTGAGAGTATAAACGTCTATTGCTGGAAGTTGGAAGATAATTACTTGAAAACATTGCTATAAAAATAAACCATAAACCTCCATGACCAGCCTCAGATATGTAATGGGAACAGGCTGCATGCCAAGAAACAGCAGGGAAGGTAAGAGCTAACGTTCGCTCCTCTGTGTCCAGCAGCACTCCAGCATGAACTGTCTACTCCCAGCCCAGCTGGATGCCCAAATCAGGCTCGTCTGGCCAGAAAATTGCATCGTACAGGTGGGAATAACAGAGAAGAGAATCAAGCACCACAGCAGCTACACTCTACATCATCTCAGAACAAGACTGGTGCTAAACAGAGTTTGCATCCTCAGTTCAGAAAACTCCTTTCCAACTCCTTTCCTCCCTTTTCATTTTTTTCTTTTTTTTTTCTCCCCTTTAGTGTCAAATATAATTATCCCATGGTATGACAGCTGGCACACAGCACCAGGTTACAGCTCCTGTAGTCTGCAATTATACAGGTCTGTATGCTTTTATTAAAATCTGCCTCCTTTTTTAATTTCTACAGAACTGTTATTTCTGTATCTACAGAAAATACACTTGTCATGAAAAAGGTATAAGTACACTTGACCTAACAAAGGCAAAGTTTGTATTAGCATTTGGGGCATCAAATGGGGAATAACAACATACTAAAGTCTGAGGTTTGGCCACAGCCTGTAAGAGCAATACCTCTATAGCATATTGGTGGTAGGTTATGCCCCTTCAACCAGTGGTAAGGGTTTGAGAGTTTTTCCTATCATCTTTTTGGCCTTTAAGAATTGCTTCCCATCCATTTTCTCCTAGAAAGGAGTAAAGAGCAAGCAAACAGCTATAGTATCTGTAGGTTTCAATTTCCATTCCTCTCCGGGTTTTTGCATGGGGCATATTTTGAGATATATTTTAGACTTTCAAAAAAAGAATCACTGAAATCAGCATTCAGCATCAATATTTTAGAGGAGTTATACAATTCAAAATGACATATTTACATGAGAAGCAATGTATTACAGTGTAATCTGTGTTTAAGGTCACTGCACAAGAAAATATTTTCAAGTATCTTCAACTTTTTCTTTCAGGTATAGTACAAAAAACGATGTTATAATGTTGCCCCTAATCATGAGCTAATTATAATCATATTGTAACAGACAATCTGGTTTCTAAGGTCCTTTTGGTAAATGATATCCTGCAAACACAAAATCTAGCAAGGAACTCTTTTGAAAGCTGAGTTTCATTTATATTCCTGTGATGCTAGGACTTAGGGTTTTAAAGACAAAAACCAAATTACTATAAATCTGTGAGGCTCACCGACCCTTCAAAGGCCTCATCCCTTTGCTCTGACAATATAAAATGTCTTTTCTGGGCATCTGTGTTGTGTTTGCGTCCATTTTAACATACTTTGATGTTTATTGGCAAAGTGAGGCCCTTCATTTAAATAACAATCTGCAGTTCTACCTTTTACAGCAATACAGTATCATATTCCACCCTTGAAGAATCAGCATTGTTCAGGGGGCTCAAAATAAAAGGTAGTGGAGAATCAGAAACATTGTCTGAGCCCTAAATGCCATGGAGATCTATGGCTTTAAGAAGGAAAAAGTTGGCTGAAGTTTTTCTGCAGTTTGGCCATTTGATCCTCTTCAGAAAGACAGAAAAATAAACTGAGCTGACACAGTGATTTCAAGGCCTCTGAAGATCTGTTGAAAAAAATATCAATGCTTGTTAAGTCTGCCGGCTTGAACCTATAGCAGCAATATTGAATTCTTCAGGCAATGAAGCTTGCTGGCAATCCTCTGATACTCAGTCCCATGTCAGGTGGGATGAGGAGACCAATCCCACCTGGCAGTGATTCAAAACTAAACAGTATATTTTTGAGATCTTCAGTAAAATGAGGTGATGGAAACAGTTGTTTTTTCAGTGAGTGGAGGGGTGGCCCAGTGAACGCTAGAGTCAGTAGCATGTATGCCACTGCCTGACCCGCTTTACAAGAAGTCAGTAAAGAGCTCAGAGAATGAGGGCTTGTGGAAGCACATTTAGGTATTATGCTACCTTATCTAGGGTAGGCCAACTGGTATAAACAGTAAAAAATCACATAGATGTTAGAGGGTTATACATGGGACAAGGAAGCTGCTAGGACCTGCACATGTGAAGAGAACAGCCTATTTTCACCCTTCCTTCGTTCTTTTCTTTGTTAAAAAAAAAAAAAAAGAAAAAGAAAAAAGAAAAAAAAAGAAACATTTCATGGCAGAATAAACACAATAACAGAGAAAGGGAATCTTAGCAATGCTTATTTTTAAAGTGTTTTTCCTTCCCACACTTGCCTTTAAGACCATCAAGTAAAAAGCTCTTGTCAACCTTCCATTCAATTTATTTCTCTGGCTCCACAATGTGCTTTCCCTCCTTGCATCCTTCTTCAAGACCACTGCTGGCTCTTTATTGTCTGGTTTTCTGTTTTTTGTTTCTGGTTTTGGTTTGTTTTTTTTTTGTTTCTGGTTTTGTTGTCACTAGGATTTCAACATTTTACCTAAATTGTCCAGAGGAAAAATATCAGAATATTTCATTTCATCAGCTTGAAGCACTTGGTTTCTCTATAGTTGTAGCACTTCAATTCAGCTGTAATATTTTGACTTTAGCAAAATAACAAAATACCCTAAACTGTAAGCACTGAAGTCAATGCATAAATATTGAAGCTTGCTGTGGGTGTCTTTTTGAGGTATGTTATGTCATGAGCAATTTTGACATGTTATTGTGATTCTAAGAAAGAATAAAATTCCTTTTTTTTTTAAGAGATTATTTTGCCCCAAAACTTTTAAGCAGAAATTACAAATGTTCTGTTCTAATAAAAATAGTTATTGTGCAACCACTGATGGTTCAGACCAAAAACATGATTGCTTCTCCCAGAATTTAGCCTTTTGATTACCATTGACCATACTGTGATACACAGATTGACAGGTTTCAGCAAGATAACTGCTCTCCGCAGTTTATTTATCTTTGATTTTATACACTGTGGAAATCTGCATTTGTCTTTGCCTAACCACACTCCTCTTGGGTTTAAAACATTAGGGTGCCATGTTCACAGCTCCTCTCCTGCATGGTCACAGGATCCTCAAACCACAGGAAACTACTCAGGGCAAAGAGAATGGGCTTTCCCTTTTGTTTTGGCTCTGTCCCCATCATGCTGTCCAACTCCCCACTACCCACCTCCATGCCATGGGGCCAGTTCATGAGCCTGCCACACTATCTCTCTTCCCAAGCTCTCTGTGGGGCCACACAGGAGCAGGTTGAGTAACTGTGTAGACTACAGAGTCTGTGCCTGGCACCTGCATGGTCTCTGTAATTGACAAGTTAAATGAAGAGTTCAAGAGCATGTACAGGATTCAAAACCAGCCTCATTCAGTAGCGTAACTTCTGTCCCAGAAGGGTCTAGAGGTTGCAATCAAATGTGAAATTATCTTCTAGGTAGATGTGAAGGCAACTCATGTCAACCCAGTATTCCATAAACTACTTCTGAACCAGAGCAGAGATTTAGTATGTTTTTTTTTCTCTCAAGTGAACAAAACTACATAGAGGAGTTATGCAAAACACAAACCTTATCTCACAGCCCAGAAAAAAATGAACTTCCATCTTCAACCTTCTATCTGGAAAAAAAAAAATTGGAAACAACTTTACAGAAATTGATTTTTTTTTTTTAATTTAAAGTTAAATTGATGCTACTCTTGCTGCATTCCTGATCTTCAAAATGGTATTACAGGACTTAATCATATTACATATACCTGTAATATTGTATTTGTAAGCTTACAGGGTTTGGAGATTGAGACTAAATTTTCTATTTTTCGATGTACAATTTTTCTTAATGTAGAGGCGTGTCAGTGGGAAAAGAACTCAATGTACTTTCACATGCAGTATCACTCTTTCCATGGTCCCAAGATGTTTTACATTGTATAATACTTATTTATTTGAAAATTTTATCTTGCAAAAGTTTCTAAATGCTAACTAAATTGTATATAAATCACTTTCTGTGCTTGAAGAAGGAAAAAAAACCCAAAGCTATTTTTTTTATTTTATAAAAATATTTTTTCTCAGTATTTCTACTTTTTTCTTTTTTTTTTTTTTCCCAAGGCAGAAAAAGGTGAATATTTTTTCACTATCTTTGACTTATAGAAATCTCTACTTTTGGATATTGGCTGATACCACCAATAACCTCTGGTTCAGCTTGGGATCTCAAGCAAATGCAAGTTGGAAATGTTGCCCATGGCCAAGACAGACCTCCAAAATACCTGTTACTCCCACTGCCTGCAAATGAAGGACTTCCCCTTCTGCTGGAGGAATCTGGGTCTGAAATGTGGATGTGTGTGCTGTGCATCAGGTGGTCCTGGTCCCAGCAGCTCCAAAGCTAAACTGCTCCACTGAGCACTGGTGCATACATGACTAGCCTGTGTCCAGTACATTCAGCACATTGTGAATAATATATCACTCACTACATGTCCATAAGCCAAAGATGCAGCAGAGATACACTTCCTCTTTGGATACACTATGCATGGTCTACACTGTTAATGTGTGTTTTCCAGGGCTTTCAAACATGTGGAAACTCCAAATAAGTGGCTAAATTCCTTTTCCATCTGAAGATCATTTATATACAACATCCATGTCAGCTGTCATGATGTTCCCTTATCATGAATGACAGGCAGAAATGAGGAAGGCTAGAGGAATTATTTATATTAATTACTTCTGTTTATAATCTGCATAAACAGAATATTTTATGTTACTGACACTCAGGATTTCTGCAGGGAAGGCAAGACAGGAAAGCATGTGTTGCTTCTAGTGAAGGTGGGCTCTGAGGGTAACACAGGATCAACTATAAGTGAGCATGTTATGGGGACAACTCATTGCCCCCTGTTCAGCTCTGCACAGTTTCAGAGCCTGTGGTCATGCTCTGAGCAGAAAATCAAGTGATGCCAGAGTCCCCAGCTGGGATCAGAACAAGAATTGCTACAGGGTTCCTCATAGGCTAGTGCTTCCAGCTCCGGCAAAACTATCGTGTGTTTGCGAGGTGATTCGGTAACATTAACGGGGAGTTTGACAGAAATAGGGTCGTAGGGAAGAGCTGTCTGAGCTGTCTCACATACTGGAAACAGTACACAGGTATCTACCTCCCTCTAGAGGTAAAAGTCTGAAGCATCTGTTTCGTGAGCAAAAGCGTACGGCTGATCTGAAGCAACTGCAGTGGTCCAGGCTCTCCTGGATGCCACCCTACCAAAGTAGCTAATAACTTAGCTTCTATGTCTTACATGCCTGCGCAAAGTGGGTACAAATACACTGCCTGTTCAGTGGGATGGTAAATTACAGACCTGCTCAGGTAAAAGGTAATGGGCAGCAGATAAAAAAGGATTCTAACTCAGTGTCCACTGCAAGGACAACAAAATCAAATCAAAACAAAACAAAACAAAAAAAATCCAAAATAAGTAGCAGGGCTTTAAAATATTTCTTAATATTTTACTTTCTTTGTTTTAGTCTAAATCATACAGCCAGTGCCTGCGTCTGAAGGGTGTAACTATATTTGGGTCTTTCGCACATTAATCACAAGACTGCAAGACTGAAATTTTAATGAGCCATTAAGAAATGAAGTGCATACATAGAGTGCATATGTGCAGAGCCCCTATATCTGGCCTGCTGTGAGCTCTACCCTCCCAAACAGAATCAGTGTCTTATAAGAACCCTGGAATGACACAGAAAACCTGCAGTTATCACAATTGCTATCCATAGACATGTCAGATTTGCCAGTACAGATGTGGCTATGTGTTGCAAGACAGTTGCAAATCCCCTTTACACACCTTGAAGATGGTGGGATGGAAAATATTAGAGGCACAAGAAACTGCAAGAGGTTTTATTGCATAATGTACCTTCCCTAAAACATGGAATAGTGCAGTGAAAAGATCACATTTGTTGGAGTTTGAATAGCTGCCGTACTTGTCCCTGGGCTTGACGTAGCTGCTGTATTTGGAGTTGTAGTAGCTGTGTTGTCTGTTGCTTTGCCATCAGATCCAGAGACATTTTTTTTCCCCTTCAAAAGTGCTGGATAGTGCTGAACAGGGCTCTGTAATCCTAGGCTAGGCCCCAGCACGTTGCCATGATTTGTCCCTCTCTGGTATGACTAGGATGACAACACACCTCATTTAAGTGTTTTACTAATTTTTCTGGATTATGCACTTGTACAGTGGTGAAGTTCCAAAGCACTGGAAGGGCCCCCTGGCCTAGATACTTTCCCATACTGTCCCACACACCCTGCCACTCATGACTGTCCAGCCTTGGGGAAAATCTCTTGGTCCTAGACAAGACTCAAACCTGACTCTGCTTAACTTTCGAGATCAAACTAAATGGTCCTGGGTAAAACACATTCTGTATGTGTACCAACATGGTGATCCCCATCACGGTCAGCAGACAGGTCCCAAGGGTATCCAAAGGCTTCAGAAAAAAAATTCAGAACTCTCAAATGATGCTGTAAATAGTCTTGTGGGGGAACTGGGAACATAAGGGAATGTCTCCTTCATAGGTTGATCACCCAAGGAGGAAAAAAAATGTGTAACTGCTAAACACTTCCATTATATACCTCCCAAAGTACAGAGATGATGACCACACTGGGAACACAAGCCAGATCAGTCTCATGATCAATGAGTCTATTGTATTACAAGTCATTACCATTAAGTACAGTGAAACAAGAACCTTAGCCCAAGCCCCCCAGCCGATAAACACTAAACCAGCAAATACTGGCTGTAAGGTATGGCATGCTGAAACTCCGAGGATAAGAGCAACAACTCTGAGAGCCAATAAATCAGCATTATGACAAGTGACTATTAGTCCAAAACAATGAATGCTTATCATAAATACGATTAGACACACTCTGGTCAGATCTGTTATTATCTCAACCCTTCGTGCCCCACATTGGGTGCCACAAAGAACTGTCATGGTTTAAGCCCATCCAGTAACTCAGAACCACACAGCCGCTTGCTCACTTACTCCCCCTCCACTTCCTCTCCCTGCTCCTGGAGGGATGGGGAGGAGAATTGAAAGAATGTAACTCCCACTGGCTGAGATAAGAACAGTCCAGTAACTAAGGTATAACACAAATCACTGTTGCTACCACCAATAATAATAATGGTAAGGGAAATAACGAGGGGAGAGAATACAACCGCTCACCACCTGCCAACCAATACCCAGTGCAACCCCAGCAGTGATCTAGCCCTTCCGGATAACTGCCCCCAGTTTGTATACTGGCCACGACGTGCTGTGGTATGGAATACCTCTTTGGTTAGTTTGGGTCAGGTGTCCTGTCTCTGCTTCCTCCCAGCTTCCCCCCCTCCCTGGCAGAGCATGAGACTCAGAAAGTCCTTGGTCGGAGTAAACATTACCTAGCAACAACTAAAAACATCGTGTTATCAGCACTGTTCCCAGGCTTAAAGTCAAAAACATAGCACTGCACCAGCTACTAAGAAGGAAAAAAATAACTGCTATTGCTGAACCCAGTGAAAAAAAGTTTTTTTGTGTTAAAATAGATTTTTCAAAAAGATACCATGGTGTTAAATTTAAGCATTTGAGTTTTTATTTTTTCAGATGCATCCCTGAGGTCCTGTAAAGTCAAGGTGAATTTTGCTCTTTATTTCTGCTTGAATAGGATTGGAGGGAGTAAATAAATATGGTTACAATGTTAGGTAATGAAATTAATTTGGAGAGCAGGGGAACTGGAACTAGATGACCTTAAGGTCCTTTCCAACCTAACTATTCTATGATTCTTTGATCCTGTGACACAAACAAGGATGTCACTATTGGAAAGGCCTTGAAAGAAGGCCTTCTTGTCCTTCCAATCACTGGTTCTCAAAGTTGCAAGTATTCAATCACAGATGTATAAGCATATGTTTCATTTGAACAGCTTCTGGTGTGAGTTTTTAGTTATGTATTGCCCTGATGATGCAGGAATTTATTATGGACAGGTAATTGAAATGTGTAGATCCTTGAGCAGGATCTCAAGTCACAGGGCTTTACCCACACTGTTCTCATGGGGGTCAGAAAGTCTGAAATGAGTGGGTAGAAGGTACTAAATTTCTGGTAAGTGTCACAATTTTTAATTCCCTTTCTTGCAAGGCTGCAGAATCACAGATTAGTTGAGGTTGGAAGGCACCTCTGGAGATCATCTAGCCTGAAATTAGGCCAATCCCACTCCTCAAAACAAGGCCAGCTACAGCAAGTTGCTCATGGCCATGTTCATTTGAGTTTTGGATATTTCCATCATGGAAAATCTGGTCTTTCCAGGCAACCTGTTCCATTTTTTTACTACCCTCACAGTAATTTTTTTTCTTATGCTTAAATGGAGTTTTTTTTGCATTTCCACTATTGCACTGCAAAGATGAAACAGAGGATGCTGAAGTTGCTTTTACCACTATAAGTTATTTGTGAGGCAAAAGACTGCAAAGAAAAAAGCATATCCAGAGGTAGTAGAGGGTTTGACATATAGCTGATCATCATACATTTTTGTCTTCTGTGCTAGCACTGTATATATTAGATAAGAGTTCATCATGGTGCTACTTTCCCACAAGTTGTCTCTAAATGCTTACAGCTAACTGCATAAATCCTTCTTACACGGTAAGTTATGGTCATTATTAAATACAAGATGTCATCACCTCTGTCAAGAAAGCTCCTCACCCAAAGGTTACTCAAGATCCAGAAAGTGTTCTGGGTACATGTTATTACATGAGCTCTCTCTTCCTGTGTTCCTCCACACAAAACTATTTTGGACCACTGTTGAAGCCATGATACTTTGGGGTGGTTGGACATATGGCTTAATGAAGAACTGCTCTTTCTCATACTTTTAAAAGCTTCAGTAAATATAGCACCACTGACTTGGTGTACTGTGAGAGCAGGAAATCATGAAGCCCATTTAAAACACAGCTGGAACCAAGAGGGGAAGCAGGAGCCCGTCATACAAAGCTAGCTTTGAATGAAGTAAAGAGCACATACAGACATGGCGCTTCAGATGCACAATCTGAAGTAAGAGTGTTTCTGCAATAGCTTTAGCAATGATGTGTTTTCAGAGTGCCTGGCTCACTGAGGTCATGGTTACAGCCTGCAAATGCTGCTAAATCACCATTAAATTTCAGCTTTCCTCAGGGAGGTCCATTTTGCTTTTTTTGCTTTCAACTGGAATTTTATTCCTTGTTAATCTCTAGGTTTTAAACACAGTGAGTCTTGTTTTATCAATGCTTTGCAGAAGAACCTCACCAGGTGAGTACTTTTGGGTTACTCCCTCCAGATTCCTAGCCTAAGATCTCCTAATAGTTGAGGAAGAGGTGCTTCTAGACTTTGAATCACACTGCTTGTGAGATGATATGAACACTGACACAAATCCCAGAGAAAAGATGAAAAATCTCCCACATTACTTCAGTAGGCTTGGCGAGTTCTCTGAGATTACTAATTCTGGCAAATGCTGTGTGCCTTCCTATCAGATTTCTGTGCTTTTATTTTAGAAAGTCTCAGAAACTTGGGTAAAAAGGGTGACTGCTTTATCTTCTTTTAATAGGGGATTTTCAGTTTGCTTCTCAAGGCTAAGACACGTTTGTAACATTTATCTCATATTCACTGTTATAAGAAATTTCAGCTAGACTTGGAGCCAAATAATTCAGTGGCTTTATCAACATTTATTACTCAAATGATGGAAGATGAAACAAATTTGTTTTGATTAGGTCAATCCAAAGGAGTATTTTTATGACCCATTTAGTAGTGTATTTCTTCTACAATGGAGAATAAATTGTTTGAGCCTTTTCCTAGAGCATTTTTCCAGAGAAGAGATTAAACTGGGTACAAGTTCATGGTCTGACTGGGGACATGGAATTCCAGATTGGCCAGAAAATTTGATTTTATATGCAGATGCAGGGAAGGGGGAAAAGGAAAAAGAAAGAAAAAAATTATTCTGCAAGTTATTTCAGAAAATGTGCTCGAAATACACCTGCAGGCCTTCATTAATATGAATGACATATGAAAGCATTCACACTTACACATATACCCACCATTAAGACTTTCACATGAAAAAGTTGTATGCTTGGTTCCAAAAGAAAAAAACAAGAACTTTAATTGATTATGACTTGTGGTGCTATTTTAGCCAAAGGCAAAGTTGTACTTGGGCAGGAAACAGATTGCACAAACCCACACTTTTTCCAAGCTGATTACATGTTCCAATCAGGAAATTCACTTGGTATTTCATAAAAAACCCTCTGGTTTCTATGGATCTTCAGAGGAATGCTGAGTCAAAAAGCAGTGATGTCCTGTTTGTGCAGAATCCTCTCCATCAACAACTGCTTCCTCACTGCCTCTTTTACAGATCATGTTCTGGAAAATGTTAAATAAATGCATGCATGTGTGTCCATATTAAAAACATAACAAAACAACAAACTTTGTAAAAAAAACCAAGAAAACCTTTAGAAAGCAAATTATTTTCTTATCAGTGTAAATTACCTTTGAAGGGTCAGATTACATTAAGAAATGTTTTTAACAAAATGAATCTAATTTCTGTTTCCATCCAGATGAAGCATGATTTGTAAAGCCAGTATTGTATTGCTAAGGGTCTACATTTTATTGCAGACAATCCTGCCTTCACTCACAGCAAGGCAATGTGCTGGATTCTTCTCTTACACTAGCTCTGTGTTGCTTTGACCCCACTAGACTTACAGGTATAAATAACATTTTACAGCTGTGTGAGTAAAGCTGACATTCATTGAAGCCAGTGGAAGCAGAACAAACTTGAACTTGCAGCACAGATTAGAATTTCAAAGTAAAAATCTTCTTGGTGTTCTTTTATAGTAAACTAAATCCTTGCTGTAATTCACCCTTTTGCTCTTTAGAACTGAGTCTATCATGGATGATCCCTCATGTCTATAACCTCAGACCCACTCAGATGAAGAGTAGACCTGGCTCCAGCCATATGTAACTCACACACCTGCCAGGCTGAACAGTAAAAGAGTGTGAGCAGGAGCATACCATCTTTAATTTACATTGTGCATTCCTAGAGTACATAGTGACTGAAGAGTTATCTGTGCAGAGACACAAGGTGTGTCTCTGCAGTTTCAGAAGGAAGGTGAATTTATTTTAGGTGTATTAACACTGTTTTGTGAATAAAGTAGTTAGAAAAGCCAATGCAAACAGTGTGCAATGCTTTTATAAATCTAGCCTGTAATTGTTAACATATGAAGCACACTTTATTTTACTGTAACTTGAATTGCACAGTAAAAGCTTCATTCATGAAGGCATTATACAATAATTAAGTGGGTTTTCTGTGAACTTAACCAATAAAAAATGCAGAAAGGACATGTCTGGAAGTTTCAGTGGTCCCTAAAAATGCAGAACCTGGCAACACACAGGTGTTCCTATGCTATCCACCAGTGCCTGCATGCAGCAGGGAAGGGAGAAAGAAGTGTTTTAGACATCATAACCTTACACTCTGCTATATGTAGTTATGGTGCTTCAGGTAAATCAGGGTAAATGTTGCAAGTATCAGGCTTTGCCCTAATGTAATATTAATGTAACAAAAGGAATCTGTGGCATCAGCCCTCTTTGGTCACTTCCTGCATATACAAATGTAGTATCTTCATAAAAAAAATATTTCTAGTGATGTTGGCCATATTAGCTTACACAGGTGTTAGAAACACTAAAATATAACAGTTACAAGTATCTGCATCATGCCAAGCTTGGATATTGTTTTTCCTAAGAAATAACTCACCCAATATTGCTAGTTCTGTAGTTTTGTTAAGCCACTTAAACAAAGATGCAATTCTGGCTCTGTAACTAAAAGGCACTTAAATTAATGGTACCTGTGGGTGAGAGGCAGGGGTGAGGTTCACCTTACTCTTCTCTGGACATACAAAGAAAAGTAAATCCTGTCATAATTCAATTAGTTAGTAATAAATGAGCTATATCCTTGTACCTGTCAATCTACTCTCTCTAATGCTGGGAAGAAGGATGGAAGAATTTTCAGTTCTCTGTTTGCTGCTGAAGCTCTGCACATATCCACAAGGGTGTCTTAACACCTAACATCCTCCCTTGCAGCTGGAGTGTGGTAAGAACGCTCAGCTATGGAAGCTCAGCCGATGGCATGTCACTTGTTACTCAGTACCTTAAACTACACAACTACCTATCCAAACCTGGTCATAAATCTGATTTGCTGCCTCTCCTGCTTTTGAGAGACTGAAGAAAAAGCTTATTTGACATGATGGTGACAGATGTACAGGGTAAGGTTTATGCTCTAGATGTCAGATTCATTGAGCACAATTAGTACCAGTTCACCACAACCCTGCTGTCTCACATGCTGAGCTTATCATGCCATAATGTCTCCCTGGCCCTGGACTTTGCTGGACATGCAAGGTCAAAGGGTGAAGTGGCAGTGCCACTGTGCTGAGCTCAATAGCCAGTGGACTGGGGTCAGTTGTTTAGAAAAAAAGGAATGTAAGCTCTCTGAATGGATCCAGACAGAGAAATCCAGACCACTGATTTTCTTGGTCCTTTTGTGAGTCCTCCTTTTCATTATTGTTATTCATTCTTTTGTTAACCACATTGGATTTATCAGGACACCACAATGTACAACCACTGCGTCTGCTGTCAGGATGGTTACTCTGGGCATAATCTCAGCTATTGTCTGACTGTTAGTTGAGAAATGGGTATCAATAGTATAATTTCTGATGCAGTCCACACCCATTCTTCCTACAGGAAGTGATGTAGTTAGTTGAAAAAGAGTGTATTCCAAGATGCCGGAGGCATTAACACATATAAGGATAGGAGTAATTGATGAAAAGTTTTCCCAGAACAGATTAATATGAAATATTAGGTATGTGGAGCCAGATTTAGGAAAGGTTGTGTGTATGTGCATTTCTGCCTACTTAAGGTCCTGTGTTCAGCAGACCCATCTCCTGGCTTTCACAACACCCCTGCTTCATACCCTTGGAGCTGGTACCTCACCCTTAAGGTACATCTTGCACTTGATGCCTAAATCCCCTACATGTCCACACTTGCTGGGTGTGTGAAGAGCAGCTGAAATCTTTTCTGTAGGGAAGCCCCACAGGACTTACAGGCCAAGCATCCTTTTGACTATCTTGCCTGGCATTCCTGACCTCTTTCAGGCATGGGGAGGGCCTGAGGCAGAATTACTGTTCCTAGTGCTGCCACTCTCAAGGACCCTTCTTTAATGCAGGACTAACTTTAAATACTTTCCAAAACAGAACCAGTTTGATGGTTTTGGAGCTATTCCCTGTGTCACTCATTAACCATTATTTTGAAAGCAAATGTGAAATATATTAGCTAAAATTAATCAAACTCTTCTCCTGTGACCTGCAATGCTTTCTCACAGGGTGTATTTCAAAGTCTTTTTTCTGTTGAAATGCTTGAAATTTTAAATGTTTGGATTTTTTTTTTCTGGTTATGGGAAATAGGGGAGCTCAAGCCCTTCCTTGCCAGCACTCCTCACTATCAGACCAGGTCAGCCTTGGGTATGTCTAGCTCAGCCTTGAAAGTTTCCTTGGATGGTGAATCTGCAGCTCCTCTGAGTAATGACTTCCAGTACTGTGCTGACCTCTTAGGAAAGAAATTTCATGCAAAATATGATCTCAACAAAAGATTTATTTTTCCTTCTACCAAGTAATTGAAAATACCTGCAGAAAATGTGATCTCAGCATTGCATGTGTGTAGCATCTTTCAAGTTTGACTGTTGTTCTTTCCCTCCTCATGGCAGCTAAGATGCTCCTCCCATACAATTCCTAGTGAGTACATGAGGTTTATGAAGACATAAAAAACCAGAATGTGGTATGTCACGTTTAAAATAATCACGTGAACTCTCTAGCCTTACCTGTCTGTCTGTATCGTATTCTCCCCTCTTCATTCCCTTCTGCCTGCTAACATAGCTGAGGCTCACTCTCTCACTGCAGTAGATACACATAAAGCCCATGGAGCTTCTGCATCTGAAACTGTTTTTCAGCTATCCTCCACTTCAACGTAATTCAACCTTGACCATGAATAAATATCTTCTCTGTTGTCCTCACCTTTTAATTTCTCTTTTCTTCTGCATTTATTTATTGTTAAATGAGCAGTGCTTATTAACTCCGCAAAAGCATTTTGGGGTGCGGTAGTTAATTGAAGGTTGTGATCCCACACAGAGCAATATACCTTTGGCTGTTCTTTGGATATGTTCTTGAAATTTCTGTCCTCAGTTCAGAAATATCAGGGAAGTCAGCTATAACTATCCTGTTTCTAATGGAGGGCCACCTGCCATGTGAACCAGTCATAGGAAATTTATTAGAGGTGCTTTTCATGGCTTTTTTTAGTCAGAGGGAAGTAATGTGAACCCGTTCAGTAATTCTTGTGTGAAGTGCCCAATGCAGCACATATTTTCCCTTCATTACATGCAAGCAGCTCCTAGTGATGCTGATGGAAATTACAGGTGTGTGCACTTAGAGGAGAATATAGATCTGTACTGTGCAAATTACTTCAGAAAACAAACAAAGTTTATGGACATGGACTGTGCAGATCTGACCAGAAGTGTATTTCAAGCAATGTTCCCTGCATACCACATGTAAAAGGAAGAGGGGGCTGTGGTGTAAATGAAGGCAGAGATCTGGATCTTATAACTGCTTTTAATAGCAGCCATGGAGAATAAAACCTGCAGAGTTTTGACTAGCTACAAATTCACTTCTCACCTCTGGTTTTGAAATCTTTAGCCCAATTATTTGTTTACTTGATAGTGCTAAAGTCTTATTCTCCATCGTTATTTGCTTGCTAGTAAAGAACCAAAAAGAACAGCAGTCCAAAGGTAACCACACAACTAAATCACTTCCAGATGATAAGTCACTCTCTGATGGTGAAAGCAGACTTTACAGTTTCAGTGTGCCAGGTAATATATGGCAGTCACCCAGCTCCTATTAGGTTTTTGTAACAGTATACACACATACTCTTGGGGATTTTTTGAGCTGGATTAGGGTTGGCTAATAGCACATACATGTGATGTTCAACTCGATTTTAATCAGAAAATCTCTCTCTCAAAACAAAAGACAATTCTAAAGCATCTATTATCCCTAACTCTCCACACAGAGAAATCACATTAGCATTTTTTGTTGTGGCATTAAGTGTGCAGCAGTTTGAATAGCCAGCCTTAGGAGCATACAGCCTAAATTTGCTCCCTTTATATGCATGTTTATGATGTCATCTTTATATACATGACTGCTTCATGCCTTTTCCACAGAATCCCTACCTTAATCACTGTTCAGGATGGACAACATTTATGTGTTGAAAAGCCATTCAATACTTTGCTTTCTCCATATGTTTAACATGTGGCCTAAAGGCCTATGTACCACAGATTAGCTGATCTTGATCTAAAGAGAGAGGTTTTAATTTAATTTATTAAGTTTCCCATGGTCTCAATGCCTGTAGTCTTCAAGCAGTTCACAAATGTGTATTTATTTTCATACAATTATCATCTCCATTTTACAGCAGGAAAACAGAAAAACAGAGAGATTTGGTGATTTTGGGTGCCTAATTTAAGACTCCAGGACCTAATTTGTCAGGGTACTTGCCATTATGTAATTCCTCAGATATTCAGAGCAGAGCTCCCATTGAGTCCTACTGCAGCTGTGAATGCTCAGCACTTTTCCAAATCAGACCCTGGAGTCTCAAGTCACGTATCTGTATAACCGGGAACATGCAATTAGTGACCATGTGGGCAAAATTTGGTGTAAGAACTTACTGATGTTATATAAGAGATATGTGGCACAAACAGGGAGTGATGCACCCAGTTCTTCAGATTGGCATACTTTAAGCAAGGTTAATTGTTTTCCCCAACTCCTCGACTGTATTCAAAACACACCATTCACCAGAAACCAATGAACAAAGTGCTGAGCATCTCTCCTTACACAATCCTGACTCATCCTGAGCAGGACCAGGACTGAACCCAGGCAAACACAACTTCTGTGGGAAAACAATATGGCTTCCCCTATCCCCAGTGCACACATGTAAAGCGAAAAAAAACGCACAGATAACTGCAGCTCTGGCACTTTCCAACTTCTACGTGTTTGCTCTGGCAGCTCACAGAGCTCTTTTTAAGAGAGTGTTTGTAGGTAATTTCCTAGGTTCTTAATGAAGCAAAGTGGAAAAACAAAAATTCTATTATGTGGCATCATATTAACACCTCTATGCCTCACGGTCTTGGGGTTAGCTCTTAGCTTTTCCATATGGACTTCTGCCCTCTGAGTTAATAGGGTAATTTGTAGCAGTACTAAATTGCCAACTTCTCTGTGGATCAGAGGACACTTTTGCCAGTGAAATGACCCAGGGTCCTTATGGTTCATTCCCTGCCTTGGGACAACCAGTGAAGGGTCTGTAGCCTTTAACAGATGTTTTCTTCCTCTGACTCTGTCTTACTCCTCTCTAACCATGCCTATCCCAGTCCTGTTGCCTCCTCATCCCTGGCTCCTTGTTTGAAGCCACTGCTTTCTCTCAGCCAGTTGTTCTTCCCTTTTCCCAGCCAGTCCCAGTTGCTCATCCTTTCTCTCTGCAAGCCTCTTACCTGAAGCTGTTGGCCTCTCTCATTTGGGTTTCATGTCCCAACCCCTCTGGGTTCCCAAACCTAGCTCTCCACCTCCTGCATGCAGCCGCTTAACTCCATGTGTTTGCCCAGGTGCTTAGTTTCAAAGCCTTATCCCCATTTCCTCACCCAGCTGCTCTCTAGTCTCTTTTGATCCCTGGTCTGTATTTCTCTGTCATCATCTTCTTCATTTTTTCTCCTCCTACAGCCACAGATGCTCCCAAGAAGTGTTGAAGTAAAAAAACATCCACTGGGATTAAGCCACCTGTCATCATCCAGCATATGTCCCCTCCTTCCTCCAGCTATTTATTTTTTCTTTTTAATTTACATCCCTTCAGGAGGGTCCACTTCAGTTTTGCCATTAATAAATGTGACATTTTTTGCCCTTATAGCTAAGCTGCTCTTTCTGAAAGCAGTCTGTCAGTTTAGTGTGACTCAACCCTACAGAAGCTATCAATCAGTTTTTTATGGAGCCTTGTTTTCTCTGGCTGGACAAATGCTTCTGTATGTAGTTTTAATGATAATGCTGTGTTTCAGTGTTGTGTAGCTTTTTACTGGACTTTCAGTAGCAATTGGCAGGTGAGGCCTGGGAGGTACTGTGGTTGCATGGGTTCTTTTCTGAACTACCTCTGAAGAAGACAGGGCAGATAGCCCTGCAAGGGTCTGCCAAGACAGACACTGATGAAAAAAGAAATAAAAATAAGGCTGGGTGGTGGGGGTGTGGAGAACATGCTGCTGTTTGTGGGGTTCAACTTTTACAAGTAATGCTTTAAAGTTTAGGTATGGTGAAAAGTTTTTATCTTCAACACAAAAGGAATATAAATAAATATATGTATAGACACTAAAAGAGATCCAGACATAGCCAGCCACTGACAAAGCATCCTTTTAATTCATTTATGTTTTAAACTTGCAGGTTTTGCTTGATTGGTTGTTATTGACAATAATTGGAGTGTTGCCAGCAAAAGAAGTGCTGTCAAGTCCCTCAGCATAAGCAAAACTTGGCTGTTATGTTTGGAAGGGTTTTGAAGAATGTTTTCTTACAGATTTGTTAATTACAAATGCGATTTCAACTGAGGGGAGAGGGCAAGGATATCCCAGACTGCCTGATGCCCTGTACTCTCTGTGATTTCAAGTTTAGTCCATCAACTCTTGAAGTCAGAGGAAGATTTGCACTCAGCTGAGGAAGTCCTTGATCACTTCATGTCAGTCCTTCATTTTGGGCTGTACTGAGCAATGGACAGGGTGAAGTACTGGACATGAGTAAAATTTTGTCTTGCCTGTGTAGTTTTCCTACCACAAGCACAAGGAAAGCCCAAGGATGTGGTGGTGTAATAATCTTCTGGTTTAAAATGGCATCCTATGTGTGTGGCTCTTACCCTCATAGACACATACATTAATAAATAAAGTCATATATATATATATATATATAAAATGCTGACCAGTTACAAGATAATTAGTCAACCAAATGTTCCAGAACTGTCATAAGGAGAAAGAATTAGTGATCTCAAGTTACCTCAGCCCACCGTCAATATCAGCTTGGAGTATGAATATGATGCTAAACTATTTCATATGCTCCACACATGAAAATGGAGATGGAAAGTGATGAGCTCTTTATATGCCCCTTTCCAAATAAATTTGGAGAAGAGCTTAGGAGGTTAAGCAGGTCCCAAATGGTTTCTGCTGCTGAAATAGGCTATTGATGCTTTATTTTTCCCTTTAGATTTTCCACTACATTAAATGTTTTAAACTACCAAATATTTCTTTTTTAAAGGGGAATGGAATGAAAAGATGTCTTACATGATTTATTACAAATTCAGAGGGAAATACTCCCCTTGTAAATAGTTCTAAAAAAAATAGCATCATCAATTTAAATGTTGACATGCTTAGCATTAAAGGGCCATATTGTACAGAAAAATCTTTAAGGAGAACTTCCCATTGAAAGGAATTGATTTCAGTGGGAAGTGACCAGACTAGGGCTTGTGATTTCTGGTAGTTGACCTCTCTCTGGGCTTAACTCTGTGATTTTCAGTGCAACTTGCATTTAAATCTTACTTTTTGTGGGTCAAATTGACTCACTCCCTGTTTCATCCAGCAGGCTCCTATGTCACAGCTGTTCTCATGCTGCAGGCACCTAAGCTGAAACTTCACTAAATATGTACTGATGTTCTGGGGGCACATGGCTGCTGCAGTGCCCAGGGGATAAGGTTGGAAGCCTGAGCCCTAACAGGACCTTGGCAGGTCCTAACCTGGTCCTCGGCTTTTCTTGCTTGGGCTTGAGCTTGGGGGCTTACATCAGCAAGTGCAGGCAAACGTAAAGCCAGATCTAATCACATTATCAGCTGTGACTGCTACAGCCTCCCAAAATGTTCCCATCCTCACCTCCCAGTCCTCCCCAGTAGCTCACACAGACAGTGAACCCAAACCCTTCCAAGAGGTGACCGTGGCTTCTGGCCGCCTCCACACTCTAGCCAGCCCAGCAGCTCCCCCAAAGGAGAGGCGATAAGCATTTTCCAAGCATCAGGGTGCCAGGGTGTTCAACACCTAACACATAAAAACCTGTGAAGCACTTCTTATTGTAAGCACAGTCTAGATTTCCACTGGAAAAACAAACAAAAAAAACCCCAAACAACACACTATTTTATTGGTTTGTGTTTATATATTTATGATTCTAAAGTTCATGTTTACTCAGGGACTTTTTTCTTACCATAGGACTCAGTGTTCTGAAAAAAAAAAAAAACTTCATTTAGAGAAAATACTCAGCTCTTTCTCAGGTTTTCTGTTATTATTCAATATGAAAAGGATATTGTAAGTGCATATTCAGCTGAATATGTGGTTTGGCAGTGAGTGGCTATTCAGCTGCCCTGCTTTTACCTCAGAGTTTATTCAGGTCATAAAAGAGACATATAAGCGTTTGAGTTAAGATTTATAGTTACATTAGCTGTATCAGAAGCTTTTTGTACTCAATATAAAACATACCCTAGCAGCTCAACATTGCCTTATTTCACCATACAGTCGATATTAGACATGTTACCTCCTGTAATTACTGACACTAATAGCCTCTAGAATAATGGAAGTTGAGTTGAACACCAATGTGGTAAATGTAAATGTGACTTTATGGTACATGTCATTTTGAAATATTATATAAAAAATTAAATTTGTATTTAATATTTCTTTATATAGTAATTAAGCAATAACTCAGCAAAACAAAAAAATGCCCAGCTTTAACACACCATGGGTTAGATTTTGTTATAAAATCAATGAAGAGGTTGCTGTAAGAATTAAATTTAAATGCCATGAAGGATTCAGCCTAGTCCTGATTTAGCAGAACAGAAGCTCTTGCAGAAAATTTTTAGGGGAAAGAAGGGGCTGGGATTAGTTATACAGATCTTTCTAACATTTCACAGTGACTCTTGTGAGGCTCTGACCATCACTAAATGGAACAATGTCCTTCTGGAAAAGAAGCTGAAGTCAGCAGAAACTTAGGCAGGAAATCTTATGTGTGTGTCTTCAAGCTGCCTTCTGCTAATATGGAAATGCTACTTTTTTCTCCCACTCCCTCAAATAATAATTTTATAAGACATCTATTTCAGAAGTTCCTCTTTCCTTCATCGTTCATTCTGTGAACAGACATTCATTTTCAGCCTTTGCACAGAAGTAGCCCACTGTTGCTTCCCAAAGGTCTTGCAAGACTGGAAAATTGTAGGATTGGGGTTTCTTAAGCAAAAAACATCTCCAGAATGGCACATTGTCTGAAATGTTTAAGATGAAGAATATGCCTGTAATGCATTTTTCTCTACAGTCTTACTTTTTCACCTATGCATTAATTAAGCTAACATTGTCCAAATGCACACAGTCAACATATTAGCATCCTTTTCTAGATTGATGTTAATTGCCCGTTACAGTGAACAAAGAGGAAGAGAACCCACTTTTACTTATAACCCTGATCTATTTTGAGGTCCCGAGGTTATTCTGTTAATAATAAAACCACCAATAAATCCCCATCTCTTTGCTTTTTAAGTCTGACGGTTAGTCTTTGAAGCATTATTGCATTTATTTCTTCCAACCAGATGTGAAATTTATATTATATTTGATAGCAAAACTTAGCATCATAGATGACACTTTTGCTAAAATAATAACACAAATGTATTTTCCATCACTGAGCTGAAACTTTCCCAGGAATATCTCCAGTCCCTCCTGTATTCCAATGCTTTATTAATATTCTTGTAATATCTTCTTTGATGCTGGTAAGTCAGGTCACTCTCTTTTCACAGAGACAGAGGAGTCAGTCTTCAAACAGAATTGATACAGTAGGTTTAAGCAGGGTGACATGTAAGACCCCAGCCTGCATTTGCAAAAAGCATACCATAAGGAAACTGTTTAAATGCTATTTGTGAAGAAAGATGGAAGTTCTTCTCTTAAAAACAGACTCAAAGAGCCAAATATGTGCAAGAAACTTTATGGTTTTATGCAGATGGGAATGTGAAAATGTGGTAATTAAGTTTTGTTCTTGCATGTTTATTACCCTGGCCTGGACCCCTAATACAGTATAGAATTGAAAAGTAAACACTTCAGTGATTTTGAACAGTTCAGCTGTGGTACTTGTGACAGAAATGCAGAACTATGCTAGTGGAGAATTCACTGGACTTTCCACGTTCCTTATGAAGGTGAAGGTGACCCAGCAAGGGCTCCTAACACTCCTATTTATGGTCCTCTGTAGGGTCAGCTGCCCACACAGGTTCAACTCCTAGCTCAAACAAGTAAATGACTATATCTCTGAATAACTCCAACTGCTGACTTTTTCCCCCAACTCTCTGAAGAATATAGTATATGTCTTGAGGCTCTCAGCCATTAGAAGATGTTGGTGTGTGGATTGCAAAGTTAGAGACACTGGCAGCTGTACTGCCAGTACACTTTCAGTACACATGGGCACCCATCTGCCATGAGCCTTCAGGATTTTGCTGGCTCTGAAAAGTGGTCATTCTTGCTGACAGAAGATTTCTTTACAGAAGCAGTAGATATGGACCTTTACTCCTGCACCTAGGAGCAGGCATGCAGCATTACTCCCCTTGGGGACACAGAGCTGTCCAAGAGGTAAACAGGAGGCTGACCTGTAGCTGTCTTCTCCATGGCAAGAGCACAGGGACTTCTGAGATTCCTGAAGGAACATGGAAGTGACAATAGACACAGCAAGGTCCTTCTCAAAAGCAGTTTGCCTCATTTTACCTTTCTTTTCCTGTGTTTTCCAACCTGGAATAGGATGGCTCCATGACATTTTCAGTACCTTGAAGGTACGGTTGTTCTTTCCCTAGGGATAAACAACTGCAGAATTTGAGCAGTAGGACACACTCCCACTCTTAACTCCCCATGGCACTATGGGTGCTTATTGTTTTAACTGCAGGTGAAGCACCAGGCAGCATCCAGTTGTGCTCACTGTTGTACAAAATGTACAGGAAGATAAAGAAACATTTTGCAAAATAACTACAGTCCTACATAAAAGTGTGCACATGACATGGTAGTTATAGTTACTATCCTTTTGGTGGCAGAATGAAGTCTATAAAAACGACAAGCTGAAAACTCAAAGGACCCCAGTAACTTGAGTCAATTTTACCTTCTCATCTATTTGAAAAGTCTTTACTAAAGAGATGAATGGCAATAGCAAAAATGCTGCCGTGGGAACAGTTCTGATGTCTACTAATTGCAAACAGCCCTGCACATTCATTACATATGGTATGGCTCCTCCTAGTGAAACCTTGCACGAACTGTTGAGGAATAATTTTCTTCCAGTATTTTTACCACCTCTTGAACTGTAGTTACATAAGGGAAGGAGAGAGGGAAAAAAAAAAAAAAGGATTATTTTCAGTTTTACTTCATAAACAAACGTCTGTCTTCAGATGTCTGTGTTTGGCTGCTGCCGGCTTCTGTGTGGCTCTTCTGCATGTGTATATTTGCCAATTACCATTTGGGCCATCATAAATCAAAGAACTGTCTCAAGGAAGTCCAGAGTGAAAGCGTAAACTGCTAGAGTTTGAGCTAACAAGACAGTTGTCATCTGCTATAGAGTGTAAATCCTCTTTCACAACTTCTGGTAGCTACTACCTGCTCTGGAAAGAAGACCAAGTAAATAGTAAGGCAGAACTTGGCCTACGGCTTTTAAAATATTGCACTTTACAGTCATATAGAGGAAGTAAATATTTTATCTGAGTTACTTCATCTGTTTATCACCATAGCTGTATATCTCACTCAGTAAATATAATTTTTGCAGTCAGTTTAACAAGATTTTCTGTAATAACTTAATGTTTTAATCATAAATAAATGCCAGCAACAAAAGTAGTAAATAAGGTCACAGGGAGACAAGAATCTTTATTTTCAGTGAGGTTAAAAATGGAAGTGAGCAAGCAAAAGATGTGATGAGTTGTGAAGAATTCAAACCTTAAACATTTCTGTAATTTTCTGGTCTGGAAATCTTTGAAAGTTTGGGTTTACTAACCCTGCTCCCCACTCCCCCCCCCCCCCCCCAAAAAAAAAAACAAACAAACAAAACCTCATATCCCAAATAAAATAAAATTACCCAGCTAATCTATTTATCTGTTCAATTAAAAGCCCTGACCTGCCTGGGCTTAACAGCATCTAAGAGAGAGAGTTAAAGGCAGTGTACCCCATAGTCAGTGCTCTGTGGAGGTACAAAATAAATTGCACATCCATAATAAGGTTGCTCAGTCCTCTTCCACATGCTGTGCTTGGTTGCCCCTAGTGACATATAAAAGGAGATGTTTGTGATAGGGAGGTGCTGCAGTTTAGAAAAAAATGGATGGTACTCCTTACACATGGGATACTGCTTATAGGAAAGCCTTAGTCTTGTCTTGAAGCCAGGATAAGCCTCTGTGACCAGCTCTCCCTTGTATACTAAATCTGACAGCATATCTTTCCACAGCTAAGTTGGAAGCTGCAAAAAATGGGCTGTAGGCAAAATGTTCAGACAGCAAGAATCTAAAGTTAATGACAGTCCCACTGAGCGCAAATACTTACTACTGGCACAGAGATCAGAATTACACTAATCAGCTTGTCTATTAAAATTTCAGGAACAGATGCTGAAATAATTAATAAAATCTGAGTTAGTACTGAGTGACATTTAGACCCCAAAGACTTTCCTGCTTCATTTCTTAACTCTGATTCTGAGTCTTGTCCCTGCTGTTTCATTGTATTACCTGGGATGGATGCAAAGCTCCAATTGATGAACGACTGTTCTTCCCTTACAATTAGGTACAAATCTGTTATGGAAATCCAGCTGGTTATTTCTAGACTTTCCTGAAATGACTTTCTAAACACAGCTGCCTTATAGTCATGGTAAACATTCTTCACAAAGGCCAGTTTGCTCTGCAGGCCCCAAGGAATGTGACAACTTGATACCTGGATAAGCCTCAGTCTCTGTCTCCACAGAAAAGCTGGAGTCTCTAGTGGATGTTGGTAAACAAACCCTGGAGACATTACCTGTTAGGGTTCCTAAGCTGTTACTCAGCACGTTGTAATATTGAGCTAGATGTGACCAAAATGGAAGAATACAAAAAATCAGAAATACCTGGGATGAATAATTGTACACAGACGAAGCTGTCACTGAGGTTCTAAGCCCAATTATTTAGCTGTTACAAGTGGCCTGACTTGTCTCACCTTGCACCAGGCTGGGGTACTAAAGCAGCTAATCAGCACAAGACCTCTTCCCAATGCCCATGGATAGCTCCCACAGACTTCAGTACAGGAATGGAAGCACAGGAAGGAGAGAGAATGGGATATTGAGCCAAGAGCTGTAATCCACTCCCATTATCAGATACAGAGACTTCTTGACTAGAAGGTAGAGTAATTCTAGTTTCTGGTCTCTGAAAACTCAGGCTAGGTAGATTCATGTTAGAAGCAGAATACACGAAAGTCAGTATTGTTAACCACTAGATAATTTTATTTTAAAAATGTTTGTTTAGTTCCCCATTGCATAAAATAGTTGGTGTCTTCCCAGAAGTTCAATGCTAGAAAGGATATGATATAGCTCAAGCTATAGCTCAAACTCTTGGAGCAAGAAACACCTGGCAAAATTCAGACTGGTGAGTAGCCAGATCTCTCTGAAATTGCTGCTGCTTTCTGAGAGCTTCTGTTTGCTTTTGTGATGGAGAGGCCATGTAGGGAGTTTTGGAAATGACTCAGGTAAAGAACTATTACTATTGTTGTTGTAACACCAATTCCGTCTTCATGACTAAGACTGAGTGAAACTCCCTGCTGAATAGGATATTACTTGCTCTGGTGTGTGATGGTGGAATTCAGCCCAGAAAGAAAATACCTGGAAACCTGGGCTTGACTGTGCAAGTGCCCAGTACTGCATGAAATTCCAGGCATGCCAGCACCAGGCAGCTTCCACACCCACTGGCAGCCCAGGGAAGACTGAGCTCTGCCTATGGCTGGGCACAGGAGACCACCTTGATGGCTTTAACATACTAGTTTGTCTGAGAGGACTCGTTCTTCCCATGCACTGTGATCATCTGGAAGGAAGTCTTGCTCCATAGACCAGTGGAATGGTTTTCAGGTATTGCATTCTTGCCAGGAGACAAGCATAATGACTTGAAGGAAGAGGATAAGAAATCAGAGATTTCTTTAATGCTGAGAGAGGCTGACTGGATCTCAGGAAGGACTACAGGACTTCTGTAGTATTGAAGGACTTGAAAGGTAAAAAAGGGCTTCAAAGACAGAGACTATTAACAGAGAAGCCTTTGTTTGGTTGTGAGTAATCTTATTTAAGTACAATATTGATACTAGAGAAGGAGGGAAAGCATAAAGTTAAAACTGTAATCCTGGGACTGGCAGAAGGAAGGGTGAAGAAACTGAAACTAGCCATCAATGAAAGCCACCCTATTACTTTAAAGTGTATTGATCTTGTTTCCTGTGGTTTCGCATTACAGCAAATAAAGTCATCATCATCATTATCAACATGAGATTCACCTTCTTTCAAGCAGATGCCACCATAAGATGATGAATGATAATGCTTAAATGTGTATTTCATAACTCACTAGTTATGCTCAAAATTGTGTGTCTGCCTCAAATGTACAGGGGAGTGTTAAACATAAATGTTGCACTTAGCCTGGGATTATCTTCATGCTCAGAAGAAGATGGGGAAGGAGAGAGAGGAAGACATAAGCCTTTGGTATATGAATACTCTCCAAATCATTCTGGGATTCTAAATTACAATGCCTGCAGACTTGTCATGACCCAGCAGAAAGTCCCAGTCTCACTGTCACTGCAATGTCCCATTCCAAATGCTGCAGATGAGTTTAATCATACAGAGGCCTGGAGCGCTTTCCACACTGGAAACAACCAGTTTCTGTGACTGAAATTAAAGTGGAAATTTCCCAACACATTGAAGCTCAGACCCTTTCCTCCACCCCAGACGCTCAGCGAGCAAGGGTTATTGTAAACACACATCACATTGACTTGAGAGAAGCTGCCGAGCTGCTTTTCTATTTCAAAAGAGAAGCCACACTTCAAGAGGACGGCTAGCAGACAGAGGGGGAAGCCCGACGGCTGTGGGTGCAGGGGCAGCAGAGATCAGGCCACACTTCAGTCAGTCACTGCTAGACGATGGGGTCACCTTCTCCCTGGGTCTGGTCCCGAGCTGCTCAGTGTCAGACCCACACACGGCATTTCGGAGGGAGGCAGCAGCTCCCAGAGCTATGTCTGATAGGCAGGACTAGGCGAATATTGCTCAAAATCGCTAATCACTGTTAATGCCAACCTGGCAAGAGAATAAAACTAGGTTTCTCTAAGAAACCAAGACGTGGTGCACCCACAGCTCCTGCCTGCCTCGCCACCCCCCGGCCCCCCCCCCCCCCCCCCGGCAAATTCTGACAGCCCCGAAGAGCTGTTTCTCTCGCCAGGTGTTTCACGGATGCAAGGTGAACTCCTTTTTTCTACCGTGCAATGTGTACAAATACTGTAGAAATAGCACATCAGCCTAGCAAGCAAACCGGGGAAGCGGTGCTGCCCTTCCACCCGGAGGGGAGCCAAGGAAGAAAGGAGGGGGGCAAGGAGGAAAGGAAAGAAAAAGGGAGAGAAGAAGGGAAGGAAGAAAGGACTGAAGGAAAGCTCCTTGCAGCCGGGCCCGGCACTCCGGCTCACTCCTGCCCTGATTTCGAGCTCCTGTCGATAGAAGTGTCGCTCGTCAGCCTCAAGAAAATATGTTTCCCTCTCGTTCTGTCCGCATCGTTGAGCCTTTCCCATCCTGCTCCAAGATTCAAGGAGAGATAGAGAGGCAGAAGTGCCTGCATTTGCTGCGTTTGCTTCTGACGCCATAAGAGATTTATAGATTTTATCTACGACGTATTTAGAGAGTCCCAAAGTACATCAAGAGAAAAATAAAGGACGAGGAAAAAACGAGTTGGGTTTAAGCACGCAGCTGGGGAGCACCAGTGCAAGAGCCGGAGGCAAACGTTGCTCTCGTTATTCCGGCAAAGCTCCCGCGGAAGAAATAGCCTCGCGCTCCCAGAACCACCCCCGGTTCGTATAAGACACAACTACACTGAAAACAAATATATATATATATATATATATATATATATATACACAGCTGTGTATGGATCGTGAGATGGGAAAGGACAGGCTCTTGCCGCCGTTCTTCCCGCCGAGAGAGAAAGGGGAGAAGCATTTCCCAGTCCCGGGGACTTCCCCCCCACCGAAGCCAGAAGTATCCGCTGGCGGGCGCGCTCCCTGCTCCCAGGTGTGTGCTGCCTGGGCAGGGTGGTCCTGGCGCCGCATTCCCCCGCTCCTCTCCATCCCAGGAGTGCCCCGGCTAAAGGGGAAGGATGGGGCAGGCAACCTGAATCTACCCGCCGCACAGTTTCCCAGTCAAAAAGCTGCAGCCTTTAAGGCGATAAAGACCCGGGTGATGGCGTATTTCCCCCCGTTCGCAGTCGACGTTGCCTCACGTTGTCCGCTGCCCCCGAATGAACGCGGGCTGCGGTCCCGCTGGGCCTGGAGTCTGCTGCGGGGTCCGGGTAACCCCCGGGTTGGGAGATGGGGAAAAAGCAGCCGCCGGAAGCGGAGCAGAGGGGGATGTGAGGGGCTGCAGCCGTGTGCTGCGGCCGGGGACCGGCTTCCCTCGTTGCTTCCCGCTGTTCTGATGCAGTAACCTTCAGCTGGCAGCGGGAGGGTGTTGCCCGGCAGGCACGGAAAGCGAGTGTCTTGAGCGGGAGAGCCCGCCAGGGTTCTTCGGTGTCCCGACGGGGCTCCCCTCTCCACTGCGTTGTAACCTGCAGTCGGCTTTTCCACGCCGACTCACTAATACAGGTCCGAGCCGGTAAAGTCCTTGCCTCAGTGCCACCGAATGTGGCCGTCCTGACAGCTTAAAACCTTTTCCTTAGTGCCACCAGCGAGCACTTGCATGCATACAGCCATAGACATACAGATAAGGAGACCGATTTTAATGCCTATACGTTCAAAGAAAATACTAAGCGGACAATGTGAGCACAAAAAAAAAAAACCCCAAAACAAAACAAAACAAACAAAGAAAAAACCCCCAAAAAACACCCTGACTTTTATTATAGAACATTTCTGAAAGCCAAGCTAAAGTTCATCTTTATTGCCTAACAGGTGTAATCTTTGCATTGTTCCTCAGAGCAGTATGCTCAGATCTGTTCGCAAATGAGAAACTGTATTTTGTGTATAGGCACAGAAATACGAAGGAAAAGGTTCAGAGGTTTTAAATTGGTTTTGTTCCTAAAGAAACCACACACAAGTTTTTAAAGAAAGTTGTATGGTAATTAATCAAGGAAGCTAGTCCTGGTTTTGTATCTTACACAGTGCTGCAACTGTCTTAATATTGCAAGTTGTTAATTTGCAATACAACCACATTAATAATTCACCTATGATTATTTGATTCTTTTAAATAAATTTTCAAATCTGCACATAGCAATTACTTGGTCTTGCAACTATGCTTACAGTGAGTGGGATTTATAATAGATTTTTTTTATATAATCACAATTTACTAGTGGAAGATATAGGTTAAAACTACAAGATAGAAAAGGCACCTTATTCAAATACCATGGAAGACCCCACCTTCATCCTGAACTGTGTGCATACAAAGAATAAACAAACCCTTCAAATGTACAGAGCAACTGGATGTTGTTTGCTCTTTTTTTCCCCTAAGTGACATTTCATCTATTACTCCTATTAAGTTGAGGGTGTTTGTACATAAGAGAGATACTACGTGGCATATACCCTGATTCCCAAAGACTAACAGGTTTTTCGCAGTAATCCTGTTGATACAAGAGAGACGTCGGAAAATATCTGCAGGTTTTGACAATAAAGGGAAACACCTGGGCTGAGTTTCCTAAATTGCTGAGTTCATAAATTTGGGCCCCAATCTCTGAGCTTGTGCCCAAGCCTCACCTCAGCCTGCCTCTGCTCAGGGACAGGCAGCAGGGCCTTGCAGCTGAGGCTCACCAACCTGGGTTAAGTCCTGGTTCCTGGTCTCGATCCTGGAAGTTGCAGGGATGCAATAAACCTCGCACTGCACTGTGGCGGGAGGCTTAGTCAGGGTTTCCTAAGGTCTCCCGTGGTCTGTGATTTGGGATAAGCATCGACATTTGTCACTCAGAGAAGCCCTGATACAGGGGTGCAGACAGTCGCCACACAGCATCTCTACAGGGCTGCACGGGCAGCTTCGCAGCAGCTATACTGGGAGGTCTTGCCAGCAAAATTTCTCTAGAGTCTTTGGCATCACCTTTCTTTCTATCGTTGAAGTCCTAGTCTCCTACAAACAGCAGGAAAAGCTCACATATCCCAAGGCCCTGCTGTTCCCCTGCCCCATCGCCAAGCACTTGTTGTCTATTGGCCAGTCTGAGATGACCTGAAAAGCTCTGAGAAAGAATGTCCCAAAGGGAGATAACTCAGATCTCATTCTTGGGGAGGAGAAAAACTGTCAAGAAAAGAGCTGCTAAGGTGGATGATGAACCACCTGGGTCATCAGTCCTGGGGCAGTGGCAGGGGCCGGCGGTAAGCTGCAGCCCGCTGTAACACGGGTATTTGACACCGGGGCCAAGTCGGTGGCATTGGGATGTGCCGAGGGAGCCTGAGCCGTGGCCGAGCAGACAGCAGTCCCCGGGACCTGTCGGCGTGAAGCCGCCAGAAGCCGCTGAGACGATGTCTCAGTGTTCAGAGCAGGGCTGTGTACAGCAAGATTCTCTCTCCTTCCGCCCTCAGCTCTACCTCTGGAAGTAATCTCCGGGCAGTGCATGGGCTGCAAAGGCTGGATTCGACTATTTCCAGCCCGGAAACTGATCCCATCGGGATTGATCCAGGACTCCGTTGCCAGGAGTGGGAGGCTTCGGCAGCTCAGGACCTGGTCCTGCTGCTCCCTCTCCCAGAGGGTGGCCCGGTGTTTGGGGCTGGAGGTGGGCAGCTACAGGAGGGGCAAAGTGTCGCCCGACGTGCCGGCTGCTGGCTGGGGGCCCGCCTCTCCACATCCACAGGCTGCACGTTTCCTGGGACTGGATGCAGGTCCCGGTGGGTCCTTTTGCGAACAGGTCAAAGGGAGGTCCCTTCGGCGACAGCCACAGGCTCTGGGGCTTGGACATTAACACTCACAGCCCCCGAAAAGGGGGGAAAAGAAGTAGGCTGTAAGCAAAATCACAGCAAAATGTTCCTCAGCTCCTCGCTGGCCCCGCATAGTCTCCGCGTTACTCGTTATTGCTCCGTTTCGAAAAAAACCCGGAGAGAAGCCACTCTTAAATGTCGTTTTTTAAAGCCGCCAAATGCCCGAGAGAAATAACCCCTCTGCGCCGAGAGGCACCGAGAGCAGAGCGGCGTTCGGTGGGCAGTGGAAGCTAGAAATAGCAGCCTCCAAAGGAAAAAAAAAATCTATATATATATATATATAGATATATTTACAGCACGATTCTGGATTAAGCCTTGCGGCGTCTCAAGGTTGTAAATGCGCTGGGTGAGTTTTATCTTCTCAGTTATTAGAGCACAGTTGCAGGAGAGAAATACTTTTCAAACGAAATCGAGACGGCCTGATGAGAAACCGGGCCCTCAAGGTCTGCATGCCCGGGGAGAGCTGCCCCTCGGAGGGCGCGGCTGCAGTGCCCTGGTCCCGCCGGGCTCCAGCCCCCGCAGACGGCAGGAGCTCATCGCCCCCCGGGTCGCCCTGGAACAGGTCTTCTGCCAGGGAAGCGGTAGCGCAGGCCCCTGGGGAGAATGGCGAGGTGGCATTTGTCTGGTACGCAACGAGGGGGAAATTACACTTCCATTTCCAAGCGTGGTGTAAGCGGGCAGGGCTCAACCCTGCATCTGTCGTGTAAAAACCAGTTTCACAGCACCAGCTTTAAGCCGGGGAGGCAGAAAATTTCGTTTACTTTATAAAATGCCCCAGCAACCGATAGCAAACTCTGCGTCCGATTACGTCTGTTTTTATAATTCACGTGCAAACCACTTGTTTTCACGTGCGTCAATAATGTCACTCGCGTTTGGGGGAGAGGGGTGAGATGCGCGACGCCAGGGTCCCCCCGGGAACCGGGCACCGAGCGGCACGGAATGGGGCAGCGAGAAAGGCAGCTCGACTCGCTCCCTGCGGTTCTTCTATTTCTTCGCTTTATTCGCACAACGAAAGGAAACCCTTAAAGAAGGAACGGTCGAGTTTTCTCCAGGCTGTAAAACATTAAAATGGCTACAAGTCTTTCAGCTCAGACCAAAACCCCCGGTTTCTTTCATTAACATGATCGCGTTTCCTACCCTACCAGGAAAAGAAAAACCCTCCGTGTTTTGTGAGTATATAATGCAAGAGGTGTAAAGGTTTTGGAGGAAAACGCTACCAGCCCTTTCCTTTTGGAAATGCCCCCAGCCACAGCCCGTCCTGGCTCGCCCGGGCCCTGTGTGTCCCACCTACCCTTTCTCTCCCCGCCCACCCCCCCCAGCCCACGCTTGTCCCGGGCGGACTGCCGCGATCCGGGACACCGTGACACCGGCGTCCCACTTGCAGACGCACCTCAGGTCGTCGCCGGAGTCTCTCCTTTCCAGAGCAACAGGGCATCAACGAGTACAATGCACAGGGCAAGTGTATGTGTATACACATTTTTGGGTAAGGGGTTTATGTTCACGTAAAGATATGGGAACTGAAAAGCCGTAAAGAGAAAGAATCGAGAGGAAAAAAGCTCCCTCTCAAACTTGGTCAGAAGGATAGCCACAGAGGTTACGTCCCGAAGACAAGTATTTAGGGGGTCGGTTTAACCGCGTGAAAGGACAAACGAGGAAGCTCCCTGCGGAGTCACCTGCTGGAGCGAAGCTTGGGCCGTTACGGCCGGCCCAGCCACCCCCCAGCGTCAGAGAACCACTTTGGGCTCACTCCGCTGCACCCCACGGCCGCAGCGAAGGAGAAGCCCCGCTGGCAGCCATGGCCTCCCCCACCAAAGAGACAAAGGAGGAGATAATTAATCTTGCCCTAGAATTCTGGAGACATGCGTTATAAATCGTCAGGCGAAGGTAAAGCCCCGAAGTGCGCAGGAAGGCAAGGCAGAGCCGCCTTTGGCTTATGGCTGCCTCTCGTAAAAACACTGGCAGGATATAAACAGGCACTGATTTGAGTCGCTGTGCAGGCGAGCTCCGAAATTCTCCATGCCTTTAGCCGTGCTTGGCTCCTCTCCGCCGGAGCAAGTGGGGGCTGGCCCTCCCCTTCACCTCCCCCTTTCAACCTCCTCCCCGGTACCGAGCAGACATCGCCAGCGACACTCTGAAACACTGCTCACTATGAGCAGAGTGCTGCCCCTCACCTCGGCTCGCAGCGACCCCGCTGCCTCCTCGGGAAGGGCTCCGGCCCTTTCCCTGCCCCTGGGCATGGAGGGGCCGGAGACCCCCTTGTGTCTGCGTGATCCCGAAGGAAAGCCATGAAAAAAAAACAATTACTTTGGGAGCTAGATTTCCTGCTATGTGTCCTGGAAGACGACAGAGCTACCAGGACTCTCGCAAACGCTTATGGTTTCTTGAAAGCAGCTCGAAAATGCAATTATTCCTGTAGGTGGCACTGGTACTAGGTGTTGCAGAAGCGAAGGCAGAAATGGAGAAAATTGCCTAAGAATTCCCAATTGGTTCCTATAATTTAATGCAGAACAATAGAGGTATTTTTTTAATTTACTCTAAATTCATGTAACATGTGACAAATGAAAACCCGATTACTTTATTAGAACAAAATATGCTTTTAAAATCTGGCCCTCTGTAGCTTTATGGCCTGGTCCATGAGAATTGTCTATTTCCCTATATGTCATTAAACAAATCCTAGTGCAAAGAGAAATTAACTCAGCACCGCTCATTCAAGTCAAATGTTTGCACCAGGAAAGCCCTAATGAGACACTGTCTGGTTTCCAGAGGGGTTGCTAAGAACAAGTGGCGGCAAAGTTATTAAATCTGTCCAAGCAACTAACACATCATTAAGACACCACCGCCGCCCCCCAACCCTTCCAACCTCGATCTGAATACTCAGACGAGGGTGGCAGCAGTCGGACGGTGGCACGCTGCCGTAGCCCGGAGGAATACCCGGGGAGAGGGTGGTCTGGGCTGGGGCAGCCCCGGTATTCGGCAGCGGGGGGACTTGGCGAGGCAGCTCGGTCCGCCGGGGCGTCGTTAACCCCCATCTCTTTGCCTGTTTTCGCACTGCTACACATTTATTTCACCTGTTCATCTGTCTTCAATGTATCCCAGCAAAGTGCAGGCGTTCTTGCCCTCGCTGGAAAGGATCTGCTACGAACCTGAGACGGGGGGGGTCAACCCGGACAAGGCAATCGGGTCTGTCCCCGCCTCTCTCCTGGGAAGGAGCCAAGCTCTCAGAGACAATCGCCATGGGTCGCCTGAGCTTATACAGATCCTGCCAGCTCCTCGTGCCTGCAGGCCGGGGGCCTGCTCCCTTCGGCATCCCCGGGGGCTGAGAGCCCCGGCCGGGCCGGGCGCGGGGAACTGGACGGCGCCGAGACGCGTGTAGCTGCTGCCTGAGCTCCGGCGAGATGCCTGAGCCTCAGCCAAGCCGCCGAGACATCCCGACAATGCCAGGACATTTTCTAACCGCTGAAACGAAGCTCCCTCCCTTTTGCACGCCGGGGAGGAGATTTGCAGGAGGTTGCCTCCTCACCGCAAAAGCACGACACTCAAAAGCCTTGTGCCTTGATTTCTTGCTATGTTCCATTTCCCTTCAGATTTTGGAGTCTGTCATCGCTAAGGTGACTCCAAGACCTGACTATTTTGCCCGCCATTGCTTCATAAGTATACAGGGACTATTCAGACATGACTTGTTTGCACCCGATGAAACTCTGTTAAACACAACTTCATCCTATTTCATTTCCATTCCCTGTCTTGTCCCTGACGTCAAATCAATTTCTTAAAATTCTCACACATGGCACTGCCCTCTCCCTTCACCCCCCAGCTAGTATTTCCGTGCATGTTTGAGTGTTAAGTTAATTCAGTTAATGTAAAAATATTCCCTTACGAATTCACAACTACTTTCGTACGTGAACGCGGGCAGTTTCTGTAAACAAAAACACAGAAACCTCTGGTTTTTAGCGAGCTGAAATAAGGCAGCTGGTGGCAGTAAGAGACGCGATATCTACCAACGAAGGATAGGCAGCGTGACCCAGAATCGTTCTTACGAAGCCTTTTTCCCCCAAAAAATGTGAGAATAAGTGGAATACCAGGCCTACTCCTGCATAAGGGCAGGGGCTGGGCTTCGCCAAGGGGCTCGGGACAGCGGGAGCGGAGGTCCCGTCCTGCAGCCGCACGTTGCAGAAAGGGGAAGCCTCCGGTGAACCCCCTCATCTTCTCCACAGCCGCTTCCAAGCAAGCGCCTGCCGGGGGCCTGTTTGAAGTGCGCTTGTCCCAGGCTATGCCGGGGGCTTGACACACCAGAGTCAGACCAGGTGTTTTCGAGCCCGCAGGCTCGGGATGGGAGAGAGGGGGAGAACTCCTTCCATCCGTTCTTTACCGGTGGAGAGTGGGGTCAGCCAGAATCGGCGCTGGGCTCCCTCGCGCCCTACTAAGGCACGGTGCCCTCGCTAACCTGCTGGATTCAGCTCTTCTGCCGCATAAGGAAATACATATGGCAGGCAATACCCGCAGATACCCGAGGGCCCCTGCATCCTGCATTTGGTTCTTACATACCTCGCAGAAAATGGGAACGATCCCGGGAGATCCTGTGGGATTTTATACTCCCGCGTAAAGGAATAGCTGTGTACAAAACGAAAGCTTCATTTTAAAGCTCCGGGGTCTCCGGAGGTCTACATAACACAGCACCTTCCCTCCAGGATAGGTCACCTCCAGCCACAGCACTAGGTTGTTGCTGCCCTTCCAACTGCCTCTGATCGCTTTTCCCTGACTTTAATCCAGAGGTGTCCAAAAGTTTATCCGACAGCCCCACTGCGTTGTCCCCCTCACCCCTGCTCCGGCTCCAAGGTCCCCTTTCCCCTCCAGATGGAAAGGGGGAGAGGAAATTTGGCAGCCCTGCATCGCATGGCAGTAGCTAGCGAGGAGAAAACAGGGCAACTGCGACAGTTGCATGAGTGTCCTTGCGACAACCCACATCACTTCTGTGTGGCTCTAACCTCCTCTCACCCCAGACATACATCTTCCTCACACAACCTCGAGAAACCCATCCGCCCGACCACACGCATGGGAGAGGGGGGGGCTTTGCCTTTCGGGAAGGGTCGGAGGGAAGGAGCTTCTACTTACAAAATGTATTGTCATGTGAGCATCCTTCTGCCTTGATAGCTTCTCAGTATCCCTCTCCCCTCGGTAAGGAGGGGAGTTCAGCTTCCTTCGAGGAAAAAAAAAAAAAAAGGCGTTAAAAATCTGCAGCTTCAGAGGGGCTGTGTGTGTGTGCGCCGTGTTATGTTAGGCTGGTATCTCCCTACAGCGGGGAAGCGGAGAGAGCTGGGGCTCAGCGAGGCACTGAATCCCCCGAATTCTCCACAGAAAAGCCTCCGTGGAGGACGGGCTCTCTCTGAAAGCGTCCCTGGGAGGCCGGAGCCGGCCACGTCGCGCTGAGCACAGAAGCGTTGGCGGCCTCGGCTGCTTCTCTGATCGCAGCCCGGCCAGCGGGGACGAGAGATGCAGCCGCACCGGTACCGAGCTCCCGGCTCTCGGGAGACACTTTCGGGAGGCCCCCGGCCCCAGAAAGCGAAAGAAAAGGCCCTCATGGGCGGGAATGGGGGACGGTAGCTGGGGATCAGGGCTTGCCGGCCGCAGCTTCACCGGGACCGGGGCTGTTGCCGTACAGGCGATTTGCTGCAGGCAACTCACGCCAAGTCCGTTTCGTGGAGAAGGCCAGAAGACCGTGTTTGAGGGAAGTGAAGTAGAAGCTAGCTCCCCTCTGCGATGGCCCGATGTCGGGGTCAGGCAAACAGAGGTAGTGGCCCCCGGGAGACCAGCCGCCGGCATCCTGGCAGCATAGTGCGGGAGGGCACGGTTCAGTCCCCCTCTCCGGCACGGAGACGGAAAGGTGTGAGGGGAAACCCGGCTCTTGGCTGGCCCTTGCCGAGTCTCCTTCAACACCCCCACTTTGCTATGCCTAGTCGGGGGGACCCAGCGGTGGGGCGGGGTACGTGCCGGGCCGGCTGCCGATAGAGCGGCCGCATTTCGGGGAGAGCCCCTGCCCAGCCACGCGTGCCCTTTTCCTGGTGGAGGAGCTCCGACTCCGAGCCCCTCGCCCTCCTCTCCCTACCGCCTTTTCCCTCCGGTTCTTCAGTGATTTCCTACCTGAAAAAAAAACAAGTAAATCTTTTAGCCAGACAGGTCAGAAGCGATCAACAGGCTGTTGTGTACTATAATATTTTCGTATTCCTCTCGGCTCCCCCTGCCCTCTACCGACTCACTGTAGATGTGACCTTTGGTATTTCAGCCCACACTCAGCAGTTGAATGGAAACAAGTTGAGCACGTTCACTTCTGATAAACATTATCCTTAAACCACTGGAGACCCGAGCAGAGTAAACGAGCTTTTCCGACAGGACCACATCAGGAACACACATTGAGAACGGGAAAGAAACCAAATATCCAGGAGATCAGAGGCGGTCTCGGGGGTGGAGGGCTGGGAGAGGGAAGGAGGGGGAGCAGACAGGTTGGAGGACACGGCGGAGAGGGGAGGAAAGGACAAAACTGTGCACATAATAGGCACAGATGGGGAGAGAAGCTGCGCGGGCAGTCTGGGAGAGCAGCGCCGGAGTTCGCCTGAACATCCCGGCAGCCCTGTGGAGCTTCAGGAGTGGCAGGCACCCGAGCTGGCCCCAGCCAGCTCGTCACTGGACTGGGCTGAAGCAACAGGAAGGGACGCGTGTGCGGGGCAGCAAACAGGCTGCCGGGGATCCTTCTATAGACTCTGCTTCGGGATAAATACACTGTTAGTGCGGACCGGAAGTTTTACGGAAGCGCACCCCCTTCCATTGTTTAATTACATAATTAACTGAATTAAAGGTTGGATCCTGGTCCCACTCGTTCAATGACTCCTGCCTTTAAAATATCCAAAGCAGGTCAGCTCGCAACACTGAAAGGGATTCTTGCTTCAGCAAATGCCTGCGAGTATTGCCTGCGCAGCATACCATCGCCTTTGGATAATGGCATTTGTGCAGCGATGTGCGTGCGTGCGCGCATGTGTGTGTGCCCCCTTTGCCAAGGTAATTTTATTTAGGTCAAGGAAGCACCCCGACTTACAAGTGTAATATTCTGAATGGGCAACTCATAGTTCTGAAATAACCACAAAACTGCTATAGAAAACTTGATGCTGTTGGGTTCTTCTTTGTTGCTGGTTTGTTGTTTTTGGTTTTTTTTTTTTTTCAATCCCTGTGAAGGAAACAGAAGTATCCGCCGATATTCCGATTAGACAAAGGAGCTACCTGAGAAAAGACCCATGATAGCCGCTTTCCCACCACAAAACGTTTGCAACACGGTACTAATTTCTGCGCGATGTCCTCCAACATCCTACTTGTTCCTAACCATCCGCACTCATTGCGATATGTGCAGGCGCTGAAATCTAACTCAATTAAATTGATCTTTTTCCCTGAAAATATCTTACAAACTTTTCAATTAAAATGTTTATACAGTGTTCATAGACACCAACGACATCAATTTCATATTTTACTCGCTGACATTTTGTGCACTCCTGTCACCACATTCTTTCATTTCAATTTTTATGTATAAAGCCTGCACCTTCGAGACTCTATTAATACCCCTCCCCCCGGAAAAAAACAACAAAACCCACAAAAAAAACCAGCCATCCAAGACCCCTGCCCAAAAAAAACAAAAGAAACAAAAAAGATTCTTAGGAAAAAGAAAAAAAAAAAAAAAAAGGAAAAGTGAAAAGAAACCTGTGTTAAATCCTTGTTTGGAGCCGGGAAGACGATGATCCCGTGCGCAGCCTGATGTACGCGGGACGTATGTAAGAGGCACACATACAAGCTCAGGGAGCAGGATCCGTACACCTAATGCCAAACCAAACACCCCTTCCACAGACACGGCATGACCCACGCATACTTTTCTACCAGCTTTGTCTGTTTTTCTTTTAACTATTAATACGCAGCAGTGCCTTTGATAAAGCTGAATCAGCAGCGAGGAGCTGGCGCTTTGCAGCTCTGCGCGAAGCAGTGTTTGATGACATTGAGGACTGCAGGAGAACCAGCGCCGGCCTCGAACGGCCAGGGAACACCGGAGTCCCGATCGATGCCCGGGTGCTACCAGCCCCGTCCTGTCGCCACCCGGGGCAAGCGAAGCAGCAGCTCCTTTCCCGATCGCTTTGTGGTTTCCACCAAAAATGATAACCCTCAAGGCTCACAGCCTTCTCGTGCACTACCCGTGAGATGTTCGTGAGTGAAAAAAGTGCTTTATTGTAACAAGACAACAGTATCCAAGGAAGAACTTCCCTCCGGCACCCGCGAAACCAACGTGGGGAAACCGCGCGGGTGCCAAGACATCGCTCTGCTTCTGTCGGAGAAAGCAGGAGTCGTCTCTGCGAGCCCCGCAGACCCCTCCCCGGTCGCTGACTCTGGGAGAAGGGCCGGGAGGGGCCACCCGCAGCCCGGGGGTGCCCGGGGAACGCCTGGGGGGTGCCCGGCGCTGCGCCCTCCTCTGCCCCTCCCTCCCGCCGGCGGTGCCCCGGCCCCACGGGGGCTGCGTGCTCGAGCTCCCCTCCGACCCAGCACAGCGCCGGTCCTCTCAGCACCGCAGCGGCACTGGCTGCGTTGACCGCGGAACTTACCGCCGGGCAGGTACGGAGGAGACCCGGCGGCATGGCGGCCCCAGGTGCCGGGCCCGGTGGCGGGGCAGAGCGGAAGGGCCGTCAGCGCTTCGCTGTCCGTCATGTCCTTTGGCCACTGGGAGGGAGGCTGGGCGGTGGGGCCGCCCCCGAGGGCGGGCCCGAGGGAGCAGGGGGCCGCTGCGCCCGGCCCAGCCCAGCCCTGCCCACGTTGCCCTGAGGTTGAAATGCAGAAGTCAAGGCTCTCTCCTCGGGAAGTAGATTTTCTTGTAGTCCTTTTTCCTCTCCAGCCCTTGCTGCCTTCTCCGTGGAGCTCAAAGAGCCGCGGGAGCTAGCGCAGCCAGGAGCGCGGGAGGCTGGGAGCCTGTCTCCGGGCACGGGTCTCCGACTGGGATTTAGGGCAGCCTCAGAGGTGTCCCGCTCGGAGGAATGGGTAAGTGGCCGGGAGCCGCAGGAGGGTTCAAGTGCTGTCAAGAGAGGGGGAAGCGCCCGTGCGCCGTCATGAGCCGCCGCCTCAGCTCCCTTATTGACTTTGCTCGTGTTCGTACAAGTTGTAAGAACACGTTAAGGGTCAGGAACAGGGTTTGTTACTTGCTTGGCTTGTTATTAATGTTATTAGGCGAGTGCGAGGCCGGATCGCAGCCGAGTGGATGGCTGGAGCCCGTGGCACGTTGTATATTATTCCTGACACCGATCTTAGTAGTTAACATTTTAGCACGTTTGTTTTACAGCCTGGTATAATTGTGCTGTTAAGAGAGAGGCGCTAACAGCACCAGAAACGGTCTTTTAAAATTTAGTCGCAACTCAGAATCTCCGCGTTGCCCGCCCTTGCCTCTCCCAAGATGTAAAAGAATTTCCTCAACTACTCTTCCTTCCTCCCCCTCCCCCGTCTTCGAAAATGTTTTTCTTTTCTTTTTGTTTTCTTCGTGTTCCTTTTTCCTGTGGCAATAAAGCTGATTTGTCTGTTGGAGCGATCTCGTTTTTCATCACTGGAATGTGTTTGTTTTTTTTTTTGTCAATATGCTTAATACATAGTCCGGAGAGCTGCGACATTTGTTGCCACGGAGTTTTCTTTCTTTCCTTTCATTCTTTCTTTCATTTCTTCTTTCTTTCTTTTCCTACTTTCCTCCTTTCTTTCTTTTTCTTCTTTCCTTCCTCCTTTCCTTCTTTCCTTCCTCCTTTCTTCCTCTCTTTCCTCCTTTCCTTCCTCCTTTCCTCCTTTCCTTCCTCCTTTCCTTCTTTCCTTCCTCCTTTCCTTCTTTCCTTCCTCCTTTCCTTTTTTCCTTCCTCATTTCCTTCTTTCCTTCCTTCCTTCTTTCCTCCTTGTCTTCCTCCTTTCCTTCCTTCTTTCCTTCTTTCCCCTTCCTCAATTCTGGAGCTATCCTGCTATTCTAATGAAGCGTGCAGGGGGTTTCCAGGGGATCTCCGGGCTGTGACACCTACCTCGCAATGAGGAGCAGTTCAGGAGACCCCTTTGAACCATTCAACGTGTCCGACAGCTGTGTTTGTGCGTTTGCTTACAGAACCTGCCTTCGGGGAAGTGAACCAGCTCGGGGGGGTGTTTGTCAACGGCAGACCCCTGCCCAATGCCATCAGGCTGCGGATTGTGGAGCTGGCGCAACTGGGCATCAGACCGTGTGACATCAGCCGGCAGCTCCGCGTTTCCCACGGCTGTGTCAGCAAAATCCTGGCTCGCTACAATGAGACGGGTTCCATCCTACCGGGGGCTATCGGGGGTAGCAAGCCTCGGGTCACCACCCCCACCGTGGTAAAACACATCCGGACCTACAAACAAAGGGATCCGGGCATCTTCGCCTGGGAGATCCGGGATCGCCTGCTGGCAGACGGCGTGTGCGACAAATACAACGTGCCGTCGGTCAGCTCCATCAGCCGCATCCTCCGAAATAAAATCGGGAACCTGTCTCAGCAGAGTCACTACGAGTCCTACAAGCAGCACCCGCCACCGCCACAGCCTGCTCTGCCTTACAACCATATCTACTCCTACCCCAGCCCTATCGCTGCTGCAGGAGCCAAGGTGCCCACGCCTCCCGGGGTATCAGCGCTACCCAGTACCATGGCCATGCCCAGGACGTGGCCGTCCTCCCACTCGGTGACGGACATCCTGGGGATTCGCTCCATCACAGACCAAGGTGAGGAAGGGGAACCTGGGCAGCCAGACAGGGCCATCTTTCTGTCCCCTGCTCTTGAGCTCCTGCCTCTCCGAGGGTGGGAAGGTCGAGGTTCCGTGGTTGGTCTCGGGGCGCCTCCCGCGTTTGTCCCCCCAGAGCGAGGCCGGCGCTCAGCTTACCGGAGGATGCGCCCTCAGGACGTGGGCTGATCGACGGCTCGGGTGGGCTGCAGGGGAATCAGCAGGCGGTACATCCCGGCCCTCACCGCTGCCGCTGTGACCCCAGTGGCTACCGGGGCCTGAGTGAAGGACCCGGGGTGTGGTGACCCCAGGGGCGCTGAGCTCCAGCCCCGCGGCCGCCCGGCCTTGGCCGAGGCTCGCTGAAGCCCTCTGGTCACAGGCGCCGCCTTGGCGTTACTGAGAAGTCCATTTTCTCTAGTTTTCGCAATCAGGCCAAATTTGCTCCGGCAGGAAGTTCAAATGTCACCTAATTGCTTTCATTCTGATGGTGTATTTTCCTCCGAAGCGGTGGTCCAGGGAAAATAAAGCCCCAGAATTCTGTTCTTTTATCCCTTCCACCTTATTTCTGTTTCTCCGCCTGGCGATTGCGTCGCGTCTCCCAGCAGCTCGCTACGCTTTGCTGCAGAGGAAGGGACATTTTTTCCATTTCGGTCTCTGCCAGTGAAAGTGGTTAAAACAACAGTATAAAATAACCTTTGCCTACAGCGGTCTCTGTGTCCCACTCTTCCTTTCCAATTAGCTGGGGGGGAGCCCTGTGATTTGTTTTCTGTGCTTTTTTAACGGCAACAATCCTGTTGCAGAAGCACTTCAACTTCAAATGTAAACTGATCCTTTAAACATTGCAGAATAATTTTATTTTTCTTTTCTCAAAAAGGTGGTATTTTCTTCCAAGTAACACACATACACATAAATATGTTTATTTATATTTATACATACAATAAGATACAAGTTTTGCCCTTCTTCGCTCTCTGCTTCACGATATGAATTTTATCCTCAGACCATACTGGCACAAGCAATTGTATTTCTGAGTCGACTTTAACAAACACACACCTGGTAATCTCTGCTCTGTGCTGGGGAAGGGTAGTGGTGGCAATGAGCATTAAAAAGAACATTACCGTCACAGGAGAAATGGAGGTTGGCTGGTTCTGGTTTTTTTTTTTCTTTTTTTTTTTTTTTTTTAGTGAGTTCCTCTTTTATTAACACCATATTGGCAGGCAGGCGGGCCTCTGACGGTACCGCCGGGTGCCTCGGTATCTGCCCGTCTCCCTCAGACCTCGGAGCTGCACACATCTTTCTGCAGTGTAAAACCACCCCCCCTCCCCTTCTCACCAGAGAACCAGGGCTGCTGCGCGGCCGATGCCGCAGATGGGGGCTGCTCGCCCTTGATTTATAGGATAAACTGACCTTGCTGACACGGAAAGGAAGCCCCTATTCATGGGAAAGTGTGAGATCAGCAGAAAAGGGCGCTCACCGAGAGAGCTCAATTTCTTAAGACAACTTCAGATATGTGCCTTTCCCCCAGCCCTGCCCAGGGGCCGAGCGAAGCGGTGCGGCGAGGCAGCCCACTCCCACGGCGGCCCAGCCGGCATCGCAGCCCCACAGACTCCGACGGGGCCTCGCTTGGAGGAGTCCCCCGAAACTCTTTTTCCTCCACTCCACTCCTCTGGGGCCCCGGGAATTCGCCCCCCTGCAACACAGCCCGGTATTCCCGGGCTGCGGCTGATGCGTGTGTAAATAACAGGACTTTAGCCCTCCCCCCTCCCTTTATTCTCTTCATCCTTTTAAATTTTCCGTTCTTTTACTTTTTAAATTTTATATTTTTTTTGGGGGGTGGGTTTCGTTTGTTGTGTGTTCTTGTGGGTTTTTTGTTGTTGTTGCTGTTTGGTTGGTTGGTTTTGTTGGGTTTTTGTTTTTTGTATTTTTCTTTTTTCCCCTTCATAAAGTTGTTTGGAGGCTGGATCATCTGCAGCCGTGCCAGGGTGATTTCTAACAGGGGATGTGGTTTGTCTTTGGACTCGTACATGCACACATCAGAGGCGATTCCCATGAATCCCCCTAGAAGATCCCTGGGGACAAGTGCCGGGGGTCAGCCCTTCCCGCCTGTGTAGGGGCGCTGGGACTAGCAACTCTGCTGGCGACTTCTGTCTTCCGCTACAAGAAGGGACCTTTCTCCCCCCCCGGATCACCTCACTAGGGGTTCCCCCGCGGCTTAGCGAAGTGTAGGGGGCGAGGGACAGGCTCTGTCCCACAAGCTGCATCCAGTGGGGACAGGGAACAATTTCCAGATCGGAGCGAAGTTCCCTGCACTCCGGCTCCTGCCTCTAACCCCTTTCCCCCCCCATGTTTCCCAGCAGTAAGCGACACCTCTCCTTACCCCAGCCCCAAGGTGGAGGAATGGAGCAGCCTGGGCCGAAACAGCTTTCCCCCCACCGCTCAGCACTCCGTGAACGGGCTGGAGAAAAGCTCCCTGGAGCAGGAGGCCAAGTACAGCCAGGTAAAGAGAGAGGGGCAGGAGGGCGGGGGTGCATAGGGCCCCTGAGCTCCGCCTCGGGCTTGCGGCCCTCGCCCGGGCTGCCACTCTTGGTTTGGAGCCGGTGCCGGCCTTCACTCAGTTTTGGTTTGCAAAAGAGTCCGCTAAGATTGGCGACGTCGGGAAAGAGCCTGGCTTCTCCTCTCCGCTCTTCTCTCAGCTCCCTCTCTCGGCACACTGCCGCAGCCCCCCGGCACCCCCAGCTCGCATTTCTCCTGCCCGAGAGGCCCCCGTCGGGCGCAGGGCTGGTGGGGGGGCAGCTCCCGCATTCCCCCCCCCCCCCCCCCCCCCCCCCCCCCCCCCGGCACAACCGCACAGCAAACATTCGAAAATCGCAGCGCTCTGACCCCCGCCAGCTGCCGCCCGCCTCCCGGACCCCGCCGCGCCGCCCACAGGGGCTCTGCCCCGGCCCGGCCCCGAGACCCCTCCCCGGGCCAGGCCGTGCAGTCCCGGGCCGCGCCAGCGGGCACGTCCTGCAGCCGCCGCCCTCGAAGTCGCGGTTTACCCTGTCCGCAGCGTGCTCTGTAGGCAGGAGAATAATTTGAAAATGAGGTGTAATTGCTTCCTACATTAAGCATTTTTAAACGCTTAAGTAGACTGCGAATTTTCTACGTTTTAATTACTACACAATATAACTGTTACTTAATAAATCTCTGTCTAAATCTCTGTACTTGCTAATCAAATCCTATGCCAGGAGAAAAGCTATAAAAGGCTCAACTGCTACTCGTTGGGAAAGAACAGGTTTTGGAAACTCTTTTTCCATAAGATGGAAGCGTTTCAAAACGCATCAGAGGTTTCTCAGACACATCGAGTTCCTGGCCATTCATTTGTTACGCTCATAACGAAGTCGAGGAAAAACCATGATCTCTGTGTAGCGTGTTCCCATTCAAAGACAGAGGTTTTGGACATATTTTTTGAGTTCTGTGTCTGGTTTTGGATTCCATGTCGAGGAGTCTTTTGTAGTTTGTATGTGGTGCTGAGAGTAGATGAATCAGACCCTTTTGAATTCAAGATGTGGAGCGCAAACTATGGGAATGCGTGCAGAGGGGTAAAGGAAGCAGAGTGGGAATTACTGTAGGCCTCAAAAGTGAATAACCACTTCACTGTATATATTACCTTACAGACAATATGCCACCCTTAACGCTGTCCTGTTCGCTTTGTGTTACATTTTTCTATTGTCCCATTATTATTCTGTTCATTTCGTGTCATAGAGAATGTGCACTGTATTATAGCCACCACTTCATGGTTAAAGAGAGTTAGATTTAGTGGTAATATTCATCCTTCCACAATTTTCTTTAAAAATGAAACAATAAAGTTCTAGCAGTCTTACTAAAAATGATGGAAATAGCTTGTCACTGTTCTGTAAAGAGCGGCTGTACTGCAGCCGTGTTGTCCTAGGTTCCAGGCTGGGTCTTCTGCATATAATTCTGCTGAAATATTCACAGGATCCGGCTCATAGGCTATAACCCATAGCCTTTGCTGGAATTTCATTTACCTCAACAGATGTGTTGAGGAACAATTGTTATGTAAATCGGGTTATTTTCAATGCTGGTGCTGGGAACTATTTTTATCTATTTTCACTCTCAATATTTGTGCTTTTGTCTTCATAATATATTCCTGTTCTGCTGGCAAGATCATTCTTACTTTAAAGTTTTTCTTCAGCCCAAAAGATCACCTGATAAATGTAATATAGATATCTTTGTTATTTAAAAATGAAGCAAATTGCTATTAATAAAATTGAATTCATTTATTGAAATACATTGTCCAGAGAGTTTGAAAGGGCAGAAAAGTTAAAAGTATTTATTCAGAAGGTCATTTTCAGTACCCTGCTCACTAAGAGAAGACACAGACAAGATTCCCCTTCACTCCTGTCCCTTAATAATATGGGTAAACAGAAGTTAGCTTTGGAAAATTCTGACATATAGACCAATCTATCCATGTAGTATTCAGACTTGGTTACCAGAGAACTCATTCAGATGTATATTAATTGCTTCGTCTGTCACAAATTTATTATCTTGTTAATTTAGAAGTTATCTGGAAAAAATAAGGATGTGAAAATGTGACTTTTTTTTTTTTTTTTGCATTGATATTTTTGCCAAAAGATTTGTTCCAGACAGGTGGAAAGTGAAATTTATGAACCATATTCTTGCTGTTCATAGCACTGACTTACTAGCTGTCCATTGGCTGAAGTGCAGTGAGTCTGGGTTGACAGCCTGTGACAGTAAAGTCCCACCAGAAGCCTCTGACCTCCTTGGATCTTCTCATAGTCTCTTGAAACGCATACTGCTTTGGGTGTAAATGGATGAGCAAGGGACAGGAGAGAACACTGGTCCATTTGTGAGAACCTAGCAAAAGGTTATCTGGAATGGTGGAAAAATGGGGCACAGTCATAATTAATATGCTAAGAAGGACTACGGTGAAATAGGGTCTTTGGACTTCAGGGTAAATGTTACTTCCCCCATCTCCTTTGGGCAAAGCTCATTACTAAAGCTGTGTCTTATGAAGGCAGACAGCACTTTTCCCCTAGAGAAGGGAAGTGACCGTTCTCTAATATTCCATTTTTATGTCTGTATTACCGAAGAGGTGCCTACAAGAGGAGCAGAACAGGAGGGAATCAAGCGTGCATGTTTTATGTAGGCTTTCCAATTACACAACAGAAGCAGAGGGAATGTGTGATGAAGCACATTAGCAAAGTATTTTGTGTGAGCAACAGGGAATTCTGCTGTTTCTGACAAATATTACCTATACATTTTAAGCATTAGCAACATTCAAGGTTCACCTCTCCACAGCTTGCAAATAGCTCCATAGCTACTAGGTGAGTGAAGGACTTGTTACCCAGCCTTAGTTATGAAAGATAATATTTTACTTCTCAAGTAATCCCCTGGAAAGTCCCTCTGCATGACAAAGACCAGAAAAATTAAGCCCAAAGAACAGGGTCTCCTGTATTTTTAGAATACATTTATCTGATCCCTCTTTTTAAATTATAAGCTGTGTCTTAACATGCGGGATCCCACAGGGATTTTTTTTCAGGCAAAACTCTTATTTGACAGCCCAGATTTGTCAGCTGGCAGCCAGGCTGGTCTCTGCAATGGGTTAGAATGGCTGCATTTTGCCCTTTGCCCCATGCATTAGTGGGAATTTATCCTAGGAAAGGACTCCACAAAAGGGGCAGGAAGACTTCACATTTTAGCCTCAGCAGTACACAGTCACACTTGTTTAACACAGAACTGAACTTCTGGATGTAGAACATTTTTCACTTTAAGTATTATGAGTTTTCTGGTGTCTCTATGGCCTTTGTTTGCAATGTTGTTTGGTATTTGGGTCTGAGGAGTTGAAACTCTGCCTAGCAGACTGATTCTGTACCAAATGTTCCCCAGGAAATCACCGAGATGCCTTGTCAAGTTTCTATTAATTTTTAATTACCTGATGTCCCAAGTTATTGTTTATACATAAGCAACTGCATTGTATTTTCCTGTTGCATAATATCCACATATTTGTCATACAGCTTTGCAAACAGTGACTGTGAATCAGAGAAACTGAGAAGGAAAATACATTTTTCTGAGAGCTTGATAGTTTTGGGTCATACACATTTCATACAGAGCTCAGTTGTAGTGCAGTATTTGTACAGAGATGCACATTCAGGTGTTGAGGGGATGGCTTCTACAAATAATTGTATTATTAATGCAATGGGTGAATATTCTGAGTACTTCATGCATTACACAGCTTACACTGAAAGCTGCATTAATTAAAAAAAAAGCAGCTGAAATACAGACCTATTTGAACCCTGCATTTGAAATGAAAATATTTAATAAATATGTATCATATTTAAAATGCAGTTTTCGGACATCTGATGCTCATGACTTTCTGGACTGACATCATAGATGCGCAGACTGAAAAAAGATTGTGGTTTGTGTTCACACATGTATGAAAATGCAGAAGACCTGATGTGTGTCTGTATGGGTTGTTGAGGCAAATAGATTTTTTTTTCTTAGTTATTTTCTGTATGCACTGCAGGAAGCAGATGTGCACATTGCCAAAGGGAGCTGATACTCACTAATGGGAAAAAGTTTGTAACTGGAGGGGGGGCTAAGAGCAAGTTGTGCAAGCTCACTCTTGGGGAAGGGTACGCTGTTCAGAGATCTGAGCACAAGCCTGCCGGAGTTGCTGAAAACACTCCCCCTAATTCAGTGTGTGAATGGAGTTTGAGTGAAGTCTTCCTCTGACATTCTTGTCAGATCCCAAGGTAGCAACCACTTCACCTCTGTCTCAGCTGAACTTCATCAGCTGTTAGTGGCTTGAGTTTTGGGCTTTACTGGAAAAGCCCTCCCTGTCCTTTGCGTGTATTCTGACCGGGGTCATGAGCTTTGTATGCTGTAAGCACATAAAAGGAAGGCTCAGTTTTAGAGCAAGTGATGGCAAATAATTGTGGGTGCAATTCTGGACAATTATTTGCACAGAAAATGTAGGCAATGTAAATATTTAGTTCCTGATCTTTGATTGCAAATGAACAATGAGCTGTATACGCGGTAGCCAAAGCATCTGCATTTGTTTTATCTGCAATGCTTAGAACGTACAACATATGGTAACTTCTCTGTGAATAAGGTGAAAATGTAACCTTAAGTGTTATGACCAATTACATGACCCTCCTACACAGATTATTTATTGAAAAAAATAATTAGCAGAAATACTATTTGGCATGTTATATTCTAACTCAGGATTCAAGCAGTTTTAGTCCTGCTATGAGTCTGTGCAAAATTTACCAATGGTAAAGGTCCAGACCTTCTGCTTCTCACTCGTGACTGTAAGGAAAGCAGAAATGTGTTGAGGAGAGTTGCTTATTTGCTTTCTTGCTGTAGTACTATTATTGTTAGAAGAGCTCCTGTCCAGTACAGGGGTTTATACCTTGGTTTGGAGACTGTCTGGTCCGGTGTCACTCTCATTAGGATCTCCAGACCAGTGCCTCTTATTAGAACAGTGCCTCTAAGTAAAACACTGTCACTAAGATGGCTTGCTCAAGGTCTAGGCATCCATGTCATTGCATGTTGTGGGTGAGGGGCATGAGCTGATCCCACTACATGCACCCGATTCCTTCCCAGGTGATCTGGATGGCACCCCATTCGAACCCCATTTGTGAGACCTGCCTCTTACTGGCCACCTGCTTCCACGGCCAAAACACAGTGCCCTGCCCACCAACCCACATGGCTTCAGGGCACTCCACCGGGATGAAACTAATAAAGAAAGTCAGAGAGGTGAGTGAATGGTATAATGACACTCAAACTGCACTCTGAGCACCCTGTGCTCCAAGGGCCCCAACCCACCAGGAGCTCTGCCTTGACAAACAGGAGCAGTGACTGAAAAGTGAGAGTGGTGGGAGATACCTATCACAGCCAAGGAGCAGTGTGCCAGGGGTAGGGGGATTAGACAGGACTTGATCTGTTCAGAATTCTTGTGCTTGCAATAGAGTGGGAAGTAAACAAAGAATGTATGGTGTATTTGAATTTCTTCTGGCAATTTATCAGCTCTTAGGAATTGCCTACATACCTACTCATAATGGCCATGGACATTCAGTAATTGATGGTCTGTGATTTGCCCTCATTAACTTACCAGCTTCCCAGTGACTGTCCCTGCCGCTTCAGAGATTTGTTAGAAGAAGGGGAGCACTGTTTGGTTCTCCCTGAAGATCACAGTTAGGTCTCTGCACCTTTGTTCTCCTGCAGAAGACAAAGTAGAGACTTTACCAGTTGACCCCCTATTTGCCTAGCTTCCAGCCATAAAGAATACTTTTAATGTTTCTGTAAGTGTCCTTCTTCCAACCTCAGTTTCATTTAAATAACACCATATTGAAATGACAATATATCGTTAAATATATTGTCATTTTGTCATAGAACCTTTTGCCAATGCATTATAGGTTTAACCATCACTGTAGAAAGAGCAAATATTTATTTTTTTCACTGTATTTGCTTGCTTAATATCCATGTGTGCCCTGCCTGACTCCAGATTCTGCCAAAATAACAAGGGGAAATTGTGCATATCTGTTCTAAAACTATTGGAACTAACTATTTTGTTAGTTCCTACCCAGGGGAGTTTGCTTATATGACATGATTTTTATTTTTTTTTTCTGAGCTTTCCTTTTGTCCTTGTAAGCCCAGTGTATCCATCTAAGGGAGACTTAAATTGTGTCTTCATAATTAAAATCAAGCTTTGTCATCACAGCAAACAGAATTTGTTTTATTGCACTTTGAGGTAGTCTGGTTGTGAGGTTAGTTAAAACATAGAGTATATCTCAACCTTGTTGTGGTTTAAACCAGGACAAGGATCTGCCATCTCCACTGGAAAGGCATTTATATCATTCTTCCTAAATTGGAGTGCGAATGGAAAGCAACCACCCAGTGAACTTACAGACCTTACACAATAATTTATGTTTGGGGGACACTGTAGGTGGACATACTGGTGTGTGCTTGGTGTTCTGTATGTGGTAGGTCTCACTTTACTGTGAAAACAGTCTAAACCCGTCCTTTTTCTGAAGGAGCATTGCAAACCCTTGCTCCCCTTTTTTCTCTTGAAGGGCTCTTAGGTTTTAGAACAACCTTCATCTGCCTCATCTTCATCATGCCTTTTTCTCCTGCCTCTCTTTTTCTCTGTTTTTGTAGTGGATTTCTCGATCTCCAAGAAAGAGTTTTTCATTGTTTCTTGGTTGTTGTTAGTTTTTTTTTGTGTTTTTTTTTTTTTCCTTTTGTTTCTCTTTAGTTTGTTTTGGAAAGACATAAAATGCCCCTGGCTTCTTTAGAAAAGGATCAGTGATGGTGTGTAAATTCAGCTTACTATTACTATTTCCAAAACTGGGGTTTTAATCTCCCTGAAGAGGCTGAAATTTAATATTTGATAAGAAAATATAATTAAGAGTGCTCTTGATGCATGTTGCAACTATAGTTAAACCACTCAATTGATATTATCTGATTTCTGTGTTATTCAGTGCAGCTGTGGATGCCTATAAGTAAAGGAAACAACTTTAAGTTAATAAAAAAGAGAATTAAACACGTGGAATGGGATCTGCTCATTATTAAGGGAATGAACGTCATTTTAGAGGGAAGTAGTGTGATTTTCTCATGCAGTACACTGCAATGCATTGAACTTAGTAACAGGAGTAGTAACTGTATAGAAAATTGCATCTTTGCAAGAGACGCTGTATAGGATTGGGTAACTAATTACATTTTGAATCTTAAAGGACTCAAGGAAGCAAATAACTGGTTTAATTGTGACTTCAACTAGAATACCAGCATTGCTTCACATGACTTACAGTTAAAGAGAAATATTGTAACTCTCTGTTCTTGAAAAGTCTCTTTCCGTTTTAAAATGCACAGCCTTTGGTAATCAATGCAGCTCAGCTGAGCAGCAGACTGACTATAAACCTCTTCCCATGTGTTATTTTAAAAGCTCCTCAATTTTAATGTATTACCACTGTTCAGTTTTTCTTGAATATAAAGGCATATGTTTCAAAGTAATACCTACAGAATTTTTCCCCTTCTGTTCAAGATTTTTTGGATGACAAAATTATTTAATGACAATGTCCTCATTTTTCTGTCTGTTTTATCCTCTTCTGCTTCCAGTGAAATTAATACAAAATTAAAGGGGAAATATGTTCACTAAAATAAGTTCATCCATCTAAGAATTTGTAGCCAAATATGAAAAGATTTTTGCAAGAATTTTCCCAGCATTATAAAAAGACAGCAAACGCTCATTTGCAGGGCCAACTCTAAGTTATTCACACACAGCTTAGCAATTTTATTATTTGTTTTAAAAAAAGAATTTTAATGAAAAATGTTATCATCAGCTGGAGAAATTTACTCCATGCTCACTTTTGTAACTCTTCTTCTTTTTGGAAACTCGTGTGTAGACAAGTTAATTTTAGTGGGACACTGATCTGAATGAGTGTTTGTAGGATCATGTAATTGTTCCCATTCATGCTGTAGCACTGGATAGCAGCTTCAGAATTTAGTTCTAATTTAGTTAACTACAATTTCTACCATAATATTGTCTAAGGTTATTAATTTAAAAACCTCAAAAGAAACATAGGTGTATTAGTTACATCTTTGGGTAATGCCATTTTCCTAAATGACATTTCCATTACAGGCATGCTGCCGCCGATGTTTTACTTGGAAAATTTGTTTACTCTTCCCTTGGGACCCCATATGTTGGTTTGATTTATAAATCATATTTAACCACCAATTAAAAAGAGAGATTTACCATGTTTGCTTCCTTTATGTCCACAGTTTGTGTTTGATTGCTCCTAGTCTTGTTGCCATAACCTTTTTGACTGATTATGTGCACATCACTAAGAACATGAGATATCCTCTGGGTTTTTAAGGTAATTTGCTCTTCTGACTGAAGGACTATCCAGCTCTGTTCCCTGCTATGCTTTTCTCCTGCTATGAAAAAAATGACTTCTCCAGGAGTTACTTTGTGGCTGTGTTTTCAGGACATTCAGAAAAGATTCAGCATTTCCAGAAATCATTTTGTTTTTAATTTTGAAGAGTGAGCAGGGAGAGGGTGTCTGTCTGCCGAGCTACAGTAGCATCCTGCAGCTCAAACCACGGCCAGCACTCCCCTTTGCTGGGGAGCTGCGGCTCTCAGAGGCACAGCTGTGATACCTCCGCAGATTTGTTTCATTTGCTCTTGGGGAAAGACTCTGTGCTGGAGGATCAAGGCAACGCGCTGAGTTTGCTGATCCAAGGACAGGAAGGATTCATTCCATCCAAGTCAGTGCTAGAATTGAGAAATACAAATGAAACAGCAACCTTACTCACCAGAGGTGTGTTCCCCAAGTCTTGACACAGGGGGAACTTCTGCTGACTCCAGCAGGGGAGTTTGGGCTGAATTATTGTCCAAGCTCATTAGGGCTGGTGAATTGGGTAACTAGAGTGTTTCTTCAGAAACACTTTTTTTCCACAGACATTTAGAGTACTCCTACAAAACATACACTCTTAGTCTATGCAATAAATTATCTATATAATAAAAATATTGTAACAATTATATTACAATGGACAAGTGATGCAAATAATTTGAAATAATAACTTTAAAACAAGAATAATTTAAATTCTTTTGGACACTCACTTTAGAGGTGGGCTATAAAACTGAGGTGTCATCCAGCTGTGGTATCAAATGTGCTCTCTTTTATATTCACATAAAGCTGACATGAGGTGATTTGCATTATTGTTATTAATGATAACTAACATAAATACAGGTCTGTGGTTTTGAATGGTATGACTTTCAGACACTTTCTGAAATATTTATAGAAGCCACATGGGAAGGGATCAAGGAGACGGTCTAATTTTGATACTGAGCGAACATACCTAGCAAGCAAAAAGCCAGAGAAGGAAAAGTAGATTAAGGGATGAAAGAAAACAAAATAGTATCAATTAATTACAATATAGAATTTTGATTGATACCACAATGTCTGTAAGTGGAATTGACCTTGTCCATTTCTCTCGTACTAATATGACTAAGGCAGGAGGAAAAAAAGAAGTCAGGTAGTTTGTCTGACATGGGTTGATCGGGAAATTTGTCCAGAAATCTCGTGCGCTTTTCTCTCCTTATTGTGCATGAGAGAAGAGGCTGAGGCTGTGTGACATGTTATACCAGTGTAATCTTCATAACAGAAGTCAAGATGTATGTATGGTTACCTCTGGTTTAGAGAGGAACTGTTCTGACTTTTAGGAGTCCAACATGGAAATTACTTGTTCTGAAGGCAGGTTTTAGATTTGCTTTTCATCCACCCATCTCCCTTTATGTCGCAAATCCCAGACTGAAAACAATGACAAAAAAGTAATCTCTCATTAGTATTGTACCTCAAGTGTCTAAAGATTCCTTCTGTTAAAACTACTGAACTAACTCCTTCACTGGTGAAAATACATGCAGTCCACTTGTTTCAGCAGAATCATTTTATGTGACTTAAAGCAAGATTTTAAGTCCACCTTGGCTTTGAATTCTGGCCTGGATATTCCTTTTACTGGCATTGGTGCATATCAGCAGTTACTTGGCAGGAAGGCACTAGACCCAACTTGTGATCCTGATCCCACTGCTGTTGTTTTGCAGATATCTTTAGGAGAACATATTTAACTGAATTTGTGAATCAGTGGGAGGTCATGTGTTCTAGGCTCTAAAATCTGGAAATTTTTATTCCATCAGTTGTCTCAAAACATTGATAGAAACAGCAATTCAAAGCAAATGTTTCTTCTGGTCTCTGTAGAAGCCAGACAGTAAGGGCTTTCAAACAGGAACCCTTATCACTTGCACAGCAGAGGTTTTTGTTCATTTAGAACTACATGTTTGTTTGCTTGCTTTAAAAAATTAGATTTCCTTTGAAAAGCAGTGGTTTAAATTAAGGAAAAAAAATATTTATAAAACTTAAAAACCAGGTTCAAGAAGCTCTGCACTTAAAACAAGTTCTAAGGGTTTAAAAACCCATAAACAGCATGGGGTTCTCACACTCCTAATTATGAATGTTTAGATTTTGATGTTCATTTCCTCCGACTGAAATACTGCAGGATGAATTATTCATCCAGTACATACAGGGTCACGGAACTTAATCCCCCAATTTATTTTAACTAAATGTCATGTTTGTAAGAAGTGCCAGATTGACAGGCAAGATTCAGCCCTTCTGATAACCTACACTTTGTATCTAAAGCTGTTTAGAAGTAAAAACTCTTGTGGTTAAAATTATTGGGTCAAGTCCTTCACTGATGAAAGAGGTGAAAATTGGGATATTATTCTTGTGTAGCACAGTTTTAAAACACATAAAGTGAGGTTTTCTCTACCTCATCGGTTTTACATTTGGGCCAAAGGAGACTTCTGGCTGCTTTGCAGGTATGGCTTAAACCTCCCCTGAAACAGAACTGTGCTCCATGCCAGGCCAGCTTTTTCCCATCCCAGTGATGCCTGTTTTGTGAAGCACCTACTGGCATCCACATGATCATGGTTTTGAGCAGCAAAGCTTCGTAGCACTGGAGTAAAAATGATTCATTAATTCAGGGAGGCAGCGACAACAGCTTTCCAGCACTGGGGGCTCTTGACAGGTCACAACTGGTGGTCCCTACAAAACTGCCTCCATGTCCCACCTCAGTAGTCAGGGCAAGATTTTTCTCACATTTAAATTGACACTATAAAAACAACAGCTATCACAGTTGTAAATTAAGTAAAGGGAGGTAGGTAAAAATATTGTTCTGTATGTTATAAATCAGGATAGGCCTTCTTTTAAATTAAGGTTTTACAAAAGCTAGTAAATCTTTAGTCAAGTCCTATCTGTTTTATCAATAACAACCCAAGTAGCACCTCTAGTGTAATTCAGTAACACTCTAGGTATTCTCCAGTAATTATAGTTCAGAGACTTTAATTTCACTTTTTGCCATTAAGACCACTAAGGAAGACCACACAATGATAAAAAGAAATAGGGAAACATATATGTTATTGGATTAAATATTTATCAACAATGTCTGCATTAATGTTAGCTGTTCAGGAGCTGAAATTTACCCCAAATCATGCCAAGTGGCAGTTTCTGGACTCTGTCAGCCTTCTCTGTGGGAGCTGCAGGAGACAAGGACATGGGTTTGAGCATCAATGGGCCAGCAAACAGGTGGCACATTGCCTGACACAGATCTAGCCTGTGCCCACTAGCACACGGCCACACAGTGTGGGGTCAGGTAAGGCGCTGCCCAGGGGTCCTGTGCTTAGGTTGTGTGGATGAGGACATCCGGTTTTCAGCAGAATTGAGGACACAGCCATCACCTCTGGGGATTTTTTTTTTTTTTGCTAGGACACAGCATTGGACATAGCAGGAAGTGATTTCTTGAGGACCAAATGTTGCCTTTCTTTATCCATACACTCTTGGTGCGTGACGGGGGTGTGAGGAGTGGTGCTCAGCAAAGTGATTCCATCAAGCAATCAAGCAAGCCTTGGCATAATGCAGCACTATGCTCCACTTTGATTACAGCCTCGTTCTTTATCAAAAGAAAGGTTGTTAGATCATCTGCCTTTTCTAAAGAGCTCTGAGAGGAAGTGCCAGTGGTTGGAGAGCATCCATCAGCATGGCAGCCTGTACAGCATATGGGAAGCATTCTCTTTTCTCTGTGGCAAAGGAGGGTTTTGGCTTTTCCCAGAGCCACACATGGTAGAGGGGAGCAGTGACAACACAGGAGGCTGGAGGGACATATGCCTCCTTTGTCAAGGGCTCAGGGGACATTACCATTCATAGTGGGGAATCCTACTTAAAATGGAGCTTCCAGGCACAGCCTGTGCTTGGTACCAGTCTGTTTGGGAGTGGGCAAGACTGGAGGAACAAGGTAGCCTTGCAGAGTCCAGAAAACCTCTTCTGAGCTTCAGAGGCTGGAGGTTTGTGCTGTCTTAATAGCTATGACACTCTTCAGGGACTTGCCCCAGGTCTTTTCTCCTTCCAGGATCTCTTTGGGGGTTCTGTACTTCTCTGTGCAAAAGACTTTTGGGCTGTGGCTTTTGATGTCCCAGTGCTACAACCTGGCTTTAATGGCTCCACTGCATCTGTGCAAAGATTTTTGTTGCTGTTCGTTAGAAAAAAGCAGAGGTGTACTCGTTCTTGTTTCATATTCCTCTGAAAAGCACTTTACGTTGGAATAGGCAGGGAGCTTGGGGAACAGCAGCTTTTTAGGGCCTGTCACGCTTTTTACTTTCCAGTAAATCCAGTGAAATAATTTTCAATGTGATTTAAGAAGTGTACTAATTTACAGTGCAATTATGTGAAGGTTTGTATTAATTAGTACTATTGCAAACACTGATATTTATAGGTGAGGCTAAAGCGGAATTCTGAGACACAGCAGGGGACGTGTAATTGGAGTTGAAGGTCAGGTCACATATTTGGATTTTCAAAAGAATAAGGCAAGTTCAGCTTCAACAAAGTGTTTATGGATTTGGAATGACAATTACGTTGCTGCTGCAGCTGTATGTTTTGTGCTAATTAATATACCTATCGGAGGCTCCTGGCTGGGATCCCATCACTGTCTCCTGCTGTTTTAGATTGCTGTACATATTTATATTGACTCCAGCAGGATTACTACTTGGTTTCCCGAATGGCAATGAGAGGATAGTCCAGCCAGTGAAACTGTGAGTTACATTGGTAGGAAACTCACGCACCTGAAATGAGGCCAGTGCCGTTTATGGAGGTAAATACTGGAAATTTGGCAGGTGCAATCCAGACAGGAATTGAACAAGTGAAATGTTAACATCAAATTTTAGCAGAAACAAAAGTCTGCTTAATTTTTTAACTCTGCATGATCCAGGTTAGGTCCAGTTCTACCAGGTAATTAAAAATGGCAGATGCTACATGATTTTCTGAATTGACACCTGTCCTTTCATATTCACATAGAAAACATTTCTGGTAAAAAAATGTTACCCCAAATCCTAAAAAAATAAACACTACCCAAACTGAAACTTAAGCAAGATAAATGGTCTTTGTTTGTACCTGTTCTGCTGAAGAAGCATTTACAGGGTGTGAAATAAACCACCAAACAGCTTTTATTTAAATAAGGAGTCATTCATTGTGAAATCCTACCGTGGCAGACTGAAGGACTCTCCCTTCTCTGTTTAAACAGAAACCCTTCTCCCCAGCCTTAGGAAAGATCTAGGAAAATAGCTTGCAGGAAGGGACCCAGCCCTACAATTGTTGTGTGCACAGAAGCCCCATTGAAACCAGGAGAAACTGAGCAAAGAACATTTGCAAGCCTATATCCCAAGTACCTAGAAAACACATTTTTAAAAGGTATCATCAGTAATAATAATACTACTACTCCAGTTGTGACTCATGCCCTGAGCAAACAGTTACCAAAGAGTTTAAGATGTTCCCACCTTCACCTGCTGCATGTTACCTCCCAGCTCCGGGGATCTGCACATGTCCACTGCAGCTCAGGGCTGAGTCCACCCTCCTTTGGGGCTGGCATTGGCAAAGTGGTGGGATGGGCCCATCTCTCCTGCTGCTGATATGGCCATGGTCGCTGAACACCCAGCTTAAACTGCCACAGCACTGCCTGCCAGGGCCTGGCTACAGTGGCCAGCATCATGTACAAAATTTGGGAAAGGTAGGTAAATATTAAAGCCAACCTGCTCCAGCCCATGGGACTCATTTCCAAGAGGATGAAGGTGCTTAGTGAGAGAGATGGGACAAACCTATCACAAATAGCTCCAGCAGTAACTCTCAAATATAATGACTAGATGCAATCATGGGCTTAAGGAGTCCATGAACAACAGCTTGTGGGAAGGCAGGCAGGTGTGTGGGCAGGCTCTGCGGTTCCTGTCCTGTTCTCAGTGTGTGCTCCCTAAACGTCTGCTGCTGGTCCCTGTTGGGGACAGGCTGCTGGGAGAGGTGTGCAGGGCTCATGTGCGGTAGCTGGCCCTAAAAGCAAAGCACAAGTGGGCCACTGTACCCCTGAAATCTAGGGGACTGATTATGGGTGGCTCCCTGGGCATGCCCCTAGCTCTGGTTCTTGTACAAAGCCCAAGCAGCATTTACAGGTACCTTATTTTACAGCAAATCTGCTGTCTTACTCTCTTAGAAATGTTTTTACTTTTCCTTTCAGGCACCCAGTGGCCTCCCTGCCGTCAGCAGTTTTGTGTCAGCACCAGCCATGCCTCCCTACGCAACACCAGCCCAAGTGTCACCTTACATGACATACAGTGCCACCCCATCTGGCTACATGGCGAGTCACGGCTGGCAGCACGCTGGAGGCACCCCACTGTCCCCGCACAGCTGCGACATCCCCGCCTCGCTGGCATTCAAGGGCATGCAGACAACCAGGGAGGGCAGTCACTCCGTCACGGCCTCTGCTCTCTGATGCAGGAGCTGGTCCAGGACCACCACGAGCCTGCTGGGTGGTTGTCCCCTGAGCCTGGCTCACAAACTGCTCTCTTTGTGCTGGAGATACCTCCTCATGACTTGTCTCCTGTAAGGCTTTTAGGATTGAAAGAGCTGAAGACATCAGAAACTGACAGAACTGTGGTGTGCTCTTTAAGTAAAGACCTTGCATCCCTCAAAGGGCTTGTGGAGCCTTGTCCCACTCTCTCCTGGTCAAACCACACGTATTTATTCTTAATCATCACAGACTTTCTAAATGTGCAATTGTTATTAAGATTTGTGTAAAATCAATAAAGAAAAGTCACCTCAGAAAATTCTTCTATGCCTTGAATCAGCAAAGGCGGTTAAATAGGAGGCGTTTGCCGATTGCCTAAAGAACCACCCTTTCATCAACAGGGTTATACAACCCACTGCTATTAAGAGATCACTTTTGGTTGTTTTGTTGGGTTTTGGCAATCAAATATAGAACCAAGGCAGTAGGCGGCTCTCAGATTCTCCTGGTATGTTGCCATTGTCAGGGAGTAGTAATACCTTTGTGTTTTTATCCATTTGTAAATATAGGCTTTTGACAGCATCTTGTTTTCACCTTCCAGTACATTTATTTCTTTTTCTAAGTTAAAAGAGTTTTTGACTTTCTAGCTATTATTCTATGTCTTTGTACGGTGAGGTGACAGCCTTAGGTGATGAGGTTTAGGTAGGGTTTTTTTCATTGTGTTTCTGTGCCTACAGTAGAGGCTTCAGCTCTCATGAAATACAGTTATCTCTTCAGCAGAAGATTCAAAGGCAGAAATCCAACCAAGTAACTCTCCCCGAGCTATATGGAGTCTTCCAGATTCGTGAAACTCCACATTTGTGTTAAGCATACAAACAGAAAGGGGTGGAAAATATCTGAACAAACTGAAAACTGTAGGGGAAAATGCCATTAGAGTGCAGCCTGTGCAGAGATGCTTACAAAATTATGTCAGTCAACAAAAGCACTGAGGAACAGAATTGTACCATCACTGTTGGCGCACTTGTGTGCAGCATTTTTGGCCCAAGACTATGTTGTAATTTTTTTAAGAGGAAGTTTTCTTTAATTTCTGCTTTAATGAATGTAAAATATGGCTCTTGATAAAGTTTACATTGTTCTGAAGCGTTTTTTTTTCCTTATAGTTATACTGGTGGTGGTGCTACAAACACAGATATTATTTAATATTAACAAATTCCCCTTCTACATTTCTGTATCCATTGGCAAGTACTCTGTGCCAGTTATTTTGCTTTAAACTTTAATCCCAGGAGAGCTAACATACTGATCTTTGAAAATTTACCTGTTTTCCTTGGGCAATAATAAAGTTCTGACTATTATTCCAGAATGCTGTAGGTATGTTCAGAATATGAATGTGGAAAAAGAAAATGAAGCCTGGTGTGACATTTCATATTCTTCATAGGATATTAATATATTTTGTATTTTTATAAATGTTGTGCAATAACTTCAATTACACTAAAGACAGCTAAAGCAGAGGAGAAAACTTCATTCTTAAAATATTGCTCTCTCTGCATATCTTATTAAACATTAATTCAGTGGGAAGGTAAAATAGAGTCCCCTCCTAAAATACAGTCCTCTCTTTGTGGATTTCCAGCTTTCATCACTGAGACAGCTGTGGGGAAATTTTCATAAGAATCCAAGTAACCAGTTCATATGTTATATGTAGTATATCCACTGAAATTTAGATGGACTCAATCGGCTGCTGCCACCTTTGCTTTTTGCATTAAAAAATAGTTAATATATTTCTATCAAGAACACAGGTATTATGGCCCTAAGGAAAGAAAGGTCTGATCTCGGATGTGATCCTGTATTCTTCAGCCTCAAAGGCATTTGGCAGCTGTTTGGCTTTAATGAGATGCTGAAACCCTTGTTATTCAGTGGAACACTTTTCCAAGAATGTTGCTTTGAAACCACTAAAGGTAATGTGCACACAAGTGCATTTCCAGTCTGCCACACTGTTAGTGATGTGATGGATGTTATTCTGCTTTTATGAAGATGCAGATGGAAGATGAGCCTTAACACTATGGAAAACAAATTGCTTTAATTCTAGACAAGCTTGTCACTAAAAATGAAATGGAGAAGAAAGATAAGAAAAAGATCATGAATCAATAAATTATTAAGTTAGCAAAAGGATCTTAACTTTCAACCTAGTTGTTTTACCGGACTGTAGAATTATAGAATAAGTCTAACTATTGTTACCCATACAGCACAAACAAGGTGCATCAAAGGAGGAAAAACCCCCCAAAGCCAACCCCTTACAAAAAAGGATGAGAAGCCTTGTGTAGCATGTCTTTTTGAGCTCCAAGAATTCACAAACCCCTAACAAAGTCTGCCTGGGTTAAAAGTGTTCAAAATTTTCCTGAGCAGCAAGAGGTCATTTCTGAAATCAACACCATCTTTTCTGACATTCCCATGAGGTATTGGTGTGTTTTGAGAGATACTTAAGAGAGACAGACCCTTAGCTTGTATCAGTTGTTTGCATTATCTGGTCTTCAGCTAAATCAGGATATTTTATGAAGCAAGGACAAGACATGATGTTAATTATTCCTTATGTGGGAATACACCATCATGAACCGTTTTTATTTTGTGTTTGTTTAGTTGCAGCTCTTTGTGCATATATGATACCCTCAAGTGGAAAGTCAGTGGGGCTGTGTGCAGAAAGGGTTGCTCAGATTGAGCAAAGTTACCTGACCTTGGCTCTTGGTGAGGCATTTTTTGATGTGAATTTTCCTAACAATTTTATTTATTTTTTTTTTTAATTCTTCAATGCAGAATACTCCGTTTGCCCAAGGACCTTTTCCCTGCTTATACTCATGGTTAAACTGAAATATGCAGCACATTAGCTTATTAACCACATAAATTTTTAAGTCACTTTACAATAAACAAAGGAGAGAAAGAGGGATTTGTTATTAATAATATTTTTAATAATAAGAGTCAGCTGCTGCTGTCAGGTACAGGGGTATAAATTTGCAGTGAACCCACTAGGGTGAATGGATTAATTTGGGAAATATGCAGTATATGTGAGTGCAGAATTTAAGTTTTTAATCTGAAAAGCTTACACTCCATTCACAGAATGTCAAATTTTTCAAAGAAATCAGTGGAGCTTAGTACTCCCTCTCTGGCAGCCCCATTGTGTTTGCATGGTCCTGGTACAGAAGACCTCCAGTGTAAAACTGAATCAGATCCCATATTACACCGTACAGTGATGGGGGAATGGGCTGGTACATTCATGGGTTTGTTTTCTAAAACTATGCTGTATTTTCTGCTTTCTATTGGTTCTCTCTTTATCAAAGATCAGGCTGAGCTATTAATTGAAAAAAAATAATCATGTTGGAAAGGATGTAAAACCGGCTAGATATGTATATACAGTATGTTTAAAGCCTTTTATTTTTATATTTTTGAATGCTCTAAATTAATAAAAGACTAATTATAACACATTTTGCTTTTAGTTTTCAAAATTATCTTAGTAGTGTCTTCTATTTGGCTAAGTACCAATAATGAAATGCAATGAGAAACATTTACCTTAAAATTATAAATTGTAACAGAGTTAATTTTATTGCTTTTAGCTATGAAGTAGAATAGGTATGAGAAGTCACTGTTGTCAAATTTAGGTAAAAGAGAGGTTTATTAAGCATGTCAGTACAAGCACCCTTGAAAATGCTGAGAACGCATTTCTATTTTTAACTTTTTGTTGCTTTTCTAACACATTAAAACCATTCATGAGACGAGACTTCACATGTGACCTGTCATTTTCAAGTAACAATCTGGAAAGATATTTCTTTAGGATTATTGGGAAAAAGGTTCATACCTCCTTAAGAGGAAGAGAGTTCAAAGTTAACAGTGTTAATGTAGTATGGGGCACAACTGCATGAACTGAAACTATGTGTTCAATCAGCATAGCAGAAATTGTATTTCACAGAGCTAGCCAGAATGGGTAGTAAGAAAAGCAACAATATTAGCTTTTGAGCAACATTTCTTTATCTATAGAACGTTGTATTTCTTTGAGATATAGGGTGGCTAATTGCAATCGCATATGTTCTATCAGTCTAGAACATCATTTCTCCATCACATGATGGTAATGAAAGGTTAAATTGGCAGCCAAGGTGCATTGAGCATTTTTATTACAGGACAGCTCTTTAAGCAATAGTATACAAAGGTTGTGGCTAGTAGAGCTGTCCTTTTTCTATCCTCTCTCAACAACTTCAGTAGCTCTTCTATAAATGTTGAAACCATAATGGACTGAATTTAAACTGGATCCAAGATTGACGCAAGAGTTGTTTGCAGAGTATGGGTCATGTTCTCAGCCTGGAGTCAATGGAGCTGTCAGTTTACACTGGCTTAGTATGTGGCTCCACAGGATTATTCCATTTTTTTCTGCTAAATCCCCTGAAAGTTATCTTTCATTTCAGCTGATTTTTAAGTGTATTTACTTCAGTGTATTTACTACAGAATTTTCAGGTTGTCCTTGAAAAACTAACTTGTTCTTATGCCTTCTATATATTTTTTCTTCTTTTGTAAAACAATTACAAATATCAACTGTGCTATTTACTTATGCACTTTGAGAAGAGCATGTGCTTAAATGTTTTCTTGGATCAGGACCAAATTTATCCTGAACTGTACTAACATCAGTGTAATCTGAGGGCATTCAACACCATAAAGGATTTTTCTGAAGTGCTACTTGTGATCAGCCGTGTCCTGAAGCCATGCATAAACGTATTCGTAAATCAAAAGCATCACTGCACCACCTGGAAGAAAAGGTATTATTTCACAACATATAAAATCCAGTATTTTCAAGGTTTTGTAGAGCATTTTTAGTGTGTAATTTAAACCAGAACATGGCAAAGCCTTATTTGCAAAATGGATAATTCTACTAATTCCTTAATTCATTAAAAATTCACCAATTCACCAATTTTACATAATATTAGACCATAAAGTTGATGTCAAAAGCTTGTATTTTAAATCAAAATAACCCTGAGTGTGATTTTTCCTAACATTTTGTCAAGTTTCATATTTTTCTTTGTTCTTTTACAAGTGAAGCTCTTCATCTAAGTATGTGTGTATTTGTGCGTTTGTTTAGAGTTAGATCTGGTCTTGAAAGAGCAACTTGAGCGGTGGAGTGACAAAAAATTCATCACCAGGGTGATGAAAATGCTTCCAGGTGAGATTCAAGAAAGGTTTTCAGCAGTTTGTTTACCATATCTAAAGCAGAAGATCATCGTATTGAAACAAAAAACTTTCTGTGCCTGTACCTGGCTATGCATCCACAGGCAAAGTTTTGATCTTGTAAATCACAGAATCACAGAATGGTTTGGGTTGGAAAGGACCTTAAGATCACGTAGTTCCAACCCTACTGCCATATGCAGGGATGCCTCACCTTAGACCATGTCGCCCAAGGCACTGTCCAACCTGGCCTTGAACACTGCCAGGGATGAAGCATTCACCAATTCTTTGGGCAACCCATTTCAGTACCTCACCACCCTCACAGTAAAGAACTTCTTCCTTATACCTAACCTGAACTTCCCCTGTTTTAAGTTATGAAATGACATTATCTGCTAGAATAGTTTATACTGGTAATGGTATGAAATCCCAGCTTGAATGTCATAAAGTATTTCTTCTGTTAGAGAAGACAGACTAAACCTGTTCTGTAATCAGGCTGTGTGAACTAAAGAAGGGAACATTTCACAAGATGTGTATACAGATATATAACTAAGCATACAAAGAAAGTTCTAATTGGAAAAGATGGGAAAAGAGAATCAAATTCCAAGCTGCAGGACTAAACCTGTGTTGCATTTTGTTATTTGTGGGTGCCAGCACTGGGGCATAAATATTTTCTTGCCTTCACCTGTTGGCTCAGTTAGTGAGTTAGAGTGGTACCTCTAATAAGTCTGCTACTGAACTGGGCTGACCTTACTAGGTAGGTCAGGTAGGCTCAGTCAACCAGGCACACATAACTGCCACATGAATTTTCCCATGTTATTTATCCTAATGAACCATCATGAGACTCAAAATCCTCTGTTAACAGCAACTCACAGACCTCTAGACAGAGCAAAATTTGCAAAAGGCTCTGACCAACAAATAAATCATGATGTCTAAGATGTGATTTCAACTAAAATCATGTCTGCATCCAATTCTCATACTGTGTGATCTGTTTATGTTTCTCCTACTGAAAGCATTTTCATGTTGAAAGAAGGAATTACCTTTCCAGTCACAATAAAGATTGCATTATTGTTTAATCAGAAAGCCAAATCTATGTATTAGCCAACAGGACTCCACAAGTGTTTAAAGCGAGGTGCGCACTTAACTGACTTTCTGGATTTGGGCCAGAATGCATAGTCATTTGTAAGATGCAAAATTTTATTCCAAAATCTGCTATTACTGGGTATTGGGGAATTGAAACTGCCTTCTCTTTGCCCTGTATGTCTAGTATCTTTGGAGTATGAGGGAAAAGGCTTTTAGTTCCAGAGTTATGCCTAGTTGCCTTGCTTCCCCTCCCCACCTTCTTCCTTTACCCTGCACAATAACCAGGCATGGTCTCACTCTTAGCCAGATGGGTTGGATATGTAAACATTTACAGACAAACCTAATGCCTCCTTTATACTGCAGAACAGACTCTGCACCTACTTGCTTTTAACCATGTGTGTTCTTGCCTATTAAACCACCTTGCACAATCTGAAGTACAATTTCATGGAATGGAATACTGTTCAAGCTGGGGCTTCTGCTCTTTTTGACACAGATTGCCTCTGCGGACTGGCAAAGTCCAAGGGCCCAGTGCTTTGCTTTCATGATTAATCAAAACCAGCCAGGGAAAAATAGTCTAAAAGTCAAAGAAGATCTAGGTCTTAACCACTGCTTTCCTGCATTTGGGGTAACAGCTAGTGAGAACAAACCCAATGTTAAGGTATCCTTGTCCTTTTAGTCTTCTAGGGCCATGCAAGGCTCTTCCCAGCTCATGCTATCAGCCTTTTAGTGTCTGTTCTTTACAGCCACTGCAGAGCACAGGAGAAGAAAGTAACTGGAATTTCATATGCTTGGGCTATGCTTCAACTAGTTGAAAGCATTTACACTGGAGAGACAACCTGCATTTTAAGATGACTTTAGATGGGTACACAATGGTCCTAGTGAAACCAAAACTTCACATTAGAAGGAACAGGAAGCTTTAAGAAACACTTCCAAAGGTTTTACAGTTCTGGCATTTGCATGGATGCACTTTGGCTTGCTCACAAATCAGGCAATTACACAGTCCAGCAGTTACTTGGCTGTTCAGTCCTTTGATGTGTATGTGTAAATGATTTTTTTTAGACATATATTTAGCCAAATCCATCTATGATACTATTAGATGATGGTATTATCAACAGAAATTATTCAAAGGTGAAAGTGATTTTGATGATTTCTGTTACATGGTTTCATTTATTTGACTGATGCTTACTACATTTTGTCAAGAAACTGTAAAATGGGAAGAAAAAGCAAGAACAAAAGCAATATAGATATGACAGAGGGAAAATTACCTGGACCAAGCCTCATGATCTTGGGAACCAAGCCTTTGTACAGAGCCAGAAATCTGTAGCAGAAGAAAAACAAACAAAACATTTCAAACAATATCTTGCTCTAAAAGAAGAATGGAATTTTAGCATGTGTTTATTAAAATGCTGGCAGAGCACTTAGAAGCAATTATTTGAAATTACACATGTTCAATAGCAGGCCATATCTGGATTTTAACATTTTACAGAGGCAGATCAGATGAAGAGAAAAAGTTAATCAATGTTCAGCCACAAAAGCAACGTTGTGAGCCTAGCCAATCAGAAATATGACTTTAATCAGTGAGATGGTTTTACTTTCAAGACAAGTCTGTTAACAACAGCTGCATGCATGGACAAAATGACCGCTATAATTGAATATCAAAGCTACAACTCAGTCCCCACTTGAGAAGTATTTTAAAAAGTTGGAAAACTTTATTGCCACAATATGCCCTGATTTAATTATTTCAGCAGTAATTTTAAAGGTACAGAGATCTGTATAATTACAATTAGAATAAATTGGGAAATAATCTGTTTTCTGTTGATATTTTACTTTTACAAAATGAAGAGTTGAAAAAAATTACGTGAGATATATGAAGCATTTATTTGTGGAACATAAATTTTGACAACCCAATAATAATCTTGTAAGTTGTTTGTAAAAGTTCACATGGAGTAGGAGGATATCTCCTTGTAATTCTAAAGAATATTTTCAAAATGTTGCATTGTGCTCTTGTGATATGTGAGTTCAGGGTGGCTTAATGGTCCTCGTCAAATCTGAAATATAACAATGTGGTTTTATGGACCCATATGAACTAAAACAGAGGTCTGGACATGTATTAAAATAAGAATGTTTTACCCTTCCTCTTTATAGACTGTTGCCATAGTTTTAAAACAGGTTCTGTACTTGATCTCTCCAGGAACTGGCTGTGGTCCTTGAATCCTACTTTTTGCAACATCAAAAGGAATGTTAATAGTTGAGGCTATTGTTCCTGAGACTAGCCCTATTCCAAATTTCCTCAAAAACTCCAAATTTGAATCCTGCAAAAAAAAAAAAAAAGAGAAAAAGAAAGAAAGAATAAAAAGGGAAACGGAAGGACCTGTGCAGGTTAAGCACTCTAAAGGAATATGTATTTAATCAGAAAACTCACACAACACACTCGTGTTATTTTAGCGGAACGCATTAGGATTTCCTATGCTGGAACTTGTTTTCTTGACAATCCTATTGGCTATGTTTTTACACATGGTCTAAATTGCTGAAGTACACATTTCCTCACACAGGATTTATAAACACAGTTCATAAAGAAAGACTGGTATGGCATATGGGGATGATTTGTATAATTGGGCTTCACAATGTACTTAGTATTACTGTATCAAAACAGGAGAAATCCAAGCACACTATTAGCTAATTGGCCAGAATATTTTACAAATGACAGCAACTTCCACCATGAAGCCTACTAAAACGCTCATTTGTGTGTTGGACCCCCAAATGCTAAATTAAATAAAGGCTAATCTCAGTCTGCTGCCATTCCCCTCCAGGTTTTTTACATTTATTTTCACATGTAGCTGATCCACTGTACTGAGAAGTGCTAGCTTCCTGTTATTAACAATCCAACTCGGCGCAACTGCAAAAGAGCCTCCACGTTCTGTGCATTATAAACGGTGGTAACTCACTCGGCTAATTGGCTGAAGAATTTACAACAGATTGTTTCTGAACCCTACTATATGTTCACGGTAAAAGTTAGAAGCAGGTTAGAAGTGCATCTAAAAACTTCTTGGCTCACTCACAGTTCACAGTTCAACTGGGTTTTATTTGATCTTTTAGAAAGACCTCCTACCTTGGCTTTTGCCATGTCATCAAAGAACCCAAAGTTTATCTGGGAGTCAAAGACTCTTGAAGCAAGCTTAATCTTATTTCTTTAAAAGAAAGTATCAGGGAAGTGTGTTCCAGGGCATTTCCTATGCACATAAATTTTTTGCTATTGCTCTTCAACGCAAAGGACACTTTTTTCCTATATCAGAATCCATATATGTAGTTCCTATTTTTCTTCTTGAAGATAATTCAATTATAGAAAATTATCAGTAAAATAACAAATGACATTGCCACGCTAAAACATCAGCACAATATTAAAATGAAAGAGTTCTTTGTTTCCTAAACCTGAACATTTGTGACTGAAAAAGGAAACAACAAAGTTTTCCTTTCTATATTAGCAACAAGAAACAGAAATTATAATTTCCATAATGTGCACTGGATGAAGTCCATACGGGTGTTTAAAGAGAAATGTCAAAATCAACAGGGCTTTTTATTGCTTGGAGAAAAACTCAACACCCTGATTTCACAAAACATGAAATATACTGACAGTACCTTTTAAAAATTAGAATTACTTGTGCAAAAAAGTTTTATCAACAAATTTCTGTTTATTCTGTACACACTGACAGTGGTTTAAATGCAAAGGAAAAAAAGGCAATATTTTTGGTATCTAGAGAAGAAAAAAGGACTCCTTTTGAAGTTTGAGGGGCAGCAGCATGGCAGCCCCACTCCAGCATGGTGCCTGCCTACCTTCAGGCAGCAGGCGTATGATTATACCCACACCTGAGAGCTAAGTACTATTCCAGATTGTACTAACCTCCTCAAACCAGGTTGCAGCAAGCAGGCTCCCACTGCTCTGCTGACTTTTCATGGCCCAGAATGGTCTGAAGTATTTCTGTCACACAATTTGGTGCAAGGACACTTTCTTCCATAGTGCAAAGCACAGTGCGCTGCCCTCTGGGCTAGGCAGTATATGTCAGGCAAAAATATTTACTTGTTACACACTGAATTTCAAGCCTTACTGCTCCTGAAATATCCTTTAATATTTAAATGTTTGAACACTTTAATATTTTGGTGAATTCCCAGTGCCAGTGTTGTCTGCTTTAAGACAGAGTGCCACAGACTGCAGGATACAGTGGGTGTCTGGTCAAGTGAGCGTCTATAAAAACCTGACACTGCACTAACACAGCTGAAGGAAAATGAAAAAAAACTGCTTTATATCTATTCCAGTGACACAAAGGAAGTTGAAAGGCAGCATTTTACCCATTCACGAAACTGGATTTAACAAAATGTGCTAGGATGTACACTAACTTTCTATATAATTTGATTTTTCATCATGCATCTCATGAGAAAGTATTTTAAGGCATCCATCACTATGATATCTGGGTAATTTCATTCATACAACAGATCAAAAGAATTTCAGCTGTTAAAAATAATTGAAAAGCATTTTTTCCTAGAAGTATATCTTAGTGGCATTTTACTGTGTTAATGTTTCCAATTGAAAAAGAGATTTGTAAACATAATTTATGGTTCTAGACAAAGGAGCATTATCTGTCTATCAGTTAGGCATCAGTTAGTTTTATGAAGAAGCAGTGTCTTTCTTTTTACACCAAAATCTCTCATTTTCCAACCCATGGGCAATGTCAAAATATTAACAGTCTAGAATCCTGTGAAAGGTGATGTAAGGATAAGTTAACTGTCCAGTGCTAAAGCTGCAAGTGGCTAGCAGTTATCTTCACGTTATTGTCACAAATGTTGCACCACACAGCCCACTGACCAAATGTGATAGATTTCATATGTCATACATTAGAAAATAAGATTCTGACAAGCTCCTCTTGCTTTCAAAATTGGCAGAACTGGAGGAAAATCACACATGAATTTTGATTTTTAAGCAAAGACAATTTTTATTTAGTATGAGCAGAAAATATAGAACAGAAACTTGATTTTAGATGGTGCCACACCACAGTACAGTGTACCACAAGGAACTGAAATGCCAGTTTGCTTATTCACAATGCAGTAATTTTGCTGTGGTTGGATAACATAATCTGTGATCATCTCAACCTTTTTACTATGCTCTTCATAACCACATTTCCTGTACACCAGAATCCCTGCCCTGTGAGCACCAGCAGCCATTAAAAATAGGGACATTTAGGCATCCCTAGTAAATCTATGGCCATATCTATGCATGTCCTGCTGGATTTCCCTTCTTTCTTTGGGAGAAAAAATTTTGAGATGTTACCTGTCTGCTTTTTATACTTCACAATTCCTGTTGCAACATATTTAAAGAAACAGAGACTCCATAAGTTCCTCCTGATTCATATGCTCCTTAATTTCTTCTTTTATATTTCATAATTTATGGGAACAGAAAATTCTAGCCCTAGCACATACACACCAATGTTCAAGAGTGTCTCTCACTGGAGACACTTTTAATTTATCAGTTTCAGTCTCCAAAGCTCCAGGCTTTCCTTTCCTTACCACTTATTCATTTGGCCAACTCTGATTCTGCCTGTTATACCTAGGAATTATGGAACTGAAGAGGGAGATAGGCCAGGAATAAGAATTACAGCTACTTCTTGGCCCTTTTGGCAGAGGTAAAATGTAACAGCACAGGAACTTCTATGGCAAGCTGAGGTGCCACAAGACCTGACCTAGGCTACACTGACTATAATCAAGTGCTTGGCAGCAAGGAACTGCTTTAGCTGGCCTGATAATTGATTTTAACCAGTAAAAGGAGCTTCCTTTGGCAACAGATGGTGAAAGAAATGAACACATGGGTCTGAGGAAGAGAAGCTTCTAAGACAGAGGAGAAAAGGTATATTCAGAGAGGCAAAATGGGAGATAACTCTCAGGAAACCAACAAGGAACTGCTGAAAAACTCAAATGAGTTTCTTTAAGCACAGACACTGAGCCAGAACTTGGAGGAGAGAAGGGCACTGGGTCTTCCTGCTGAGTCCTAGAGGAGAGCTGAGAAGAAAGGCTGTCAAATTCTACTTTTAGAGAGGGAGAAGCTGATACAGCTGTGATCAGATGATTTGGATGCATTTAAACTCCCAGCAGAAAGCAGCAGTAAGGAGGAGAAAATTATGTAGACTCGCTGCAAGGCTCCAGAGGGGATGAAAATTAAAAGATGAAAGTGACTCTCATCGCTGTTGAGATAACATCATGCTTTGATTCTTTAAAAGAATAGTCAAAATTTTTGTTTGTGGCTTAATCAAGATTTGACCACAACTTAATGAACAGTTTCCTAGTTTTATTGACCCTAAACTTCTGTCCATCTCACGATTTACATACTAAACTTCTTACTGTAAACTACAGTTGCTTTCTGATTAGTACAATGATGGTCTGATCTTTGTCAAAAGGCATAGGAAATGCTGAAATTGCAGCTACAGTAAACATAGTGATGACCAAGAAAGGCACTCTAAAATGCATACTCACAGTTGCACTTTGTTTGACATACGTATGCTTTTTTTCACACCACTATCACCTCAGATTCCTCCTTGAGTTAAGTCTCATTGCAGCAGACATTTATTTAAGTTTTTAAAATACACCTGTCAGATATCTGACAGGATAAGAAGATGAACGACAGCCACTAGGATAAATGTCCTGGCTAGACTCCAGACTGACATGGCTTTCTGCTGTATAGGGTATATAATTTCAAACAGTCTGCTATACTCTCAGTGATTTATTTTTCTCATATATATATATAACTCTCAATATAATATATAATATATTATATATGTAAAATATAATATATATACTATATAATAGTATAATTATATACTATTATATCTAATATAACTATGCTATGTCAATTAAATAATTAAATAATATAATAATGATATTATTAATTGTAATAATATAATTATACATGATATGATGTAATATATTATTTTATATTAAGATAATATATATAATATATAATTCTCAATATAGTTTCCTGATAAAATTATTAGTCTTATGCCAGATTTATAAGTAGCATTATTATCTATTATTTACTCTTTTGCTATAACCTTTTGGACTGACAAGGTAAGGCTTGGACTTCACTTTGTCTTAAAACAAGTATCTGCACTGAAGAACTTTCAATGTAAATAAAAAACCAAGAGACAATAAAATTTGCTGGTCACTGAACAGAAAGTATACACAATTCTGGAGACTCAGTCAGTATAGGCAGTATCCTCAGTAAGAGAAGCACCAGGTAGATCTGTACTTGTTCCTTTTATTCATCGACAGTTTTGTATATTATTGTTAGACTGTTGAAAGCAAACATCAAAGAGGCAAAGTAAACTCCACCCCAATTTATTTCGATGCTCATAAATTTCTTGTCTGTCTTCCCTGTTAGTCCCATAGTTGCCTACATCAATGACTCCAGGTTTACCCAAGAGAGGGTACCTAGTGTGGTCATTCACTGTTTAGTGCATGTTCTTGTGGCTCCTGGGGACTGGCCACCTGGAAAACCATTAACCACACTGGTAAAGCAGAATCAATCTTCCAGCTTCTCATGAGGCTTCTACTGCAGTTCTAAGCCAGCCTATGCAGATGATCAGACTGTTCATAAACTGCTGGGATTACAAGCAAGTCAACATTTTATGGCATCAGTTAGACACCAGCTATGCAGAAAAGGGCACCCAGAAATGCATGTACCGCTGCATCTAACACCTTTGTCTGCACTATCCATCTTCAGTCTCAGTTAGACAATAACTTATGAAACAGGAAAAAAAAATGAGGACCAATGTGAATACCAGAACTAAAGAAGTCTGATGTCCTTATCAGCCCTTGTGACTGACTGCTACTTAATGTCTGCAAGCCCAGACATCCATGGGCTTACATGGGCTTTCCCCCCTAAAATGCACTGTTTAATAAGGCATAAGTTCCCATGGAAAATTTCCTCCATTTGGGGCACTCTTAAGATGCACCTGCAGGATCTCCTCCCTTTGAATTATTATTTGTATGTCTCACAAGAACTTAGCTATTTTAAGCCTGCCTCTCTGTCAGGTATGGTTGAACCTGGGCATCCATTTCAGCATCATCTTTATTTCTGTAGGAAAACAGGAGAAATTTGTGCTGCTTCTTCACATATTTTGACCAGAAATTCCTCTCCTTAAACTTCCTATCTGTCTTGCCTACAGGAACACTGCAGTACAGGAGCAGGTGAGGTAGAACAGACTCTCCCCCTTTGATATAATATCTTTTGGTGACGATGGTCTGGGCTGGAGTCTTTAAATAACACAAGGCTCTCATTCAAACAGCCACAGGACACCTCACAGTGAAAAGTACTGATCAATGAATGACTTGTAACACTGTACTGGATACAGGTGAACACAGCACTGCCATGGGTTTTTTCTCTTTTTTTTTTTTTCAGTTCCCAGGTCATCCTATACCTGAGCTGGGATGGTAGCTCTGAGTTTATTCCATTTCCTGCTCTGATACAGTTTTCTAAATCACCTTAGTTTACTATTTTTTCAACTCTGTTGCACCACATGACCCTTTCACTGTCTCTTCCTATCTGTAACTTGAATGCTGGCATAGATATGAAAACAAGTAAAATAAAATTGTTGTCAAGCTGAACAGCTAGTTTTGGTTTCCAATCTCTTCTTTGCCTATAGAAGTTTGAAGCCTTTTCTCTGACAAAACAACATACAGCTAAGATCCCACTGTCCTTTTAACAGAAGGCACATCTGTGGCAGCTAAAGCAGGCAGTGCTTCACTTGAAATGAGTTTTGCAGATGGCCAAGTTTCCAAGGGGGCTTTTAACAGTGAGAAAATTCCATATTGTTAAGAAAAATGACAGCCACTTGGAGGTGGTAGTGAGTAAAAGTTTTAATGAAATGAAAGTTTGCCATCAAACCTAACTATGATAAAAAATTGAAAAGCGAGAGCTGCTGGACGCCTATGAAATGTGCTATAAAAGTAGGTGCTATAAAACTGAGATGACATAAATTTGCAGACTAATTTGATTTCTAGTGCAGAAGCATAGCTGTTAATGCTCTATGGTTGATACATTAGTGGCAATAGAAACAAGTCTGGCTTATTCTATTTTCAGTAAACAGAGCATGAGGTTGGCTTAACAAATGAAAAATTATTCATTTACAACCCACACATGTCATTTATATCATTTGACCACTCAACATAACAGGTTTATTGTTTTTGGCAAAATAAGCTGTAAACATCCCTAATTGGGATGCAAATTTAATGCACAGTTTAGCACTGTTGACAGCTAAAATGCTCATACAGACATTTCCATACAGTTTTCCACTTACATTGCATATGCTGAACAGCAGATACATACTAAAGAGCCAAAATGATTTCAAAAGAGTAATACTCCTATTTCACAATTTTTATACGTTTGTCAATATCGCAAGACTGACTTTATGATTTTCTTTTTTGGCAAAATACAAAAAATGAACAAATTAGGTTTTGTAATGAAATCAAGTATGTGAGAAATCTTGAAAAGTTACAACTGTCTAATGTTTTCCAGACTAACTGCAAAACAGCTTCCACAAAATTCCTGATACAGGTGTGATAACTCTTAGCCTCTAGTACCTGCCTATTGATAGAAGTTTAAGTTGCAGACTGTGATTTGTTCAAGGCAAGTATTGTTCAAGACTTCCACTTTCCTGTCACTGAGGTGAAGTTTGGTGCAGTTAATTACCTGAGACATAATGTTGTCTGTCAAGCCAGATGAGTCCTGATCTATACCCTGTTAAATTCAGGGTAAGATTTGCATTGCTTATAATGGACATTTTATCAGAATTACTGGCTGTGTCTATACGTACAGAACTGTCTATGGCACTGATGCCAGCTGGCCTGGAGAGGCCAGTTAACTTTATTAGTGCTATTAAATGCTATTACCATTCAAAACAGACTGCCTATTAGGAATGGTTCCTTGTCTGCACTAGCTTCTAAGCCATACCCAGTGTTGGCTGATGTGGGCCAAAGCTGTGCCAGGGAACATTTAACAGCACAGATGACTGAGTTTCAGTGACACTGCTCAATTTACTAGAGCAAATGTAGCCACTGTGGAAGCCACCAAGCAAGCCACTTTGCACAAGGTTGGCCTCTTCATTTATTTCCAGTTAATGCAATCTAACCCTACATTGACTAAATTGTCTTTTACTTTTGATGATATGTACAAAACAGCTAGGTCACTGGCTGACACCACTAACATAATTTCTCTTTAATTTTCTAGATGTACTGTACAAAAGCGGTAATTCTTAGATCATAAAGAGTCTTGCAATAATTGTGAATACTTGAATAATTATTTCTTTTTTTAAAAAAAATCCAAAAGGCTAGGAAAGCCTTATGCCTAGGAAGCTTATGCCAACTGCTATTAAAATACCATTACTATTCTTCAATTGCTATGCAAGACCACTTCAGGATTTTCACAGAAGTTGCAGACAAGCTTCTTTGTCCCTGCATATGATTCTGAATAATCTGCATAGTGAATATAATTTTTTCATCTTTTGATCAACATAAATGTGTTTACGCCTCTATTAGTACCAAGCTATTGCTTGTGGCTTGAGTTTTTAGAATGTGTGATTAACGTACATTTTAAAGTATGCTTAAATACACTAAAAGAAACTTGTAGAAACTTGTGGGTTAGCTGCTCTTGAACAATTCAATTTACTATAATAATCTGCAAATAAAAAGTGGAGCTTTTCTCCATTTACACAGTGATGCCAAGAAAAATATGAGGCTACTCAGAAGTGAGAAAAAAAAAGAGATGTTACTTCATCTGGGAATAGAAACTGATCCATTTTGATGTAAATTGCAGCTTCCTATATGAATATCACTACATATTACACCTGTGACTGCTTAACTGTCATCATCGAAAAATCACATTAGTGAAAACACAGTTCAGTAAGTAATGTCCTGGAGTCATTAATAAACCATTAGCTGTTGCTCACACATAATTTAGAAAGTTGACAGTATTACCACATTTTCATTAGTAAAATTTCCCTTTGTTGAAAAGGGAAATGTTTTCTTTGTTATGTAAAGGTATATAAGACTATCAAATAAAATTGCTTCAAGTGAAATTACAGCTATAAAATTTCTTTTTTTTTTCTTTTTTTTTTCTTTTTTTTTTTTTTTTTTAAACTAACAAACTACATAAAGCCCCTGTGCATGACCCTGTAAATCCTGTTTTGGGCTGGCTCCCTCCCATATGGATAAATCTGCCCTGTCATCCTTCAGCAACAGGTTGAACTCTTTTTTAAGTAAATAGGCCTGGTCCATTGCCAGAATACACTCTGTACTGCAGACCTGCCATCTCCTCAAGCTTAGCCCATTTGTGCTTACTGAAAGAAGTTCTAGAAACTGATTTTTCTCTTCTAGGCCAGTTTACCACAAAAAAGTACATACATACCTAACACAAGCATAACATACCTGTATCCCAGTTTCTTAATTTTTACATTGCTACCATGGTATAAAAGGAAACTCATAAAAAAGAGAATTCAAATAAGACTATTTATACTCAGATTTGCTTAAAAAGGGAAAAGTACAAATCCTTGGTTTGCTTCCATTAAAATGCTATAAATTCCTACAAAACAGAGAGCTGGATTAGTCACTGTTTGTTACTAAATACCACAGCTTTGCACAGAAAAGTACACTGTTAATTAAATTGCCAAACCTCTTACATGTTTATCTATTGCATTGTATGAAGAACTTACTTTATTGACAGGAAGAATGTTTTTCACATTGAAGTAGAATCCAAAGTAAACCATGTTAAAAACTCCATGACGGCCCAGTGTTGCAGTAAGACCTTTGTTTAGTCCTTGGAAGCCCAGACCACTGGTTTTAATGATCTGCCGAGCTTGAACAAAGCTAGATGGTTGCTACACAAGTTAAGCAAAAGAAGGAAGAGATCATCTTTACAAAAAGAGAACAATGACCATAGTATCATTCCATCCTGTTGACAAATACAGTTGCTAACTGTAGTTTTTTCTTGTTTCATCATATTTGTTGTTTTTCCTTTCCTGTGATCATGTAAAAATCACAACTTTCATTAAAAAAAATTCCTCATTTTTCTGATGGCAGAACAAGATGAAAACATGACTTGAGTACTAAAGCAAAGGACCCCTGAAGCAATTGAAAAATTTCTCAAAATAATAATTAAAAAAAATTTCTAGAACAATATGTGGCTTTGAATATGTGAAATTGGTTTTTTTTTTAATCATTGATCCTATGCTATTAAGATTATGACAGATGAAACCCTTACACAACTAGAAACAACAGTTATTCTGGACAATAGGAAAATAAAACCAACTTCTCTAGTAAAACCAATGGCACAGGATATACATGGTGAGGGAGTGATAAAAGGGACAGAATTAGAAGTTTTGAGCCATTATGGCTATGGAAACAAATCCTTGGGACCCATGAATTAGAGCAGCAAAGGAGGCTATAAATATTTGTGTTGAATACCAGGCAGTTTCCAGATTCAGTATTAGGAAAAGGGTTGAAACAGTGATAAAAAGGCATATACATTGCCTGGGAACCCTTTTGGATATTCTGATGCTCATCATGCTGTTAGGAATGCAAGCTATTGCTTTAAGACACTGACTTTTGAAGGAGTTATTTGGCACAGAATACTTTTTAAAGCCAGCTCACACGCTGAACTTCCTTCTTCTAGTGTCGAAAATATTGAAGTGGTGTTGTTTCCCTTTTTAATTTATTTTTTTCTTCAGCATCAAACTGGAAATCCTGTTTTGCCCTCCTAATGAATTACTTGGCTTCAAAAATGTAGATAGATTTTGAAAATCAGAACACCCGTTTAAATTTCAAGCTACAGAGTTAGTAAATTAACTTTAGAAATCCTGATTTGAAAATAACACCCAAACGGCACAGAAATCTTTTTTAGTCAGCCAACTTCCATTTAACAACAGGCATAAAGGAAGAAATGTCCTCAGAATCCTCTTATATAGTGATATATATAGTATACAGGACCTGCCTGACTACATACATGTTTGATCTATTTTACAATATACTGTGATGTTTGGAATGAGGTGTTCCCTTTCTGAATACTTTTTATTTCTTTTTAGAAGAATTATAGAAAAGTTCCTTTCAAAAAGTTGTTGACTTGAGTTTGGCTTTCTCCAAAGCATAAAACCATCTTTGGTTAACCAAATATTTAATTAGAAAGGCAAAACATGACTTCCACTAGAAGGCCCCTACATGAAAATATAGAAGAATTTTGACTACAACACTGGGAACACTGCTAATTTAAATACACTTATTTGTTTAATAGCTTTCCATTTCAAAATACCACTCTAGTAAATCAACAGCATCAGCCAAATGATGCCTATTATATCTGACATAGCATATGTCTGCTTATTTAGGTGACTGACCAGTTTAGTCTTTAATACTAAGTTTCATTCTGTTTTTTCATATTTGGTAACTAATATTATCATGTGAATGCTCTGCATACATTTTACTATATTCTACTTTTGTAACTCCCTTCAGGGATTCAAGCTGGAATCTGTTCTAAAATGTAAATACCCAGCATGGAATATGGTCCAATACTAGAAATAATATCCTTTCTCATGCACAAAAAATTCAGATTAGAGCCTTAAAAAACATCTAATGATTCTGAATAAAGTGATTTGAGCTTAATACAGCAATTTTCAATAGTAAGCTCTTCCTGGTTCTCATCTTGAATATGGATTTACAAATGACTCAAAAGAGAAGCCCGTCATTTGCTGAACACCTGGGATGGGTTTCACCAGTCCAAATGTAGATATCTGCAATGTCTATCTCTACATCTGAGACTCTCAAAAGACTCATTTTTTTTAGTCTTTCAGTGATAAAGAGGGCACTAGTAGATAGCACTTCAGCCAAAGCAGGCATCTAAAATGTCAGCTGATCAAGCCCCAGAAGGTCTGTGTTTATCACTGATGATGGAAGGACCTCAGTATGACTAATTCTAATGTAGGAATTTCTTGCACAAATATCTGGAGTTAATTCACTTCATACAACTGCTCACTTATACTTAATAGAGACCTAGTCAGTGGGATCTGGAGTCAGAATCTTCTCATAGTAAAGCAGAAACTTGTATTTGTTCAATTAAACACAACTCTTAAGTCAGGTGAGAAGATTTCCATTAGCACACACACTTCTGTAGCCAGTGAGTTATCCATGGCTACAGGGAAAAAACCCAAAACCCCCAAAACCAGACAAGGCGTTGGGCCTTCTAGCAGTTTACCTTAACAAAAAGTCACCATTACTTTTTACCTGTAGCAATCCACATTACAAAAGTGACAATACGTATTTTACAGTGGCCTTCCTCTTTAAATCTATCAACTCTTGAAAGATGATCTGGTACCACAGAATAATTCAGCTGTCACTGTAGTGTGTGAGTATTTGCTTTGGGGGTGTGCAGGAGTCTGGGTGTGGGAGTATGTGTTCATGCTCTTCCTTGTTCCTTTTAAACAAGATATATTTATTATTTCAATACAATAGTCATGAAATATGTGAACTGCATTAGGTTTCATCATACAGTATGAAAGCTACACAATGGGATAGGTACATACTCAAACCTTTTAGAAAAATAGTGCATGGTAATTGAATGAGTGCACCATTGCCTATGCTGCATAATACAACATACACATGCTTCTTCCAATAGGCTTGAGTTTTATATGCTTTAGTGTGAAATGTTCTTTAACATATTCTTAATGAGTACTTGAAGTCATGGTAAGGAAGTCACTGGAATTTTGCTGATTATCAGCAAAATGTGTAATCCTACCACTTTTTTACAGATGTATGAAAAATTGGTATGGCTGTGATCAACTGTCTTTGTGATTTAAGAACTCTGGTCCCTTGGATTTTTTCATTAGGGCAAATGGACACTTTTATTTATACTTTAGGAATAAACTAGGTTCTAGGGGAATCCCAACAGCATTACTTTACAATTTTATTTGTATGATGATATGTTATTATTTGCATTTTGTGAAAATTTGCATTTAAATGAAATTTGAAGAATAGTCACCTAAACCAAAACAAACCTGAATGCTTCTGAACAGCTACACTGTGATTACTGTAATATTCTGAAGGTCACCAAGGAAGAGAAGCTGTAACTAAAGTAGGTAACTGCATAAAATTTACTAACTAAAACACTCCAGACTTTATTCTAAAATTTGCAAGAGAGATAAAAAAAATATGTAAAGTGAAAGGATATATTGGTCTCTTTCAACTTTACAGAAGCTGGGTTGCCCACAATACAATACTAGAGTATTTCATGCAAAACGGAAGGTTTTAAGATAGGTTAAATTTATCTTCACAACTATGAGACAGAAAAATCCAGAATATCTACTTAGTTTACTACTGCTGGAACAGTAGTAGTCCATAATTTTTTCATATCATCTTCCTCACAGAAAGACCCCCTCACACGTTTCTCTCTTCCACTTTCAGTCTTCTCCAGGATCCCAAGCTATTTACTGCAGTACTATATTAGCTCTCTGTTTCACTGAATTTGCAGGCCACGGTTAAAAAATATTTAGGCTGGAGACTTGGAGCATCCAAAGATCTCTTTTTTCTGCACTGAGAATCAAACAGCAATTTACCAAATGTTTTAAGGTTTATTCTTGAAGAGAATGCTTCTCTGATGAGTTACAGAGTAGGTACCAGCTAGCCTATGACATTTGGAAATCAGCGGCAAAGTTTTGCCAGAACATATCTGAAAGGCTTAGCCCATATAGCCTATGTAAATGGCCAGGTGATAAATCTCTTTACTGTACATCTCCCCATTCAATTTGTGCAGACGAGTGCTACAAGGCATGCAAGTATTAACTCAGTCAAAACTTAATAGGAGAATAAGCAAAATCATGCCTCACCAGGGATTCAGCCAAGCTTTTCATGCCATGCTTATGTGATTTGGCACTTCTACTATGGGAGAGCTGATTTCACAAAAGATTTTGAAAGAGCTGATTGGACAATTGTTAGTCTTATTCACTGAGAAAAGGAAAAAGGAACTGTGACTGCCCTCCTTCCCAATAGCCTGGAACATTTTCTACAATAAAATTAATTGAAGCTGGTGTATTCCTGGGAACACTTGATTTTGATCAATCACTATTTTCCAGTTTAATATTTTTTTCCCTTTCAGCACTATCCAGAACTGTGGATGAAGTAAATTTTGCACATTGACTTCTCTGAATGAAACAATATTTGAATAATAAAACTCTGAAGTGAATCAGGAATCTAAATTATTGGTGTGCTTTATTATATAACAATTTCCTGGTTTGAGCTTATAAATATGAAGACTTATAAATAGTTTTATCCAAGACTGAAATCTATCAGCTACATTTTTAACATAAATGTTAAAATGCCTGGCTAGGGCATAGGGCTGTGGTGTTTTACACTAAGTTTTGGTGCTCACTTGAATCTGGTGCCTCCTGGGGTAAATGCACTGTGTACAAGGGGCTCCGGTTTCTACTTCTGGATTAGAATTCCTCACAGTACTGGCCTGCTGGCTACTCTGGAGTCTGAAGGCGCAATTCATGCACAGCATATTTACAATGGAGATGCTGACACTGCTGACAATACACCATGCATCTCTGCATACCTGAGATCTCATGCGTATCTGAAGGCATCGTCTATTGAGTCTCTTCACTCTTTTTCCATTTCTGTTAAGCATGTGGGAAATAACCCAATACATTATAGATATTATCCTCTAAATATGAATTTTATAGTTCACTATGCCTAATAAAGCAGAAAAAGAAGAATGCAGCAATTCTCATACCTCTGTGAAGGCATTCCGATTTGTCTGTAAGGTAACCTTTACTACTTCAAAAGGGTTAACCACCACTGCCTCTGTCAACCCAGATCCCAAGCCAGCAACTGCAAATGCCTAGGAAAGTTAAAATTAAAGTTAAAAAATTATGAAGTAAAATTTCCCATACACCAGTTTATGAAATGGAATGATACAATGCAAACTGTGACACTGCATGAATACAGCAGTATTCTATTACTAAACAACTTTAGCCCTTGATTAGATGCTGACAGTTCATGAAGACAATATGACAATAGCCATAAACCGCATTCCAAAAAAATACAAAATAAAATGTCATAGCACTGTCAATGAACTCTCTTTTCAGATTGAAGAAAAACTATGGTACCAATTTATTACAAAAACATGGCAAAACAATGCACTCATGTTATCTTTGGGTGGAGTCTGAATTAAAACACAAATATGAATGCAGTTATGCAGCACTGGAAAAAACAAGAACTCTGCACTGAGAACTGAGCATATAACACTAACATAGTAACTTAAAAAGAAAATAAACGTAAGAAATAAAAATAGCGCATTACATAAGCAAATTGCACACAGAGAGGAAGAGCTCTCTGAAGTAAATATCAGAACTGAGAAGGTTTACATGGGGATGAGTGGCACACACGGAAATCTCAGCATTCCCTACAAGGATGATTAACTCCATTTAGAAGCTGATAGTACATTACAGTCCTAGATATAGAGTTATTCACTGCTTTGCTTTCCATCAAAACACATCATTTAAAAATAAGTTTGTTTGTTTGTAACAGAAAAATAAGATGGAAATATTTAGGTCAAATATTCAGAGGGATTAATTTTGGTGATCACACATTTATGGACTCCATTTAATATCTCCTAACTTTCAAGGGGCTGAAAAGAGTCCCAGGACCAAAATACAATATACTGAGTACATCTGCTGAGATTCAAGGAAACCAAAGGTAAGGAAACAAAAATAGTGAGAAAAACCTTATTCAATACAGAGGGATTTGAGCAGGGACTCTTGAGAGCTTGAGAAGAATGGTGAGTTAGAAGGGTAGCAGCAAGCTCCAGCCTTACTGCCTTTGGAGAAGATGGTATTACCAACAAATCTATTTTTCCAATATGAGGTGGGAACATAATCTATCACTTTCATCATCAACCATGAGACTGAAGCCAGAAGGAAGATGGTGCGAACATATCCATCTCCCTTTTAACAATAAATGTGGTTTTGATACGAGGTGTGTTGAGATACCTAAAAGCATTCTGTCTAGCTTTGATTAGAATACCTCTCAATCTTCTTCCATCTCTATCACAGATATCTTAGGGGCAAAAACGCATCTGTCGTAACAGTTCTGCACCTAAAATGTCAGGGGTGTCTGAGGGTTTTTGTATCTGCTGTACAAATCACAGCAGCTTTTGGTCATGTTTCCACCATATTCTCCTCCAAAAAAGTGCTGGTGAACCATGGAATCTTAAACTCTATTATTTCCACTTGCTGGAGAACAAATGTCAGCTTTTCTATTTAAATCTAAGGATGAGAAGAGCCTGCTGAAAAATACAAGATAAAATAGGAGATACTGTAAACAATTATAGGGCCAGTGGAATAACCAAGAGGAAGAGGAAACTTGCTTTAAACTAGTTAATATGATTCCATGACCATTCACTCACTGCAATGGAAAACAGATGTAAATGGAAACAATACTGTGTGAAAGATACCTGAAATAAGTAAAACCTTTACAGCATAACCATAAAAATATAATTTACTACAGTTCTGATTCTATTTTCCTGAAAAATATATTTACTATTACTTAGACTCTTACACTACAGAAAGCAGTAATTCTTATAAAAATATTTTATTCAAAATGATAAAATAGCAGAATTAAGCTGTCTATATAAGAATGCATACAACATATGCAAACTGTATCTTAACATTAGAACATTTCTGTGTATATTTAAGTCCTTTTTTTTTATGTTCTTGAGATGAAATCCAAACTCCACTGATGTATACGAGCATTTTGTCATTCACTTCAAAGGAGGTAGCAGCTTCTTATACATAGTTGATATTTGTATTATAAAGTCTTTAGAATAAGACCGAGGTCTGTAGTTTTGTTATAGCTGCACTGAGCCTTGCAGAGTAGCACACTGAGGCTGAGATATCAAACTAGTCATCATCATATGAATAAACAAATACTGATAGTGTTCAACTTTTTTATCTAATTTGCAAGAATGAAGAATAGCAAACTGCATACAGACTCTTCCATGGTGACTGTCTCTATCCATATTATCAAATGTTATGACATTGTAGGGAATTACTTTGAAGACATTTGATATAAAAATTAATGTAACTATCATTTTGATAAATTCTGTTATCAGTGTTTTCAAAGTGAAAGTCTGTTCTGGAAGACTGTTGGTTGAACTGGCCCTTTTAATTCTGTGCTCCTTCTATAGGAGGAAATGAATGGTATAATTCAGTATACCCATATTAAATTAGAACATGAAGTTCTGTATCCATACATACCAGTCCTGGTGGTAATGATGCATATCCTAGTACCTTCTTGTACTGCTCAAAGGTGAAGAACTGTAAATAAAAGTTAGACAGAAATTGCATTGAAAAAAATTATGAGTTACTTATGCAAATTAGCAAAACCAAACTACAATGGAGCTTCAGGATACCTTGTATCCTGAGTAGCCATGTGCAGTTCTGCAAAATAAACATAAGCCACTTTTGTTTCACACTCTCTGTAGCAGTGTTAGATGTGCTTCATCAAATAATTAGACTTCTGATTTTATTAGTGTATCATGCATAATAGCAGCATAAGTGCAATTAAGTAATTTTTTTCTGTAAGAGTTCTCTTACAAAACATAGTTCACATTTTTAAATTATGAACTTTTCCTCTAGCATTAAACTTTCATATAGTGTTATAAATGTACTGGCAAATATAATTTCTCTCAAGAAATCATCCTCACATATTTAATATAATATACTGCAATCACTTTCACATTTCTCTGATACTAGTCTATTTCTCACCTGAGAGATGTAATTGGAGATTTTGAAGATGAAAAGTCTATAGATTTTTTGCAATATTTTACTGTCCACAAGCACATTTCTTTTAGTTTTTGCTCTTTACAAGTAAATCTTTCACCCAATTGTCTGCTTTCAGTAAGTGGTGCTCAGATGTTCTGAGCACCTGCAATTCCTTAGAGGATGAATTTTGAAAGCTGTACTTTTGGGTGTTTGAATTCCAAGAAAGAAATGAGAAGCTCAGTTTTATCTGCACTGACACAGAGAAAGGCAACCATTTGTAGAAGTCTTCATTTGCAACCTAACATTTCTTGCCACCCAAACCCATTAATTTTCAGGATACCTTTTGTGAAATCTAAAAATCAAAGCTTTTAAAATTAATGGATTTGTACTTCCAAGAAGAGTACTGAGGATAATGCTGACTGCACTGAGGTCAGTAAGAAGCTTCCTATTGATGCAGGCTGACAGATCTTCACTGTGTATTTCTTTGTCTCTGGACAGACAAGGTCTAAGATGCATCAGTTAAGGTCTGAGATGCATCAGTCAAGAAAGAGTATTTGTGACAATGTAGAAATTATTGGTAAGATTCCCTCTGAAATACAGCACACAATCCTGGCCACCTTTGTTCTAAAAAGATGACCTTAGACTACAGCATGTTCAAAACAGGGTTTTCAGGACCATAAGGAGAACTTAAAGATATTTCTTTTAAGAATGAAGACTGAAGGAGAATAAATGCTTGCCTTGTTTAGTTTAGCAAAACAGAGGCTGCAAGAGAATGAAAAAAAAGCTAAGCTATGTAACATAAAGTAATTGGGTATAAAAGTAACAGCTACTAATAAATAGAATGTGGCCTGAGATCTGATGCTTTCTTACAACCAAAGGTGTGGGGTCTTGAAACAGTCTTCCAATAAGAATAATGGAGGAAAAAATTTAACCACTTGTGAGAGTTTGATAAATTTATGAAGGAGATTACAGAATAGCAGAGGACTAGGTTTGCTGGCCTAAGAGAACCTTTTTAGCCTCAGTGCTTCTGTGAACAGCAAATCCCCCCAAACCTCATATTGTTTCAAATTAATGTTCTGAAAATACATTGCTGAAGCCACTGAAAGAGCACTTCAGGCTGATGCCACATAATAGAGTTCTGAGGGGAGTGAAAATGATTGCCTAGCATGATGAACGAGGACAGCAGAAAATCTTGTGGATTATAAAGAATAGATATCTGAATTACAGAGAAAACCAAAGGTACTGGACATGCTGTTTGTTCCACATAATTTTCACACATGGAACAACACAAGGCCCGTAACTACAGCTCACTGTGAGTCCCATAATCTGTCCAAGAAGTATTCATAATTTTACATGCAAAAGGGAAGTGGTGTTTTCACAGCATGTCCAGTATTACAGGGCTGAACAACAAAACCTTGTCACTGTTTCACCAAGACTGCACCAGTGCAGTTGGTTATCTACTAGAGCAAGAACTGTCACATCCCTGTATAGCAAAAAGAAATAATTAGAACCTCTGATTTTCTTGGCTACTTTCCAAAGTTGACCTGTAACACTTGATTAGTTTAGAGCAAGCTGATTCATATGAAGGCAGGATCCTCTGAATTCCGCTCCCACACATGAGGCTCTGACCCCTCCACACAGCACCTGCCCATGCATGTGACAATCAAACAGTTTCACCATGACAGGAAGGCAATGGGAAATGAGGTCAATGGAGATGTGGGAATTGTAAGAAACATAAGGGAATAGAGTTTTTCAGGCAAAACAGAAAGACTGGGTGACCTGTGCTGGGTCTCAGCCAAAGAAGACAAGCTCTGTCCCTCAGGCCTCAGTTACCCCACACCTATCGGAACAAAACAGCTTGTCCATAAACCACATGTAGAGGAACATGAATAATAAGCACCACATTGTCATTTTAACTTGTTTAGAATCCTATCCTATCGCAAAGCCAATAACACTTTTCAATCAAGAGTGGCTTCAAATGAAAAGTCAGTAGAATGGCAGCAAAACCATCAGAGAAATAAATGTTAACATGTTAATAATGCCACCAGATTTAAAGCAGGAAGGAATATGAATACATATTAAATTGTAAAACTGAAGGACTGATACTCTGGCCAGGGGATAGATACATTTTTATCCTCAGTAGGGATTCTTGTCTCATTTTGCAGAAAAGGTCCTAAAATCGGGGCCCTCCAAATAGTGTACAGATTGAACACTAGTCTGGCAAACACCCTGCAAACACATTTAAAAGTATTGTACTGGCCTTGCTAATAATGAGAATAGAGAGAAGTATTACTTAGACTGTAGGTCTATCTTTTTGGAAAACTGATGATATTTTATAGGTAAAAGGAAGTCTCTGGGAAAGTGTCAATTGTGAGTGTGTGAGTTACTTCACTGAACTAAATTAATTTCTTACTGTGATAAAGTTTGCTTTATTCTCTCTCCAGCATCCTTCTATCCATTGTTACCCTCCTAACCTTTAATGGAATTTCTGGTATTCCTTAATGTTTTCCATAATGTTACAGATCTGTAAAATGGTTGTAATAAAGGCAGAAATATATTACCTAGCAATTTTTTGGTCTTAAAAATGTTACCTTAAAAATCAATAGCTTCCTAGAGTCATAAATAAAATAGCTACTTAATAGTAACTATGATTTACATCATTTTAAAAAGAAAAGAAATAGTAGCAATAAAACTCAATGTAAACGTTGCTGGGTATACTAGTGTGGTTAGTATACATACAATTTTGCCAAGAAGTATCTAGCTATATCATATGGGTTTATATCATGTTTAAATAAAATGTTTTTAAAACCACAGCATATCTTGTCTTTGTCTTCACAGTTGTATTAACAGATTCCCACCAAAAAAATTATCTCAGAATAAATGTATTTAAAACATGCTTTTGTGTATATAATAAACAATATTGCCCATCTGGCAAAGATTCACTTTAATTCAAGTTACATAGAAAATAGCCAAAGTACTTACCAGATGTCTCAATAATTCTAAGGTAAAAATATATGCTTGAAACAAGATGTCTGGGAACACATGAACAATATGAATTTGCCCCAAAAGTTCATCTGTTAACCATTGTATTGGCATCATCACTTCCTTCCTCCAAGTTAAATCTAACATAAAGTTATAAACCTTGACTTTTCATCTTCCAGAAATACCAGGTTTCTTTTTAGAAGGGAAATAAAGAGAAAGAAAAACAGAAATAGCAAGATGGACATGAGAACATAGTTGACTACAAGTGAATATCTTCAACACTTTGTGAAATAACTGGGGCTAAATAACTTAATTTCAGTAGCTTTATTTTTATTTGCAAATATCCACATCAGATAAATTAAAATATTTCAGTAGTACAAACACTTTTCTTCTTGGTACAAAATCTCCCTTGTCCATAGCGTATACAATTTTATGAGATATAAAAGACACTATAAGTTGAAGTTTTCCAAAAAGTTCATTACAAACACAGCCCAAGGCTGCTGAAACCTAGAAATTGCTTCTCTACCTTTTGTATTTCTCAAGTCTCAAAACCACAAGCATGGACATAAGTGTCCTCTGGATCTCACAAATCAGTTTGTGACTTTGGCAGTGCACAAGGGATATCTTAGGACCTGTTAAAATCAGGAAAACTATTAGAAGAATAGAAGGTGGAGAGTGAACCAAAAGAAGCAGTGACTTTTCCATTGGAGTCACATACAAATAAGGTAAGTGGAAATTTGAGACAAGTTGGATTCTCTTCAGGTCAAAGCATGCATACAAACTCCACTTTAGAGGCTAGAAATTGTGCTGTCATATTGAATCTCACATTGAATCGCTTCAGTATCAAGGTGCTCAAAAGGACATTACTGTGCTGCCCTATTCTGTCACTGAGCTCTTCTAATGTAGAATATAGTTGATGTCTTAAGGAAACTTAAGGCTTTTTTCCTCCTGATTTCTTAGGAACAGCATAAAATCTAAAAGAGTGGTGTAAACAAAGAATTCAATGGTTTAATGAAAAAATACATTTAGCATTTAAACTTGATCTTCATGGAAGCAGAAACACTACGGAGCCCTCACAGAAATCCCATGAAGGGAGCACCAGTAAGACATTTAAGGACCTGTGAGCTTATGATGTACAAGAAGCTGAAAGAACCAAATCTATTTAGCCTGGAGACAAGAAGTCTGAGGGGATACAATTCCTGTCTTCCACCATCCAGAAGACAAAGATGGACTTTCTCAGAGATCCACAACAGAAGCATGAGAGGCAATGGGCAAAAGTTGCAACAGGGAATTTAGATTGAATGTGGGGCAAAATTCTTCACAGTGAAAGTAATTAAGTACTGGAGCAGAAGCACAGAGAGGCTGCGGTCTCCATCCTAGAAGATTTTCAGAACTCAACAAGATATCCAAACAACTTGATGTAACCATGATGTCATTGCTATTTGAATAGGAGGCTCATCAGAGGACCTCCAGAGATCCCTCCCAATTTAAATCTTCCTGTGATTCTAGTATTATGTTGAATAACATGTGGTTTAAAACAATTTAATCCATTTGAGTAAGATAAAGTTACTCAAGATTTTTGCATGACTCAGGTTGGTGGGAGAGAAATCCAACCTGGTTTTGTATTTTAATTGCATATATGCTGGTATCTAAAAAGCATAATCAGTTTTCGACCTGTTTCAAATGAAATGAAATGGAGAGACAAAGGAAATATCACAGTATGAAGAAAGCGAGTTATTATGAATCTTCTAAATATCATCTATCTAATCTTCTTCTGTTATGAAACAGAGCTTGAGTTTTCTTAGTTGTATTAAAAATTTTTTAGATAGGTGACATATGTCATTTGCATCTAAAATGGCAATGCAAACAAGAAGATGACATTACCAGAACTCCTTTAGGATTCTGTTACAAGGTCACATCCTGTCACTTTATACAAATATTATTCTTCTGCAAAAGAATTGGAATGTGCATGATTAATTGCAGACTAAGGACCAGAGTCATATGCAGCCTTTTTAGAAAGAAAGAAAAAAAAACCAACCCAAACCACCCCCCCCCCCCCCCCCAAAAAAAAGAGAGAAAGGAAAATCATGACTTTCTGTATAAAAACTGCTTTTAGATACATTGGTGCAGCTATGGGAAAGTTCAGAGTTCTGAAGTAAGACACAAAGAACCATTTTCTTGTAACACAATGATAGATTTAGAACTTTAAGATGAGGTGCTTAATTGCTACATTTTCATTAAAAAGATTGCATTACTTAACTGAAGAGATTGATGTATTGAATATTTTGCTTAGGAATGTGACTAAAATAATCCTACACAAGTCAACATAGAGGACAGTAAAAGAAAATCAGATCAACATTCAACAGCAAATGCACTTTGATAGGCTACTATCTATTTCAGATGTAAGAGAACTGGAGTAAAATGTTCTTTGCATGATTAAGAGTTACTTTATTCAATCTGTAAAACAGTGAAAGTATGAAGTAGAGTGCTCTTTGGAATACAAGAAAACTCTGGGCAGCACTTCAAATCTGTAGATATACTACTTCAAGTTACTGACTAAGTACTTATTAGGAGTGGCTTCATTAATGGCTTCTTGTGTTATTAAGCTATTCTTAGTTGTTTTGCAAGTAGCTAGGCATTTTCAGTAAAAAAAATGTCTAAACCAGAGTTAATTATAAGGCTAAAATATCATTGGAAGTATTTTATTAATTTTGATTGTATAAATTATTTGTATTTTTTTTAAGTAACATTATATATAGAAGTCAAACCAGCTTAGCATTTAGGCATTATTCTACACTTCATAATCGAACACAGTTATTATTGTGCTATCAACAGGAAAGTTTTCCCCCAGTAAAAATCAGAGGATTAATATGACAAATAAATTCAAGATTCTAATGTCGATCAGTGGGGGAGGAATAAAATGTTTTACAGATGACACTGTCCCTACTCATATTTTTAAGACAGAAGTATGGAGTTTTTACCTTCACTGCCCTTTTGGGTGTCTCAGCCAAGATGGGAGGAAATATTCCTTTGTAGAAGCCAAGCAATCTAGGGAAGAAAAAATAAATTACTTTTGCATGGATAAACAACATATCATTACCATACTACCAATTCTATTTTCACTTTTGAGTAAAGCAACTGAGCTTTCAGCATTTCCAAGCATACAGACAAATAACAATTCTCTTTGTTTATTTGCTAAATAAGTAATGTGCTACCAATTCTATTATCTTTTGTGAGATATCAAAGAACCAGCAATGAACAAGTAAAAATTCAATATTTTTTTTTCCCCGAATAGACAAGAAATTGTATTTAAAGGAAGAGGAACAGTTTTGACAGCTAAGGGAAAGTATTACTTAATTTTTTAAATTTCCTTGATGTAGCAGTGATAACATTAAAATCTGAAGTCATACAGTACAGACTTGGCAAACACTGCAGCTTCAGTAAGTTACATACAAAAAACCTGCTTGCTTATTTTTAGACACTAGATTAAGATATCTTTTAAAGTTCAGTTTTAAATATGCCTCAAAATAGATGAAGGTGTTTTATTTTTTTTCAGCATACTTTTAACACAAGTTATCTATTAACAAAATAATAGAATGCACATATTTCATCTTGGAAAAAAAAATTAGGCAGTATCTTGCCACTGTACTCATTCAAGTCTTTGACACTTTTTTACCTGGTTCCATAAACAACGAAGGACTTTACAATAGCTGCTGACTTTTAGCTAGCCTGAAGCCAAAAATATGCTTTGTGTTGCATCATCTAAGTTTTATATACATATATATGTACGTATATATATATAGTCTGCTACAAGCACAGCAACATACATGGCATTTGCAGGCAGCCTGAACTCTGCTTACAAGGGCAATGAAGATGCATAAAGATGGGTCTTGGTAATGCTTTAAATGACAGGTAGTTCTCAAAATCCCAGGATGAGGTGAAAGTAGACATAGTTCTTGTCTGTTAGGTCTCCACATTAACCTAGGCAATGCATGGGGAGAGGCACCTAACGCAATCAATAAAAAGCTGCCTTGCCAGCCAACAAGGGTATATCTTACGTCTTATCCATCCTCAGAATTCATACACTTCTTTCAGGACTGTAAGATGATTCTGTCAACAGAAGAAATAACTTCTTAAAGCAAAGTGTTTATCTCTTCTTAAAATGCTGAAAAGTGGTGATGTCAAGATGTGGTGATTCACCTTTCTAAAACAGCTTATTACCTGGAATATTTTTGCAGGACGTGGAAGAGTCATCAGATTCTCAGATTGAATGTGAGGCATCAACATCAACAGATTCTTCTATAATTATCTTGTGCATGTCAAAAAAAACCCCAATTTAATTCACATTCCCCAGGGGAATGTAAAATAACACAAATGCTATACCATTTTTTCCACCCTTCTTCTAACACTTCTCTGAGTTATCTTCTTAAGCTGCTTCAATATATACAAAATAAATTAGCCTTTATAAGATGCTCCAGAGTGCGAATATCACTTATCCTTCCTTTCAAGCAAGCAAATTTTGAATTCCAGTCCATGATAAAAGGAGACTTTGAGCACTTTATATAATGATGTTTTCATGACAAAACACCGAAAGTCCTTGGGTAGGAGGAGATTTCAGGAGTTCAGTTGAGTTGTTAGTTGTCTGAATTTCCTCAAAGTTTCACTTTCCAAACGTAAATATATATACATACATATGTACATACATCTGTATCTATCCTTATAGATATGGATATAACTATCAATATCTATAGATATGGATATAGCAATATAGATATACTGGATCCAGTCTTAGTCTTTAATGGTTCATACACGTTCAAAGTATATTTCTGCTGATTCAACAAGCTACTGAAATGCTGAATAACTTTAAGCATGTGATTCATAGAGTTTCATGTGAGTTCAAACTGAAACTGATGTCCAAGTAGGGTCAGCTACAAGAACACAGATCCCTATAAACACTTCCTTCTTTCCAGGTCAATCTAAACCACTGCAAGCATATCTACAACAGCCATCCCCTTTGGAATTTCTAGTACTCTGACATTACTGTAATTGGGAAATAGGTGCTCCACTGCTCTACTTGTAAGTTTAGCTCTGACTACAAAAAAGTGAGACCCAAACTTGGCCCAAGATTTCCTCATTAGAAAGAGATGCATAAGCAGAAAGATATGCAGTGTAAAGCAACAATTCAGTTCTACAACACCCAGCAGCATTGCTTAGCTTTAAACAGCAGTACAGGTTGCTTCTCCAGCATGTGTACTCTCATGTATGCAGCTATTGAATATATAAACCTTGTAACATTGCCATGGGCTCTGAGGATCTACAGGGGAAACTTTGTGGAAAGAATGTGGAGGGGAAGGGTATATCAGGAATTTGAGCAACATATCTGCCATCTCAGCAATCCTGTGAGGCAGGTAATCACTTTTAAAGAGTAAGCCACCATTCTATCACACCTTGGTGTTGAAATACCAGAGATTCAGACAATCAGCAGGCCAGGTGGTGGACTGTTTGAAAATTTTAGAGAAATGGGAACTGGAAATATGAGAAGCAATTATCCATTGCTCCTGAATCACAGAAGGGTTGAGGTTCGAAGGAAACTCTGGAGATCATCTGGTCCAAGCCCCTGATCAAGTAGGGCCATCTAGAGCTGCTTGTCCAGGACCACCTCTAGACAGCTTTTGAATCTCCAAGGAAGGAGATCTCTGTGGCACTGCTTGATCACCCTCACAGTAAAAACGTGTTTTCTGATGTTCAAATGGATCCCCCACCACGTCCCAGTGCGACAACCTGCTCATTCTTCCTGGTCAGGTGACCCATAGTAGACATCCCCTACAAAGTCACCATTATTGGTCTGCTCTTTAATCCTTACCCATAAACTCTCATTATTCACCTTCAGACAGAACTCCATGCACTCCAGCTGCTCTCTCCCATAAACGGCAGCTCCCCTTCCTTGTCTTCCCAGCCTGTCCTTCCTAAAGAGTCTGTATTCCTCCACTGTACTGCACTCCAGTTATATGAGCCATCCACTGCATATCTGGAGTTTCAACAAGATCCTACTGCTGCAGGTCTCCACATACTACTGCACACAGTTTAGCCCCATACTGTGTGCCTTAGTGTGCAGGCACTTCAGAGAGACTTCCTTGCTTACATGCAAATGCTTGAAATGATGCCACTTAAGTCCTGTTTTGTTAATTTTTGTGTTCTTGTTTACATCATCGCAGGTGCTTTGCTTGTCAGCCTGTCCATTGCTCCCTCAGAGCTGTGGTAACTCTCTCCATCCCTTGTGGTTCCTGGTTTAAAGCTCCCTTTATCAGGTTAGCCACCCTGCGGCAAAGATACCTATACAAAAATATTACTGTGCATGTCATGTCAAGCTGATCTGTTTGTTGCAGCTGTAAGTCAACACTGAATATTTTCTGCTGGAGGAATCTTTACTGTGAAACAGGAGAATCTGCAGAGCTCAGCAACTATATTCATCTCTCTGTGAAACCTTACAGTTTTAAGAGATCTGTAACTGGGTTTCACCACTTTACTCCTTTCTTCTGTGGAGGCAAATCTCATCATGAAAAACAGACAAGAAGGAGTTAAGGTCTATTGCTATGGAACACATTAAGCTTAGAAATCTAAAAACACATGAAAACTTTGAGGATATACATCCATATATGCAATATGTAATTCAGTAAACATGGTAAGAACTAGCTCAGTATTTAATTATGAACTGTGGTTTAGTTTTTTTTTTTCTTCCTCATTTGAAATAGAAACAGAAAAACAGTTAGAAAGTTCAGCCAGTGAGATGAAAGGAATAAAGGGAAGGAGGAAGTAGATGACAATCCCATCTCAACACTGACTATTGTCAACTGACTATTTTTTGCATAAAGCTTAGTCTCTTTTAGAACCTCCTGTGCCTGAGGTGGAGGACAAGCAGCTGCCCCAACTTTTCCAAATAATGCTTTACAGGTTGTGCCCATCAAAGATACAATTATTTGAAATCTTTGCAAAATGAGCTATTTGCTTAATTTAAAAAAAACTAGCATGATAGTAACAAAAATGGGAATGGCCTTGTCACATACAGCAGTCTTACACTTCTCTTATCCTTGGTCAATAACACTGAGTTAGCCTACTTGCACACAGTGTATAAAGCTTTTCAAAGTCAGCTGGTGAATGGTGATGACATTTCACATTTGAAAGATATTATCACCTGGATTCAGTCCTTCCATCAGAAAACCTGTGTTCACAAAAAAATCACAGCACAGCAGCAGCAATCACTGCAGCGTGTGATAGAAGAGAAGGGACGTGACATCATATCCCTAGCTATAGACACTGGAAAGAACAAGTAAATCTCTAACAGAAACACAACTACATCTTATTTTGTTTCAGCATTAAGGGTCTAAATGAACATCACCATTCAATTGTATTCTGGGCAACAGCCCAAACTCATCTTCGCAGCAGTTGATTTTGAAACATTACAGTCAATCATATCTTCTCAATTTGTTCTTCCAGGCTTTCGCTATCCTTCTGGTTTCCATTTCTTGTTTGGAAGCCTTGAGTCATTCACCCTGGCAAGATGACCAACCTAAATCAGTTATTTTCTTCGAATTATACTGAAATTGGGATCTTGCTTAGTTTGTTGTTTTCTTCCTCTGTCTTTCACATAATTTTCCCTTTAAGGATTTAATAAAGCTGATTGAAGGCATGAGCACAATATTTCCTTTCTTCTGTTGCTGTCAAATCCAAGTCTCTTACCCACATTGTTGTATAATTGAAACAAAACCCCTCTTAGGTCCAATTCTGCTTTCATTACCTCTGCATTATCCCAAGTATAAAAAAAGGACCTGGATTTCATGACAACATCAGTTACATTAGACGAGTATGTGACTTTCTGATTTTACATAATGTTTTACTTCAAAAAAGGGAAGTGATTTTCAAGACATGCTTGGTAAAAGGGTAGGTGTTCTTCAGAAGAGGAAGTATATGCGTCTTGGTAATAAAATTTGCTTAGAGTTTCATTTACACCAGCAAAGGTATATTTTTATTTCATGGTAGCATGTTGTGAATCTATTACTAAAATAGAGTAAATCAATAGAAAACAGGGCAATATTATTTTAATATTGCTAGTAGTGTGATGCAATCTTTACCTTGACCTAGCTGGAGATTTAAAAAATTGAAGTTCCCAGGATTTTCAGAAGAACTAGCTAGTACTTACTGAAGGCAGGCACAAATTAGTACCTACTGCTGAGTAAAAGGGACATACAATTCAGGTGTGTGAGAGCAGCAAACCACTAGCCAGTTCACACACGTAGCTCACTCTCAATAACAGTGTCTACAATCATTTGTCCAGCTGAAGAGGTATAGGGAAGACTATAGGGAAGGCTGGGTGTCATTCAGGGGCAATAGACACAAAGTTAGGCATACTTTAAAAGATATTAAAGGTTGGAAACATTTACAGAAAACCAAGCTTGGATACTGGTGCTCTCCAAAAAGTTTTTTTTCTTGTGAAGTATGTTATGTGTATTATCCTACTGCAAATGTTAAACACATGTCGCTACAGGAACCTCATATAAAGCAATCAATGACACACTTAGCAAAACTGGCTTCTGAATGTCTATAATGGAAATATATTTGTTTATCCATTTTGTGTCCACCATGCAGATATCTGCCATTTTAGACACCAGCACTAAATACTAGGTATTTATTTTCAAAGCATATTTTACTTTCTTCACTGAGCTTTCACTGCAACACATGGGAATTAAGGAAAAGCTGGGTTTTTTTTTTGTTTTTTTTTTTTTTCTCTTTTCCCCAGCAAATAAATGTAATACAGAATTATGTGTTACCAGGTGTCTGTAGTAACACTGATGCTATGGTATGTGCTAAAAGAAGACCAAGCATCCAGCTATAAGAATAGTAGAAGCAGACCAATTAATGAAAGAAATCCCTCAAATAAGACAACATGGGTACAAAAAAATGACTGGTTTAAAGGGAAGGGGCTGTCAGTGGAAAGAATTAAGATATTTCAGAAAAACACTAAACAGTAGAGGAGCTGGCTCTGAAAGAATCAGACTGGCCAAGAAATGGATTAATAATCAGCATTAAACTACCTCACTTATTCAAAATGGCAGTCATCACCATATTTACTGCATGTGGGTCAGATTATGAAGTTATTATGATCCATCACCCATGTGACTGTTGTTCTTACTGGGAAATGAGCCTTCCTTCCATTAGTTTTAATCACCTCTCAATCTCTTGGTCAAAATGCTAGTTAATTTTTGGCTTTCTAGGCTGCACTCTGAATTAATATGAGCTACAGGACACACCTAAATATAAATCCCCCAAGAAGAGGAAACACGAAACTTTCTCCTTCGTTTCTTCTGTCTATGGCAGCAAAAAGTAAGAAAAGGAATATTTGTTAAAATTTCTCTCTATTCAAAGGAGGGTCTAGTCCTCTGTTATACTACATATTTCTCATGTGTTTTCTGCTTTGTTACACCAAAGCACCTAAAAAAACAATTTTAGAAAGGTGAGGTTGGAGCCTTGCACTGTAAGGCACAGCATAGTCTAGACAGCTCTCCATGTGCAAAAAAAGAACATCTTGTTCTGTTTTTTTTTTTCCCTAGGATGATTGTAAATTAGTTAAGTGGTACATTGTTACCATGTACTGCTTGAGTAATAGATTCACATGTATTAAATTAGATTGGGCTTCTAAAAATGGAGATACAATGTACACCTCTGCCACTTACTCTGCAAGTGCCAGGTGCCTGTGAAGCTGGCTGACCACCACTGTCAAAGGAGGAACAGGACTACCTGGGAGGATGGTGACTGCAGGCAGGAGGAGAAGCAGGACCCTGCCAGTGCAGCATGCACTGTGCGCTCTCACTGCTGTCAGTCCAGGAGAAGGAACAGCAATGGTCACTCTGCAGAGCTCCCTGACACCTCTGCCTCTTCCTTCTTAACACTTTTCCTGTAGGCTGGCCCCCATTGCCGATGAACAAAATTCCAGTTTTGCCCATGGTTTTGAGAAGACTTAAGCTGGTAAGTTTGATCCTATTGAAATCAGCGCAAATGGCAGCATTATTATCACTGGCAGCTGGTCTAGGCTCTTACAAACTTGCCTGCATGTAATCACTAGCTGGGCTGTAGAATGGGTCTACATGTCTCATTTCTTACAACTGACAGCATTTTCTTTCCCCAAAGACTTTCCCTCTAGCTGCCCCTTTGTTTGCAATAGGAACAAGCTACAGACATGCCAAAACAGCTTTGCCTAGAGCTTCTGAAACAGAAAAACTCTTCATTCCATTTTGGATTGTCAGAACTGGCAGAATGCTTCATTTGTTCAGTAGGAGTTTTAGTTGTTCAAACACTAGAAGAGAATTTAAGGGTTTCCCCTCCCCCTGCTTTTGCTAACAGTACTGCCATAACTGGTATGACAGGAAGCAGTCACTGTTTTAAAGTAGCTCCACACCTACATCTACTGAAGCATAAGAATGCAAGAAAATGATTCATTTTTAGTTTTGATACCTAAGAGAAAATATACGTTTGTAGTTATGTGCTTAGAAATCTTTTTCTGATACTAGAATAAAAGTCACAGGATAAGTAGAATTGGTTTTGGAAAAGATTGACAGCATTTCTCCATGGTAAACTGCTGCTGTGATTCGTTAAATGAAAATGATGAGTAAAATCTCTGTGCTTGCCTGGGAGTGCATTCTAGTCAGATTGGTTGTGACTTCATAGAAACACAACATTAAGTTGTTTTAATTCCATCAGAAAAAATATGGCTCAGGAAGGAAATTTTTGATTGCAAGTTAATGTTAGCCTTCATTGGAATAAGTTATACTCTTCAATAGCCACATGCATAATCCCTAGGGAGTTATATGACTACATGTATTCTTTCCCATCTGCTAGCTAATATGAGATTCAAGAGGCTTTTAATGTCATTATATAGATTAGTGACTCTCCCAAGAGGACTCTAGGTTCATGATACAGTGAATAACTTACAATGAGATATAGAAGAACAACTTTCAGAGATCATTTTGTGTTTGTATGAGCTTTGCACCTGCAATTATTTGTGCTTGTAATTTAGGTTACTTAGATGTTTTTAATTTACAGATGCAATCAGTGATGTAGATACTTAAACTGAACTGAACTGCAGGCAACCATAACTGCAGGTGCAAAATTTTGTCTGCAATGATTTGAATTCATAAACACATCAGTTTTCTGAAATCTAAAGTAAAACTAGGCCAAGAAGTGGTTTTATAGTTTTTTAACAAACTAAAAACTTTACATATTTTCTTCTTTCTCAAAAATTCTGAAAGTAGTGCTTTTTAGCTTTAAAAATAATAGAGTATAATTAAGAATATGCAAACATACACTTAATAATTGATTTGATTCCATCTTTTAGCAGCTTTGAGATATTTTTCTTACAATACCTCTAGCAGGAAATCATAAAAAGGTATTGATAGTTGCACCAGTAGAGAGCAAGTCTTATACACACAGTGATCAAAGAGGGCAGAATTTGTAGTGCTACTTATGTAGTGGACAGCACCATAAATAGCTACACATACTGGCACTTGAGTTCCCATCTTGTAGGCAGTTGCTGTACCTAGACGTACCATGGGAGAGAAAGGCATTATTACACAGATGTGTGAGGAGACTTACACAAATGGCATCTACCTGCGTAAGGACAGACAAAATAGCTCTGTGTCACTGAAATTGGATTCTGCTGTAAGAAAGTTATTAGAAAGAATCTGATGTACGTGGGAGCAAGAACACAACTACTTGAAAACCACACATTTCTTACAGTTACAGATACCGTTCCTAGGCAGCGAGACACTGTCACAGATCCTTTCCTGCACTTTTGGAGTGCCACCATGCAATGCCAGTGCGATACAGTGAGGATATGGGTGTAAAACTAAACTCCAGCCCTTTGTTTCAGCCAGCTCACCCCAGCCCAGGTTATACTGCTTAAGAAAACTCTGACAGATGAAGATCTGCATTATACAACAAATATCATGGATGCTGGAGTCATGCCCCAAAGGACACCTCCTGTTCTTCATGCACCATACACAAACTCCCTAAAAATACCATACGGATTGATAAATTTCCCTCAGTGTTACTCCAATCAGAGAACAAATAGAGTTGACAGTTAATGCCAACAAACTTTTTATTTTCTTTTTTTTTTTTTTTTATCACAGTATGTTTTAAATGTGAAAGATTCCTTTGCAGGCCATATGCAGCGATGTTTCCCAACAGATTACATGCTGTGTATGCCCCATCCCTGGGAGTGTTGAAGGCCTGGTTATATGGAACTTTGAGCAACCTGGTCTAGTGGAAGGTGACCCTACCCATGGCAAGGGGTTGGAACTAGATGATCTCTAAGGTCCCTTCCAACTCAAACCATTCTACAATTCTACCATTTTTTGATCCAATAATTCTAGGATTCCATCTTCAATACTATGAAACTTGGACACTATGACAGCATTCCTCTTGTCCTTCCCACAAAACATATAAGATAAAACATTATGATATCACGTCATTATTTTGTCTGGAGGGGTTGACTAACCTTCATTCTGACTTTCTCAAAGCGAAAAAGGACAGGCAAGGTAGGTTTAAATGACTGAGAAATGAAGATTTACCAATGATTTACCAAAGGATTCCAACAAAGCTGACTGTTAAACAATTAGAAATAGACTTTGCAAGGCTTTACACCAGTGATATACCTTAATGTAGTTACCGGTGGAAAACCTGCTAAAGGATCGTGATGCAGACATACGTAAACAGGTTTGAGACCAGATCATCAGGCAAGACAAATATGTGAAAGGAAGAATCATGTAGAAGTTTCTGCCCTAATTATTATTATTATTGCTACTTATTATTCAGTGATGTATTGGCTTATTGTAGTATTCCCACCTGACAACAGTCCCTTCATCAGCATGGACATCTATAAGGAAACCTGACAGAGTTCTTTTTTTCTGAAAGTAAGGGAGCCTGTGTCTCACTGATGTGGCAGTTTCTACTGGATTATTAATTTTCTAAAAAACCTTGCAATGTGTTCTTTGAGCAGCAAACCTGCCTCAGCAGGTTTAACCTGAACATCTCTTTTGAAATGTTTTTTTTTCTCAGTATACTCTTGTGATCCAGCACCCTTCCCAACTTGAATTCTTCTGCAGAAAAGAAATTTTGCCACTTTGGCATTGAATAAACAAAACAAATGAACCCTCTCTCCCAAATTGCTTTTAAAAGCATACAGAGAATTTTACTTCACAAATGAACAAACTGTTTCACGTAGCAATTCAAGCAAATGCAACACAAGCTCTTTTACAGCAGACAGTGTGGGGGTTTTTTTGTGTCAAACCTTTCTGCATTTTATGAATTAAAATAACAACAACTTTATAAATATCTGTATATCAGAGAAAAAGATGATTTGAGTCAAATTTGATTTTCTTCCAGATCTCTAATTTTTTCTGAATTTGCAAAAGAGAAATACTTTTTTTCTTGCATATTTCACAAACCTGCCATGAGGCTTGTTTGGTAACCAGCTCTGAGTTGGATTTAGAATTTGGCCAGATAGCCAGAGATCATCATTGCACCTTCACAGCATCATGATTTGCCATGATCTCACACTCTGTAAGTGTAACTGCGATTTGCATCCACACTACTTCCTTGTTCACCATCATTGGAGAGCATTACAAAGTCAATATAAACAACATTTCACTAGGCATGACTAAATGGTTACCTGCTGTTCTACAAAGTTGATTTAGAAACACGTGAAAAACCCTCTCTTATGGACAGCACAGCCAGCAAGGATATAAAAACTCACTTACATTGTTCTAACTGGGTTAACAAGCAGTCAGAACCAATCTTCCCTTGTAAGCCTCTGCCCAGCAAACTGCTTTGGAAGACAAAAGGGTTTACGATAGAAGCAGATTTGCAAGGCAAGGGTGGGCAGAGAGCTCCAAGTGCAGTGGCTGCTGCTGGAACTGTAGATGATCTTGAAGGAACAGGTGGTAGTCATTTGGAGTGCTGGGCATCCACAGGCAATGCTCTGAGAAAAGGCATCCAATGCTATCAGTATTGGTAGATAACACCGTAGGTTTTTCTACAGGTTATTTTTTTGTTAAAAATGCTGAAATACAACAAGTAACAATGAGCTTCTTCTAAAATGTGTGTCTGCAGCTCAAGGAAGAATTACACAATTTATGATTTTGTACTGCAAATATGTAAAACTGGCAATACAGTAAAGAGAAACAGTAGTGTTGTCAACAGGCTTGTGTCCTTTTGGGTTACAAAAATTCAGACAAAGATATCACTTGCGGCCAGCTGAAAATCATCTAAACAGCTGCATAACTAAAAAATGAGAGAAATCATAAATTCTTGAGCAGTAGCATTTCTGAAAGCAGTAGGTTAACTTCACTTTGTTTTGCCATGATGCAGTGGTTCGTTTATGATGAAATTTTCTTCTGTGGAAGAATATACTTTTTAGTAAGCAAATTTTTACACTTTCTTGTGTAAAAGTCACTACCAGTGACAGAGCAGTGGACTCCTCTTCATTGATTCAGCTACTACTGAAGTCAAAATAATCCTCCTTATTTTAATAGAGTTTATACCACATCTTTTGCAAAAAAAGTTTTAAGAAAGTTTGGAGAATGTAACTACCCCTTTTCTTTCAAAGACTACATCCTCTTTATTTTTCTGTCTAAGCATTCAAGACTTTTTTTGTATTGGTGGTTTTTCTTCCTATTTTTCTTCAGTTTTTATCTATGAAGCCTATAATCCCAATTCCAAGTAAAAAAACCTTTGTACCTTTAGTTTTCCAGAGACAAAACAGAGCAGATAACTGCTACATTCAAGATCTAATTTATGGATACTGATATATGTCTATTGCCCTATACTGAGATACTCCACTAACAAACACAACCAGGCTTCCATAAAGAATATCATACATTTTGATTAAAGATTTGTAACAGAAAAGATATTTTGTTTTAGAGACACTTAAAAATGACTAAGTGTACATTTTCATAGTGAATGTCTAAAATTTACATTTGAGGATATAAAAAAATCATAATAGACAGTATAAAGAGAAATGTATTGCTTTTCATTGTCTCTGGGGTCTTCCCCACACACAGACCCCTTGGAAAACATACTGTATAAAGCAGTATCTCATAAAGTAATAAATACTTATACTTTGTAGGAAAAGTACATTTGCTGTGTATACAGATACAGAATGTAGGAGTGCATGGAGCCCTGATAAAACAGCTCGAGTCTGCTACCATTTGAGCTAAAGCAGAACTACATTAGCTGGCACTTAACAGCAGTTAATTTGTCCTGTCTGCAGGCATACTATCATATGGCAGTAACACAGCACACACATCCAGAATTACTTCGCAAGTAAAATGAGTAGAGAAAGGAAGTAAGGTGAAAAATACAAACTTGTATTAATGTATGTATATGTCTAATTAAGTAATTTTTGAAAATTATTTAAGCCTCTGTGCAGCCTTCTCACGAGACATTATACTAGAATGGCACTATATCTGTGCAGCCTTCTCATGAGATGTTATACTTGAATGGCACTATATCACAAGTCAAGTACACAGAATCATCTTAGAGATGATGAATAATGAAGTATTGCTTGAGATTTTCAGCTTATTCACTCCATACTTGTTTGTGATGATGTGGTAAAAAAAATGCTTTGGATCTCAGTTTTAACAATTTTACTGGACATCTGGTGTTTGCTGCTTAAAGTCTCACTATTACCAGGGTCATTGTAATTCTATAGCACATCTGGGCCAAATTCCCTGGCAGTTTTTAGTGAATTCTGCTGCAATGGAAACATCTGTAGTTGTGCACAGTTCCACACATACAGAATTGTGAGGAGATGCAGAATGTTCTTGGATCTTTTGTATTTCAGTGTCCAGGAAATTACCTGCTGATAATGGGTTATATTTTGGCAATACTATTTTTTTTTTGCTAATGTTCTGTGGAATATGCCCAAATCAAGTAAAACCACACAGGTTTTAATCATTTTCTTTTCATCAGTTATTAAAAAACCCGACTGATGTTTCAGTCTTCATGTTTTCAGAAGTACACAAAGCCTTTGGAAACATTTTCTTGGAGGTGGGTGGACTGATGCAATATGAAACTGGCCTACTGTCACTGAAAGTTTTGAAAACTACAAACAAAGCCTAGATTGCAAGAATTGAAGAGAATCAGAAGAGAAATTTAGCAATAGAGTCTCAAAACAAAGGATCAGGCACAGTAATTATTATTATCTTCTAAGGTAAAAATAATACAATAAATAAATAAAATTATCCTACATCTGCCATTTGTGCGTAATCCACTTTGTTAAAATTCTTTTAATGACATTATAGTATATTCTAAGTTTCAGTTATTTATTTTAAAATGATTGAATAAAATTCTTACTTGCTACAAAGAAAAGCCTGTGACAACGAATGGTCTGGAAGAAACAGATTACTCCCCAGATCCTGAAGTATTTGTGCTAACTGTTTAGGATAAAATCAATATGTTACAATTGCCTGGACTTGATCCAAAACTTTGCTCTGGAAAACAAAATACCCAACCATAAGACAAAAAAACCAAAACCAAACCAAACCCCTCCAAACAAAACAAACAACCAACAAGAACCCAAATGACCAAACCAAAACCCCAAACCAATCAACCAAAAAAAAGCCAACCAAAACAAAACACCCTAGCACCAGGTTTCTTTCCAGCAGTGTAACACATCGTAGACTAAGCCACCAGAAAAGTAATTTGTTCTGTTCTTTGCCAAGGCACTAAGCAGTTCTTGTCATATGTGCTTGGACTTGAAAAGTGAATCATTGGACAGAGAAAAACCTCATCTATATCCCACCCTAAATCCTAATTTGGATTAAACGTTAAATTCTGAAGAATTATAATAAAGATACTGAGGGAGGCTTAAGCTGGGTTACAATGGGTCTTTTTTCAGCTTCAGAAGAGGCTTTGAAAGTAATTTTATAGAAGAAATCGGCAGTATGCCAAGAGGATCATTTGGAAGTATAGCAAGGATAAGCAACAATAAGGAAGAGGGACAAAGAACAGGACAACCTGTATAAGTAGATAGTGCAGCTTAGAGAGGAGAGCATAAGGATGCCTACCATAGGAGGGAGGATCTATGACAGGAAATAGGTCAGAGATTTAAAGCATATTTAATAAGTCCACAAATAGCTGCATTTAGTAACTCCTTGTTATAGGGGAATCATTATTCATCAAGGTACCTGCTTAAGAAATGCCTACACCTTCCTAACAGAGTATTCCCCAGATGCTCATACTGTCTCCACACCACAGTCCCCCATACTCATTCGTGCTAATATAAATATCTGTAAGACTGCACTGTACACCAGATCACTAAAGAGAGGAGAAAAGAATTAAAATAAAGGAAATGCTGGGAAACAGCTGGGAAAGCAAAGCCTTTCTGGAATGAGAAACTTCTGAAATAAATAAATATATGTGGAGATGATAGGATGAGAGAAAAAGAAGCTAAAATGTTAAACCCTTGATGGATGCGAATCCAAAACATTTATGGTTTGAAATTCTGTTCAGGCTGACTGAAGGGATGCTCAGTAGGGATAAAAAGACCTTTCACATTGCTGTATCTGTTCTTATACAGATTAAAGATATCATTGGTCTTGAAGGCAGGGAATCTGAGCAGCAGGCTAGGTGGAATGCAGAAAATGGCCAGAAAGAGCCAGAGACAATTCCTGGAACAGGAGATTTATGATATTCTTTACCAGATGAGGCAGAAATCCCTTCCTTACCCCCAAACTGTAAATGGGTAAGACCCTGAGACTCCAAAATTAAACTCTCCCCTAAAAAAATGGATTTCCTTTTTACCTCGAATGACTAATCCATGCTATCACATCTTCATCTGTATCCAATCATGATCAAAAGTAAGGAAAAACTCCCTCTCTATCATGCATCTAGTCAATTGTGCATTAAGAAAAAATAATCCCTCTTGATCCCTGACAGTGACTTGCTGAAGCTCTGAAGCATGATGTAAGTACAGTCATTACTATAATGCAAACCTCCAAGTGTTATGATAGGTTTAGTGCAATGCAAGATTTCCTGTCCTCAAAGCTTAATACAAGACGGGATGAGTAATGAGACTAGACTGCAAAGTCAGAAGGGACCCTTTAGGATACATAATTTTACTGATACAAGTTTTAATCTACAAACTACAATAAATTATATTTGGAAAGACTCAAGTGGTGTCCCTCAGGTATTGGTGTTGGGGCTGGTCTTATTCAACATCTTTGTTGGTGACATGGACAGTGGGATTGAGTGCACCCTCAGCAAGTTTGCCAATGACACCAAGCTGTGTGGTTTGGTTGATAAGCTGGAGGGAAGGGATGCCATCCAGAGGGATCTTGATCTGAGATGGGGTGATGCCAACCTTATGAAGTTTAACCATGCCAAGTGCAAGGTCTTACACGTGGGTCAGAGCAATCCCAGGCACAGCTACAGGTTGGGCAGAGAAGAGATTCAGAGCAGCCCTGTGGAGAAGGACTTGGGGGTGTTGGTTGATAAGAAAATGAACATGAGTCAGCTTCAGTGTGCACTCGCAGCCCAGAAAGCCAACTGTATCCTGGGCTGCAACAAAAGGAGTGTGACCAGCAGGTCAGAGGAGGTGATCCTGCCCCTGTACTCTGCTCTTGTGAGACCTCATTTGGTGTATTGTGTGCAGTTCTGGTGTCCTCAACATAAAAAGGACATGGAACTGTTGGAACAAGTCCAGAGGAGGGCCACGGGGATGATCAGGGGGCTGGAGCACCTCCTGTATGAAGATAGACTGAGAAAGCTGGGGCTGTTCAGCCTGGAGAAGAGAAGGCTGCATGGAGACCTCATAGCAGCCTTCCAATATCTGAAAGGGGGGCTATAAGGATGCTGGGGAGGGACTATTCGTTAGGGACTGTAATGATAGGACAAGGGGTAATGGGCTAAAACGTAACACAGGGCTAGTTCTTTACTGTAAGGGTGGTGATGCACTGGAATGGGTTGCCCAGGGAAGCTGTGAATGCTCCATCCTTGGTGGTGTTCAAGGCCAGGTTGGACAGAATCTTGGGTGGCATGGTTTAGTCGAGGTGTCCCTGCCCATGGCAGGGGGGTTGGAACTAGGTGATCTTAAGGTCCTTTCCAACCTTAACTATTCTATGATTCTAAGTAATGGCCCACCAGAAAAGCCCTTCCAGATGACTGTTCCAGTGTTTTTTCACATTGAGAGACAGCTGTCTGAAGGCTGCTGCATTTGCTTAACACCAGATTCCATGTATTGGTTGTGGTGAGCAAGGCTGAAAACCCCTGAACTCACAGAAAGCTTTTTCCATAGGTGAAAAATAAAAATATACATAGCAAACATGTAACTTTTTGATATTCTTTCACAACAAGAAAAATTTTGCCCCTTGAATTTTATGACACAAGGCTTATTTTCCTCCTAGGATGGTTTTGTGGTGTTCTGAAATGTCTTCAGTGTCTCTAAATTTTCTTTGAAGTATTGATTTAATTCAGTATTTTATCAGTTGTGCTACCAAAGTTATATATGGAGGCAAAATTAAGTACTTTCTTGCTATGCACATGGTAATTTTTTATGCTCTAGCATTGCATGATCCTTTTCACTGTGGTGTAGTTCTATGCTGTCACATTGATGTAATTCTTTAACAACTATTTCTTTTGGTGTTAGTTTCCTAGGACAACATTCTTTGCATTGCTGATACACCCAGTAGAATCTGAATTTTTATTCCCCCTTGAATTACTTTGTATTTGGTCATATGAAAATGACTAGTTGCACGGTGATCATGACATTGAGTGTAATTCTTAAACAATAATCTGCTTTTATTTATTTTCCCACCAATTTTTGTGTCTATTGAAATATTTGCCAACTTTATTAAATGTTCACAGGGAATAAAAGACAATACGGATTTTAAATGCTTATTTTAATTTCTGCTTTCTGTATGTGTATTTTTTTTTACTTAACAGAAACTCTTCCCACTCTTAATTATTGTTCCCTACTTGATTCAAAAGTATTAAGGGCTGGGCTGAATTATGCATTTGATTCTACAGATAACAATGGCTTTGAAGCATTCCCAAACCAAGCTTGAGAAAAAAAAGACTTTAACTGATAATATTTCAGCATACATATTTAAAGTGTGGGAGAGTATTAGTTTCACATCAGGGAAATTCTAAATTCTGTCATCTGCCTGGCAGACAGAAAATTCACCCTGCCAAGATAATTGGGCCTGGTGATACCACAAATCCACTTTAGACAATTTGAAGCTCCATTCTGCATATTGGTTTGCTGAGTGGGACAGACTTTTTGAAGAAATTATTTCTATAATCAGTATTGAATGTTACAGCACTGAAAGCATGGAAAGGAAGGAAGCCCTTTTAGCTGATATACATAAAATATCTAGGTAAATAATTTCTAGGTGTTGTAAGTGAATAATGGCCACAATGATGGAAAAATATTTCTACTCTTAAACATTAGTAATCACTTATTACATATCTCAGTGGATTTTATAGTAACTATTTTTTTCCATTCAATAGTAATGTACTGCTTTTCCTCTTTTATGTGAGCGAAGGACTTCCTAGTTGTCAGAAAATGCTTTATGAAAATACTATCTAGAATGGATTATCTATTAGTTAAAGAGTTAATATCATGTAGCCAGCTTGTTTTCAATTGTGTAATCACAAAAACTGAAAATGGCTTGTTGAATCAAAGCTGAAGTTGTAAGCCACAGTCTTACCGATAATAGCCTTACCTCTGTCATTTTCTTAAATAAACCACTCCATCTACTTCATGTTGCTTTTAACCAAGACATAGTGAGACATTTTGGTGTCCAGGGAGTATTTCCAAGCCCTAGTCATTTGCCTTATCAGCCTCCTGGCTGCCCTTGCCTCTTGTGTTCTCTGCTCTGTCTTTCCAAGTGCAACTGGGATTTACATTTGCCTCCAATATATCTGGCTATTCTTGAATTTTGGTTTCACCCCCATTTGGCATAAACTAGCACTGCTGCCAAAGATGAAATAATTTCATGTTCCTTTCCCAGTCACTCTGTCCTGCCTCCACAGGATCCTCCACATTAACCTATCTCTTACTTTCCACTGGCAGAAACTCTATGTGCCAGCATGATGAGCCAGCCAGAGAGAACCCTTCTAGATTACCAACATGATTCTTTTTTAATGGCCAGGTTAATATTAACCTGATAATTTTTCCAACATCCATGATTCCTAACTATGAGCAGAAGTGCATATGCTGGCACAAAAGACAAGAGTGGCACAAAAGACAAGAGTGGCACAAGAGCAGGAACACACAGCGTACACCATTGCTTCTTCTGGTGGCAGTGCTGGTTTAAAACAACCATGAAACTATGGCTTTGGTTAGACAGAAATCAGGATGTAGCCTATTATGTTTTCCTCTTTAACTTGATTTTTGATGTATGGTTCACATCTTCCTGTATATTATACTCATCCAGCTGTGCTATAATAATGGCACTTTTACCCTCTCATCAGGCAGTAATTTGGAATTAAAAAGCCTCTTCTAGGGATGGCTTCTAAAGTACAACACATACCACCTCATGAATGTGGTAACTGATATGCCCACATTCCACAGTGCTAAATAGGTGAGGATGTTGGCTTTCAGGAACAATCTCTTGCCAGATAATACTTCATTATCTGACAGACCATCTGGTTTCCAGTCCGTCAATGCTATATTAATACAGTCACCTCTCTACGCTTGATTATTGCCCAACATTTCTATTACTTTGTAAATAACAGAACTCAAAAAAAAAAAAAAAAAAGGGCTTCCAGAGACTGAGTGACTGAGCAAGACAAATCACCACTTGCTCACGTACTTGTCATTGTCATTTTTGGATAATGGCCAAACGGTGGATATTTCTCCATCTGACTCGTGAATTCAGAGTACAGCATACCCCATTGTTATCAGGAGAAAAATCACCAACTTTTAATTGCACAATATATATATAAACACAGCTGGCCTAGTGACTCATTTAGTAATGCAATATGTTACTCCCTAAAACTCGGTTTCAGGTGTGACCTCAGGACTCTTTCTATTCCACTTGTTGAAGTCTGTGAGATTTAGAGTGATTTACTCCTAGACTACTGGGAATATTTAAAGGAATCTTTCTTTTCTGGGATTTCAGAAGGAATTTTTGGACTGCAAATGAGAAGCCATATCTATTGGATATCCTTTTGGTGTCTGTTCAGAGCATCTTGTTTTAAGAATGACTAATCAGAAGAACACACAGTAAAATATACATTCCTACAGTGGGAGGAATGTCACTGTGAAAGTGTAATGACATTACAGTACAAGACCATGAAGAACAATATTAGCCACACTTTAAAAAGAAAGATATATATATTAAAATATGAATAAAATAGTGGTTTAGTGTAGTTAATAATCAAACAAAATTTTAATAAATACTGTATCGGCTTCTAGATTAAATTCTTCTACTATGAGCCAGGAAACTGGTGAATACTCAGCCCCGATTTATTACGAGCTCTGAATATTTGCCTTTTTGCGCATAACTCCCTTTCCTACAACAATGTTTCCGTGTTTCTCTTTTTTTCAATAGTCTTGACATAAAATTTCAGTTCTCTCTCATTAACTGATGTAGTCATCCCTGGCAATACATGGTCTAAGTTGAATATCTGATTCAAAATCTAGATGCCTAAGGAAACCCTGCAGCTAAATAAATAAAAACTAAGAAAAAAAAAACATTTTTGAAAAAAGGTTATGGTTAGCTTCCAGTGAAAAATGCATAAATAATCAATTAAAGAAATGCTCAACATTTCCTATACTCTTTTTTCCCATTAATTGAATACTTTTCCAGTGACTGCTCAAGACACCAATGATCATGCTCTTATCATGCATGCCTAAAATATTTTTTCCAATAATAAAACACAAATACAAATATACGCAAATTACAGTAAAAGAAAGAGCAAGCTGTTCCAAAAAGTAGTTACAAGTAGATTGGATACATCATAAATACTGTTTTAAATTTAATGTTCTCCATAAATCAGGTTAAACATGAAAAAAACAGGAAACAGAAATTAACTAGAATAACTTTCTTCTATTCCAATTTATTACTCAGTGCCTACAAGACTTGAAAACCTCTGTGCCTGTCTTCAGTGAAGTCTGAGGTACTAACTGTATCTCTATTTCAGAAAAATAAAATATGACGTTGAAAGTTTTGTAGACTCATATATCTCAGCAAAGGTGCAGCAGCAGATGCAACCTGATGAAGTCTGGTCAAGTGGTGCAGCAGTGGAATGTGCCCGTTATGCTGCACAGGAACTAGCATGACCCCAAGGGATGCTAACGGGAAGATTAAAACCCCGTAAGTATCCTAAAACCATGCTAGGCTGCATTCATATGCTAACAAAATAAGCAGAGATGCTGCTGCCCTGCCTCAGCAACATTTATAAAAGCTTTTCAAGAAGTACCACTCTTGACTTCTGCAGTCAAAAGTTATCCCTACAGTGCAGATCTGTTTTACCACCTTTTCTTTCCCAGCAAACCCAGTAAACCCTTTTCAGGGGCTGTAAACACTCCCCCCCCAGTGCTGCAGTCCCCACTGCTTGCTCTGTAGTCCCACAGTTTCCAGGACTCTCTTCTCTCATGTCCCGCTACTGTAGGACCCCCTTCAGCACTTTCAGACTTGATGCACTGTGCTGCGCTACAAACTCCATGTGCATCATTATTCAGTTTCAGGGAACCTGAGTCCAAAGCTGAAACTTTTTATAGGAGAATATATCATAACATGCCATAGACTCTCAAAGCAGGAGGCCTGTGGCAAGACATCCTTCCTGCTTTCTGATTATAACATCTGCTCTGTACAACTTCGGGTGACATGCTTAGTCACATGCTTAAGCTTCTGTAGTGAGATGAAGTTGGTGATGTGAGAGAGAGAAGTGAGGGTTGAATGTCTAGTTCAGGATGCTGTAACCCCAGGCCAGATTTTTACTATACTGGATGAGAAACAGGTTGATGAAACTATAGGCTCAAGCTAACAGACAGCTATTTTCCACAAGCAGAGGAGAGCTGGGTTTCATGAGCAGAAACGGTACTGCAAAGAAAAAGCTTCTCAGTATGGGATATTGCAAGATTCAGGTTCAGTCTGCAGAGCAACTACAGAATCTTTAATATCACACCTCTTATTGCTGTGTAATTGGGCTAGTGGGGAGCACTTCCCTTCATTTTTGTTTCATAGTTCACAGTCACCCCTCAAAAACAGTCAAGAAGAGAAATACCTATTATTTTGCAAGGAAATGGTAAAAAGAACTGGTTATCTCTCTTAACCAGAAAGCCAGGTTCAATTATGGTCTTCCACATCTGCAAGGGATTTTTTTTTTTTTTTTTTAAGTAAACTCATTGTCATGGACGGTTTAGGGGAAATTAGAAGCCTCAACTCCATCCAGCTGCACTATCACTGAGTCACAGGCTTCGCTCTCTGGACTGATACATTTTGAAGTATACAGTTGCATCAGAAATGTAAAATGAGTATTCCCATATCTACTCTCTCTCCCCTATGACTACCGAAAAAGGCTGTAAAGTGGCGATTAGACTACAGTCCAGCCAGTGGGAGCTAAGGTTCTGGATTCCTGTGGGTACAGACAGAGTAGGAATCTCCAGTTACTGGGCAAGCCCTATAAGTCATTGCATAAAGGAAAACTTCTTTCAGAATCTATTATTTCTCTAAAACAAGGTAGCAGAAGAAACAACTGTATTTTATGAGAAGTCCAATCATATAGGTCTGTTTTAGGCATTGTCTGGAAATACCTGGAAGTGGATTGAGCCTACCTGTCTCCACCTGGCAACCATGTGAGCTTTTTTATAATTAGAATTTTAAACTTAGGTGATAATATCTTTTTCTGGACATGGCTTTTTTTATTTGTCTCATCAGTATCAATCCAAAATTTCTGGTATGGTTCAAAATGAGTAGCTCATCTTGGATTAATTCTAATTTCCTAAATTAGAAGAAGAATAATCACAGTTTGGAAAAATGATAGCTCAAAGATTGGTCATGGACTAATGCATCAGTTTTCATGACACTGTAACTATTGGTACAGATTCTCTGGTTTAAGTAAAATGTATCTGTGCAGACATGTTTTTGTAAGTAGCTTTATTCATAAGCAATTCATACCTAGCTTTATAGTAGCTGTTCTTGTACTTTCCGAATCCTGAAGCCTTGTAAGCACTCCAGGTTGCAATACTTTGCCCTTTGTCCTGGGGTCTGTTCTGGTATGACTTTGTAGAGATATGTGGGCATGCAAAGTGGTGCTTTGTCCACGTCTTTCTCCTTGCACTAATTTGGCCAGCTTTACTGTTTAAATGTCCTCCTGAATGATTTTTCATAGGCTGCTAAGCAAGCTTTGTAGCTGGGTCTAAGGACAAAACAGATTTTGTCCCATATATTTAAGAATTATTTCAAAGTTCTGCTAAATACAAATAGGTGTTTAATATAGTTTATTTTCTGATGAAATGACTGTCAGCACACTTATGGAGTCAGTAGCAAACCCTGAGGGCTAACAGAATTCCTAATTCAGCTGTCTTTCAGTGGTGGGCAAGCAGTATCATTTAGATATTTCTGTTATGGTTACACATATATAACTGCTTTATAATTAACCTCTTCCTGTGAGAGAATTTTTATTCACAGGTGTTTATAAAGTGGTCTCAGATGAATCACAGAAGCAGAAGCTTTGGTCATGCATCAGTTAAGGCAGAAAATGTAGACATCCAATGCTATCTGCAATGCTGTCAGACATTTCCAAATTTCACCATTACTATCTACAAGATTTTCTATGACAATGAAAACTGGTATCTAAGTTTAAGAACAAGACACTTCACAAATTAAAAGAATTGCAAGAAAAATATTAAGAAAAATAGTAAAATAAATTATATATTATTCACGCACTGACTACACAATTTTGTCTGAATTCAGATTTTATACAATTGCCACGTAGACTTGTAGAAATGCCTGTTATACACCTGTTGGCACAACACATGCATATTACTTAAATGACAGGATTATAGGTGTCTAAATTCTGCTTTCCATGTGGGTTATTTTAAAACCTAGGGCAACTGTAAAATTAAGAAGTGTGTAACTTAATATGTTGTCTTAAATTCAGGTTTAGGTAATATGCCAGAAAAGACTGTTTATAAAAGACTGTTTATATAGAGCCTATGGCACTGTATATGATCACTCAGCAGGACAGAAGCAAATTTACATGCTATGCTCTGGAAGGCAATATAAGCTTCATCTGGAATTAAAAGACTTACCTGGCACAGAAGGAAGCAAGGAAGATCTAAGCAGCAGCAGTTTATACCGGTAAAAGATCCTGGATTTCTTGTTTTGAAAAATATTTGTATAATCTAAGCAGTAAGAGTCAGGATCTACACATTTTGAGTCATTTCCATTCAAATTTCCTCTTTTCCTCTGCTGAAAACTAAATCTTATTGATTACATAAACCCAAAAGAACACACTTCAGTTTTTAGACTATTTTATGTTGTAACTTTTCATATCTACTTGTGGAATTTTTTATTCTTCTTTTCCTGTCTTTGTGACATCTTTTGGTATGGAACTCTCCTTCTCTTTTTGCTTCTTTAATTACCACAGTTCCCCAGCTCCCTTCTATGGGAAATACCTGCTAATAATTCATTTCATATATGAGGTTTCTCAGCATTATCTCACCAAACTGTACAAATTTCAGTGTATTTCTTCTCTTTCTTATGGCTGAGCCTTCTCTTCTTTTAACATGTATACTCATGTTCCTTTTTATATCCGATTTAGGTCATCTCACTGGTAACACAAATGAGAGCACTAACATTAAAAAAAAACAGTAGGAAGGCTAAATCCTTATACAGTACTACCACTAGCTTGAGTATGAAAATGAGGGTTGTATAGCAATCACAGTTTGAACTTGAGGGGATTAAGTATCACTTAAAAATAAGCATATACATTTAAGCAGCACATATTATGAAATATGTTATAGTAGGATGACAGTCTATCATCCCCCAGAAGCAGGATATCTATTATGTCATTTGAAACTGGAGATGCTATAGCTAAACACAATAACTAGGTAAGTAAACAGTTCTACAGAATTTTTATAAATGTGGCTAGAATTAAGATTTCAGTAGCCCCTACTTGGCTTTAAACTGTTGTGCACACAAGGCTAGTAGCAAACAAAGCTAACACTTGTACGGCCTATAACTTAAAACAGTGCCTGATTTTCATATGTACTAGATTTACTTATATCCTGGAATATATAAAGGACATTAACTGTCTTTATGTCACCAGAAATGATTTTAATGAATTATAAATTCTTTGGACACTATCTGAACTTCCAAAAAAAATCTGCAAACAGCATGAAGCAGAATGCAGGCTTTGGCTATGTCCTCTATAATTTTTCAGTTCTATCTTCATTCCAGAGTAATTTCCAGAATAATACCAACAATTAAATAAAGCATAAAATCAGAGCACAGACTTAAAAATCTGGTATAGGAATTACTGGGATAATGAAGAAAAAACTCACAAGCTATCAGAAATACTATATGAATATTTGTACAATCCAATCACATTTCTGATTATTTCATGAGTTCTGTGATTAACTCACTGTATGCCTCCATCTTTAATCAAACACATTTGCACAGAACATAAACATTAAGACATAAAGTAAAAGTTATGTTAAAATTGCTATTTAGGTGCAAAATTCCACATAGAAATGTGGAATTGCATTTTAATGAAAGCCCTGGGTTCTGCTCCTTAAAAGAGGAAGAAAATTAAAGGCCTGATAAAAAGGCTACTTTCAATTGACTTCAGTAGGATGTGAATCAGGCCCTTAAAGTAGCAACTCACTTAGTACTGACTGCTAAATTTATAGCACTTCTTTATTTTCTAAGCATAACAGCATCCATTCATCACACTGCAGTAACAAAGCCGTAACTTGATATATGACAAATATTACAAGCTTAATGGCTGATGTCCATTACTGACGAGACCTGCTTACCATTTAGAAAAGATTGGCACTGAAGGATTACTGAGCAAACATAGCACCTGAAAAAACTTGCATGCCGGAGTCTGTCATCAGGTGTGTGATCGAGGGCATTATCCGAGAACGCTAGCTCTTATCTTCAGTTGGAAACTGCTGCAATTGCCAACAATTCTCAACAAAGAGCTTCCGTCATGGAAGGCTGATACAACGAGCCAGTCTGGTGCTGGTTTACCTTCCCAAGGCTTCATTCCTTTTTATGGATCACCTGAGACCAAGCAGCACACCAGTCTTTAATAGCTTAAATAGCAGGACAACCTAGCAAACTGATGACAATCAAGGGAAAACCAATCCTTTTTGGTAGAAAGACAAAATTCCAAGCATTCCCTCATGGTAACTTAGAAAGACCTACTTCTAAAACCACATTGTCCCAAACAGGATGCTGAGGGAAACTTTCTTGCCACTGATTCCTAGCATTTTGCAATGACAGATAATTCTCCCTGTAATAAACTGCTCACTAGTTAATTTTTCACATTTTACACCTCTATAATTCTTCTCAAGAATGCATTAAATTGACCTTTCCCCCCTTTTTTTTAATGTAATGCTGGATAAAATTACTATTAGAATCAAATTATAGTATGAAAATATACTGTTATTTTTCTTTTAATATTACAGCTTTGATTAATTATTTGCAAATATTAACATGAGCTATGGACACATTTTATTTTTCTCAAAATTGTGGCATTTCCTTTGCACAGGATTTTTAAAAATGTAGCTGAAAGTTTTATTTTCACATACAGAAATCTAGGTTTTCCTACAGAAAAACCTAAATTAGTTTTGGTATTTTCATTAAATTACCCATTTATTACAAAGATGTGAAAAGAAAGAGATGAACTATTTTAATATGTTGTGACCCAATAGACATAAGAAAATCTGAATATTATGTAAGTATACTATTTTGTGTTATTAAAAGTAGGGGTGGATTATGTGAGAATGTATCTTAAAAAAAAAAAGGCTGAAAGGATAATTAGTTAGTACTTTACTTTTATCCACAAAATGGATTTTTCCAAATCACAGTGGTAATCAAAACAGTAAGTACTACTTATATACTAAATAGTAATTCATACCAGAGATAATATTTTCAAATAAAAGTGGTGTAAAAAATGAGCTCTTAAAATATTTAAGACATTTTTTTATATTATAAAGGATTTTATAAAGAAAACTATTTGAATTTACATTTTTATTTTAAAACATAAGTAGAATATTTAGTTTGTTGTAAAATAGGGATTTACAAATAAAAGAATGTACGTTGTTCAAAATGTCTTTTGTTAAATTAGGATATAAATTATTTTATGTTGGATTTAAATAATAAAAGAGTTTTATTAAGAAATGTTGCAACAGTGAGTAATCTGAGCCTCTGACTAGATTAGAAGGCATCAGGAGTGTTGAGGTATTTGTCCCTGCCATAGAGTTCAGCTCTTACAAAGAACAGCAAATAGATGCATTGGGTTTGACTACAAATTTCCTATGATGCAGAGGTGTTTACTTATTATGTAAAATTACATTTATCAGATTAAAATAAATCCTAAGAAATCATTCTATACTTGAGATACCCAGTTCCTGATAGCTGCAAAGCAGCATGTATGCAAGTTCAGACAACACCAGAATATGCAAAAGTACACAAATGTTGAAAGCAAGCTGCAAAAAAAGCATGGGAATTGATCTTGCATTTATAACTGGGGCCAGTGCTTCAGCTAGAGTTACTGCCCTGTGTGTTACACGAAAGCTTCAGAAATTTACTGCGAAGTGCCTATTGGTTTACTGTGAAAGAAGCTTTCTACACTGGATAGACAATGCAACGGTACAGTTTATCTGTGCTTATGTGCGTGCATTCCTGTAAGGAGATGCAGCGTGTCATACACACACTACATGATGTAGACATTTTTCTAATTAAATAAAATGATTTTTATTGCATTAAAGTTAGTATTGTTATTGACAGGGTAAAGAACCAGAGCAGGCTGTAAGTAAAGTTGCATAAGCAAAGAACATGAAAACTAAAAATCAACCTCATATGTATACAGAATTTTATTTTCTCTGAAGAGGTAGATAGCATAACAAGCAAAATAAACTACTTATTATTCACAGTTTGATTCTGAGAGTCATATAGAATGCAATGTGCCCTGAAACATGAGTTGGCATTATACAGGAATATACTCTCATAAATATTGCCATGCTCGATGCTAATTCCTCATTTTATCTTGTTTTATTTAAGATGCATTCCACTTAAAATCTATGTAACTATTTAATGCTCATAGCTATTTACGTTGCCTTTATATTTCAAGTTGTTGCAGTGCTTTAGAGAAATAGTTTCTTCTCCATAGTCAAGCACAAATATTCTCAACATCCAGCTTACTAAATTTCTTTCAGAACATGAAGCATGAGGTACAGGAAGACTTCAACTAGGGTAAAGAATATTTCAAAGAGAAGAGGATTTGATAATGGTGCTAGAGATGAATGATCAGCATACCTAGCTGTTACTGCTGCAATGCAGCTCCACCACTCAACAAAAAGAAGCATGTCAGGGATTGTCTTTCTAACAAAGGTGTAATTTAGAAGTTTCTAATATAATGTTATCCCTCTTCAAACATTAAAAAAACCCAAATCCTAAACCAAGCGCAAAACAACAAAAAAAGTTATTTACTAAAAAAAAAATATCGAGGATACCTGTGTTTTCAGAGTATGGCATAATACAAAGTTGTTAGTAATTATATTATAAACAGCATAGAATTAACCTACCCTGAAAACAAGAAAATGACAAGTATTGAAAAAATTACACCTATTTTAAAAGGTAGACACAGTCTTATTACATTTTCATAATTTACAGTTAAAATCATGAGCAAATGTATATAATGTAAAGCTCAGTTATTTCTGAAGTGAAAATGTTTTATCACTAAAATGCAATATTTTTTGCACCTGCATTTTTTAGAGATTTAAAAATTTTAGAAATATTTAAAAACAGAGCAGAAGTATGTCACTAAATAATTGAGGACAATAGTAATTAAAAGAGACAAAGCTGTGTTTTCAGATGCAACCAGTGAAGAAAATGAAATTAGGTGAGGAAAGGACATGCAGATTAGAAAGGCATAATAGTGTCATTATAAATAAGTATGAAATATGGTCTAAATAATTTACTAAATGTATGCTTTCTGATTAGTTAGGACAAGAGATAAAAAAATAATGAAGATTTTTTCTCTTGATTGCATCAAACTACAACTTACAAACTTTTTCTTTAAAAAGAAAGCTTTTGATCTAAACCACTGTTGCTCATTTTCACATGCATGCTTCTTTCAACTTAAATAAAAACACTTTACTCTGCATTTTACGCTGTCTGCCAGGTATTTCCTGTGAACATCCATCTAAAATCTCTTGGTTCTAGTAACTAATGTCTATAAAGAAAAATCTGGCAAAACTGTAGTTCTAAGCTTCATGAGCAGCCATTTTAAACAAAAAGCTGGTTTCGTTGTGTTGACAATCACATTTTAAACTGATTCCTTCCAGATGAAAAGATGCTTTTTCAAACAATGTAATAAAAGTGTCAAGTCAGCTGTTCTAAGGACATAAAAGTGATTTATCTGTTCTCTGGTCACTGTTTTCTCCCTTGATATGGTGGAATTTTTCTTTAAAGAATAGTTTAACAATGGCTACTAGAAGTAGTTGCGGAGGAGTAAATAACATTTTGCCTTTTAAAGAAACACAACACATAATTGCAATTAAATTTGCATCTCACAGTGCATACACTATTGTGTCTATAAAATGTTAACAGTGAGATTTACACAACAGATAAATTGTTAATTCTGGCATCTGTCTATTGACAATGTCACCATCAGGTTTCAGAACTATTCTGTAAGAAAGAGGTTTCAGGTAGATTTCAGATCCTTTTACCTCCTTGCAGGTGGGCATGACAGCCTTGCACCAGCTTGGATTTGAGAGATCCTCTGCCCCTGCCCCTCCATTAGGGCTAGAGCCAGTTTCTCACCTTTTAAATTCAATTCCAGAGACTCTAATGTTATTATATATACACCATTTCAGAACATGCAAGTTGCGTAGGGACAGATCCGCCAAAAGCAGCATGATCCAAAAGTATGACTTAAGCTTAACTTAGGCACATCCCCTTAATGGTAATTCATGAAATCCTTGCTCAGAGGATATACAGCCCTGGTTGTGACTAATCTCAGAGGGGTCTTCGTTCCTGACCTGAAAGCTTCTCACTAGCTGAAAATTTTCATACAGCCCTGGGTGAGGCAAGGAAGCCGCGAAGAAGGGCAACATGTACAGCACACCGTGTGTGAGCTGTTCCCAGCCTTCTAACTCTAGATGGCTCTCGGCTCAGCAGCTTGTCTGCCTGCATGCTTTGCACAGCAGGGACTGCACCTAAAGGCACAGGAGGTATTGGGGCTCAAATGCAGCACCACACTGCTGTCTAAAGCAGGGTGAATGGTGCCAGGAAGAAATGCCCTCATCAGGGCCTCAGGTGCAAAACTCTGTATGAAGCATTGGTGAATGTGACTGTCACTGCTCTAAAATACTGCAGCACCTCACGATGAACCAATTATTAAAGTGGGAGAAATTGATGGCCTTTTTCCTGGATTAACAAATTCAGCAGATATACTCTTCACGTTCAGAGACCATAAACACATTCAGAGAAGCCAATGATGCAGCATAGTACGATACTTTCTGTACACTAGACTAAAAGGAAGTGTTTGAGAAGCATGATTATTACATTTATTTAAACAAGATGTTTGAAGCCAACAGGAGCCCTAATGTTATAAAATGATAAATATTCTTGAATGCTAAAATCATAAGGACTAAAAATTTAAGTTCTGCTTGTCTTTCCATAGCAAAGGTAGATATATAAAAATGGATTGTAAACAATATTTCTAGGTATCTTCTTATTACTGTAAGCATAAGCATCTTATAATGCAATCATGCGATTCCAAACTGAGGCCTATAGGAGCTATTGCTATGAATGCTAATACTATAATGAGTTCTATTTACATTATATTAGTAGAAAATAGAGACAGTAAAGAAATGATAACTTTAAGATTAAAACAATCTGATTATGAATATATTTGAAATTTTAAAAATATAACTTGGACCTTATAAAAATGCAGAAGACTTCCCCAATGTAAATGGGTGTGCCTTCAGTGGCCTTAGCAAACAATGGTGACTAACAGCAGCTAAGGTCTGGCCTGTTTACTTCTAAGGTGCTTATAAGATTTATGTGATTTTCTTGGGTTTAGTTCCTATGGAAAATAAATAAGCGAGTGTATCATCTTTAAAACATGATTCTCGAAAGTGATTCTCTATGAGTGTCCTCGTTTACTGTGTTGCCGTATGTACTAGATCAAATTTTGGAAGTAAAATGTGTGTCCATCACTAATAAAAACAAGGTTAGCTAAACACTACCCTTGGTTATACCAGTACAACCTCATTGTATTTCAGAGCTGTGCACATAAAACTGGAAATGGAAGTTTTTTACATTCCAGAGCCATTTCTTATGTTTTCAAGTGTTAACATATGAAGATGGGGGTAGGGAACCTCTAGTCAGGAACAGAAAATTCCTGCCTGCAAGGGATGATGAAAACCTCATGACGGTAACATCATTGTAAATACTCCTATCTGGAGTTAGCACAGTGCACTGAACATGGAGCTTTAGGCTTAAAAATACCACTACCTCCATGCATTCTCCCAGACAAGCTCCTTCACAACCAGGAGCCTGTATCAAAAATGCAATTCTATGCATGTGTTTCTCAGAGCTTTGAAGTTAACATGCTACCATGGGGCAAAAAACTGACATGATATCAGGCTGCTCTGTGAGAGCCATCTATGTGCATGCTCCAGTCCAGATCTACCTGTCTTCCTGGCACTTTAAACGTCAGTATCCCTATCTGTACCAATATACAGTATAACTCAATGTACCATTGAGATAATGGTGCTTCCTTCTTTTGTGAAGTGTTTTGAGATCCCAAGGTTAAAACAGCCAGTATAATTTTTGTTTCATGACTGACTAGTGCTGCAAAAGCATCCAATCATTTGGGATTTTTGGCAAAACTTCACTGCATTATGAACTGGTTACTTTTTGTCTACTTAGAGACTAAGAGAATGCATGAACATTTTATAAATAGGCATGCATACACATATGTACATGCATTTTGAAAGGTAACAAGGCATCAGAATTTCCTGAGATTTTTGTCAACTTTATTGGAAAATGAGACAAAATTGAACAATCAAATTTGAAAGTTTATTTAAAAAAGGAAGCAGAACACACATGAACTTAATACAGATACACGAAAGACGTCTCTTTTGTGGCCATGTTTGATCTAAACCCTTGTGAGCATAATATAAATCACAACTTATTATCAGGCAAATATTGTCAGTCAAATTTTCTGCCTTCCTCTTCTCTAATATTGAAAGCAACTCTTAACAATGATTTTACTCAAGACTGTACCATCATTTAAATTCTATGGCTCAGCACCCATTCAGCGTAAGAACAAAAATGATGGTTTTAAGACACAGGTTCAAACAGACTATAGACAATGAAACTGAACAAAAACCAGTAAGGTCAAATATTGTGTGTAGGATGATGCAGAGTAAGATATGGGGTAAAGTGAGAGTAGGTGCCACAAGAACAGTTACAGTGAAAGCAGATCTATTGCTTTGCATAGATTATGAATCATAAAATCATAGAATGCTTAGGGTTGGAAAGGACCTTAAGACCATGTAGTTCCAACCTTCTCATCTAGTGCCATCCCTACAATGATGGAGTACTTGCTAACTATCCTGAGGAAATTCTGAAATTCTTTTATTGTGGAGTACCTGAAGTCTATGCTAAGGTATCTTCTGTCTTTTTACTGCAGACCTATAAGTGCAGGTTGGTCTTTACTAAGAAACAAGATTCTTGAGGGTAGCAAGCAAGCATGAATCCAAGAAGCATGGATCCAAGTTCATTTCTGCTCCTCCTGGTATGAAGTGCTAATAACAAACCAAAGAGTGGGGCAGATAGCTGTGGGGGGAAATAACGTCTTAATCTGCTACTTCTGCTTGTTCAGAGCACTTAAAGCAGAGCCTAAAGTCTGGTGCTTTGATACCACAGGAATTTATGCCTCCAGAAAATGGAAATGGATCGCTGCTTCATAACTGTTTGCAGGGAAAAGGGATTTTTGGCATGACTGACCATGTCACACTTCCCTGGTTGACAATTTCATTGACGGATTCAGGTGCAAGGTAGCCAAGTATTTGTATCTTGTGTAACACTTGCTTGGCAGCATTTTGATAGGTTTCGTCAGCCCAGCTGGAAGAGCATATATCCAGCTGGGCCCCTGGAACAGGCGGTGGTGATTGCTGGTGAATGTGAGAGGCCAGTGCTTGCCTGCAGGGCTGGCAATCCTGCAAGTCTCCTTCCCTGACCTGCTGGCAACTACAAGCAGCAGTGTATCATCTACAGCCAGGCCTCAAGAGCACTGCTGTAGTCTCTCAAGAACTTGTTACCACAACAAAGAGTTGACTGATGTAGGCAGGACAAAGGAGAGTGCTAGCAAATTCCTTAATTGATGAACATTGATCTCACGTAAATCAGGAATGCTCCAGCTTCTGCATGTTTGCTGACAACTCTGTGCTCATCCAGCTCCTGCTTAGTCTTGGCTGTTCTCCCACCTACTCCACCCATATCTGACAAGTTTTGTGTAGCTTTATAATCTAATCCTCCTAATGTATGAGTCAGGGCACTGCTTATTAAAAAAAAGGTGTGTGGTCATACAGACAATTATAGGTACAAGAGAGTGGTAAGGTGGTGCTGAGAACAAGACAGGAATAATTATTAAGCTACAGTGCTGTGTAAACATGGAGGTAATTCAACATAATCAAATAACTCAGAAGAAGTAATGAAGTCTCAAGTGATCAATGACAACTGTGTTTTGCACTTTTCCAGGACCATCAAGTTCTAAGGAAGGCTAACAGCACTTTAAACTGTAACTTATTCAAGTGCTGAGTTACAAAACTGGAAACCGGGATATTACTGTCCTTTCTATTTCAGGCAAGTTAACTAATGAATTGAGAAAGTAACAGGTTTCTTAACTGAGTGCATACCAAAAAAAGTCAACTGTAACCCAGAACATTTACTGTTAAAATTATGAGCCCATGAAAATCCAAGTTTATAAGAACAAAGTTGTTTATAGACTCAAAATAACAGCATCCATGACTTTAATGCTGTAACTCCAAATTAAGACAGTGCAGATGGGCATAATTTTCCATTCTTAATATGAGACACAACACCATGTGTCCTTAATGTAAATGCAACATATACATTCAGCTAGACTGTTTGTTTATTCTTACATTTCATATTCAAACCTAAGTCATTATCAAAGAGAAAGTGAGTGAATACAAATGCAGTAAAGATGATGATGATACAAAAATCAGTCATTTAACATAACATTTTTTAGGATCTAAAAAGAATGAAAAGTTTTCTCTATTAATGGTTTCAGTTAATCCTGTACCCAAACGTTTTCCCCAGTAAACATCAGATTATTTTTATGTTGGCTATAAAGCTGTCGCTCCTCAATAAACAGATATGCTCCTGGTGGGTTCACCTCTGTTGTCGAAGATCTGTCAGTTCATGCATCATCTCATAAATGAAACCAGAGAACCTCTGATGCATGTCTCCTAGCAAATCCAGCTGAGCAGAGGTTGCTCACCACCTGAAAGATTTGCACTGCTGCAGCCCCTGTCCAATTGGCAGCAACTGGATGCTCCCAACACGAGTTCACAAAAGCCTTCAAGTTAATACTCCTGCCTCGCTTTAACACAAAGCTCTGTGACCTTTAATGCTCTGCTCAACTGAACCTTCCTTTAGTGAGTCTCAATTAAATTTTATGTTTTGTGGCTTCCATTTTCTTGTAAGACAAGAAAAGAGTTCAAGGAATGGATCTTTCTTTGAAGAATTTAATTCCCTGTGGAGAGTTTATTTCCATCTGAAGAGCCACTCGAAGTTTGGGGGAAGGGTGCTTTTTTTCCTCGTTTCTTTTTTTTTTTTGTTTGTGGTTTTTGTTTTGTTAAGAAATTTCTAACAAAGTTTTTAAAAATTTGTAAAGATAAAGGAATCATCAGATTCTTTGAAAAGGACAGTGTTCTGTTAGTGGTTACACTGGAGATATTTCCTCTGTCCTTTTTATTACAATGAACAGAAAATCAGAGGGACGGTTAAAGAAATCCTGGCCATTTTTTGTGATGAAGAAGCTTTCCATGAAATCATCTGATTGCTACTGTTACACTGTCATAATGTAAAACTGTTTAATTTTTAGTAAAAGGCATTGCAGCAAATGGAACATTTGCATATGTATTTGTAAAAATAAGTCCTTCCCAGGCTGATTCTGCATACTTAACCTCAACATAATAAGGTCAAAAAGTTAAGGCATTATGAAGTGTCTTATCTGAGCTGGGCTCTGACATTTTAGCTCACTGTAGTTGCTGTTATTGAAAATGCAAGTACAAATGAGCATAAGCACTATTCCCAAACATAAACATTTTCAGGAGCAGACCATCAGTAACATTTCTTTTCCCACTGTGTTCCTTTATTTAATTAGTTTCTTTTGTAATCAACTTAACATAAAATCACATATGCCAGTAGGGAATTCTGAGTGCTAGAGAGAGGTGCTAAGAGTCTTTTATAGTCAGTGTACACTGAATTAGATGTTTCAGAACAACAGTCTGAAAATGCCACACACTAATGGGTCTATTTTATATTGCCAACATGAAATAAATATGAGGCATGAATGAATTTCTTATACCTTTCTCCCAGATTTATACACCTGAATCTGAACACCTCACAAATTGTTGTTGTTTCCTTGTTATCTAAATCTGAAGCTCTTTCTTTGTGCTCTCTTCTGCATATTTTTGTGGTCACTCAAGGAGGGGGTTATCAGTATTCAAGGTTTCCATTAACTAAAATACTTCACAGTCACCTCTCTCACTGCGCTCACAAGTGTCATAACCACCATGCTTCAGAAACCAGACAACTTGCACAGATGGGTATGCAAGACTCATGGAAACAAACAGGTTTTTCAGGATTAGGGGTTTTTTTGTTTGTTTTAATTTTTAGATGAAATTTAAGATTATACTGTATCTGAGATTCTTTGTCTCCTTTCTCCCTAGCGCTTATCACCGATGACTGTTTAAATGTGACCGTCTGCCTTTGCCTAACTTCCTGGGGAAAACAAAGTATTCACAGAATTTGCTTTTTGTTTAGATCAAACTCCGTTTACCACAGGCAAGTAAAACTCTGTATTAGCTCTAGCCTGAAAGAAATTTAGTTTAACCCACTGCTAAATTATGACTTAAACCTAGAATAATTTCATGCAATCATCTTTTCTGGTTTACAGAGTCAGGCCTTGACATAAATATAAAAAAATATTAATGTTTATACCAGTGAGCTTGGATAAGATACATGGCATTTTCATGCTCACTGACATAAATATTGAAACTAATTCTGTATTTAAAAATAGATTGACATGATTGTAGATGTTAATAGTTTCCTTCTGTCAAAATATAGTTTTCTTTTGAAAAGCAATGAAAATTAACATATACTCAGCCTTGAAAACACCAGAAGCTACTTCAGCATTTCAAACCACCCAGTTCTATATCTACATCCTTCTGTAGAGTAGCTTAGCTAAACTCACTGCAAGCAACAAAACAGGTCTAGTTCTTAATTTTTACTGCTCATCTCACCTCTATTTTTTCAGTACAGCTTGTGGACACAAGAAGTCTGTGCCTCAGTGCACCTATGCTGCCTCCAAAAGTGGTATCTATGCAACTATATATAAGAACAGTTTCATTTTGATGAATATATGGATAAAAAATGGGTTGCTAATATATTTACAAAGTCCTTATGGAAAGCCTGCCAGCTGCTCAAAACAGATCTACTAATTAGAGTTACCTTGATTAAAGCCTAGCTCCCAAAGAGCTCCTGTGGATAACAGGCTTGACTTTAAGCATATGATCAGTCCCATTACATTCAGTAGCTTTAACTGGACTGACTGGTCATAAAATAAAGCATGTATTTAAATGCCTTTGTGGATCAGAACCTAAGTCTCTTACAGGAGTTCAGGCTTAGAGCAGTGGTATCTTCTGAAGCCAGTATGATTCAGGTGACTAAGGACCATAAATCCTTTCCCATATTCTGTCAAACTGAAAAGTTGTGAAATTTTGCACACTGGGAACACTAGTTCATTACGGCTTGGAAACCAGTACTTCACTGGACTGGTAATAGCTCAGGCTAAGCCAGTTCAGAAAAGCAGGACAAGAAGATACAAAAGCCTAGACACTGCACTACACTGACACAGCCATCCTGCTCCCAGAACTGAAGCAGTGTTTGCCGCAGCTCTATGGAGCTGTGCCTCCTGGTTTTTAATCATATCCTAATAGCAAAATTTGGTATTGTGAGTATAAGTAATGCTAAGACTTTGCAAATTGCGCTCATTATGTAAGACAACATGTTTGCCAAATTCTGGCAATTGCAAAAAAGGGGTGGAAAATAAAGAGGATCTAATGTCTGGAAAACGGGTGATTAAAAAAGGTCACATAAAATTGACAATTTTAAAAACATATACTCTTACCCTTCTCGTTGGAAAATAGTCCTAAAACAGTCCCCCAGGCTCTTGTAACCGGTTGGATCAGTTTTCCCTCTTTGAATTTGGAACCTAAAAAAAATACAATTTACATCACAGCATGAGAAGTCAGGGATTTTAAGTCACTTTTAACTTTCCAATTATTATATAAAAGGAATTTTAAAGGGTTTGTTTTTACGCATCTGATTCATTATTATATACTGTTCCTGATATACTTATTAACACTGTTTTCATAAGGCTGCTAAACTAACGAAAAAAGAGCTTTGGTAGTAATTTTTTTTTTGTAGTTTATGGAACTCACAGTATAGCTATCACCTTTGACATTTACACCTCTTTCTAGTTGTTTGAAAAATAAGCTGTTAACCCTGTGCCTGATCCAAAGCCCATTGAAACTAATGGCAGCCTTTGAGTCAAACCCTGTTTTTGAAAATCTGAAATGGATACTATCGTGTGTTTCACTATGAAATGAATCCACTGTGCAGTTTACTTTTTTTTTTATATCTGACACAATTACAATAAAAATCAGCCACAGACATGACCAGAAATTAAAGCACCATTCATTTTTCATAATTTAATAATAAGATGAACAATACAAGCAAGCAATGAATTATTTTAATTAAAACCTCATTTTCTCTATTCACATTTTGACAACAATAAATATTTCAACAGGAAGCATGTGGCCTTGAAAGGAAAATCAAGAATATGATTTAAGATTGTAAATATCTTATTATGTATGATTTATGGATAGCAACAGTAGTTTAAGAGACTACATTTATTTTATTAAGTATTTCAGATTACCCTATTTCTTGTAGGTTCAAAATTGCTGCCAACACATTAAACTAAATAGTATGGAGACATTTGGAACACATTTTAGCAATAAAACTTCTTCTTGAACTGCTAATTACTATATAGCACTTAAAAAAAGAGGAAAATATTGATGTTAGCAATTCCAGTCTACAATAGCCCAGTATCAGGCAACCACTTAGCTGGCTTTATCACCAAGTACAATACTAATTCTGCAAAATACAGTGTTCAACAGTTTCAAGAATAACTGTCATTATAGTCAATTATGTCAGATACCACAGATATATTGCTGTTCTGAGAAACATTTATTGGTACTTATTCTAATCATGAAACTAGGTCTCATTAATATGTAACAAATTGAGGTATTTTTAACTCAATGTTAAACAGCAATGTTTTAACAGAATTCAGGAAGGTCAAATCACGCTTTGTACTGCGACAAAAGGCATTCATTGTTTTGAACAATTGTTTTGAGTATTTCCTAAGCAGGGTTCTGTGCTAACCCATACAACATTTTACTCGCTTTGAGAAAAAAACTTCCAGTGATGTAATACAATTCTTTGGGCAATTATGAAGGCAAGCCCACACCATTTTTGAAAACAGTTAGAAGGAAACATTGAGCCTCTCCATAGTCCTAATAAAAGTAGTTCAGGCACATCTGGGATCTCTATCTGGGGTAACCTCTTTTATTAGCACAGGAACTTGCTGCCAAGTTGGCAGAGAGAAGAATGCGGTTCAATAGGCTTACACTCAAATAAGAGCTGATGCATAACATTTTGTCTGAAAAGAACCCTTGGGAAGGCTAATAGTTGAAAAAATTGCCTCAATGCCATCACATAAAATCCAACAGTAATATCAGCTACAGAAGTTTTTAGATGGTGGCAATCAAGCAATCAAAAATTACAACAGAGTAGATTCTGTGTACATTTTAATATATTTAAGACTTGATTATTTACATGTCTCAGTTCCAAAGCCAAAATGTCGTTCTTTTGCTTAAAGAAGTGTTAGAAACACTTGCCAGTAAACAAATTCTTCCAAGTGTTTAAAAAAATTAAACTTTCTTAACCCAAACTTTTTCCCTCAATTTCAAGATTTGGACCACTTGTAAACTCAGAATAAAGCACCACTGTTTCTAAAACATCCTCTGAAGAATGCACCTTCCCTCTCTTTCACCCTGCAAATGTTCAAGCATGTCCTACTAGCATGTGTATAAGTTTCCTCACTGTTGTGCTTGCAGAACTGTTTGTAGAACTGGGACTTCAATCTCAGACTCACTGTGGATCTCAACAACATGATGAACATATACAATTTTGTTTTACAGTTAACACAGTGTTGACTTCTCAACTAAATGTATATGATTTAATAAAAATGTATCTTTGATAGCAATAGTAAACATCATAGCAGAAAAAATGCAGTATGAATTTATGTGTATCAGATGAAGAATAACTTCTTGCTAAAGAAGTTAAAGAAGTTTTACATTTATTTCAGTTTTTTGTTTTAGTAGATAAGACCTTAGTATTAAATAAGTCCATTTGTAACACTGGGTCACACAAATAACATATTCCTTCCTTTAGGGTTTTTGGATCCATTCCTTCCCTAGTAAATCTTTTTTATAGCTTTAACAGCAATCCTAAAATACATGCCAATTATGTGCTTCAACCTAGATCTGCGAATTGGGTTCTTTGATTCAGAATTGCTTGCCTCAATAAAATCATGTGTAACTTTTTAATGAACTAGCTAATTGATCACCAGCACTTATTATAAGAAGCTCAGAGAAGAGCTGAAAAAATGTTTGTTTTTCTGGAGGCAGCAGCAACCTGTATTAGTAATCTTAACAATACAGAAGAGTGAAAATATTCACTTCAAAAACAACCTGGCCTGTTTTTAACGATTGTTTAGAGGAATGAACACAACCGGGGGATACATCTTGGCTTTTTCTGCCTCAAATCCATTCTTCCATTCTAAAAGCATTATAAAATCACTGAATTTCATGCATTTTTGAAAGCTGGATGCCTGCCTTGTATGTTATTAGCTTTGCTAGAACAAAAAAGATTAATTCTCCTAAAAGTAAAATTGAAGCATTAACTTCTGATCTAATTCATTATTTTGAAGTCTGCATGAAGAATGTGCAGGTAATGTTCAGAAACACTCTGAATAGACATATGGGTAGAGAGGCTTTTCCAGGACTGGGATGAATGACCTGCTATTCACTACTAGCATATAACAGGTGCCAGAAAGTCACTGACAGAAGACACTCCAGCATGTTATGTGTTTACCGAGAGGTTTATCACTCTAAAATTATCACCAGGCTAACTTTCCTCCTCTCTCGTTTTCCTGCTTTTTGGCTTTCTGTCCAAAATGTTGTGGTACTGAGTACTGTCTCCCTGGGAATGCTCACAGAACTGTTCACTTAGGCCCCCAGGTTACCCCTTCCTACCTAGGACTACCTCAGTACCTACTGCCTGCCCTCTCAGTTCTTCCTCACCACCGCCACTTCCAGCTCCCATGCCTTTGAGGACCTCACAGTCTCCCTTTCTGGCTCACAGCAGCAGCCCACAGGACTTGGTCTTTGATGCCACCTTTGACTGAACAGTACCTATGCAGTAGCTTTATTTGATACAAAAGTGTCCTGATGCTGTTTAAGAAGAGAACATCAGTGTCCTTTGCAGAATCCCCAAAAGTGGAAATCATGTAAACAATTTGAGGTTTTGGGGTCTGTCCAAAAGTCAGTATCTTCATTGAAAACCCCGCATGATCTAAACTGAGGCAAATATTTTAACTTATCCACACAAATCAGCACTACAAGTACTACTTGTGAAACAAACCTAAATTATTCTTATTTCGATGGCATGAGAGAGAGCATTTTTATTTTTGGTTGTAACAGTCCTTGAGCAATAACTTTCAATGGGCTCTGCCTGTCAACCCGCAATACAGATAACATTCAACAATACGGAAGATGTTGAGTCCTCTCATCAGTTCTCCAAACCACTTACCATTTAAAAAGAGATACATCATATCGTGGAGCAGTATCTCTACATAATCACATGTATCCGTTTCCACTGCCTAACTTCAGAGTTCTTATTGGTTTTATAATATCCAGTACTTTATTCAGAGTTTTACAAAGTCCTCAGTCCACAAGATGCTTTCTTCCACCTCTTCCTACTGCAAGAGTCCTCTAAGTAGTCTTTTAATACAATCAATACCTACAGGAGAACAAGCACATGCATGTGCTTTCTGGGGGAAAAATACCAAATTCTCTCTTCCTCTATCAGTTGCTACATTTTGTCTCATGCTTGCTGAACATTTCATCAAAGTTGTCCTGTGGATGTCTGCCACTACAGTGTTCAGGTATGTAGTGTTTAGTTGGTTCACCACAATGAACCTAGCAATCCTCCCAATTGTATTTACTGATCTGGACAGAAGAAAGATTTCCAACACATGCTGAAATTGTTTTAGCAATCTTAAAATCTAAAAGGAAGAAACCAGTATTTTCATATCTAGATTCAAGTAGATAGTGAGCAGTTAAATATCCAGCTATGCAGGACAACCACAATGTGATGTGGCACAAGCTAGGCTCACCAAATTCTTGCCACTGGGTTTGCAAAGGCTATATGCCCTCATGAGCGAATTCCAGAATTTCTTGCTGCTTTTATCAGAGTTGCTGACTAGCTCCCCAACCACCAAGTTCAGAGGGAAAGAAAAACACTGATTCAGAGAACCAGGCTTTATACCATGTTGCAGTGCTTGCCAATGAGTGGCAATCTTAGCTGTATTTTCCTTTTCTTTATGCTTTACTAGGATTTTATCATATGTTCTACTTTGAATAAAGCTCCTAATATTTCTCTCCATGACTGGGACTTCTGCAATACCAAAGTAAATAATCTCAGATACTGAGTTGTGTAGATGCTATAAAGGAGAGAGTTATGTTGTATAACAACAAAACAAATTATCTGTGCAATGTTAATTTTAAAACAACTTTTATATGTACAGCCTTTGAAAAACTGAAACCAACATTTATAGCCTTTTTTACACTTTCAGCAATTCCCATGATTCCAGACACTCCTAGCTGTAGATACAGCATAAGTTGATAAAAAATGCATAGTCTGAAACTTTATATAAATACATATAATTTAACAATTCACATACTTATAATAAAAATTATAATTTAAAAAGATTTTGATTTGCTAACTCAAATATTTATTCAGGTGTTACTACTATCCACTGATATTTAGATTTCATGCAAAACTTTTCAGAGCAAAGTGGACCTTGATAATGTAATTTATTTCACTTGTATTTTCACTTTTTTGCTTAAGTTCTTTGAGTTGCTTATGTTACTTACAGGGTAATAACTAAATTGAGAATATAATTCTGTTACTTATTTTAACAGTAAATCATATGAATTGTTGATGAACTGAATATTAGATTTCAAAACAAAAAACTAAATTATTTTAAGCCAAAACCATAAATTTTGATAGTGCAGGGATCATATTTTAAGTGTTATAGTATTGCTATGATGATTATTTAACTGCAAAAACCATGTAAGAATACAATAAACTAGAACATAGGGAACAGGAAAAAGAACAGAACTTATTCCAAACATTCTCCACAGTAGACATAAATTTGTCTCCTTCTAATCACAGAATCTTTTGTATAGTTCCTATTTATTTCACAATTAATAAACCAGAATCATTGGTAGAGAAGTATTACTAAAAATTCTTCCAAAATTCATCTACATGAATTCCACTTTGTTGGAATTTTGATTCTTGTTAGCTTTCTTTTTTTTTTTATCTGTTCCTCCTAGTTTTGGAGGAACATGTTTTTTGAAGAAGAAAGAAAGGGATAGTAATGGAAATAATTGTAAAGATAAAACCTCAAAATTATCTGCAGAGATGTCTTTGATGCAAGTTTGAACATCAGCTACCAGGCATGATGTTCAAATAACAATTACCAAACACAAACTGATGAATTCTCACATTTGCTGAAGTATGTATCAAATACTGCAAGTCACAAATTTGTCCATTCCACATCTGACCCTCTGCCTTATTACAATCCTGATCAGGTCTGTCCTCTCCCTAACTGACTGGTTATCCAGCAATTTGTAGCTTGCCTCTGATAAAAAAAAAGTCTCAAAAACTGACTTAATATCTAAGTAGGGCAAAAGGAGGAAACATTAACACTGCATGAGAAAGAATTGAACACCTACGTCTGAGTAAGCAGTGCATTAATAGTAAAGTTAGAGCTATACCAACAACAGATTTGGCAATCTAAAACTGCAGAATTAGAGGGAAGAGATTGGTTATTCTGATCAAAATTTGAATCCAATAAAATCATCATAATTTTAGGTTATGATTTTAGGTTAGCTAAATGTAGTATACCTAAACCTTCATAAAACAATTTATCTAAACTCTTGCAGCCTTGAGGATGATAACTTGCCATGCATGGCTTATACTGAGCTTAGGATTTTTTGAAAATACTTACCCTAAACGAACTGCATCACTGAATACAGTAAAGTCCTAAACATGACAACATGGCTTAGGTGTTTCATTGGTACTCTTGGTCAATTCTCTGAGAGAGTCTTATTCTTAGACCAGACAAACGTGCACTAATCACAAAAAGAACTTCACCTTTCCTGGACTTCTTTTTCCTTTTATAGATGACTTTCCTCTATATCTTGCTTTTATATTCGAGCTAAACAGCACACCGTTTCATTGAAAAATATCAGTGGCAAAAAGAAAGCAGTACTATATGTACCAAGAATGTAATGAAGTGGCTTGGAAATGAAAACTGTATTTTGTCAAGTAATAATGAAGAACTTCTTTTTTCTCCTGTATCATTTTTCCCATTATATGCATGGAATAAACATAGAGTAGCTATAATGTCAGAAAGAAGTTTTCCTTTACACATAGTTTTAGAAGACAATATTCAGCAAAAATAAACTAGACCAGCAACAGGTCAAATTAATCCATTCAACTTTCATGCAAATCTACTCTGGCAATTTGGCTAATGAATAACAAAAATAACTCATAGCAAAAATAAGTCATAGCAGTTACATACAAGTAATTTAATGCCTTCCTGCGAAAGAAATAAACAGAAACTAAGTTCAAACCATAAATATTTTTAATAATATAATTCCATCAATGAGTGTGTGTGTGGAGAAGGCATGCAAAAGAACAACACAAAAATTAGTGAAAATGACCATTTTTTCATTCCACACTAAACACTGTTCAGACAAACATCTTTATGATGTTGTGCAAGTTCTCTTTTATCCCAAGGATGAAAATACTGAGAACATGTTCATAGCAAGGTGAAGATACAGAATGAGGTTCTGAGCTGGTGTCCTCCCTACCTAATGAACGTGCAAGTGTTCCGATCTTCAATCCCCAGCCCCCAAGTCCTATTAATGCTCTTGTGTTTCTTGGTTCCAGATGTAACTGGCAGCTGTGGGCTTCTATGAGCTCCTTGCAAATACCGGCCTTCCCTCTCAGTTATGGACCTGTAGGCACTGCACATTATTATAATTATCTAGAATTTAGTTTAAAATTTTATAATTATCTAGAATAGAGATTACTTTAATGTCATTCTGTCTACAAGTCCTGCCAGAGCAGGAACATCTCTGCTGCACTCTCTGCTGGTATTGTGGATACAATTCTGCCCTTGAAACTTTTCTTTTGTTGCCTGGATGCAAATTTTGAGCACAAGATCACAGCAATGATCATAAAGGGACATCTGTATTTGAAAATCACACAGTATTTTGTGTGAAAGATCATGCAGTATATGCAATGTTACCTTAACAATCTTATGAAGGTAAGATTGATTGGGAATTGTTGACTATAAAAGTAATAGGCAAATTTAAACACTGCTTGTGTTTTTTTGTCTACAGCTTGTTGTGTAAAAAGCTTAGTTATGTTGGTGAAGGAATCAGCAGAAACCAGTAATGGTAAAACCAGCATTCTGTTTTTTACAGTCACAGTTTATTTCTGAGGCCTCTTGCAATTTCTATTTCTTAAGTAAAAACAACCCTCCAAAATCTATGGATATTTTGTCCCTTATGTAAACTGGACAAATAATTGAAAATGGCACCATAAGGAATAATTTTGTATTGTCACAGATCGTGGAGTTATTTTTATGATTTTAAATATGGGTAGTCACTTGTGGCCTAATACATCAACAGAAGAAGTCTGGTTTTCATTAGTTTTGGATAAAATCCTGTAGGTTTTCCTTCAAAACAGCTTATAGAGAAACAACAAAGTGATGAGGAATATAAACTAATGATTAGCAGAGATTTCACAAGAAATCAGATATTGGATTATATTATATGAAGGCTCCAGTATCCGGTCTTGATTCAGGGAAAATTGAGAATGTGGTTTGGCAGATTTCAGTGTGTAACATGTGCCTGCTTAAAACCGTCCAGTTCCTTATCTCAGTTTAACTTCTATTACAAAAATGTATATCCTCTCATGACCTCTCTCTTCTGGATTAAATGGACCTTTAGCCTAACCCTGTAGAGCCATTCTTGTGTTTTGTGACCTTACTGTAATCTACGAATCCAGTAGTGAGTCTCTGCATATTAGAGCCTTTGAAAAATTTAAATGTAAGTATGAAAATTTCATCTATAAGTTAAGTGATAGCAGATAAGAGGAATAATTTTGCTGCCTTTAAAAAGTAAGGGTATTCTCTATTACTTCAAAAAGATGAAAGGCAAAACTCAATGCAGCTTTGTAAAATTAAACATGTATCTGATAAGCCACAGGAAGGTTTCAAATGAGTAATTATTACTGGTCATTAGTGGACAACACCTGAAATACAAACAGCAATCATTGCTTGAAAACTCTTCAAGTTTGGGAAAATGTAATTAACCTCTATAACCCACAGGAGAAGTGGCACTTTTTACTTCAACAATTCCTACAGAAAGGGCCAAGTACTTCTACATAGTTTTCTCAACAAAGCTTTGATTTCAGTGTCCCCTGTGGTAATCACACAGCACTTTTCAGTGAAAAGAGAAGGCAGGAAAATCATTGCAACTTTCTGGCAAGAAGATTTTGGGGGAGGATTTTTTGGAAGGTTTTTCAATACTTTTCAGTATTCATTAGCATTGTAAGTTCTTTGATGAGATCAATCCCATCATAGCTTAGTGTATTCTGATTTTTTTTTATTAAAATGATTTAGCACCAAAAATTTGCAAAGCACAACAAAATATACATTACACATGCTCCCTATGGTCAAACTAGGAAAGATAACCAAAAATATCTTTTCTCCCAAAGGAAAGAAATGGTCAGATACAGAAATCCAAATTAATTTTTAGTGGAAAATAGCCAAAATCAAATTGTGAGTTGCTGAAAGAAGTGTTAGTTTTGAGTGTTCACCCAACCTCCTATGCTTGTGCTGGAAAAGACTTAAAAGGGAAACAATTTCATTAACATATTGTGGCTGAGATTTTTAAAATGCTGGAAGGGATACAAACAGACTTACCCAACTGAAAAGTACAACTAAATACCCTGCACTTGAAAAGTTTAACTCACTTGTCCTTTCTTATTAATAGACAAACCTTGTAAATGACTAATAGCTAATGTACATCACATGGACATTAGCTCTTACACATACGCTGTTTCCATGAAAAAATGACTTTTTCCTATAAAATTGTATGGCTAAATCACAGAAAATGTACACCCTTAAAGCAGTGTTATCTTTTGAAATGAAACTAGTAAAACAAGGAAATTCTGAGTTAAAGACTGAAACTCAACTCTTACCCACCCAGTTGTGCCCCAGTATTACAGATGATATGGAATTCATTATCAGCCAGTGCAGAGCGACCTCAGCAGTTCTTACCATACAGTAGGGCATAAAAGGGCAAGTTAAGGATGAAATTTCCTCTGAAGTGCTATGACTTTCTCTGCTCTGGTGACTTAAAGTAAAACTAGTAAAATATTGGAAAAAACTTGCTTTCTTTAATAGTATTTACCTGAAATAGTGCACTTTCCTCTTGGTAGAGAGGTAACCACTTGGTAAAAAGCAAACCAAAAATGTAATCCCGTAACTTTAAGGAAAATCTGTTGTGTGTTGAAATGGTAGCTTGCCAGTGTCTTTCAGAGTCCACAGATACATAACCACACCACCAACAGATTTTTGTGTAACATTAGAATTTATCTTAGGACGTTAAGAGAAAACTCTGAGACCTGGGAATATACCCTCTTAATTCACCATACGAAGATATTACATAAATAAAGAAGATGAATTTTACAAATTCAATGTAGTGCGAAAATAGCAGCTATTTCGAGACTTCAGTAGATTTATTATTTTTCTAACAACTCTCAAACCATTGATATTTAACAAAAATAAAACTATTGCTAAACAAAACTCAGAAGAATCTAGAAACCAGGTTGTAGGCTGTGGTCAGAAGACTTATTTTGAGTATCCAAAACTGTGAATCACAGTTGGTACAAAGCTGTCAGAGCACTATTTTCTTCACAGAACTAAAAAGCCACACCCAATGAGATTATTTTTCTTATTTGTAAATACAATTTGAAAACATCCGAAGTTCGAGTATGGCCCAGCTTTAAACACCAGAAAACAAGACTTAATGTTGTAACAGAAACAATAACAGGCTCTTGACAACAGCCATACAAGGCTGCACCTCTATATCACAGCACACTCTCCCAGCTGAGAAAACTCAGTAGTTACCAAGGATAGTGTGGAAAAAAGAGTGCTGTTATTTTAGGAAAGACAGTTGCCTGAAAATTGGCATAAAGTGTTGAAAATTAAAAAGGAAGGTTTCTTTTTTCCCCCAAACTCAACCTAACTGCTCCATAAAGTAATGCACAAATCAGTCATTATAATGAGTCATAACAATGATTTGTGATCTTCCAAGTTTTCATTTTATGCCCCTCTGTTTTTCCTTAAAGACAGGAGGATAGACAAAGACTGGAAACTTTGGGTCATATGGATCACGGCACCACTGCTATGTCTGGAATTTTCTTATAAATATCCTATTGCTCTGAGGTTCATAGGCCTGACTGAAACAGCAGGGACGATCTCATTTGTACTTTTATAGTTGTAGAGGGATTTGCAAGAGTTAACGCAATTTTCCATAATATTTCTTACCGACTTCAGGAATAAAGGGAGAGTTCCCTTCTTAATCAGTATCTGAAACAATGCTGAGTCTAAAGAAAAACAGGACTTCTTCCAGATTTAACAAGACTTTTCCAAGTGCTGATAATTTTAAAGGTACAAAGCAAGGCAAATTTTGAAAGAGAGAGAGGATTTCAGCAAAGCATTTGTGGGTAGCAGGCAGTGCAGTAGTCTGGAGGATATAGTTCTCAGCAGATTTATCTGCTTGTGTGCAGCCTTGTGCCTTGCAAACATTGTTTTCCCAAAAGAAATGGTAAATGATTCCTTTTGATTTAATGAAAGTCTTTAAATCAAGTAAGCATCTTCAGGTTCTGTTATGGTGAGGTCTATCTCAGAAAACAAACCATTTCACTAACTACCAGTTGAAAGCTAGAGAAACTCCTTTCATTTTGTAGTCACAGAAGTCTTTTAAAGGCATTTTGCTCACATTCTTCTCCAGGCAGGCAGGCAGACTACACTAACATGGCTGATCTGACTCAGCTATTGAGCCTGAGAACTGAAAAACAAGCACAAAAAAAGGCAGTTCTGATGCTGCCAAAGCAGTATTTCTCAGAGACTACAGGTTTGTTTCCTTACCACATTTTGTGCCACTTCCACACACCCACAAACTTCATAGGGCTACATGGATTCAGAGATAAAGCTAACTAACCAAATTATTGAATGCCTCCTTATAAATAAAACTGGCTTGTTGAAAAATGACTGTTGGAAAAAGTCCTTCTGCATGCTTATACAGAATTAACAGGTAAATACCATATATATTGTTATATATGAGGAGGATTATGATTTTGTTGATCTATAATTGCTATTTGTTGTCTAATGCTAAACTGAGTAATAAAGTGCAATAAATAAAATCCTAAGTGTACAACATGTAGGCATGTCACCTCCCTCTTTTTCTTAGCATATATGCTAGCTAATGGGAGAAGCAGCTATATGGCTAGCTCTTTGGAGAGCTTACCTTCTTATTAATAAGATAAATTATGCTGTTCTTCCCAAGAGCTAGCCACGTAGTGTGTGCTATTGGTCTGCTATGTGCCATAACACTATCAGTAAATTTAGCTGCTCCATTGTGGGTCTAATATAATCTGTGGACATAAACAGGAATCCAAGGATCCCTAGGATACAACTATCCCTGCTGTGTATCCTGAAAGGTGCCAAGACTAAGGTATGAGAATGACTTACTGTACCTAAATGTTGCAAATGTTGCAGAGTACATTGGTATTATCCTTGTTAAAAAACTACAGCTTGTCTGACTTGTGGGTGGAACCCCTCCAAAGAATAAAGCTGAACTTACAGATCTACAGAACCTTTAGAACCTACAGAAATCGTTTCATTACATGCACGGGAGAGTTTTTAGCCTTTTCTGCCTCAAGATTCTTGAAAATGCAACAGCTGTCCTGCCTGCCAGCTGAGAGTCTTCTCACCTGCCAATTTATTAAAGGTCATTTATAAGAGGTCACAAGATGCCAGCTTGTCATTGGAACTGGCAGCAGAAACTACAGTCACAATCAACAAACATTGCTGCTTTTTTTTTGCAAGAAGTTTTCACTATAAGCTTGTGGTCTGGAAAAAGGGCAAATAGGGAAAGTCAGTCACAGGGGAATAGGTGATGGATGTACAGGGGGTGAGCAAAATTATGAGTATAGTGGGGAGAGAGGAGTGTGGTCCTGAAGAAACACTATATATTGAGCAGATGGGAAACCTTGAGTCAGTCATTGATCAAAATATGAGCAATGTATCATAGCCTGTGCTACTTCCTTGTCATCTAACACCTATGACCAAGCAGTGCAATTCTGCAGATTTCCCTTCTCTCTACTACTGCATTGAAGGAACACTAATAATGTAGATGTAATGATATCTGACTTACTGTATGGTATTCATTTACTATACCATACTGTATCAAATTAGAATGCTTAAATCCATCAGCTTCCATTAACAATAAAAGCAGCTTAAAAATACATTAGAAACCCATGTCTTTATTTGAGGTACTTCTGCAGGACTTTCTATTCTGAGCAATAAATATTACAAAAAGATCTGAAGTTTTCAAAGGTTTCCTAGGCTCACACCACGTCTCATCTCTAACATCAAATGGCATCTTTAACATGTCTTAAAGTTTTGTTAGGATCAAAGACATCCCTCAGCTCACTGTTCTGCTTCAGCAATCTGTTTTCCTACTACCAGTACTGTGTGTTTATGCACAAAAATAACTTCGTTAAAATACACAGAGGAAGCATAGTATGAATTAAGATACAAATTTTCTTTTAAGGAATATGTGAAGTAGGAATGGTTCAATGAGTACACCACTGTTATAAATTCTGTCTGAAAAATAAGAGAGATGATCAGAAGAGTAATGTATTTCCAGACCTGCTCATATAATGGCCTCTAAGTAGCTTGCAAACTTCCTGCTAAGAAGCACTTGACCTACTTAATTTCTTATCATTTGGTTTCTGTCCCAAGGGCTGTGACTGTGTGAAGTTTCAAGTAATATTTTGAAGAAGCTCTTCAACAAAGAAGATATGGCAATTTGTAAACATCTTTTAAATATGACTTGCTGCCTTCAGAAGTGGAAAAAATATCTAGAAGATGAAGACAAAAATATAACAAGCCAGTGGATATGTACTGGGTAAATACTGGCTAAAAGTGGGAAAAATCTTTACCCTGTATCTAAATAGTACATAGACAGATATAAATGTCTAGAAGTGCTCATCTACTCCTATAGATTAGGTTGTGCAATTAGTGAGGAATCACATTCTAAAAAATGCAGAGGAAAGTCTGAATCAATCAGTAATAAATCACTTTCACCTGTTCTCTACTTAGTACTCCGCATACATAAGGAAATCTTTCTGAAAAACCCAACAAAATCCTGCTGACTTACCCAGTATTTACACTGCTGATTCAAGAAGTACTTTCCAAAACTCTACCAAAAATCCATTTACTTACCAGCAACAAGCCCTCAATGGATTTCTCTTAAGTTTTATGAAAGAAGTTGGGATGTGACTAAATTATTTCACATATAAACTCAGACAAACTAAGAAATCCAGATGTAATAATTAGAATGATTTTATACAGCCATGCATACACATACACATTCCTTACCTTCCCTGTAATTACAAGGAGTAGAATTTTCTTTATTATCAAAGAAAAAAGGTTTTCAGGAAGAAACAATGAACACACCATTAATTCATATCTTCAAATTACTTATTACTTTCACGCTAGTTCACTAAACATAAATCAATAGACTGATACATACCATAGAGTTTAGATATGAATTTAACACCTCTGCATGAAGTTAGAGAGGAGAAGTATAAAATCACTTTGAATTTATTATTTCTAGAAAGAGTAGACAAAAGTCTTTGAGGATTAATTTCATGCTGTGGGTTAAATTTCACTCTCACGATAGGCCAACTATTGCCTGGGGCCCTACAGATAATGAACCTGCCAAGGGATTAGCAAGGAAACACTTGTGTTATTATAAAACGTGTACACTTCCCTTTCTAACAAACTTCATCCTTCATGACATTAACAAATTACACTCTTTGTCCTTGTTTCAATATAATGTGAGGCTGTGAATGAACTGGAACCAACAGTACATTAGATAATATCTTCTCAAGGTATAAATAGCTATTAAATTTGGTTGAAAAATCCAGACCTCCTAAAGTGAGAATTTAAGATATTTTATATCAGATCTTGAGAAACATTTCCATGTAAATATCAGCTGATACTATCTAAAATGGAGAAATGCACACAAAGGAATTAAATGTAACACAGAAACAGAGAAACTTTTAGGGAGAATTAATCTACTACGAGGACCTTAAATCATCCCAAGCAAAGATGTTTATCACTTGACTTCACTGTAAACAATCAATTTACTGAAGAGCTCAAACACATAATTTATCATATGTATTTTAGACTAGAAGTTCCAATAACAATTTCATGCCTAAGGCCAGTTAGAATATTTATGATGCAGATACAGATGTTTTCTTATTTGTTCCTTTACTCCTTAATTTTCTTGAAAAGCTTCACACTTTTACTTGTGAAAACCAGCTCAGTTTCTAGACAATCCATGCTGAGATGTGCTAGCATGCACTGGTAGTGAAATTGCATATTACAGTGTTAAAGCTGAAATCTGCCATCTTGAATTAGATCATTTATTTACAGACTACCATATAAACAGAAAGGCAGGAAAAGAACTCTGAACCTTCTTTTACTGACCCAAATCAGCTTAGGACAGCATTCCCTGAATTTTAGTGATGGTAGTATTACCGCTAATGTCTCCTTCATGAAGAAAGACTCCTAAAAATGGCATGGTTCTGCTAACATAGCTGACCCTTCTGCATCTAGCGGAGTATCTGAGCACAACCATGGAAAGCAATTTTGCTTTCTACGTCCTTTGAAGGCAAAGCCTTCTTTTGAGACAAACCAGCTCCAGGGTGTGGCACCACATTACTTCTAATCACCACACACTAATTACCCATGTTAAAATACTCAGAGATTCATTCCTTTTGCATGATTGTAAAAGGCATGCACAATTGTTTCTTTTACTCTTCTTGTCACACAGCCTGAGCCCAACCCCTTGCCAATGCTCCCTTACACACTCTGAAGGAACATGACCTGACAAGTTGTACCTGGACTTCAAAGGTGTGAGCTTATGATGTTGGAAAAGTAGCCAGTTTTGCCTCTTTGCTCCTATTTCTGCAACCCAGCGAGCTCTGCTCTCCCTCACTGTAGTTAGAGACTGCTACTCTTCAGGCCACCATGAGTCACACTGAGCTATGCCAGATGACTTGGACCTACAGCGCGGCTGGTATTGTTCTCATATGACCAAAACAGAGAAAAAGGAATTTCACCATTGTGCTCTTGCAATACATAAAAATAGCTTTCTTTACTGCCTACAGTAGGCAAGAGTAATATTTACTGCATTTCCCTCTTAACTTTGTAACTGGACAGGAAATAACACAATGGAATCATAGAATAGTTAGGATTGTAAAGGACCTCAAGATCATCTAGTTCCAACCCCCCTGCCATGGGCAGGGACACCTCACACTAAACCATATCACCCAAGGCTTCATCCAACCTGGTCTTGAACACTGCCAGAGATGGAGCATTCACAATCTCCCTGGGCAACCCATTCCAGTACCTCACCACCCTAACAGTAAAGGATTTCTTCCTTATATCCAGTCTATATGATTCTATGAATTGTATTAGGAGGCAGATAATAAACATCTCACGTGTGAGAATTTGCCATCCTCACTCCTTGACATCATTTAAGGCTACTCAACTGCTCTCTTAACCTACCCATGCAGCTAAGCTGCTCTGCATCCAATAGTGGAACCAGACCATTGGTCAAAATTATTTTTAATGAAGAACAAAACCTATTAACATGATAACTGAACATTCTCATGTACTAACAAAATACTTGGACAGTGTAATGAATTCTGTGGCCAGAGCCCTCCATACTTTTCCAGGACTGGAGGTGCTGCAGACTAGACTACTAGGATTCAGTTGGCCTTAGTACTGGGAAGACAGTCAAGTGTCAGTAACATATCTTCCACTTGGGATGTAGTTCAGTGAATGGTTCCTCTAATGGCAAAGTAAACTTAAGATCACTGCTTGTTGCCAGACTCTGTTTTGCTGATGCAAATATTTATGAAGCTATGCAGTAAAGGAAAAACCAAACAACCCCCAACTGAATTTCTCCTATTTACCCAGATTGCTTTATTTTTCATGATGAATGCAAAACTGCTCTTGGGTGTGTGCATAAAATTAACACCAAAATTAGTACAGCTTTGCTTTAAATAATTGATTTCATTTTCTGATGCAGCCTGGTCTGTTTCATACTATAGGATCTCATAGATACTATATTTAGCGCAGTATCTGGAAGACATACCATCACACGATATGTGTCTCCCCATCTCAGCTACTTTAAGCTTATAACAGGAAGTGGTGCCTTCATCTAAAAGGGTCAAATGGAAACAGGGCAGGTAAAGAACTGTTGTCAAATGAAGTGGAAATAAACTGGACTGGAGAAACATGGGACAGGTTGGAAAAAAGGACAAAGTAGAGTAGAAAAGGGCAGCCACTAGTGTAAGGTGGAGAACAAAAAAAAAAAATAAAGATTTTTGGAGCTAGAAAGTGAAGAGTAAGGAGAAATGGCAGGCTGGAAACATGTAAATAAGATTATCTGGGCTGCAAGGATCTGCAATGATTTGTGTGCATGCTTTACAATACATTTTTTTTAAAAAAAAACCTTTTCAACAATTTCAGTATGTGTAATTGCTTCATGAAAATCATATTTTCTGCCTCTCTGTTGTTTGGTTTTGGAAGCGGTGGGTTCCTCCTAAGAAACTTTGTAGAGAAAACTTTGAACTTTAAACGTTCCCACAAGATACAATTCTTAAGGCAGAAACATAGAAACAAAAATGTGCAGGAGAAGTCTATTTTTGAGACTCCTTCCTCCTTAAGGATAAGTGACAGCCTGCAAATGAATCAGGCTGCATCAAGAATAAGGATGTTGAAGTTGGTGTATAATATGCAGAAGTTAAATATGGTCATGTGGCCCATATTACTGAAGAGACATGCTATTATGGATTGTGCAACTCACAGTTTCCTGAAAGCTAATAGCTTTAAATTCAGACATATTAAGTTCACTTGGGATGTAACAATAGTGTATATTTCTCAGTTGGTCATTACTTGAATAAAAACCCTTAAGTCAGCTTAAAACAATTTTACGCTACACTTCTAACCATAGAAGAGCTTGCATTCTACTTTGCATTAAACAATTTATGTTCACATCTGTCACATATTACTCATTGCCTCTTTTTCCCCTTCCCTGAGGGAAGCTTCTTGTTTTGACAGTATTTTAATGTCTGCATTTCTGGCTAACTCTTGACATACAAGGCAATATTTCCAAAAATAATGTAAATTTATTTCTAATTTTGATATTTCTACTTCCTCTGCATTGATCATGAATTGCTACTCTTAGCTTATAGAGAAGAAAAGCCTACTGATAAATGCAATAAGAAAAAAAGAGCTATACCTAATTGCTGAACATCACCTGCTATTATTATCCCTGTTTTTCCTAAGAAAACCATAATTGAGTGTGATGGATAAGAGCTATCTTCCTCATATGAGATCTGAGAAGTATTTGTCAGCTGGCCAAAGTGATATACTGAACGATTTTTTTGCTTTTTATACAGAGAACTTTCTATTGATATATGGCACACATAGATAAAGTCAGTAAGAAATGCTTGTTAGTGGACAACCAGATGGCAAAGACTCTCATGAGTATTTGACGATACTCATCTTCGCTCTAACATGCACTACAATGCAAGAAACATATTTAAACAATTATTACAATTTTATATAAACGCTAAACCCAGTAACTGAAGAGAAACTGAATAGACTTGACATGTTAATTATAAGTAATTGAAATGAATTATTTAATCCTCTGTACCAGGTGGTAATAATAATTTACCCAGTGAACTTTTTTGTGTCAGATTTTTTCAAATATACAGCTAAACTAAACTTTGAAAAGAGAAGAGCTAGGCATTGCTTGACAAGCTGAATTAATGTGTCTATCAGCATTAAGCCCATGCTACACAGTGACATCTCTCCAGTAGGTAAACTGCCTCTGAGACTAATGTGTCTTCACTTATTACTTCACTCCTCTTTGGCTAAGCTCTGAAATGCCAAGGGATACAAATGATCTTGTCTTCAAAATAATTTAAAGCCTGCTGCAATACAGAATGGAAAATACAGAAAGCGAGGACTTGTCAAAATGCAAAATCAACAGTGTCAGGAGGCAGAGCTTGCTGTCTGTAATGTGATCCTTCTACACACCATAATCTCCATTTTATTTTGCCTAATGAGGCAGGAGTTAAAACAGTTGACCTGATCAAATTCAGATGGCAGCCCTAAAGGATGAGCCCCCTGCTGCACTCTTGTCCCGACACCCTTTGTTACCTCCAAGTGAGCTGAGACCAGGCTGTGAACCATGTAAATAGGAGGTTTCCAGGTTAATGAAAAGTTGCAACACCCTTCTAAATCAGGACAGAAGGTTATGCTTTCCTAATCCAAAGAAAGTTTCATGAACCTCAGTAATAAAGTTTAATGAACACTGGTCATTTTGAACCTTGCAAATAAAGACAAAGGGTAATAGTTTCCTTAAAAAAATACCTTATTCTATAACCACTGCTCAGCACATACTATTAGAATAACATTAATTTGTTTTCTTAACACAAATTCAAATACATCAATTAAAAAAGGATGTCTTGGGAAAAGGTAGTTAATGGTTGTTATGAACTGATGTTTTTATTAGGTGATGGCATGTTTGCTGTTTCATTTCATTACTTATCTGCCAAGGAGTTTCTTTCAACACCAAATCAGAATCTACATACTACAATCATGTAACACATTCAACTTCAGTGCATATGCTCCAGCTGCTGACACAGATAAATCTTTAAAAGTGGGCAAAGCATAAAATTTATCTACATCATCTTTCAGCATGTAGTGCAATTTGCAGTCTTTTATGCAAAGGAAATAAAAATTGGATTCACCAACTATACTTCTACCTGTCACTTGAAAGATGAGGCTGTGTTGGATAGTCCGTTTACAGTGTCTGCAGAGAGGTATGGAGAGACAAGAGTGTGTTAATTCAAGCTTACTGAGCACCTAGCTTTTTGTTCAGCTTTGAGCATGAAGGGGGGGGAGGGGGCTCAAATCTGCTCACAGAAGATAACTTAGATAAATGAAGTGGATAAGATATACATAAAAATACCTCAGTGTGTCTCTGGAGTTTCGTTAATGTGTTTGAATACATTTCCTGGTTTGGGATGTCTGAATTTTTTCTAACATGAAGAGTTCCATATTATGAAAACATACATATAACACACAGGCAGCACATTAAACTGGGCAGCAAGATACTGATGCATGCATAGTAAAAAAAAAATACATGTATGATTTAAGCTTGGCCTGTGTATTTATATTGTTTTAACTCTACTGAAAATGCATATTAATTTAATTTAATTTATCTTTAAGAAAAGTGACAAATTTCACATATGCCATATTTTAGGCTTATCTCCTGGGTGGCTATTCATTTGTTACTTACTATATATTACAATATTATTTCACATTTCATGGGACTGCATTTTTAATCCCTTTTTCCTTTCTTCAATTAGGCATTTGTGACACCACTTTTCATACATTCCAGTAATCAATTCTGAAGCCATTCATCAGGATTTCAGAAGCCACTCTTGAAAAATTAGATACATGTGTTCAGTGTAAATGGGAATGCAATGATTTATGACACAGGTCATTCTGAAAACCCATGAGTTCTTCTCCAGTGACGTGCCAGAAATCACAACTATTACTATAGGCCTGTGATCTGTTTATTATACAGCTTATGGGTGGTGTGCCACGTCTAATTCATTTTTAATGTGTTACATTTTTTTCTGGTTGATTTTTGAAAACAAGATTTACAGTTGTTTAGAGTTTGACATGAACAGTAAACTGCTGGTTTAGTTAATATGTTTGAAAATGGATTGATTAAACTATCAGCCTGTTTGCACTCAGTGTTCAAGCTATGAAGGCAGTATTGTTTTAATTGCAACTACAGCAGCCAGCAGTTCTGTAAATCATGTGTTATGCATCCCTTGGGCAAAAAAAATACGGATGCTCAGTCTAACTGGCAGGGAACAAATTAAATTCCTGGGTTCTCTTCAGTTTACAAAGGGAAGAGAGTGGCAATCTCAACAGAAAAAGGGCCTTTCTAGAAGTCCATGATCTCAGTTATGCACTCAAGGGAGTGATGAGGATGTTCCTGAACCACACAGCTTGCAAAGTCTTGTTACTGCATCTGCTCTAGAAAGGTACTTAATCAGCTCCTTCCCGTTGGTGATAAGAGAACAGCAAACCAGCTCTGTCTCACACACATAGCATAAATCAAATGAGGTTTTATATGGTGCTCCCACAGCTAAAAAGCTTGTGAAGTTGTTTTCTGGTTTGGTTTTGGCACAGTTTCTCACCATTGGTTAGGGGCAAGGCTTATAAAAAGTATCAACTAAGTAGTTTATAGTATAGATGCAGATACGGTTTGATCAAGAATGTAAGAGAGTTGTGGTTTTCAATTAATGCTGCTTCACACAGTATACAATTCTGGTTGTGTGACACAACAACACCCATGCAGATATGCACCACAAACATTCAGGCAGAGGGCGTCTCTTCTGCTCTGAATGTGGGAACTAAATTGTGCCCAGCAAGATCTAGCACAGTCGACTCAGTGACACTGAAGGGCTCTGCCTTTAGGCTGAGCTTTTATAGTACAAAGCAGGTCACTTAAACTCTTCAGCAAACTAAGTGTCCCCAGATTCCCACAGACATATTCTGAGGGCACAGCATCATTACAGATGTCCCAGTATATTGTGGAGGTCACCATAGAGCAGCAATAATGAAATTTGAATAGGTAGTCCACTTTGGTCTGCCCTCTTTCTCCACAAGACAGCAATGCCTGGGATAGGCTGTGCTCTTTGGATAGGTGATGTAATCCAGACTCTGCAGGATGACAAGGAAAGGGGCAGAAGGTCTTGGCAAGGCATAGGAGAAAGTTCAATGACAGCAGATTCAGCACGTCAGTAGCTTAAGCACCCACAAACATGTACAAGAACAGGTAGTTACAATGAAAACGTACGTTTGACATATAATCCCTAGGCTTGTCCACAATCTAAAAGACTGCGGAAGAAAGAGATAAAATAAAAAAATGCTTGCTGAAAAATGCAACAGAATTAGACACTGATGTGTATTTTGCTTAATCCCAGAAGAGCACCCATGAAACACAAAATTACCAAAAATTAGTTCACTAAACCCAAGAACGTTCATTCGATTAAAACCTAATGTCAGAAGCAGCCAGATGTCACCAGAAGAAAATACTTTTTTGTGGGTCCACTCTGCAGATGGCTTGGACCCTTTGTATTTTGCTTCTTTGCTTCTGACCTTCTCACTCCCTCTTTCCCCACTTCTGAGATGGCTTCACATGCATAGTCTCACTACTCCACACTCCTGGTGCATATCCTCCTTCCTGAAAAATATTAGGATACAGCAGCTTGTCTTGTGCAGGCTCACAAAGGTCTACAGGTCCTGCAAAAGGAATCTGCAATGAGACTGTGATAAAATACAGGGAGAATCCAAGCATCAAAAGAAGAGGCAGAAGACCTGGGATAGTAGGGAAGAGTGGATTGTGCTGTGGAAGATCTGTGCCCAGGAAAAGAATAAGGACTGCACACTGAGCACCACATTGTAGTGTGGCCTCCATCATGGAATGAAAACACCCTGTAGTAAATTCTAGCCTTTGCAAATTCAGAAGCCTAGTGGAAGGAGAGGGACAATGAGTGAGAAGGGGAGAGAGACTGGAGAAGAAAGAAGGATTTTACCCATGACCCACGAAATCTGCTGAAGACCACATCCAAAATATTTCATAGTAATATAATATGTGGTACAACTCCTTTACCAAAACAGTGAAAGACTGAAATTGGTTCACCTACCACTTGCGCATTTGTACAATGCCATTCCACTTGTCCCTTCTCTGACATTCCTTTATAAAACTTCAAAGTGCAACAGAATATGGTACACATCAATAACGTTATATTTAAAGTCCAGATTAAAATCCTCAGGTGTTGTAGCACTGTACAGTGGCTTACATACACAGTGCCTGAAAACTTGTTTAAAGGCAAGAAAAAATTATTTCCAAATAACTACAAATGCAACCTACTACTTCATGTACAATAATTGCTTACTTTGTGCATGATCCAAGCAGATGTAATTTTCCAATAGTTCTGGCTTGAAGATCAGAAAATTTATTTCTATCTGCAAAATGCAATTAAAAAAAAAGAAAAAAGTATTTTTTACCCTAGTATCTCTTTTTTTTTTCACCTTAGATTAAGACAATAGGTTTTATCAGCTGAAAATGAAGGTCGCTTGAAGGGAAGAAAGAAAAATGTGGTATTAGATTTTACACAAATAGAAAGACTTTATTTCCTGGCACATTAGACCAGAGGATGGTAAAACAAAAAGACTGTGAAACAAGATTCAGGATCTAAATTGCTAGGTTTTACAAATCTACATATCAATAATATCTTAAAGTAATTTTGCTTTCAGAAAGTCCTTAGATTAAGTATAGGAAATAAAAATAGTTCCAAAGGATGACTTTACATTACTTGACATTAGGTTTTATCTAGATTGTGTCTTATCTCTTTCCAGCTTTAACGACTATTTTATCTATGAAGTATAGAACCAGTGCCAGTACCTTTGAGCAGAAGAATGTATGAGATGATTGGCTGTTAGAAGCATCTTTTCAAATCTTGTCTCGCCCAAGCTTGAATTATGTAATCAGAACTATGTTCAGACTTCTAGCTACTGTTTTAAATGATAAACTTTGCTGTCAGGGACCTTAGGAAGACTTGATCTGCATTCAAATCAATGTAAGCCAGTAGGTCCCTGAAGACAGAATCTTTTCTAAACTAGTCAGGAGAGGATTTACTGTACATAAACTCCTGCAGTGATGATAAATGCAACATGCACGCTGTATTGTATGATGTTTTGTGTACACTATACAGCTCTACCATCTCTATTTCAGTTATATTCCTCTAAGCTGGGTGGAATGATTTCTCCTTTGGCAATATCTCTGGCTACAGGATGATTCTGATAAAATACTAAGGATGGACTCCTTTAAAAGGATGGACTCATTTAAAAAGACAAGTTCGCAAAATTAGCCCAAGAACCCTTTGGGAGTGTTACTCATAATTTGATTTGTTTTAAAGATGCTTACTCTTTTGGTTTTACTTAAGATTGGCTTTCTGTACAAGAAGAGTGATTCAGAAAATAGATACTGTTATCTTAATCACAAAAATAAAAATTCACCCCAGAAAGGGCATTTACCCAAAACTACCATGCATATGCCTTTTCAGCACAGCTGATCTTAATTCTTCAAGTGGCCTTTAATCCTTGAAAGTTTAAACTCTTTCAGTATTCCCTCCACAAAGTTAACCATCAATATTTCACAAAACTTGGGGAAGGAAGAAAAGAATGATCCTCTTGTAGTACATTTATCAACTAATTTATCATGGAAAAAACCTATTAACAAGAACTGAAAGCATACTAAAGATATGTCTAGCAAAAGTATCAGGGATAAAGATCATAAATGGCAGACCTCAGTTTAAAACATCACAGAAAATATATTGAGCAATTGGAATCTATACCCATTAACTATTTATCAAAACATTTACATGGCCAACGCTATTGTGAAAAGTGACCAATAGCATATATAACTGTACTTGCAGAATGACTACAGGAGAAAGGAATAAAATTAATCAGACATATTCCAATTTTTCCTTAAGAATAATACTAGTTTGGAATGACACCTGTGACAGCAACAGCTGAAATGTCAGTTCAGCATATTGCATACATGCTACACAGTGGAGAGGTGCAGGAATACATCATGGGCACTGCTAAAACATAAAAATATTCTGTATCGTGAATGTGCATGATTGTGCACCTGCAGTTAAGATGTACATATGGCAATCATTTTATGAATGGATCCTTTTGACACACAATTTTTTCCTTTTTTTTTTTTTTAATTCCTGTGAGGAGCAAAAATGTGACCTTCCATCTTGTTATTTTGATTAAGGGGAGTTGTAGTTGCTGGAAAAACCAGAGGCAGGATCTTAGAGGCTACAGTATTTGCAATAGTATCTGGCAGAGACACACTGAAGTTCTCACTTTGTTACAACTGGTCTGTAGTTGAACCATGTGTGTAAGGGAACACGCTGGAGGAATGTCTTAATCAGAGTTCATATTTTTAGTCTTGCCTAGAGCAGTTGCTGGGGTTTGAATAAAGAATTACACCAGAGAGACTCAGAGGTCAAGGCACCTGTGTAGATTTTGGGAAGGTCAAGTCCAAGTCTGACTTCCATTTAAGGAAAGGAGGAATTTGAACTGGTGCTCTCATTACTTACTATCTGGTGTGATTATGAGGTTGTTGTCTATTCCAGATTAGAGTTTACTGTGCCAATTCTATCCTAAAATTAAGCATTTATTACATAACTTCTTCATAAACATTAAAATGTATCACTGGTGCAGACACTGATTTATATTAGTTTCAGAAATATATAGATATTAAAACATTTACATACAGATAGAAAAATATATATCTCCCCAATGGCTTTGAAGTTTCTCATTGACTCTCTGGATTAGCACCTGAATACTCAAAGAACACATGACTGCTGCTGAGCCCATCATACCTTACTTCAGTGACCATGAAAATGAGGACAAATAGATCAAACTATGGTAAGCTTCTGTTTAACTACATGACGGAAACCAGCACAGCTGGAGGCAATTCTTTGCAAATTGATCAGAATTCCTTTACTTTAACTACAGCTTAACTAATAAATAGACTTCCATAATTTTCTGCAATCAATCTAAATGTATTTGCAAAATTAGTGAAACATTTGATCTTGAAATGTTCACTAAATCTTAAGTATATAACTTCGAAGAACTTACACAGTTTATCTTTCTGCCAAATTGAAAAAGAATAACTGTTTATAATAAAATCTTGTTAACTAAGTAAACTTTGTAGAAGATGCATGTTCATAATTAATTTGATATATAAAAAACCTGGTTGCTTTATTTTTCTTTTCAAAATTCAATATTAACTTTTGTTACCTCATTTGTATTCTGGTCTTTTGTTTAAGGATATTTTTCTATCCACTTCTGGAACTAGTAGTAATCTTACTGAAAATCTCAAAAGACTGTATGCTTGTTAAGGCTCCTCTTTTGCCATATTTTAAAATAAACACACTTTGTCCAACAAGCCAGACATTTTTCTGGATGGGTCTGTTTCTTTTAAGGGGCTTTTCAAATATTCTGTGAACAAGACAATCTTGAACTCCCTTTGAACATAACAGGCACTTGGAAAATTTAATGAAAATACACTTTTAAAAAATGTAATTGATCTGGCTTTCACCCTTTTCACGATTATTTCTGCAGTTACAGACTGGCAAAATCTGAAAGTAATAGAAACGTCCTATTTGCTAAAATAAATGAATACACTGAACTCTTTTTTTCTAAAAGCCCATGTTGCAATCCCTCCTAAGGGACAAAAAAATAACAAGAAAAAGATGGAGTTTGAACTCAAAGCAAACATAAAAGCTTTACTTACAAAAAATCAATTACACACCCCAATTTGTTTTTACCAGCAGCCAAAGGAAAAACCTGGTTAGCATGTTGCAGGATCCAAACAGCTTGGCTCTACATGTTTCACCAAATTTTACATTACAGCTATTTCTAAGAAACAAACTAACAATTAGACACACCTGTTAAAAATGCCTGTGCTCTGTTCACACTTCATGTAGTATCCTAAAGTGACAGCATATTAAAATGTCAATGCAATTCTTCTGCATAACAGAAGTATTTATAACAACAGAAAGTGCAATTAAATTCTCTGCTCTAGGTACTTTTGCTTGACTTGCTTAGCATACGAGAAAAGTACTAAAATACGCTGGCGTAGAAGGGAAAACTATTGAAAATTAAGATCATAATACTGCAAAAGAGAATACAAGGCACATATAGAAAAAAAATATAAACCAGCAGCTAGATTATCCCCCCAATTTTATGTACTTATTAAGCACATAATGCATTTCTTCTATAGACAGTGCAACAATTTTAGATATATGGGCCCATATTGTAAAATTAGTATTGAAAAGAAATAATGACAATGAAATTATTTATTCAAAACTTTTCTTTATGTGTTCAGACATTATACAACTTGCACATTAATGAAATATTTTTTGACTTTAACCCCTCCAGCATAAACATACCTGAGAAATAGAACATATACATAGAAATAGAACAATACCTGAGAAATACACCTTCAAAGAGTTTCTGCAGATACTTTTTATAGAGACCACTAATTGTGGTGGTAATGGTGTATTTACAGCAAAGTTAAACAAAAATTCCAGCTTGATAAAATGGACTGCTATGGAAAAATTTCACTTTGAAAAATATTTGTCAATTTAGAGAAAAATTCCAACAAATACAAAAGTTTACATTTATCAAAACCAAATTTCTAACAAAACCTGTCTTAAATCTTCCATGTTGTGAACTCAAGCTCCTGCTGATAGAGCATCTATAATCCTCCAGCCCTATTTCAGTGCTTACTGGAGTATGAAGAGGGCTGCATATTCTTGTGGCAGTACCCTAGTGAAATGTAAAATTAGACCTTTAAGAATGTTTCACCTTTTCTCATCTATTTAAAGTTATGGACATATATCACTCTGAATTTCCAAAAATCTCATGCTGTCATGCCAAATTATTCACCAATATTGGGTATATGTAACTGAAACACAACACTTTTTGGAATGCATTTAACAATGCTGTAATCAAGGGTATATTATTTTCACCACCTGTCCCGACACATTGCCCCATATTACCACTTTGTAGCAGAAAGAACAAAATGAACTGTCCCTCAAGTATTTTTGCTCACAGCTTTAGCTTTAACAGAAGTAATGTCAAGTAAATTTGACGGTCTGTAAGCTGTAGCACATGAAGAGACACCACATTTTCCCTTCTAGTACGCTTCTGCTATTGGGGCAATAACCTCTGGCAGAAGGATGAAAAGGACAGCTAGGACTGTTCTTCAGGACACTCTTGGTAATCCTAATATGCTTAAGGAGAACTTCTCTGATGTGTGAGGCTGACAAAACTTCAGTCCTTGCTTTGCTGCTAGAGGAAACTCCTTCAACTTCCTATCTTTTTTTTTGTGTTCAATATGGATTAAAACGTTTATGGTGTTCTTAGGACTGCTGTAAATACTGCTTGCATTTCATTCAGAATATATGAAGTACAAAAAGCATCTGTACCACTTCTGTAATTTAACACTAGCTTTCAAAGCACTGGCTTTGCCATTTTGAAATCTGAAAAGTTTACTAAAAATTTTAATGACTGCTGCATCTCCAAAAGACCTCTTCTTTCTGAAATATGACTCATCAAAACTTTATGTCTGTTTATTTTGATATTTTATTATGCTCTGGATAGAAATCCTGGTCTATTTTTGAACACCAAAGTTTTCAAACACCAGTATTTCTATAAAGCTGTCTGTTTAGAATCCAATTTGTCTGCAGATAGCAAAATAACCTCTTTCCAAATGTTTCTGGCTATTTATTCAAATAAACTGAAATTTGGTGCAACTGCACAAATTATGAGTTCCAAGAGCACCTGTGAATTGGCTTTGTGCTGTACCAATTTTAAGATTTGTCACCCAATATTGAAGTTTACATTATTCTTAAGCAATATGATTAAGTGGGAGGAAGGACTGTGGGCCAAGCTTTTTGAAGCTGTTTTGTGTAGTTCCATTGCACTCAGGCTAGCCAAGAATAGTGGAACTGTTGTAGCCCCCATGCATATAACACAACTCTGGGAGTTTTTCTAATTGATACTGAATTCCTATTAGTCACAAGGGTCTGTTCTGGCAGCCACAAAAACCTAGAGTATAAAAGACATTCTGACCATTGACTTCTTTCCAGAATTACCTACTCCCAAATAAGAGTTTGTGAGGAGCAGGTGAAGCAGGGTCATTAATCCACCTCTATACCAGCTACCACCTAAGGATTTTTGTTCCATTAAGAAAATTTTCCAGTGCCAAAATCTCCATCAAGGTCCCTTGAGCTGTCATAATAGCACAAAAAGACAAGAATAAGACTTTGTCCTTCCCCTTCAACAGCTCTAAATACTTCTGTTGTACTCATTTCTACAAAGGCCACAAATGCATAAGTAGAAATGGCATCATTAATGCATCTAACTGATTTCAAAATATTGTTTAATCAGGGAAAGTTTTAGTGTATAGCAGCTACTGTAGCAAAGCCAGCAGAAGGCATCTGGTATCATTAACCTTGTTCCATGGGTATGATTTTTCTCTGGGATCATGTTGTTTCTAATGGACGAGGTACTTTTCATGTTACTCAGAATACAGGTGAGCATGATACAATCATCATCATTCTTTTATTAGTTTTCTAATTGTTTGTCATACAAATCAAATAGTACTGAAATATCCAAATTGGACTGAAAGGAGCTGGCTGTGCCAGTGAATTCAGCCCTTGTTATCACAGGCAACTATGTCATATGTGCCTTTATAAGTAGCTTGACCCATGAAAGTGATGGAGCTCTATTGTAAAGATAGGAGGCTTTTTTCCTCCACAGCACCTACTAGAAGGGTAGTCCATAACCCCGTTGAGATACTTAAAACCCAATTGGTAGTTTTAAATGTATTCAGGAGAACTTAGTTATTCTTGTCCTAATACTACATATAAGAGAAAAGATCAGAAAGCTATCCACCCTAACATCTAGTCCTTGCCAATGATCAGTAGCAGATCATCATGCCAGTATATGGCAAGATGACAAGTTTATATCCTCTGCATTTCCATGTTCCATGATTCTGGAGCTCAAGATTCTTGTTAAGTATGTCCTTGCTCTCTCCTCTGTGAGAGCATCTAACTATGGGTTTTACAGATGGCCCCATACTCATTTGTATAGAATCATAAAATCAGCTACACTGGAAAAGACCTTTAAGATCATAAAGTCCAACCATTACCCCAGGACTGCCAAGACATTCGCTAAGCCATGTCACTAAGGGCCTTATCTACATGTTTGTTGAAAACTTCCAGAGATGGTGATTCCTGGTATATCCAGGTTTAGTTCTTACCTGGCACAGAACACTTCATGCTCAATTTTTCTCACAGAACTGACTAAAGAACCCACACCTCTCCCTGGAGACAAAATCTCAGTTCACTTCCTTTCATATTTCTCTGTCTCCACCTACACTTACTTTTTGTTATTTTTAAAAGAAATTTTCTTCTGATTGTTGAATTACTTTTTGGCCAAGCTAGAGGGCTGAATCTGCTGAATGCATGAGAGTGTGCGAAGCTCCTTTTAGTAGCCATGAATTGTTATATCTGCTGAAGCTGTAATACAAAATTGCACCCTTAATTATAAGTTTCACAGAAAAGTCAACAGCTTTTTTTGTAATGTGCAGTCATTTGTCATGGTTATAGCAGCAAGCAACTTTTGCAATATTGTGCAATTTTATGAACAACTTCAGGAATCTTTAATTCATTCAAATCTGGCAAAGTATTTAGACACATGAATTAAGTATTGTAGAGCTCATAAATGAGTACTCTGAAGAACATTAAATAATTTACCCATGGTTTAAGTGGTTTGATGCCTTCGATTTCAGCTGTTACATGACTGGTTGAACTGTTGAGAGAGTTCAACTAAAACAGAACAGGGAGGTTTCGCCCTCAATTCCTTCTCCCCTATTCCCATTCCTTTTTTTGCTGTGTGCTCCTGCTCCTTTCTCTGCTCACTGAACCCTTCTAATAAACTTGTTCAACTAATAAATTGAGAAGAAATTGTACCAGTTAGTCTTCTCCCAGGATGATATGTTGTATGACTCATGGGAAACTACAAGGTCTACAGCTTGTTTAAGAAGGAATGTTGCCAACATGAGGGAGACAGGCATCTTGTCCTTTTAGCAACAACAAACTGCAAAATTGGAATTTCTTGTCTCATGAAATTGAAAACTAAATTTCAGTATATTCCTAAATTTCCTGAGATATCTGCCATTTAATATTACAGCATATTATCTGTATAACAATGGAATTGTATGCTGTTGCAACTTAGATATTTCTAATTGTTCAGACTAAAACATTTCAGCAAGAAAAAGAAGAGATTAAAAGGAAAAGGATGCATCTCTATTAATTTAAAACTTCACCTTTCAATGACTAAATTAGGAAAGCATTTTACCTACCTAATATTCTTGCATTATTTTTATTGCCCTTGTGGAGGAGCTCAACTTATGTTTTCAGAGGAATATTTTTGTCCATACTAACCGGACTTCATATTCTAAGAGAAGATATAACACTATGAAATATGTTCTATCAGATGAAATAGAAAAAATGGCAATCATACAAGCAAGTTCATATTTTACTTAGAGACATAATAAATAAGTACATATAAATGTTTGATTAGGATGCAGTTTTGCATTACACAGAGCTGACCTAACAGCATGCATCCGCTAGAAAAAAATCCCACTTTTAAATACCTTAATTTTCCAGTATTTCCTTAATCTGAATAAGTTTTCTTTGCAGTTTTACTATTGCTAGATCTGACATAAGGGAAATGGTGGGAAAATACTATGCACACTACAGAAAAGATTTGGGTGGCAAGGAATTAGGAGCAGAACTAACTCTGAGTGTCAGATCACCCTTTCACCAGAATAACATCATACTCCACTCTAATAAAAGTGCATACACACATGCCTTTCATGAATATCTTTAGCATAGAATTTGGTGATGACCTGTCTGGGTTGCCCCCTTCTTTGTATTGGTATTGCCTGTTACACAGTTGTATGAGGAACCAATTCAGGAAACCAAGCTGGCCAAAAAGAAACCCAACCAGAAGATGACTGTTTTCCACTGTTGCCAGCTCCTTAAACTGCCACTGTATGGCAGTGTTAAGTGTCAAGGAAACACATGTAATTCCAAAAGAATTGAGCTTAAAATGTTTTGGAATCACATTTTCAAATGAAACCTGTTGGCATTAACTTCTTTCTAAGATAGAAAAAAAAGTCAAAGAAGTTTTTTTCCTTTTTGTTTTTCCTAATTTGGATTCCACTTTTGCAATCTCAGAACTATTTAATTTGATCCTTCCTGTCTGTAGCTGACTCAGGGAAAATTATCATGAGACAGCAGAATAATCTAAATGTTGCTGTTTACAGGTACTTTTCCCAGTCCAATTCCCATGTCTTGTTCTCCTTCATCCATTGTACTCTCTCTGAGACTTGTCTGATTCTTGCATTGAGTTGATTCAGCTCACGAATGTACTAGGAAAAGAAGAACCCAAGGTACTTTCTGGGAGAAACCATCTTGATTGAAGGTGTTACTTCTAGGAAGATGCTAGATGGATAGTATCCTATGTAGCACTCAAAATTACACGTCTCTTCTCTCTGTTACAGACCCTGAATTATATCATGTATATATGGGCACTTGGAGCACTTTCTAACCACTCCACTGCAGATGTGTATATAGCAGCCACTGCACAGGGGGCATGCTGGTACTATTTTGCACTTGCTCCAAATTTAGAGAAATGGATAAAAAGGTATAAGGAATGGCAGTAGTTTTATAGTTACAAGTAACGCTATGGATCAACAATCCATTACTGGGATACAGGAAAACCATGAAGGTCACAGCACCTCTGAGGCACAACCCCTTCTGTGTGCTGCTCTTCAGCTGATGCCACTGAGATATGCCTGTGGCTCAGCTCGGGTTGTAAAAGCACAATGTGACCCGCTGCCTTCTCACCAGGGAGTCATCAGCTTACTACAACATCGCAGCAATGAAAAAATTGCAATTTTTTTTTCCACTCTCTTGAGAAATAAATTCAAAAGACAGCTCTATTGTGCCAAGATTATTTTGGAGATGCTATTTTACTTGTATCCTACTCAACATGAAGACTCTTGTTTCTCAAAACCCCCTCTAGACCTAGAATACACACTGATGCATCTGCTTGTGAAAACAGAAAAAGCATAGTTCATAAAGATATTATCTCTCTTTTTATTTATTTGCAGATTTACTTGGCACTTACTGGCCTAATGAAGTTATTTTAGGGACATACTTAAATATAGTATTAATGGCCAACATTTCAGACAGAATTATTGGCATTGCTACAGTTATATTGTGCTTCCAACATACACAGCTTTATTCTCTTGCATCCAAGAGAATGTATTTTGCATCCAAAAATGTTTTCTTTATAATGTAGATGAAGACATTAAATACTGTTTTTCCATACTTGACTATCTCCCACCACATGACCAAATACTAATAAAAGCAAACATATTTCCCCCCCCCCCCCCTTTATTTTTTTTTACCAAAGTGGTTGCCTGCTTTTTTTATTTTAGGCATGTTCCATCCATGGCTAGAAATCAGGCGTGACAGTGGTCTAATGTGAAATTTTTGTCCACAGAGAAATCAGGCATGACCATCATCTACCCTGAATGTGATCTTCATGTTTTATACCACTGACAAATCATTAACATCTGTTAATAACTCACCCGGCTGCTTTGTTAGATTGTTTAGAAAAAATCTCATATACACCGTAGATGTCTCCAACCCATAGCCTATGTAACCTTTCCCAGCTGTTTAATCCTTATTTAAAATATTACTTTAAAATGCATACATTTTTAAAACTATCCCATTTCTTTGTCTCCGGACTACTTCTGCAACTGTGCTAACATCTGTTCATTTCCACTCCCTAATTCCCATCTTAAATACTTATTTTCAGCACATATTTTTCTTGTAAATAGAATCCCATGTACTTTCTCACCTCCTAGCCCTCCACGTTCTGCTCTGGACTCTTGCTCTCATTCCACGCTATCCCTCATGGTTTCAGTTGACTCATTGTATTTTAAATATGGACTGATATGGAAAAAATTATCTAAAAAGCTTCCTGATTATTTTAACTACTCTAGGCTTATGAAAAAAAAATGGGGGCATACCATGCATCTACAATGTCTAAGTGGAATAAACAAAGGGAAAGGGGAACAATGTACAGTACAGGGAGTGCAGGTAGTTTTTAGCAATGAAACAGTATAATGGAAATATTTGAATATCCAAAAATAATTCCTGGTTGTGAGAAGCAGTAGACTATGCAGGAGCCTCCCAAGGGAATTAGAGGGAGCTTGTCACCTGGCATATTTTAAAATAAGCTGGACAAAATATGTGCTTTCAGGCCAAACAGCTAACAGAAACAGGGGGAGAAGAGAGGAGAGGGAAAAGAAGAAGAAGAGGGAGACAGAGAGGCTGCTGAACTCAGGCGGATGGGGATTTCTGAGTGTTGGCAGTGGCAGGATGCAGGATATGATGGATGCAGGCTGTAACACCTCATTTGGGAACTGGCTGTGATTTTAAGTGCTTGTTCTACTGAAGTGGCCTCCAATACAGCCCTGGATAAAATGCTAGCAGCTCTGGTACCAGGTCCCATTTCCATAAACCAGCAGATGAATAGGTGAACAGATGTCCCACATCCACAATAAATAAATCAGAATCACAAATGATGTTCAGAATAGTCCACATTACATTGGGTGCCAAGTCTCTTAATGTTATTTCTTTCTCACTATTAGGGTAGAGGAGGTACTGAGGTAATTATATATCTGAAAAAAAAGTACATTAATATGAGTTATAGCTTTTGTAAGAGCAAGCAGTGACAGGATAAGGGGAAATGGCTTTAAACTGGAAGAGAGCAGGTTTAGTGAAGCTGTAAAGAAGCCGCTCTTTACTGTGAGGGTGGTGAGGCAGTGATGAGGCCCAGAGAACTTGTGAATGCCCTATCTCTGGCAGTGTTCAAGGCTAGGCTGAACAGGGCTTTGAGCAACCTGGTCTAGTGGCAAATGTCCCTGCCTGTGACAATGGGGTTGGAATGACATGAACTTTAAAGTCCCTTCCAACCCAGACCAACCTGTGATTCTATGGCAGTAAACTTTTTGGGCTTTTTTGACAGTAATACAATGGCACATCCTGAGGCTGTGGGAGTCTAAACAAATAAAATCATTAAACACATCTATTGTTTTTAATAAAAACCATAACGCACCCTATTATACTGCAGGGTACTTTCTGCACAAATATAGCTATATTTTTATAGATCAGTCAGCTGACCCACATATCCAAAATGTTTCAAATTGAATTTCGTTTTGTCATGAAGATTTTGTCATGGTTTCTGATTCACATAAACATCCTGATTATCTGCAGAAATCCTGAAATACTACAAAGAGAATCCAAGTGTTGTTACACTCTCTTATTTCTTTGGTAGGTTCTAGCTAGAGAAGCAGCCAATAGTACAATGAGCATATTTTAGAGGGCATTTAGTCCTAAGTTCTCTCCTTTCAGTGCACTTCCACACAGTGCAATGAAAAAATAATTATTCTGTTGTATCTGTAACCCATGGCATGTTTTTTCTCCATAATTACAGTTTAGGAACCCTTTTGTCACATTTAGAAGAGGGTTGTTTGTAGCTTCATATTATGAAAATAAATATTTTCATAAAATTAAAATCAAAACAAAAGGAAGGAAAAAAAATCCAAAACAAACCCCAGACTTTCTTGGATTTAAACTGCAACTGCACAATGTGCAGCCCATGAAATCACAAAATGCAGTCCACACCACTCTCTTGAAACTGCATCATGAGGACACAGCTAATGAACTGCAGGTTTTTCCAGTGCTAGAGAACTTAAACATGGAGCAACTTCACTTTCTCTATCAATGAAGATGCTGTACCAGTACAACAAAATATGTCTGTGTACATGTATTTAAAAATGTGTAAATATAAAGATGCAGGTTATAAAGAGGAAATCCTGATGCTTTTGTCATATTACAAGTTCTGCTACTATAGTTGCCAGGAAATGTTTACATAAACTTTTTAAGTTCTGGACATTCAAACACAGAAAGAATATTGTGTTATGACATTAGAATGAAAGCAAAATGTAAACTACAGGGACCTGAATTTGGTAGGGGTTAGAAATTTCAGGTTGCTACAGCTCATAAGTGAATCAAGAAATTGAAGATAGTTTTGCTGTGGTCAGTAAATGGCACAGACAACACATAACCCCATAGTATCATCGTGCCATGTTATCAAATGAAAATTTTTATTTTATGATATTTCAGTTGTCTAAAAAGACATCTACTATCATTAAAAACCCAGATTAAATGGCAGAATGCTTAACTGAGATTAAGGAAAAGCTTGAGAAAAGAGGTCTTTGGCAGTCTGATTTGATGATGCACAAATTCAGTTTCTTTCAAAGAAAGAGATAGGATTATTCTAAAATGAAGAAACAATGTATGTTATAGTTTTTACAAAAGTCCACAGTGACTTGAAATGGGGATATTATGAAGCAGTTCTGCTGTTTGATCACAAATAACACAATGTCACATGAGGAGATGATGAAGCCGCATTTATACAGTTCCTTTTCAGTTCCTTTTATCCCAAAGGATCTTGACACTCTTTATAAAATCTACATATGGTATGACTATGAATACAAACAAAAAAAAGAAGAGCACACAGGAACAGAAATCACTTTGACCAGCACTGCAAATCAGAGCATCTGTTTAACAGTACACATCAATACTGTTCTTTAATTCAGGGAAGGATTTAAACTGGAATAGTATATCTAGCAGGAATTATTAGCCCACATGCCCTTATTAATTCCTAACAGACTGTATGCAGAAGTAAAAAAAGGGCAAATTACAGAGCCCAGATTACATCCAAATTATTGTAAATTTGAGATAAATACTCATTAAAAATAATTTGGATCTTTAAGAAAGTATTCAAAACCTTTCAATGCTGAGATTCAAATGCCAAAACCAGAGTATAAGCTACAACATGCACAGAAATCGTATGAAAAATTGTGCCAAGGCCTACTGATACATCAAGTAAAACTAATTGCAGATAAAAGTGTTGACATTACATTGAAATAAGGACACTAAGTTGAGCTGGTCAGGGTTTATTTTTACTATATTTTTTTCCTCAAAATGAAAAAACCTTTCTCAGGAAACGATCAGTTTCAATACATTTTTATATTCTACATTTAGATGACAATGGATGTTGCACTCTCCATTTTCAACACAAAACTTCTGTTTTCCTAGTTCAAAATTACTTAGAAGTAGTTGAAAAGGAAAAAAGAAAAGGAATTAAAGACTTTCAAAATTAATTAAATGAAGCATTTCATTGGCCAACACTCATTGTTTTTCTAACAGTCTTCTGAGAGTTCAACTGTTCCTTCCAATAGAGAATTGTTTGGTATCATGATAATTTTCCCAGGACAAGAAGAGTATTTTTTTGCTTAAATCTAAATGTTACAAATCTAACCAGAACAGTTTGCGTCAAGTAACATGAATTTAACATGGCCTGATGCGAACCAAGTAAGATATGGTCATTTGGAAATGGTAACATTGTATAAGGACAATGAACTCTTCCTTAAACCAGTGTTTTTCAGAAATAGGCTTCACTACTGCTCACTCAAACAAAAAAGCTAGAAATCAAAGAGGAATTAATGATATAAAGGAAGTAGCTCTTGCAAAACAACAGATGGAATGAGATCAGAAACACATGTAGTAAGCTGAACTTTTTTAACAAGACCAAAATGACAGCATTGGAACAAAGGGACAAAATGGATAAACATACACACAAATCAGCAGAACATTTTTAAACTAAAAATGGGTCTGTAATGCAGAGACCATATCTGGATTTAGATTCTAAATTATTTTCTAAATTTGGAGCTTTAGATTCATGATATTGGTCTAGATTTTTACAGAAAGAGTAGCAAACCATAAAATCTCTACCATGACCAGATCAAAACTTTCTTCAAAGTTTCTAAGGTGAATTATTTGCCTGTTTTTTTTAATGCTGATACTCTGGATCGCACATAAGCTGGAAAGTCAGTTCACATGAAAATTATGATCTAACGCAGAACTGTGTAAAAAGGTATCAAAGTAGAAGCAACATGAGACTGCTTCTTCCCCAGGTTCTGCATAAGGTGAGAAACAGCTTTAAAAAAAACCCGGGGAGGTAAAATAGGTTCATCAGGAAAACAAGCTATACTTATTAACTTATTTTTCCTGATAAATCGAAGTAAATGCTCTTGAAAGAATGCCACCATGGTCTCCTTAGGCATTGCTTTCTAAATTACACACACATCTCAGTGTAAAGCTGTGTTATGAAGACACAATTATGTCTGAAAGTAGTAGAAATTGTTTAAATATGGAGAAAAAAAATAAAGTCATGTGGAACTGTCATTATTTGAATTAACTAGAAAAGTATTAAAACATTACCCACTGAATATATGCTTAACTTGTTATGACACAAGTTACCCTGATGATTTTCCCGATAAAATAATAAACTAGATTTTCTCCATAATAAACTAGACGTTCTCCAAGTCATTTAGATGTTAGTTTACTTATGATAACATTTACCACTCTTTGAATACATTGCCTTGAAGTAAAAAAATCCTGATTTCTCAAGATATATGAACTAATTTATCTGTAACACAGATCTGGAGCATAATTTTCTATTAGTCTCACATGAGAGGAACCTTCTTTCTTTCAAATATTTGTCTCAAAATGTACAGTGATGTCAAATTACTGCCAAAATGAAAGTGGTAAGTAAATGATTCTTCTAATCCGCATAAGATTTTTCCTGTCCACAGGACTTTCAGACACAAATCTTTTCAGATGTATTACGTATTTGAAAAGTTTTGGTGGTCTTGTTATTTTTTTTCGGCTATTCTTTGAAAGCACTTAATCATATATTTATTCATATGTGGTTTTTATTAAATTCTGTCATGTAGACAACTGTTACAAAAAGTTACAAGGCATGGTTTCTGTTTCCTAACTACACAATACAGGGTCACATCCAAAATGGCTATTCTGCTTCAATATATATGTTTCAACAGTTTGTACAAATACTTGCACAGGCAACTCCCTGTAATTCTCCCTTTCACTCACCAATCACACCTGTGAGCTACTGAATATGTATTAATTTTCCAGCAATAAAACTTTATTAAATTCTTAATTTTGTACATTTGCTTAAGCCGAAGCATATGCGACTAATACATAAAGGATAAAGTCTAGCTGGAAAGGAACTTCACCATTTTTAAGTAATATATATGTCAATGTCTTGTCCTATGTATCATGAAACAGCATACACTTTTGCCATCCTTTGGTAAGTCTGATGGAAGAAAATGAGATCATAGTCTGCATTACACTTAATATGTAAGAAATAGTTCAAAATAAGTAAAGCCAACCCTTTATCCAGACAAAAGCATTTTTCTCCTCACTTTCCAGCAAAGAAAGATCTAGGTTTCTTACTTGAAAAGAAGGCCTTCCATGTCTTAACTGTATCTGTATCAGAAAAATCTTACTTGTTACTGCTCTCCCTGCTCATACATAGGCACACACATAACTCCTCATCAAATTCTGTAAAACTTTTACTTAAGAGGACAAGGATAGAGATTGAGTTCTTTATTCTACAGATGGCTAAATTAATCATAAGGGTAACCGATAAATAAAACAGCTAACGGAGACTCTGGTACACTGAGACATCAAAAGTTTAGCACCATTTTTTTAATGCTGTCTCATCAGAAATGATACCAATATATCTTGTAATTGAGAAAAAATATTTATTTCAAAGAATAAGTGGGATACATAGAGCTAAAAGAATGAATCATATCCATCTACCTAGCTCACTCACATTAAGTTCTTAAAGTAATATCTTTGGTGTTACAATAGATAACAAAATAAAATTATTTTCAAATGTACATTTAGCAAAAACCAGTCCATTAAGCATATGGCTTGTTATAATAGTTTATAATGCATATATATATGTATATATAGTTCCTCCCTTGGTTTGAGGAGACAAGCCTAGCATTGTTACTGTAGAATAATAGAAAATTACTAAACACAGAAAAGAAATTGCAAAACATTGTCACAAAAGAGCTAAACCATTTTTTGGGGTTTCAAAATAATATCTGACAGGAATTTTATTTTCTTCAATTTTTATTAAAAACACACACACAAACACATACACACACACAAAAGACAATGCAGTAAAGACGCTAAACCACCATTCCACTTGATGTGAGCCTTTGGCATTTTCCCTAAACTCCTTCAGAACGCTAAGGTAGATTGAGATTCCACTAATCAGAAAAGGCCATAGGACTTTTTCCACCAAACAAACACTTTCTAGAAAAATGGCAGGAAACTCAAAACACCATAAAAGACAACCAACAAGTTTTGCTTTTACATGTCCTTTCATCTAACCATAAGAAAAAAACAAAACAAAACCCCAACAGATCGCTAAAACTGCAATAGCTGGAATTGGTCAGGAAATGGCAGATTATCAATACCAAGCTGGAAGACTGTAAGTGCACTGCAGTACATAGAGGCACTGCAACAAAGGAATAAAGTAAATGAAAATGCATGAGAAAATATTCTGAATCCAAAATTCAGAATTAAAGTCAATGTTTTATTTGAACTTCAAAAGCATCAAAGAATTATTCTGCTATAGTAAATTCAGACCATTATGAAGTGAAAGAAAGTGGCATGATGTTGGAGCATGGAATAGAATGGTGGATAAGATCAAGGATATTCTATTCTTGGTTTTGTCACTGGCTTCCAAAATGTAAGTATTTTCAAGTACTTCAATTTAAGATCAGCAGACAAATTACTGCAAAGTCTGTATAATATGTCTGAATGCATCTATACTAACAAAATACAGGGAAACTATCACTTGGGTGCTGCCCACTTCTGAAAAGTGTTGCAGCTAATTCAATGGAAAAGCTAAATTCTCTTGAAGTTTCTTCAGATAAAGAAATTTGCTTAATGGCTTTTTTACTTGATTCAGCCCCTTGGCTTCACCATGATCCATAATCTGATTTCTCCTGCACACCGTTCTTTCATTTTTTCCTGCTTTCATTAAGTCCATGTTTATGGACTCAGATTTCACAAACATCCCTGTACACTCTTTAATGCTTTCCATTGCTGGGTCTCATGTGTGATCAGCATTTTCACTGCTAAAGGTATGACAGACTGTCAAATCTGGAATAGAAATGGGGAAATATGTCCTTGGATTCTGCAAGTCCACTGCATGTGCGGTTTCTATCAGAAAGCTGAAAGTACATTTGTTTATTGCCAAATTATCAGAACAGATGTGCAGTTGATGCTTTTTTACGATATATGATATGTAGCATGTCTTAAATTACGAATGATTCTAAGGATATATATAAAGTTCTCTCAATGAAGACTGGAAGCATGAGGATGTGTGGATGACAATCTCAAAGCACCAAAGACACAAGAAGTAAATCTGATGCTACATTTATATTACAGAATAACATGACTCCTGGTTTAGTACAAAGAGAGAAATAGGAAGAGGTAAAACCAAAAGCTGACATGAAGTCACTAAAGCACATCCCATGAGGACCACATGACAGCAGAGCAAAACAAATGTTTTTATTTTAAATTTGGTATTGTATTTGTTTTGTTTGTACCCTGCCTTTTCTGAGGCTTTAATTTCAATCTTTCAATGTTAATTTTGTTAATAGCAAGGTCTCAGTGCTATCTGGAAGAGCAGACAGGACCCTTGAAACTACCAGGTGTATTGACTCTATACGAATCAATATATTCCATATAATGAACAGAAGAATTACCTGAGTCACCCCAGGAGTTAAACTCCAAGCCCTGAGGAACACCTACAGCACCTCAGCAGCAGTTAATATGGATGGAGCCTGCATTACTGTCTTCTAGTGCTGGGCATTTTCCTCCTGCAAAATGCAAGCTGTAGAATAGTGTATCTCAAGGTCTTAAGCAAACTACACAACATGATTTAAACAGAAGCCAAAAATACATCCTTAACAAGCTCACATGATGGCTAACTGGAACTAGAATCTTTAGTCATAGTTGACTGCTTCAAGCATATTTCAGACACCACAGCTGTGGTCATATCAAAATACCAAATATATCAAATATGCTCATTGTTTGTTTGAGGCTGATTCAGCTCATAGTGAAGCTTGCCTGCTTAGGTGATTAAGAACTAGATAGAACTCCAGGAGGAGTATATGGCAATTATTGGCATCACATGTAACATATATGCCATGAAAAGTTTTCTCCTTATTGTATGCTTCTGCATCCTCGTTTGTTTTTCATGGGTGGAGACACTTACTTATGAACAGATATAAAAACTAAAAATCACAGAAAAGCAAAAATATATTCCAGAAACTAGAAACACAACTATTATTTTTCCATTTAAGTAATCAACATTAAAAAAGCTTAATTTGCTCACATTTTCCAGGTCACTTAATAGTTTATACTCACACAAACATAAATATTTGGAAAACAAAATAGGGACAGATAAAAAAAGATAAAAGCATGAAGTTATAGACAGAAGATGGAACATGTTATTTTACTAAAAAATCTTTTAAAGCTATTTTGGAGGTGATATGGTATTTTCCAACAGCATATAAAAGTATTACTGCAGATGATATGTGCAGCAAATTAATTTAACTACATCTCTGCTCATCTACAGGATTTTGTTACAACATTGAAAATACATGTAATAAAACAAATTTAGCACCTTTAGATGACCTCCAATCAGAAATGTGTCATAGCATTCAAATTCCATCTGTCAAATGCTGTAGATACAGGTAAGTAAATATAAAAGCCATTAAAGGCACAAGTTATCCTGTGAGAAATTCTAGCATTACTTCTGCAAGTAATAGAGGAGCTGACAAGGACAGGTGCCCTGCTTGACCTCATGCTCACCAACAGGGAAGGGCTCATTGGAAATGTGATGCTCCAGGGCAACCTTGGATTCAGTGATCACGAGATGGTTGAATTCGAGGTCCTCAGGACAGTGAAAAGAGCGTGCAGCAAGCTCACTGCCCTGGACTTCAAGAGAGCAGACTTTGGCCTCTTCAGAAACTTGCTTAGTAAGGTTCCATGGGATATAGCTCTAGAGGGCAGGGGGGCCCAAGATTCTTGGATGATATTCAAGGATCACCTGCTACAAGCTCAGGACTGTTGCATCCTAACTAGAAGGAAGTGCAGCAGGAGGGCCAGGAGACCTCCTTGGATGGATAAGGAGCTGCTGAGAAAAATTCAAAGGAAAAAAGAGGCTTATAAAAGGTGGAAGCAAAGACAAGTGGCCTGGAATGAATACAGGGATGTTGTCCTGGAATCTAGGGACTAGGTTAGGAAAGCTAAGGGCCAGTTAGAATTAAATTTGGCTAGGGGTGTTAAGGATAACAGGAAGGGATTCTATAGGTATGTAGCGGCTAAAAAGCAGAGTAGGGATAACGTAGGCCCCCTCCGGAAGCTATCGGGAGAACTGGCTAAACAGGATTTGGAGAAGGCTGAGGTTCTGAATGACTTCTTTGCCTCTGTGGCAAAGGCTCTGGCAGCACCACCCAAGTCTTGGAAGGTGGACGCAGGGACTGTGAGAATGAAGACCTTGGGCCCACTACAGGAGAGGATCTGGTTTTAGACCATCTTAAAAACCTGAATGTGCAAAAGTCCATGGGACCCGATGAAATCCATCCACGGGTCCCAAAGGAGCTGGCAAATGAAGTTGCTAAGCCACTGGCCATCATATTTGAAAAATCATGGCAGTCAGGTGAAGTTCCTGACAACTGGAAAAAGGGAAATATAACCCCCATTTTCAAGAAGGGGATAATGGATGACCTGGGGAATTACAGACCAGTCAGTCTCACCTCTGTGCCTGGCAAAATCTTGGAGCAGATTCTCCTGGAAGGCATGCTAGGGCACATGAAAAACAACAAGGTGCTTGGTGACAGCCAGTATGGCTTCGCTAAGGGGAAATCCTGCCTGACCAGTTCGGTGGCCTTCTATGACGGGGCTATGGAACTGATGGACAGGGGTGGAGCAGGGATGCTGGGGAGGGACTGTAGTGACAGGACAACGGGTAACGAGTTAAAACTTAAACAGGGGAGATTTAGATTGGATATAAGGAAGAAATTATTTCCTGTTAGGGTGGTGAGGTACTGGAATGGGTTCCACAGGGAGGTTGTGAATGCTCCATCCTTTGCAGTGTTCAAGGCCAGGTTGGACGAAGCCTTAGGTGGCATGGTTTAGTGTGAGGTGTCCCTGCCCATGGCAGGGGGGTTGGAACTAGATGATGTTAAGGTCCTTTCCAACCCTAACTATTCTATGATTCTATGATTTTGTTTTTTGATAGCTCCAAATCTGGATATCTTCCAAAGTCAACAAAACCTGTTCAAGCAGAATCTTACCTTGTTTTCACTACATCAAGGGGATGCATCAGGCAAATTTCTACAAGACCTATAAAATAATAATAAAAAAAGGCTTAATTAACATTCATACAAATAGTAACATAATTGTCATTGACTCAATCAGTTTTTGAAGTTTGAAAAATAAATAAAAATCTAAAAATATCTTTGATGATACAGTACTTATATACTCTGCATAGTAAATACTGTCAGGGATTCTAGACAGTAAATGGTGCTAGCTGTTCATTATAGCTGGAAAAATGAGGACTTAAGCTAAATGATGAATTTAATCATAGTTTTTGCTCAGTTTTCTGACTGAGCAGCAAGAACATTTGATTGCCATCATGAATAAATACATTAAGTCTTGCTGAAAGTAGTGAAGGAGGGTGGTTCAGGTTGGCTTTTTTGTCATTTAAGAGTAATCCCTAATGACACCACAAGACAGCACTGGGCTCTTAAACGAACTTGATATTGAGAAGACAGCTAATTCCTGAGCTGCCCATCTGAACTGCAGCCTTATTGTTACTTCATCCTATCATGCTCTGTGTTGATGCATAGTGCTGGCTTTCCCCTCCCTCCTCCACCACTCATCATGAGCACTTAAATTCACATGCTGGGGACTTAACATTCACACATGGAAGGTGTGAACAGAAAAGGGCAAATGCTGAGGAAAAACAGATCTGGAAGTTTGCACCTGCCAACGCTGGCATCAAAGTTGGTTCCATTACTTTTTTCCACCCATCTGACACCTCATGGCAAGTCCAGAGGTTTACCACCCACATTTTGCCCATGCTTCCCAGCACAAGCTACACAGGGAGAACTTTTTAGCTTCTGTATTTTTGCTCAGATTTTCTAGGCTTGTCTACTCCTCTGTCCATTTTGTATAACACCCTCATTCCAAAAAACAAACATGCACAAAAAAGATGTATTTATCAGGATCACAGAAAAAGTGTATTTTTGAGAGGTCAATGTGCAGAGGTGATAAAAACAACTACACAAGTTTGAAAGGATTTTGAAATGCTGAGAAAATACATATCCGTATGTCCAAGGTATTAGATTCTCATGTTTTTGAACATTTTGTGCCTGGTTTATTAAGACTCTTAAGCATCCATGGCCTCTTATCCACACTAATAAATTCAATGCTACAACATGCAAAAACAGTTCATGAAGACTGTACTTATTCTAATGACTGAAAGTATCTATTTCATCTATTTATTATTATAATAAAAATAATTGCAAACTTTCTGTAACACTGAATTAGTACTTTGGTGATTTAGGGCTAAACTTCTAAAAATCTTGATATATGCCAGTATTCTTATTCAAGCTAAAATATCTACAAATTCTTCTCTTTATGCATACATACGCTCCCACTGAATTTAAGCACTAGATGTTCTCCTTGTTCTCCTGTCTTAAGGTCCAGATCCTGTCCTCTTATTTTAATAGCACAGAATACAGCTGAACTCAGTTACCACTAAAGATAACAGTATCTAATACCTAAGACAACTTCTTACACACTAGGCTACTCAACTATTTTCTCTTTCTAAGCAAGGCAAAGAAATAACTCTAAAACAAAGTGAAAAGCTCAGTTTAAAATGTTCCACACACAAGCTAATTAATGGAATTTGAAGTTTGGCTCTATTCTCTGGCAGACTTGACGGAGAAAGACTCTTGGTGGGGTTCATACAGGAATCAGGCTCTGACAGGGTAACGCAAAGTCTGACACTGCAATGTCAGAAAAATGAGGGTTTTTTCATTACTAAACATAAATCTAAGGAAGCCTCAAAGTTTTCAATTTCAATTATGTTAGAATTAATAAGTTTAGTGTTTCAAGTAACACAGGAAAACTGTGGGTTTTTTAAAGTTTATATAAGGAAGTGTTAAATTCCAAAACATTACCTACTTTCTATTTCAACTTTAATGAAACTTTCTGAGTAATACAGGTACTTAGATATGAAAGTGTTTTAAACTGAACCAAAGCACTAGCAGAGAGAAGATTCTCATTAGAGTCAAAGGAGAGGTAACCAATAAAAGCAATAGAGTCTTTAGATCAGCCTATAATAAATGCCAATATTTAAAAATAACCATCTACTTTCTGCTTGATATGCTTTACATATTTAATACATATATTACTGTTAATTGCTATATATTTCTCTTGAGGAAGTATAATGTATTTATTTACCAAGAAGGGGCTACGAAAGTTTTTGTACACAAATACAAGTAAGTTTTGGAGTTAGTAAAAGAAGAAGCCCATAAAATGTAATGCTAAAAATTTCAATTAAATGTATTTGAACAGGAGTTTACACGGAAGCTTGTGAGGATGTTAAAATGTTTAAACTGAATTCCCGATGTAAAATACCTGTGAAGATTTTTAATTTAACATACGTAATTTTCCTTGTTTTCTATCGTTCACTCTAAAGTTTAAAGCTTGCAAAACATAAAACTGGCCAGATAACTGCTTACACCTAGTTTCTTTACACTGTGTCTAATGACAGTATCAGGCTAATATTTGTGACAATTGTTTTGTCATATTTTCTTTCCACTCCATGCAGAATATTTTTGTTTTTCAATTCTGGGTAAAAGGAGAACAACATAGGTGATATCAGTCAAAGAATATTAACATCAGTATTAATGAAAGTAACTAAAAAGCATGCAATTTAATATTTGTTTTATTTTTCCTAGAAAGCAAAAGAAGTCATCGTTATTTCTGACCAGGTATATTTATTGCTGTAACTATTGCCAGCAATGACTTCTATTTTGCTAAAATAAGGCCAAATCATGTCACAAAAGGGAACACAGACTGTAAGTTTTCTATCCTGATTCTGTCCCAAAACCTATAAACTACCTCAACAGCTGCCAACAGGTGCTTTGCGAGCTGCAGTTGAGTGTTTCAGTGCTGGCAGGGGGCATAGCCTAAGAGTTCTTTCTTCTCTAACTACCACCTTCCTTTTCCAAGCTCTATCGCCTCCCCTCCCTTTCCCTCCACCATTTTGGACCTTCTTTCTCATCTTGTTTTGGTAGATAGAGCCTACAGTAGGGGGCCAAGCACGGGGCCAGGGGTTGTTCACCCTATTCTGTTTTTGCAGAATTAATGTCCATTTTGGGAGAAAACTCTATAGTGCCAGAATTTGGCTCTATTTTCTTGGTCCTCATAGGATAATTTTTAATTCAGGCATTTTTCCAGCAACTGAATCAGATGAATTCCAAGGTCCTTGGCAAGAGCTCTGTTTTGATAACTTCAAGATTCTATTGGCTATCTGCCTTTCTCAGTCTTTCCTTTGTCTCATCATTTAATTACGCACTAAGTTTTAAGGGGTGTATAGTTACTTGAATTCACCAGACAGAACTCTTCAAAAGATGCTGGGATTATGACACAGCTCTCTGAAGAGCATCAAAGGAGTGCACACTGTGCAAGACGTTAATGGAACAGCTACAAACACAAGCTACATTTTTCCATCTACTATAGTAGTCATGCAAATCATTACAACATCCTACTTGATAGCCTGCCCAGAAAGTGTGGTGGCCCTAGAAATTACAAGCACTCAGAGATGTGCTCAATAAAATGAAATATATTGTTCTTTCTTTAGTTAATGTTCATCAGCTTTATGGCAAATTCAATTAGCACTATGAAAATCTAATTTGCTCAACAGCTATATCAGGATTTGATATATTTTACCTTGTCACACTGTAAAGACTGCTGTTTACAAACTTCATTTTCATGACAAAGTAGTTAACATAGCTATATGTAGATTCTCCAAAAAATATTCTAGTCATCCCATTGGGTCTCCATGGTGATGTCACATGCAAACTAACCCAGAATGATTTATGATGGCCTAATTATGTTTATAACAACTCAGATCCAACTAGAGCCCAAAGGAAATAGCGGAAAGAACAATTACTAGGTCAGTCCAACATTTGTTGTCTTCTGGGTTGGAAAACATTCCTGTGAAAATTGGATACTAACCATAAAACAAGACATAACCAAAATCTCTGTGTTGAAGAAATAACCAGCTGTCATCATTGACATCCTTTGAGCATACACAAGTGAAATATCAACAACTGAGAAGGGAGTCCAGAATTTTATTATGTAAAACATTATGCTCAGTAACTGATCCCATGGAGGGAATAAAATGCAGAAAATACTGACCCCCCAAAATGACCCTCCTCAGTAGAAAATTTTCCCTTTTCCAACTAATATCTTCCGTTTTTAAATTGCTTCCAATTATGGATTGCATTACATTTCCCTCTACAATATTCACATTTAAAATTTCAAACTGGCAGCCTTCATATACTTTTCTTCAAACATTTTAGTGACTGGTGGGTATTTTGAGTTCCATTCCTTTTTGTTCCTCTATCCCATCACACAAACAAATCTATCAATAATCATACACAGCCTGAGAATACTATGACAGTTTAAAATGTGGTCTAATTGTCTTTCTGGCAAAAGTGAAAGTGAGACCTCAGCAACACAGGATTACAGCTCTTCTCATCTTCTTCCCAAATGTTTCCATACTTGAAGAATGAAATCCAGCTAACAATACTTGCTAAATAGTACAGATAAAAATAGAATCATTATGACTTTGGTGCTTCCTAGGAGACAAATTCTTGTCTTTAGCTCTTCTTTGACACTCAAAGCTATGAACTGAACAGTATGAAGTGCCCATGACACACACTAACTTGTCTCTCACCCTGTACGTGTTCTCTGCACAATACACCCTGAACAAAGATTCCAACACAGATTCAAGAGATGTAGAGCATGCATGATCCATGTGTTAATGCAGACAACCCCCTGCAGTGTAGAAGTCATTATGCACCCTCCTCCCCTTGTGTTACTCATTTCCCTGGAATAACACAGTAACTGGAGAAACAACAGAAAAGAGACTGGTCATAGAAAATACGGCAATAAACACATCAGGCACTGTATATTGTATAGCTGGAACACTTAGTATTTATTTTGGCTTTTACATAGATATAGCTATAGTGTAAGAAATGTTCATAAATATTTTATGCGCACTATGCGTTTCCTTCTGAGAATATATGTCTGACAAAGAGTCTTGTGTTGATCTTTGTATCCTAATGAAAACAACAACAAAAAACCTCTCAAATCTGTTTGTCTGCTGGCTAAAACTTTTTACTTGACAAGAGGAGACATGGTACCTCTTCCTGATTGAAGCATAATCGATGCCTGGAAAAAAGTATCCCTGCAAACAATTCTACACTGGGTAACTTCTATTAGTCTGTTGTCCCAAGCCATCTTCAAAGACACATAAAGTTTTAGCTGTTCTGCAAGTGTACCTGTCCATCAGAAAGGTCCACAAAATGCTAGGATAACTGCAGCAGCCAAGGCCCACTCATTTCTGAGGGAGGCAGTCACTCAGTCTCAATTGTAGCGTGCCAATCTCAATTGTAGTATGTGTCAAACAGGGTCCAAGGAAAACTATACAGCAGTATGTATGCATGGACTGTGCTGGAAAAGGTCTACATATTATCCTTCACTTAAGAAAGTGACAGTTATTTTAACTCTTGCCCAGGATTCTATTTAGTGATGTGGTATGGGATTAACTAATGGTACCCTGGAGCTCCTCACAAATGTTAATTAACCTTTTAAGTAATGAGCCAAATCAATGCTTTCCTTAGAAAATGTGGAGAAATGGAAAGTTACTCCAAAAAGTACGCCACAATGGCAATGCTGCATTCATGAGTCATTCTTCCTTAGAGACCTTGTTTGCATGAAGAAAATATACTAGAAAACATATTAATTAAACAAGATGTTGAATATGAGTTTTCCCTTGGTATGGATAAGGATGTTTGTGTTTAAAAATGTGTTAGCTGATCTCAGTTAATCCCAGAAGGAGCTCTTGCTTTGCCATCATTACCTAACGCATTTTAGAAGACATCTTTTGCATGAGGACCTGAGCTCATCATCTTATGAGGTAAAAGTGTAGCATTGGTATCTGGAAACTGAGGAGTAGCAGGGTTGGAAACAGTGATTACCTAGCTTTCAAAAAACCCCAGGACCTCAGCAGCTGAAATTTCTGGTTTGGCCTGTAACATTTGTACTAGAAGTAGTCAGTGTTCTTGGAGCTCTCTTCTTGAAAGCAATGTAAACTAACATTTGCAATGCAGCATTTGCAGTAAGGAATATATTGGAAGGTCTTAATGTTTGTCTTAAAGTTCCAGGTACTTTGTTAAAAACCCCTGAAAAAATAAAGGCTGTTAAAAACCTTCAAGATTATTCTTATATTTTAGTTGCCTTTTTGACTTACATGTATCGTATTTTAATCTTCAGATAAGTGGTCCTATCAACTATTGTATTTCCCTTTCACAGTAGTTCTACCATAATATGGGCTTTTTTTTTTGTCCAGTCTAGCACATCCAAGCTAACACATGTATACTCAATGGGAATGGAACCTGTGTAAGTATGCTAGTCAAAACCACAGGTCCTCAGTCCACAAAATGTACCTCTCTTACATTTAGCAGAATTCTGTAATAATTTATTGATGTATTGCTTTCCCCTGGATAAAAAATATCTAGCATTAATGTTTAAATTATCAGGGCAAACTGCTCTAAAGTTAACAAAAATGCATTCATTGTTTGTTTTTCACAATGTTTTCGACACAATTGGCCAATTTAGTATATTATGGTCACCAATAATCACTGCTACCAATAACCACATATTTCTATTTACTGTTGCATAGAATACAACCTTACTGAATGTTTTAATGTGCTTCAGTTAAACCACTCAATGCTCATTTATGCTCTCTGAGAACTGTTTGCTGAGTAAAAACAAAGGCTATCTTCCAGTTTAATGTGAATTTTTGATTTGCCGCTTATTTTAAAATGAAAAAATTTAGTCCTTTCTTCGCAGACCTACTGACTTGATTATCCTCATGTCTATGGCTTGACTGCAGAAATCCTTATATATATACCATTCAGCAAATCTATGTCAATTTGAAGCATCAATTTAAATTATGCATAGTTAAATACATCTGTAATAAGACTAGCAGGAAACAGCAAATCACCCAGGAAAAATCAATGGTTAGTCACAGAAGATGTTCTAACTACATCTACATCTCTTTGGAAGAAAGGTTCTTGAAAACTCCAGTAGCATACGGCACTTTCATAGGCAATCAATTGTGCTAGTCACATAGAGCCTTTTTGAAGTAAAATGCCATGTAGAACTTTCTCTGTATGCTAAGGCCTAAGAAATTTGCATTTACAGCATAGTCAAAAAGAGAGTTAATACAGACATTTTAAAATTCTAAGCTTTGCATACTTTGATTTAAAACACCAAAGCTGTTCCAGTGGCAGTGAATATGATGGAGAGCTTGATTATGCAGTCTAACAATGAAATATTTAGGTACTGACACAGAAGACAACACAGCAAAACACAGCAAACAAACTAAGAAAACGCAAATATTTTCTCCAAGTTCTTAAATATAATTGAGACATTATAGAATGTCTCTCCAGAATTTACTGTTTAGAACATTACAGGAATTTGCTTCACCTTAATTTCCATTTCAATTTGTATTTACAAAATAATAATAATAATAATAATAAAAATATCAAACAATTCTCCAAAAATATACCGAGTTGGACTCATAAATACTTCTTGCCAAAGTCATTTCTTCCAAAATGACTAGCAATAAAGACTTGTTTATATAGCCAACTGTTTTTGTTTTTTTTTTTATTTAGTCTTTCTACACCTTTTACTGATGTAGTATTGACATTAAAGCTTTGACTTATAAAATAAACACTCACAATTTACAAACTTCAGTATCTGAGTCTCTACACACAAGTGAAAGGCTATTTATCATGTAAATTCTCCATACATTTTTCAGCAAGTATTACATGCCATTATGTCACTCACATATGACATATTCTTTCCATCATGTGTGTCTGAAAAGGAAGTTTTTTACAAAATGATTGAAGTGACCACTGAGGTCAGCATTGGGTTACGCAATGTTTGTGTCATTACAGCTTTAGGTATTTCAATGCATACTGAATCAATATTCCTGCAATGAAAATGTGTAACCAATATTTTCTTTGCTGTTATAGTAAAATGCTTCTCAATAAACTTGTTTTCATAAGAATTTTGCCTATTCATATGTCCCAGAGCTGTTGTAATCTTCATTGCTAATGCTGATCTAAGAGCATAGACATTATTTTATTTCTTGACACATTTAAAGTTCTCTAATGAATAAAGCAAACAGCTTATGGCTGCTTGGACTGTCACTCAGTTGCCCTGGAGGGCTTTAATGTCTTTAAAATAGGCCTCCTAGTTTGTATTTAACTGCCTTGCCCACAGAGGTCTGAGGGGTAGAGCAGATCAAAGATGTGCTGGAAACATAAAATGCAGCTGTCCTTCATTTACCTTTAATTAGCTACATCTGACCAGATTCTTTAAGGCCTCTTTGTCACACATTCAACAATCTATAAGCCTTCTGACCTTTCCTTAAGGACTATAAGTTTGCAAGAGTTTCAGGAAAATGAAAATGTAAAATATTTAACAGAGGATTTTGAATGAAATCCTTGGTCTCACTATGGAAATGCTACCCAAGGCAGTAATATTTTGAGTTTATCTGAAAAAGCACATATTTCTCAATATTTGGAGAGTCAAAATGGAATGGATCTTGAACTTGGAAAACAAATAATCTTATTTATGGTTCTTTGTGTACTACTGAACACTGCAATGAGTAAATATCACACAACAAGAGACCCTAAAGAAAACTGAAATGCAAGCACCTCTTTGACTAGCACAGTATGCTGCACTTCCAGGAGCTGGGGCACTTTCTGTAACAGAAAGCCACAAACCTGCTTTTTTCCATAGATCCTGTTCATTACGAGATCTCTACACAGAATGCAAACCAACTCCCAGTGGGATTTTGACTAAGGAGAAAGTTCTGTCATTGCTGCAGGATCAACAAGCAGTTCCTGCTCGTTACAGCCTCATAGCACTGCACTAAATGCTCACACCAAACTCAGGCCCTTATGGAATAAAAAAGCTGTTTAACACACCAGCTGGAGTGTATGCTAACTGACTCAAGTTATTGGTACTTGATGACACAGGGCATTATATAAAGTCACTGAGGTAGATGGAGAGCACCTCTTAAAATTCTCTGGATTTTGGGTTAGGTTCTTTCACAAAGGATTAGCTAATAACAGAAAAATACTATATAAAAGATACATGTACAATGTAGAAAGATCTCAAAACCTGAAACTGTAGTTTAAACTATCCCTTGATCTCTTTCTATTATGTAATATAAATTTGTAACCTCCATATTATTTTCCAAAATGTCAATCTTTTAGTCCTCCCTAAGGAAGTTTTAATTAATCACATTTCCAAATAAATTAACAAGTCTTCAAAGACAGTTGTGGTGAGGCACATGAACAGTCAAGTAGCCTGCCTCAATATACGCACAGTAGCTAACAAGCAGGTGTGGCTAGAAGCCAAATTTTATTCTTCAAGAAATATATATACTATTAGCAGCATGCAGAAGTAACATGCATAAGGAAAATGAAACTAAGGGGATTTAAAAACAATTTAACATGATTACTTCCTAAATTCAGAGAAATTGAATAGCATTTAAGAAGATATGGATTTTTTCCATCTTTTGTACCATCAATATAAACATGTTGTTTAGATGTCTGAATAATGAAATAAGAGTACCAGTTTCAGCTCAGGTGAAAAAATTAAATAGAAACTGGTATAGTATATGCTGAATGTGTAATATAGGTAATGGTAATTTTCTATGCATTACTCCACATTACACTGAAAAGATGTCATCTTTGACTGGGACACTTCTGAGACCCCAAAATTGCAAACTAGAACTCTGTACAGAAAGTATTGAAAAGGTCAAAAAAACCTTGCCCAAAGGCAAACCTAACAGCAGGAATTGAAACGTTACCATCACAAAGCACTTATACAACGTAGAGCAAAACCTTATTTTTACTTTTTTTTCTCTGAATCAGTGAACACAAATCATTCTTCTGGGTAAAAATAAACTAAACAAATAAAAACACATGCAAATTTCATAAAAAATACACATGCAAGACATGAAACAACTTAGAGCAGCCTCCTTTGGCACAGTTCCCACACTCCACAATGCTATGAAAACATAGGAGTGCAGAAAAGATATTGTGAAGTCTCTTACTCTGGAGTAACCATTCAGTCACAAAGTGACCAGCTATTTTAGTGTGAGTTCTGCCTCACTTTCCTCACTAAATTTCAATGGCTTTAATTTCATGTATAAGAAATTCTTTTATGAGCAGAAATATTTCAGAAATATCAGACTAATTCCTGTTTCCATCTTTTGTTCATGACCTGTGAGTAATGTTTTATACAAAATATAACCAAAATAAAGTGTGTATGCTGTAAAATAAGACATATGACTGTGAACTCATGTTTCAAATCAGTGATGTTACCCCATATGTAGTACATGGAAACTTTGCAAAAGTAATAGTTTATTTGTCATCAGGGGAAAGCTCAGTATTGGACGGACATTGCCTGGAAAGTGAGACAACTGTCCACAAATGAATGCAAAAACTTCAGAATTAGCTTGTAATGAGATGCATGTTTGAACAATTGTTGCTGTCTGAAGCTTATAAACTGAGGTTTATAAACACTTTTTGTTTTTCTAAAGTGGAGACAGGATCAAATTCCAAAGGGTAAATGATGTCTCAAGAAGAATATATTCAGCCTTTACATATTAAAGCAATATTGCAGTAGGCATAGTTCAGCAAAGAGGTCTAAAACTATATGCATCTTTCTTTTCCTTCTTCAATGTCCCACCAATTAACAACACTCACTATAGGATTATAATATAAATATTAATCCCAATTACAAGATGAGGCCTAAAACAAGTGCTTTGTATAAAAAGATATTCAGAACCCAATTCCCTGCCTATTAAAATGGAAGGAGCTTTCTAGCATTTTGGAGGTCTGCTAATGTAAACCAGTAATGAACTAGGCTCCTGGTGCCAATACTACTAAAACACAAGGACCAGTTATCAAATGTCTGTGGATAGCAAAACAAGATTTAAAATATTCTCTTGAATGTGGCCTGTATATACAGCACTGTCAAGTATTCTAGGGTCTTCTATTGCATGCATTTTTTGTTGAATTCTATGTTGTGGCAACAGGTGATGACAGCACCACTATTTGGTGTTATTTTAGTAGTCACTGGTCTTCCCAGTATTTTTCACCACTCCCATTTGCTGGCAGTATATCATGGCAACGTTTCAAGAGAAATCTACTATGAAGCTGTGTGTTAACTGGGAAATGTCAACATGCAAAGCCACGTCTAGAATTAACCTGTCTTTAAAGTTTTCAGGCACCCACACCCTCTCTTCTTTCCAAAACTTAATTATCTCAGCAGCTTGCCAGCATTAACAAAACAAAACAAAAACCACCAAAGAAGAAGAAGGGGAAAAGGTGTAGCTGTATTTAACACAAAGACAGAGTAATAATCCTCCAACTGAGGCACAGAGGCTGGTTACGTTAAATTTGCAGAGACAAATGTCTTGTGAACATAAATACTACCAGTTAAGAAGAAATCATTTTCCACTGCAAGCACAGACACTTACCACCATTGACTCTATTACTAGATATTTTTAACTTCTGCTTTGAGAAATTACCTAATTTTTATTGTTCAGGTAGCAAATGCTCTTGTTCTGGTATGTTGAAATTATGACTTCCTAAGAATCCGTTCGCACAGAAAACATTTTTTTTCCATTAAGTTTTATAAAACAACATTTTTTTCCTCCTTTTTTTCTTTTTTTTTTCATAACAGAATGTGTCCATAAAACAAGCAAGGATTGTATAATCCTTTGTTTATTTTTTTAATACAATCTCTAATCACTGACAGGTGGTCAGTTTCATGTCAAGTGAAAAAGGAGAACTCTAAGTCTCAGTGTGGCTATGGTATTTTTAGAGGGTCTTCCTCACCCATAGAGAATGCCTCTGCCATGACGTAGTGGCCCACACTCCTGTTGCTGTTGATAGGGAAGCTCTAATCATCTTTAATCATGTCCATCCTTTCCCTGTGAAAATACATGTATCAGAGCCAAAGTGTGTAATGCAATCAGCATCTGAAAAGCATTCTACAGATCCAAGGTTTTGGCATCTAAACAGTGGATATCCTGAAATCAGCACAATCCTTCATTGTCCAGCTCTTCTCTCAACATCATCTTGAGCTAGACAGTACAATCCACTCTCTTCACATAATAATGACACCACCCCCCCCCCCCCCCCCCCCGCAGTCAAATCTCTTTTACACTGGCAAGTTCAAGTATTGTCCTTTTCTCAGACTGTGAAAGTTAGGAACAGGTAGACCTCCAAAATCCACCCTGTGAGGGTCAGAACCAGCCTGAGTGTTTGCAGGAGGCAAATGATGACATATGCTTCTTCTACACTACAATAAGTGTAGAAGCAAAACATTCCTGCAAAGTTCCTAAAGACACAGAGTTTCATTTTACATTATTATTAGAGGACTGTAGCTAGAAGACTCAACTAATCAAGTTAATTCCTTTTTGCTACCTTGTTATATCTATATTCACTATTAAGCACAAAAAAATGAGTGACAAGATTAAGCAATCAGTGCTGAGGCCTCAAAAACACCTGCATTACATACACTCTACTTAAAACCAGATTTTGTCTTGTCCTCTGGTTTGGTTTGGACCCCTTTTTCTTGTTAGGGTTCGGAGAGTGTTTGGTAAACTGATAGCAGAGCAGTCAGCTTTGGTTCACTGAAAATGTAGGGAAAAGTTTTTTTTGTAAAACAAACAAAAATACATGCATTTATGTTCCCAAACTGCTATTGATCGTACCCTGCTCTGCTTTAGAGCTAATTCTCTAAACATCAGTTTGTGTCTAACATCAGTTTTGATGTGATATCAAAGAAAAACAAGAAGCAATCTGGCTTTTGAGCTACTGTGCAGCTCCTCATACTGCTGGCAGTAGGACAACACAGTGGATTCAGGATTGGCTGCTGAATGTTCCTAGTTCCATAATGTAGTGGAGCTTTGCTGTGTCAATAAGCTACTGCTATCTTCTGTTCCTGACTTTCAGAGTTCCTTATTTTCACAATTCTTGCCACCTTCTGGTACTCAAATACTAAGATGCTGGCAGTAGATTTGGAAGTCTAAAGGCTGGCTATATGGAAAAGGGGAATGAAAAGTTAATTTATTTCATTAAAAGGCTGTAATACGAGGACAACATGGGAAAACTCTGGGATTAGAAGAAAGAAAATGGAATTCAATAATGCCAGGTAGTGTCTGTATACAAAATTACACAGAAGGTCTTATGCAGAAACCAATGGTGCAGATTTGGTCAAAACCCATATGTAAAGCTGAATATAGTGAAATGGGGCAAACACCAATATTTAGGCTGAAAAGAGACTCCCAACATCCACTACCCATTCAGCTATATGGAAACTAGGAGCTTTCTACTGATGAAGACAGTGGCAAAGCAGCAGCCTTAGAAATGACCTTAACTCGAGGCATTTACTCATTGTCCTTTAGTACAGATGAGAACCTGCAACACTGAAAATCTAGTCTGTAACACAGACCATTCTTACTGCAACTACTGATAACAACTCTTAGTTAAACAATTTTTCAGTTGTTATACTCTTTTCTTGAACATGTGATTTTTTACACCATTAGACCAGTTACTTTGTTATGCATTAAATCATAGGATAATTCAGTTTGGAAGGGACCTCCAGAGGTCATTTAGTCCAATATTAGAAAATCCTGGTCTGCTCCACCCAGTTTGTGCTATCCACAGATTTGCTGAGAATGGCCTCCATCCCATCATCCAGTTTGAACACTACGGGCCCCAGTATTGATTCCCAAGCAACACCACTGGCTACTGGCTGCTACTGATCAGAACTCCCCAAGCCCAGCAGTCCAGCCAATTTTCCACCTACATTTTTCACCACTGATCTGTCTCATATCTCACCTATATGGTGACAACAGGTCTACAGGAAACTGTGTTAAATGCCTTAGGAAATTCAAGTTACGCAACCACTGCCCTCTCCTTGTCTACTGAGCTGGGCGTTATAGGATGATTCTAGTGTGAGGCATCCCTGCCCATGGCAGGGGGGTTGGAACTAGATGAACTTAAGGCCCTTTCCAGCCATAACCATTCTATGATTAATTAACGTATGATATTACAATTCTTAAATTGTGCTATCATACATTAGACAAGGGTTATGCAAATTATGTTGAGAAGAGCCACAATCCTATTAGTGCAAAGAGTCTTACTTACCTTTAGTGTTTGCTTCTATCCTTATTTTACATGAGATGTTGGTTCTAAAAGATAGATGTTATTAAAAGTACTCTTGAAAATCAATGAAAGGGTAACTTAGTGAAATGCAATTAATGTAATTTTGGGGTGCAGGGACTTTTTTACTTTTACCAATCTTAGGGTCATTACTCACCTTAAAAAAACCCATGCTTTTAACAGCCCCATTATAAGAGAGAAAGCTTACATTTTAATTAGGGCAAACATATAATTCAAAGCTATAAGTCCTTTTTGATTTTAGTTCTCAAATTCCTCTTTTCAGTGTATGCAATCTATATTCAGCATTCTTCAGCCTCTACTTTTGGCTGTATCTGGCATGACAGATCCAGGTAAAGAGAAACATCAACTTACAAAACACGTGAAAATCCCGTGAGACTTAAAAACCTGGAAATGTTAGTTGGAAACCTTGGTATTAGCAGCCAGTGAGAAAACTCAGTTTCTAATATCTAGTTGTTTTGATATTCCTTGTATTTCACACTAAGAACGTAATGCTGCAGACACTGCAAGTAACAACATATTTAATTTGTATATTACACATTCCCGTCTTGGATAGCCTGTAAGTATAAAAGTAGTCTGTTTATTCAGACTTAATTCTGAGAATTTATTCTTGGAGAAAACATAGAAGCCCTTTAGAAGAAGACACCTCCAGGAGCCCTGCACTCTGGAACCATTCCAGTGCAAAAGCCTGGAGAAAGCAGTCCTCTGCCACTGAGTTGCAGGAGAGCATTGAAACTTGACACTTAGACTGGAGGGGATATCATCTGTGTAGCTAATTACCACCATTTTTATGGCATATTCATAGGTACATGAATAAACACTGTGTATATGTTGCAGGGCCATTAATATATAAATGGTTAGATTGCAACTTTTTATTTGGTTTCCTACCATGAGACCCAATGAAGAAAACTTTACTGTTTTACTCAAAAATAATGGCTGGTGCCTCTGCACCTGACTGTTTATAATAATTGTACAAGCCTGTGCTGGAAAGCACCCCATGTCTAACTAAAAAAGTAGGGGATGGGGGGGGTGAGGAGGGGGAAGAGGGTTTTCTTCCTTGAAATGGAAAACTGTTCTGAGGAAAGTGGCACAGCTTTCTGAACTATTACAGCTTGTTTCAAACAATATCATTCATCCACTTAATTTGGTATTAAAGTACTCCTTTTTAGAAAAACAAACAAGCCTATGCTGCCAGTTTAAAAATAATATGAACGTTGAAGGAATAAAGAAATCTAATGTATTAGGAACAGCAACCTTTCTTCTAACTTAAGTATAATGTGTTTTTCAATATTCAGCATTCTCAAATGCTATAATTATACAAATTTTTTTTTTTTTCCCCTCTATTGTAAAATAAACCATCAGGACGCTTTCTCATTAAATAACTTTTGAATACTGATTTGCCATGAAAGTCACTAAGTTTCAGAATCAAAGTCCAGCTGATAAGGTTTGGATCTCTGTAGATCAGCTGTTGAATCTATGCAATACAACATGCGTGTAGAGAACACAAACATTAATCAAAGCAGTACTCCTGAGTGAACATCACATGAAATCACACCAGCAGGTGTGATTCAAGGCATCTGACAATGAATGCATTATACAACGGCAGCAATAAGGGTAAAACGTAAGTAACGATAGTTTAAGCCATGATGACTGCAGAATTCTGATGGCTACCACTATTTGCACACATGGTACCATCACTATGCTATTGACTGTTTATTCTTCTCCCTTTCTTTACATCTTCATTTATCACTGCCATTCACCTGCTGTATCTTGCTATTTTTGTGAACAATAAATCAGACTGTATCTGTATATGCATAGCCTAACAGTATGAACTATAATAACTCACAGAAGCTTTGATTTACCAAGGTTGTTACTTCTGAATAAATGGTATTTTCCAATTTTACAACTTATGCCTTACTGTTTTCTTTTAACTTAATTTGTATTTGTTTTCAGTTGAAGACACTTTTTTTTCCCCTCAAGCACGTTAGAAAATACATTGCATGTTCTCCAAAAGCACAAATGAATATTTGAGACATGCATATTCTTGTTCCCTGAAGATCTCGTGCGACACTGTCATTCATTAGCTTGCTCTGGGCCGTTAGATTTCTACACATTTTACTTATACTGGCACTCAGCCAGCACAGACTGTTCAGCTCTAGAAATATTATATATTTTTCTACTTTTTGAAACTAGCATGACAACCGTTTTGAAGAATAGCTCTCTCACCTGGTAAGTTAAAATGTAAAACCATGAACATTGATACTGTTCTCTCTCTATTTAGTGCTGAAAATGAAACTATTTTTTCAGGTGTAATAAGAGCCATATAAAACATCCCTAATGTGTAGATGTTCTGTAGCCATATTTTTAATGGAACAGATCCATTAAAGTTATCTAGAAATGTAGAAAAAAAATTGTGAAGAACAAGCTTTTTAAATTGAGCCCTGTATATGTGCTGGACAAAAACTGTAGTTCTGACAAATGCTGGGTAGCACTCATCTCTCAATTTAAGAAGAAATTGAAAAGTAAAGCAACAAAAGAGGTTCTTTGTGCAGACAGAACCACAACAGTTTTCCTCCAAAGTATGAATGCATCAAAATTGACTCTGATGCAAACTGGGGAAATACTGAAGTGAGAACAACACCACAGATCTGTAAAACTAACAAAATGTACATTGCTTACTTAGTTTTCACACATTTATGTAAAACTATATATCCTGACTAAAAAACTGTGCATGAAAACTGAGCATAAGAATTAGTTTGATTCAAACAATTAGCTAAAGCACTTCAACATTCTGTGTGAAAACTTTTACTTAGTTAAGGAGTGTGATCACCTGTAATTTTAGCCTGAGAAATTCCCAACAGCTTTTGCTACTGAATTTTTATCTGCATGAGCTTCACTGGTATCAGTGTTATGCATCTTCTCAATTTACAACCCATGAATCATGACTGAAAAATGGGCCAAATCAAAGGGAATCAGTACTAGTAGATCGTGAAAGCCACAAGTAAATCTACATCTCCTGTATCAACCTGAGCCATAGATGTTCTTCATCTCCCATTATCCTTCATTAAATAGTTGGGTTTTTTTTTTCCGCTATCACTCATAAACCCCCTGAAAAGGAAGAAGACTGAAGCTTTTATTTAATGAATAATTATCTCACTGGGATTTGTAAAGTAACTAAATGGTGTAAAATGCTTTTCTACTGCCGACCTTTCTATCAATTTTCCACTGGCTACACTCCTAGGCTTGTCTTGCCCTGGTGCTTCCTTTCATACTGTTTCTGAGTCCTTTAATGGCAGGTCCTGTCTTTAAACAGTTACTGGTACTCAGTATTAGCCCTCAAATATTTGTATATCACTTTTAAACTTAAGTCCATTTCCTTTATGTTAACTGCTTATATTACTCAAGAAGCAAGGGAAAAAAGTGATTAGAGGAAAGCAACCCTCATTTGATCTGTATCTGTGCTGAAATCCTGACCCAACTCCAGGTTCTCAGTTTTTCTAAATATCCGGACCTTTAAGTTTATCTGCAGAACCAGAAAACAAAAGAACAAAAAGTTTTCAGGAAAATGCTGTAATCTATCTAGGTGAAGAAGTAATTTGATACACTATAAAAATAATTGAAAAAAGACACAAGAATATCTACATACACACTTATATAGATTGTTTAAAAATAATTTCTTTCCTATTTCTACTTCTAAATTACAGAAACAGCAATTAATTGGAGAATGGATATTTGTCTTTTCTTCAATTAAATTAGGTAAATATTAAAGTTCAGAATTACACTTTTTCATTTAGGTCACTAATTGCAGGTTCACTAAAAATGTTTCTGACTGAAGAGAATTCTTGCACCAGTATTTGCATATTCAAGTGTATTATGATCAGCAAGAATCTTGACACACAAATATCTTACAGAACACTTTTTTAAAAAAATAATTTATATTTTGGAAAGGGATTTATAATAAAATGCCATTTAGGGCATAGTTCCTTATTACTGTAGTTGGTGAAAATGGTATTCCATAAAATAATTACATCTTTTATTGAAATAAATGATAGCCAGATAGCAGTTGTAGATTTAGAGCTGTTTTGCCACAACAATTAGTGGCCACTGTAAAATTTCAAAATTAAAATATTTATGGAATTAGACACAACTGGAGAAACCATCACAGGCAATTTTCCTGGTAGGTTAGAATTGTTTTCTTTTCCATATGTCTACCTGACTTTACTGTCTTTTCTCTAAGCTTTTCTCCTATTTGTCACTACTGTATTTGAATACACCATGTATCTTTAACCAAATGACAGCTAACTCAAATACGGAATACCAACACCTAAAAAACTCAAACTTGATAAGGTGCAAGTACATGTAACTCTTCCTGGAACCCATTCTACAACATAAAAATCTAAAAATGGCACACTTCATAGGCATTACATTTGTCCTTCAAATCTCAACTACTCAAATCAGTAAAAAGAATGTTACGCCCATGTTACAGAATAATTTCTAGAATAGCACAGTGAACAGATAAGGAATAAAGTGACATATTTGAAAACAAGTTATGTCTGAGAGCAAAATGGGATTAAAAGGGAGATTTAAACATTTTTACAGACCAGTTCTATATTTACATATTACTTAGATTTTATATGTGTAATACGTAATCAAAGCTATAACCATATTTTATGTAGTCATATGTATTACTTACATTGTTCTATTTTTTTATTCACAGACACAGTGAAGTTATGCATTCAAAAAGTTTGAAATGCCACATGGTTGGGGCACTTCTATGCAAAAGTCAGCAGGCTGCATAAACCTCATGAAACATTCAGGTACAATCACAACTGGGTTCCAACATTCTTTTTCTTTAACATAGTCAATTCCTTCATCTACACTCACATAACCAGAACAATGAATAGTGCTGTTAGTGACAGAAAAGATGCTGGTCCTTTGCATAACCAGTGAAGTATTCTGCTTACAGTATTAGCTAATATTCCTTCCTCTGGCTTCTGCACATCTTAATATTTTAGAACAGGTAAAAAATAAATATACTTTAAAGTCACATTGCCTGATCATTTTTGGGTTGATATACAAAACCAACAATTACCTCTACTGCTTACTAAGTAAAGCTTACATACATTCAACACTACTGAACTGTAAGAACAGTTACAGAAAACACGTACAGTCTTGTATGCGAACAGTAGAGGAGAGATGTGGACAAACTGAAGTGAGTAAACAAAGGGCCCTGAAGCTTATTTAAAGGCTTGGAGCTTCTGATATACATACCAGAAAAGGCTGAGTTGGCTGTCTTTGTTCAGCTTTGTAAAAAGAAGACTCAGGGGGAATCTTATCCATGTATATAAACACCTCAAGGGGCAAGAGGCTGCCTTTTTCTAGTAGTGCCCAGTTCTCAGGACAAGAGGCAAGGGGAAAACTGAAATACAGGAACTTGTGATGATCAAATGGCTGGGAAGCCTGCTGTATGAGGAAAGGCTGAGAGAACAGGGTTTTCCAGCCATGAGAAAAGAAGGCTGGGGGGAGACCTATCACCATGCTCCAGTATTTAAAGGATGCTACAAAGAAGATGGAGACTCCCTTTTTGCAAGGAGTCACATGGAAAAGATGAGGGATAACAGATACAAATTAATCCTGGGGCGATTCTAACTGCACACAAGAAGAAGATTTTTCACAATGAGAGCAATCAGCCATTTGAAGAATTTCCCCAGGTGTGTGGTGGACACACTGTATGCTGTGACATGTAGTCTAGGTCATGCACTCTGTTTCAGATAAGAGTATTCTGTAAAGGGGAGGCTGAACAGGTTGCCCAGTGAGACTGTAGAGTCACCATCCTCGGAGATACTCAAACCTAACAGCGTGGCCCTGATCAATCTATTCTAGGTGATCCTGCTTTAAGCTCGAAGTTGGACTAGATAGTCTGCATTGCCTAATTTCAGTTACATTTATCAGATATCTAAACCATACATGATTCTTCTATTTTTACTGTTTTTTAAAAACCAGCTGTTGGGAAGTCAAGCTAGAAACTTTTTTAGTCTAAGAGTCTTACCAGCTTTTATCAAAAGTCAAACATGTTTAGGCAGTGTTTTTGGTGCAGCCACATAGCTAGTTACAAGTGTTATTGACTAGTTAGTCTATTTATATAGTCATTGCACCAAACTAGCTACAGCTCATACTGCTTACCCAGCTGTGAGAGCATATGGGTAAAAGCTAACAAGATTACAGGATACTATTAGGACCAAACTCAGGAAGAACAGAGCACTGCAAGGCATAAAAACGAGTGCAGAACCTGTTGTTCTCTGACTCATGCAATTTTGTAAATTAATTCAAATATTTTGCTACTTAAAATAGAAGAAAAATCTTGCATTCTTGCTTGTGCTGAAAAAAAAAATTGCAGTATAATAACATTACCTGCTACTAGCAAGAAGCTATTCAGCTAAGGGATAACAGATGGTGTAATGGCTTACATACAGAGCAGAGGCTCATGCAGTCTTGTAAGTCTCTGAAATAATGCAAATAACTCTGTATGTAGATTCTGTGCCCCAACATTCTGCTGCAAAATGGGATCAGTGATATGTCTTGTCCTCCCAGTGATTCCAGGAGGATAAACACATTCAGTATTGTGAGGTGCTCAGCCATTCTAACAACAGGATGTTACAGCTAAAAAACTACAGCTGCTATCCTTTAATCTACTCTGTTTTGTGTTGCTGTTAATATTTCATTTTTTATATGCTTTGAACGATACTTTTTAACCCTCGGCCTCCATCTATCCATACCTTTTCTTATGCTAAGAAATTTTTATTTGCACTTTTCCAAATTCATCCATATTTTTGAAAAGAAGAAATAAACACTAAAAATTGCAAAGAATAAAAAATAGCTTTAAAAGCTTGATTATGAATGATGTAACTGGAACATATAATGGAGCCATAACTATAGTAAGTAAAATACAAACAATGCTAAAAACCGCTAAAAACTCAAATCATCCATGACCTTGTTTATGTGAAATTAGTGGATATGCAACAGCGTGCACATAAATACTTGCAGGATTAGAACAAAGGCCTTGACTCGACACCTGCAGAAGTTGACAAAAAAAGCCTTACAGATCTCAGTAAGTTCAGAATGAAGCCATCAATTTTTTGTGTGAAACATGGAACAGAGATGACCAGACTTTAGTCGTGAAGGTATTAGTTCACATCCTATTTTGTAGGAGCTGCTAAAAGCATGATGGATCTGATGTTTCTCTTGCACTGCTATAAATCACAAGCGCCTTAACTGAAGTCATTAGTGTAATATGATGAAGGTAAGAAACAGGCCAAGGGCGTTGGTACATGAAGCCATATTGTACCAGGCTCCCTCAAAAAAAAAATTCTAGTTAACATCTGTTCTGCTTAGAAACTAATGGCATGATATGGCTCAGGAAGTTTTGCTTCGGGAAAAGCATTCACAGAGGCTAGCCAACTATTTAAAAAAAAATAAGATTCTATTTCTTTAACACTGACAACTTTTAAAAACTACAGATTTCTAAAATTGCATCCTAAAAAATAAAACATTCTTAGGTTTACAGGTTTACAAAAATGTGTCTGAAACCCACTACCTTCTATTTACGGACACCTCAAGAAAGCAGAGCAATTTTTTTTAAATATATATTAAAAAAAGTCACTGCCAAAAAAGACCTCACAGCTTTTCTAGTCTATTATTAAATTGCTGAGCTCAGTCATAAACACCCCAGAATACAAGTTTATTGTGGAAGTTACACATCTTAGCTATAAAACTATGAATAAAGTTGCAATCCTGATTGTATAATTATAGAAAAATGCAACATTTTTTGTAAAGTACATTGTAGTCTCTATCTCTCAGTTAAGAACTCAGTAACTTTTTTGTTCAACATTCGTGTCTCTAATTTACACAATTGCTTAAAATCATGTATGTAAGCTTTCTTACTTAATTGATTTACAGTTAAACTAAAGGTGCAGAACTGCTTTTATGTAATCTAGTCATAGAATATATTATTTTGCTGTGTGCCTAAAAGAAATAGGAAAAATTATTATAATGGGCATGCAGTTGACTGTGTAATAAATTGTATTTATCTACTATCTGAGAAGAAACAGGAAAGTGATGGAACTTAGGGAGGAACTCTTTCAAATGAAATATTCATACTCCATGTTGTAATAAGAAAACAACAATTATATACAACATGTCCATAAAATGATGTCTCTAAGGTGAACCACAGCATTTTACTAGAAGCACTGAAATAAACCAGCCTTTAATGTTGCTAGAAATCCTAAGTCAATGTACAAAGCAATCCTTTGTAATGCTCTATCATAAATTTTAAATGTGCAAGTCTTACATGGTCCTCAGCCATTAAACATAAATGGGCCAAATTCTATTCAGTCTTGCACCATTTTGGGAAAGAAGGTTAGAGCATAAATCTTGTCAAAATTTCAGCTGGCAATCAGTACTCTAAATCATACTGATTTTTTTTCCAGGAACGTTTTAGGAGTAAGTTATTACAAGTCTACTTTTTCTAAATATTCAAAATCAACCTTTCCATAAGGTTTATGCTGGCAGTATTTAGTGAGACAATCCAACATATCAGTAGTTATTGACTAGCATGTTTTATTATTAATGAGGAATACTAATTTTGTTTATTTAACTTACCTACTGTATACACTTAGGTATTCTTTTTAAAGATGTGTTCTCAAAATGCAGGAGAAGAATGATAAAAGCAAACAGTTCTACTAAAAAATCCTTTCTTTATTAACAAAGTCCTTTTCTTTATTAAGCATCAGGACAATTTGGTATGAGCATGCAACTATACAAGTTGCAAACAATATGCAAAGTGACACTGTAACATGAAATACTATCATCAAAACCATAACTATACATACTATCATAAAATGTATTTAAAATGTTATAAACACTATCTGTGGCACTTTTGAGCTTCTTAATACTTTTACTTTGCTTTCACAGAAATATTTAATGTCTCTATACCTGAAAAATAATAATTTTAATTAATTATATGATATATGATGTATCTATTTAGTGAAGGTAATTTTTACAGTGAGTTTAATCTTATGCGGGGACATTGGCTGACAGAATTCCTCTACAGACACTCGGAGACATAACTTTACCCAAGCAGCAGTGAAGCAAATGTTATCTAGTTTTCAAAATGCACATAATTTTGAATGGAAATAAAATTCTATAGACATTATCTCTCCTTTTCTTTCCATTGCTTGGGCTTCTCAAACATTTTCAGGAAGTAAAAAGTAACTAAGTGCTCAAGTAAAAGACAACTGCTTTATAAAACAGAGTACTGAAAGTGAGTAATTTATTTCTAATTAAATCACTGTAACAAGTCATATAAGCAAGGGTTAACTACACTGTACAATCTATTACCTAAAGAAAGCTTCATTAATTTAAGCTCTTAAAGACCAGTACTACAAAGAAAAGTATAGTTGTTCTGCATTTTCTTACCTTGGGGTCGAAACCTGGGGTTTTTTCCAGTTACTTCCATGATTTACTTTTTCGTAGCTATTATCAGTCCACAATTAAGCCACCCTGAATTACCTTTCACAGTTAAAAACAACTTTTATTCAATTACAAGGAATTTAATTTGCATTAACTAAAGTAACTATACTGAGAAAATTTCTTTATCATATAAAAGTTTTTCTCATGAAAAAAATCATGCACAGTAAACGTTTTTCAGTTGGTAAGAACACATTCCTAGAAGTTTGTATTGAGGTCCTTTTTTAAAAAAACCTATGGATAATATTAATAAAAGAAAAGGTAAAAGAGCTGTACTGTCACCTAGTGGATAAAGGTAGTAGAAGAGTACACCTAGGATTACTTTTAAACCTATTTATAGCTTTAAAATTTAAATATATCTCAGGTTTTATATTGATTTCCTGGAAGAGACAAGTAAAAATCAAGAATTGGACTTATTACTGTCATAGGTCCTCTGAGTACTTTAAAGACAGACCTACAGAGCCTTTGGCTCTGAATACATCTTTTAATTGATTTATTATAATATTGGCTATTATATTTTAAATCTGAATGTAAACATTGCATTTTTAAGAGCTTAGAATGTAGGAGAGAAGCCTCAGACTCAGACTGAAAGGCTGACTGGTAGTGCAGACAACACAAAAGTAAAAAATGCTGTGTGAGCCTTCTGCTCTAAACACACTATCTTGGTTTTGTACTCCAGAATGTCTTTAAGAAAAGTCTGACAAAGAAAGACTATGTGTGATGTTTCTGAGACACTAGAAAGCATCTACACTGAAAAGCTCAAGCCACTGAATTAATTCAATAATTCCATCTAAATATACGCATGGATTAGACACTCACAAGTACAGTTTGCAAATAAAAAAATATTTTTTCAGATAAATTCTAAATATAGTAGCAGGCAAACATTCAACTGAAATTTTGCCAAAACTTTTCCCTATCTTAGCCTGTGATTTAGGACCAAATGAATAAACTTGCTTCAGGACGCTGGAGCTAAAGCTCAAACCAAGCCAATGCTAACCATTCCCTCTGACTCTTCTTTTGCATCAGAAACATAGTAAAGAGTTATATCAATTGTAGACATATGATGGGACTTCTCTCCCCATGGTCTAATAAGTCAGAAGAGGAAAAAGATGTTGGGAGTGTTCATTTGTTTACTGGCTACTAGAATGCATTTTTATAGAAGGAAAAGTATTACCTCTTATTGAAACAATTGAAAGTATTATCTCCTACTTGCATTCATTCAATTCTATTCTATTCCAGCATCTGAAACACTGGATGAAGCTCTTTATAACCTTCTCATCCTTGTCCATGGATTCAGGAGTTAGAGAAAAATGTAGAAAGTAGAGATTTTCCCTGGATGGTCATTTTTAAGAAGCTTTTTTTTTTTCTTTTTAATTAGTTTTGCAACAACTATAAAATTCTGTGGGAACACGCACTAGAGCAAGTTACCACAAACCATTATTATCATAAGAAACATGGCATATGCACAGGAACTTCCTTGAGATGCCTTCATGGTGTTGTATTACCTGACATTAAATCATTTCACCCTTGTTTGCCTTCAGTGAAACAAACAGATTTACTTGTTCTTAATGCTCTAGTCTGAAGACAAATTCATTCAGCTAAGGTTCACATTTAGGGGAAAATAAAAAAAAGGCAGATAACATCTTACTTCATATTATACTTTTCAGAAGACTTAAAAGATGAAGTCTAAAGCTTTCTAACATCAGAAGAATAGAAAAATGCCAATAACTCTCTTTCTAGGTAATATACATACAACCGATCTTGAAAAGATTTAACAAAATAAATAGGCATCAAACAAAACCCTGCAAATTGAAACACTGTGGAAATAAAAAATTCTAAACCCATAAAATTTTTTTTTCAGGATTTCGATTTAACTATATATGGTTTTTCAATTTTACTATATTTATAGTCACTTTTTGTCTGTTTTAACACCCAGTATTTTAAGAAAAAGACTTATTTCCATATATATTGTAATATGTTTACTAAGACAGTGTTTATCATACCTACAAAGGAAATTACTAAACATTTGTAAGTGTCATACTTACATAAGGTTTGTGTGAGCATGCTTACGCATTTTTTCCTAATGAAAAGTGTGACTTTTTTGCTAGCACATCTCTTATATGATTGGCTTCCTGGTTACAAATGGCAAATGTGCAGATTAAAACTGAACTAAGTAAACTGAAGAAATTCTTACTTATTTCAAGCACTAAGCATGAAGAACATGTTCAATGTAACTATCTATCTGCAATGTAAAAACATAATCAGCAAATAATGTATTATTTGCCCTTGGTATATGAGATTTTTTTGTCAGTCTCTTTCTTTTCTACTAAACTCAGAGTTTAGTAGAACTGCCTGTAACACATATTCATAATTCAAATTCTGTAAGCAGTCACCAGAATATGCTTACAGCTTGTGCTTTCAGTCAACATTGCTGCAAGTACACGTTTGCCAAAGTATTCAAGGCTGGAAAGCAAACATCAGAGGGCACAATCAATCAAAGTAATTTTAAAAAAAGGTTTGCAAAGAGGTTTACAAATTCCTTCCTAGAATGCAACACCTTTTAACCTAGATTTTATAGAAAACACACTAAAACGATATTACAATATTTGCAATATTGCCTGATCCTTCATATGAACTTTACCAAACTTTGAATTACATGGGGGATACCTCCAATGATAGATAAATGACAAATTATTTAAATTAAAGAGCTACTTCAGATCCAATAATTTGTTTCATCTAAATAAGATAGTTATTAGTTTCACAACTATGATCATGGGTAATCCATTTTCATCCTCTACATTTTTTTTTACAAGACATTGATCATTAAACAAAAACTGAACAGTCCACAAGTTACTCTAACTAATCGTTTCCTAAAGTTGGAGAATAAAGAGTCCAGGAAAGACTTGATCTTTACGCTTTACCCTCACTGTATTTGTGAAATACAGATGATGCAGAAAGCTTTAAGAAATAGAAAAAATATGAGCCCTGGAAATAAGTAGGAAAAAAATATTTCTCTCTGACAGCAGAATTAGATCTGTCTGGGGACAAAGCAAATGAGACATTGAGTTGTAGGGTAAATGTGAATAGAACAAATGAAAACTGTTGTTTTGTGCTATGTTTTCCTAGATTTTTATGTAATATATAAAAGTGGAAATTTTTATTACCATAATTTTTTTGTGTGGACCTGAACAGCTTTTTGAGATGCACATGGTGAGGATGTGCCCATTTGAGGAAATTTTTGGTTTTCCTCCTAAATATGTGACGGCAGCTCAACCAAGCTCAAAACGCATATGCCTTACTGATCCATGTTAAGGCTGAGGACAGTGCAAAAACTGCAGAACTACTTTAGAAAGTGGCTGAAGTAATGAAGAAGGTTACACAAAAATTGTCTGTGGATGGCAGGGAAATTTGGTTATTGTATTTTTGCCCATTGTTGGTCATCTGCTTACCTCACTTTCTCATTAGGAGGTAGGGGGGTATCATAGGACTGGACACATTAATGACATCTACACCCTACTGAGTTTCCTTGAGCTAAAAATGGACACTCCCAATCCCCAGATTTCATAGGATGATAATCTCACATTCTGTGCATCTCTGGCCTCTCATACCTGACTAAAAAGGGTCATGGTCAAAAAATATTGTGAAACAAGAATTTCCTGTGAGATTTCATGCTAGTTCTGAGGTCTGCAAGGTCGAAGATATTACATGTTCTTCTTTCACTTCCTGTCTCAGCTGAAGTAGGAGCCTCATAAACACAAAAGCAAAAATAAAAAGAAAAATTAAAAATCAATTTCTTTAAAGAGTTTAAGAAAAACATTCTAACAGAAAAACAGCTTTGGTCTGGGTTTTCTTTTCAATGAGGATTAGGGATTAGTTTAAAGCTTTATAGAAAGTTTTATTTACTTTAAAAGAATCCCAGACTACCATAATCACTAAATAAGAATTAAAATAACAAATGGTTTCATGCATAGTTGTAAACAAAAGATGTGACTAGACTGAGACTCGGGAGACTTTGTTTCAGTCTTCATCTCAAACACAGGTTTCCTGTGTGACCTGTGCATGCCACTCAATGTATCCAGTGTTATAGTTCCTTGGCCATATAATTAATACAGTCTTTCTCTGTCTCAGAGTGATCCTATGAAGATAAAATTAATAATTATTTGCTTTTGTGTTAGTATAGTGAAAAAGTTTAAGTAGATTCTAAAACATAGTGTGAATAATCATGGCAGAGTTTAATAGAAGCTATTTAAAATAGAAAACAGGATGCTGAAAATGGAAGGATTTATATGGTACAAGCAATTTTAAAATTCTCCTAGCTCATCTTAAAAAAAAAAAGTTATGAAACCCCAAGAACTTGTTAACAAGCTGACAATTATATAAACCACTAACACAGAGATCAGGGAAGTTGTAAATGCAGAATTACTGTTTTCAGCTAGGTTTTCAGCTAGGTTAATTCCAGAATTAACCTATACTAATTTTAACAATGAAATGCAGCACTTACTCAAATGCACTTGCCTTTTATAAGTTCTTTTTCTAACATACAATGTGATCAAAGACTAGTGTCAAGAACTTTAAACCAGAATCAGCAGTCTAGTAAATGGCAGATATTTGCGAGGCATTTCTACTCTTTACTAAAAGCAGTTCCAAGCTGGGAAATGGAAGCATCATCACTTTATGAGATGACAGGCCTGAATAACACGCAAATGGAATTAAGGAGGAAGCAACCTTTTCTAAGGTCTGCTTCAATATGGACATAACTTCCTACAAATTAAAAGACCATGAAAAAGTTATTTCAATGCATTCAAATATGAAGAAAGAGGTGTGATTTCTGCAATTTCCCACCATTGTTAAGTTTTAATATTATCATTAGAAGAACAAAAAACAAGGGCTAAAATTCACGGTATACCATTAATACAAGCATTCGTGAGAAATCACTAAAAATACTTTGGGAAAGCAAAGGCTGAAATAAATCAATAGCAGTTTGCTGTCTAGATACAGCAAACAGACAGCTTATCTACAAATACATTTAACACTTCATATCATTGCAACAGGTCAGTGAGAAAGGGCTCCACTTCAGCAATCTGACTACATACCTAGCTTGCAGTCAGGGTATCCCAGACTGGGCACAGCTTCTGCTATGATAGATGTTCTTAGCATTAACATTGACACAGGCTGACTTGCCCAGTCAAGCTTTTAATATTTCATCTGTGTCTCTTCATGTTTCATTACCTAACAGCTTCTTTTACGCATCTCACCTCTGATAGCACTGTCATTATGGAAACTTATTTCTTCAGTAATAGAAAACCGTAAGGTCCTCCTAAGCCAAAGGTCAAATGCAGTCAATTTATTGCAGAAAAACCCAAACAACCCACCAAAAAAATCTCAGCTGAAAGTTACTACTTCACTCCAAGGAGCTTTATATTTTCTTTGTCTGTTGAAACAACCCAAAAGTGATAATGAAATGCTTAAAGCAATAAGAGAATCAGGTTTCATCTACCTGGACTGTCTGGCAGCATACTGTGTAACAATAAATGAGTGTTCTTAAGTCACAGCATTTCACTGGAAATGAGGCAGAACTTGTGTATTTTAACAGCTTTTTACAACTAGTAACCACTAGCAAATTTATTTTACTTTCTCAGGGAAGACCAGTGAACGTCCCTAATTTAAACTAAAGGACCATTCAGCCTCGAAGACAAAAAGCACTTCTGCTTAGCACCTGAGTAAGACATGGAATATGTACAGGTGAATCAAGAGGACTGGAATCAAAGATAGTTTGTCTTTGGCTGGTCTGAAAGGTCTGACTCATTTCCAGTTCTGTGATCATTTATTATCCAGAAAAGAAAGGCTAGCTTTTTGCACTGCAAACACAGTGGTGGTCTGCAGCTCATGATGAATAGATTTACCAGGTCTGCTCTGAATTGCATGACATAGAGTTTTCCAACAGGCTCTGACACATATACACCTGATGTGTGTTTAAACTTCCAAGCACAGAAAGGCCTGCATATCTACCTGCAAATATTTTTCTTTAAGGTTATTACATACAAAATACATATTATATACAATATACATTCTTAGATGGCATATTATTTAAAACAACATTACAATACAGAAATATTTTTCAGCAGTAATTTCATGTCAGATAAAGTCTTACTTCCCTGCTGGCACTCTGACTTCAGTGTATCATGGAAGTTTATTTTGGTCCTAAAACACCAGTTTTCCTATTTTCAAGTTCCATGTTATACAGAGTTTATACAAGACTGGATTTACATTTGTGGAATAACAGAAAAGTAAAAGACAGCAATGATGTCTTTTACATCCAAATCAATGCAACTACTGAAATGTTTATCTGCACTGCCTTGTGATAAATAGCAGAAACTTCAGCCAACTCTTCCTGAACTTGGGAGCCATATGCCAAGCTAAGACTTTCAAAAGTCACAAAACCCTAATTAAAATCAAAGTATTCACTGCAGCATTATTACAAAAGCAAGAAAAATCACTGGAAACACTTAACAGCTGTCAATTTGATAGCCACACTTTTTCACAGTTTACTTATTTTTGCAGATAAAACCTAATTTTACCACTGCTGTAGAAGCTCACGGTTTTAAAGAGCCTGCAGTTTGAGTAGTTTTAAGTGTTAGTATATGGTAAAAACCCTACAATATCAAAATATTGTCATTAATCAAATATTTAGAATTAGGAATTAGAAAAAGCTAACATTGATAGTCAAACTATGATCTGTAACAGAAAGGATCAAAACACTATGCAAATATGTTAAAATACATAAAGCCACAATAATAAAAAAGTTAACATTATTTTATGTGCTTCTTCATTGTGCTCCCTATGAAATTCATTTTAAATGTGTAGAATTATCTAATGTTTTAAATAATGTGTAAGTTGATTAGCCTGATGACTATTCTGAGTCTTGCTCACACAACAAATCTGAATGCGTTAAAAAGACAGAAAAAAAACAAAAGGCCTTTTCATTCAGTTCCTAATAAATCAATGCTGGTAAACTCTAGACAGAACTAAAAAATATGTTTATTACTATCCTAGAAACATTGTAAGCATTGTCTCTAACATCCAATATGCAAAGGAAGCATATACCGAGAATTCATAAATGCTGAGATAAGCTGTTTTTTTAAAATAAGTTAAATCCCTATGAACTTGACTCAAAAAACCCCTCCAAAGAAGATCCACACTCAAATATTCTTAAAGTTGTACTGAAGTTTATTTGCCCCAAATATCACCAAATTGTTATTTCAAAATTTTTGTGGGCACAGAAAAAGTCCTCTACTCTGCTTTATGCTTTGTTTCTTTTAGTCTTCCATTCTTGCACCTTAGTTCACATATCTATGATTCTTCTAATCCTTTAACTTAGTACTTACAAGGAAAAGGATGTCTTAGGTCATAGCAGAAAAGCATGTTGTCATGCTCTCAATACCACTGTCTGATTTCTACATTCACTTGCTACAGCACTAAGAGAGGAAACAAAAATTACAGCACCCTAAATGGTGTTCAGAGAGTATACAGTGCATCAGGATCACACCTGTATGGATTTGGATTCAGAAGAGAGAAGGGGAATATTACATGGTTAAAAGGGCTTCACCCTTTATTGCAGGAAACTGAAAATCATCAGAATATGACTGGAAAAGATCCTGAATCAATGTCCTTCAGAATTAAAATCAGGTGTATAGAGCAGCTATAATTTAGCTACATTTTTTCAAGTAGTTCCTGATTAGTGAGAACTCTTGAATAGGTTAAGCATTGGTGGCTGAAAGCCTGAATGGGATGCAGACAGAATTGTCACTTTCATAGCGTACCTGTGGAAAATCTAATATTATATTAGACATTCTATATATATAGAAGTCTATACAATGAAGATCAGAGAGAAATTGTTACTCAAACTGTCAAAAGAAATTTTCTTCCCATTGAGACAAGATAATAACGAAATGAGACAGTTGGACAGCCTTGGTATTTTCCAAGACTTTTCACAAGTCAAACCCAGACTGAAGGTGAAAAGAATACACTTCCCTTGCATCTCTGATGAGATCCATAAGCCGAGAATACCTGATCCATCTGGGTGCTATTGACTTCCTTAACTTTGCTTTTCTTAAGGTCTAGTGAAAAATAAACAACATATAAAATATTCTGTCTGTATGAAGAATGAAAATTTAAGCCTATGCTTTTGGATTCACTGTTACACTGTCCTGTCTGAAACCTAGATTCACACAGGCATTTTATTTATCTATTTTTTAACATTATTTGCTAGATTATCTCTAGAATTGGCTGGATTACATCCAGATAATTTCCTTCACTGTATCTCAATCCATATACTTCAATGATGCAGGACAGGCAGAACAGTTTTGGATTTTAGTTTTTGCTGGCACAATTAAAGGAGACGAAGGTGTTTTTAAGAAGTATCTCATTTTTTTTCCTCTTCAGTTTTCTGTCAGTACAAATACACTGAGATTGCACATATATAAATCCCTATATTATATGAAAAAGGTGAAAGGAGACCAACAAGCTAAATATCTCCAACATGCTGTTTTTATTTTTTTTTCTTCCTGTATAAACACTGCTTATAGGATTGTTTATGATTGTCTTGTTAGGAGAGTGAATTCCAGAGCACAAATACAAATGTCCAGTCTCAAGAAAGACAAGATCATAGCTTGACCTTTAAGGACAAAGTTGGTGTTAGGATCCTTTAGCTAGTGCTGTTACAACATTTTGAAAAAAAAATACAAAACAAAACAAACCCAAAGAAAACAAAAATTTTGACTTTGAAGTCAACATCAGTTTTGACTAAAAGATATTTATAGACTTCAACTTTAGCTAATAAAACTGACTGAAGGACTGGAAAGGTTCTCACTTCTTACTAACTAACAACAACTTATTTGCTGTTGTTAAGACAGAACCACCTTACACTTTGTATGGATTTCAAAAATAGTTTTGAGTGCACACATCTTCATAATTTTAAAAACAATTCAGTATTTAGATAATTAACTGCTTCAATTGAAAGCATAACATTATGAACTGGAAGTAAGGTTAAAGATGACAACTTCCACTGATCTGATCTTCTAAATGAGACAAACCAATTTATTAAATAGTAGCACCATTTTTTCCAGTTCTTCCACTTCCAACCATTAGGTGTAGAAACCTTCAGGGTTTTGTGCATTTTTATTTTTTTTAATATTTTTTTTCTGTAAGGGAAATGCCAGAATCCTTTTTCTAAATATTGCTTAAAATTCTAGTATGTTAATCTAAAATTTTCAGTTCAAGTAAATATTTTTAAAGGAAAAATTAGTTCAAGATACTCATATTTATAAAATAAGCAAAGAGCATCCATGTGCTGATGATCAGAAGAGAAGATAAATACAGGAGAAGTTTCCAGGGGTAAAAAAAAGAAAAGAAAAAAACCGAGACACTGTACGAAGTCCCAGATTGGTCATACATTTTGGTACTGGTCAATAAACTAGACCACCATATATAAACAAAACATTCCATTCAACATTATGTCAACCTTTAACAAAAAGGTCATCAATCAACTCCAAATGCATGTTCTGTGCACCTGTAAAATCTGACAGACATTCTTTCAAGTTTTTATTTCAACACTGTGTCTGTCAGAATTACCCCCCACTATAAACTTATTATTAATGTTGGGAGAAGTTTTCCAAACGTCACCAAAATGAATTAGTATCACACTGAGCTCAAGACTTAAGAGAGTCACCATGTGCATTTATGTATTTTCCCTCCTGTAATACTGACACATTTATATCTTTTCCATGTCTGCTCTAGGTCTGGTGGAACCGCACAGTACATATACCATTTATTTTGTTATAACATGCTAACAAATACAGAAATGTATTTGCAGAATGTTTGTTAAAAAATTGTTCAAAAGTAACTCCAGTGTTCACCCATCAGATGCTCCAAATTAAAGCAAACAAAAGCATTTTTACTAATAGCATGACAAAGTGAGGTAAAATACCTATAGCACTGCTCGTCGTTTCTAACAAGATCCTAGAACTTTGTTGGGTTTTGTACGTACTTTATAGGATGGTGTGTTTGATAATAAAGGACTCTTCTTCGTAGTGGATAAAGGTGTAAAAAAAGCTGGAAACTAAAGTGAGACAAATTAAAACTAGAAGTGAAATACTTCTAAACAGCAATATTAGTTTGCCTTTAGAATGATTTCCTAAGTGCTTGCGGATTCCTTGTCACTAGAATATATTAAAAAAACCAAAACCAAACACTGAGCTAAATAAGGGAAGACATGCAGTGCTTGTTACATCAGAGAGCCCTACCTTAGACTAGTGCTTTCCCAATTTGCAATTATTTAATTTATATTTAGTTTAGTGCTTATGAGCTTAGTATTTGAGAGAGACTTTTAACATACCACAGTAGCAATATACTATCACTCCATTACTGTTAGGTAAGAAGGATACGAAGTTTTAGGGTGGGACAGGTAACAGTGTTTCAGAGTCTATAGCTCATAACTTCAAATAGCATATATAACCATGTAATGATTTTGAGAGCTATCCTCTTGACTTTCTCTACTATAGAAGTAAAAAGAGGCACAGGGGTTAATCTCTACAGATTTTACAACATTCTTGAGAAACTATACATTTTGGCGTATTCATTTGACTTCCTGAAACAAAAAACTGTATGTCTCAACTTCCTTTTCACATACACAATGTAAAAAAATGCATTCTCAAAGTGCATCAATTAAGCATGTCCGATTTCCTGTAATCTAGCTACATTTTCTATTCATGTTTTCCCTTACATCACTAATTCAATAATCTACTCTGGCACACTTTAACCATCTACAATTACTTCAGTCCTCACTTCATAACCTAAAAAGCCCTCAATATGAAGAAAGCAGAAGTATGGACAAATGAATGGTGACACAGGTCACAGTTCTACTAATTTTATTTAAATGGCTGTAAATGTTTTATTAAAAAGTCAGTAAAAGTCATTAAAGGTCATAACATGAGACCCTCATTCAGATTTCACTCAAGAAAGTTCCAGCTTTGATAGACTTCAAGGACAGTTTGTCTGAAGAAAATCTTACTGTAGGTTTTACGATTTCTTCTGAAGTAAAGAACGGTCACTTACTGGTAGTAAGTACACAGACAACAATGAATAAACTAATAGTAAAACAGAAAATAAGTCTTTAACAAAGCAAGTTTTATGGCTTGTGTGGTTTAGGAATTCTTTGCTGGATCCTGAAATTGTTTCACTTGGACTAGGTGTTAGATTTCTCTCTACAGTTGTATGAATCCTGCAGGGTTCAGTTCACAAAATGAACCCCTGCAGTTTGATTCAGAAGGTTTGGAAAGGAACCACTATTTCCTTCTTTACTTACAGATTCAAGCATTTGTCATCTCTTGAATTCTTAGCACCTCTATGTTAAAAAGATTAATCCCTGTAATCACTAATGAATGAATGCCAGGCAGCCCAAGGATTCCTTGTGTATGCATACAAGGATGCAATCCACAGAGCTCCACAGTCTTTGAGTCCCCTGAGGATCTGACTATAAGCAGAAGAATCAGGAGAGTTTTCCTTCTCTCCTTTTACTCCAGGGTAGTCAAAAAACCCAAAGAGCTTCCTGATCTGGAAAGCAAGGTGGTAAATGCTACAGGCCCTAAATCAAGCCCTTCAAAAAGGCCAGTAACAGGGAAATCACCAACTGGTGACTTGGATATCTCCACTCAAGGAGCATGACTCTGAATTATGTGCTGAAGAACCTGGGAATTAACAACTAAATTGAAGTCCTGTAGATTCACAGAGTTAATCCTAAAGAAAATAACTTGCTACAGCATTTCAGGATGAATGTAAGCAGTTAGCTATGAAGATTACAGGATAGTCACAGTGCTTCATAAGCACAGACTAAGATTCTTTAAAGCATGAGTTAAACTATATTTCATATCTGATACAAATAATTTGTGCATCTCTTCAATGCTTTACCACTTCATTTCTTTGCTCTGGCCTGCATCCTGTTTTTTTCCTTTTTAGGCAGCAATAATCCTTTAAAATATCTCCATTCCATAAAGTTATTTCCTTTACTTGGCTTTGCCTACACGTGCAGGTTCTGTGACTATCAAACACTGCATTAAACAGAAATTTGTATCTTGCATTTGTTCCTCCTTATAGCCTCCAGCCTCTCAAAGCATCAAATTAGTCTGGAGGTATTAGGTTACACTAGCAAATCATTTGTTCACCAACTCTACAGCTAAGCTATCATTTATACTGGTAGAGTTCTATATTATATTACTCACATGCTGTGCTAGCTTCTAGCATTTCCACAAAAATGGCTGAGAAATTCAAGTAAGTGATTGAAATTCATCACCTTGCACTGAAGGGGCTGGTGTTAATCCAAGGGTGAATCATCTTTATGTTGTCTCCCTAGTGTGACTGAAATGCCTGTACCTTGTTGGTGATTACATATGATATTACAGAAGCAGTGTGAATGTGAAGATTTCTGAGATAAAGTGAGTAAAAATCTTGATGAGCCTGGGGAAGAAAATTCTGAACAACAATGAAAAAGAAAGTTGAAGAGCAACATCATAACTATTAAAAAAACCCCAAATGTCTGCAGAAAAATTTTCTACCCTCTTCTTCATTAGGTAAGAATAATGGTTCCCAAACTAAAATTTTTCTCTCTCTACAAAAGGTTTTAATTCAAAGGATAAGAATAACTAAATTTTTTTAAAATTCCTTTTCTTTTCTTTTCTGTAGTGAAAGCTTTCCACTTCAGTAGCTTATTCAACCAGTTAAACTTTGAAATTATTATAATGTGATGTACAGGATCTTACTTTTGAAAACTATTCTTACACTGGATGTTTTGTATAACAGGATAATAAAAACAAACTGAGACCTTTGCCTGTGAAAATAACATTACACCTAACATCTGCTATGAGTCAGGGGATAGTAAGGTCTAGATTTTGCAGTGTTATACTATTGGAGATCAGCTTCCCTGGAAAGGGAAGGGAAGGGGCAGATGTCTTAAAATAGAAAGAGGATAAGGGGCAAAACTCAACTTCTGAAGACACAGAAGCCTAGGATAACCACTGAAAAAAAACCCCACCAAACCTCATCTTCTGCCCTGCCAAAGTAAAGTTCATTGAATTAATCCTTTTGTCTTATGTTTCTATTCTTCTATGTTATTTCACATTATTGTTTAATGTCCTGGAACTGTAATAGCTTTTGTGTACTCCCACTGTACAAAACACTGATCCTCACGTCTTCTATGTGCATGTGCCTGACTGACATTTAATACAGTTAATTTGTACAAAGGCAGCTCAAAGCCTTGCAGACATTGAGAACAGTGATAATGGTACAAAGTGTTAATTTATGAGCTGTTCTCTCTGCTTAATATAAAAGGGGTGAATGCTTTTAAATCAGTGTTCTGCAAGCTGAAAATTAATCTCCTTGTATGAAATGTCTGAATGAGGTAACATACAGCCAAGAAAAGCAGCATTTAAAAGCTGAACCAGTAGTTTGAATGCCTGATAAAAATCTTTAAGTAGATAGTTCATTGGAAGTAGTTTTCCTAATCAGAAAGGAATGTTGTATTAAATCATCATATTTTGACACAGTTTCTGGACGCATATGCACTGCAGATTTTCTACTAATTTGGAAGGCAGTAAGCCTCTATGGATAGGAAAGCACACAAAGTACATCTGGGAATGCAGAAGTCCTGTGTATGCTTCCATGAAGCATGAATGCTGGCATGAAGTCAGAATTAGGATTCAGTTTAGGTGCTAGATCTAAAAATGATTCAGCACATGAGGCCACTACAACCAGTATTCTTTAAAAAGATTACATTTTATCAATACATATACTGGTGCTGCAAATCTATAAATCTGGCCAGAATTTTGCTTCTATTGCCTCATGAGCATGACAGAAACACAAAAAGCACGTAGAGTTGCTATTTCTGCTCTCATATGATAGCAGGAAAAGAAATACAGGTGTGGATGAAAAAACAGAGAATATGCCTCTTAAAAGCAATTTTGTATGTGAAATGCGTTTATGATTTTGGAGTAATTACATGTGGATGGTTCTATTATCAAGTCACCAGAAAAAGGAGCATTGTTATCCCCCCTAATTGAGTTTTCATGTCATAAACTATTCTGATTTTCTTCCAATTTAAGTATTATTTGAGCTTCTTGAGTTTCAATGCATGTTTTAAGGAACGACTGCAAAAACTTCAAAACCACTGATAGTCTGTTCTTGAAATTCAGTTATACACAGAGCTTGGTCTGCAACTGCGCACGCTAGAATAAAGGCAGTAAACTTGCTGAGGGTTCAGGGCATGAAAGGCTGAGGGCAGAGTTTGTCACTCCTCCTCCATTTGCATAATCTGACCACACTGTGGGTTAATTCAGCTTGTCAAACTACAGAATCATAAGAATGGCTGTACTGGGTCAGATCAGATGTCCATTAAGACCAGTACCCAAAGGCAGATGTTTGAGAGGTTTAAGAACAGAAAGAGCAGAGTGATGCCCTTCCCCCCTGCAATAGACTTCAGTAATTTACAGCTGAGGGATTCCCCACACCAGAGGTGGTTCCTTCTGTTTCATATTCCTCAGGTTTTCTCTACAAATGTAGAGTCCTGACTTGTTTAAATGTTCCCTGTACAATACTGCTTCATGGTTAGACTTGCCACCAGTCCTAGAATCTGTCTACTCTCTAACGTATCTTTACAGAGACAGAGGAGAACTGTAACTGCATTTGGTCTTCAGAATACGGTAACAGCTGTACAAAGAAACTCAAAATTTTCTTTGTTTTGTTCTCTGTTCCCCTCCAAATAATTACTAACATTGGACTTGTTTTCTTTTGATTGATACTAAGCTAATGTTTTTGCAGGACTATTATTTATATTTGTCTGTTTTGCTAAAGGAATAGAATACAAATATTTGTACTTCTGTTTAGAAATATGTCTATTACAAGTCCAAGACCTAACTACTGAGTGATAGAAGACAATGCAAGGTCTGTCCTTTCATATGCAAAGCTAGGATTTCTACCTACTTCCCTTGCCTATTAATTTATACTAACTTACATTGATTTTATCTGATATTCTATCACACAGCCATTCAACAGACTTTGTAAACTCCATTTGCAGTTTTCTATAGTTGGCCCTTGTTTTAATTTCCTTTTGTAACAGTATCATTCACAGATCATCACCTCACTATTCTTCCCTTTCTTTGAGAAGATTAACTTGTAATCTCCATTTGCTGAGAAAATTAACTGTTCACTCTTAGTTTGTTTCTTTTTATTCAGTTATTTATACAATGACAATATTTTTTTTTGCATTCTCTGTCATTTTCTTAAATAACCTTTGGTAAGGACTTTCATCAGAAGTCTCTTGAAAATCCAAGTAGATTACATTCTTTGCACAAATATCTTTTGACTCTCTCTGAACTCCCATAATTTGAATTCTCATTGCTATGGTCATCTTGACTCTACCCATATGCTTGCCACTTGTAGTCTTGATTCTAGTTCCTCCTAATCTGCATAGCACAGATCCCAAATTTTTTTCCTCTGTAGTTCCCTGGATATTTCCTCAAATAATTTTCTAAAAGTGTGAGGAAAAAATCACCTTACAGACCAAGAGAACAGTGTTATTCTGATTTTGCTCCCTGAACTGTCTCACCATGGAACCCTGCAGGTTCCCTCACTGTCAGTCAGGTGAGCCCTACAGCTGAAGGGCAACTGATATATCTACGGAAGGAAAATGATCAAGACCAGCCTTTCCCTTTGATAGCTAGCTGTTGGTCAGCTGTGGCACAATACTATATAAATTGTTTAAGTAACTTGGCTGATTATCAGCAAAGAGCACCAAGGAATATACAGGTGATCTGCAACATAGCAAGTCTGTGAAAGGGAGAACCTCAAGCAAACAGCAGAAGTATCTCAAAGTGGCATAACTAAATGCAAAATACATTTTAGTTTAAACCTCAGTTCTACTTGCAAAACTACTTCTGTGTGTTGGGTTAGATGCTACTGAGCTTGATTTTTGTAGCAGTCACAATTTTTTTGCAGTAAATGTAAAGGGAGTCATTAAGTTCTTTTAAGTAACTCGACAGGTGAAATGAAAGAAGTCTTCACCCCAGACACAAGCACACACAAGCAGCAATGGGTAAAGATGTTTGGTTGTGTGCATTTGCCCACCAATAAAAGAAACATCAAAAAATTCCAGAAAAAACAATGAAGACAGCAGTGAAGCAGTGCTGAACATGAGTGTTTTGTGATCCTGCACTTTCAGACTTGGCAGTTTCTGCTCTCACTGGTGCAGCTGTACAGAGAGCTGTGCTAACACAAATGAGGAGGAAAGAATGACACAAAAGGCAATTTTTCTTCCTGCCAAGCTGAAGGAATGATACTGAGAAACAGCAAATAACCTGTAGATCAGATATGCAGAACTGGGGTGGGAAAAAAAACCCATCACAAAATGTCTAACTTCTATACCAAGCACAACCTTAGCAATGAATAGTAAAGGATAGCAGTTTGTTAGAGAATTCAACATGACTTTCATAGAGGGAAGCTGTATCTCACAAGGCTACCTCAAAAAATTCCTGTTGTCTGTTGGCAAGTAAATGAAATTAAACTGACTGATAGAAGTGGAGTGCAGGAAGCCTACAAAGTGATATCCAGAAGCTGGGAAAATAAACTGGAAGAAGTATCAGTCTTGCTCTGTTCTGGTATGATTTTCCTAACCATTTACTCATGGCCATTGTAAGAGGGAGCTCACTGGACATTTGCTCTGAGCCAGTGCATACATTCCTATCTCACCCTGTTCTCACAGAATTTATTGAAGCTGAACAATTCTGAGGCTTCCACCCCTCTGCTGGATCTGGTTAAGATTGGCAAAAGAGTGAAAAAGTTACGATGGGGAGGGAGCAAAAGGAGCGAGAGACACACAGCAGGATTACATGAGACTCCTTTCTTCACATTCCTAAACAATTCCAGCAAAAGCTTCTGCTGAAGACTTGGCCATGGTTTTTATCTTGAAACATTTAGAATTTTAAAGCACATTTTTCATTGTCTTCAAACATATCTGGATTTAATGATAAAAATCCCATGGAAATCTCTTTTAGCAATGTGTTTTGTTTCCTGTGATATACACAAAGTAAAAGAGCCTACATCCAAAAATTACAATGTCTTTGCTGATAAATCAATATTTACATTACCCTATTTTAAGTATGAAAGAGAAGATAAGTATCTTAATTAGGGTCATCATACAGTTTGGCCAATTATCTTAGCTGATCTCCTGTGGATTTTTGCTAGTTTCACATATATTTGAAGTGTTTATCTTCCTAAAGACCACTGTTATTAAAAAGCAAGTAATTTACCCTACCCTAAATTAAGTGTAGTCCAATTTAATAGGTTAATATTAATAAGTTAATAAATACCCAGGTTAAATAAGTAATTAATAAAAATACATGTTAATAGGTTAATATTTAATATTAAACATTATCTTAGCTGATCTCATGTAGTTTTTTGCTAGTTTCACATATATTTAAAGCGTTTGTCTTCCTAAAGAACGCTGTTATTAAAAAGCAAGCAATTTACCCTATTGTAAGTTAAGTGTACTGCAATTTAGTATGTTAATATTAAATATTAGGACATACACAAACACAGACTTTTACATATGAATACTACAAAAATCAAAACTATTCTAAACCCTGCTGTTGGTTTGTTTTATAGTAAGAAGTTAAGTTTCAAAATCCAAGCACAACAAAACTTTGGAAAAATGATTTTCCAATTCTGAGCTCTGCAGCTTGAAGCTATTTCTAGTAAGAATTTATTGCTGTTTTGAATTGTAAATGGAGATTTACAATGCAAATACGACCATCTGTAAATAAAGCCATTCAAGCACCTATCATAGATGAAAAGAAATTCCTTTTAGCATTACCAACAGAAAACCACTTTATTTTGAGAGATCCATAATAGTATTTAGATAGGAGTGTAGTCAATGTGCTGAAAGCAACTGGGTCTGGGTAAGAAGTCATGGGGAAAACCTCTGTGGCACAGGAAGTCCTTTCACTTTTCAGAACGTCATCCATCATGCTGTGGAAACGGCAGGAAAGTAACCTACTACTACTTAATAGGCTTCTGCATAGCAAGTTGCTTTGAAGCAGCAGCTGCCCACAGTAAATTTCACTGACCCTTAGAGCCTTTCTCCAAGTTTTCCAACTGTTTTGTCTCCTGAGTTACAACTCAGTGTTAGGTCCAAGTCACCAGCACCTGACAAAACTTCGAAGTTCCAACAATGTGCGAATGTAAAGCTTTCAGGGATGTTGTCTTTTCCATACAGCACCAGCAGAGAGACCTGATGCCATTACATCTACCAATAGAGAAACTTTTCTCCCTTGGAGACAGAGAATATTTTAGAGGACAGCATTACACTATGCACATATGTACTATTACAGAATGTAAGATAAACAAAATGTTAGATTCCTGGCACAGGAATTAGCACTCTGTCGTGATACAAAATGCTGTATCTTATTCATTAAATCTTAAACACGTAATAGTTTAAATCTGCTGTTTGTACTCAAGTGGTGAAATTAAATATTAACATACAGTTATAGAGAATAGCAGACCATAACACCCTAACAGTGTCCTATAGGCATCAGTTAAGCCGTACAATACAATACAATGTTCATGCCCTTTATAATCAAAAGCACTCCTGCACTTTTTGTTACAACATCTGTAGACTCAGTGCCAGAAAATTTATGCTTAACTTACCCCTGAAACCATTCCTTCTCACTAGAGTTTGTGAAACAGAAGACATTATACCACTCTCTTTCAAACAAATCCTGTTGTTGCCTCCTCCAGTCCTTGCTGACACCAGGTGTCACCTTTCTTCTTCTCACTCATCTGTTTCATTTGGATTGCTCTCTTGCTTTTCCCAATGCTGCATATAAGTTCCCTTCCTCTTTTGTCTTTCCGTCTTAACAGCAGTCTGCTAAAGGTTTCGTGCATGCCATAATCCTACTATATAAGCATATAACTTTTACAATGTCACAGTCCTTCCTTCTAGAATGAATAAATCACAACAAAATGATTGAGGATTTTTAAGATCCACTTCTTTCCTGCAAGTTTTGTAAACCAGGATATTAGTAACTTTTCCCATTTTCCTGTACCTCCGACTTATTGTTTTTCAAATTGACTATCTAGACAATAAAACTGTCATTTAGCTTGAACAGTGGTGAGTAATCTAGCCCAATATAAATGCTTGGCATGCTTATGTTAATGTTGGAGCTCCAGCTAGTCTGTTAACATTCAAGGTTAGGTCTTCTCTTCCTGAACGCCACTAAATTTAATAGTGTTGAACACCAAACCCAGAACATTAGCGTACTAAAATACTATGTCAAGATCACCCCTTGTCCTTTACACTTGTACATAATAAATAGATTGTAAATGTCCTTTCAGTTCCTCATATGAATAAAACATGGCAGGGGGTCACATAATGGCAGAAAGAACATTCATTTCAATATATTGTTACCAAATAACAACTGGGTGGGACAGCAGAATATCTGTCTTTCTTGGAAATTTGCCTGCATGGTTAGAAACTAACACCAGATCAGATTAAATTGCTACTAGTATAGAGCAGAAACAAAACTGACCAAAAAAGAAAAAAAATTGTGACATGGAATCAAAATCCATTACTTCATGTATTTGTGAGACCATGCAAGTCAATGTTGTCCCTTATGCATCACTGTACAGATTTTTAAATAAACAATTTTCTTAAGATTCCATGTAAATCACAAGTAGAAAACCTGTAAATACACAAAGTCTTGGGATTGGATGGGGTTAATCAAAGAAATATTTTCAGTAAGTATTAAGATTAAAGAAGATGGTGCAAAATTACATATATGCTGAAAAATGACAGATTCCCAAATTAGCTACCCTTGTCACTTGCTACTTTTTCTTTTATGTTCTAACTGTGGCTATATAGAACTCAAGACAAATACAAAAGCTCATCTAAGAAATTAGGTATAAATCTGGGTGATGGACTTATGATAGGACTCATTCTAATTATTATGACTAGCTGAAGAATATTTGTATTTCAGTGCAATCAACTATGAGTTCAGTGCAGACTTACTCTTTTGCCACCAAATTACACAACGGAAGAACTGTACATTAGCATAACACAGTCCCAGTCACAAAGATGGTGATGACTGCACACAACTCTAAAGCTATCAGATGTCCATGTATACTAGGTTGGATGGCAAGAGTTAATTTGGAAAAAAAACGCAGAACCCAACAACTTTCAAGTGCTTACTTTTTTGACTGTATTATGACTTATACAGATCGTGTGGGATTTATGAAGAGAACCCTGAGCTGACTGAATGCTTCCAAAAGCATATAATTTATGAATTATTATAACAGTCTTGTTACTTGCATCAAATAACCCTTGAATACTTAATTTACCTTCAATGGCCACTGACACCATGCACTAAAAACCTTCATTTATCCCTAGGGAGAAGAAGTTACACAACTTCATAGAGCCATGGGGAAGAGAATGTGTGTCATCCCAGTCAAATGTTGAGAGCTATGGATCCATAAATTTCCTTTCTAATAACAGAACAAGAAAGAGTATTCTTAGGGAAAATAACTGAAAAAGAAGAATGGTCTCCATTTGGGAGAAGAGAATATATGAACTCAGATTAGATGGCTTCCTATAATGAAACAATCCTAATTTGGAAAGGAAAGATTAATTTTAGACATAAATTTTGAAATTACATTCAAGGGACTAAGAGCTATTGAGTAGCTCATGCAGATCTCAGCAAGTGTGGTTTGAGTAAAAAAGCAAGCTTTGTTTTGAATGACAATACTAAGAAGAGTGAATACCACTCAATCAAATCTTTGGCTCCTTCTGTTAAAGACATACTTCAGAGAAATCATACATAAGCAGAAACTAGCAAAACGCAAGTATAACACATTTTATATTCTCTGTGTTGTAAATTTGATTCCAATTTTGAAGTAGAAAACATATTCTCTTTTTTGCTGAAGTCTTCTCTATATTTCATTATCTTTTTAAACACATCTAGTGTTCAGAGTGAAATGAGGTTAATCTGACATGGAGAATCTATGGCAAAAACAAATCCAAAACCCCCAGTATTACTGAAATATAGCGTAATTTGGGAGCCACAAAAATTATGATTTGCTTCTCATCAAGCTGCAAATGGTATTTTGAGGACTGGTACAAGAATCAGACCTTGCTTGTAACAGATAGATATGAATAAAGTCTTTCTTGGTGAGGATCAAAGAATAATGTAAGTGCCTACAATTTTTGGTTAACACTAGTTTGTCATAGCAGCTCTGAAAACTACCACAGTATAAATAATAAAGTACGTTATACATCTTCCAGCCAGTGTGATATCCTTAGCTCCATGGACTACTTCAGTCCTCCTGTTTTTTCAGCCAGCATAGTTTTAACCTAGTTGCATTCTCTGATGCAACTTTGGAATGAATCCACACAAATTCTCCTCCTTGTTTCAGGAATGAAGGTGGTAACAAAGGAGGAACACACAGCTGTGAGCAAAACCACTTCTTTAGCAGCAAATGCTAGATCACTGCTTACAAGCAAGCAAATAGAAAAACAACTTAAGTGCACTAATTTCTCCTCTCGCACCAGTCTTTAGGACATATCCCTCAGTGGACATAGTAATCAAATCTTTCTTCCTATGACACCAATAGAAAAAAGCTCTGCAAAGTCCATTTCACAATTGCTAGATAGTAGCTAAGTATTCCAGAACAGGTTGCAAGACTTCTTTGTTCAACAAAAATGAAAAGTCCTAAAATACAAAAATTATATAGTGAAGGATTAAAATATATCTGAAATTAGATTTTTAACTGATTGAGCCTGTATGGACCAATTTTTCATGGTACCAAATAAAACTATATTTAGCTAAATCAGCATCTTTCTGTGGAGTTCTTCTGGAATAATTTTTACACTGATAATGCAAGTTTCCTTTCTTGATACTGGCCAATTTTCCAGCAATTTCAGGATGTTGATAAAATGGTATGTTTTGATTCCATTTTTTTAATTGTGTTTGTTATTCAATTAAATGAGGCACAAATGAACTGTATCTATTTCATGTCCATCTGTAAATTTATGTCAGTAAGGAAACCAACATATTATAAAAAAAAACAAACAATGTTGCCTGTTTCCAGAGAACAGAAAGATATCAAAGCTATTAGCAACTGTGTGTAGAGAACATGTTTTCCCTTTCTTATTTCTTGGTTTCAATTACAATGTCAAGTTCTATGAGGTATTTAATGCAGAACATCAAGTTCCAGTAAAAAACAGAGAACATTCAAGGCCAAAGCTTTGTGCATTTTATCACTTACATAAATAGATTGTTTCTTTTAGAGGAGGCTTAAAATTATTTTTTGAAAAAAGCCCTAACCAAACATCAAAAGAAAGAACAAAAAGCCCTTGACAAATTAATCTTGAAGTTTTAAACAATACTCAGCAATCAGCAACCAACTGAACATTTGGAACAGAAATTGCCATTTCTGAAATATAAAAACCTAAATATTAAAGATAAAAAATTGAACATAAAATCTTCAAAAGAAAATTATTTAGATGTACTGCTTAGCAAAACCCAGGTTTAAACTGAAAACAAACAAACAAACAAAAAGATTGCAGTATAGCACAAATAAACAGAGGCTGAAGGAGAAGGAACATCTAAGCAGTGAGTTTAGAAAAGCTTAAAATAGGATCCTGATCCAATACACCAGTTTTTGATACAGGAGTCTTGCTAACCTCTACCTAAAATGACCAAATACAACTTAGCATAATTTAGGAATAAAATAAAGTCACTCATACTCTATTTTCCATTAACAGCCTTATAACTCTGAAGGAACAGAGTGCTCAAAAGCTCCACCTTAAGCTTCCAGGGTAGTGACATTCGTAAGTCCCACATCAGGCTGACAATTATCTTGACTGAACTGCCCCCAGAGATTGCTCCTATTTCTGTTACTGTGCTCCTACTCCTGTTATTGTCTTAGCTATATTATGATTTTTACTGCAGCCTCCTTTCTCTACAAACTGAACTTATTTTTATGTTGCATTTTCACCTCCTGAATGCAAAGTTAATTTCTCACACTGTTGCCCATTAACAACCTGGTAATTCTGTACAGTAAGATTTGATCAGAAAGTACCTAAGGAAGTCATATAAATGGGTCAGGGTGATAAAACATGAATGTGTGCATTGCAAAGGGGGTTCAGTTAAAATTCAATTAAAAAAAAATCAAAGCTGAAGAACAGCATGAACCTTCTATTTCCCTAAAATTTGCATACGAACCAATAATAGAATTAGCAACAATGATACGGATGTAATTATAAAGTCCCTAAAGGGGAGAGAAGAAAAAAACCCAAAGACTGACAGTAGGAGTTGGGGTCACAAAAAGCAAAAAAGTTAAAATAGAAAGTTGCATAGAAAACATCTGAAAGTAGTGCTACTGTTGAATGAAAGGGAGAAGCAAATGCTCATGTACACCATTACCAATCAGCCTGAAACTTAAACCAACACCACTGGTATGGGATTTTTCTTGCAAGATCAAAAGGAAGCAGCAATGCCATCTGCTGTTTGCTTTGAAAAATTGTTAGAGCAGATGTTCCCATGTGGGGACCCTCCATCCCTTCTACTAAGAAACCACTTGAAAAATAACCAGGAAATAACATGGGGAAAACATCTGCATGGTAGACAGCAGACCACCAGTAGTGAAGCACAGGAAAGCCAAGAGAGGAGGAGAGAAAGGACTGAAGCAATTCAAGCACGTCTAAGACTAGGTCAGAGACAGGCACCCCGTTGCGTGGCATAACCTCCATATGTATACATATGTATAACCACTCACTGGTTGTCTTTTCCTTTCGTTACTCAGCAGGAGGAAGCCAGATTTCTCACCCATTGGACCTATGTCAGGCAAGACACAGGCAAGACTCTGCGTATGTAGTTAAGCCAAACACCACAAAGAATGTGCTAAAGAACCTGTATGACAAGGCATAAGAGTGACTTACTCCTTCCTCTCCCTTTCTATAGACTTATATCCCACCTAGCATAATAAAACTACAGTAGTGTATATATCAATATTGATAGAGAAATGTGTTTTACACATTTCTAAAATTGCTTTCATTTAAAAACTGAAATCATCAATAATTTATGTCAAACCTTCTATGTATTCTGGCAAATCTTTCACCAATACAAATACAGTACAATTGCAGGCACTGAGATGTTATTGGACCAATAAAATACAGTAGGAGACAGACAGAAGAACATACAATGGGCACCAAATGTCTTACGTTTACCCTGGGAGTCCTGAAAGGGACACAGTTACCAGTCCCACAGCAGTTTTAGAGATGATTGCAAAATATATGACAAAAGAGACTAACTTAAAAATATATAACACATTATGGACAGTTGTGAGATTAGAGAATTAGTTGCGGAATTTAAAAAAAAAGTTCATAGCAGAACACTCTAAAAGAAATAATAGATTTGCACAGCATGCAATGTTAGCAAAGAAATTACACACTGTAACAAAGTTCTGAATGAAGTAAGAGGGTGGAAATGCAGAAAGTCTGAAGAAACAAACTATACAAAGAAGCAACACCACAGTGAATTGTTCTTTTTTCTTAATCTCATGATCTCACATTTTAGAAACTTATTACTAAAGTTACCCAAAAAGGATCACATTACACAGATATTTCACATTCAGGCATAGAACTTGAACTTCAAGTTGCCCTTGAAATTCTGCCACCTGATTGCTTTGCAGACAGAAGCCTGGAAAGAGAAGCAGGTGTTCTTAGAATTGCTATGTTCTTCAAACTGCCTTGGGTGGTATCTCATAATGTTCTTGTAGATGTATATATGAATAGATATATTTCTTTCCTGGAATGTAGAGGACCAGTGTGGACTTTAACATTTTTGACCTACCTCCTGTTTGCCATTATTTTAGGGAAGAAGTAACAACTTTTTAAACTTTCTTCTTAGGAGATTGCTGAGTCATGATCTGTTCTCTGTACTAATTTGCTCCTAATTAATCTAGAATGATCAAAAAATTGATTCAATCTTTCTAATACTGTCTAATGAACTGGTAGGTTTCAACTTTGGAGCAATTGTCAAGATTTGGGTGGAAATGCAGTTAGCACAGAGACACTTCCAGAAAGGCTCAACAGAAGTTTACTTTCAGAGATTACTTTCTGCTGATCCACTTTTTACTGTGTATCACTGGTGGATCCCCTAAGTTATTACAATGCCAGTGTGGATATATACTTACTAAAACCAAACATTTCCTTTATTTTTTTTTTCATTTGAAATGGCAGCCACTAGAATAATTTGATTTCAGCACCAAGATAGTAATTTCATTACCTTGAACAGTCTTGGGCAACTTTTCATTTCAGACTGAAGACCAGTCCCTGTTTCACGGCATGGCCTTTTAACATTCCAAGAAAACACTATTGTCTCCCTGGGGCAAAATCAAACACTGGATGTGAGGAAAATACACATTAGGTTCTTTCCTTCCTTCTCCACCCCCCGTTTTTTTTGTGTGTGTGTGTTGTTTTTGTTTGTTTTTGTTTTGTTTTGGATTTATTTGAATTTTGTTTGCTTGTTGTTTTATTTTTTTGTTGTTGTTTTGTCTTTCGTTGGGTTATTGGTTGATTGGTTGTTTTTTTTCCCCCAGATTGAATTTCTCTTTCCATCATGGCTTAGGAGACTTCTAATGCAAGTTAGGCAAAACTCTTCCCTTCCCCTATCACTAGAAGGTAACACGCATTATCCCAAGAAAGGGAAAAATCCTAAAAACTGAAGGACCTGAATGCATCCATTCCAAACAGAGAGAGAGAGAGAGAGAGAGAGAGAGAGAGAGAAAGAGAGGGAGGGAGAAAGAGAGGGAGGGAGAAAGAGAGGGAGGGAGAAAGAGAGGGAGGGAGAAAGAGAGGGAGGGAGAAAGAGAGGGAGGGAGAAAGAGAGGGAGGGAGAAAGAGAGAAAGAGAGAAAGAGAGAAAGAGAGGGAGGGAGGGAGGGAGAAAGAGAGAAAGGGAGGGAGAAAGAGAGAAAGAGAGGGAGGGAGAAAGAGAGAAAGGGAGGGAGAAAGAGAGGGAGGGAGAAAGAGAGGGAGGGAGAAAGAGAGGGAGGGAGAAAGAGAGAAAGAGAGGGAGGGAGAAAGAGAGAAAGAGAGGGAGGGAGAAAGAGAGAAAGAGAGGGAGGGAGAAAGAGAGAAAGAGAGGGAGGGAGAAAGAGAGAAAGAGAGAAAGAGAGAAAGAGAGAAAGAGAGGGAGGGAGGGAGGGAGGGAGGGAGGGAGGGAGGGAGGGAGGGAGGGAGGGAGGGAGGGAGGGAGGGAGGGAGGGAGGGAGGGAGGGAGGGAGGGAGGGAGGGAGGGAGGGAGGGAGGGAGGGAGGGAGGGAGGGAGGGAGGGAGGGAGGGAGGGAGGGAGGGAGGGAGGGAGGGAGGGAGGGAGGGAGGGAGGGAGGGAGGGAGGGAGGGAGGGAGGGAGGGAGGGAGGGAGGGAGGGAGGGAGGGAGGGAGGGAGGGAGGGAGGGAGGGAGGGAGGGAGGGAGGGAGGGAGGGAGGGAGGGAGGGAGGGAGGGAGGGAGGGAGGGAGGAAGGAAGGAAGGAAGGAAGGAAGGAAGGAAGGAAGGAAGGAAGGAAGGAAGGAAGGAAGGAAGGAAGGAAGGAAGGAAGGAAGGAAGGAAGGAAGGAAGGAAGGAAGGAAGGAAGGAAGGAAGGAAGGAAGGAAGGAAGGAAGGAAGGAAGGAAGGAAGGAAGGAAGGAAGGAAGGAAGGAAGGAAGGAAGGAAGGAAGGAAGGAAGGAAGGAAGGAAGGAAGGAAGGAAGGAAGGAAGGAAGGAAGGAAGGAAGGAAGGAAGGAAGGAAGGAAGGAAGGAAGGAAGGAAGGAAGGAAGGAAGGAAGGAAGGAAGGAAGGAAGGAAGGAAGGAAGGAAGGAAGGAAGGAAGGAGCCATATTGGAGATGCTGGTACTTAACCAAGCTAGCCAAGAACAACTATCTACAACAGAGAAGTGCACAATTCTAGAAATGTGCAAAGAATAAACCTGACTGAGCTAGACAGACAAACAGAAGGAGGGATGACACTTGAGATTAAACCTAGGTGAATTAGCACTGATGAAAGGACTGGATTTGGGTAACTGAATTTTTTTTCAATACTCTGTAGGAGTCAATATAAGACAGTCCTTTTTAGGGTGATCTTCAAAGTATTCTAGAATGCAAGACTTCAAGGGGAAAACAAGCCAGGCCTTCCTTATACAACAACAAAGTATAGAAAGGATAGAATGCTGCTACATAATATTTCAATACTTTATGATGACAACCACAGAATGGTTGAGGTTGGAAGGGACATCTGGAGATTGTCTGGTCCAACCCCTGCTCAAGAAGGGTGACCTAGAGTTGGCTGCCCAGGACCACATTCAGTCAGTTTTTAGATATTTCCAAGGAGGAAGACTCCACAACCTCCCTGGACAACCTGTGCCAGTGCTTGATCACCCTCACAGACAAAAACCTTTCCCAGATGTACAGAGGGAACCTCCCATGTTTCATTTTGTGCACATTGCTTCTGGCCCTATCACTGGCCACCACTGAAAAGAGCCTGGCACTGTTCTCTTTGTAGCCTCCCTCTCTCCTTTCAGATATTTCTGCACATTGATTAGATCTTCCTGAGCCTTCTATTCTCTGGCTAAACAGTTCCAGCTCTCTCAGCCTTTCCTCATATGGAAGAGGCTTCATCATCTTGATGGCCCTTTGCTGGACTCTCTGCATTATGTTCATGTCTGCACTGTAGAGTCTAGCAGTCCCTTGACCTGCTGGCAAGATTCCTCCTCCAGGATACTAATAGCATTCAGATAAAAATGGCCCAATTAGAAAATGCCTTAGATTTGTTCTGAATGTATTCTTGCACCAATGTAAGTTAACTATTCTCAGAAGAATTTATCATGCTTCATCTTGTACAGATATTCCTAACTTCTTGGGCACTTTGATCCATCCATTCAGGTTTTAAAGGGCAATTCAAGCAGACTGTAATCCTTACTCATACTGATCTATTTTTTAACCTCCTGAAGTGATTGCCTAATGACTAATCTTAAGTAAGACTGAACAACAAATGTGAATGTTAAGAATACCTCTTTATGACCACTTCACTTTAATTAAAAAAGCCAGCAGAAAGTTGACAAAATTATTATCTGGGAATTAATGATGTCCAACAAGATTTCTGTGGGGGTGAATTATCTTCAGAACCTCACAATCTCTTTGAATTGTGAAAAAAAAAAGCATAAGCTTTTTGCAGTTTTGAAAAGATATTTTTTTTTCCAATTAAGCAATTTGCAGTTTGTGCCCATAATGCTTGTATTTGTCTTACAAACAACTGAGAAGTGGTATTACAACTACATTAACCTTTTCAGCTGTGTAGTTCAGTGTGAAAACATCACATGTAGTTCAGATCCCAGAGACACTTGAATCTGGATTTGAACTTTGCATAGAAAATATACTCATTTTAAGGTACGAAAACCACAAAAGGACTTTAGGAAGTCTGGAAATTAGTTTGGCCCAGCTATGTTTCAGATGGCTACTCTCTGAGAGTCTCTCAAAGACAAGACAGCTACATAAGGCAGTCCTTCAAACTGCAATAGAAGGCAATGTGTGCACAGATGTATCTAACCAATATGATAAAAAAGATATATATATACTAATTTATCACACAAACTTTTTTTTTTCTGCAAATGCATTTTGGTACCTTTTACCCTACTTTTTCTCCTTGCTTTTTCCTTCTTTTCCTTCTATTCTCTATTTCTCCCCCACTTCTAGGGATGCAAAGAAAAATTCATAAGAATTACAGTAGGCCATGATAAACATTTGTCAGAAAATGAGAGTTTCTTATTTATATATCTGGAGCTTGTTTCTCTGACACCTCAAAATACAAGCTTCTTCCTGAATCTAAGTTGAAGGTTGAATTATCAGCCATAGGTCAGAAATGAATGGGGTGATTAGAGGGAGCAAGAAACAACAGTTTGCTTAGAAATATTTTGGGCCAATTTTTCAAATTCCATAAAATGTTCAGTAATCAGTATCCAAAACCAGATAAAAAAATCATCAAAAACCTCTAGTAATACCTCTGAGACACCAACACACTGTGACAGTCCCGAAGTACAAGGAAAAATGTTGTTGCCTCAAAATGCAGAGAAAGTAATAAATTAATGTTATGGAGCAAATGACAATTTTTCTGGCTTCACTTTGAAAGCTCCCATTCCAATATTTATTCAATTTAATATCAACCTACATATGCAATTTGTAATCAGTTTACCTGTATACATTTCAGAATTCTCTTTCTGTAAGTCTTGCTATACTATTGGACCACCTTTTCCTTCCAGACACCTGGAGATCTACTGAGACATAATAATAGCTGACTTGTTTTAGAAGCTAGAAGCAGCACTAGAAGAAGAACACAAGTCGACTGAGATTCAGACAAATATAGTTGATATACACAGTATTTGTAAAATATTCTTTCTCCTCATCCCTATTGTCTATAAGAAATACTGTCATATAGCTTCAGTTCTTCCCCAGAGCTGTGAATCTTAGAGGCCTCAGCTGGGAATCAAACTGTGAAGCAGCTGTCAATGCTTCAGAAGGAAACACAGGCAGCCAGAATGAACACCAGTGCTGTTGCTTATGTGTTTCTGCCATTGTGCAACAACACTTTCAGCTCAATAACAACATAAAAAATGCACATTGAGCCCTCTAAAATGATATAAACAGTTATTAGCCATACCTTTCCTATTAATAAATAATCTATATTTTCAGTTTGAAGACTTTTTCAAACTAAAATCTCTCAAACTGTAGAAATAACATATCAATGTTGATTTTTTTCTGGTAATATACATTAATCAGAAAAAAAATATTTGTATCTTCTTTGAAAATACAGGAAAAATTCAATTGCAAATTAAAAATTCTTCTCAAATTGTTTTAAAGAAGAATTCTTAATCTTCTATGTTATTTTTATCTTCACTAACTTAAACCAAAAGAAAAGCAGTGGTTTTAAAGCACTAGTTCATACCTTTATACTAGCTCAACCTGCATCTACAAAAAGAAGATATGCAAGGTCACTGTTCTTATGATCTCAGATCCAAGCTACTTGTTTCTATGCAATATTCATCATACATTGGACATTGAAATGTGGTATCATAAATTCAGTTTAAATAAAATTGGCCACATATTATCTATTTCGTTCCTTATCCTTGGAGGATGCCAAAGGAAGTAGAAAATACTGGATCATACCCAGAACCTAAAATTCATGAGAATTTATGTTTGTGAAACAGCATGCTCCTCAGGCCTATAAGCAAGCAAGAGACAATGAAGTTGAATTAGAAGCCAACGTGCTGTGTGCAGATGATGAATGTGTCTAGCTTCGTAAAGAGTCACATCTGGTGTTATAACTCCTTGCCTATCCAAGTTTGGTAACTGAACAGCATATATTCTTCTTAAGAATTTTTATTGCAAAAAAGAAAAAATCATGGTTTGATGTACAAACCTTTTGAAAACATACTTCCTACAAAAGTTGCTGGCTGAGGAGCTGAGTCAGAGATTTAATAAGCATGCTGAAGATTGGTAAGTAAGGTATTATAATCTCTTGACCCTTTTCCAAAACAAAGACTGTCCTGAAAATAACTAAGATGTTACTAGCTCTTCCATTTTTGCTTCTAGCTGTCCTGCTTCTGAAGATGTTTTGTAGTTGCTGCTGGTACTAACAAGCAGTTTAGCAAAACAAGGATAGAAATGAAAGGAGGAATCAGATGCCACTGAGGAATACCAATATAGAATTAAAGATGCAAGAATAAAACAGTTTGTTGATAAACGTTTATTGATGTAGCAAAGCTAATTATCTCCAAATTATTGTCTGCATGCCTATCATCTACAAATCCAGAGGCAGTATTTCTTAATTTTACAAGAAAATGACAATTTGTTTTGTTATTTTGTGGACTGAGAGAATTAAGAACTAAGAGGTACTGCACTGTTTGCTTCCAAAAGGAAGCTGTTGCTTTTTTCTAAAATAAGCAACTCAGCCACAGATACAGTTTTAATAAGCTATGACATATACAGTAGCATCATAAGACACTGAAGGCTGTCTTGTTTGTAGAAGACAAGAAAAGATAATCTTGTAACAAGCTCATCACAGGAAAGGTAATCTTGCCTGGGAATAAAATTAAAAACAAAGGGAAGAGAGATTTTGAGGTGTAATGTATTTTCATACAATATGGCATTTTCTTCCCAAGTCTCAGGAAAGGTGACAATAAATTCCATCTAATGTGTAATTTATATGCCAAAGGTTAGAGCAATAACATCTGCAAAGAAAATTCCTGCTGAAACACAGTAACTAGTTACTTCCTCAGAGCAGAAAAAATGTATTCGCTTGTCCAAAAATCTCGGCATCAGCTTTATTTCTATACACCCAAAAATGCTATCAACAAAATATTTGAAACACTATCAGAGTACAGATTTCAATTCTAATCTTTCCTAATAGTCATAACTATAACTGCAGATGATCTTTCCTACATCCACAATGTTGAAAGTTTCACTTTGGAAAACTGTTACAGAAGCATGCTTTCAAAATAGATTATGTAGGGAATTTGTCTGGAGAGTCTTTCCACATGAACAATAGCATGCATGTCAAGCATATTCAGTGTATGAGTCTGAATGCATATGAGCAGCCAGAACCACCAAACTCCAGATTGTTGTAACTAGTCTAGTCTGCCTAATGGCTCTGTCTTCCTTTCTGCATGTTTGCAGAGGAGGTTTTCTTCACTGGCATTGTACAGTTTTGCAACAGTGCTTAAAAGCCACTGCTGAGAAACAACTCTGAAATAAGGTTTGCAAACTATGATGAACCTTTGATAATACAGCAGTTAAATAAGCAAATAAACGAAGTAGCTGGTGAGGAGGAAATCTCTGTGTATGCCTACAACAGACTTCCAGGTAATTTTTGAGATATAATGTGGCTCCATTGATGAATACTAGTTATTCACAGCCACACTTAACATATGGGCTTGCTTTTATAGCTATCCTGCTAGTAGATCTGCATGATTTTCACAGAATTGTACAGTACAATGTGAGGCACACACACTTCTAATTTAAAGGAAAAGTAAATGAAAAGCATTTTTGTACCACTTGTTACTGAAGTTCTGTGTAGTCCAACACACATTAAATATTTTTTTTTTGCTGTGTGATTGGATAGAAGCATCATGAAAAGGAGGAACAGAGAGAACTGAAAAAGAATCAAAAACCACTGCCATTATTGTGGAACATCTCACAGGCTCAGGTGACAAATCAGCAACTGTTAAATATCTTAATTGGAGAGATCAGGCAGTACATCATACAGGTGTGTTTCCCAAAATAACTGGTCTAAGAAGTGATTCAGGGCAGCTCTGCAGAGAAGGACTTGGGGGTGTTGGTCGATGAGAAAATGAACACGAGCCAGCAGTGTGCACTCACAGCCCAGAAAGCCAACCATATCCTGGGCTGCATCAAAAACATCAAAAAAAAGAGGTGATCCTGCCTCTCTACTCTGCTCTCGTGAGACCTCACTTAAGAGTATTGCGTGCAGTTCTGGTGTCCTCAACATAAAAAGGACAGGGAACTGTTGGAACAAGTTCAGAGGAGGGCCACGAGGATGATCAGGGGACTGGAGCACCTCCCATACGAAGAAAGGCTGAGAAATTGGGACTGTTCAGCCTGGAGAAGAGAAGGCTGCGTGGGGACCTTCAGTATCTGAAGGGGGCCTATGAGGATGCTGGGGAGAGACTACTCATTAGGGACTGTAGGGACAGGACAAGGCATAATGGGTTTAAACTCAAACAGAGAAAGTTCAGGTTGGATATAAGGAACAATTTCTTGACTGTAAGGATGGTGAGCCACTGGAATGGGTTGCCCAAAGAAGTGGTAAATGCTCCATCCCTGGCAGTGCTCAAGGCCAGGTTCGACAGAGTCTTGGGTGATATGGTCTAGGCCAAGGCACTGCCCATGTCAGGGGGGTTGGAACTAGATGTTCTTAAGGTCCTTTCTAACTCTAACCATTCTATGATTCAGGGAAAACTGCTGTAAATTATACCAACCACACAATCCATGTAGTCCTTTATATTGCAAGAGAAAGACATTCTTAATCTCTAGCTTCATTAAGACTTGTCAACAATAGAAAACTTCTCGCCACCAATAATACTAATCCAAATGGCACAGACAGGATTGGATCCATTCTCTCTGAAGGAGACTCACAGAAAATTTCCCAGATGATGTCAACAATCAAACATAACTGCTGCAGCTTACAATGTAATCTCTGGCATCACTGTAGTCCCTGAATAAATGAGTATGTATGTGGAGCCCATATATCTCAGCTTGCATCAGGTCTGGCCCATACATTACCTCCATGGCTGGAGGATTGGAACTAGATGATCTTAAAGTCCTTTCCAAACCTAACCAGTCTATGATTCTATGATTCTATGACACACCCTGTGAAAAAATGGAAAGCTAATCAGAGCCATAGACCTTAATGAAAATAGTCGGTTTCACCAGAAACTACATGATAACAAGATTTAAGACTGGCAAGTTTCCTGCTGTGTTTGACAGTACCGATAGTGTAACGAGAATTTTCAGTAGGTCAAAAACTTGATACATCTGAGAGGGGAAAAATCAAAATAAGAAGAGGGACATTTTAACAACTTCCATAGAATAAAAATTCAAGAGAGAAATAATATAAGGACTACTAAACTAATTTTGCTTTCTATAATGTAAAATTTTCCTTCTGGCACTATTGAGATATTCAGTTTTCCAAGGTTAAATAATAACAACAACAACAATAATAATAATAATAATAATGATACAAATAATAATTTCCTAGCATGCCAATTCTATTATTTTTAAAAACTTAAAACCTATTATTACATCTACTGTAATGTTACAATGTAAATACATAAATATTGAACACTCGCACACACTCATTGTATTAAAAAAACAAGTCCAGACAAGATCAAATCTTTTATCATATAAAACATACAATTTTAGAATTAATTCAGAAAATTGTTGGATTCTTATTTCTATTCTTATTATTGAGAAGTTATCAAAATAAGCTGTTTCCACAAAAAAAAAAATCTATTGCACTGAAAGTGCATTTTTATCTTTTATAGGGAAATCTGTTCCATTAAAAATATTTTAACCAGTTTTATTCAGTCTGGAAACAGATGAGTTCATATAATCTCTTGGAATGTGTTACAGAGCTTGCAGAGGCTTTAAATTACTTCTGTGGCTGGGGAGCCTTTGCTCTTTATTCTGTGCTTAGAGTTTTGGAGTTTTGGTTCTACTCCTTGAATACCAACAGAACGATCAGTGTGTTGGTCCATCGTGTGCATCTAGGACCACAGGGGCTAAGAACTATAATGAGTTACATACTGAAAGCACACAGGTGACAAACCATAGAAAGGAAATGCATGCAAGAGTTGAGACAAAAGGTCTCCTGAACAGTGATCGAGGTGGAACAGGGCGATTTTAAACATGTGTTGCTGCTTTCTCTATCTAAATCTAATCAAGATGCAGCAAAAGTAGCAACATTAGTAGTCACACATTCCCTCTTCATTCTGTAAATACTGAGGTACAAAAGAGAGGCTAGCTTAATGAAATGCTTCCATCAAAAAAGAGTAACATTTACCTCTCCTTCTGCAGCTTGTCTGTGGAATAAATTACAGATCTTCAAGTCTAAACATTGCTTGCTCTTTAAATATACTTGCCCAAAAGATACTGATAAATACTAACACTGGCCTTGGTCTCAAAACCATTACACCTCTGTGGTGGCCAACGCTCTCATGCCAACCTGGCAGAGCTCTGACATTCAATATACTGATGCTTACCTTAATTGATGGGGGAGAAACATATTTCGATCAGAGGTGAATTCCACTACTGCAAGATGGTCCAAAGACACAGTGTGTGTGAGGATGTGAGGACTGACATCAGCAAAACAGACCACATGCATTTTTTTTGGTATCTGTGGTTATTATAATATATACATGTCTCTTTGTTTGTTTGTTTGTTTTTTTTTTTTTATTTAGCTCTATAGCTTAATGTTTACTTGACCCTAAGAAAGTTGTAGAATATATGCCTGTACAGGAACGTTTGGCAAGGCATATTTTTCAAAATAAGACATTGTTCTATTCTCACGATTCACATTAAAGATCTCATACTATTGTGGACATTTAAAGACTTGTCCAGGAAAATACCTAACTACACAAAAATGTCTGCTTTAATTTATTGTTTCATTTCGGACCATCATGGGAAACTTAGGGCCTAAAAATATCTTACCCATAGGCTCTGTGTTCACATTTCATATGTACTAAGAATGACTGAGTGAACTAGAGGCCCTTGGTACCTGTTGTTGAAGTTTCTGTACTCAGTATTTTTCTTGGATTGGACTTGCAGCCAACTGGTTGTAATTGACCCTCTACTGGGACAAGTTAGGATAAGAACATATGCCTTTCCTTAAAAAAGAGAGAGAGAAAAAGAAGGAGAAAGGGAGAGAGAAAGAGAAATATCACCATTATTTATTTTAAGTTGCATTCATTTCCAACTTTTCTGGCAGAATGTCAAGCTTCTGTCATAATGCAGAACTCTATTTAAAAGCAGCTCCTGGAAAAAAAGACTACATGAGGAACAGTCCCTAACTAAAATGCAAAATTTAATAATGGGGTAGCAGTTATTTCTGCCTTGTAGGGTAGGCAGTTCACCCGATACTGCCATGAGATTTCTGCATATGAAATGCCAGGCTGGCATCTCTCTTTAGGGCAGTCATTAGTCAATTTGTCATACATCATGCAAACATAAATTATGAAATTATAACTGCAAATGTGAAAACCTCCAATGGTTCTCTACCTCAGGCCAAGTATTTCTAGGCTAAACAAACTTGACACCAGGTTTCAGCAGCAGTGGTAACAATTCCACAAGAATCTCAAGGGAATTACTGGCTGTAACGTGTGAAAATATGCAAATTCTATATAATTTTTAGTGTATGAAAAAGGAACTTAATTTTACTAAACTTTTGCATGCAGAAAAGTATGTTAAAAATCAAAGCCTGTTTACATGACTCCTTGTGAACATGCTATGTTCATGTTAAGCTTTGGTGCACACAAATGGAAACCACCACCATCTTCCTTGATGAGCTTATACTCAGTCTCAGTTTTCGTGTGTAGAGCAAACCTCCCTCCAAAATCAGCAGTTAATTCCTAATGGAACTCAGCATCCCTCGTTCATATCCTAGTGTTCAAATGAAAGATTGCAAGTATAAACTTAGTAGAAATCACCCATTTTTTTTCTCTTTATACATGTGCAAAACTGCTGTTTTGAAATCTTCCATACCTACATCTTTCCTACTAGAGGAGTACTTGTTACCATCTTTCCTACTAACATAAACCAACACTTCAGATTTTCAGACCCAAATTTAAATGCTAAATTGCAAAACACTGCCTGATTAAATCTAGTCTCTTCTCAAACAGGTAAAATTCCTTCATTTGTTACTGAAATGTTCCAGCCTCTCTCAGAAAAATATCACAACAGGCTGCACAGCCATAAACTCCTGTGGTATCTTCACCAAACCCAAGGTGTCAGAAAGTCATGCAGGGATTGTGAGAATGAAGACCCTAGGCTCACTATAGGAGAGGATCTGGTCCAAGACCATCTTAAGAATGCGAACATGCACAAGTCCATGGTCCCTGATGAAATCCACCCACGGGTCCCAAAGGAGCTGGCAAATGAAGTTGCTAAGCCACTGGCCATCATATTTGAAAAATCATGGCAGTTGGGTGAAGTTCCCGACAACTGGAAAAAGGGAAATATAACCCCCATTTTCAAGAAGGGGGAAATGGATGACCCAGGGAATTACAGACCAGTCAGTCTCACCTCTGTGCCTGGCAAAATCTTGGAGCAGATTCTCCTGGAAGGCATGCTAGGGCACATGAAACACAACAAGGTGCTTGGTGACAGCCAGCATGGCTTCGCTAAGGGGAAATCCTGCCTGACCAGTTCGGTGGCCTTCTATGACGGGGCTATGGAACTGATGGACAGGGGTAGAGCAGCTGATGTCATCTACCCGGACTTGTGCAAAGTGTTCAACACTGTCCTGCATGACATCCTTGTCTCTAAATTGGAGAGACACCAATTTGATAGGTGGACCACTCAGTGGATAAAGAACTGGCTGGATGGCTGCACACAAAGACTTGTGGTCAATGGCTCCATGTCCGGCTGGAGACCAGTAACGAGTGGTGTCCCTCAGGGATAGGTGTTGGGACCGGTCTTGTTACGCATCTTTGTTGGTGACATGGACAGTGGGATTGAGCGCACCCTCAGCAAGTTTGCCCATGATGCCAAGCTGTGTGGTTTGGTTGATACGCTGGAGGGAAGGAATACCATCTAGAGGGACCCTGACACGCTTGTGAGGTGGGCTAATGCCAACCTCATGAAGTTCAACCATGCCAAGTGCAAGGTCCTACACCTGGGTTGGAGCAATCCCAGGCACAGCTGCAGGTTGGGCAGAGAAGAGATTCAGAGCAGCCCTGTGGAGAAGGACTTGGGGGTGTTGGTTGATGAGAAAATGAACATGAGCCTGCTTCAGTGTGCGCTTGCAGCCCAGAAAGCCAACTGTATCCTGGGCTGCAACAAAAGGAACATGAGTTAAAAGAGGTGATCCTGCCCCTGTACTCTGCTCTTGTGAGACCTCATTTGGAGTATTGTGTGCAGTTCTGGTGTCCTCAACATAAAAAGGACAGGGAACTGTTGGAACAAGTCCAGAGGAGGGCCACGGGGATGATCAGGGGACTGGAGCACCTCCCGTATGAAGACAGGCTGAGAAAGTTGGGGCTGTTCAGCCTGGAGTAGAGAAGGCTGCGTGGAGACCTCATAGCAGCCTTCCAGTATCTGAAGGGGGCCTACAAGGATGCTAGGGAGGGACTACTCATTAGGGACTGTAGTGATAGGACAAGGGGTAATGGGTTAAAACTTAAACAGGGAAAGCTTAGATTGGATATACAGAAGTTATTTTCTGTGAGGGTGGCGAGGAACTGGAATGGGTTGCCCAGGGAGGTTGTGAATGCTCCACTCCTGCTGGTGTCCAAGGCCAGGTTGAACGAAGCCTTGGGTGGCATGGTTTAGTCGAGGTGTCCCTGCCCATGGCTGGGGGGTTGAAACTAGATGATCTTAAAGTCCTTTCCAACCCTAACCAATCTATGATTCTATGAAATATTTGGTATCACTAGTAGGCATTGCTTCCAAATCATCAACTATTCAGCGTCTATGTATGCTACATCAGGATGTGGATGTATTTAACAGATGATTTAACCTCTCTCCGTGGTTTCCACAACTTCCACACAAAAAGCCACACAAGTGCTGACCAACTGCTCATCTCCAGATATATCCTTCTCAAAATCACTGATCAGAGCACTAAAACCAGCATGGTCCTGTTAGAAAACTTCCATTACAGCTGAATATAAAATATTAAAACTAATGGTAACTTAAACATAACAGTAATGGTGACTTCAATGGATTTATGAGTAAAGACCAGGGTTTTGGAACCTAACAGTCTCTAGCTGGATGAAAACAGTTGTTCTTTCTTACATGGTAAATGGCTGTTCAGAAGCCGCTTTTCTAGACAGGCAAAAAAAAAAAAAAAAAAAGGAAAGCCTTTCCCACAAAAGAAAAGCAGTGCTCATATGCCATAAAGCATGCTTCTTGCACCCGTGTATGTTGCTTGACTCATGTACCTCAGTCCTCCCACTCCTCCTTGTCCCTACCTCTATTTCTGGGCCCATAGGAGTTGTAATGGACTTACAAACTATGTAATTGCTGTGTGTAACTTCAGCAGCGGCTGCACAGCCTTGGGGGAAAGGTAATATTAGACAACAACAGAGCATCTGTTCAGTTTTATTTTAAAATAGCAGCCAGTCATGGAAGGCCCATCTTTCCTAATTGTTGGTATGAATGCAATGATAGCAGTAACATGGACAAAATGTCCATGAACTACACTGTCACACAGAGCAATGGGTATGGATAGAGTCTCTGGAAGTACCCATGAAAAAAATCACCCCAGTTGCCTCACAATGACAGCTCAGGTATTCACCCACCCATCACTGAGAGGGAAGCAGCTCCTGACACACAAGCAGTCCCGCAGAGAAATTCTTGTATTCTGGATAAAACACAGTTACTTTCCACAAGGAAAAATTATTCACCTCACACTTCAATTTTTACACTCTGGCAGATGAGGAGAATCTGAAAAAATGTGAAATTATGCAGAATGAGAAAAGTTTCATCTCCCTCTCTCTGCCTCTTTTTTATTTTATTTTTTTAAAGAAGAAATGTAACCTCTTCCATGGACTTAAATGTCATAATTTGTTGCAGCCGAGAGGTTTATAACAGCTATGTGATCAAAACTGGAATCATCAAGAAATTATTGTATCAGAAGACACTATTATGTACAAATATAATTACTCCTTTCTTCCCTCCTTCCCCCTACTCTACCCCCACCCCTTTTCTTTCCTTCTTTTTGTTTCCTTTGCATAGATCCATTTAATCCTATCTCTTAGTGTGGGCAAAAGCTGACAGTTGCATGACAAGGAATGTTTCCCTTTGTAAAAGCCTACTTCCTCTCTGTGTAGTTTTAGCCTAATTGAAATGTTTCCTATTAAGCTCAATCAAGGCAGCAATTATCTAATTACTCACTTATGCTTTTCCAGTCAAAGAATTGTACAACCAAGCATATTAGAGGGCTACATACATATTTATTATTGTTTTTATATGTCCCTATTTAGATTTAAGCAGCAATCAAACATTTTTACAGTACTTTCATACTGCCCATAAGTCAGCTTGCTACTATTCTCTACTACAAAGAATTACAAAGGTCACAAAACCACTTCTGTGCCTCCTACCAGTTCTGCAGTAGGTAGATGGTAAATTTAGAATCAAGTTACTCTTACATAATACGGCAAACAGAAAAGGCTACAACCCCGTTTCAGATGAATGGGCCTTGCATGAATATGTTTGCAAGACTGAAATAATCCAAAGGAACTTTTAGGCCTTTTAAATGCACCACGTTAAAAGGAAAAAAAAAAAGAAAAAGAAAAATAACATCATAAAAGAGCTCAAGAGAAGATTGATTTTAAAGGACCTCCATAAAAACACACTTTCTGTATGCCTGGATGTATTCTTTAGAAAGATCCTTAAAATCAAGAGTACCAACACTGTAAGTCATCAGTCCTCTTTATGGCAGTTAATTCATTTCATGTCTCATTTGAAGAAACATGAAATCATCAATGATTACTTTTTTTTTCATTACAGTACAACAGAACACTTGCAACTCATGCCAGTGGCTACCTAACTTTTGCTCTATATGCATATAACCATCATTTCGTTATTTCTCTGATTAAAATACTTGTTGATAAATTAAGGTTTTTTTTTCATGCATGAAGCATTTCGCAATACGCCATTGTTCATATAGGCAGGATCCAAATTATGTTAAAATATCTTTACATGATCTGTGTATTACCTGTATACTTCATGGTTGGAATTAATTTTACTGAAGCACGTTATCTTTTCAAAACTGACTTTTGACTTTGAATACCACAGTTCCTAGGTTCATAACTTAATACACTATATGGTAACAGCTACATTTTCAGAATGGTATTGAGCAACCATCCATTGAAACCTAGCCTTCTTTCCCTATCCCAGTTTAAGAACTTGAAGTAGGAAGAGATCAGCAGTGACTCTATGTTCCTTTTTTGTGAGCACTTGAATTGCATAGTTACATGAACAGTTGAAGCTCCATTTGAAGCCTAAAAAGATTTACCCAGGTCCAAAGTAATCTTCTTTTCTAATTGACCCTTCTTAGATTTTTCCTTACAGCACATACAGAATCAGAATAGTTTGGGTTTAAAGGACCTTAAGATCATCTAGTTCCAACCCTCCTGCAATGGGCAGGGACACCTTCCACTAGACCAGCTTGCAGAGGGGCCTGTCCAACCTGGCCTATAAATGGCTACAAAAACATATTACTGCTTCGGTAGCCTCATGCTGATTGGTTTACATACAGTAGTCTCTTTTCAGTGAGATAGATTGTGCCTCTCCTACATTGCATAAACACAACAGCTTTGACTCTTCACTTAAGGCCTACTGCAATGCATGACAAAGACAACTAAAAGATTCCCTTCGATTTTATGTGGTTAATAAACAGATGAGAAAGTCTTTTTATAATGCTTAACAGTGAAAGAATAAAAAAACTGGATATGCCAGTTAAACACTTGCTGTTTCTCCCAAATAGGAGGACAGGAGACCCACCTCATACTTTCATCATCACACCAATCCCTGCCTGGAGAAATAACATGCACATACATAAGGGAACAGCAAGGATCTTTGTGGCAGATCATCCTCAGCCTTCCCACAGGTATTTTGTATTGGTTTGCAGAGCATAGAATCATAGAATAGTCAGGGTTGGAAAGGACCTTAAGATCACCCAGTTCCAACCCCCCTGCCATAGGCAGGGACACCTCACACTAAACCATATCACCCAAGCCTTCATCCAACCTGGCCTTGAACACTGCCAGGGATGGAGCATTCACTACCTCCCTGGGCAACATCAGCAAGTTCAAGCACATTCACACTCTCCTGTTGCCAAGGCCACTTCCAGATTGTGCCCACCAAAGACAAGAAGTCCGTACTACTTTCTAGCTTCAAATTACTTTGTCAGTAAAGACTGCTTAAAACTTATGGGAGTATTTAACCATTTTAAAAATTAAGTAAAAAGTACAAAAAATGAACATTCCATGAAAAGAGACAATATCCACATATTAAAACTTATCAATCAGGCTGTAAGAATTAATATTACAGAGCATGATGATAGAATTACAATTGTATTATTCCCTGTGCATGAGACGTTACATTCACATGGGTTTAAAGCACACACACAGTGAGTCTGGAAACACTTAGCAATGACAGCCTGCACTAGTGTGTAGGAAACCTATCTTTAATTTCTAGACCCAAGACATCTGGGACAAAACGAGAACTAAATGACATTCATCACATGGCTGCCCTTTATAAACCTGCAGACTGTAATACTGTTTTGTCATAATGTTATGTACATATTCTGTTGTCTACTTTTTAACGTAAAAAATGTTCATTGTTAGTAGAATGGATTTTACAGGGAAAAAGAAGTAATTTCAAACTGAAGTTGTCGTAGTTAGAATGTAAATGGATACTTACATAGTATTTCATAAATTGATGAAATGCACTGTTTTTCCCACCACCTGATTGTGATGTTGTTTCACATACATTATCAACAAAAATACAGCTGCCTGGAGTTTCTGGAAGATATATGTGTATAGCACACTCTCACACCCCATATACTCGGAGGTAATATTCATGTGAAAAATTTGGAGAGGTATGTGATACCCATGACTGCATCACCTGTCCACTAATCCAGCTCCATGGGAGTTACTCTGACATTCCAAACTCCTGAGCAGCTTCACACAGCTGCCAAGAAAAGAAGGAAAAAATAAAAAAATGTGGTGGTGGTGAGGAAGTGTAAAATCATCCTAAACCTCGGTATGACAATGAAATTAACCTCTGAACTTCTACCTGTAGATATGGTACATCTCCAAAATCCAGCCTTTTCCCCAGTGAAGTTTAAAACCAGGGTGGTATTGATTAAAAAGATTTATTCTAAGAACTGCAGCTACAATACACAGTTCCAATTTTAAAAATCATTGAAAGATTCAGGATTCCAAATATCCCAATGCAACAATTGCTACGTCCTGAAGAATGAGTGCAAAGAAATGGTCTAGCTGCACAGAAATTTTAATTCAAACGTAACAAAAAAAACCCAAACAGCCATGAGATTATAACATAAACACATTCTCCTCCTCTACTCTGCTCTTGTGAGCCCCCTCTTGGAGTACTGTGTGTTCTGGTGTCCTCAGCATAAAAATGTGAGACCTCACTTAAGAGTATTGTGTGCAGTTCTGGTGTCCTCAACATAAAAAGGACAGGGAACTGTTGGAACAAGTCCAGAGGAGGGCCACGAGGATGATCAGGGGACTGGAGCACCTCCCATATGAAGACAGGCTGAGAAAGTTGGGGCTGTTCAGCCTGGAGAAGAGAAGGCTGCGTGGAGACCTCATAGCAGCCTTCCAGTATCTGAAGGGGGCCTACAGGGATGCTGGGGAGGGACTACTCATTAGGGACTGTAGGGACAGGACAAGGCATAATGGGTTTAAACTCAAACAGAGAAAGTTCAGGTTGGATATAAGGAACAATTTCTTGACTGTAAGGATGGTGAGCCACTGGAATGGGTTGCCCAAAGAAGTGGTAAATGCTCCATCTCTGGCAGTGCTCAAGGCCAGGTTCGACAGAGTCTTGGGTGATATGGTCTAGGCCAAGGCACTGCCCGTGTCAGGGAGGTTGGAACTAGATGTTCCTAAGGTCCTTTCTAACTCTAACCATTCTATGATTCAGGGAAAACTGCTGTAAATTATACCAACCACACAATCCATGTAGTCCTTTATATTGCAAGAGAAAGACATTCTTAATCTCTAGCTTCATTAAGACTTGTCAACAATAGAAAACTTCTTGCCACCAATAATACTAATCCAAATGGCACAGACAGGATTGGATCCATTCTCTCTGAAGGAGACTCACAGAAAATTTCCCAGATGATGTCAACAATCACACATAACCGCTGCAGCTCACAAAATCTCTGGCATCATTGTAGTCCCTGAATAAATTAATATGTCTGTGGAGCCCATACATCTCAGCTTGCATCACTTCTGGTCCACACATTATATTATCAATAAGAAATTTTTATATTGGTATTTACTGCCTCATATTTACCCAGCAGTGAGATCATGCCCTGCAAACAGCTTTTATATCTGCAACATGATGACATGACAAGTGCTGCTTGATGACATGACAAGTGTTTAAGTCTGAAGAAGGCAGATGATCTAGCAAAGAAGACATCAGCCTAGCATTCTGGTATGGGAGATTATTTTTATAGTTCATTCTTCTGTCAATAAGCTATTTGGCAATTCAAAACTTATTCTACATTTTTGAAGTACATACTAACCCCAAATAGTCTTGACTCTTGATCTGAGCCCAGTACAGCTGCCACAATACTAGAAAACTTTTTTTCACAGCTAGGTTGAGAGATGGGCTGTGGAATCTCCATGCCTAGAGATATGACTACCAGACTGGACATGACCCGAGTAGTCTGATCTAATTTTGACCTGCTTTAGGAGGATCAGATGACCTTCAAAGGTTCCTCATTACTAGAAAAACACAGTCATGTAAGTGCTAATTGTAGTTGCAATAATATTAACAACAAATTGAGTCTACAAGACAAAAAGCACCATATGAACATGTACATTAAACTAGGTAAAATATCTTAAAATTTCCTATGAATATGTACATTAAGTAAAACATCTCAACATTTCATTTACTCCTCCATTTAGATTTCCTTTGTCTTATGAAAAAGGATCTACTATGACACTGAAACAGATACTATAATTGGAAATTAATTCCATCTCATGAAACAGTTTAAATTATACATTTTAATGAGGATAAGTTATTAATGAAATTTTAAAAGTTTAATTCAAATGTAAAGATTAGTTGGATATATGAAATAAATCTGATTTCTTTTCCAAAGATAAAGCTCTCAAGAACATAAAAGGTCTGAGAGTCGCATAGAGCAAGGTTTTTGAAAAAGTTTTGCTACATATAATCAATATAAAACCAGAAAGAAAATGCAACTAAAAGGACATTACAGCTCTGTATTCTTTTATAATTACAATGACATCACTGCTAAGTAATTAGCGAAACAATTGATTAAGAATTCTATTTTCATGACACATGTTAATACTTAGAGATTTTTGGCAGTTCATACCAATAGCTGTAGAAGAGAAAAGTTTAAAATACAGTATTTATCCTAAAAAAAATGTTATTCATAGTGCACAGGATAGAAGCAATGGAAACAAAAAAAAAGTATTAAAAATAGATACTACTTATTCATATTTCCTGAGGTTAATAAAATCTAAAGGTAGAAATGTTAAGAGTGGAGAGGGAAAGGACTGTGAGAATTAAAATCCTTAAAATCTTTAAATCATTGAGAAGCCAATAAGGCCAGTGGGGACAGAGAACATTATGAAAGTCCCAACTGTATACACAAAATAAAAGAATGGATAAAACATATGTAAAATGTGAATATTTTTATATTAAAAAGAATAGTGCTTCAACCATTATTGCACTTTCTGATTAGCAAGCCACTTGCTATAAGAATAGTGAAGGCTAAAAAGCATGATCTGTACAATTTACCCTACTGATTCTCAAGAAAAACATGTTAGCATCCTGATGGTAGGTGGTCTTTGAAGGCAATATGTTGATTTCACATAACACAGACTCAATTTACAGTGTATGTGGAAATAGACAATGCACATCCAAAGCACAAACCACAGTACATTACCTTTGTACACAGATATGTAACAGCACAAATTCCTCCAATTAAAGGTTAAACTGCTCCCAGAGGAAGAGCAGTCTAGCCAGCCCCACAGCAATGTAATCACATTACAGACCCCAGAGGAAGTTAGAAGGCATTGGGACAATCGCCTTTGGATTCTACCTTAGAGCTAGACACTGCTGCCAGTAGCTGATTTTCCATGAACAAGAATCTGTTTTTAAAAACAACTCTAATCCATTTTGCAGCAAGCACCACATCCTAAACAGCGAGATGAAGCAGGAAATGGTCAAAGTCTAGCTGTCTTATTTATGTGGAACTGTTTTCCATATATTTCTTTTCCCCATAATAAATGTTCACCCAGCATAGTTTTCCTTTTGTCATTTCATGGAAAACATACTGGCCCACTACTGTATCACTTTTGAGACTGTAGAATCTGGAAATCTATTACTGATTGTTATTTCTTTTTAATCTTTTTTTTTACTTTAGTGCAGTTTGGAATCTTGCATTAAAGGCTCAGTAGATAAGAGAGAAATGATTTGGCTTCACCTCTTCCATTAGTTTAACAACTCAGGCTTGCCCATGTCTTGCATTCCTGGCAACACAACACCCCACTCTGAGCAACAAGGATGAAGGAGGACCCTCTACCAGTACAGTTACTTCTGGGACACAGCAGCACAGGACTCATCTAGCACATGGGAAGGCTGGGGATGAATCTCTTCAGGCTGGAGAGAATTCAAACCACATCTCCTACTTTTTGTGCTTGTCAATACCAATTACACAACAAAGAGCACAGCTGTATCCTGCTTTCAGGAGAAACATTCCCAATTTGGATCCCAGCTGGACAAAGTACCCAGTGTGCAACTCTAAACATGCATCTCTGCTAAAAAGGAGATCAAGAATCCTCCCTCAAATTGTGCTTGTTTGTGTTGACTCTCTCCTCGGATATACCTATTTCCCTTTACTGCCCCAGTTGCTTAACTCTCACAACTTCATGCTCTTGTGATACTTGGACACCTAATTTTACATATTATTGTTCTTAAATAGAAGGCATCAAAAGTAATTGTCCTGGACTTCTTCCTGTTAGGCCAAAGCTGAGACTGTGTGTTCCTGTTACCCTCTAAACTTGATGTTGCAGCCACATGGAGCTGATACCTGGTTCCAGCTGTAGTAGGTGAGAACACTGTGAGTCTAATGGCAGAGTGTGTTAGAAGCTGTGCCCCGAAGAGAGAGACACAGTATCTTGTGGTAACAAGGCCATACAAAATAACCATAAGCAGCACATGGCTATTTTATTCTAAGTCTCCTCTTGAATCTCAGTCTGTTCCTGAGGTAAATGTGTGCTGTAGTTCAATTTCTGGCAGTCAAATTAAAGAGAACTTTCAGTCTAGCCCTGATGAGCTCCTTTCAAAGATCTAGGAACTCACTTCAAAAGAAACTGCCACTGAATGTTTTCTCTAGTGGCTTTTCACTCAGCTTGGCATAGCAGTCATCTTTTCTGTCCAATTGTTTCTTAGCTAAAAGCACATCCTTTCCCCAACTGCCAGCTTATTCATTTAGTTAAGAGACATACAGCCAACATGTCACACTTTCCAGCTTGCTTACAACTCAGTCTTATAACACCTTCTCCTCTCACATGGGGAATCATTACTGAGGTTCACTATAAAGTCATATTTTCTTTAGATTTAGTCTCACATGAATATTTGTCTGCTAATGCAATAATTGCCAAAGCATACTAAAAAGGGATAACTGAAAAAGTAAACATACATATGAAGTAAGGGATGATGTAAAGAAGCCTAATGATTAATTCCCTTTTCAGGCACTAAATAAAAAATATCCTCAACATTATACACTCATATAACTTTATATATGTCTACTAAAAATGTTATTTATAATGGCCTTTCACAAAGGTGCTAAGGATGGGCCCAGTGACGCCAGATGTTGAGAACTCTCAATTGCAATTAATTTTAATGAGAGCTGAAGGTATTCTGAATGTCCACCTCAGCTGCTAGTTAACCAGTGGCTTGCAGTCACACTAATTTCTAAATCCTAGTAAATTTATGCAAAAAGACATGTGCAACACCAAACTGAAGTAGGTAGGTTCACCCCATTTTCAATTCACCATTGAAAAATTCACACATTCCCTCTTCTCAACAGGTCTGATCTTTTTCTACCCATTTCCCCCTGTTTTCTTCAACTGTAGTGATCAAGGAAGAAATTACTCTATGATTCTTTCGTGCTCTAGTACCTTAGAAACTCTTGATAATGGCTAATTATTCTCCAGTTTAGCAGACAACCCTTAGAAATTTCTCAATGTTGTATATTTCCTTTTCTTAGTTTTTAAGAAGGTTACCACAGTTATTTCAAGCAGGTTCCCAAGAAAAATGCTCCTTCCATCATCTGTCTTCAATATCTCATTTTCTCTTTCACCTCCCAACAAGAGAGACATGAAGGAAGACCCCAGAAACTACAAGCCTGTCAGCCTGACAATGCTGGGGAAAGTCATGCAGCAGATGATCCTAAGTGAGATCATAAAGCACACATGGGAAAACAGTGGGATTAGGCCCAGTCAGCATGGGTTTAGGAAGGGCAGGTCCTGCTTGACCAACTTGATCTCCTTCTACAATAAGAAGACCAGCCTGCTTGATGAGGGAGAGGCTGTGGACATTGTCTCTTTAGACTTAAGTATTTGACACTGTGTCCCGTAGCACTCTCCTTGAGAAACTGGCTGGTCATGGCCTGGATAGGAGGATACTTCACTGGGTTGGAAACTGGATGGATGGATGGCCAAGCCCAAAGAGTGGTGACAGATGGCATCACATCTAGTTGGCAACTGGTCACTAGTGGTGCCTCAGGGCTCAGTGTTAGGCCCAGTGTTGTTCAATATCTTCATTAACAATCTGGATGAGAGGATTGAGCACACCCTCAGTAAATTTGAGGACAATGCCAAGTTGGCTGAGAGTGTTGATATGCTGACGGATAGGAAGGCTTTGCAGAGGGATGTTGACAGGCTGGATTGATGGCTGTGTACAAAGGTATGAGGTTCATCAAGGCAAACTGCTGGGCCCTGCTACAATGCCACAGGCTGGGGCAAGTGGCTTAAAAACTGCTTAGCAGAAAAGGACTTGTAAGTGCTGACTGATGGCTGCTGAACATGAGCCAGCCTGTGCCCAGGCAGCCAAGAAGGCCAACAGCATCCTGGCCTGTAACAGTATAATAGTGCAGTCAGCAGGGCCAGGGCAGTGATCATATCCCTGTACATGACACTGGTGAGGCTGCACCTCAAATCCTGTGTTCAGTTCCGGGCCCTGACTACAAGACAGACATTGAGGTGCTGGAGAAAGTCCAGAAAAGGGCAATGAAGCTGAAGGGTCTGGAGCACAAATCTTTTGAGGAATGGCTGAGGGAACTGGGGTTGCTTAGTCTGGAGAAAAGGCTCAGGGGCAAGCTTATTGCTGTCTACAACTACCTGAAAGGAAGCCATAGTGAGGTGGGGGTTAGTCTATTAATCTTAACGGTCTTTTCCAAACTATTTGATTCTATGATTCTGTAACTGTAAGAAAACAGCCACCTGGATCCTGCATGCTCATGTTAGAAACTCAGATATTTTCCTGTGCCATTCAAGCTTTATATTGTTTCAGATGCCACACTCTCTGCATGATCCTGTGGACTGTGATCCAAGTTTTGAGAATGTGCCGATACTAAACAGTTGCATGTTTTTGGAGGATAAAAGAGGAATTTTTCCTACTGAGCCTATTTATCTGAGGTGCAATCAGTTTCCCACCCTCCCAGTAGGATTACGGATTCAGAACACTGAATTAGAAATCAAATATTAAAAGTAAAGTAATGGAGTAATAGTTTTTTATAGCTAATACATAGCAAAAATAAGTTAAATAGACTTTTCCCAGAGGTAAATGATATTTTCACCTACATTGTATAGAAAATGGGAATACTAAAGCTTTCAGAAGCCTTCAGCCTGTTTCTTGCCTCTCTTACTGCTGGAAACAGCAAGAGGAACCGTTAACTGAGTTTTGAGAGGGACAGACTGAGGGCATCTGCCTCAAATTATGTTGGGAGCAACTGTTATATAGTATGCTTGTATTTGATGAATTTCTGTGTACTGCCAAGATTATAATTTCTAGTCTGCCTCAGTCTCTGCCTCTATTTCTTTTGGCTCTAAGCAAAGCAGAACCAGAGATGCAATATGACTTTCCTAGAGAAATAAAAAGGGTCCAAACATACTGTCCAGTTATTTCAATTGAACTAATTAAAATTCATTAGCTGAACCATAGTAACTACCTTTGTATCCATTCTTAGCCCTAGGAAACATGTACTTCTTCAATTTACAGGCCAAACTATTGACAGAAAGCTAAACTGTAAAGCAGTAACACAACGTGCTTACCTTTGAGCTTTCAGAGTCTAAGCTAGAACTGAGGCTTGCTAGCTCCTTATTCTAACATTAGTTGAGTCTAAGCTAGAACTGAGGCTTGCTAGCTCTTTATTCTACACATTAGTTTTAAAACATGCACAGAGCAATACTGAAGAAAATACCACATTCATATTTGCTTCTCCCAACAGTCTGATATGATATTTCAAGAACTGAATGAGTATATGTTAAAGTGATCCAAAATTACTCTGTAGTAAACAGAAGTCAACTTACTATTTTGAGTCTGTTTCACATGAACTTATTCATGCTTTTAGTTTTAAAAGCATGGGTAGGCCTACCAGGGCTAGAAGTGCTACTGCAGTGAATAAGACTCTCCAAAATCACTAAGCCTACTTTCATTTCACTGAGAAAGCCTTAAAACTGTGTTATTTACCACATGGGATGGAATGCATCTCATCTACCACCTTAGGCAAAAAGTCAGGCATTTAGTCTAAGGAAACAATTTCCCACTCAACTGGGATGGATAAAAGCTCCATGGGAGAACATTTGTCCCCACTTTAGATACCAATCTTAGGACAGTTTTGGACAAGATGCTTCCCACTGTGCACTTTATTAATACAGGAAGCTTAGATAACTAGCTTAGACTAGACACTGAATTTATACATGGCTAAAAATTAAGGAGACCTTCAGAAACTCAAACCATGTGTAAAAACTTCAAAATGTGAAACTGGCCACTGAATGTAAGGTTATATTAAATCTCATCAAGAGAGACAGATAAAAAGCAATGGAGCTAAAACAAACCACCAAAAACATTCATTGCTGATGTTATGGGTTTATTTTAAATTTTTTAAAACAGAATGCATGTGAAGTCAGTACTTCTTTAACAAGAATCATGTATACATACATATATACACAAAGATACCACATGCCTTTTTTGTAATTTTTTTTAATGTTTCTTACGATAACTAGAAATGAATAGGGGTCTACTGCTGCAAGAATATTCATTCCTTAAAGCATGACTAAATCAAAACAACTTTGGATATAAAATTTGTCAGGACTCTAAGAAACTTGGAAGGCAAGGAGAAGCAATGGCTATTTTTCAACCAAATTTTTTTATTGCTCATCAAAAAGGAATTATTACTTCTTTAAGAATGAGAAACATATTATCTGCAATCTAGCTAGCATCTAAAAAGTGGGTATTAAGCTTATATGCATATATTATTCTTGAACAAACAAAAATATAATTAGCTTGAAGCCAAACCGCATGTTAAAAAAGATCACATTCTTTTTAGTCTATAGTCATTGCTAAAAAAAAAAAAAAAGATAGAGGGATATTGAGAAGGAAAAGCATCAATATTCTTGACAGGCAATTAAGGATTCATCTGAGGGTCTTTAAAGGAGCACATAATTAGAAATTCAATGCTATAAATGCAGACAAATACCAAAGAAATTAATGTTTCTCAAAAACTGGTTTGGAAAGTGAATGACATCCACATTAGCATTTACAGATATAAATACTTATGTGGAATAACTCTTGTTAATGTAGGCATGCATGTATACACTTGCACTAATTTTAGTGGTGTTACCACAGCACAATACTAAGGATTAATTACAAACATGACCTCCAAAATAAAAATCTCAAGTACGCAAGAACTCTTTTCTATTCTGATGATTTTAAAGAAAACATTTGAGAAGCTCAAGTATAGATATATATTGAAAAACTCATATACAACACCACAAAGCTGTGATCATCAAACAGAATATTCTCTCAATCAGGTTTTTTTTTTCAGTCAGCAGAAAAATTTTGCAAATAATGAGAGTTTTTCTGTTTTCTCCTTACCTTCTCTCACTGTCCCATGTTCCTTTACCAGCTCTCAAGGAAAGAAGCAGGAGAGAAAGAGGAACCTCCTACTCCCCCAAAATATTACACTGAAAACAAAAAGATGGTGAGGTATAGGTTTCAAAAGGTTTATTTGTCTCCTGCTTCTCTCTTCTTAGCTCTGTTAAAAAATTCCCTAAGAAATTCCAATGACAGCACAGCAGTCGGCACTTTCTCCAGCAGATATGCACACCTCTCCATTTATTACTATCCTATACGTATAAAAAGTCACATAAGGAAATAAAACATTTATTTGCTCAAGATATTTTGAAAACATTTAGAAGATAAAATATAGCAAAATACATAGCATATAACTCATCTTCAAGTGCTTTTTTTTAACCTACTAAACTTATTCATCATAAAAAACTTGCATCAAGGTACAGCAGAAATATCATTAAAGATGTGTTACTGGGATTTTAATTGTTAATTCTTCCAGAAAGAGGTAGACTATTAGACTGCATTAGAGTGAAGATCATTTTTCAAGTCCTTAAATACTAAGGGACTCTCATGCTCATAAGAGCATCAAACAACGATCTAGTTCAACAGCTCAATCAGCTCTTGTCAGGCTCCTGACAAACTGAAGAGCTGGACTTCCCCACACTGTCAAGTATTTAAATTTTGAAAGAAATTTTAAGCAGTTACTTCTTTCTCAGAATTATCACCTCAGTCCTTTAATTCTCATCTGAGCAGGAACACACTTGTGGCCATGAAAGATTTTGGCTTTGAAAAAGGGGGAGAGGGAGCGGAAGAAAAAAAAAAATCATAAGAATATCAGATTTTGGAAAAGTTAGTATTAAATAACTTTTCATCTCAAAGTCTGTCCTCAAAAAAGCTATAGAAAAAAAAACCCAAACCTGTAAGAGAGAAGCAAAAGCAATTCACATATACTGATAAAAACACTACTGTTAAAGCTGCCAGTCTTCTACTGCTTTCCAGTCTTGGAGGACATCCAAGAAATGAGAATTGCAGGAGCTCAGTGCTTCGCTGCCTACGCCCATACCCAAGGGACCTCATCACAGAACACAAAATGAGCTGCCTTTTCTAAGTGATTTGGATAATTCAGTTGTGTCTAAGGTTGAATGTTTACTACAAACTACACATCTTACTTCTTGGCAAGGTAGCAGGTGGATGTAAACTCACACCTTCCTGACTGCAGGGTTTGTCAGAATTTGTCTACTTCCCCTGTACTTGTTACTGTTCTATATTTTTTTATACTGCAGCTTTATTCCATTTCTATTAATACCCTGATATTACAGTAATATTATGTGAAATTAACAGGAAAATACAACATTAAGAATTTTATTTCATTATGATTAAGTATATGTGAACTACTGTTGCGCAGTTAAAAAATTAAAACTGTACCGGGCATGAGGTCTTCAATGCCAGACTTCAGCCTGCTGTGATATGATATGTGAAGGAGCTGTAAATCTTTGCCTATCTTTGGTTGGGGTCCAACTGGAAATTGATCTTCCATCATTTTTCTTTAAAGCTTGGGTAGAACTCCAGAATGCTGGCCAACATTTCCTTTCTCAATAAAATAGGATCTAAATACATCTAAAGATGTGCGAGGACTAAAACTGAACTTACGGCAGATGCCACATTTGCCTACTTGCTACACCACCAGTAACCAAAAAATGCTGCTTTGTAAAAAGACATTTGTATTCTTCACCATTGAAAAATAGTATATAAAACCATTTTTAATATGCAGGTATATATAAAATGGATTTTGAACCTATGCAGTTTTGTTTTGGTGGGTCCCTTAACATATAAGCAGTAAAAGTTATGGGGATGTTTTATATTCCCAGTTCCTTATAGAAATAGACTGGGAAAGCTGTTTCCAATACTTTGCCAGTGTACATTTTAATAGGGAAAAATAACTGCTGATTATTATGAAACAATGAGCCACATTTCAAGTAATCCAGCCAATCAGTAGAAAGGATTTGAGGCCTTCTGGTTTATATTTGCGTGCAAACAGCTGTATTTCATTTTTTAGCCTCTTTGTTTTCCAAAGCTTTTTAACTTTTTGTCAGATAAAATCCTTGTTGTCATGGTGGCCAACACACTAGTGAAATTAGGGTGGAGGAAGGGGAAGAAGCATAGGGGAATGGAAAACCCCTGGGTTGAAGTGTGTTGAAAATAAGAAAAAAAAAACAAAAACAAAACCCCCAAAACAAAACAAAACCCCAAAAATGCAGGATCAGAAACAAACCCCCTCCCCCCAAACCTTCCAACTATCCCAAAATAAAATGAATATGTAGAATAAGAAAAATTCATCTCCATGCAAAGTACTGATTCAAATCACAACACTGAATAACTCATAGCTAAAAGATAGTATAAAAAAAAACCACCTCTATAATTTAAAATTGACACTATAGAATTCCTAATTTCCTAGTTTTGATAACAATTTATAACTTCCTTGGGAAACTGTTTGGATTTGTTTTAATAAAGCAGTTGGGGAAGAATGAGCACTGGAAGAAGCCCAGCTGCAGAACATGTGGTTCTTAAAAATTAAAAATAATAATTTCATGACTTTGTAGTGGTTTATTGCATCTTTCGCGATTTACTTTAAAATTTAATAGTTTGTTGCATTATAAAAATCTGACTGGAATTTCAGTAGGGACAAAACATCTAAATCTATCTAGAACGGAAAACTGAGTGTGGTGTTCTCAGTTAGGACCTCCAGCAGTATAAGTTTATGTCACAGAACTACTGCATACAGGGTATAGTAGTGTAAGTGCTCCATATTACATGTTGTCTATGTATGAGGTTTACATGTTGGCTTCATCAAGCCTACATCTTAGTATTATGGGATGCTTTGATCAGTAAAGATCCAAGAAAGGATTGCAATACTCAGATGACAACCCGAAAGAACATCATATCAGGTTAGGTAATGGCCAGAAGTCTAAGCAGAGAGAGGCTTCATGGTACACAAGTCATTTAGTGCATGAACGCATCTGTGCTTTCAATCTCTTTTCAAAGAGCAGCCACTTCTGATAACATGGAGAACATCCAGAAGAAAACCCTCAACATTTAAACTCAGGGGACCAAAGACAAAGGCTTGCTCAGAACTCTGACTTCCAAACATAGCTTTCTCATGTCAAACACAGAAAACAGTTAAAGTAACATTTTAAATCTTTTGTCTCTATATGGCCCAAGTTGACCCTCAAATTCCATGGGATGTTTTGCTACAAACTAATCAGAAATGCAAAATGTACTTGTTCAAAATTGTTTATGTACTATGTAAAATTGATTTTTTTTTCCTTTAATACTAAAATCTGGTCCATCTGTTGAGAAAACAGAATATTCTAAATATATACAAAAAGTAGATCTGCTTCATTCCACTCCCTATATCCTGTGGTAGATGCATTTTCATCAGTATGTTTGTCTTGCAGACAAAATGAATATCAGATGGTGGTTTTGAAAAAGGGCAGACCTAACATGAGGTGATTAGTTTCAAAACCAGATTTTTATTCTTGATAAATTATTACCAAATACAATCATCTGTTGATTGAGGATATAAAACAGATTGGTCATACCATAACCTACAGGTTAAATGAAAAACGGAAATAAGTTTATTTAACATAGTCTTGCATTAAGTTCCCAAGCAATGCAAATCTAAAGCAAATAATTAGATTTCCAATTTAAAGATATACATTTGTTAATTCAGACATTTCTTGGTCATCTATGTCTTTATTGGCTATTCTATCCACATTGTATACTATGTATACATTGCACATGGACTTTTACACATGTATATAGATATATAATTTAAATTTGAAACAAAGGATTAATGTACTCTACAAGACTTATCAAATGGAATTGTCATTACCATTTCATTCAGTTAAAAATCCATAATCTGTTACATTTGTTGGTTATTTGTGAAGAAATTTGAGGAAACTGCTGGCCTACAAAAAAAGTTCTGATTGAGTACGCAGAGAAAAATAAAGTTATTCTTAAAGCAGCAGAAGTCTTGGAAGAAAAAGAGCTTTCAGGAAGAAATCAGATTCCTTCAAAACTATTTCTTTTATCTTAAAGGCGATCATAGCTGTACTGTGTTTAACATGAAAATAAAAAAAGAATGTGACCCCAAATTTCCCTAACATTCATTCACACCTGAGTAAATTTTGTGACAATTTTACAAGTTATCATTGTATTCTATGACATGGAGTAATCTAAGCAGTTTCCTGCATAAAAATTCTCATTAAAATGATAAAATTATGGCCGTGCATATCAGCATTCAAAGTCTAGTAGTGAACAAGCATACAAAATGAAATAATTGAAATTTGCCATTTCTGGAGACAACTCTGTGGCAAGGTTTTTAAATCAAAAATAAGTGATAACTAGAAGTCTTAACATCCTCTACAGGGACCACACTCTATTAACTGAAAGTCTTCTACCAACCATAAAGCTTATCCAGCTCTTCTGTTAAAGCTTCTAAAAACAGCAGGCTAAATCTATGGAAAGTTACTTTTTTTTCTGATTTTGGTTAACATGCAAAATTTTCACATACAAAAAAGCTTCACCCTCACTTATTGTCCATCTCTCAGTAGCAGGTTTACTCTTCCAATGTTCAACTCGAATACGCTTTTACCATATTGAAGTAGGGGAAAAAATAGAGCATTCTGCATTCTTGAGTAGACAAAGTATTGAAAGTTACTTGAAAAAAAAAAAAACCAACCAACAAATAGCCTCTCCCCCCCAAAAAAAAAAAAAAAAAAACCAAACCAAACCCCACATCATTAATTTCACTTTAACATCATTCTCAGATTTTTGAAGCCTTCTAAAACACTTAAGTATTTTTGCTGTTGAATAAGGGCAACTTAATTTTATATTTTCCATAATGTACTTGAAAATGCCCGAGTAAAGTTCCACTGACATGAAAACTACAAAGAACTATGGGTTTGTCTATTTGTTTCCCCCAGCAGCTTGTAATTCTATAATAGGTATCATAATTTTCTGAAATATAGCTATACATTTCATTAATGAAACTAATTTACTGTTTAGAAATGAGTTGTTTTTTTTTTAATTTGTGCTATTCAAACTCTCTATGATATTGTTAGCTTGTACCACTTTGTTCAATGGTTTTACTTTCTCACAGCAGACTTTTTCCAGATGGGAAGTAACTGGGATCCATAAGAATTCTTTCCTGATTTTTAGCCGCTTTGTCTTTCCTTTTGACTATCTTTTGTGTTCAATCTAAGTTCTATTACTTAGGATTTGATATAATTAATTCTTAAGCCTGAGACTTCCCTGAATACCATCATTTGCTTCATAAAGCATGAGGCTCACTGAAGTAAAGGGATCAGCAGTCATGATTAGACCATCATTCGTATGAAGTTTAATTCTGATCCCTGAGCCATCTGTATTTATTCTCCTGTTGTGGCCTTCCCCAGTTTTTTTCATGCAAGAGACACTATGGTCACAGAGGTGGGCATTCCTGTTAAATGAACAGAAGATTGATTTTTTTCAGAGTCTCTTAGATGAAGTGTATTTTTATGTATTCAGCTGTAAGAAACATACCTAGCACCTAGTGATTATCATTTGATTTACCAGCTTCATATTATGCAAAAGTAACAGTAAAATTATAGAATTAGATTTATATCAGACAGGAAAGGTAGAATGAATAGCATAGTGAGAAAAGCTAAAAAAGCAGGACTGAATGAAGAAGAAAATGTTAAATACCTGGAGCATGTATGTGCAGGTGTCAAACAACAGCAGCAATATCCCTCAACCCAGTTCTCTAGCAGATGACTGAATTGTACTGCAAGTACTGCAAGTACTAGGAATGTGTTACTATGTAAAGTATGCAGAAGCCTGTTCCTCAAAAGCAGCAAAACAGACATTACGAAACAAATTTCATTTTGCAGAATTTACATCAAACGACATTGTGGTGTAGTCCATCATTTACCAAATGTGTGATACTGGGAAACTTTCACCAGTTCCCTTAGTCTTGCTTCAAAGGCTTCAGTGCAACATCAAATGATTTTCAAAGTACTTTTTCATAGCCACAGGAAAGATTTTAAGGTGTTCTCAACTGTCTTAATGTCTATGGTCCCACAAGAAAAGTGTATACCAAAAACCCCAAAGTTCTGCAATGTCAAATGACTGATGTTTCCTACTAGCCACATTCCACAAGTATTTCTCTGCATTTACTGTTCAGAAGAGCAAGTTCCCATATTGAAATGGATCTGTTCCAAGTCAGTTCAGTTCATCCTCACAGAATCTGGAAATTAGAGCATGGACTCAATTTGAAATTTTCCTGTATATCCACTAACTATTTAACAATCTCCTCAGCAATTTCTATCTTTACATGGACAGCATTAAGGAGTTTAAATAAGGATACACAGGTATTTCCTATTCTCTTTCTCCACCTTCTTCAAATGCCTCCTTAAGTTTAGAGTATGGTGTTATCTAAGCCTGTAATTTTCACAGAGTTTTAACTATCACTGCTACAGAGACAAAGTTAACCATGGTTAACTTAGTAAATACATCACTTGAACACAACATTACATAGCTCTTGAGAATCATAAAGTAGCTCTGGCATGGAGCTGTCACTAAGAAACAAAGAGAAATTACATTGCCACTAACCAAACAACTTGCTGTCAGTGGGCTCAGCTGTGACAACAGAAATGTTTGTGTTCTCCTTTTCTGCTCTAGGTCTGAGAGCCAAGAGAATGCTCAGTCATCACCGTGGAAGCTCCTACAAAGAAAGTTCACCCTCTAACTTTTCCATTTTGAATTTTGTTTTTATTTTTTACACTCCAGAGATCATTTGTTTGATCCATCACTTTAAATAAGGTGAACAACTGGTGAAGTCTGATTCTGCCTCACTGGTAAAGTGAGATTCTGCAGTATGCTGACTACAAATGTATAGATTTTTCTGGCATGGACAAAAGGGTTAAAGAATGTAACTCCAGTATAAGAGAAAAAACACAGAAATAACATGTAATTGTTTCTTACAGGTATTGCCAGTGAAACTGAACAACCTTTTTTCTCTAACCAAAGTGGAGTATGTCCATATCTCTCTAAAAAACAACTTTCTGAGTCCTCTAGTATGAAAGCAAATATTTCATGACCTTTCCTGGAACTGCTAACTCCCTCTCCCCCCCCCCCCAAAAAAAAAAACCCAAACACCCCCCCCCCCCCCCCCCCCCAAAAGTCTGTTTTCTTGAAAATTTCATCTTTAGCTCTTGCATTCCAAAGAATACCAACTTTTCTCCTTCCTGGCTCTTGGCAAAGATAAAACCTCTAAAACCCAGGTAATCTTGGCTAAGTAAAAACAGCACAAGATTTTTTTTGTTTGTTTGTTTGTTTTAGGGTTGTTTGCACTATGAAAGATCACATATGGGAAACCCAGAAAGCAAAGAAAGAGCCCTCAGATCCTGGCTGTGGCAACTGCAGAGTGATGAACTGCAGGCAGAAAGAAGGGAAAGGAACTTCACAGCACAAGAGGAAAAAAAAGTTTAGGCTTTCTCTTGGCAGGCAGAGTTAGCTGGGAGATGTGGAATAGTTTCAGGCTTCAGGGGAGCTTAAGAATAACCACTAGGGGTTATACAAGACACTGTCTTCCTACCTAATGTACTTAAAGAAAGGTAAGGAATTAGAGTTAGGGACTTGGATAAAAGCTATGGCTGTTTTCTGCAGTTCATCATGTAACTGGATAAATAAATACACTCAAAAACCCTCCCAAACTTTTCTGATACAGGATAATTGCACAAAAGCAGTAAAAGGAGACTAGTCCTTGTCTCACATCCTGTTTGTATTTGTGCACAGAAAGTTACAGGGAGACAGAGAAGAACAGCTGCTCTTGTCACTAAGCAGCTCAAGACTTTTCCTATTGAAAGCTATTTTACTCTCAGGGGGATAATGGATTTTCAGAGCTGATGGATCAACAGGACATTTCCTTTGATTCTAGTGAAAAGGCCATTTTTACCCAAGTTGAGTGCATGCATAAAGATAAGTGATACCCATTCATGGTAGCTTATCTTTATTTCTCTTTTCCTCAAAACATGTATCAACATGTAAAATTTGCCCAAGTGATGCTTCAAAGAAATGGTCTTCATAACAGGAAATAGGAAAGTGTCTTGAAGAGTTTTTGTCAGGATGTTCATAAGTATGCTGCACAACAGTGATACACTATGCCACAATTTTTTAACTACATAGTTTTTTCCTTTGAGCATTCACAGCCACCTACGAGCAATACATCAATAACACACAGCAGTATCAACATAGGATGAAGGTATTCCACAAAAGCCTTACTAAAAGGATGAGCGCACTATAAGGATTCTTTCCTAGAAACTTCGTCCTTCAGAAAGAAGAATTTCCTTGCTTTGGAAGATATCAACCTTCTTCAGAAGCAAAAGAGATCTCCTGGCATGTCCATTTAGGCTATTTTTAGAGCAAGCCTTTCTGCCTTTTGTTAACTACACAGAGTAAGTATGGCACAACATATGCAACAGCTTTGAGAAAACCAAGCAGAACCATCCAAAGCCTGTTAACCAATCAGTGTGATGGAAGTGAATACCTCCTCTGTGAGACCCCGGCTCCAAGACAGCTAACATAGATCTCTCTTCACTGAGATCAGCTACATGTCTGCCTTTCCCCATTCTGGATTTTTTAAATTTTGCTCCAAAATGTTTCTCCCCTAGTTGGAACAACAGAGTGGTGCTTTATCTATCAAGTTAAAACCCAGCTACACTCAGTGCCAATTGAGACAGAGTGAATCTGCTGGTGTACAATCAGAACACATTCACATTTTCTATACAACTAAACTCCATTGATTAACTTTACGAAGCAGCTACCTTGGTAACTCTGATCTCTCAAAATATTAGCATGTGATGTGTATGAGCTGAGTATGAGTTATGAAAAAAACTACAGTATTGTTTTTCTATGTCACAACTGTACAAATAAGCAGCCACCACAAGAAGTGCAAGATTTGTAGCCCTCATTTTTCAGAGGTGTTGATTTTTGCAAAGGACAGTAAGGGACAGAGCACAAAGTTGCTGAGTGTGCTCGATGATGTAAAAGAGTAATGAGGCATAGCACTATCTTTCCTAAATGGAAAAACATAACCAGAAAGAACCAGAAAGGGCAGGAAATGCTATTAGTGAAGCCGTAAAAAATAAATAAAAAAATAAAAAAGTAAAAACAAAATTAAAAAATCAACAATTCTGTGCAAAAGCAAATTTTAAACTAGCTCCAAAGATCTGAGATACGTTTAATAGTTTCATTTTCCCATGCCTGTTTTTTAGACTATCATGAAAGAAAATAGACTGCAGTAACAGGACTGATGCTGCAATGTACTTTCAAGCATGAATTCAGTCATTCATCAAAAGTTGCTAAAATAGAATAACAATAAGAAAACTGTGCAAAATGGGTGGAAGTCCCAAATTTTATGTGTAGATTCTCCTTTCAGTAGTACATAACACCATTAAGACAGTTCCTGCTGATCACCATATTTATCAATACGTTACACTGGTGTTATGGTAACCCTGAAAAACACAGAAACAGTGGTTGGATAGAGACATGGTGAAGTCCAATTGAGTTAACTGCTAGATAGGGGCTAGCATTAAGTTTCAGACTCCACAGCATCAAAAAGGGGGAAGTAGATGAAACTTTAGGGTGACATAGCAGAGGTGTGCTGACCTTGTAAAATACCAGCAACAAAAAGAGTGACAATCTGTGTGTCAAAAAAATTATGTGCCAAATATTCCCAATGATGTGATCCACCACTTCAGTCAACAAAACAGCAGACTGAAGACCTTACACACAGCATTTTCCCCTCCTTTCCCATAGGAATGAAACGTCATTTAGAAGTATGTGTAGGGCTGAATTTTACCTGCATCCTTTGAAACCTGCACTATTTGAAATCACTTGTCATGAAAAGTGGGATCAATGTAAAACACAACAGTAGCTTCCCCACATGTTGAGTGGCTGTGACAGTTCAAGCATGCAATTTTACAGCAGACAGCAAACAAGATTGGGAATTCAGGGTTAAAATATCCAGTGAAATTTTGTCTTATAATGTAATGAAAGTTGACCAAGAGAGTAAATCAAAAGGATCTCCTAACAAACTCAAAACAGCTGTTTGGCTGAGTTTGTCTCTGATTTAAGTTTGGTAATTATTGCCCTACTGTGGCTCAAGGTTATTCTGTATTAGTGAAATAGGATATCATATGAAAATTATCCAACTTCTTAATTTACTGTAGCATCAAAAATTCCACTGTATAAAAATAAGCTGGAAACGTAACCTTCTAAAAACTTACCTATAAACCTTTTAAATGCCCATTTAGCTATTCTTCTGACACACAATTACACAAAATTAAATTACAATAAATTACAATACCCTAATGCCAAAGAAATGATATGTCACTTCCAGTCACTCTATGTTTTCACATAAATATACTGAAAAACAACTTAAACTTGAAGACAGTGATATAGCCTCTTGGCTTACCCTGGACTATTATACTTTGTATCAGCATGCAGAAAAATTGCTCAGATTCTTACAAGAAGGAAGCTTTCCTTTAAGGTCTTCTCATACCAACAGCAGCACAAGATACAAAGCTACTAAATTTAATTTTTCAAAGCTGAAAAAAGAAACAAAAGCACAGTAAACATTTGATTGATTTAAACTGAAGACACTCAACTAATACATGACCCCCCACTAATTCCAAAGTATATACTGTGGTTTTATTAGTTGTTTTTATTTAAGCTAATAGGTGCCTTCATTGTCTAAGAAACCTGAATCAATTATCTATGTTAATAATGTAAATACTACAATATTATTGATCTACCTGCTGGACATCAAGCAATGTACAAGTTCATGAAAGTGTTCAATTGGCTGGAGCATGATTTTAATGTCAAAAGTGAAGACACACCATGGGTGTTCTGTGAGCTGTGTACTAGGACTTCTCTTCGGTAAATTCAACAAAAAATTGGTTCTCCCTCACACACAGGCTGCAATTTTTGAGACAGTTCCAACCACTGTACATGGGTACAGTTAATCTTTAGTTCTAAAATACACAATTAACACAAAAATGTTTTATTAAACAATAACAGTCCTAGTAAACTATTACTAATCAAAGTGCTTATTCTTTCTGAATCTTTCAAATCTGATCTTTCAAATCAAATTATTCAGGTGATTTAAGGTCACTATGAGTAAACACTGAATTCAGCTCAGTACATTATTAGAAGAATCATTTCACTTGGAGAGTGAGTTGCCATGGATTAATTACAAACAGGCATTTAATTCCTTACTTTACCCAGCCCAGCATCCTTTCATTTGCAATTTTCTCAGTTGAGATACAGGCAAACCTTTGCCAAAACAAAATGCATGTATGTACATTTTTAAAATGTGATAATTATTAAGCATATGCCACAGAAATACCATTTTGAAAATACCACAGTGCTAATAAATTTTATGATGTCAACAAAGATTGGACAGACTCAAGCAGGAACAGCAGTAAACTGACTGTTCACACTTTTTAAAATAGAGTGGGCTCTATGCATGTCTTTCTGAATATGTAACAAAAAACAGGCAAACATAAATCTGAACTCCCTTCTGCATACTCCTTGCCAAGGAGCTATTTCCATATTGACGTTGTTTAAATTACATACTCATACAATAGAAGCCAATAAAGGCACTTTGGCTATGAAAAGCATCAAGACACTCACCCAGCCAAAGACCCCCCAGCAGCATTGCTGAAGAAACCAATTGGAAAGTCCCCCACTGTTTTGAATGAAGGGCCCTATAAGAGAAGCAGCTAAACTGAAAGAGAAAGAAATAGAAAGGCACAATAATTCTAATTCATCTGCTGATCTCAAAATGCTTTATACTTAGGGCAACAGAGAACTCTAACAGCTAACTACCAGCTAGAGCCCAGTAAGCTCCAGCCTTGCCCTTTACAGAAGGCTGAGAAACAGCAAGGCCTAGTGGCTTGCATGGCTTCAGAGATTTCCCCTGCACACTTTCAGGCTTCCTTCAGATTGAGAAATAGCTAGGAAATCCGTCTAAATGTAGTCCAAACGCATCCAACTTTAGCAGTTTGGTTTTATTAGAAAATACAGGGTATGTCCAAAGAAATCTTTGGGCACCTACAACTCATCTTCAGTTCCAGCATCTGATGTAAACTATCATATCACCTACTAAACATATCTTTCAAACAAACACACTCTGGATCCATGAATGGCACCAAGGGCTGTCACAGCTAAAGACAGAGTGTATTAATAGACTGTTTTCTTCTTCCAATTGAGTTCATAGAAATGTGTAACAAAGATTTCCTTTAAAGAAGAGGATACATACTTAAGGGGGTGAAAATGACAAAACCTTGTCATTAAGCACACTGAGTCAAGCTTTCTCTGAATGGAAGTGAAAAAAGTCTTTAATTTGCATTTAAATTCAATAAGTTAACTTAATTTAACATATTGACTGTTGATTTCCATTAAAATTATAACTAGCACAGAATATAAACTTCTAAAATAAGATTTGCACCAACTTTATGCACACATTTCCCAATAGCTCTGCTCAGTAACTGCCTAACCCTGAAAGCAACTTTCTAAGCTTAATTTTCTGTAAGCTCATGGTGATGCTTCTATGTTCATCAAGATCTGCCTTTCACAGCTAAATTATTTTCCTGCTTAAGCCTGTTCAGGTTACAAAACTTAAGTAGAGCAAAACACAAACCACATGAAGGGCCCAATCTAGTATGTAAACCCACAACATACTCAGCCTCAGTCACTTTTTCATGGGAAACCCAAGCAATGTGGTTCAAACCTTAGGGTTCAAATCTTTTCTCAATTCAAAAGTGGTTTAACATCTTCTATCTGACAGAAGCAGGTACAGACTAGCTTCACTTTGAGATTGCCTTTCAGCAGTAGTGTTGAAAAGCATCAGAGTGCCCAAAGAGCATATGCACAGCATCAGAAATAGGCTACAAGGGATAAATGATGCCTCTACTGTTTAAAATTTCAGATTAACCCAAAAGTACAGGATGCTTCATTCTGTTATGGAGGGCATCAATCCAGGATGTTTCATTTCCTCGGAAGTGATCTAGCCATCTCTGGATCTGGTCTCCACACAGGAATATAGAAAAGATCTTTAGCCTGACCATTCTACATTATTTAATGCAAAGTTCTACCCTGTAATTCTGTATCTTGCAGGGGAATATATAGTCTTGAATATTATTGTGACAGTTCTACAAGGCAACTATAAGGACTGTTGTGACACCAATGTGACCACCTCCTCTGAAACATGACAAAAGTGACCACTTCTCAACAATGGCTACAAAGGGCAGAATATTCAATGTGGACTGTTCATTTGCAGACGATGGCTAGATCCTTCGCCTTTTAACTCTGTCATACATGACCAAAAAAAACCCTACAAAAAAACCAAAACACACCCCCCCCAAAAAAAAAACCCATCACAAAAAACCCTCCCCCCAAAAAAATATGCACACAACAACAGACAAACAAACAAAAACAACCAAAAAATCAAACAATACCACAAGCAAACAAAAATCACCAATACAGCCCCCACCCAAGCAGTAAAAAGCTTTGGCTTAGGTACCCATTAAATGGATATTGCTTTTCCTCAAAAATGTCTGAACATTCAACTTCTATTGATATTTAGAGCAGTAGGCTGTTAGCTCTTTAAAAGATGTATTGCCTGTTTTTCCTTGGGGAAACTAGTTCCTATTTCCCTATTTAATGCAGAAGTTATTTTAATCCCTGACAACATTCAGTTAACATTTTATTTTGCATTTTTCTATTTGCATGGTGTTTTTCATTTTAAGATCAATGATGGTTTTAATTAAATTATGCTTTCACATACTGACACACAAAACCTGAAAATGAGCTCATCCACCACTAAAATGCCCCCGCAGTCAGAATGCAATTTCTCTTACAATAAGTGCTTTGAAATTTCAAATGACAAAATCTTAGACAGTGACTAGGGTCAGCAGTATATGACTTCTATTGGTTAATATTTTGTATTCACTGCAATCCAGCTTATTTTCTGTACTCATACTAGAGACAGCCATAATAAAAACACATTCCTCTGCCATTTTGTCAGCCATACTACAGAGTTCCCCCCTTCATGACACGTCTGGAACAGTGTCCAGCACTAAAATGTTTCCATCTTACTGGAAAAAGCTTCTTTTTGTAATAAGATCCAGAGTGGAGGTGAAACAATTCAAAAGGGAGTATAAATCTTGGGCTACTTTACTAAAAATGTTACACTGCTGTCAGTATCTCAGTATGTGGCTATCAGCAGTGATGGTATGCAAGTGTCCTCACACACACTGCAAGGCACTGCCCAGCTGTACAGCAGCTGGTTCCAACTAAGCCCAGGAAAGGTCGAGGGTGATATGAATCCTCAAAGTACTTCTGGCTTGTTGTGTTTATCTTTGATGGCCAAAGAGTGCAAATGCCAAAAAAAGAAAACAAGCACTTTCCTTCATCTTGGATTTTTTAAATGATTTAATGCCTTTGCCTCCTACGAGAAGCAGTTCAAAACATGACACTTGTATCTACAGACTGGTCACTGGATGCCACTGTGCATGAAGAAGGGAGAGCAGAAGCCATTAACCAGGCAGATTTCAGTTGCCTGCCTTGATAAGGACACAGGATTATTCCCAAAGACGTTTGCTGACCTAGCAGTCTCAATGGTTTCTAAAGTAACATTCTACTGATAGATACATGACTTCCAATTCACAAACCCAAAGGGCTGGGGTTTAGCCAATTTTCAGTCTTCTACATGCTAAAGGAGTTCTGCTCTGAAGCTGTATAGCAATATAAGGCTGGAGCAGAAATGACCAAAGAAACTATCCCATTGATTCAGCTGTAGAATGAGCTAGTCAAATGGATCAGACTGCACCACAGCTCAGTCACATATAAAAAAATAAAATAAAAAAAATTAAGAAATTACTACACTGATTGCAGGTTATGCTTAGTAAGCTCCAAGCAGAGAAAAGTGAAAACATAACACTCCACAAAAGCATGCTATATGCTTTGCTACACAAATCTAATGGTACAGACAAATAAGAGTCAGGTATACTGAAAAATTGAAGCCAGACTTACCCACAAAACATTTTACAATTATAAGATACTGTTAAGATAGGTACTACTCGCTATACTTTGTTTCAATTCTCTGCTAGCAAAAGAGACTTCATAAACTTGTGATAGTTTTGCCATTTGAAATCTAACCCTGGTTTGATACAGTATTTGGAATATAAACATGGCAAATGGGTACAGAAGTAAACAACTTGACGCATAATGAAAATACATAGAGCTCAAGGAAAAAATTAGATGTACTGATTAGCTATAAAAGCCAGTTCTGCTGAAAATAACGCAACACTCAGGTGCTGCTTTTGATTACTCACATGGCTGTGCCACAGATGAGGCTTAGTCTCATCTGCTTGGGCCTTTCACTTCATTGCTCTGTGTCTACACCTTCTTTTCCCTCTACCCATGCTTCCTCCAGCCATCCACTTTCAGTTTCACCTTCATTTGAAGTGCTCATTCAGGCATTTTGGTAAAGTCCAGAAAGACTATTTTCTGTTCTGCAAATTGCTTTGGTAGCAAGAGGGAAGAAAAAAAAAATCACCTCACCCAAAAATCCAGAAATTACATTTCCTATTGCATATGATGGTCCTAACCAGCCACCAGCAACCACCTTCTTGCTGTGACCTCAAGAATGCTGCCGTCTTTGCTGCACAGGAAGCTTCACCAGGGACAGAAAGGTTCTCATCCCATCTAGCCCACAGCCTCATAGTTAGAGGATAGGCTGTGGTTGATTTGGGTCTGAACACTCAAACTGATTTTCCAGGAGACAACAGGCATAAACTAGTCCTCATAATTTCATCTGGACTTCTCACACCAGCTTCTTACCAGTGGGCACAAAAGTTCTGCTCTTTGCTTTAAAATTAATATAAATTAGTAAGCAGGAGCTAAACAGTTTGCCACCAGCACTTCGTCAGAAACATGGATACAGCTGATCTCTAGTAACGATTTTGTGCTTTGCATCTTGAATAATAGATACTATTTGTGTGTTCTGTATTTACTAGTGGGCCTAGACACCTATAGTTATTACTGAATCTAGGTTGTTTAACTTAATGGTAATGGAAAGCTTAAGACTAGCTTATACACAGAACTGTCCACATTTGAGAAATGCCTCCACAAGCATTTAAAATTCATGAATTTAAAGTTAAGAAAATCAAAATGTTCTTTATGCCAGGTAAACATAGTTAGTATGGATGATGAAAAGTACTTTATAGTTCTAGGATGTTCTTGAGCCTCAGAAAGTGTTAAATTCAAACCAATTTACATTATACTGGGAGGTGATTATGTAAAATATATACACATTTGAAAACAAGGATATGCACATATACATATTCACAAACAGTTCAGGAATGTCCAGACTGACTTGTTTTTGATAATCAAGGATTTTAAAAGAGAAGAAAAATTAGCGTTTTTCACAATACACTTTCTACATGGCTGCTGAATTTCTATTTTAATAGAAACAGTCACATCACTGTAGGCTGCAATGACACTGAATAGTGCTTATTCAAATACTCTCATTGAAATCAGGCAGGGCCAGAGTGACAAACAACTGCTTCTAGATGAAAGCTACTCAGATAAATAATGCCAGGACACTCAGCTGGACCAAGCAAGTCAGCAGTTATGACAGTCTGAGTCTACATAAACAAGTACCAATACATTGACTTAATTTAACAGCAGCTCTGTTCTTACCAAGCCTTTATTGAACGTAAGCTTGATTTTTAAGTGTTTTGTCTTAAGTCAACATTGCAAGATCATCACTAGCTAAAGAGCTGTGAATCCTAACTCATTAAAAAAAGTGAAAGTTTTATCTTAGCTTTCAGGGAAAGGCTGCTCATCTTTGTTACCTTCTCTAGTAATTTTTTTCTTCTTTCATTATTTCATTTTAGTACTTTAAGTTATTGCCTGCAAAAGAAATTAGAGAATGTTATCCCCATAATACCTGAATATGTGAAAGTAACCCAATGTACTCTTAGGAGATATGAATTGTCGCAGATTGCTGTCTTTCTAATAACGCTTTAAAATACCTTGCTCTTTACATTTTAACATCTAGATTTTGAGGTCCAGTTGCAAGTGTTTACCATAGAAAACTCGTTCAAGCTGGTGTTTGACCTTTGACAGGAAGCTGCCCTCACTCTAGCTAGTCCCAACAAACTAGGCCCAAGACAATAAGCTGCTTTATAGCTATTAGCTAGGCCAGTGTGTTTCTCCAGGAAGACCTCAAGCTGAAAAGCCAACACTCTTGACAACCACAGCCAAGGTACCAAGGGCCCAAACACTAGACATTAGAAAACAAATGGAAAAGCACACATGGCTACATCTGGAATCCTAATGGGCCACCAATGGTTCCCAGCTAAAGGAAGAATTACCAATGTTATTTTATCATCCCTTGTGCTAACTTAACTGTTTATGTACAGCAATAAATGATTTTTTAAAAACATATTTGGGTCATTATGTCATATACCACCAGCAAGTACGATTGTTTTATTGTGCTTGGAGTCAAAATACACTGCTATACCCAGATGTGAGAGAAGTTCAGAACCTCTACTCCTTCTGTATTCATTCCTGTCGGACAAATGGATTAAGTTTTTAAAAGGGAAACTAAGAATTTTTATGGCCTGTACTCCCATCTCACTAGTAAAATTCGCACTGATATTTTCCTACAGAAGCTTGCCTTGCCAATGATAACATTAAATATTAACTTAGTAAGCAAACCAGAATTTCAACCAACAGGAAATGCCACACATTATTGTCAAAACATCCCCATTCTCTTCTTCCCCATTCTCTTCTTCTAAAGCCACAATATGCCATGTTAAAGAAATAATATTTATGTGCCTTTTTTGTACTTGAACACCTAATGAAATTCAAGGCAAAGTAATCATCACACTGTGGAAAGAAATTAAAATACATATATATTTATTAACAGGATTAATAAAGGAGGAGTCTGGAGTTATGGCCCTGAATTTATATGTGCAAACCCAAGCTTTTCCAGAAACTACAGTCAGAATGTTGTGTTCCCATTTAATGAAACATGGAATTCATGTAAAGATGCTTGCATAGTGCTTCTAACCCTAGCTACTTTTGCATTTAAAATTGAGATAAAAGCAGAAAAAACAAGTTAAATCCTTCAGCATTTGCTGCTCGAGTTAAAAAAAAAATAAAAAAAACAACTCACTAAACAAACAGCAAGTATATTATTTTTAAAAGACATTGTAATGATTTAAACAAAAAGTTCAACATTTGTTGACAATACTAAAATTGACTGTATCACAACAGTTTAAATCAATATTTATCAACAAAATATTTTATAAAATTCCCTTCCAAAAAACACTGAAGGTATTTGAAAATAAAAGCGTAGTTTAGCAATGAGAACTGAACACAATTTCAGTAAACTTAATTCTAACAGACTGACATTCATTTTAATGGAAGCTGGACCAATTTATAATCAAAATGAATAAACAAATCAAAGAAATGGGGGGTTATCTTCTTCCCCTTCCATTCTCATTCCCTTTTATCCCATTTGTTGCTATTCCTGTTGCACCTCTGCTCCTTTTGGCCCCTCTGTGGGGGGTGCGGGGTGGGGCATCAGGGCTGAGGAGTCGGGAGGAGCAGTAGCTGTCAGCTAACAAAGCTGTTTCTCACAGAAGAGATGGAAAAATAAATAGAAATTTATCAGGAATCTACAGTTAACTCCTATTTGGAATACAGACTTCTACCATCTAATGTTTTACCATCATTTAACAAAGCTGCAGCTGAACGGAGCTGTAGTATTTTGAAATCTAGCTAGTTTCCTAGGAAGATTGGTGACAGTGTCCACACACTCAGTGCACAGGTTATACTACAACTGTGCCAGCTCACTCACAGCAAGCCAAGGGGAAACCCAGTTGGGAAGACTGTTGAGAAGCAAATGATCTAAAATAGACAATGTGAGAAACACCTGCATGTCCCTGCATGCTTATGATAACGATCATGCACTGAGTAGCGTTCTCAAATACATTATAGTGAATCAAGATAGCTGAATTGCTCAATGATCTATAGATGGCTTAAATTAGTCATGTTAAATTAGCTGGCAGATAGCTCAGAAGGTTTTAGGGATTCTTCTATCAAAGAAATGAAATTAACACAAAATGACTAAGGAAGAGGTGATTAAGAATGTCATTTGCAGAAAAGTCAATACTAAAAGTAAATTTTTTTTGAAATAAGTTTTGATCACCTTGATTTTCTTTTACTGTTACACTACAGGCAACACTTATTTGCCATTGAAACAGAAACATGTGAATTTGATATCCTATAGTTGTGGATGTGTTTTTAAAGCTGAAAGCAGAGTGCAGAATGTGAAATTTCCTTGCTTCTGCTGCCACATGGCAGGTTAAAAGCAAGATTAAGTAAACAGTTCAGTGCTTCCCCTGATTTCCAGGAATAGAAGTACGTTACACTTAAGAAAAAATAAAATACAACCCAGCAACTGATCTCTAGTTGCTTCAGATTCTCTGTTCCATTTCCAAAAAGATACATAAAACAGGGAATCAAAATACCTAATTCAATGCTGCCACATTTCTAGATAATGTAGTGTGCTATATTTATAATGTTTAACTTTGGAATGTTAGTATAAATGTGTGTATATATATCTATATGTACACATACATATACATATATTTTTTGTATATGCTGTCATCCATACATAGAAATTTAAAATTCCAAATACATTTTCTGTGCTGCCTTTCCAGATGTTTTTTTACTTAATGAAAGAAACAGAGCAAGGATTAGAGAATGGTTGCAGAAAAACAGAAACCACACTGACAAATACTAAAAAGATAAATAAAAGTTTTCATACTCACAGAAGCAATACCTTACATATGCCAATTACTCCCTCATGTTATCCTTAGGAAAATTTGTCCCTTGACGCAAAATAGATTTAAAAGATATTTAAATCCCCAGGGACATTATATCAACAGAAAAAAAGGGGGGGAAGGGGCAGCAGGGGGAGGGGAAGAGAGAGGTCCTTATTTTCTGTTTCATCTGCATATTAGTTCACAGTATTTTCTTCTCCCTTTTCTCCACTCCCTGCCTCCATACTCCACTCCCCTTCTTTTTAAGGGAAATTAAATGATTGATTAATCTCAGTGTTTGCTACGTTCACCTGTGCAAGACTCTATCCATCTTAAGCACAATTCATTAAGTTAATTCATGTTCTAAATAACACAGAAGGCTTTGTGCAAGTATGTCAAGCAGAAATTTCACCAGAGATTGATATTTTTTAAAAAATCAGATTATTTACAAAATTTTTACTGATGGGTCCTATTCTTGCCAAACAGTATTTATACTTTCATATACAGAAACTAATTCTAAAAACATAATTTATACATTCCTTGCAAAACATTGCTGATACCTATTGGCAGTCCCCATTATAATTTCAGATGTATTTAGTGGCAATAATGAGCAATTTCTACAGTTTCTCACTGTACTCTCACAAATCAAGTAGAAAACCTCAGCTTCTAATGTTATTGGTCTGGCATTTTTTCAGAAAAACTATATTTTATTGTGGAAAAAATGTGTTTTCCCTCTAGTGACTATTTGACAAATGTGTGTTGAGTATTTCTACCATTAAAGTGGCTCATTTTTGTTTACTTTTCTATGTCCTGGTATCTCCAACAACCTTAGAAGGAATGCACTCAGCTGGCAAGGGGCCTATTTAACAGCTTGATACATCACAACAAGGTATTTCACACATTTTGGGAAAGTCACAAATATGTTGATCTCTTCAAAGTTCCAAGAGGTGGGGAGAACAGTTTTGAAAAAAATACTTAAAAGTACATTCCCTGTTACATAAGAAATATTTTAAACTAGTGCAAAAGTATAAAGACATGTTTGCAAATGGTTATGAAATACTTCAACATGTGATTATATTTTCACAATAATGGTGACTATCAAACATTATATTGCACATTATTTTTTATTGTCAAATAAGACACCGGAGCCAAGAATACTGCAGACTGTAAAAGCACAGCCTGTTGCAGCACATTTCCTGGCCAGCTCCTTGTACCACAGATGTTGGGCTGCCATCCCAAACCATTCCATGTATTTACTAGTGGTTTGGGTTTGTTTTTTTTTTGTATTAGAAGTCCTGTATTTAGCTGTTCTCCTCAGTAGCATTAACCAAGCAGTTCATAAAGTCTGTTTTTAAATGCAGCTGCTCATATCTAACTGCTTTGTGAAGCCACTATTTTCATGTTCCCTTTTAGATCAGGCATCTCTCATTAAAAGAGACTAAATGGCCTGTGACTTAGGATGAGAAAGTTGTTCAAAAGCCAACTAACATCTTGTTTCAGAGGGTACTTTTGAAGCAAATGTTTAATGTCAAGTTTAAATACAGGTCTATGATTAAGTATGTGAAGCCATCAGAGCTTATATACAAACATTGCCAACACAGTGTCCTGCTAGAATTACAGTTTTCCAAAGACTGAATAAAGCCCTTAGGCAACATTAATAATGGACACTAATACAACTGCAACACAAAGTAATCAGGTATCTACACCATAACCATAAATTCTTCAATTTCTCAGCAGCCCAACACTGCTCCTACTAAGGTTAGTGGGAACACAGGCTAACTGCACATGTGAACTGAAATCAACTGCCTTCCAATAGAATGTTATTAATAAAAACATCCATGCTTAAAGTTGAGTATCTCGAGACAGGCTCAGACAATGTATCTTACTGAAGCCAGAAGTGTCCAAAATATGAATGTTTGTAAAGTACCAAACTTCACCATGGATGTACAGCTGATTACTGTCCAACCTTCCTTACACATGCCAGTGTATTTTTCTGGAGGCAGAGTGTACTTCATTGGCTAGGAGAAAAGCAGGAAATTTTTCTATGGCAGGTTGATTTCATTTTTTTTTTTTAAATTAGCAGATGTTTGAAGCTGCTCTGAGGTTTGGAATGTTGAATAAATCCCAGTGGAGACAGATTAGTGGCAGAAAGCAGGTGAGGTGGTCAAAGGTGGATGTAAATACAATTTATCAGATGACTCTGCAATTTGACACGTTGGTATCACCACTGCACATGTGGCATATATAAAAGTTTTGGCAACTGAGAGCGAACATCATTTCTCTAGCCAATGTAGTTAGAGAAACTGTACAGCAACCCAGGGAAGTGCTACCAATAAATGAATTGAGAAAAATCCTAGAAAAAATTACTTCTTAGTTTAACAAGGAAATCTAGAGTACGTATCCTTGGCTCTAAGAAATTATATGGGCTGGGGCTCTACAAAAAACCCAACAAAGACCAAACAACAAAAAAACCCCCCAAAAAATTACACCCAAACCAAAACAAAAAACCTAAACTCACAAAGCACAAAAAACCCACAACCCGAACCAAAACTACATGACCACATGTATACACCAGGAGTCCTGGTGTAGAGGCAGACTTGAGGAAACTCCCTCTCCCCTCTCTAGCCAAATTCAGCAAAGAACTCTGGTTGAAGTCCAGCTTATATAGAATAATAGAACAGTTAGGATTGGAAAGGACCTTAAGATCATCTAGTTTCAGCCTCCCTGCCATAGGCAGGGGTACCACACACACAGTATACCATGTCACCCAAGACTCCATTCAACCTGGCTTTGAACACTCTCAGGGATGGAGCATTCACAACGTCTCTGGGCAACCCATTCAAGTGCCTCACCATCCTCACAGTAAAGAACTTCTTCCTTACATCTAACCTAAACTCAAGTTTGAACCCATTACCCCTTGTCCCATTACTACAGTCCCTAACGAAGAATCCCTCCCCAGCATCCCTGTAGGCCACCTATGATATGAACAGCTGCGAATTACTAAAGAGGTGCTCTCAAACAAGGGTTCTTCCATTTCAGAGTCAGTTACTCCGATGATTTTTTTCCCCACATCAGCAGTGGAGATATAAGCTATCATAACCAGGGGTGGGATCTAAGAAAGATACCGTGATTGACTGGAACATTGGTGTTCCTGGCTCAATAAGTCTGCAAAACCTAATTTCAAGAATGGTGATAAATTGAACAACTGTGAGAAAAAAAAAAAGTGTGTAACTGTGCACAGAAAACTACAAAGATGTAGATGGAAAACAAGCTACGTATATACTTACATAAATATTACACATATATATTATACACATATACATGTATACAAGCTTCCTATCTCAGGTACCTTTTTATTGTGGGTTGGTGTTTTGGGGGGTTTGGTTTTGGGTTTGTTTTTTTTATTTGGTTTTTGGTTTTTGGTTTTTTTCTACTGTTTTAGTTTTGGGGTTTTTTTTCTTTTATTTAAAAGGTCTACCCAGAAGTTAGTGTATGCACTTGGGTTCTCCATAAATTTTCATTCATGACTTAAGACAACGGAGCTATTTTATAAAAGATTCTTCTCACTCATTTCAAGCAAGAAAAACATGCAGAAGGAATGTTAAATTATCTTATTCTATGTCTAAGAGAAAAATGGAACAGAAAAAAGTATGAAAGCATCACTATTATATGTTCATGAGATACATGTTGAGGTATGTCACAACTAGCCCTCCCACACAGGCCTTCCTAGGACTTCCAACAGCAATACGTAACTAAGCATATTTCTCAATGAAGTAAACTAGTAGCAGTGTTCACCTTGTATGCCTATGCTTGTAAGCTGTTCTTACAGTGCTCCAAACAGCAATTCAGAACTAATTCCTCCTCTTAAAAGTATACAACAGAGATACCAGATTATGTCTTAGCTTGTATCATTCACAAAATGGAAAAAAAAAACTTCTTTGATGAACAAATAAAAAAAAATTCTCTTAACAGTCTAACTTTGAATTATACCCTTTTTCCTCAGTGATCAGCAAGATGTAGGAAAATTTAATTCTTTGCCCTTCTGAGAAAAAAGTAAACCCTAGGCTTCAAAACAAATTATTTTTGACACATCTTTCTCCTCACACATCCATCTCTGTCCTTGTCATGCTGTCCATTAAAATTTGTATATCTTTAAACTTTCCACTTTCTATCTTCCTAAAACAATACACTTCTAGTAGCCTGAACAGTGTGTGTCAGAACAGCACACTGGCATTACAACAACCCCATCTCTCTTCTACGACACCAAAAATCAGTTTGTACACATAAGGCAAGGCAGAAATCATCAATACAATACTAAAGCTTGAAAAACAACAAAAAAACCCCATCCTCAGTAATGAAAAATACATACAGTAAAGTATTAAACAGTGATGTTCTAAGCTAGGAACAGTAATTCATCTTTTCACTGTTAAGAGTCAAAGAGAGTATAGATAATTACTTTATATTCTTAACCATAGAATCACAGAATCATAGAATAGTTAGGATTGGAAAGGACCTCAAGATCATCTAGTTCCAACCCCCCTGCCATGGGCAGGGACACCTCACACTAAACCATATCACCCAAGGCTTCATCCAACCTGGCCTTGAACACCGCCAGGGATGGAGCATTCACTACCTCCCTGGGCAACCCATTCCAGTACCTCAACACCCTAACAGTAAAGAATTTCTTCCTTAGATCCAGTCTAAACCTCTGCTGTTTAAGTTTTAACCCGTTACCCCTTGTCCTATTACTACAGTCCCTAATGAATAGTCCCTCCCCAGCATCCCTGTAGGCCCCCTTCAAATCCTGGAAGGCTGCTATGAGGTCTCCATGCAGCCTTCTCTTCTCCAGGCTGAACAGCCCCAATTTCTCAGCCTGTCTCCATACAGGAGGTGCTCCAGTCCCCTGATCATCCTCATGGCCCTCCTCTGGACTTGTTCTAACAGTACCATGTCCTTTTTGTGTTGAGGACACCAGAACTGCACACAATACTCCAAGTGAGGTCTCACGAGAGCAGAGTAGAGGGGCAGGATCACCTCCTTCGACCTGCTGGTCACACTCCTTTTGATGCAGCCCAGGATACAGTTGGCTTTCTGGGCTGTGAGTGCACACTGCTGGCTCATGTTCATTTTCTCATTGACTAACACCCCCAAGTCCTTCTCCGCAGGACTACGATGAATTTCCTTTTTGTCCAACCTGTAGCTGTGCCTGGGATTGCTCCGACCCAGGTGTAGGACCTTGCACTTAGCATGGTTAAACTTCCTGAGGTTGTCATCAGCCCACCTCACAAGTGTGTCAAGGTCCCTCTGAATGGCATTCCTTCCCTCTAGCGTATCAACAGAACCACACAGCTTGGTGTCATCGGCAAACTTGCTGAGGGCACACTCAATTCCCTTGTCCATATCAGCAACAAAGATATTAAACAAGATCAGTCCCAACACGGATCCCTGAGGGACACCACTCGTTACTGATCTCCAGCCGGACATTGAACCGTTGACCATAACTCTTTGAGTGCGACCATCCAGCCAGTTCTTTATCCACCGAGTGGTCCACCTATCAAATTGGTGACACTCCAATTTAGAGACGAATTTACTCTATCTTTAGTGACACCCAGATTTTTGGTAATGAAAAAGACACAGTGTCTAGATGCAGTTTATACTTCTAGCAGAGCCCTTTGCATTTCAAAAGTCATAACGGTCTTCTATATGGGAAGATTTTCAGAGGTGTCCTTCAATGCAACAGCTGAAAATAATATGACAAATGGATGGGTAATGCCAGAACAGACTAGAGGACTGACAAATGCTTTCAGGGGAAAGCGTGAAGTAGCAGGTCTTGTTGCAGAAGTGAATGCACTGACTTATTTTATAACATGGACCTCTGAAGCATGTGGCACAGTGTGAAGAAATGTATGTTGTGCCAAAAAGAAATTCTGTACTTCCAAAGACTAGTATGATTTATGTGTGACATCTTTGTTTATGTCAGCTCCTGTGTAAACATTAATGCATAAGACGAGTATACAAAGCTGAGAATACCTACTGTAATGGACTAGAAAATGTCATACCGTGCTCTGCTCCTGCAACAGCAAAGATCACAGAACTTAGTCTGATTACTGCTACCACTGTAACTTAAACCAGTCTCCTGAATACAGCAACAATGCTCCTAATTCCAAATTATTTTAGTAGTTCTATTAAAATTAACTATTGTACAATAACTCTACATCTGTATCTGAAACATCCTTTAAAGCCACCAATGACTATGGTCCCACATTTATTTGTGAAGACTAAAGGTGAGAAAAGTACTCTTAATAAACAAGGAAAACATGTAGTTTGCATGTAAGTGTATTCTGAGCTTTTTTCCTGAAAACAAGAATAAATAATGCAATGAACTAATTCATGCAAGAAAAGACAAAGAATGCTAATAGAATTTATTCATTAAAAAAATTACTACAAATTTGCTTATACAGCTTTTCCAGTTTCAAAAACTAATTTTAAATACAGTGATGGAGATTTTCCTAGTAGTACATGGTTTTCATAAATATTTTGAACACTTTTCTTCCCAACCTTTTTTAATCATTACGGCTCTAAAACCAAAATTTAGTTTCTCAGAGGGCCAAATTCAATTACCTTTTGATGGCTGAAAGTTGGCATATGTGATACAAGCTGTGCTTCATTCGAGTCCTCAGTCAGCTTGACTACTTGTGCTATTTTCATTATGCTAACATCTACAGACTACAATTAGAAAAACATACTCAGGGCTCTTAGTTTCTAGAGCTAGAAACAGTCTGCAGACATAAGGGTAAAAGCAACCAAAGGAGCTTACAGGTCTAGTAAATGAAAGCCACTTGCCATGGTTTGACATACGTAGGATGTCTGTAAGACTGTGTTATCACAGAGGTCAAGGAACGAATGGAAATAGAAACTATGGAAATATGACAAGGTCAGTAATGGAGTGCAAGTGATGTTTTGTAAGGTCCTGCTGTTTGCAGGTTGGTGAATATCTGGCTTCAAAAAAGTACATTAACAAAAATTAAAGGAGGTAAAGTGCAGTCTGCAGACATACCACAATTGTCCTGATGTGTGCATTTAAGATGTGCTGTGAATTGTAAGAATATTGATAATTACATAAATGGAAAAGAAAATGCATTTTTTTCCCTTTTTTGGCATTCCATGAACTTAATTCTCACTGGTACAATATATACAGCATTGTGCAGAAAGCAGTACTGATGACAGTCAATAGCCACTCATCTGCAAGTTGTTTAAGAGAACCCGGGCTGCACAGACTCCAAATCAATTTAGGTCTGAGCCAGTTTAGGTCCAGATACTGCCTTAATCCAGGAGAGCTGCATCAGTGAGGACCTCTGTCTCACCTTCAGGCCAGGTACCTTTATATCTGCCATCTACTAGCATAGTCACCAAAATCTTTTTTCATTGCTCCATTAAGGCCTCTGTGGACATTCTTACAGCTTAATTTATCCGGTTTTTGTGCCTTTGCTTACTGGGGTTATTCCAATCCTTCCTTCTCCCTATTCCAAATTACTCTAGGTAATTAACAGCTGATTATAGATCAAAACATGACTGTTTTTGGCAGCAAAATAGCATCACATAATAGTATTTCTTTCAGGAAAGTGAGCTGTCTCATATCCTGAGCCTAACATCACAAGTGTGTATGTGCTGCTATGCTACAAACTTCTGCTACGGCAACTTGGGCTCAAGTAACTCAGATTAAGTTAATATGTAGTATTAACCTACCTAGAAACCAGAGGAATTTAGAAAAGTAGGTGATATATAAAAACTAGTTATTCAAAGTGTGGGTTTGTGTAAGGAAGTTCCTCTGAACCACCAAAGCAGTCTGTGAGCTAGTTGATCAGACTCACTTTGTAGTCAGAGAAACAAGCACTGTTTTGCATGGTTGGACTAAGAAAGACTGCTAAAACAAGTCCAATGACAAGTATCCTAGAGAGACTTACTTATACCTAAGGACTCCTAAGGACTACTGAAAGAGCCCAAAACAACTAACACAAATATAACCACCTACAATAACCTGAGAGGACATTGCTTGTGTGCTGCTTATGCTATTTGCATCTGTGCATATGCTCTTGGGATACATCACTAGTGAACACAGACACTTCCTCCTCTGCCATTTAGGGATGCAAACAAATTACACGCATTAATCTTCTACAGAGGCAAAACAAAACTGCTTCATTTCAATAAGTATATTCAAATCTCAGATCCAAAACTTTTGTAAGAAAGTAAGATTCCAATTTCTGATGCTGCAAGTCTGATCAAGCAAGTAAATAAAGATGGTGAAAATGTATTTTTTGCATGATCAGCTACTCAAGAACAGTCGTTGCTATAGTTTGAGTACCTGACTGCTCACCAGGAAGCTAACAGTGGAAATCACAAAATAAGAAAATATTTCCTCCTCCTCTCAAGCTCAGAACCTTAGTGCTATAAAAAGGGAATTAATCGAGTGTTAAGGAATATCGATGTAGTGTGATGAATATTAATGTAGTGCAACAAATACCAAGACTGCCTAATATCACTGTCATTCTCAACAGCCAGTCTCCTCAGGACTCACTGAGAAAGGACAACATTGTAATTTAGGACTGTCTTTCAAACTAAAGCTGGCTACTAACTCGATACCATTCCATTAATTTGCTTAATCCCCATGCTGGTTTGATACATACCCCCAAATATGACTGTTACTTGGAAACACTTTGCTTAATCTAACACCTTGCAGTTCAGCAAGTCTGTTGCTCAGTGGCCACTTTTTAATAGAGCCACATAAAAGATTTAATGCATGTGATCATTAATAGGTGCCTTTAGAATCAAATATACATCGAGATCAATTTATTTGCTTGTTAAAGCCTCTGAACATTTATTGAAGGTAGATCAGATTCTCAGAAACAAGTCTGACACCCAAAATGACTCTTACCAACTTAGAGAAGTATAATAGAACAATTTATTGACGTAAACCTACTTTTTATACCAAAAAAAGAAAAATAATATTTTCAGGAACTTGGAAAACATTAGAGCTTATTTTTTATGTTCTGCAAAGAGACTATTTAATCTGTTTGAAATTAAACTCAAAAGATCAGATAGGCTTTTGAAGGGCTCAAACACTGCAACTAGTATAGCATTGTATTTGCAAGAGAAAGCCAGTTGTTTAACCACACAGATATCATTTAGTCTCTAACTTAAACAAGCGTTGATAAAGGGTTTTTTTTATAAAAAGATGTTATCAGCAAAACAAACACAGTATTTTGTACTACTTCAAAGCTTATTTATAATGTGTTTAGAAATATTCAGTGGAAACAGGAAAATAATGTCTTGATTTTCTAAACTTTACAACATCTGCTTTTACTTACTTGCAGCATTGTAAAGTTCTCTGGATTTCAAATGGGTAACTTTTTTCTTTTGTCTGGTCCCAAATTTGAAAGTGTTCACTTTTTTTTTTTACCCCACATAATTTTCCATTTTTTACTTAAGAATACAGCCATATGAAAGTCTCTGCAGCTTTCTATAAGTGATAGATACTAGTTAGCGTAACTTACATTTCAAATAAGCATGTTAGAAACCTGCTAGAAATCACTCATTCTCAGAAGACTGACTCCTACATCATTATAATTTCCTGATGTACATATGTAACTACCTTTTTAACCAGGTATCATGCTTTTATTCATACTACTGTCTTTCAGCAGAGTACAACCTGCAGAAAACATTCTTTCATAAATGTGGTTCTTTTCACTGTCTTGGTTTGTGGAAGTGGCTATAACCTTCTGTAACCAAAGTGCTTCTCCCTTAAGGTTCTTCCCATCTGTAAGAAAGGATTCAAACTGTCATCAGCATCTTTATCGCTTTTCAACAGTTCACCATGATCTGTTTGAAGATGCACTAACATCTTTATTGATTCTCCTCCATAATGTAAAATTAAAGCTGTTGGTGATTCAGAGAGAAGTAGTATCCAAAGCCTTCAAGTACATGATCACATTCTATTTGATAAATACACAGTAACATCATGAGCAATTTCATCTACCATCTTAGAAGTAGACAAGCTATTCTTCCTCATGAGTTACTTTCTAGCTGTACCTAGGGTAATAAACTGGGTGCCCAGGCAGAACATTTTTTGCTACCATGCATCTTGGTCACCTGATCACCCATATCAGGCTGATCAGCCATTGCATGGTCTGGCTCCCATCTGGCTTCATACTCAGGTTTCCCTCCCATCAATCAAGAGCACCTGGGGGGACAGCAGGAAGGAGAAAGGAACTGGTGAAAAACTGGATCTCAGACCACTTTTGGGATACTTGGCTGCAGGGTGAGGCAGAAGGCTTAGCCTGTGCAAGTTCCGCTGCAAGATGAGATGAGGTCAGTCTCAGACATGTTTAGACCCCGAAGGTTGGAAATGCTTCCAGGTCTACTAGCTTAAACATAGCTTCTGTGTGCCTGACAAGCAAAGGCAGTGAAGACAAAGATTTCCTGCAGTGCTTGAAAAGACAAAAGCATGTTAACTGTTGTGCTGTAAACAGCTGTATAGCACTGATGCTTCTTTTTCTAATTCTGTAATAATAAATGCTTAGTTTTAATTGTAAGTTCCTTCTTAAAGACATTACTTTTTTTATACCTGTATCTAGAATAGCCAGTGAAACATGGGGTTTGCTATTGGCAGCATGGGGGATACACAGATGTAGACTTCATAATGCATTTCTTTACAGTGGAGCAAAGGTGGAATTAGTCTTCTGGAGCAAGCTGACTTCATGTATACTGGGTGATTTTATATAAAATTCAAATCTGCCCCCCCAAACTCTCCTTTTCAACCAGTTTTGAAAGCTTGGATCTCACAGTGTATTTCTTTCAGCTCAATTAAACCTAGAAGCATTTGGATAATTTTTAAACCCATTTTTAGCAAAAATTGTTTGAAAATTATATTTTACAAGTCTTTGCTTAACTACTGCTATTCACTAGTAGGTTCAGCAACATCTGTACAAAGTTCCAAGCAGAATTTTCATATATATGTACCAGTGGGTAGGTTTAATATTTTTGGCACATGTTTTACTAGGTTACCATAGTAGCAAGTTACCCGAACATCAAAAATTTTAAAGGTAAAATCCCTGATGTGGGATCGCTGGCACAATGATTTGAGAGCGAGACCCACACAGCAGTTTACACTCAGATCTTCAAGAAGACTTGACACGACTGCTCCCTTTTGGGTACTCAAATACTATTAACTACAGTGACCATCCAGGGAGTCTATGGCCCCTGTTAAGATATGAGCAGGAAAATTATAGACTTTCAGAAATATTTCATACTTTCTACCCAAGACATCTGACGACACACACTAGAATCTACATTTTGGTATACTACAGGCTACATAGGCAGATGAAGTCTGCTTCTCTATGTGATGCTCTAAGAATCCTATTGCCCACCTATCTATGATCTTCAGTTCTCCATCTACAAATTATCAGCTTGAAATCTTTTAGGCAAAGACTATGGCAGCAAAGAGACTGGATACTCAAGACTAATTTTAGTGCTTCAAAAGCACGGAGGTGTGGAATTAATATCTAGATCCAGTAGTTTCAGCATTTATATACAAACATACGCACACTAACACAAATTCCTTTTAAAATATGAATGAGAACTCATAACTTGGCAACATATCAGGGTGCCTCAATTATGAGGCTAAAAAGCGATATCCTTCTGTATTCATCCTCTTTGGCCAAAATCCAGATGTTTGAAGCTGCTGAAATTTCCTAGTTCCTTGGTAGAAGCAAGAAAGATCAATCTAATCATCTGCATTTTCACTTTGATGGGTCCCCTGTTCTGTTTAATGGGAATAAAAGTACCTATTTCAAAAATGTGGATTCTGCTCTCAGAGCATAGCACTGGCTTACTTTGCCAGAATGGGCCGGCCCTTTTTTGTCACTCAGCCATTGCAAACAATTAGCATCAGAAACCTATCTGTGGAATCAACTGCTTAACTTCAGTGATGTATACAAAGCCTGTTCAAGCCAGTGGAAAGTTAAAAAAAAAAAAAATAGCTTGAGCGAGCAGCCTATCTTGGTAAGCTTGTCAATGTCTCTTTCCCACAAGGAAATATGTGACAGAAGTCCTCACTACTTCAGGTATACCAGACTGTACTTTCAGACCTCAATTCAGTTCAAACCTGTGGTGCCAGAGGCAATTTGTTGTCGTCACATAAGTAAAATCGTGTTCTATGATATCTTTTGCAGGGTGCCAAAACACTCAGGGGAAACTTCCTCAAGCAGAGAAAACAGCTTATTGACTGAAATGTGCACTTCAAGCATCATCCCTTTCTATACCACAGGTGTTGCCAGAAACCAGCCCTGAAGCTCTAATTTTAGCTCAGACTCAACACATGGCCTACTAACTAGCCAGAACAGTAGTGACCTTTAAAGACTACCCTTCTGATATTATTAATCAGCTTTTGTATTCCTCAAATAAGTTACAGGCATAGACTTACATAGATAGGAATAGATCTCAAAAAGCTGAAGGAATGGAAGTAACTTAGGATTTCAGGAACACATACTACCAAGTTCTAAGCTTCAGCAAGACTGATGGGGACAGCTTAAAGCTACTAATGCTTCAACTTAGAGTGAGGCTTCTTTGTACCATGCATTGCTGTGGGGCATAGCACCTATAGCTGCCACTAGGGATTCCTGGACTCCAACCTCAGTTGACTGTTGCAAGAAGTCCAGTTTCATTTTCCTCCACCTGCCCATATGAATTGCTCTCTAGACTGGTCCATGCAGAGAAGAAATGGTGAGGAAGATGGGAGCTGAAAAAAAAACCCAACCAACTAGCATTCAGCAGAACACATGCATAGACAGAAATTGAAGGTAAGGGATGGTAGATAGAGAGTAAGATGCAGACCACAATTTACCTCAGCTTTGAAGAGCTTTTAGTTCAAAGGATGGAATGATCAAATGATACAAAAACTTCTCTACCAGACAACTAGTGGGACATACCTTTTAAAAGCCCCATGAACTTTGTGATGGGCCCCAAGAAATGCTTTGGGGTAGAAACAAACTAGTTTTCCCACTGTATGACCATCCTAAAACTTCATCTCTTTTCCATCTGTATCCAATGCACCATTCCAACTGGCTGTACAAATGCAGTGATTAAGCATTAGGGATGCCTGATCACCACAGTCACCAACTACTTGCAGCTGGTCAAGTTCAATAATTAACCACTTGATAAACCTTGCAGGGAAGATAAGGCTTTTAGGAACACAAGAACTTTTGATTTTGTGTTATTTGACTTATTTACTGGTAAAAATAAAATCTCAGATTTTTTACTCAAAACAGGCATGGGGTAAGCAACTGTAATGTGGTTTCTGTGCTTGAGTTCAATGACTTTAACGTTGCTTCTCTTATACTGGCATCACAACCATAACAACATTAGTAATTCAAACTCAGGTTTGTATGTGGAGCCTCTCTCAGGATGGAACTCAAAAGCTTAAATCATGGGTAAACATTCTTCTGCCAAATCTGTTGCTCCCCATTCCCTATTACCCCCCTAGGCAAGGGCAAAAGATGGAGTTAATTTTTAAAATTAAACAAACAAAATATTTGGTCACTTAGTTGTAGTTTCTTCTGGCATTGATACCTTGTGGGTACTATATCAATCCATGAAAAATAAATAAAAGGGAGCTGAACATTTCAAACACTGTCAGTGAACCTTTTTTCCAGTTCAGTGAGGTTAACAGGACTTTTAATTTACAAATTCATAAGAATAGGGTTATATTTGGTTAATATGCTCTTTACATACTCATTGAAGTCTTACTACTAGAAATAAAAATTAATTCCTCATGACAAAAGAATCAAGATTAGTGGTAATTAACAGAAAAGTTAATTGCTTCAGAAAGCAACAGCTAATTACAGCAACTAGAATGTACAAGCTAGAAAGCTGTGAGCTTGCAAACCCTTCAACAAATTATTAATCTCCAGCATGTCAGTTGGTCCCGAGAATCCAGTCAAGCAAGTTAAAAAACATGTACAAGCAATTTACAGGACTGGGGACAAATAAAAGAATCATTTCATTTTTTGGGATCAATCCAAATATATTTCAAATCCTTTACAAGCTTCTTGTGTTGCAGAAAAGATGGACCCATGTCATGCTACTCTGTCAACTCACTACATCACTTCTTCACATCCAAGCAACGTTCAATTATAAGGTTCAATGTTGGTTTTATTCCACATTTCCTATACCTTGTAAGAAATATGTTACAATGTGTAACCATGCATCAACTGAAATAAAACAACAATTTGGGAGTTTTGAAGAAACAACAAAAACAAACAAACAAAAACAAACAAACAAAAAACCCCAAAAACCCAAAGAGAGGCAAGCACAAGATATACAATGTCTTATTAAAACATCAAGGCAGTAAACAACAGAAACCTAAAAAGGTAAGAAGTTCTCTATCAAATTTGCTTCTTACAATGTGAAGCCAGAGGAAGAATTTAACCTGCTGAACAACTTGTTTTTCACTAAGAGAAGCTTTGCTAGTGCAGCAAGCTCTAGTTCTCCTTTGCACAGCTATTTGTAAAGAAAATGTTTTATTAGAAGAACTTAAAAGCGGCAGTGTCAGTATACAAAACATCCATTCCTCTCATATGTTTTTCTAAATATCAAATCAAAACATGGCAATGTACTAGAATATACTAGTAACCATAGATTTTTTTTATAACTGCCTTATAAATCACGTTATAGCTAATTAATCTAATTAACAGTCCTGTGTCCCAGATACATTACAGGAAAAGACCAAATCAATCCAGCCTTGAAGAAACCACTAATATGTCTCAGACACCAATCCTGGATTTGCTGAACGTTCATTGAATATCAACCTGCTGTGAAAATATTACTATACCTGCTGCTTTTATGGGACTGGATTTTGCTTGCCTCTCCCCCTCCCCACTTAAAAAAAAATTTAGGAAAACAGAAGTTAATGATATAAACTAAAGACACATTTTCCCAGTGGCTCTGCATTTCAAAGATAGCTAATTAAGCTGAACCTCTTAAGTTTTAAGATTCACAGGTTGAAAGTTTAGTAACTTTCTGCTATGTACCTTTTACATCTGTCCAGATTAAAACACTAGTATACAAATAGAAAACACACTAAGTCTCTTGAAACGTGGGCTAAAAAGTATCACATTTTCAGAAGGTAAATAAAGAGCATGTTGAAGCAGAGCAGAGTTTCTAATGAGTTAATGTAAAAAAAACCTCATGCAAAAGCAATCCACATCAAATCTAGCAGGCAATACCCTGACAGTCATCCATCAAACCAAAAGTCCCCTTAATAAATGCCAATTATAGGGCAAATATGCACAAATGCGGATAGCATAAGCCATGGGATCATTTCCTTTCAAGAAAATTAGTGACCAACAAAACACCCATGCAGCCTGCCCTACAGCAACACTCACTCCTGACTGGAATACTAACTACTATTATTATTTCACTCTTATTTTATTTTGTACTTTTGCAAGAGTTCAGAGCCACACAGAATTTTGTTTGGGGTTATACAAATTCCTTCACAATTTGTATAGAAATCTAACATAACTTTTTAAAAGCCATGACATGCCTATAATGTATACAGAGTCTCTGACTTCCGCCGTAAGCGAGCCTTTTTCCTAACTTAATCATACTCAAATTTCACCCCTTTTAAAGATCCTGATTCAAAAATGTTCACTCATTCTCCACAGTCCACAAATTTATACCATCTCTTCCTGTGGTATTATATGTGCATAAATTAAAAAAGAATGGTCTTGTATAAGGACTAAAAATGAAACATTCCAAGTCCCCACCCCCCCAATCTAACTTCAATTTATCAAGGAAGATGTTTGATGCAAAATATATGTTTCTATAAAATTATTTTGTGTATGGATAGGAAGTTTTGAATTTGAGCAGAGTTATGTTTCCCAAACCTAAAAACAAAGTACAGCATGATAAAGTGAAACAAGCAATATTAAAAGCTTCTCTGTCATTACTTTTGCCATACCACTGACTCATTTCAAACCCTTTTGCTAACATCATCTGCATATCACACCTGACCAACACTGTTCTCCCAACAGCAGATTTTTTAGATTTACTGTGTCCAATATACAGTATACTGAGAAGTAGCACATTTTGTCATATGAAGTGTCTGAGGTCCGTAACTTGAGGTACAGATAAGGTCTAAGATAAAAACATTTGCTAACAAGACAAAGCAGCTTTGCAAGAACTACTTAATATTAGTATCATGACAGAGAGAATTAATTTCTTAGACAAAACCACTCTCATTTGCTATATTTATAGCAATGGATTAGAAAATGCTACATTAGTCCTACTCTGATGTCTTATCTAATTGACCTCTAACGTGACATCATCCATCGCACAGGCTAGCCCGTGCTATATTCACTTATTTCCATCTTACCTAAAATTATGATGAATGGTCTGAGCTCCATTCAATTATTGAAAATGTGCAAAGAAACAGAAACAATGAAACTGGCAAAGTGCTCTGCATTCTTAGGAACAATTTAGGCTAATTAGCATCAACTTCTCCCCCATTCATCATACCCCTTTAGAAATATAAACAAACTGTCAGCTCTAACCTAACAAACAGATCACTGAGCTACTTAACACAAATTATTCTTACATGAAAAGCTCCTTCTCAGGCAATATTCTCCTCTAGGGCATCTGGGAAGCTGAGCTATTAAAATTGAAGACATATGTTTCAGTCAAACTTAACTCCCAGATTGTAGTGATCCCTGTTGTGACAGTTTTCCATCAGCATGCTGCTGCTGGCAATGTACTACATATTTTAAACAAAGCGATGCAACAATAGACTTCAATGATGCATGCTCATTCAGTACAGTATCAATACCACCTAATTAGCACCCTACACCTAGTGCTTAAGATAGTAGAATTATTGCGTAGGTACAATTCAAATCTCAGATTTCATTTGGGGTTTCTTTTGGAATTAAAAGTTCTGTGTGTTCCTGTGAGCGTGCAGGAGAGCAGATATGCCAGTGTCAGCTATGACAATAGTTTAGTAGTTCAAATCAAGCTGCAGAGGCAATGCTCTGAAGAGGCCAGAGAGGGGAGCACTGCTGTCACTCTTGGGTTCTCGCTCAAAATTTACCATAGGTGCCACAAATGAAAGAACAGCTCTAAACTAAAGGAAAACAGGGAGGTTGAAGAATTCAGTTCTATGAACACTGCAAACCCTGTGCTGTTTTGGAAGCCAAAATGGTATTGCTTTTTTTTTTTTTCCTCCAAAATGCAGAGGGAATTAAATTTGTCCCCCACTCCATACCCAAGAGCTTTCTGTGCTAAATCTAATAAAGTAAAATAGTTCACTATCTGGTGAAAGAAAGAAGCAAACACTGGCCATGAGCTTCCTGCCTTACAGATATTTGAGATTTTGTGTGTACATAAGAATAAACCTTCTCCAATAAGAACTGCAAAATTAGGGAATATCCTCCACTGTTTTTTTAGAAACATGCATACTGACAAATGTAATTTGCAAACCCCAGAGATATGGGAAATAATCAGTGTTGAGGAGCTAATTCCTAATTTGAGTTTTTCTTTTACCAAAGAAAATTCCTCATTGCCTTGGCTCCCTTTAACACCAAAATACATAATTGGAACTTTGTGAATTAAAAGAGGAAGACTGAGACATCCTTTTCCCCTTTGATTTTTTTTTTACCATTTTTCTGCTTTGCTAGCTCTAATTTTGTCTTGCCAAAATCACTTGTAATACATGACATAGCTTGCCTTATTTTCATTACAAGGAAGACAATGAAATCAAGCAGTAGCAGCTTTGTGACATATTGACATGAAAAGGTGTAGTCAGAATTTAATTGTTCCATATCTGGGGTAGAGGAGAAAGAAGAATCTTCCTTTAGCTTCTTGATTTGGCCCTCCCTGCTGGCTGCACACACAATTGCTTTTTCCTCTTTGATACAGAGCTTCCTAGTCCTGAAGGCATAAAATATGGATGGGAACCAGAACAATTCAACATGAGATCCCCAAACACCTCCATGGTGATGCACTTATTACCAGCAGAGATGCACTTTCTGAATTAACATTATGCAAAATACTAGTTCTTTATTCCAAAGGATCTTGCATTAAGATATAACAGCCACCTCAAAAAATGTTTTATATGTTAGTGCTGACCAGAAAGCTTAACCATAGAAATGTCACACAAACTAATTGGTGAGTTTTGAATGTGAGTACATAGACAAAGGCTTTTGCCTATGTTGTCTGGAATGATCTCACAGCTCACAGCTATGGGTTTGATTGACACAGGGAATTGCTGATTTTATCAAGAGAGAATGATACGTGATTTTACAGTAAAAAAAAGCTGCTTTAGACACCATGAGCAGAAATTGCTACTTCACAGTAACAAATGAAGATTTTAAGCTATGCAAACACTTGAGGTCTGAAGTAAGACAAGTCACAATATAGCAACAATACTTGAACTCATGTTTGTAGACAAGACTGCTCAAAAGGTAAGTGCAGATGTAAAAAGAAGCAGGATAAAGTCTCATGAGAATCGTTGAGGTCTAAAGAGAAGAGAAGTTAAAATTACCTGCCATTGTTCACACCAGAAGACAAAAAACATCCAAGAGAAATATGAAGGGTGGTCCCACAGAAACCAAGGGGAAATAAGCATTCAAGACAAGGGTAAGTTCTGACAAGTCAAGAAGGATGGAGTGTTGCTTCAGCAACTTCATTAGGAACAGGATATGAAAAGCCTTTGGGCTAGAGGAACAACTGTTTTAACAAGACAGAGGCTAGCTTATGGTAATTCTAAACTTCTTCAGCTACCCAACAAAAGTACCACCTAAATCTCAAATAGACTGATGCAAGGAGAGCATATCCATGAAAACTGACCTCTAACTTACAACACTGAAGCATAGTGTGAAATGAAAATCATAGGACCATACCCAGCTTCTGTTTCTGTTTCTACTGTCCATTTAAAGAAAACATGAGTAACTCTGATCTAGAAACAGTGGCATGAAATTAGATTTCAGGGGACAGAGCAGCACTAGACACTTATTAGCTATTAGAGCAGGGACTGGAGGTACACCACAGAAAACAGCAAGAAGAATATCACTTAAAGAGCCAGTAGTTTTCCCTGTATTAAGATCTTCCTAGGTGTGGCTTGTTTTGTACAGGACAGTCTGAAAGGGGATCAGCCATCAGCACTTGTTGCTACATTACTGAAAAGAACATATGGGATATTGGTACACTACCTAAATGCCAAGCTGCATATTCCACTTTGCCAGTTTTTTCCATATTTGCATCTAAAGAGTATCTAAAAAACATGAATACTCAGATTTCATCTTCAGTTTCAGTTGCTATCTCAACAGCTACAAAACTGTCCTTATTTAAGCAGCTACATATATGTGAACATGACTGCCTTGGAGGCAAATTAAATATTAAATCACGTATCTGGTAACTACTTGAAACCAGCATCAGACTTTCACTGAGCTGTGATGAAGCTCAGGGAAAATTGCACATTGTTTATTTTACTATTATTTTATATAACTTGAGTGTGCAACATTCAAGGGTTAATTATTTACACCAAATTGCTCTCACTTGGCTGTTACTTAATTTTTTCTTACATTTTTAAGTGTTTGCTGTTGGTTCAGAGATGTTTTCTTCCTGGTTGCAGTGCCTCTTAGGGCACGGCATTGAGTAATAGGAGCAGACAGGAAATAAGTGCTGTTGCTCTCCAGAGAATGATTAAGCAAGTCTGCACAAGTTCCCCAAAGTTCCCACAAACAGACTCTTATGTAACAACATATGTTTTCGAACATATTTTCTGAGCAATGAAGAGTCTTCATGGGAAAAACAAAGTAGTTTTATTATAAACACTGTGGAACATGCAGTAACTATAAAATAAAAAGTGCTATAATTGAAGTAAATTATTAGATACTTAAAATCCTATAGGAACTGATTCTCATTTATGTTCCTCAAAATTAATCTTGGTCAATAAAGTAACCAGGTCCTGCAGTCTCACTCTTAAGCAAACAAAGCATCTTCCGTGTTCTCTAGAAGCACATCTGTAGTGCTCTGGAACATGTCCAAATGATTCTTTTAATGCAAGTACTCCAGATGACTTCAGTAGACCACTTCTATGAAGAAAGTGGGATCCAATTCTTTTCCTCTCACTTAAGCCCAGAGCAGAATTTCTTGTAACTTGAGAAAACTGTTTTATAAAACAAAGTTCCCTAACATTTTGCTTGCTTTAGACCTTCCCAGTACATACCATCATTAGATTATTCAGTACAGCTATGAACAGGTTCAAGCCATTCAGCATTGCACCACTTTCATTCTTTAAAAAACACACACACCTTATAAGACACTGAAGTTTACTGTCTCCTTTAATTTTAAAAAGTATTCTGAATAATATTATTAAAAGAATTTTAAGCCTATAGAAGTGGTTATTGAGATTCACATGAGGAAAATATTTTACTAGCTAGCATTAGCTTTTCAGATAGACTACAATATGCTTCAATTTTTGTAGTAAAAAATAAAAATTTTGGGACATGAACATAGAAAATGTAAACTACATAGCATAATATATTAACTTGTCAAGTTATTTTCACTTATTATTTCACTGCCCATTTACAAAGGTTTGATATTGGAGAAGAAGAAAAGCCAGGTCAACCAAAAATGCCAAAGGTATGTTTTCAGCAAACCAGAACTGCAACCATGTTCCAGCAAGACATCTTACAAGCTCTGAAAGTCTGCTAGAAGTAAGTTTCTTCCTATGCCCCATACTATCCATTTTATTTTCACATTACATGGACAAAAGCTTAGCATTCTATATATTAAAAACGTTGCCCAGATGCATAAAAATCACACACAGCTTATCCTGTTATTCTTAAAACCTGCAACTTAATATCTCACCTGAAAAGAACATCTATTTACAAAAGGACTGGATGTCCTTAACTTTTTCAAGTAGTCTCTGACCTTTCTGCCACATACTGGCTTTTAAAGTTGGGTTTTTAACTGTTCCAGAGACATAGAAGGGGTCATAACATAAGGGTTCTCCCAAACAAAGCACTTGGTTTTGGACTTGCAAAAGCTATCTGATCCCCACAGAGAAATTTATTTACCTCTCATCTTTCTCACAACAGCACCAAAGTGAGAAATCATACTACATTTTAATAAGTTTGCCATCTTCTCACACCCATATGCTATGTCTTTTCAATATTCAAATATCTTGAAACAAAAACTTTTACTGATTTATACTCTTGCTTAGTAGGGGGTTTGTTGTATTGGTCCATTCTTATGCCTGCACCATTAAAAGTAGGAATTCATTGTGTTAGGTTGTTTAATTACAGAAATTGAACTAGAAGTGATCTATCAGGTCATTTGCCTGCAAACAGGATCACTCTTTCTATTCTAGTCTATTTTACACTGAGCTGTGAAAGGACCCAGGTGATAGGACTTTCACCACTTCCTTGTTTCACAGCTTCTAGATCTCACTGCTTGAAAGTGTATCAATAGTCATTCTTTCGAGCAGGGTGTTTCATTTTCAACACCTCTTCCCACACATAAGTGTTATTACTAACTCCACATTCAATTATGATTCAGTACCAAACAATGACCAAACCAGGCATGACGAGGATTATCACAGCAAGATATTAAAAGGTATTATAATGCACCTATTTCAAACTACTTTCAAAATTTGAGCAAAATAAAAAATAGCAAACTTTCCACTCACAAACAGCAGGAGGTGAAGCCAACTATTTCTATAACATACTGCTTGGGGTATGATTTTGATCTCAGTTCTTACTTTTAAGTGACTTCAGGAGAGTTACACAGTGAAACTCTTCAGTGAGAAATGGGGTGAATAACCTGCAATTATGTTGATCTGAGCTACTCCTAATCATAAGTCTCCATAAAGGCACAAATTGCATCTCCAAAACAAAAATTGCATTGTTACAGCTTTAAAAAGAGAAAGAGAATGAGAGAGAGAGGGAGGGGGAGAGGGAGGGAGGGAGGGAGAGAGAAAAGAACTCTTAGAACAGCCCTAATGAAGAAAATTAAGACAACTGCTGCAGTGTCTAAAAGAAAAGCTTTAAAGATATATAAAACTAGAATGCAAACAAATGCCAGCCTATGGGACTGTAAGTATAAAAGCCTGATAAAACAGACTGCTTGGTTCGTTCAGTTCTGCACAAGTTTGTGGTGCTCCCTTAATATATACCTTTTCCAAGTAAGGTAATCACAAAGGGATCATAAAACAGATAATCCAACTTATTTTCCCATCATCTCTTAGGTCTGGCTTAGTTTAGCCATAATACATTATTCAGAACAAAAACTAAGGAAAAAACAATAAAATTTTTCTGTCCCTCTTAAACCTAATGAGGCGATCCAAGCTGAAAATCTATGCCTTCCAGGTGGCATGAGCCTCTGAAGACAACAGATGGAAGCACTGTACTTAACAGAAGCATTAGGAAAATCCAAAAAGCTGCCAAAGCATTCCTGCTCTTCGGTCGGGAACTGTAGAGCTGCCAAAAACAGGGGTCAGGAACAGAGAACTGACAATTTGTACAAATGCTTTCCAGGCTATGAGAGTCATGATTCTCAGGGCAGCTGAGCTCCTAGTTGTGCCACAGAACTTGAAAAGGTACCATTATTTTATGTTATTTTTTGGTTTTATTTTTCCTTATTTAAAGGCATGGGTGGGGAGCCAGGCCCCAGGCCAGATTCTGGACTAAAAATAAATAAATTAATGAATAAATAAATAAATAAATAAAATCACTTATTTGCATTTTAGAAAAACAAAACCTGTCACTCAACAGGAGTAGGGAAAATGGGCTCATGCCAAAGCCTGTTTACAATTCCCCCCCAGCTGACAGATGCTCTTTGAACAAGGGAAATTCCTGCTTAAGCATTAAAGGGATATCTAACAAGCATTGAAACAAATGAATCTTCCTATCAAGTTCATTTAAGTTCTGCATCAAACCAAGCTGTCAGATGATCCAGGGACTTACTCCTAAAAGGTCAATTCCTATATTAGTACAAATGGGTCTCTCAACTTTTTGCACCCATAGGAAGAGCTCATGTTTGGGGCCTGAATAAGTGTACGGTTTTTGCTCCTAAGCCTGTAAACTGGCTATTAACTGGCCCTCTCATGCATGTGGATGTTTGTTTAACAGGTAACTGAAGCAGTTTAGTTAATGAATACTGGTTAAAAAATGGTTACTCAAGTAATAGTAGTTAAAGATTATGTAGTTAACTAGGTGTTTAACTAGTTTAGGTGGTTTTGGCACTAAGCATCAGCCAAAGGAAGAATGAATTTTGTGTTTTAAGTTCATGTTGACTGATCTATGAAGCAGTGGAGGGATTCTAAACCAATGTATCTTCTTTTGTCTCTGCTATCTCATTTAAATCCTGCCGTACAAGAAAGGTACTTCAAGCTCTAAAATGAGCCCTTAAAGAGCCATGATATTCTCTATTTCCACATGGTCCAAAAAAAGAAAATAGTTCCCAAAGTTACCGGAATGCAAAATTATAGACCACTGGCAGGAAAAAAAAAATTAGTCTTGAAAGAAGGGACAAGTGCAGAACTTCCAGTAACCTACCTTCACTACTTAAGGTTCTAACAGAATCACAGAACAGTTTGGGTTGGAAAGGACCTTAAGATCATCTGCTTCCAACCCCTCTGCCATGGGCAGACACGCCTCCCACTAAATCAGGTTGCTCGAAGTCCTGTGCAACCTGGCCTTGGAGAACTTAATGAAGATCTTAAGTAAATTAAGCAGATAACACCACTCTCAAAACCCTGAAATGGAAGTAATCATTATCAGCCTGCAGAAGTATCTTACAAACACCCAAAGAAGTGTCCAAGAACAGCTGGGTCTTCAGTTCTGCTCTTCTGTCCAGTGTGTACACCCCACCAGCCATGATTTAACATATTTTCATCTGCAATTATCACCTTGTCTAATTTCATGGGCACAGATCCAATCAAGTTCTTCCAGTTCACACTTTTGTCAAAGTGGGCATTTTCCAACTGACATCAGAAAGAAAGATGCAATACAGTTTACCTTAACGTTGCTTTACTACCTATTTTAGTAACTGTACAGTAAGCAGCTTGTTTCAGGACATGCAACTGAGGAACAGGAAAAAGTGCCACTGAAATGAATGCTATATTTGACTTATTTTGAGGCTACTCTTTTGTTTAAACTGGTCTCAATAACCCCTCACTCACCACACATCTGTAATACTTTCAAGGTCTGAAACCACTGCTTTGATGCTAACCCTGTAAAGAACAGGCTAAGAAATGTTGTATGCTCTTGCACCTCATTAAGTTCCCCGCTTCATTTGTGCAACCCACACCAGGTTAAGGCAGGATTCCTGAATGCTTACTCACAGATAGGATAAAACCGTTAAGGTTCCTCAAAAGAACCACAGAACAGAGGACTTGACTAAAGAGTAGCACTGGGTCATGCCAAGGAAGGGGAGATACTCCCTTTTCAGTATCCAAATTCTCTGCAGGTATAAGGCATCTCTTTCTACCTGCAGCCTCATCCTGGATTTAGACACATTAACATTTGTCCCTCTTTCAAAGACCAATGACAGTGATTGTACCCACAAGCCAGCAGGTAAACATGTCAACACATAACTGAATTATAACACCAAAGCAAGAGAAACCAATTTACTTGTCTGCCTTTACCAAAATGTATTTAAACCTGCCTTTACCATCTCCAGGAGACTGCCCTAAATGCTAAGCAATAATAGAAGAACTGTAGGAGGCAAATTGCAAACAAGTCCATTTTGCATACTTAAAGAACCCCTCAATCAAAGGGTATATACTATAGCCTAGTGGAAGAGGCACTCATGCAGGAGGCAGGAAGCCCAGATTATAGTCTCAGCTCTGAGGAAACATTTAACACTTAAATTGAGAACTCCTTCCTTGCTTCATGGTCATGCTTAGTCTAACAAGCACACCACCTTTCTCAATCCTTAAATATTTCATGCAAAGATATTCAATACAGAAGGCTGAAAGCAATAAGCTTTTGTTCCTCACAATAACTTGAAGGTGGCATCATACTATCCCAATTCAGCAAAGAATGCAAGCTTGGGTTTTCAGAGGCAGAGGAGCTGAACCCAAGTCTTCCGCACCAAGTGATCCAGCACTGGAGAGCTAGAACAAGCAGTTCCCTATAAAAAACTGTAGGGAACAATCTTTCTACCCACAATGGTTTATACAAAGCCTGACCTTATGAAGCTGCCCTAAACAAATCTGCTGAATGGAGCCCTGCAGAGAAGAAAAAGGATGCCCATCTACACTGTTAATCCTAATACAGTTTGGACATGAGGGAATCTACAAACTGAATATTTATGCCCAGAATATTCAATTATTGAAAACTGAGCTCTCATTCAAATGAAAACTGAAGTAACTTTTCAGAATCAAAAAAATCAGGCACTAGTCTAGAAAACCAACTTAGATTTAAATTCTAAGGTCTGTAGCCCTTGGACTCCATTTGTTTCCAGAATGTTTACATCTAGTATTTCAACCAAACAATTCTGTTTTGTTTTTAAATGTATTTACATTTGCCACACCCAGACAGGTAAGTGTTAAAAGCAATAAGAAAACAATAGGAGGTTAAAGTATGCAATGCACTAAGAATGTTTAGCATGCCCTGACACTCCAATTTCCTCCCCTCCCCCCTTCAGGCATCTAATTGTTTGCTTTTCCTCCTACATACAATAATGAAGTGAACTACAATCAAAGTGTGATGACAAATGGTCCCAGGGTTTGCATTCTTTGGAATATATTGGCATTTGTAAACCAAAAAAGAAAGATAGATGTAATCAACCACCCTCATACAAGAGAAAGATCTGGAAGGATATGTTGGCAAAATCTTCAAACCACATTAAGCACTAATTTGAAAGTATGTTTGAAAGGAAGAAAGCAATGCATCTAATACCAGTTTATTTGTGTAACAACAACTAGAAACTGAACTTGCTAGACATATTTTGAAAGATGGAAACAATTAAAATACATTAGTGATCTAAACAGGCACCATATTTTAAAAGAAAAGAACTTGAAACAATCAAGGTTATACATATCCACATTTTGTTGACTAATCCTCACCTTCCCTTGATCTGCTAGTATTCAGTACTTATATTACATAGAAACATTGCATCTGTGCTTACAGAAATTCACAAGACCTAAGTTTGTATGAATACATTTGCCTATAGAAAGAGTTATAAATTCACATGAGAAAAAGCATATCAGCTGCAGGATGGCAATTGTTCTGCCTCAAACATTAAAAACATTGTCTATTTTGATTTACTAGTGAAATGAGATGACTGCTTCATAGTTAAGTGACAGCCACTGTGTTTGGAGCAGTATGCTGTTTTTTGGATAGAAGGATCAAAGTACACTGACAGGACATGTTACCCAGGTCTTTCTCTTTGCTTTGAAGGGTAGAGGACTCAGTAGGGGAGCAGGCTTAGCAAGCGGATTAATAATGAAATATTTAAAATAGTTTTAAATATTTAATACTTAAATTCAAGTGAGTTTTAAATTAGGGATTAAAATAACCTATACTGTTTGCAGTAATGTTAGAAATGCAGTACTTGAGATTTACGAACACAGACAACTCATCCTTCAAAACAAGATCTTACCAAGCCATCACAGATACATACAAGCTTCAGAAAACGCTGGCATATCTTCATAATACGATATTTCCTCTCCTTTTTTGCATGCTTTGATGAGCAGCAAAATCATTAGCATTTATCAGCATTCTCATTAGCATAACATTAGCACACAGTGAAACAAAATTCATGCCCCCAAGCTACTGTTTCTAATCTTCTGAAAACATAGACATTACTACAGTGTTTATGGTTGCTTGCATTCTTGAGGATTTATGTGCAGAACAAACCTGGCTATAGAGAAGGATGATAAAGAGTTGGAGATTTCCTGCCTGATTCTTGATTTGTTTTACATGAGGCATGGTTCTAATCACTACCTTTGGTGGGAAATTACTTCTCATTACATAAGCTATATAAATGCTTTAATAAAAATAATAAAAAAAGGACGCAGTCAGTGCCTATCAATCACTACTTTAGCAACCCAAGGGGGGGAAATATATCAGAATTTTCCAATAAGGTATAATATTTGCAACTAATATACAAGAATTTAAGATACTGAGTAAGTAGAGTACTTGAGTACTAGAGTACTTGAATTTTAGGAACAAAGCGATAGTAATTACCCAATGAAAGTGCTTCATCATTCATTAAGAAAAAGGTTAAATGGTAAAACACTGAAGACTGAGACTAATAATCTACTTGTAATTAAAATCACCACTGATACAGCAAGTAGACAAATTTCAGCCACACACAAGCAGCACCATCACACTATATGACATTTATGTTTCAGTAGGGATACACCTTGCTCCATATGGTCTGGAACCATGTTTTCAGGAAATACCTGCTTAGGAAAATAAAAATAAAGTACTGAAATAAGACTGTGAAAAGCAGCAGAGAATCAAGACTAGAAAATAGGAATGATGCCACCTTTTAAATATCATCTTGAGGAACAAACTTTACACAGATTTGCAGTTATAAATACAATCACAGCCATTAGAGAAACAAATAAACAGTATATACAGAACACCAGTGTATCATACTTGGTCCATCTTCCAACTCTGTGTCATGTATTTTTGTGATAGCTATTTAAACACCTTAAGTATCAAAGTATTCACCTGTAGGATAAAATAGGTAAGTTCTGCCAGTAAGACAAGATCTGCTACACAGTTAAGAGTTATGCTTTTAAAACTACCACTGTCTATGCAAGCTTAAAGAAAACTGAAGAACTAAAAGATGCATACACCACTAATACTCAATATATTATTCTTTCATACCTTCATATTCTATACTCGTATACCTTCATATGCATTCTTTCGTGCCTTCATATTTCTCAAAATATTTATATCTACTAATGATTTCATAGATGCTCAAAGTTATACAGCTGCCAATGAATTCTACTAATTTTACTGATATCTGTGTGAATCACTTTGACATAGTTTATTAACAAATGCACATTCTTGTTCAGAGTTATAATAGAAGTGTATAATGATCCAACTGTAAAAGTGTTATTGGAGAGGTGGAAAACCAGAGGGCTAAACGTAAAAGCATCTCAGAATAACAAGCTGTCATCTCCAAGGCTGTGTTAGTAAAAAATTCAATAAATATTTGGTTATATAGTTGACATCACAATATGAAAACAAGAAAGTCAAGACCCAAGTAGTCGGTGGAGCTTAGATCTTCAAGCTTCTGTGTGCAAGTAGACACTGTGCAAGGTGACTGTATTGAGTGGGCACTGCATTCACAGGCGTAGGACCACTAAGGTCAGCATCTTGCTGCTTTTCAAAGTTCCAGCTGTTGGGAGGCACTGCCCAGGCTCCTCCAAGAACACATTTACATGATAGGTTTTCCAAACACACAATTGGGGTTTTATTCAAGCCAAGGAATTTGTGCCCAGACACCAACAACATTAGTGACAATGTCTGAAAGGAATATTATAGTTTGAGTGCTTATAAATTTTTCTTATAAATAAGAAAACTTGTAACTTCCAGATTATGAATGGCTCAAATTTTTCTTATAAATAAGAAAACTTGTAACTTCCAGATTATGAATGGCTCAAAAGCCAATCTTCTTCCATTTTCATCTAGAACACAGGCAATATTCTATATGAAAAAGTTATTCTCAATTTAAACATTTTCCAGCTGAGCTTTATAGAACTTTTCAACTAATGCCATACTTCTTTGAAGCACTTACATACTGATCTTTAACTACTTCTAATAATTTCTTAATTTCAGTATTTTTGTCACAAGACAAACTTATTTTCCTATAGAAAAGATTGCACATAGCAAACCCCACAGCTGGTTAGGCTTGTTTGCGCACAAGAACTCAGTAACAACACAGCAGCCTGCATGACCTAGTAAGCAATTTACTTTTCTCTCCAAACATGACAGTGGAGAAACACAACACTGCCATCTCCACCTTAAATGCTGAAGTACAAGTATCACACAGACAAAAACATTACAAAATACAGCAAACAAGAATATATGTAATAGCTTCTAAAACTTTTACGAGCAAATTAAGATAAATGCTGTTAAGCAGAAAAATTAAGTTTAACCAATCAGCGTAGTGTACTAGAAAAGTATCAAAATGAACAGCCACAAAGCCTGGAGAACACAGGGCAAGCAAGCTGAAAAACAAAAGTTCTCTCCACATTTCCAGTCTCAGATTCTAAACCTCAACTGGCATCAAAAAGAACATACTTGAAAGTGTTTCTGTGCCTTGATTTATCTGTCAGGATTTCAGATTAATATAATTGTGACTGTTTTTCTAGTGATGGGCTTATGTGCTGGGAAGTGGATGACCATTGACTCAACTGCCGTAGCTGCAATTTGCTGGGGATTTTACCCCTACACATACAGTAAGTAGGTTATACACTGAGCAAAGTGCAATACTAAGCCCAATATACATTCCCCAGACCCTAAACTCAATTTACTATATGTTCATTTGCATACCAGCAGTACAAAGCAGAGTTTCTCGAGTTCTTTCTTTAGTAACAGTGGAACCTTCCTTCCTTATTAATCCTCACACAAAGACAAGCAAAGTTCTTTTTTTTTTTTCTTGTGTGGATTATTTGAATACGTATCTTCCTTTAATGGTATTTGTTAAAGCTTCAGGTTACCTGAGAAGCAGGTCCCACTGGATTAAATATGGAGACTGACAAACAGCTTCATCAGCTCCCCCAATAGAGAAAGCAAATTAAACTGTAGATGCCTGTTAAGCTTTGGGTGAAGCTCAGAAGCAGAAGTGGTTTTGGCACTCACTGCAGCCTGATAAAACAGGTAAGCAATCCAACAAGCTGGCTGTTATCAGAACCATTACCTATTCTTCCTATTCCACTGACTGGGAATTCCTGCCAGCTCCTGTAGTTCAGGCAAATAAACTGCCAGAAAACTAACCATACCAAAAGCAAATAGGTTTCTGTCACTTAAGCGCCCTGGACCAGTTCCTGAAAGGTGAGCAGAACTTCAAAGAGTTTGCTAACACAATAAGAACAGGCATAAATACCACCACCACTTACTTCTTCATAGGTCAGTGAGGAACACTAACAGAATAAGCATATATCTACTTAAATGCACCTAGAATTTGTGCAAATTTTAACCCAGATAGTGACACAAAAGACACTGAGATGAAAGCAACAAGTAAAATGAGAAAAATATTCTTGTAGGAAGACTTTGGCTAAATAAACAAATAAGACTCACAGAGGCAACTTTATCCTTATCAGAAACACAAGCTAATTGTAAAATCAAATAAAAAATGGAAAAAATATGAAATACAGGCTGACAAGCATTGTTTCTGGTAGTCTACTTTTGTAAAGTGGTGGTATACAACAAGTTAGCACACAGGACTAAGGCAACCAAGGAACAGTTTGGACAGGAAACTTCCAGGAAACAAGGAAGTTCAACATACAGAAATATCATGCTTAGTAAATAGGGAACTTTCTTCAAGAAACAGCCTTTAAAAGCTTGGGAGCTTATATTGCTTCAGGCATCAGAGGCAGGGGGGTTGGAACTAGATGATCTTAAGGTCCTTTCCAACCCTAACTATTCCATGATTCTATGATTTACTGGCTACAATACATGTGAAAGAAGCTCTGGGCCTTTATTTATTTACCTAGTAAGTAGATACATATATGAAAAAAAAAAAGAAGTAAAAAAAATAACCAATCCAGAACCAACCAACCAAAAAAAAAATTTAAACTACATACAAGAGGAGAGACTTTGGAAGTCACTAATAGCACACCCCATCAGCAAGTTTGATACCATTAGCATTCTGGCAAGAACACACAGGAAAACAAAGCACACAGTTGTACGCAGTCAGTGCATCCTGCCATTTGGGTCCTCCTTGGCACAGAACATGTTTTAGAAAAACAACTCAGTCACCTGATGTTCTGCGTACATGCTCATGACCAGAGTTTTAGAAAACCTAGAGCTGCTGAGCAGAAGCAAAGCAAACCAAATGGAACTTCCATTGAATAGAAACAGACCTGGAAGATATGTTAGTACTATCAGAGCACTGCCAACCTATATCCTTCAACAAATGGGGGAGGAACACAAATATGTGCTGGGCACTGAACAATGGAAGGAAACTTGTCCTCAACCCTGCCCCAGAAGACAACCAAAGATGACCAATCTGAGACAATGTATTAAGTTACAATTAATTTTTAAAAATATCATTTCTAATAGAGTTAGAATCAGTAACTTAGGTGAGATGGGATCTTTGGTAGTCATCTCGTCTATCTCACAGATGGACCAACTGTGAAATTGATTCAGACTAGTCAAGACTGTGGTGGTCCACCAATTACTCTTCTTGTATTTTATAACATTGAGGAGAAGACTAAAGCTTTCAACTTACAGACGAATTATGTATTGTTTATCCTTAATTGCTGTAATTAGCTTCCACTGTGCAATAGTTATCACAAAAGTAATTTTTGTGATTCAGACTTCAGAATTTAATATTTATCAAAGTTATTTAAAGGTACTCAATTGTCAATTAAAATTTTGAACTACATTAGTATAAAGTGAATAGTCTTCCAGTTTGAAACTTTTCCTACAATCAGCATGTGACAGCAAACTTAAAGTTTTTTCTTAATATAAGGGCAAAATAATCTCCTTCAGTATCATTATAACCTTTTTCTTCAGTATGGTTTTTGATCAGTTGATCTATTTTAGGCAAGAAAAGTTTCCAGAGTCACTAGGACAGGAGCCCTTTACCAGTGTATCCTTCCAGACAGGAGCTTACTTTTCTAGTCGTCATTCTATTCCTGCAGACTTCAGCGAGCTGCAGTTAAAAATAAGGCCTGGTTCAGCCAACTACTTGAGATATGCTTTTAGCACCCAGTTTTAGACACTAAAATGAAAAACAAATTTTGAAGTTATTTGCCTACATACTTTAGGGACATTGCCCTGGGCACTGCAATGCTTAGTAAGCTGCTGCCTGACTTCAGCTGGGTACTTCAGAGCACCCAAGCCCACAGTCAGTGAAGTAATTCAGCAATAGGTCTGTTACTGTATACATACAGGGAATAGCCACCTACAGCTGGTAGTATGTTGACATGCTAGACCACACAGGATACCTGACACAGGAACACTAGTACACGTCAGAGAAGATTTAGGGAAAGAATAACTTCCATCTATTTCACTGGAATTGAGATACTGATTAGTCTCATAGTTCAGGTACCTCTAGTTCCCTACAACTGAAGGATGACAGCTCCCTGAAAAGGTAATGTGTTAGAGCCCAGAAGGCAAACCTGTTATGTGTGAGATTGTCCTCAGCTAAAAAAAAAATTAAATCCATTATTTCACTTTTCAGAAGATTTGACTAACCAAAGCCATTGCATATAGTAACTCTTACATATTTGATCTGAACCACAGTACAAAAACTGACTGCAAGATTCAAAGACCTAGAAAAAGATCAAGAACAAACCCATCTTTGCAACTTACTGAAAAAACCCAACACTCTTGGAAAAGAAAAATCCCACTGAAAAGTGATTTGTAGAGCACTACCTCAAAGTTTTTCAACTCTTCACAGTTTTTTTTCAGTTCAAGTTCTAGGGGCAATTATAAAGATCAATTAAAATGTAGGAAAAAAAGATTAAGATTGAGCTGGTAATAACTGTGACACCATCCCTAGTTGACTGCAGTGATACTCCCCATTCAGCACACGGAATGCATGCAGCTCCATCTGAGTAGCAGAGTTGCATTTGATCTTCAGCTTCCATTCTACTTAAAAATAGTTGCAAGATGCACACAAGTAAAAACAGGACTGCAGGCAAGGAGGAAAAAAATTAAGAAATAAATCAAAATATCACAATTAAGGCACGTAAAACCATTTCAGCACATCAGCTGAAGTCTTCAGTAAAAATACTCAAGTAGCATAAAAACGTTCATGTGTAATCGAGTTAAATGTTGTATATGTAAGTGAAAATATATTATATGAGAAGTATTTAAATACAAAGCTACTATTCTTCCAATTCGCTGAAGAAAGTAGACATTAATATGGAGAGAAAGGAAGTACACCGATGTGGAGAAGAAGGAAAAGGCATCATATAATGAAAGGCAAGGTCATACTATACAAGCATAAGAGCTGTTGACCAAAATACTTAAGACTAATTCTAAGCATTCACTCTAGGGTTGCAAGATTAGGCAAATGACCAGTCCAATTAAGTGTTATGTGCCAATGGATGAATAGTTTTGCAACACTTTTAAAGAACATTTCTGAATATATAAAATCTTTTTGTGTAGACAGTATCTAACCAGAACACTGTAAAGTGCTTTATCAGCAAAACTTCCAGAATTCCATTCTACACTGCCCTTTATCTTCATACCAATAATTCTGACAAGTGACATTTTTAGTGGACATTTACGGGCTATCTGCTCCAATTTTGTTAATAACTTTTCACAACTTAGAAGTCTTCAGAAGTTTCTTGTGTTTTTATACACTTTAGTTTGCAAATCAACTTATTTTTCCCTATTCATTTTAATAACCTACATTTGTTTAGAGTTTATACAATCCTTCTGTTTATTACTTAGCTACCAGAAATATTTGAATTTCAGTTAAGTACAATGTTACAAAAAAAGTTCTATCAAATGTTACAGAACAATACAGGGTGGATTATACATTTTTCAGATTTTCTAGATCTATAAATGTAGACCAAACTTATGCATATTATATAGGAATCCCATTTACATATCACTTCAACAAGGGGTCACATTTTCTTTTAGTTTTTTTCTGTGAATTACCAGGTGTCACCCTATTTTTATGCAAAACACTGTCAGTTTTCATGAATTTTTAGAAGAATACTTTCCATTTATTTTCCAGTTATAAACTAAATCCCAAATCTTAATTCAGGAATTAAAACCTAAGCAATATCATTTCATCTTACAGTAAATGGCATCACACAGGCACCACACATTCATTCACTAGGTTTTGATTAGAGTCATGCTGTGTAAAACAGTTATTTTCCATGCCTATTACATGTTTGTCTATCAACATTCACTTAATAGCAATAATCCCTAGAGAACAAGACAGAACAAAAGCTCCTTTTTCAAGAAAATGATGAGATCTCCTCCTTTCAATCCCTTTGTGAAGTAGAGATACTACTTATGCCAGTGTTGACCCAATACCCACTTTTACATGGCAGCAGCTCCAAATAGCGCAAAGCAATTGAATTCCCCCCCAGATTCCCCAGGAAAAGGCTACTCCAGTTCTAACCCAGAAGACTTCAATGCTGCATCTGCTGCCTAAACTTGACAAGGTCCACTCAGCCCAAAACTCATTTCCAGTGCTGCTGGCTACTCAACCTTCCTAACTAGAAATAATAGAAAGCAATTAAAAATACAGTCCCACAGAAAGATTCATATGAGCTCTGGACAAAGAGTATTTTGCAGTGTAAGTGAAAAGCATCCAATTAATGTTTTAATGCAACCTTTGCATCAGCCTACAAAAAAAAGTATTCTGCCAGTAAAGGAGTAATTTGGAAAAAAAAAAAAAAGATACACAGCAGTGACAATACTTATGTCTATTAGCACAATACTTCAGTTACAATTACAGATGGCAGAATTCCAGCAACTCAGTAACTTGTTTCTCTAACTAAACATGTTAAAAGCCAGTGTTGCCTATATAGGCTTCAAAAGACTGAAGTGATTTTTTCTCATCTGTCAATCAATACATTTTCAACAGGTCAATTTTGATAATTATGACTTGATGAAACATTGAAGAGTTTTTCCAAAATGTTCACTGACACATATGAAACCATCATAGCCATCAACACTATGACACCAATTGCAGCTTGAGAGAAACTAGTACTTGTTTAAAAACAGAAAGAAGTAAAAAATACTAGCTACTGTTATGTCCTATTATGCAGTCTTCAACTGATACTATATTTTAAGTTTTACCATAGCCTTCAACAAGTTTGGGGGAAGGCATAAATGACATGGCAAATTTGCTTTTGAATTCAAGGAACTTTTGAAGTCTGTTTCCCATTTAGCTCTCCAACGAGAAACAATATTTTTATTTGTAAACATACTGCTTCATAATCAGACATTTTGTGCTTTTGAGGGTCCCTCGAAATAAAATCTACTGAACTCTAATAAGTTCCTTCAAAAATAAAGCAGTACCTTTTCAACATAAATCTTTCAATACTTTCTGCACCCCTCCACAATCTAACATATAAGGAAAGATTTAAGGGAAAAATTTAATCTAGTGTCCAAATATAACTTTACTTTAAACATGAGGTCATCTAAACATCTGTCTCCAATATATCCCTAGGGATTTAAATCAAAAGTCTGCTAAACATGTACAATCATTTTGAAAATAAATAACAGAACAAATTTAGTCTTGATTATGATTATCATGCTTTTTAAAAGGAAACATTTATTCTAATAAGAAAAGTCTGAACTAATTTAAACTTTATGGACATTAACTTAGAAGAGTTTCATACTCTAAATAAGACATTGCTTTCCATTTAGTCTAGTCGCTAACAGCATTCATTGTTTTATACTTGCAGAAAGTGCATATGCTTTCTTCCTCCCTTTTAGAAATGAGTTATCAATAAAGCTGTATTTTTTTTATTAAGTAGTATAATTTTTCAGAAAGGAGAATAGTTTGATGACAAATCAGCAAAAGAGATTGATTTGTTTCCTTTTTGTCATCCAGGATAGCCATCATCATCTTTCACACTAAGGAAGAATATGCCACCAAGAGCATATTGCATCTCTATACTTGCTTTCTTCACTGCTTAATAAAAACACAGTAAAGAGGCTATTTTAAGCAAGAACTGACTCATTACACAGTCAGCCATTACAGCATTACTATGTAAAATTTTTACTAACAGGTACAATGAGTAAGTAGCAGTCATGTCTGCCTACCTAATTTGACAGCCCCAATCCCATCCAGAATCCTAATCCCATTTAGGAGAAGACAATGAAGCTCCTATCCATACAACATGATAACTTAAAACCTGTAACCACAGGCCTGGAAATAAGTGAAGAGCAGGATTCTACAAGCTGGAAAAGACATCAAATATCATAATAGCCATAATAGTTAAATTTCATTTCTGTGTCTGTGGTTATGGCAGTCAGAAACACCATTTGGGTTTTGGTTTTTTTTACCATGCCTGTCATCTTTTATGAAGTTCAGTATGCTATGTGATGTCAGCTGAAAAAATAAAGGTAAGCAATATTTACAATACATCCAAAATATAAATTAATTCTGAAAATCAAGCCTCTAACTAATATTAAGAAATAAGGGTTAGTGATAGAAAAATAAGTAAAACTCAACCCTATTGCAAAACCACTCAAAATTACCTCTAAGAAGTAGAAAGATAGCGTTAAGAATTTTCTCAAACTGAAAATACTAAGACTCTCCTTTTGCTTTCAGTCGTGTTGATCTTTCACGACACCAGCCACACACCAGCTCACTTCAGTATAATAAAAACAGCAAAAGTCCCAGGAAACTAAGATAACACACTGAACTGGGAAATGATCCATTGACTAAAAACTGAAAGACAACCCATAAACTATGTTTCCTGCCAAAAAATTGGCAGATTGAAAAGGATACAGAGGAAAAGCAAAAGCAGCTGTTAACAGTGTAATTCAACGGCTGAAAAGCAGATCGAAAAGACAATTATTCCTGTGTTTCCTTTCCCACTGTATGGGTGGGACTTCTCAACAACATTCTGACTCTCTCGGATATAACCATATTTTCTCATCAGAAAATCACCACTATAGATGATTGAAGCCTTAGATGTTTCACATGTTGGTGAAATTATATTTAATTGCAATGAGGCCTCTGGACAACACAAGCTGCAGGAAAAATGTCAGGTACTTATCCTGCAACTATTCGAGCTTTCAACACAATCAAAGCAACTGACCTGTGCTACAAACTTCCAGTACAGAAGCTACTATTTTATAATTACCAATATTTGACACTGTCTTGCATAAATGATAATAAGGCATCAGAGCATGAGAGCTTCCAAATATTAAAAACAGTATTGATTTATTTTATCCATCAATAGGACCAGTGAGAGTTTGAATAGGCAGCAAATGCCAATTCATCTTCCTAGAGGGGAAAAAAAATACATTATGTACTTTCTACTCCAGTTGAAGCAGAACAGATTTAAGGTCTTTATGATCAAGATACACATACTTGAAAGTGCTTAGAGGCATCCCTGTAATGATACTATTGTCAGTTCTCTCCATTCATTGCAATACTGATTTTCAAGGCTTCCAGGTTCCAGAAGTCACATCACTACCTGAAAAGGCAGAGGGTTTTCTTTTATTTGCCTTCAGCTCTTTTAGCACTTTTAATTCATACCAACCCTAATCATAATACTTAGGCCAGTCTGAGTAGTTTAGGTTAATATATCAATTTTTCAGAGAGAATTTCAGAGTCAATCTTGTAACAAATGAGTTCTTCCAGTCTCAGTGGTATTACTTTGAGTATCTACTACTATGCTAGCTTGAAATAGAGAATTAACATGCATAAGAAAGAATGTTTACAAGTGTATAAGAAGACCACCAAGGTAATGTCACAGAAATAGAGCTACAGTTAAAGGAGAATTTGTAATATCACAGACAATAATTACAGATGTCCTGCAGAGAAATAGCCAGAACCAGTTTTCATTTTTCTTTCTAGAATGCTGCCACAGAAATACATGTACTGCTACTAAAAAAGCATGCTTTGTTTCTATACATTAGAATTTTATTATTACCTAACTAGCTTTTCTGGTATGACAAGTTAACATGGATTGGACTATCTGTCCCTAAGTACAAATGATGAAACAAACACAGTAATGAAAAAATTTTCTTGGCCCCAATATAATCTTTGCTTACAGAGGTTGTATCAACTTCTCAAAACTTCTAAAGACAAAGCATTTTTGCCTATAAACTTTACAACAGGCATACTTTTATATGTATAATACATGCTATTCTATAATATTCTTTATGTTGGAAATCTGACAACAAAATATTTAGAGTTGCAACAAAATATTTAGTTTATTCTGAAGAAGTACAGATCCTTAAGCTTTGCTGTAGGTCCCATTCCTGCCAACAGTTGAAAGAAGTTAAGATAGGCTTACAGCAGCATGTAACAGCAGTCTTCACTTTGTTTATAAATGGGCAATGAGAGTTTGAAGAGATTTCTTCAATATCACAAAAACTATAGTACAATTAAAATAATCAAGACAAAGTCTTTTCTCTGTAGAAATCAGCAGCTAGTTGAACAGTGATTCCACTGGGACAGGTGTTTATCCCAAGTTTTCTGATTTATATGTGGTATCTTAGCCTTAAGACCATCTTTTGACCTTTACCAGTGATGTATCACTATTTACAGTTCCTGTGGCTGACTCAAGGAAAATCAAAACTAGTGTCATTGGTTTTGCAGTACCTATACGAAATCAGAATTTATTGACCATTATTTGTTTTTTATCTAGGATTTGCTTTCACATATTATCATTAAAAATTATATACGCTAATCTCACCTCCAACAGCTTCAACATACTTTTTTATTCATCCTTCACCCATAGCAAGCACCACCACATTTAGAATCTTATTGTAGTACTACACTGCCATCTTGTGGATAGCAGAGAAAATGAGGATAAGCAAGTTTATTAGTCGTTTCTGAAGTTTGGGGTTGGTTGTTCAGTCAATTTTTATTTTATTTGCGGGCTTTTATGTTTGGCTTTTGTGGGGGTTTTTTGTGGTTTTTTTTTGGGGGGGGGAGTTGTTTTTCTGTCGGGTTTTTTTTTGTTGTTGTTGTTGGGTTTTTTTATTTTTTTTAACCGTAAACTTGTTACACTAAAAATAACAGAAAATGTTTAACATTTCTCAAAGCCCTTAAGTTTACCATATACATAAAATCTTAAGGATAAGTGTCTTATTGCACACCCATGGAATATTCTGTGCACCAGAATTTTTGTCCCCGTTGGCTAACATGCCAGACTAAATAAAGCTCAGCCAACTACTTGCTTTTCCCAGTGTTTCTCTTGGAACAAAGAATGGGACTGATGAGTTTGCTGAAGGATGCACTAACCAACAGTGAGTATCAGAGAAAGACACCATCACAGGCAGTTTGGTACAAGCAATTTCTGAGTCCAAAGACCAAAAAATTCTTGATTCAAAGGTCCCAGTTTCTACAGAAAGTACTAAGTGTAAACCAGGTGTCACAACATGTTCTGAAAAGCCTTGGGTTTTTTTTTAGTTTTTGTCAGTATTATATAAACATGTAATAATTACTTTGAATCTTAACCCCCATATAAAAGCTACTACATTTAAAAAAAAACGCATAGCTTGAAACACATTTAAGAGTTCCAAATGGGTGTTCATAACATGTTAGTATGCTGCAACAACCTGATCCAGTTCACCCTAAACACTACTTACAGAGGTTTTCAATTGTTTCATTTAAACTAAAACTTCACTGCAAAAATATCATTTCTTCAAATTACTAAACTGTCTGAAAATTTAGAGAAATTTTGCCAGTTGCCAGCTTTGCATAGTCATCATGGCATCTGAAATCCTGCCAAATACTTAATTTAAACACTAAAATTAAACAAGGTTTTCTGAAGCAACCTCACACTCCATTTATTTAAAGAAGACATGTAAGAAGCAAACAGTCCAATTTGTCTTTCAGATTCAGGGATGAATTTTTACCATTATCAGCTGGTAGAAAAGGGGAAGTTTAGAGACTGAAAATTGTTATTTACTGAAAATTGTTATTTACAGAATTCAAGTCTGAAATGCTGTAGTAGGTGGGGAGATACTCTTAATTTCCGCATAGTTCACAAGGTAACTGTATTACATGGCATTCTGCATACCCCCAGTTGGCTGCTTGCTGCACTGGTCTGCAGCATGGAGGTACATTCTCATGGGATGAAAAATATCATTTTAGCTTGCTTTTAAGTACCCAGGAGACCAAAGGCAGCAATTTGACCATACTGACCTCAAACTAGCATCAGTTTTTGTGAGATTCTCTGGTGACTGTTCCTTATCACACTAACCCACTGAAGTCAAACTGTCCCAAACACTGTACTTCCTCTCTGAACTGCTTAACAATGAAAGCAATAGTGGTTGCATAGACCTTGAAAAGGTATTTTACATTTTCTTTTTCACACATTTCATTAAACACACCATAGAGGGGATAGCTGCCTGAGCAGAGACATTCAAATCTTTCCCAGTCTTAACTTCCTGACAGTTACTATGTCCTCCCCATTGCTGAGAACACACTTGGGAAGGTTCAGGATATCCAGTGTCTCAGTTTACACACAATTTACTTCTGGTCTTCTCTGGTCTCTTTGGTCTCTCGCTTATCATTCTCCTGACTACACTGCCAACCAAGCAACTCCTCTCCAAAGCTCCGAGTACAACACCAGGTAGCACACAATCAATTTTTCAGCCTAGCAGAGAAAATTGGCTTCACTGGTATGAACAAGTTCAAAATCCTTGGAGTACCTGAACTTGTAGGATGTTTCCTTGAAACTAATACTATTTAACTGCTTCTCAGCCTTCGCTTTTTAATCTAAACAGCTTCTGTTGATCCAAAATGCCAAATACAGGCAGCAAAAGACAGTGAGCACATACTGCTGTCTTAGGTAATATTTCAGCCTTAAGAGACTTCAGAAAGGGGAAGATTTAAGCACTTTATTATGGTTTCAAGTCAAGATAGTTATGATGTTTAGCTGACTATTTAGCTAGCTGAAATTACCTATGAGCAGTGAGTAATTTAGTAACATGTCATGAAACAATAAACACAGTAATGCCAATTGCATGGCTTAAAAAGCAAGAAAAAAAATCACTCAACATAGGACACTAACTTAAATTCCCAGAAAAATGTCAGCAAAATAATCAAAACAAATTAGCTAAACACCTGGGGGAGGGATAATTAATCAATTCTCCTGCTGTTTAAAGTGCTTTCTCTGTATCACACTCCTCTCATTCACAGGGACCAAATAACCTGAAGTGTTTCACAGAGTATGCCAGCTACCATACATTGTAATGACATTTGTCTGCCTAATGCCTCTAGTGATGGCAATCCCAAACTCTGATTTTAATACTGTATTTGCATCTGACAGCCTTACTCTATTGGCTTACCTGCTTATCAATGTGGTTTAAAGGAGTTGCTGCTATGCAGGATACCGGACTCTTGTCTACTCCTGAATTAAAATACCTTCCAAAAGAAAAGGTCTGGGCTTTCAAAGGAGCTTAAGATAATTAGACTCTCAAATCCTATTAGATTTCAATGCAGCTGGAAACCTAACTCTAAAAAAAAAAAAATAAATTGTAGCCAAGAGGTCCAGAAAGCAGGTAGAAATCGTGCTTTTTCCTGAATATATGAAGAGGAAAAAGGCCACCTCTGATTATCTTAAGTTTTTTAAAGCTCTTTTTATTCTATCTCTCCCATATAAGAGAGAGCCAATAGACCAAGTTCATGTATTAAATGGAATTAGAAAAAAAGAAACAATTACAGCGGAAAAGTACTTAAAGATGAGTTCATTATTACAGATTTGAAAAACATCATAGACATATTAAATAAACTCTTCAAAATTTTAACCCCAAATTAAAAATATTTATTATTTATTTTCGCATGTACAGAAGAAAGAGGTAATCATACAAACTAAATAGAAATTAAATTACGTTACCTGTGATTTTATCTAACTGTCGCCATCTGCAGCCTTTGTTTCCTACTTACAGGAAAACAAGAACACACTTATACCAAGCAGCAGCACCTAGAAGTTTTGGGGTAGTTATATTCACCTACTTCCCTTCACTCAGGCAAGGATCATCCATGCAATTGTTTTGATGACATTTGCACTTCATCATTCAAACTGACTCAAGACTCTATTGCAAGGATGTCTTGGCAAATCAACCTGGGTATCACACAACATACTTTGCAATATTCAGTTCCTCTCCATGAGGACAGAAATGTCCATTGCCTTTGTATGCAACAATTCCTGTCTTTTCTATACAGGCAGACAAACCAAGGATTTTTTAAATCCTTGGGAATTAGCAAAACAATTCTTCCTGTAACTTGAACCCTGCATTGACTGAACTTCTCAACTACCCTTTTAAAGAACTGCTGTAACTCAAAGGAAATCAGTTAGAGATTCTCAAGTTGTTCTTTCCACAGTGATTCTTAGTTTAGGTTTTATTTTCTGTTTACTTTATCCTATAAATGCCACACATGCCTTGGTTTACTAATTAACCACTAGAGAAAAGGAATATGCCTGCAATTCACTGTACTAGAAGGGATGAAACTTACTAATGAAGTGCCCCAATTGCATTTCAGTCTTGTTTTTCAGTATTGTTGTGCACCCAGGCAAGCAAACAAAACCAAGTGTTCTCAATCATGCTATTAACCTTCATTCAGGAATCTAAAAAATGGGAGCAAACTGAATGCCAGCAGAAAGAACATAAGCCAAGACCAAGTAAGACTTTGATGAGATTTAAGATTGAGTACATGCTCAGGAAGCAGAGCTTTCAATATGAAATCAAATTATGAGCCATGTGGAAGCAGATGGACCTCTTCCCGCAGACATGAAGTATGTACAAAGTCCTGTCATGCTTGAGATTTACAGTTCAATTGCAGCAGAGAGCTGTTCAAGTTTATCTTTCCCTTAGAAATGGTATGTTTAAATCTTTTCCTTTATAACACTGAATACTTTCATTTCTCTCTCCTTCAGCATGCCAGTATCCTCCATCTTATCGGTCCTGTAGACTAGAGGTCATGCTTGATTTCTTTCTTTCCCCTTCCCCTGTCTTTATTAAGTCCATGAACAAGTCCTGTCATCTTCCATAAAGCTTAAAATATCGCTTTCTTCCTGTTCTGACAGCTCTGGCTTATCTATAATAATTTTCCACTTGACCTATCAGAATCGCTTCTTATCAGATCCTTTTGCATCAGACATGCAGATGCTAAATAACCTCTCATTTTAGCTACACAGATGACATTTCTTACCTTTCAATAACACATATTCTACTGTGCAGCTCATTCCTCTACTACCTTGCTACTTTCATATTGTTTTGTCAAAGAAACCAACTTACTGCATCTTTCTTACAAACACCTCCATACATTCCTTGTGCTTAACTGTATGAGTTAAGATGATCAGAACTTCTTAAAAATCTAAACATTAGTTCACCACAATTTTTATTTTTTTTTATCTTTTAAATACTAAGCCCTGGTACAGGCAGCAAAGCCACTCAAGGATATCTGGGACATTCACACGAAGCCAGTAAACATAACAAAGCACCTGTAAAAGCCCTATGTCCTTCTTCAGAGGCAGCCAAAAGCAATACAGGTTGTCTAAAGTGATACTGGGAAACTAAGGTCTGTCAATCAAAACCCACACTAGGATGAAATACAACACTCAAGTACACCCTCAACAACTCTTTTCTCCATCCTTTCCTTCCTCCTTCCACCTTTTCCATGTTGGATCCACACTTGCCTGAGAAATTTAACCTTTAGACTGTTGACCTCAAAGCTACAGATTTCCTCTTCTATCTTTTCAACAAATCACCAAGAAAACCACTATTGAGGTTTAAGCATCTGAGAGCCAAGTTTTCAAGCTTGAGCCATTTCCCTCTAATCCCACTTTAAATCATTCACTAATCCACCTAGTACAGTGTTAGTGTTGTTCAGACTTAGAGAACAATTTTCCTGGTTTATTTCAAAACTAATAAGTAGGAATTTCTGTACAGAATTAAGGTTGGTTAGTGATGGAGCTGAGGAACCTGTCTGAAACAAGACTAAGCAAAAGGATGCAAGCATCTGCTAACAGTATGCTTCTGCAATAGATTCAGCCAGCATCCTACATTATACCTTAAAAAAGTGCTAAGTGCAGATCAGTTGTCTTCTTAAACTGAAAATTCTTTCACTTTAACATCTATGCCTACCAGATCAGCAAATAGTTGCTGTCTTTTTCCCTACACCACCAAACACACTTTTCTCAATTCTAGCCCTTCTGTAAAACTTTGCCCTTTATCTTTCTTTCCAGTTTTCTTTCCAGTGTGTTATCCAAACTGTCTGTCCTTCTCAGAACAAAGAAAGCCTGTAGACAGCCTACTGCCAGAGAATGGAAAGATACTAAGTTAGATCAATCTGAATCATCGAGGCACAGGCCCACTGCTATGGGCAGATAAATATGTCATCTTGCAAAACATCTGGCAGCAAAATAACTCATTATCCCTTCATGTATGAAAGGCCTTCAATGGACTAGTACAGATTAAAGCCTCCCTTTCTCTCCTAAGGGAAGAAGGGAGATGGTACCAAGCAGAACCTAAAAAAAGCTTTAGAATTTCCACAGCTGCAGGAACTAAACATAGTCATACAATATGCTGGAAGGGACAGGACAGCACATCTCTGCTTCTGCTGTGAAATCACTCTGTATCAAAGCAGAATTCTGAAAACAAAGGACATGCAGTCATAAGTATGAAAGGGAAGAGCTCAAATATGTTCTGGTGGCAGGAATGCATAAAAGTGGAATTAGGAGCAGCAGGGGAATTAGAGGGAACAGAACACCAGCTCACACGCAGCATCATGGCCATGCAGGACTCACCCACAGGAGAATTTTGCTTGCACACATTAAACTGAAGCATTAAGTAAGACACGGCAACATTACTGTGCAGCTTTCCTCTCACATAAAACACTACAAACAGCATTTGGACCCCAGAAGAGACACTAAAGAACACTTAAGAACACACTGCATAGTTGAAATGCTCACAGGGTTTACATACATACACTGGAAGAGCAGTATATTTTGTACCTGTTGCCTGCACTGCAAGCTGACTTAAGTGTTTCAGATAGAGGAAACAAACAAAAAATTAACTAGCAATACTTCCACTGCTAAACAGATGCATACTGTTTTGACACTTATAGTTCGAAGTACAAATAACGTGATGAAACAGTAACCTCGACATTCTTTAGCTTTAAAACACAGAAACACATTTCCACTGTAGCCCTGCGTGGGCTCCTCCACGAGACAGCTGCGGGGAGCGCACAGTGGACGCGTCCGAAACGCGGAAGGCGCCAGCGGTGACTTGCGACTGCTCCGAGCAAGGAAACTGGCAACGACCGAAGGGGACGCCACTGGCTGTTACCGCTGGAGTGACCCCGCCTGCCCCCCCTTTATCATCAGAGGAGCTGTACGGTGCTGTTTAACGGAGATACACTGCAGACCCCGGAAAGGTTCCCTCACCCCCGCTGGGCGCTGAGCATCATCACACAGCTACCGCCGCGTCGCACCCGCCCCCAGGACCCCCGGGCCACATCAGGGGTCCACCCGCCCCTGCCGCTCGATGGGGGAGGAGCTGCCACTGAACCAGGCCGTTCCACGCCACCGCTCCTGCGCCTGAGGAGAGCGCGGGGGGGGGGGGGCGGGTGGCGGTGAGGCCGCCTTCACCTCAGCTTGGCGGAGCGCCGGCGAGGGACGGGCAGACCCTCCCCGCCCAGGAGGAACGCACCACTTACCCGCCGAACCTCCGGCGACGACTTGGTGAGAAGCCTCCTGCAGAAAGCTCCCGGGTTTACGAGCCATCCCCGCTCGCTCGCTGGTGCCGCAGCGAGAGACAACCAGCGCCTGGAGAACGGCTGCGGAGTTGGGGCCGGCTCTGTGCTGGGCGGGTGGGAGAAGAGCATAGGGGGGGCGGGAGCCGCGTTTATCTGCGGGGAAGGGGGGGCCGCGGCAATGCCGGGCGGGGCGGGAGCGCGGGCCGGGCCCCCACGTGCGGTCGCTCAGCGGCCTTTAGCCGCCGACGGGCATGGGGCGGCCCCGGACTCTCGGCTTGCTGGCAATTACGGCGGAGATAGGGCCCTGGGATCGCTTCTAGCCGGGAGTCTGGTAGCCTGCCTCTCTCGGGAAGAGCTGGGGCGGGAGGCAGGCTCTGGCGGCCTCTCGGTGAACTGATGGGGGAAGGCCTGTCACCTCCTTAGGTTTGTGCCGTGTACTTCTCGCTTTGGGGTTGGTGCCATACAACGCACACTTGAAGTCCTACTCCCCGCTGCTGCCGGGATCCAGCTAACACCTGCAGCTCCCCTGGCGCTCCGTTTCTAGGAAGGGTCGGTGGTACCACTTAACTCAGCGGCTCTCTTTCTGTACTTTTAAAACCTTCAGGCTTTGGTTCGAACTCTTTGGTGTTCAAAGGACACAGGTATTTTGTCCTTTGGAGAGTGGCTGTTGCATGTGTTACGCAGATCTGTTGGCCCATTTTAGTAAACGAAACGGTGCCAGGGAATGGGCTTGAGTGCTGGCACACAGTCAGTGTCATTCCTGACAGTCTCCAACACTGTTTCCACCAAGGCCACACCGTACTTTTCCACAGGGTGCCAGGGTTTAGTTGAGAACAGCATGGGCACATCCCCAGAGGCAGCATCATGGGAGAGGAAGACAGTTCAAGCCATATGAATGCAGAACACACAAGGACATTTATTGTCAGAACCAGAGAATGGGCACAGATCCTTTGTGGTTTACTAGTACAGACTCTTTTTGGCTTAGAGCCAGATTCAAAATGGCACTCAGGTTAATAAACTACAGCTTAAGCACTTAATCAACAACTGAATACCTAAATGTTTATGTGGATTTGGAACCTGCAAAAGTTGGAAACAGATGCAGTATTGTATGTAGTCTTTTATTTTCCCTGCTGTATCACTGATCTTATTGTGTTAGTCCAATCCCTGGGTTTGCTGTAAAGACCTTTTCCTTGTCTCCACTTCTCTTGCCCCTAAGTTTGAATAGCACTGTGGTTTCTTGTACTCTTCTCTGTTTCATCCTTTTGCAGGTAGCCCACAGCCTCTGGCGCTGCTGACTTTTTTTGCCTCAAGGGAAGGCTTGTCCACTCTGAGCTCAACCTTTGCTTCTTTGCTAGCAGTCAGGGGTACAAGCTCAATTACATTGTTTTTAGGGAGAAAACAAAGCTATGGTTGATCTCAAGGGCATATTTATTAGAGTTAAGAAGATGGATTTAAGGAACTGCCTCTTGAATAAGGTGCTATGCTGTTTGTTTAACCAGTCACATGGATAATTTGGGATTATTTTTTTTTCTTTCCTGTCAATAGCCCTGCAGTATTCACACAGACAAGGATATTCATTTTGAATCAGAAATCCTTCACGGTATCTTCAAAGCAATTCTGAATTCCATGTGTGATCTTGAGCATCTTGAAGTGGAAATAGGGAGCTAGATTTACTGGCACCTCTTCAAATGAGCAGGAAAAGAAAGGTAGTTTTTACATCGTTATTTTTCAACTTCTTTCCCCTGAAAGAAGAGACAGACTCTTCTTACCTTACAAGGGCATCAGTTTATGTGAAATACAAAGCATAAATTGTAACTAGGTGCATTTATGCATCCTGCAGCACAGCTACCAAAGGGAAATGTTGGTGCCTAGTTCTTTCTCTGTTCCTTAAGAAGCATATTGTTAGATGTTTCATATACCTGAACAGTGCATTTATGCTCCATTTTCCATGTCTGAGAAAGGTATTTAACTGCAGTCTGCTGTCTAGATACATTTTAGTTTAGTAAGATGCTAATTTAAAACCTTTGTGGTACTGACTTTAAGACAAAATCTTAGGCATAGTGAATCATAGGCACACCAGAGGCATTGTGCTAAAATTTGGATTTCATGAGTCTGCGTCCAGGAATATATGTAGCATAGCAGAATCAAATAGAATATGTGCTGGTTTTCTTTGCCCTCCAGCTGTGAAAAGGTACCTTTAAAGTACAAGAGAAATATGTTGGTTGTTTTTTTTTTTTTTAACAATACCACGTTTTCCACAAGGAAAAGAGTTGAGGAAGAAGTCCACTGGGAAGAAAGACACATATTTACTGTAGAAGTGGAAATGGACATGCCTAAAGCTGATAGGGAAAAAATAGTGTTCCAGCATTCTGTTGGATGGAGTTTGCATAACCAAAGAGATTAATTTGTAAATGAGAAAATATATGTAAATAAAAGGGGAAATATATTTTAGATTGGGATTAAAATGTCATTGTTTATATAACGGAGGCAGAAAGCAGTGCAGTTTGATAGTATTGTGAAAGACAGTGTTCTCAGGTCATGGCTCCCTGGATTGGATATATGAAAATACAAAGGTTACTGTTAAACTGAGGGAAAGAATCTGGCAAAGCAAAATCATGAAAACCTATCAGAAACAAGAAGATTCAACTCATTTAACTATCCTCCTTATTCACTAGGAAAGAACTTTTTTTTTTTCTCCCAGCAAAATCCCAATGCTTTTCACATGAGGAATATTTTGCGCAGGAAAGATCCTTCAACAGGCTACAAGTGGGGTTTGTGTGCAAGGTTCTGAAACTGCAGTGTTTTCATCCCCCTCACAGACTTGTCTGGGAATCATTTCTCAAACCTTTCAAAACATGTTTTCCTGTTTTGAGAACAGATTGCAGGCACTGCAGTATTTGGAAGCCAAAACCTTGTAAGAGTATCTTTGGGAAAGTATTTTCATGAAATTGTAATACTGTTCTAATATGTTGGTTTACTGAGTGTCTGCAAGTATTTTGTGGCAGTTTAGCAACAAAAGTTGCTAAGTGAATAGAGGTTCCAAGCTTGAAAGGAAATGTAGCCTTTAGTAACTTAGAACAAAGATTAGAGAAAACCACCTTTATTTCTGCTTCAGCAGAAATGTATGAGAATGTAGGAAATATACAGAGAAGTGTTTGTAAAGTGTTAAAAGACCAAGATCCAATTGCAAAAAGATGTAACATTCGGTTATGTAATTTTCATGCATCAGCAAATAAACAGTAACTTGAATTCTTTGATCTGTGCAAGAGCAGAGTGGGGATTGCTGTGGGAATACAGAGTAACACCCTTAAATGAATAAATTTTAAGTGTGCTGACGTTTAATTAATTAAAATCTCAACTTCAGTGTTTCATTAACATTTGCCTTAGTTCCCCTAGTTTGGCTCTTTTAGACTTCAATAAATACAGCAGGATCACAAAGTCTCCAGTGTTCTGTATCATCAAAAAGCAGATGCTGAAACATCACTACTTTTTTTGTTCCAGAGATGCAGGTCTCTCCATGCATCTAGTGTTGAAGTGTGCTTGCCTCAGTAGTTCAACAGTAGAGAGAATTTGGAATTGATCAGAAGGTGCAGAAACTGGTTGGTCAGATTTGTTTCCTGCAGAAGGTGTCATTGCAACAAAAGGGAAGTTTATGTAAAAAAAAAATAAAATTGTTCAGACCGCATAGAATTTACATAGAATTGTGTTTACACAATAGCAGAACACCTGCTCCTGAAAAAAGTAAACTCTGCTATTGTTAGGAGACTATTAAGTTTGTCTCACAATATTGAAACCCCGAATGTATTCACCTCAACACAAGTCATTCTCCTGCTGGAAGTCTTTATGTGGCATACTTCCCTTACCCTCCGTCTGCTCCCCCGCGAAGGGCACTCTTCCCGGTGTGCAGGTTTCCTAAAGCACTTCCAGGCTTATTTCCATTTCCATATGGCCTCTTCCCAAACCACTGCATGTGCGCCACGACATACCCCTCCCTAACTGCCCTGGTAGGATTTGTCTCCCTTTGAGCTTACTGTATCCCCTCGTGGGGAATGCCGTTCCGTACCAGCCTGGGCAGCACTCCAGTGCTAGCCCCCGAAAACGAAACAACTTCTCCCCGTGCGGAGGAAGCGCGGCCGCAAACCCGCCCCGAGCTGCCGCACTCCCCGTTTCCCAGTGCCGCCCTCGCCGCCGCGGTTGGTCTCTCGCAGCCTCTCCCGCCCGCTGGGCGGCGCTACCGCACTCGCCACGCACACCAACCGCGCCGCCCCGGAGCAGAGCCCCCGCCGCTGGGTCCGTGTGCTCTGGGGCTTTGTTGTGGAGACGGCGGCGCAGGGCCGCCCGCGCGCCGGCAGTAGGGGAGGAGCTCGCAGGTAACGGGGTGGCGGGGCCCTTCCCGCGGTGGCCGCGGCGCTCGAGTTTGAATTTGCCCTGTCCCTTGCGGCGCGGTTTGGCGGCGGCGCTCGCAGGGATCGCTGTGCTCTCACCGTCTCCCCGGGGGCAAGAGGCCCTGCCCGGTCTTCTCCGCCTGGGCCGGGCAGCTGCCGCCGGGCTGTGGCTCTGTGTAGGGGCTGCCAGCCCCTTGGTTGCGTTACTGCTACAACCCCGTGCCCTGAGGCCGCCGGGCAGCCCCAGCTGCCTGACCTACGGGCCGCTGTGCAGGAGGGGAGGCGGGGAAGCACGTTTTCCGTGTGGGGATTAGCGTTTTGGAGCATCAGGGTCTGTCAGGTCAGCGGGGAGGGCAGGGGCGCACTGTCTGCCGCCTCCCCGGAGCGGGGGCAGCGCTGGGAAGGTTGCCTGGAGAGCCTGAGGTGAAACCTGGCCCGAACAGAACTCAGGAGGTGGGTGCTGGGTCTTTAGTGTCTCTAGTGTCGGGTGAGAACAAGCTCTGGAGGGTCCTCGGAATAGTAGTAATGCATTTAAAGAAAGAAAAAAAAATCATACGAAAATCTTGCCAAAATAAGGTTTGCCGTCTGCGCTTTTTTTTAGACATTTATGCTTTTTTAAAAAAGCTCTTTAGGAAGTCCCAGTGAGTTGTGTACTTCAGTTCTTAGTTACTAAGTTCCATATTAAGTCTGCTTTCTTAATGGTGGTGTGGAGGTCTTTTTTGATTTAGGAAAAAAGGCTATGGCTTCTCAATGTGAACAGCTGGAAAACATTCAGTGTATGTACCCAGAGGCCTGTTCCATCTGAGGCAGCACACCGGTGTCTGCCTGTGGAGCAGCTACAACTGGGTCTACTAGGTACAATTTCAGGGGCTTGAGGTTGTTGGAGCTGGGTGTTGGAGTTGACTCACCCTGAGTTTGGGAATTCAAAGTGCCTTGCAGGGGTATAGTGTCTTTTTTAATATTTCAGTGAGTTCTAACTACTTTTAGAACAGTCTCAAATTGCAATGCTTCAGTCATGGGATAAAAATGAGTTAACCACAGCAATGTACTGCTGGCTCAGGAGATCTCAAGAGCTGCAAATTCTGGGGGTTGTGGCACTTGCAGGTCCGAGAAAAAATGCAGTGACGCCCTCAGCTTGTTCTTGTGCCTGCCCTTGAGCATCTATCCTTGGCCAGTTTTGCTCTGGGAATATACAACTTTGGTTCAACATGAAACCACCTGTTTGGATCATTTACTTATTTAAATATATGATGGCACTAACTTAAATATCTTGTGGGGATAAACAAGAGTTAAAAATAAGTCATAACAGTTAAAGTAAACATTCTGTGTTATGTGGTAACTGGTTTTATTTTTAAGTAGGCAAACTGTAGTTGTTCACGTCAAGGTCTTTCAGATGTATAAGGTGTGTGAGACCGAGCTGCATAAAGTAGTGAGGTATCATCAGCATGATGGCTACAAGCCATCTTCTGCCCATCAGCGATTCAGGGATCAGCACTGATTTCAGGCTCTTAAAAGTGATGAGATTGTCTTGTCCTCCAGCTAAGGAGAAGTTTATGCAGTTCTGGTTGCAGTAAGGAAAGTGAACAGAGGGACTGTAACGTAAAATTATGTACAGGCTTTGAGAAAGTAGGGACAGCTGCTGGTGCAAGTGTTGGGGAAGGAGGAGGAGTTTTGAAACTATGCAGTCACTGCTGCCTCTGATCGCTGGTGGAAGTGACACCATTATGAGGAGATTATAGCCCTCCTAGTATTTGGTATATCTGCCTGTGGAGAGGACATATGGTAGCAGAATATCTTTTTCCCTCCTGGCCATTTCTTCACTAGTCTTAGGTGTTTTGTCTGTTTTCCTTCTAAATACTTCAACTGATGACACTCAGGTCAAACTAGTAGATCTTGTAGTTGGGAAGATTATATACTGTCTTAGATTTAGTAAATGATACCTTATTGTTGACATTTGTATATACCCTTTTTTGGAGCTATTACAGGTTTTCATATAGTGATAGTGCAAGTTCTTTAGAGCCTGATTGCTATTACAGTTTGTAATTGTCAGGCTTCCTGTTTCTCTTGCAGTAAGACAAACCGAAGTGCATTGTATTACTGGCAGAAATAGGAGTACAGTGCTGATGCCTTATGCCCACATCTAGATTTTTTTGCAGTTTGTGGTGGTTTTAGTTTTTGAGGGTGCCTAGGCTAATAAAAGTCCAAGGAAGTTTTCAGAGCTTGCAGGAAGGATTTGGGGGAGGAGAGAAAATATGGGTTTCCTAACTGTGTGGAAGGAGTCATTAAATTATTCACTAGAATTGAAACCAAGAAGGTACACTTGAGCTGAGGGTGATGGGGAAGAGAGTCCTGCCTATTCATCACAGTGTAAAACCAGTCATGAAAACCTGAGGCGTATCCTAGGGGATTTTTTTGCTACCCACTCTTTGTTTTGAAACTTAAAAATAAAAAACAATAAAACTTTTAAAACAACCAACCAAACCTTCTGGGCTGAAGTCTATTAACATATTTAACTGCAGGGTAATGTTGCAACTTGCAGATATTCCTGAATGTACAATTGCTGGCTATTGCCTTTTCCTTTTAAAGGAAAATGGTTTTGAAGGGGTAATAGAAATAGTATTAAACATTTATTTGTAGAACAGATGCAGCTATGGAAAGAACTGGTGTGTGTTAAGATAAATTCCTCTGCATTGATCAATTAGTTTAAGTGATAATAGGATGACCAGCCTGCTTCCTGCTAGACTCATGATGCAGAAACTGTAACAGCAGACTTCTGTTTTCTATGGTGGTTCTTGATGTTGCCTTTCATCTTTTAAGGACAGGTTAAAATGCAAACTGGCGTTTCTGTGGAGTGGTGGCTTTTGTTATATTAAAGAATTTTAAATTAGTTTATATGTGTATTGGGTTTGTGTGGCAAAATTTTAGTAGCTGGAAGGCTGCCAGGGTGGCTTCTGTGAGAACCTGCTAGAAGTCTGCCCTGTATCTGATAGAATCAATGTCAGCCAGCTCCAAGACAGACCCTGTGCTGGCCAAGGCTGACCCCATCAGCAAAAATGGTAGCACCTCAGTGACAATATATTTAAGAAGGGGAAAATAAAACTAATGCACAACAACCTACAGCTGGAGAGAGGAGTGAGACTATATGAGAGAGCAAACGCTGTAGACACCAAGGTCAGCGAAGGAATGAGAGTAGATGCACCAGAGCAGAAATTCCCCTGCAGCCTGTGGTGAAGACCAGAGGGCCTCCCCTTGCAGCCCATGGTGATCCATGCTAAAGCAGATATCTGCCTGCAGCCCATGGAGGACCCCACACCAGAGCAGGTGAATACCCAAAGGAGGCTGTGACCCTGCGGAAGGCCCATGCTGAAGCAGGCTCCTGGCAGGACCTGTGGCTCTACAGAAAGAGGACCCCACACTGGAGCAGGTTTGCTGGCAGGGCTTGTGACCCCAAAGGGACTCACACTGGAGCAGTCTCTTCCTGAAGGACTGCACCCATGGCAGGGACCCAGAATGGAGCAGTTCATGAAGAACTGAAGCCCATGGGAGGGATCCATGTTGGGAGAAGTTTGTGGAGGCCTGTCTTCTGTGGGAGGGACTCCATGCTAGAGCAAGGGAAGAGGATGAGGCATCCTCCCCTGAGGAGGAAGGATCAGCAGAGTCAATGTGTGATGAGCTGACCCCAGCTTCCATTCCCTGTCCTGCACAACTGGAGGGGAGGAGGTAGGGAAAATCAGGAGTACAGTTAAGCCCAGGAATAATGGAGGGGTGGGGGGAAAGGTGTTTTTAAGTTTTGGTTTTATTTCTCATTACCCTTCTCTGATTTGATTGGTAATAAATTAAACTAATTTCCCCCAGTTGATGATGTTTTGCCCATGACAGTAGACAGATCTCTCCCTGTCCTTATATGAACCCTTGCGCCTTTTGTTATTTTTTTTTCCCCTGTACAGTTGAGGAAGGGGAGTTAATAGAGCAGCATTGGGCACCTGGCATCCAGCCAGGATCAATCCACCACAGTATGAAATATTGCTTGGATTGTTTTTTTGTTTTCATAGTATCAGTGAATCTGATTATAACTTTTTGCGATGTTTGTGGGTGTTAGTTACAATTCTCTCAAATGGAATTTCTAGAGTGTTTCTGTGTGAAGTGTGAAACAGGCATTGCTCGTCTGTCTCACATACCAGTAACAGAGGCATAACCTCTTAAACTGACTGCCATTGTAATGCAGTATGTGTAGTTTAGGGGTTTCCTTTGTATGTTATTGAACATCTACATGTAAAAATGTCTTGGTTTATTATTCTCTGTGCACCATTACGCTTGTCTGAGCCTTGTCAAAGGTGATGTCAAATTTCATGCTTTTGAGAGGAATTAAAGCTCAGCATTTCAGTTGTTTTGAAAGCAGATTTTGTTTTGAAAGCTTATTTTGTTTTGAAAGCTATAATTGTAGAACCTATGACCTGTGGTCAGCTTTATGTTAGCTACCAGAATATGTGTAAAGCTTGTTTTCTTTTTCCAGGAGTTTGTTGGGTATCTGTTGGGAGGTTATTTGTGCCTATGCTGCGAGTTTGCTGTGATATACACATGTCAAATGACTTGCAGGGATGCTTCTGTGGATTATGGAGTAGAGAAGACTATGGATAGCTGAGTAGGGTCCACGAGTGACTCTACAGGCTGTTTTCCATTATTGTTGCTGACTGTCTCCTCCGGGATGTTCTGGAAAATTGTGTTGAAAAAGGTGTGCAAGTCTGTTGGCAGCTGTATGTGTAGCAAAAAATTAGGTTGCTCTCAGTTTTAGTAGGAAATGAAATATACAAGACTGATTCATAGCATATTTTCTTCATAAGAAAGAAGATGAGACAGCATCTAGGGTATCATTTTGCTCAGTATCACTTGCTAGAGTAGCAAATGAAGGAACTCATCCAACTTACTTTTAAGTGAACAGCAGAACTTCCGTCGGTCACAGCAGCATGGGATTATGCTGCGGGTTTAGAAGAAATAATTGGTAATGAGTTCAGCTTCTGGAGGGCATTAATTTTTGCACCATAAAATCCATAGTAAATTGAGTTAAGGAGATCCACATAACATGCTGGTAGACAAATGTTATCCTTTCTGTCCTTTTATGTAAATCTGTTGAAGACAGAATTTGATCTTTAAGTTATATGTTCATTTAAATAGCAGTGTTCCAGCTAGCTATGAACTAATTTGTTAAGTGTGAAATAAATTAGAAAAATCTAATCTGCTTCAGTAACATAGTATTAAGACAAAGATTAAAATGCTTCATTAGTGATTAGCTCTTTGGAGGGAGGGAGTAGCAGTTCTCATCAGGATTTGTGGAGTAAGAGCAGGGTTGTGTCTGAGTAAGAACTGTTCTGAAAATACTGTATAATGCTTTGCTGTGAGATTTTAACATGGAATCAAAGATTGCTGTACTTGAAGCAAACAAGATTTTTTTTAATGGTGTTTTTGAAATGTACAGATCTAGTAATTTTGGTTGTACTTGAGCTTATAAATTAAAACATCCACTTGTAAAGAGAGTACTTAGTGCTGAAGAATTGCTTCCTGATTGTGTCTGTATATGTGTAGCACATGGTGGGACCAGAACTAGAAATGGTCATTAGTTGCCAATTTAACAGATGAATGGTATTAAGCTTAGATTGGCAGGGGAAAGATAATAGGGCTTTCTAAGGCATGGCAGTTGATATGAAAAGTATTAAAATATTTCCTTTTTGCAGAGCATTTACACAATTTAAAATATTATTGTCCAGTTTTCAGGTTTTAATGCACAAAATTAAATATGTGTAAGTCTTGGTATTGGGAACATTGGGTTTGTATTGGGAACATTTGGGGTTTTTTTTTTATGTCCTTGGGTTGTATCCTTAGGGAGTAATCAGCTCTGCTTTAGCTTTCTTTCATTACACTGTTTTCAAATGTATATATTTAACTTGCTCTCTTTGGTAATACTAATGTATCAAAAGGTGAGGAAGTAAAACCATTCTTAGTGCTTACATATTACATCTGAGAGTACAAACTGATGTTTTATTTCCTATATATTTGTTGAGTTTTTTCCTATGTATTATAGGTTTAACTTAATTTTACAAGCTTAACAGACTGCCAAAAAGACAAGCCTAGTTACAGACAAAAATGGTAATTCGGCTTGCAGCTGAGTGTAGTTAGAGAACTGAGAATACTAACTGAACATAATTAGAAAATTATTCTAAGACGTTCCAGTGGCCAATGTTATTGAAAGAAATCATGCAAAAATAACTGGTTTCTGTTTTTAAGCAGTTGTTTCTCTCAATAATGGTAAGATACATAATCATGTATTTCTTTAAAACAGCTAGTCCTGTTTCAGAGAGATCGGATGGTTAAATGTGAAGAAGATAGATGTCTAATGCAGTGACTTGTCTGAATATTATCATTTATGCTTGTTGTAGTTGCCTAAATAATACCCACCCTCTAATAAAAGTATTAGTATTTATATAATAAAGTTATTCACATCAGTGTAATAGCTTAAAGCTATTAGTATTACTTTTAGAAAGGCACACTTTGTTTTTTTCAAACATAGTTCTTAATTTCAAGTTTCTTTGATTTACAGTTGGACTTGCTATAAGATTCTGATTCTCAGTGTATTTGTGGTTCACATTCAAGTACATAAAATTTCAGGTTTTGTAGGATTTTGAAACAGGTGCTCTGCAGGTGAGAATATGTTAGCTTGGTTATGTAAATTTTTAAATACAAGCATGAGAAACGAAGCAGTGTTCTTCATATTTATTTATTTTTTAATAGTGCATTTGTATGTGTGCACATATACAGGCAGTTTTTCCATTTACTTTTATGGTAGAATATTAGGTAGTGGTTTTCTTTGTCTGAAGTTTGACCTCAGCACCGTATGACCAATTTGTTCCTTGATGCCTTCCTTGTAATGAGGGAAAAAAAAAAAGAACAAAACTGTGGAACATCCACCAGAATTTTAAGACTTGTTGAATGTTTTGTAGCTCCTCTTGTAGAGCTACAAAAATGTATTAAAATTTTTAATTTCTTTATTAGAAATATTACTCAATAATTGATACAGCTGGTATCATAGACATTCATAGTTGTTCAGTGTAATCGAAGTAGGACAATCAAATACTCAGATACCAATGTAAATCTGTTTTTACAGATGCTAGTTGAGTTTTTCCCCTTTTTCCTTCTTCCGCCCCCCAAGCCTCCTTCCCCCATTCTCCTGCTAATTTTCAGCATACCATAAGCTTGCTGACAGTGTAAACAGTTTAAGATAGAATAATAAAAAAAAAAATAGTTTTGAAGTAGTTAAATATCTTGGTTCCCATGATCTGTATCTGAAGAAAAACAAACACTATTTAATTAAGTCTGTATTCTTGGATCTGTTTGTAATGGTGTTTATTTTCAGTAGACCACAGGAATCTTGAAGTTAAACTTTTCTCTCTGCACCTGACTGTGTATGATGAAAAAGGATGTAGTTCCACACCTATATCCTTCTCTCGTATAGCCTGCATTGATGTCATTGTTTCTTAAAGAGACATCAGCAATCCCATAGTTCCACTCAGTTACATTTTAAAATGCATTTTGATTAATAATTTAAAAAGTGAAAAGGCACCCTCGAGGTTTTAATTTTGCTTTTTCATCATATTAAAAGAAAAAAGGCAATATTCGGTTCTCCTTCCGTGTGTTACACAACTTCATCATAGGAGATTTTGTCCATTAGTCTCTTCAATTACTGTTTTAGGGTACAAGCTGAAGTGGGAAAACTGAGCCCTAGGAAGAACTGCATGAATTCTGTGGTGTCCTTTTTCACCATTTCTCCCTGACATATAAGATATTCTGTGGTGCCTTGGCTTTATTACTTCTTGCTCCCTTCCTGCCTTCTTGCTGTGACCTTCTTGCTAGTAGTTTCCTGGTGTGGCTTAATTGTAAGACAATTATTATTATCTTATGTATAGGTACAGTGTGAGGGGGTGTGGGTATTTCTGTGATTCCTTTACCCTCAACACACAGTTCTTTTGCCTCTTACTGAGTCCCTCTTAGATGCCTTCAACATAGGGTTGAGTGGGGGCCAGGGTGTTTAAAGAAAACAGGTGGGGCAGATATGTAGAATTCACTGTCCTTTTTTTACAATGCCCTTTTTCCCTTGCACCAGGTCTTAAGTTAGCCGTTGATCTTGCTTCACATGCCTTGGAGAACAGAATTGGGCTGACTGGTCAGCCATTTGTTGGCTCTTGCTAACTAGTTGTGATTGCTGCTTGAGCAGGCTCTAATTTCTCAGCTGTTGCTCCAAGAAACAGAGCTCTTGCTCTGTTTGCCATGGTAAGCTTGTTCAGAAGGGGCTCAGGTAAACTACCCGAACTGCTGAACTGCTGCTTTCTGTTCTGGGCTCAGCAGGCTTGGCTGATGGGCACAGAGGGTCTTGGGCAGGAAAAGGTACTGCTCTTTTTCACTACTGAACACAAATTGAAGGCAGAGTGGGCTTAGTAAAACAAGGATTAACTGACTCATTTTGAAAAATGCTGCATAAGACTGACAACAGCAACCAAATTAGCCTTTAGACATACTGTATATGCTACATATATGTCTGTACTGCATGAGCTGCAGTTGGACAGTGTGGAAATATTCTTGATGAAAACTGATGTCAGTCTTCTATTGAAATGTTTTTTGCTTCTGTACGTTTGAGGAATCCCCCGCCCCCTTTTTTTTTAAGGAAAAGACCACCTCTGATGCCTTAAATTATGCAAATATTATGCAAGTAATTTTCAATAATTTTTCTGACTTATCTGTGTTTGCTTATTTGCTTGCTTTAAGAAAGAACAATAAAGGTTTACATTGGGAGTATATAATCATATTGCTTCTTGTAGAAAAATGGTGATTCTTTAGAACACATTTTACAAGTATAAAAGGATAATAAATATTTCTTACATGTACAGTTACTTCCATCTAGCATGTGTGAGTGCGTGTGTTTGGTTGACTGTTTTCTTCTGAAACAGTAGTGTTTTCTTAATATCCCAATCTCATTAACAGAGATGTGAAATAGCTGTTGAGATTTTAGTTTTTTCCGTACCAGTTCTTCCTGTGGCCGTGCAGGATCACAAGCCAGTAGATGGAGCCCTGTGCCAACAGCCAGCCTTGAACAGGCTGGTGAGAGTCTGGTAGCATCTCCATCCCGAGAGCCGGGCACCAGGTGCTTCTTGAGCACAGATCTGCAATGTTATATGTAATAAATGAACATAGCTTTAAAAATAAATGTCTAGTATTAGCTATGCAAGTCAAGGCAGTGACCGTGTTCTGAGATGCCTAGGGACAGTTTCGCAGTGTTTATGAGAGCGGGTGATCAAGTATAATACCCTGAGCTGTTCTGGAGTGCTCCAAGTATGAGGGTTCACCTGGGACACTACAGGTTTTCCTTTTTTAGTTAATTTCCAAGTCAACTGCTTGTCGTTAGGCAAACCTTGGTTGAAAGCACTGAAAATGGGGCCTGTGGGAAAAGGAAGTTTCTTAAGACTGACAAAGCAGAAGAATTTACTTTTCAAAATTTAAATTTTAGGATTTTGTTTTGTGTTTTTATCTCTCTTTAAGGCTAACTCCTGATCCTTTTAAAACTATAGTTTGAGTATTGAAATTTGTGGAATAGTGCAGTTCACAAATTTGAAATCAGCAGTAGCTAATCTTGCCCATTCACTGTTTTGCATGGTGTGTGTCCACACCCTCAGCCTGGTGCTGTGTTACACAGTTCAAATAACTGATACAGTTGACGTGGTTTGTTGATGTCTGTGTTGGTCTGCTCGTAAAACTGTGAAGGCTGTCCAAGTTGCAAACAGCTTCCTTTAGAAACAGATTTACCTGATGCAGTTTTGTATGTAGACAAATTACTCTAGTATGAGAACAGTTCCTAAATAGCAAGGTGCTAATTTATTTGAAAATGTGAGATCAGTTTTTAAGGGGAGAAAGGAGGCTAATGTTTAGAGATAACAAAAGGTAGCCAGTTGTTATGCTTGTTGGGGAGGTGGAGGGGTTGTTGTGTTTGTGGCAATAGTCTGGACCTGAAAAATCTGACATATTAGGATTATTCTGTGATTGTAACAGGTGCACAGTTTGTGTAACATTTACCCTGCATTTATTATTCGAAATTCTAGATGACTTAATGTTTACATTTCAAAACAATGGGAAGGGTGTGGGTCGCTGGTGTTCTTGCTCTGACTAACATTCCTTTGCAGTAACACTCCTATACAGTACCTTATATCCCAAAAGAAAAATTAAGTATTGTCAAAGCCTGCAGATTTTTCTGATGACTATATGAATACTGAGCTAAATTGCAGTCTGAAATAATCTTTGGAAATGTGTTTCTGCCAGCTGTTTATTATGCATGTGAAACCAGCATTCAGATGATAGGGAATTGGGTTAAAAGATTGTGAAAGCGTTTGTCAGAAATAAATGATTGAGTTAGAATTCTGCTGGAATTATATATTTTTTTTTTTTGCTTTGTGTGTTTTAATGGTTAGTAGTCACTTCTGCTTATGGTTTACAAAAATGAAATTACAGGTTTTCTTTAACACAGCACATAGCAAACTGTAGTACAGCACTTCAGTCATTCAAACCATGTATTTTTTGCACTTTGGAAAGGGATCTCTAGAAGCTATTCCAGTTTGTTACTGTTTCAGTACATTTATAAAAACAAAAACAAACCACAACTATTAATATCCTTGCACTTTGGAGGGAGGAAAGGAAGAGTCATGTAGTGGGTTGACCTTGCCCAGCAGCTAAGTGCCTGCACAGCTGCTCATTCACCACTACCCATAGCAGAAGTGAGAAAACTCATGGTTCAAGAGAAAGATTAATAAGCAAAGGCAAAAAAAAACAAACAAAAAAAACCCCACAACACAAACCAACAAAAACAAACAAAAAACTGCAACCAAAAAACAACCAGCAGGAAAAAAAAACCAAAATAAAAACAATCAAGCAAATAGAGCCATGGAACACCTCCCACCCACAAGCATATCAATGCCCGGCTGATCTTTAAGCAATAGCTGCTTCTGAAAACAAACCACGTGCCTCCTTCTTGCTTTACCTCAGTTCCTATTGGTAAGCATAAAGTTACATGGTATGGAATAACCTTTTAGCCAGTGTGCATCAGCTCTATCCCCTCCCAACTTCTTGTCCACCTTGGGGCTATCCTCTGAAGTGACAAAGTTGGTGGGAAGCAAAAGCCTTGATGCTATGCAGGCACTGTTAGCAATAATCAAAGCATGGGTGTACCATCACCACTGTTTTAGGCAAACCCCTAAAACAGAGTACCATGTAGGCTGTTATGAAGCAAGTTAACTATGTCCAACCAGACCCAGTACAAGTTGTAACATATTTTTCAATGGTAAAATGCTCTGTAATGTGCTAGGAAAAGCATGTTGTGAATTTATCAAAGCATGTATTGATGTTAGAAGCTTAACTGCATGTACATCTTAATTTTTTGAGAAACATGTAAATTTATATAAATATCTATTACAGTGTCAATTGTTAATTTTTATTTTAATAATTTGGAAGAAATTCAGCTTCTGTGCAACAGTTGGTCACTACAGTGACTTTTGACATGCAAATGAAGTTTCAGCATGTGGGTTTGGCATTAAAATGTATCTTAAACCATCCGTGGTTTAAGAATGAACATACCTCTTTATTTTGAGACACTGTTAGAGTAGCCATGTTTTTGTGTTATTTGAATTTTTATTTAGCTACTAACAGAAGCAGTGATATTAGCACAGAAAGGAAGCTGTAGAGGAATATAAATATTTGATGTGTTTATAAAAATAGCTTTTTTTGCCCTTCAAGGGAATGGTTACAGAGTTTTAGCTCATGTTCTTAAAGGAACATTGTATTTGGAGAGGAGGAAGCTTTTTCAGGACAAGTTTGATGGTAAAGCTTTCTGCTACAGGGTAGAGCTGAAAAAACAAAATGCCCAGAAAATTACATTCCAATGAATGTTTGCCCTTAGAAGCAAAAGAGGAGCTTAATAATCTTGTATGAAGCATGAAATAACTGGTAGAATCAACAGGGTAAGTTTACTAGTCATTAAAAAGTTGGGGTTAATAAAAACCAAGCCTTCATTAAACTTGGCCTTAAAATGTTTTTTAAAAACAAAACACAGAAGCAGCAAGCCTTGCACCTGCCGGTGCATAGAGAACATCATGAAAAGATGACTGATAACAGATGTTTTTCTGTGCTTGATGCATCAGTTGAATTTGGCAGTTGCCCTGGAGAAAGTGGAGACCACCTCTGTGCATGTTCAGCATTCCTTGTGTATCAGCACCTGACTCATTTGAGAGATTTTATGTAGTGCCTGAAGCATTTAGCAGGGAAGCACAATGCAGGTTGAATAGCAGAGGTTGTAGTGAGGTCTGATATTTTGACCCAGGGAAAATGATAGAAGTGTAGAGCTAGGAATTTTGAAAAGCTTCAGGAAGAATCAGGGCTTCTAGGCTCTGGTTCAATTTCTCTTGATCCAAAAGATCTCATCTGGTAACTGAAACAAATTTATTTATAGCATTTATCAGCTATAACTGATTGAAAAAGATCTGTTGTCTTCTGAGGACGTGTGTGGTTTCTGACTGCAAATGGAGAGGAGATGGGACACCTAGACAACTTTAGTCTTACAAGCAAAACTATTTTGACTGAGGTTCTTGAACTTCTTATAGCTTAAATTTGCATCTTAGCAGCAGGACTGGGCAAAGCTTTAATATTCTGAGTTTAACATTCGTTCAGACACATAAGCTCACTAGCTCTAATGTAATGCATCTTTCAGAATACTAATTCTCTGCTCTGGCAGTACATGCTTGCAATCTGGTCCATGCCTAGGTACAGGTTTCCTGCTGGGCTAATTACTAGTAGTGGTGGTACTCTTGTAAAGCAGTAAGAGAAATGACCAAAGCAAATTGGTCTAACACTGACATTTATGAGCTAAACAATATGGACTATTCTGTTTTTAGAAATGTGTGATATGAAATTTTAGTTGAACATAAATTAACCAACTAAGGGGGAAGTTCATCTAGTAGCTAAAATATCTTAAATGGTGTGCATCTGTGACACATAGCCTTTTCAAAGATTTGAGTTACTGTGATGATGGTTTGATTTTCATTCCTTTTTAGAAATGGATTGTACAAGCTGGACAGTTGTGCTGGCTTCCCTGTTCAGGTTGGTAAATGCAGTGTGGTTCAGACTGATGTTATTGCTCTTTATCCACCTATGAGCAGTTTTGCCTGCTCCCTGTATCTAAGGCACACATTCCAGGTGGATGTCACTAAATCCCTTTTTCTTTATTTTTTGTTTGTAGGACAGATTTGAGTCATCATCTCCAGGAGATGGTAAAGCACCTCAGTAATTCCCACAGGAACTGTTTACAGTCTGATAAAGGAAAGATATTCCTATTTGAGCCTAGACCTTTGCAAGGGTTTTGATGCTTGTATGTTTTTTGAAATAGCACAAATTGCCTTCCAGAATTTTTTATTGGATTTTACATTGTTTATACAAGTATGTGTATTTGTGCATGTATATTTAGATTAGATGTGAGAGAGAAATTCTTCACAGTAAGAATGGTGAGTTACTGTAACAGGTTGCCCATTCCTGGTAGTGTTCAAGGTCAGATGGATGGGGCTTGGAGCAAGCTGGTTTAGTGGAAAGCGTCCCTGAGCAAGGCAGGGGGGTTGGAATAAGTTTCTCTTTAATGTCCTTTACAAACCAAACCATTCCGTGATGCTGTCATATATTTAAAATAATGTATTTAGATCTTTAGGGATTTTCCCAAATTAAAACTAGAGTTTATGTCTTCCAATCTATTGCTACCTGTTTCAGTACTGTTTCACTGTAGGGCTTCTGTTAATTTTTTTCTTGATTTTTAAAAAGCTATTGAACAATGCCTGTACCTATTTTTTATAAAATCTGCTGGTAATAGGAAAAAGGTACTATTAATTTTTTTCCTGACTCATTTAAGAATGTATTTAGTTGCTTTGATAACAGATAAATAATTTGGTATTTCTATATATGGAACTCTGTACATGAATTGGGCTCAGTTAAGCTCCTTTAATCACTTATTGCTCATATCTTATAATTTTGTAGTTAATTTGGGAAGTAAAAGTAATAATTCTTATTGTAGGCTTTTGTGGACTGGATGTCAATCAGAAGTACAGTGTCAGCATGAATTAATTAGGCAAGTAAACCAATTAGCTATTCCATTATTTTATTGAAATGGCAAGAGTTTGAGAAGATCTTGTGTTTTAATAGATTAATAGAATTCATTGGAAAAAGTCTTAGTATGTTTAAGGTAATGGAAAAAAATTACTTTCAGTACATCCTACAGAGATCCTCTTTAAAACAGATGACAGTCTGTCACATTCAGTAGCACATCAGTCATCAGATTTATTCTAATTCTTTAAGCTGAACATTTCATTCAAGCTTGTAGATTGTCTTGTCAAGCAACCAAAAACGTCATAGCTTTTCTGTCAAGCATAGCATTGCACCAGCAGTTCACAAACAAATGCTAAGCTGAAAAAATACTGTTTGTTTTCCTTAACCTTTATTCAGTTAACTGCAGAGTTCTTTCATCTTATTTTCTCCACATACATTTATCACAAGGTATTCAAGGGACTGCTTCCTAAACATGCCCCATCCTGACCAGAGCCACTTCAGACCAAGGGCTACTCATTTTGGGATGTGCTGTTTTTACTTGTAGACTACTAGTCTTTTTTTGTAGTCGTCTTTTACTACAAGACTACTACATAGACCACCATGGTTATGAGATTCCTCCTCTAATCACAAAAGCCCAGTGAGCAGCTTCATTTGCTGCAGACGTGAAAGAATCCTGCTGCTAGTGCGAACACGGCACTGGTGTGGCCAGTCTGGTGTCGTGTGGAACAGCCGGGCTTGTGGACTTCTGCTTACCCTGTATGATAAGTGGCAATTTTGCTATCGGCCTATATAGCTTGCCATTCTTTGTATTTATTCACCAAAGTATCTTTGGAATATTTTTGCATGCATTACTGTGTGTATTTGTGTACATGTAGAGTGGCTGAATTGGGCTCCTTGCTTTTGTTGCATATCTGCACCTTGGAAAAAAGAAATTTTTCTTGGTGTTTTTCTATTTCTTTTTTTCTCCCTGACCTTCTCTAATTCTGAGCCTTTTGTTTTCCTCAAAAGAAAGTTTCTGTGTAAACTATAGCACTTCCATACAAAGTATACTTGGGCCTGCGTGGTACTGAGGACTTGAGATGCATTTGACTTTCTTTGAAGTCAACATACATATGTCTGAGGTAGTAGAACACTGGGAATGGTTAGTCAAAGTGATGTTAATTAACTGTGCTAAGAAAATAAAGTATTTTGTTAGGTTGGTGCATTTGCATAATTTATACTTAAGCCCCCAAAATTGCTTAGTAAAAGTGATTTTTTTTTTATGAACCACTGAAAAGCTTATGTCCAGGTTAGACTAATCTCTATATTAAACTGCTAAAGCTATGGCATTCAATGTAAAGTTGTGACTGCCCTTTAGTAGAAAAGAGGCTTTCTTGGTTATCTTCTACAGCCATCAAAAAAAAAACATAAAAAATTTAAGTTGTGTGTTATTCTGAACCACCAACTTCTGAACTCTACTTTCTACTTCTAATTCTTCACTGTAACTTGTGGTTTCTTCTAATACATGTTTTCCTGTCATTTACATGCAGAACTGCATTTTCTCTCCTAATCTGGTATTTTTCTTTGTTACAGAATATTTTTATTTCTTTATACTGGTTTTCTTTTGGTCTGCTAAATGGCCGATCTTTTCTTTGAGCAGGCTTATCCCTTGAACAGATATTCTGTAAGACACATTGTACATGTCTAAAAAGGAACTTGGGGTTGAAGCCCTAGATAAAATTAAAGCCTAGGTATATAAAAAAGAAAGATTTTTTAAATGTCAAGATAATGAAAAGTCAGAAAATAAATTATACCTATTATTAATTTTGAATTGTATTCAAACATAGAAATACGTAGCATAGACAAAAGCTGGTTACAGAGAGATAAAATTCAATTTTACACTAGGATAATTGTTTTATGTATTTTACATTTATTTATAAGATCAGATAAAGGCTTGGAATTTTCAATGTAAATCACAGTATGGTCCTTATGAATGCCAAGGTCAGTAAATGGAAACCCCTTCACATGCAAAACACATTGCTACTATGTGAAGTACCAAGTGAATAAAATGAAACTGATAAGCACTTTGTTTATACTTGCACTATATTATTAGAACTTTGAGTATTTTTGATTTTCAGTTGAGTGAATAGGTATTAACATTCTCAGCATCCTCCCATGTATTATCTGTAGCCAAATTAATATGTCATTGTTAAAAACAGATTAATGCATGGAATTGTTGCTGCAGTAACATTGAGAAATTAGAATATCCCCATTCAAATGGCCTTGTTTGTGCTGGAGATGTTGTTGATGGGATCCAAATGCTGTGTAGACAATTGATCCCTTGATTTGAGAAAACATTTCTGTAATAAATTGCTTCTATCAGGAGTATCTTCTATTAGGAAGGCTTATTTTATCCAGAATAGGATTTCTGGTGTGTCTTGAAGGAAATTTAGCTGGTTTTCAGATTTGGCAGGACAATAAAATGGATTCTAGGTCCTCCCAGAGAATTGATGTTGTTGATGATTTTACCCTCTAAGGAGGTGGATTAATCTCAGGTACCTCAGGTGACTGTCAGTCTGAACTGAAGAAAATTATCTAAGTAAACAAATTGCAAGGTGAAATTTGATACAGGTAGGTATCAACTTAAATGACTGCTGCTCATTTTGCCACAAATATTTAACAAATGAGGTTTAGCATTCAGTGACAGGTTATTCCATGTATAGTGTGTTGGAGCTTCTGAGTCCTAGGGTGATAAGAAATAGACTTCTTGATATAGCAGCCACTTCACAAAAAATGCTGCTAAACCTGACAGGTATTTTGTCAAGCTGGGTGGTTTTCAGAAATTCTGGGTTCCAAGCAAGTCTTAATCAGCTGCCTTTATTATTCAGAAACAGTTTTACATCTGTTGCTTCTTACAGACTTCAGGTTTTCTGAGGTTCTGTCAAAGTACCAGTGTCACTGAGGTCAGTAATTTGCTGCAGTTACCTAAAGTTAGATCAAAGTAGTGGCAATGAACAAGCCCTAGGGTGCTGATCAGGTGTCACTGAACAGCTCTTCTAGATAAGTGCTGGGATTACAAATGGCCTTTTGCTTTCTTCAGAAGTTGTCGTTTCTAAACTTGTAACTTGTTCCATTTCAGCAAAAGGAAGTGCCACTGTGACAGGGTCAGGATCTGCTTTGGTTTGTCAGTTAGGCTGTGAGGTAAAAGGGTTTGCATAACAAATAGATTAACAAGTACAAAGTTCTAGTGTAGAATTCGGTAAGGTTCTGCATAGCAGTAGCTCAGCAACTTTCATTTGCTTTGCTGAGGTCTGCCTCTCATGTGATCAAACTTTCTTTCCAAATGGCAAATACTGATTAAACAGCAGAAGGACAGGTACGGAAATACAGCTCTCTGTGAAAGTACATTCACCTTTCATGTTTTGATAAAATGGGATTTCTTACAGATTCATAATGAGAACATTTCTGAGGCAATACAACTGTGAAAGGGCACTACTAGTGCACCCAGTCCACTAATTTGGTCATGGCACACCAGCAATGTAAAAGAATGAAGCACCCCCTAAGGATTCCTTTGTTACAATTTTTATGGACTAGGGTTCAGTGGATGCATCAAGAGACTCTCTTATACGAGGATGTGTGGTCAACCAGTTAAAGATGTTTAAGTTAGGGTTTTTGCACTGCAGTAGCATGATATAAATATGCCTGGGAGCAAACTTCAGCTTCTTGTTTTATGGACTCAGAATTTGATCATAGCAAGAATAAACACAGTTGTGGGGTGTAACACTTTCTCACACTGTACTGAAGGTGACTGCTGTGCAGGTGTACAAGGTAACTCTAATTAACAGTTTCCCCTTGAAATGTAATTTTGTTCCTCCACTTCACTATCCAGTGGTAGACTAATATTTGTCTCCAGAATGTTTTTCTAGGATCTGAAGTGGAATTACAGTGTCTGAAGGTTACTAAATATTAGGCAAAAATTATAATTCTCTTCATAGTTTAAAAGTATCTTTCGTATTTCAAAAACCCTCCTGGATGTAAAATTCTTTTGGCAAACATTTGCTGTCTTGCACTTATGAGAGAAAACTTACTAATAATAGTGTATGCTGTTATGATACTGAGGTTCCCCTCCAGTTATATCTGCCCAGTAGCTTGTTTTCTACTTGGTGTAATATACTTTCTAATTTATCTTAAAATTTAGTTCTCTTACAGAGCCCTCAGTCAAATCAGATATTTTATTGAGAACCCATTTATTATTAAATATTGCAATTTCTTTCCAATAATACAGCCACTCAATCCATTAGAAAGATCAGCTCTTACAAGTCCCATGTATAATACAAACAGCCCAGTGATGGAGGGTTATGTTTGTGTATTTTTAACTGTAACCCTATGTAATACAATTCTATGTAAAATTGTTACTGTTTACTAATACAGGAATGTGATACTGTAAATGAAAGAAAAATTTTGTTCCAATTGAAATAGAAATTAATTCAGACTAGTGTTAAACCCCAGTTATAAAGTTCATAAAAATTAACTAATGTTATCCAAAATGTTTGAAACAAAGCCATATATCTCATCTGACTAAAAAAAAAATGTGATTGGAGCATGAGCTTGCTACTTGTAGGGTCTCTGGACTTCTCAAATGTCTTGAGAAACAGGTTTTTAGGGACGTGTCTATTAATGGATGTCTGAAAGTAGGTGTGTTTTTCAGCCCGTCCTGAAAGCACTGGAGAAAAAACTTTTAAGTCTTATGTTAAGTTTTGGTTGGGTTTTTGGGGGTTGGTTGGTTGTTTTTTGTTGTTTTGTTGTGGGGTGGTTTTTTTTTTTGGTGGTAGTGGTGGGTTTTGGGTTTTTTTCTTGTTTTTTTTTTTTTGTATTTTTGATAAAAACACAAATGACCTTACACCTCAGTGAAGTTCAGTGATGAATAAAATAAACTCACTTAACCGTTTCCAGGCAGGAACAACATATTATAATAAATGAAGTTACAGCAAAAACTGCAACCTTTTTCCAAGCCAGTCTGCTCAACATATGCACAGTCCAGCTGAAGAGTTGAGTACAGTGAAATTCTTCCTTTTGATAAGAAGTAAATGAAAGAGTGCTGTGACTTACTGGCATAAGACTTTTACAAAAGGAAATAGTTGATCAGATGTTGTGGCTTGAAAATCTTGAAATTAAAAGAATACTGAAGACTACTTCAAAAGCAGTGTCAAAGTGGCATAACTTTGTCAGGAAAATTATTCCTTTTTTTACATTGGAGATTTTTTTATGTTGAAGATAAGATTTGCTTCCGACATCAAGGGATCATAAACACAAAACATTTAAAACATAGTTGCTTTCATTCATGTGTTTTAAGAAATATTATAAAAGACTTCCTCCTTTCCTCCCAGTATGACTGTGAAATAGGAAGCTATTTAGGACTTTTTCTAGTACTATGATAAGGCACAGAAGCCATTGTAGTGCATGTATCTTAACTTAGGTGCTTCTTCAACATGAAATGGGTTATGAAACTGTGGAGTCTACAGTCTTGAAGCCTCACAGTATCTGAGAATGTCTTCAGAGTTGTTCTGAATATTTGAACTATTGGTCAGGTTTTCCCATTTTTTAATTTTGTGTTTTATCTATACTTCTGTAACTATAAAGTCTTGATTTTTATTTTTTATGGATGACAAGAAGCGCAACTTGAAATGCCTGGAATCTCTGACAAACAAGCCTCAAACTGTTCAGCACAATTATGTGCAAGAGAGAGCAGTTATCAGAATAAGCCTGGTTTTCAGAAGTGCTAAGGAAGGATTTTTCCTCCTTCATCTAGCAAGTGGATTTAGAGCTCCTTTGCTCCACCCAGGAATAACTGGTGTGGGGCCAAGATTCAGCTGCTGTCTCAGCTCTCTGCAGCCTTACATAGTTTCTTCTTTTCACCTCTGGTGTCAAATGTTTTGGCAATGAAAACAATAACATAGCTTGATGAATCAAGGGATCATGAATGCAAGATACCTGAATTTAAGATGAGACTGAGAAAGAAGAGAATATCCATCTGTTCCTTTTCACAGAAAGATGAAGAGAATAATCTTACTGAAACTGGCTAGGTAATCCTAGGTCTTGATTTATTCCAGGACTTTTTTATTTTTTTTTTCATTTGTTTGTGTGGCAAGAATCTTACTTTAAGGCTCAGAACCCCTAAGAAGAACGTTTTCTCTCAGTTGTGAAATCCTCAACTTGTATGACCCTCTTTGTAGCTTATGTTCTCAGTGTAATTCTTTAAGGCTTCTTCACTGTAAATTACTTTGATGGTTTTGCCAGAATAATGTTCTTACTGAGGGTTCAAAATTACCTTTTTTCAAAACCCAGGAAAGAAATGTTTGTTATAAGTCTGACCATCTTCTTTATTCCCTGTGATGTTTATCTCATTCCCTGTAATGATGTGTATATTATTATAAATTATTACAAGATTGAGGCATGAGAATGATCTATGTATTCAAGTTCATATTTCAGAAAACAAGCTGGACTCTCATTGGCTGAACAAGAACAGAAATGGCAGCTTTCATTATGGATGATCTGACACTTCTGCCTGTGCTTATATTTGTCCTACACCTTGCTTTAGAAGACATTTTTCTTTGACTTCGCCATTGTTTGTAATGTTACCATTTTAGGTGGAGATTCCCCCCCTGTCCCCCAGTAGGCAATTCCTTCCTACTAGGTGAAGATTTTTTTTTTTTTTTTGTAAGTTTCAGCTGAGAGAAGGTTTGGGATCTTTTCCAAACTAGGGTTAAAAGGAGACATGTGTTGTTTCCCCTGATGTAAACAAAAATATTGCAGCAGTTTGGTTTGGAAGCTGGTATATGGTCATGGTTTGCATTGCTTTCATGAATTTGCCAGGGAGAATGATCCACTGTCAGAAATGTTCATGATAATGTGACTGATGATTTAAATGCCTTTAACTTCAGCTAGTGCTAAAGTTTTTTGTTGGGTTTTTTTTGTTGGTTGGTAGTAGTTTCTTTAACCATCTGCATGACACTGATTTGGAGTCAATGGCAATTCCCCTTTAATCTTGTGCTTTCCTTTGTTGGTGCGAGAACAGATAACAGTGCAATAACTTCATGGTGCTAAATGTTTGCAGGTTTAGCCTACACGACTTTTAGCTTCCAGTTAAATTCTAAACACTGTCAACAGACTTAAATTTTACTAACTCGTCTCCAATTCTCCTTAAGTTCTGGCCCACCTCAGAATATATGGTTTTTCTCTGATGTCCCAAGACCATTTCTGGATGCGTAGCTTGCTATTCTAAATTTTCAGGTTTCTAAATTTCTAAATCTTCAGGTTTCTTTGATGTTGCAGTAAATTTCAGGGAAGGATTAAGTTTTTAAAAATACTAGCCTATAATCATACCTAAAAAACCAATAACACATGATAGGCCATGTCATATATCATACATGTTAAGCATGTTGTAAAGCACAGCCAATACATAGATAGTGAAAATGCTCTAAAATGTTGTTAGAGTGTAACATGCATAGAATTGTAAAATTTTTTAGATTGGAAAAGACCTTTAAGATCATCAAGTCTAACTGTAAACCTAATGCTGCCAAGGTCAGTGCTTAACCCTGACCCTGTGTGCCACATCTGCACATCTTTTAAGTACCTCCAGGGATGGTGACTCAACTACTTCCCTGTGCAGCCTGTTCCGATGCTTGGTAACCCTTTTGGTGAAGGATTTTTTCCTAATAACCAATCTAAACCTCCCCTGGAGCAAGCAGAAGCCATTTCCTCCCATCCTATTGCTTGTTACTTGGGAGAAGAGGCTGACGCCTCACTGCAACCTCTTTTCAGATAGCTGTAGAAAGCAATAAGGTCTCCCTTGAGCCTTCTCTTCTCCAGACTAAAAAACCCCAGTTCTCTCAGCCACTCCTCACAGGACTTGTACTATAGACGCTTCACCAGCTTTGCTGTTCTTTGGACATATGTCCTCAAGTGTGCTGTTCTCTGTAACTCCTGTTACTTCTTACTTGAAGGGATAAAGCTACTACTCATAGTGAAGGCCTTACATACTGGATCTAGTTGCTAGATGAAAAAAAAAATTAAATCAGAAGTTGTGAAGAAACTATGTTTATTGAGTCACAATGTATGTCTGTGTTCACAACTGAGCAACACTATGTTCCAGTACTCTCATTGCTGTGCAAGTGTAGTTTAGGCAGTAATTATGCTTTTAGTTAAAGGATAGCTTTCTCTTCAGGTAGTCATCTAAGAAAATTACAACTTAGTTAATTCATTTATAAGGAAAAAATGTGGCTGATCTGGAGTCAGTGTTTTATTTCTCTGCACTTTTTAGCCTGTAAAATTTCAGGTGATGTGATTCTCTTCAGCAGCTGAAGTGTACACTGTTGAATTTGAGTGAATAAATAATCTGGGGTAGAACCAGTGCACTGAATATGTTGGTTTATGACAGCAGCAGAGGTGCATTTGTGTTTTCATACCATTCGAAATGGTTTGACAGATGCATAGCTGGTGCAGCTGTATTTCCCTTGGGAGACTGATGGGCCCCTCTCAGTCCCCAAGCAAAGGACTGGGTCTTGAAAGGTTGGCACGTTTCTGACAGGCCTCTGCATGTTCAGTGCTCATGGTAGTTCTTGGTTGGGCTCCAATATCCACAATGTAGCCTTTATGCTTTTTATTCTTGGTGCGTTTGCTGTCAGGAAAAATTGTGCTATTTGAATGTTCTTTAAGGAATGTGAGTTGGCTGGATAAATTAACTTCTCTGCTTTAGTGTGGTTTGTTGCCTCCTTTTCTTCACTAAGTCCCTGTTCAATCTTTCTTTCTGTGAAGGCAGCTGAACAATTAAATTGTAATGCTTTTGGCAAGAGAAATATAATTTCTGCTTAATGCTATTACTTGTGCTAGTGGTTTATGAATCTGGCACTAAGTTATCACTTCTCATTCTTATGGGCCTTTAATGTTCTGTAACTTTATTTTTGCTTTTATGCTAAAATCTAGGCTAGCAACTGATAAATTATTTGGGGATTTGGGAATTTCAAGATGTTGAATATACTATACAGTGAATTTTGCAAACATAAACACTGTAGACTCAAATGTTTCTTGGATAATTTCCATAGTTTGCTTTTTTCTTCTTTAGTCACAGTGACTTTTTCTTAAGTTTGGGAGGGGCATGGATTTTGTGGGGCTTGAGACAAATGCTTTCAGAAAGTCAGGTGAAGTATCTGTATCACTGGTCCACTTTTGATTTACTGAAGGATGATGTGCAAACCAGCATTTGACATTTGGCCTACTGCCACATAATCCTGTCATGTAGTAAACTGGAACAAATGGGGTGCTCGGGACAATGCTGCTGTTGCAGTTTTCTCCCTGATGGCATTCTGCCTGTCTGCCGTGTTAGTCATCCTTGCTTGTGCCTTACTGCTGTTTTGTTCTTGGTTTTGTTTTTTTTCCCCCCTGCTCTCCTACCCTGTAAAGCAGAAGGCAACTCAGAATTTAGTTTATTGTTCTAGGGGTTTTTGTTTTATTTCAAACTTTAGTATACTAAAAGAGGCAGACAGGAAGTGACCTCTGAATATCAACTCGTTCACACCTCTGCTCAGAATGGGGCCATCTCCAAAGTTAGATCAGGTAGGTTGCTGTATCCATATGAGTTTTGAGCATCTTCAGAAATGGAGATTCTCTAACCTCTCTGGACAACTTGTTCCTTCTTCACTGTGAAATTCTTAGAGTTTTCTGTGTTACAACTTGTCTCCAAGACAAGAATCTGTCTTCTCTGTATTTGCCTACAAGACATCTAAAACCCAATAAAATCCCCTTTTAGTCTTCTCTCACTAAAACCAGCTAGCTCTTTCAAATTCTTCTTAAGTCATGTGCTGCAGATCTCTAATCTTCTTCATGGCACTCTGCTGGACATGCTTCAGGATATCCATGAGAAGGTCAGACTGGATACAGCACTTCAGATGTGGTCTCACAAGTGCCAGGTAAAGCAAATTAATCACTTCCCTTTGTCTGCTGGCTGTAAGACAAAGGTAACATGCAGGTAGCCTTCACTGCCATGTACTGCTGATTTTATTAAAATACTGTATTACCTATTCTTTTGATTCTAGGTAAGACAACAGCTAGTTTAAAATATACATGTTTATCCTTAAAGGCTATGGAAATTACAATCTGGTTGTAAACTGTTTAGAAATGGACATCTGGCTGCCTATAATGATTTATAACCTAGAATCAACTAGGTTGGAAAAGACCTTTAAGATCATCAAGTCCAACTATTACCCCAGGACTGCCAAGTCCACCACTAAACCATGTCTCATCATTTGAACAATTCCAGGCACAGTGATTCCACTACTGCCCTGGGGAGCATATTGCAATACCTGATCACCCTTTTGCTAGAGAAATTTTTCATAATATCCAGTTTAAGCTTCCCCTGGCACAGCTTGAGGCCATTTCTTCTTGTCCTATCGCTTGTTACCTGGGAGAAGAGACCGGTCACCCCTTTTCTCCATCCTCCTTTCAGGTAGTTGTAGAGAGCAATAGGGTCACCCCTTGAGCCTTGTGTTCTCCAGACTAAACAACCCCAGTTCCCTCAGCCGTTCTGCATAATGATATGATAACTGAGCTACAAGACTAGTGAAGTGTTTACAACAAACCTGAAGGATGGCTAAATGAATTGGCTATTCCACACTTGAACAGAGCATATCATAATTTTATTATTAGAGTGAAAATAATGTTAATGGAGATGTTGCAGAAGAAAACCACTTCACAAAATACACTCCAAGGTGAGAAAAGCTGGGGAAAAAAAAAAAAGAGAACAGTCTTTGACAAGATCCTCTGCAGTTTTCTTTACCTTGCACAGAGGTGGTGGGCAAGGGAATAAGGAAAAGGCATGTATTGTCAAAATAGGCAAAGGCAAAGCTAAGGAGAAAGGAAAGAAATGGAGAACAAAGGACAGCTAAAAACTGTGAAAGAAGTGAACAGAGCAGGCTGAAGTTTGTTTAATAAATAAAATACAGTGGTTAATAGGAAGGAGAGAATATAATGGAGGGGAGAAATGATACAGGGCTGTTAGCGATTAATATGCACATAAAAAAAATCCCGATACGTGTAAAGAGAAAATCGAAGACACTGAACTAGTAGCAGAAGTAAGGGAGAAAAAAAAAAGAGAAACATTCATGTCCTTTATCCAGTTAAATTTAATTCAGAAATAGGTAAAGCCTACTGTAAGCCAGTTGAAACTGCATTTTTATGCCTTCTCTCTTGCCTCTGTCAAAAGCATGACATATAGAATGAGCATTCTTTGACTTAGTGAATGCCATTGTTAAAAGCATCAGATGCAAATTTTGTAATAAGAATGTGAAGAAGCTGCTGTAATAGCAGAGTAAAAATACCTGAGCCCTGGTTCTCTGTGTCTTTTCCGATTTATGTTGGTTAGTTGAAACCAGCTGCAAATGTCTCATCTCCTTTTGGGCCAAGAATCAGTAGGGGAGAGAAGTCGGGGATTATTAGATGTCTCTGCCCTTTGGGAAGATGTTTTTATCAAGCTTCCAGATAATGGTTACTTCCATAAACCAAAATCTTGAAGTCTTTGTAGCAGCAGTGCTAGAATTTAAAATTTGAAGTACTACTCATGCTGCATTTATCCACTTATAGGGTTTATCCACTTACCAATGTCTTATATTCTTTTGAAAAGAAACAATATTTTGCATGAGCTATTTGTATTTAAAATCATATAAAAATAGCAGAATACAATAAAATAAGTACCTCTGTAATCCAGTATCAAAGTGTGTTTCATTTCACAACTATCAAGAATCTAACAGAGGGCTGTTATTCTTCATTTGACAAATATATTAAGTGGTTATTTCACTTATTCTTTGGCATTTTTATAACTGCCAAAAACTAATTTTAACTTAGCTTGTCTTAGATTTCTGATTTATCATAAAGTTTCTTAAGTTAAAGAAGAAATGTGACTCTTTTGTGGAGGAGTGTATCATTGCATCAAAACTTGGCATCCATGTGGGGTAAGACAATTGTCTGTTTGTTCCCTAGGGAAATACTTCTAGAAGATAACTGGTTTCTGTGTAGTGTACCCTCCTAAATTGTTTTTTAGTTTAACTTGCCCTGAGGAAAAACGTTTCAGGATATTTTAGGAGATCCTGGTAATCTAATTAATCTTAGGAAAATAATACTAAAATTTGTGATGTCCCTATCTGTAAAGTATATGGTGTTCCCTCCCTTACTTAGCTTCATCCCTGCACTGTCAATGGTGACTGTCAACTGCACCATTAAAACGGACAAAGACTGGCTTGCTGGTGGGAACTGGTTTCTTGTTTCAACAGAACAGGGAAGTTGGGGTAGCCATCCTTGTGGAAAAGGTCTCCCAAGACCTGAGGGCTTTTTGTGAAGAAGAGGTGAATTTGGTTGATGCTGGCAAGTGTTTATTTCTTGTTGCTGTGGCTAAGGCCATGATTCAGTAGTTGTCTTCAAAACCTGTCAAGGCAAGACAAAGGAACAGAGTTTTGCAGTTATGTGGGCTCTATATTGGAGGGTCTCAATGGCCTTTAGGATTCTGAACATCAACAGATGTTTGAAAGTTGGTGTTATGGTGTGGTACTCCCTGTATAATATATATTCTGCTGACACTGGGGGATTTTTCATCTGAAAGTGGAAATACCACTACAGCTGTAATAAAAGCAGTTCAGAGTTGCACAAGTAAAGCACTGTATGCTTCTTACCTTGCAGATGTATGTTATTTTTATATACCTCTTGTTTTTATTAAATTCTCTTAGGTGTTTGTGTTGATGAGTAAATAGAACTGGCAGTGGAATGCAACTCTTTTCAATAAGCCATTATTTTGTTTAGTTTTGTTTTCTCCTGAAATCCATTCATATTTCCAGGTACTGGAAGGCAAAATATTTTGATGGCCATCTTTGTAGTATATATCCCTGAATGAGTGAGGAAGTTAGCACTATATGAAAAACTGAAGGCAGTCCAGTGAGCTTAGTTTTCCATTTTTAACTGTCATAGATATAAATAATTGAAATGTACAAGCATGGAATGAAGTTGACAGTTTCAAACTGTGACTGCATGAATCTCATAGGATAATGTTAAAATTTCTTGTGTACTTCAATTTGACATTCTGTAGAAAAAGGTTGTTTTTGCTGAAGTATAAACCAATTAAAAGTTAATGCTGTTTTTCACTGGGCACCCATGCTAAACTAGAATGTTCAGGTATTTTGTGTGTATGCTTATGTAATTAAGCATCCACTAATTTCTTTCTCTTTGGGAAATACTTCTGCAAATCAGCACTCCATATATGAAGAATTAAGATCGTATCATCTGTTGTTTAAGGTAGGGATAAGGACAGACATTATTATTATTTCATAATAGATTCTTAATCCTTTGTTCTGTGAAGTGTTGACATTTTCATTAGAGTTAAAATATGTTGCATGTTTACAGAAAGCCTGAAATCTCCATATGTGGTCCTATCTATTTTAATTATTTGAATCATTAGAACATCTAAATTTTTGCTTAAGGGTACACGAATGTACCATTGAATCTGTTTTTAAGTTTTTTTCCAGTTTAATGTCTGAATCCAAATTCATAAAGAGTTGGAAAAATGAGATGTCTGAGCTATAGGATTCACAGGGATTTTATATGAAGCCTATTTAATCAGGATAACACTGTTATTAATATTCATAAAGTCAGCTGGAACACAAATGACAGGCAATGGAGCCTAAAATTTTTTACTTGTGAATTTATTAAAAACAGCTTAAAAAATTAATGGAATTTAAGTAAAGTTGACAAAAATGAAAATCTTATGTTAGCAGAAAAAAATCTTTATTGGAACTTTCTCTAAGACCATCTTGCATTGATATCTTTGACAGATTTCTTTGGTACTTAAAGAAGAAAGATGCATGAATGGTCATTTAAAAGGATTTAAACACATTGGCACATTAATTTTTACATGAATAATAAGTAGTTTCCAAAAGCAATTAACTCGCAGTGTACAAGGTTTGAATAGAAAAATAGGACTGTGACATGAAAGGGCAAAGCAAATGTGCTGTACATTTTAAACTTTTAATAATATGACTTCTTAAAATAATTTATTTCATTTCCACAGTAGGTAACGAAACAGTGAAGGTATTTGTGTATCGCTTGGGTTTGTTTTGAAATACACAGAGATCTGTCACAAAGAAATATTTTTATGTCAAAGTGCTATTGGTAAGGAGCATTTTCAGGTTTTTACAGTGATCAGGTGCTTTTGAATCAAGCTTTCTTACAGGCAGTTTACCTATGTGGAAAACAGTCATATACTGACCACAAGATGTGATTTTCTCCCATGTTTCTATATGCAGCACTGGAAAGTATTTGTTATTTCTGTAAAGGGTTAAATAGGTACATCTGGGGTTTCTTTCATTAGTAGGAACATACTGAATAATTTATATTCATATTTGTAGGTGGTTTGTGCTTAAATGTTTAGTGTGAATTTTACATGATTATTGTGTATTCTACAGGTAAGGACAAATTTATTTTATTTTTAGCTATATGTGTTGTTCAAGCAGTAGTCTTAACACTAACACAGGTTGAAGAAATAGTGAATAAGGAAATTAACTCTAGATTTAAAATTAACTCTAGGTTTTGGGTTACAATTTCATTTTCTTATTTTCAGTTTTGTCTCAGTCAACCAGTATATTTTATTTTAACCTCTAGCTTTCATTTCTTTTGATTATTAGATAGATTATTGACATAGTTTTCAAATTAAGGTAAAGCTTTAAAATAATTGTATTTAATTTTTCTGAAGATTCATCCCAGTAAAACCTTCATGTCCAGGCTATGATTGTTGTGGATGAGGCAAAGTTTAAGTCTATCTGAATAATTATGGTTCAATAAGTTTTGGTTCTAAAAATGTCTTGTGTTTAAAGTACCTACTGTAAAAGTACATTTTGAATGATATCTAAGTGTTGTGCAAAAATTAGATACCTGTTGTAGCGTTTGTGTTCAGAAAGTGCTATTTACATGCTTCATATATGGAATATTTTGGGAATATTTTGTGATTCTGTTTACTAACTTTTTTTTTTTAATACTATGGAAAGATTATTGCAAACCCGAGGGAGCCCCAATAAGTTTCTCTTTTTGACTTTGATCGTTAGGTTGTTTTAATCTGATACCAACAATGTTTTTATTTTCTGGATGTGCAAACCAGAAAATTTCATTAATTAGCAGAATATATTTCATCCATGGAGACAAAGTCTGTAAAATAAGCCTCTTGACAGAATTTCCAATAATTTCTGTGCCATAGCCTATTACTGTCAGGAGAGGGCAGCATTTTCCCACGTGAGGTACATGCCCTGCTTAGACTGTCAATGTTTCCTGTAATTACTCCCAGTATATTTGTTGCTTGCTTATGAATTAACTTGCATTTATGGAACTAAATCATTCCAATCATTTAATTACACCTGAGGAGCTGAACTATAATTGCTTGCTTCCAACTAGGATCTGATATGGCTTGAGCAGTATTAATTTGGTGTTTACTTTTCTGAGTGCTAAAAGCATTAAAATGATTGTGCAATGGGATTACATTTTACTAATTGCTGGCATTCATTAGCTGGGTAAATGGCGAGGAAGTATGACTGTATATTGTGGAGGGATAAAATTATGGTTTTAAATAGTATATTACTAGGCACATTAAGGCCCTAAGACATGTTTTAAAATACTCCAGAGGTTATTAAATACCATATTTTCTTCATGTCTTGCTATATGAATATCTTATTAAAATACTTCAATTATTATGAACCTTTTTGTGCAATATGTAGGGAAATGGCTTCATTGACAGAAACCTATTTCTTGATATTAATAACCTTCTATATTTTCAGCTAATCCAAAAGTAAATGAGGAACTTAGGAAAAGATTGCCAACTCCAAATCAACACAGTTACACAGAATTGAAAAAGAAACGTACAGCTTCATTTGAGAGATTCTTGTAAGGAACTCAGAGTTCTGCAATATGAGGTGAAGTTGTTTTTTTCTTGTTTTTGTTAAGACCTAAGGACATCAAATAATGCACATTTGTTTTTTATCATGTACATTTATGGTTAACAGCCCATATGAGCTAAATATGTATTTCTTGAATGCTTAATATGTTAGGGTTGAATCTTAAGTGCTTGCACAATTATACTTTTATTTTGTTGATTACAGTCTCAAAGATAAAAACTAAAACATCTGCCTTTTTGGTGTTGTATAGGAAAAGAATTTCTTCTGCTGCATTATTCTTTAGAACATATGTCTTGGGATAATATGCTTGAATTTTAAAGTGTGTACTTAATTCAATTATTTTTTTTTTAACGTTTACATTTATCAGCACAACTCTAGGTATTTTCATGATCCAGCCATTGCCTCTTCAAAGCACATATTGTATCTTTTTAGTAAATGTAGAAAAAATTTAGCTGTGAAAACACACAAAATAAGCATAACTATGTAGTTAAAGATGAAAAATTCTCCTTCATACAATACATTATAAAACAGGTACTTGAGTAAATAATAAAATTTGTGGTAAACTTGCTATATTAGTAATTACAAATTAACTTAGATTTCCTTGAGATATAGGATATAGTTCAATTTTTTATATACGGGAGAGCATATATTTTAAACTGAAAAAGCTACCCAATAAGCATAACATTTTACTATGCATCTTATTTTTGAGTATTTAGGGTTGTTTCTTGAACGTCTTTGATTATATGAAATATTGCAACTGTGTGATTAACTGTATGGTCTGAAGCAATATGTATGCAAATATTAGGATTGATTATTTAGTATTTAGAAAAACCTGCAAATTCAGAGTTGGAGTGGTCATGGACTGCTTTACCTGTATTTTATCCAGGAAATTAAAGCAGGAGAAAGAATGTCATAAAGTGCATACAACCATCTGAAATAATTACCAAAGCATGCAGTCTCGTAGCTTCCAGTGGGACCACTCAGTGTGATTTGGGCTCTGCTCAGCAGCATGCACTTCCAAGACCAGGCTCTAGAACCAGAAGACAAACTAATAGATTTTTCAATGAAGATGTTACATGCAACAGAAAGCTGAACCAAACTGTTATAAAAATTATACAGATATGTGGACAAAAAAAATATTTTACTGAGAAATAAGATTTAGTACTGACTATTAAAGTATACAAAGTTTATTGTCCTGCTATATATATTTTTAAATCATTTGTCTTGCAAATTTTCTGTCAAATGAAGGCAAAGTATAGGTGTGTTATATTGTTTCAAGTTTATTTATCTAGAATTTGCTTTATTTTAGCTCTGAAACCTTTAAGCAAAAACTGGACTCAGTGCCAGATCAAACAAGTTCAGAAGAACAAATGGAGAACTGGTCAAATGGTAAGGACTTTTAAGATATTAATAGGGAACCTCAGGTGTTCTACCAGTGCTAGGCAGTGACTGGAATGCATTTGTTCTTGCCGATATATGACTGACTTTGGAAGAAAAGAAAAAAAAACTACCGTACACTGCGTCTTAAGTATTTGGGGTAACAGGAGAGCAGCTACAGGAACGTAAATCATCAGCTTTATTTTTATTTTCTAGGTTGTTGATTTTTTTTTATAACTTTGAGAAATCTTAAATTAATTTAAATTCTTATTCTGTACATTGCACTTTCCAATCTTTTTTTCCTTAATAGGTTAACAACAAATCCAAAGTCTGTATTAAAGTAACTTTCTTGCTATTTGCGCCTTGCTAGAATATGATTAATCCATGTAATAATTTTAATGAATTTCTCATTATTACGTCAGCTGAATATAGACAGTAAGGTAAGCTTGATGGTAAAGGGGACCTTGGTTAACGTGGAATTTCCATGGTTCATGGAGCTTTATCTCTATCAGGATAGAAGAGTCTGGTTTATATTTTGATGACTAAAATTTTGCTCTCGGATACATTTTTCTCTGTTTCATGGCAGAAATTTTAAAAAAACCAAAAGCACTGACTTTGAGAACACATTATGTGACTGACTGATTTTACAGAAGGAAAGGCAGAAAGTAGCTTGTGGCTAGATAATAATATGTAGGCTGAAGAAGGAGAATGACACCAGGAAGCAGACTTTCAGCAGTGTTTTGTTTTTTTGTTTTTTTTTTCAGTTAGTGGCTATTTGTAGGTTTAAAAACAAACAAACAAACAAGGAATAGGTGTGTCAATGTCAAATGTGCCTCCTGTATTAGAGTCTGATAGCATCTTGTATATTTCCTTGTTTGTAATTTTATACTATGTGTTCTTTCTTAAAACATAATAAATGTTAATATGCTCATGAAAACTATTCTTTAGCAGAAGAAAACACTGTCTTGGAGATGATGCATTTCCTACATATGTAAAGGAATTTCTATCTGTATTACTGTGTATAATGAAGTACTTGTAGACCCCTTTTCATGGAATTTTGAGCTATTACTCAGTGAAGTTAAAAATGTTTTTGAGTCATATGCTCTGAAAGTAAAAATAGTCATAGTGGAGTAACTTAGTGGAGAATTGTACTCTCTCAATTTATACTTTTAAAATGTGTAATGGCTTAATCATATTCAGTATTTTTAGACCTTTAGGGGTCAGCATACCCTCAGAATGGTTCAAAAGGTTAACTTTTCCAAAGTAGGACAGTGAATACCATAAACTGATTCTCTGTGAAATATTTTCTGACTAATTGCAAGAAATGGCATTCTGCTGCTGCTCACAGATGTTTTAAAAAAGGGGTAGATACTGAGTTTTGAGTGTATTATTTTTCTGATGCATGAGGTTAATATTTTGTGCTGTTTAGAAAGCTATTTCTTCCAAGCTAACACATATTTGTCTATCCAATAATAGTTGTTATATGGACAAAATGAAGTTATATACTTTTTTTAGATCAGTTATTGATGGGTCACAAAATTCTTTATGCTTTTGTTCCTAGGGAAGTTAGAAAAGGGGATTATGGATAAATCTCATGTCATCATAGTGGTTTGGATGAGACTTCTTTTTCCTTACAATTCTATTTGGGTATTAGCAGATAAATTATATTTTCTTATCATAAAGATAATAGATAAATTACAGCAACATAATATTCAATATGTGCCCTTCGTATATATTCTGGTGCATGTTCTCACTGAACTAGATTGAACTAAATCAAAGTAACTTTTAGTCTTCTGCTTAAATGTCTATATTGAAGCATATACCTCTTTGTGTTCCACTTGCTTTGTCATCCATATTATCTTCCCTTTTTGCAGCTGGTACTGTACTGTATCTAGTTGTTCCGCACTTGGAAATGTAAAGGCTGTTTTTAGAATAACTCTATAATGACTTATTGATTTATTTATTTTTTTTGTAATATACTGAAATATTGGAGGTTAAATTATTCGTCAGAAAATAAGGATGGTAAAGCACGTCTGAGATTAAGTCCAGCTGACTAGGTGAAAATTCAGTCAAGCAATGAGAATAAAAAAAAAAAAAACAGCAAAAAGTGTTAGGTGCAGAGAAGTGGTACATTTATGTCAGTTATGTGGGATAATATGTAACCTCTTAAAAGTTGTTATGAAAGAGTATAGTTGTTTAAAAAGAGTATATCTGAAGTGTTTGATACTTGAAATTTTCTTTTAACTTTCTGTGTTGTTTGGAATGTCATATGGCTGTGTGGATTGAAGACATTTGTCTCTGGTCTGGTATTTTAGGAAGAGTTAAAGAGCATTCTGTTTGCAAGGCTAGTTATTTTGGGTTTGTGCCTAATTTAAATGTGCTGTTTATCTCCACAGCACCTAGTTTTTAATAGGAGGATAGAGACTTTTAATTTCTTTCTAAGAATACTTGAGAGAATGTATCAGGAGCATGGGCAGCAGGCCAGTGAAGACTGTAATTTCCAAATAAAAAATACTCAGGATCCAAGCTAGAAAGTCTAGGAAGGTAGTCCATTATAAAAATAAACTTGTGGTGAACAGGTGCATATCTTTGCATTGCAGTGGTGGTGTGGGGGAAGAACATTGCACCTGGGTGGAGTTGATACTTAAGCAGGGTTTACATGCATGATAAGAACTACACAGATATTAATACTGTGAAAACCCAAAAGGGAATCTGAAATTGGGTGCCTTTCATACCTGTACATACCTTCAGGACTCAATATGTCAATTTTGCAAAAGAGTTGACAGGATAGGAAAGTGGTGAGTGTTGCAAATACTGGAGGTCAATTTGTGTATCATTTGACTCATATCATGTACTGTGTTTGAATGGGTGCAGCAGTACTTCTGCATTACATAGTCTTCATTAATGTAATGTTTTTCCTTGTGTCATTTTTTTGAGCATCTATTATATTCAAGGACAGAGCAGAAATTAGATAAAGTCTTAGAATATCATGACTGTTCTGTCTATTTTGACAACAAAATTATACTTTTATTGATTCCAAAATGAAAAGCATTGTATAATTATTTGGACTATCCTAAAGCAAGATAACAGATTATTTTTAATGGCAAAGTGGTTTGTTCCTTAGAAGGTGGTTATTATATTTTTTTCAAGTATAGAAATAAGTAAATACTTATTTCTAAAACATTAAGGCACATATTAAAATGTAAGTCAATGAACCAGTCTTAACTGTAAGAACTTTATATCAGCTCTTAATTACGATCCGTAGAGACACTGACACTGTAACTTTCCTTTGAAAGAATGTTTGTGCACCTTGTAAAAATACTTTTAAATTGCTTGTCTGGAAGCTCTCATTCAGAAGAGACTCTAGCTTTAAAGAGATGTGATAGTTTAGATTGAAACAGACCTGCAGAATCAGCTTGTGCAGGAAAATCTGAGAAGTGTTTATCTTGTGGTGAGCTGTTGCTTTACAGTCTTGCTCTCATCAGGAAAAATAGAAAAGGAAAACAGATATGAATGTACAAGTTATATACATATAGCTGCTCAGACACTTGTGCATGTGATAAGCTTATGTGTAGATAATTGTCTTAATTGCATTGTGTGTTTCTGCATGCATTGGTCTTGCATGAATGCATGGTGCTTACTGTTGAGAATCTGGCCACAGCTTTCCGTGTATTGTCATGGTCTTGACCATGTATATGGCAGTGTATTGCTTACACAAATATTACAGTCCTTATGTCATGTAGTCAATAATATTCAGGAACTAAAACCTCTCTAGAAATATTTTTACATTTACTTACTCCCATTTAGAAATTCCATTATCAGACATCCCTTCTGCTTTTGTGGTAATTGAGGCAATGTACAGGCAATGGGACATATGCACAGGTTAAGTAAAATGCATCATCTTGCTAACTTCCTAGGAATGAAACTCCTGTTCTTCACCATGTATTTTTAGGCTATCTTATTAGAAGCAGTGAGATTTTGTAGTTCTGTGGTGATTTTAATGTACTTTGCCTATTTGGTTTTATGGTAGTAATTACAAGGGCTTTTTGTGTGGAATTACTGTTGTGTGACTTTAACACATGCACTAACACACATACATACAGAAAGATGAAAGGGTAAAGGAGGCTTTGAGAGTAATGCAGTGGTGTAAAGAGTTTTCATCTGATGCCTTAGTTGGGTCGAAAAGTAACTGATTGTAAAGATTCTGCTTCCCATTTCACCAGAATTCATCAATTACAGATATAAACTCTCTAAATCTGAAGCCCTTCCTCCAAGGCTACAGTGAAGGCAAAATGAACCGTACTTGTCATATTGAAGACTCTGTCCTTTTACATGCCTCAACAGGAGATACTGTGAGGCTGTTCTTTCTCTCTTTCCCTTTTTAGCAATACAGAGTGCTGTTTACCTGGGAAAGAAAGAAGACCTGGATGTTGCATGGATGTGTATGCAGAAGAATGTTACAATATGCAGAGAGGCAGAGTCCCCTCCATCCATGTGGCTCAATTGATTAGTGTCTCCCATGTATGCTGTGCTTGCAGCCTCAAACTCAGAGTGTGTTAGCTGTCAAACATGCCCTTGCAAAGTGGCAAGGGTAGTTTAAGGTTTCTCTTCACAGTACAGGAGGCAGAGAGGTTGAAAGGGTGGTCTCACAGGAGTCAAACATAAGAAGAATGGCTGTCTCTCCTTTCTCCATTCCATTTCTTTCCTTGTACATTTTGAATGGCTAAATACAGTGCATTTCTGGCTGGGCCGCAAGCAGCCTCATCAGAAGCACAATTAGGTATCCAGTATCTGCATGACATTAGTGTTGCGATTATGATTTTGTTAAACCCTTCACGGTATACTGAAAATGTGTAGTGCCTTATCTGCACTGAGTACTGCAAGCACTAACAATGGGGAGAATGTACACCTTGAAGTATTGCACGTTTAATTGCTGAAGTGTTTAAAGTATGAGTGCTGCTAACTTCAGTATGTCTTGAAATGTGCTTCAAGGAGAGCAGCACTTATTACCATGATAATTTTAATGTAGTGCTTCAGAAGACCTAGCACAAGTGCAAGAGGAATTTAGTTATTTTCTTCTTTATAGATCTTCATTGCTTCTATTATAATAACAAATAGAATGAAGCTTAAGTTCAGAGCAAAGACATAACAAAGTTTATTACGAAAAGATTCTCCAGGGAGTGCATTGGAGTCTCTTATCTGAAAGTTCACTAGCATCTTTAGTAGACCATTTACTCAGAGTAAAGGGTGTGTGAGCAAGGTGTCTTGGTGGCACTTTATGCAATGACCTTTATTTTATGTTGGACACTTAAAATTACAATATTTTGCTTCACATCTAAAGCTGTTTTTTCCTGGGATTTTGTTGAGAACTCTAATTCAGCAAAGGCTTAGTTGTTTGTTTGTGGTAGGGGAGGTTGAGTACATTTGGATAAGAGAATTTTCACTATAATTAGTGGGCATCAGGAAACATCATCCTGGCTAGATAAAACTGAGTTCTGGAACATTAAGATTTAAATAATGGAAGGGGATATATATGAAAGCAATTGTCTGGTATGACAATAACAAAAGAAAAATGGTGTGGGAGCATTTACTTTGTTTTTAGCTGGTTTAGAAAACATAAACTCAGCATGCTTAGTAAAACTCTAGCAGACACTATGTTTGGAAATTATGTAATGACTCCATATAGGCTGTAATGATATCCTGAAACCCTGTATTTAAACTAACCTGAATTACAATGAGAGATAAACAGAATATTTACCCATCCCTTATGAGCTGCTGCTGATATGTAAATTTATTCTTCTACTTTGCACAAATATACTTTTGAGCTACTGCTTAAACACTTCAAGGTCCTTAGCCAAACAGTTTTAATGATGCCTCCAGTATTATAAAAGTGTGACATTTGATGAATGCCTTGTATAGTTGTGATATCAGGGAAAGTGTAAACAAAAAACACACATCAAGTCATCGTGCAACACCTAGATAATTTATAATTTTACTGTTTATATCCATCTTGACATTTTTTATCTGCCAAAGGCAGGTTTCATTTGGAATCTTAATCTGAGATTTATTTGGTGGATCTGGAAATTATAGCTAGAGTTCCCACAGGAAATGGTCCATCTACCAACAGATTAAATGGCAGTCCTGCAGTTGTTAAGGGAGCTCTGCATTTAACACACATGCATACTCATTCAGTCAGCACTGTGGAGAAAAATTAAAGTAGTAACCCAGGTTTAGGAACAATGTAGCTAAAAAGTCCCATATTTGCTGAATGACAAAGGGTTATATAGCAGCATTTCATTTTATTATTCGTGCTTGAATTTCGTGTTTGCTTTGTTGAGTCTGCTGACGAATACTAATAAATGCCTGCAACAATCCAGACGAGAGATGCCTGGCAACAAAGCTATGCGGTGGACCTCCCTGATCTTCTCCAGTTCACAACCTGACCTTTTGAAAAATTGGCTGGGCTAAGCTGCAGAATTTGGGTGTAATGGTTATTGTTAACTCCAGCTTTAGGATTTATTAATTTGTGTGATCAAGACTTACCTATACTTCAAAGTTTCAAAAGACCAAGCGCAATCATCCATCCATTAGAACTAACGTGTTTCAGTGAATCCCACTTAGTATCTGCCTAGAAATTCTGCTGTTTTGATTTATTCACAATATAAAAATACTTTTTCAAGTGTGAGACCAATCTAATGAAAATCTGGTATCTTCTCAGCCACTAATATTTTAAAATAACAATATGTTAATGAATTGCAAATGGAGAGTGGAATGCCAAAGGAAATGTCTGATATTTACACATTAATAAATGCATCACGATTAACTGCAGTGAATTCCAAAATAATGATTGTCTGCATGTTTTAAAGACTTATTTTAAGACTATTTTAAATATTCACCATTTTGTACACAATTGATGCTTAGATGCAAAATAGGAGGGCAAAAGACTTAGTGAGAGAGATAAGTGAGGGGAAACATCATTACTAAAGTTGTCAGAATCCTTGGAGTATGGTAAAAAATTGCATTTGCAGAATAACTCTGACTGTTCTTAATCTCCTTCTAAATTTATTTCTTTATGAAGGGTGTTGCCAGGATTCCACACAAGTACAGGTGAATAAAGGAGCATTCAAAGTAATACAGATGTCCCCCTGCTTGAATTCCTCACACATCATGAATTCACTGTTCTATTTAGATTCCTTTAAGGAATAAAAAAACCCCAAACCCATTAAACTTCTGAGTTTCATCTGTATTTTAGTAGACAAAATATTTTCAAGCTTCTTTTTTTTGTGTGTGTGTATGTGTCATGTGATGAAGAGCAAACTAAGACATTAATGCACAACATAGCCTAGGCTGTTCTTACTTCATTTGCAGAGAGCTCTATCAATAAAATTCCAAAAAGAATACCCTGTTCTCTTTGGGCATGACTTTTGGACAACTTAAATGCTTAGCTTTAGCCAGAGATCAAGCATTTGAATTGTATTATTCTGCTAACCTGACTTCTACGCTAGTTGTGATTGCTTTGAAGTTCTCCATGTTAGAACAATAGTCAGTATGGGGAAAAAAAAATAAAAAATGGCCATGTAATTTCTTCTGACCACTATTGAAATTGCAGGAAGTTTGTGTATACTGTACACTGCATGTCTGTCTCCTAATATCGAAATACTGTCACGTGAACGAAAATTATCATCAAGGAATGTGGAAGGATAACAATTTAGTTACTTGAAATTTCTCTTAACATTGACACAATCAAAAAATTATTTTTATCATTTGTAAGTAAAAATGGCAATTTTATTTTTCTTGAAGTCTAATTAAAATGAGTTGCTAAAGCCACTCTGAGCAGGAGAGAGAATTTGAGGCCTCTGAGGCAGGAGCAGGGCCACCAGTAATGTAGCACAAGCTCCAAGATACAGGCATGGATGTGGACTTCTGCAGTTTTACTTTTTCCATGACTCAATGACTTTGATCCAGTTATTTCATGCTGGTTTAAAGTGACTGTCATAGTCACTTATGCATCCTTTATAAAATATCTGAGAGAGTTTCCAGAAAATGTTTTCAAGGCTTATTTCAGTGAACCTCTGTCATTTGTTTCTTTAATAAGAGCAGTTATTTGATCTCAGTGTAAAATCCAGCACCTTTCTGAGTAAGAGTTACTGAGAAGTAAGTTGATAGTCCTTATTCCTCTGATTTGAACTGTGGTGCTATCAGCAGAGCCCACAGTTACGTAACATTGGGGCACTGAGTATACAATGCATCTGCAATTTCTCTTCGTTACTGCCAAGGGCTTGGCTGGTTTTATGTGGCATTTTAGCTAGGCAGAGCACTGAAAAATAAAAGGAATTAGCTTTGTATTGCAAAACTACTCTAAGTTCAGTCTTCAGTTGTTATCAGGTTGCTGTGACTGCCATTCTGTTGTGCTACAGAAGTGATTCAGTGAAATCTTAGAACCTACTGAAAAATCATCTTAAGCTTTGCCCAGTTTTCTTTAAACATTAGAAAAAGTGTGTCATGAAGGGACAACATTTTGCTGTTAGTTGCAGTTTACTGGTACTCAGTATACTATGCTGCCCTGAAGTGGCCTAAACAATTGCTAATGTAAATAAATCTGTAGTAAGTCCAAAGGTAAGTAAAGCTGCACATTTTCTTGTTTGTTTGTTTTGGAGAAAATGTATGTTGATCTTGTACTTTTGTACTGAGCTTTTGTAATTGTTTTCCAGAAACAGGAATTACATTTTTTCTTGAAAATTAAGTACAGCATCTTTTCTTGGGATTAACTCTGAAACTTACTTGCAGATTGTGAGAAAGATAAAATAGTGAGGAAAAACTAAAAAGAAAAAAAGAAAAAAAAACAAACCCTTGACCCCTTGAGATATGGATGTCAGTCATGTATGTTGCATCTGTATCAACTCAAATACAAATGAAAAGGCAATAACAGGCATTCTGAAAATGCAGAAAACCTAAACCAACTCCTTCCACTTACGCCAGGCAATAGGATCATATTTCTTCCACCAGCCTCATTTTCTTTCTTAGCATATTCATGCTCTGAAAATCCTTTAATTTTGGTTTCCCATTCATTTTCAGGATTTGTGCTTTTTAATCATTCAGTAAGGAGTGAACTGTTCAGCAGTCTGAGTCTTTCACAGTCATTCTGTTTGGTAAAAGTTCTAGTAATTATACAGCCATGTGAATGACTGTTTGTCTGACAAAAAGGCTGAGTCATCGTTTTCAGCTCATGGAGGAATATTCAGCTATGGTACTAATTTCATTTACATAGCTAGAAAGATTAGTGGCCATCAAGTTCAAGTTTTCATAGCTATATATAATAAATAGAAGCCAAATCTAAGAATTCAAATCCAGTGGCAGTAGATCTTACAAACTTTAAAGAATTCTATAATCCATATATAGACTCCTATATAGGCAATGTAGCAAGTAGGGACAAATGAAAGTATTTTCAGATTGTAGTAAGTGTGCCCTTTTATTCTAGTGGGAATAAGTTAGTTTGGTGTGGGGGCAGGGTGTCTCTTTGTTTTCATAGTTTTGTTGGATAGTGAATACCTCTTCATATTTGAAATTAAAAGGTTTTGGTATTGTAAAACACAAAAAAAACATAGAAATTGAAGCTGTATTGTTGTTTAGACTGAGAAGAAGAAATACATGATTAACAGTAAATTAGAGCTTGTCAATAACTGAATTTTGGGGGCTTTTAGTAGTTGAGGTTGCAGTTAATTCCTCAAATGTAGCACAATGTTTTGTTCTACATTTTTCCAAATTTTCTTAATCTGACAGTGTCACATAGGAAGAGTAAGCTACTGAGTTTGCACTCAGCTTTGCTCACACTCCCAGAGTGGCTCATTCTCTTCCTTCCTGCTTTTGCACTTTTTCCTATTCTGCCTCTTAATGCCATCCCTCTAGGGGTTCATTCATGCAGTCTTTTGCAGACAGATGGAAACATGCTTTGTCTGTGCTACAAACCAGCTTAAAACTAATACTAGGAAGCTATAGGTAGCAAGTGGTAAGTACTATTACACTTTAAGCTGGTTTGGAGCACCAGCGACTTCCAATGTCCCCATACTTATCTGCAGGCAGATCAGCAGCTAACCATGTATTCTGCAGTGCTGCATGCATGTTCTGTTGGATTTTTGTTTGTTTGTTTTCCTGTATTGTTATTCTGCAGAGATCCCCTGCAAACCTCTGAGGTATCAGTGCAATTTGACTAGTGGGGTGCAGAAAGACTGCAAACAGGGGGATGGAGGTACCCACCCATCTTCTGCTCGGATAATGGGACTGCTGAATACGATGAGTGGTGTAACAAGGGAAGCTACTGCCTCCATAACCTCCCAGATGAATTTGCACCTTCTGTGCACTTACATCTTCAACCTTTCTTTCTATATTATCAGTGTCTGTACAGGATTATTTGGTCCTCCACTTCTAAGAAGCTATGAAAAATAGGTCTGCATGCAAAATGTGTTAGCTTCAGTGTTTTTACTTGACTTTCTAACCACTCCCAGCATAACAACATTGAATGCTGTTCTGCCTTTACAATTGCAAACTATGTCAGCCTTATCTTCCCCTTATGTCCCTCACAATCAATTCCCAGCTTTAATTCTAGTGTCTTTATATTCCTTCTTCCTAACATTTGCTTTTCTTTCCCTCAATGTGAACAAGCTATTCATTCAAGATAAATACATACAGAAGATCAGCTGTTCGGCTTCTCCCTGTAGTGAAATATTAATCTGGGCTACTGAACTTGTTCTATTTTATATGGAAAATAAGTTGTTTAGTATATTCAAGAATCAGAATCAGTGGTGGGGATACCACTTAATGAAAACTACAGCATTTTTTCCCAAGCTTGCAAGGCTGTTTTACACTTTCTCTGATGCTCCTTGTGCAGCCTGATTATTGCAAATGCTACTTACTCCCCAGTGTGTCTCTGCAGCATTGGTAATTAATGCACAGTACAATTTGCAGGAGGCGGGAGGAAAAGCACTAAAGTACATTGATTAATATTGCCACTTAGTTTAACAGCAAGACAAGTTACCATGTACTAAAGCCTAAATTATTCAAGTGGGTGCTATATAAGGAATAAAGGGGTTTTAAAAATAAAAGTGCTCATTGATCTGTCCATGTTCAAAATGTCTTCCCCAAATCATTCTGCTGACAGATTTAGCATGTTGACAAAAAAAGTATGCATTATAGCTTTATTAAACAAGTACAAACCTCTAACCTCAATGCCCTTGGGCAGAGTGTTTCCAATTCTGAATGGAGGAAGCTGCTATCATCTTCTCTGTTACAAAGCCAGTAGGGGGAAAAAAATAGATCCTCTGTATTCCATCTAACATTTCTGGGAATGCCACTTACAGCCTTGCTGTGATGCTGCTTGGTCTTACCTATGTGCTTGTGGGAATTGAATCTGGATGAAAAGGTGTGCTGCAAATGTGAGTTGCTTAAAGAAGTAGTGTTAGCATTAATAAATGGCAACGCAGGTTTAGTCCCATTTTAAATTATTTCTTTTCCATCTGCTGTAATTTACAGCTGGGGGCATAAAAATCCATAACTTGACATGGCCTAAGGATTTAGATCAGCTGCTAATGCAGATGTTTTCCTCATCATGCAAACATGTTTACTTCATTCTGGTAAGAAAATAAATAGGTATCTGTCTGCTGACTTAATCTGTCACCTAAAGAGCTTTTCTGCTTTTGGGAGCTCATGTTCAGGATATTATAAAAAGGCTGCTGTGACTCATCTGAACTTCTGTAACTCTCTACTGCTCTTCCACATAGACACCACTGATACTGTTGGGATGATCTATGATTGATACTATGGGAATGACTATATCTGTGAATATATGGCTGTGGAGTGATGATCAATGTCATGGGAACTCACATGTTATATTTGATCTTGTCACTAAGAGGGAAGGGCATGGAAGAGGACTGGGAGAAGCAGATGATAACTGGAAGAAACCTTGTGTTCCCTGGTCCTCCTTGGGGCCTAAAACAATGCTGATAATCTGCTGCAGAGACAACAGCAGGACACAAGTGATCTAGGAGATTGCTGGAGGCCACTGATGACAGTTTCTTTACACAAATGATTGAGGTGCTGACACGGAAGGGTGCTCTTCTGGATCTGATACTTATTAACAAGGAAGAACTGGTTGTTGATATCAAGCTGCGGGGCAGCCTTGGCTGCACTTAGCATGTGGTGGTAGGGTTCAGAATCCTGAGAGGAGGAAGCTGGACAAAAAGCAGGACCTCAGCTGTGGACTTCAGAAGAACAGACTTTGGCCTCCTGAGAAGTCTGCCTGGAAGAATCCCACAGGATACAGTGGTGGAGAGAAGAGAGATCCAAGAGAGATGATTGATATTCAAAAATAGTCTGTTCTAATAAGAAGGAAAGAAAACAGTGTTATTTTCATTGTCTTGGGTAATGCTTTTGACTCTGTATCCCATAATATCCTAATGCAGAAGCAAAGTATGGGTAACATAACTAAACTGTGAGGTTGGTTGAAAACTAGCTGAATGTCATCAGGCCTGGATGGTGTTTATCAGTTGCACAAAGTCCAGTAGGAGGCAAGTGGTGTACTCCTAGAGTTGAAAATGGATTCGGTGTCATTCAGTATCTTCATTAGAGTATAACCTCAGCAAGTTTGCTGATGATACAGAACTGTGAGGAGTAGTTGATATATTGGAGGATTATGCTGCCATTCAGAGGGACTTCAACAGGATGGAGAATTGGGCAGAGAGGAACCTCATGAAGTTTAGCAAGAGGAAATATGAAGCCCTGCATCTGGCCAGAAATAATCCCATGTAAGTGTACAAGTTGGACAACAACTGGTTAGCTCTGCAGGAAGGGATTGGAATCCTGGTGAGCAGCAAGTTGAGTATAAACCAGTGTGGCCTCATTGCAAGGATAGCCAATAGAATCCTGGGCTGCATTAGGAAGAGAGTTGCCAGCACATCAAGAGAGGTGATCCATAGAATCATAGAATAGTTAGGGTTGGAAAGGACCTTAAGATCATCTAGTTCCAACCTTTCTGCCATGGGCAGGTACACCTCACACTAGATCATATCATCCAAGGCTTCATCCAACCTGGTCTTGAACACTGCCAGGGATGGAGCATTCACTACCTCCCTGGGCAACCCATTCCAGTACCTCACCACCCTAACAGTAAAGAATTTCTTCCTTATATCCAGTCTAAACCTCTGCTGTTTAAGTTTGAACCCATTTGTGCTCAGCACTGGTGAAGTCACATCTAAAGTGCCAAGTCCAGTTCTGAGCTCACTAGTACAAAAAAGAGATGGTCTTACTGGAGCAAGTCCAGCAGAGTCACAAAGGGACTGGAGCATCTTATGCATGAGGAGAGACTGAGACTGAGCCTTGAGAAGGGAAGGCTCAGAGGAGTGCATCTTATCAGTAAGAATAATACCTGATGGAAGGGAATGGAGAAGTCGGACTCCTTTTGGTAGTACCCATTAAAAGAAGCAGAGTCAATAAGCACAAATTAAAATGCATCAAATTCAATCTGGATACAAGGAAACAGTTTTGTACTATGAAAGTGATCAAATACTGTCCTATTCTTCCTCTATTTCAAAAGCCATTTGGGCATAGTCCTGGGCAACCTTCTCTAAGTAACCCTGATTGAGACACAGGGTTGGACTAGATGATCTCCAGTTGTTCCTCGACTGCAATGACTGTGAGAACTCTTTTTTAAGTCCTAGGATTTAAAGCAGCAAATTCACAAAACAGTAACTGTGGAAAGGAGAAAAACTTACTCATTTGATTACTTGCATGCCAAAAGGATATAATCCCTTTTTTGATTTGTCCCAGTGTAACCGTGGTAGCTAGTGTAATCTAATATTTTTAGCATTCTGGAGTGAGAAGGTTTTTCACCTTTCATGTAGTGTGGCCAACAGAGGCTATGGTAATGCTAAACAAGGAACAAAGGTTTGTGTCAGTTACTGCAACAGATATGTTGTGCTTGAATTCTTCCACAGAATGCAACAGGCTATACCTGAGGCACTTCAAATGACTCCCAGAAAATGTTGATGCCCTAGAGAAAAAGGGAAGGAAAAGTTATTATGACAAGTGAAGCACTGCACTTCCTCTTCGGTGTGTGCAGGCATAATCTGCAACTAAATGTATACAGATCACTGCAGCTGAAATGGGAGAAGTGGTCAAGATGAGGTGTGATAGGCAGTTCTTATAACTCAAATGGGAAATGCATCTCAACCAGGTGTATGCCTCTGTATAGAAAGCTTTGCAACTAACAAAATTCAGACTAAGTTTGTTTTCAGGTAGTACTAACTGGAGAGGATTCTGAACTTTGTGCTGACATGTTGCCACCCCCAAGCTGGGGCAGGTTCTACATATACTTTAGTATAAATAGTGAATTTTTTAATGCCTGTTACTTTAGAGATCCTTGCTATTTACTGTAAGGAGGAGCAAGAGACTGAATCCAGTTTTAAAATGTAGCAGCACTTAGAGGGAAATTTCTTCTCAGAAACCTGCAAGATTTTAAGTTAGTGAAAAGCAGACATTTGCTCGAAGAATCCAGGTTGCTGTGGGCTGTTCAGTTTCTGCATTAACTGTGAAATGATCTGAGGAACACATTTCAATCACAGTAGTTAAAGTACTGTTAGACTATACTTAAGGAATATTTTATTAAGTTATTGTTCCCACATTTTTAATACTTCTCAGACATAAAATTTCTGGTACACTGTACCTCTTTCAGAAAAATCAATGGTTATGTGTGGTTATCAGTTGAAGGTATGGTGAGATTGGATTCAGGTGGATTTATGTGAAGTAGATAAGGAGAATATAGATGAGCAGCAGGTTTAACAACTTTTTCCTCAAGGTAGTACACAGCTTTGTATGGGAACCTGTTCAACTGACTCCAGCCAATCCACAAGTCATCTCTCTGTACCCCCAGGATGTTTCCTTTGCCATTGGCTTTGTCTTTTCTTTCTCAAGGAAAGAGTAATCTGTTCTAACAGATTTTAGAGACAGTCTTCAATATTTTTGACTTAGAAACTGTGCTTTTGTATCTTAAATGCAGCATGATACCTTGATACTGACTGATGTGTATTTTCAGGCTGTTTGTAGATGATTGTGACTGCATAGTCAGTTTCTTATTATTTCTGAGGGGGAAGTAATAAGTTGGATCAGAGGATGTATACCACATAATTTAAGCAAAATATTTGGAAATACTAACTTTATTAAATGAGCAAAAACTCCAGTGTTTGCTCTCTATTAATGAAAGAATGAAGAATATATGCACTTTTTCCCATTTGTAGCTTTTTTAGGCTTATTTCTCCTCATTTTTAATATAGTTCTATAATTAATACTCACTTGTTCTTACTTTGTGAAAGAACATTCATGGTATGTAGACATTTCTTTCATTTAAATACCTTGATATCAGAAATATGTCCTAAAAATATCTAGTAGCCAAGCTCAAGAGAACTATCACACTCAACACTTTAATCAGATAATTTTCCCTTTGGCACAATTTGTGCTTTACATTCTTCAAGTTCTTTAGTTGTATGAGCCTGTTCCTTACACTCTGCAGGAGTGAATAATGAAGCCTTAAATTTGTTGTTGCTAATTACAGTTTGGTGATACTCCTTTTGTTGCCAAAATGGATTTGAAAAAGACCTCAATATAACTAAGAGTCTACTTCACAACCTGCAAATTTGCCTGTCTACACCAGAAATTCATCATGTTTTATTAGGGTAGAGATTATTTTTGCAAAGAATAGGTAGATAATTTCCTAGGGTCAGCATTATTTTAAGCAGTCATTTAAGAGGAAGAGGAAATGGTGATGAATTTTTCATGTTTCCATGAGAAAAATCTAGTAAATAGGTCATAACTCCTACATCCAGCTCTACAGTTCTAGGTAACACAGCTCTTGTTACTTAGTGTGATGAGGAAACTGTGAATCTGAAATTAGAGTACTTTCTTCTTTTTGCTATTTTCAGATGAGAAATCTCAAATTTGTACTTCTATGTCCAAACAAAAAATAATAATAATAATTAAAAAATAATTATTTGCTTCTACTTCCAATTAGAAACACACATCCTGGAACAGAAAGAAGATGACTTTTGTGCTGAGTTTCAGTTTCATCTGAATTCTCAAAAAAAATCAGAATTTTTCATCCAGGCAGAAGATGAAGCCCTGAAAATTTCAGATCTGCCAGTAACCAGTCAAAGAGGAGGCACCCCATATGACTGTAATCCCAGTCCTGAAGAATCAAGGTAAAAACAAATATCATTAAATAGAGTTTTTCTAGATTCAAATTATAGATAATATAAGTACAGATTTTTTGATAAAAATAGGGAAGCTTATTTCTCAACTAAGAATCAGTAAGTCAGCTTTTACTTGGATGTACCTTGTTTACCCTTCTTTCCCTGTGGAATGCAGCATTTCAGCACTGTATTCTTTATCACTGTTTGAAAATATGATCATGGCAATGTCTTATGTGACACGCTGTATTTCAGTGATTGTGATCTCTCCAGAGAATTTTGAAAATGGATGTTGAAAAAAAAATAGAAAAGATTATCTAAAAATCTGGTAGTATATGTAGTTTTACACAATAAGCACAGTGTGCCCTAAGTATAATGAAGGACTAGGAAGTAGGAATGAGGCAGGGTAGGAAGCAGGAATAAAGCAAGGTGAAGTGTGGTGAAGATGAGGAGCTGTAATAACTTGTAGACAGCCTATTACAGGAATCTGGAGAAGGGGAGATATGATTGAAAAGTATAGTATAAACTCCGGATATTTGCTTCTATCATTAATTTGGACATTTATTGTCATTAATTTCAGTACTGAGCTACAGCCCTCTACTACAGTCTTAAAAAATATATACACTCTTATGTGGCATAATATATGAAGTTATACCCATCTGACTAAAGAACATGCTACTACTTTTGAGTGCCTTAAGCATTCTGAAGCCCAAGTCTTAACTGAGAGTGACAAAGTTACTTCTGAAAATGAGATCAAGGCTGCAAAGCCTGATAATGTACTTTTGAAATATATACTCTTAATTCTTCACCTGTCAGGTTCTACACGTGGTTTTGTTATCTTTAGTATGACGTAGTGGTGATCCATTGGGCCAAGGTCAGTCCATAGTACTTTTCCATCTGTCTTGTTGCCCTTTTTTGCATTAGGGCCTGAGATTTGCTGCTAGGGTAATGCATCCTGCACTAACAGCCACATATAATCCTGAGTGCTTAAATACAGCCCAGCGTCACACAAAGCTTGTTGCTTCTACCCTTCACCCGTTCACTCACACTGGCAATCAAGCTGGTCTTGAACACTGAGATTAACCCCCTACAGTTAGCATGTTGAACCATCCCATCTGTAAATATATAGCATGTAGGATCCTAAAGCTATTGGCCAAAACTTCATTGTGGTAGATGCTATATATAAGCTGCACGAAATCTGTCCTCCAAATAGATGTCAATTAGTATACAAGGTAAGAAAATATCTTGGTGTAGAATGACCCAGGAAATGCTGAGTCAATGCTGATTTGCATTGTAGATGATGGTCTTAGTGTACCGTCAATGTGACTTGTCAAGGTTTCTTCTACAAGAAAACATTTGAGGAACTGGGGTATGATTATCAGGTATATTCAAACTTCTTCATGGGAAGTACAACCTGAACATGGAAAATGCACAAAAAAAGTTTCAGGTTTGTAATGTCTGGGTAATAGTATCCTGACACATACATCACTCGCAGTCTGAAAAAATGCTAAATGAAATTTTGCTAGGCAGAGCAAAAATAAAATTGGCTTTGAAGGGTCTTGAAAATGAAAATAAAGAGTTTAAGCACTCTTGTAACCCATATATAGTGTAATACACTAAAGTAATGTTTTAATGCAGATCTCCATGCTATCTGTATTGTGCTTTAGGTTGCACCATAGTTTGTTTGCAGAGCATAGATCTTAAATTTCTTATTAAAGAGCCATAGAGAAAATAAATTCAATGGAAGCAGTGAAGAAGGGGGTGGCTGAGTACATACTACTGTCTACCTGAGGGAATGGCTCTTTGGAACACCAGATAGCATTAGTTTTCTTTCTAGCATGTGAATTATGCATAATGAAAGTAATGTATAAATAGTTCAGAAGGATACAGCTTTTCTGTGGTAGCTTATGACTTATGACTCATTGGCTAGGAAGCATGTCAACAGAAAATGCTTAAGGGAAGCAAATGTTAAAAACATTTGCTAATCCCCCCTTCTAATCCATTCACCTACTGATTTTGCTGCCATTTTACAAGTGATATCTGAGTTAACTGTATCAACGGATAGCCAAGAAGTTTTATAGAAGTCTTACCTTGAAATAGAATGTTTTAGCCATCACCATAATTTTACAGATTTCTTCGAGATAATCTCCTATATTTTATATTCTGGATATTATCATTTCACTAAATAGGGAATTGGCCATCCTGTTGAAGAATTTGTTTTGTTTTAATCAGAGTACTGACTTGATCCCTAAACATTTTATTACTTTGTTGCTCTATATTAAGCATAGGTTTTTAATATTTGCTTCCATTTAGCATTGTCTGTTTATAGGCTTCATATCCAACTTATATTCATCTGTTTATGAATTAGTATGGTAATATATTTATTTACTCTTCCAGATAAACAGATTTTTCTCAGAATCATGAATTTAAGAAGTGATAGGACATCCCTTTTACTGTCTATTTATTATATTTGCAATAGTTAACAAGTTTTGATAATTTATTTATGTGTATTTTGTTTTGGGGGAGGGAGGAACTGGTTTTGCATTATTTTTCTTTCTTTATTTATTTTTTCCCTCCTAAACACAGCAGCATAGAAAGAAAGGCTAACAGGATGCTCCCTGAATATGTATCCTCATGGAATAATGCTGCTGATTTAGGTGGAAAAACAGAAACTGCATTCCTTTTGAAAGAATTGGACTCCCTGAGGGCAAAAAATAAAAAGGTACAATCGAGATATTCAGATCACAGTATTTGCTCTTTTATAGTTGTCTTACAAAACATACATTTTAAACTGTTCCTAATTTAGTTTTGTTATTTATTTTAGTGCACCAATCAATAGTTTTTCTGTCATTTTGGATTCTTGGTATCTGTTTAACAGCTGCATCTCTGGAATTAAAAAAATCCTTCATGCAACTCTTTGACCTTTTTAATCAGTGACATGGGTTCTTGCAGCATAGATTGAAACCAAGGATGACCAAAACCAAGACGAGGATTTCATGAATAGAGTCTGGAGCTTGTGGTCCAGATGATGAATGTGCCCTGATAACCTCCTTTTTGTTGAGGAGAAGAAAATTCCATTATACTTGCATACTGCATTGTTTTTAGTGTTAGTACTGGTTGCATGTGCCTAAATAACAGAAAAGTCTATAGCCTTTCCATGAAGTGTCATGGAATGTTCAATAGCAAGCTCAGATATCTATCCAAGAACAGATTTAGTAAATTTGCAGTTAAAAGAAGAGCCTCAACATGTGAAATACCTTTTTTCTGTCTAGTGAGGCACATGAAAAATTATGCTTTTACACCACAATCTCTTCAGGCTGTGATGTCAGTACATTGGCTGGAAATAGGCTATTTATGCATGTACCATCTGCATTATATTCCATTTAATTCTGAACTTCCTTAGCAAGCTGGTGATACCTGAAGAAGAGAACCCCAAGTAAAAATACTGGTACATACATTGCTGCTTGTCTTGTGCAGCAAGATAGGGCAGATGATAGAAAAGATACTTTTAACATTTGTCCTTAAATAATTAATTGAACTTCTGTTGTATTGCTTAGTGTTTGTATTTTGGGGGTGAGAATCTATTATTTAAAATTTTGGTGTGGTTGAAAGAGCTAGTTGACTGTTTCAGCCAGGTGAGAATCTTACTGTCCATTTGTTCAATTCAGCTTGAAGATAAGCTTTCTGAAAAGGACAAGGAGCTGAAGACAATAAAACTGGACTTAGAGCTGCAAGAGAGAGCTACAGAAGCTAAGATTGCAGAAAAGATTGCAGGTATAGTAGGCAAGCGTTTAACAGATGGCTGTATGGGTCATACAGTACCCATGGTTGTTATATGACGTGGCCTGGTGAATGTTAGCTTTATTTGCTAAAGGAGGGAAGATTTGATTTTTTTTTAATGTATGGCTGTTTAGAGTTGCTTAGAAAATAGGTGGCTTTAACATCCTGGTACTGGTATTAGCAGGAGCTTTACCTGTATTCATACTGATTTGGGCATTAAATGCATTGTTAACACCATGTCAATCCAATCACAAAAAGGTTGTTTGTTTTGTTGGAAGGTCCTGAACAAACAAGGGGAAATAATGATTACCAGTGCCTCTACCTTTCAACCAGCAGTTCAAATACCACTTATTGTTTTAGCTCCTTCAGAGCAATACTACCCCCTCCCCGTGCATGGAGATAGTCACACATTCACCTCAACTAGAGACCTGCACTTTTCTCGAAAAATCTCTTCTTTTGGTAGTTATAGTGAATTTTTGTCTGGTGATGGTATGTGTCCAGTGAGTGAAGTTTATATAAATTCTCAAAATTAATAAGGTTTTAAGTTTATATTCAAAAGCGAACGTATGTTTATATTTGTTGTTATTTGTTGTTTGGGTAGACATATAAGAATGGAGACAATTTGTATTCTGAAGTTTTGGAAATTTCTGAAGTAATGAAGCTGAGTATTTTTATTATTGAAAAGTGACTGTGTGTACAACATACCCAGTAGAAGAAAATCTCTCTGAGGTTTTTCTCAGTTTTTCAAGTAAATTATTGGGAGTGCTTTTAGAAATATATCATAAAGTTCATAAAGTGTAAGCTAGGTAAAATTGTGTCATTATAGACCATGCACACTTCTCATAATATTAATAGTCCTAATACCTGTCCCGAAAATCCCGGTACTGAATGGAGGAGTAACTATCTTCAGGAATATGAAGCAGAAAATAAAATCCTCAGCTGAAAAAATCAGATGGCTGAATTTCCACTTAATGTCAAACCCCTGAGAATACAGTATTCTGTGTATATTTTAGATGGAAGACAGTTCCTAGATTTTCTGTGTTGGAGAAATAGTGTATCTATGTATATTATGAAACAAATTGAAATACAGGCATAATCTTATTCCATTTTACATAAACTGCTTGCTTTATTTTCAGAAGGAAAAAATCTGCACTGGTTATCAGTTATGTCCAACAGATGAAAGCTAATTCAAATTGTTCGTGTTGAATCCAAAGTTCTGTGTTTATTCCTGGATATTTAAACAGTGTTTTACCTCTGTACTTTATCAGAGACAATATTTTTCCATTATTAGGTGTTTGTTGCTCATTAAAACCTGGAAAGAAATGTGTGTCAAAAGGTGTGTCAAAAACATGTTTAGTTTAATTTTTATGGATACAGTTGAAATATTTATTAATAGATTGGTTTTTCCTACACTAGAGTATAAACTTTCTAATTATGTCCTAAGCAGAATATTCTCTTAAAATAGTATGGCATGAATATGAATATCATAATTAACACAGTTAAACCATTTTGAAAGGAAGAATAAACCAGATTTTAACGAAAACTGCAATGTGCAATAATGATAAACTTTAAGAAATACCTTTTTTTCCCTCCTTTTACGAGTTCACGAAGTGTGAAATTGTTTAAATGCTGAGAAAGAGGGCAAGAGACTCCTTACTACTTAAGCTGTTTGCTAAAAGGAAGCATTGTTAGTATTTCATTGGGGTTTTGTTTCCTTACAGTTCTAAGAACATTATGAAGTTTGGATAAATGCTTTTAAATCAGTGGTGAATTGAACCAAACTGAATTTGTGGAGGTCTGTGTGTGTGTCTCTCATAAAAGCCTTAGGAAGAGTTCCAGTGGACAAGTAGAACCTAATAAAGACTCAGTGGGTTTAAGGAACAACATTTTCTTCTTGTATTATGTCCTTTGAGGAAATGAGAACACATGCTCCTCTGATTTCATGTTGCTAGTTAATGTTTAATTACTGCAGTGTATAACACATGGTAGAGTGAAACTTGTAAATATGGGTGTTTGCATTTTTATTATTAGTACTGACTATGATAAGAAAATGACTCCACAAATTGTATTGTAAAAAAAAAAATCTGAAAGGAGCACCATAAAAATGTTATCTACTTTGAGGAATATTACAATTCCATTTTAAAATGTAACCCTCTAATTGATGGGTTTCACTTAAACAAGTCTTAGGTAAAGAACAGAAAAGCTGAAGACAAAAGCCATTTTAAAATGAAGCTACAACAGTCTTCAGAAACAAATAACCCAAAGTTTGTCACTTTACAATTTTTACTTTACTCAAAGGAAGAAGTCAAGAGAAAAAGCGTAAGCCTGTGAAATCCTTCATGAGGGAATAAGAAAAAGTTATACATGATGAAAGAGAAAGTTTAATATTGTATGCAGTAAACAGCCTATTTTCAAAAGGGGTTTATTTTTAAATTTTGCTAGCCTGGAAAATCAGTTTTCCAGAAAATCAACTTCCTTGGATCCCTATCTGTGTCAGGTAGCTTATGGCTAAGGAAAATTAGAAAATTCATGGTACTGGTTGCAGGCCTTTAAGCATTGGAAACTACTGTTTCTGGTGGTCATAGCTGCCACAGATTCCTGCTGTTTCTTTATTATTCTGCTGTTGGATTTCCTCTCATTATAAGCCAATATCAGAAGGTACCATTAGTTTTCCTCCCCATTATGAAGAGAAGAAATACAGAGGTGGAGGCAACATCAGGAATATCAAGGAAAGAGCAAACCATAAAAGAATTGAGACTAGGATAATGTAAGGAAATAAGAGAACACCACATGAGAACTGGATGTGAAGAATAGACAAATTTTGAAATGGGGGACTGCAGACCTATCTTATGTTGAACAGAGAAGGGAATGAATGCATTTTGTGTGAGGGGAATTAGCAGAGAGGACAGATCTCATTTTGGATGTACATAATAAGCGAGTTCATTTTTTTCCTATCAGAAAAATTATACAGGGTCTTTATAGGAACTTTTAAAGGAAAGAGCTGAATGAATGCAAGTGAGAATTGCAGAGCATAGTGGTAGTCTTTTTGGACTGGAAAAAAATAGTCTTCTCACAGTAACTCGCACCATTACTGCAACAAGACAGACCATAGTTGGCATTAGAGCCTCGACTCTTGGAGCGTTTTTATTGCTATCATAGTGGTATATATTAGGACTAAGAATAATTCTGAAGAAAAATATAATAAAAAATATTTCTCCTTAAATCCTTCTGTAGCAAGGGCTATTTTAATTTGGGGTTTTGTTTGTTTGTTTGTAGTTTTCCTTGTTTGTGGTTTTCCTTGTTTGTGGTTTTCTTTGTTTGTGTTTTTTGGGGTGGGGGAGATGTTTGGTTGGGGGTGTTTTTTTCAATATCTAATACCAAAATTACCAAAATTAAGTACATTTTAAACCCAAATCAACTCAGCAGGAATAAATGAATTGAGTCCAGGCCTGCTAGTTCTGTTAGGTGTTGCACACCACCTTTAATTCCTGAAAGCTGTATTAGTGTTCTGCATATGCTCTCTAAAAGACCAGAGTAGTGATAGGAAATATGGTGTGGAAAAAGTGGAAAGGAGACTTCTAATACTGTGTAAGTTACACAGCTTTCAGTCTCTTGGAAACTACAGCAATATACCTACAATTAAGACCTTTTTTCAGGTCTGTTTTTGCAAAACTATTAAGAATTTAGATATGTGGTAATTGGGAACTCTTAAATATGGCGCAGAAATGTTAATGAATTTTATTTGAAGTTTCCTAAATTAACCTGAAAAATAATTACTGAATGCATATGCAATAGTTTTAATAGCACAAGTGAAAACAAATATACAAGTGGCTATTAGCTTAGAGTTAGTTTGATTTAATATCCCATAAAGTAAGAGGAAATAAGTAATCTTGCCAGTAATAAACTTTGGGTGGCAATAACTTCCAGCACAGGGGAAAAAGTATTTTCCATTTCTTCAAAGCTCACTTTAGAGTCCCTTTTTAGATGTTATTTTTCTTTCTTGCATGTCATCCATTAAAGATTAGCTGTGGAAGGTTGGAGCATGGAGAGATTATGAATGACAGAACAACTCCTGCAGAATAATAATCAGTTTTTGGTATTTAATGCTGTTTGACTTTTGCAGACACATTTCTTATTAACCTTTGGTACAAACAGAAATCCAGGTTCCTGATATCTCATGGAGAAGATGAATTCAAGATCCTCTTCCAATTAAACTGAAATAAGGCCAATATTGGGCTTTAGCCAGAAGAACTCAGTAGTTCCCAACCTTTGTGCTTATAAACCAAAATATGAATGATATTTTACAGTTTAAGTAGGTAATGCATATACTTCCTAACTCAGTTTTCTGTGCAGAATTCATTTGTGTATGGAGTCTATATAGTTCTTAGGGAGGGTGTTCTATTAATGCTTTATTGCGCAAAACTGTTTCCTGAGTATTTTTTCAAAATATTTCCTGGTAAATAACAGAATTTTGAAAATAGCATTGGGATTTGAATCCTCTGTATTGGAAGGTAGACAATCCATCTAAAGGACAAAAACCACCCCCAAGATGGGGGTGTTGTGACTGAGAACATACTGGGTTAATTTTTAACAGTTTAACTTCAATCAGTGCAATTTTGCCTTCAGATTGTCAGAATGTTGATGGTCAATAGCACTCTGAAGTGTACAGTGAGCTTGTATAGGTTAAAATGTAAATTACTAACCTATTTATGGGTGAAGCTTGTATGTAAAAAGCAAGCCAACATCTTCTACATATTTTTATTATTAGTCTGGCCCTTCTGTCTTCCCCACTACAGTGCTAGAGGAACATAAAGAATTGGGGTTTATTCAGGAATAAAAATGCCTGCAAATAACCTATTTAAAGTATAACTTGCAAACCATAATACAATGTTTATATTTTTCCTTCTAAAGTAAATATTCAGGCATCAATAATTATTCACTAAAAACTAATAGCATTATGGTTTGAATTTTGAAGTCAGCTGTGTTTAGTGTGTTAGAAACAGAGGCTTAATTATTGTACAGGGATTGGTTATCACAAGAACTGCTTTTGGGTCTGTGTATAATAGTCTCTCCTATTCTTTCCCACTTTATTTTTTTTTTAATTGAATTGGGATCTGAGTACACAAAGAAAACCCTATGCAGAGCTGCTACTAAGCAACTTTAGCCTTTTATTAAGAGCACTCTGTTTACAGCATTGGAAATGTAGGAGCAGATGAGTGCTATGCACTAAATAGATCCAACAAACACAAAGCAATAAAGAAGTCACTGTGTTCTATCAGTGTTTGTTCAGATTGTTTTATCTATGAAGTCACATTTAGGTGTAAATGACTTGTAGTCTCTAACTCCTTGTATAGACCGGTGAAAACTCTTGTAGTTTTCCTATGATCTTCTTATCACTACTTTGTTTTCATTTTTCAGTTACAGGTTATAACTGAAAGTAAATGAATGGTAGCTTTCAAATAAGGAGCTAGGAACTTAAGTTGTCTGTTTTGGAATAGAACATTTCAGCACTATTTTTAAGCCAACAGTCAGCCCTGAAGCTCGCAGTGGTTTGCCATTAACTTGAATGAGAACTGTGTAAGGGCCTTAGGCTTTGAACATTTCTAGGGATTATCTGCATTTTGTAACATGTATGCACAGAGACCAATTAATGACACATTTTAAAGGCTTTCATAGCAATGTACTAAATCTTTTTTTGTTTATTTGGCTATGATAAGTTTGACTTCTTATTTAAGAATTGTAAGCATAGTCATTAAATCCAGGAGAAAGAAGTCTCGAAGGAATTTGATTTCTAATATGACTGGTTAACAAATACATACATGTATGTATTTCTGCAAGGGAAACAAGCATATATTCATATGGTTAAAAAAAAATTAAAATGGTGAAAATCTGGAAATGGCAAGGTTAATTTCCAAGTACTACTGTGATTAGACAGAGATCTAGCAATGGTGGACAGGAATGGGAAGACTGCTGAAAATCAAAAGGCAAATAGCCATTACACCTCTTTTCCCAAAATACTTCCCTAATTCCTAACATCCTTATAGCTGCTACTCAGAAATCCAAAGTGAAAACACAGAATCCCTAAAAAGCTTCAGTTAAACTACTCTGTAGGATAAATTTCAGCTGACAATTTTTTCATGGAAGCAACTGAGGAGGATAAACAAAACGATCATTACAGGAATCTTGAATTCGAAGTGTGACTTGGCCAAGCAAGTTCTTTCATGTTTCTACTTTTCCTTCAGAATAATACACACCTCTAAAAGGCAGAAAACAGAAAATATTCTTTGCCTCATTATTATGAGGTCAAAATTCACTACTATGTTAGAGGTAAATATCTCTATGAAACTGAAGATAAATTGCACATCAAAAATATTTTTATTATTATTCAGTCAGTTCTTGAGTATATGAGATTTTTGTAAGAATGTATTATCTCATTTGTGTTTCCTGTTGCTGCAATGGTATAAGTAATAAAATTACTTTGAATGTACCAGAATCAATGCCAAAGAAAATACCAGGTCATTCATTGTTCAGTAAACACTGATCTTAAATACTAAATTTTAAACTGCAAAACCTTGACCTTCTGCGATAATACATTGTTATTAACAGAAAAACTTTCTCACCATGTCTTTCTCTTGGAAGTAACTGATGACTGTAACTAGTGCTTGTTACAAAAACAGTTAGCAAAATTTTAATTGTACAGTTTCCTTACATCACTTTTTTCCACGTAGTCCAAAATCAAAAGCAGTGTTTCGTCACATTTATTAATTTCGAACACCTTGCAAAGTCCAAGATATTGTTATTATTTCAGTAAAACTGATTTATCATGAAAGCTAGTTATTCGTGTTACATATACTGTATCTTCTGAGATAGCAGTGTGGGTAATGACCTCATCTTTTCCTTGCAAGGTCTGGTCTATATTCTGGATTTTACGTTTTTTAATGAGTAGCATGAAGTAATTTCAGCTGCCATAGATGTTTTCAGTCCTAACTATTACTTCTTTCTTGCCTGTGCTATTCAGTTTTTTTGTTTGCACAGATGACCTCTAAGAAATAAGCAAACAGACTTTTTTCCTGGGAACTGTGCTTTCCTCCCTTCCCCCAAAGTTCTGTTTGGAAAATCGTGAACCGCTGTTTAAACTAGAATGATTTCCAATGCACCTTCTCACTACCTCTGTATTTTAAGGTAGTTTAAAAAGTATAGAAGATAGGTTTGCCAAAAGAATCAGTTTCAACTAAGAAAATATGTACACTGCTTTGACTCAGTAAACTCATAGTCAGTATGGTTCATCTTCTTCATATTTACTTTTTCCCATATTAGAAAACAATTAGCTTACTAAACAAATTTGAGTATTTGGGAAGAAAAAATCTACTTTGAGTCTCTCTCATTTGACTAAGAATTACACGATATTTGATAAGCTTGTTTAAAAATGGACATATCCAAATATTATTGTAAACATCCATTGATTTGTTTTACCTGCAATATAAGTATTTTACTTAGTTGGCTTACATAGTAGCTAATAATATTTGTTAATGTAATTTAACTGCTGTGAACCTTTACTGAACAAATATTGAAATTTATACAAGTCAAAGAAAGAGAATCTCTAATGACTTTTGTAAAAGCTTCCATTTAATAGTTAAGGAGAAAAGTTTATATGACATACCAGATGCAATTAACAGTAGATTTTACATTTAATAAAAAGAAAGAAGCATATGTATTTGCTTTATTCATTCCATCATAATTTGCATTAGAGCTGTGGGTGTTTAATGAGCAAATTCCAGCTAAAATGCTATATTGATTTTCTAAGTGAACTTTGTAATAGCTATCTACCTTACAAAAGCTCTCTGTTTACAATTGTTTTCTTTACTAAAAACTAAAAATGTTTTTGAATTGATGATTTTAGCATAATGATTCTTTTAATATAAAGAGCTGTTTTAGAGTATGCAGGGGTTTTAGAAGAAAGATGTTATCAAGTTATTCCAAAGCAAATAAAATGTATGCAACTAAATAGTAATGTCATATATTTTATATATTATAATGTTTGCAAGCACTGGAAAATAATTTTTTTCTTAATTTAGCAGTGTAAGATTTAGATATTGTAACTCTTGGATGTCATTATATGTATATTAGTAAATGAAACAATTCATTTTAGTTCAATAGTTAACTATTCATGCTTCATTTTTACGTGTTCTTTTCTTGCTTAAAACATGAATTCTGTAAGAATTTATGTTTCTTGTTGGTCAGGTCTCAAGATAAACAGGATAGGGTTGTTTGGTGCACTATTGGAAGGTCTCCAAGAAAAACCTCATGGTGTCTACCAGAGCAGTTGGTGACTAAGTAGCTGGATCACTTTTTTAACTGCATCAGACATCAAGTCAGTGTGCCAGCATGGAGCTAGTATTTTGCTGAATATGCCAAATCTTGAACGGGAATTAGCAGCCTGACTCGCAGTTTTTGCCTTGCATTTTTAAGGAATTTAAGGATGATAATCTGGATATTCCTTAGTCTCTTTAGTATGGAAGATTTTTATGTCACATTCTCCTGTAGACTTTTCATTGAGCAGCTTACATTTCACATACTTTCCTAAATATGACGCAAAATGTTTTGGTTTGCCGCTGCCTTGCAACCCAATGGTATATGTATTTCAGTGGCTTGTTTGAAGAATCCTGTGATCCTTACAGTCCGGGAGTTTTACTTGTGACTCATCCATAGCTGAATCTGAATGGTGAATGTTATTGTTAACAACATCATTCTTTGGCCTACTTGCAACTGTGTAGCTATTATAATATTCCATATAATATTAAAAAAAAATTGTAAAACATTAAATAGAGCCAGAAATGTGTAGATATCAGATAACAGAAGTGTCTAACCTACATTTAGCAGAAGATTTGAGTGCTAAAGGCATCAGGTGAGTTAGCCTTGTATGAATCATTAAAATGAGTTACCTGAAGACATTCAGTGTTTTTTAAATAAGTAATTTCTTGTGGTCATTGTCAGTATTGCTACATGGTATAAACCTCCATGTAACTAAGTACATATATATATATATATTTAATTTTTTTTCTGTTTAAAATCTTAGTTTGCTATGCAGGCATCTTAAATGATTTTCTAACTCTACTTGATCTGTGTTACTATGAAAAAATTAAATTGCATTCCTACTTTTAGGAAATAGAAGCAAAAGCCAAATACTTGTAATTGATGTGGAACTACTATAATTTATTTTTTCTTATGTAGCTGGTGGATCTGGTCATTGGGATATTTACTCCAATGCCTTAATTTAGTTGAAGGGCAAGAAAAAAACAAGAAAGAGTTGCTCAATTGAAGTTGCTTTTTCATAGCAAATAGTTAAAAGACAGTGTTTTGTAATGAACGTTTGGGTGGTGGAAGGGTTCACTGTTCAAGGCAATTAGCTTCTGGGCTGCTATAAGGATGGGAAGATTTGAGATAAGCTGGATGTTTAAGTAACTTAAAAAATCTGGTTTTCTGAATATTCACACTGTTATATATACATTACTTTGGTTTAAGGACAAATAAGCAATAATCTGTTTTTTAAAAACCTGTATGGTCATTATTACCACTGATTATAGCTACACAGAGAGACAATTAGATATGCTAAAACGCAGTACCTCTAGGTGTACTTGTATGCTCAAGATGCATTGTAGCAGTCAGCAAGTTGTGGTTTTCCATGCTGAGGTGGGGATGTGACAAGGTCTGACAGAAGGGATGCACTCAGAGACCAGAAAGAAACTAACTAATCTGGAAATTAATTAACCCCAAAGGAGTGATAAGTACCAAATCTTCATTTATTTTAGACAGTTTTCTGTTCGTCCTAGCAGTTGTTCATTATGAAAACTGTATAATGTTTCCACTTGCAGCTTTATGGGAAGGGTTCTCTATGCAGTGTCTCTGGCATGATGTTAGGTAAACTGACATAATTGACTGGAAAAACTATGATAAAAAATATATACTAAGGTACAGGTAGGTAATAATTACTATATCAAATTAAACTGCTTGTGTATTCCAGATTCAAAACAGGATATAACAGTTGCATTGCAACTTACCTAGGCAGTCAACACTGAGGCACTGATTTCTCTGCCATCATAGATCTCAGCAACTGAAGTGGAGGTCTGGTGAGCTGAAATGTACCGCCCACCTCATACTATTTGTTCTTTTTCTTGCTGAGCCACCTACCTTTGCAGATAGTGGACTTGACCTCTGCAAGTGCTGTAAACTTATGCCTGTGTGCATGCAGCTTTGCAGCTGCTTTACTCATGCCTTAGTTTCTCTGTTCTACATTAAGCAAAGGTTTCTTGTTGCAAACAGGGTAAATGGATCTTCAAGAAAAGACACTGTTCTTGTGGAACAAGTTAATACTCAAATAAGAGAGAATTAAATCAGTGTTTGTTAAATTTTGTGTATATTTCAAGATTTATGTTTCTTTATGAATTCGTTTGTTTGGCTTTGTTGTTGTTCTTGTTTTGATGAGTCATAACTGATTACAGCTCTGGCCTGATGATTAGGTTTGCAGCTCCTCTGAAGATTTTTGTGAGAGGAGGGACTGAACTTCCGGAAGTAACGTTCAGCCGTTTCCTGCCTTTTGTCCGGTCTGCTGTTATCATGCAGTCTTTTGCTAGACCTGCAGAAAATGTTTCTTTACGCCTGAGAAACACTTCTCCCCAGCTTGAGGACAAGAGGATTGCTTTCCTACTTTGAACATCTTCCTAATTCATCTCTTGGGAGATGAATATTCATCTCAGTCATCTTATGTACCTGTGTTCTCTGAGCTCCTTATGAACTGTACAGAAATTCATCACTTTATGTGTTTCAGTTGGGGAGATTGGATTTTCGGTTGTTTTTTTCTTCAGTACTGCTGAAGTGTTTTGTGTGCTAGCAATATAGCTGCTACCAAAATATACTACTATGCTTCTATTATTCTGTTCTGTGAAGAACCATAAAGTGGTTTATATTGTATCACTCTATTCAGTTTTCATACAATAATGTACAAAGGTGAAATAAGAATAAATTAACATATAAAGGCAACAAAGTTGACATCAATTGAGGTAAGAATGGAGGGGTAAAAGCTTTAGGCTAATGTGAAGAGGAAGGAAGCCTTTCTTTGGGCTCTTAATGACTTAAGGTATGGTTCAGTGAGGGGCAGAGAGTTCTGAAGCAGTTAAGGAAGCCCAGAAGCGATGACTTAATACAGAAAGTGCTTGAGAAACAAATGCCAACATTCAAAAGAGACTGCAGTATGGATTTAGGAGACTGTGGCTAAACATCAGCTTGGCAGATTAGAAGGGGAGCATGCAGAATTCTGAAACCTACAGATCTCAAAGTTTTTTGGAGGTGCCTGTGACAATCAGAGAGGATATAGTCCTCTGTCTTTGGGTGACAGCAGTCTTACTATAGCATCCTGAAAGTCCCTAGCTATTTCGACTGCAGAGTTTGATGATGACTGAGAGGAGAGATTTGCAGTACTGCAGAGGGAAATTATGAAAGTATGAATAAAGATTTTAGTGTAGGCAGGGTCGAGGTAAGGATTCTGGCAGTGTGCCAGAGATGGTGTTAGACATATTGACAGGGGAAAGGCAGGGAGAATGCATAAGCCCAGGATGAGGAATGACTTGAAAGTGTTAGTTTGCTCCCAAGGATAGACAGTAAATCTTAGTTTATTGGCACCTAATACTCCAAGGTCCATGTATACCGTAACAGATAATATAACAGTATATTACACAATAAGAAAAGACTTGCCAGAGAAGGAAAGATGCCAGCTGTGCCACTGTTGTGATACCAGAGTGTGAAAATATTAGAATTTTTCATATTTAATATCAGTATGCCACACTGATAGGAAGCAGTGTGATGGTAGAAATAGCCTTAATGGATCATTACTTTTAACTCTGTGTCCTAGAAGAAACTTACTAGTGTCTCATAATTCCGAGCTTTAACAATTACTTTTCCATTAAGCAAGTACTCAGAATGCAAAGCAAATCACTTTGTTGCCCTGTTTAATTATGCAGGGGTGAATGTGAAAACACATAACTTTATTTCATTCCTTAAAGTATTCATTTTAGCAATCAAAAGCAATTTAATGTTGTGTCTGAAGAGTAATATAGACCTTATCCAGAGTAATCCAAGGTCAGTGGAGAAATGTTGATTTTAGGAGATGCTGGCAAAGGCCCATGTAAGTGCATCTAATAGTGTCATTCCCTGTCAAACTTGTTTGTTAAACATACTGGTTACTTCTGCAGCTCTAGTGGAAGAAGTTTATTCCGCTCAACGGGAACGTGACAAGGCTGTCATGGCAAGGCTTAGGTTAGCCAATGAAGAGAGAGATGAAGCATTTCTACGAGTCCAACATTTAGAAGAGTGTCTCAAAGAGTAAGTATACATTTCCTGCCCTGTGCAAAAAGTTATTGTGCCAGTCTGTGACTGTCATAAACTGTTTGACAGCGATTATATGGGAAAATTTTGCACAAACTATTGTAGCATACCAGGCTAGTGCTAGTCATACTGTCTACAGATTAATTTGTTAGCCATCCTATGAGACCATATTTTTTCTCTGGAGACTGAGAGCTAAGTGAATAATTTTGGTCACAAAAATTTAAAATATAATCAAAAGCTTTGGTATTGATTTATTCAGGCATAAATAAGACAAATGTGACATGTCATAGGGATCTTTTGACAGAGAATACCAGAATGTCAGTCAGAAGTTGCAATGTATAGGAAATCAATCAAGCCTTTAAGCCCACTAGACATTTCCTTCAGTAAAATTTCTACTCATGAAGGGGGTGATGTAGTAAAAATGTATGGATTTTTTCCTTCAGTGTAAGAGCAGTTTGTAAGGCAATAAAGATATAATTAAAACTTCACAGAGTTTTATGTATGCCATGTTAACACAGCAAAAAAAGTCAATTTCATGTTAAACAAATCTGTTAAGTCAGGAGAAGATCAGAACTGTTTCTTACTTTAGGATATAGGCAGCTCTGAAACTACTGTTTGCCTCTCCATGTAATTTTTCTCCAAGCTGTGGTCATCTTGGTTACCATCTATGGTAGTCCTTCAAAGTCTAAAGTGGCTGAGAAATTTCACCTGTCTTTCTGCCAAAAGATATACAAAGCAGAGAACTTTTTCATGGTAGGAAACTTTATAGGTGCAGTTGTTAGTCAACTAAATGGCAGGCAATTATGTTTTAAGTAATTGATTCAGCTAAGAACACTCCTCTCTGTGGCAGAAAACCGGTCATCATCTTTGGACTACTTTGGTAGGCAAGGCCAGAGAATGTTTTCTAAATAAATTTCAATAATCTGCACATAGTTTGTGGACTATTACTCTGTGAATTTACAAGTTGCTAGAGTTTGTCACAGCCTGTAAATATGACTCAATGGCGGGATTAGAAGATTCCATTCCCTCATTAATTAGTGCAGTTTGTTAGAGTAAATGTCTATACAGGCATATGTGCATCTGAAATCTTGCTCTGTACAGCAATATCTGAGGAAATTACAAATGTGCTTGAAATTCCTGTAAGAAGCATCCTAACTGCGAGCCTTACTCCAGTCTTCCCAATTTCTTCTGTCACTCTTCTGATTCTGTGTGCTCCAAGAGTAAAGAAAGCAAGAAAGTTTTGTATGGCCCCAAACATCAAAAGAAACTGTGTAGAAGCTTTTAGTATAAGTTCAAGATCTTAATTATTAAATAATTATTCTGGTTGACAGACCTAGCCAATGACTTTTGGTTTTCTGGAAGAAATCACAGGTTATTCAGTGTGTGAGAGGTGCATTGTTGCCTGTTCTGCTGTGGAATCCATAGACATACAGGTGGCAAGTCTTTACACACAAATCACATTTTCACTCCTCAATCCCTTCTGTCTGCTTTACTCATGTACTGGAAGACCAACTCAATTCTAAGCAGAAGGATGAGAAAGGAGAAGAAACTCAGTTTCTTTGAGAACATGCATTCTACCTTCCCCAAAAGAGCATCATTGCAGAAGGCACTGGGTACCCAGGTAATGACGAAGAAAGTACTTGCTCCAAGGACAGGGTCAGCAATTCCCCTGGCAGGCTGATAGCTTAAAGCCAAGCTATTATATTTTATTGCTATCACCTAGAAAACAGCAATTGTTGCTGTCATCCACTTGGGTGCTCTTTCTGATGCTTTATAGAGAGGACTTGCCAATTCACAGTCTCAGAATTGGCATAGGTGATTTCCCTGTGGAGAACACAAACACAACAGGTAAAAATTACAATGGACTAACCAGGACACTAGACCAGGGACAAAAATAATTTAATTCAAAGGTTATCCTTCCCAGACTACATGTGTACTGTTCCAGTATTTTCCAGGGTTTCCCATTCTGTATTACAAAGACCAACTGTGTGGAATGGCAGGTCATTGGGAAGAGTCATACCCAGAGAATGACATTTCTTGTTATCATTACTGGTTTGTGGGGCAGATGGGAGGTATTTATTCTTTATTTCTTTTCTTAAGAAAGTTCTTTGCTGTTTTTGAAATTTTGGGGCATTACAGAGCCGAGAAGGCAGGATTGCCTCCATCATAGTCAGCTGCTTTTCTTCTTGTCTACTTGTTCCAAGTTTACAGGATGCTTATTCATGCAGTTGTATACCTTGCAAACAAGAAATGGTTGAGGGGAGCCAAGATTCCTGCTAGAACACCAGCCTGTCTCCAGCACTCAGGCTTTTCTGAACATTGGGCATCTTTACTAACTGTGGTAATATCTCATCTGAGGTGACAAGACTTGCATTTCTGTATCTGCCTGCATGTCTGCCATTTTGCACTGGGAAGAGAAAGCCAGGACTGTGACAGAGAAGAGTCAAATTGAGGCGCTACATTCTCGGAAGCAGTCAACCCCATGAGAAGATTACTTTTCTCAGCCTCTTTGTTCTAAATAGTTTATTACTGTGGCTGAATGGAATTGTTTTTGACTTTACCTTACCACTCCACTAATCCTTTGGAAGGAATAGAGGTGATGCGATGAGCCATGAAGGACTTGGTTTATTTTATTCAATTTTGGAGTTCCTTCTGGAATCTTGGAACTTTTTCAACTACCACCCTTAATACTTTCTGCTGATTGTTCAAAAGGTCAGGTTCTCTGTCTCAGATGTGAAGCACATAGAGGTTTGGGGTTTTTTAAAGATCATTGTCTACTTGTGCTTCATTCATCAAGTTCTAGAGCACAGGTCAGTCCTTCCATCTGCTTTGCACTTATTCTAATCAGAGATCTTTACAAGAAGGCAGTATTGAACAGCCTGCCAACCTTTATCAAATGCTTTAATACTTTCTTTAAATTAGCAGCTGGAGCAATTCTGTTGTCACTAGCAGTAACAACCAAAATTCTTTCAGTCCTGTTGGCCCTAGGCGTTCTGTTAGCAGAATGCATGTAGAAATGGGGGGGTAAAAGAATTCTTGTTTACTACATGAGATCTAAGGGTTGCTTTTTGCCTGTGCACAGCACAGGGGCAAACACACAACAGGCAGCAGGGCAAACACAGTTCCGGATGCTACTGCTTAAAAAATACCATCAGCTAACAAGGTGTATGTATACCAACAGACAGACCCCTTCTGGCAGTAATATGCTGAAGGGCTATACTTTCAGTAAAAGTTCCTGTTCTTTTTTCCAACCCCAATCTCCCTAGGGTGTTTTGCTTACGCAGCCTGTTGGTCAGCTGGGTGATTTTGTTGACCCACACTTTTAGAAGGGTAGAAGTCCTCCGGAGAGGCCAGGTCAGTCCTGCCAATTTAGTTTGACAAATACCATTCCTTTCATTGTGAATACAAACTAGCTGGAGATCCATTTTTAAGTCCCACATGAAGTGGCACTTAGAGCAATGTAAAAACCTAAAGCAGGAACAAACTCTACAAGGAGCCAAGTCAAGGAACGAGTTCTGAGAATTTGGTCTTACATTTTTTTTATTTTATGATTTGTGTTATTTTATGAATACAAGTCAAACCCAGCAAAGGTTAGCTTTTATTTTGATTAATTCTGCTTCTACTGTATATGTTGGAGTACTTACTGTTTATGAATTCCATATAAATATACCAGCTGTTGTACACTGGTAGTACATTCTGAACTATTTATTTTTTATTTAAAGAATTAATTCCTGTACTGGTTGATTTACTATGCCTTATGTTGTGTTATCTGAAACTAATGCTTTAACGTAAAAGGTGCTAGTGTGCTGTCAAATCCTCTACGATGTTTGCTAGCTAAAATCTTGGCTTCAGAGCAGCACCTGTCATAGCACTGTTGAAAAAGTGTGTGTTGCTGTTTAGTAGATATTTAATGGTACTACATCTGTCTTTTAAAATATTGCATGCTAGTGACAGAGCTACTTTTAGTAGGAATCACCAGTAAGTAACTAGCAGTGGAGCAGTGAGGTAATTTTAATATGCTAATTTTTCCAGAAAAGAGGTCTCTTCCATTTTAAAATATGCATAAGTGTTTTAAATAGTGTGCTGTCCATATAACTAATCTTGGGTAAAATAAAATGCATACTATCTCATTATTACATTTTTGTGCTATTACTCACTGCTCTTTCATAGCCAGTGTTCAGTGCTGTATGACTAAATTCATATAATTTTTGTATTTGACAGGTCAATATATGTTCTGTTGAAATAGGGAAGAAAGTGCAGAGGGGAGAGGGTTGTTCTAGAATTAAATAAGGGTCTTGCAGAGAATTGGCTTAGCTTGCTATTTTATGCAAGATATAAAATGAAAATGCATCTAAGGAAACTTCTACTTGATTTTTTTCTGTGATTTGGAAGAGAAGGGTGGAAAAAAGAATTACTTTAAAATGAAACAAACAAACAAACAAAAAAAAGCACACCCACCCCAGAACTCTCCACAAAAGTCCTGTCCTGTTTTATTTGGGGTGCAGTAAAAACAACAAAAATACAAAGTGAGGTAAAAGTTGTAAGCCCAGAAATAAATACAATAAAAGCATCAGTCATTTCTATCACTGGGGAACTTTCTTCATCTAAGCACATATGAACAATTGATCCTTGTAGTCATATATAGCAGTAAACATTAATAACTTAACAGTCTGAAGTCAGTGCTGAAGATATGGAGCATTATTGAAAGATGGAGTCGAGCAGGTGGCACTTTAATATGTTCAGTGTCATGGTTGACTCTAAAGACTAGTAGAATGAAATTACTTGAGGTTCTAAAGATTTAAAAAGCGAACTCATTTTGCTGCACTAAGGAAATGCTACTGATCAGGCTTTCTGTGTCCCTTTTTTCTAGGCTAGAAAATATTAACCCTGAAGAAAATGACATGGTAAGCCATTCTCTGAGGAGATTTCTTGATGTCAGTCTTATATCTTAGAGGCTTAAGTTCAATTGAGTGGGTTTCAAGAACTAAGATGTGGGAAAAAGAAGAATTGACACACTAATAATGTACATCTTTGCTGCAATATGAAAATTCAATAACTTCACTCAGTCAATTTACAATTCACATGTGCCTATTAATTAAAACCCTATATTAAATAAAATATATTAAAACTTCATGTCTGACTAACATATAATGCTGTTGGTAGACATTACAGGAATTACTGAACAGAATAAACAATGCAGACACAGGGATAGATATACTGAAGAATGGAGCTATAATTCTGAATCAAATACACAGGACCAAAGAACGTAAAAAGAAAATAATAGCTGAGGAAATGAATGCGGTAATAGAGCAACGAGATGCTGCTTTGTATCAAGTAAGTCTCTACAAGTATATAATCACTCAATACCACTTTTTTTTTTTTTTGACTTTTCTCTATTGAAAATCTCAAAGAGAGCCCTTGTGGTAAAGGGGCTTATTAATGATTCACCTGAGCACTAGATGTCTCCTGTTTTTTAAAGCAAAATTGTTTTACTGTATGCAGTATTGGTATAATGCACTGGATAACAGCTTGGTCTCAAGGATTTGTAAAGAGTTATAAGTGGCAGGTATATACATTAAAGGAAGATAAGTAGTAAAACATGTAACAATGCAAGCAATTTATCTATCTGTTGCTTTACATTCAGAGATAAAAAACAGCATGTGGTGCTTGACTCTCAGTCGTTACACTTCTGCTACGTGACTTAAAAGAACCTGATGTCCTTTTTCTGCTCAGATGAATCATTCCCTGCCATTTCCTATTTTCACAGAACAATATTGTCTTCATTCTCTTCACCATTCAGTCTCCTTGCTTTTACCATATCATGGAAAAGTTTTTCTGCTGTGTTTCCCCACACATGTGCAAAGTTTTCGTTCTGGGATTTTAACTTAGGCGTAACTCAATAGACCAGGCTGTAGAGAGGAGCAGTCCAACTAGTGGAGATGTCTCCTGGGGAAAGGCAAGGATTTAGACTGGATGAAACTCCTCATGTATTAATACCAGGCAAGAAATTTCATCTGACTCTTCCAGTATTGAAAATTTAGATTTTTTTCATGTGAGTTACTAAAGTTTGCTTACATGTAACTAATTTCTATTAGATTTAAAGTCAGGTTTGTGATCCTGGATGCTATTGATAGTGTAGATTAAATTCATGTTGTATTGGAAAGTCTCCTGGTAAAAGAGTCTCTTCTACACACCCTGTAATTTTCAGTTTATTGCAGTTGTTGTTTTTGCATTCCCCTTACTTTAACCTTGAAAGCTCCAACTGCCTGGTGCTTAAAATATGTTGTGTCTCTATCCAGTATGCACTCCAAAGGCTGTTAATGTTGGAAGATGTTAATGGTGGAACTTTACTTTTTCAGTCTACTTTCTTTTGCTTTTGTAATAATGATGAGCAACATAACTACTGGGAAACATCCAACAGTCCTGCCAAAATTTTATGTACTTTCTTCTTTACACAGGGCATTATAAATAGAAAAACTTCCAGCAAGAGAGAAGGATCTTTTAGTACTTTTATTTTTATTTTGCCAGGTTTGCTTGTTTGCGGAGTGGACTTTCAGGCACACTTGGATGATAAAACTTCTGTGAATGTCGGAAGAATGTTGTTGTAGGGCATTTTAATATGCTTCTTAGTTGAACTGATTTTTAAGCAGCCTGTTTAAGGAGGCATTTTTCCCAAGTAATCAGCTTGGGAATTATTAAAGATAATTATTGAATATTTTGTGTTAACCTGTACTACTGTAATACCATTTGCATTTAATACCATTGGTCATGTTTTTTGTTTTCGCATATTTGATGCTTTTATGGCTGTAACTCTTGAACCTAGAAAATAGGTCCTTGTAATTGAAGCTACCATTTCAACCTGCATTTCTCACTTGATGATTCCTTGGGAATTCATACCGTACTTGAATTATTAGTAGTCTTTTGTTAACACTGCAATAGCAGTAGTTATTACAGTTCTAACAGCAAGAACAATAGGAGAGGGATTCCTACATTAGACCACAAAGGGACTAGATATAATTTAGGGGATGTATATGCTTAGCATAACAAATGCAAATTATTGGAATTTAAATCTGAGGTTGCCTCAGGCATTCATAACATCTGCAGGTTAAAATCTTTCTTTTTGGTGGAGGTGACATCAAATATGAGGGAGGGATTGATGAGAACAGGCTAAGACAAAGCAGAAATATAGTAAACCATTAGCGTGCTGTGTGTATCCTCTGGAAAAGGTAAGTAAGAAACAATAGTAAGAATTTGCCGAGTAAATGGTATAATCACTAACACAAAAGCCTTCACTACTTGAACACATTTCTTCAATTTTATTCAAGGAATAGGTTACACTCCTAGAGAATGGACACTATAAACTGTACAATTCCTATGACCAGGTAAACACAAATGCCTTTCAACTAGTCTTTGAAAGTGTTTTGGTTTGGAGTTTTTTGGTTGGGTTTTTTTTTTTTGTTTTTTTGGGGGAGGGTCAGTTTTGGAATACTTTTTCTGGTAGTTACACTATTAAATTATATTTAGTGGGGCTGCTTTGCAGCATACTTGACAATAGTTGGCTAGTTACGGTTCTTCTATTTGAATTTTACTTGAATATTTTTTTTTATTCTTCAAAAAAATAAAAACACTGTCCTTTTCAGGGAAAGGTCATGAAAATGTTGGGGTTTTTTTTTAAGCTGTAACACCAAAGAGCCTCTGCATATTTTTCTGAGATTTCAAATGTGCAAGTTACCTCTTAGTGGGAAGCAGATAGTGGCACTTCTATAACTGTATTGAGGTGTGCATGTGTATGTAATCTTAGATCATTCGCTAGATTGCTTAGCAAATATGCAAACTACTTTTTGTATGTGCAAAAACAAATAAAATGGTATAAACTCAAATATTTGATACTACTTTTAGTATGTATTTTCAAGTGAATAAAAAACAAACAACTAAAGCGTGGCTAAACATTGACATCCATCTTCTCCTGTACCAACCCCCTTAAAAAAACAAACTCAAATGTTTGGTTGTATTTGCTAAGATATGTTTGTTAGTTAACAGGTACTATGTTATACTGGGGAGTTTGAGCCTGGTTTATGACTGATCCTCTGAAAAAAAAATGGAAAAAGATGCTGGCTGTCATGAGAACTAAAACATCAGTCTATAGTGTTCAATTTTGTCTTAACCCATTCAAAGAAAAAATTAGTTGTTCAGTTTGTTGTACTACAGTTCTGCCTTTCTTAATTTTTTTTTCTTGCTTGAGTAACCCAGTTAGTGACAGACATTTAATGAAGGTTACATATGGCATAGTTACATTCTGTGATCTTCATAAAATATTTTTAAAGAAGTGGTTTCCAGCAGGAGGCAATACAGTGCAATGTCTCAACCACCTATTAACCACATCACACCTTCTGGACAGGAATGTTAATATAATTACAGCATTGGCAGCTGAAGCTGAGGCCTTGAATAAGTCATTACAATTACTTTTGGTTTAGAGAAGGGGACCTATTAATTGGTACAGCTTGACAGAAGTAATTTTTTTAAACTAAATAAGAGATGGCTTATAGTCCAGGAGACTGTGTTTGGTATGTTTTCAGTCCTAATTTTCATTCAGTAAATGGTTTGTGTTTGGGGGTGGGGGGAGGAGGACTGGTTTTGTTTTCTCTTGGTGAGGGGGGAGGAATTTTTTGCTTGTTTCTTGTGGTTTTGGTTTGGTTTGGTTGGTTCATTATTTTTTGGTGTTTGTTTTGTTTTGGTTTGGTTGGTTCATTATTTTTTGGTGTTTGTTTTGGTTTTTTAATTGGGAACAGTCAGTTCTATACAGAGTTTTAAACATTAATATTGTAAATTTTGTTGTTAAGGAAAAACAGTGGTTTCATGGCTGGCAAAGTACCATCTGTAATACACTGATCTTGAAGCAGTAACATAACTGGCAAGCAAACCTGGTTTTACAGCTTTGAATAGTTTGATCACATCCTGCTGTGCAGGAACATGCTTATGACTGTTCATGTAAAAAGTTGGCATGCACCCAGCTGCTCATCTGAAGCAAGTTTTAAGTACCTTTCTCCATTTTGAGGCACTGTTTGGCAGCAGGCAGTGCTTTATCATCATTGAAAACCCATCATTATCAGTTTCGACTAATGACTAATAACTGGTAAATGTCTGTGCTTACAACAAGTCAGCTTCTGGCTAACTTTTTTTTTTTATGTTTTGCTCCAGCAGTTTTCCTCCTTTTACACCAAATAAGGTGTAAAGCTCTGTGTTATCGGTGATTCACAGAGCATTAAGGCATTCTCAGCACACATGAGTGAACAGGTCTTACTGAACTAATAAACCCAAGAGCTGTATGAAGTGTAAAAACAACAAAAGCACATGTAAATAGAAAAGTGTTACTTACAGCTGGTGAGCCCTGAACTGAGGAATACTCAGGTGATGGGTTACAGTGTCTTATGACTCTCTTATCTTAGGATAGATGTGATCCCTTCACAACCCAAGCCATAGTTTGGGATTTTATTTCTCATAATTCAAATTAGCAGTTCAGCTTTAAACTGTGTTTTGCTCCTCCTTGACCTTCCTGCTTAAGGTTACCAGTCGAGCTCTTGGTTGGCTGGAGCACATTTGATAGTATTCTATGTGCTCTGCCAGCATGCTTCCCCTAGTACCTTTTCCATTTTGCCACTGATACTTGGGAACGGAGAAGAAAAGATAGGACATTCTATTCACAGTTGTTTGTGAATCACACAGCTTCTGTAGGGTACTGATTATTTTGGTCATGGGATTATTTGAAGAGGGAAGTGCAGGTAAAGGAGATGTTTATTATAATCTGAGGATCCAAGGACCATGCTGGTTCACTCTTATGGCTGGTTTCATTTGGGCAGGCAAGAGCAAGGTCCTGATACCGTCATTTGCAGTGGTTTTGTCTGGGAGGTAGCAGATGAATGGGTATGGGGAAATTACTTGCCAGCAGGATTGTTAGAGAGAGGGATGAGCTTTCTGCAAGATGCCCCTTTTGCCCAGCAAATTTAGTGGAAATCTTGAGAGAAAGCAATAGGAATAAGGAATAAAATATAGAGTAGATTAAAAGTATAAATAAATTGTGATTTAAAATTTAAAGTTGCACTAAAACTGCAGGGAGAAAAGAAACATGAGTCAAAAATGTGGCTGTTGGTTTTATTGGTATTCACATCTATGACCTCAGGTAAACCTCATAGGCATCTCTTCTTTGGAGGTAATGCTGAGTGAAAGGTATCCTGGGGAAAGATCACAAAAAAACAAGTTATACAAGCAGTTGCGATTAGCAGTATTGGTTTTCCATTTGATTTTGTTGCACTGGAATGGTGCTTTATAATACCACATTTCATTTCCTGTGTACCTAAATAAAGGTAATCCTTTGAGAGTTTTAATAAATCAGTGGTTTAGGAAGGCCATGTTGTACTGGACATAATTAAATCCATGTTTTCTTCACTGCTTCTCAGAATAACCCAAGTGAATCTCACTGTTTACAGAATTTTCAAAGCTCCAGGCCCAGTGACTGCTGTAGTTGGGAGGCATGGAATAAACTATTGGGAATGATGCCGAAGAGCATCGAGAATCTTTTGCATCTCATAGAAGGGCAGGTTCTTCCCTACTTGCCTCCTTACTTCTTTTAAAAGCAAACCCAGCTTGAAAAATTATAATTCTTTAGTGTCTGGGATGATTAGGTATGCTCTGACTACCTTGGATATATTGGAGTATGAATATTTTCTAAGGGAATAGTTAAATATTTGGCTACTTTCAGATGTGTGAAGTAATTTTTTCTTCTGAAGTAGAAACTTTAGTCCACTGGACACTAAAATAGAGAGGAAACTGGCCAAACAAAATCATCTTGATGTCTGGTGTTGGGTTTTCTGGTTTGTGTAGATGTTCCCTAAAAGAATAACACCTATTTAACCATATGGTGCCATGTTTTCTTTGATCACTGTATGTAACTGAGTTCTCAAGACATTAAGAAAGCTGAGGACAGGTGAGATGTTCAAACAGGCTGATAGGAGAAGATCTGGGGACATTACACATATGTATCTGTAGTGTCAGATCATCTTTTGCATTGATGTAGCAGAGGTGATGAATTCTTTGTGGCAGGTATCTGACATTAGGGGATGAAACTCCCTTTGATTTCATTTGAGTCAGAATTTCATTAGCAAAACTAAGAAATTTGCAACTTATTCCTCAATTTGACTTCAGGTTTTGGATGCATGAGGTCTTGTAGTTTTTGAGTTAATGCTTCTTACAGCTGGGAGTGCAGGTCAGCTGGTAGGTCATTAGTGGGAGGGAGAAACGGATCTGAAGGGAATTACCCCAAGGAGCTCTTATACTGAACTTTTGTACTTAGTCCATGGATGCTAAGTATGAGTAAATATGTAAATGTTATTGCAGTGTTTCCTTGAAGAGAGGGATTACAGTTGGTCTTTTTGAACTTCTGAAGCAAATTTTTAATTGCTATCACATTTCTTCATTTTACTGTTATAACATTTTGGCTGAATGATGCCCAGAGATGCATCATTGTTTGCATTGTTAAATCACCTGTTCCTCTGCAAACAGTGTGTTGTGCAGAATTCAGGAAATACATGTCTGCATAGTATTTGAGGGCATAATCAAGCTTTGTGTCTTTAATTGTAAACTTTAATGAATTTCCAGTCAAAAGTGCATCTTCAGTACGTAGAAACTCCTCACCTCTTTAAAAATGATAGTAAATTTGCATGCAAGCTCATTTGATTAATTGCTATTTGACTCATCTATAATGGTGCTAAGCTCTAGGTTCACACAGCTTAGACTTCCAAACCAATTTCTAGAATTAATTTAAATATTTAATGTCAAAACCCTAGGATGAAAGAGGGAAAAATGCTTTGTATGCTTATTGATCGCCTGTTTCAGCAGCAACAACCATAGAGGAAATTTCTAATGTGACACAAGGAGAATTTAAATAGTATTCTCTCTGAAGAAGAAACTGGATCACTGTGCATGAAACAGTTCTATAGGTACCAGAACTATAGTAGAGGTACCTGAAGTAAGTTTTCTGTGGTACTTAACACGTCACAGTTTCAAGTTAGGTGCTGAGTGTTAAACTGGATTTCAGTTTGTTTACCTGTTTGACAAAATGTTTCTGAATTTCTTTAGTTTGACAAAAAAAAAGACTTTCTAAGAAATCTTTTTTTGCAAACATTCTCTGTTATTTTGCATAGCTGGATGAGTTGGCACAAAAATTCTTTAGATAGGTGACAGGATTTTTGTGTTTCATATTTAATGTGGTGTCTGACGATGTTAATATGTCTAACTTAAGTGTTCACTCCCCTCCTTGCTTTTACCTACTTACTACTTCTTGAATGTTCAGAGTTGCAACTTTGTGGTCGATGATGTCTGTATTAGCAAGTAGTGTAAACAAATAGGAATTGCTCTGAAGTATGAAACAGTTCTTAGCATCTGACACCCAAACTAAGATGTTTCAGAGGTGGGTGAGTGTTGCATTTTGTTGGATTTTGTTTGTTTCTTACATTGGAATATGGTAGTCAAGTCCTGCAAACTGAATACTCATTTGTGTCAATATGCACTAGGTGCATTCCTGGAGTGCATCTCTGAGTTTGCTTTCATCAAAAAGGAATCCAATTCATGTTCTCAGCACTCCAAAGTGCAACAAAGCATAAGAAGTAGAGACAGGTGAGATAAATTACAAACTGCTCCCCAAACCCCCAGTGCAAAGTAGTGTGCAAACTGTTTCTTCAGTGAAAATTTCTGAATCACTGAGAATTTTAGGTAAAAGTTCAAAGTTTCATTATGTGCAAGTATAGAAATGAAAAATATCAATTTAATTCAATAATAATTTTTAAGTTAGTTATAGCTCTGCAAGTGTATTAGATGAAATTAACGATAAAAGTGAGATGGTGGCTCAAAGAAGTAGAATCAGATATATTAGGAAAAAAAAAAGAAACAGCTATGGGGAAGTGCAAGCTATCAGTGTTCTTGGAGAAAGCATTCCAGTACATTTCTATTCAACCTTTTTTACTTTGAAAATTATTGAACTACTTTATATGCAGACTTTTCAGGTGAAGATTTTGGACCTGTCCACAAGACGTAGATAAACTTACTTCCTTCCTTCAAGGAAAAAAAGGTTTCAATCTATTAGCATAGATAACAAAAAATGATACGCAGTATGTAAAGTTTAGATTTAATTGGGCAGTGGAGATATCTTAAAAGAATAGTAGCCAAACTATATTGCTGATGGTGCCACTACCATAACATTAGTAGTTGACTAAGGATATTGTGGGACATGGAGCTAAAATGAATTAATAGAACTGCTTTCTGTCAACTTTCCCCATGCTCCTTTCCCCCATCCCCCAGTCTCCCTAAAGTGAAATATTGACCACTCTTCTAGCACTGCAGTACCCTTCACAGTCATCCTTATGATTCAATATGTGTGTTAAGTGGTAAAGAGAGGTGCAAGTAAAGAAATTTAGGTCTGGCAGTAACAGGATATAAGGGAAAAGTATTGTAGTGATGATAAGCTGATTATTTATATTCAGCAGAGCAGTAGATGACTGTAACTGAAGTGTAGGACTTATAAAAATATTTTTATTACTTCAGTTTCTTTCTAGCTTTGAATGGTTTTCAAATGAACAGGTAACAGTTACAACAGCAGCAATTTTCTCTTTTGCTTTGGTCTGGACATTGTGAATTATCTTTTTTTTCACCTATGAAGCCATTAATCAATATCAAGTCATCAAGCTTGATGAAGCTATTTTCATATAGTCATGTAGTCTGAAGTGCTGCTCTGGCAAAAAAAAAAATGGAATAAGAAAATCTATCAATATTCTATTTATGAAAGATTTCACAGTAGCGTTAACTTATCTATGTCTCACTCACCAAGTATGCCTACATTTGTTTGTTGTATGGCTTTACTGTTCCATGCTTTAGATGGTGAGTATCTAGGATTTACCCTCTTTTCTATGTTCTGTTTATTCACTGCTAATTATTTTTCAAGCTGAGTTGCTTGAGAACAAAAAAAAAATTAGCTTCCATTACCCTCTATTCCAAATGAAGGGCAGGCTTTTCTATTGAGTGTGGTCTGCATATGATAGTAAGGTGCACTTGTCAGGAAACTTGTTAATGCTTTCTGGTGTTCATGTTTTGTTGTCAGCCTTTTCAGTAGTGTTTTTAATCTGTTGTTGAGTATGTTTTGAGTATACACAAAATCAGCACAAAATATCATATTCTGAGTTATAGTTTACTATTATATTGAAAATACTTTATAAAATTACACCATTCAAATATGTGGAAATACTTAAAGACCCATAAGTAGCTGTGATGGTGTAAAAGGTATCATACTTTTAGCTGTAACAAAAAAAAATAACTAACTGTGGATGAAGAACAGTTTTAAATCATTAAAGTATGCCAACTTGTTGCAGTTCTGGAGTTATCAGAAATACAGAACAAGTGACTAACTATAGGATATTTCATTGGTGTAATGTACTGATGCTTTTGATGTATACTTTTTATTGTTGATAACACAGAAGTGATAACTATCTTTTGTGAGTATGGGGATTTTTAACATTACCTCTAGTTAATAAGTTAGTAGCTATAAACATGTAAATCTAGGTATATTAGTCATAGTTCTGCTGCAGTTACTGGTCATCTTTCAGTTATGCTAAGTTTCTTATTTCTTAACTAGCTGTAACATGTTTCCCTGCTACCTGCAGAAGTATTACCAACATTTAGATAATGTTGTAAAAAGAGAGTAAAGCTTTCTGTATCAGAATTACTATGAACACTTTGCTTCTTGTTGTCCCGTGAGATGACTTGTTACCAATAGGTAAGATTTCCTTTCAAGTCATGTTAGTAATCATGTTGTAATTATTATGAGGAATTTCATACCTCAGCGAAATTGTTTTACAGATCACAACAATTTTAGGAAATAATAGATTTAGCTTGGGTTTGACTGAAAGGGCTCTGCTGGGTTGTGTTCAGGACAGGAATGAACACTAGCTGTCTCTATGAGTTTACTTCCGTCTTCTGTATCTTTGAGACGGAGTATTCTTTCTCAGTTTGCAAGCATTTTTTCAGTCTCATTACTTGGGCTTCTGTTCACAATCAAAATGTTAGGTCTTTAAAGAAATCTCAGCCTGCAAAACTAGTCTTGAAAATCTTACTGTGAATGAAATGAAATGAAAGCATCCAGTGCCAGCCTCCCAGAAGAAACAGCAAAATCCTTATTAATCCCTTGTGCTGAACAGTCATATCAGCATGCTTTCTACTGTAGGGCTAGCCAGCAGCTGTGTGTCTCATTACATGTTCTCTTTATGTCGTGTGTGTTGTCTACTATGGTATCCAAACACTTCTCAGCAGTAGTCATGCATTTTACCCATTTTGTTTATTTTGGCAGGAAGGCCCATCACTCTGCTTTTAGAAGTTGTCCTAACATTCTTCTATCTTTGTGTTTTTCTTAATTTTTTTCTGCTTAGGGTGTCCTACCCTTTACAAATGAGGGATGGAATTGCCAGCAAGCTTTGAGTTGGATGAAGGCAATGTTGGTAATATGTTCCAATATGCTTTTTGGTAGCATATCGGAAAGCTTTTATGTGGTTGTTAAAGCTGTATGGTCAGTCCTCTTGAAAAGTGTGCATATATTTTGGTAGCTAGTCACATTGATCCTTGTACAACTCTTCAGTGAAGCTAAAACTAAGTTTTGTTACAGAGGTAAAATCTTTAGATTCAATCACTACTTAATATTTGAAAAGTCTTATTCATATACTAAAATCATACAGACTTTTGTCAGTATTACTGAAGCCAAGCAGCACATAATTTCTAAATGTGTGCATTTGCTTTAGTCTTTTGCAGAGCTTTTGTTTACTTTCTTAAACATTTTTTATGGGTTGTTTTTATCTTCTGTGTATGATTCATTTTAAGCATGTGCAAAGCTGATTAATATCTTGAATTTTAAAAAAATTTCTTAAGCACTTTTCAGTGCTTAAGCACTGTGCACTTTTCACTGTTTCTTTACAGTGCTTAAGAGCAAATTCAAAAAGGAGTTTGAAATATAAATTTATAATTCAGAATATAAAATCTGTTACCTAGATGTCTGTATTGGTGACAACAAAATTGATTCTACAGTAACATTTGAAGTTTTATAATTACTTAGTCCATTTTTACACTTATTCACAGACTGTTAAAACACTGATGTTAATACTGCTTTCAAACAGTTGTATTGAAGTTTCCTGGGAAAGTATGTTGCTCCCATAGAGAAAGAACAAATACTACTGATTAAAGTCACTTTTTCAAAAGTGTTTCTCATCTTGACATACCTGCAGAGTTCTCACCTACCCTGTTAACTGTTTTGGGGGGAGAAGGGGGAGGGTGTTTGATTTTTTTGTTTGTTTGTTTTATCTTGTTTTGATCTGCAGTTTAAAGTAGATTTTATCACACGTTAAAGAAGTCTGGGAGAGCACATTCCACAACAAGAAATTGAAGAACTGCCTCTTAAGCAAATGATGGCTCAATTGAGAGTACACTATTTATCAGAGCAAACAGATAGCAGGTACTACTAGGAACACTTACAATCCCATGATTACAGTATCTGAAAAAAGTTTAAAACTGTGGCATCTATACAGTGATCCATGATACTGTTTTCTTGAATAATGTGATGATATTTAAAAATGGACCAGAAGTATTCCTGTCTTTTTGTGCAGTAAATGCCGACTTAACGTTTAGGCAATACACTTGTTTGTATATGGATTTTAAGAAAATCCATTGAAGATTATTTGAAAACCAGCTCATTAGAACAGCTCAGACTATTTACCAGATTTTGTTTTCTTGTCAACTGATATTGGCTGCATTCAATTAAACAAGGTTACACTTCCTAAAAACATTCCTCTGTTAGCAGCTGAGTGCCTTGCATGTCTGAGAATCAATTCCTAATTTCTAGATCTAGTTGGAAGATCATGATGTGAATGTTTCTCTAAAATTTCTCCTTTTCATGCACCTTTCACAACTTCACTACCTCCATTCTACTGTATATATTTTTTGAGTACCAACACTTTGGATTATTAACAAGGGGTGGGGGAAAGGCTTTAAACAAAAGCAATTGTCAGCTATCTGTCATGGCGTGTTATGTCAGATGTTTGACAAGCTGCCTCTTGGCCACCGACCATCTAGTTCTAATGGAATTGATTCCTTTTCTGAGAAGCCAGCAAAACATGACCATGGGAAGCAATAGCTCTGTATCATGGTCAAATCAGTAAAACAAAGGTATGGAGTGTAGTAATCCCAGTTCTGACATGATCTTGTCACTTGATTAAGCTTCTTAAACTTTCTGTGCTAATTTCCCGTCCGATAAAATAAGACATTCTTATTTACTAACTTCATTTAAGTGTTGGAAAAAGTGATTAGGCAATGTTTATCAAGAGTTATAACATCCCTGAACCCAAGTAAAAAGAGTTATTGAGAAGAATCACATAATAAAGAGAATATTCATCAAGATGAGATGAATCAAAAATGTAGACAAAAATGAGACAGTGCAGTGGGATGGACCTCAAAGGTTAAGATGAGGATTGAGATAGTATGTATACATTCTGACATGCAAAAGAAAGGAGGACAGATGCTGTATCTGAAGGCGAGAGACTAAAGAAACTGGAGAGAGAAGACTTGTGTTTACTCCTTTCAGGAATGAAGGAGGAGAAATAAAAATAAAATTGCTAATAAAAGATAAAGTTTGTGACTTTCTGAAATTTGTGTTTGTTCCTTTTATTAGGAATACATAGTCTTTCACAGTCCTTTCACAGTCTTCCTCATTAGAGATATTCAAAAATCATCTAAACATGGTTCTAGGCACCTGGATTTTTGTAAACCTCCTTGAGCAGGAGGACAGGGAAAGACAACCTCCAGAGATCCCTTCCAGTCTTAAATATTCTGTGATTATGTATTCATGTTAGAATGTGAATCGGACCTACAAATCTTTAGGAAGAAATGTGAATGGTTTTTGAGCCCATGTGATGAAGAGTTGGCTGGCTGCTGAGGAATCTGTCCCTACCTTACTGAAGACAAAAACTCAGTGGTATATTAGGTTATCTGGACTTACTAAGTATTGAGACTGAAGTAGTCCATTTCAAAATATTACAGCTTGGTGTGCCAACAAATCACACAGTAGTTAGAGCTGGAGTTTAGAATGACCAAGTCTGCCTTGCAATATAGTGTGTAAAAGACTATGTGGGAGTTGCATTGATTTGAAAAATGGATACTAAGCCCATAAGTAAAAGAAGATCAGAATAATATTTTAATATTCAGATGCCCTGACTGGCTTCTTTCAGACCTTTTTTGCAGTACTTACTGCTCAAACAGGATGGGAATTGTTTCAGGCAGTCAGTAGGGCATTTCATTTCTGGTTCCCTTGTAAGTAGTATACTAAAACATGCCCTGCTTAAATGGCAGATTTATTCTAAGACAGCTTTGTTGTTGTGTAATTGTATTCTTTAAATGTTTTTAAAATTATTGAGGTTACTTACTCTGAATTTTTTTTTCCTATGCAGAAGTTTCTACCCTGAAATCATCTCTTGAATCTGTATGGTGGTATTGTTGCCATGCACTAAAAGTAAAACTGATCCTATTTGAAAGTATTATTGTACTTAGAGACCTTTAGAATTTAGCTAATAAAGATATACTTTTTTTTCTTTTGCTTTTAAAAGAGAGTCTTGACTTTTGAATGATCATTTCCTCTTATGATAAAATTTTAATTAGTATTCTCCATTTGCTGAATTATTTGAGAGTAATTTCCATTGCTTTTGAATATGGCACACTGACATGCAAACTATATGAAGTTCATTGTAGTGTGCCAATTTCTAGTGTTTCAACAAGTCTGCAAGGAGGGGGGTTTGTGAGCAGGCATACTAACCTTGCATACTACTCATCAGCTTACATGCTTAGTTTATACATTATTTATTAGACTTATAGGCATGAAATTAAAAAATTGAATTAATAATGTGACTTGCATGTAAAACAGAAGTCACTTACATTTGACAGGCTATTAGGAAAAAAGCCACCAAAACTCTTAGGTTAGTTGAATGCATTTTTGCTTAATTTCAGACCTAGTACAGCCTCATGAATAAATGTTTGACTCTAGGTTACTGAGTTTGTATTCTGATTAGAAATTACTGTAAAGAATAGATCAGGGGTGAGGTAAGATTTATAACTTATATGCAATGTATGCAGGAAACTGAAGGCAACCCGGTTTTGTGGCTTTAGCAGCTCCTGCTGTTAAGTTTCCCCTGCAGATCATGAGTCTGTCAGCAGCAGCAGCACGTTGTTAGCAGACCTCTGGTAGCCTAGTGGCACAGCCAATAAAGGAACCCTTCCAAATGACCTGTGAATCACATACAGCTCAAGAGTCATAGAATCAGTCATAGAATACTTAGGATTGGAAAGGACCTCAAGATCACTAGTTCCAACCCCCCTGCCATGGGCAGGGACACCCCACACTAAACCATATCAACCCAAGGCTTCATCCAACCTGGTCTTGAACACTGCCAGGGATGGAGCATTCACAACCTCCCTGGGCAACCCATTCCAGTACCTCACCACCTTAACAGTAGAGAATTTCTTCCTTATATCCTATCTAAACCTCCTCTGTTTTAAGTTTTAACCCGTTACCCCTTGTCCTATCACTACAGTCCCTATTGAGTCCCTCCCCAGCATCCCTGTAGGCCCCCTTCAGATACTGGAAGGCTAGTATGAGGTCTCCACGCAGCCTTCTCTTCTCCAGGCTGAACAGCCCCAGGAACATCATGTTTTCCTTTCTCTTTTTCTCCTTGCGCATTTTTTATAATGAGTGTCATTGATTAGGAAAGTCTGTGTTCACCTGAGTTCTTTGAGAAGTAGACCAAGTTTGTCTTGATCTTTGAAATGTCATCACTGAAAGGGAGTGTAAGAATATATAGAGAATGGAGTTGTGAGAGTGTGTCAAAGGGCTACTCACTGCTGTTGAATAGCTGCATGGATGGTTAACATGAAGAGTGCAAATAGTTAAACTTTAAATCTAATTTTTCTGAATGTTTTTCTGTGCACTTGCATTCCTTTAACTGTTCAAATGAAAATAAATGACAGCTTGTTTTTCTGCATTTGGAAGTGTTCAGAAGTAGAAAGGGAAAGGAATGGTAGGAGGAAACTGAGTCATGTATACAGCATATTATCTGCCTTAATACTGCAGGTTGTAACTGGCTCATAGTGGCAAGGAAGAAAAAAATGTTTCATTTTTATTTTGAAGCATTTCATTTTGTGGCTTCAGATGGACTAAGATGCCATTGCACTGCTGCTGTGAGAAAAAAGGTGTTTACATTTAAGTGCTTCTCTTACTAATAGAATATAACATTTTAAAGATACATATGTTTCTGAGGCCTGAGCTCTACAAAAGCACTTCTCTTTCTTAAAATCCCAGTAGTTCTAAGCTGCTGGGCATTGTATAAATAATCATTTAAACACATTTGTTGATGATTTGCCAGAACTTTAAAGAGAAGTATTTTCTTTCAGAGGTTAGAAAATTTATAATTTAATGGAAAAATCTTTCTAGTTATTATTATGTAGAAGCTCATTTATTTCATTATTTCTTTTTAAATCATTATTTTAGAAGAAAAAGGATAAAATGTATTTGTATAAATATAAGTGCTTCCAAACATCTGCAGTTCAAAGTACATAATTCACAGTGACACCAAAGGTTGATTTGTGTTTTGACTGGATGACTTTGGTATTATTTCTGTCTGCAAAGGAAAGAGTTGTGCAGCATCCAAGTGGCCCAAGATGTTTGCCTCTCCAGAAATCGTGATGAATTTGGGACAAGGGGCAGATTGTTTAAAAAAAAAATATATATATATATATATATTGAGGGGAGGAGGAGAGACGGGCTGTTGAACTGAACACTTGCATTCCATTTCAGCTGGGAGCTACTCTGAGGTTCAGATCATTATAAATTAAGTAAGAAAAAGCAAACAAAATAATAAACTAAGAAAAGAATCAGCTACATTGTTTTTGTTTGCTTCACATGATTATTATATTTATATTTTTAGGTCATCACCTGTAGAAACATAACCTGTGAAAAAGTATCCATGTTTCTTTGCCCTTTTCATGTTTGGTGTCTAGAATAATAATTTGTACTTCCATTGTTCATTGTAGCTGAATATATGTTAACTAATTACAGAAAGTCTCTGCAATTTATAACTTCTGAAAGTATTCTGCTGTGCAGTAGTAGGATCATGGTATCCAATAAGGTCATCTTTTAGTGGTATTGTGCATTATCTGTTAAGATATGGTGTGTCATTTACTTCACTGATGAGCATTTTGTTTAAAATGCGTAAAGGCAAAAATACATTTTGGAAAACAGGGCATCTGCCATTCAGATCAACTCCTACTCTGCCAGAATTTGTATGACATAAACCATTTTCCCATGTTATTCAGTAGGAGCCAGGTTATCTTTATTTTTCACTACTTCAGTAGTTGAGATACCAGTTTTGTAAAAATTTATGATTTGAGGTTACTCAAAGAATAACTATGAAAGGTATTGGCAAAAGCAGTTTTAATATTAATTTATAAAAGTGTGACTTAACAGAATTTGGTGGCAAGCTTCACTCTATTATTTATTACATGGATGAAGCATACAAAGGAATGTCAAGATAAAGATTGAAGACACATAGGGAAAGGGGGACCGTCCTGTTGAGTCACAAGGTTCAGAATAAAACCCCTTGATTTCTCAACTCCTGGTGGAGCTTATGTGTGGTTAGGTCCCAGTCTCTGTCAGCTCTTAGTCTCAGACTTGGTCAATGGATTAGAGCTAAATGATTACAAGTGTACCAGTTCAGCACGAGACCAGCAAGGTCTTCATGCATAGAAGTCCACAGAATGTGATAGAGTACTCACTGTCTGAAGCGAAGTTTCTGATAAAGAATCAAGTGATTAGTCACTGTTTGACCCATGGTAAGTGACTAAGCACTCACTTTATGCTTTTGTCTGACTTGAGGAAAAATACCTTAAATTTAATCACAGAATGAAGCTATCTGTGGGAGGCTTTGACTATGAACAAGATCTGTTATTAAACTACAGAGACTGACTGGGTGAGATCACATTAGACCAAAGATCCACCTGCCTCACCACCCTGACCTCACTCAGCCAACAGTCTAGGTTCCAGGAAGTGTATGAGAACAGGGCAAGTATGTTGCAGCACTTCCATCTGCATACTGTCCCCTTTTTCAGCAGTATCATCTTCTGCATTTATGTCAGTACTGGTTCTTAAGATTATAAGCATTGAAGATTTGGACAGTGACTTCAGATGAACATTTTCATAAAGTATGTACTATTTGGATGAGACAATCAGATGTAATTCAGAATTCAGGAAAGAATTTTGTTCTGAATTTTGCCTCATTTTAGTCCTAGTACATTTATTTCATTAGACTTTGACCCTAATACCTCTATTAACAGAGACAAGTCAATTCCTTTTTTTTTCTTAGCATATAAATTTCATGATGCATTGACCCCTCCCATGCCTTCTCTCCCCCCTGCCCCCAGTATATTGCTACAAGTTCAGGAGGGGTTAGTTTGTATTCCTGTTAATGAAAGATGATAAAAAACATAGTCCTCTGTATAGTAAATCTGTATAGTAAATTTAAAAGCAAATATAGATGTATCAGTATTAAATAGTCACCAAGACTGCTTTTGTAATAAGGTTTACTTTTTTTCTTGTATTCAGCTTTAGCTGTCGCTTCCTTAGGCAAGGAGCATCGCAGTACCCTTTCTTTGAGTCAAATATGCACTGAAATGCAAAATGCACTTGACATTACTATCTTTTCAATGAGATGAGAGCAAGGGATTCCTGTGTAGCAAAATATTTATGTCTCTTTGAAAGCATGTGAACATTCTGATTGACGTAAGTAGCACAGAGTTACATATACTTCTGCATGAGGGCTCTGGGAATGGGTGTTGTCTTCATATAAACAACCTGCACAGGGACCAGATGGGTGTTGCTCTTCTCAGTGTTAATGCTTTGCTGTATTCTGTCTTTGTCTCTACTAATGTTATTTCTCCAATGGCTTTTACTCTTGCGTAATGTCTGTACCTTTTACCTTCAGAACACCTCACTGAAGAATCATATTAAGTAACAGTCAAAAAATAGCTATCAGTCTGTGTAGACATGGCAAGCACTGTAATGCCATGTTCGTGTGTTATAAGTACAAGATGAAGAAGATAATGCTGAAAAGCTGGCAGCATGTTAAAGATAATTTGTTTATACAAGCACTAAAGTTATGTTTGATATGTTAATGCAACCTCATTTTCTAGTAAAGGCCAAACACTATTAAGTGGTTATCTGCATTGATTTTTCTATCTTCTGAAATACTGAATTTGTTGTAAATCATCTTTACTCTTTTTGAGTACTTGGAACTAGGACCATCTTTTAACAGTCTCTTTCTGGGTGAGCCTTTGAGGCCTTTGACTTTGCTCATGTTGTTCTCCTGATCCACTTCTTGACCTCCCTGTCCATATCCCCTTTAGGAGGTTTTTGCAATTTTTTGAGATTTCCCTCAACAGTCTCACCTGGATAGTTACTGAAAGGGGTCAGCAGCCACTGCAGGTTGAACCAGTGCCTCTCACAAACATCCTCATTCTGCTGAATCATGTTAGCTGTTGCTTGTTAGTAGCATAATGGTCTAAATTAGAAGATGGGAGAGAACAAGTGTACTTGCTGTCCATCCTTTCTTTCCTGTTTGATTCTCTTAGCCTTTTGGTATGTGGCCTGCTTTGCTTTTCATTTTGTGTCTTAGCTGTTAGTGATATGTCCTGTGCTGCGTACAAGGGTATTTGTTTTGAAAGGCTGAGTGCATTTAGAAAAGCGTAGCCATGTGGTTATGGTTAAAGAGAAGATTTGAGTGCCCATTGCTGAGAATGGATAATGTTGAGGTGAAAACTGTACAGCTGGGTACTGACAGTTGCTCAAGGAACAGTTGGTGTAGTCTTAAAGTGGTTCACCTTAGTGATTTGAGGGTTTGAAAAAAGAAGAAACCTTTTTCTGATTGGGTTTGGGGTTTTTTTGTATCTTCTGTATTGCCTCTTCTGGCTGCAGAACTCTGACTGCACAAAGTAGATCATGTGATGAAACTAATTCTTGGTGGATTGTTTGTGTCATTGTAAAATGACGTTACTATTTGTGAGGCTTTAATATCTTTTACTCAGCAAAGTCTTTAACATTCTGATCAAGGCATATTCTCTGACATCCATCTATGTTGCTCTTATACTCCTTGATGTATACAAAATATCTGAGGTAAAGAAGCAGTTTTCTCAATTAACAGCCTCTGTTAACTAAGTAACCTCTTTCAGAACGTTTTAAATTCACAGGAACTTCCATTTAAGTGGGCAGTTACACCTCAGATCAGATGTGTAGACAACTTATGTTGTACAAAATATTTTGTGTCTGAATTTAAGAGGACTCAAAAGGTTTCCCAAGTATGAGTTCCCATAAGTTTGGAATAACAGGATTTAGACATTCTTATTTAGAATATTTAAAATTAAACACTTCCTTTAGCTTTTAGCTTTCTTAAAAGGATACAGCCAACATTTCCTTTCTGCCAGTATTGAATTGGACGATGTCTTCACTGTGCTCCAAAAAGCATTTTTATATATGTTTTTAGAAGGAAATCCAGTTTCTTACTTGCAGCTGTTGGCATTTTAGAGTTCTGGAGTGAACCAATAAAAACACATGTTCTTTTAAAGAACATCTATTTTTACTGGACCTTTCTAACAACCAATGACACAGAATTCAAAAAATGTTGGCTCAAATGCATAGAAGGGATGCATTGTTTTAGATTCTATTTTTAAAACTTTTCTTTAGAGCATTATGCAGAAATTTCCTATGCTCTTTTTCTTGTGAAAAAGAGTTCATGCTTTTAGAATGGTATTTAAATGTTTTAAAAGTAGTTCAGGTATCAAAGTGTTGTAGAGTATAAAATTTCCTAAACAGCTAGGAATAAATATATTCTGATTGATAATTCAGAACATCTTCTGTTAATACTTTATTTCCAACATGTTAAGACACTTATGTGTAGAGGTCAAATTAGATCGCCATTTTTGTCAGTGAACTGTCAAAATGGATTCAAGTTGTATGCTGACTGAATAATCCTAGTTGTTGATTTGGGTTGGATTGGTTTTGGTTGGATCAGGTTTTGGGGTTTTTTTTTTTCAAATATCAACATTCTTGTGGAAGTGAAATTAAAGACTACTTACAAAATGGTATAAAAGTAATCATGTCAAGGTTGACTTGATAGGAAGGTCCATCCCTTTTATGTTACTTGTGCTGCATCTTTATCACACATGCTCTATATATGCTGCATGATACTGAGTCCCACTGCTAGTCCTGTAGCTAGGTTTTGTTCTTAGCATATTTTCACTTCCTTTCTGGGACCAAGAGAATAGCATGCATATAAATTAATATTTTAAAGGTAGATTGAGGTTTTTGCCTATTTAGTAATATTTACTGTAAGAAACCTGTGTTGCTATCAATTTGGGAATTCCAAAGCACTCTTTTGAAGAGTGTTGGCAAAGCAGAAAAGTGGGAGGCCTGCTGATCTTACATAGTGTAATCTGTAAAGTATCGAAATAATGCCTGAAGTAACAATTCAGGTTTTTTAATGGTGTTTAGATCATGTATGTTACAGAAAAAACAAGCTGTTAGAGAAAAAAAATGCATAATCTGGGTTTAGTCCTTCAACAGTTTTATTAGAACCTTCATGTCTGCAGGCATAATTTTCATACTGGACATGGAAAAAAAATTACAGCTGTCATTCTGTGATTTGTTATTTTTTGGTGTGTGTGAGTTAAACATAGACATTACATGTGTCAAGTCTTTAAAGATATATGCAATCAAATGTATCTTAACATTTTTTCTGTGTTTCACTATTTTAATGGAAAGTGTGTTTTTCTCTTTTTCTTACAATAAAAATGAAACTCTGCATCAAGAAACTTTATAACAGACTCTGAGAGAATGTGTTAGGCCGGAGAGATTTGCTGCCTTTAATATAAGTAATCCTATTAGAAATGAGCCCAGACTTCTAACAGAAGTAATGAAATACAACAATAGATATGTGAATTGAGTTTTTTTAACAGTTCTGTTGAACACCTACACTTATGTAAAACTTATTCAAATATAGGATTGAATCATTCTGGTTTATATACCTGCTATATGCTATATATGCTATATATGTGATATGCAGTACATGGCTACGGGTTTATTTTGTATCTAAGAAGTATATGAATTGGTATGTCTTTAAAGTTTCTGTCTTGAGTTCCTTTAGTACTCCATATTTTACTTTGACCTCAGTTATAATTTTTGCAGTCCCACAGCTTTCTATTTCACAGTTTCCCTTTTTTTTGTTTGTTTGTTTTTTGGTTTTGCTTGACATGAGCCATGCTTTGTTATCCCATGTACTGAGTTGCTCCATAGTAGGTTGTGTACACATGTATGGGAAGCTCAGTTCTGTGTTGTCTGTTCACCAAAATAGCACAAGAGAGTGATGATTTCACAGCAATGCTTTTGAGACAGCAATGCTCACATGGGCATTGTATAATGATTCTTATCCCTTTTTTGTTAGTGTTTTCAGAAAGTATTTATTAAAATCCTTTTTATGAATTTATTTACTTTTATTCTAACAGTCTATCAGCTTTGGGTTTTGGTGGTGATATCTGAACTACTTGCTTGTATTATACCATTGTAAAGAGTGTTCCTGCTAATATTCCAGTTCTCCCTGGTTCTAACAGTTGTTCCTTTGCACCTTCCTAGTACTTTGTTTGGTTTGTTTGGGGGGGGGGGAGGGGGAGTTTCCCAGCTTTTTTTTCTTCTTTTTTTTTTGGGAATAGTGGGGTTTTAATAAGATAAAGATCTGTCTGCTGATAACTAATTACTCTTTCAAACCAAGGTAACTGGGCAAGACCTCTTACACTTACCATAAAAATATGGTGAAATATACTTTAACTCACAATTTGCAGATCTTTAATCTTTAAAACATGTTCAGCAGACAGCGGTAAGTATATGTGTGTATGCATACAGCAGCAAACGTTAAATTTTTTATTCTTTGTCATTTAATTAAATATTTAAACAAAACAATCTGAAAACTTCTTTTCTTTCAAGATGTGATGTGTGCTTGGAAATTAGAGTAATCTGTTAGCGTGAAAAATATAAGTATAAAAACTACATATATATTTTCTAATAAAAGGCTGGGTCTTGGATTTTGGAAGAGGTTCTTTGCTTTTGTAAACACATGTATTGCTTCCTTTCTATCCAACTGCTTAATATATAAAAGCCAAAGTCTAGCCTTATGTTGGCATGACTAGGAGCAGAAATTCAATCTCACATTTTTATGACATTTTAAAATATTCTGAAAAATATCTTTATTTGATACTAAACTTAGGGTTTTGGGTTTTTTTTGCATACAGTTAGACCAGGAAGAAACTGAATAATGATGCACATTTAAAAAACTTCTCTGTAGTATTGGTCTGGAATTGTGACTTGCTTTTGTCTGCTGCTTTCACTACTGCAGAAATGGTGATGGGGTTATTTACGTTAATTCATTTGAGTTGTTGAAAAAATATGCCCACACTCCTCTACTTAATGGGATTCTTTCCTCGTTGCAGTGCAAACGGCTGGAGCAGGAGCTTCATCATCTGAAAGAGCAGAACCAGACTTCAGCAAACAACACGAGACATCTGACTGCTGAAAACAATCAAGAACGTGCTCTGAAGGTAAATCTCCATTTCTTCTTGCAGGCAAATTAAGATTGTAAGCCCCTGGTGCCAGCTTTCTGGGCTGCATATATCAGTTGTGTACATTTCGGCAGAAGTGAGCTATGGTGTTTGCCAACAACCCCTTCTTTAAACACAGATACAGCACCCTTCTGCTATGGTTTTATTTTATTTTGTGTATGAAAACAATAAGGAAAAAATAACATATCCTCCAAGTTATTGGGCCAATAATTAATGCTAAATTCTTGCTGGTCTGTCCTTGCAATATTGCATTTTGTAATGTGAAGAAAACTGCAACTATCTGCTTCACGGTACCTTTAAAACTAATATTTTAAAGCATGGCTGTTTGATCTGCTCCCAGCAGTGTGTGCTATATTAATAACGTTGTTGACCGATACTACTAGTGACCACATAGTTGATACTACTATTTGCAAAAGGGTAGCTGGTTGGAATTGGGAGGAGGAATAATAAGTCTTGTCAATAAGAATAAAAATGAGCAGGGAGGCGGGAGAGGGTCAGAGAAAGGACAGTAGAAAGCGACAAGTTATTGCTGCTTTGAGTAGGGAAAATTGTAATGTCAGTGGAATGGATAACTACGTAACCAGCAATGTTTACCACTACTCAGAAAAGAGACTCTGCCAGGTAAGATGTACAAGCACCATGCACACGTATTCAACCACTGTATTTAAAATTTCTTTCATGGGTAGTGGAGAAACTACAAATACAGAAGTTACTCTGTTGATACTGTGTCAGTGTTTTAAAACTGTATTTGACTTAGGCAGTAAGATCCAAACCTATCTTGTTTATAAGCAGATTTTCCTCTGCTTCCTTTTCCTTTCTTTTATATTCTGGAAACACCATTATTCATGTGACAGCTTTACTAATGCAAAGTTAGGAATAAAGGTAAATCCTTGTGTAGTTTGAAATTTCTGTTTGAAAAAAAAAAAAGAAAATAGTATAATGAGTAAATGGAGAGAGGTTGCATGCCACACAAATGCTGTATATTCCATGGGTTTATAACTGCCATCAGAATCTACGGTGAATAGCACAAACTCAGGTGTGCAATACTGAAAGCATTCCATCCTCTGATTACTACAAATAGAGATGTAAACATTCCATCCTCAGATTACTAGAAATAGAGATTGTAAACATTCAGGTCTGTTTCTGACCACAAAACCAGCATTGTTTTGAATCTGGTGTCACTAAAATTTAGTGCTTGCTGAGCATGCTGGTTATTGAACATAGTATTGTTTTTCATCAATTGTATGCTGACTTTTTTTTTTCTGTGTCATTGAAAATATTATGCATACAGTCCTTCTGTTAGAAAACAGAAATGTCTTATTGAAACTACACTTTTTACATTTAATATTGCCTGACATAATGCTTACAGAATAATTATATTTTCAGAGCAAGTAGTGACTTAATAGTTCAGAGTGTTACCAGGATTTCCTTCTAAGCCCGATATTGCTCTCCCAGCACCTAATCTTTAAAGAATTTAATTTCTGTCTGTTACAGGCATTTTTTGACTTTTCAAAGTTAGAGGTTAATTGGTAGCAGTCTTTTAGAGATGAGAGGGGAGGAAAATAGGAATTCTTTTCAATTTTTGATAAAGTTGAACTTTTTTTTTCATACTATTCCTCTGTAGAGTTTGTCTCAATTCATGTTACCATTGCCTACACTGAGGACAGGTCCATGGGAGTCCTTTTAAAATGCTGATGGGTCAGGTTGAATTCTTAACCTTGAAAAATTTAAAATTCCCCTGTGAAATATTGGCAGCAGTAGTTAGCTTTGATACACAGGGCGTGAACACTCATCCTGACCTAAGCACTCATGTAAATGAAAAGCTTATCACACCTTTTTAGTGTAGCTACAGCCTAGAAAACATGGAATGGCTGGTAGGGATGAAAGTCATGTCAGCATCTCCCTTAGAAATGGGTTTGACTGGTGCTTTGGGCTTGGCTGCTGCTGGCTGGGTGGCTCCTGCTGCCAGCAGTGGAAGAGCTCCCTGCCAGAGAAATATCCATCTGGAGCCCCCTGACAGGTAACACCATGTAGGGGCTTGACACACACCTCCCTTGTGAAAACCTCTTGTTATTAGCTTTCACCTCCTGCCTCTTGTATGCACTTAGTAGCTACTGTAAGCACTACATGCAGAGTGCATGTACAGACCCAAGAATCCCTGAATCCCTTCTGTCTCCTCTCCACTGTATATCACCCTCTGGTCTTCCAACTGCTTTTAGAGAAATAGGACAGGCCATTTGCCTCTCTGATGCAGAGTTAAATACCAACACAACTGTTTATATTTTCATCATGAGCCAGAGAACTACATTTACCCTCCTCCATGTGCAAACTGAGAACTGCATTGTGTACTATAATTCAGATGTAAACACTGTCCTGCAGAAGGATTACAGGTATCCCTTCTGTATCTGTCCAGGACAGTTTCAATTAAGAAAGTTGGGGGTTTAACATTTTTAATTTTCCTTACTTTCTTAAACTTATTTAATATTGTCGGATTTAGTTTGGTAAAATATGTATTCTGGTGATAGGTGGCAAATGAGGAATTTGATCTGCTTTAGAGTAACAGAAGTGTAAACATCAGATGTAGCACAAGGATGCTTGCAATCTTAACTGGATAAAAGAGTACTCATCAGTATCAGCTAGATTAAGGATGGCATAAAAGTTTGTGATAAAAAATGAGATCAGTACCTCCGTAGGGTCTTGAAATACTTAACAACAAAACTTAATGGGTATTTCTAAAATCATCTTACAGTAGGGAATTGCTCAGAAGGACAAAAGCATAAAACCAGTCCACAAGAAATCTATTTCCTTCCACTGATGGTGCAGAAAAACTACCAGATTTCAACCTTATTTTAGTTATATTAGCTCATAGGGTGGCTGCCACCCCTGGGGTAGCAGCCGCCCATAGAGTGCGACAAAGCAGCAGAGGGATCGATTTTAACTGTGGGAGAGGTGTAGTGGCAGCAAATAGGTCAGGTCCAGGATATAGAAATCACAAAGATGATGTAAGCACTCTTGCATACTTTTGATTTTACACTTCTAGATGTCATGTCACACCTGAGGATCATGTGACAAAATATGACATGTAAGACATGCTCTATTGTGGGAATTCTTAAAGAGCAAAGGCCACGCAGTAAGCGATTCCGATACCCTGACCTTACTGTAAAGTAAGAAGATTTTTGGCAGGCATAAGCAAGGTCAATTGTCTTGTTAGGCCTCTGTAATTTTCCACTGAAAACGTGCAGAGAATGATCTCTGCCAAGGTTGTAGTTTCCCACTGTATTTTTAGAGTCAGGTATTTAATCGCAATTATAACAAGTTATAAACATTAGCTTTGTAAATGGTAGTAACCTCTAGACTAACCAACTAGAGCTCAGTGTCCAATGCTGTTACATAAGAAACCTAAGGGTGTAAGGGTATAAAAGGAGCACTGTATCTGAATAAATTTGGGCAATCGCTTGATCACATTGATCGTCTCTGTGTTGTCCGTGACTCCTGCGTCAACACTCTATAGACCTATGCTGTGCCATTTCATCTTGTTGTGCACTGTAACATCAGCATGTCTGTTGTAAAATAGCTCTTCTTAACTAATCTGTCATATGTATTAGTAGTAAGTGATTTAAGATTTCCATTTTTTTTTCTCCATATTTAATGTATTTATTGCATAGAATATTCTTCATAGTGATGTGGGCCACTCAGTCCCACAATGCCAAACTGGTACACCTAATTTTTATAATATTCTTATTGGTCATAGGGGATTGTATTAATTGAACAGAAAGGCCAATTTCAAATCTTCCCTCCAGGCAATGCCCACAGCTGCACAGAGGTCATTCAGAGAAGCATGTGGGCCCCTATTTCCATAGTTAAAGTAAAATAATCCTCTTCTTTGTGAAACCATTTTAAAAAAATCTCTTATAATATTTCAGATTGAATTATAGCTAAATCTTTTAGGGATAATTGCTTCCTAAGGGCCTATACATCAGCACTCTTAGTACATTTTCATAAAGTAAGATCTGCAAAGTGCTCTGCAGTTCTAATGTTTCAGAGTCTATATGTAAGATTATTCATTTGTGCTTGGCCTTCATAATTAACATTTGGTCTCTGCTGATTCTGATAAATGTATTCCCACAATACATTGAAATAGCTGATTCAATTAAACATAGAAAAGTTAAGAATTGCTATTTTTACATTAAGTATTCAAATATTGTCGGGGTTCATTTTACTGTTGTTAGCTTCATAGTGTCTAGTTTTGAAATGCAGATTTTAATACATTTTCCTAAAGAAAAATAAAGATTTTTTTTGCCAGGTGTGTCCTCTTTACTCAGTTGGAAAAGTATAGGAAGTGTCTTGTGAAACAAATAATGTTAAAATTCATGGAAAATTCTTAACTGGATTTGAATGAAACAGGGAGAGATGGCTTTTTCTTCGTAGGCCTGATATATTTAATTAGGTGGCACACTCTTCATAATGCAGCTATTAATCTGCTGTAAAGACCAGAGAGACATACTAATTTTTTGCTTCCCAGCCAAACACTCCAAATAGAGAAGAGGACTTTTTCATGGTGAGACACAAATCAGGTGCCCTTTATTGACTAAATGAATTTACACCATCCAAGTATGATGTCATTAGAACTTGTAAAGGTTATTAATCTCCTTCAGAGCTGTTAAGATGTTAATCTTTGGTTATAATTGGCTTGTTTTGTTACGGTTTTCTGAATAATTAATCTTTTTAGTTGTGATTTTCTGTAGAATTATTCCTACATACTTCCATGGTTTTATGAAGAAAATCATAAATTTAGAATCAGAGGCAAGAAAGCGATCTGAAGGAGCTGTAAGAAATTCATCAACAGTAATGTCGTAAAGCAATTGTAGGTGATGTCATCTGCTTCCTGCTGACACATAAAAGTTGTGTCAAAGGCAAGGAGTCTACCATGTGTAGCAGTTTGTTAGTTGTTCCAGTGATCATACCTGTGAAAACGCCACTCTAAAAGACTTAAGTATTCCCTGATGCCTGTCCTAAATTGTATTAAGCTCTGTTTTGATTCCCAGAGTTTCCCAGAGTCTTAAAGTAGCAACCATTTGTTATTTGATAAAAGATGCTTTAAAATGTTGTACTTACTCCGGAGTTGTTGGCTGGGGGGGGTTTCAGTGTAGCAACTCAGCAATATTTATACGTTGGACAATCATGCCACAGTGTTTTTATTTCACTATCCAATAGTGACCCTAAAGCAATATGTGCCGTCATGTAATGCCTGTGCAACATTAGACACAAATTTGCCACCCTGTCAGTAAAACTTTTTATAAAACTCATGAGATCACTGTTAGTTTTTAAAGTGGAAGTTTGCTGCAATTTGAATGCTTGAATTGCTTTTAAGTACATAGTGGGGATGGAAATAAAAGACCTATTAAAGCTTGGAACATGCTCCTGAAAATCTGGATGTGGATAAGAATGCACAAACATTTTTCTTAGTTGCTACTTCCTAGACACTATCAGACAGAGTAGATACAGTTGCAATCTTAATTGCATTGAACAGAGCCTTTGCTTGTGCTGCACCCAAAAACACTTAATCACACGGTCTTAAAAGGTGTCACTAAGGTTAGACCCAAGTCTGTTCAGCTCTTATCCATGCTAGGAACATGATTAGTCACTTTATGGCTGGTGTTATTAAATAGTATCATACACCTCAGAGGATGTCAGTGTAAGCCTGTGCATTGTACCATAAATGAACAGTAAAATGAAGTCATGTGCAAATCCAGAAATCTGTCCATATTCCACTTCAATCTTAATTTTCTGTACACATTTCTGTTTAAGTTGTAGTGTCTCCAACAGACTTCTGACAGCCAGCCCAGTTATCTGTATGTATGGAGAGTGACTAACATTCACCCCCAGTCCCAGTGGAAAAAATGTGAGCACTGGTCAAGTGGTCTTTAAAGCAGTCATTTGAAGTTTGTTTGGACCCATTTATTCCTTTGAGCCAGCTATCATAACCTGGTCCTCTGGTCAGTTCAGGTCCAGGGATCCTCAGCCAGGGATTTCTCTTTCATCTGCTGTCTTACATTTAGGAGTATAAAAGTTTGCTTAAGTGTATCCTCTATAGGCAAGAAGTGTCTAATTTAGCACAGGTATTTGACCATGAGTCAAAAAGCTGAGTTCAGCAAGTTGATCTATTAGTATTACTTTCAGTGACCAATTTTGTTAATTGTTTTTGGGTTTGCTTTTTTGGTTGTTGTAGCCATCCAGACTGGTAGGCTTTATTTATTTATGCAGGTTTTGACAGAGTACTTGTTCACAAGTGATGGCTACGTTCTTAATGATGGTCTCCTCCTATCTGGTAGTCAATGTTTTAGCACTGATAGATATTTAGTATCCATTGGTCAAATATATCTTAATTTGTACAGGGTGTTGAAAGTTAAAATTATTGCTTAAATGTGCCATAAGCAAATAATGTTTTCAGCTGAAAGAAAATATAGGCAATAGTTTATGAGATGAGACTTTTGCCCTTCACTGAGAGCAAAGTTGGCCAGAGTCCCTTGAGAAACACAGGCGTCCAGAGACTGATAAATCTGATTTACAAGTAAGGAGTTGAAGAGAAATGATGTTTGGTAACATTAGTACTTGTGTGATTTTCAGTTGTCAGCTTGTGGTGTCATTAAGGGCAGTGTGTACAGCTCTTCGTTCACTAAGGCATTACTGCAAGCCAGAATTTTTCAGAATTCATTCAAGCCTTTGTTTGTTTTCAAATTGAAGGACACAAACAGACGTACCCAAGTTCTTGTCTTTGCTTCCTTGGTTGCATTAGTTATGCCACCTTCCTGTATCAGTAAGGCTGCCCTTTCACTGACAGTGCTGTCTGTCACGGCAGCCCTGTATGGACAGTGTTCTAGGCATAGTAGCTACTCAGGATTTCTGTGACTGTTCAAAAGAAAGAAGACCAAGTAGTGGTGTGTTTTACTTAATTCTGAAAGACTTCAGGTTACAGTGTTTCAAAGTAAAGTAATATGTAGATGAGAATTAACATTTATTGGCAGAACATTTGTCCTGAAAATGATCCTGAGAAGAGCTATATCTGTCTAATCAATTATGGGTGTCTAGAGAACCGTATCTCTTCAGGAATTTTAGCATGTTTCATGTTGCCTGTAAACAGCTGCACAAGAATTGCACTGAATGTGTCTTGGTAGACTGAACAAACAGAATCTTGGCTTAAACATGCTGTTCACCTTGCCTGAGAAGTGTTAAGTCTTCCTTCTCTCCTATTAACAGATGCTGAACATCTCTTAACAAAAGCAGACATATTTATTGAACTTTGATTCAGCTCTAAGCTTTAAGGAATTCATTACTCATTCACGCTTTGTGTTTGATGTCAGCTTTCATCTGCTCTGCTAAAAGTTCCTTGGAGTTCTGTTGCTTTTTATTTACAGCCTTCAAATTTCTCTTGGCACCAGATTACTCTTGACAATCTTAAACATCAACAAAGTGTTTGTGTATACTGTAAACGTCCCCTTGTTTTTGGGGATGATGTGGTCATTCAAACTTTTTGGCTGAGTCTTTTAGTTTTGATTTGCATTTTATAGATGGAAACTGTCTTCCCATGAGGTCAGTCAGTGTTACTACTTCTGACTAGCAGAAGTATTATTTTTGATGAATGCAGCAGGTTTTTCTAGTTTCAAGTTATTCTTAATCTGGATTATCATCCTCCCAGTCATCTAGGCTGCTTCCTCATCCTCACTTTTGGTATGTAAAGAATCATCTCTTTCATAGTAGTAGGCTTCTGTGACTATGAACTTCCTGTTGATAAGGCCCTCTCATGCACCCTCATGCACCTGCTTTTCCTTCTAACAGAGTAGATTCCACTGTATGGTTGATTCCTTTGATAGGCATCTGGGTGACTTCCTGGAAATTCCTTTACTGCCAGGTGATGCTGCCACTTGACCTTCCATTTTCAAGGCTGCTTTGTTTCAATTGTAAATGTTCTGCAGCGTTTTTAGGTTTTTGTCTATACTCACTCGAAGGACCTCAAAACTGGAATAGTTTATGGCCCAGGGGCAGATCTCAGATATCTGTATTCTAGAAATAGATATCTGGAAATAAACAAACGTTCTCAAGTTGTAGAAAACAGAACTAACTATGCAAAACTATACTACCTATTCTAAAATACACTGAAATTCATCAGTATCTTGTAAATTAGAATCACAGAATCTGATACGTAAGCCAAACATGCTGTAGAAACCACAGTCATGTTAGGAAAGCTACTTATATGGAAAGGTGCATTCTTATAAGAACAAAAAATTCTATTTAACTGTAATCATAAGCTTTGTTGTCACCTCCAATAGTTTATCACCCCAGTCATGGGTTCGTTTTTGCTTCCTTCTGCCCAATAACACGTCTAGATTACTACTATGAACCATTGTGAAGTCTAAGGAGGTGTCATATTGCTGCATTTCTAACAGGTATAAAAAAAAAACAACAACAAAACAAAGCAACAATTTTTACTTTCGCACTGGTATGGACCTTCATTTCAGGATTACGTGAATGAGGAACAAAGGGCATATATTAATCTAATTGTAAAACAATCATGAAACCTAATGTATCAGACTTAACTGTAAGAAAAGTAGACTCTCCTTCACTTGTCACTTTCTGATACTGTAAAACATATCTCTGAGATTAAGAGATTAATCTTTAAGAGATTCTAATCTTAAACAATTTTGTGCATAAAATAGTAACTGTTTCCTGCAGTGTTTAAAGAAGCTCTTACCCTTAATTTCTCTTAATATAGTCCCTAATCTTCACTGGCATATTTTTCAAAATATCTATAAGCATCATACGATAATAAAACAGAGGAAGTACTAAAATATTTAGCCCAGTTAATTTTTTTCCTTTCTCAGAGGTACTAAGTATTAAATGATGCTAGAGACAAGATACCAGATTTAATAAATGAAGAGGAGGAATGACATTATTATATATTGGTTTTGTTTCAGATTTCTTGTTTCTTTCTCCATATGAAATCTGTTGTTCATACATGCAGAAAGTGTGGTATATCTTAATTTTCAAACATTTTTTCAGTGTTGAACTGTACACCATTCACATTTTATGCTGCACAGGAAATGATCCTTTTTGTTTGAGCAGCATCTGTAAAGAAAATCTTGAGTCTGAGTGCACAATGACATGGCAGTTACTTGTCCTACAATAAAATGTATAAAAGGTAGTAACCTAAGCTCTTGTGCAAAAGGCAAGCTCACAGGGTCATTAAATAGCAAAGGTCTTGCTCTGACCCATCCATGACCTCCTTATCTGAAACACCTCTCAGAATTGATAGAATCTACTTTAGACCTTGGGTACAGGAAACCAGGGTTAGGATAAAGGATCAATATAAATATTTCAGAATTTTAGGTATTAACTAAAAAGGAATCTTTGGTCCTTGTATGTTTAAACTTGTACAAATTTCTGTTTAGAAATGGAGAACCCTTTCCTGACATTTTGCATGCAACTGATCAGCTGAAGTAGTAGAAAGGGGACAGATGTTAAAGACACTGAAATACTAGGTCTTAGTATGCTTGTAAGGCTGCAGGTTAGCCTTGATTCAAAAGCCTCAAGATGCTACATTTGCTCTTACTTATCTTTTTACTGTAATCTGAAAGTCTCTCCTGTTCTGTTCACCGATGAGAAACTTTGAGGTATAAAATGAGATGAACTCAAAGGAGCCCATGACCAGGAACTGCAACTTGGTGCTTAGCCATCATTTACTCAGACTTATTTTGCCTGTCCTTTTTATTTTCTATCTATTTATTTGACCTGGGGCAGAGGTGCATTTTCGTTGTTAGGACACTTTCAGATCACTGAGAGGCTTTGAAGATCCCTTTCTTGTCCCCATATATATGAGCAAAATCCTGATTTGAATTCCATGTGTGTGGCCACACAGAGATGTAAGGGAAACATGGACTTTGCTGTTCACCTGCTCAGGTTGCTAAGGGGAAGAGGTGTGCTCATTGTGTGCAGCATGTCTGTATTTCTGCTCTAGCAGTATACAGGTCATTAGGAGAATGCTTGAAGAGCAGAAGGAACAAATGGACTTGTATTTATTTTGATATATTTATTTTTCTTCTATGAAAGTGGATTTATGAAGTAAAATATTCCCCACCTGTCTTCCAGTAGATCTTCCTAGCTTTTCTTATGAGACTATGAAGTGGCTTTTCCCCACAAGTAAGCTTTAGAGAAGTCATATGTTAAGGGGTCATGTAGTAAATTTGAGATTCACTAATTCTGAGTTTTTAGACTTTAACCATAAAAAAAACGGTGTGGTCACACTATTCAGAAAGTATATTATCTTTACTGATTAACACAAGCATATGTAGAATTTGGCGTATAAAATTCATTAGCATTGTCTTTTATTATTTGAAGACTTTAAAGGTATAAAGTAAGCTTCACATCAGCAGAATTATCTCAATGTATTAGGATTTCAACTGTACATATATTAGGTTTATCTTCATATTTAGAAACACTGCATGCATAGCTTTCAAAAGCTGAATCAAAATTGCTTATTACACTTGCACAAAAAATAATCATTCACTAAAAACACTCAAAGAAGGTCTGATTTCTGTCGTGAAATATGCTTGCAATTAAAAATTCAGTATCTTATGCCTCCAGAATTTGGTCAGCTGTGCTGTTACTTCCAAAATTCAGCCTGCCTTAGTTTTAAGGTAAATATATGCTACGAAGAAAAAGCAATAAAAAGGTGAAATTAGAAAAGAGTTGTCTTTAAACTTTGGATAGGAAGCTGAAGTAATAAATACTATTTTATAACAGTAAATAAGTGTATATCACATTGCCTGAATGTGTTATTAATGTGTATTGGTGATCATGTGAAGCTGCTAAGCAGCCAACTTTGCAATTTAAAATTAAACTCAAATACCCAAATGTCATTTTGTAGTTCAATTCAATATATAAAGAAACCTTTTGGGACTTTGTTTTCTGATTTGTGTTTGTTAATAGTGGATTTTCCATCTCCAGAACTGATTTTCCACTAAAGAGCAGATGTCGTCTTTCACAGTTTTACTAGGCATATTCAGCTTTCACACAGTTTCATAAATTTGTTGTTTCCTTCTGGATCACAGTCAAGATGATTATTTCAATGCTTGTTTCTTTCCTAAAGAAATACCTGCTGTGCTGGAGGGGTTGTTAAGATGGTGGTGGTGTGACTTGCACACAGAGTTCCTTCTTTACAAGTACACTTGGCCACACATTTTGAAAATTTGAGAGAACTTATTTCTAAGAATGCAATTCCATTTAAAGTTGTGTTGTTTTGTTTTGTTGCTGTTGGTTGGTTGTTATTGTTGTGGGGGTTTTGGTTTGGTGGGGTTTTTTTTAGACCTGTTTCTGTGCACATATGTAGCATTGACTGCTGGAGAGCAGTCCTGACAACATTACTAGTTATAGGATTGAAATTCTGAGAAGAAATGAAACCTTTCTTACTTTGATCTTGAAGCTTTTGGGTTGCACATGCACTTAAATTCTAATGGGACTAGGTCGCACATCTGTGAGGCCTTAGGCTGTTAAACACACATTTTGACTGTTTTGACACTATTCCGAAATCAGAGAGAATTCTGATCAAATTTGTTTTCACAAATACCTTATAGATATCTTACATAATACAATGAGAAGTACATTGATGGTTTACTGGCTCTTTCGGAAGAGCTTAGGCTGGAAGGCATTTTAACAGGAAAAAGCCTTCGATGTCCACATTAAAAGAATCTATCAGTGAAAACGTACCCGTTCAAAAACCTCTCCACCCAAAATCTCAGAACACCTCTACTTTAACCATGCTTCTTACTGAGTTCTCGGGGGGGGGGGGGGGGGGGGGGGGGAATTAGAAAATACCTCATTGCTCTGATACTTTTGAATCTTCATCCCATCTTCTGAAAGGATGAAACTATTTAGTACTAGTTTCTAGTTTAAAAATTGCACTGTTTTCTCCACTGTTAGTAACTGGGTAAATGGTTTGAATACACTGCTCAGTGTCAACTAGCTGCATTTTGAAGAGATACAGATTTCAAACTTTTTCCTTGCACATAGCTACAGGAGTGACATAGTATATCAAAGGTGAACATTATTTTTTCTTATTGTGTTAGACATTTAAGCATTTAAGACTATCACATAAAATGAATTGTTTTAAGTTCATTATCTGCCCCTATTTCTTCTAGTTGAGCAGTAATTGTCTTAGATGTTGGAGGAGAGACTGGGAAAAAAGTGACTGAAACCTTGGAAATGCTGCTGATAGCTTCTTCTGTTTGGAATTGCTATACAACAGTAGCAACAAAAGAACTCATTTTCCAAACTAGATAAAATAAAATCTGTTTATCTGGCCTATTAAATCTGTGTGCCAAGTTTCAAGCAGATGCAGTTTTAAGCTCTGTAGATGCTAAATCCTGAAACATTTGGTCTATAAACAAAATGCTGACATCAAATATAGTGTTGCTGCTAGACATAGTAATGGTATGCGTATGCTGCATTCACACAAAATAGGGAGATGATTGCTTTTTTGTATGTTGCTTAGGGGTTTTTTTTTCTTATGTTAGAGTATTAAAACAGATATTAAATTTTATCATTAATGCAGTGCGTGGTCTCTCTTCAAATCCCCTTAATTACAGATTGACTCCAAGGATTACACAGCATGGAATTTAATTTTAACTGAAACAAAAAGAAAAGCTGCTTAAAAATTATTCTTGCTGAGTGACTTGTTGGACCACAAAACAATTTTTAACATCTTTTCTCAAGTGTTGCCAAATTTAAAATATTAGAACAGAACTAAGTGCACCTTGAAACTCCAATTGTATCATGTCTACTTCCCAAATAAAATGTTTTATTAACTTTGTCCTCACAAAGGAATGTCTGCTTCTTGTATTTTTGTTTTTCCAGTTATTCTTTTGGAGAAAAAGACCCTCAGTCTTGCTGAGATGTATTTATGTTTGAAGAAAGTGACATCAGATTTCATATTTCTTTCTTTGGTAATTTGAGAAAAATTACCAAGCAGAGTTGACGTTGTAGCAGCAACAGCATATTTCACACCCTCGTGTTGTTTCCCTTCTGACCCCTATCTTTAGGACTTAAGAGCTCCACTCTGAAAACTTTATTCCAGCCTGAAACTTAGAATAGCAGGTCTGAGTCCAGAAACAACATTTTCACAAACTGGGGCCTAATCCAGTAAGCCTCACACAGGAAGCTACTTCTTATTCATACTTCTTATTCATCCGAGTAAAACTTTATGGATCAGTTTATAGTCTGTTTCTTAGGGGGTGTGGGGGGGTCCCATTTCTTAAAATATAAAATCAATTTCCCAATTCATTTTATTAAGTAAAACTAAATTTTCGGAGTTAAAGCTTTATTAGTATTTTTTTACAGTTTAACTGTGTATCTCCTGCCAGTTCTTTAAGACACACAGGGGGAAGAGGGGGAGGAAAGTTGCCCTTCACAGCTGCAGCAAATAATAAATGCCCAAAGCTGAGTGTCTGTAACTCCTGTTGAAGTTAGGTGCAGCTGAAAGTGCCCCTTATGTCTCAAAATGTGGATACAAGTTTCTTGCTTCGAAAATCAGCTCCTTTTGTGGCTGAGTAATAACTTCGAATACAAAAGGCTGGAGGAATGAGAAATTAGCTTTTGGCCAGGAGGTCACTGTAGTGCTGAGGGATAAATCTATCATTGCTGCTTAATGGTAGTTAGTGGTTGATAAAGTTAATCTAACTCTGTTAGCTTAAAACATACTTTCTGAGACTTCTTAGATCTGCAGGTAAATAATGCCATTATTGCTGCATATTTGTATGGAGTGAAATTTTTGCATTTAAAAAGGATTATTTCAACAAGCATTTCTCCCCTCTTTTTTTAAGCTGTCTCTGAATTGTTGCTATTAGAATGTTCAATGGTTTTCTCTGTTAGTGTACTAGTGCACTTTTTTTAATTGATCAGATAAAACTTATTGCTCTATATAAACAGCCAAGCATAAACTCCTCCTATTTTAAAACTATTTCTAATGCAAATCAATGAACAAGCTAATTTATGCATAGTATTGTTCAGATTAATTTGTCCACTATAGTCTCAACTGTATATGATTTTCAAGTTGTGTGCTTAATGCAGAGGCCAGGAATAATAACAAATGAGGCAAAATAGTGACTACGGTTGCTCCTTACAGATTTCTTGCTGTCTTCAGATACATAGGTTAATAAGAGTGCTTGTATGTTACTTAAGTATGTGGTAGGTAATGCACAGCACCCTCAGTGACACTGGCTGATGGTAGGAGTTTGATGCTTTATATTCATTGCAGTTGTGTTCTCTTGGCTGCATTCAGTAAAGCTTTAAATGTATTACTGGTTAGATTTCTAAAAGTATAAAAAAAATAGGTCATCATTTTTGTCAAAACCAAGATAAATGGCTTAAAGAAAATTATGATGACTGATTTTTAATGTAAAGTTTGATTTTGCAAGTCACCTCTTGAGACCTGTTTTGTCAGATTATGAACTATTTTGAATGGCCACTGAAGTTAATAGGGGATGAGGAGGCTCGAGGCTGTTCAGATGGATCCTTTGATAAATAATACTGTCTACCACACCAGACAAAATCTGGAAAAAAGAAAAATCCTGCTTGTGTCTTAACATAAATAAATGTGTGCATGAGCACTGTCTTCTGAATAAAAGATAGATTTGTGTTTGTGTTTGTTTATGTTGGAGTACAGGACACACTGTAAGTCTGGTGTCTGGTTTTTGAAACCGAGGTGTGTAAGTGTCTCCGTCAAAAAGAAAAATCTTTCTGGAATCTAAAGGCTGAGACTGACAGGAAAAAAATCATCCTTTACAATAAGTAAGACTTGATTTTGACATATGGTACCTTTTCAGCAGTGTTGTATGTTTGCAATACATCTGCTGTTGGTATAGGTGTGAAGGTCGTGCTGCTTTGAATATAAAATTTCATGATCTTTTGCTGGATTTTGAACCAGTTTTGTATTTTGGGGAGAAGAGTATTGCTGGGGGTGTTAGTTTCAGTTCTGGTGTAACCATATCTGTTCAGTTTACTACTTTTTCAAAACAAACTCAACTTTATTTCATTTTTGTTAATATGTTAATTTCTCACACACACACACACATCACCCGCAAAAGTGAAAAGTGACTATATAATTTCTGGGGATTTATTCTGATTTTGCTTTCCCTGCTTTTTTCTCTAGCTAGTCTGTACTTCATGGCTGTTAAACAGGATGTGCTCTTTCCTGGAACAGCTAATTTACAAGTGTGTACTTTTTCAGTTTTGTACGTACTCTTGCACAATAATCAAAACCCCAAGGTTTACTCTTTTGGTTTGGGGGACATGTGGCTTTTCTTCTTTTTTTTTCAGTGTTTTGGGTTTTTTGGTTTTGTTTGGGGTTTGGTTTTAGGTTTTTTTTGGGGGGGGTGGGAGAGTTGTTTTTTATGTGTTTTTTGGGGTTTTTTTTAACTTATCCTCTTATCCACTGGATTAAATCTCTTGTTTAGTTATTGCAAAATCCCCTCGCTGTCTTTTTAGTTGAACCTGAATCATGAAAACAGGGTGTCTGCATTACATTTGAGGAAGGAAACGTTCAACTAGAAACATGGTGCTCTCAGGTAAACCAGGGGAAACTGAAAATAAAATCATTAGAAATATAAATGACTTTTTATTTTATGTGCCTGATTTGGAGTTGGCTACATCTAAAAAGGAATGAAAAAATGATCTCTTTGCTTGAGATTTGCCAAACAATGCTATAAGCTCCAAGTTATTTTGAGGTGGTGAAAGGTGAAACATTTGACATGTTCTTTTTGGGCAATGCTTTAAAAAAGGAGAGGGCGGGAAAGAGGCGTTGCCACATCAGAGTTAAGGGTGTTTGTGGTTGTCCATGACAGCAGCGTCAGTTTTAAAACACCTGTGTTTACTTTCCAGCTTTTCTCAATCGGCCTGAAAGTGGCCTAAGAATGGCACAGGCAGACTTGCAGTATGGCTGTGTTGCCTTTGCAACACACACACAAAAAAAAAAAAAAGAAAAAAAAAAAAGAGCTAAATCTCTTGTTATGAAGCTAATCATTAACAGCACTTCTGTGCCTAGCTGAAAACATTTTGAACTTTTCTAAATTTCATAGTCTATCAAATAGCACATGTATTTTTCTTCCTAACCGATTGAGCTAAATTTTTAGCTTTGCTATTTCATTTTCGAAGAAAAATCAATTTGGTGTTGGGTTTGGGAATTTTTAGTGGTAAATAATAATAAGAAAAAGTGGCATTTTTGTCGTGGGATGATATTTCATTCCAGTATTTGGAACGAAGTGCACCAATGCTACAGTTCAAAAGTAAGACAAAACAAATTAAAAAAAAAAAAAAGACAACTGGGCACAGCCCTCCCTCTGCCACCCTCCCAGGGGAAAAAAAAAAAAAGAAACTCATAACTCTTTTCTGTGTAGAGTTTTGCTCCATAAAACCCTAGTATTTGATATGTACTTTCTGTAACATGATAGCTTGTGTTTTATCATGTATATATCTTGTCCTGCAGTGAGTTTTAGAGTTAAATTAGGTGTAAAACAGACATCTCTTGAAAAATGAGTAATGGAGATAGATAGAATGGGGTTTTTTGTTGGTTGGTTTGTTGTTTTTTTTTAAAGACAGGCTGAAAGATCACATTTTTTCAGTGCTTGGTTAGAAATTTTAAGGTAATTTGTGGGCCAGTGTTTTAAGATAGTCATCTGATTTTGTTACTACCGCTGCAAATTTATTTATTATTAGCTTTAGAATTTGTGAACATCCTACAAACTTTTTAGCTTTTTAAGAAAACCTCAGCTGCTTTTTCTAGTATTTTTTAATTGATGTAACATCTCTTCCACCTTCTACTCCAGATAATATGGCTGACATTCCTGTTTATAAAATTATGTCTGCTTCATAATTATGTTTGTTTTTTCTTTATGGATCACTCAGTATAGATCAGGTTTTGTTCTCTGGAAGGAGGAGAACAAGCAAAAGAAAATATAGCACTGATACAGGAGCACAGATGATTTTTCCCTTAGACTGATTTGCTTTTAGAACTATGAATTTAATAGGCAGATTTATGGTCATTTTATGGGAATGAATTACATGAAACCCCTTAACCAAGATACGTAGTCTAACTGGAGCACAATTATTTTAATACTAATGGGCTAACATAATAACAGAGCAAACTGGGACATGCCAATCTCCTCCATATTGGGCACCTCTTAAGAAACTGAGAAAGTGTACCAGAATAATCTGCCTTTGTGATACACAGCAGAGCAGCCCCTTTTTCACAATATTCCCGAGGGGTAGGAAAAACAGCACGGGTGCATGCTGTGATGAAGCTGCCTTCTGCAGAACACAGTGCACTCTCAATCTACTGTAAAGGAAAGGTGCTTAGAAAATATAGGGGGTTTTAACATTCCCCGTTTTCAGTGATTCAGCTAGAAAACCTGGAGGTTATTCATCAGATCATCTCTGAACACAGAGAAGAGCTTGTAAACTAGATCCTCACCTGAGTATCAATGCAGTAGTGTCACTGAAATCCACATTGAAGTTACTCTTTCCTATCAGCAAAGGACGTAACCCAGTACCTCAGCTAAGAAATGGAGGGCACAAGAGATCTAAAGAGTTTGCAGAATTTATTTTACAGGGGCCTGTAAAGGTGATTAAATAATACATATAAAAGACAGTGAAGTTGTTACATGTATTAAATTACTAGTTGTAGATGTGTTTTAAGAGTGAGCTGGATAATGTCAATATATGAAAGGTGAAGAAAAAGCTTTGTGAATGTAACTTTCTGAAGGCAACACTGAGCTTGTGGTAAGAAAGAGGTAAACCAGTAGCTAATACTTAAAATATGTCTAAGTGATTTGGATGCCTACCTCTCAAGAGTTTTAATCATTTTTAGGTATGTAAACCACTGAAAGTTTTTTTGAATCCCGCTAAGTGCCTGCCTTAAGCTGCTTCAGCACCTCCAAAAATCTGATCATATGTTCACTTTTTGACCTCTATTGAAGTTACTCCCTGCTCCCTGTAAAATCTGATGGTTAAATAAGAGCAAAATTAAAGATGGCAGTTTCCTTAGAGTTAAAACTTGTGACCTTAAAAGTGGAATTGCCTCTGTGAAATATGTTTATTCAGTTTGTGCTTGTGACCATCTAGTAAGTCAATCTAGCTGTCCGCTTGGGGGGTTTTAGTATTAAAATATCTGTGAAATACCAGTGAGTCTTTACAAATTCTTTACAGATATAAGGCACAATCAGGCAACTATCAAAGAAAAAGTATAATTATTTGAGCTGTAGACTAGTAGTCCTGTTAGAGATGTGTATACAAATGGGTACAGTTTTTCATGTGGTTTCTTAGAAAAGTCGTGGTTTGGCTGTTTCTGGTCTAGGCTGTGTAGCAGTATTAGAGTGGTACTGAACCCAACATGATACCTAGTATCTCATCTGAGAATAGTTTCACACACAGACTCTCAAGAAAAACTCGTGAGGCCATTTGTAGTGAGTCTGCAAAGCAGCTTTTGGGGATCTCTCCTAAATTTACCAGATTTTGCACTTTTTCTGTTCCTGTAGTAGAATCACATTAATATTGAAGGAATTTTTCTCTGAAAATACAAGCAAAAGAAGGCAAATACAGACATTACAGTCTCTTGCTAAGATTTAAATATAATGTATTTTCTTCTCTTCAGATTAGTCAAAGACTGTGTGCTGGCAAGACTGCTTGTACCCTCTTGCTTTTAGTCGCTTTACTCCTTTCTGATCCAGGGATAAGGAAACATCTTAAAGGTAGGATAAATTTTTGTGAGCCTCAGCACCACCTCTGTGTTTCTAGGGGATATTGCATCCTCAGAAGAGTGTACATGTCAGGCAGTAGTGCACCTAGTTCTCTACAGACCACATGGTGTTGTCTCACCTGGTCTTATTTAAGGAGGGAAGCCAAACAGTTTATTTGGCTTGTTTCTAAACTATGTCAATATCTGAGACTGCAAAACAATTCTTATTTGTAAACATCATGCAGTGCAGTGGATTTGGTTTGTCCATTCAGTATTTGATTTGGGAAAGTTTCATTCTTGACCACATGATATCAGTATTGTCAAGATGATGGGCCAAAAACAGTCAGTAGAGTGAGCTGGAGGTGTTGTACTAGAAAGTTATAACAGATATAGGTGGAATCCTTTCACTTCATGAGGACTTTGGAAGGAATATGAGATTGTTATTATGAGAAAAGGCGGTAGGAAGAAAGTAAGTAAGAGAGGGTGAAGATCAGTATCAAACTATTATACCACATTAGAAGGAATATGAGGTTATTATGAGGAAAGGTGGTAGGAAGAAAGTAAGAGAGGGTGAAGATCAGTATCAAACTATTATGATACTACTTCATTAGTATTATTGATACAGATCTTACTTGATTTTCATACTGTTTCTTAAAGAGTTCCTTTTACAGAAGGAATTACCAACATTTTAATGTCAATATAAACTTTTTGCTTCTTTTCCTTTTTTTTTGTTTTATATATCAAAATACTGTGTATAAGAGCAGAACTACAAATTTAAAATCTATCAAGAGTAGTACAGCCGTGGTGAAGAGCTTCAATCAATTCTCCCTTTTGCTCTTTTTATGCTACATTTAAAGTGATGACATTAAGCCTTGAAGGGGTTTTAACTTATCAAATTAAAGTCTATGCCTTTCATTAGTTTTTAATAGCATGAACACTAACTGATCTCTGGCAGTTTTGGGGGGAATAATGAAGATTAAAAGAGATGGTGCTTGAATTAAGTTGTTGATGAAAAGATACTGGCACAAAAAACACCTCTCATAGTTTTAAACTTATTCACCTTTGTGGTCAAAGATTCCTTCAGTGGCATTTATGAATTGGAAAAAAAAAGAATTATTTTATTTTATTTTTAACAATGCCACTGAGTCTTATTTTCAGATAGAATCATTTCACTTATTTCTGTTTAGAAGAATAATCTTTTCCATATATCAATATTAAAACTTTTTTACATACATGTTGTTTATAAAGTGCTTCAAAGCAGAAAGATTTAAAAAATCCTAAAAAAAAACACACACAAAAAAAGCACCACAGAAATTTGACACATAAAAGAAAATGAAAATATTTTTGTATTTTGTTCTGGTCCTTCCACCTTTTGACCTACCACTAAAAAGTACATCAAGCTTTGCTCTCTTACATGTTTCCATACAAGTTATTACTTCTCTGTTATAGAATCATAGAATTATAATATCTCACATCTTTCTTCTATTTCCCATTCTCAAAAATGTTTTCTTTTGTCTTCCTCATTGTTTTCCTAACTTATCCTTCCTTTTTTTCAGCCTGGATGTTTGTTTCTTTCTCATCTGTCTCAGCCACTCAGTGGGCCAACAAGAGCCTGAATACCCCCAAGACCTTTGTCCTGTGTTAAGAGCTGTACCTAAGATACTGGTATTTTCGCGTATGTTGGCTTTAGTTGTTCTGTGAAGCAGAAAGATTACTTCAGGTCTCCACTAATCAAATGGAAAATGGATGACATGAGCAAGATGTGAAAAGCTCATTGGTAGCCCCTGGAGAAGTATTGCATTCAAAGTTGACAAATTGCAGGGGATTTAAGGAGTGCATGATAGGGCAAGCAAATGATCTTGCTTTCAGCGAAGTTATTCATCAGAACATTTGCCCTGTCAGGAAGGCAGGTTATTTAGACAATAATTATGAGTATTGTATATGTGCACAGTTGTACAGTGTTATGTGCTATACACGCAAAAAGCTAAATAGCCGGTTAATCAAGAGTTAATTTCAGTTCCAGCATTTCTGAAGTGAGCATCTTCATTTACTCCCCTTTCCCCTGAAACAGTATGTTAACATTTTTCATTACAGGATCATGTGTGCTTTATTTCACGGCATTCCTGCTCCACACAGTATCCAGAGAACAGCCAATCAATATATTTTTTATCTTCTTTGTTCATTATGTGTGCCAATCCCTTGTTTACTGGATACTGTTCAAACCTTTCTCTGAAAACAGAATTTTGAGTAACCAACATAGGGATTTTCTATAGTATTCAATGTTATAAGAACAACAGGTTTAATAAACAATGATTTTGTGTATTCTTGCAGGAGTGTTTTCTTTATGCTTGTCGTGGTTTAAGCCCAGGCCGTAAATCAGATGGGGAAATCATGGGGAAAACAAGGCATGAAGAAAATAGAGTCAAAAGTACCCATAAAATTTTGCTGCCTATTTGAGACATACAAGGCGCTACATTTTAGAATATCTGTCATTCATTAGATCCTAGCATTTACAGCCAAGACCAGAAGATAGTTTATGTAATTTAATTGCTCTTTGAAATATTGCAGTCATTGACTTCATCAGTTGTCCCTGTATTGAGCCCAAAAATTTGCTTAAATGTGCTTTCTAGAAGGGTATCTAGGACCGATGTAAAAATTTCAAGAGGTGGAGTTCCCTTTCATATTTTCATTTCCCTTTCATATTTTGTTCTAGTGATTCAAGTTACCCTTACTAAACTAGATTAAAAATTCTTTCACATCCTGTATTTTCTGTCCATTTATTGAAGGACAATAAGAATCAGCAGCAAAACAAAACTATTCCATTCCTGGTGCTTGATTTACCTTGTTCGGAATTAGTGTGTGTATCTCTGTAGACCTTTTCTGAGTAAGCATATCCTCAGGGGGTTTTATAATCTGAACAGAATAAGTTCTTTGACTAAATGCCTTTTTCTCTAGTGCTTCCATTACCAGTATGGCTCTTTTCTGCATCTTCTCTAGGTTTTTAACATCCTTCTGTTTCAGAATGTGGACAGCAATGCATATGCATTTTTATACTTTTGTTTCTCAGTGTCATATGTAAAGTAATCGCTTTGTGGAGATACTATTTTACTGTGCATACACCAAAAAATTACATTTTCACAGTTCTTCCACAGCATTATACTATTACCTTGTACTGAAGTCCCAAGTCAGTACTGTTCAGAATATAGTTGCTCTTCCTGTAAGTGTAGCCTGTGTTCGCTGTTCTTAGGCAGAGTTTTGCATTTGGTCTTGTTAAAATACACTCAGTTTGAATACACATAGCTGTCAAGTGGCCCAGAACATTGCTTCATTGTTGTTACTTACTTATTTTGTGTTCATGAGCATTACTAGCCATGCCTACCTGGTTTCAAGTGATTGAAGGAACCATTTAGTAAGAATATGCCTAGTACTGATACTTGTGCAATTTTACTAGTATTCTAGTATTACTCAGTAACAATTGTCTCTTGGAACATGGGGTTTTGGTGAGTTTTTTAACTGTTAGCCCATTCTGAATCCACTTCAGGTTTTTTGGTGTGTAGTGATAGTTTTTTTATCAGATTGTTGTGTCTGAGAAGTCAAAACCTAATAAATCTGTACAATGTCCACTTCTAATCTCATCAAAGAAGGAAATTAGATTTGTTTGGCAAGACATATTTACACAAAACCATGTTGACTGGGAGTAATTATATTGTTTCCGTAAAATCTGAATTAATCAAATCCAGTATTTAACTTATTTGGCCTAGTTTTTTAATACTGGCACATTATTAGTGCTTCTCCAGTCTTTGGGAATGTCAAAGTATTTTAAGATTGATTAACAGGGTTCTTCTCTAACCCTGCAACACCTAAAGTGAAAATTGTCTGAATCTGCTAAAGTAAAACTTCTCTCTCCTTGATTTTTAATAAACTGTAAGTGTATCATCCTGGTTTTTCCAAAGGCAGACCAACTTGTATACTGAAAAATCCTGGGGCTTTTTTGTGTTACGGTTTATGGTATAGCTACTCCAAATTTCGAATGGGCTTACACATTCACTGTTCTTCTCATAGCGATAAATCCTTATTATCTGTAGTCCTGCCACTGATGCATTTCTGAATATGATGCCTTTAGCTACTCTTATCAATTGGCATTGCTTCAGAATGTCTACCTTTTAGGATGTGTTTGTACTTATTTCCTCTGTAGTTTTGTGGCTTTTTATCATGTTTGCTTTATTTACTTTCTACCCTGAAAAAAGTGTTCTACTTTTGCTTGGTTGTGAGGTCAGATATGTTTTTATAGCCAACCTTAAAGGACTCCCTAATTTTCTAACAGTATGTCTTCTATCCTTTTTTTCTCCCAGTTTCAGGAGTTTGTATACTTGAGTGTTTCTGTGCATGTAAAGATACTGGTTTTAGTTCCCTATGAGAAATTCAGTTGGTTTATTATCACTTATCTCCAAGTAGTTGTTAACCTCCAGTACTGTGATTGACATCTCTTGTGTTATAATGAGATTGTTTACTTCATGCTCATAAATAATATATGGTTTTTGAAAGTGTATAAGAGTAGTTTAAAATTCTACAAAAGACTCCTAGCATATGTCCTAAAATGAAGTTCTCTATAGCATCATTTTCCATCCAAAGTTTATAGATATAGAAGAAAAACTCTTTCTGTTCCCTTGTTAATTTGCTGACCAAGTCTTTCTTAGGTTATGTTAGTTAGCGTATTGACCTCTACATATTCAAGAGCTGTGGTCCTGTGTTACTGGTCACTCTAAAAGGAATAAGGGCATGGGTTTGGATTTTTTTAAGGTATCGTGTTCCCTTACTGCCTCTTTTATCCTTCCTATTAATCGTAGATTTTAATATACCAGTTGTCCACCAGGTTTTAGTAGTGTTGGTTATATAAAATAAACAACTGAAGAAATTCTTTTAATTATATTCTGTGCCACCTTTGTTCAACTTGCTCGTTAGGTGCTGAATTTGAGCATGTACCTCATTTGCCTTCCAAATAACCTCCCCTTGTGTTGCTGATTTAATATCCTGGCTGCTCCAGCTAGTTTCCAACTGAGAAGATTAGCCTCCTACTTGTGTGGTGTAGGCCGTCCTGTTCATACAGTCCCTTCTTTCACTGATGGGCTGTTTCACGGATCAAAATCTGTTTCTTTTCAGTTAGTCATGAACAGGCAGAAAATGCAGGAAATAAACTTTCTCACTTCTGATAACTGTAGCCACTTACATTTTCATTTTTCTCTTAGCTGTTTTCAGTGCAGTTGAAGCCTTCGGTAATTTCATCTGAGATCTGATGCGGAGGCATTATATAGCATTTATGTTCTGTCTCCCATTGACTTCAGTTGCAGCTGTGAGAGCACGGTACTTCTGCAGATTAGACATGAGGGATTTATCTTGCACAGTCAGAAAAAGGGTAATATACTATGAATCCTTCTGAAAACTTTCATGATAAAGTGCCTAGACCAAAGGACAGATAGATTCCACTACTGCTGAGCAGTGTTCAGCTCTGTTAAATATGAAGTGTATTTGCTCTCTTACTGCAGTCACATTCCAACAACTGCAACAAAAGAAACAGGAATAAACAGGTAACAGGCTCTATTCTATGATTCTATCACTGGATAGGGATGATTCATGCCCAGGTGTGGTCCACCCAGAGCAACAGTTAGAAAGAAGTTTGGAGAAAAAATGATCATGCAGTTAAAAGTAGCATCATGATACATGTGTACTTGTAACCTTACCTGTGGTGTTTCCTAATATCTCTGCACTTGACTTCCTGATATGAATATCCTGCCAAGGAAGAGGTTTACTCACCCAACTTTAGCTGCCACCTGTCAGGGCTCTATAGCCAATACAAGGCAGTTGTTCTTCCCTAAAGATAAATGCAGAAGATAGGTGAAAAGTACTTTGGAAGTGCCTAATTTACTTAAAACTTTAGATGGCTCAAGGTAGGGGAGAAAAATGGCATCATTTCTCTGTGTGTATAATTATCCACATAGGTCTGTGTAGAAAGGTGCACTTATAGGTTGGTTTAGATATGTGTTAGCCATATACATCCATATATGTGTATATATACACAGTGTTAACATATAGGTGTACACAGTAATGTATTTCTTTTCTACTTATAGTACTTCAAAATAAATCTTAGATTAAGCCTCATGTGTGTTAAAGTTGTGGTTTTGAACTGAGCTACTGAATTTGGACCAAATCTGAATTTGCTTTATTAGTCACTGATGAGAGTAGTCCTGTCCCTAAGATCATCTTGGTAAAAGTGTGCTATATGTATGGCAATGATACGGAGGTGACTTCTCCTCTTGGTAAAGAGCGGCTCCCTCCACTTCCGATGAGCTAAGAACTTCTCAAGATGTGGTGTATTTAATAGGCTTCTGACGAAAGCTTGATAATGCATTGAACAGTGAGAGGTTGTCCAACTTCCATCCTTCATTGTTTATAATGAAAAAGAGTGAAGATGTGTTCTGTGCAAATCCAGGGGTATGTTTATTTTTTCCCTTAATCAGTTGCTAATGATATCTACTTTTCTAAGATACATGCTTAAGAGATTAGGCTAACCTTGAAACAGATCCCTTAACATTGTCCTCCCCTTTTTTGTATGCAAAATTACAAAGTGTAAAGCCATTACGTACTTTCTTAACAAAATTTTCTTCATCAATTTAAATTCCTAAAATGTGTGTTGGCATAGGAAATTTTTCTAGTCAATATTCCTGATTTAATCTTTGGTCTTAAGTTATTTTCTTCCTGTGGAATGGTAACTGCAAAGTGTGTATGCTACAGTTATGCTTGTAGGAAAGATTATTAATGGTTAGTTTAAATTATTGTGGGGTTTTTTACAAACTTCTGGAAAGTTACATTTTTTTATACTAATGTTATTCAGTGCAGTAATAGTGGAATAGCAAGATATTTTATTAACAAATATACTTTGGATTTCTGAATTAATATTTACTTACTGTGGTTTTATACTGAACTGTGAAGTTTATTATAGATGCCAGCAGTTGTATTCATTGTTTGTAGCAAGAAATATTTCAACCTAAATGCTAAATTACAAAAATGATTATTATGTTTGTAGCTACTAGAAAGCAACTGTTCCTGACCATAGTTCTCAAAAATAAGGAGGGTTACCAAAAAAATCCTTAAAAATAATATGTCTGTAAAATAAAGATTTTTAAGAGAGTAGGATAAGCTAGTAACTCAGTCAAAGGTTACCCACAGTTGGAGAAACATTGCTGATTACAGATCTCTGAGGTAGCAGTTGATCTAGGAGAGATAGAAAATTTATTTTATTTAAAGCAGAGAAACTTGCAATTCAACTGCACTCTGGTTGATGTAAAAAGTACAACTTTTGTAGAAGGTTATATACCACCTAAATGCTGGATAAAGTTCTCAGTCTTCTTCTGAATACCACAGTGCAGTAAATTAAAAAGAAATCTAAGTTTTATAATATGCTGTATTTTAAATCTGTGTCACACTGTGAAGCCTCAGCAGACAGTCTGAGTATTAAATAATACTGCTTTGACTGTAGAAGTATCATTTTCTTGAAGGCTGAAAACTTAATTAATCTTTGTAGGAAATAAGAAGTTCATTAATTCTTGCCAACAGTGACAACTTGTTACTGACTAGGACAGAAAGAAACCATTTACCCCTACAGTACTTATTAAGACAGCTCCAGCGAACTGTACATATTCTTATGTCATAATTTTGACTGTTGCAGTTCATGCTTAATTATTTACATTTCATAAATTATTAATGAGTCTTTTCTAGATTTTATTTGATATTTTGAAAAAAAAAAAAGTGGCCTATTGATGGCATCTCCATTCAGCTGCTGTTAATTTATCCCTAAGAGATGGTATGAATTAGAAATTTCTGTCCCCTCAAGAGGTGCAGCTTACCTGGATTTCCGTCTTTAAGAAATGGTGGGGCGTCAGTGTATCATCACAAACCATGAACCAGCTACCAACATCACTGAAAAACAATGGGTTTGGGGCTAAACTTGCACATTCTTTAATTTTATGAGTATGGTCTTTTGGTGTATTTGATTTTAGATATGAGTTATTAATTTTATTAACTCTAACACTTGAAATAAATTTAGAGAATATGTTTTGTAGAAAACAGTTTCATTTTACCAGCTGCCAGAGTTCTGGGCAGAGGGCAAAGCAGTGTTGGTATAAATAAAACAGTGATAATTTATACATTTTAATATAAAAATCAAAAGTCAGTCATATTATCAAATACAGAAAAAACATGATTTGAGGAAATAAATCTTGATTTGTTAACATTTAACTTTCCTTCTCAAAAGTTTTTCCTGCTGCTTTGATTTCTAGCAGTAGTAGTGGTGGATATTAAGATAGCAGTCCATTTCACCTGAGGCTGTTGATCATTTAGTCATCCGAAACAGCTTCTTCTAAAGTGTCTCTAGGATGTAGTTCCTCCCTCCAAAGGGAGTGGTCTTTAGTTAGATTATGTAAATCAAGAAATTCATTCATTATCACTGCATTGCTAATTCCTGCCTTAACCTGCAGAACCAGGAATCACACTGTGGTTTTCCTGCATGCAGCAAACATGAGAAGCCACTGTTCCTGTGTTTGCTGTAGTTTCTTGGAGGCATTGAATGAATGTAGATTCAAATCAGTGGGGGATTTGTTTATCAAATTTTGCAAATCAGGCTGCAGAAAATGGAGTTTTACAAGCCCTATTCAGCAGTCTAACATATTAAACTTGCTTCAGTTTTCAATATAATGTTCATACTGACTCTTTCAATCTTAATTTTGATTGATTACTTACCAGCAGAAGTTTAGACTGAAATCTTTCCTTTGTCCTCTTTATCCCTTGCTCACCTTTTCATTCTTTCCATGTCAATTATTAACATTGTGACGTTACTTGTTGCTGCAGTAACTTTGTTTCAATGCAGCTGTTGCCAGGTGAATTTTCTTCAAGCTCTTGATTGTTACATACATAAAGATTTTATTAGATATCAGAAAAGTTTTGTTTTGGGCAGCAGTCCTCAACTTTATATTCTTATGAAACTGGCCTGTGCTTTCTGTAGGTGTTTTATATGAAAACAAAATACAAGGGAAAATGCACTCTGTTGTTTCCAGGTTATGTATGGTAGGTTTTGTTAGGAAGATAGATACCAGGATATTGAAACATATTGGATTAAATTCCCAGGGACAGATTTGCTGTGGCCCTGGTGCAGTAAAGGTTCACAAGGGGCTCAGCAGACAGAATGTGTCCAATTCATGTGTTAATTCAGATCTTCTTAGGTCTGTTTTTTTGACTGGGAAGTGTTGCTGTAATTAGATGGTGAGTCTGGTGAAGCCGCGTGCTACCAGACTGTGACTGTTGCAAGACACAAGACCAAAGTCCAGGTGCTTTCAGCTCTCTGACAGCATGCCAGTGGCCACACAGTACACACCCTAGGGTGCTATTCTGCACTTAGAGTAGGGGCTGGTGGTTAATTCTGCAGAGACACACTTCCAGTTGTGACTAATTCACAGGTTTGAACTGGTCATCCTAGCTGCAGGATTTAGGCAGCAGAGGCCCTTGCCATATATACGCAGTTTAAAAGTTTCCTAAAGTATGCCTTGGCTGAGGTGAAACAACCTTTACTGTCATTTTCTGTTTTGTGGCTTCAAGTTCCTGCTTGATTTGTGGTAGTTTCTGCCATGGAAACCCATGCAGAATATCAGCTCTGAAGAATTTCCTGATTTCTATCCCAAATTTAGTTAGTATCTTTCCACATTAGATACAAAGCTTTCTTCAGATCTCTTCCTAAGGCAGAGGAGCTCTGTACTGCTCATTGCTCAAATTAGTTCCTCGTTGGTACAGTATAAATGTGGACTTTCCAATGGTAGTCCAAGGCAGAGTGAGACCAAAACTAAATCACTTTCCTCTCTCCCCAAGTCCCCCTTCTCCCCCCTCCCCCCAACTCATTCATGGATGAAAAAAAAAGGCAAAGAGCCAAGTTTCACCTTCCGGGGAAAAACCCAGTGTGACAGCCTGAAAACACTGCAAGCGTAGAGAGGAGCAGCTGGAGAAGTTAAGAAAGAATAAAAAGTAAATGAAAAGTGGTTGCTTAAAACCATTCCTTCTTCTTCCTTTTTCCCATCATTTTTAGCACTCTTCTGAAAGCAGAAAACTGACAACTAAGTGCAAGTTCTCTGTTTTTCTCAATAGCACGCTGTGGATTCCTGTTAACAGATATGAGGATGTGTATACAAGGATCCATGTAATTTTTCTTGCTATAATGGGTGGGGGTTTGGTTTTGTTTGGGGTTTTTTTGAGTCTGAAGTGGGAACAGAGAACTACATTCTTTGTTTTATTATGAAATATAAAATGATATATCCTGCCGTGTAACTTTCTTAAAACATAGAATGCCATGAAATTATGATACATTTTTACCCATCCCTGTTGTTGAAACTTTGGCTAGTTGATTTTTTTGCATGTCCTGTAAAATGTTGGTAGTTCCTGTTGATTGCCCCAGTGCCTACTGATGAGACCAGAACTGATTGTCAAGCTTCCCTACTTAAAGCTCAGAGAACAAGCTGCTTATGATGACCCAAACAGAGATATAAGGGAGGTCTGTGAAAGGGAGAGTATTCAACCAGCCTTAATCCTTGTTTTCAGTAAGGCAGTGTCTTTAAGTGCAGACTAATTAGTGAATAGACATGGTTGTAGATTCTTGTAGACATGTCTTTTGTTGGCTGGAGATGAACTGAGCAGCTAATAAAAATGGTTTAAAATCTCTGCTTTCTTTACTTTTAATGCACTTTAATAGGGTATAGAGATGAGAAAACATAAATCAGAGCAGGTGCAAAAGTAAATATAAGTCATTTGACTACCTATGCTGGTACATTCCATTTAGATATTAGCAGTTATGCTTGTGGCTCCCATTTGTGGAAGTCTGGCCCCGTGGTTTTCAAACAACTATTCATTTTATAACCTTTGACATATGTCAATACTAAAAAAGCATGCCTTTTTTTTCTGTTACAGTAATGTATTATGCAAGCATTACTTTGCATTTAAATAGTATGTTAAAGTCATCAATCACAAAGTGATCGATCAAGATAAACAGTTCTCCCATTTTAGCACCAGGGAAACCGAATTCCAAGAAGTGAAGTGAATTTCCTTAAGAATTGATGACATGCCTGAGACTAGAACCTAACTTTCTAGAGGGATGGTCCACATCTTTAATTGTTTGTTTATGATATCTGATTATATGTTGTATAATAAAATTTCAAGCAATTAGAAATAACCATCTGTACATTCTGAAAAGTCATTTATGGTAAAGTTGAATGCAAGGAAACGCATATGGGGAAACTGAGTTAACGGTGAAAGACATATAGTCACAGTCACCTGAAAGAGAAAGCATTCCGTGAAGGTCAGCAAGATATTTGAAATGTAGTAAAAAGGTAAAAAAAAAATAATTAAAAAAAATAAAAAGGTTGTGGGGTTTTTTGCTGGTTGTATTTCCCCTATTATTTGCACGTGACTTGACCTTGACACAATGAAGATAGGAAGCAGACAATTTTCTACTATTTTCTAAATTAACCATAAATTCCAGTGATATTCAATAACAGTACTTTAGTTATTGAAGCACATAACCTTTTTGCTGCCTTTATCACCTGTATTATCGATAGGAGATAATTACTGCAAAGCAGCTGGCTGTTGGTTTTAGAGAGCATCAATTGTTCTCCTGTCCCAGCTGTTGGCTAATAAGGACAGTCAACACATCTGTTTCAACAGCTGGTAATTAACAAAAGCCTAATTGCTGCAACTCTTTTAACAACAAATCTATGAAAGAGTAGGGATGTGGAGGAATATTATTTACTCTGTGCTCTGCACTTTCTGTGACCAGTTTCTTTTTTCTCTTTCTTTTTCTACTTTGAACACCACTGCCTTTGTCTGGCACATTGAATAGCAGGAGAACACAATATGGTAATCCAGAGCTTAAGTTTTTCAGATCTTTGTTGGTGTTTCTTATTGCAACATTTCTTTGCTAAGTTGCAAGATAAAATGGATCAAAAGCATTTTGTGAAGTTTCATACAACAGCTACAATCCACAGCAGTATGCCAATGCAATAGGGCTGCCAATCTAGCAGCCTCCAAAAGAAAGTAATGGGTTTCCCCATTTGTGTATGAGTTTAGCCGCCCTGCATCCTTTCCCAAAAAAATGGTGTCATCATTCTGAAAGTGGTGGGGTTTTAAAGAATTTTATTACTGTTGTTCAGATCCTTTGCGAAATTTGTTGCACAGTGGTTTGGGTTTTTTTTTCTGATGAAACCTGAATACATTGGTCAGTTTAAAAGTAAATGCCAGGTGATACCTTGCACTGCACAAAGATCTCACCATTTTATCACTACAGGATTGGCAAGGGTTCTGCACAATGCTTGGCTAAATAGCTGCATTTATGGTATCGGTCAGCAAACACAAAGTCAAAGACATTTCTCTTAATTAGGCTTGTTCTATGTGTTATCCTTATGTACGACGCATATATAATTGGAATACTCATCGTTAAAGAGAGAGAATGCATGTATACAAATACGAGATGTTAATCCCATTGAAGTCAATAGTGAACTTCTGTTGGCTTCAATGGGTCAGGGTTTTCCCTGCAAAACCAAATTTTCTTAAAAGCTGGAGACAAATTTGGCATTCATTATGTTACACATGAAAAGAAAGTGTTCAAGTATTAATGGAACTATTGCCTGAAGTATTATGCAAGTCAGGCATGTATTGTGGATTGTGTGAATGACTGAGTCAATAAAAAATTCTAAGAAATAGCATTTAATGGTGGCGATAAACTGATCATGAAAAAAATGTGATCCTTTGCAAAGTCAAGATCACTTGATTAAACTTGTCTCACTAATATTTCAGCTGGCAAATATTTCTGTACACCAAGTTCTTAATTGTCTGCTGGGTATGTTGAAAGGTATATAAGAAATTCTACCCAAGTGCTTGCCATCAACGGAATACAGATTGCATGATTAAAAATATTCTGGCAAGACAAGTTTGGTTCAGCAGGTGTTCGAGTGAAGAAATGTATAATAGGTGCACTGAAAAAGTATAAGATACGCTTTGAACAAATGAAAACAAAAGCATTGGCTAAAATTCTAACTGTAAGGTAGTAACGTAGAGACATGTTTGGTGTCTGGGTTTATCGGGGCATGATTTTTGTACACAACAATCTTTGGTGATTGAAATGGTTTCTTTTGTCATGCTCAAAAAAGAGAAAAGAAATACACCTGCATTAGACTATACTGTGGAAAATTTCTGGAGTAGTTGGTAGATGACAAAAATATTTGTCTTTCCTGTGGGTTATTTTGTTTTATTTTGCAAGTTATGATGTTAAAGAAAATGGCTGTGGGTAACATATCACTCTGCTCATTCCCTTCCCTTCCACTTCCTTCCTCTGAAGATTACAAGAATTATCAGACACGCATACAAGTACCTTTTCTTCCAGTTGAAATGTAGTTGAGTCTGAGTTGCAACAGAAATTTAGACATGTTCTGCAACTACGCACCAGAACTTAGATAGGAAGTGAAAAGAATGTTTTTGTCTACAACAAAGAATCTAATCAAACAGGTCTGGGGAAATGTGATTACCTACTTCATATAAAAGTTAATAGATTTTTGCAGAAAGGACCAGAAATCTTTTATCATCAGAACATACTTTTGGGACCTAAGTGAAGGTAACTCACTTATATCAACATATCTCATCAAACAGTATAGCCTCCATAACAATCCATGGGTGTCCATCAGCTGCTGATTCAATAGGAAGGGGCCATCTATTGAATCTTCTGTACTTTTTCCATCAGATAAGGTGGTTCTTATAAATACTTGAATGTATCTTCTCATAAACGCATCTATTTGCTTTTCTTTAATTTTAAGTCCTCTGTCTGAGTTCTACTTGTATGGAAAACATTGCAATAAGGTTGTGGAGAAACCAAGATTCAGACTGTTGCTCTGGTCAAAGTCAGCACAAGCTATTTAGACTCAGTATGATTGATCCCTTTTACACATCAAGAATTACACAGATTGAAAGTGAAACTGTTTAAAATTACCTGTTGAGGATCCTCGCATCACAGGAGACATGATAGTAGTTTGTTCACAGTCTTTGAACTTCACAGTCACCCCAGCTGGACAAGTGGCTCAAGGTAGTGAAGCCCGTAGCCAGCCTCAGGAGCAGGCATTTTTTCCCAAGTAAAAAAGTGCTACATACAACATTAATCCAACTGGAGAAAGAACCTAAATTTTCTTCCTATGTTGTCTGATCAGAACTTCAGATATTAAAAGAAAAGTAATACTAACAGACTTGCCAGACTCAAAGTTATTTTGAGCATTTCTTGGTAGTTAAGGTCTGCGCATGTCAGTGTGGGGCATACACTCATGGATTTATTCTTATTCCTGTTTTTCTTGCTAACAGATACATTTATTCAGTAATGATTTATTCTTTTCTGAAGTGCAACTGTTGCTGTTGAACTCAGCACTTTGATTCTTAATTTCTGTGTGTACAAAAATGTCAGATAAATTTGAGTGTGTATACCTGTCAGTAATTCATTTTACATGAGGTGGAGACCACAACATGAAGTACCAAATGTTAACTCCAGCTCTTCCCTTTGCTTCCAAACCCTGGAAGAGTTATGGACTGAAGCCATCCACTGAAGTCACTGGGACAATTAATTTTTATAATCCTGTGGCTTTTATAAAAGGCTTGTAGTTTAATCCTGATAGTGGGATTAGACACTGCTGCCTTCTGCAGAAGTACTGTCTGTCAAGAGGTAACAATCATTCTGTTTCTTTGTGTGAAAGGTTATAATTTGGAGTGTATTATCACTTAGCATCAATTATAAGCTTTGAAGTGTAAATTGTTAACTCCTTTTTGCTCAAGTTACTGCCTTGCATTTTTTTTTCTGCATGAAAGATCTCATATTTTCTTCTGAAAAAGAGACTTGTGAAATGTTGCAGTGTTCTCAGCTGGAGTGGTGTCACACTGAAATCAGGGGTAAGGAACTGTAATAATGTCTCATAACAGAAGCTAAAAGGTAAACAAGTCCAGACATCGGTGGAAGGGCATGGCCAATGGCTGGTTAAAGATTAAAGCCAAGGACTTCACTATAAGGGGAAATCTGCAATAGAACTTGAGTAGTGAGGTAAGATTAGAAAGATTTAGCCAGGCAAGAATTACTTCTGCATCACTGGAGTGGAGCTGTGGGTGACACCTGTTGAACAGTCAAGAGGCTGTAGAGACAGCCTACTGGGAGTGAGAGAAGAAAATTGTCAGTCAAACACATGTATGTTCAGTTTGTCAATCTTGGTCAAGTTTATTAAGCTTTTACTAGTTAGCAAGACCAATTTTCTGTATCTACTATAGTAACTAAAATAGGATCAGAGCATGGGCTTGCACATTGACATGCGACTATCTATGCTTTTTGTTAGCAAGCTTCCTGGCAGGGTTTTAACCCACTTTCCTGCACAATGCCTTTGAACAATACTGTGTACCCAGGCCTGTTCCCCTTTGACAATCCAGTGTTAGTAGCCCTTCCTTTTAGGGGTGGACAGAAGAGAGCTTTTGACATGGTAACACAAGGCAGGTCATGCCAGTAGATCTCAAGACCAGACCATGGTTTCTGGATGGTTCCTTATAGCAATAGAGGTGATTGCTGTGGTCAATTTCGATATGTTAAGTGGAGCCTGAAAATGTACCAGCCGGAGAGCCCTGAAAGCACACACAGTTTCTGGCTGCAGCACAGATAAAACATGTCTGGCTGTAACATGAACTTTCTTCTGTTCTTCTGCCAGTTCAGTTCCACCCCGAACTGGATAGGACACTTTTGGGGCTGAGGGGAACGTTGTTTTTACTGAATAGGGTCTTTGTTACCGCAAAGCTTCTGAGACAACATTACAACACTACCTTTTGGATCCTGTGCTGATGACTTGCTGTTTGCGGCAGATACTGACTTGATATCCTAAGTGTCCAAAGTCAGTTGCATGGACAGCAGGTTTAACGTGGGTGCTGACATTTGAAGCTTTCCCAGACTAATCTGCCAGTAGGTCTCAGGCACTACCTGGAAGGCTTCTTCAGCTCACTCCAGCCTACACAGTCATTTCCTTCTTGATTTCCCCTAAGAAGATTGCCAGTAAAGTTTGTTACATAGTATAATAGTCTTCATGGTGGGTGTGAAGCAATTCAGGTCTCTGAGTTGAGGGAAACATGTTTGTTACTAAAGTAGACCAGAGAGGTTTTTCTTCCTTGTTGTAAGATTATATTTGATAACCTGGTCTGCCTTTGAAGGGAGAAAATCCCTTTTTAGTCCAGTTACCTATGCAGCTGTAAAAGGGGGACATAAGAAGGCTTCCTCAGATAAATAATATATACCATGCATAAAACAATGTGCTTTATTTTACCTTCAAATAAGACAGATTTCTCTGTATTGCTGATGTCTTCCCATTGTTTATTTGAACTTGCATCTTTCCAACTGATTTTTAGATCAGAAACAAAATGTCTGATGTCACCAAGGCCAAACCTGAATTACAGAACGTGGAGAAATGTGACCTTTCCATATGCCCACAACTTTAAGCAGTCTTTAATCTGAGATGTGAAGGGATTAACACTTTTGTTGTTTTCATACAGTTTCTAAAGCCATAGCTACTATACAGAATATAACAGTTCTGAATGGCTTTTTGCTTCTCTGTTAAAACAATGTCTTCTTGATTGTTTTTTGTTTTGTTTTGTTTTCTTTTCTTTTCGCAGTGTACATCATGGTTTAGTAGAGAGACAAATGCCTTCCTGCTTGTATATGGAGACCTAAATACTTGTTACTTAAAATTGCACCTCCAGCTTGTGTTCTTGATAAAATACCTCCTACAAAAAGGTCACCATCTCTATACATGACATTTGTTTATGTGCAAAGCTCAATCCAGCTATGAATGTATTTTGGAGATGTCATCCTTGAAAGTTTTCTGGAGTCTTTTTGTTGTCACGAAGGTTATACCTTACCTGAAATAAGCTTTGTGGTATCTTCAGGTAGTTATCCATATGCACATTGTAGGCATGTGCTATGGTATCTCTAAGGTTTTTAGCAAATGAATTAAAATCGTAAATAAAACCTTGACCCTGGGAAGTCAGTTAGTTTTGGGTCAACCTCACAGGGGCAGAATTCCAAATTAACCTTTCTCATTCCATAAATCATTCTTTATCATAAAATGGTTCCATGTATTAATCTCACACAATCATCACATGCCTTGCGTTGTCCTTTGAATAGCTAATTTTTTCTGCAATTTCAATATAGTGTATATTCCTTGAAAGAAGTATAGGATGTTACAAAATATTACTGCAGATGATGAACAGACTTAGACCAACATCATATTTATGGTTAGATAAGCAAATTCATAATTCTCAGTGAAAGATATCATGAGCGTTTCATACAGACACTTTCTTGCATAATGTGATAATGGACTGAATCTGACTGTGATATGTGCTTATTTGGCCACGTCAATAGGTGAAAGAGTGAACTGCTTGTCAAATACTGCTGGTACAGGGCATGCTTCCCAGTGTGATGTGACCATGCAGTACAAGAATGAGACTTTCACATCTTGGGCATAATGGTTCAACCAGTATTGCTTTAAGATAATTAGTAGATATTAAGTTTGTTCTTATTGTTATAAAATGAACCAGGTCTGGGCAGAAATACTATTGGAACCTTTCATTTTTTGTAACAGAGCGATAAAAAGTTATCTGTTCATTTTTTTTTTTTCCCTGATTGTACAATCTGCATAATATTTGTTGTGGCCAGTTGCTGTCATCCCAGTCACAACAGAACCTCTCAGAAATGAGTGACCGTACAAGCAATATTCATATGTTATGATCATGTGTTCTTACTGGGGAATTTGTGCTGTGATGAAGACAAGAGTCTGGACCCCAGATAGCAAGTTCACTGTGAAGTTCCCTAAAAATATTAAATTAGGGATAGTGTAAAGATTGGGTTGGGAAAGGGGGCATCAGGTATACTTGCAGTACAATATTTCTTAAAAATGGCAGTTCCGTTTTGGAATAAAAGGGAGATTATGGAATTACTATTTGTAATTCCAGTAAGAGAAAACATTAACACATTAGTTGTAAAGTAACTGAAAAAGATGCACTTATACATACTGAAAAGCCAGTATTGATGCACTCGCATTATAGGTGAAAACCCTGATTTCAGCTCCGTGATCCAAGTTGGGCACCCTCAAACATTTTGGTGGCTGGGTTTTGGAGTTAGTCTCCTTTCCCGTGATGCATCCACTGTCTGGATTTGCTTTTCACATACTTAGCAGTTTGATAAAAAATGATTTGTGCCAGTTTCCAATGGAAATCACCATAAACTTGGGTAATTCACAAAACTTCAGAGCAGAGGAGGAGTATTCTTGCTGGTGGGATTCTGCTGTTTCCAGAGTGAGTTAACACAAAGACTGGAACTCAACATTAGGTTTCTGCATCCAAAAAAAAATAACAAATTACATGGCTGAAGAGGAGTTCTCTTTCCTGTCAGAAATTCTGCCTGACATTCCTCAGAAATATTTCCATCTAAACCAATGCATCTTCGCAAGGTGTTATTGTCCCAATGAAACAATGCTTTTTATTTAAAAAAGAAAAAAAAGGGTTTCAGAAAAATTTCATTAACTGATATTTATTCTGACCAACAATAGTATTAGATTGTAGAGTAAAATCTTATTATGGTTAATTGTTTGATCCTGATGCAAACTCATAAAGGTCATGTTTGCTGTTGAGATCCCATTCCTTTGTGCTCAGAGGGAATGTCGAAATGGGTGTGGTTGTGGTGTTGTGTTGGGGGAAGCTGTGGCTTAAAGGCTGTTAGCATTCCCACCACCCCCAGTTACCCTGAAATTCACACCCACAAACAACCTATAGCCAGTTCTGCAGCGTAGTTTTTCTAGCTGTACTGATCTTCCACAGCAGTTCAGTTCCATCAGGAATCAGTAATATAGTTCCTTGATTTACTCTAAGTTAAGATAGGTTTACTAAAACTATTTCTATTGGAAAATGATGTGTTGAGAAACAAATTTTCATTAATTTCTAATCCTTTCAGTTAGTATTCCGAACTTTTCAATTTAAGTTTATCTCCCAGAGGTGTTATTTGGTCAATATTAGAAATTACTTTTCAAATTTCAAAAATTCAACATGAAGCTTTAATTTTACAATTTAAATTTGGATTTATTATTGTTAATGATGTATTTCATAATTTGTTAATAATTTATAACATCTACTATAGTACAGTTCTAATTGTCACTTTTCATTTTTAAAATCATCAAGGGCAGCTGCACTTAAATGCAAGTTGAAACACTTTAAATTTTCTAGGTCAATGTGTCCTCTGCATTGTAATGAAAGTTTGACACGTTAACACTGTGATTTAAAAAACAAGGAGATCACTTAGTGTGTTTAATATTAGCGTGCTAGGCATTTTCAGTCCCCTTGTGTTAGCTGGTGTCTTTTTCTTGACCCTGGAAACCTCTGATCCCCTAATTAATAAGACAAGTGCTTATATTCTTTTCTAGATCAAAGCATCACCTGCTTTTATTGGTGGTGGAACAGTTTGATATGTTGACACTCTGATACAGAAAATAAGATGAGCTGTTGTAATCTACACTAAGTAGCAGCTGCTAATGTAAAAATAACAGAATGGTAAGAAGGTGGAGGTCATAATGTGTCACAACATGACCCACTCCATCATGTGGTACATGCTTCTCTTAGTGATATGATGTGCAAAATGTAAAAGCAGTAAAAGTAGTGTAAGATAAAAATATTTCTTCAATGGTTTAAAAACATTTTTTTTCCAGAGGGTTTTCAGTTTGTTTGGGGTTTTTTTTTCTTACTTATTCATTCTAATTCAGCATGAAAGAAACCTTTGTTTCACCCTACTAGTCTCCTGTTGCCCTGGAAAGACACCTGACCTCTTGCTGTCCACCTAACTTGCTAATATCAACAGAAACATACTTCTGCCCCATAAGAAATGGGGCAATTATCAGTTGTACATTTCTGGCTAGATTCCATTTCAGACTCCAGATGAAATAGAACCAAAGGAGCAGAAAGACATCTTACTGCCATCTTTGCACATTATACAGCTCTACTGAGTATAAATGAGTTCATAAATTGCAGAAATTACCTTTGAGGCTCTCCGGAATCGCCATTCAGCTTTCTTCTAATCCATAGGAATATCCTGGATCAGTAACAGAAAAAGCTGTTGATAGCAACTGTGACTGAGTTAACGAATACTTGCGTGTTTACAGGCATCTCAGTCAAGGTGGTGGAAAATACTTTGGGTGGAAAGGGTATCACTCATAATTGGATTGGTTATAATCGCAGTAAGAATAAGAATAACTCTTCTAAACTCTTAGAGTTTACTTATAAAACAAGAAAGTTACATCTTAGAAAACAGATACAAAGACAAATGAAAATTGCCAGAGGTTAAGCTAAATTGGCCTTTGGAAAGGAAATTAAAACAAACAATAGTGTAACGACTGAAATGAGAACAAGGAAAGAGGAAATTTGCCATCACTCTGAGAAAGGCATGGAGATCAAGGATAATCCGGATCTGCGTAACTTTCTTTTTTTCTCTCAACACTGGGCCATGTTGATGTCAACTGCAAGGACAGGGATTAAGAAAGGTGAATGTGTGGAAATGGAGTACATCCTAGCTGTTCAACATATTACTCTGTTCAGACTGGGATAATGGAAGGTTTCTATCCCCAGTTCTGAGAGAGCTTATACCTGAAATTCCAAGAATGATAGTGAAGTTCTTTAATAAATCCTGTGAGGCTGTGTACAGTGTAATATGACAGGGAATTAGCAGAGGCAGCATCTATATTTCGAAGGGCAAAGAAACAGAATTCTGACAGTTGTAGACCAGTTAGTCTTTATTATGAGGCTTCAGAGTAAATTTGTGAGAAAAATTAAAGCATGAATCCACCAACAATGGATTGAAGTACAACTTTCACCCAAGATCATGCAAGAATTCTTCTTTAGTATGGTAACTGGTTATTTAGACAAGGAAACTTGTTAAATATAAGTTAGCACATAAGCTTCATGTGGTGCCATATGGAAAATTATTCATTACAGTGGAGAATGTGTATATTGTTATTTTACAAGCACGCACAAGCTTAATGTGGGAAATGCTGCTTGCTGCTAGCTGGGTTTACCTAGCATCTCTTGTTTGGAAGGATGGGCATGTTGAGCTCATGTCTGTCTGCAAAATTTCATGTACCCATGAAGGAGATGAGGGATTAGTCAAAGGCAATAAGGAACTAGTTAGCAGGAAGGCAACAGCAAACAGCTTTGAAAGGAGAAACGTTAAGGTCCAAGGATTTCACTAGTGGAATTTCACTCCAATTTCTCACCAGTTGGTGCTGAACCAGTTTTCTTTAATGCTGTCATTGAGAACCTTTGGCATAAAGAGCAGCAGTATACCAACAAAATTGCTTGATGAAGCAGATCTGGGAGATGTTATTAATACAAAGTGGAGATATTATTCAAATAAAGTAAGTTCAAGATATCTCGCAGAAATATTGGAATGGCCTCAAGTACTGGGAAAATAAAAGCAGTGGGGTGGAATTCAATGGTACCAAGTATAAGGTTCCAGTATGAATAACAATTTCCACTGTTAGCTGGGTAATAGCAATGGGCAGGAGAACAGACATGTATCAGAGGGTGACTAAGAGCAAAAGGGATGCAAGAATGTATCACACAATATATTTTCACCAAAGTTAAGGCATGCAGCTAGCAGAGTACTGATGAGAGATGCATTTGAATTGATCAGGAGAATACAGAGCTTGCTTACTGAGAAGTAACACAAAAGGTTGTTTGTTTAGCCTATGTAAGGAGGGAAAAATATACACTTTCTATAAATATATGTAGGTGGAAATATATATGCTTTCTATAAATTGTATTTTTCCATTCTTTGGCTTAAGAAAGCATACAGCATTGTTCATTTAGATATTTTGAAACAAAAGGAATAACAAAAGGATCAGTAATGATATTTTCTTAGTCAAGATCAGGCTGGTTTAGGTTTGATAGATAGCAATTAGCAAACTTTAAATTTTTGGTATGTTTGCTCAAATGCAAAATGGGATAGATGTAGAAACAAGAATTCTCTTTTGGGGGGTGGGGGGGAGGGTTAGAAAGGGAAAGAATCTATCCACCTTAAACCAAATATGAAAGCAGAGGATCTTGTGGGCAAAATAAAATTGGAAGAAAGACCATATCCCAGGGATCAGTGATCTGTTTAATCTTTTCTAGGTTAAACAGGAACTTCACTGAAGGTGACCCCAATACCAAAGTGGTGACCAACCTCACCTTTATGTTGACATTTTTAGGGAAAACCACCAGAGGCACCTGCGTGTAATTCTTTCTTCTCTTGTTGAACCTTCCTTACTCTACCTTCAAAAAAAAATTTAATCGAAACTTACCCATTTCTGTGAAGCGTTCTGATTTCCAGAGCTTGACGCTTTCCAAAGGAATAATATTTTGTTACAAAGATCCCAAGCAGCTATTATTATTACTGGAGGTGAGCTCATGTAGGATTTTTGCCATTTGCATTATGGATAGATTTCAATGTACATTAGAGGAGTCTTCCAAATGTTTTATAGTAGTGAAGGCATCATTATTTTAGTTAGCAATTTAACTTTGTGTGAGGCACTATTTTGCTTTCCTTCCTCTAGTGAAAGAAGACATCTCTCTTTTGAGAGGATATTTGAGTCATTCCTTTATATTTACTACTCTTCAGGTCTGTGAATGATGGGGTATTCTGTTGCATGGCTGCACTCTGTGCACAAAAAAATCTTGTGCTTGAATTTTTATTGGTCTCATGCAGCTCCCTAGAATCAACCCCACTACATGTTACTGAGGAGGTTAGCAAATGCCTCCTTTTCTTCCCTTCACTTTTTGTAGCTGTTTTGGGGGTTTATTTGTTTGCTTGTTTTATCCAAAACACCTGATTTAGCTGTTATTTTTACTGGTGCAAACCCAGTCAAATCAGTGCAGTTTTCTCTGAAAAACTGAGATAAAAAAGCGTCTTCAGACTCTAGTGCCTTCTGACTTTTGTCCTGAAAAGCAAGTGGAATATTAGTTCTATATTTTATGATAGTTCTCCAAAGAGACTAGCTGTTAATCTCTCCATGAGTAGGTGTGTCAGCTGCAAACATTTCCTTCCAGTCTACCATTTCAATCACACTTCACAGTACACTGAAAATTGGCAAGGATGTTAATTATTGGCCTCTAGAACAAACCACCTACTTTGATTCAAGCGTGTTTTCCAATTTTTAAGAATGTTGTTTCACCTACAGAACAGTATAATTACAGAAAATAGCTTGGTTTGGCTAACGTCCTTGTGTTCTGCGAGTTCTGCTTGCAAGGCAGCAAGCAGCACCAGACATGAGGCTCACCTGCAGAGGATTTTAACCTCTTGTTGGCAGGAGTTAGGGCTTGCCAGCATCCAGTACATTGTTTTCAGTATCAGAAGCTCTAAACTACTGTCACTCAGAGGTTAAACATTAACACTTTCTGCTTTTGAAGCTGGAGGAACTCTCCATACAGTAAGAAAGTTTGGTTTATTCTCTAGTGAACTTCCTATAAAAATTTTATGGATGTCCATTGCAGGAACAGTTACAGTGGTAGGTTCTGTACACAGGGCAGTGCAAAACCCTGCATGCAACGTGACACACTGAACGGCACAGTGCAGAGATTGGTTGTGTATCTGCATTTGTGCAATGTGGTGTTTAATAAAATTTGCCAGGAGTCAGCCATGTATCCGGGACATGATTAATCAACCAGCAGAATAAATTGCCCATAGATGACTGGGAGTTGACAGTAAACAGTAAAGCACCTGCCTTGAAGACTTAAAGTCTTAGTAGACAAACAGGAAACAGAAGCAAGTGGGAGCCCTGTTTTAGGAGAGAGATTTTGAAGCATACAGACAGGGTTGTTCATGATTATACAGGGAGTTTGGCAGCACTAGAGGCTGAACTCTGTGCATTTCCCTTCGTGTATTCATAGCTCATGTAACAAGCCTTTAATTTACCAAGAAACTTTTCCACGACGCTATCCTCTTTGGGCAGAATCTGCAGTCAGCATTTCTCACACATGTACCTCTCAGTTTGAGACTCTAAAATTTGTACAATTAATAACTTACACCATTAATTAAAAACATTGGAAAGCAGCCCAATGCTCAGGCTCATGTGTCAAAGAATTGCTGTGCAAGCCCAGTCTTATTTGTTGTTACAACAATTAATCATCCACTGATTTCAAGATAATTTATATGGTACCTGGGCCCTCAAGGGAGCCCTGCAGTGCTACTGAAACTGGACGTTGAAAATTACTGGTGATTAACCTATAGGGCCCTAATAAATATACACGAGTACTTACTTCTCCTAACTCCTTCTTAACCATAAGGTCCTGTTGGGGCTGGCTACCTTCCTGACTTACAAGCCACATGCTGCAATCTCCATAATGGCTGTGAGTCACAAGCCCTTCACAGCATGATGTGAATAAACAATGGGAGTGGAAGTATCCGGGAGGGTTCACAGGTGGGAGATGACAGTGGTTGTTCACAGATTCCCTCATTCCACTATAATCCAGGTCCTGGGTGAGAATGCACCCAGATCCCAAAATGAGCCACTGGTGCCAGTCTTGCCAGTCTGCCACAGCTCAGTGTGCCGGTTATTCAGCAGCTGTCCTGCTGGTAACATCAGCCAGTGGCTCTCACCAAAAGAGCCATGCTGAATAGCTGGAAAGCCATGTGCAGACCAAGAGTTGCACACTGGTTGTTTTCAGCCAAGTGCCTTGATTCACTCACTACATGTTGCTCAATAGTTTTGCACTATAGAAACATATCAGTATAAAATACGTTTGTTGATAAACACTTGTCTGAACAGAAGTCTAACCTTAGCCATTTAAAAAGTTTACCATACACATGGGGGGAGCCATTCAAGGCATCGTTCTGCTTAGAGGAAAAAAACCCAACAAACCGGAAACAATTGCAGTGCTAGAACAAGAAAGATTTTTTCATAAGAGTTTAGTAGGCAGTGTTATAAAATAGCATAGCTTTATTAACTTTATAATAGAGCACAGCTCAAATGAATGCAAAAGGATTGTGAAGTTTTCAAAGTAATATGGGTATTCTGAATAAATTGTTTATAATTTTTTTTTATCACTTCATAGGCAGAGTTGATAGCCCTGCAACAAGAAAAAGAGGCTGCTCTTCAACAGTGCAAAAAATTAGAAGAAGAAATCCAGACATTGCGTGCTTATTACAGGTAAAATAATTAATACTAATATAAATCAGTGACTCATAGGGGAAATTTTCTGTACTGTGTCTGACTCTGAGTGAGGAAATGGCCTTATCAAATAGGTATTTGTTGGAAATGTGAATACATCAATGAATCAAGGCTTGCATTTCTGCTTTACTGCTCACCAGCCGTTTCTTTGAAATAGAAGTCCCTTTCTTATAGCCTAAATTTTCTGTTAGTTTCTGCTAAGGGAAGGGGAATGCTGCTGGCAGTCAGTTCTCACAAAAATGAAAGAGCTGTGTTATAGCAATGTTTTTTGCTTAAAAACATGAGGACAAAAGAACTGGTTGACGGCAGTTTTTGTTTCTTCCCTGTTTGCTCACTTACGTAACTTAAAATAATAAAATCTGTAATTCTAGAAGACTGATTTCTTTTTCAACACCAATATAATATATGTGTTTCAATTCCTTACGTTCTGTAGCAGTATGGAGAATGAGAGAAATTGCTCTTCTCTCATTAATTTAGGTGGGCTGCAATGAACATTTGCATGGATCAGTGGGTTTTAGTCCCTGAGGAAAAGCTCTGTGTGGTCCAGTGAAGGAGTTAGGTTGTTTTATGGAGTGATGTTGGGTTACAGCTCTCATTTCATGCTGACCTCCTGTGTGAGAGGGAATACAGAGCTGCCAGCAGGTTAAAGGTAGGAGAATTGGCATCAGCACAGCAGAAACTTGTGAATCTGAAGTCTGAATGTCTGTGATGAGGGATGTGGGCTGCAGAGGTAAATAATAAATGTAGTGTGAATATTACGTTCACTGGAAATAAAGAGGACTAGTTAGCTATGTCTAAAAGCATCTGCAGCAGCAGAACTGTGTATGTTTTCAGTGTTTCAGCATTTACAAGTGAAAAATACTCAGGTTTCTAGAGGTTTTTCGAGTTTCCCCTTCTCATTAAGTTTATTAAAACCTTGGAGGGAAGTTTCAAAGACAGCTTTTGTTCCTAAATCTCATAGGCATTTATTTAAGGCCTGTTAATAGTGAATAGAAACCCCAAGCAATTTGTGATTATTGCTTTTAATGAATTTGGTCAGCATTTAGTGTGTACACAAATTATGGTATGATTTACCAAGCTAGAAAGAAATTATTATAGTGCCCATATTACTCATTTAAATGGGTTTTGTAGAATCATTTAAAAACTGAAATGCAATTTTGTATTGATATTTCAGAAATCAAGAGTTTGCTTGTGTTTGTCTCTGCACATTGCAGGAGATTTTTCATTGACTTAAGAGTTATATTTTTGACACAGCATATTAAGTTTTCACTAATTCATAGCATTTAACAACTGGAGTAGGCAGCAGTTGAAGTTTACTCATATAAATGCTTTAAATCTCAAAAATGTTAACAATCATGAGTTGCAGGAATCATCATTAGAATGTACCATGTTATTAACTTAAGGCGTTTAATTTGAAAAGGCTGAATTTCACTGTAAGCTTGATAATGGCATTTGCAAGATTTAGCCATAGTGTGTGGAAATGTTCACTTGAATATCCCCTGGGGCAAGAACTGTTGTGTCACTGCTAAGTTATACAAGTTACATACCAATTCAGAACATCAAAACTGAAAGACTTTTATCTCCTGCTTCACTGTCCTTAGAGGATTTTTTTTTTCTAATGCATTCTGAAGTGGACAGAGAGAGTCACAGATTGACTGAGGTTGGCAGGGACCTCTGGAGGTCGTTTTGTCCAACCCCCCACTCGAGGAGTGCCACTGAGTTGCCCCAGACCACATCCAGTTTTGTTTTAAATATCTCTGTGGACGGAGACTCCACAGCCTCTCTGTATAGAGATACTGAGCATACAGAGACATGGCTAGGAAAGCCAAAGGCCACCTGGAGTTGAACTTGGTGAAGTATTTTAAGGGTGACAAAAGCGACTCTCAGTAGCCTAGTAGCTATTTGAGAATCACTAAGTGCCTAGTAGCAATGTTTGAGGTTTCAAGCCTATCTTTTGCCTTGGTTAGAAATTATACACCATTACAAGGACAATTATGAACTTCTTAACATTTTGTTCACTGTTTTCCTTATGCTACGTGAGCATCTGCAGCTTCTGTCATCCAATAGTGTGGCAGTACTTTGAACACATGCCAAATGAGACAGATAAAGAAAAGAATATATGTCATTTTTGCATAAAGCTTTGGGGGCTGTACCAGACCAAGGATAGGATGGACACAATAATCATGAATGACAGAGAGTGGATTTCCCAGGCCATCCCAAATGAGTGAAAATTTACTCTCTGTTTTGTATGTTCAAGCTAGTTAAGGAATGCTTGTGTAGATGTTTATTGGGTCTTTTTATTTCTGTTTAGTGTTTCCCATGCCATAGTAATCTAGAGTAAGCACTGAGAATATTTTTCAGACAGCCTAGTTTCGAGCAAGGTGAAAGTTTGGTGCTTTGATCCAGAGGAGTTAGCTAGATGATTTGCTGTTCAAGACTACATTTCCCTGGACTTATTTCTCTTTTGGACTTTAGAGCTCCCCAGTGAGCAAACTGTAGGCTTCTGCACATGCTCCACTCCTCATCTATAGAACTGCAGAACCTTATTATGCAAGGTGCACACTTCCTTCACCTACTGTTCTCTTCTGTTTGCCAGCTTCTCACAGCTTCTGTTATCTCTGTGGTGCCAGCATAACAGCAGCTTGGGAATTTTGGCTTCATTTGGCATCTTCTCCTCCTTCGCCCTTAGGTCTTCCTTGACCTTAGAAAAAGCATTTTCTCATATTTTTCTTCTTTGTTTCCTTGTTTTAACTGAGGTTTGTACATCATCCTTTAACTTGGGAGAAACAAATTTAAGGAAAAAAAAAACCAACACAAAACCAAATACTAGAGGCTAATGTTGAAGTGTGCAAGGGATACCTAAAGCCATGCCTTTTTACACAGCCACTTTTTAGGGGTTTGGTTATAAAAGTAATGACTGTGCATATATTCACAATTTTTGAATGCATATATGTATATAACATTAAAATGTACGTTTTTATACTGATCTGTCTTTCACTAACACTAGCATAACCCAGAATACGCCAAATAGTGTTTCAGTATGCAAAATCGGGGAAGGGATGTTTAGGTCTAGAATATCTGTATGTGTGAACATGCAAATGTATGTATGCACAGGCATGCTCAAAGGAGAGAAACAAGTGGAGACCTTCAGGAAGAAAAACAAATCTCTTTTTTTTTTCCCCAGGAGAAAAATTCCTAGTATGTGTGTAGAATACTGCATCCAGTTTTGGGTCTCCAGTAAAAGTAATCTGTAGATGAAAGTGAGTTTGACAGAGGGCCACCAGTATGGTCAGGAAGCTTTAGAATTTGCACTGTAAAGACAGACTGAGGGTACTGTTTTTGTTCAGCCTGAGAAAAGGAAAAATATCTTTATTTGGTGGCTTCAGGGAGATCTAACAGCAGCTTGACAATGTCTATGAGGAGGTTATCAAGGACAGGTTCTTCAGAGCGCTGCATAACAAGGGGGTGAGAGACAATAGGCTTGCATTGAAATGGTTTCAGAGTGGTTAGAAGGGGAAATATTTTCACCATGAGAGATGCCCACCATTGGAACAGGTTGCCCAGAGGGTTTTGCTGTCTCCATCTTTGGAGATTTCCAGTGTGTGTGACTCGATAAAGTCATAAGTAGCGTGGGCTGATCTTATAGTTGATACCCCTTTGAGAAGGAGCTTGATTAGACTAGAGACCTCCAGTGATCACTTCCAACCTGAAATATTCTATAATTCTGTGATCTGGTAGCTTCTGCTGTTCGAAGCTCTTCAACTTTTTTCTCCAGCTGTGAAAGAAGACTGTATTGTAAACCATATTTCTTTGCAGATAAAGTGGAAAGTGAATCCTAGATGAAACTGGAGTTTCATGAAAGGCCTGAAAGACCCAAACCAAAATTAAAAAGAGATTTTGGGGAATAAACGATGGAACATTGGTTCCCATCTAGATTTTGACTTTCTGGAAAGAAAGCACGTCCCAGAACATTTCTAGACTTCTTTAAAAGGAAAGAGAAGTGAAAAGGAGGAAAAATAAAAGGAGGAAAAATCTAGTTCAGATACAGAAGGGGAGGAAATTGGGTCCAAATATAGTTGGGCAGGTTCTCTGCTTCTGTTTGTTCTTTTCATGTTGTTTCTGTCTCATGTCTCAAAAGGATAATGGTATTTTCTGGATAGTAACCCCAAAATACATACCAGAAATGAAAATTTGCATAACAGTTAAGAACAGTATAGAGTTTCTAGCTTACTAGTATATTTGTTTCATTATAGTACTCTTTAAGCTAGGGATTAATGCAAATCATAGATCCTTGGTGACAAAAGGCTATATCCAAATAATCACTTTTGAACTATGTAGAAATGTTAATCCCACTGCCTCTTTCTCATGTAGCTCTTTTGTTTGAACATCATCACAAGTTTTTATTTGTATATTTTTATATGGTCTGATTTTTATAATCTGTTTCGTTCTATTTCAGTAATGCTTCTGAAGTGTACTTCTACATGTTTAAATGCTGACACAGAGATATGCTATTGCATACTCCTTTTTTTCACATTTTAGCTAAAACATCACAGCTGTGTATGAGAAGTATTTCTCTATATAGGGAAATATATTTTTTTTTCCAAATTACTTTTTTTTTTAATGTCTGCAGTATTTCACTGAAGGGGCACCAGGAGTTTTCACAGACAAATAATTTGAACAAATTTTAAGTAGTACAGTAAAAGTACACCTCTTAACATATCAACCTCATTACAAAGAAAGATAAGACAGCAAAATAAAAATGCAGGACTGTCCCTATTTAAAAGTATGATTTTGGTAGGTTTCATGTTGGAGTCAGATGCAGCGATGCTTGATTCATTAAATTGTTTACTCTTCAGCTGTGTGAGATATGTACATCTACATTAGTTCGCACGCCTTTGAATGAAGCTGTTGGTTTGTCCAGGTTTGGCAGGCTTTTCATAAGTTTTAGTAGTTATTTCAATGACAATTTAAGAAGCTTCTCTGCTATTTAATCAAGTGCTCTAAAACCCATCTGTTTGCTAAGACTCATGATCGGGGCAGAAGAGGAACAGTGAAAACTTGTTGCAATGCTCCATGGTCTCTGTACATGGATATGTAATGGTGTAATTCTTGCTTTTAGACTGTTCCTCTCATTTCAGTTTTAAGAGCTATTACGGTAAAAACTATAAATCATTTCTACCTGTCAGTATTCATCCTCTTGTATTCTATTTGATATGCAGCCACTGCAGTAGCAAGTCAGAATACAACTAGCTAAATAGTCAAGTCTTCTGTTCTCTGATTGACCCTTGCTCACACATTTCAGCCTGTTTCTGCTCCCGTCTGTCAGTCTTTTTCAGAGATTTCTTCAGTCCAGATTTCTCAAAGGGGGACATGATGTGTAGCAGAAGATTGGTCTGCTCTAAGTTCCACCCTCCCAGTCTAAATGAACTGGAACCCTTTTACAGTGCCATTAGTGAGGTTACAACCTCACTAGCACAGACCACTAGCACAACCACTAGCACAAACACTAGCACAGAGTGGTGAGCTCAGCCCTTCATCTAAGGCAACAGCAGAACACCCTGAGCACCTGTCCCAGCAGTTTACCTCAGAGAACTGGTCTTTTCATGGCAGTTTTTTTATTTCACTTTTTCAGTTATGGCCATTGACTCATTTCCCTGCTCTTATCATCCTGTCTGTTCACTACTATTCTGGCAGTTGCTGTCATTGTTCCAGCATTAGTTGCTTTAGACGTAACTTGGTATAATTATAGTCATTAAGAATGACCGGATAATGATATCACTGTAAACCTACTGTTGTTTTTGCAGAACAATTTTGGGGAGATCAGGGAAGACATAGAAGTGTGGGGGGATGGCAGTTGTGTTTGAAGTATTCTCTGCCCATGCAGCAGTGAATTCTATTTAATCTAAGAGTTTCAGACACCTGACATCAAACATAAATCTTGAACTATTAATTTTCCTGCTTCCAAGAAGAGAAGAGATTCTTTTGAACCAAAGAGATGAGGTGTTTGCATCCATGATGGAGTGGCAGACTGTATGATATACCTTCTTCTGAAGGAACCTAACCTACTCCAATTTGGTATGGCCAAACGTACAGAAAACAATGGCTCTGTAAGGGAACACTAGCATTTTTTTGACTTTCATTATTATAAAAACCTCAGGTACTATCCAAACTGTATCTCTTAGTTTATTCTCTATATATAAAGTCCCACTGGTTTCTGTGGGAAACTTGGACATGCAATGAACAGATTTAGCCATTGTGGTTTGGTTTGGGTTTTTTAATGTGCATGTTTTCATCCTGTTGATTGAAACTGGTCAAAAATGAGGGGCATGCCCCCAAATCAGATTGGTTAAAACAACACCTTCTCTGAGCAACCCATGGAGGTTTCAGTGAATTTCAGTCAATTTCCGAGGGCAAGGAGAGCTAACATCCTGGTAATTTGAACCTGGGATTTAGAATCTGCAAGTTCAAGCTTATCCTCTGTTATCATGCCACTTTTCAGTGAGGTGCTGCAGCCCTGAAAGAATTAGGTTGGTATGTCTTTCTCACTTTGCTGTTCTGTGAGCAGTTTCCCACCAGTAAGCCCCTCTGTCTTCTGTCTCTTTGTCTCCTTATTGCTTGTGCAATTGCAGATCTTGTTAGCATTACAGGAGATAGCAGTCCAGGGTTTGGAGGCTGTTTTATGAACAGGATCAAACAGCTGAAGGGAGATGACAGATCAGTAAGTTGCTCTGCTTTGGCAAAGCAGCTGCATGAAGTTTTACTGGCACTACTGAGACAGCTGTATTTTGCAGTTTCTTGGTGCAGGTGAGTGGTTGAGGCAGAGTCCTACCTTGTTATTCCTGTTATCCTTATATATTTTACACTTTATTGGATTTATTATCTTCTTCCACCTGCCCTGTTCCCAGACTTCTTCTCTAGCCTGGAACTGATAATTTGTCTCTCCTTCTGCATTTGCTCTGCTTTCTAGCAAGAATAAAGTCAGAGACACTGTCTTTATAAATCAGTGGATAGGGAACTTCCTTGGGAGTTTGGCAGACTAGACTTGTATCTGTACTCTGATTAGTATTTGCCCATTTGCACAGAAGAGAGATGATAGGGACAGACTCCAGTATCTACCATAGTCAGAGTGTTTGCAGTGCCTGTTTGGCAGGCAGTGAAAGGGCAAAGCAGTATCTGAACCTGTTGGGGCTGTGTAGGCTATCTTTTTTTGCCTCTCAATGGAATATCATAGCGATCAGAGTGCTCTATGAGCTTCCTCTCTCATTCATTTAAAGACACACACAAAAATTACTTTGAATGTTTCTCTTTTTGCTCTGACATGATTTTGAAAATTTTCCCATCTCACTGGGAAAAAAAAAGCAGCATGGAAAAATAATTTCCTACTTGGCTTATGATTTATATAAGCTTTGAGGAAGAGGAAGCACTGAACTGTCAGAGATCCTAAACACCTGATGGAATAATAACCCACCCCATGCCATCCCTGCAACCAGCACAGAGGTGAACATAGTACACTCGAATTGCCTTCTACTGCTGTTGACTCAGGCATGGATTGGTCTGACCTACATTTTATGAAATCTTTGTGCTTAATGTTTCCAAGGGCTGGCTCTTGGCCTTCAGAGGTGCCTTGCCAATAGGAAACGCTAAGCAGCAGATCTGAGGAAGAACCTGGACAGTATGAATATGGGCTGAAGTGTTTAACATGATTTGTGATGTTGTTTTAATTTGTACCCGGTACTATGCTAATTCTGCTACTGTTTCCATTACTGGGTGTGTTATATTGGCAACATTTCTCAAGTTTTTAAGGGTAGTTGAGGACCAACCAGTCAATTGTGCTAAACACATTAAAGCTATAAGCCCTCTGCAACTCCTTATACTGTATTTCATCAGATTGAGCAGATGTCTCTTCTACCTATTTGCTATCATGGGGTAACATGAACTAAAACAATGCTTACCATGTCAGTTTTGCTGTGATGGACCTTTTCAAATGAGTTTCTGCTCTTCTTTAAGAGCAGGAATTTGCTTGACAGAAAGGAATTTGTTGCCATCAGATGCTGATATGGTCTCATGACTCTGTATACATGGCTGTGCTAGTCTTCTGTTAGCAGCTCTCCTTCACCTGGCTGATTCTTTCCCCTTCTCTGCTCTCTGTGGTTTTCTGTTATGACTTCCTTCATTTCTCAGTGAGCTGAAAAGTCTAGGAAGTGTGATTCTGTTTTGTGCTTTTTGGAACAAGTACATAGCTAGAGGTTTCTAAGAAATTTGTTAAATCCTAATAAAATGGAGGTATTGGAAGGAAGGTTTCAGTCTCTGGAGGAACTACCAGCAAGCAACTGACTGACTGCTACTGATAGGTTTAAGTAACGCAAAGTATTCTACTCCTGTAGAAATACTTGTAAAAATTAGTACATTGAGATTAGTAGAATTAATATCTATTCTGTATAATGTAAGGATACTCAAAAGAAACATTGGAAGAATCTATGAAAAGGATATATAAGATTATGAAATCTGTGATCTGGAAAAAAGGGTATATGGCCAGAGCCTACATATTCTGTTCTGCCATTGAAATGCTGGATGAATATAGATGAACCACATCTCTAAACTCTGCTTCAGCTGCATTATTCATATAAACTGAATAAGATGTTTTACTATTTTGCCTAGAACCTTTAGGGATCTATGACTATGAAAATTATGTACTCCTACTTTGAAGTAAGGGAAGGAAAACAGATACAGGATAAGTAGCAGCCCTCTCTAAAGCAAGTTAAGAAAATACAGGAAAACTGTGTGTGAAATAAGTTGCTTGAAAGAAATATTTTTGCTTGAGAAGCTTGAAAGAAAATCTAGAACTGAAAAAAAAAAAAAAAAACAACTTTGGCCTGCCCTATAAATATTGTATAAAAGAAAAATTCTTTTGTTATGAATATGATATTTAGAAATAGTGACATTGCCAGGAGGATTTAAAATGCCTTTTTTGTTGTTGTTGTGGTGTTTTTTTTCACAAGACATTTTTGTATTAAAATGTCAGTTCAATAATTTTAGAATGTGTTCATTTTGCTGTGTTTCAGTTCATTTCTCTTCAGCTGAGGAACTGAAACAAAACAGCATTTCAAGTTGAAATGCCAAGGTGAACGGAAAATTTTCACTTAGAAATTTGCCACAGGAAGCCAACGTATTTGTTTTGTGTTGGAACCTACATCTCCCAATTAATAAAAAACTAATAATTGTTTGGTGAGAAGACTTTCCACATGAACAATTTTCAGCCAGTGCTAGAGAAAACATTATTTTTCTTACTCTGAAATTAACCCTGCTCACAGTGGAGTCAATGGAAAACTTCAGTTAGGAAGCATCTAGGAATTCATGTGGCAGCAAAAAGCCTCTGTGTGTCATGGAACAGAAGCCAGAAGACTATCCACCTGTTGTGTTTACAAAGGGAGAAGCTGAGAGGAATGTATTTTCTTTATTTAGTTGTTTTTTTAAGTTACAGCTTGTAGTAAATTGCTACAAGCATGTCATGCTGGAGTCTTTTGCTGGAAAGAAATCGGGTTTTATATTCTGTCCACAAGCTGCTTTTCTAACTGATGTGGTAGAGGTCTTGTGTTTTGGAAGCTGAAGGGTTTTAATGTTGTGTCCAGCATTACATAACTAGGTGTTATTCATCTGATACAGGTAATTCTTCCAGCATAGGTGTGAAGGCTGTCATTTTTAGAGAGACTAGGGACCAACTTGGATGCTTTAGCCACAGTTTTCCAGTTAATAAATGGGCCTGCTGAGATTTACACTATTCTGAGTCTTTCAAATATTTGATTAAAATTTAACATATTAGTAATTGTTTGCTTTTATAAGCTGCAGCTCCTATGGTCATGATAGAAAAAAGTAGCACAGAGCAACTGGATTTTTTTCCTACCACCACAAAGAAAGCATGTAAGCGGTGGTACAGAGCTCCTGTCTCACCAGCAGAGCTTTTCTGGCTGAGAGTTTGGAAAGAAAAGTCACAGAAGGAGAGGGAATGAGTTACAGTGATTGAATAATAAGTTGTAGATGTAGATGACAGCAAAGTGAGCTTAGAACAGCTCTTTCCCTAACTCAGCCACTTCATGATTTGGTTTTGTCTTTTTTTTTTTTTCTTAATCTGTGCTGTATAATGATACAGATTAGAGCATGGCCACCCACAAATGTTTTCCTGAGCAACACAGAAGTACTGTGTTTATTTCTTTCTTTTACCTTCTTCACACTGCTAGCTAGCCACACTTTGTATGAAGGCTATAGTATGAAGTGAATTGAAAAGCACAATATTGCTGTGTGTGATAGTGAAACTTTTTTCTGGCAACTGGTGACTAGTGTCCTAAGTGAGTAAAAGGGCCAAGAATCAGATCTCAGAAGGAAGAGAAACCTGCAAGTCCTGTAATCTCAGGGCTGAACCCACTGAGGTTGCTTACGATAGGACCAAATAATGTCATGGTCTGCCATACTGAATCCACCACCGTGTTTCTCCTGTCATCAAAAGAGCTATTTTTATTCAGGTTTTGCACTTTCTTGAGACTGCTGGTTTCGTTTTTGAAATAAAGTTCTTAGCTCTGACAATTTAAATATTTTTTCTTCCTGCTTAATATAGTTATTGCTTCCAAGCTTTCAGGGTTAATAGCATGTGTCTGTATCATCTGTAGACATCAGGATGAAAACACTGATGACCACATAGTAAGCTTTGAGATGCCCAAATTATTTCAAGAGTTAGAGTAGGAAACAGGGCAATTATGTAAAATTTGTTCATAAACATTAACATTATAAAAACTGCAACTGCAAGGGTTTTGTATTCAGTGCTGGCCAAACTACACTCATACATGCAAACAGTATCTGCCCAACAGTCAATAGCCTAAACTATAAGTACAGTAGATGATCTGGGATTTGTTTGCTTGTCTTCTTCATCTGGAAAAAAAAAAGGTAGGAAAATAGTGGAGAAAAAAGAGATTTCTCGTTTGTCTTTTGTGTTGTTTGTGGGTTTCATTTGTTACATGTTTATTTTGTTAGTATTTCTGGCGCTTGCAGCAGAAAAATAAACCAAACTTCTTTTTATCTGTTCTAAAATAACATAGTAAGTAAGAAGCAGAAACAAAGTGAAGTCACAGTTGGATATTGCTGTTAAAAGATAAGAGATGACAATGGTATCTTTTTAGGTTATCTGTTATCTGTGGTGTCATTAAACCTAATGATGTGCTAAATAATAAAAGCAGTCTTATCACATCAAAAGGCCTTGAATTGTCTCGAAGTTGCCATGCCTGTGGGCTCCCTTTGGCTTTCAAAAAGGGTTTAGAGTCAGAAGAAGCTACAGTTCAGAGTGCATTTATGCAATCAAAGCTCTTTAGACAGATGGCTGCTAGCACTCCAAAATGATTAAAATATGTTCCAAGCAACATCAGTCTGTGGGCTTGGGGACCCAACCTTTCATTAGTCAATAAAGGGTCTTGAGTTCTTGAAAATGAAATCTTTAAAAGCTAATAAGGCTGCTGGTTTGCTCTGAGCTATTTCTTTGGATTTGCAGTTGTGGATTGGACTTGGGCCAGTATCTGTCCAATAATGTGAGGCTTTAAAAAAAAAAAAAATCTGGTTACAAGAGGCCTCCCAGCAGATCTGCGTGTTCAACAGTGTGGCCAAACTTTTAGTCCTAGATAAATTCAGGCACCTGAGACTTTACTTAAGGAGCTGCGAAGGGATCTGCTAGTACCCCTTTGAAAAAACAGTCACTTCCTGCAGCATAGTTTAACTATTGGCACCAAACTTGATCATTTTGACCTGTACTGTCTTATTTTTAAATCCTATGTTTTGACTCAGGAGCATCTCTAGAATACTTGCAGGGTGCCATAGCTGAGATTATTAAGCAAGCTTTCCAGAGCTTCTAGAAATCAGTAATATTACTTACAGTGCTCCTGAGTGTTGTCAGTGCTTGCCAAGCCGTAGTATATATTGATGCTGCAGTGTAGTTTGATTTATTCTCATCTGCATCTGACATGCAACTGGGGGCTTGTGCAGATGTGGAGTGTAACCTCTGCATCTCTATGTGAGGGCAGCAGTAATAAAGGTCTGCTTAATAAGGTATTAACAAGTTCAAGCCTTCTGTTTCTTTTTCTTTCTCTCACTGAGGAAATACTGGTCTCACAAGTTGTAAAAATATGAACATGACATGTTCTTGCCCCATAGACTCTTCCACACAAGTCTCAAAATCTGAAGTTACGTAAATTGTCTCCAAAATGCCTCAAGATTTAGCCGGCTGCTATAGAATGTGTTTTAAAACACGTCAGAGTTTTGACATATACCAACAGAAACAAAGCAAGTCCTGGTGATCCCATTAGCTCAGTGTGATCCCATTAGCCAAATTGTTCAGGCTGTCTTCTTTCACCTTGGGAACAGCTCTCATTCCTTTTGTCAAGACTTGATGGGGCCAGCAATTGAAGTTCTTCCCCCACACACACCATAGCTACTTGGAGAATGTCATACTCCATTTCTTTTTCCTGTAGTTTCCTTATGAATGCTTGCCTGTGCTTCAGCTTAAACAGCCAGTGACTTTTACTCATCATAAACATAGGCAAGATGTTACCTTGTTTTGATAATACACATCAAATTCTAATTTCTGATTATTTTAGTGAGCTGTTTCCCTTTTTTTTTTTTGCTGTAAAATATCTGGTTTGTGTGTCCCAAAGTTCTTTGTCCATCATCAGTCCTCTAATCTACTCTGCTCTTGCAAATTACTTCTGAACAGAGGTTTTTAACCCTAATGGTTTTTAACCTCTGTTCAGATTCCTGTGAACTAATTTTTTTCCTCAGACAAAATGAAGAATTTGTTTCCCCCAGAGTAGGCAATACAACACAAAGGTCTACCTTAAAAGCTCAGAATGTAGTATGCCGGTTTCTCTTAGTGTCTCCATTTCTGACATTCCTTATAAACAATTATATTTACCTTGGTCTCAACAGTTCTTCTAGTGATTTAAGTGTGCTCTGAAGTGGTCTTGTTACTTTATTACTCTTCTGCCTTCCAAAATTTAGGGAGTTGACCTAATCACCTAAGTCAGAACTTCAGGGTAAGGAGATGCACAAAGCCTTCATCAAAGTGTTATGACTTTAAGACTTGATAGATCATGAAGAACTAGCACTAGGAAAGGAAAATAGAAAGAGCAGATTCACAGTGTCTTGGGAGCAGGCAGAATTTCTCTCCTTGGAAATTATCCTTGCTTTATATCTCCAGAGGGACCAGACTTCATATTAATCACCTTTCCCTCTACTCCAGGGAATCACATAAACCTTTTTATTAAGCAAGCCTGCATCCTACATAACCTGTGTCACTTTTTTTTTTGAATCATTTTCCTGAGCTCTGCAGAAGCTCCATTTACAACAGTGCCGTGTAACAACAAAGTGCTGCTGAATAGTCCATCCATATACTCAGGCCTGAGGTTTCAGAATGCTGAGCAGGACTTCAGGAGTGACATGATTCTGGAGAAGTGGATGATTTTGTACATGCTGCTAAAGTACTTGAGGGGCTCCTCCTTTGAATATTCTGATTTGCCATTGTTTTCATTTGGAGTTCCAAGTCCCAGAAACTTGTAAACACCAAGTCCTATAGGTCTCTGCTGAGGAATGTAAATGGACTCTTTTGGAATATTTGTGGGTTTTTTGCCTCTTGATTCCCCTAGCTGTAAGATGTGAATAGTGCTACTCATGCAATTTTTGGAAAATACATTCATTTAGGTTTTCATTATTGGATTCTGCTAAATGTTAGGTGAGGTAAACCTAAATTTATCACTGTAGCTATTGTATTGCAGCTGTCCTTCTGAAATGCAAGTACAGAACTGCCTTTTCCAGATGAACTATACTGTGTGAGTGCCCCATTAATATATTTAATATTTAATGACCAACTGTTTCTGCTGCTTCCTCTAAATTACTGTGAAGTTACTATTCCAAGGAGAGAAAGTAGCTTTTTATTCTGGAGAAGACTGTGGCATTCATCGCTATAAGTGAGAATGTAATCTCAAACAGTTCATAGTATTTCCTCTGCTAAAAGGCAGCAAGAGTTTGGAAACCTTTAAAATAAGGGTGAGGCTGCAAGAGAGAAAAAAAGCTATCTGCTTTCCAGGGAGGTGAGTCCAGTTGTTGTGTTAATTCAGGTTTGTGGGTGTTTGGTTGGTTGTTTTTTTTTTCCCCTCTGGTCAAGTCAATGAAAATATATATAACTTTAGTGTAGAATTGGTGCAGAGTCCTTTTTTCTGTTTGTAACAGTGCAGCTTTTTATGATTGGAGGGAAAAACACAAGCTGGTTTAGCAAAGGAGGTTTTGAGCCTGCCAAAGTTGATAGAAGTGAATTTGGATAGCCGTTTAGTGTGAGACAGCTAAACGGGAGCAGAGAATAATGTAAAATGAGTGGATTGCTACAGATGTATGCTTGCCAGAACAAAATAGGTAAATTGTGAGTTTAAAGACCCTGAGGTTGCTGACTTATGTAAAGACATGCCTTTAAAAACAAGTCCAAGATGCTGGTATAATGATCCTTCTTTTGAACATTAAGCTGGAGGAAGGTTACAAGAATGTCGAGCACTTAAAAATTATTTTTACTCAGCTAATGCTTCCATAATGGACGTTAATACTGTTGACATTACTCGTGGATTGAATGCAAGCAATTTAGACAATAGATAGTATCAGGTGCTAATAGATCAAATGTAATTACTCTTGATGAAATAATTTTACACAGTTTAGCAAAATTGTTTCAATTATTCACTGTAAAATAAAACATTGAGTAAAAGTGAAAATACTAAGCTTTCTCCTCTAGGGGCATTATATGCATTTCTGAGTCATATTTTTTTTCTTCATAACAACCTTTCCTCTACAACAGCTTCCAGTGCAAGTTATTACAATTCTTTTTGCATAAGATAGGTCATGTCAAGTTCAGCTGTAGGTGGGGCCACTGTGGTAGATTGGGGGACAGTCTTAATAGATCCGTTTCATTAATTAAGTCATGCATTTTTTTATTAACAAAACCTGTATGTCAGGTTCAGCCAGCTGGGAGCCATTCTTATGGTTGTTATCTTTGTCAGAAGGAATATTGTGAAAATAAGGAATTACTGTACACGCTTTAACTCCTGATTAAACAGAGGAATGACATCCGCTCACCTGCTGTCCATGAAAAAATAACTTAGGGGCATATCATAGGCTAGATTCATAGGTTCTGATCTTACACATCTCATTAAGGTAAAAACTTTGTACACTGCATTCAAAATTTTCTCTGAAGGTTTTGTCTTGTATCTGTCCCATGGTCACTGAGGTAAGCAACGTTATGGCCAAAATTTCAAACATCTAGTTTAATTATTGTTTCTTTTTACTCAAAGGAGCATTTTATTCTTGTCTCTTTTTTGGGGGTGTATACAGCAATATTTCTTGCATTCTTTCTCTTCTGGTATTCCATTTCCAGAAATCAGAAGGAAGCAGTAAGATTTCCAGCAAGTATTTAGTTGTACTAAACACACTACCTGATGGCCACAGCCTTTAGTTTCTTGATACAATTCAAGGCATTCTTTACTAGGCTTTCTCCTGGTCCTCAGAAGGAAATGCCTCTGCTGTCATTCAAGAAGATTGGGAGAAAGGAAGAAGGAAGAAGAAGTATTGAGAATTTGTCCTTCATCCAAAGAAGTGGGCAGGATGGGCAACAAGGTTCATATTATCTGGTTTACCTTTCTTTTGCTTCTGAGCTAGGCAGGATCTTAATGTTGTCCAGGCTTATATACCATCACATTCTGTTTGTTTGGACTTCCATCCTAAGATCCTAAGATCTTAAGAGGAGATACAGAAATACTTATTCTTCCATTTAGCAATTCTTTCCTACTGTGGTTACCAAAAGACTCATATATTATTGCACTTCTACAGTTGTTAGAGTAAAACAAGGACTACTGTGATGCAAGAATTTACTTCTACCTCTTGAGCAATGTTACTGCTCCTATCAGAGGAGAGTATAATATCTGTTGAATGTGTATAAGCCCAGTAGGCTGTATTACAATTATAATTTAATTATAATAATAATTATCTTGTCCTGTTCAGAAAATAAATAAGGAATTTAACAGCATTGAATTCAGTGTTGCTAGATTTCACAAGAGCTTTCACACTCATTCAGTTTCCTTGTCAGGTCCTGAGAAAGTAATTAATTCTGTGGTTCAGTGCAACCAATACATTTCCTGCTGCAGTATTTCACTTTTACCTGCTGGTTACAAAGAAATTATATGCTGGCAAAAAGAAAAAGCTGCAGTTTTCTTGTGAAATTGTTAAAAATGTTGATTTCCTCTTCACCCAGGCTAAATTAAAGTGCACAGCTATATTATTCTTTTACAGGTTTTCTTTCAGTAGTCCAGTGGTCAAAACTCATGAGGACAAAGGAAGAGAGAGGTGAGGGAAGTTGATGTAAGTTTTAGGATACAGAAATCAATTCAGTGGCTGTTTGCAGCCTCTTTTCAATCTCTATCCTTTAGAGCTCTCTCTTCACCGATTTTTCTCTAGCCCCCACCAGTCTAATCTCTTGCTTTACAAGATGATATGCAAGTTGTGTGATTCGGCTTCCAGCTGATGGCCCCTTTTGTCTGGGAGGAAGCCAAGAACATCATTTCAGGTAACAAGGATCTTGTTGCTCACAGCAGCTTGACGAAGCACAGCAGGCTGCTGTTACTGCTCACATCCCATGGTGGCAATGGTGGCTGAACCTGCAATGGGGAGGCAGAAACTACCTCCCTGTGAGAAACTGTTGCGTTTTTTTTCGTACAGTTCCCAAGCCTCTATCTGTCTGCTGAGGCTAACCAAGCTGGTGTGCATTGCCAACACATGCATACTGTTAATTAGCTTTTTTGTGTCCTTCCATGAATAATAATTTGAGAGAGACCTGAACCAAGATCAGGGCCTCAGGTTTCCATATGTGGCACATGTACATAATAAGAAGCAATCTTGGGCCCCCAAAGCTTAGAATTTAAAGATGACAAAAAGTGAGGAAAAGGCACTTCACTCCCAGTTTCAGCGTGGCAGGCTAAGGTTTGCATGTTGTGACTTGCTCAGTACCACACAGAATACATGAAATAGAAGAGGGAATTCAAGACAGATCCCCAATCCACTAAATCATTCCCCCAGCATGCGTCCTTGTTTCACGTTAAGGAGAATGGCCCAGACAAGTCTGCCCAGTTGCTTCAGTAAGCATGGGTACAATAGGGAAGCAGACTTCCCCTATATTAAATTTCCCAGGCGCTCCCTTTATCATTTAAGCCATCATTTTAACTGCCTGGTTTCATAGTGCTTAACTGTCCAGGGAGCTGTATGATTTATATGAACAAGGGTTTGGCAGCAGCAGCTAAGTAAGACGTGGCTTACTGAGTAGCAATACATTGCCATTGTGTCATTTATGTGGCTTTCAGGTGACTTGCTAAGTGTGTATCTGCATAGCAATCCCCAACCCAACTGCATTTTTCATGGGAGAAGCCATGATAGCTTTAAAGTAGACACTACGGGTCTGTACTGGTCTGGAGGAAGGTTTTCAGACTGCAGCACATGCAGCCCTCCTAGTGGCTCACCAGCCATTGCAAAGTGGCACATGGGCACGTGCTGCCATGTGCAGTACTAAGAAAGTGAGGAAACCATGTGCTAGGCGCACTCACCTGGCGTTCATCAGTGTACCTCACCTCTTGGCACATTAGTGACCACAGCTGGGCATGTGCTGGAGCACAGGACACCTTGTTTGCTTTTGGTCAGAGTTGCTTAATATTTTTCAGCAATGCCTTTGAGAAAGATCAGACAAAACTGTTCAAATATTCTCTGTTTTATTTTCCTGAGGCACTGGGCAAACTATCCTCAAATTAAATAAAAATAAAAAAGGTATATTTTAATTTCTAAAAAAAAAAGTAATTTGAATATTTTTAACCAGCTGAATCATTCAGCAGGAAAGTAATGACAAGAGGGCAGAGTCCCTTTGTGATTCTCCTTCCCAGGTCAGTCACACTTGAGGGTTTCTAGCTTTAGGGCTACTCAGCTCATCCATGAGATCATCCTTCTCTCAAATTCCATATGTATTTGGTTATTCTATCTTTGAAACACGTTTCCATTCTTTGTATTTCTTCTAATTGCCTTCTCCTGGAGAGGCCTTTCTCTTCCATCTACTCAGCTGGATGTTCCTGGCCGTGTTGGAAGGCAGGGCTGGCTTCCAGCCCTGGGTCCAAGACAGCTTCATCTCTTGCTTTTCTGGTTCAGTGGGGGAGTTAAGCCAAGCGATCACAATAGCAAATCAGGACAGCCGTAAAATTCACGATCATGTCTGATTTATAAAGATAACATTGTATTAAGTACAAGATACTTTCTGAGGTTATTAGTAACAGGCTTTCTTCAGCCGGTCGTTCCTGAATGGTGCCATGCACTTTACTGCTTGATTGATTTATATGCCTTTATGATTTTAATTAATATTGTTTTCTTCAGAGCCAATTACTAGTAATTGGAAAACTCCAGGCTGTTCAGCTTATCTGTTCCAGTGTTTGGGAATTATTCCCCTGATCTTTATTTTTGAAATCTATTAAATGGTATCAAGAGCACTAAAATGGCCATTTAAACACTGGGGGAAAACAATAATGCTTATACTTCTGGGAAAACATTTATGGTGATTCACATGTTGGAAACTGAAACACTATCAATGTTTTATTCCCAGATTATCTTCCAAGAAATAGCTTGGATCCACTGCTGAATCAGTTTCTTCAAAATACTTAGGCTCATACTGAAGTTGGATCATGCAGAGAAGGCTGGAAGACTATGCTGGGAGTGGGGGTCTGAAGACTCCACTGTCTTCCATCCTGTGACATTAGCACAGAGGTATGGAGTAAGCCTGAGTCTCTAAGAAGAGGTCCAGAACCAACCTGGCTGTAGCAGAGGGGTGCACACAGTAGGTTTTAACGAGTCAGAATAAAAATGTTTCTCTATTTAGTGATCTAGACAGGCTGCTTTGCACAAAAAAAAAAAAAATAGAAAGTGGAAAAACTCATTAACTGAGAATATACCCAGTTGAAGATGGGAATATTCACTGTATGGGAACAAAAAGTCTCTGGATCTCAGCTAACTATTTTGGAGTTGTTTTTTACCCCTGTTGAAAAGAGGCTAAAAAATCCTGCATCACCTTGATGTGAGAGCTAACAGTTTTACAGAAACTGAAGCCTTGTAAGAAAATCTCAAATGTGCACTTGTATAACAGGTTTTGACCGAGTCTGGCACAGTATTTACTACAGCATAAAGGGCTGGGTTCCTTGATGTATATTTCTAGTTGGCATTTTATCAAGCAAATAAACTTTGATTTTTCTTTATTTTGTGACATGTGAATTGAAACTACATTTTCTCTGTTCAAAGCCTTGATTTTAAAGCATTAGATCATTAAATTAAGTGCTTTTGCATAAGACTAAAATTGTAACTGAACAAATTATTTATGCAGAGAGAAGCAAGATAAAGTTTCTTTCAAGAGTTCTTTAACATATCAGATTGATAAGAGTCAAAACACCTTTACTGCCATTAAATATTTACCAAGACTTGGCTTTTGGAAGAGGGGCAGTTCAGTGCAGTGTGTTTGACTCCATGCAATGCTATTGATTAGCTATCAGAAGGACATAGTTAATGGGTAACCAGAGGTATTACAGAGTGCTCCACATTCTTGTCAAGTCTTTTCTCTGAAGATGACCTAAAATAAAGTCAGTTACAACTGGTGTTCACCCTGCGACAGATTGCACAAGCACACCTACGGTATGAACAAAAGGTTCACAAGAATCAGTTGACCAGGGCTTAAGCAATCCTTTCTAGTAGTTGTTGTCATCACTGCTGGACTTTAGAACTGCACATGTTTACATTTAATTAGAAAGAACACACAGTTTACATCGCACAGTAGCTATCAGTATCGAATCAGAATTGATTTCCGCTCTCTTTCTCAAACGACTGTTTCCTTCAGGCTAATTAAAAAAAGGGATATAACAAAATGACTCATATAAATTTTAAGGCAAAGTAAACACTATTCCCTGGAGACAAAAATAAGTCGATAGCACATAGTCATTACGTTGAGTTTGTTTTCAGGTGATTCTGATGCCTGCAATATGATATGTATGAGTACTATCAGATTTATTTTCTATAGATGTATATATGGATGTAAATATGAAATACCCTTTTGCACTAGATGGGCACTTCACTGATTGTTTCAGTTTTCAGGGTCAGGATTTTTATTTGTTTCATCTGAATTGTTGCAGTTATCTGGTACAAGAGGTGTTTCATTCGTATTACCACTTTTTGCAGAAGGATTTTGTTCATTTCAAATAAAATTGGCTGTGTGTAGGTCATTCATACAAAATGGAAGTCAGAAGCCATTATTCTTACCAGTTAGAAGCTGCAAAGGAAACTAAAGGCACAAACCAAATTGGCCTTAACTTCATGCGTAATTTCCAACAAAGAAATCTCTATTAGATTTTGTTAGTTTTGCAGGCAAATCTAAATTCGAACTACAGTGACAAGAGGCTTCATTTAAGGCTCTTAGCAGAAATGCCTGACTCTTGAATGTGTGCATTCTTTTTTATCAGGAAAGATTTCTATGATTGGCATTTTGGAGAGTAAAGGTTCAAGCCAGCAATTTACTGTGTACTGTCAAGTCTGTGGGAGCTGAAGAGGTGGCAGTCCAGCCCAGTTTGGTATGTAGGTGTGTGGAGCTCTAGGAGCTGATCCTGAAATGCCTGCTCAAAAGGCCTGATGTTCATGTATGCCACAATACCATGGTTTCCAAGTAAGAGACAGCGTTCACAATTGGCAAGGATCATCAAAAAAAGGAAAAAAATAATACATACTGCATCTATTTGCTACCTGTTTTAGTTGATATACTAGCTCTCTATTATTTTAGCATTCAACTGGAGTTTAGCTTTGAAAAAAAAGGTGCGCTGTTCCTAAAACTGATGTTGCCAAAACCATACCCAAAGTATAAAAAATAAACCGCTTGTGACCTTTAGGACAGGATCCTCTGTCTTTTTTCAACCAAGCTGTGTTTCTGCAAATCCCTGACATAGGCAGTTTCCCTGCTGGCCTGAAGCCAGAGTCACTGGCTCTACACCACCCACGTACACACCCCTTCAGTGATCCATGTCAGCCGGGTGGCCTCCAGCAGCCGGGAGAGAGGCACAGGGGCCACCCGTTCAGCCTGGGGACTGGGAAGGTGAAAATACCTCTTGTCTTTGAGCCGGCTGTGCCCCTTCTGCCTGTGTGCTGCCCACAGCTGGGCCGGGATCTGCTCTGCTGCTACTGTGATGCTTGTGCTTCCCAGGGAAAGTGACCGGGGTTTTGTGATACACTGTGGAATGTGGAATTGCTAGCACCATCTTAAACATCCTTTGTATTCAAATACTGAGGTCACCCGTGATGACTTGATGCCAGTTTTGTCTTTGATTAATAGATAAGGTTCCCTCTGTATTTAACAGTGTTACCTAAACAATCTATTACTGTAGGGAATAACTACAGTATTACAAATACTATGTTAAAGTTATTTTGTTAACTAAAGCCATTGGCAAATATATAAGAATGGCTGAAGCTTATGAGTTGACAGTAAAGAACAGATACAAGATAGCAAAATTGTTTCTTCTAACTTCTGTAACTTCAAGGCTGGAAAGTTGCACACTGTGAATGCTTAAGGTAGAATATGCTAATGTACCTAATTCACTGCCAAAATATGACAGGATCATTTTATGGCAAACTTGGTTCTAGGAATAACGTAGTCTAGTAAAATTGTGAAGTGTATCCACAATAGCTGCTACTGTATTGAAAACACAATTCCCTAATTTGTGGAAGAAATTTGAAAGCCTGTAAATCTGTGTCTTGCAATTAACAGGGTATATTTTGGAACCATGAAAATGTGTAATTAATGTTAACCCCGTATCAAGTAACAAGTGTAAAATTTACAGTAGTGTCTTCTGTAAACTCAGATGAACTATATCTGAAAGATAATTTATGTGTGGAAAAAAATGTAATGCTAAGTTGTCATCCTCCAGACTCTAATTAATCAGAAATGACAGAGACCCCAGCTCTAGGTGCATCATGTGCTCCGGAAAGTCAGGTGCATTTCTTAGCTACAAACTACTAATTGTGGGTCTGTGGATCTAGCTGTGGAGGATAGTACCACACTGCAAAAGTCTCAAAAACACTTTCTTCTACTCATCAGTTTCACATATATTTTGCTTTGTTTCAACCAAACGTTATTAATCTAGCAGCTATTTTTGTGGTGGTCATGGACCTTTTGGTGGTGTAGTGAATGTGAAGAATGACAGCTAGTGCTCGATGTCATGTATCACCATCAGATGAGGCTGTGCTATCTGAGCAATTTGCCCAGTGGCTGCATGAAGTGAACTGGAGACATTTGATTACTGTGCAACTCCGTAAATGAAAGGCTTGTAACAGAGGTATCATTTCTAATAATTTCTTGTGGAGAGCATGTCTCAGCAATCTTTCAGCTTCAAGGAAGGCTGAGGTGATTAAATCACATGCCTCATACCCTTACTACCTCACCCAAGCTAGTCACAGGAAAATGGTGTGAGCACTGCAGTGGTCCTGGAGAATGAAAATGAGGCCCATAAAGACATGTTTGCTGCTTGGCATCATCAGAAAACCATATGGGTTTAGTTTTATGCTAACTTCAGACTGTGCTGCATCTAATCTAGCTCTTTCAAAAGTGATGATTCTCTTTTTAGTAGTGAAGCTCAGAGCACCTTGCAAAGGCAGGATTGTGATTGCTATTTTTTAAAGATCATAGAATCATAGAATAGTTTGGATTGGAAGGGATCTTCAAAGGTCTTCTAGTCCAATCTGCATGCAGTGAGCAGGGACATCTTCAATTTGATCAAATTGCCCGGAACTACATCCAGCCTGGCCTTGAATGTCTCAAGGGGTGGCACATCCACCACTTTTCTGGGTAAGTTGTTGCAGTATTTTACCACCCTTACTGTAAAAAATTACTTCTTCATGTCCAACCTGAATCTCCCCTCATTTAGTTTAAAACCATAACCCTTCATAAGGTGAGGAGACTGAGGCCAAGGAGGAAAAAATGTGTTTGCTAGTGGCCTTTAAATTGTACTTCTTGAAAAATTGAAGTTCTAAGATGGATGATAGTCAGTTCAGTCTTTTACTGTAGATAATGAGCCTGTGCTTGAATCATTTTGTGTCCAAACTGTACAGGTTGCAGGTTTCTTTACATTGTTTCACAAGAGAAGGCTGAAATTCAACCTACTGCTCACTGTGGATCCATATTCACAGATAATTAAGTTTGGACAGTATGGGCATGCATGATCAGTGCTAATCTGTCAAGATGCTATCCTGTAAAATCTTGACATTGTATCACAAACCACCACAGAGAAGAAAATCTATGGTGGGCTCTGTTCATCCAGTGTGATTGGATCTGGTGAGAAAATATAAAATAAAGAGAATGCCTGAGCTCATCCTAGACTAAGAATGTGTGGGTACACCAGATACAAGAAAGTGACACTGATAGACTGTACAGTGCAAAGAACATACTCTGAATTATGTGCAGCCTGCATTACTGTTATAGCATGATCTGTGGCCTGTGCACCACAGAGTCTAACACAGCTGCTGCCTTCAGTTACATTAGTGAGAGATGTTTTGGTGGTTGTATTGAAGAGAAAGCACAGTCCTCTTAACTTGTGTAATTGCAGACAAAGGAAGGCTGGTAAAATATTTGTCTATGGTAGGGCAATGCCATCTAGTTACCAGTCTACCAGCTGTCAAGCTCCTGACTCACATATAATGCAAACTTGACCATTTTATATCCTCCACTTTACAGCAAAATGTCAAAGTCCTTCTAGGTCTTGTGGGTTTTTTTTAATATCATCTTATTGCATTGTTTCCTAAGAGGGCCTTTGAGATAGTATTTTCAAGGTATCAGTGGTGCCTGGCCCTTGAGTGCATTCTGTGGTATGAAGGGACCCTCTTCAAAGCCATCCTGAGTGCAGGCTGAGGTCTGAGAGGTCTTCAGAACTTGAGTGTCAGAAACATTTCTGGTGAAAACCAAGGTCAGACCTACACGCCTTTGGGAACATTGGATGCGTTTATCGCTGGGGTGGGGGAGGAGGGAGAGGACGGATAAGGAATGTTTGTTTTTTGCTGGGTTGGTTTTTTTTTTTTTCTTCCTTTAGGTGGAAGTTTTCTCTATTTTGTTCAGAATTGCTTCAGGTGGGAAGTAAGTTCCCACCCTAGAGCAAAAATATGCCTGGCAAGAGAGAGTGTTATAAGAGCAGCACTTCACACAGTTGATTTTCAGCCAAAGTCAAGCTCATCTGGGAACAGTAACAACTGGTAAAATTTTTTAGCAGGCTTGAAGCTACTCTGAATTTGGGATCTGAGGAAACCTCTTGGTATCTACAGGATAGAAGACATTACATAAGTGTCATCATCACGTGTAACTTTTCCTTCTGCCTGGATACAGTTAAGGTGGGCCTTTGAATCTCTCAGACCCAAGCTGGAGCAAGAAAGGGGCCATGCTGCCATAGTAAAGCAAAGGCTTACTTAAAGAACATGTGAATTATTTAAATCAAGGAAATGTTTGAATGCTTCTGTGTCCCATTCTTCAGGTCTAGAAGCCCCGTTTATTTTTTATTTATAGCATCAATAGAATCATAGAATGGAGTCTTTGACAAAATGATTTTTGGGAATTAATGAGGGAATTTCAAATAAGTATCAAAAGGGACTAAATAAAAGTGTGGTTTAGCAAAGCACATATTGATGGAAATCTGGTGATTACATGCTTTTTTTAAAAAAAAAAAAGAGAAAGCTTTAAAAATCTATAAACCACAGTACCTTTATCTGGAGGAATCACACTGCCTCAAAATATATATGTGTCAGAATCTATTGATCACTCAGATGCAATCATAATTGGTTAAAACATGTAATAGTGTATATTGTACTGTATTGTTCATGGCCAGACTTTGGGAAGGAGCCTATTTGTAGCCACACAGAGCCAGTGTTTTAGAATCTAAATAAACTGCTATATTTTTCATAAGTTCCGGGGGGGGGGGAAATACAACTCTCAACCGGTGCAAACAACTTAGAATATTTGGGCTTTCCCCTTTTTTTCTTTATTTTTAACCAGGGACCCACACTAAACACTGGACCATTTAGCTTCTCAAATGTCTTTTTTTTTTTTCTTTTAATCTTGTGCCAGGTGGTTAAGAAGCGGGCAGCAGTGGTATTTTGGTAGCCTGCTTTCATCATTATTTGCATACCTTTGTATTTCTCCATGGTGATCAATGCTCAGCCATAGTGGAACTTCAGTCAGTAAAATTTATGTGCAACTGTTAAAGTAATTTTATTTTTAATGAGTCTGTTCCAGGGATGTTAATATCCCTTTATAAATATTTATGTTTTCAATATGTCTTCATTTAATTGAAAAGGTTCTTCACAATATTTTCAGACAACTGCAGGTAGCAGGCATAATGACATATCAACACTCTGACCTTTTAGCTTCTGGATTTCTATTAGTTAATCCGTGTTTTGCTTGTCCATGTATATTACATTTTAGTCTGGATATGATTTTCCTATATGGGCTGTGGGAATAAAGGGTGTTTTCCATACAAACACCTTAATAAACTGGAAAGGAAGAAAAAATGCTATTGCATACTAGCAGCTATCATATAGACTGTCTTGAGTATTGTAATCAGCATGCACTGCTATTAGAAGTCCACATGGAAATGTTTGGTATTTGTGTGGTCATCAGTCAGAAGGATGATCTTAAGTCATATCCATCAATACAGCAACAGCTTTTGATATTCATAAAGCTGATTTGAAATTACTTTATTTATCTAAGAACGCTGCTCATTATAATTTCCTGCTGCCATCACTTTTGTTATGTCTTAATTAATTTCTTCTACTACCCATGTCACTTTCCATTGTGTGAAATGCACCAAAGAATTGCAGCTATGAAGAGGTAGGAAGCAATTGTTGCTGATTCCACGGAGATCTTGCTAGTGCAGGCTCCTTCCCTAGTAATCAGTTGTTAATGTGGTTTCTACCATTGCACCGTAGTAACTCAAGCAGTTGCCTACCTACTGGTTCCTTGAGAAATAATCCCACAGTCAACAGGCATTATTGAGACTATTTTTACCTGATGGACCATCTACTTTATTCTTTTTTCAGCTTCTTCTCAGTATTTGTAGGTAACCTGTCAGTATCCTTCTTTTTGCTTATTTTCCATAGCATTGTTAGCTGATCCAGGCATTTTTGCATTTTAACATTTTTATTCATTATATTGAAATTTATTTATTTGCAAATAAACCCCCTGTAGCTGCTGAGTCTGCTTGATAAAAGATAGTCCTGTATAACAGGAGTTAATAACAAGTCAATGATTTCCACAGATTAATTCAACTTCATGTAAATCACACAAGCAACTTTTGCTGTAGCTCAAAGGTGATGAAGATGCCACAACTAAAAGTTTTTATTGAATAGGTTTTTGGCCTTTTAAAATTCTGATGGTAGTTACATACTTCTAGAAGAGCCTTGTGGAAACTTGATGTTCTTTTTGTTCTCTGTCACTTTTTAAATAAAACTTGGTCTTAGTGAATGTGGGTCTATGTATGATAATACTAAAAATATCAGTAAAACTGAGTGTAGTATTCCTTCAGCTCAGCCTTAGATAGAAACTAAGTAACATGTATGGCTTTTTTTTCCCAGCTTATCCAAATCTCTGCCTGAAGGAATGAGTCTGCAGGACCAGCTTAACTGCATTTTCAGTACTTCTGAAGATGGACTGAAAGGCAGAGCGGATGTTGTGACCCTCACCTATTGCCAGATTGAAGATCTGGCAGCTCAGCTGCAGCAAACTCGGTCAGAGCAAAAGGACACAGAGCTGAAGCTCCAGAAGGCCCTGGAGGCTTCACAGGAGGCTAATGAAAAAGTTCAGAAGTAAGTCACTTGACTTCTTTCAGGGAAAAATTACAGTTGTAAACCAATGAAACATTTCTTCTGGTATTTTGTCTATGACTGAAAGTGTGTTGGTACTCAGAAAAGGTCCCTTAAAATGATTCCTTATTTGACAGCCATTCAGCTTGTTACCTATTCAGTGTGAAGCCAGTCATTTTAACAGTTTTAAAGCATTACCCAAGTCAGTGTGCCTGTCATTACTGCTATGGAAACTGCTTTCTACATGTGCAAGGCACAGAGAAAGTGCTTCCGTCTCCTATGAGTGGTTATTCACTGTCTTCATCCTATGCCAATCCTGTGGCAACAGTATGTGCCTTTATAATTGCATGGTAGGATATTAAGGTTCTCATTTTCACTCTTACACATCTGGCAAGTTTCATGCCACCGTAAATACTGATGGGGTTGTTTAGGGGTGGATTCAAAATCTCACTGAAACTAGCAGGAAGTCTCTGAGCTAGCGAACAGAGATTGTATTCTTTACCATCTTAAGATTTCCTGTTAGAAGGTTACCGAACTCCAAAACCTGAAGTTCATCTCTACCAAAGTCCTTATTGTCATGTTTGTTATTACTAGCATATAAGCCTTTGGAAGTCTGATTGCTGGGACAGACAAATGTGTAAGCAGAGCCTCTTCACAGTCTGGCACTTCTCATCTTTGCATCACATTGATCAGTTGCAAAATACCTCTCTCTCACACCCTTCCAAAGTGGTTGATGCTGAACTGATGCAAATTATCCTGTCTGTCCATATTTGTCTTCAACTTTAATGTCTACATCGTATTTCCAGAGTAGCCAGAAACTGGCTTATAATATACTGCAAAGACTTAATATGAGTTCTGTTTAAAAAAATGCATTCAGAGATTTTTATATTTTCATTTTATTTGTAACTACATAAAATGTAGTTAAGATATATATATGAAAACACATATTTTCAGTTATCTCTTTAAAACCTCCAGTGTTTGTTTGAGAATCATTCAAATCTCTCTCCTAAACACTTAGATATATTTGACATTTCAGCAGGTGCATGCTTGATAAAAATTAACCTATAAAAATAATTACAGCATGTTAATTTTGGCTGAACCTTTCTGTACATTGTTTAACATTGTTATGTAATTTCACTTTATTTATCAACATTTACTAATCATAGATGTTTAAGTAAAGTTTGGTTTGGTTTTGTGTTTTATTAGTGAAATAGTCTTGTTTAATCCTGTGTAACCAGGGTGGCCAGAGTAGAAGTGCAGCCACAACCTGAATTAAAGTGGTGGTGATGCACTACTATACTGAAAAGAATTTATACAATTTAACATGCTCAACTACTTGGGAGAATTTTGGTCAGGTTAGTTTTCATTATTGCTGAGATCAGACCACTGAGCCTAAAGCAAAATTAAACAATTGGGTGAAGTCTTTTGATGACAATAGCATGCCCTTTTTACCAAGAAACTGTGGAAATGCTCTGTGCGTCTTCCCAGCACCCAGAGTCATCCACCCCCATCTTATAATTCAACCTGCAAACAGATTAAGCAGCTGAGTTTGTGGAAAGTGTGTTTACTTTGAGCTAAGAACCCTTGTGTGACACTATAGAGATTCCTCTGACACCTCTGGGAGAGCTACACAGACAGTTCGTACTCATCAGCAGGGAAACCAGGCTAAGAATTCCCCATTTCTTTGTAACCTCAACCGCTTCATACAAATCAGTGTTTGGCAATTAGGCAGGAACTCATTTGTTAGCTTAGCTTTTTATTTTGAAGATGTAGGATGTTCTACATTTCAAAAAGGAACTGACAATTTATAAACCTGTCAACAGAAAACCTTCTTGGTATTAATTACAGTACTATTAATTATTAGAACTGTCTTAAGATGATGCTTATTGTAATTTAAAATATGACATTACGGTTCATATCCTAACAAGGGTTCTGAAACATCCTTTTTTGCTTTACTTCCTCTGAATGCTCAACTAAAATTGAATTCTGACATATGAGGGAAGTATTTTAACAGCTGTAGAAAGTAGTCTCTTGATATCATTTAGTAAATACCTGAATAACGTAATAGTTTTTAACTGTAGCAACAGTTAAAAATAAGAACAAAAAAAATAATTCTAAGCTTCATTAAGAAATAACACAACTAGAACAATTTGTGTTGGAAAAGGATGTACTATATATCTTCGTACCATGTAATTTACTGGTGTTCACTATGCCTTTGCTAATCTGTTCTCTGGCAACAATAAGAATTTTTTTTGCACTCTTAAAAACTTCATTGTTTGCATTTAGCATCATATGCTGAGCTTGAAATACAGATGTAGTTTCTCCACAGTATTGCCCTTATGTCAGCCATTTGTGTACTCACCTCCAATTGTTGCTTTCTAAACGTGAGATCCAAGTCAGAATAGCGATCCTGTGTTTTGCATCAGGACACAAAGCATCTAAAAAATTTCTGGATCCTATTCCACATGAAACAGCAGCTGTGAACCAGAAGGGGGATATATTGGAATCCACTTATAGTGAACTTGGATGTAGTAAAAGTCTGTTTATTCTGAAGGGTGAACATCTCAAATCAGCTCACTGCAGTGGGAGATATAAATTGCAACTATGTGCTCTTGCCTGTGAAGGTGCTTTACCACCCTAGCAGGAGTGGTGATATGAAACACAAAATGTTGGTGCACAGAGAGTGACCACACAGATTTAACAGCATTTGTTTGAATCTGTTTTGATTTTGAAACATTATCAAGATGCACATTAGACTTTTAAGAGAGACCAGTTACTTTATAAAGCAAGTACCCATTTTAACTGTGTAGTATATGTAAATAAATACATGTATGTGCACAAATAACACAGTATATATTTATTCAATAGGAAATGTTGATGATCAGTGTGATAATATTTTAACCTATACCCTGTAGAATGGCTATAACTACAATTTTCTATGTTTAATCAATGTTTTTAATTCATAGTTACAAACAAAGAATTAGGACAGTGGCACAGAATTCACCAGGAGTGTTGGCACAGTGCCACAGGCCCCCTGCAAATTTGTCCTGCTGGAGAAGCCAGTTACCAGCTGGTGCAGCCCCAGCAGGGAAATGGGACTGACCTGAAGAAGGTGGCTGGAAAATCCTCTGAATTAATTAATGCCTCTGCCAGCAAAGGAAGCAAGACATTTAAAAACTGTCCTTCCTGCTGGAACCTCTGGGATTGAGAAGTGGCTACTGATGTCAGCATTATCAGAGGAGGTTATAATGTAATACCAAATCAGTATTAGCCAATTATCAGTAAAGGTTGAGGCCACTTTTGATGTGGTTTTTTTCCAGGAAATGTTCTATTTTTCTGCAATACCTTTGCAGTTGGAGTGAAATTTAATGCAATTTGTCTGTTGAGGGCTTCTATTTTTTTTCTCACAATTTAATGATTCTAGCTCAATAAAGCATAGCTCTCTTGTGTGTGAGCACAGTCACACTAGCACGCTCACATAGCTGTATAAGGTAGTAGCAGAGGGTGTACATGTAGAATTTCTATGTAATCTTCTAAAAGTAGACACGAATCCACAAAGTAATAGTGCAATGCTAAAATATATAGGCATGAAAACAAGCATAAATATTGAGAAGCATGCTGCTTGTGCACTTTGTTGAGGTAGTTCTGACTATGAATAAAGCTAATATTAAAGTGACGTATAACAGAAATTATTACTTCATTTATCTGTAACTGTTTATTAGAGAGATCTTTTGATTTGGGTTTTTTCTTTTAAAGAGGAAGTTAGTAGAGTTACAGATTTGGATAAAATATTTCAGTAGATTGAATACATGAGAAAACTAAGTGATCTTCTGAATAAACAGACAGTTTTATCAAAGGAAATCACTGTCATAAAAGAAATATTACCCTTAATGACATTTGCTTTACCTCTTCAGGTATGATTTTTTTGGCCATGTAACATTCATTGTTACTGGAACACACCCTTTTGTTGAGTAGTCCTGAATTTCCCTCAAGCATTTCTGAACATGCTTTCTCTGCTTTTGCAGTTGTTCATTTAGTTTCTTATGCTGATAAAAAAGTCGATTGATGACACAACAAAAATAAGCAGTTTCTTCCCAGCATTCGACACAGTTGGAAATAATACAAAAAACTGAAATAAAGAAGAAGCAAGCATTTATTAAATGGTTAGAGTCCCCCTCTTCTGCAAGTAAAACTAATCTGCCTTCCAAGTACAGGAGCTGCAAGCATTTCACATCAATGTCCAAGACGTTCTCTAGTGCTGGCTGGAGGGTCTAATCTTTCCCAGAATGATCTGAGCAGTGCAGTTCAAGAACAAGAATGAATATTTGAATAATCACACCACAATGTGAGGTGACCCTCCGACAGGGGACTGACCAGAGACACATATGGATTTTGGGAAGATGCTCTGATGCTCTTTTTTAACACAGCTGTGAGAAGAATGTGACTAAGACCCAGTAGTCTTTCTGGAGTATAGCTGGCACAGGAAACCATGAGGAGAAGAGAATTTAACACATGGGTGTAAGAGAGTCCGCTTCATTGATGGGATCTGAGGGGAATGTCTAATGACTGGAAGAATCAAACTTGGCAATGAAAACACAAAGCCCTTTTCATCAATTCAAATGCAGACTCTAAAGCTGCAGATGGTTACCTCCAGCCTTGCCTATTCAGTGCGGCGTTGTATAAAATGGCACTTTGGTGAATACTAATAGATCAAAACAAAGATTTAATAACATAAAGATGTGGTGTTCATTTTTAAATGAGGATACAGGTCAGTGTCTCCAAAAAGAGTGAAATAAGTATCTTTATGTATGGGTCTAAAGTCTGTGGAGATTTTAAACTGCAAACATGATATCTTTAGTGAGCAGATTGTACTCAGTACAGTGCAGCTATGCAGGGAACCTGCTAAAACCAGGATTTCTGAATTATTGTACTAATTGAGACCATTTGCAACATGCAAATGTTGTTAACTGGTTATCTCCCTCTTAAAATCATACCTACATATACTTAGTTGAAGTATACATTGTAGCTTGTATGCGTTCAGTCACTCATTGTAGATAAGAATGGAGCTAGTTAATTGGAAATTGGAGGCAGAAGCACTGCACAAAAGAAACAAGCTGTACATTCACCGGGACTTAAAGCTATTTGTTTTGGAGGAACCACCACATGTTAGAGAAATAAGTTGGCTTTATTTTAAATTTTAGAGATACATTTCTTGAATTTTAGTCTTTCAAAACAATAAACAGCATTTGATTTCTTACTTTATTAAAATGTTATGTTTAGAATTTCAGAATTCCCTAATAAAAACAGATTGCTTTTTTTTGCCTTTTTTTTTTTTACACTTACAGATCTATATTTTGCTGAATGTCAGATCAACACTTTAACTACTGCACGCTAGAAATACAGCTTCACAGGTATTAATAGTTTCACTGATTTGTGTCAGTAAATAATTTAGCAGATATCAAAAGTGATTTTGCTTTTAATGAAAACCACTAAGTGCCTGCTACTGTGAAATTGAATAGTTGGTAATCTTTTAATATCAAATGGGGAATAATTAATAGGTGCTAGCATTTTGAAATGTAAAATAAGTTCTGGTGACTTGTTGAAGAATGTAGATGAAGAGCTAGTTTCTTAGCTACAGCAAATTGGCTTAGCTCTGTCACACTGACTTGCACTCATTTGTCCCAGTTTAGGATATGACCTATAGTTTACTGAGAAACATATGCTGGTGGGTACATTCAAAAGATGAGCGAGTGAGAGCAAAGTGCTAAAAATCTTTTACTTACTACAGCAAGCTGCAGAAGTCAACAGTTACAAGAGTTTGTATGGAAGGAAATGGGGAGCCGAGGAAGCCGACTCCTATAGCAGTCTAAGATACTGATGAAAATCAGCAATAGTTCTGGACTTTCAGAATTGGATCAAAAGTTATTAAAGAAGATTCAACATGGAAAAAACTGCTTGATGAGGACTGATGTGTTGGCTGTCTCGTGCAATGATTAAAAGCAGATTATAAACTCCATGGGGCCCATAAGAGATACACAGTCTCCACAGGCAGGGTTTTATGGTGTTTAGGAAATCCACACTAGCCAGATGGAAGATTCCCAGACACGCAAAACTACCACATACCCCAAAGAATTCTGCAGAGTGCAGCAGAGCTGATGCAAAATTTCTTTGGCATGCAAGACATGAATAGGAACATGAGAAAGTCTGAAGCAAAATCTAGTAACAATCACATCATATCATATACAAAAATATTACCATTAACTAGAGTAGCAATAACAGGCAGTGTGAATTTATTGGATTTAGGAGCAGTAGGCTTGGAAGTAGTCTGCTTTAGAAACTCAATGAGGAATTAAGACTAATTGAAATGAGTGAAGAAAGTCATGTGTGATCTAAGGAAAGCAGTACATAGTAGGGTCAGAATTTATTTAAATACTTGGAATTCTGTACTAACGCCAGTGACTCCTCTCAGAAAAATTCCCCTCAGACTGCAGTAATATGCATTATGAAATGATGAATTAAAAAGTCTTGTAGAGATACCTATTTGTTGTAATAAAAGAATTGAATAAGCCAATGAGGTTATGTGGAGCCTCAGAGAAATCCAACATGTAGAGTGAAATCAATTTTCTGGGTCTGGAGGAAATAAAACATTGAACTAGTATTCAAGTCTAAGGTGAGCTGAACTAATTCAGTCACTGGTGGCATATTCTCTGGACTGTTGTAGATATACCATGTTTCTGTATCACTAGGCAGATCTTGTGTTCCTTGGTAAGACTAACGTATTATTCATGCCATACAAAAGGACATATATCACTTTTGCAAAGCTGTAATGAAATGTATTTTCTGCATTGGATGATGCGTCACTTACCAATTTTTGAATTACGTTACATACAGTCTAGATAAAATTTGCAGCTTGTGATGGAGGGAGCACCTGATAACTTAGTACCACTAATGCTGATAATTTCTCAGTCCTAAGAAGACTTGGTCTTGGGTTAGCATGAACAGAAAAATTCTGACAGAAAAAAATATGAAACAATTGACATTTTGTCTTTTCTGCCTGGGCTCCTTGGAGATCCAATGGAGAAGCACGTGCTGAACCAGAGTGACGTACTCTGGTTGCACCAAGGTCTGCACAGAGCAGTGGTGACCTCAGATGTTTTCTCTGAAAGCTCCCTTGGCATCTGTCCCCCATGCCTCCAGCCCCCCAGTTTTCCAAGTGTCTGTTTGGGAGCAGGGGTACTCCTCCAGGGTGTGACAGAATGGAGCTGAGTTTCCTTCTCCATCTGAGGAGATCCTGGTTCAGATCTCCTGTATATCACGGATGTCTTAGCCACTCAGGTTTGATCTAGATGCTCTCTTCCTTGCCTTGAAGTAGTACCACATAGAAGAAAACAATGCAGACTTATTGGATCGGGGAGCAGTGAGTAGGCTGCTTACCTCTGAGATGCAAGACCTGGCTCTGACACTTTCCTTAAGGACTTATTCTCAGTTTTATCTGGTGCCTGTTGAACATAAATGCAGAGCCAGTATCAGATCACTTATCTCCTATTTTCCAGGACAGTACCCTTGATAACCACATACAGAATCACACATTCAGGTCTAATAACATTTCAGATGTTTCTTCTGTAGAGATTCGTAGCTTCAGAAAGAGAAGTAAAGAAGTCTTTTCAGCCCTGGAGTGTATTATTCTCCTGAGAAGTGGCAGGTGTGGGTTAAAACCAAGTTTTCCTTAGCTTGTCTGAATGCTCTAGCTGATAGTATAATTTTTATACTTCTTTTAAAAAGGAGGAGTGGTAGCACTACCGTTATCTTTGTCACCTTAAAAAAGACAAGTGGCCTCAGGTTATTTTTAGAGAAGGGCAGCTTGAGAACCTCTGAGCAGCTTGGAGCAAAACACTTAAAGCAAGGGGCTGAGATTAAAAAAAAAAAATAAAAAGAAAAATCAATAACATGAACCTCCCTATTTGGCGAGTTTAGGAGCACATTTCTTGATCTAGTTGTTGTAAATCCCAAGTTGCTGCCATCCTCTCTGTACAGACTGCAGGAGGATTGTGCTGGTCTAGACCACATGTGAAGCTGCAGATCCTGTTCTCAGTGTTAAGAGTCCTGGAAGACAGATTCAGTGATGTTCAGAATTACAACAGCTGATGTCCTTTGTAGTACTAATGATTCACACTATCTTTTGATGTCTTCTTTTCATACGAAGATGGCCTTTAATAGAGCAGTTTGTGGTATCATTGCTGGAAGTCTCATATCGTTGTGTGATTTGTCAGAGCAGATATGGGATATTATTCTCATAGATGTTTTGGGTGCCATATTTTATAATGAGATCTTTAGCATCTGATGGTTTATGATCAATGCCAAGATTATGTTCAGTGGTGTACTTATCAGAATGAAGACAAAAAATGCCAGCCAAAAGGAATGACAGATAAGCCTTTCCAGTATTCCTTGCACAGCTGAGATATCCATTGACTGCAGGCAGTTTCACATGGAGGAAGAATGCAAAACTGAGCATACAATCTAAGTCAAGTATTTATTTTCTTTGTGCAGCTATGGTTTACATTTACTTAACCTCTGTAAATTGTGGATTGCAGTGCAGATATTGTTTTCTTAAAGTATGGGTAGTTACAATATAAACACAAATATTTATCATCATTTGAATATTTATCATCTCAGCCTTTCACGAAAATATAAGCAATGCTGAAACTTAGTTCTCTCAAACACTAAAATGTATTCTATGAAAGTCAAATGTTTTCAGAGTCAACATAATCACAACATCCCAGTTTTTGACCTGTGTGTTCATTTACAGTTTGCTTATAGCTGCTTCACAGAGATTGAAGTTTGTAGATTACAACATGGTTTTATTGATTTATCAGTAGCAAAATACACTAAGTATACTCAGTAAACTGGATTGGCTAGCTCTTGGGCTTGTATTGTATAATATCAGCTTGTCGTGGAATACTTCAGAACAAAATCAGAATGTTGGCATAGTTAACATCAATGGTGTAAACCAGACTTGCAAAGACTAATATTTAGTAAGACCAATAACACAAACAAATCAGATTTTGAAGTTGTTTGCCCAATAGGAAGAAGCATGCTGACATAGTATTTGTAAGCTTATAGTTAACCATTCTATGACAAATTATTAAATAACTTTGAACAGCAGATTGAGTGCTCCTTAAAGAACAGCAAGAAAACTTTTTCTCAGACTTGGGTTTTTTTTTCTGAGATGATAGAATGTATGTCACATCAAATAATCATTTACTTTAATATTTTATATCCAAATAAAATAAGTCCATGGCATTTATGTTGCCGTTACTAAATAATATTTGGTTTGTTTGCAGGAGTCATTTATTTGTGGCTTGGCTGAAGGAATAAAAATAAAGTTGCGGTTCTTTCTGTTAATACTCACACTGTTTCTTAACATATGCAAAAGATTGAATACTGTAAATATATGTGCAGGAGCTCAGAAAGAAATCCCAGACTTTCTGAAGCTTCTGAGTTACGTATAATCTTTTAGAGAACTGCTGGAACAGTTCTTTACAGCAACAAATTGAAATAACTGCCTGGGCCAGCAAGGTATTTGATTCTAAGCAAACTTTAAATCATTTAAATTTTTCCATTGCTTAAAATTAAGTATACCTTTACTGAAGCAGGGGCTAGTTCTCCAAGGAAAAAATTACAGTTCATGTTTCTGATCTAGTACTGAGTCATTAATTAATAGCCACATTTTTTCCATAAGGCTTTCATTTTTTTAATAGGACTTTGTAGAAAGGGAGCATCAGTTGTATGATAGTCAACAATAGCTTTAACCACATCATTGCCACTGCTGTTTACTGGCAAGTTGCTCAGCTTTCCTCTTCTGTATTTTTGCTGTATGTGATATGGGTATAAGTAAACACTAAGTTGTTGGAAAAACTGAGTTGTTAGCAGGCATGAATCTTTAGGATCAAATTTTATCATTTCAGCTTCACATTATGGAATTGTTGCCCATAGAAAGTATCAGAATTCAACTTTTGAATGGAAGACACTACCGCTATTAGAGATGTGTATAATGAAATTATTGTATTTAGCATTTAATTCTGTGCTTCATAATATATCTACTTCTATCAACTCAATCTTTGATAAGATACTCATAAACTATTTGAAGGTTGTAACAGATGCACATCTACATGTGGTAAAAGGGATTCTAAGTGGTGAACTCAAAACACAGAAGACATTTCACAGATTTCTGATTTTAAACACTGATATTTTACTCCATACTTTTGAGGAATTTTGTGAATCTTGATGTGAAGCCAAATTTTTATACTCTCATCAGCAGAAATTAAGTTTTTTTTTCCCACAGTCAGTTCCATTCATATCACCACCTGACAGATTTGCCACCAAGGCCCAAGTCTGCAAGCTCACCAGTTCAGATGAATTAAAGCTGTCCTCAAAATGAGCTGAAGGTCCTTCAGAGTCGGTCTTGCTCAGGAATTTACTCACCTCCCAGGAGCAGGAGTTTGTTCCCGGTTGGATGTCAGGAACATTGAGCAAAATAGGACTAGAAGGCCAGTGAAAAAAAAATGTGACCTGTCTAACAATGTGAATTGTCTTGCTAGAATGGTGCAGAAGGCAGTTGGAGACAGTCTGTCTACCAGGTACTGGAGACAGGTTACTGAAGCTTAGAAGTGGGAGGACTTGTTTTCATCTTAATGGCCTTAAATGGCTGATAACTCAGTAAAAAGCCTATGAAGTATTTTAAGGAGCATTATGCATGTGTAGAAAACACTTTGGTCTGTGATGCTAAGTCTCAACTGGTATTTTAAAACCGCTTGTTTGTATGTAAATAAGCAGTTAGACATCTTTTCTGGTTTTATCCCTGCATAGGGGACCATGTTGCAACATCAATAATAATAGACCAGCTTCCTGTTGATAGCATCTATATATAATGTATTACAGACAATAAAAGGATGTTTCGTCCATGAGCTTTTGTTAGTCTACTACTGAGAGAAGACTGCTCTTAAATTTTCTAGAAATACTTTTCAGAAGTATGGTTGAGTTTCCCTGAAACAAGAAGTCTGTGGGCACCACTGGGTTACACCAGAAGGGTGGGAAGTTCACTTACCAGTCTGAGACCATTATGAAGGATTTATCACAAGTGGGATCTTAATTAAATGCTTTCCTCTTACATCCAAACCCATTTCCATTGTTACTTGATCTCTCAGTGATGTGGAAGTCACTCCAGGTTGGGCAGTATCAGCATTAGTTATGCCAGGAAGGCAAATCTAAATACATCAAACCAATGTAGAAACCATTATTTTTAATGTAAAGTGGAGGAATTTGATGATGGTTTATAAGAAGGAATTTTCTCTCCACAAGCTCCTGATTACTCTTGGTCATGAGGGTGGAACCACCTCAGGGAGGTGGAACATAACTGAGAGCCCCCTTGAGCTGGCAAGTCTGCATCAGATTTCATAAAATGTCTGTGGAATCAAGAAAAAAGCTCATGTTATCTTTATTGTTTATGATATCAAGAGGAGTATGCCAGAGTTGTGCTTTGATGGGATATATACTTGGGAACCAGCCTGAGTAATACATCAGCCTGAAAAAGGACCTCAGGGTCGTGGTAGACGGCAATGAGTGAACAGTGTGATGCTGGGTTACATCAATAAGGGCATCACCAGCAGAGATAAAGATGTCATTATTCCACTCTGCTCAGCACTTGTCAGGCCACATCAGGAATACTGTGTTCAGTTTCAGTCCTTGCTATTCAAAAAAGATGTGGCCAGGCTGGAGAGGGTCCAGAGAAGAGCCACAAAGGTGATCAAAGGACTGGGAAGCCTGCCGTGTGAGGAAAGGCTGAGAGAGCTGGGTTTGTTCAGTCTTGAGAAACGAAGGCACAGGGGAGACCTTGTCACTGTGTTCTAATATTTAAAGGGTGGCAACAAAGAAGATGGAGACTCCCTTTCCACAAGGAGTCACATGGAAAAGACAAAGAGCAACAGGTACAAGTTGCTCCCAGGGAGATTCTGATTGGGCACTAGAGGAAGATTTTTCACAATGAGAACAATCAGCCATTTAAATAATCTCCCCAGTGAAGTGGTGGTTTCCCAAGTATTTGATATTTCCAATATTCAGCTGGATGGGGTGCTGGGACATCTTGTCTAGACTGTATTTTTGGCAAGAAAGGTTGGACTAGATGATCTTTGAGGTTCCTTCCAACCTTCTGTGATCCTATGAGCCTATAATTTGCAACTTTACAAACATATTATAAACAGGACTTCACCCAAGCGTGCCCAGAAGAGGTGAGACTGGCTTGAAATGGGCATCTGAAAGGTTCAGACCTGGTCTTACAAGGAAAGTTTTTTGAAACATGCAGAAGGGTGCAGTGTGGTGGTTTCAGGCTGATCACAGAATCATAGATTCTATAGAATGGCAAAATACTTTCTATGGGAAGTTATATTAGCATAAGATAAAACTGCTAGCCTTCCCTGAGCAGATGACAAAGACTTCCAGAAAGTATTTGTCAGAAAAAGTCCAAGATACCCTTGCCTATTCATATCTGCACTAATTTTGTAGAAATGCTATCACTGCAAGGAGTAGAATAGAGTAGGCTTTGATGTCATGATTTCTCCTAAAAGAGACCAGCTGTGACACCAAATGCGTGAAAACAGTAATTGTCAGTGAGAAAAGTAATTGAAGGTTATGGAAGGAGGTACAGGAAAGGTTTTTCTTGCACAAATAGAAGTAGTAAACTTTGCATAAAATTGGCATATAAACTGTCAGACTCAAGCTGAAGTAATTAGGTGGAATTCTGTGATCTGATTAATCTGATGTGTATACTTTGACCTTAAATATGCCAATATATCCTTTATTTCAGTTCTTGTTAATTGTTTTAATTTGATATCAGCCACATGCTCAGATGTGAATGATCCATCCAATTGCAAGAACCTAGTCTGTATCATAATCATGTTGTAGATCTCAATGTACTGAAATACAGATGAGGTTACAGCATAGTTGCTTATGGGTTTATTTTTCTTGTTCATAAGCTCATTTATTTTAGGCAGTCTGTGTATTCTGTCCTGAGAAAGCATTTGAAAACAAAGGAATGATACCTTTCACATGGTAGCATTAAATCCAGCATAGATGCAGAGTCCTGATTTTGTATTGTCCTGTGCTGTGTAACAATCTACATCAACAAAGTAGGGTGAACTGCTGTCAAAATAGCCCAACTGTGTTTACCACTCACTTTTCCTGCTGCTAGTGATGGCACAAGGTGAATAGTAATGGTGAGCTAGCTCATAATCTTCCAAACAGAAGGTAGAGAGCAAACAATTTGACAAGATCAGTTATTGTGGACCACAGATAAAGGCTTAATATTTTAGCCAAGGCCTATGTGAGCCAGGTTTATTTTGAAATATGTCTGCTTGTCAGGAGCCCAACTGGCTGTATTTACTTCTAAGTTTAATCATATACACAATTACTCTTTTGGGCTGAGAAGATGCTGAAAGGGATTTAATATGAATGATTGTTTTGTGACAGTGTTTTTCAGAGGCAGAATAGTATGCTCTGCCAAATATAAGGCCTATAAGTTTAATGGAACATACTTTTTGGAGCGACATTACAAACAGTGTTGGGCAGGCAGGAATTGGCGGCAGTGCCTGGAGTGACTAGGTTCAGCACTGTGGTCTACCACGGTTTAGAGCTTGCTGATGCTGCTAAATCAGTCTCTAAGACTTGTGTTTTAAGACCAGAAAGGACCATTATTACCAGCCAGTCCAGCCACCTGTCCAACCGAATTTTACTCTGCAATTCCTGCATCAGGCTCAAAGCCACTGCTGAACTCCAGCATGCCATTTAGAAAGACACCCAGTCCCCCATCCAAAAGATGCAGAGGGAACTCTGTTCAGCAGAGAGAGGCAGCCTAGTACATCTGAACCCCATGTAGCCTTTATCACTATTGTGATTTATGAAGGAGTTGTCACAGATTTGTGCATGACCATTAAATACAACTGGTAATGCTTTTTAGTGAGGAGATCAAAAATCATTATTGTTCAAAAGGCAGACTTCTGAGATGGTAAAAATACCTGAATTGAGGAATAATTAAAGATTCACTGAACGACCCAGAGGTAATAGAGTGATGCCTCTGTAGAGTGGTAGATAGGCCACTCACTGCAAGGTCATACCTTTACATTCCAGGCTTCAATCCAGTGAATATTTAAGCATTTTATTCAGTCAGAACAGCTTCAACATTTGAAACTCAGAACAAGCCACCCCAGCACCCATTGTTAGCACAGTGCTACTCCCTTGGGAAGGAAGCAGCTGGGGTCCAGTTCCCTCCTGCAGATAATAAAGCTGAACCAGTTTCTACCAGCCTATTGAGTCAGTGATCCTACCCAAGTGACTGATTTGTGGATGAGACTAGTATCACAGCAGCCTCTTATCTCTGTGTCATTTGTTTTCTTGACTTTTACAGAAAACACCTGAAAATGGGTACTCCATTTAGGATTTGATATTATATATGAAAGAGGAAGATTGAAGGAGAGGAGAGGGAAAGCAAAGGAATTTTTTATTCTTAGATTAAATTAAGGGAATTTGTTTGCATGTACCAGTCATTCACTGAGCTCTGCTGCTAAAACTTCTTGTAATGCTTTTGTCTGATGCATTTTATTTACCTGATATATTCTCACATGTGTGGTTTTTTAAGGGAATTAGTGTTAGCAAAACACATTCCAGAAAAAGTCAGGAATCATGCAAGTAAGGCCATCTTCATAGCCTGAGCCTAATCTTATCCACTGGAAAGATAACCAAGGGTTATAGTTTAGGTTCATAAGCCTTTATATAGCATTTCAAAATCCAGGAGGGTTTTGTTTTTATCACTTAATTCCTCCATCTGCAGGTGGAAGCTATTGTTTTCTGCTAGTCTATATATTGCTTTGCAAATTAGGACATAGGCTACTTGAAGTATGCCCTTTTCTTTCAGTTTGGTATCCATTTTGGCTATTTCTAGGGCATGATGCCCTAGAAGAGCACTCTGTGGCTGTTTAACTCTGTCATATTCAGAATTGTGGATAAAGGCTACTGCTTTCCTTTTGGGGTAATTTCCTTTGGCCAGAGATGGAGCAGTATGGAGGATGTACTGATCTTTGTGGATTTATGCAGTTGCATAGTTTTTACTGATCCCAAAATACAAGTTTGTCTAGTTTCAAGCTAGACTTCTTCAGCAGAATACATGAAAAGGGGGAGCAAGCCTAAAATGCACTTAAGAGTCAGCAGCTGAGACACATAGGTAATGTTTTTGCAACTATATGACCAGCTTCTGGGCTCCCAGACACAGTAAGGTTTCTAAGTCTGCTTTATGGAAACTGGTTCTAAACCCAAAATTCTTTATTCTCAGGGAAATAAAGCTCTGTAAGACTTTGCTAAAAATCGTAGAATCATAGAATCATTGAATAGTTAGGATTGGAAAGGACCTCAAGATCATCCAGGTCCAGCCCCCCTGCCATGGGCAGGAACACCTCACACTAAACCATATCACCCAAGGCTTCATCCAACCTGGTCTTGAACACTGCCAGGGATGGAGCATTCACTACCTCCCTGGGCAACCCATTCCAGTACCTCACCACCCTAACAGTAAAGAATATCTTCCTTATATCCAATCTAAATCTGTGACAATAAGGAGTGAGATCTTAAGAGGCTTTGTTGAACATTCCAGAAGGTGCCTGTCTGTCCCTGCACATTTGGAGCTCCAGCACTGAGGCAGAGATGCCCACCATATCATTCTTGTCTCTGACCTAAAATACAAACCCAAATACTTTCTTCTTGAATTACTTGTTTCGTTGCTTCATAAGATGAAATTCAGTGATTGTCCATGCTTATATCTCAGGAGATGATACTGCCATATTGCGCATTTAATTTGTACTATTAGGACTGTTCCCTTCACAAGGCAAAAGACAAATGTAATTTGTTAAATTTGTGTCTTAGGATAGAGTCAAACATAGTCAGCATTACTTTCAGTTAAGTATAGTGAGATTATACTGGCAAATATATCATGATTGCATAAAGTAATAAAAGTTACTTTCTTCAGATCAGTGTCTTCTGTATTTTGAATAGAACTCTGAGAACACTGAGACTTTTAGACTAGTTCCCAGCACCTCCCATTTGTCTATTTAGATATTGAAGTTACCTTTGATCTTGAGGTATAAGACTATTCCTTCAGTTTACCAGAGATTAAAATGCCTAGCCTCCAAAGGGTCTGCCTCAACATCCCGCCAGGCTGGGTAGAGCCTTATCAACAAGGGGCGCCCCTGGCAGGTAGTACCTCATTGACACAAATGGCCTTGTTAGCTGCCTTTTATTACTCACAAACTAAAATGTAGTTTAGTGTGAGTCAGGATGGCAGAATTGGGCCACTGGTGAACAGAGTCCTGGATTATCATTCCAAAAAGGCCCCTGAGGCCTGTAAGCAGAGTTATTAACCACTGATACAGCACATAGCATTATTTTGTAGGCTTAAGTGGGATTTCAGAGGCATATTGGGTCTTGTGTCTGTGTAGGGGTGAATTTTGCCCTCTGTTATTTTATCTTATAAATAGCTGATAGAGTCTCTCTTTTGCATTATTGTTTAAATCTCTTTCAAAAGTATAGTTTCTTAATCCCCTGCTGCTTTTTTTCTTTCTTTCTTCTAATAAAGAATAAATAAATTTGCAAATCCACACATGGCTGAAACAAAAGGCAAATAATCGTTGCACAGTTTGTATTTGGTGTGGAATACCTCATTTTGATGATTTCAGTCATCATTCATTTGAAAAGCAGAAGCTATGATTGTTAAGCCTCATTATTTTCAATGAAGCCTGACAGTTTCAAGGTTAAACAGAAGACAGATACTTTCATCCCAGTGGTATTTCTCTTCAAACATGGGCAGCTCTTTGCTAACTTGTTTTGCTCTGGCATGCAGTGTCATTGCTTGGTCACAGAGTGGTGCACATCTAAGCCAAATTGCTGGACAGTGTAAGCAATGACCTCCAACCTATTGTCTCCCCAAAAGAAACCTAAATTATTGAGGTAATTTTTCCCCCACTTGTATAAGCCACACAGTACTTGTTTTGAACTGAACAATGATTTAAAGAAGCCATGATCTCAGATTTTACTATTTTTCTGCTGTCTTCCAGAAAACTATTTGTAGCTCAAACCTTTTGTTTGGCCAGACAGTTTGAAATGTTTCTCCTGTGCTTTATGTCTCTGAAGCACATTACAGGGGGTGCTAGTATTAGAGAGACCTCCAGTGATAGTTAAAGTAGCTGAGAAAGCTGCAATGCTTCTGAAGATACATGCTGTTAAAAGTGTTAAAATCTGCCATTACTATCTGAAATCTCACATGAACTAACTGGTTAACAAGGAAACTTCTGAGTGAGAGAGGCTGGGGAAGCTATGACCTATCAGTAAACACTGATTTAAAAACATCAATTTATCCACTGTGAGAAACTTTCAGGAGCAAATAACTTGTGAAAGCCCTATCTTTCTACCTGCGTAGACTGACTGTACTGAGTTATGACTGGATACTGCCTCCATAAAGACAAAGAAGTGCAGTAGAGGTACATAACAAAATCAGGAAAAATGCACTAGTTGGTTATAAAGGGAAAGCAGTACTCAGAAAACTGAAGGGAGAGGAGTAGCCAAGCAGTACTTTTTCACCTTTGCTTTCACTCCTTTGGAGTCCCTGTGGAACAGCTTGAACCAGATGAACTTTTCACATACATTTCCTGGTGTCTGATAATTTCATTAGGGTGGTGAATTCTTAATCTCATTTCAGGAATTAAGTCACCTGGTGAGTACAATGAAAGGTGTAGCTTCGTGGTGCTTGGTGGTTCCTGGAAAACAAGTGTTTCAATACGTACCATGTGCGTTAGTCATGACTTGTGGCAATAAATCCAAGACATGTTAACTAGTTTTCCTACACTGAAGTTACTAATGCATCCATGAGATAAAATTAATTTTTCAGGTTTGATAAAGCTGTTATTTTTATTTCCTATCTGCATTCCTCATGTTGTGTAATGTATTGGGGAAAAAAAGAAAGATTGTCTTTTCAGATAAAAAAAAAAAGTGGCCAACTTCGCAACAGTGCATACAACTATTTGAACCTGCACATCTTTTTATCCATTATGGAAGTTGTGTATATAATATGCTGGACACGGCTCCCAACTTGTTCTACTACACACAGTGTCTGCTTTTATATATTTAGTTTATTTGTAGGACAGCTTTCACTGAAGGATTCCATGAAATACGGATAAATTGAAGGAATACCTCGAATGCATGATTATTGGAGTGCTGAAGATAAATGAACTCTGCACAAATTTAGCCCTTTCTATTCACCTACATATTTTAACAAAAGGAAAGAATTAATTAAACCAGTGAGATGCTGGACATGCTTATAATCTCTGCCTTAAAACTGAGAGGATTAGGCAGCTCTCGTTCCACTTAGACTGGGTTTTTTCTGTAGCTGTGTTGACATAATAATCATATTGACCACCTTCAAAATGTCATCCTCCACATCCTCAGAAACATGGCTTATTGAGTATTTTGGAAAGTTTTTTACATAAAACACATGAGGGTTTAGGCATAAATTTATAAAATGGACAATAAAAGTATTTGCTGGATAATGGGCAAGGTAATTTTTAAGGGAAAACAACAGCTAAGTGTTACATTTAATGAGAGCCGTGGACCACTCATATTTCAAAAAATGCAAGAATTGAATGTCCTGCTTACACCAAAGTGCATAGGTGCCACAGGATTGCTGCACAGGGCTTTGCATTGATGCCTTAAAGGGACCTCAGATGCTACGTATACCACAAAAGAAAAGTGAGTTGATATATATCACTGCCTGCAAATGGGCTGGGTTGTAGGTTAAAAAGTTTTCCGTAAGTTGTCTGCATTTTCCCTTAATGTCTGTCTTTTACAGTAGTGCTTTGTTTCTGAGCATGACCACCACCAGGACAGCTTGGTTCAGTGCAAACACTGTCTCTTTCAGCCAGAACATTCCTAACGTTAGCTTCCTTTTTTTTTTCTCTCCTCTCCCTCTCCCCTGCCCCCTCTCAGGTTGGAAAGGCTGGTGGACGTCCTGAGGAAGAAGGTTGGAGCAGGGACCATTAGGACCGTGATCTGATTGAAAGCTCTAGTCTAAGGAAGCATTCACATCTGGTGACCAGGCTGCTTCATTCAGCACTGTGTAAACACTAAAGCCTTAACTTAGCAAACAGTTGTTAGAAGTGGGACACTCCAGCGACATTCCAAGCTGAGATAAAATCAAATCATAAATGTTTAACTACTTTGCTGCTGAGTTCTGTGATTTGTTGAAATGTTTCACTGCAAACAGATATTTGTTTTTAAGCAGATGCATTGTGGCGCTGTGTACTGTGGAAAATGATGTAGACGCTTATTTTAAGGGTCTGTCCTCTTGGTGTTACTAGACTATAGTCTGCTGCAAGCACAGCTTGATCACATTTTCAAATACTGCAGGCTTCAGGTGCAAAATCCTGCAAAACAGTTTCAAAATTTAAATCTCATGTCATCTGTGGGACTGCAAACAGTCCAGTATTTGTATGTTAAATATATTAATTAATAAAGTAGGTTCACATTCGAGAACTATCTATGACTAGTGTATTGGAGATTTTTTCCGTCTTAATCAGCCTGCTGAATTGCAGGTAGTGACTGTGGCTACAACTAATGGAAGGATACATGTATAGCTTTATATAGTAGTTGTATAGCTGCTGTTAGTACATGATATTTTCAATGTACATTAGAAAGAAATGTACAGTTAGGTTTCACTAGAGGTACTGCTTCATAAATCCCGACAGGAAAGACTTCTGACATTGTAAAGTATCTTAGACAGTGGGGGAGGTTTCCTGTATTGTTAATAGGCAATCATCTGTCCTTTCCTTTGAGGTAAAATCTTTCAGATATTCAGAAACCACCTTATAGAGTTAAAATTTGCCTTTTCAGTGTAAGTGGGTGGGTTCATCACCCCCTTCCTACAAGACTTTTTGTCTGCTGCTTCTAGACCTCTGATTGCTCTGTAGTGCAGGAGTACCATCCAGGCTGGGTTTGAAGCCAGCTTGTCAACCCTCTGCTCTATGTACTCCTGAAGTGCCCTAGGACTGAACTCAAAGGTGGAAGGATAGACTCCTACGGCAAGGGGCAAAGTTGTGAAGAGGAAAAATTGGGGTACACAGATGTTATATTCCTCTTGCCTACTCTGTGTTTAATGTTATGCTGCCTTCCCTCTTAGTGTTTGCTTGTACAGGTGTCATGATAGTGCAGTCTAGATGAAGAAAATTAAATTTTAATTTTAGATAGGGGAAGACATTTCAATTACTGTTTTTCCTTTCAAACACTTCCATGTTAAACCTTCATCGTCTGCAGACCTAAACTCCTCCTAGTTTCATTCAACCAAACCTAAGCACTTGCAGGGAGATAAGTAGCATTCCTACAAGCCAAATTTACCTATGTCACCTCCACAAACTTCTGAAGTGGTCCTTTTCAACCTGTGGTCAATCCTCAGATAGCCAGGAAGTCTGGAGTCCCTCCCCTCCACCTATTGAGTGGGAAGAAAGTTTAATGCTTCCATAGAAGAGGACTGTCACTGCTCAGCTCCCAGCCCTTTCACCATCTCCCATGTGCTGCTGTCCAGTGCTTGGGCCACTTCTCTTTCTCTTGCTCTCCTCATTGAGCTTTAGTGCACAGAATCGCAAGAGTTGGAAGGGACCTCGAAAGATCATCCAGTCCAACCCCCCTGCAAGAGCAGGGTAACCTAGAGTACATCACACAGGAACTTGTCCAGGCAGGCCTTGAATATCTCCAACGTAGGAGACTCCACAACCCCCCTGGGCAACCTGTTCCAGTGCTCTGTCACTCTCACAGTAAAGAAGTTCTTCCTGATGTTCACATGGAACCTCCTATGCTCCAGTTTACACCCATTGTCCCTTGTCCTGTCACTGGATATCACTGAAAAAAGCCTAGCTCCATCATCCTGACACCCACCCTTTACATATTTGTAAACTCTGATGAGGTCACCCCTCAGTCTCCTCCAAGCTAAAGAGACCCAGCTCTCTCAGCCTCTCCTCATAAGGGAGGTGTTCCACTCCCTTAATCATCTTTGTGGCTCTGCGCTGGACTCTTTCAAGCAATTCCCTGTCCTTCTTGAACTGAGGGGCCCAGAACTGGATGCAATATTCCAGATGTGGCCTCACCAAGGCAGAGTAGAGGGGGAGGAGAACCTCTCTTGCCCTACTAACCACACCCTTTCTAATGCACCCTAGGATGCCGTTTGCCTTCTTGGCCACAAGGGCACATTGCACCAAGCAAAAGACATGATCTCCTGAGCTGTCACTGCTGTTGAACCATTTCTGCTCTAGGGAAGTGGTGAAGAAAGAATAAAGATATAACGACTACCATACTGTGCTAGACCAAAGGTCCAACTAGTGTAAAGACTGCCTTTGGCAATAAGCAGTAGAAGATGCCTAGGAAAGGGTATAAAGTCAGGCTAGCACTAGTGACCTTTCTCGCAGATGGTGTCCCAGCAGTTTGTTATTTAGGAGATTTCTGAACCAAAAGTGGTGTCTTTGTATTTAGCAGCATTTTTTCATTACCTGTTTTTGAATCCATTTAAACTTTTAGTATCTACTTGTTCCTGTCACAAGGACTTATGCAGTTAATGATGCATTGAGTGAATAATTATTTCCTTTTTTGTGTTACGAACCAGCTTTATTCATTTGTTATCACCTAGTTTTTGTAGTAGAGAAACAGTGAGCAACCATTTGTTAATATTGTTTTCATGTCCTTTGTGATTTTACATATTTGGCAACCTCCTCCCAGCATATCTTTTCCAGAGAGAACCCCTAGTCTCCTGTAAAGGATGTATGTCATTTTTTTAATTGGCCTTGTCATGCTAATCTGTTTCTTTTCCAGCTCTGCAGTGTTTTTACTGAGACAACCGGATTTATGCCTGATATTCAAGATGCAGACAAGTCATGACTTTAACAGTTGTCACAATGATGTTGTCTGTTTTATTCTCTATGCTACTTGTAATAATTTGTAGCATTGGATTTCTTTTATGACAGATGGTTTCTTGGAATTAATATTTGTGTAATAATAAAAACAATTTTAGGTCTCGTTCTCAGTTGTAATATTCAGCTCAGAGTTCATCATAGGGTGTCTGAAGACAGAAGTGTTTTCTGAATGCGTAACTTTGCATTTATGGGTACTGAATGTCATCTATTGTTTTATCATACATTCCCTGGTGACCATGAGCTCCTACTCCATATATTTTCACACCTTATTTTTATTACTCACAGTAACATAGTATCATCAGTATTTCCATGCTAAATATGGTGACATAAAATACCACTATCTCCAAATTAACTCCCTTTTCAAGGTGATTTCTTAGTTGAACAACATGGGCTCTGGAACAAAAACCCTCTAGGACAATAAGGTAACTTTCCTTCACTGTGAAAATGATACCTTTATTCTTACACATTGTTTTGATCTAACTTAGAACTACTTATTTTTCAATATAAAGATCTTCCCTCTCACTCCATGGCAGCTTTGACGAGGAAGCTTTTTTGCTACTTTGGAAATGCAAGTTTACTAAATCAGGGCTTGTTATCCATGCATGAATGTGCTCTGTTCCTCCCTCCCCTATGAGTATCAAGAACTCCTCACCTTTGCCCAAGTCTTTCCACCTCTGAGCAAATAATTTTGTGAGTGCAGGCTTCATACAGCAAGACTGTTTGACCTCCAGCCTCTTGTGCCCACTGGCTTTGTTTGGAAAAAGAGGATTGGACAGGCAAAACCCATCTAGCAGACTTGATGTCAGATACATCTGGTGGTGGGTAATACATGTTTCTGTAAAATTAGGCAGTGATTTTGTCTCATAATTTTCCTTTTTATACATGTACCTAAGGTGAAAAAATGTTTCCTGACTCTGTCTTGTACAAAGTAGCCTGAAATTCAGTGAGCTTTTAGTTAGGGTTTTTTATCATCCTGTAGGTAAATTACTTTGAATCATAATTAAATTAGGTGTCAGTTTTAAAATTCAGCAAGAAATGTTTCTCTTCTTTGAAAAGAACCTTGGGAAATTTACTGTGCTGAGAGGCAAAGATTCAGAAACGGTTGCGTTATCACTCTTTCTTGCTAACAACCTGGTGTGTGGTCTTTGGCAAATCCCTTAGTGACAGTCATAAAAGGTATGCAGCCCCTAAAGAGGTGCCTAGGCTCCTCGAGGGAGTTTGCAAAAGCATCTGTGTGGCCAATGTCAAAACACTTTCGCTTCTTCACCAGCTGAAGTGAACACAGGTCTGGTAAAGCAGGCCCAGACTTTAGTGCCCTCCGGTGAATTTCTAGCACTGTTGAACCCAGTCTGAGTTCTGTCTTTCAGTGTAACAACAGCAGGGATTCTTCTGGTCTGACAAATAGAAATAAGTGGTAATGATAACACAGGTTAATTGGCTTTTATTATATAATTTATTATTTATGAACTGATTGATGTCTGCATAGTGCTCTGAAAGTGAAAAGAAGCCTACCCCTATACAGCAGACAAATGCAATTGTCACTTTTGTCCTAATTTATGACAGAAAGATGAGATTGCATCGGATTACGTACTAGGAGTAGCAGTTCATTTGCCTCCTGATGAAATAACAGTTCATGATGAAAGGTGGCTCACCGTAGGCAATGGTTATGGTGATAGTAGTAATTACTGGTCAGATTAGTGTTCCTGCTGTCTTGAAGAGCACCGAGATACTCAGAAACATCTTTTCCCTGTGAGATTTTGTGTGTTTCTCTTGATGATCCTGCAGCACGTTATGCATTGGAAGCCATTTCTGGTATATGCCAGGGTAAAATATGTAAATAGCATCATGTTGGCTCGGGGTAAGAGTGTTATTAATGCTTTTCAGCACTGTAATTATATTCATCGTAAGCCTTCCCTAAGCCCTAACTAATTAACAATATTGTGACAAATCAACTTTAACAGAAAAGAACTGTGGACCTTTAGTCTTTTAGTACTGCTTTTCATTCAGCCTACAGCCCAAAACTGGTGGCATGGTTTTTTGTACTGGTGTTGGGAAAACTGCTGATATTTGAAAAGTTCAGAGCCAGCTCAATCTTGTCAGTGGAATCCTGTAGATGAAGTTGGTTTGATTCCTCTTTAAATACATTCACAAGAACTTAAGAATTTGTCATTTAATTGTTAATGTAGGGGAATATTAGAACTGCTTATATTAGAACTTATAAATAAACCATCATATTGAAATATTTTACTAATGTCAATATGTTGTCATAGGTGCATTTATTTATTCCAAATAACAGAACATTTTACAAGATACCTTAATTTTCTAATTTAATGGCTTTATAAATATTCTTATCAGGTGGTCAAGAGTTGTAACATCTTTAATCCATGTACACAAATGAACTTCGTTTCTAAATGTCAGGATTTCTCTGTGTCTCTATTTTCTTCATTTAGACAGTTAGGAAGGCAGTTACGTTTGTTGGGGTTTTTTGTTGTTGGGGTCCTTTTTTTTTTCTTTCTTTTTTTTTAATTTGTACTCCAGAATATTTTTCTCCCATGCAAAAATAAACTATGAGGCACATGAAATCACTGACTGGCAGTTTCTCTGATACTGTGCTTGCCGTGACTGCAATGTTACATGTACTAACTCTTATTGCTGTACCATTTCACATCAGGTCTGCAAAACTGGACTTTCCTCTGTTTGTTCTTCTCATGCATTGGTAAATAAAATGTATTCAGAAGTCCAAAAACCAAAAGCAGTGTTCTCATATTAGGTTGATTATAAGTCAGCTGTTGAGCTTCAGTGGTCTAAACATTTCATTCTTCAGTTTTGTTGGGAGCACACGTGTTCTGGGAGGCTTTTAAACAAATACTTGAAATGGTTGAAAGATTTACATTGCTAGTGCCTAGCTAAATATGTAGTCTTTAGAAAAGACATGGTTTATCTTGGCACCATTTGAAAAACTCAGATATTTTAAACATTTGTTAAGTTCAAGCTTGCACATTTGAACTAAAAGTTTGCATTCCAAAATTGCATCTTGGGTTACCTGACTCTCTCTCTTTTGTATTTTTTAATCCCTTTATTAAAATAGTCTGCAAAAGGAGTTGGGTTTGGAGTGTGGGTTTTTACTGTTAATTGTAAACTATTGTCACTAATTTTATCATTTTTGAATTAACATTTACTTGGTAAGTCTATTCAACTAAACATCTGAAATGCAAAGCCAGAAATATTTTCAGAATTTAGGACTTCCTTAAATTCTGGTAGCCAAGACTTTGTTGTAAAATCAATCAAATACAGAAAGAGTAGCCAAATCCTGCAGTACTTTACTCTTAGTCATACTATGTACTGTGATTAGTAAGTACTAACCCTGATGGCTAGTGCAGAGCCAGGCAATAAAGAAAACAGGTTGAAAATATGTATGAGCTGTTAAAACAGAATAGCTCTAGGTAAAGGAAAAGCTGTCTTTGACCTTTAATACATTTTCTTTTCCTTCCCTTGGCAGAAGGGAGGGGCAGGGGCAACCTTTAATCTAATTTTAAAAAAACAAAACAAACAAAAACAAACAAAATGAAAAAAAGAGAAGAAGAAGAGAAAAAGAAAAAAAAAAGAAAAACTTATTTTCTCATAAGCTTTTATCTGCAACACAAAACTTGCTATGTTTGAGTTGCAGGTTACTGAAGTTGCAAGTACTGAAACTTGCAAAGTTAAGAATGTATAAATTGAAACCACCATACTTTGTTTAAAACCTGCAAGAACCCCTGTTAGAATTCTATACCTGATAGAACTGGTTACAGCTGCTTCCCAGTGGCCCTGCTAAAGCAAGGTTATGACAACCCTTGCAGAATACATTACACGCATTTGCACTGTGTTTCACATAAAAATTAAAAAGGTAATGGTTTCCAAAAAAATTCAAACTATCAAAACCATAGAATATTTGTTCATGAACTATTAACAAAACACATTTCAGAACCAGATATAAAAAAGAAAAAGAATCAAACTATTAGGATTCAAAAATTAAAAACTACCTTGGTACTACTATAGTTCACTGTCTGAAGTCTTAGAACTTTGTTCATTGGTATTTGACTTTCATTCATGTAGTGTTTCGTGATCAAAGAGATAGATAAACTCTTTCCAAAAATCAGTCTATGAGAAATGAGGCTGCTAGTGTCTAAGCTGATACAGATATCAATTTAGAAGTAATATCCCTAAGTATATCACTTGGATATTTACCTTATTCAGAGAACGAACACAACTTAGACACAGTCTCTGTGAAAGTGTTCTACACTAGAAATACAGTAACACAGTAGGAAGTCTTCATCAACACATGCTCATAGCATTAATATCACCCCTTTTGGTGCTTCAACGGGCTATATAAAATTATCAGCTTTGTTTCTTTCACTTTATATAGGGAAAATTTTCTCTCTTACCCTTAACATTCCACCAGTGCATGAATATCAATATTACAGATGCGGCTACTAAGCATTAGTAACCATATGGTTATCAATGGTTACTAAGCATCAGTGGTAGAATTAAGCAAGAGAGGGAGATACACAAATGAAAGATTATAAATGTGATCTACTATGGCATTTGTTATAACAGTTAGTTTTTAAATGACAGTGCAGAAAATAAAGCACCTCAAGCTCTGACTGTGGTATGGCAGACAACTCTGTCACTCAACCATATTGTCACTGGTGTAATACACTGGTAGTACCCTGCAGCTCTCCCCCATCATCCAAAAACGAGGTCTCCATATCCACAGTACAAGGTATGGATACGGAGCTCTGAGGCTCAAAAAAGCTATATCAAACATTTTTAGCCTAGGGTTATGAGATCAAATCAGAAAAATGAGAAAGATGTAAATAAATCATAACTGAATAGGAGTCTTCGTCCCATTAGACAAGGAAGGCACAAATCAGGACACCTGGACTGCCCTGTTGTTGCTAAAGCAGCATAACTGAAAAAGTGCAAGACAGAAAAAGGATTTGGGTGAAATCCAAAAACGCATGAGTGTAGAAGCTTTCCCTGCTTCAGACGCAGAAAAGAAGGAAAAGTTGTTACAATGACTGACAGAAGTACTTTGCTTTGCTTACACTTACTCATCTTGAAAACTTCATAGAAGTCAAAGCAAGATGCAGCTGTTGTAATATTTGAAAGGAGGTGTCTCACTAAGGTTAAAGCTGGTTTGAGAGCATAAGGCTAGGAAATCTGTTGAAATTTTGTTTCACCCAGTTTTTTCAATAAATTCTTGTTTGATAGGCAAGCTGCCTTGGTTCTAAGTTTCAAATAAAACAAGATTTTTAATTAACATGTATCTGGTTTGGTCATTGTGTAAGAAGTACGGAAATAGGCAGTCTCCCCTCTACTTCTCACAGGTTAAGCAACAGAAATGGCAATTGTCCTATCACAGAGGCTTTCTTTCATAAATATGACACAAAAAGTTATATAAAAATAGTAAATATTGAATTATATTTATAGGATCTCATCCATTCTATTATTTTCATCACTAAAATCTCAGCACATATTTTAAAAGAAAATTAATAATAATAGTACTTTATCCTTGAATTGGCAAAAAATAAAAAAAAAAGGATTCCTAAAATGAGCTTTTGACTGTATGTTGTATTTCTTCACTCTGTGCCTGATTAGACTTGACTAAAGCAGACTGAGGATTTTCAAGGCAGATCTTACCACCTTGGTTGGTGCAGTCAGCACTCCCAGGTGTAAAAGCACTATTCTGGTTCAGGTATATTCATGAAATGCCACCTCTAGTCATCCACAGCTCTTTATCACATTTCTAATGGTTCCCACCCTCTATCTTAGAAAGCCATTTTTCTTCTGTCCAAGTGAGTAAGGAATGAGCAGGGCAAGCTCAGCTGATCTGAGTTTAGCACAGAGAAAAACACAAATACAGATGCATCCTAAGTGAAACCTGTCTCTGGAATTGGCTCATGTAAGACATCTGTCTGCCTGGTCTTTTGCACAGAGCAAGGCTTGCTGCTGTGCTGATTCCCCTTTCTGATGTAAAAGCATTGTATATGGGACTAATTGCACCCACTTACAGTGCTTTTGGACTAGAGTTTGCTCACCTCAGAGCCTGAAGTGCAGGAGAAGTGAGGACAAAGATGTGCAAGCTCAACCTGCACCCTGTATTAAGCAGAGGCAGGTTAAGCAGGGTTTTGCTGCTGGTGTTCAGGGATATCTGTGAAAGAGGGAAAGGGACTGCTCAGATCTGCACAACCACAGGATCAAACAATTGAATACAGCAACAACTGCCATGGCATGTGCTGGAACAGTGGCCAGAAAGCTTCACAGTTTTGCTCTTCTTTGATCACATAATGGAGAAACTCAACTCAATTACTTTTCAAGCAGCTAAATGCCCTGCTCTCTCCACATTTTGCTTGTCTGCTCATGATAACTTTATTTCCCCAGAGCTCTAACATACACTAGAGTAAGACTCTTACAAATCTGAACTGCCTATGCCTAAAGAAAATATGCTTTCATCAATGTGTGTTTTTGTGAAAACCCACAGGACTGTTCTCGATAGTCCTGTATAGCAAATCCACAACTGCCTGCTGTAACTATCCACCCTGATTTTCAGTAATGGCATTATCCTTGTAATTTTCCAGTCATTAAAATCTGGTCTGCGGATGACTAACATTACATGTTATGAGATGTTTCATCCAGAACTTCACCCTCACGCAGCCTCATTTCCTGTAGAGCCGATCACTGTTATCAATTGACCTGCTACCTACCATCTCATTAAAAGTCTTTCTATTTTTTTTTTTGCCCAGTGCTATTGACATTTTGTCTTTTCATCAGCTGCAGGTGTCTAACTAGGTGCTGTGACTATTGTTTTCCACTAGTAGTAAAGCCAGCTGAGGTCTGGCAGGCTGAACCACACATTACCCTCTTGACTCAGGATGTGTAGGAGATACACCACCAGCTGTCACAAGCATATCCTGTTCCCTCCTTCCACCCCACCACCTCTCCCCCCCTCCCCCCCCCCCCCCCCCCCGCTTGAAAAACCTGTAATGTCCCTAGTTCCTATTCAGTTACTCTTTTACCTAAGTGATTCGTATACAACATATCCAGCTAGCTAGCTACCACATCAGTTTATGGTGATTATAGTGTATGTATATAGTATAGTTCAACACAAAGAAAAATATTTCCTTGACTTGAAAAGCTATTGTGTATTGTATATGTAAGAAACCCCATAGAATCGTTCAACGTATAAAAACCACATGGCATGCTCCTCCTCCTCCTTGATTTACTGTTGCATTTTGAGAACACTCGCCCTAGGAAAGCTGGATACCACCCAGAACTGCATTAATTCCAGCACCCCTTTGGCAGTTGCACCTAAAGCAGGCCCCAAGTCTTCCAGGTGGAACTACAGATATGTGAGGAGTTACAGATCCATGACTAAGGACTCCACAGAGAAACGATGGCTGTTATTGAACTTGTTTTCTAGTCTGTCTTCTTTCAAATTCAGGCTAATTGGTCTCATTACACTTATTTTTCCTGACTACTTAAAAAACAATTTACTACCCCAATTCCTTCCCCATTTTGATAACTGGGAACCATGAACAGATCACCATTAATCTTCTCTTGGATAAACTGAACAGGGTGAGTTTCCGATACCATTTATTGGGTATTGCTCAGAAATTTCTAATGCTTGTGCATGCAGACACTTGACTTGGACACAAGATTCCTTTCTTGTTCTCAGACATAGCTTATATGAAGCTGATCTCTCTCTGCACTTACTGTGTACTTTGCTGATTCCAAGGACTGTACTCAGTCTTTGCAGCACAGCATCTCCCCAGGACCTCATGCTCAGTGTTAGTCTTAGACAGCCCTTCAAAGTATGTGTATTTACGGTCCATGCCTCCCTAAAGCTTTCTGTATGTGGAAGAGACTAGGTAGAAAATTCTCTGAGGCAGAAAAATGATAATGAAAGTAAGCTGAAAGAAATATGGTAAAATAGAGTTAGGAAGTTCAGTGAACTCTGCTTTGTTAATGCTGAAGCTTGTGTCCTCTCTTTTGTTGCTGAACTATGAATCTGGCCCAGTATGGAAAGAAATACATCTCTGACATAACCATCTGAAAGTCAAAATTGCTCAAGCCAGGTAGATGTATCATAGGCTCCTAAAAGATAAAATTAAAAAAAAAAAAAAACAAACCCCAAAGTGATTGTGTAGTTAATCTTGTTGGTTTAGTTGTGTTCCATGGTGATTTTAAATTACACTGTAATCTGAGCTAAGTCAAAGGATGTTAAGAATAGTAGCTGGGTAGAGGTTAATGGAATGTGTATGGAAAGGAGTGATTTGGGGGCAGATCTGATGGGCAGGAATATTGCTTTGCTCCCAGGGAGGGGGCAAGGCTGTTCTTGGCATGAGTATGACATGGAGGAGTGCCAAGAGGTGGGAAGGGCTGGCGGTGGGGGATGACAGATGCTGAGTAAGAAGAGTGATACTGAACTGATCGTGAAAATGGGGTGAGAAACAGATTCACTGATGCTTGTTAGGAGGAAGAGGGTCAAAAGCAGGACTCAAAGATGTAAGGAAGCATATCACAAGAATACAACTGCAGAGCTGAATGCCAGCACCAAGGATCTGCTCTCCCTAACAGGCATTTCACAACAGCTATGAGGCTGAACTTTGAATTCACTTGAGTTTTGCCCTACCTAACGGCAGTGCCTGCCCTTGCAGCTAGAAGGAATATCCAGCTAGTAACTTTGCGTTCAGGTCCATCAATAATGGCTGCATTCAATCATCAGCTGTGGCACTGGTGGACCCTAAATTACTACTGTTTGATTAAGCAATGCTGTCAGAAATGTGTGCTCTGCAACACTTGAATGATATTTAGCTGGACTGGCATGGAGTAGCAGTAGTTTCTGACCAAAGTATTCCTAGGAATGTTAACACTTCAGTTGCACAGCTACTGTAAAGCTAACATGCATCAAGCAATCATTCTTAAGTCCATGCTGCAATCTTCTTATGGTAATAAGGAGCTACTAAGAACCAATATTAAAGGACACTACTTTTCCTGATGGGGCAAAACTTTTTATTTTGATGGGGGAAAAGAGAGAGAACTAAGCAAAGGAAGAGAGTGGGGTTTGTGTTTCTGTTGTAAGTACTGTGTACGTGGCAAACAAGTCTTATTACTGAGGGGGAAATGAGAATTCATGCTGGCATATAACATATTTTGACATCTCATATACCTTAAAAGACAAAAGCAGTCACAGGGATGACAAATGTCCCTGAGCATGGCAGAGCTGACTGCACCCTTTTAGTTAGAGAGCAGTGTGTTGGCGGCAGTCCTGTGGTCTCCTTTGAAAGCCAAGAACTCCCTTATAGCAAGCTCGTACTATCTCATGGGATCAAGACCACAGATTTCCCCTTTGATTTTCAAGAGCTCTTGTCATACCGAAGAAAAGCCAGCATTAAATGTGTGCCACCTTTGCCCCTGTGCTTTGAGGAGCTCTTATCATAGGAGAGACTGCATTTCTGCTTTCAGATTTTGGAAGGACAGAGAATCTATTGCATTTTCTTGCAGTGCCCTAGCACATTGGCTCTAAAGCAGAAAATTAATGATGGACAGGTTGCAAAACAAATTCTGTGAAGTTTACTTTGTAAAGAAGCTGATCCAACTTTTTTTCACCCAACAAAAGCAGGTCTCAGAGTAGCTAGCTGGAAGCCTTGTTGATTTTTTCCTTCAGATACAGCACCAAATTTTGCAGATTTAATAGCAAAATTTATATTCTGTTTCCTTCTGTTATATATTCATATAGATGAGATTTTAACTTGTTTTTTTTCCAAGGGTAAAGGTATGGATTTCCAAGCCATACAAAGTAAGAACTGTGCCATTTTGATAAAAATTACTTGAATTCTACATATTCTTTTCATAACCCCATTTTCCACATCTTCATATCACCTTTTCTTTTTTTTTTCAGTATAGAATCTGTGGCTTGCATGCGGTCTGGCTTTTGCTATACCAGTTTCTTGACAGCAGAATCAATCCTGCTCCTGCCAGGTGCTGAAATTGCTGAACTCACTTTGGCTGAATAAAAGCTGTGGGTGCGACACCAGCAGCTCTTAGCTCCCCTCTGTGGAATGCTACATTTGTATTAACATGTATCTTTCTTTGTGATTTTTTTTTTCTTTCCCTGAAACTGAAAATGATGCCCTTTAAAATCTCTTCCTGGAGAGAGAGAGAGAGAGAGAGTTTGAGAGAGAGACTAAAAAAAATACACTCCCCTTGGAATTTAACCTTAATTTGAACCAAGATCAGTGAAAGAAAAGCACTTTCGTGCATTGTTCACCAGCTCCACCCAGCCAGCCCCTTATCTAACCTGAGTCTCTATTGCCTATAGCTTTGTAACTTTTGCAGTAGTACACTCCACATGCTCTTACATGCTTTAAAACCAACCTGGAGACACTGCGACATTATAATACCAAGAAACGCCTCATGATCCTATCTTGCAAGTCTTGAAGACTGCACAGGGCAGCAGCAGGGACTGTCCTTACACAGGTTTATAAAGGGTCTAGTGCTTACTGCAAATAAACAGCCATGGTTATTCCTGACCCCTGGCAAAGGTGATAGCAGCAGCTGAAACCCCTGAGCCAGCCTCTCCCTACACCCCAAGCCAGGGGATATTTAAACATTAGTAACTCTCCATTTTAACCTGGTTCCTTGGATTTCTTTTGCCATGAGAGGGAGGGAGCCAACCCTTGATTTGCATGACGTCAGCTCGGGGTCAAAATTCAACCTTAACCACTCACATAAAAAAGCAGGCTTCCTTGTTTGCTCTTCAGAGGCGGACTTCCACTGTATGTCTCCTATCATCTGTGCTGGGGAGGAACAGCCAGTAGATTGCTTTCTTATTACTTTTTACTTCCTAGAGAAGGCAAACAGCTGCCCCAGGTGTGGTCCACCTTCATGCCATCCCCTATCAGCCATCTGCTCCCTGCAGTCATCTCCCTTTCCCAGCATCCCTCAGTTTCTCCTGACTTGTGACCACTTGGCCCACTTTCACCCGCTTATTGTCTGCTTTATATCACTTTCTGCCACATCCTCAACCTTTCCTCCAATCCCTCGTTGCTCATTACTCCCACCCCAGCTGCTCTCCTGTTCCATAGCACCAGGTTTTCTCCCTGGTTCTCCAATTTTCCTCAGTCCCATGGCCCTTTTTGCTTAGTGCTGTCTTCCTTCACCTGCAGGCAGATGTGGCAAACGCCTGGCAGAGGGCAGCAGGAGGTGCCAGCCATGATAGTTAAAATGATGCCTACAATTATGGGAGCAAATTTCTTAAAATTGAAGGTAGGAATCAAGCATTCGCAACAACTGTTCGAAATAAAGACCAAATATCAGAAGGAAAGAGAGGATACTATTAAATGCACCAGTGACTTGCCTTGTCACCTCCCCTGTTTTAGCAACCACCAGCTGCTTTTCTTTTAAAAAGCTGCTTTGCGAAATGCCGTTTAGTTTTCGTTCTGTATAGCCTAGAAATAAAACCCTTCAAGGAAATACTACATATAGCATTGTTCTTACACTCCTCGAGCGTTTGAAGGACCCCTTGGAATGAGTGTGCACCAGGAGACTGGAGGGAGGAAGCAGGAAAATCGAAATAAGAAATATCAAGGAGACACGGTCAAGCATGATTCATTTCAGTTTTTCAGTTGAACCCGAAGCAGGATCAGATTTCACATCCACCCTCGACGGGGCTGGCATTTTCACACACACTGCAAACCCGTTGGCATGGAGGTGGCTTGATTTGAGGGTTATTGCAGGTGCCTTTGGCACTGGGGGGTGTTCTTCTTTTTAAGAAAACAGCAGATGAGGAGAACAGTTACTCGTGCTAAAAAAAAAAAAAAAAAAAAAAAAAAAAAAAAACAAACAAAAAAAAGCACAAACCCCCCCCACCTCTCTTAACCTTTCTGACAGGTAGGCAGTTTTAGTAGATACCCACCCCCCGGGAAGCTTGCCGCCCGGACGCTTCAGCGGTGGCTGGAAGCGAGGTTAACCCCCCAGAGGGGGAAAGGCGGCTGCAGCCCGCGGAGCACCTCTGGAGGCTCGGTTCCGTGCCCTGGGACCCGCTGCCCCGTGTGCCTCTGCCCCAGCTCGCTCCGAGGCTCGGCCGGCAGCAGGAAGACGACGAAGAAATCCCCCGGAGTGCGGGAGTGCTCCGACCTCTACCCTCCGCGCCGCGGGGATTCCCCGGCCAGCCGCTGCTTGCAGCAATGGGCCAGCGATGGCTCAGCAGCCGTGTCCCGTGGGGAGGGCAGCACTCCCTTGCTTTAAGGACCTGGGAGGGGGGGAATTCAGCACAGTCCCAGGCTGACAAACAGTGTCAGATCCCCGGTGCTTTACAGCAGGCAGGCTGACCGGGCAGAGGCATGGCTGGGCCATTCTATGAGGGGGTAGGCTCCCCGGCCAGCTGTCTCTCCCTGCCCGGGGGCCCCGGCACCAGCCTGCACACCCTACCGCTCCAGGACCGACAGCCACCCTGCCGTCGGTGCAGCCCACACCGTCGGGTTGGCGAGTGCCGGCGGGACGGTAGTTGTGGGGGAATGCGGTGGGATCCCAGTGTGGGGCTGAGGCAGGGGGTGAGTGTCGGCCCCCCCGGCCGGCGCCCTGCGGCCACGTCAGTGACTGCCCGTGAAGAGGGGAGCCCTCTGCTCCTCAGGAGAAGGCGAAGCCCCTCGAACCGCGCTGGAATAGGAGAGAGGAGGAGGGCGCGGGGCGAATCAGCCTGTTATCCGCCGTGATCGCAAACGCCTTTCGGAGGCCCGAGCTGTAATTCCTCTTGTGATCACTCTGGCGAGGGAAGAGGAAGCATTTGGAGGTTGCTTTCATTCATTAGAGCATTGCTATATATCTCTTGGCTGTCTCTCCTACCCATCCTGGTTGCATGCTGCTTCTTAAGTGAGTTTGACCTGGTGACTTGCACTCTACAGGCACACAAAAGGATTTTACTGCATCAGCTTCTATGTCCATCGTTTGTACTTATTTAACTTTTGAGCACATCTGAGCCAGCCCTTTCCACCTTCATTGTTATCAAAAGACACGAACAGCCGAAAATGATGAGGGAAAATTCAGAGGCTCCTTAGGGGTGAAGCTGGCGGGCTGTGCAGAGCTCCCTCCATATCCCACCCCACCGAGGGTGGCCGAGGGAGCCCCTGCTATATATACACCCTGATTTGAGGCTGCCTGTCTCATAGACAGCCCAGCTGGTTTCAGGGAAGGCTGAAGCTGGTGGGTGGGAGTTCAGGATGTTTGTCACTGGGTTTGTTTCCAAAGCCGAAACTGTTCTGAGCGGCTTTGCCCTCTGCGTGGGCACAGGTTGTCCCCTCCATTGAAGCACCCACAGAAACCGAGAAACAAGGCGTGTATCCCCCAGCCATTCGCTGCCCCGCAGAGGTGAAGGGGGAGGCTCGGCCCACTGTGAAGCTCTGCCAGTGCACAGCTGCTGGAAGGAAAAGAGGGTCTTCATCCTTAACCTAGCTGTTTTTTACGAGTTCTACCATCAGGCCAAATGAAAGTGATACTTCTACTTAAATCTACTTAAATCCACAGAGCTGCCTCCACCTCTGCCTGTTACATCAAGACACTTAAAAAAAAAAATCTGTTTAATTTGGCGAATCTCTTGTGTGTATCTTTACTTAGCACTGCATAGCATTACATGCAGCTTTTGGCCCTGGAAGTGATGAAGGGCAGGAAACCCTGGACAGATTTAAACCAGAAAGAAATGCAGGCTAACTAGTGTTTGATTGGTCCAGTGAGCTGGAGATGGTGCTGTGTCCTTCTTTTTGCTAGAAAGAAATCCGGCGTGAAAGCAGAACCTTTGTTGCCTAGGAATTAAGTTGTTGCTGCTGCTTATTCCTTACCTGAACTCCTAATCCTCTGTTTGTGCTACAGCACAAAACAAATTATTTCTCGTAGACCAAAGGGCTCCTTTGTAACAATTAAAGTCTATTGTGTTAAAGTATAAATGGCACATTGATCGTTAAGGTAAGCTGACTTGTAAAAAGTAATTATTGGACATGAAGTATGTGGTCATTTAATGTATACTTTGGAGAAGTCATTATGCACTGGGAGGTAAATTACAAACAGTAAAATGCTTAGCTAGCCAGTTAGAATGTATGCTCGGTCTAAACAGACCTCAGAAGAAGCAACGTGAGGTTTGTTCCTACTTCTGCAGAAGACAAGGGTATTTTGCTACTGCTTTCCCTAGCAACAGACACCTTATTCTAGATTTTTAAAATTTCTTAAATAAATAAGCAGCCCCCCTCCCCTCAAATAAAAATAAACCCCTAAGGAACTTTGCAGAGTGGGAAATATCCTGAAATCCTTGAACCTCGGACTCTGCTGAGGTCAGTGCAATCTCGGTCCACACTCATTAGGAAAAGAAAAAAGAAAAAAACCTACCCCTGCCCAGGGAGTGTTTAAAAGGAGAAACGTGGAACCACAGAAACCAGTCCTGTCAAGGTCAGTTTTTTCTTATGAGAGGCAAGGCGACGGGGTCAGCATTATTTTGCATGAGGAAAGCCCACGGGTGCTGAGGAAGGCCGTGGCTCTCCTGTTTCCCCCTTTGGCCAATGTGTCCCTGCTTGGCCAAAACTCCCACCGAAGGCGATGCGACACTTTTACTCCCAGAGAGTTCCTCATCTGACTAATTTAGTGTTCCCAGCTCCCAATTTAGAGTGGAGCAGAAGGACTTCTGTTCCTGGAGGGCAATTTGACATTCGGGAAGTGGGGTGCCCCCTGCCCCCCTGAGCAGCCAGTAGGTCCCTCGGTGACCGATGTATGCTTTGCTGGGCCCCTTCTCTGTAACTACCAACCCCTAAAGGGCATTTCCTTTAAAAAACTGTTGTGAAGACATCGTTTGCATCATTTGTGGCGGGCACCCAGGGTGCGAGGCCGGGGCTCAGCGTCCTGCCCCGGCGCTCCGGGGAGCACCTCCGGGGTCCCGGCAACTTACTTCACCCACCCTCCCGGTCCTCCACCCCAGTGTAAACGCGCTGAAGGGCCCTGCCTTGGGCTCAGGGAAGTTTGGAAACATGATGGGGTTCTGCTGTGGGATGGATGGTGTGTGCCGGTGTTCAGAGGCAGGTGAAACTCGAAGATTTCCACCCCCATCCCGTATTCTCGCCGCTCAGGGACACGCGTGGAACACGCACTTACACACCACCCGCACAAGGTCCCATACTCCCCGTAATACGCGCAATACCTTTAACCAGTCATTGCTATATTTTGCTTGGCTTTGAAAATTAGCCTGTTTGGATAACACCCGATAGAAAACATTTACGCTGGAAGCCAAACAGGCAAATATTTTAATCTCTCATATTAACACAGCGGTTTTCCAATCGGTTGAGTTTTGTGCTCGATTATTTATTTATTTTTGTGTTATTCATTCATTCCCTCCGTTCATTCATTCATTCATTTGCTCTGTCATTCATTCATTACTCCATCTCTTGCACTCCATCGACGAGACCGAGCTCATGGTGACCGGGGCCTTGCCCCGGTGGAGGCAGCACACCTATTGCCCGGGATGGTATCGAGGTGTGATGGTGTTGAGCGACCTCCACCCCGATCCCTGGGGCGTCGGGGGACAGGCGTCGGGGAGCCCCCGAGGTCCCTGGAGGTGGCGGGGGGGAAGGAGGCTGTTTGCCTGCTGGGCTGCTCCTGCTTTGAGGCCCTTTCCCACCGCTGCCGAGCCGACACGAAGCCAGCGTGGGCAGGCAGGGAACACAGGTGCTCCGGAAGCACCCGGGTAAGGGAAGTGTCCCCTCCCGCAACCCGGATGACACGGGGACGAACGCTGGGGTTCGCCGGGGCAGGTAGCAGAGCGGTGGGGCCCGTCAGTCCCGGGGCCATCCCGAGGAGGGAAACGTCAAGAACCTCCAACCCAGTCGGTGCCGGCGCGCAGGCTGCGGGAGGAATGCGCCCTCAGACCACCAACGCGCCTTGAGCCGTACAATGCGCCACTTAATACACTTCTGTAATTTAAACTTCTGGGGACCCCCTCCTTCCAAGCCGATTTTCGATATAGGTGTTTTCTCACCCCCCCCCCCTTTTCCTTTGAAATGCCCCCACCCCCCCCATCCTCCCGCTCCCTTTCTTCTGAGTCCCGCTCTCTAATTCTAGATGAGTATTACTTTGCTCTTTTCGTTGGCCAAGCACAATTGTGTTATTGGAGATAATGAATTCAATCCCCATCAAAGAGTATTAGGAGCGCCTTGGCCCTGTAGTGCCTTTTTTCAAACTGGGAATGAAAGGCAGAGAGAAAATTCTCTGGGTAGCCTCCGCGATGGCAGCTTTTGAAGTGAAGGGAGGCGGGCATTGTTGTTCACATTTTTGTCCATACGGCTGAAGAAAGACCGGCGGCTTTTGATGAGAAGATGAGAACCGCCTCGTCATTTGAGCAACAAGTTAGATGGCGAAGTCTTACCGCTGCTTACGGCCTGTGGATAACATATGTCCCGCATTAATAGGGGCTCTAGGGAACAATTGCCCCGAGGGGGGAGGGAACCTCTGCTCTGCACCGGCCAGCGCCTCTCCCCCCTCCTCCTCTGGACACCGATGCCCGAGGGGGGTGGTTTTAAGGGAGACCCGAGGAGATGCTTCGTGGGTTGCTGAGGTGTCAGCGGGGCCGGGCGACGGGGAGGTGGTGGGCGCCGGCCCCGGCCACGGGGGAGAGGGGCAGGTGGACCCCGGCCGGCGGTGGGTATGTGCTGGGTCTCCTAGATCACAGATTCTGGTGGTTCTGCCAGGGCTCCTAGTGGCCGGGGCGTGATGTTAGGTCTGCTGCCATGTATTTGGAGGCGAGAGCATCCCCCCTTTCTAAACTGGAGTCTTTATTTCGACACACACACACACTAAAAGTGGGGTCGGGCCTTGGTTTTCTTTTCTTTTTTGTTGTTCCCTTTCCATTTCATATAGCGTCATGACATACCTGAAGTTCGTAAAGTGCTTCCTTAGATGAAGGGACCAGGTAAGGGAAAAAAAAATAGACGAGGGAAAATGTCTCTTGGTCACATCAGATAACCTTAGAACTAGAAAACTTGTTGCATACATTTGAATAAGTTCAGACATGTTCTTATTCCAATCTCCTGCCTCGCAGTTCAAAGATTCCCCGCCCCTGGGGCTTTCTTATGCTAAAGAGGTCATTACTGAGAGTCACTATGGAGAGATCCCGGGTTGCAGAATGAGGCCCACCTCCTAGTTACCAACATGTTTACATTTTCCGCCGGTCATAACCGGAGGAAATGTGTGTTAGCAACACGCCGGGCAGGCTCGGGGAAGAGAAGGAATAAAGGGGGAAATAAATTTCAGCTGCTGCGCAGTAGATTGCAAATCTAGGTGATTCATTAGGGAACACTTAGAGGTACCGGGCACAAAGGCGGTGTTTGCCGTAGAAATGGTTGCTGCTCCCTGGGTGGGCGGCTCTGCCCTGGTGCCCAGGATGGCTGGGAGCAGGTGAGAGTCTGCTGCTGGCCCCTCGCGGCCCAGGAGCACGTACGCCCCGCCGTGCCCCGCTAGCGTGGCTTGGGATGAAATTACGTGGGTCCCACTCTCAGCGGCGTGAGGTAGCTCCCAGAGTCCTCCCGAAGCGGGTGCAGCCCTTTGGGGGCCCAAGGCACCTCCATCTGACTGTTCAGGGCCAAGAGGTGCTTTGTCCGTGAAAGGGATGACCTCGCCCCAGCCGATGGGGATGTCTTTTCTCCCTGACGAAGGCGGACTCTGCACCCTTTCTCTGCCAAGTGGTGTGCGAACGGGCCCCACTTCGGAAGCAGAAATGCGGTCACCTGAAACACGTCCACCCGGGGACTCCCCCCGGCTATTCCCTCCTGGGATTCAGTGAAGGAGAAGGAAGGGGGTCGCAAACCCAAAGCTAGGCTGGACCACCGGTGGGCAACGCCGCTCGCTGGGAAAGGTTCAGGCTGCCGGGCCCGGCGGGGAGGGCAGCGGCACCCGCACCTCGCTCCCGTGTCGCCTCAGCAGGGGCACCTCCGGGAAGCTCCCACGGCAGCGGGGGCAAGGAGGTGCCCAGCACAAGCTCAGTCCTGCCTGCGGGCTGTAATAATAATCATAATAATAACAGTGACGTCCATTATGCCGGTAGCTCCCCCTTGGAATAATGAGAAGGTGTACGAACATTTAATGGGAAAAAATATAGAACAGTAGTAGCAAAATAACGACAAGTTTCCGGTAAAATAACCAGCCTGGGCAAAGCCCATTCGAGCAATGTTCCCGCAGCAGAGGCGCCATTCCGGAAAATGATCGTTTCAATGAATTCACCTAAATGTAAGTGTTTTGGGGTGGGGGCAAGAGAGGATATTGCAATTCTTTCCCCCTCGTAAGGGCAAATGGATTCTGCCATGAGGCTACATAACAAAGGTGAGCGCTGGCAGTTTGATCTGTCCAAAGTTCAAAGATCTGAAGTCTCAATGAGTTTCTGTTTGAGGTGAAGGGGGGAAACACAAACACCGTGGCACGGCTTAGGCCAGAAAGTTGCAAGATTTGGGAGTGAAATACGAGGTTATTTACACTAATCTATCCTTAACTGCTACTTTGTCACAATGGGCAGAATAATTAGTAGAAAATAACCAGAGGGAACAAAGGCAGATTTTCTTCTTATCGCCTCACGTTTTCCACTCTTCCATCAATTAATTTCTCCTGCTGCAAGAGACCTTTCGACACTCCAAATAGCAGAAAATGTACAATCTATTTTCTTTTAGTTATTACTCTGCCTTTGCTAGTGTAGCTGAGAAGCCTCGCATTGCGTTGAGAGAAAAAAATCACCCATTTTGCAGCACAGCCCTTGACATTTAAATGATCAAACTAATTGCATTTTTATTTTAGATATTAATCATTCTTCTATACTTCCTAAAGCAATATTGCAGCGTGGGAGTTTTGCGAGGACTTACGTGTACATTCTGTGCCCCGGTCGCTCTCTGTGGTGTGATTTTCGCCTGGTCATTGTGTGTTGTGTATATTTCCACTTGTCTCCCCTGGAAACAAGTACATACTAATTATATATATGTTAATGTATACAATATATGCATCTATATACCTCCCGAGAGAACTTTCTATCCCGTGTTTGTATGACAGCATTTGCTTCTTCACGAATCAAAATTATCGCGAAAGTGCACACGAAAAAACATACGTTTATTTAGTTTTTTCTTAATTTTGTTTTCAGCGTGATGGCTCACAGACACTCACACATATATGTCTAGATCCCGTTTTATTATAACAGAAAAGAGATAACACAGGGCGCGTTGTTATCGCAATCAAGCGTTTTATCTACAACATCGCTGTAAAATTAAAACCATGTCGATTGCTCTTATAAGAGCTAGTTGGCGTTACAGCAGGGGAATTCATTAATTTCGGTTTTACGCTGACGGACCAGTAACCCCTCAAATATTCAATACCTACTCAACATTTGAAAATAATTTTTGAAGCTGTGCCAATGGCTGAAGTGTTTTCTCGCTCCGCTTTTTTACGAATTACTTGTATTTTATTGACAAAACTACGTTTCAGAGGCAACAACTGACCGGGCAGTATTTTTTCTCATCTTTCAGTCCCGAACATTTAAAATTAATTTATTCCAATAAATGTACATCCTCCTGTTGTTTGCCGATGTAGACGTCAGTGTTGTCCATTCGCCCTTCGGAAGCAACCCAGGAGGTATTATTTGTGATTTTATTTCTGCACCCTTATTTGAGCAGCCGAAGTTGGTTTTCTTCCACCGACTTTTCCCTTCTCCGCAGGAAAAGTGCTGCGGGCAGGTGCTCCGAGGAGGTGCCATGGGCGAGGGCCCCATCCTGCCCCTCTTGCCAACGGAAGCAGGGTCGCCGCTCCCCGCGGCAGACGGGAGCCCGCCGTGCCAGGGAAGGACCGGACCGGCCGTAGCTGCTCAGCCCCTGCGGCGGAGCTGCCCCTGCCCAGCCCCGCGGTGTCGCGCCCTGCCCGCCCCGTCCCCCACAGCCCCCTGCTCCTCCGGAGCGCCCCCCATCCCCCCCGCTCCAGGCCGGGACCTTCTCACCTCCCACACTCCGTGTAAATCTTTACAGAACTCCCCCGCCGCCCTGAATTACTCCCCGCGTGTATTTAATGAGCCTTTTTCTCTCCCTTACACGCGGCCAGTGGGAGATAATTGCCGTGAAGAAAAAGGCGAAGTTCCCCTATAATTTGCGGTGAGGGCCGGATCCTGCAGACTAGAGACCCCCAGTTTTGCCCGTGGCCCGGTCGCGGGGCTGATACAATCTGTGACATGGGCAAAAACCCTCACCCTCCAGCTCCTTCCCTCCTGACACAGGGTGAGCTGTCCGGCTGAAGGAGATGCTCGTAAGCTCCTCTATACACACTGCGGGCGGAGGTGCACCCTCTTCCTAGGGAGCTTACTTTTAGTTTATTTTTGCACTGTATCTGGGGTCTTTTTGACCGCAGTAGCGGAGCAGCTAGGAGCGGGACAGAAAACCGGGAATTCTTCTTCCCTCTGTTGATTTCCAAGTTGTAAACTGATGACAGAAAGCTGCCCTCCCTGAGCTGGGGATCCGGGTTTTTAACATGAGCCGCATCCTTATGTCAGTGGACCATTGCCCATCGCAGACATCATTTGCCTGTGGGATAGAATATAATCTCAATGGCGAGTGCCGAAAAGGGACACGCTGCATCCGTGACAGGCTCTAATCCTTACCTCTGAGAGGTTTGGAGCCGCGTCGGTCGGCTTAGACCTTTTTATTACCCACGCCCCGAATATTTCCATTACACACTGTCTGTGTTCCTCAGCTGTTGTGCGAAACCTGCTGCCTTATCGCTGTGGGTCGATTGATATTTTCTGTGTACAATCTCAAGGTATAAAATCAATGTCTCCACTTTGCAGTGGGCATATTCTCTACAGACTAGTCCGTGGGAGACAAGTGAAGTCCTGCTGAATATGGGCTTCACTCTGTCTCGAGGCTCACGAAGCTCCTTTGGCGAAAGAGAGACTTTAAATAGGACCCACTGTCCAGGCTTGGGGCCGAGGAACCCCGAACCGCGGGGGATCTCTTGGTGCTTGCCGGTTCAGGAAACACAGAGGGAGAAGGGGCGCGCACAGCCGGGTCATGGGATGCCAGCCAAACCCGGCTTCCCGGGCACAAAACCCCTCGCACTCCCTCTGCGGGGACAGCAGTAAATCTCCGCCCGTCCGAGCGCACTCGCCTAGTGCAGCCCTGGAGCCAGCTCCACTTGGGAGGCAGAGCTTGGCCATGGCTCGCCCCCCGCCGCCGGGCTGCCAGGGGAGCTCTCCGGTGGGCTTTTCACTGAGTAGTAGTGCTGGAGGAATTTGGTGAGATTTTTCGGACGCTCGCTTGGCTTTTCTGTTCTAAATCGACCCTTAAATTTAGATTGTCGCAGCAGTACCTAACTCGTCAGGGGGCAATTATGTGATAATTACGAGAATTGCACAGTTCTTTTATCTGGCGGCCGTGCACGGAGGGGGCTCAATACAGCGAAATCTGCTCACGTGTAAATTCCCCTCCCCTGGCGATGCTGCCTGCTGCGACCAGCACTGCCGCTGTTATCACCGGGGTCGATCCGAGCCAGGGCTACAGAGAGGGAGCTGGGCCGGGAGCGCGGCCCGGCCCTTCCCTGGGAGAGGTGGAGCCGCGCTAGAGATGCTCTATCCGGGGTCGCCTCTTCCCGCGGAGAAACGCCGGGTCTTGCTGCAGCCACCCCTGCCGCTAAGCACCCAGGAGGTGACACAGCCTCGGGTGGCTTTGTCCCTCCCTCCCTCGACCTACTCCGGCACCGTGAATTAAAAACAAGACCTCCCCCGCCCCGTCCACACCCGCAGAGGCCGGTGGCATCGCAGAGTCCGCAAAGTCCCTGCGGGAGCGTCTCCTTCCTCCGCGCCTGTGGAGGAAGCGTCTCCTTCCTCCGACCACTCCTCGTCACATCCATGCGCTTGTTTTCCTGGCACATGGCTCCGTCCGCCGTAACCCGTCCCAGAAATTTTGAAAGAAAATAGCATAAGTCTTTCATTGTTAACATTTGATTTATTTAAAGTCCTTAACTGCAAATGATCAAAAACATACTTCACGCATTAAATTCTCAGTTATCGTTTTAAATCAAAATATCTTTTCAATTACAATCACATTTATAAAATTAACAAAATTTCTTAAATTCACGCGTAATTCTTTTTTTAAATGTCATTTAAAGCAATTTCCAGCTGTAAAGAAAGAAAAAAAAATATAAACCATGCAATAAATTAAGAACATTGAAACAGCGAACAGGGATAATAATATAACCCGTCTGGCTATGCTAACACCGTGTAAAACTGGGGAAAGTGCATTAACACTGGATGAAACAAGCTAACGATGGCGATAATTAAACGGCCACAAAAAAAAAAAAAAAAGAAAAAATAAGCAAGTTAGAAAAGGGGAGAGAGACAGAGCTCTCTTCTCTTCCTTATGCCGGTGTAATAGTCAAAGTTTCCCGGGGAAAAGGGAAAATAACCTTGTTATGGACACACAGTTCTAACTGGTACACAATGAAGACACTTAACTTAAATAAGCATGTCATCCACATGTTGATGAGAGTTCCTGACGAACGAGAATCTTCAGTAACAGATGTGGGGGGAAAAAAATCCAACTGGCTGTGACCTCTTTTAACTTTATGTTACACCCCAAGACAGGTAACACTTAGGAAAAGAATAAGGGTCGCATCCTGCACTCCAAAGCTCCAGTTGGCCCCCTCGGGAGTGCAGGATCCGGCCCGCAGCATCTGGGTGTATGCGGGTTGTAGTAGCCGAAGGTTTATTTTGCAAGTATCAAAAGGATGATCTTAGAAAGTAAATAGTCCTCTTGTTGCTTAGAGATTCTCTTAGTGTTTTGCTACTTCACAGCAATATTGTCCTTCAAAGCCTTTTAATTAAAAAAAAAGTTTTAAATGTCTACTCGCTTCTTCATCTCCGTATTGTTAAAGTATTGCCACATACCTGTAAACTTACATGAGATTATAGAGCACAGAAGGGGGGAGACAAGTGGGCGGAAAGCACAAACAAGTAGTTTACAAGCTCAACAATTTTTTCTTCTTTTTAATAACACCCTGTAAAGGCTGGGGGGGCCTCCGGGGAGAGGGGCTGGGCGGCAGGCGGGGGGATATGTACAAGCAGGACGCAGCCGACTCCTCAGGAGGTCGTGGAGGATCGTAACAACACACTCCGCGTTGCGAGAGAATTGAAAAGTAACAGTCCTTCGCACGCAGAGTACGGGAACAACTCAGTTTGGCGGAGGGAGAGGAACAGAGGGGAGAGAAGCCAAGAAAAAGAAGGGTGAGGGAGAAGAAGGACTCGCCCCGGCGGCGGGAGACGCAGAGCTAGGAGGTGTTTAACACGGGTCTGGAATACACACCTTGGTAGTAGGAAGGCTCTAAGGCCGAGGGCTCAATGCTGCTCCGGCCCGCCATGGAGGCGCTGCCCAGGGGCAGCCCGCTTGGGATGCTGGCCCCGTAGGAGGAATATTGCAGCGCCTGCTCGTAGGCTTTGAAGTCCAGCTTGTGTTGCTGTTCCGAGGAGGACATGAGGTTGTTGATGGAAAAGGGGTGGTTGAAGGAATAATGGGGATCGCCCTTGAGGTGGAGCTGGGGTTCGTGGGCTAAGGAGTGAGGGGGGTGCGGGACGGAGGCCAAGGCGGGGACGGAGCTGATGGTGGAGGAGGCGGCAGAGGCCGAAGTCTTTAGTTCCGTGCTCGATCCGCTGTGGTCCATAGACTGGGGACTGGTGGATGGGTTGGAGCCAGAGAGGGAGGTGGCGGTGTCCAGCTGTGAGGCTTTATTGTGGCCTCTGTGCAGTGGGGAGTTGGAGCTGGAACTGGAGGCCCCGGCCTGATCTTTCCTGCCTTCCTGAGGAGCTTTGCTGTTCGCCGGCTTCTCACACTTGAAGCGTTTTTGCCGGCGGAGATAGCAGCCGTTTTCAAACATATTGCCGGAGTCGGGATGCAGGGTCCAGTAGGAACCCTTCCCGGGCTTGTCGGGGGACCGGGCCACCTTTACAAAGCAGTCGTTGAAAGAGAGCGAGTGACGGATGCTGTTTTGCCAGCGCTGCTGATTCTGCCGGTAGTAGGGGAAAAGGTCCATGATCCACTGGTAGATCTCGCTCAGCGTCAGCATCTTGCTGGGCGCCTGCTGAATGGCCATGGTGATGAGGGAAATGTAGGAGTAGGGCGGCTTGGCGTGGGGGTAGCTTCGTTTGAAGGTCTTGGCGTCCCGCGTCCTGCTGAGGTTGGACTGGGTGTAGGCCATGGGGCTCATGCAGGGGTTCATGCCGCCATAGGGGCTCAGCCCGTTCATGGGGGCCGGCTGGGCAGACATGGCATTGATGCCGCCGGGGCTCAGGGCCGTGCCCATGGCGGCCACGCCGGCCGGCATGCCGTTCACCGGCCCCGCCGTGCCCGCCTGTATGCCGGCCACAGCGCCAGGGCTCAGCCCGGCCCCCAGTCCCGTGTTGGCGTAGGACATGTTGAAGGAACTGGAGGTCATGTTGCCACTCGTCGTCATGGTGTTCATGGTCATATAGGTGTTCATGGTGTTCATGGAACCCAGCCCCGAGTTCATGTTGCTCACGGGCACCGAGGAATAGGCCTAGGGCAGCGAGACGGAGAGAGCGGGTTAGGGGGGCAAAGAGGGGTGGGCAAGGAAGACTCCGGCGGGCCCGCGCCCGGACCCGGACCCTCCCGCGCTGCCCGCCCTGGCCAGCAAGCCGTGTATATGTCCTGCCACGGGACGCCTTCCATTCCCCCACCACCCGGGAGAGCGCTTCCCAGAAGCCGCACGGAAAGGCCACTGGCGCTATGAAAAGGGCTAATTCATATTTATATGTGTTTATAAATAGACATAGTGTAGAGGTGCTCGGTACCGAGGCACTTCCCTTTAACCGGCGTGCCGCTGCTTGCGCCGGGATCACCGAGGCGCACGGACCGACGACCTCCCTAGGGCAGCTCCGCTCCGCGCCCCTGCATGGCCGTGCTGCGGGCTCTATCTGCCCTGGGAGGAGGTTTACTCCCGGACTGTTCTCGTGGTTGTGCCGATGCAGTGTTCCGTCTCGCCGAATAAATATTTAAATTCATCAGATTATTGAAATCTATGGGCATACACAGCCTGTGCAAAGGAGAAGCTCAACTGCCTCCACTTCATTAGAATAATCTCATTCATCTCTTCTCCCACCTTGCACTGATTTAGATTTCTATTCTTACACAAGATGTGACAATGTCTTACCAGAAAGAAAAAAATGCAACCCAAAAAACAACAAACCAAACCCACACCAACCACCCAACAAAACCCCAAACCAATCAAAACAAAAGCAGTAACAAAAAAAAAGCCTCCAAAAACCTAACAGCAACAGCTCAAGTCCGCTCTTTTTTATCTGTGGAAAGGTTTCCCCTAGTCCGCTTTTCCTATTAAGTCAGTCTTTAAAGTCAAGTTAAAAAAAGAAAAAAAAAATCAAAAAAGCAAACTAGCAACACACACCAAAACACCACAAACACCAAAACTTTCCCAAAGTACGAAAAGCCTGAACTTTCCCTGCTTGAAATTTTCTACGATTGTCCGATATGCAAAAATTGTAGCAGCCTACCACCGAACACAGCTCTTACAAAAAGCAAAACTGGAAAGCCTGAAATTGTGCCTTCCAGTATGGCATCTGATTTAATAGAAAGGAGAAAGATGTTCCCAGTTTACCTCGAACAAAGGCAATACGGCTCAGAAAAGGATGTTTAAGCGACTATTAAATGTACAAAATTCATTACTGTTCACTACAAATGCCACGAGCTTATAAATGCGCCTTCAATGTAGACGATCACATTAATTATTTGGGATGGTAGAACACGGATGGTTTTCCCACTTTGCATCCATGCAGTGATTCAAATTAAATATCAGAAAAGATTAAGGAAAAAAACAGCAAAAGCGAAGGTATCTTAACTTCATGTTTGTGGACAATGAGCATGGCGAGGATAAATGAGTCTGGAAACGGCACACAATTAGGATGACCCTTATTTGCCCTTAGCCGACTTTCCTCTCTTAAATAAGATGCCGGCAGGATGACACGTATTTGCCTGTGCCCGCGTGGCCCCACGAGCACTAGGTGCCAGCTCCGGGGTGCAGGGCCGAGGCGTGGGGACTGTAGAGCCGTGTGTCCGGGTGTGCTGATGCAATGCCCGGGTGCACACACCTAGGTGCTTGTCTCGCCACCACACTTCCTTAAAACGGCTCCTTCCCGGGCGGGAATCCGGGGTACTGCTGGCAGGGCTGTTAAGGTGCTGCCTTCTCCTAGCGACTCCCCTCCTGCAGAGCCGCAGCGGCACGGTGCCAACCCCAGGCCCCACAGGGCACAGGCGCGCCGCGGGGAGGACTCCGGCCGCTTCCGTGGCCCTCTCCTCTGCCGTAGTTGTTGGCGCTCTGGCAGGTTCTCCCCCTTCTCTTGCACCGCGTTGTCAAAGAGCCGCTGGGGGTGGATAGGGAGGTGGGAAGCGCGTCCCGGGTGCTGCGGGCCGGGCCGGGCCGAGCCTGGTCCAGTTCAGTGGGTCCGGGTCCGGGCCCCTCTCCCGGCCTGACTCCCGCGTCTGCTCTCGGCAGCGCCGCCAGCCGGCCTCCGGCAGCAGCGCTCGCCGCGGACAGCCCGTCTTGCAAAGTACGAGCAAACGGCTGTTTCACCCTTTCTCCCTTCTTTTCGCCCGACTTTAACAGGTGAGGTCCCCGGCGACGGCTACAGAGATTCCTGTGGCCCCACCGGTGGGCCAGGGAAAGGCGCTGCCCCGGTCCCAGGACGCGCTTGCGACCGGGTCCCTCGCCCCACCCCCCCTGCCGCCGTTGCCATCTGCAGGAAAGGAGCCGGGGGCCGGCAGCGCGGCGAGTCCCCTGCCCCGAGCCAAGAGTTTACGGGGCGCTTTTGTGAGCGCCACAAGAGGAGATTACGCCTTTCAGATGAGATCAAGAGCTGCCCCGGACCCCAGTGGGGACGCAGACCCCCCGGGTCTCCCTCAAACGCTTCCCGGGGCTTTCGGAAGCCGTGTTTTCCTCGGGGAAGTCTGCCCAGCCTCAGCGCCGGAGGGAGGGAGAGGCACGTTTGCGCTGGCAGGATCTGGAGCGCTAACCGACTCCTCCGATTGTTGCCCCTCTCCCCCCCTCAGCCCCCCAGCCCCCCAGCCCTCCTACTCCCCCCCTTGCAGAGGGGCAGCAGCGTAGGCAGACCCTGGGATGTACTCACCTCCTGAGTGTCGGCGTAGTAGCTGTTCCAGTCGCTGGTTTCATGCCCCTCCATTTTCACAGTCCCTAACATTATGGAGCCAACCTGCCCGGTGTAACCATCCAGCCCTCTTGCAAGCGAGTGACGGGCAGCAGGAGAAAAGCCCGAAACCCCCACCTAGCAGGAAGCCAGCTCTCAGGAGGGGCGGGAGGGGCGCTGAATTTTCCTCTATAATCAGCCAAAAAGGAGGCAGCGAGCGGTGTGGGGCGAGACAGTTGAGAAAGTGAGGAAGTGCCGGCTGGGATGTGAGTGGAGTTGAGCTGATGTGGATCTTACGTCGCAGAAGTACCCACCTCCTCCTCCTCTCCCCATTTGTCCGCCGCACAAAGGCGTTCGCACCTACAAAGCCGAAGATGCACCTGCAAACAAGGCAGTTCCCCTCGCCTGCAACTCCCCCCGGGGCGGCACTTTATTTGCAAAGCGGCGTAATTGGTTTAAGCTTGCGGGGAAAGAAGGAGAGACAGAGGTGGGAGAAGGGGAGAGTAGGAAAAGGGGGGGGGGGACACGACACGACACACCCTCCCTTCCAGATGGACCGGACAAATGCTAGGAGGGATCGGTGGAAATGAAATGAGGTAGATAAGGGAAGGGCAGCCCCCTCTGAAGAGAATGCAAAAGGCCGTGCAGCTTTAAACGCCTGAGATTAGGGGCAATATTTACTAAAGTCCAGTAGATGCTCCTTTAACTCGATGGCCGGGACGTGCTCCAAAGTTCTGAGTCCTGTAGTCCACAAACTAGCCCCCGCTCCCGCCCCTCGTTTCAAACCTGGGTACCACGCAGGTACCTCTGCACCAACCCCGCTACTGCCACGGCCTCCCCCCCCCCCTCCCACAGCCCCCCTGGGGACCGAACCCGGCGCTCTGGGCTGCGATCAGAAGGGGCTCGGCTCTGCGCTCCCGAAAGCCCTCCGACCCCCGCAGTGGGCTAAACCTATCCCTTCAAGAGGGGCTGCTATCCTGTGTAGAGTGATGGTGATTTTTCTTTTCTGGTGCTTTACGTTTAGAAACTATGTGAGTCACCGCTCTGATACATAACACTACAGGCACCCGATAAATGCGGACAGAGGCTTGAATGCGGATCCGCCGATATTAACCCCCGCTTGGCAAACATGAGGTGAGTCACTGGAATCATTTTATATCTTTACTGTGGAAAGCCTCCAGCCTAAAGGGCTTCATTTGAAAGCTCTCTCTGGTGCCAGGCACCAAGGAGCAGTAATAACAAGTAGCGGATATCTCATTACCAACTTCTTGCTCATTGACACGATTTCTCTCAAAGAATAGAGCATAAGGAATCTACAAAGGCTGGCAAAAGGTAAAAAGGGACAACACTGATAAGCCAAATTGACACTGAACAACGCTGTTTATTATTATGGAGGGAACATCTCAGTCTTTGCAGACAAATCAAACATTTCCTGTTTCTGCTGCTGCCCTGTCCGGCTCGTCGAGCTCATGTCAAGACTACAGCCTTTTCTTGGCTTCTCTGCCCTATCCTTTATGAGTTTCTTCCTACCTAGCAACTAGATTTTCTATTACTTGATCGTAAAAAAAAAAAAAAAAAAGCAAAACCAAAATACCCACCCATACACCACCGCAACAAACAAAATCCCCCCAGACCCAAATAACTTTCCAGGCAATGGAAATTTGAAAGGGAATTAAAGTTTATTGGGATTTTGAAAAAGGCTTTCGTATCATAGCACACAAACCAAAATACACCTCTGGGGCTGAACTTCTTCTGCTTGGCATGTTTGTCGTTCAGCACGGTCGCAGTTCCTTCCACAGCGATTTGCCCTCGAGGGATCTGCAAAAACGCCACATTCACAAACAATATAAAAATTTCTTACACAGAAATCTAGGATTCAAATGCCGAGATAGAGCATATCTCCGCCTTGACAAATATGTTTTAACTTGTCCTCTAAATGCGTTTTCGGTTACCCCTTTCTTTGTTCTTTCCCTCCTCGTCCTTCTTCCTTTAAATCTGGCTACAGAATAAAGTCAAATCCTCGAAACAAACAAAACTCTGGAATCAGCAGACGAGAAGAAGGGATGAAAATGTGTCTTGAAGGAAATAAAACAGATAAAAGCACTGGGTTAAACCCCTACTTTCTCAAATGATCAAACTACACCCGTGGAAATTGGAACAAAACCCAGCGGAAAATCCAATAAATATTAAAATTGCGGTATTAATGCATGCACCATCCCTCTTTTCCTAATGGGAGCGGTCTGCACATCTGAAAATATAGACCCTTGGGCTGCTGCTTGTTCATTTCAGTGCTCAGGTCTGTGGGGTCCAGCCCCCCCCCAGCAGTACAGTCGCACGCGGAGAGGCTGCGAAGGATGCGGTGGCCTCAGCGACCCCGCTGGCGGCAGCTCCTCCCTGAGTGACCGACGCCGGGGAGGTGCTGCCCCGCTTCCCAGAGCCCACCCCGCGGGAGCAGCAGCCGCCAGGACGCGGGGCATTCCTCGCAAGGCTCCCTCTGTACCCGGCAAGAAAGCGCAGGCCGCGCTGCTCGGGTTCTGCTGCTAACCGTGGAGGTGTTTCCCCGGGCGGAGCAGACTTGGTGCCCGGTAAAGCCTTTCTCCGCGCCGGCCGGCTCCCCAGGGACGCCCCGGCTGGGGTGCCTGCGGGGCCGGGTGGAGAGTGGAAGGAGTCCGGGGTTGTGCAAAGCCGCAGCGCCTCCTGTTGTCCAGTTGCGGTCCCGGGCTCAGCTCCTTCTGCCTGAGGGTGCTGCCGTTAGGTGAGGGCCCAGGAGGGCTCCTGGTTGTCATCATCTCAAAAAGCCGTTCGGCTCGGTGAGCAAACCAGCCAGGCCAAGGCAGAGCCAGCCGCTGCTGGAAATCCCTTTCAGATCCGGCTGCTGTGTCGCAGTCCCAGAGGAGAAAAGCCTTCCTTGTGTGAAGAGGTGAAGACGGTCATAGCGGCTCTGCCCGCGGCCACGGAAAAAAGGGAATTTTGGTGTTTGCCCTTGCCCTGCACTTGATCCTCTGTGAAACCCTATGTGGAATCCTCTGAGAGTCCAGCTCGATTTGTCCGTGCCCTTTGCAGCAGGCTCTGGGGGAGGGAAGAGCTTTGCTGGGATGGAGGATGCATGACAGCAGCAAAGAGCACTCCATATGTGCCTATGAGCTTTCTAGACTTTGCGATGGTAGCCTTGGCCCAATTTGCCCAGAACCTTTCCCCAACTCTGGTTACTGTAGTGCCAGTTTCTGATTAAGCTGTACACTGTGGGTTTTTTAAATCTTATTTATTTATTCCATTTTTTTCAGGGGTTGCTGTCTGTGTAGTCTGGAGAACAGCACAGGTCGCGGTGAGTGGTGTTTTTGCTTCTAAACAGGATCAGGGTCTCAGTGCCTGGCTCCACCGGTGGGGACTGCCATAGGGGGAAACACAGCAACTGGCCTGAGAAAGGAAAGTACTCGTATGTGTGTGGAGGGGTGGAAGCCCAGGGGACCCCGTGTTACCAGCGCCGGCTGTTGGAGCTGGGCCCCGCAAAGGCCACTCAGCAAGTGGCCGCTTTTTGGGAAGTGCTGTCGGGCCGGGTGGAGCGGTCTCTCCCGTGGGAAGAGGCCTCCAGTGGTGCCGCGGGTACCGGAGTTCCAGGGCGCCGTCCGCAGGTGCCGCCCCACGCATAGGACTGCGACCGGTGGAATCAACGAGGGCTTTGATTTTAACTGCGGAGGGCTGTTTCAGATCACTCAGCTTTGCTTTTCCCCTGGCAGGGGCACAGCCTGCCGCCATTCCATCGGTTTAACTTGGAAGGTCTTGATTTTACCCCAGCGCGATCGTCACCTGGCCGGGAATTTCTCAGCAGCCCTTGTGTGGGGTAGACGTCTAGCTGGAGAAAGAGCTGAGAGGTTATTTTTGCATCAGAATGCCTTCCCTGATGCCCACAGTACAGCCACCTTCTCTTCCCCCCCCAGACCCTCTTCCTGCCTGCTGTCCAGGCGGACCCAACCCAGGCGTGTCTCCTCAGAGGCAGTGGGGCCCCTCATACTCTCCTTCATTTTCCCTGTTCTTATCCACCCATCCCGAAGGTGGGAAATCCCTCTTCCCATCTTTTCCAATCCGAATTCCTCTCTCATTCAAGCAAGCAAACAGTAATCGGGTGGGAACGTGCCGCTGCCCCGAGCTTTGGCTGAGAGCCGGGAGGTGCTAGGGCGCTCCAGGAACAGGGTTCGGTGACTGCCGGGAGCGCCCCTTGCTCCCGAAAAAGCCCATCAAGACTGCTGTAGTCGAGTGGCTTGTTTCCCTCCCTCACACAGGCAGAGCCACCCCGGCTCTGTGCTCCTGCTCTGAGCCCTCGCTGAGAAGAGCTGGTGGGGGTGCCCTTGGCACGACCAGGCTGTTGTTGCCCCCAGCATTCCCGGTCCGCGAGGTCACGAGACGGTGCGATGCGATAAGGTGGCGTTTACCTTCTTCTCTCTCGGGAGCAGCGCCCGGGCAGGTGAGGGCACTGCATGGGGTCAGCGCTTGCTTTGGAGCCTTTGCTTCATGAACTTTTCTTATCTCCGATCATGACGACTAAGCGACCCTCTTTTCCCTGCCGACATGCACCCCCGCTGCCCCGTCCCTTGCAGGGAGAGCCGGGAGGACGCACCTCACCCGCCGGGTCCTGCTTCCTCGCTGCCTGCTTCTGAGTCGCTGTTCTCCCTCCCCGTCAGCCGCTGCAGGGCGCAGGAGGCCCCGGGGTAGCCGGGATCCCGGGCAGTGCCGCTCTGCTGCCGGCGGTAGCGCAGAGGAGAGTTGCCCCTTAAGGAGGCCCAGTCCTGCTGGGCAGCGCCCTCGGGGCACCGGGCAGCAGGTACCTGCCGGGCTCTCAAGGGCCAAACTCTGTGGGCGGAGCACATTGTGTGTCTCGTTTTAGTAGCGACTTTCCGTTGCCAGATTTTATTATATTTTATATATTTGATTTTATTTTAGTTTTTAATTCGTATTTTACTTTTTTTTTTCAGTGCAATTAATTACATTTCATTTTTTCTAAGCATCATTCAGAGTTGACATCATGAGACTTGAGCACTACTCCTGACATAAATTATAATAACCCACCTGCCTGAGAATAGTCGTTTATCAGGACAGTTAAAGGAGAAGTAAGCATAGATAGCAAAATGAGAAATTATGAATAATATCCGATGGCTGCAGTGATGACGTTAAGGAAGCCTCTGAGGTATTTTGTTTACTTTTTCTTTAGTAATAAAAGAGTTCTTAACTAGGTAAATCATGACCCACTGTATACTATCACTTTAATTTTGCTAATGGGGTTAGATGTATGTATGCTGTTTGCAGAGCTCCAGCTGGCAGGATGACCACACTGCAGTGTATGATTGGCCAACTGTGTTTTACTTACTTTGTGCAAAAATAAATGCATTTGATATTTCTCGTTTGATTCAGAGCAGCCGTGTAGGTATTTATTTCTGTTATTGTGCATTTTTTAATGTTATGATTTACTGAAAAATAAATGGAAACGCTTCTGTTGTGTATTTCAGTCAGTGTGCCAGTTCTAATGTAATTGCTCAATATATTTTTTGAAGTTTTGTTTGTTTTGTTTCAATGAATGTTTTAAAGTAACTGCAGTACTATAACATGGAAGAAACAGTATCAGGGGAGATGGGAATTCAGTTATGCACAGAGATAAACACATGCACATCAATGGCACTCACTTTGTAGAATCTCACCCAAATTGCAAAAATAGTATTTCAGGAAATACACAGATTTTTTTTTTTTTTTTTTTTTTTTTTTTTTTTCAGGAAGCAAGAAAGCTATCTTGTTTTTCCAAAACTTGTGGTGTGTTTTCTGTGAGAACATAGGTTTTACTAATATAACCCACATACTGCTGTATTGGAGAAGAGATGCAGAGCTGATCAACTCTTTGTAATATTCTTGTTAAAATAATACTTCATGTCTTCTTCAAACTGATCTTCCTGTGCAGATGGGCTTGATTTGGTACCTTAGATTTTGAGAAATGGAGACTGGAGGAATGTTACTCTTCTTTCACTGCACAACATTATATTTTCAATTTGTTTGCTCTGTTTTCCTGTAGTTGCAAAGAATTATTTATTTCCCAGTCTCTGTCTCTACAGCAGTTTTGCACAACAGCATGGGGAGAGACTAGTATCCATCATAAATGGCTTTCTTGGCTGGCTTCAGCTCTGAAGAATCAAATGTACAAAATCAAGGCTGGCTTGTTTAAACTCCTCCCCAGGGAGCAGTTCCACAGCTTTATCCAGCTTGCAGTTCCTAGAACATAAATTATTTCAGGCTGCATTAACTGCACATTTTCTTGAGATGTATTAAAATGGACAGTAAGCAATTGTGGGATGTGTGGCAGCATTATCACGCATACACAAAAACACTTTGGCCATTTACTCTAACAGGTGACATACAGAACTTGCATATAGCAAAAGTGATGTTTGCTCTGGAGAAGGATGCCCAGAGGCCCTCTGTAACATGTCCTGTAGTTTTGCACTGAAATGTGAGAATCAACTGGTAACACCCTCAAATCATAAGTGAGACCCATAGAAGAAGGATAGTCAACTGGTATCTATGGGAAAGTAGAGGAAGGTCTGGATTTGGTGACATTTTAGGACTCCTCAGGGGCAGCAGCTGTTCAGTGTTTCAGAAAGTGGTTGGTCCTCCCAGCAGTTGGCCTAAGCTTCTGCTGTTGCTTCAAGCATTTCAAGAGTGAATCTCCCTGCTGAGCAGTTTTAAGGGAATGATATCAGGAAGGTCACTTATCTCACCATGTGCCTTTCCTTCTGCCATCACATGAACTCAGTTCCCTGTGCAGACAAGGAAGAATGAGATTAAATTGATTCCTCCTCCACTCCTCACCAGCCAACAAGGCAGCTGCCTAAGTATTTCCACAGTGCATGTAGTTTCAAGTTTACATCTTTTTAGGTAGTGACTTAAGGTGGGAGGGAGTCCAACACTTGACCTTTCCTTCAGTTCCTCCAAAAGAGAGAGATTCTCTGTTCCATCCCAACAATTTCAAAGCTCATCAGGTGGCTTTCCTAGTACCCATCAAACAAACAATCTTTTCCCCTTTTCAGAATCAATATCTAGGAATATTTGCTTCAACATCCATCCCATGCCACAAACACTTTAAATCTTTTTTTAACATTATCCTTAGAGGCAGATGGAACTTCAGCCTCTGCAGACACATCTCCTTACCCTTTGCAGGGCATTTCCTTTTGCTGAAGACACTGATGAAATATTAAGGATTTTCCTGTGATTAAATGGGATTTCTGTGGCCCCCAACATTCAGTCTTCAGCTGTGAAACTATGAGATCTACAAACACACACACACATACATATCTACATCTATATAACCACAGTCAAACTGTTGTCCTAAGAGAACAGAAGAGTTGGACTGGAATAGCCAGCTGAAAAATCTGGTGTATTAACTGAAAGGCAACAGAGAGCAGAGATAATATGATCAGATTTTAAACCAAAATCAAGTATATAGGGCTGAGTCCAGCAAATACTTTGGCAGGTGTTTAGCGGTAATTTCTCCATTCATTGCTTACAGCTTTCTTCAAAGCCAAGGACGTCTCTGACCCTGGGTCTATAATAACGGCTATATGTGATGGGCTTCTAAAAGTAACTAATGTAATCTCTCTTCAGTTATATAATAAAATGGCACATATCTGATATTATTACAGTCACATCATACTAAAAAATAAATCTGTGATTTCTGACTATTTAAAATGACCAAATTATTTTTTTATTGTAATGATTTTATTATAAAATTGTTTTTAACTAAAAAGGCTTTATCTTCTTTCCAACGTCATACTTATTTTTATTTTGAATTATAAAGGAAATGCCATTATACAAATAATGTGTTTCAATCAGGAAAAAAAAAGTAAAGCCCCAAATCATAGGATGAAGAAAAATTTTAACTATTTCTGTTGGCATAGAACTGGCAAATACAGATATCTCACAATCATAACAGAGATTAGTAGAGCTGGGTGTGCATATTTGTTATGGATCAAAGATAGGATATAGTGATTAGAAGAATGACAATGCTTTCGACACTCACAAAGGGATTGAATGTGTGATTTATAATACTAATTCTACAAAACCTTTCTATGGCTGCTTACTGCACAAGAGATTCAATATGGATTGATCACTGAAAAAAGAAAAGTATTTCCTTCAGCTCAGCTGGATCAAACCTTTGCAACTAGCCAAAAAGCTTTTCAGTATTGACACTCTCTGATTCAAGACATTATTCTTCCCCCCCCACCTGTTTACTCCACTCTCTTGCTTCAGATTACTTTCCCTACAGTGTAACTGTCAGAGAAATTGTGTGTTGCATTCCCAGTGGCCATACTTCACAATTCAGTATTTTAGTTCATAACAAATTGACTTTTTCTGAGTATTTATGTACATTTTATATGGCAGAAATACTAAAACAAAGATGCTGATGCCCTTAGTCTGTAACCTGAAGATACCTACCTCTACTCTTTTATTTACTCAGTCAGAAGCACAGACTCAGTTATGAATCTGCGACTGGTTCTTCTAGAGGACTTTTGAATGTCATTCAAACTCTCTTTGTTCTAGCTTCTGGTCTCTAAAACGGACTAATGCTACCTGGGCACTGGGATGAAACTGTACTTGTAAATATGCTTTTACCCTTGCTGGAACTATTGCATTGGTGATAATTTTGAGCAAGCGTACTGCCATTTTAAGGCAGAATAGACTAGTGCTCTGATTGCAGTAGCACACTGAAAAGGAAAGAGCAGAATCCTGGCTCAGAGCTGGGGGTGCTTTGCACTATTTAATGTAAAAAGAGTTTCTCAGCCAGCTGGAAAAGCATACCAAGGCAAGGCTTGGTATTCACTAACCAGTAAATAACTAGCATGAACTCATTAGTACAAACTAGATATAAGCCATAGTAAGCAAGGTAGTTATGCTCCTACTTTTTTTTTTCTTTTCTTTCCTTTAGGTAACTGCTATTCAGCTTTCCAAGTACTCTTTCTGGCGTTTTCTGGAGAGCCCATACCAGGCTGTGCATACTTCCTATGCACCATGCTATCCTGGTTTCTGATTGCCCAGACAAAGGTGACTATTGGAAACACCATTAACTCCTCCTGACTGTGCTCCAGTTTCCTCCCAAATCCTGTAGGGCACTATGTGCATCTCAGACTCACTCCAGCATGAACTTGGATCATGGCAATGATGTGCGCTGGGACTTATTACATGGCAGGGACTTAGCTTGTTTAGGAGAAAAGAAACTGCATTTTTTCTACTTTTTCTAGCTAACTGAACAATGTTTCAATGTTCCCTTTTCTTTTTAAAAATAATTAAAAAAATCCCAGTAACATTAACAGATTAATAACATAGACAATACAATTTTTATGATATTAGAAAGTGTAGTGATTTGGTGAGGCTTAATTAAATAAAATAATGATGTGTACAATAATGAACTGAGATTGCACAAGGTTCTCCAAAACTAGATACATTTGCTAAGTATAAGCATTCATCCAGTGATTAAATTTTGGACTTTGCAAGCTGCAGAGATAAGGCTTAACCTGTTTAACAAAATAAATAATGTTAATAAAAAAAACATCTTCAGGCTTTGAGCACCATTGTGTTCATTAAGGGAGGGGTACATACTAATAATAAATACATGGAGAAAGAGCTTTCCCTGATTTCCTGTATATCAGAGACAAGAATTTCTGTAGCTGTCATCTCTGGAGCTCAAGCTAAGGATCTATAGGATACAATGGCAGCACTTACTTCTGGAATGACTACTAAGCAATGTGTGTGGCTTGGTAGGGAAAAAAAAAATATAGCGTTTGGGATTTCACTTGACATCTGCTGTCTTGGGTGCTTACTCACTTTGCTTACACGACCTGGAGTCTAAATGCTGTAAAACAGGAAACATTTATGAACCAAGGCTTCAACCTTTCTTGCAACCTAAATACATTCTCCAGGAGCTAGCCTCTGGTCTTCTGCAAGCAGAGCTGTCACACAAGAGATACAGTAAGATAACACAACATACTCATTTTCAATTTTACCACAACTATCAACCTAAAGAGGAAACCCATGTCTAAGGATTTTTCTTCTTCCTAAGATTATTATTTTTTTTTTAGAAATGCAAATCATTTTTGTCATTCAGCAGCTTCTTACTAGAACTTCCTGATGCAAATACCTCTTCACATGCAGAGGCTTTTCTTCCACATCCCACTGTGACTCCCGCAGAGAAGAACTGTTCTAGATAAATGAAATTGTTCAGGCTTTACTTACCATGTAACTAGTTTGAAATGAATCTGTTCTTTAGGCTTACAGCTGCATTAAACTGCTAATAGGATTCACCTTCAATGAGGCAATTGAACACTTCATTCCTGTTTTGAACCACTCTACTGGCCTTGGACAGCTAACGAGAATCCGTTAGCACAGATCAACTATTTGATATTCCACTTTCTGGTAGTCCAGCTACTTTGGAATTCCTTCTAGAGAGAGGGAGAAGCAAATTAGACACCAAACACATATGCTTCCTGGAGCATATTACAGGGCTTTAATCAGTTATCTTGTTATCAGAAGAAGAAAACCTGCTGTTAATTGGGATGCAATATGATTGGCTAATGTGTTTTTAATCTTCAACAAGTTTTTTGTTGTATTAGCAAGATAAAAGTTGGTCACCCAGTGTAAGAAGCATTGTTTGTTTGCAAGGAGTACACAGGCTACAACTTTGAACTTCAGGAATACAATTAGGTGGGGAAAAAAAAAGCTACAAAGCTGTAGCTACAATCTACAAAGAAAGGAGAGGACAATAGAAAACATTTGCCAGTTAGATCAGAACAGCCTTTCAATCAGGTGAGTGCTATATTTGAATCCAATGTATGCAGTTAGTGCCTACAGTTCCTTGTTACATGGATATTTGGGACCCAAACGAAGAAAAAGACAAAAACAACAAACAAAAAAAACACAACAAACCACACCCCCCAAAAAACAACTTAATTTTTACCAACAATAACATAAATACAAATACATAACAGGCTTAAGTAGACGACAAATGTAGTTTTGTGAACTGTTGCAGTCCAGAGATTCATGGAAATGCCAGTGCTTTGAGTTCAAATTATATACCGGAAACTATATTTGTGTTTTTTTTTTTTTCCCCTTACTGTTATAAGCTGCTTCACTCTGCCTGTGTTCTAGATAGCCAGCTTTTCTTTCCTGATCAGTGTGGTCCTGTAGGATTATGCCATAGTTATGACTGTTGATAGACTCACTTTGACTTTTCACATTTTCTTTTAATTTAGATGCCTATTTATTTATTTATTTCCTGAAGTTTGATTATTTTTGGCACATTTTATCTTCCTGATATTTGTTGGATACTGGAATGGTCATGTATCTTCTTGGTCCACTTATACTTCATACTTTGTGTGTGAAAAGAACTAATGTTAAAATTTAACTTTCAACAGACAGCTGTCAAATGTGTTTGATACCTCTGTTCTCTGAGGGACAGGCTAGTAAAACTGGAAGACATGGGGTCAGGATTCCTCTCAGAGAACTAGTTTCAGACTTTTTGCTCACATTAATTCTGCAATGCTGCCTGGTTTATGGAGTTTGAAACAGAGTTTATCCTGTTGAGATGGATCTGTCCTGTTGCAGGCAGTCCCTACTATTTTAAATAAAATCCTGATGACACAAAGTTTATTGGTGATGATAAAAAGTCACACACAGCTGAACTGGCTTTTCATCTCCAAGCTGACTTTGAAAATTAGGAAAATTAGTTTTACAGGAAAAAAAAAAAGTGTAATTGTGTCTAGGAAGTGGCTGCACTTCATGGTACACAAATTCCCATCCAGGATATTTGTACATTTCGTTTCCAGGACAAAACTGACTGTCAGCAGAATAGGGTTGCCATACACAGGAGACAAAGGGGGCTGAAAAGGGACAGACCTGCTCACCCACACTGCGGCCGCCAGATCCCGGGGCTCAACTTGCGAGTCTCTAACGCTGCCTCCGGATGACGCTGAAACTTGTGGGCCTTAAGATATAAGCTCATTCAAGGGAGCAAATTCTGACCAATGCTCCCCACACAAACGCCTTCACGTCCCGTTCCCGAGGGTTGGAGGTAGCGCGTCTCCTGAGTCCGAGTGATGCTGTGGGAACACTTGCGTGGCATGGCCCTCCCCACCGACAGGGGGCGCTTGCTAGGGGTGGCAGCAGGCACCGCCCTCTCTCTCCCAGCTGGAGCCTCGTTGCTTAGATACGGAGCGCGTCCTTCCCCTGCCTTCCCTCTTGGTAGGGAGCGGCGACAGCTCTTTTGGGGTCTACAGGCCTGGCTCCTTGTCGTCCTCGGGGCCGCCGGAGTCCTGTGGGGCGGGGGAAGACGAGCAGCCTTCCTGTGCGGGGCTGTGTCTGGCGTGCGGTGAGGGTGGGCTCGATGGGGAGAAGTGGGGCTTGGGGAGGGGAGGAAGGCCACTGTTCTTTGTAGGTGGAAAGCTTTCTGTGGTTGCTTTGAGAAAGTGTTGCACTTTATCCTTTTTCAGTTTTTTTCACTCCCGTGAGTTTCTGTCCAAGTCCCAGTTTAAGCTCCCAAAAATAGAAATAGTTCAATTGTTTCTTTAGGTAAAACGCTAACACCTATTGCTGGTGCTTAATTGTACATGTTCAGAGCACTCTTATTAAAGTCAATGGGGCCCTTAGCAAAAGGAAGTAGTCTTTGCAAAATTGGGTTCTGTGTTGGTATGTAAAATGCAAACCCTCATTTCTGTTTGAATTTACAGGCTGCATACAGTGGGAGAAAATTGCTAGAGAACGAGCACTTTGGACTGAGTTATGTGGAAGAGCTGAATATGATTAAGGAACATGAGACTATATGCAGGGAGTCTCAGTGGGATAGTCTGAAGATCAAATAAGCAATAGTTACTGTTCCTAGGAACGTGAGCATTTAGCCCTTATTGGAAGATTTAACACAAGATCAATCGCATGAGTTAAGAACATTATCCTCTCCAGAGGTCGAAGAGTCCACATAAGCCTGTCATGAATATAAATAAAAATATTCCTAATTAATTCATCGGGTGTTCTGAAGTTCACAGAAAGGATCTCTTCTGAAGTAAGAGACATGAAAAAACAAACTCCTCGTCTCAGGGTGATGACTCAGAGAAATAAATCTGTGGCAAAAGACAGTGCTGACAAAAATTGGGGAACTTGCTCTGAAAATGTTAACAGAGAAAGTGCCACTTGTAGTCATGGAAGTACAGTTGTAAAACTGCCAGTAATAGCACCGTTTGCAGGTACCGCTAAGAAAATCCTAATGGTCAAGCACCCAGCACCATCTCAGAAGCCAAATTACTGCAGGTCTAATGTTCATGTTAATAGCTCCCTATCTCATTAAAAATATGCATATGCTACAGATGGACCTCCAGAATTTAAAAAGGGATAAAACTGGAGAAATAGATACTGTAATTATAGATAGTGATGAATTTAGCTCTACAGATTCTGATACAAGTAAAAGCTCTTCAAGAAAGGGAAAAGCAATCTGGTAAAGCTGTAAGAAATGAAGCAGGGTAATTTCAAAAGCAAAGCAGCAAGATTTAGATGTTGGATTGGGAAGGGTGCTGAGAAAAGGAAGCAAGCAGCCAAGTGTGAGGTCTGCTCAAGAGCAGTTGAAAGAGGCAAGAGATGTTACTAGACCAGACACTTCAAAAATATATGAGAAGAATTTCCAGCAGAGCAAACCTGAAGAGCTTACTTCCACACCAGTATTGCCTGTGAAAGTGGTTGCAAGGTCTATTGATGAAATAATTGCTTCCCTGCAGTCTACTTCTCCATCTCCCTCAGACCAGATGATCAAAGAACTCCTGGAGAGTGTTCTTGGCCAGAACTACAATATAAAAATGGAAGTAGGTGAACCAGAACAAGACCAATATTTTTCTCTTGGGTAAATATTACTTTTACAAGAGTTGTATATTTTTTTTCCAGCTTCTACAATGTGTTACAGCACAGAAGCCAGACAAAACAAATCAATAAAGACACTAATGTATCATAGAATATCCTTCACTGTTTCTTCTGCCATTTTTTTTTCATGTCCTTAAAAAATGAAAATGAGCCAATATCAAAATATATTAAAATAGAAGTTATTTTTGGGTATTATTTTTATTATACTGCTTATAGCTTAATACATCTTTTACTTTAATCTCCTTTCCCTTTTTTTAAGATGATACATTCTAACCTGACAGATGAAAAAATGCATTAAATGCGTTTGGGATCTTGTTGGAAGTATTGCTTCCTTTAGTTATTGTTTAGCTTGTAAAGTCTTGATAAGGCAAATTCTTTACTGTTACCACTAAGTAGATTGTTTAAGCAGCTGTAAGAGAGTCCCTTCCATTAGTTGCAGCAAAAAGTAACACTGGACATCAGGTAGATGCTACAGAAAACTTTTTTAGATTTTCACCCAAGGATTGCTGGTTATTTTTTTGACTAGTAACTTACTATCAGGTGTCTTTTTGTCCTCTCTTAGCAAGACTGATAGTTTTGTTCTAGTTCCAAGAGGATTGAGATTTATGTCACAAAAATCACTATCACACTTGGTATTTGTGCTAGCACTTGTAAGGGATGCTGTAGAATGAATTAATAGATCCATGGACGGTGAGCTATTCTTTTTTTCCAGCAGCAACTGACTCTGCAAGGAAGTGTGGAAGACTGATGAAAAGTATAAACTATGCTACCTTTTATGATGAAAAAGTATTGCTTGTAGAATATGTATAGTACTTTACATTACATCAATGTGAGATCATCTGTCTTTTGATTAAATAAAAAAAAGAAGGGGGGGAGGAAAAAGAAATCCTGAACTTAGTTAATTTAAATGTGTAAGTCTGAAACTGTATTTCCAGTAGATTTATGTCCTCTGATTTGATTTTCCACTGAGAGCTGTTTGTGTGGTTGAGACATTCACACTGTCTTTCACTCCATGTATATTTTCTAGTGTATTTCAGTGAGGATTGAAGTCAGAGAAGACTCCTCAGTGTGGCAGCATTGAGATGATCCCTCTACATTCCTTGACTTGTATTTTAGGAATCTAATAATTTGTGACTGTTCTTTTTGGTTGAAATTTGTCAGCTGGTTACAGGAATATTTCAGGCAGATGGGAGAAAGGCTGAAGAAGATCCTGGACCTGGAAAATCATTTCTTATTCAACTTACTAGAAATAATTATTAGTGGTTGGTAACATGTGCTGAGTTGCATGGTTTTTCTTACACTTTTATAAATATGTCTTATGTTCTAAGTAAGATTTCCAAAGTTTGGCCTCTAGCAAGTCCTGAGACTCTAAAATTGGAGAGAACACGTATTTTTGGTTGTTTGAAGTGGGAGCTGCTGGGTTCTGAGCTTTGAAAATCTGACCTCTGGCGTACTGAGATGTTTAATTCTTTATTTCTAAAACTTAAATCAATCAAGTTGAAAGTAAAATAAAATTTTGAAATTGGTGATGACTTTCTGGTCCAGTTGTCTGTTGTTTATTTTTTTATTTTTTAATGTATGGAGATATGGACATTAGTGAGCGTAAATGAGACCCTTGCTGGTTACATTTTTTCTTTTTTTCTTTTTTTTTTTGCTTTTTTTAGTTAAAGGCATTTGCAACAAGTGTCTTTTGAACTTAGGTGACCTTATGAATAAGATGCAGACTCTAGCATTTCTTTATTATTATTATGCATGGTTTATTTACTTTACAGTGAGCTTCAAATCTTGCCTTCTATAATGAAGTAAGAAATGTATTCTTTTAACTGAAATAGAAATACTAGCAAAACAACACTAAAATAAAAACAAATTCACAGAATTAAATGTGTTTTTCTTTTCCTGCTAAAATAAAATTCTGCTCTCTTTATCTTTTTCTTGATCTTGCATTAAAAACTGGTTGGTATTGATAGCTTATGGTACTGTTGTGGGGGCTGAGTGCTGGTTTTGGTCCTGCATTGAAAAGAGTATTATTTGGGGAATGGAATGCTAGCTCGGTGGGACATTAGTATTTAGTCCTGTTTCCTTTGAGGGTAATCAGTTGTGAATAATGATTCCTACAACAATTTCTGCTAAAAAGTAGAATTTTTATCATAAGAATAATACAGTTGCCAATGCCTGGAGTAATTTTGTTGTCTTGAGGCTTGTTGATACCCCTAAAGTATATTAAGTTTTTAAGTTATGTGTCGGATTTAGTATCCATAGGAGGGTGTTTATATTCATTTCAGAAATGCATTTTCTTGGTCTTCAGCTTTCTTAAACCTTCAGCTCATTTTTAGTTAGTTACTGTTTTCAGCAGATCTGTTCTTTCATACCTGAGGTGAGCTTATGAGAGTGGTAACTGAATGAACATCTTTGTTCTTTGACAAATAATGTAAAATTTGAATGCTTCTATTAAACAAGGACTGTACAGTGCACCATACTAGCAGCATGTCAGCATAAAATATACTTTAGTTTTAAAAAAACATGTCTAGCTCTCAATATTGAGGCCTTGAGAAGTTTTTCTCTGTAATGCATTAATACTCTTGAAAGTGCTTTGATGGAGACTAATTACTGTTAAAATTCAAGAAGAGATAGACTTCTTGAATTTGCGTTATAAGCAAATACAAGCATTTCCTCGTAAATGTACACTATCTCAATTCTTTGTGTGTTCATTATACTTCAGCTGTCATGACAGTTGTGCAACAGACCATATGCTACTCTCTTTAGGTGTTATAAGGTGTATTCTAAGTATCATGGATATGAGCAAGAGACTTCAATTTATTTCATTTATTTATCTTTCAGTGGTGAAAACCCTAACTCTTCCTACTAGTTTTCTTATTTTCTGCTTACATGTGGCTCATGGAATGATCTCATGGTCTTAACATCTTGTTAAAATGTGACTAAATCAAGACCATGATGCTTGTTTTTCCCTGAGTTTGCTGTTACATCCTTAATTCAGGTGGCACATATTATTGACTATGCTCAACAGGCTTAATCATGGCAAAGGCTATGGAACTTCCTGCCACTTGCTGAAGGGAGCTGCCCAGTCTTCAGGGATGGACACTACTACTCTGGGATACGTGATTTTTTTTTTCTTTGCTGGAACAGTTAACTCATATTAATTTAGGTTTTCTTGGTTGTTGTGTGTTTTTTTTTTATTAGGTCAGTAAGCTGTTGTAATGAGAATGTTTTGGATTTTTTTTTTTTATAAATCAGATAGATTGTAATTTCTCAGAATTTCAAGCTTTGTCAAAGGGGCATAGGGTGATTAGCTGTTTGTGTATAGCTTGCATAAACTCACCATGTTAAAAGAAAGTTTTGAAATATTTGTATATTCACACATTTAGATTGACCTTTTTTTTGTCACTTATCAGGGTCATACAGAATTTTCCTGACAAAACAGAGAGGAAAGTAAAATATTTTAATACCATGAGGAATCACAGACACACCAGATGAAACTAAGATAAATGGAGAGGTATTTAAAGCCCCCACAAACCCAAATAAAAATCAACTTTCTGTATGTCAGGACTCACAATGAATCTTTTCAGCTATAAAGGATACCACAGACAAAACAAAGTGACTGAAAATGTTAAAATGGTTTGCAATGAATTACCAAGGTGTTTGGGTGCCTAAATATTTTCTATATCTGTAAGGGAAAGGCTGTGGCTAATAGAATTTTTTTAAAGCACAGCAGAAGATTCTATCACAGGGTTAAAATATCAGTGCAGCTTCCTCAGGAACAGGCAGAATGCTCAAGAACAGATTCCCACAGGAATTAAGAGTTGCCACAGATCTGAACACTCTTATTTCCCAAAGTTAGATCACAGCTCTTGGGCCTTGGTTTTGTTAATGCAAACACACAGCCCATAGTATATATAGGCAGTATACATTATTTTATTAAAATAACACAATAGCACTGTGCCTGCAATTCACCCATGGGGAGTGGACAAAAGAGAAAACACCGCACCCAGCAAAAGAAAGCAAACACATAGCATGTACAGGTGTCTCAAATGAAATTAAGACAATATTTGCTCATATAATCTGTTGGTTTTGACAGATCAGGAAAACGAATATGTAAAATTGTAATTTACATATTATGCAATCGTTTAGAAACGTAAGTTGATCCAGTCTAGTTAAATGGAAAACTTTGTGAAAATTTCTCTTTGATTTTATAAATTAAATGATAAATTGCATGGGGAAAGAATTACAGTTGGCTAAGATGGACTGTAATAATTACTTTTCCATGGTAATTACCATGTCTGAAAATATGCATTTGTTGCAAAGAAAAGGAAAATTGTTTGGTATAGCTGGAGAAGATAATGCTGAATCTATTAATTTTGGTCCTGAGTTGTACTACATTCCTCTACTTTAGTTCCTTGCTTTCATGGTGATGAAAAAGTAGTAAGAATTGTTTTTTTCTTAACCTGTCTTTTCTATTAAAGATAGATTGAATTATTAAGGCTTTAGTTAAAAGCAAAACACCAATGTGCAACTTCATAGCTTTTTATTGCTTTATAGTTTACATTCTTGGGATAATATATGCATCTATTGCTTTGTGTTGGCCTGGAGACTACTCCTTTTTTCCTTTTAATTTTCTAATATGCAAGGAAAAATGTTACAGCTCAGAATACATTTCTTTAGTGGTATTAGAGTTAGATGCAAAAAATCCAAGGCATTAAAAAACCCTGTATTTTTAGATTGCTACATGGACAATACGTTCAATGAAGTAAAAATTCTACTGTTTGGGAGATTCTTACATTAAAAGAGCAGATGGAAGGTTATAGTGCCAGCAGAGGATTTTTTTCATGATGTGACAGACCGTTTCTAACACATATTCAACTGATAGCTTTAATGCATTTTTGCATCAACTTGTGGCTCTGAAATACTTTCCCTAGAAATATTTAACATTTCTGCAACAGTTTTAAAGAACTGTATTCTAAAATGAAATGTAGTTTAGATGTTTGTTACTGTTACCTTTATAACTTGGTCCCTCAAGCCAATATATGGCACATAGGATAAAGTATGTGTGTGCTGAGTTATGTATATGTATGCTAACCAGGTACTTAGAAAGTGCACTGTCCTTAAAACTACCATCTGTTTTGAGAGTTCTTGCTACATTTTATTTCTGTTTGGTGGTTTGGTTGTGTGTTTTGTCGTTTGGGTTTTTTTTGTTTGGGTTTTTTTGGTGTTTTTGTTTGTTTGTTTACTTTTTCTTTTTTTTTTGTGTGTGTGTGCCCACACTGTAACCAAAAGCGGACTTGCTGAATTGTCCCTTTGAGAAATAATAGTATGTATTGGAACTAAGAACAACTTCAAATTTTATAGTAGCTTTTCTGCTAGTGGAACAATTATAGTTTTCTTTGTGGAGAAAATGATTAACTGAAAATTAAACTAATCTTTTAAACTTTTTTACTATAAGCAGTTCCATAGAGAATTTACTTATAGTAAAGAGTTAAGTATGTGTGTAAATGTTCATAAAAGATGAGCCTAATATAATTTTTCAATGTACTTTTTGTTTTTAAACTAATTTGTGGCCCAAACTTTAATTTATGCATATGTATATTGTTTTGTTGTTGTTATGTTCTGTAAGGTGGTGTGAATAACTTATCTTTTTTTTTTAGCATTCTGTTTGACACCAGTTTTCTGCTCTTGCTTATGCAACATTAACATGAGGAAATGAAAACTGAATATCAAGTCCTGCCAAGTTTTCACCAAGCAAGCCTGGTAACATTCTGCATTATCTAGGAATGTTAAAATATAATAAGTTCATAACGCTTCTGTTTGCTTGCAGAGTTGTTAAGATAGGTAGTTCATATTTTAAACTGATAAAACTGGGAAGGAAAGGAAATAGTCCTTGAAAACATTTTGCTCGTTCAGAAATCACAAGTATAACTATTTTTGTCTCTTTCTCTTTTGTGTCTCTTATTCGTTTCTTTTCTTATGGTGCTTGATTCTCCAACTGATGTATATAAAGAATTTTGCTTTTATTGAGTAGTATGCCAATTAGGGAAATGGAATCATATGACATTAATCTATAATCATGATAGATTAATGCCAATCATTCTATGCCTTTCATTCAAAGAGTTTAAAAAATTTAATTTTAAACTTATATATGTTTTATGGGTTGCTTACTGTTTAGAGGCACCAATGATTTATTTGCTTTAAAGGATCATAGATCGCATTATAATTTTCTGATGTATGTTTCTTCCTACATTCTGCAATTTCTTCTTACAGGTACAATGTAGAAGAAATATACCAGATCTTTGATAAGAAAATTCTATAAATATTATTCTTTAGTGTTAGTCATTGTAGGTCCTTTGCCTATTACTATATTTCTGGAAATGTAGTTAGCTGTTAAGGAAGTATTTTACTAAAAATAAAATTGATACAATATTCTGGGTACTTCATAATATGCATGGATGATGAAAGAATAAGTACATATAATAAATATTGTTCTGAGTTAGTTGTCAGGGAGCACAAAAATATTTCTAAAAAAAGATTGTATGTTCACCGCTTACATAATTTTTTCCCCCTTTCCCTCAGAAGACACCAGTAGTTCAGAAAGAATTTCAAGCAGCAAAAACTGAACCTCTTCCTAAAGATGACCTCTTAACATATAAGCAGGTAAGAAGGTGTTTAGTACTGTTGTGACATGGTATTAATTTTTCCATGCTTAAGGTTTGGTTCTTCAGAGCATAAAGAGATCTGCAAGCTGTTTCCTTACCACCTGCCCTTTAAAAGGTTTTCTATAAAACAGGTCTTCATACTGGTCTTGCAGCTTAAGGTTAGAGGAGAAAACAAATTAAGGTTCATTCGGTCAGATGTTGGGTTAGGCTTTTCTTTATGAGATTGGAAAGAAGATTACAAATGAAACAATGTATAAATAGAATCCTAATCTACATTTAACAAGTGGATGCCTTCCTGGAAAATGGCATAATGCTCAATATCCTGTTGCTTTTGTGATATTTCACATACACATGACAAAAACTGTCATTATGATATCAACTCTATAAAACTTAGCTTTTTAGTAGAGAAAATATATAAGGTTTATAGAGACAGTAATGCACAGGACAAATTTGCCGCTAAAATCAAATTATGTCTTTTCCCACATGTTGTCAGTTTCTAGTGGTCTGGTATTTCAAGCCTATAACTAGATACTAAAATAAAATCTTAACCTGATTCCTTTTGTAGCTTCAATGCAAAGAATTACTTTGCCTCAAGTTTATTAAATATGCTTATTGTAAAACAGAATAACACTATTTATTATGTTTACATTGGTATAATGAGAAGGACAACCAAGAATGAGATGTTTCCATTAGGCAGTGTTACATGCAGAGATATAGGATAGTGTTGGCCTAAACTTAAACAAGATGAACACAAGGCTGATTAAGCTACATGGAAAGACAGATACAGGTGTTGAAAAGGAGATAAAGGGTTGAAAATGAAAAGGCAGACACACATGTAGGGTACTTGCGGATTGCCCAATATGTGCGAATACACTGTTTCAAGGTGTAGTTATTGTAAGGCAGAGGTCTAGTTAAAATGAGAAACCTCCTGAATGGAGGTGTTATGGGCCTTGCTTCAGCTGTTTCTTCAGCTCCTCCTACTGATAACAGTTTGGCCCTGAGTCTGTCTCTTCAAGCTGTGAGGATAGTGGTAGTAACACACCTAGAGCACTGGCAACCAAATTTTCTGATCAATTTTAGGATAATGCAGAAGCAAAGATGCCACAGCTTACCCTGAAGAGCTAAGGGACAGGGGAGCTCTAAGAATGGCTCACAGGGAGATGGCAGAAACCTCGTATTGGTCTTGCACTACATTCTGCAATGGGGCTACAATAGATGTGAAGCAAAGTCTAAAGTGACCTGGTGATGCTGCCCTTGAGCAGTTCCAGTTGGCATTCATTCTTCTACATCTAAGGATTCATAATTTCTTAGCAAATTTAGTGTAGCAAAATTATTTCTGTTAGGTGTATTAGAGTTCTTCTGTTGAAGAAAATGGATGAAAATTAAATTCTATTACTTTTTACAGATTCTGGTAAATTAGAAAAAAATATTGTGCTTTGAAATTTTCCATGTAATATTTGTCTGTAGGTCAGAAATGTTTTAAATCCTTCTTTAACTGAAACCTCATGTGCCATTTGTACCTGCCTATGATATTTTTTTTTACATAATTACTATTAATTATTATGTTTGCAGTAGTTTTAAAAGTATACTCTATAACATCAGTATACTCTATAACATCAGTTGATTTGTTGGTTACTATTGATCCTTTGGTTACTAAACTAAATATGCTAAATGATGTGTAAGCAATACACAGTGCAATGTCATGGATGGTAATTTTTATCATATTCAGGGATATAGTAAGATAATTTTATGACCTCTAAATTATATACTGTTATCTAAACAGTACTGGGGTACTGTGATGTTTTTTAGACAGAACTATTTTGTGCAGCGTGCCACTTCTGTAATGCACTGGTGGTACTGTTGCAACAACACCCATCAGAGAGTCTTCAGCGATCTCGAAATGCAAAGTAGTTTGCAAGATTGGCACCTCAAAAAATAACATATGTTTGGAACTTTCCCTTCATGATGTTTCATGAAAAAGAGAATATGACAGAATTTTGGTGTATGATTTTATAGTACTAGCTGCTGTAATTTTAGTTTAGGAGGTTTTCATTAGCCATATTGGTATCTAAGACACTCACAAATATTGTTGAGTATCTTCAGTTACTTTAGATATCACTTATGTGTTTTTGTTGGTTTTTTTTTCCCCCCTAAGTTATTTCAGTACCTGGCCATTCCGAAAGCTGGTAATGGCAATGCATCCTATCAGGTTACGTTTTTTTTTTTGAGACTGGACAAGAGATCATGGAAGAAACATTTGCTTGACATTGAAAAGCAAAGTCATAGTCTTATATTTCACTCATTTTAATGATAAGTTTCCAGATAGATATAATACTTCTTTTTTTTTTTTGTTAGCCTGTTTTCCCTATATAAAATTTTGGTTGACTTCCAGTTTCTCAGATAAACAAAATATCTGACTTTGGTTCTTCATATTTTTTCATGTATGTGCTGATATAAACAGTAGTGTTGATTTCAAAAAACAATACATTAAACCATTTTAATTTTGAATAAGCAGTTTCATATATCTATTATGGTTATCAGTATCTTTTACTTGGTGATTAGTATTCTTATTCATGGACTATAAACTTCCCTTTTCCAGAGGGACCTTGACATGCTTGTGAGGTGTGCTGATGCCAACCTTGTGAAGTTTAATCATGCCAAGTGCAAGGTCCTACACCTGGGCTGGAGCAATCCCAGGCACAGCTACAGGTTGGGCAGAGAAGAGATTCAGAGCAGCCCTGTGGAGAAGGACTTTGGGGTGTTGGGCAATGAGAAACTGAACATGAGCCAGCTTCAGTGTGCACTCACAGCCCAGAAAGCCAACCATATTCTGGGCTGCATCAAAAGGAGCGTGACCAGCAGGTCAGAGGAGGTGATCCTGCCCCTCTACTCTGCTCTCGTGAGACCTCACTTGGAGTAATGCGTACACTTCTGGTGTCCTCAGCATAAGAAGGACATGGAACTGTTGGATCAAGTCCAGAGGAGGGCCACAAGGATGATCAGGGGACTGGAGCATCTCCTGTATCAGCACAGGCTGAGAAATTGGGGCTGTTCAGCCTGGAGAAGAGAAGGCTGCGTGGAGGCCTCATAGCAGCCTTCCAGTATCTGAAGGGGACCCATAAGGATGCTGGGGAGGGACTCTTCTTCAGGGACTGTAGTGATAGGACAAGGGGTAACAGGTTAAAACTTAAACAGGGAAAGTTTAGATTGGATATAAGGAGGAAGTACTTTATTGTAAGGGTGGTGAGGCACTGGAATGGGTTGCCCAGGGAAGCTATGAATGCTCATTCCCTGGTGGTGTCCAAGGCCAGGTTGGACAGAACCTTGGATGACATGGTTTAGTGGGAGGTGTCCCTGCCCATGTCAGGGGGGTTGGAACTAGATGATCTTAAGGTCCTTTCCAACCCTAACTATTCTATGATTCTATAATTTTTTCATGCAGTGATGTTTTCTAAGTACTTAAATACTGCTGAAGTTATCAGGAGACATAGACATTGTGCCCCATTATATTTTGGGATAAATAAGGCATGTAAGTGGACAAAGAAGAGTAAAATCCTATGCTTTTGTGATTCATTTAACTGGGGATGTGACTGCAAATCTTAATTAGAAAAGCATTTGGTCACAGCACTTGTATTTTTTTGGTTCCTATAAACTAAGCTAGCCAGCCTTATGGAAGTAATTACCTTTGTGTATCAGGTAATTACTAAGAAAGTGGACTTTTATACTGAGAGAAATATTTTTCAAGACAAAGCACTTTAAAATTTGTGTTTTCCACTGTTTTGCTGTTTCTGTTTGTTATGCTATGGTTATATTGTATTTTCTTGAGCCTGCTTTGTTGTGTTATGTATGCAAACTTTTAAGTGGAATTCAGAAGAATCCTTTTCATGATGGTGCTGCAAATCTCTTTCAGGAAGATATTTAACAGTTGCAGGAAACAGAATAGTGGAATGGTTGAGGTTGGAAGTGACCTCTGGGGGTCATCACAACAGAGAAAAAGCAGCAAAAGGATTTAGATTCTGAAGCTGAGTTTTATGAAACATTTGCAGACATTTCAACAGCAATGATGACTTCAGTAGCTCCTTTTCCTTGCTGTTTGCTCTTGCTCTTGGATTACAATGTGGGGACACTCTACAATGGAAATGAGACATCTAGATTAATTTCTTCATTCTCTCCACACTATATATATATATTTTTTTTTTTAACATGGATCAGTTATTTGATGTATTTCGCAGTATGAAAAAGCAATTTTTGCCACAACTAAGCAGGTGGTGCTCTTATAAATACGAATGAGCAGCTACGGGTGGAAACAGTAGGAATTTCTTGTATCTGTATTCCTGCTGAAATTCATGTATTTAATAAACATAACCTTGATGTAACTTTTCTAAAAAGTCATCCTTTAAGCTCTGTGTATCTGTTTGAATTTGTTTAAAAATATGATACAAATTTTAGATGTGTTCATTCTCTTCTAAATTTAATACTTCTGAAGAGTAAAGTTATGACTTGATGTTCTTTTGATTATTCTTTTTGTAATATAGTGAAATACACTCATACATTATTCAGAAATGCAGTTTAGGTAGGGCACATTGGAAATTCTGTTTTCTCACAGTTCTCCTTATTCTGTATCCTGGATAGCTGTGGGTGCTGCTGTGATCTGTGTAGAGACAGCAGTTCTAAACTGTTCTAGTTTAACTGAATTGTGTTTTCTAATGGTCAGAGTTGCGTGTGTGATCCTTGTTCTGCTCCAGAGGTGAGTGTGAAAATATCCATAGAGCTTATCAGCTTATCACTCTTTATCTTCTGTTCATGACCATTTTAGGTTCCATCCTTGGATGTGCTACAGGTGGAAGGAAAAGCAATATCAAAAATTAAATCAGATGAAGTTCAGAAAAGAGCTACAAAAGGAAAATGACTTTCAACAGTCTTTGCCTCCTCAGGCTCAAATGTCAAGTAATTTAAAAATCTTCTTATTAAAAAAAACCCCTGAAAATATATTAAATGATTAGTGCTTAGCATGATAGATAAGTTTGTAGAAGAAATAATACCATCCCTTCAAACTTGGATCCAAACTTTTGCAATTTCTGATCTCTAGTTTTAATTTGCTGTTTATCTCCTTTAAATTGTTCTAATTTACATTTTTTAAAAATCCAGAGGGCCTATTCAGATCTGATGTATGCAGATGAAACTTCTCTTGACTGCAGCAGAAGCTGAAGTTGCTTATGTGGGGATTGAATTTATCCATACAATTCAAAGCATAATCTAATCAAAATAATTAAAAACAAACAATGGAAAATACCACAAATTTAATATAAGCAATGCCAGCTGTAAGTCATCATCTTTAAATAGAGAAGATGTATTAAAAATTCATTAACTTGAATTTGTATTACAGTCGGTGCTTGTCTGAAATTCAGGAGATTTTACTGGAGAGCTGTAATTTAAGGACTGTAAGCTGTAATTCATGGAGAGCTGTAATTTAAGGACAATTGCTTATTACCTTGCTCTTGTCATAGGTTGTATCTGTCATCCTGTAGTAGGAGTGCAGATTACAAAAGTAGTACAGATGTGTCCTAATTTAAATGATCCTGTCTATCCCATGTCAAGTGAGACTCTTAAGTTTTATGGTCTTCACTGCTAATAAGATCTTCATAGATAGCTTTGTTTAGATCTACCATACGTTACTTCATTTCTCTATTGAGGATGGGTGAGGTGAGGATGGGGAGGGTAGGGAAGAAGCAGCTTTAATTATTAGATTTTGTTGTTCTTAGGGTCCTGAAAGGTCTATTGGATGCAGAAGGGAGCCTTTTTATGGCAGGCCTAAAGTTTGTAAATGGATAATACTTTCAATTAAGTAGCTGGGAATAGTCATGGGAAAAGAATGCTTAAGTTTATGAAACAGTCAAATTGGCATTTAAGTGACCCTTTGCATGCCATTGCTTATCTGCATTGCTTAAAGATCATTTGGTTAGCAAGATTATATATTAAAGCAAATAGTGTCAACAGACAATGAGTGTTTTACCTTCAATAAATACTTACTGTCAGATTATCAATGGTGCAGAAACTGCACGATTTTCTAAAAAACCCGTATTTAGTGCATTAAGTGAAGGTAATGTAGGCCACACACATAGTATTGTTTTTTCATGTCCCCTTTTTTCAAAGAATGATAAATAGTTTGGTTTAGGAGACTGTGTGCTGTAAAAACATTCACCTTTACCTGCAGCATGCCCCAAATATTTCAGTTTACATTAATAAAGCTTTCAGTTAGTTCAGTCAATGAAATTATAAACTTGTATACCAGAGCAGTAATAATAATGCAATAAAATAGCCGCTTGTTTTTATTTACTTAAATTAAATAGCAAAACTTAGACAAAAAGTCCCTTGATAATTTTAAAATTGTTTTCCCTTCATCATTTACCGAAATCACTCGAAATATTGTAAATTCAAAGTTAAACTGTTTGCCATCTGTTTTTTTATTTTTGAATTGTGTGTTAATTGCATTGAAGAGAAAGTGAACCGTGTTAGAGCATCCTGAGGTAAACTACTATAAATATTTTCGAAGATTATATACTCTATTGAGTTAAAGCAGTCAGAAATACTTCTCTAGTATGAAGTTAATGTGATCTACTTATGAAAGTACTGATCTCTGATTTTACACTGCAAACCAGTTACTTACTAAAAAAAAAAACCAAACAATGTATATTTTGCATTAGTGGGGTTGCTGTAATCATGCCTTAAATCGTAATCCCTCTCCTGCATTGTGTAATTTGTCACTTTTCAAACTGGATATTTCATTTTTATATTTAACTGTCACAATTTATTTCATAAGCTAGACCCTGTTCTCATTCAGGCAAAAATGCCACTGATCTCATTAAAGACTTTAGGTTGTAAGAGCTGGTGAAATTGTCTTGTTAGAGTATAAAGTAATGAGGCTCTTTTGTGTATATTAAAGTTGTATGGCTTGAAAAATATTTAAACAGTTTTAATGAAAATAAAAAGACTCACTGACCATCTTTCCTCTTGGATTCTCATGTGCCCATAAGCTTAAGGACTCAAATTATATTAATGTAAATTAGATATATCTAGTATATACTTGATGTGATAATTTCTGGATTGTGAGTCAAATTTCTGTTATTACATTGATCTTTTGTCTTTTTTTTTACATGTGATTTTGATCTTTTATTTACATTTTAGAAAATGTAAGAAAATTTAAAATGTCATTTTGTAACTTGAATATGTATTGCATGACAAATCAATCTTGTGTTTTTCCTTCATTTTGTAATTTCCTGATTTCTCCTTTAAAATATATGTTTATAGCATAAGGCTAGTAGTACTCAATAAAATAACCCCCCAAGTCATTAAAAGTGTCATTGTCTCAGGAGAACCCCAGAAAAGTAATTAAACCTGAAAAATCTTCTCTGTAATTTTTAACTGGAATTTTAAACATTTTAATTTGTGATTTTATCTTAAAATATGAAGGCACTTACGAACCTTAATTAAAAGCAGCATATATTTGTTGAGCCATTCCTGATTTTTTTACATCTCAGACATTTTCCATATACTGCTCTTCACTTTGTAACTGTCTGCACTTTAGACATTTATTAACTTTGTAGAGTTCATACAGTAGCTGAATGCTGGTTTTAGAATTTGATCCTGTGGAAGTCAATAAACTTTCATCGCCTTCAACACAACTTAGATTGGAGGGTTAAATGGTAGAATTTTTTAGTTATTAACTTTCAAAGATAGTCAAAGACCAGGTGTTTTCTCTAAAATCAACAGCTCAATTGAAAAGCTAGGAAGAAGTTCAAGTGATAGCACATTATAAAACTAATTCATAGTTTTAAGGGTATTGACACGGTAGTCTGCCATGGAAGAGAATTTGCAGATTAATGTGTATGTAACATTTTAGCATAACATTTACTAACATACCCAATTTAAGCTGTAAATCCACATTACTTGATTTAAGTTTTCAGTGCAACAAGTGAAAGTTCTACTGAAATTGGGAGAGTAAAATTGTGACTGCTGCACTTACTTTTTACTTTTAAATTATTACCAACATTTTAGGTTTTACCTGTTTTTTTCTTCCCTAAATAATATGATTTCTACATAAAGCAGAAATTTCCAGACACTTTATGCCGAGTGTTTATGTTAGCATTTTATATCCTGTTTTCTGATATATACCATAATGTAGTATTTGATAAACTATGTACTTTAGAGGGAATGGATATTAAGATTCTTGATTTTGTTTTTCTTTCTAGAGGTCAACATTATCAAGGCATTCATTATCTATGTACTGCTTTGCCTAGTTTTATATTTCCTCCTTATTTACAACTAGTTTCTAGAGTTTATCATACTTCAGACAGAAGAGGTCACAATGTCTTATTTACAGCAGAGGACACAGACAATATGGAGGAAGAACCAATGTGTTCCAAATATATTTATTTGAATGAGGAAGCTGAAAGGAAAAGGTATGAACTAATGCATCTTCAGACTATGATTTACTTAATTTTGTATGCTAAAGGTTATGTGCTGAGAAATAACTTTTGTGGTATTTCAGTATTTAGTAGCTTCAAAGAAGTGGTGAAGAAAAAGATATGAAAAAAAGTTGCCTTATTTTGTAGATGTGTTTTAAAAGACAGAAAAAGAGTACTGAGAGACATTCTATCTTGCTTAGAATGTAAAAGGCATTGTTTGTTTTTTAAGACTGCATTTTGTAAACATATTTTAAGTTATATTTATTATATTGTATATACATATAATTTAAGTTATAAGTATATGAACTTTAGTAGTTCATCCTACTCACGTGAGAGGTCCTATTGAATTAACAAGAAATGCTAAGCAAATAGAGCAGGCTTTCTGTGAATGTAAAATTCTGCAATAGTAAAAGGTTTAAAGTGCACACTCACTAGTCCTTTATCACAGAGACAATCTTACCTCAATCCTGATTCTGCAAGCACTTAGGAGCAAGCTTAACTAAGTAGCTGAGTGTAGTCCTGTTGAACTCAACACATGCATAAAGTTGAGCACAGACAGAACTGGGACAAACTTGTAGTCAAAAGTATAAACTGTATATGTCAAAGGTAGTCATGTGATAGATGCAGGATCTTGTCATTTAAATGAATGAGAAGCTGAAGTAGAACAATATGCATAATAATTTTTTATGTTGATGCAGCATGTAAAGGGAGATCTGTCAAAAATTTTTTTCTATAAGAATTAGTGAGGAAATGTAAATGGATTTTGGAATAAGCCTACTCAGTTTTATCATGTTTTATTAGCAATTTTTATAATTGAATGTAGGGAGTTTCTAAATCTTTGGGTTTTTTTCCTTTATTTCATTTGTCCTTCACTAAGCTAATGTGCGTATGAACAAATATGCATTGTTTTTCATTGCTTATTAATTTACATTTTTGTGGTTTTGTGCCTTTGTGGTTGACATAGTAATGTCAAAAAACTCAGAATTGGAGACTAAACACTCTCAATTTTTTTGTGATGGTTTTTCAGACTGGCAGTTTGGTAGTTATACTTTCTATTTATCACTAGCTCCAGAAATATAAAATTGTTGCTCATAAAGTCTTTAGTGATCTAAGGAATGGTGGAGTGGTAAATAAGGATAAAGCTAGGTCAGTTTTACGGGGCAATTTGTGTAGCTTGTTAACTTGAGCTTCCTTGAAAAACATGTGTTTTAGTGCAGGCAAAAGTCAAGTCATAAGGATAAGAATAGGGAATTAGGGTCATCCTTTTTAAAAGGGGAGATTGTATCCTGAAAAGCAGTAACTCTGAAAGGAGCTTTACAGTCTTGAAAGACAAGCAACAGAAGACGGCTGTCTAATACTCTCTGAACTTTAAATTAAACACATTTATCTTAAAATAAAGGAGGTGAGACATTAGCAATAATATAGAAAAAAAAATTCTGGGATTAGAAATATTATACAGAGCTTTTCTGTTCCAGGTAGGTGCTCTAACCGAGATAGTCATGTCAGCACTTGCTTTTTCTCTTGGCTGCATGACTTTTGCATTCTTTTCTGCTCAATAGCACAACTTCCTGTACCCAAAATGGTCAAATAATCTAATGGTAGGTGAGGTTTGAATCCTCAGATTCAAATGAGTGTTCATGAATGACTGCTCATTTCCTGGCTCTGTGGTTCAATAACGAATTATCATAAAGAGGTAGACATCACCACTCTTTTTTTTTTTCTGTCTTGTAAAAGAAAATAAAAACAAAATTGCCTTGCACTTACTTAAAAGAATAGATCCTTAAAAGTATGCCTGATGTTCTGGATATGCAATTGAGTGAAATTTTTTCCTGCAGCCCCTGAAAAATCTAAGTTCCATAGAGGGGCAGATTTCCTGTTGGTTGAATCTGTGCTTCTTCTTCCATATGAAGGTTTGTAAGAATGTTGTGCACTTAACAGAATGTTCCAAGTACTATTCTAGGGGAGCAAGCAGAAGTGTTGATTCCTGTATGTGATCTCTTTTTCTTGAACAGAACATCTTAAGAGATCATTATATTGTTTTTGCACAAGAGGTGCAGAGTTGGTTTGAATATATTACCTGCATGGTATAGTATCTGATGCAAGAGTTTGCTAAATGAGAACATAACAGACCCAGTAGTTGAGGTTTCAGTCAAGACAAATTGAGAGTAGCTATAAGATTTCAATGTACAGCAATAAAAGTAGCAGCTTTCAAAATGATCTTAAAATCTTACAGTCTTAAAGACTTAAAGTCTTTAAATCAAAACTGGATTTATTTCAGAGTTATATCCCAAGTTTCATTCAGCAAATTGTGAGCTTGAGGCAGGAATACTGATGAAGCTTTATTATCTGTATTATTTAGAAGGTCATATTGGGTAATCATCAGCCTTTTCTCTGACCTTAAAAACATTAATTCATAAATAGCTTTATGTAAGTTTTTAGTCACTGAATTCCTTTGATATAGTCAAGATGACCCTAACTGTCAAGGATGCTATTATTTCAGGGTACAGGCTTAGGCACTGATGATTCCCTTAGGTTTTTGTGAGCTTCTGCTTCTGTCATGATTTTGGGAGGCATATGAATATAATTCATGGTCATAATTGGAGTATTTGCTTTTGATTCAGGAGCATTTTCTGTCTGTGAACAGATTAGGACTCAATGAGAATTAGGACACTGATGAACTGATGAGCATTGTAAGCAAGGGTTTCAGTGTACTAGTAACCCAGCCGTTAAGTCGTTAACTTTTTTGCAGGTCATGGTGAAAAAGAATTTAAGGAAATTCTGAGAGTTAATCTATGACTGTAATGAGCTTTTCTCAGGTGTAAGAGGCAGCACTAAGGTGGGCAAAAGATGTTCAAGAAGGAAAAACAATCTTAGAAAGCCAGTGATAGAGTCAGAAGTCACAAAAATAGAGGTTGCTATTGCTTTACTGATCTAGAGATGACAAAAAAAGGAAAGGCTGTGAAGGCTTTGAAAGCAGGGGAACATCTTTTATTTAAATTAAATTCTTTTTCTATTACTTCAAAGAAGGGGATAATGTTCAAAGCAAGCAAATATGATCTTTGCAGTGGTGCTTGGAGTGAATGCGAACAGAACAAGGCGATGCTTGTCTAGGCTAAAGAAACAGATGCTGCAACAAACATGATATGAAGTTAGGTACCAGACTTTAGTTTTGTAGAGAGATTAGAAAAAAAACTTTAATTTTAGAATGTTGCTAATGTTAGTTATGTTCTATGTCTGTGTGAATGATGGGATACTAGCCATAGTGATGAAGTAAGTAGTGGGGAGGCTGTGAAGGTTGAAAAGGGAAAGGCTTATAAGGTCCTTGTCTTCTGACCTAACTAGCAGTGGCAGCTTGACGTCCCTAAGAGGAAGATCATCTGGCATTTTTTTTTGGGTGCAGAATAGAGTGATGAATTGCATTTTGATTATTCACCATGGAGAAGGAACCTATATGTGGTCTTGTATCAGAACATAAAATCATAGAATAGTTAGGGTTGCAGAGGACCTTAAGATCATCTAGTTCCAACCCCCCTACTATGGGCAGGGACCCCTCACACTAGACCATGTTGCCCATGACTCTGTTGAACCTGGCCTTGAACACTGCCATTTCTTTGGACAGCCTGTTCCAGTGCCTCACCACCCTTACAGTAAAGAGCTTCTTTGTTATATCCAACTTGAACTTCCCCTGTTTAAATATAAAACCATTACCCCTTGTCCTGTTGCTACAATCCCTGATGAAGAGTCCCTCTCCAGCATCCCTGTAGGCCCCCTTAAGATATTGGAAGGCTGCTATGAGGTCACCAAGCAGCCTTCTCTTCTCCAGTCTGAACAGCCCCAACTTTTTCAGCCTGTATGCATTACTAGAAGTAGAGGAAGAAGTGGAGAGAGTAGAGGACAGAATTCCTTGAAATATTCAGGAAACTGAAGGAGTTAGGTGGGAGTGAAAACAGGAGAGATGAATTGTAGAAGCTATGGGAGGATGGGATTTAAAGAAGAGAATGATTTGGTTTTCAGGAAGGAGAGAACAGGTTGAGAAAATTGAGGGTGAGTCTGAGCTCTATGAATCAGTAGAATTTTGTGAGAAGAAATTTCTACATTCCCTGGAGATGAAAAGAATTACAGTTTAAAAAGAAGCCCATATGAAAAATCCTTGCTGAATTTGTTAAATCCTCAAAATCCAGAAAACTAAATTCTTTGGAGCACTGCCATCTAGTGGCACCATCTACTCTCATATTCTGTTTCTAATTTTAAAAACCAGTTGCCTTATGTGAACCTTGAAGATCATTTACCTGCCTCTAATTTAGGTCCATTTAAGCTGTTCACATTTTATTACTGATCAATTACTTGCGTTTAGCTAATTTCAAAAATAAAAACGCTCTGCATGGAGGTAAGCATGATTTCTGTGCAGTGGGTAGTAAAATTCAAATGACCTTCTCAACTGTTTAAGTAGCAACAGATCTATCACAAAATTCAGCATCAAAAAAGTAAGGAAAGTATTTTGTTTAACTGTAGCAAAATCCAAAGAAGCCTACAGTGTAGGATTTTATGGTAGATCAGATCTAGAAAACAATGATTTTGTTGTTTTGTAGCATCCACTATGAAAAATGTCTACAGGCTTAAACACATGTATAGAAGTTTTCATGTCTGCAAAAAACATCTTGTGGAACAGGGTGTAACAACTTATCATGATTCAAGATGTAAAATTCCCAAGGTCAACTACAACACTCTCCTGGGATTGACTGTATTAAGTTTATTTCATCAGGTAGCAAAGCTGCCTTGCCTTTGCTCTCCTGTTTTATCTTGGCATACTCTGCAGGGATTGGTGTCTGAGAGTTGAAAATCTAGGTTTTTTTTTTTTAGCCATTAAAACAAGTATTAAGCTAAATATGTTATTATGAAGGTTACATATAGGTAGTCAAACCTGTTCCTGATGGTTATCCTACAACAATTTGGAATTTGTAGTTTCGTATTATGCTTGTTAAGATTCCTTCATGCAAGAGTGCCTGCATCTCCCTGAGACATTGGGATTTTAGTTTTTTACCAGCAGATGGAAACAGAATATTCATAGAATCATAGAATAGATAGGGTTGGAAGGGACCTTAAGATCATCTAGTTCCAGCTCCCCTGCTATGGGCAGGGACACCTCACACTAGACCGTGTCGCCCAAAGCTCTGTCCACCCTGGCCTTGAACACTGCATGAGGTCTCCACGAAGCCTTCTCTTCTCCAGGCTGAACAGCCCCAATTTCTCAGCCTGTGCTGATACAGGAGATGCTCCAGTCCCCTGATCATCCTTGTGGCCCTCCTCTGGACTTGATCCAGCAGTTCCATGTCCTTCTTATGTTGAGGACACTGGAACTGCACACAATGCTCCAAGTGAGGTCTCATGAGAGCAGAGGGGCAGGATCACCTCCTCTGACCTGCTGGTCACTTTTCTTTTGATGCAGCCCAGGATACGGTTGGCTTTCTGGGCTGTAAGCGCACACTGAAGCTGGCTCATGTGGTTTCTCATCGACCAACACCCCAAAGTCCTTCTCTGCAGGGCTGCACTGAATCTCTTCTCTTCCCAACCTGTAGCTGTGCCTGGGATTGCTCAGACCCAGGTGTAGGACCTTGCACTTGGCATGGTTAAACTTCATGAGGTTGGCATCAGCCCACCTCACAAGCGTGTCAAGGTCCCTCTGGATGGCATTCCTTCCCTCCAGCGTATCAACTGAACCACACAGCTTGGTGTCATTGGCAAACTGATTATTAGATCAGTGTAATTATTACTTGGAGTTTTCCTCCATCTTGCTTCTCTTTTCCAGAAATGAAGTCTGAATAATGTTTCACATTAACTCACAGCTAATTACTTAGTTTTCAATTCAGGGAGTTTATACTATTTGATGACAAAAGTGCCCTAAGAGAGGGACAGCTCTTCTTCCACAGTTCACTTAAAACACTTCTAACCACCAAATGCTATGAAATATTTTGATTGTTTTATACCTTTTTGTATCTTGTATAACTTCACTTGACATTTCTTTTATGCAGACACCCACTTGAAGAGTCAGAATCACCTGTGCTGGCTTTACAGTGGTTGTCTGCCAGGTACCCACCAATGGGCTTCTGTCACTCCCGTCCTCAACTGTAAAGGGGAGAGAAATACAACAAAAGGCTTGTGGTTCAAGATCAGGCAGACATTGTTCACTAGTTACTGTCACAGGCAAAACAAACTTAGGGGAAAAAAGAGCAGTTTAATGTGTTGCCAATCAAATTAGAGAAGTGTAATCAGAACTAACTCCAAATCTAAAAACTGCCTCCCCTGACCCTCTGTTTTTCCCAGATTTAACTTTACTTCCACGTTCTCTGCCTCCTCTCCCTGAGCTGGCACAGGGTAACACCCTTCCTCCGCTTCTAGTGTGAGGTCCCTAATGTCCTCTGTGAACTTCTCCCAACATTAGTCCTTCACAAACTGTTCCACTGTGGGTCCCTGCCATGGGTGTAGTCATTCAGGAGCAGACTGTGGGTCCCTGCTTGGATACCTGGATCACCTCCTCTCCCTCCTTCTTCACTGATCTTGATGCCTGCAGAGTTGGCTTTCTCACATAGTCTCATTCCTCTTCAGCTGCAGTAGCACAGTTCTACTTCTCCCCATGCTTAAATATGCTATATAACTCCCAGAGGAGTTACCACCTTGCTGATGGGCTCAGCCTCGGCCAGAAGGGGGTCTGTCTTGAGGCTGGCTGGCACTGGCCCTGTTGGGCACAGGATAACCTTCTGGCAGCTTCTTGCAGAAGCCACCCCAGTAGCCCTTCCAGGTACCAAAATCTTGCCATGCAAACCTAATATACCACCAAATAGCTAGATTTAAATAAAAACTAGGCAACCCAAACTTTTTTCAGGACTTAGGTTTTCAGTTCTTGATTTTCTTCAATACGTAAGTTTTTTATGAGAGCTTTGACTTGAAACATGGCATATTCGAAAAAGAGTTCAAGAACTATTCTCAGATATCTTTCTCTCTGAAATACAGCTTCTTGGGCTAGTGATATGTTTTAAGGTTTCTTTTTTAATGTGCAAATGTACTTCAGAAGGCATTTTGTTTGCTGAATAAAATGGCTGGTTCTCAGCTATGTTGAGACCCCCCCGTTTACACAGTTTTCTTATAAATTGAATAATTGAATTCTTAAAATGGAAATACATTTCAGTCAGCAAAATGGGAATCAGATCCAATATAGCAGATATATGTCTGACAGTGAAATTGAAAGCAACAGGAGTTAAACACTTTAGTTCCACTAATGCACAAAGAAGCTTTATTAATTTAGTTTGCAGAAAAACTACCCCAAACTTGAATAATGCCAGTAGATGTCAGTGTTGGCCTATGGCAGTGTGCTGAGAAAAGTCAAGTGTTTTAATTTACATAAATATATGGATACCTGAACATATGAAATTGTTTTTTCTTGTTCTTTTCTATATATATTACATATTTTACTATTTATTGCCTTCTGTTCTTGTAACTACTAGTACAGTAAGAACTAAGGGAGAACTTCAGTATTGTTTTATAAACCAAGCTACAAGTACAACAAAAATATAAAGGTAACATGCTATCTGTTAAAATGTTCGTTATAATTTTCTGTAAAATATTTGTTTAAATGGCAAAAGTTAGTAGTAGTTGCTACTAACCTCTAAAATAATTTTGCCAGCTTGGTCGTAGTAGTAATAGCTCCTTTAAATCTGAGTTTCCTTGCAGAGGTGCTGGGAACAAAGGAAATAGACGTAGAACAGCTATTACAGATTTTTTTTAATATATATATATATCTATAAATATATGTAAAAACATATGTGTGTATATATATATAAGTACAGATATATATCTGCATATATAAGCACATGTATGAATTACTGTGCTGCATAAGTGTGTTTACTGTTTTTGGAAATTAAAACTGTAAATAGGAAATTGGGATGTATAATTACTTCAAGCTGCAGCTTGTTAAAGTGGAAATATTCCTTTCACGAGATGTTTGCAATAGGTAGACTTATTTAAAAACAGGCAAACAAAAAATAATCAGAATCCAATCCCCAAGTAATCACATAAGGTGCTGTTCAAAGCCAGCCAGACATTCCTGCTGAAAATAGTTCTCTTTGGCATTTAGGTATATCTGACTGTAGTCACAGCACTTGACTGGTGTATTTGACATGCATGAAGTTAAGAATGTAAAGCATTTCATACTAATTTAGAGCTTAGTGTTATGTTTTTCTTGTGACTTCTGTGATATACACCATGGACCTGATCATGAAAGTAATCTTAAGATTATTTGGTGTGTGTGGCTACAAACACACAAGATTTTCATTCTGGCACCAGGTTTCCATTGTATATTGAGTCATTTCAATCTCTAGAAAAAGTGTTCTATTTTGATTTTATTTCTAATTTAATTTAAAATTTACCTAGTTTCCTTTGTCTTTAACAACCAGGCTATTTCTGTGCTGTTAATACCTGACATCATCAGAGTAATTTATTAATCTTTTATGTTGCTGCAGAATTTGTTATGAAGGAGTTCCTATTTCAGAGCAATTCCAGAATAATTGAACAGATGGGATTCCTGTTTTTGCCCCTCATACATCAAAAAGCCTAACTGAACACCAAAATGTAGCTGAATATTGTCTTAAAAAACACAACTGCAACTGTTAGGGGAGAAAGTAAGAAATAATTTTAATACATGTGTGCTGTACATGCTAAATCCTTCAAATTAAGACACAGAATCTGGGGGTGATGATGATGATTATTTAATTGCTAATATGGTGTCAGGCAACAACAACCACAAAAAAATACATTGGAAATAAAGTCTTCTTGATTTTTCAGCATTTGACAATATGAAATATAAAAATGTATATGTAGTTTTTCATCAATGGGGAGCAGTGTTCTGACTCATGTCTTAGTTCCTAATTCCTTCTCTAAAAGTAGTAAAATATGCTAATGTGGTAATTACTAACAACCAAAAAACACTAAGAGAACAAACCAGGTAATTCATTCAGGCTGCGGAGTCCTACACCTATCAGGATTTTATTGAATTTGGTGGGGTTGCTTTTGACAAAATCAAGTTTAGCAGAAAACAGCATTTTATTACTTAATAGTTAAGATTCAGTACAGACATTTGTAAACTGGGTTTATACTAGTTGATAACTGAAATGTGTTGGTTTTAAAGGTTTCAATTTATCCAGAAGCTTTAAAAATGTTCTGGGCTCCAGCTCTACCAAAATTCTCTGCTCCAATTGGTTTATTAAAGAAAATTTTATTTCCTACATATGAGGTAAATATTTTAACTGTATTTTTAGTGTTATCATCTCTTTCAGAAATATACATCTTTTTCTACCATTATATCTGTTAACTGTAATAGTTTTATTTTATGCTGCTATCCTATTACCCCTTCTCTATATTGTGAGTATGGTATATAAGTCATTGCACAACTTGTAATAATACTTATTGAATAGTAATGTTTAATTTTCTACAGTAAAGTTTCTGGTAGTAATTATTTTTAATTACTGCTTGTTATTATCTTGCTTAATGTCTTTACATTTATGCTGACAGTTTGGCTTAATTTTGCTTCTGTTATGCTATGCTGGCAGTGATTTATATTAAAATCTAAAAATAATTCTTATATTTAACAAAGTCCATTTTAGAAAATGTGTAATGTAAAATCTCCACTGTGATTATATTGAGAGATGAGCTGCTGATATAAAATGACATACCTATTGTATGACCATATTTGCAGCTCTCTGCACCTTCATATGTCAAAGGTTACAGAGCAATTAGCATTTCATGACACTCCTGTGCAAGAGATAAAGCATGCTTATGCATGGATCAATTGATAGCAGGGACAACCTGACATAGTTCCCCATCTCCCAGCTTTACTGTGACCAAATTGATAGCTGTGTTCTTTCTTACTATATGGATTACTGCAATCTCACATAAATTACCAAAGCTAAAGATAACTTTAGAGAATCAGGTAGCAACAGTTTCCTCAGGTCTCCGCCCCTTTGGCACATGCAATTCTTGATCACATTAAAGATCACATTCTTGATCACTTCATCAGAAGCCTAAATGGCTTCTGCAATGTTGGTCTTGATCATCATAAATCTTTAGCTAAATTAAGTTATAGGCTTTATTTGTTATTGTTTTCTATAGCTCACTAAATAACATTGCATGTATTCTAATGTGTAAATATATTAATATTTCAGAGCAATGTTATTAAAGATGTATTTGAAGACTTTTTCACTGATCCTGAACAAGAGTTAGAAGCTGAGCAAATGATAATGTTTTCTATTATCATGGACTGGCATGTGTTATGGTACAACTTTTTTTTTTTTAATGTAGAACTGAAGATTAGCAAAACAATTCACAGTTGGAAGATCTAGTTAGAAAATATTTCCATATAGTTGGCTTCTTGAAGCAATTTTATGTTAGATATTAGTTAATTTTTTAATAGTTAGAAAATGCTAAATCTCACTTTTTGAAACTTGAGACTGATTGGAAAGAGTCATTTCATGCTTTAAAGATGTTTTATTGTAGCACTGGTTGATAGCTTAGGTGAGGATGTGTGACATAAGTAACAGGTTTTGAGTAATATGACATATCTCAGTGGACTGGCTTACTGGGTGTTCCACTATGCCCACCTATTTTGTGTTTTGCTAAAAACTAGTTGGAATTTTTTATCATGTTTGACTTTAGACACAAATAGGTTATGGCTGTATATGTAACTATAAACAGATTTGGAATCGTCCGCCAGACAGAAAAAGTGTGATAGCCCTTTGTCTACAGGTTGACTGGGCCACTAGATACAATAATTGGAAGCAAGAAAGTTTGCAGTTAATAAAACATAATATTTTATTCCATCTTTACTGTGGACCTGTTGGGAATGTCTTTTACTGAAAAAGAAAACTGTTACTGTGGTACAAGAAGGTCTACTAACAGCAACAAACAATAACAGATGAAGCAGATACAGGTTCCCAAGAAGTAGTATTCTCATTGGAAATTCTGATTGTGATATTATATGGTCTGTGATTCCCAATATTATAACATGTTAATTGGAAAGACATCTCCATACATGCAGTAAATTCACTAGGTGATCAACAGTATGGCATATTCACAGTGTGTTCTGAGATCGAAGCATCTACAATAATAGAGTGTGTCCGCTGACTCTTTAGCATTAATCTGTATGAGTAGATTGAATGTGTCTCAGATTTTTGGACATCTGACAGTGGAATTTGCTCAAGACATCCAGAAATCAAGATAAATGCAGTCCTCAATTCACTCTGGCAAAGGTGGGGTTGTTTGGGGTTTTTTGTTTTCCTTTTTTTTTAAAATGAAAATACAGATTGCAAATTTTTTTTTTTTATTTCCCTCCCCCCCCCCCCCCCCCCCCCCCCCCCCCCCCCCCCCCCCAGATATTAGCTCTATTACTTTTGGCAGTCTGTACTTTTAAAAGCAGAATGTATCTGAAAGCTGTATTCATATTAGGCTTAGACTGATCCAGACTTATTTTGGTTTTTGTTTTATCTATAGACAAAAAGTTTACTGAGAATATGCCAGTCCTCACCTTATTTTTCTGAAAGTGAGGACTCAAAGGTATTATTATTTTATATTTACTTATATTTGTTTTTGAACTGTGATTTTTGTGGATGACATTCTTCAACTGAATTGAACTTAATATTTTCCTATTAGATGCAAAAGTGAGGGTCTCAAAGTTTTTTTTTTCAGGTAGATTGGTTACATTAAATAAGAGAACGTAGCTCTGAAATTAGAACCCCTGTTAACTTTATGAGCATTTGGGTAGAGATAAGTGTGAGCGGTCTTTACTCACTACTATAGCTAATCTGAAGTGAGTGCAAGAGCATAACGGAGCAAAGACTTGTGGTATCAGGTCCTTGGATTTCAGATATATCAGGGCATCAGTGTTGAAGTTTCCAATCTGTGAAGTACTGTGTAGTTTTATGGCTATTGAAATTAGTTTCATAAAATACATAAAGAAGCAATAAACTGCAGAAATTTTACACTTGTGCAAACGTGACCTTGATAGCATTATACAAGTAAATTTACTTGCATTTTTTAAAATTAAAGAACCATTTTGACTAAGAATTTGAGGACTGTGTATTCATTTAAAACTTATATACAGTCCATAAAGACCAGATTTAAATGTTGTGACATGTTATTTTAAAGATGGACATGAAATATGGCAGCAGTTTTTATGCAATTATAAATAAAATAATTTAAACACCAGATCTGAAATTTGAACTAAGCATTTGAACTTACTGCTGTGGTTTAAACCCAGCCACGCAGCTTGTTCACACACTCCCCCCCACTTCTTCCTCCCTCAACACCCAGAGAGTTGGGGAGGAGAATCAGAAGAATGTAGCTCCCATGGGTTGAGATAAGAACAGTTTAATAACTAAGTTATAACACAGATCACTACTGCTACCACAAGTAATAATAATAATAATAAAGAAAAGAAGAAGTGAAGAGAATAAAACATCTCACCACCTGCTGACTGATAACTCACCCCACCCTGCCCATCTGAGCACTGACTGATACCTCATCCAACCCCCCAGAGCACTAGCCCTTCTGGGTAACACCCAGTTACATCCTGGGCATGACGTGCTGTGTTATGGAATACTTCTTTGGCTAGTTTGGGTCAGGTGTCCTGTCTCTGCTTCCTCCCAGCTTCCCCCCTCCTTGGCAGAGCATGAGGCTCAGAAAGTCCTTGGTCAGACTAAACATTTGAGCGGTAACTAAAAACATTGCTGTTATCAGTGCTGTTCCCAGGTCAAAAGTCAAAACACAGCACTGCACCAGCTACTAAGAAGGAGAAAAATTGCTACTGCTGAAACCAGGACACTTTTCCACAAGGATTTTGGGTATTTAATTCAAATTTTTTAAAGAAGATTGATTTTAGCCCTTTAGGAACTTCAAATAACTGCAAATTAATGTTTCAGATCTCTTTGCTTTGACACATATCCTGAGGTAAGTAATCTGTTTTTCCAATTAAACACTACTCCTTTTTTTTTCTTTTCCCAGTGGTGTGGTCCCTTTTTCATACTTATTTTTCTTTCCAATTTTGTATAAAATGAAATCCAGCCTATAAATCATATGTCAAATAAAAATAAAAATTGTTTCTTTTTTCTTAACAGACATGTTTGACTAAAGGATCCGTATCAGATCTGGAAATGACTGCTTTCAAAGCTGAAACTGCATTAAATATGTCAGTTAATTTCAAAACCAGCATGAAAGAGTTGAAGGTTATGAAGCAACGAATAGCTGAACTAGAGGTTGAGACAATGCTCAGGAAAAGCTCCCCTACCAAGCATCTATTGAATCAAATCTGTGATGTTCCTCCATCAATGCAGACAGACATATCAGTATAAAAAATGCCTACTTTGGCTGGACAAGAGGATAGTGAGAATGACATTGTTCTCATGGAGCAACCTCAAAAGGCTGGGATTAAATACACTGCTGTCCCAAGAAGAAAGGAAACAAAGAAATCAAAGAAAAGAATAAGCCCTAGAAAATTAGAAGCTGTGATTAACAAATTAAGTCAACCCCCAAAGATTCTTAAAAAGTTTTCTTTATTTAATGTGTATTGCCTCTTTAAGGTATATTTTAATTTGTAACTGTATTATCTAATTATAGGTGTTATCTTTTTAAATATTAAATATTGTTCAGAAATTAAGTAATAATAATTTGGTTATTTAGGAAGAATATATCTTTTTAATGCAAATCAAAAATACATACTGCTCAGGTATCTTTAGAACATTTAGTACACACTGCAGTTTGACTGGAAATAGCGTTGCTTCATGTAACAGAAAAAAGCTTTATCCATGTAAAAATGCATGATTAAAATGGTCAGACTTCTTTCTTCTGGAAAACAAGGGAGAAACTCGAAGTTCTTAGGAAACAGAAATGCTAGGCTGGACTAACCTTTGCACCATGAACTTTGTAGATCACATCAAACAAGTAGTTTGCTTTTTTATCTTTTGGTCTTGTGTGTCACTCAAAATGTTTTTCTAGTGAATGTTTATTATTTATGGACTTCAAATATAGGGTACCTTAGGAATTACTCAAATAATTAGAAAAAAAAAAGATAGATTAATGTTCTTGCTCTTATTTTGATATTTCTTACATACCTATGCTTGAAGTGTGATCTGCAAAAAAAAACCAACAAACCCAAATGTTGTCTATTTTTGTGTACAGTCATATGTATCCACCTTGGACTTACACTGATGCTCAGGCCTGCTCCTTCAGACTGATTTTCTATTCAGCTTCTCATTTCTTTTCTGCTTTTAGAACCCTTTTAGTAGGTTTATTCTTAAGAACATCAAAGAACACTTAAATGATGTGATATGCTGGTATAGTGAGCTGTGACTAAGGGAAAAGGTGGCCTTTTCCCAAAATGTTGTTTTAGACAGGGATATTGTATTGTTCTTTGCTGTCTAAGGCTTTCTTAGCAGTTTTGCTAAACTAAAGGAATTTAATCTTTGTACTCTATTTATGCCATTTATGCGTGGGCCTGCTACAGTTTTATTTAATTTCCCTTTTTTGCTTAGTAGGATTGTTATGTTTAAAATATTATAAATATTAGGTTCATAGTTTTACAAATATATATACATATACAATATTTTCCTGCATTGCCTTCTAGTGTTCCCTTCTGCTTTAGCAAGAGTAGTTTTGTTTGTGATAAAGATTGCTTCTCTTAAAGACTTCCATTTCTTTCACTTTGATGTTTCAAAGCAGATGTTGATCTTGATCATCTCTGAAGAGTTTTATCTTGGAAGCTATGAATTTTACCAGTTTATAATTCTGGAAATGCTGTTGTAAATTCAAGTACTTTTTTCATCTCTGAGTTATGCTTCTGCTTATATTCTCACAGCCTCTTCCTAATATTGGGATATATCATTAATACAGAATCATAGAATCATAGAATAGTTAGGGTTGGAAAGGACCTTAAGATCATCTAGTTCCAACCCCCCTGCCATGGGCAGGGACACCTCACACAAACCATATCACCCAAGGCTTCATCAAACCTGGCTTTGAACACCATCAGGGATGGAGCATTCACAACCTCCCTGGGCAACCCATTCCAGTACCTCACCACCCTAACGGTAAAGAATTTCTTCCTTATATCCAATCTAAACCTCTGCTGCTTAATCCATCTAAGATTAATAATTTTTAGCCAGGCTGGTAATTGTCCACTCTGAAAGACTGTTTTTGCTTAGTTTTAGCAGTGTCCTTGCAAATCTAAGTTAGAAGCTTTTGGAGGAAATTAGAATCCAACTGCAAATAAACACAGAAAGTTCTGGTGACAGAAATAATTCAGAACAATTCTGCTTACCTGTGGCTTCAGTTACGGTTTTCGATAAACGGTTGATAAATCTAAAAATTGTCCTTAACAAAAAAGCTAACAGTAGGTTTTTTAGTAGTTATTGGGTGGCAGATTGCGATTTGATATCTTTAATAGATGTGTGAACTTTTAGTTAATTTTAGTATAGTTTTCCTTAGGTCTTTGTCTCTGAGAAGTCTCCCTGTTCCTGATGAATTCAACATCAAGGTGTCTCCAGCAATCAAACAATATCAGAGCTGCAGCATCCCTTGTTTGTTAGATCTTGAAAAGTTTGCAAAACAGAGGGGTGGAATTCCAAAAGAAACTTCTGCTCGCACATGGGTCAGTGGAATATGGAACTGCTGGTTTGATGGAATTTTTCCTTCTAGCAGGACTGCTTCTGAGGACAAGGATACTGGGTTATTAAGTGGAGACAGTGGATTCTCAAGATGCAAATCTACAAATAGAACTAGTTGACTCATTAAAACCTGTTCTTGAAGATGCAACAGTTAGTATTGAAGATTTAGAAAAAGAAGTAAGACAACTGACTGAGCTAATAGAAAAGGAGGAGCATCCTTCAGTTTCTCACTGCTGCAGGCATGGAACAATACAAATAGGCAAGTTAAAGTCAGCTATGGATGACTTGAAAAAAGTAAGTTTAATGCCAAGTTTTAATTCTATCAAGCACATTGATAGTGTGTGATTATCTGAGTTCTGCAACAGGTGAAGAATAGAAGCAGGAGAGCTGATAACTAGTTGACCACTGCCACATTTTACCTTTGTATGACAGCACGACCCACAAGAATGAAGATGCATGCTCTTAATAAACTGTTTATTTACTTACCCTAGTGTTCTCCAAGCACTATAATTTTTCTCTAGAGATCCTTATTCAGGATGCAACACTCCTAAATGGAAAGACAAAAAGGACAGAATGTCTTTTGCTTCAAGTTTTGCTGCTGACAGAGCTGATATATTTTTAATTTTTGCAAAAGCATATCAAGAAAATGAATTGAAAAGTAATGCTGTGCTTGTTTTGGCACAACAGTTAGCAAAAGTTTCCTCTTTATAATGAAACCATCATTTGACACTAAGATTTTACAAAATAATACTACTGATTTTCTAGACACGTTTATTTTTTCAACACTTTTAAGTTCCCGTTATAGTGATACAAACCTGCCATTACTTCTGCCCAACACCCTGCACAACTAGAAAGAGATAGGAAAATTGAATAAAAATTGCTGAAAAAAAACCCCAGAAATTAAAAAAGCACTTTAAATTTTTTATATTTTAAATGTGGAAGATGTAAAAGCTTTCAAAAACATTCTTTAAGCAATGGTATAGTTCTGTATGTGAAACCTGGATAAAGAAGTAATGTGTTGTATTATTAGTATGGTATTTTAATTGTCATTTACCATCTATATTACACACATTTACTCACAACCAGGTTGGGATCCCAGAGTGCTTCATCCTGTATGTAACATTGTACAGCAGAAGATATCCTATTTTCCTTAATTACAACCTCAGCTGTTAACACAGCATTTGGTATTTGGAGAAACAACCCTCAGCAGCTGCTTTGGGGTTCATGATCCTTGTACTGGAGCGCTTAATAATGCAAGATTGAACCAGATCCTTTCTGTTGATAATGCTCTGTGGAAGTAGAATACCATTAATTTGCCAGTGTCCCTAAAAATAAACCTAACAGGCATGTTTAAATAATATAAATAGCATTTCTTTTGGTAAAGAAAGCTCAGTTGGTTGGAATACTTTGAAATGTGCAGAGGAATGAAACAATGAAGAGCAAAACAACTTCAGTTCATGTTGGTTTCTGCATTCCTTTCAGCTGACAGCCACAATGAATTTTAAAGAGTCTTACAGTGTGTCCTGCAGTGAGATCCATCCTTCACATTATACTCTATTTCTAGATTTTGCTTTTCCCCGAATTTATATTATCTTAGGGCAATATTTCCTTTTATAATACCATTTCTGTAAATGCTTCTCTTGGGGAAATCTTTTTTGGTTTTTGGGTTTTTTGTTTTTTTTTTTTTTTTTTTTTTAGTGAGACATAAGTACCTACTTTTTGGACCTGCAAACTGTACGTATTGCCTTCCAAACTTCACAGATCATCTGACCAGAAAGTTGACTTCAGCAATTATCTTCTTTTTTTATTCACCCCAAAATTTAGAAACAGATTGTCAAGAATCTGAAAGGCTAAAAACTCTATACCCTGGCAAGGTGCTTCATTGACCAATGGGCCAGTATCAGATTGCTTGCCAGATCTAAATTGCTTGCCATTGCTATCCTGTATTTTAATGAAAACACTATTAACTTTGAAAGAAAGTTTATAGACCAAAATTTGAGAATTACTCTTGTAGCAGAACAGTCTCAGATTTGTATCAGTGTCTATATTTATTTCCATATGGCCATTAAGTGTGTTATATGCATAATGAACTTCTGTGAAATAGCCTATTTCATTGATACTATATGTCTGCCAAGTGACTTTTGTTAGGAATTGTATTTTATATAGGAAACATAACAACATAGTTTGAAAATCTGATCCCTTTTTCACAGGGACAGTTTAATGATTTTTCACTTTGAAATAGAAGAATTCCGACTTCTAGAAATAGTTCAGGTAACTATTTTAAAGAAATCATGAAACATGGTATTATCGCAGCTGATTTTGTGTTGCTTTTGTGTTGAATATTCTGGTAGTGTGGATGCTGATTCTTCCTATGTGTAAGTACATGATGCTTTTAAATAAACAAGTGACATAGGTAAAATTTTTCAGACTTTTAGGCTGAAAAAAGTTTGTCAGCCTAGGAATTTTCTTAAAAAATAATAATTTCAGTGCAAAATTTTTCTCGTTTCCTATGTACTATTGTTAGCACATTTGAGAAGTTCCTTCTGTAATATGAATAAGTTATTTACTTATTTTATTTATAGGCTGCAAGTTTAGAACCACTATTGCTTAATGCTTACTAGCATAGGCATTTGATTTACCTATCCCAAGACAGAATTTCTGCTGCTTTGGGTGACCTGAATTTTACAAACAAATGGAGCAAAAACAAGGCAGGTAAGCATCTATGGAAGTGCAACTTACTAGTTATTTTTTCATAATATTTTTTCTCTAGTTGCCTTTGGCCCTAGTTCTGCAAACGTTTTTGTATGTAGTTAATTTTACATCAGTTGTTTTATCCATATCATAGAAAGATTACAAAGGAGACATGAATCTTCAAATGCTTGGGTCAGTTGTATTTCTGAAGCAAAAATAAGTACTTTTGTGTTTTCTTCAAAAATGCAAAAAAAAAAAAGAAAAATTATGGACGGATGGGAACTGTATTCATTAATTTAATGGGGAAAGCTGACAATAATCCTGTAATAGAGACAGTTTGCTGTTGTGCTTCAGTTAGCACTGTTCTTCCATACTCTTGAAACTTGGAAGGAGGAGCTTACGAAGGAAAGATACCATCTGGCTGACAGATCAGGCCTTACAGGTAAGGTAAAGTGATTCCCCTCTGCAGGTTGTGATGCTGCATCTCCAACTCTTTGTCTAGTTTTAGAACCCCCTGTATGAAAGAGACAAGCTGGAGAGAGTCCATTAGAATGCCATTAAGATGGTCAGGGGTCTGGAGCCTAAATTGTACAAAGAAAGGCTGGGAGAGATGAATTACTTAACCTGGAGTAGGTGATGCTAAGAGGGGAATCTGTTCTCAGCTACTTAATGGGTGGTGACAGAGAAGATAAAGACAGACTCTTCTGAGAGATGCACAGCAAAACAGGAGGCAGTGCTCAAGGGTAGCAACAAAGGGAACTGTAATTGTACATGGACTTGGAAGATGCCCTCCCTCCCCTTTTTCCTCTACCCCTATATTTTTTTTTATTTTGTTGCTGAGCATAAAGTTATATGTTATGGAATATCCCTTTGACCTACTAATGTCAACTTTCCTGGCCGTATCCCATCCCAACTTCTTGCCTGCTCACCTGGGAGATGGTAGAGTGAAGGGGAGAGGAAGCCTTGAAACTGTGCAAACATTGTTCAGTAACTGCTAAAACAGTGTTGTGTAATAAAAACTGGCTCAGCTGTAAATCCAAAATACAGCACCATGTATAGACAGTTGCAAGGAAAGTTACCTGTTTCATGACCAAACCCAGTACAGTGAGATAAATATTGCTTGGGCCCATTTTAACTACATCTCCTTATATTTGTTTGCACTCAACAAGTCTACACTGAATAGCTTGATGGGCCATTTCTGCAGAACTTTACATAGAGCAAAGATTTTTAGTACCTGTGAATCCAGCAAGAGCTATCAATTTACAGCTGCATGGGCACTATGATTGAACGCATACCTATAGTGCTAAACTTGTGAGTTGTTGCTCACACTAAAACAGGACTTCCTGACCTTTTGTATAATCTATGGTTCTATTTCTAGAGCCTGTGTTAATTACAGGAGATGACTTTTTGTTTTGGGCTGCTAAATAGTGTTTTTTATGTTTTGGGTTATTGTTTCAGATACATACCTGTCAATGGCTGAAATCTGCAGGAAACAAGGTAATAATACATTAGCAATCATCAGTTACAGCTCTGCAATAAAATGCAGTCCTACAGATGATGATGTTTATTTTAGGAGAGCTGAGTTGTACTTTCAGAAAAATCAGTTCTTGTTGGCCATGGATGATTATGCAAAAGTAAGTTCACTTTTTTATATTGTTACACTAGTGTAAAAACTTTGTGCAACTTTAGCAAAATTAAACTGTATTCGTATATATCTGGTAAGTAGCTTGGAAAACAGGTATCTTTTCAAATAAATTACATTTTTAAAAAAATCAGTGCTATATAAATAAATAAATAAGTAAATAATTTCTGTTATTCCTGCCAGCTAATTCCATAAATTATTGAACATCTACAAATTATCAGCCACAAATAATCTTGCATCACTACTTTTTTATTTCACATTAGTTAATGGAAATTACAATAGACATTAAAGGACAAAGGAATAAAAAATAGTATCTGATAATTTCATGACTATTCATATATCATAAAGAACTATGTGCCTGTGGGCACTGGTATTTCAGACTGGTATCTCTAAACAAATACTTCATCTTGAAAGATTCATTTAAGAAAAAAATTATATAATTCTTTTACCTAAATAACAATATAAATGAACTGTACATTATTTCTAGATCATGTAGTTTAGCTACTTTGTCATATATAAACCTCAGAAATATTTTCTAATATTTCTGGTTTTCTAATCAGTTGCTAATATGAACCATTCAGAGATCAAGAAAGTGTCTAACTCCAGCAACATCAAGGAAAAATAGATTAATAATTTTACCATGATGTTCCAAAGAAAGACTAAGAAAAAGCTATTTTCAATAATTCAAAATGTCTAACAAACCTTTCAGGTTTTCAGTTAAGTGCTTTATAACTACTAATATTCTCTGTTTTGCAGGATGCTGAGCTAAGTTTTAAAAAAGCTATGAAGCTCCTGAAGACATCAGCAGAAAAACTGCCTAATACATTTGAGGCTGCAGAAATGTCTTATCTCACAGGTCTGTGCTACATGGAGCAAAAAAGATTATTACATTTTGGTATTAATTATGTAGAATATATTAGCCTTTAATTCCACTGCTGTCAAAATTGTCAGAAATATCTAATATGGTAATACATGACAATTGCAAAAGGTGACTTTCCGTGTTAAAGTACATCTGATATTACAGCTGTAGATCCTGGAAAAGCCTGTGACATTGTAAACTAATGTACAATGTAGAGGAAGGAACTATCTGGATGGATTTTAAAGGAATTGCAATCTAGCCATATTAATCCATTTTCCATTCTAAAAAACAGCTTCAGTATTTCAGCTCTTACAGACAGAAGCCCATGTGCTTGGTTAAAATTTTTCAGTCTAGCTGCAGAAATGAGATGATTTAAATGAGTTAGATTGTGCCTCCATGAAGTTATGATTACATTAGTTGTTAACTAATTGCTAAACATTACAAAATTTTAAATAGCAGTAGATGGATGAAAATAATAAGAAACAATACGGGTACATGGTGGGTTCCAGCTGCAATAATAGGTCAAACCTAGCTGTGCAAAAGAATCAGGCTGTGGTTTCAGCTGAACAAACAGACCATATTTAACCCAGATAATATTTCATCCTTTTAGGCCTGTGGTGCTTTTAGTATGGCTATCAGACTACATTCAAGTTACCCTGATGCTTGCTATCAGCGAGGGCTGTGTAGAATGCAGATTGGACAAGTGCATCCAAGACTTCAATCAAGCATTTGCTCATTGTCCATCACGTTTCCAGGTAGTATAAAGATTCATGGTTGTGTGAGGCATTTTGGATGGGCTCAAAGACTGTCAGGTTTTGCATTTATGGGTGTGTTGTCTTGTAATCTGCTATCAAGAACAAGGCAAGCATTAAATAAATTACAACAAACTTTGTAAGATATATGTTTTTATAAACTTGCAATTTCTGTCTTCTATTTAACCCTTGTTTTATAATGCTATGTAAATCTATGTAATCGTTCTGTCTTCATCTCTAGAGGCATATGAGTTGTTCTGCTTACTATGGAAGTAAAGGTAGATACTCTAAGGCAATTCTGAATTGCAATGAGGTGATCAAAATTCTTCCTAACAGTGTGCAAGCTTATTTTTACCAAGGAACTATAAAGTGTCAAAATAAGGTGGGACTGTCCTATTTTGTTGTACTTTGAAATTCTCCCTTAAAGCTTGGCACTTTTGAATGGTGAAATAATGGTAGAAGTATTGCTGATAGAAACCAGGAATTCCACTTGATTATGATACTTTCCATTCCCCACTGAAGCTTCTCTCTGATTGTTCTGTGTTAACTAAAAATGCTTGATGGGTTAGAGAAGCTACTGAGCACCTTTCTGGTTATTCTCTTCTTAAATTCCACAGAATAGATTCTTAGTGATAGACAGCAGTACCAAAACTCCACAAAAGATATGTTTTATGCTAGGTAAAGATAAAATGTAAGCTAGTAAATTAAAGATTGATTAGATATTGTAGTATATGGATATGATGTGACAAAACACTAAGAATGCTTGTTTGCCTAGGCTTTGCACAAACAGAGCTTCTGAAATGCTCCCACTATAGTAAGAAATGTGGTAAGTAGTCCATAGATGTCATAGTAAAATGGTTGAATGCCTTCCAGTGCTCATGGAGAATCAAAATGTAAACCTATGAAATAAAATTTTTCAACAGGTTATTATTTGAGGAAGAATATGTAGTGCCATGAACTCTATGGTTCAGTGGTTTGTCATTTTCAGACATTTAAAGCTGCAATTGAAGACCTTTCAAAAACGATTGACCTCAACAAAATATGTATTTTGTTGTATTATAACAGATCTGTCTCTTATCATCAAATAAAGGACTTCAGAGAGGTATGGTATTAATTTTTTTCGATATTACATGAGCACTTGGTTGTTCATATTAGCTACTAACCTGTTATTAGCAATTAGTCAGTATATTTGAGCTCTTGCAATGTCTTTCTGAATGGTTGTGCTCTTCAGGAAATTGTTTTTTAAAATGGCTTTTTGATCTCCACTATCACACACTGGATATCGTTTTGAAAATAAAAGAACTATATCCAGAAGCAGACTACATCCAAACAGGAATTTGGACCACATACAAGCCTTATTCACAACCCTGTTTTTCTGGATGTGTTTTATACTTCTGTCAACTTACCTGTGAGCTATGTCTGAGTGTTTTTGATTTCTACTTTTATTATAAAGCAAAGGCACAATAGAGCACACTAAGGCACTGTGCATCTTCAGACTGGGAACACAGTGATGCTGAACTGTCTTTTTGATGAGGCCTATTTTCTGAGACAGGGCTAGTTCATAAGTATTTCAGCTCGAAAGTCTCAAGTCAAATCAACCTTGTGCAAAGGCGATTTGTTTTTTGAGGTTAATTGGCAAAGAATGATGCAGATGGGTAAATTAATATAGGTGATTACAGTAGCTGACGGCAGAAGTTTAAGGTGTGAAAATATTAGTTCCTTCATAAATAAGGTATTGTAAAAGCTGGTGTCACTCTTCAGAAAAGCCACTTAAAGTTCAAAGAAAGTTGCAGAAAAAAGGTAGTGCAGAAAAAATTATTAAATCTAACAGGAATGGGGTTCTTGAAGCTGTTTGTAATACCTAGCTTAGTTTAGAAGTGACAAAGAAGAGAACTTCTCTTAAGTGGCTAGTATATGGAATATTACAGTCAAGGACATTTTTATCATTTTAGCTCTAAACTGACCAGTTATTTGTAAATATAATATCCAAGTTTATTCTTCAGGTGGAAAAAACCAAAGATTTGTGCTAGAACTTCTTCAGATCAAGCATTGTTGAAATACTCTTCAGTTTTGCTAAATTTGAAAACTGAGGCTTCTTCAGTCTACCTGGTCATGTCACTATTTGCTCTTTTACAGAATTTACACTCATATTTAGTTAATACAAGTAGAGCTTAGATCATTCAAGCACAATAGATTATATTTGAAGATACTTAATTTAAAAAAAGGGTTTTACTTTGACATTAATTCATGACCAATCTAGAAAATTTGGTTTCTTTTTAGTAAGAATATGGACATAAAAATTAGCAGTAGAAATTAGAATTTATTTATGTCAATTTATTCAATAACAAAGTAAGTTTTAATTCTATCTATTTAATATATTTGCATTATCTTTCTGTACTCTAGGAATGGGTATCTATGTGATTAAAGAAGGCTCAAATTCAGTTAAATTCCATCTGAAAACAGTGAAACAGTGGAATAGCTACACTGTACATATGTCTGCACATATGCACATGATTTGTAGGAATTTGAAAGTGTGTCTTAAATTTTGAAGTATCATTGTAATACTCTGAATAAATTCTGGTTTAAGGTACATTTCATGTTTTTGTAGGCTTTGAAAGATTATGGAATTCTCCTTCTGCTTGAATTGAATAAGGAAATAACTTTTAAAGTGTTAATTAATCGTGGACTACTCTACATGTAACTTGATGATTATTCTAATGTGTGTGAGGTACAATATACTTCTTTGAGTAAAGGAAGTACAGAGTTTTTTGTAAAATGTAGGCTATTGCTGACATAAAGACCAGCTTGACAGTTTTTATATTCTTCTGAAACAGTATGTGCCCAGTTCTCATTTGTTCAACACCATATACCAGTCCAGCTGTGAAGATGCAAATAAAATGCAGCTTTTCTTATTTTACAGCCCTATGCTGCTAGAATTAAACATGGTAGTTGCACAAAATTTAAGAACTTAGAATCTGATTCTTCCTTTTTTTTTTTGATCTTGAAGTAATTTATTCTGGGTCCAAATGAGTAGTAATTCATTGCAGATGCTTAAGTAAATTGAGGTTCTGATAGAGTGCGCTTGCTCTCTTTTCCTTTGTGTGTGTGCATGTATATGTGTAAAGGATCATTTTTGTTGAAAGATCAGGAAAGGTCTGGCCTCAAGACTATTTTCTTGAATGTAAGAAGAGAGTATATATTTCTGACAATGACTCACGTTGCAGATGGCTCTCATCTGGTATAGCAATAGGAGGCTTGAAGGCCAGCAATGTTAAACATTACACTTTCACATATAAGGGGCTTTATTTTTGATTTTTTAATTAGTTTTTAAGTTCTAGAAAAGTTTTATTTTTTAAAAAACCAGTCTTATTTTCAGTATAACTGGCACATTCATTGCTTCTGTTGTGGACTAGTAAGTTATTTTCTTTATGTGATAGCAACTATTTCAGCATAGGCATTCAAAAAAGATGAGTTATATTTTCTATTTGTAAATAAAAAATGAAGAATGAATATGAATCCCATTTGAATGACCCAGAAATTTCCCATTGGAAGTGCCCAACAGAAGCTCTTTACAGTTGGTAGACTTTGCATAGAAAAAAAGTAAGTAGAAATACCGAGTTGCTGGTCTGTTAGACTTCAAGATGCAGTTGATCAGAATAGTTCAGGAAAGAGGCTGAGTTGTTACAAATTGATATGTAAGGCCAGTAGAAAGAGACTGGGGCAGAACCAGCAGGATGAGAAAGAAGTTCTTCGCATAGATTGTAGTGAAAATAAGTTTACAAAATAGTAATTGAAAGAGGAATACAGAACCTAATTTAATAAAAACACCACTGATGCACTTGAGAGCTTCTTATGTATCTATTCTGATAATATTTTATTGCAAGGAGTATATCTGTATACATGTATAGTGCAGGCTGAATGATGATACAATAAGCACACATACATATTAGTTATGAGTGTATTAATGAATTGGATAAACTGGAAGAAAAAGGAAAAGTTACAATGCAGTCTATGTAAGATCTGTATTGTTATATAGAGGTGTCTTTTCCTCTTAATTATGTGAGGTGTGACTACATGTAAGGATAACACCTTTGGTTTAAGTAAAGCAAACCTGGTCCTTAGAACTTTGATCCTGTTTTTACACTGCTCCATGTACAGAGCAGAGTGTATACTCCAAATTGTGCACATGAAGAATTCCATTAGCTTCGTTGGGTATCCTTTCAAAGGCTTGGCTGAATGGCACATTGTGTCTCAGTATTTTTTAAAAATCAGAGCTATAATTTTATGGTAGCATCTTCATCAAAACAGAATTTCTATATTTAAAAATATGAATATACATACGTACATCATTATTTTGCTACTTTTGTAATACTAACACTACTAAAATATGCCATGTTTATTTTTATAATTTGAACAAGTGAAAAATACTTTCTGAGTTGTAGTAGAGAAGTTGCATCAGCTAAACCACTCTGATTACATACTTTTTCTTACACAAAAGACTGAAGCACTTTCCTGCATAGTAATTTAAATGATTTTATTTGATTTTAAAAGCACTTGTACAGTTATGAATTTAAGTAAAAGGCAAAAGTCAAAAGCCATATGAAGTCTTTCATTGGAACATTGTGGCTAGAGTCTCCCAATGCAAATATGAGTTTGGTTTACTGCATTTGTCAAAGTAATACTGGAAAGTTTTGTTTCTGGAAATGATGCCCGCAGTTTTGTAGGGAATACTGTGATACCGTATAACTTTAGACATTTTATTCTATCAGTCTGGGACAAGAAGTATGAAAACAGTTAAATATATCTTCAGTATTTCTGAACATATAATTTCTTTGTCAGAAGTCATCTCCCTTTTTATATGAAAGTATAAAACTTACAAAACTGTTCAGCTAAAACCACATTTGTAGGTGAAATGAAGCAATATCAAATTGCATGGTTTAATGTCTGTTCTTTTCTGGACTTTAAAGGAGCAACGTTGCTTGGTCCAGATGACAGATCTTTCAAGCTCTTGGAGTCTGCTATCACAGGTAAGATGCGTAGTTTTGTTTAATGGAGAGTAGAAAAATGAAACAATCCCTGAGCTTTATATTCCTGTTCACCTTTTCATATCAAGTACACTGAGAACTTGGAGAGGGAAAAATGGTAAATAGGAATAGAAAAAAAGAAAATGTGATTTTATTTTTTCAGGTTTAAAACCAGGTATTAAAATCTTCTGGTATCAAGCAACTATGTGCTCATGACAGTGTCAGGAGGAAATACTAGGATGATAAAATAGAACCAAGAGAAGGACTGAAGAACAAGAATTCCAACATAAAATAAGTTGGATTAGTTTGTTCGGATTTAATGAAGATGCAATTTCTATTTAAATATGTATTTTTGTCCTGTAAAGAAAAGCCAAAATCTCAATGGCTGTCCTTGCCTGAATTTTTTATTTGGAAATTGTAAAATGTAGTCTCATTAAGATGAAATCACTTATTTAGAAAGACTAAATTAAATCTGTTAATAATTTAAAATTTATATAAATTGGAAGAAATAAGATATGCATTAATATCTTAGTCATCATAGTGGCACTTGGAGTTAATAGCTCCTATTTCACACAAGTATCACCTATGATAAAAAGGAAATGTTAACAGCTATATAATATTAGTCTAATCTATTTTATTCTGCAGTTACTCAGCCTTCTACCACTGCTTAACCTTGTTGCTGCTGAGGCAGTGTGAAGGTGGACGTATTCAGGATTGTAGCATTAAAACTTCCTGTGTACTATATAGTTAAGGCATAACTAGCTCCATCTTTCACAGTATCCAGATGATGTAGAACTTGCACAGGAATGGTGAATCCTGATTCTAAGAACTGAACATACGATTTTTCGTGCCCATGTCTTTATTCATCTGTCAAAGGAGGCACTAGTAACTCTGTAGCTCACCTGTGTAACTCATTTTAAGATGCCTTTGGAATCTATCCTGCTGTCTCTAACAACATGACTATCTATCAACAGGGTTGGAATGAAGCCCTAATTTGTATTTGCAACAACTGTGCTTTTAAAAAAGCTTCAGGTAGCTTATATTCAAACACTATCAGTATCAACTTGGTAAAACAATTTTTGTACTTTGACATATTAAAGTTTATGCTTTGTGTGTAAAGATACTTACTAGCGTTCATTGACTTTTCAGGTATTTAATCTTTTTTATACCTACTCAGTATACCTCAGTTGCATATTTAAGGAAGGGGTTCCACATTTGGCTTTCTTAGAATAGAATGGTCTATGCTTAGAACTTTGAATATTATCTCTTTTTAATCCATATGTTTAGCATAGTTTGGGTAAGTTAATGAATTGGTATGTGAAAAAGCAGAGAGAAGGCTTGTATTAGAAGTAAATTATTTATGGTTGAAACATCTATGCCTGAAGAGACTATCAAAACCATGTTTGGTAATGACATTTGGACAGCATGAATGATTTGGGTAAAGTATCTCTGAGTACATCTGTTGAGAAGATGAAATCTTGGCACAGCTTTGCTGTTTTCTTCCTCAGGCCAAGGAATTCAAACTGCAAGGTCTTACACTGATAACCTTCACTGTTATAACTATTAGTGAGCTCATACAGAATGCAAACTTAAGGAAAAAAAAAGTCCTTTTCAGTCAGAATTAAAATAAAACTACTTTTGAGTGGGGTGGTACTTGCTGATCATGTATAAATTGAGAATTTTATTTACAATTTTTTTTAAACAACAAACATCAATATCTCTGTTTTTAGTCTTCATGAGTTTGAAGAAGCTGTGACATCATTTGACCAGGTTCTCAAATTAGTTCCTGTTTCTGTGGATGCCTGTGTCAGAAGAGGAAATTCGTACATGCTGATTGTAAGCAAGCATGGAAAGATTTCTTGAGAGCAGTTCACCTGAATCCAAAGTGTGTAAAAGCCAGAATTTGCTTAGGATACAACTTGCAGGTAGCACACCATAATTCATTGTCAATGCTTTTTTAAAATAGCAAACAAATCAGCAACCTTATATGCATACACTTATACATAAAATAATAGTAATGAACATAAAATAATCTATGTAATTTTGACAAGCCTTATGGCATCTTTCGTTCTAAGTAAATAAATAAACCATTATTTTCTTTCTACTTTTGTGCCCAGTCTTGGAATTCCACTCTTGAATAATGGAATATCAAGTAACTTGTTTGATTTGCGGATATGGTTCTCTGATAAAATAACATGAGGAAGTGGAGTATTTTGTGTGTATGAGTAAAAAGGAGCCAAAGTGTTGATAAGTCTGTGTAAAACAAAATCTTACATGTCCGGATTATCCGAACTGTTACCAAGGGATTTTAGCTGTTTTGCTAGAGGCCTTATATATAATGATTTCTGAAAACTACTTACCTACATAGAAAATAAACAGTTGTATCAGCAAAGGGATATATGATGTGACTTGACAGTTTTTGTCTGTATCTAATTTCTGTCCTTTAGTTACTGTGCTTCATTATATCCAGTTGTGTGAAATGTCTTGAATTGTCATGACTTTTGTTACAAATTATTTTTTGCCAATCTAAACAAGGGACTAATGGTTGTTAGCCTGTGTCAGGTAGTCTTGCATAGGTGTCATGCCCATTACCTTTTACAGCTTTGCCAGCTCATTTAAATTCTAACTAATGCTTTCACAATACTTTTGCGAAGTACTGTGCAAGAGGAAAAACCTGGAGTTGACTACATTGGTGAGTAGGTAAGAATAAGATGTAGATAGGAATTAGACATTTTAGGTGCAGGATGCAACCCAGAATGTTCACATAGTGGTACATGCTTAATTTTTGAGAGGTCTAAACCTCAGGAGACACCTTATCTTAAACCTCATTGTACCTATTGGGGCTTAAATATAAACACGTGAAGTATTTTGATGGGGGGGCTAGGTGAATTGCTTTTCACGTTTTCTCAATTAATACATGTATTAAGAGAATGTTTAAATTTTGCCTGTGGTCCCAAGTGGCCTACTTGCCCTGAATTAAGCACTTTCTTGACTGTACTAAGTCCTCATGAGGTACAGTATACCCAAGTTCCATTTGACCTTCAGCTGAACTTGATGGTTTAATTTTATTCCTATATGAATTCAAATATATTGATCTTCAGATCACAAGCTCATATATAGCCCATGAAGAGTTGAATCTTGTGAGGCACACGAAAGTCAACAAGAAAGGCTTCTGCAAGTACATCAGTAGAAAAATGAAAATTAGGAACATGTGGACCTGATGCTGAATGTGACTAGGGATGCAGTGATACGGAACATGCAGAGACAGTGCCTTCTTCACCTGGTCTTTATGGGTAAGATTGTCTTTCAGGAACCCCAAGTCCCTGTGGCCTGTGGAAAAGTCCAGAGCAAGGAAGACTTACCCTTCGTGGGTATCAGGTTAGGGAACATTTAAACAAAGTGGACATACATAAATCCATGGGACATAATGGAATACACCTGCAAGTGTTGAGGAACTACCCGGAATCGCTGTGAGGCCACTCTCAATTACCTTTGAAAGGTCATAGCAATTGACAGAGATTCCTGAGGAACAGAAGAAAGTAAATGTCACTCTTCAAGAATGGCAAGAAGTAGGATCTGGGAAACTGTAGGAAGGTTAGCCTGTTAACTCATGAAGGACGAAGGTGATTTGGAGTAGTTTGCATGAGTCTGTGAAGGAAAAATCTTGCTTAATGAACCTGATAACCTTCTTGGATGAGATAATTAGTTTGGTGAATGAAAGGGGAGCAGTCAACATTGTTTGTCTTGACTTTAGCAAAGCTTTCAATATAGTTCCATAAGCTTTTTATAGAAAACCTGAAGTATGGTCTAGATAAATGGATAGTGAGGTTAAATGAAAACTGTTTGAATTATCAGGCTCAAAGGGTCATTATTTGTGCTACAAAGTCCAGCTGGAGGCTAGTCACTAGTGAAGTACCCTTAGGGGTCAGTAATGGGTCCAGTAGTGTTTAACATCTTAATGACCTAGATGATGGAGTATACCTTCAGCAAGAGATGCCATCCAGAGGGACCTTGACACCCTTGAGAGGTGGGCCAATGTTAACCTCATGAAGTCCAATCAAGCCAAGTGCAAGGTCCTACACATGGGTTGGGGCAATCCCAGGCACAGCTATAGGCTGGGTAGAGAAGACATTCAGATCAGCCCTGCAGAGAAAGACTTGGTGCTGGTTGATGAGAAACTGAACATGAGCTGGCAGTGTGATTGCAGCCCAGAAAGCCAACTGTATCAAAAGAAGCATGACCAGCAGGTCAAAGAAGGTGATCTTGCCCATTTGCTCTCGAGAGACCTCACCTGGAGTACTACGTACGCTTCTGGTGTCCTCAGCATAAGAAGGACATGGAACTGTTGGAACAAGTCCAGAGGAGGGCCATGAGGATGATCAGGGGACTGGAGCACCTCCCATATGAAGACAGGCTGAACAAGCTGGGGCTGTTCAACCTGGAAGAAAGAAGGCTGCATGAAGACCTCATAGCAGCCTTCCATTATCTGAAGGGGGGCTATAGGGATGCTGGGGAGGGACTCTTCTTCAGGGACTGTAGTGATAGGACAAGGGCTAACGGGTTAAAACTTTAACAGGGGAAGTTTAGATTGGATATAAGGAAGAAATTCTTTACTGTTTGGGTGGTGAGGTACTGGAATGGGTTGCCCAGAGAAGCTGTGAATGCTCCATCCTTGGTGGTGTTCAAGGCCAGGTTGGATGGAGTATTGGGTGACATGGTGTGTGGTGTCCCTGCCCCTGGCAGGGGGGTTGGGATTAGATGATCTTAAGGTCCTTTCCAACCCTAACTATTCCATGATTCTATGATTCTGTGTTTGCAACTGATACGAAACTGTGAGGAGTGGTTGATACACCAAATGGTTGTGCTGCCATTTAGAGGGTTGGCAGGTTGGACAGCCTAGAGGAATGGTAGCCAAGAACTTCATGAAGTACAAGGGAAAGTGAAATGTTCTGCATGTAGGAAGGAATAAGTTCATGCACCCCTATAAGCTGGGAGCTGACTGGCTTAAAAGCAGCTTTACAGAAAAGGACCTGGGGTCCTGATGGACAGCAAGCTGAAGCTGTCAGTGATGTGCCCTTGCAGTCAAGAAGGCCAATGATATCTTGGTTGTATTAAAAGCAGCATCACCAGAAGGTCAAAGAAGATGATCCTTCTCCTACCTGAGTAGTGTCTGCCTATACAAGAGATACATGAACGTATTGGTGCTCATCCAGTGAAGGGCCACTAAGATGTTTAAGGGCTTGAAGCATCTGTCATATAAGGAGAAGAGAGAGGCTTAATAGGGAATCTTATGAGTATTGGACAAAATACAAGTACAGTCAAGCCAGGCTTCTCTTAATGGTGCATAGTAACAGGACCAGAACCAATGGGCACAGACTGAAAGATGCCCATTGAGAGAAAAGCAGTCAATAGGCACAAACTAACATACAGGAAATTACATTTAAATATCAGATTATTTATTTATTCATTTATTTAGAGGATGATCAAACCCTGGAAAATATGCACAGAGGTTTTAGAATCTTCATCCTTGAAGATGTTCAAAATTTAATTGTACATGGTCCTGGGCAACCTGCTCCAGCTGATCCTGCTTTGAGCAGGGGTTGGCCTGGATAGTCTCCAGAGATCCCTTCCAAACTCAACCATTTGGTGATTATGTGATGTAGGATAGCAGTTAAAGCAGTCATGACAGATTAATTACATATTGCATAGTTAACGAGATATTAAAAAAATAACAAGATATTTGATTTTTTTTTCTTTTGTAATTCAGCCAACTAAGCTTGTAAATATAATCATACTTCCAATCTCTGCTGTAGTTTAAGTGGATCCCTTAGTAAGTTTGGCTTTTCTTATGTTTCTTATTGTGGCTTCATTGCAATTCATTTTAGGCCCCTGAAAAGCTTCAGAGAGCATGAAGCCAATTTACAGTTGCCATTTGCATTGATAGAAAATGCCGTGCTGCGTATGCTGGATGAGCTTCAGTTTGTCTTCAAAGGGGTGAAACTTTTGCTGCATTTCAATATAAAAGTACTGCACTAAAGGTAGATGCTAGCTTAAATCAACCTGTTGTTATGAAGCCAGCCGATACTGTACATTAATAGTTGCCAATTTGGATTAGAAGGTGCAATTAATTATCCTTTTTTAAAAGTAAATTTATTTTTGAAAGTGAGAATAAATTACTATAGAAGTGTAAACTTTCCCTGAGTAAAAAGTCACCTACATTTTCCTTTCAGCTCACTACCACTGCTGCACTGCTAACAAATAGGGGTGTGTCATGGTTTAAACCAAGTCCGCACAGCTCGTTACTCACTCCCCCCCCTTGCTCCCCCAACTCCCGGAGAGTTAGGAAGGAGAATCCAAAGAATGTAGCCCCCATGGGTTGAGATAAGCACAGTTTAATAGCTAAGGCATAACACAAATCACTACTGCTACTACTACTACAAATAATAATGATAAAGCCAATAACAAGTGAAGAGAATACAACACCTCACCAGCCACCCCACCTTGCCCGACCGAGCACCCACCAATACCTCCTCCATCCCCCCAGAGCTCCAGCCCTTCCGGGTCTCTCCCGGTTACATCCTGGATATGACGTGCTATGTTATGGAATACCTCTTTGGCTAGCCTGGATCAGGTGTCCTGTCTCTTCTTCCTCCCGGCCTCCCCTCCTCCCTGGCAGAGCATGAGCTCAGAAAAGGCCTTGGACAAACCAAACGTTTGAGCAGTAACTCAAAACATACTTGCTATCAGCAACTGTTCCCAGCCTGAAAGTCAAAACACAGCACTGCACCAGCTACCAAGAAGGAGAAAAATGACTGCTACTGCTCAGACCAGGACAGGGTGTCACCAATCAGTTACTGGGATATCTACCCTGTGCCATGAAGGACTATCAAGAAGCAATTTCTGCTGACCCAAACTATGCATTAGCCTATTTCAATGCAGCAAATATCTACTTCAATAATCAACATTTTTCACAGGTATGTCTACAGTCTGTCTTTATACTGTCTTTGGATTTTTTTCTTAAATAAATACTGATAGTATGAAAATGTCTTTATGTATAATTAACATGAAGCTTTCTTACTTTCAATTTCATGGTTCTCACGAATTAAACTGTAGTAACTAATAATAAAAAATTGTCTTAGTACTATGTATTTTATCATTGGTATGAATGAACTGAGATTTGTGACAGATAGGATACACATCACAAAAGTTTGTAAAAAATTGAAATACCAAAATCCTATTGATGTTCAGTAACTTCCTGCCAGCCTAACTCCCATAAACTTAATTATTTGTCCAGTTTCACTATAGCATCATGACAAGGAGAATGAAAAGAATCTCCTGCTGATGAACAGGAATCAAGAAGTCAGATTTGTCTCCTATTATCACAGTAACTTGTGAGTTTTAAATCACCTAGTTCTACGTAATTATGATGGGTATCTTTGGATAGAGAAGATACTGAAATTCTGCTTGTGAGAGAATTTGAAATCTGCTTGAAGGCAGGGACCATTTATTTTAATCCATGTAGGGAAGCCCCTGCAATGATTTCTTCTTTTTTCTTCTAGTCACACTTCCTGGGCATAGGCTCAGGCTTTTATCTGATTGGAGCTTTGCAGTCCAGCAGCTGTGGAAACCCAGAACCAGTATGGATGTTTCAGCATATTTCATCTAGTTGAATTAATTTTCTCCTAAAGTTCCATCTGTAAACACTTCAGCTTGCAGTTCACTTATTAAGGAATTCATCGCGTATAGTACAGGCTTGGCATACAATTTTAAACCAAGCTTGTACTTCATACAGCTTCCTCAATTTTTAACAGCATAATTTATCTCCAATTCATGTGTTTTGCAGGCTTATTGCTATTATTCCAAGATATTAGAACTTAACCCAAGAAATGAATCTGCTGCTATAAATTGTGCTATTACAAATACGTTCTTGAACAATATTGAAGAAGCAAAAGAAGACTTTGAGAAAGTAATTTGTCTCTGCCATTCTCTGCAGCAGTGTTTTTTAACAGGGAAAATTTCTTCTTTACTGTGAGAGTGACAGAGCACTGGAACAGGTTGCCCGGGAGGGTTCTGGAGTCTCCTACGTTGGAGATATTCAAGGCCCACGTGGACAAGTTCCTGTGTGATGTACTCTAGGTTACCCTGCTCTTGCAGGGGGGTTGGACTAGATGATCTTTTGAGGTCCCTTCCAACCCTTGGGATTTTGTGATTCTGTGAAGCAATATGAACTAGCTGAGAAAGACGTTTCAACAGGTAAATCTGTCATGATTATGTTTGGTAGCATGCTAACAATTACAATAATAAATTATTTGGCTTTCTTTTGTAACTCAGAAAGTATATGTGTATTTTTGCTAGTATATTCTCCACCTAATTTGATCAAATATTATGATGTGATTAAAAAGAGAAAGTTAAAGTAAACATACTAATTGTGGTTTTTTTTCCCATTTTCAAAATAGAAAGAATATGTGAATTAGGCAATAAAATATTTCATACATTGTGTGTCATTAGCAGTTAAAGTCCTATTCTGAATGAAATTTTGGCAAGAAGTTATGGGAAAATACTAGTGCTACCAAGTCTGAAAGCTTTTTGTCAGTTTTCGTGTGTATGTGTTGAGATCTCTAGGTGTTTAGAAATTGGCATTGAAGTAGCTTATTTTATATGAATTTTATGAAATTATATGAAATGATATGAAATGTAATGAACGTGCTCTTTGTAGAACAGGTTTTCAAACAGTATTTGGCTTCCATAAGCTTTTCTGCTGGGAATGTAGAAATGGTTCATAAAGGAGAGGAACGAATCAGACTTTCATCTTGAAATAGTAAAACCCAAACTTTTTGTTCAGGTTCGAAACAGCTGAGCTATATTGCTCTATTGCTTCTTTTGTCATTGCTACTAACATGAGATTCAGCTCCTCTGGATACACAGGCAGACTTCTTCCAGTAACTAAAGCTATGTTTAGTTTGTATTGATTTTGTTGAAACAAAATTTTGTAATATGACTTTGGTTTGACAGCACTTGATTGCACAGGTAATTGATTAACAAAAAAATTCTCTCTAAAGCAGAATTTTAAAACAGCAGAGTAAGCTTTCTATCAAGTTCAGAAACTCTTTATATACAGTGGAGAAACTCAGTAAGATGCTGGGTTCATTGCCATGTTCCAGATGAATGGTGGTAGTTTTCTTCTCTAAGATTTTGCTTGTGTTTCAGAGGAAAGCATAATTTCTGCTGTCAGGGCAAAATTGAAGTGAGATTCATAAATGGTGTCAGAAAGAGGAAAAAAAATCCAAGTATGAATAATATAACAATATTGCCTACATCTTGATGTAAAGTTAATGTATGTAATATATTTTCTCTTGTGAAAGCCTGAATGGAGAAGAATTTGGACAATGACAAAAGTTTTTGGATGGTGTTTATAGTCATATGATAATGTTGTGTGTTTGGGGTTTTTTAGTTTGTTTTTTGTTTGTTTTTTTTGTTGCTGTTTTGTTTTAGGTTTTTTTTGAAGAGGCCTACCATTCTACTTCTTATTTTTACAGCCTTGTCTATTCAGCTTAATGATGCTTTGATGTATAAATTTAGAGCTGGTATTCCTAGTAAATTTGGTTTCAATAAAGAGGCTGTAGAAGACTACAAACAAGCAATCATCATTCAATAACAGATTGATTCCATGTGAAAAACACCAGTTTTCATGCCACTTGGGTTCTATTTACAGATTTCTCAGACCTCTAATTAAAAAAATCCAACATGCAAGAAACATTTATATCTTAATTTTCAGGTATTCTATGCACATTTTATATTTCTAAATAATATGATTACCTTGATTGTGTAAAACTAGCAAGCGTTATTTAAGAATAGAATGTCACATTTAATTTTTATGAGGTAGATGATTCTTTAATTGTTAGTGTCAAGAGATAATGGGATGCATACAAAAATGAAAGAGAGAAAATAGGGAAAAGACCTCAACAGTACTAGTAATAGAAAGAAAAGAGACTACACTCCCACTTCTCTCCCCCATATAAATGCTTACAATGATGCTGATTATACGTCACCTGGACCATTTGTGAAAAATTCTAAGATAGCTACCAAATGCTCGCTAACTAGGTCTCAGTTTCTTCCTGATCTTCCTTCCATAACTTTTCATGAGATTTCCTGTTCCCTGTCATTCACATGGTAGGGGAAAGCTATTGTGCAAGGTCCATTCGCTGCAGTGCATGAGAACTACTCTGAGAACTGAAATTTGAGAAAGACATGATTCAGTTTGTGAGTAAAAGACTGAGGTTACTTGCTGCCACTAAAATATATTACAGTGTGCCATCTTGAAGAGACAGGTAAAAATGTATAAATAACAGATTGTAGTTTTTGTGTTCTAAGTTGTAAGGATGAGCTTAAGAACAGGCTCTTGCCTAAACATGGAGATTGAAATGTGACCAAAATTAGAAATTGCCAGGCCCTACTCATGTAATCCCAAATTTGGCATAGTATGGTGGAGACAGCAAAAGGCTGAAGCAAAATAGATGTCTGTCTCAAGAAAGAGGAGAGAAGGAGGAATATTAAGGTCTTTTTCATCATGTAAAGCAATCCTGTAGCTTCAAACATCAGAGAGATTTCTAAAGGCAGAAATGGCACATAAAAACATTATCCCAGCAGCACAGGAATTGTATGTGTGATTTCAGTTTAGGTTTAGATGTAAATTGTTATAAATTTTCCTCATGAAAAAGAGCAAAAAAAAAAGGTGAGAGAGACTTTTGCAAAACTATAGGCTTTACACACACTGATATGTGCCTGTGATTGCATAGTGTTCTGTACGTACAGTAATCCCCAGATAGTAAAGAATAATCCAGAATAAAATCAAAATTACATAATCTAATTTATATAAAACCGGTATTAAAGAGTTACATTGTTCTATTTAACTATGTACTTTTTTGGTAGCCTTACAGTGCTATTGAGAGGAAAGCAAAAAATGTCATACCTTTGTCTCAAATAATTGTATTTTATTTTCTCTGGGTACTAAACACATTGCTATATACTCTTACAGAAAGAAATATCTGTTCTTGCATACCTATGCAGTGTCTCTTTAGCCAATATGATAGATGGTAACTGGAATTCTAGCTTTGTTCTGGTATCTAAATTTTTGCATTTGTAATATCACATTACATTGTGTAAATTCCTATGCTTAGCAGCTCAGAATATTTGGGTTGAAAAGAGTAGTACTGTGGAAAGGAAATTCCAAGTATCACAGCTAAGAACAGTTAGCTCAATAAAGCATTTGACACCATCTCTACTTTCCTTGACTATCCTCTTACCTTGTTTAATATCTAGCATATTGAGACTTTACTCTTTTAAGATCTGTGGTGATAAGATTGACTGGAATAGATGCATAATAGCTAACATGTATAAAGTTATAAGAAATTTAAAAAGATCTACATTTAATTTTTCTTATTCATGATTAGTGTCTCTGTTTAAAATGAGTGTATATAAATATAAACAATGCATTAAAATCTTTCTAGACATTGTAGTATGTTGCATATTAATATTTCTTTCTATTATTATACATTAGAGTGTTGCTTACTGGAAGCCTATTTGGAAAGACAGCTTTTCTTAAATTAAATTAAAATCTGTGAGCACAGGATTATCAAAAAACAATTTCACTTTTCTGTTCTCCAGTACTTTGAAACATGAATTGTTGGAAGTAGCTTTTAGAAGTATTAATTTTACCACACTGCAAGAACAAGAATCTGGTTGGCTGCCACTTCAGAATAGGGAGAAATTCTTTGTGACTGTTACAAAATTCAAGTATCAGAATAGTTATGTCAGGTCTGATTAGGCCATTGTTAACTACATGTTTCTGTAAAGAGTTTGCTTTTGTGCCTTGACTTTTATGTTACTAAAACTAAGTTTGTGAAGACCAAGATGATTGAATAAGTATTTACTGCTTTTTCCCTCTTGTTCTATTTTCTTACTTATTTATCTTATTTATTTTTGTGGTATTATTGCCTCCCCAAGTGGATCAAGTGTAATGTACAAAATATAAATATACGTGTGTCTGTATTTCCATGCATGATTATCACGGCTATTGATGCAAATTGTGGAATTATTTACCTCAATTTCCTGTATGCATACGAAGTCGAAGTTTGCTTGCAAGATTGTGCTGGTAGTATTTTTGTTCTCTTTCTCCTTTTCCTCTGCCTCTGCCAGTGCTCCTTTTTATTATCTGAAAAATTGTTTATTGATGAAATTGCTAAATAATGCATGATTCTATGGCCTTTTCCTTTCTTTGACCTCCTTATGAATTACCTACTGATGGGTTGTGAGATAGTGGTACCCTCATCATGTACAGTGCATCATCAAACTTAAATCAGAATGAGGAGAGGTCAAACCTTTCCCCTGGATCCTTTTGTTTTGATATTCACTGTAGATTTTCTTTAGTTTATCTGCTCTTGAGTGTCAAACAGAAATAGACACATAAAAGATTTTTATCTTTACATTTAAAACCAGAAAGTACATTCAATCAGTTATGATTCACAATTGATAGAGTGACAATTTAAATAGTTTGGGCTATTTTAATCTCTTCTGCTTGTAATTTTTTTATTGTGGATAGTGTAGATCTAATTTTTTAATCCTTAAAAAATGACTATTTAATAATTCTATGGTTGATTGTGTGGAGTTAAATTTTCAGAGCTTTTCATCTATTACACAATGTTTAGGAAGTGGCTATTGTTCCATTGTATTTCCAATTCCATCATTTTTCATCACTCTCATTCACAATTTGGAGACCATGTTAGATGCTTTTTAAAGAAAATAGAAAGTGGATTGAGAATTTATTTGAAGAACAAAACATGTGTCTTGGGTTCAGCAGTAGCAGTCTCAAGCTACATGAAAATTTCAAGCTACATGATCAAAACTTATTGAATTCTTTGAGAAATAATAATCTACTTTTTTTCTTCAGGTCTTTCTTTTAAAGTTCATTTCTGGCCTAAGACAACTTTTATATTTTCTGAAGGTTTTCAAATGTAACTTGAAATGTTTTGTATAACAGTACTTTTCATGTCCTTTTTTTTTAAAAAAAAGAAAAGTTAAATTAATAAAGTGATTAATGACTCTAAGAATCATTGTTCCACTGATAAATTGCAATTGTATTTTGCAGGCTGAACAGTAGTATGTGAACTGCCCTGCTGGTAACAACTAAGGTAGATTTGTGGCATTCTGAATCTTGACCAATCCAGTATAGGACAGGTGTTAAACTCTCAGGTTACTTCCATTGCTGGTAATACATCAAGAATATTTTTGTACTGGAGATTATGAAAGTGATTTTGCTTCACAAATGCAGTTTAAGAGAAGCTCTTTTCTATGTGATGATATTGGTTCTTTTTGGATTTAAAATCTGATAATATGAGCTTCATTTTTTGTGCATTTATTTCCTTTCATTCTATTTTTCTAAAAAATCCTTTTGATAGACTGTAGTTAAACAGAGATACTAAGGAACCTTAGTTGCCTTCATATTTTTCCTCCCTTTTTAAAATACTGAAAATACTTGTATTACTGGGAAACAGATAACACTATTTGATTAATGCAGTAGATAACTTTTAATAAAAAAAAAGACCAAAGCAAATATTTCAATTTGAAGCCCAGTGAGGGAATAGGAAGTTCTGAATAATCTTTCAAAAAATGGTAAACTACATACACACATCTATCAATCAACTGAATGTTAGGACCTTTTCTTTCAATATTTTATAATCTTTCAATATTTTATAATTTTGAATATTTATTTATTTACTTATTTATTTATTTATGATTTGGGTATAATTTGGGCCTTTTTGATGGGATACCCCACCACCAAAGTAATGATGAAGCAGACCTTTTCCTACCTGCACTGAAAACTAAAGTAAAGTGGTAGTTTTTGAGAGTGGGAAATCAGTTTAGTTGTAAGTTTGTGGAAGTCTATTTAGGTTTTGCAGTTGTTTTGCAGCAGACCATTGCCTAAAGTTATTGGTCAGGCCTTACTTTTTATTAGACTAAGTCTAATCTATTCACAATTAAAGTGAGAGAAAACATTTGCATAGTAGTAGTATATTTCTAGTTTAATGATCTAGTCTGAGAGGGAATGTGCCAATCAGTGGTAAAGAGATGAGTAGCCCATGAGAGAAAAATAAAGGGCTTAAATTTTTGCTAATTATTTCACAAATTGTAAGTGGCAAATGTAATTATTTTCCTATGTATTCAAAATCTTCACCTTTGTAAAGTAAGTAGACAAAATTTATGTTAAAAGAATCTTTTAAAATCACTGCTGAAAAATATTTATGTTCACCTTGAAGTTAGCATGAACAAGTTGTACATAACTGTAGCCTACAGAGAAGGATGATAATAAGACTGACATTGAAGTGAAAAAGCAAAACTTCAGTGACAGTAAGTAAAAAAGAACAAAAGCAAATGAAAAAGTTGTGTTCTTAGCTGATTTACAGTGTCACCCATTCTTCTGAGTTTCGGACAGTCTGGGTGTATGGGTAGGGCTGGTTTTAGTTGAGAAGCAGGGCTTTGGGTCAGCATACCTGACAAAAACTACAAGTCCTTTCCAACTGGCCATGTATGTTAGAAATACAGAACATAAATTTGTAGCTGATGCCGAAGACTGTATGGCTGAGACTGGCAATATTGCTGGGCAAGATTGCCATAACAGTAAAAGTGAAAAATGTGTGAAAGTGAACCAAATTCTACACTGCTGTAGCAGAAAACAAGCCCTGCAGGAAAAATGCTACTCTTTTTAAAACAAACACAGGTGTTTTAAAAGATAATTTGGGAAACTTCTTTGTCAAAATGTAATGAATGCGAGAGGTATATCATTGTATGTGAGCATCTAGTGTTTTCAGTTTGCTTTTCTTGGGCCTAAAAGAATGCAGTAAATTATAATGCATTGCTGGCTTTGTTCATGTAAGTTGGGGAAGACTGTTAACTGTATTGCATTGAGAAGGATAATCTTATAGCTGCTGCTATGGGATTCTTTCTCACTAGACAGTAATTTTAGAAGAGAGCAATCCAGTTCTAGTCTTGCCTTTCCTTTGCCTTGCCTTTCTTGCATATGAAAGTGAATTTTCTTTTTGACTGATTATGGAGATAAATCAGATCTCAATTTCTGTATTATTCTTATCTCAACAATTTTCCCTAAGAAACGATTCTCAAAAGCTTGTTTTTATTTTTTTTTAAAGACTGTGCCAAATGACAGTAAATTAGTTGTTTTCAACAAATTTTAATTTGTTTTAATTTGTTTTTAATTTGTTTTAACAAATGCAGTATATCCTAGTGGAAGGGAATAAGAAAACTGTGGGTAATGTGCTTCTAATTTTAATGAGAAATATGCCAATTTTTTCATATTATTTGTTTGCTACACCTGCACTATATTTTATAAGGCTGCGCCAAAACCTGGTTCCAGCTCAGTCTGTTAAGTCTGCCTGAACTTTGCATGAACACACTGTGAGAAGCAGGATGCAGGACTGGTATAGTGCCTGCAGAGAGCAATATAAATATTACTGAGCAAAGGCTGCCTATGACTGAACAGAAAAGATATTTCGTACTACAGGACACTCTAAGTGTCTTCTTTCTTTAACACTGTGTACCTAATTGCTGTAAGGGCAGATGGAACACCAGATAATCTAGGCTGGTATGATGAGTCCTTTGAGCCATGGTATAGCTGGGCCATCTACTACACTTAAGGTAAGAGCATCCCTGGGTAGAAAGAATACTAGCTAAAGTCTCCTGTTATGGCTTTCATCCTAGCCAACTCAAGCCAGTACATGTCCATATGGGCTCATGTGGGCACAAATTTGGGATTGAGTTGGCAATGGACCAAACCTTGAAAAGCAATATAGATGCAATCTAAGGCATTTCGTGGGATACCGGGAAAAATATATTGGGAATAATTGTGCGTGCAAAATGTTCTCTGAAAAAGCCAGTGTGAATAAAGGTGATGCTTTAACTCGCCTTATTCAAAAGACTATTCCAAAATGTGACTTTAAGTAAAACTACCAGAAGATGGCAGTCTGCAATCTTGAGTGAAACGGTTCTACTTTGGTAACGAACCGCTGCGTCTGGTCGCTGTTGCGAGGAGGTATTGCTATATATTGGTGGTTTCTAATGCTTCTGGTTTAATTTACTTCCTTTTTGATATGCTATATACAGTTCTTTTATAATAAAATTATAACCAAGATTATTGTACCTCACAAGTGGTTCTGTAATATAAAACTGTAATATTATAACGTAGACATATATATATTTACATGTGCACAAGCACATCCCCTTCATATATGTACATATACATACATGCAATAATACAGGCAGTAAGTGGCACAAGCCCTGAATAATAGCTCCTTTCCTGTCCTGATTTTCTTTCTCTCCTGGTTTTGAGGTACTTCTCTACATTCCGAAAAGGAAGACAAACATGTGGAACCTCTTAACTGCTCCCAGCAGTTATATTTTACGGCATGTTTCTTTTTATTCACTCTACTCCGTCAGCAAATGCTTCTTATTGCAAAAGAAAAAATCTTATCATTGCTATCTGTTGGAATTCAAACAGAAAAGCTCGAAAGTGGCCATGCCTTGCTTCATGAGACATTCTTCTCTCTGGCCTTTTTATCCCCATTCTCAAAATGGGCACAATACTTTGTTTGCAGAGGGTGAAAACTCTCAGACTCCAAGCTTAGAGCAGCAAGCAGAGGTTGTGACCTTCAGAGCAAGTCTTTGTCAGCTCTAATTAGATGAAAGCAGACACCAAGCATTTTTAAGCTGCAAGCCTGCTTTCTCTGCTGGATGAGACTCTTAACTGAACTGGAATCTTCTATTTTTCTTTTTCTGTGACTAGATGCATATGTGCCTATAATGGTCATTAAAATCCTGATTCAGAATTAATTAAATTCAGTGAAAGGATCTTTAAGTTTTGAGTCAAAGCTACAAGCTACAGAAGAATGGAAATTACTCCCTCCCTTGCTGTTGTTTTTCCAATGTTTAAGCAAACTACAATGGTGTGACTGACCTGTTCCTAGGAAAGATAGTGTTATTTTTTAGCTTTTTCTGACCTGTTAAATAGTGATACAGCGTGGCAAAGAGCTTATTTACAATTCCTAAAACGTAAACTTATTTGAACAACTTTATAGTGAAGTATTTTTGTCAAGTAGTATGTTCAGCTTCATTTAGTGGGCTTGTAAGTGTACTGTTTGCTAAGGCTGCTCTTATGCAGAGATAATATGAAACAAAAAATTACACTGGAAACTCATATGTTGTTTTACTTGACAGTAATTTCCCCAGACCTGTGTGAGCTTTCCATCTACAGAGTTTCATCTCTATTATCAGGATGTTATCTCTACTATTCTTAAACAGAGTGTTTGGTATAAAGGGAAGAAAAATTTATCTCAAGGGCATGGTAGAGCAGGGTCCCGTTCTTTACTCTTGTCCCCACTGAAAGTTCTGCAGACATTTCTTCCTGAGATGATGCACATGGGGATCCTTGTACCTGACATGATGGTTCCTTTCTTTTCTCTCACCACATCTAAAAAGAGAGGGGAATTGTCAAGGGGCCACAGTCCCTGCTGCCAGGCTGTACAAGAAGAGGGGCTGCCTGGAGTAGAGGAAGAGACAGACATTTGAAGGGTGACACAAACCATGTGCCAGCTCCAGGAGGGGTACTAGCTGAGCAAGCTTGGGCCTTGGAAGGAAAATCCTGAGGTTTTCATAGAAACATCCGCTGAGACCATGCTGAAACCTTTTTCAAGAAGGGGATAATGGATTACCTAGGGAACTACAGACCAGTCAGTCTCACCTCTGTGCCTCACAAAATCTTGGAGCAGATTCTCCTGGAAGGCATGCTAGGGCACATAAAAAACAGCAAGGTGCTTGGTGACAGCCAGCATGGCTTCACTAGGGTGAAATCCTGCCTGATCAATTTAGTGGCCTTCTATGATGGGACTACAGAAATTATGGACAGGGGTACAGCAGTTGATCTCATCTACCTGGAATTGTGTGAAGCATTTGATACTGTCCTGCACAACATCCTTGTCTCTAAATTGGAGAGACATCAGTTTGATGTGTGGACCACTCGGTGGATAAAGAACTGGCTGGATGGCTGCACACAAAACTTGTGGTCAGTGGCTCAATGTCCGACTGGAGACCAGTAATGAGTGGTGTCCTTCAGGGATCAGTGTTGACCGCTCTTGTTCCATATATTTGTCACTGACACGGACAGTGGGATTGAGTGTGCCCTCAGCAAGTTTGCTGATGACACCAAGCTGTGTGGTTCAGTTGATACACTGGAGGGATGGAATGCCATCCAGAGGGACCTTGACACGCTTGTGAGGTGGGCTGATGCCAACCTTATGAAGTTTAACAATCCCAGGCACAGCTACAGGTTGGGCAGAGAAGAGATTCAGAGCAGCCATGCAGAGAAGGACTTGGGGGTTTTGGTTAATGAGAAACTTAACATGAGCCAGCTTCAGTGTGCGCTTACAGCCCAGAAAGCCAACTGTATCTTGGGCTGCATCAAAAGGAGTGTGACCAGCAGGTCGAAGGAGGTGATCCTGGCCCTGTACTCTGCTTGTGAGACCTTACCTGGAGTATTGTGTGCAGTTTTGGTGTCCTCAACATAAGAAGGACATGGAACTGTTGGATCAAGTCCAGAGGAGGGCCACGAGGATGATCAGGGGACTGGAGCACCTCCTGTATGAAGACAGGCTGAGAAAGTTGGGGCTGTTCAGCCTGGAGAAGAGAAGGCTGCATGGAGACCTCATAGCAGCCTTCCAGTATCTGAAGGGGGCCTACAGAGATGCTGATGAGGGACTCTTCATTAGGGACTGTATTGCTAGGACAAGGGGTAATGGGTTCAAACTTAAACAGGGGAATTTTAGGTTGGATATAAGGAAGTTCTTTACTGTGAGGTTGATGAGGCACTGGAATGGGTTGCCCAGGGAGGTTGTGAATACTCCATGCCTGGCAGTGTTCAAGTCGAGGTTGGACAGAGCCTTGGGCAACATTGTTTAGTGTGATGTGTCCCTGCCCATGGCAGGGTGGTTGGAATTTGATGATCTTAAGGACTTTTCCAGCCCTAACTATTCTATGATTCTTTGATCCTGTGATGTCTCATGCTTAGCTGTGCTGAGCCTTTTTTGTGTGTGGGGCACACTGGGAGAAAAGGAATGGCAAGAGGGATGTGTGCTCAGCCCCCTGGGGAGCAGTGGTGTTCCCTGCATTTGGGGAAGCCTTGTCCAGAGCTGTGGATGGCCTTCTGCAGACCTTGGGCTTTCTCATCCTTTTTATTTTCCCCCAGCTTGATCTGCTGGGAATACCAGCTGCAGCACACTGTGGAGATGCTCCAGGAGAAGAATACTGCATTCATCATCTTCGTGGAGCTGGTGAAGGACAGTACCTCTTAAGTCACCATTTTGTGCCACTTCTTCAAGCATGCCTACTTCCACCCTGGCTGCATCTCGGCAGGAGACCCTTCCCCCTGCAGCCGTGTCCTGCTCACACTCATACTCTTCTGCAGGGACAAGTTCTCCAGGTGGGGATGAGCCTTTTGTCCTGGCTGCAGTGCAAGGGGATATTTCTGAGGTAATGCACATAAATATCCTCATTCTTGTCATGTAGGTTCCTTTACCCTTCTAACCACTTCTAAAGGAGAGGGGAATGGCCCAAGAGCTGTGCATGGTCCCTTGAACTCCTACTGTCATGGCCTTGATGGCACTTCCAGGTCTTAACTGCCACTGACTGGTGCTGGAGTCTTCCTGATGCAAGGAGCCATAACGGCAGCTTGGAGAGAAAGGGAAAATTACTGAATGGAAGAAATGGATATGTTCATCATCCCTATCTCTAATCACTAATCCTTTCAGAATGATTTTCCTCCATCCTACCTGTATTTAAAAAAAAAAATATCTTCTAGGTTGATGCTGTTCCTTTAAAAATCCACATAGGAGCTAGCAGACATGTTTAGTGTAGCTCATTTGCCTGCATTTTCTCAGACTTCATAACTTAATTTTTTCCTCTTGAAGCTTGATGAGAAAGTCTTCCAAGATCACCCTTATGTACTGGACACTGCCCTTACCGATTGGCTTTTTCATTGTGAGATAAATTACAATTCTTTGTTTTCACAAACAAAACTCAGAATACCCTCTTTCATGACTTCACCTGTGTCCTTATTTTATGGAATTATGGCAGCAAGTGTGTAATATTAACTACAGCCATAGGAGGTGTTGTCCTGTATAATCTACATGTCCCATGTAATCTTCATAACCAGCCTCCATCAGAACAGAGTTGAAAAGTACGAATAAAAATACCATTTGAACTTAAAAACCACAGATGATGGTTATGTTTTAAACTTTCAAACTTTGAAACTTTTTGCCTGTCCTTAGCTTACATGCTGATGACTGATAAGATTGGTGTCCATGCCATTATCAAAATATATTTTGTGATTTAATGAGAAATTAATGCACCATTCTTCAAATAACCACTTATCTCAGAAAACTGAAAATTATTTAGGTAGAGGCTTTCCAAACAGTACTTTAATTCTAATTAGTGCTAGTCAGAAGCTATGAAGTAAAGAAAGAAAACCTGCATCACTGAAGACTAGCTCTTTAGTAACTAAACTGTGTATCAAGCAGAAAAAATTTGTTAAAGTAGTCTCAATAGGGAGCTAATTACTACAATAACTATCAGCCTTTTTTTCCTAATAATATCATTATCAAATATACCATCCTTCTCTAGTAGTTTTCATGAGCTGGAAGGGAAAAAGTACATTTTATTTTCCAACAGTATTGCAAACTTGCTGACTCACCTCATTTCATAAGTATTACAGTGTTTATTTCTGTATCAAGGGGCACTGCAAATACTCTGGCAGATTTTAAAATGTAAATGTGAAACTTCTGGTGCACATATTAAAAAAAATAAAAATAGATGAGACATGTATATTAGAAAAAAGCAGGAGCTGGGGGATTTTTTTTGTGGAGATATAAATCCAAGCAGTGTGGATATGATTATGCTGTATTTATGCAGTCAACATTTTTTCAGCTGTGCTATCTCAGGATGAGGTTTTTGCTCTCATGGCTTTGCAGAGGATTGTATAAAAGAGCTTGGTCAATGCAAAGAAGATGTAACAGCCCCCCCTGATCAAGAGAAGTTGTCCTCTGCAGCAGATGTTGCAGAGGAGAGCAGGTAACTATCTTCTGGAGACCTACAAGGACTGCAACTCTTGATGTAGCTGTTGTGCTAAGATAGGGCTGGAGGTGGTTACAGTAAGTCATGGACGAGGCTGTGGCCTGCAGCACTGCTGAGATTCCAGGTAACCCCGTGCTGCTAGCTTACTTCTAGTGGTTACTATGGTGTTGCTGGCTTTGAGCACCTAAGTTATGCCTACCATCTTTGTCTGACAAACTGCACACTGTTTTTTCTCTGCTGCCATTATCTGGGATTTGGGAGTGTACGATGTTGAGCCATACCCATGTAGTTGCATTCATAATGAAACTGCAGTTATGCACTGTTTTGGCACATGAAAACTTGAGCTCTTAGTACTTCTCTTAGCATCCTTTATCTGTGAAACATTTCACAATGTATTCTGGGATAACATCTGTCCATTCCTGGCCCAAGTGCAGGAGTGCTTCTAACCCACCACCTTGGTGAACTAAAGCACTTCTGCCATAGTGTTCTCCATGTGAAAGCTCAGAGATTCTCCTCAGGGTAGAAGAGAGGCACAGAGCCAACTCAAGATTTGTACCAGTTGCTGGTGACCATATAACTCTAATTTTGAGAAAGGCAAGTGAATGTAAATAAAAGGAGACAAGTAGCTTGTTGTCTTGAGGAGATGATAACATGCCTCTGGGGAGATTGTGCAGGCTGTATGCAGAGTTGTTGGGTTTTCAATGGCTGGTGCAGATGTTGGTAAGTGTAGTGATTTGACTGTCCAAAACAAGGTTGGAAACACTGAATGGTGGAGCTAAGCAGACCATCAGAATGAAAATCAAATGTGAAGAATGTACAGATATATAGGTCAATGAGGTAAATCAGGCCTGTCCAGATGTAGGTGGCTATTTCATCCTGAAACTTGGCAATAATAATTATACTCAACCCCTCTTTCTCTTTTCTCTGCTTTTTTTTTTTGTTCTGAATCACTTTTTCTGGTATTCACTATACTACAGCAAAGCGTACAATAACATGTTCTTGCTGAATTCAAAAGTATTGATGTGGTCTGAAATATTGCAGGAATGACAGACCTGGGTAGATGAAGAACATCAACTATTTTAGAAACACTGCCAGTATTTTCTGTTAGTTGCCAGGAATTTGGATGACATATAGAGCAGACAGCTCAGTCCAGCCGGGGGGGTTCATGGCAACTACAGCTCCCAATCTCTGGTGATTAGTTCTTCCTCTAAGTTTCAGAAAATAACAACAGAAGGATTACTTGTTTAGAACAAACAAGGCAGCCAAGAGCAGAGCAGAGCCAACTGTGCTGATATCCCAGTCTTTCCCTAGTGACCCATTAGTCCAGCTACTGATGTGACTTTGTGTTGTCCAGTACGAATGGCAAAACATGAATCATGAAGCTTTCCTACCTTCTATTCTGGGAAATAGTGGCCACGATTCCCCCAAACCATTTTTCTTTAAACAAAATATAATTAAAATTTAAATTGTTGAGCTTAAAATGAGAGTTTTATGCATATTCTGTGACAAAGAAGAAAGCAAGGATAGTACAAAATGTGATAGCAAAATTAGATTTAAATTAATTCCTCAAAAGTATCCGAAAGGATCAAAAGGCTAATTCTCATTTGCACAATGTATATGTTTATGTATTTTATTCCAGATGTGGACTGTGTGTTTAGGTTTCTATATAAATCTGCAAATCTGGAATATAGCTAACTGCTAATTTAATTTTCATTTAAAGAGAGTATGATTAGCGTTAATCAGAAATTTTTGAACAGAAGGTTTTTCTATCAAAAATGTTGTGTTTGTAAAACCCAGACTTTTTTGTGGAAGCATGCCCATGTCAGTGAGTTCTTGTTTAGACAAAAGACTAGCAAAATAAAACAATTAATTTACATCCTATTTTGATGTTTACATAACAGGATAATTTGACTTTGCTTTGAAACAGCTGTTTTCCGTTTTGAGAAGTTTTGTTTTACGTAAAAAACTGAAAGGATTTTAAATGTGGTAATAGCATTTTAAGTAGTTTAAAATAAAATCTTAGTTAAAAACATAATTTCATTGGGAATATCACGGCTCATGGATGTTTACATCTTCTGTTTACTCTGAACTGTAGAAAGCTCTCAGATTCATTTTATTCTCTGTAAAAACAGAAAGTCCAGCTTTCCTCAATCAATATGGGACTATCCTCTTTTGAAAAATTTATTATTCAAACTTGTAATTTTTCTTGTGCTGCATTGCCAGTAAGTGATTAGTGCTTTAGTTTTCTTGGCTCAGTATTCTGAAAGTATATTTTAGTGTGCTTGGAGTTAGATCTAGAAGCTCTTAGTAATTTTTAGAAGTATGTGATTTTATCATTTCTGTTTTCCTGTGAGTGCTTCGTTTTACTGACACAGAACGTAGCTGTGGTTTAAGAGAGAAATTAAGCAAAGCACTGTCTGAAGTTTGAGAAAATTCCTTCCCTTTTCCCCTCTCATCCTCACGCTTCAGTTCTCCAGGCACGTGACCCAGATGGTTCTCTTCAGATGCAAGCATGAGCTCAAATTCTAAGCTGACAAAGAAAATTAATTATAAGCAGTAGGAAAAAAAAATCCCAACTTAGTTTGTCTGAGAAAAAAAAAAGATGTAGTGGCAAGGAAAATAAACCGGTAAGAATCTTATTTCATAGGGGGAAATATCTACGGGGATATGAAAACAAAATAATTGAGTTGTGATAAACACATTGGATTTTTATGCTGATGAAAATATTTTTATTTATGGACATTACAGAATAAAACTACTTCGGAATCTAGCACGGTTATTTTCCCAGGTAATTGAATTTTGTATCCTTTTTTCACTTCAGCTGGTATTAAGCTTTGATAAAGTTCATTGGCAATGGCAAATTATAGCTTTTATGTATCTTTCATTGCTTGAATGCAAGATATTTTCATTGAAATTAATGAAAGTATAAGACCACTACTTTAGTAAATGCAGAAAAAGCAATGTTGCATGCAGTAGGTTGCACTAAATATTGGTGGTCGCATCCCATCTTTTAATGCCATAATTTAGTACAATTTCTAATGAAGAGAATGCATTCAGCTTTGGAAACAAACAGGGGAAGGATTACTGCTTTATTCTTCCATTTACTATGGTTAGCATTAAGGTGTACGGCTGTTGTAAAAGGGAGTCATTTGTCTATGGTACTGTAATATTGAATGTTCAGGTGTTTCAGCTGAAGTGAAAATTGGTGAAATGGCAAACAAAATGGAAGTAGGATGTCAGATGTGTAAAAATGGCCAGACTGGCTTGAGTAGTTTGATAAACTGGTGCAGACAAAGAGCGTGAATATAGAAATTCTCATAAAATCAGGTGTGGATTTACTTAGGAGTATTACTGTTGCACACACAAGTGGTCAACTTAGGCCCACCCTTAAGTCAAGCAAATAAACCTTCCTGTAACTGTGGTGTCCCAACAGCTCATTTCAGATCCAGCACAGCATAAGCTATACTGGATGTAGGCTGATTCCTACATAGCCATATCAAACATCTCCTATGTTTCTGCTCCTCAGTGCTCTTGCAAAGAAATGTGAAGGCTGTCAAAGCAACAAACACAAGCTGGATCTTTGCACTGTTGTGTAGGTGCACTTGCTTTAGTGAGCTCTTGGACCTGGAGTTGTGAGGGAGCAAGTTGAAGAAACAGGATTTAGAGAGGTTTTGGAAACCACCACCTGAGAGATGGCATGCCTGATTTTAGAAACCCCAGCTGACCTCAATCACTCCATGCAGAGCCTCCCCACACAGTCCTTTCCAACACTTTTGATTTTAAAAATGGGGTGTGGAAGTCTGCATAAAGTCCCTGGTGCTCCCTCTGATTCTGCCTCATACAAAGGGATCTGAGCCTACTGTGGAAACAGCAAAGGTGCATCTGCAAAGCAGTGAAGAAGTGTGCCTGAATTAAGATCCACTCACCTAAATTGCTTCATGTCCAGGGTGATGTGCTGCTTAAAAATCCATCCCTCCTCACCCTGTGAGGGGCATTGGAAGCTTTCACAGCTTTACTAATGGAAGTAGATGGTGAGAGCACTTCCTATGTTACTTCAGGCAAACATAATTTCAGTTGTACCATTCTGACTTGCACAGCTTAAGAGCAGCACATCATGTCCCCTTTTCAAACAGAGCTGAGGAGGGTACACCATGTCCTCTTTTCAGAGCTAAGAGGGTAAGGTTAGTAAGGGCAGGAAAGGTTTAATCCATATTGGCTAGGTCTGGGTGAGGATGTATGGCCATACACTGAAATCAGAAACAATAAGAAAAATGAGAGACTGAGCTACCTCAGCTGATGTAGTAAGGGTGGTTCGGTTGTTCCGATAGAAAGCACTCCTTGATTATTCAGTTTACTTGATCTTCATATTTATTGTTCTGGGAAATTTTAAACACACTGAATTAGACATATATGATGTTAGTAACAACAGTAATAATTATGTAAATAACAGTTTTGTAGGCAATATTATGTAAAATGAGAGGTTTTAACCTTTCCCTTAGAATAAAATAAGGTATTATCATCTTTACGTGCAGCTCTATGTATATTATGCATTCTGCATAATGGCTGTCAAGGGTGAGTTTTTCAAAGCCATTTAGGAGGCATTAATTTTGATGAGTGTGTAGCTCTTGCCCTAGATAGCTGTTCAAATCTGCCAGGTTCCTTTTAGATGCTATAGACTATGTGAAAATGAATGATGCTTTGGTGATTAATGGGGATTTTTCTTCCTTTAGTAAACTGTGTTCACACCCTGGATGTCGGGGTTGATATCAGAATTATTTAACTTCTTCTCTGCCAAAATGTTTGCTTTTCAGTTCATAGTACTTCTATGATATTGCCATTTCTGGGTGGTCTGACTGCTCATGACTACTGGCATAAAGATTCATGCCAAAAGTATCTCTGCAGCAATTTTTAGAAATGTTTTCCTTTCCCAAGTGTTTTTTTCTTCCAAGTAAATGTGAATGCCCATAGATAATGTTAAAAAGGCTCAGAACAGAAACAACGCCAGATAATAAGCTTATTTTAGGTTTCTCTTTACAAAATAATTAATCAAATAATGTAACTTGTTAATTGTCCTTCACTTGTTTAACATAATCACATAAATCAAATCAGCATCAGGTTTCTTTTTCTAAAGTTTGTCAGAATATTTTCAGACATTCATTTCAATAAGTACTATTCAACAGTCAATGTTTATATGCTAGAAAAGAAAAAAGTATGCTTTCAGAATTTCCATGCCCATTCTTAAATCCTGCTTGTCTGCACATACACGTTACTGTTTATTCTGTGAATGGCTTTCACAAAAGATTAAGATATTTCTCTAACAATACCTAATCAACTTTTCCAAGTACATAAAATTGTCTCTGTTCTCTGCTAGTTCCACTAGCATAACAGAGTGATTTTCCATGTAATGACAGAGCTTCCACTTCTAGACTGGAAATTTTATGAAAGTGTAAATGCCTTTGCATGACTCAAGAAGAATGGGCATGCAAAACCCTACCACATCTCAGAATTAATGAATTTACCAAAGCATTTGTCTACTTATGTTCTTCCTTTCACAGGATTTTCATGTATTTTGGATTTCCCATGCTCGTGTCATGAGTTGCAGCAAAAATACCTTCTGTAGCTAATTGCTGTTTTATTATCATTACCTGGCAACTTCTTAAATATTAGTAAGGATTTGGACAAATTGGTTAGTGCACAAATCAGGTGGCAACTGGAGACCTTAGCAATTAATACTTCTAAATGTTTGGAGTTACTAATTTAGAAGAGTCTCAGAGTCTCTTATATGCAGTATTTCAATTAGAGGGTTACTGCCTTTGCAGAGAACAGAAAGAAACCTAGGGAAGTGCAGTTGTATACACAATTGAATAAACATTTATGTATTGTACAAAATGAAATTCTGTCTTTGGAGGCTGAATGTGGTAGTCTTCCAAGTCTTCCAAGTTTTAAGGTGTTACAGTAGACATAATGTAACAGACTTTCTTTGAAATATTGTTTTCTTCCATTAAAATTTTATTTAGAGTTAAGGTGTATTTTGAACCTAAGATACTCTATAACTACAATTTGTTGATCGTAGTTGCTCTTCTGATACAAAGCTTGCATATATTATAGCTAGAGGTCAAACATGAGAATGGTTTATCAAAACTCTGCACAGTTTGAGAGTTTTCTTTTTCCTGCCCCTCTTTTTCAGCCTGATAAAGCAGTGATGGCAATCATATTCAAGTGCTATGTGCAGACTGAAACATGGCAGTTACCTGGAGGTAACCTGGAGGTAACCTAGAGGTTACCTGGAGGTGACCTGGAGGTTACTCTTGAGATGTCTGTGTGAAAGGCATAGACCTTCTCTTTCCCCCTTCCTCTACATATCATGTGTTTCCCTTGCTGGTCCAGGATCTCTAAGCAGTGCCCCCAGTGCCAGATACACCTGATGCCAGATGCACCTGATGGCTGGTTCCTTGCACCTTCTCTCCAGAAAGCGCCTCCAGAAGGCTCCTGCTCCAGCAAAAGGCTACAGTCACAGCCGCATGGTAGCCATAGGAATAATATCAGGACAAATCTTTAAAACAGGCTGTAAATGTTATGTTGCTGGAGACTATATAAATGGTTGTGAAAATGTGTGAGCTAATTTTCCTTTAGAGTGTAAACTTTTGGGTTATGAATTTATTTTTTCTTTAGAAGCTTCTGTAATGCAAACAGTAATAACAATATCTGCCTGCAGTAAAAGGCTTGATGAAAATGTTTTTTCATCATGTATGTTGCAGGAATAGTTTTGTCTCTATATAGAATTGCTCACTAGGTGTCCTCACAGGATCAGAACTCAATGAATAATTTTATAATCAAGTTTGGAGATTATTCTAGTTGCCCATTCCTGAATGATTATGAGCTATAAAGGGAAACTAATGATGTAGAACTGTCTCTGACTCAGCTGGGAGATCAAGATGAGCAGACAGAGATGGCCAACTTTAAATCCATTTTTAAAATTCAGGTTTAAAAATGTTGCAGTTTTTGCTGGCTTTGTGCAGAATCTGTACAGGACACTGAGCTAATATTAATAACAACTTAATATATAAGGAAAAGTTAATGTAATAATTTTCTGCCAGGAAAGAAGTGTGGAGTAATTAGCAGTACACAAACAAGGACTTAATCAAGAATTCAAAAGCCTTGCTGTTACACAAACATACTTCAGATAATCATGCAGAATACAAGAATGACGGTAGTCTCAAATTAAACTTATTAGTAATTCAGGAAAATATTTTATGTTCCTCAAAGGTAAATGCAACAGATTTGCCTGATATTGACTGAATAATTGTTTCTATATATGTGTCTTCTGTTTATTTGCCATCAGTATAACTAAAACAACACCTAATATAAGGAGGCCTGTCTCTCACTGATTTTATGTCATTAGTTATCCTTCTTGGGAGGCTAGCAACTGTTTTTTCTAAGCTTGTTTATTAACATGGATTTTTTCAATTTAACACCAAACCTGACCATGACGTCTATTAATTTGACCTCCTCTAAAACACAGGCCATAGATGTTCTGTAAAAAAATACAAGCAGTCATGGACAGCTATAATGGCACATCTAGAGCTGCTGCTTTTGGAAAGCATGGAATGTATCTCAGGCAGATTTTCAGTTCCAGCATGTTACAGTCAACTAAGGACTAATTTGATCCTTCATACAGATTCATGCTAAACAGGTCCTTTTCCTTGCACAGAACCTAGGATAAAGGTTGCTATGGAGCTGTTTGTTAGACTGGCTCAGTACTATAAAAATTAACACATAGTTTTCTGTTTTATTTGCATTTCTAAAACAGGGACCTATGCTTTGAACCACCACTTCTTATTGGGGATCATCTATCCATAAGGTAATGTTTACTCATGTTCTTAATTATTTAAACTGATCAAACTATTTTGACAGTTACTCCCTAGAAGTGTCATTAGTAAAGCATAACACACAATCATCTTTTAATGGAACAAAAGTTTGACATAGTGGAATAGCAAATCAATTGGGACTTCAATAGATATAACTAGTGTTTTTTGCTGGAAAGGAAAGACAGAAATTAATGATATTTTGAAATTCAGTAGATCAAACCAGCCCAGAGCAGTGAAAATCAAATAGTTTACTAAGAGATAAGCTATCAGATGAACTTAGCATGTGAACTACTTTGAGGTAATCGGTTTTTAAATATGCTCATTTGTCTCTTCCTTTAAGAGTTAATTCACAGATACACCTAATATAAAAACACCTGCAAGATAAAGTAATTATCTTGTACAGAAAAGTCTTGTACAGAAATAGAAGTGCCAAATGGAGGTATGTACTTGGAAAATGTACTCACTGAAAAATATCAGGATGCACAGTGAAATAGGAGAACCTGGAAGGCAGTTATGCTGAAGTAAAATTAGAATTCATATTGCCTGATAATTCAATGGTGAATTTGAGTAAAAAGAAAAAGTAGCTGCAAATATGAGGTGTAAACACTGAAACACCTTAATTTAGAGTGGCATAGTCAGTACTACCTATGTTGCTTGGCAATGAAGAGGTTTTCAGATACAGTTGAAGCCTGTGGAACAATAACAGGAAGAGATCAAAGGTCAAGCAGAGCTGATTTGTATAGAAAATTATGTTTTAAAAAGATAATTGTTCATAAGCGGACTATGAAGGTCTCTAGGAAATACAGACTGTGTTTACAGAAAGTATTTTAGCTTAGGAAATGAAATCTACCTAGGATCTTACTACAGACAAATGGAGGAGAGGAGATTTTGCAGAACCCAGTCTGAATAGAAACGAGCTTACTGCTTGCCTGGGGAAGTTTATCTTCATTCACCAGGAGAGATGCCTATCTTCCCTAGCATTTGAGACTACCTCTCTGTATGACAACAACCAGCCTGGTGCACATGAACGTAAATTCATTGTCTAAATAAATGGAGGAGAACATAATCAGTAAAAATAACCATAAAAACTCCCAAGAGCAAACCCTCAAAAGAAATTTGGGCAAACAGTATATTATTGGTAATAGCTGCTTGCAGATGAGATGCTCTCAAGAGGCAATTGATGGACTTTGTACCTTCTGAACTATTTAAAACTTTACAGTGGGTAAGTGCTTTGAGACAGCTACATGGAAATGTCCTGCACTGACAAGAAAATATTTACTTGATACAAGGTTGTTGGGTATTTTCTAACACTTATCCATAAATTTAAGCATGTTTAGTGCCATGCAGTAAGCATTTAGTATATAAATGACAAAAGAAAGCAGGTTTTCTAATAAAGGGCATTGACAAGACTGTGCTTATATCCCAATCAATGTTTTCCAAAATGCAGAAAGGAATCTTAAGAATTTGTCTGGAAAAAATTAATATGGCACAGATTCCAGTTACTGGACTCCTAAGAGAGGTTAGGAAGAGGGAAAGCTATCTATGAAAAAGTGTTAAGTCAGTGTGTGAGATCTCTAAATTATTCTGGGAACAGGGACAACACAAGTCAAGATATTATCCACGTCCTGCTAGAGCTGCAGTGTTTCAAAGCAGAAATGGAAGCAAAAAGAAGCAGTGAGTGCATAGCAGCATTCTCTGCAATATGCCTGAGAAATAAAAATAGGATTTGTAGTGATGTGAAAAAGAGATTAGAGTTCACAATGGAGAAGCTTCAGAAGGTTCAGAAAGGAGACTTTCAGGTAGTTGCAAACTGAAGAAGTGGTGTTTGGATAATGTACATAACAAGCATAACCAGAAAGGTTTAAAAAGAGAAAAGAATAAGTTTTCAAAGTATGCACATATTGCTACATTGGTAAATACAGGTGAAGGAGAAAAGCTGCCTAGTTGCTGAAGCAGCTCAGAGTTGAATGTGAGTTAGCAGTATACTGCAGAAAAGGCAGAAGACAGATTGTTATATGCTCTGTATATATGTTCTGTATAACTGAAGAACTCTAAGAAAGCAAGCACTAGGATCTCTTACTGGTGCGCGTCTGTGCTGCTCTATTCATGCCTGTATTCTTGGGGGTTTCAGGGTTCTTGGGGGTTATAAATTACATTAGTACCTTCATGACAGTAGAAGTGGGATTTTGCCTAAACATACAGGCTCCTGTTCAAGAACTGGTGCATAAATGTCTGGTAACTTTGCTATCTTCTGTATTGTGCCCCAATGTTGTTGCTTGCAGGTGCAGCATCTCTGTTATCTGCTGCAGTGACAACGTGATCCAGTAGCATCTTTTTCAAAACAGAAGCTAATCAAGTAATTTATTTTCTGTACATAGCAGTATCTGTGGGTAATTGCATGAAGATCATAGAAACTTCTCCAAAGGATTCATTTTCACAGTATTTTGATTTCTTCAATTTCTTCATTAGTGTCTTCTGAACAAGATGATTAGGTCAGGTCTGCTTAACTGCTATTCTGCTTGGAAAACCAGAGGAGAGCCTGGACATGCAAGGATAGCTTAGTTCTCCTTGTATGTTCATGGTTGTTGGCACTGCAAGAGGCTGGTTCCATCTCCACCATAATTTGGGGGTGTCTCCAGAGTTTTTCAAAATCATACGTGCAACACACCTATTACAGTGCCATTTTGCATATGAAAATTGCCAGAACGGGACATCCATATGATTACCAGTACCTCCTGTGTGAGAAATCCTGGTAGACAGAGACAGAAGCAGCCAAGGCCCAGTTCTCTGAGTATGAATATTCAGAATGTTATTTCTAAAACTTCTTCTAGGAATATTCTTTGTTATCTAGTCAGTATTTCAAATGTGTCTGATAATGAATTGAATTTTTCTAATATCTGTATTTTTCTTACAATGCAGTGTGCCTGAGTTAGAGCATGGATGATACAATACAATTTTGGGTCAAACCCCAGAAAACGTAGGAAGAGTTGTGCTCTTGGTCTAATTAGTAAAAACCTGGTTCTTTATTATAATACATAATTTGGCATTTACAATCCCTGAAAGTCTTCCAAATTAAATTTATGTGAAAAGAATTCTGCACATAGATGACTGTTAGAGACTTTAGCGAGCCAAAGCAGCTGCAATGAACCCTCTTCTGGTAGGATAATGAAAAACCAGCAGCTCAGCAGGACTTCCACTGCTTGGAGTCCCCTGGACTAGAAGTTTATCCCAGCTTTTCTTTCCTCTGCAGCCTCTCAATGTCATTTTTGGAGCATACTTTGGCTATCCTTTTATCTGCTCCTATTTAGCTCACACTGCTTTAGGTAAAATACTGATTTTGTCAGTTTGTTTTCATCATACTGAGTTCCACTGCTGTCCCTACTCCCCATTTCTCACCTGTTTAGATCAGGACTGCAGCTCTCTATAGTTCTTTTGGGACAGTGTCCAGCATTGTGTAAGCAGGTGAGTGATCAGAATGGAGAAACAGGTACAATAAATATAATTATAACAAATACATCGAAATATGAGAAACTGGTGAATATGAGCCTGCCAGTAGGGTAGAAGACATACTTTTCACACATGCTTGTTTTTTCCAAAAACATAACCAGACCTTAAGACATAAATGATGTTCCATTGTAGCATTACATTATTTTGCATCTTCTTTCCAGTTGCTCTTGCTGAAAAGTGCCTTTCAGTTTGTGACCTTCTCTACAGGCCAGGAAGGTTATTTAAAATTCAGGTATCAGCAGTAAGTTGAAATGACAGATGAAAACATGAATTAGTTCTTTAGGCAAGAATTGACCTGAGGAATTATTCTGAGGTTTATTTGCGAAACTGTGACCGTGCTTATGCTTTGTTTATGGTGCTGTAAAGGTCCACCAGCACACCAGATGTGAAGTTTGTACGATCTTTGCAGGTTATGAACTGTACATGGCTCAGGGACCTCCTGAGCAACCTGGGCAAGACCACAAAGTGTGCCATACACAACAGTGATGTGACAAAATAAGATTATGTTTTACCTCAACTATGTCATGCACTGGTGTTCTAGAATTAGAGTGTGGTGTGAGGGCATTCGTATGCAGCACAGGTGCTGCAGATCACATCTTATGTATTTATTTCCAAATACGGCTGGATAGTAGTTGCTAATATAACAAATATCATATCTGTTGGTGTATTTTTTCCACTTTGAAATAGACTTAGCAGAAGATATGGTATTGCAAATAATTTAAATTACCACTCTAATGACCACATTAATGCTGTTTCAAATGGAATCATCTTTCCTCAGGGCCTCAGTGCGAAGTTTTCCATAATAGTGACATGTTGGTACTTTATTTAATTTTAAATTTTTCCTCTTTTTGTTATAATTATTATCATTATCATCATAATCTATCAGTTTCTCAGCCAACACAACAGTTCTTTTAGCGTCCACTACATGATGTTCAGTGTGAAAGCTGAGACACTAAGAAATTACTTTTCAAGAGGAGGTGCTTAAACTTTAGACTTTTAAATGCGTATTCGAGGTGCCAAAATGCAGTAACTATTAGACATGCAGAAGTATTAACTGGTGAAACTGTGAAATTTAATTCACAAATATGGGCATCCAGGTTTAAAAGTGTGGTCTATTTGACTTGTCCAAAGCTATTAAAGGTATTTGTAGCTAAGATGAAAAGTTAACTTGAATCTCTCACTTCCCATTCTTGTAGGTTATTTACTATGACTGCCCCTTCCTGCACTGATGCTTTCTAAGTAGTTATTTAAAGCTGATTTCAGATTCACAATTTTGCACCCCATCCTGTCTTTTGCTGGGGAATCACCATTTAATCTCTGTAAAAGTCATTCACAGACAGTCTGAATGAGTGTTACATCACTATAGTCCTGATATAGGAGATACATTTTGGGCCACATGCTGGGAATGGGCTTTGGTACTCTGCACACCACATCACAGACAAAGGAAAACTGAGGAGCTGGAGAGAAACAAGAAGGTAGCAGTGCCGGTGTTTAAAACTTGAAAGGACAGCTTTGAATTAATCAATTATTTTTTTTCCCCCAGTATATGAAGTATGTTCCAGATCTGTGGATTAAATTAACAGGCAGTTTATCACATCTTCCAAGTTACTAATAAAGGTAGAAATCTGAGTTTAATGCTGAATCACCCAACTGCATACAAATGGATAAATCAGACCACTGTTTCAAAAGGGAAATGTCTGAAATGAGGTATTAGAGTACTGTGAAGGTCAGTGAGGGCTCCTAAATACTCATAAATAAGGGTTCATTTCACTGGTGTTTTGTAGTTGGTTTTACAGAACCCCTTTGACTATATGTATATATATATATTTGTTTTTTTGTTTAATTTTGGGCATTATTTTCCAAAATATCAACAATGTTGTTTTGTTTGTGGGTCTCCAAGAAGGCTATTTTTAGAAGAAGGTTGACTAGAGTTGGAGGAATAATAAATATTTTAACATAATAGGCACCATTAAAATAATTAATTAAACAAACAAACAAATAAATAAATAGTGGGTTTTTTGTGGTTTTTCTTTTTTAAGATGAAAATTTTATTTAATGATAATCCAAACAAATCCTTGCACTACTGCCTCCCTGACCCCTTTATCTGGGGAATACCATTAACCCTTCAAGACACATATTTAGAAAATCACATAGATTTTTAAATGAACTAGCAAAACTTTGTATTTTTAAATAACTGGAGCCCAGCCATCTCCCATTCTACCTGGTCAGTCCAAAATAGAAATAATTTATTCCTTTTCCATATGTTGGATACGCAAAGAAAATAAACAAGACTCGGTGAAAAAAATATTTTACCAAGCCCTTTCCACTTTGGAAGGGGGAATAAACTAAACAGTGATCCGGCAGTCAGAAGTACTTCTGGCAGGTCTTTCACATGTTGAAACACCAGCAAAATCACCTTTCTGTCAGGTTACTGTGAAACTGGAAGTAAAGAATGGGCATAGCATACAGCTGGTACCAGAGAGCTGTACTCACACCATTTAACATGTAACCTGCTTAGAGCATAGTATACTCTAGGCAGAGATATATTTAAAAATGGGCTGTGCTGGTACTTGCCATGTGAAGGAAAGTAATACTAAACCCCTTACCAGCCTGCTTGCCTGATTTCTTCCCATTCCCCTTAATTTTTCAAAACACATTTGTAGCTACTTTACCTAAGCTGCATATAGCTTTGTGCTAATGATTTTTTTAACAATTCACTTTATCTGTGAGTTTCAAGTGAGACCATCTTGGTTTCAATAAAACCATTTTGTCTTTGCATTGCATCTTCCATGTAGTATGAAGCTGGAACATCAGATAAAAAGGCACTGCTACTCATGAACTGATGTTTTGTTTTCTGTGGGATACAACTGTTAACATTTCAGACCAATGGCTGAAACCCATAAAAAGAATAAACAATTTACAGAGAGGAAAACTGGACAGAACATTGGTGTATAACATACCTACTTTTGCAAAAATTGCATGTTTTATGGTTGCAGAGCACAAGAGATAGTAATGCCATCTCATGACATTAAAAGAAAGATCGCAAATTCCAAACATGCAGCATCCTATGGCTTCCAAATAACATTTGACAATGCTGTCTGGTTGTGTTATCTGGCAAGGTCAAATTCTGAAATGGTGAATAAATTTGGAGACAATTTTGGAGAAAATTCTGTGAGCTATTTAGGCAAATAGAAAAGATATAACTTATATTTTTTTGTTGTTGTTTTGTTTTCTGCTATATTTCTGTTCAAATATTTAAAAGATGCAATTTTGGGAGCAGTGAGGACATAAAATACAAAACTGAAATCTGAAATATTCACTTAGAAAATGATCAATATCATTGTTACTGTGCTTAGGTATAGTGAACTCATTTTCCTCTGTTGCTCTTGCTATTAATGTCACAGGTTTAGAGTACTTTTATTTCCTCTTAGCCCTGCTGTGTTTCATGAAATGGCACCCTTTATTCCTCAGTCTGGCTGTGCACTAACGTATCTGTGAGAAAAGGAAAACAACCTCTTGGAAACACCTTGGAACTAATCCTTTATTCTTTGCTGTAGGCTGCATATTTTGCCACACTTCACTGGACCTGTTTGAATGTGTCCTGGTTTCCCAGTGAAGGTGAGGGACTTGTGCTTTGGTTTTTGATATTTTTTTTGTGGGGTTGGTTTTTTTGCTTATTTATGTGGGGTTTGGGTTTTTTTTCCCAGCAGGCTGAGGCATGGCTACATGCTGTGATGCTAACAAATGTATTTTAATTGATTATGCGGGAGGAAGAAGGAAAGTATCCTTTTTTTTTTTTTTCATTTGCCACCTGATGTATAAACTGCTCCTGCTTCAGTGTAAAATACACCTGTTCTCATGTGTTCTACAACGTTTTCTGAAGCTCTGTGATATCTTTTGGTACCTGTAATTTCTGAGGGAAGAATTCTACATGCTAGCATCCATGCTTTGATCTGAAGATTGGTGTCAGTAGTCTGGTGCTTTAACATACAGTGTACAAGGACTGGTTGTATAATATATGGCGAAACTTTGCTCACAGCAGTTCATCTACCTTTATTTTTGGGGGATAGCTTTTTTTTTCCCACAGAAGAATATTTAATTTTTTGCAAGCGACATGATACAAAACTTCCATCCATTTAAGGTGACATTAACAAATTCAAGTGTTTTTATTTCTGAACACTACAATTTCGCTAAATATTGAATACAAAATCCTCTAAGAACTGTTATTTTTCAATATAGATAGTATTGCAAAAAATCTCTTTGAGGTCACGTTTCTTATTTCAGGTGAGATGTCCTACCTATGTACATCTCTTGGATATCTCTCTCCCAGCATAATTCCTGTCATTGGACTAAGGAGGAGTTTCAGCAGAAACATCTGAATACATCCGTAATACACTTCTGGGTAACATTCACGATCCTTTATTTTTCCACTTCAATGAATTATGTAGTTTGTAACCCAGTAAAATTTTGTTGATTTGTTTATTATGGAAGGGATGTTTTCATGCATATTATTGGAAATGTTTTTTTTTGCTTCCAGGAGGAATTTCAAGTTAGGCATTTCCTTTCTGTGTTACTGTCAATGGAAATACATGTAATTTCATTTCTTTTGGTTTCATGTCTGCTACTGACTTTGAAAATTAATCAGTGAATTATTTCAGTAATAAGTATCCAAATTTGGCATGTTCATGGACAACCAGTGAGGAAAAGCTGGGTTTAACTGCTGTGCAACTGTGAACATGCAGGGGAAGTGCCAAGATGGTAATAGCTGCTTCTTGGACTAATTGATCATTTTATGAAATCAAGGGCAACCTATTTGTTGACTTAGAGATGGAACTGACTCATATTTTGATGGATTTGAGTTTTCTGTCACTAGGGTTTCCTGATTGCCTTAGTTTATGTTTGTTTAGAAGTCACACAGGATACAATCTTAGGAAACACAAACAAACAGGAAGCAGATGAGGACAAGAATGAGCAAGTCTATTATTTGGGAAGATCTGGCATGAGGCAAGGATGGGACCTAATTTCTGATATTTACTATTTTTCTGTGACTTATGAATCTTCTATGTAAATTTCATTTATAAAGAGAAAGGAAATAACTTTAAATGGATGGCTGCTGATTGATCCCTCAAGTTTTTCCAGACAGATATAAGATATAAGAGTCTGTGGCTGGGAAAATGATAAACAATGATTGCTTAAAATTCTATTAGAAATTAGCTGTGTGCTGTACTTCATCCAGCTCTACTTGTTGATTGTCTGGACAATGCACTTTACATCTTCTGTAGCCCAGTGAATCACAGCACGTTATTAAAAATGAGAGTTGGCTCTTACCAATTTCCTGATTGTTTCGTGCTATGAGGTAGCTATGATACTTCTGAGAAGCTTAAGTAGTTTCTATATTGCTGCTACACTGCACCTACCCTTGGTTTTTTTTGATGTATTTTTCTATATAGAATGTGGCATCTACGTGCATTTCACACACAGTCCAGGCAGGGGAAAGAGGAGAGAAATACAGTGATAAAGGCACTGTTCCAGCTATTCCAGCATAGGAATTTTCAGTATTGAGATGAAAAAGAAGGAAATTGGTCAGTAGCTAAGATATGTGAAGTATGTAACGTATGTAGACAAGCCAAATTAAAGGCGGGCATGCAAAATGGGTAGATATATACATATATGGAAATATATATACATACATAAAATAAATTTATAAATAACACAGGTGTGTATGTAGTAATATATTTATAAAGTATGTGCAATAAGGATCAGCTCACATACTCCTCATTTTTTGTAAATCTTACTAGGCCAAACATTTCTCAGGTTCTGAAAATTTTCCAAAGACAGGTAATTGTGTAGGTCAAGACATTTAGGATTAGATAGTGACATTTAGATCTTTTCATCTGTGGGATCAAGAAATTAAGCCATGAACACATAAGAGCAAAGCATTTTTGAACAAGTAATTCTATCCCTCTCAGGAAAACTTTAATATTGTACTTAAGTCACTGCAAAGTCTATGAGATCTGTCTGATAACGAGGATGCAGTTTCTAATTATATTATAGGATAGAATAAACATAGTGAAATTCAGCACTGTGCTGTGCAAAGGCTTCCTAATTTAAATGTGTTTGAAGAGGGATTAGAAACACTAACAAATATTACTCTTTAAATCCATGATTAACAAAACCCTAGTTATTCAATAATGTTTCCTACAGCCTTAATGCACACTGTGATTTTTTTTTTTAACATTCATTCCAGTTTTGTGTTCCAAATTAAGAAACTTGACCCAGTGGTAAGTAGTGAAAAGGTGTACAGAGCATCAGCATGGGCATATCTACATGAACTGAGAAATCAGTTAAGTGAAAATAGAATGATATTATGTGCATGTACGAGTTTTCTGTCCAGTACCACAAATAGGGAAGTTCAAGAGGTGAATGGATTGATCTAGAGAATTCCACAAACAAAGGTATTCGTGGTGGAAAACTGACTCTTTTGCCATAACTCTGCATATGAGAACTCAGGAGAAGGATATAGTAACTTTCACATGGTTTTCAAATCTAACTGAAAATTCCTCTATATTAAAAGCTCCTAACTAGAGCAGTGTGAATGCGAATGTGTATATTCATTCAAAAGTGAAGCATTTTTGCAAGCCACAAGAAGAGACATCTCGATGCCTCAGTTGCTGGTATGAAAATTTCGTTTTAAGGTACCTACTGGTAATTCTGGCCACTTTTTGTGTGCTTTTTTTTCTTCCTTTTAAAATAGAAAAATTTAAAGTGACACATCAGTCAAAAAAAAAAAAAAACCCAACCCAAAAAACCAAACCAACAAACAAAATAAATCCAGAAGAAAGCATGTAAGAACTGAATTTAGAACTCACATCCAGGATTATTTTACTTTCCTTCAACTTTGCAAGGTTAAGCTAAGTGAGAGCTGTGTTTTAAACCTTCTAGTATATTTAATTTTATTATTTTTTTCCCTATGAACACTCTTAATGCTGAGTTTTTCCAAAGTAAGGCAGTCCCATGTATGGAAACAATGCATCTCCATGATTTATACAGGTAATCTTCTTTCTATGATGTTGTCCCTACCCATTCTTCAGTGAGCTAATAGCATGTAGGAGGCTGACAGTTTATAAAAGTAATTTCATAATATAAATGGCCTCAATTAGAATATTCCACTAGAGTGAACTTTTGAAATTTAGCCTTTCACTTCATTGTGGGGGTGATGACGATGGCTCACTGGTGCTTTGGAGGGTTACTCCAAGATCAGATTCTCTACCTATTAGGATCTACAGGTAATGATGTAAAGCATACAGAACACAGTGGGAATCCTTTTGATTGATTTGTGTTGATTTTCACTGGGTTCAGAATTAATCATGAGATAGTCACTTAAACTTTGTTCTGTAAATGGATGCCTTTTGATGCAGTCAAGTGTTGGAACTTTCCTTCTCTGAATGTGGTTTAAAAGAGAAAGTTACTTAAGAAAGAGAAATGTATGACAAACATATTTCTGCCACTAGAAAATTCTAGTCAGTTTACTCACTAGCAGATGCTGTGTTTTCTGCAATAAAGCACAGAATATGTGATATTCTGCACATTACAATGATTATTATAGTAATGCTGACTACCTTATTATCCTATAATTTTCCTTAAATAATTTGATTTTACACCTGGCTGGTTTGCCTCAGCAAATTAAGTAAATGTGCTAAGAATGAAGATAGGTAATAAACTGTTCTCTGCACATGAAACAAAAATTAACTGATGCTCTGAGGTAAATTGTGATTATAGCACTCCTTTGTAAAGATGTCCTCTGAGTTTGGTGAATTTGAGAAAGACTCACAAAGACAGGTTAGATAACCTAAAAATGTGGGTGACAGTGCACCGCAGGCTACTTTCTGGACTTCCATGCAGACTGTGCTTGTGTAGAAATTCTTTATTTAAAATACAAATTGTACAGGTTGGGAAAAAGCAAAAAAAAAAAAAAAAAAAGAATTCAAATTGAGAAAAGAAAATGAGACCAAGAGAGTATGACTTACCAGAAGTTTTTGACAGGCAAGTTCTTGCAGAGGATTTTCTCAGCTATCTAGCCATACTTTTCTATATGAGAGGAACAGTGTTACAAAAGACCCATCAATATGTCTGACAGCCCTTCCCCTCCACTCAAACATGCTCACACAACCCCCCCTCACCTTTTATCTTTAATGACCAGTTTGTTTTTAAATGAGGTTCAGAGCCCTCAGGATAGCCTGACATAAATATGTGGACATGTGTAGCATGCTGTATTGCTGTCTAAAGCAATCATAGAATCATAGAATAGTTAGGGTTGGAAAGGACCTTAAGATCATCTTGCTCCAACCCCCCTAACATGGGCAGGGGCGTATCACACTAAACCATGTCACCCAAGGCTCTGTCCAGCCCAGCCTTGAACATCACCAGGAATGGAGCATTCACAACTCCCTTGGATAACCCACTCCAGTGCCTCATCAACTTCACAGTAAAGAACTTTTTCCTTAGATCTAATCTAAATTTCCCCTGTTTAAGTTTGAACCCATTACTCCTTTTCCTACCACTACAGTTCCTAATGAAGAGTCTCTCTCCAGCGTGCTTATAGGCCCCTTCAGATACTGGAAGGCTGCTATGAGGTCTCCATGCAGCCTTCTCTTCTCCAGGCTGGACAGCTCCAACTTTCTCTGCCTGTCTTCATACGGGAGGTGCTCCAGTCCCCTGATCATCCTTGTGGCCCTCCTCTGGACTTGTTCCAACAGTTTCATGTCCTTTTTATGTTGAGGACACCAGAACTGCACACAATACTCCATGTGAGGTCTCACAGGAGCAGAGTAGAGAGGCAGGATCACCTCCTTTGACCTGCTGGTCACGCTTCTTTTGATGCAGCCCAGGATATGGTTGGCTTTCTAGGCTGCAAGCACACACTGAAGCTGGCTCATGTTAAGTTTCTCATCGGCCAGCACACCAAAGTCCTTCTTCATGGGGCTGCTCTGAATCTCTTCTCTGCCCAACCTGTAGCTGTGCTTGGGATTGCTCCTACCCAGGTATAGGGCCTTGTTTTGAGCAACAAGAAAATTCCTGATTCCTCCTCTGTGTGTTCATGACTTAAGTCAATTTTAAATTGGAACATTCCTCAAATACAGCTGGATTTACAGGACAAGGTTATACTCAAGGCCAAGAAGGGGAGGAAATTGGTCCATAGGTACAAAAATGTAGCAGCTTATGTTTCCTCTATGATAGACCTTGTATCCCTGCTGTAGAATGAGGTCTTCAATGCGAACTTTGGTTTAGGCAATAGGTTCCAAAGACTCAGAGGCCCTGAAAAGACAGTTTTAGGTGTATCTGATGTTTTTAAAAGGGTGGCTTATTTGAATTTGCAGATACATTTTTAACATATAATCTATAGTAGACATACACCTGAATTTTTTATTATTGTATATCAGTACTCTTGTTCTCAAGTTTTAATATAAGTAAACAATAGGAAGGGCAATTAACATTTTGAAGAGTAATTTTTCTGTGAAACTGCCTTCTGTATCATGCTATTTGGCTTGGTTTTCCATCTCTTTAGGAAACACAACTATAATGTTATTTTCATAATATAAGTGTAATTATAAAGTTATTTCACTCATTGCTGAAACATGACATTTAGAAATCTTAGTTTTAGACATGATAGTGAGAAAATATGCTTTGTTGAAAGAAATAGTTAAGCCTGGGTATATTATGGTCAAGTTAAAATTTATAGCAGTTGAGAGGTTTTAGAACACGACAGCTGAAACATATAGTTTCCTGCAGAGAAGGATTTATGAAATGCTGCAGGAGGCAGGGAAGGATGCATTACGATATGGCCTTTCCCACAGAGAGGGATTTTACAGAAATCTAACCTAAAAATGCCTCGCTTTCATCATTCATGGCAGTGTTCAAGGCCAGGTTGGATGAAGCCTTGGGTGATATGTTTTAGTGTGAGGTGTCCCTGCCCATGGCAGGGGGGTTAGAACTAGATGATCTTAAGGTCCTTTCCAATCCTATTTTATGATTCTATGATTCTATGAAACGCACCTCATTTACCTGCAGCATCTGCTCTCTGTGCTTTTCCCCAAAGAAACCACAGGGGAAACTTGGAAGAATCCTGTGTGCTTCATGTATGACTGGTTACTCTAGAAACTACCGTATTAAGCCAAGACTTTCAAGTGGTAATACTATCTTCTGCTTTATTTTTCAGTTGCTCTTTTCTGAAACACCTTGTAGATAATTGATTCCTCTGTGCCTATTTAGCCAAATAGTTAGCTTTGTCAGACCACTGCATTAGCTTTTTCTGGAGCAGCGGAGGAAGCAATGCTCTTTCTCACTGTGAGACCAGAACTGCAAAACCATTGAAGTGGCAAGACCAGACTTTGAGGCCAACCTCACTTACGTTGAAATAATTTTAAAAGAGCATTTGGTGGGAACTTTGTAGGTAGGATGTATTTGAACAGATGATGAGCACTGGCTCCAGTGGTCATCCCGTCATCCAGGACATGCATTTGATGTACTGCGCTTGAATGTGCTGTTTTCTATCATCTTTAAGCAAGAGGAAGCAGCTAATCTTCAGATCCTTGTTTAGTGCTGCAATGTGCAACAGTGTAAAACTTTGAAGACAGAAAATAAACTGGGTAAACATAGTTACTTTTCTCAGGGCAGAGAGGGAGATATGTGGCTGTGTGGAATACTAGGAAGTCATACAATACTCACTTTCACGAATGTATCAGGGCAAAGGAAACAGGTTTTGCATAACTGGTGTCATCCACTTTATGAATTTGAGATAAAGTTAGAAGGCACAAAAGAGGACACTAGACAAGTCAAAAGAGGTCAAAAAAGGATTTCTTCTTAAAACATTAATGCTGATACTCTGAAACAGATGGGTGCCCCAAAAGAATATTATGATTTTCTTTTGCCACCTTGCATAAAGTCCCTGCAAGCATAAATAAATATCTTTTACACATACCTATATGTGTACAGAATCATAGAATGGTTTAGGTTGGAAAGATCATCTAGTTCCAAATCCCCCGCCATGGGCAGAGACACCTCACACTGAGCCATGTCACCCAAGGCTCTGTTCAGCCTGGGCTTGAATGCTGCTAGGGATGGAGCACTCACCACTTCTTTAGGCAACCCACTCCAGTGCCTCATCAACTTCACAGTAAAGAACTTTTTCCTTAGATCTAATCTAAATTTCCCCTGTTTAAGTTTGAACCCGTTACTCCTTGTCCTGTTGTTACAGACTGCGAAGAAGAGTCCCACATCCCTATAGGCCCCCTTCAGATACTGGAAGGCTGCTACGAGGTCTCCATGCAGCCTTCTCTTCTCCAGGCTGAACAGCCCCACTTTCTCTGCCTATCTTCATACAGGAGGTGCTCCAGTCCCCTGATCATCCTCGTGGCCCTCCTCTGGACTTGTTCCAACAGTTCCGTGTCCTTTTTATGTTGAGGACACCAGAACTGCACACAATACTCCATGTGAGGTCTCACAGGAGCAGAGTAGAGAGGCAGGATCACCTCCTTTGACCTGCTGGTCACGCTTCTTTTGACGCAGCCCAGGATATGGTTGGCTTTCTAGGCTGCAAGCACACACTGAAGCTGGCTCATGTTAAGTTTCTCATCGGCCAGCACACCAAAGTCCTTCTTCATGGGGCTGCTCTAAATCTCTTCTCTGCCCAACCTGCAGCTGTTCCTGGGATTGCTCCTACCCAGGTATAGGGCCTTGCACTTTTCATAGTTGAACTTCATGAGATTGGCATTGGCCCATTTCTCAAGTGTGTCTATGTCCCCCTGGATGACATCCCTTCCCTCCAGTGTATCAAGTGAACCATACAGCTTGGTGTCATCAGCAAAGTTGCTGGGGGTGCACTCAATCCCACTGTCTGCGCTGCTGACAATGTTGAACAGGATTGGTCCAAACATTGACCCCTGAGGGACTCTCAGTGGTACTAGAGATACACTGTTGCTGGAGAGTAAGATGCATACTGTTTATGCTACTTGTAGCAGTGGGAATTGGGAGTAGCCCAGGAACTTGTTACAGGAAGAGTGTTGAGACAGATTCATTTACATAAAGGTTTATGGATGAGGCTGGTCTACATTTGATAGATCTTCTGATTAAATTTGCTCTTGGAGACATATAAATCCAAAGAACACAAAGAAAATTAAAAAAGTGAAAGAGAAAACTCTTCCCCCAGTGTCCAGCTGGGAAATGCAGGGACAGGGCTCCAGACAAGTGTCCTCTGCTGGGGGCCCTTTGCACTGCAGCTGGCTGCCCTAATAATGATTCTGATGAGTTTTTGATGTCTTTCCCCCTGTGCTGAGTATATTTTTCATTATGACCCATATGAACTCTCTCTGGGTTCTTTCTGATTAAAATGTTATTAGTGCTGATTGGAGTGTGCTGATCAGGTGCCAGTGCTGCATGCTAACTGGTTGTTATGCTTCTGTGCACATAAATAATTGGATAATACTTGTTGAAGCTTTAAATGGCTTTTAACAGCTTCCTTGTTTACTGTATTTTGGATTTTTCTAATATATATGAAAAAAATGTACAAAGGGAATGAAAGGGGAAAGAAACAAAAGAGAGAATTCTTATGCATGTGGTGCCCATGGTGTTGAACGTTAGAACCTGGCCAAACACCACCACCAGGATTTGCAATTGCAAGGCTGTGAGAGCAACAATTAGCCTAGAATAGAATGGGGAGAATAAGGGAAAAATATTGACACAAAGGATGTGGAAATGCTGTCTCAGTGCTTCAGTAAAAGGTTAAAAAGCTGAAAATAATGAGCTCTTAGCATTATTTACACTAAGGCACTAAAGTAGTTAAGGCAGTAGAACAAGATAAATTTGGATTTTATTACATCTATATCCTTGAAACTAAACAGACACACTTGAGAGGCAGGTGCAGGGAGCCTGAGGACATTTTGTCAAGGCTCAATTCAGCAGAGCATTGAAGTGGAGTGGTGTTTTTATCCATATACTCAGGTTATTTTCCAGTGCTCTGTGAGGATGGTCTCTGTTCATGGGAGCAGAGAGGGCTATCAGTGATTGCTGACATGCCTGTTGGTTTCTATCATAAATCTGTTGGTGCTGGTTTTCTGCCATATCAGTCTTCTGCAAGCAGAAGTGCCCGGAAGGGCCATCTCTTCAGTGGCTGTGTAGCAGCACATTTGGATACTGAAAAAATGGCATATGTAGTTATAATCTAAAGCTTCATTATGTCTCCTTTACAAGTAGATTAGTCATAAGCAGCAAAGATGCTACAAGCATGAACTTTTACCTGGAGATTGCAGAGATGTTCCAGAGACACAATACAATACTACTGATAGGAAAAGCACTAACTTTGTACTTCTTGGATGTCTTCTATTCTTACACAAGCTACACGAGTGCTCAGGCGCTTGGATAGCATGGGATTGCCTGTAGCTTCAATACCAGCTTAACCTGGTGCTTGTATGGGAGTGGAATAAAAAGACAGAATGGAGAAGTGAAGGACAGAAGCTGTCAAGGCCTGGAGTCAGATAAAAAAATCGTTAGCATACCATCCACCAGCATTTCCAGATTTAGAACAGATGACTCTGATTCAGAGAAGTGAGGGGTGGACCAGTGTCTGTGACCGACAGGCATGCAGAAATGTCCAGGGAATTCTCAATGACTCACCCCCAGTTTTAACAATTACAGATGTAATTTTGCTTTGGGTAATTTCTCTCATACAGCTGACCTTAAAGTGACCCTTATGGGCATGTGAGAACTCTCACTATCCTTTAGTGCATTTTTACATTTAGATTCAGAACTTTCCATAAAGTGATGTGAAATGCTGAACATTCAGTTCCTGTTTTCCCCATTTTCTTGAGTGCTGAGAGAATTTATCTTCTGTAATCTCCACAGTGACTCCACCAACACTGGATGAGTTTTGTAACAGCAAAAACAAAATGTTCTTCCAGTTCAGTAATGGATGCTTAGTAATAACTAATACTGTGCCTGTTCTGCCTTTCCCCTATAAGAACCTTGTTTTATAGCAGTGCTCTGTAAGTGTCACAGCAAGTGCTACCAGTTCTGTACATGGAGATGAGGAGAATATCAGTTGTCTGTAGGGACGTAGTAGCACAGCAGTTGTAAAGCCCTTCTTGCTTTCCTCATTTGCACACAAAGCTTCCAGCCTGCAAAATTCAGAAAATGGGGAAGATGATGGATCTTAATGCATTAGTGCCTCCCTTCTATAGTCTCTGAGGCTGCTGAGAATGGCTGCTTCTGTGAATAAGTGATTTTAGCAGAGCTTTTCTACTCTTTCTGCTCTTTTCCTTGTACTGACATTGCTCTGATGTCCAGTGTGGGATGGGTCATATTAGTTCTAATTTTTTTTTAGCACTTAGTTCAGTAGGTATCGGTCCATGACAGTGGCTGTTAACCTTGGAAGATTTGGCCAGAGTAACTGAAGATGAAGGACTATGAAGAGCCATTCTGCCACTGTGGAGAATGGCAGGACATACTAGTTTCTGTACTTATATTACATTGCTTATACTTACATTGCTCTAGATACAGATCAAATCTCAACCCTGGACTTGTGTCAGAGAATGATGACTTAGGGAAAGTATTTTGTGGATTTAAAGAGGACATTAACCTTTGTTTCTTGATATTTGCCCAGAATCAGTGCAATTCACACAGTCTATAGCTGCAGCACAGCATCATAGCTTCCTTTTACCTGCTAAAGGATGTTCTGCTATGGGGGAAAACCTCTGTCTTCAGGCTCACAAAAATGGAGGGGACACTCCTGTGCGGCTCCTTCCACCTGGCTCACACTGGGGTTATTTCTGCCCATGGTTCCCCGGACTGGGAACATCTAGGGAGACTTAGATCTACAGATTTCTAGGAACAACACAAATCCATAGATTGAGCTCTGTTCTGAGACTGCACTTGAATGAGTAAGTCTTCACAGGTGCAGAGTGTTGGGGGACCTGTGGGCTCAGATGACAGGCAAAATCAGAGGCATATTTTCATGGCCATGTCAGTGCAGAAAGATGTACACCTTTCTCTGGTGATTTGCTCAGCTATTTCCCAGAGCCCACAGTGTCAGAATTTCTCATCAACATTTTCTAGAATAGTGAAGATTTCATAGTATTTAGCTTTTTAATGGTGACTGTGTTAGAGCTAGAAAGCAACTGCCCAAATTTTCAATTAAATTTATTGGAACAATGTAGAATAGTATTTCTATTTTCATTTGGAATTCTGAGGTGACTCTAGCCAGTGAGCTTTAGAAAGGCACACCGAAGTATTCAATTTAGCAAATAAGTATTTAAGAATAAAAATTAAACAACAATCTTGTTTTTCACATAAGTAGCAATTAAATGTGTTAAGGGATTAAATTTCTCATATTTTATGCTAATGCATAAGAAACTCATTCTTAAGCTCAGTTTTCCCAGCCATAAACTGATTATTAGGTAGAAATTTCACAGAACAAGTCTAAGCTTGTTTATAATCCCAATACAAAATAATTAAAGCATTACACCACCTGGCAAAGGTTACTGAAATAAAGCTGGATTTAATTTAGGTAGATCCACCATAGTAGATTTCAAGGATGTGTGATTTTCAAGCATCCATGTGTTTAAAGAAATGTTAGTTGTCATAAAACCAATATACAGTACAGCAAATTATGTAAAGCAACTGTTAATTAATCAAAACATGGTTTAGAGTAAAAAGCAACTGGAGATTATTCTAAGAACTATTCTATTTCATAATAGAGCCAGGTTTTATTAAAGGTCAGAGAAAGAGATCAATTCATAACTACAGCTGAGTAGCTGTAAAGCTGAGGAGAAAAGAAAAGGTTGTCATACTTTATCAAAGCATGCAGTTCCATTTTAAATTTCTTTTAAAATAGTCACCTTATTTTCAACTTGACCTAAAATAACTTCTTTAAATAACCCAGGAGATGCACAGGGAGTAACACTAAAAATGCATACTTGGCCAGGGGTATAGTGATTAGAAAGTGTCTCTATATATAAAAAATAAAACAAAACAACAAAACTCTTCTCATTGCTTCCTATTTGACTAGTTTCTATTAAAAAAAGGAATTTAAAGTTAGTTAATTAAGGAATCAGAATATCAGAATATTAGTGACATAAAGAGTCTAGTTAGGTTTGTACTATGACGTATTTCTTGCATAAAATGCAGATATACAGCGAGGTGTCCAACAGGCTCTGAGGCATGCCATTCTGGCTTTGCTTCTTGTGGAAAATAAATTCCACATGAGATGTTAAGACAAGAGTCAGGAGAAGAATCAAATCAGTATTTTTTTTTTTTGCTAATTCATAATGTTTCATTTGCCTGACCACCTGCAGGAAAACTTTACACTAGTTTTGACATTTCATTAGCATAGACCTCAGGTTCCCAGCTAGTAGCTGTGCCTGGTTTATCTCTGCTGTCAAACTTGTTCACAATGTGAGCAATCTCTTTTGGATCTTCAAGGATACCTGGGAAGCATTTTATTGTCCCTGCAGAGCTCAATATTGGCACTTGTGTTGCTTAGGATTTATATGCTATAGTACACTAACAAGTCAGCATAAGGATATCTAGATGTAAACAACACAAGCCAATTCATTTCCATGTGAATGTTCTCCATTTTCTATGAATACAGTCTACTCCAAGCAAATGATAAAGAGGCACAAAAGGAAACAGTAAAGCAACTCTTTCCATCTCTCTAGATTTTCACCTGTTAAAGAAAATTTTGTTCACATCACAGAAGCCAAATTTCTCAGGAACAGGTGTAAACCTATTACTCCTCATATATTCATGCTGAGAAGTGTATGAAATAGAACAGATGTATTAGGTATAAGAAACGTTATATCCAAGCAAAAGCTTTGTTCATAAAACATTTCAGCTGCAAATGCTGATTCTCAGCTAAGAACTTCAGAGAAATGCTTCAGTATTCACTTAGGTCTTCAATTTCTTTTCAGTTTTATTAGGCAGTGAAGTAGATTTGCTTCCAAACAGAAAGCTTCTCGTAGAAGCCAAGAACCTGCAGTTGTGCAGAGCTTATGGGTTGTAAAAGGGTTTTCAGTGTGTTTGTTTCCTGTATAGAACACTAGATTCTGAGTGGCTGCTTTATATTGCTCTTGGTGTAACTGTGGTTAGGTTCATAACAGGATACTGTTGAGACAAGTGGTACAGAGGATGAGTCTTTCTCAGAAATTGGGATCTTATTCCTCAAATGGTGTGTGATTGACTGCATGGCAGTCAGCCACCTACCAGCCTTGTGGCAAATAAATGTCTCCTTTTCTGCTTTTTGCTTTTAACTCTGTAGAAGATTTTTTGGAAACAGTCTTAGATTCACTAGAAATGAACTGTTCTTGGGGAGTGGGGTGGTGAAGGGGATTGGTTTTGTCTTTTTAATCTGTCAGTCTTGGAAAAACTTGAAAAATAGAGTAAAAATGAAGGATCTCACCTCTCACACACTGCAGAACTGTGACATGAATTTGAAAATTCTGCAGCCTGCTTTTACAGAGGATTTTATAGGGTTGTTTGTACTTCCCCAACCATAATAACTCTTACTGATTTGTCAAGGAAATCTTTTCATCGCAAAACACTGGAAATGTAAAATACACACAGCAGATTTTTCATGAAAAGGCTGCAAAATTGTTGTTTATGAGCACAAGACCCCTGCAGAGTTAGAAAGATAGTTTATGTAGCCCTCTATTCCGCCTTTGACAGGGCAAGGACTTGACCTCCTCAGGAGAGGTGCTTCTCTTGCAGGGTTTGTCTTCTTTTTGCAGCAAATTGCACTGAGGAGGACAGCTGGCCATGCTGTCAACATCACTGAGTCTGTCTCTTCATTTATCCTCTTTGGCAGCTCTGTGCTATATGGGCAAATGTTGCATGTGCACAAAGTTAGAAGGTTTGGCTTACATGAAAATACGAGTACAGATGTAGAAGCTCCCTTGAGGTGTTTTTAAAAGTTCGTTGTTGTATGCTGAATTCTGTTATTTAGTACAGAATGTGTATCTAAACTAAGTGCTCTCCCATAATCTGAAAGGGATCTGTTTTGTTATTAACTCTGCTACTGTAGCTAAGCTATAAAATCACTTCCTAAACAGCTCAAATTATTCTTTATATATATATTTGATAATATCTAGATCTCATAAAACATTTGTTCTCACAGCTCCTACCAACAGGCTCTTTTAAGAGCCAATGCTCATCAATTTCTGTTTTTGAACCTTTGTTTAGTCACAAAAAATTTATACCTATGGGTGTTTGAGATGATGTTCTTTCATTACAACAGTCAAATTATTTCTGGTTTCCTTCTGTTAAAAAGCCTCTACACTCTCTTGATTATCCTATGAACTAATTTCTGCAGCTGTTCTCTAGACTCATCTCTCTTGAACAGAAGTGGCTAATGTTTAGTGGAAATACTTCATCTATGTATCCCAGAATTGCATTTTTTTTTTCATAACATCAGTGTTGGTTTATGAACCTCCTCTAACCAACCAAAACACACAAGCTTGCTTTCCGTCATTCCAAGTCAATAAGCCTCAGAATTTCTTGCTGTTAAGTCCAGAACACATGCTGTAAAACAAAGAATGTAGTACCCAGTTCTGTTATGGTCTCATTAAAAAATGTTTCTAACAACTATGAACAGCCCCCACCAGAAAGCAAGCAAACAGATTGTGGAATATAAGAGTCTTATGTTCCGCATTAATTTGGGTGTATCTGTTTGCAACAGCAATGTGTAGGTTATTACTGCATGTCAGAGGAGTTATTTGTAACTAGGGATAGTACAGGTGAACAACTGGCATATAGACGAATATTATGCATAGCCAATTAGACAGCTTCAAGGTACAAACTGAAGTCTTGCTAGTATACATAGCAACAGCAGTGTTCTGTAACTGCCATGGCCTCTTTTGCTGTCACTTTCACAGCTCAACCTGAAGGTTTCAGACATCTATTGTAGCTTTAAGGAAAACAAGATTTCTGAGCTGCTTAAATTACTTAACATATATGTTCCATATTCTTTGACTTGCAACTGGTATTTGCTATCGCTTTCCATGATGCTAAAAGAGGTCATCAAACAGAATGAATGATTAGCATATGTGCATATGTGCAAAAGCAGTGGCTTGAAGTCTATTATTGCTATTTGTATGTTTGTTGCAATTCTGTGTTTAGAAAGGCCATAGATAATGTTTTGCATTGTACTACAGGAACATTAAAGCAGAATTGATTGCTGAAATCTGCTTTACACTGTCATGTCTAGGTCTGCTGCAGAATGGTTTGTTGTGACAGAAAAAGGTTATGCAGTTCTTCATCCTCTTTGCAATATTATGGGTATTTCCTATTTCACTGTATCAATGAAGAGCTCTGTCTTCAAGCTCTCTACTTTCCAGGGTCCACGGAGAGAGCAGGGTCAACCAAGATGAATGTAGCAATGTTCAAATATCCTGAGATGCCTATGGGGCTCCTCTGCTTGATATTTGCATTTCAGAACTTGTTGCCTCTTACCCAGAGCCACCCAAATAATAATTGCAATTTGTGAAAGACTGTTATACAGAATCATAGAATAGTTAGGGTTGGAAAGGAATTTAAGATCATCTAGTTCTGACTCTCCTGCCATGGACAGGGACACATCACACTAAACCATGTCACCCAAGACTCTGTCCTTGAACACTGCCAGGGATGGAGTATTTACCACTTCTTTGGGCTATTTATTCCAGTGCCTTACCACCTGCACAGTAAAGAACGTCTTCCATATAGTTTAAATCCATTAGCCCTTGTCCTGTCATTGCAATGCCTGAAGAAGAGTCCCTCTCCCACATCCCTATAGGCCCCCTTCAGATACTGGAAGGCTGCTATGAGGTCTCCATGCAGCCTTCTCTTCTCCAGGCTGAACAGCCCCACTTTCTCAACCTATCTTCATACAGGAGGTGCTCCAGTCCCCTGATCATCCTCGTGGCCCTCCTCTGGACTTGTTCCAACAGTTCCGTGTCCTTTTTATGTTGAGGACACCAGAACTGCACACAATACTCCAAGAGATAGGGTCTCATGAGAGCAGAGTAGAGGGGCAGGATCACCTCCTTTGACCTGCTGGTCACACTCCTTTTCTCCAAACAACACCCCCAAGTCCTTCTCTGCATGGCTGCTCTGAATCTCTTCTCTGCCCAGCCTGTAGCTGTGCCTGGGATTGCCCTGACCTGGATGCAGGACCTTGCGCTTTTCATTGTTGAACTTCATGAGGCTGACATTGGCCCATTTCTCAAGTATGTCCAGGTCCCACTGAATGGCATCCCTGCCCTCCAGCTATCTCTCTCCTGCACTGTTATGGAGAACTGCTGGCTTCACTGCTTCTCACTTGTATCCGAAAAGGACTTGGTTGTTCCAGAGAACTGGTTAATTCCCTTTTATACTCTCTTTCTGCACTCAGATTTTCAGAGGACCTTGAGAAAAAAACGCACAAGGCCTTCATGACAATGGAAAGTATGACTTGAGTCTATGGTGAATGGCTTAGAGTGCCTTTGCTTCCAATACCACCCAACTCTGCCAGTAGATTCAGAGAATGTCACCAGTATGACACCCTACCTCCAATAGGTACATGGCAGCTAGCATTTAGTCTTTTGTAAAGTGTAGGAGAGATCCCTTACTATACCTAGACTACTTGTGAAAAATAGTTTTATTGATGACAAAGTATTTGGCATTTCCTCTGACTCAGAAAGCTAAATTAAAAAAAAAAGAATTGGTATTCTAGTATTTTGCCCATGTAGTTGCTATACTGTACAGAAGAGGGCCTAATTTTAAAACACACACAGTGACAAGGAATTAACTGCACTCCACAATGAGTGATGTCTGCAGAGCAGGATCTGCCAAGTAGTGGTGTATTAATGGTTGATGAAAACTGGACATGTTATCTGAATGGACATGTTATCTGAATGAACCTGTTGTCATTAGTGTTGGTACTATTCCTCACCTTGCTTTAGAAAGAAGTCAGGGGCAGTAAGGTGGTCCAGAAACTATAGACTAGTCTAAATATGTCATTATTTCCAGAATATATCAAGACACTTGTTACTGGAAGTTTTTTGTAAGGGATTTAAAATTTTGTGACTACTTTTCGTTCAACCATTTTAATGAAATTACTTTCCTGTGGGGCTGAGGATGAGCAGAAAACCTGAACATACCAAGAAATGTGATAAGCCTTTGCTGATATGTTGGACTGAAACTGCTCTGAGAGTGGACATGGAAGGAGCAATTCCTGGTCACGGAAGGTGTCTGTGAGTAAGATTACTGTATCCTACCTATTTTCATTCTAATGGGTAGTCACTGATTCTCTTGCTGTGCAGGAGTATAACATCTAAAGATTAATAGACAAATAGACAATTTCAGCCATGTGCCAGGTTTTGAAGTTCTTAGATAAGGAAAAAAATTGGGCCACTGGAGACTAGCAAGCCAGTGGAAAAACCAAATTGTGCCCCTAGCAACCCCATTTCTCTGGAGTATTAGAACCTGGCTTTAACACAATTACTTTCTTGTTCTGATATTCACAGGAATCTAGGAGATGCAGGGTAGATGAAAGCACTTTTTTCTTACCTCATAACAGAAATAGGACAGAAATCAGAAAACTGGGTAGAACCATTTGTAACTATATTTTAGCAGACATTAAAAAGTATGTCATTCATGAACTAATATGCATCTTTTAAGAAGCTTGGCTCTGATGACTTGTTCTTTCATAATTGGTTTGAAAGGACTATCAAAAAACTACTGTGTGGAGTCCTGTATACTCTCTACTGCTGCATTTCAAAATATGGCTCTGTGTGTTTATGGAACATGAAGGTCTTTCTTAAAAATATCTTGACAGTTGTCTCTGTGAGACTTCAGTGCAGAGGCCCTTAGGCTAAGAATGTACATTTACAGGCAGAACACCTCATATATCTCTGGAGATAACTCTAGGTTAGACCAAATCTTCAGCAATGGCTCATGTTCCTCTGACTGTAGTTGCTGATTTGCTCTATTTGAAATCTATGCTGCAGGTTAGAATTTTCTGCATTTGAGGATCCTAGCATAAACTGCTACTGCGTACATAGGCTTTGCGTTTTAAAAACAAAAGTGAATATCATAAATTTTCCCATAAATTGTTTCCCATTTTCTTTTATATATTCCAATAAATTGTATAGAATTTGACTTCCTCAGTTTGCCATTTTAAATTTCTGAGTTGACTCCTGTGCTTTTCTAAGAATTTCTTTTCAGCTTTTTACCTCAGCATAGTTCTGGCAATTATGAAGTTGTCTTTTCTTGTTCATATAAATCATTAAAACAATGCCCTTTCCTGCCACTGGTGCAATGGACATTCACCAGAGGTTTTCTCTCAATTACATGCCTCACTGGGCCCTTCCTGATTTAAATATTCTCTCATTTTTCCTTTGTTCTAAGCTATCAATATTGCTACTCAGTGGAGTCAAGTTGTGTCAGGAGTCTTAGAGTCTATCCCCACAAGACACTTGTGCTTTCTAAAATGTTGGTCTGAAAATCGATTGATTTTATAAAGGGGATAATGAAGGTTTTTGTGTGATTCTCCACCTCTGAAAGGGATTCTGTGTGGCTGTGTTCTGATTTTTATGTAGCTATAAATGTAGTTACTCAGCAACACAACCTGAGACTTATCATCCTTTTTTTGTCAGTGTTTATTGCTCAGAGGAAGGTTTCATTTTACTGGGCACTGCTCCACAAATGTTTAGCTCTGTGTCCTGGAGGTGAACAAGCAATCAAGCAAAGGCTGAAAAAACATCAGCTATGAAACTCAGTTTCTCACTATTAAATTGGTTAAATTCACCTTAATATATGAAAATCAAAAGGTTTAAGAAGTATCTGGATAGTTCACATGACAATAGATTATAATAATTCTAAACCAGATAGATTTAGAATCAATAGCTGATCAGCTAATGTCCTTAAGAAGCTTGTCTGTTCAGGGAGGCAGAACACAGTGCATCACTTCTGGCATCATTAAGGGCTGTGTCCGAAAGTTCTGGATTTCAGCAAAAAATTAATGACAAAAATAAATTTGAATGTTCCTTCATTCTGAAAGCCTTTTGAAACCCAGCTAAAGTAGGCTCTTAATCAGTTGCGGAAATGTTAGTTAAGTATGTTATTCTCTGTCATTTGTGAAGTTTGAGTTTATTACTTTTGAAATGTACTGCATGGGGAGGGATGGGCACTTAGTCCTAGCAGTGGACTTCTGTGACATTAAATTCTCTCTGAAAGAGAACAATCACAGCCTTTCTGAGAAGGATGAGGCTTTTCTGTATGATTGCTATAAGTCACAAGCTGTAGCATAATTTTGCTAAACACAGTTTTTCAGGGCACACAGTGAATTTTACAGCATGTTGGTTGTTTCCATGTTGCACAGGGTATGTCTGAGCCCTCTGGATTATGTGACACTAAAAAGAGAGTTTGTCCTCAAATTTGCCTGTATGATAGTATGTAAGGGCTAACTCCAGGTTACAGAGGTCACCTGTTGGTGATTAGGGTCCTAAGCTACTTTTTGTGGCATCTAGGAATTACTGCTGTTGTCAATGTCCCCAGGGGCCTATTTAAATCAATTGTGTGTTATCTCTAAGTATGAAACACATTTCATATGTGCCAAGTTGGCATAACTTACCACTTTCATGTTCTATCTTCTTCAGAACAAAAATGCTTTGACTTTTTCTGATACCAGGAGATTCAAATCAAATTTGCAGCATTTTTTTCTCTGGGTCTGGAAATAAAATTTCAAAAGTTTTCTTCACTTGAGGTGAAAGATATAACTGAATTGTTCTGCCCTACAGGGCTGTTCTTTTTTCTCTTTTTAATAGTGGTACAAATTCAGCCCTTTACATACAGGTCAAAAGGAAATGCTCACAGGTCCTTGACTAGTGAACTTTATTATGGAGATGGAAACCTGCCAGCATGAAGTCAGGGTTAGCCAATATTAGTTTGTCTGAAGTATTAGAGTCACCTTCACAGTGCTTGGTATCTGTGTATTCAGCACTAAGAGGAATGGCTTCTTTCTTAAGAGTGAGGCCTTTACACAGAGGATGCCAATTATGCAGTTTGCTCGAAAATGAGCCAGTCATTCATTTTAATGAAGAGAATTTCAACTTAGACATAAGTATGTCCTTGACATTTCTTAGTAGCAGTGACATTATCTGAGCAGCTTGTTCTAAGAGAAACATCATACACAAGTACCTCTACCTCCAGAGGGAAAAAACGCTAAGTGAGGTGACTTGCTTAGCAAAACCAGTAGCAACTAATCAGATTGCCAGGGTTCAGTCTTCCACAGTTCTATAAGTTTGTGTGAAGTATTTGAGGGAAAGAAGCTACAACAGATGAATGCTAAGCTACAGGATTTAGAAATCAGCTGTAAGAATTGATGCTAAATAAACATGGTTTCTTTAGAAGTAATAGCCTCAGTTCCTTCCGAAGATTTGCAGTATAAAGGACCTCTGATAATGTGATCATTCTGGGATTCTGTTTATCAATGTTACTTCTAGGAAGTCTCTGAAATTTGTGAATTCAATTGGCAAACACCATCTTTTTCCCCTCTCTTTTTTTAATCCTCTCTTCTTCTTCCCTCCTTCTTCTTAAAATTTCAGATATTCAGGATATTATTCTAATGTATAGATGGTTTTAGTTTTTATTAGGAAAGAGGTGTTTTTTCTGGGAACCCCAAAATATTTATTTATTATAAACCAGAAATCTCAGCAAAGATTCTTTTGTTGTACTAGTAGACAATGTGTACTATAAGAATACACAGTAAGAGACAGCTATAAAAACACAGGCTGGGGTTTCAGGTGTATTTTACCATTTAACTCAGATTGAACACACCAGGAAATAGATACAAGTCACGTGAAAATGTTAGGGGAGTAGAAAAATCATTAGCTGCATTTTACTGATACAGATTAGACAGAGAGCTCAGAGCTATGCTGCCTATTTTGAAGCTATTTCAAAGTCATAGATATATAGTGTAATGGGTAATGACACATTGGAATAGTTTTGCTTAGAATATTTAACTTCCAAAAAAATAGAGTTTTCTTTAGAAAATATATCCCCAATTTTTCTCTTTGAGAAAGAGGGAAAGAGTGACCCAGCCTTGGATGCCAATACACTGGGATCTTGATTAATTAATTTCTTTGGTGTCATAAAGTTCTTTGGTCCTATTTCATCTTGATATAAGCAAGGATTTTTTTTTTTGCAGTGAGAACAGTCATTCACTGGAGCAGCCTTCCCAGGGACTTAATAGAGCCCCATCACTGGAAGTTTTCAAGATGTGATTGTGCAGGCTGCTAGACAATCTCACCTGGACTCCCTTTTCCACAAAATGTTTGCCCAGGTGATCTTTTGAGGTCTATTGCAATGTTCTGTGATTCTATGATAAACAACATTTTTTTTTTAAATGTATATACTACTTCATCCTTAAAAAAGCTGCTTTCCTTACAAGCTACTGCCACAAATATTATTTGTAACTTAAACTGTGTAACCTCCTAGAAAACTCAGCACTCCTATATTTGACACATATTTTCAATAATATTTACATATAAAGAAAACTATGAGAGACCCTTTGTTTGTTTTCTGCTGCCCAAACTGTATCTGAAAATTTGAGTCTAATACATCTTCCACTATATAAGGCAGTGGTATAATTTTAGGAGGAAAGGTTTGGCAGTTCTCATGAAATTCATGGGTTAAAACTAGCTTTTGAACAATTGCTATTATTCCATGCACATGGCTAAAAGCTAGATCTGCAATCTGACCTTAGCATGTCTCTTCCTCAGAGGTATTTCTTCTGCTAAGTGTGTGTACTTGATCTGAGACCATCTGAAGTCTTTAGACTTGGCAGAGGTTAGAATTTCATGTCTGAATCTAATGTTTTATTAAATTATGTGACCTGTGATATGTTTCTGGATGCAAGATAACTGGCTTAGGAGAAAATGATTTATAATCTAAAACACATATTGAGTATTCTGTGCTTCTTCATTTGTAAAAGGTGTTATTAGTTATTTCAATTCTGCTGTTTGATTAATTATTATTAGGTTTAGAGCATATGTTGCCAGTCCCACTGAAACATGCCAGCTAAGCCAAATAACTCAATTAGTAACAGGGAGATTCTGTATTTAAAATGAGCTTTCTTGAGCTGTTAAAAACTCAAAACTGTTATTGGACTAAAATGGGACTCTACAGTGCTTGCTTTTAAAATAGATCTTTTTCTAAACCTGAACCACTGCACAAAGCAAGAACTGTTTATCATTCCTCATGCTCATCAACATTTGTTTCAGCCCTACAAACTACTGAATCTCTTATTAATAGTTCTGATGGTTTTCCAGTGCTGTTTCTTGAGCATGTTTCGGGGGTATTTATGCCACACACATTTTTTTTTTTAAAAAGGCAGGGATAAAATATACTGATTCATGCTTGCTGACTCTTCATTTTTCAGTGAAGAGCATCATAAATGTCAGTGTCATATTGATCATTCAAGTGCGCACATCATTGCTCTCTGCTGTAGTTAACATGCCAGAAAATTCTAGCATAAATGAATTGACTTGCCCAAGCCAAATGACCACTTTTCCACCAAACCTTTCCCACCACCTGTCTAATGCAATCCCATTCTTAGGTGAACAGCCTTCATCTGAGTATTTAACAGTGGCTGATAAGCACCAAGACATATATATATACTGCAGCTTTAACTCAATTGATGTATCTTGATAGGATAAGGGTTGCTCTACCCTGATAATTAAAAAAAGGAGGTAGGCAAAACTAGTAAAATAGAATGATGTGTCTATATTGCCTCCAAACAAACAGAATGGCATACTGTACAAATAGAAAGTAATTTATCTGAGAACCGCAAGTAGAAAACCATGACATATTTGTAATAAACACAAATCTTTGGTATCATATTCTTTCATTGCTTCAGAGTAATCCATGAATTGTTTTTTTTTAGCATTTGACCAATATTCAAATAATTTATAGAGTATCACAAGTGTGGAAATTTCTCACTAAAACTCACTTCAAATATTCACTACTTCTAAACTGCTAGTTGCACTTTATACTTCATCACCTAAAGTACATTGCATGTTTTTTTCCTTTAAATACACAGCATCTGAGTTAGCTAATCAGCATGTGTGTTTTTACCCTTTATTTCTCAAAACATATTCTTATGAAGAAAACCTTATTTATATTAGGGTACCCCTTAAGGGTGAACATTATCAGTCAGAAAGTCAGAAATGCCTTCAAATGATGTTTGATTTTTATTTGAGTCAATGTTCTTAAAATCATTTTTGTGCAATATTATTTCCATGCAAAAGTAAGTTTCAGGGTTGATTAACATGCAATACCTGAGCTTTAATGCCCTTTCTTTGTCAATTTGAATTTATAGGCCACTGAGTTTTAGATGGGGAATATCTTTTGACTTTTAATTAGATCTTTCATATGGGGAACAGAACAATTTGACAGGATACAATCAGAATTAACAAAAGTAAACACAGACAACATTACATGTGCTAGCTTCTGAAAAAAAACCCAATCAGATATGTGATTTAATCTGCTACATGTGCATGAAAAACTGTGGATCAGCAAATTGCCTGCTTCTCGCTACCATATGTGTTTTCACTCACTTGAACTTCAGGAGTTTTTAGAAGGGCAAACTAGCAAACAACTTTTGATCACCTGGGAAGGGCTTGTCCTAGCCATCTAATGGTTAAAAACGTAATCGGTTTCCAGTAGTATCTTTCCCAGGTGTGCTGCAAAACAGCCTTTTTCATCTTTTGCTGTAACAGACTTTTCAAGGTCGTAAATAACCATGGTGTGGTATGGCACTAGCATCCATGATTGGAGTAGAACAGCAAGACACAAGCACCTGTGGGAAAGATGATATGAAGTCTTCTGATATTTACCTATGGCAGTTAAGAGAAGAATGTAATTGTCATAGTCACCTTCTTTAGTCAACAGAGAAAGGCAGAAGCCTTCCCATCTGCTGAACCAAGTACTCGGCTCTGTGTCTTTTGTGTTGCATGCTTTGTCGCAATCCAGTGCCTTCACTGTTATGCTGGCTGTGAATTTCACTTTTATTAAAAAAGTAAATTTTCCTTGTAATCAGCTAGTGTCCTACAGAAACTCTGCAAGGCATACAGACAGTAGACACTGAAAACAGAGGCAGCTGCTAAATGAAGAGCCACAGGATGTTTCAGATAGCCCTACTGAGATTTGGTACTACTCTCTGATGGCCAAGCACTGCAGAAGCTGTTGTGAGAGTGAAATTTGCCTAGTGCTATGCTGCCATAGCACAACTGCTGTTTCTCAACAATCAGAACACGAAAATAAAGCAGTGACTCATGTACAGGTTGCAATGAAGCTCATTGTGAAGACCTTTATGAAAAACCAATGTTTTATTATTCCTGCTAATAATGAAACACTGCTCTTCATACAAATACCTCATCAACTCATTATCCTAGGCAAGAGGCAAGGCCATATAACTCACAATTATGTTATTTCAATAACAGCTGTGGATGCTTGAATGGAAACACTTTAATAATCCTGCAGAGGGAAATGTCATGACAACAATCAATAATGCAGTCTTCACCATTAGGCAAAAAGCTATGCTGGAAAAAGGAATATGCTTCATATACTGGTAGGCACACCTAGAGCCACAAGCAGCAATCCTTTTTTAATCATATTTTAAGGGTGATAGTTAAACAGGTTGTTTGTTTGGTTTTTTTTTTTTACTAAAAATTTTGTTAAAACATTCTCCTGGGTTCAGCAGTAGCAGTTATTTTTCTCCTTCTTAGTGGCTGGTGCAGTGCTGTGGTTTTGACTTTAAGCTGGGAACAATGCTGATAACCCCTATGTTTTTAGCTGTTGCTTGATAAGGTTTACTCTGACCAAGGACTTTGTTAGTCTTATGGTCTGCCAGGGAGGAGGGGAAGCCAGGAGGAAGCAGAGACAGGACACCTGACCCAAACTAACCAGAGAGGCATTCCATACCACAGCATGTCATGCCCAGTATATAAAATGGGGGCAGTTACCCAGAAGGGCTAGATCACTGCTTGGGTTGGGCAGGGTATTGGTCGGTGATGAGTGGTTGTATTCTCATCCCTTGTCATTATTATTATTGACTTCCCTTATCATTATTATTGGTGGTGGTAGCAGCAGTGATTTGTATTATACCTTAGTTACTGGACTGCTCTTATCTCAACCTGTGGGAGTTACATTCTTTCAATTCTCCTCCCCATCCCTCTGGGTGTGGAGGGAGGAAAGAGGAGGAGTGAGCGAGCAGCTGCGTGGTTCTGGATTGCCGGCTGGGCTTAAACCACGACAAAAATCCAATGTTTCTTGCGTATAAGTGAGTTTTTTTTTTTTTTAAAAAAGACAGATTTGAGGGGTTTTGGTCCCAGATGCCCAAAGTTCTGTTTCTATGGCTAGTGTATTGTATTTTACAGGTTTATAACCCTGCACAGGTCCAGTTAATGTTTTTGGAGTTCTCATTGCCAGAATCTGTGAATACAAGGAAAAATGACGAAGAATATCTGAAATATTTTGGCTTTGATTTCACGCTCTTTGGTCCAGTCAATTTCTCTTATTCTCGTATCATTCTTTATATTCCAATAATTGTCCTGCCTATATGCTGTAAAAAATGGTTTTTTGAGTTTGAGGATATACAGACAGTTCCATAGTGTTCCACAGCTTGAACTGGTCCATTGTTTCATTACAAATTTCCCTGCTAATGTGACACATCTAGTACCCAGTTTTCCTTTCCCATCAACCCAGGCTACTCCTCAGAGATAGAGATCTGGAGTTCTGTGTATGCACTTCGTTGCAGGCAAATCCTGTCAGATTTTGCAATCTGCTGTCCAGTGTGCATGTATTTAAGGCAGCTGTTTTTTTTGGAGTAAAAGAGTCTCATTCCTGTGATTAATAGGAAACTGAAAGGTCTACAATGCTCAGTTAAGTTTCCTACTATTTGTTATCAATCTTAACTCAACACTAAATGATTCTTGCTTATGCTCAGTTGAAACATGTAGATGAAAGCATCCGGCCAGAGGACTACAATGGTGACATGTGAGAGGCAGAAACCTTACACTTCAGCTCCAGATTTTTTGCTCCAGGAAGTCTTAGCCAGCTTGGAGGAAATATTCTTTCCCTCCATACCCTCCAGCCAGGATGTGCCTATCTTTCCTGGAAAATGGCAGTCTTTTTGCTAACAGATGAAGAAAAACACCCTAATAAGTAAATAAGAATTTGGTACGCTATATGAATAATTATTTTTTATATCTAAATTCAATAATCAAAATCTAATGTTTTAAGGTCTGAAAATTTCTCTATGTGCAAATTAGATGCTAAATGCCAGTGTTGGGAAGGTGTTACTAAAAATCTAGTTTTAGATAGTAAAACATTCAGAGATTTCTTATTTCCTGTTTAAAGTATGACTCGTGGCTAAATTTATCACTGTAGATTTTTTATATGTCTTAATACACAGGTTTATAGCTTAAGGACTGGAACCAGCTCTAGCTATACAATAGAGGTTGCAGAGATACGTGCCTGTGTATTTACTATGCCATCTTCTTGCAGTAGTAATGGGGAAGAAAGGAAATATGGGTAATTTGTAAGTGGAAGAATGGTGGACTTTTGCACAGTTCAACAAAAGTATTTTATTTAGAAAAGAAAGAAAACTTGTGTTAAAGTTAAGCAAGACACTGCAACCTTAAATAACTTTTATGACTTTCAGCAGAACAAGCTGTGCTGAACTAAAATGGGGAGGTCTGGAGGCTGAATTGTCGTGAAGTAGACATGAATGTGAGAGCTTGCAGTTTACAGAAATGTTACTCAAGTGCAAGTTTCACATTTGGTGCTCTGTGGTGCATAGTGTATTTGTGCTCTTGCCTTGGAGAGTTTGCAGCCATGCAGCAGAACACACTGCCTTGCTCCCCCAGGAAGGTGTGATTTTTTAGAATTTACTAGTTCTCTGAAAAGTGGATTGCCGCCTGGATCTCGGTGAGTAGCTGTCCCAGGTTCAGCTGTAGCAGTAATTTTTCTCCTTAGTAGCTGGTGCAGTGCTGTGTTTTCCACTTTAGCCTGAGAACAATGCTGATAACACATTGATGATTTCAGTTGTTGCTAAGCATTGCTTACTCTGATCAAGGACTATTCAATTTCATGCTCTGCCTGTGAGGAGGGGCACAGGAAGCTGGGAGGAAGCAGAGGCAAGACACGTGACCCAAACTATCCAAAGGGCTATTCCATAGCATAGCACATCATGCCAAGTGTATAAACTGGGGGGGAGTTACCTGGAAGGCCCAGATCACTGCTTGGTTTGGGCTGGTTATTGGTCGGTGGGTGGTGAGCAATTGTATTGTGCATCACTTGTGTTTATTTTTTCTTTTCCCCTTTAAGTTTTATACTGTGTCTCCTTGTCATTGCCCTTATCATTATCATTATTGGTGGTAGCAGTAGTAGTTTTGTATTATACATTAGTTACTGGGCTGTTCTTATCTTAATTCATGGGATTTACACTTTCAATTCTCTTCCTCATCCCTCTGGGAGCGGGACAGTGAGGAAAAGGGGTGAGCGAGCAAGTGGCTGTATGGTTCTGAGTTACTGGCTGGGCTTAAACCACAACAGTGATACTTTTAGGCAAGCACCTCTTACGCTTGTGGGAATGAAGCCATGAAAAACCAAACACCTTCTTAATTCTCTTTTTTGAGGTGTCAACACCCAGGTAATACTCTTGAAAGGATTTAAGTGATGTGACAAGCTCCTGGCACTTGTCTCACCTATTGCTTTCAATCACTACAGTTTAATCTCTTTGAGTGGAAAGCTTTAGGATTCACTTCCTAGAGATCTTCTAATGGCAATCAGTAGAAATTAAAAACCACCAAAACTATCTCTCCTGAAAGACTAACATGAAGAAGGAACATGCCGTGAACTGAACAAACAAAACACGAATATTTAACTTGGTCACTCCAGCTATGGTCTCATAGCAAGTAAAAGATTAACATCTGTCTCCTTATTCTGTCTTTTCTTTCTATGCTCCATCTTCAATACAAATTAATTAGTTTCACCTTGCTTGCCTTTTGTTAAGAGCTTCAAATGGTATGTGAGTTCTGTGCTTATCTTTGGCTGTAAAGTGTTACAGAGATTGAGAGCTTATTTCCAATTTTTTTAAAATAAATCTTATGTTATCAAGTTATTAAAATATAACTTAACTAGATTAAACTTTGCTTATTATTTATATATATAACATTTAACTTAGCTTTTGTTGTATCTATGAATTTTCAGCTGGGATCAAGTTTAAAATCCCCAGTATCCGTGACAAACCTGAATATTTGACATCCATCCTTTGTATCCTCTATAGAGGTAATTCTGGAGCCATTATAATGATGGCATTATGGTCATATCAAGTACTCTAACCTTTGAATGCAATATGCATAAAGGGAATTTTCAAACCCTGAAATAGAGCCTATTTGCTAGAGACAAGCTTTTTTGAATAACGTGATTTTTAACATCTGGTGAAGGGTTGACTTTTTTCTGTATCTTGTTCTGCAGATACAAGACGCTTTACTTGTATGTTAGTAATTGTTTATGTGGAGCCACATGTTTCCTTTATGTACACAAAACAGAAATGGCTCCTCTTTCTATCTCAATCACCGCTTATGTTCCTGAGTCGCATTAAACATACAAATGGAATCAATCATGCTGCTGATGAGAGGAAATGTAGTGGTGATAAATACATATCCATTGACTTTCTGTTGCTCTTCTGGAGAGAAGAAAAATTGAGTGACAACCTCAACATGTTGTAACAGTCCACTGAGAAAATAAATGCAGCTGACACATCACCCGCAATAAATGCACCGTGCTCAACAGAACGAATAGGACTTAAACACTTCATAGCATATTAGCCATTAGGAATTGTAGTAAGTTTTTTCCCAGACGGTTGGATTATGCTTATGACATGGTCATATTGCACCTACTGGACACAAATATCTGTTGGAAAGTAATGCCAGGCACTCACACCTACAAATCTGGCAGTGTAGGCAGATTTCAGATTTATCTAATATGAAATATCTTATTCGAGGAATAATCATCCTTTTGGGAAGATATTTTAACACTTTTAAGGCATATGAGGTACCTGCATCTCCCTTTGATCAGAGTGTATTACTTGTGGTGTAAAGTTCACAAATACCTGTCTTTGGCAGTCTTGCTACTAACATGTTGTTTTAAAGCAAAAGTGAATGTGAACGCTGCTTTCTGATAAACATTGAAATATGCCTTCATGCATTCTTAAGTGTCATCTTAACTAACTTCACCCGATTTTAAATTTACAACGTCTGTTTAGGATATGAGGTATGTGTTTTCTCGCCTACTTCCTAGGAAATATTCAGATGATCAGTAGCAGATGAGGAACTGAATGCATTCAACAAATCTACAGCTAATAAACATGCATAGCAAGTAAGCAAGAATCACTTTATTTACATTTGATTTTATTTTCCTTTAATGAAGTCTTATAGCACAGAAATGTTATTTCTGCTTAGAGATGAAGAAGGAACAGAAATTGAAAAAGCAAAGAGAAACATTCAACTAACTTGATAATCACAGGTTAATGGCAAGGAAAACGAATGATACTATGTATTCCCTCCTAGGGTTCAGTTTTACAACAGACTCTTCTCACCTTCCCTAGGGTTGGTCTCAGTCCAGTGGTCCTGTTTTCCTTCTCACTGCTTGGATATTTCTTTTCCCTCAATGGTTGCAGTACTTTCTGTCTTGCCTCCTCTTGTAGGGATGCTGCAAAATTTAAATTTTTGTTGACAGACAGAGATGGCATCTATATCTGTACCAGAAAGAGATTAAGGATTTATGATCTGAGTAACAATTTTGTGGACAGATTCTACAAGAGGCGAGAAAGGAGGAAATGAGCATTGTAGAATCTGAGAAAGGAAGATGTGAAAGGCATGAAGAAGGAAAGAGTACTCCAGGAAGAGAACTGTATCCTTCAGCACCATGACTCAGAAGACACCTAAGCCAGTGCTGATCTTTCCAAGTATGGCATGTAGTAGGTAATTTAATACCTGGGGGGCTGTAAAAAACTTTCGTCTTGTATGCACTGGTCTTAAGTACTTATGCACTTAACACTTTTACTCAGCAAAGAGATCTCCCTGTTATTCTATGCAAAAACAAGCAGGACTTTTGGACCCTGGTGGATGATCAATTTCAAAAGTTTATCCATATTGCTGGCTGAAAGCTGCAGATAGATACTCTCTGGCACTTCGATTAGTCAGCTCCACTTTAATTTCTCTCTGTGTCTCTATGTTGGATACCCAAATATTTTACATGTGAAGTTTGAAGTGGGATAGAAGGAAACGGGAAATGCTCTAGGTCCTCATCTGGATTTGTGTCTTCAATGTTTCATTATGTCCTCACCAGATCTGTGATCACAGGATAGCTGAAATATACGTCGTTTTTGCTACACAAGCAATGAGCATAACTACATAGTATTGAAATACATAAAAGAGGCATAAAATGCACCTATACTTTTTCCATGCTGAATTCTTAATTCTGCTGAAAGTAGAAAATGAGAAATGTCAGCACTACTAGTTGTCATCCCTTGGCTCTAGTGAGCAATATTGACACTATTCTGGATGTAAGTTCTTATTTCAGTAATGAAACTGAAAAGCTACACATTTTGAGGAAGCAGAATTCATGTGCAGTGGAAGGTGTCTACTCCCTTTCCTTGTCTCCAGATACTTCAAGCATGAAAACTCTCAAGCATACCCATCTCATTTCCATTTTGAAAGTTATACTGTGCAATGCTAGTCTTGATCAATCTTACACAGTGACAAGATAGAGCATCACCAAACTCTTTAGCAGATTTTTCTGATTATGATGCAGTACCATACACACTGGAAACACACTGAAATATTTAAAAGGTAAGAAAAGTTGATAAAATGAATCTGCATTTTTTTATTTAAAGTTACATTAAGGAGAGGAGATTTTCAGTGCAAATGTAAACCAGCATCATTATTATCAGTCTAGTACAGCTCTGTTGTGAGTTGCAAAGTCAAAATCAGCAGCTGCATTTGCAAAGACATGCATTTGTTTCCCATTAAAGCAAAAAAAATATGTCTAAGTGCACTTAAAATCTGTTCTTTGGCCTTTAAAACTGAATTATTTCTGAAAAAGCAGTGCCTTTTCAAGGTACTTTTACTTTCATGAAGTGGATCTTGTATAAAGCAGTGGAAAAGCAAACTTTTTTGAAAATGAAGATTGTAAGCTGCATATGCATGAGTATTTAGTGTTTCCTGTAATTTAGAGATCCTTAGGACAGAATGATCTAATTTTTACCTTAAAAAAATGCCAACTTCTGCCAAGATTATTATTTTTTATTATCATTTTTGTAACAAACAAATTTAGCATCCTTTTCCATGATCTTGCCTACAGTCCTTGAAAGTCACATGGAGGAGAGGAGATAATAGAGGGTTATACACACGCACTCATGCATATTGCCTATCAAACAAACCTCCCTGCTGTGTGTATTAGTATAGTGCTGATTTCTGTATTTGCCAGTTGTCATTAATGGTCTAAATATATGGGCTATGTTGAGAAGTACATGCTATGTGAAGAAGTACTTTGATTCTGCTGCACTTTTGTTAAATTACTGCTTCTTTCTCATCCCTGCACAGTTAGTGATGCAAGTATTCCAGTGATTGATTTTCTTCCCAGCTCCCTTTCCTTTCCACCCCCACAAACCAACCTTTGGATTTTCCAGCATTGTGTTTCATTTGCACAAGTAACTGACATTTTAGAAGATAATGGGAAAAATATATTTAAAAACAATCCAACAAAGCGTACAGTCTGCACTTATAAATCTCATTAGAGGTGCTCAGGGCTGTGCCATAATGGCATGGAAATCACCGATACACAGCTCTAACTCTGGTTGTGGAGAAATTAATGTAAAGAACATTCTACTTGGTTCTTACACATAAAATGTCAAGGAACAGAATGTAGTTGCCTGCTTTTTAAATGCAGTTCTGTTAGTGAAAGTCAATTGGGGCTGTCAAAGAAATTACTGCAAATCCTTTCCAGTTGCTAGCAATTATTATTTATTATTTCTCTTTCTCTTTTTGTACCACCTTAAGTGACCCAAAGAACTCAGAACAGCTTTAAAAAATCATGAATGAAGCTTAATGAATAAACAACCGTTAAGCAATAGGGAATTGAGGTTAAGTAACAAGTAGCAGAACTGAAACATATACTATAACAGGATACCTGATCTTCTGTTTTAGCCCGTCCTAAATTGAAGGGCCATTTTCAGGAATGTGTATTATAGGTCCATTCAACACCATGTTGGTGTAATAAGACAATATCTAAATGATCCCAGTTTAGTGGCAGACTTTTCTGTGAGTTCAATATAATCCTCTTATGGGGCAGGATTCTCTGCATCCAGCTTCAGCCATGTCAAAATTACATATCTGGTCTAAGCTGGTTGTCCAAGATCCCTTTCTATCCAGTGAAGAGAAGCAAGTGTCTCACTCTAGTGTAAGATAAATGTCCGTGTACCAGCCCACTCTGTGGTGTCCCTGTCTCTAACCACAGTCCAGACCCTGAACTTGCAGACTGAAGTCCTGAGGTTGAGTGATGGCATTTCTGTTCCAAATGGGAATGTGCCATAGACATTTATTTCTAACAGTCTGTGCTCTCCACTGAGGCAGGTTGCTGTTCATTACTTAGGAAGAAAACTACCAGATTACTAACACAATTCAAATTTCTGCAGGAGAGAAACATCCTGAGCTGTTTGACTAACACTCAAAATGAATTTAATCATATTAAGGATAAGAGGTGGCACAGAAAAAATGAGTGCCTCCAAAAGAGGCATACTCATAAGTAAAGTTCCCAATGATTTAGTGGAAGCAGTTACTTTAATGAGGAAAGCGTTCATAAATTTTCCGATCAACAACATCTTTCAGGTCTTTACATCAAGGTTAGCTGCAATTATTACAATACATAAAGCCAATACGATCTAGGCATCATGATGGAACAATGTAAAATTTCTCAGAGGGTAAGTATGCAACAGACAAAGATTATGTGAAGTTTTTGCTTGGAGAGGCTCTGAGATTATAGGGGATTGTTCTGAAGGCTTATGAGAATGTGCAGTAATGACACCTAGTTATTTGTTGTCTGGGTTTTTTTACTGTCTTTTCAAAAGATGTATTATCCATGTACTACTGTGGCCTTTCAAATTTATGCTTACAGATTAAATAAATTAAATATATAAAATGAACTTAAGGGGATTTTAATGTTATTTAAAATCTAGCCTAGGAGGCTTAGAATGAAAGAAGTAAGTCTTAAGGAAAAAGCTCTCAAGCTGGAGATCAGTATCATGTTTTTCATCATACTTTGCAGCTTTGCTCCTTAACTTGCATCTGCTGGACCAATCATCCATGCACAAATGTACAGGTGTCTAATTTCCTTTGAAACTGGACATGAGGTATTTTAATATCTTTTAAGGTCCTGTTGTATAATACTATGTGTAGTACTTTCTGTTTGCTGAAGGCAAACCATCCTTTTCCTTGTAATTTTCTGTGGCTTAGTATGCTATTAATACAATTTCTTTCCTAGTTTGCCGTGCAACAATCCTAAGGCAGGAACCTTTCCACTTCTTACTAGAGCTCTTCTGAGAAGACATTAGACACTGACCAAGCTGGCATGCTCTTTCTAGTGAAAATTCACTGCTTCCTAGCCAGGCAGAAGTAATAGTACCTGAGACTGGATCTTGTTGAAACACATCTGCAAAGCAGAAGACTATCTAAGAGGGAGAGAATGAATAATGCTGCTACAAATCTAGAAAACCAACATTTCTATTTAAAATACCAGACTTCTGGCAGTTAGCCTGCATATTACGTACAGCTGGTTGGCAGCCATAAAAATCGTCTCATTTCATAACCTATCTGAACACTTGGAAGTTTTCTTTTTAACTCAAGTCATTAAATCATCTTCTGAACAAAACAGTCACCCTCCAGGTCTCCTGGTTTGAAATTGCATTAGCTTAGGGTATTATTATTTAATTGCAACTTTCTCATAAAAACATGATAAGGTCTGAGAACCTTGCTTTTGTTATCTGTGAATGCTTTAATTTTAATTAGTACGAAAGCACACTACTTCAGGCCTATATGGCAAAAATCTGTGACTTGCTATGGAAACAGGTATCAGCTTCAATTTTCCAGCTTGTAATGGATATCCAAGACAGGGGAATGGTGTGATTTTAATTGCTGATTTTGTGCTGGTCAGGGCAAGACTAAGCCTGTAAGCTGCCACAAAAGATGTCTTTGTTTAAAGATTTCAGTTGTCATGAGTGTCACTGTGTGTCTCCCACAGAGCTATTCAAGATGATTACACAGCCTGAGCCCTGATTTGCCTTCCTCTTTCCCACCGTATGTTCTTCTTTCTCTTCCCCTCCTTTTGTCACCAGCATCTGCTTGGAAGCTTGCTGAAAGTAAGAGGCTGGCTCTGGCCATGTGGAATGTTGTTAAATAACAAAGGAACTCCTCTGTATCTAATTGAACCTGGTATGCTTCATGCTGCTCTGTTTAGAAATGAGCACTGTGGCTGTGAATTCTGTTTTACAAGGCCTGTTCTTTACCTCACAATCTTAGGTACATAACATCCTTTTTACCCAAGCATCTTATTTTGCTCTCTTGGATTATTCCAAACCTGTGTACAAGAAGTGTGACTCAAATATTTGAAGATATATTGTTTTAGCACTACCACTTACGTATGAAAGTTGTGGTTTGTGTTGTGACTATCACCTTATTAAGCAAGGCCAGTTCATAATAGAAAAGGTATTTTCTGGTACATAATATGTATAACTTAGTGCAATACATTGAGTGCCTTCTGTTAACTACACAGCATTTCTTTCCTGCTTTTTGATTACCAGGCCAACAAAGATGTACATAAGGTGTTGTGTACGTCTTCACCATACATTCTTTTGGTACTTCTATCCCTGAGAACAGCATTTGGCTGGGAAAAGAGTAGGAAGAAGTTAAATGTCAGGGAGAAAAATAATCCCCCGATAATGCAGAACACTAATGTTTCGCAAAATTTTGCAAAGTAGCCCATTCTGGACATTTATATTTCAACTTAGTTGAGCAGCAAAACATAAAACAAAGATCTAACATTTTCCTTCTGAATCTGAGCTTCATTATCCACATGGTGACATATAAATATATACATTTTTTTAATGTTCAAGACATCCTATTTGTTCATTAGATTCACCACGTATCACATGCATTTTTGCAACTGAAGCTAGTGATGTGTTCATAATAAGTCATGGTCTTCACTGGCTGAGACAACAGACAGGAAATCTTCATGCATCTCTATGTTATATCAAAGAGTAAATGCTTTTAAATCATTAATTAGTTGTTGAAAGTAAACAGTCTTTACCACAGAATGGTGGAACATTTCTCAGTCCTCTCTGTCTAGGAGCATAACTATATTTGGTATGAACTTTGTAATTATATTTATTCATTAAAAAATAGTATTATAACTTTAAAGAAGCAAATAATGACACATTTTAAGGATTATAACTTTTAGCATTCATAACCAGTTATGTGTTTTTCAAAAAACCTCATCTGTCATTTAAGTAGGCTTTATTTTGCATCTAATTTTCTTAATTAAGGCAATACTTTACAATATTCTAGAGCAGTGTGACATATGCATTTGAAATGAGCATGAGTTCATTGCATTGCAGTGAGTCATCTGTGATTGCTCATGTCCCTGCCTTCAGCTAATCTCTTCCCTCTCCTTTAGAGCTACTTATTTTCCAGAATGCCATGTCTTTCCTGGAATGTCCTCTTCTACTGGGTGTTGAAGGTTACTTTTAACAGTGTGACTGTACTGTGTTTTAAAAAGCCCTGACTGCTTCCTCTCTTCTCCATGGAGGGTTGTAGCATATGACCATGGCAGGTATGAAGGTAATGAACAGGCAAGCCTTTTTAGGAAAGGAAAGATAAGAGCCAGTGACTGCATAAGTGTCAGAAGCTCTTCTCGAGAAGTTGGTAGGAGGCATACTAAACACTCAGGTTGAGGAGCTAAGGGAGTAAAAACGGCAGGTCTTCTGAGCAATGCTGGTAACAACTCCCCACTGGGGGATGAAACCCAAACAGCTCACAGAGTCCTGCCTGGGATCTCCCTGGTAGGAAGTAAGCCTGGATAAAACCAATTTTCTCATTCTGAAAGAGTGTGAATCTACAAGGTTTTCACCCTTTCACCTAAAGAAAGGGTTTGTGAATCCCTAATTGTCAGAAAGAGTAAATTAGTGCCAGGAGAAACAGACCATAGGGATTTAAAAACCTTGCTGTACTTTTGATCTCATGTAATCTCCCCTTCTTTTTTTTTTTTTATGTAGGAGAAAGACAATTCCAAAACAGATTTTATCATGAACAAGGAGTAGAAACTTCATTCTGAAAATGTCCACATGAGCTGTTTTGACCACATAAACACTTTTCCTCAAATTGTATTAAATTGGAAGTTCCATTGATTTTTCTCTCACAAGCAGTTTTAATCTTTATGATCTGCTTTACAAAGTGTCTAGACATCTCATATTTTATTTGTTTGTTCTGTTAGTCTAGGTATCCTTTCCTTGGCAATCCTTCATTGCTGATTTTGACATTACCTCATTTTTCTTGTCCTTTCTCTTTTCTGCCCGCTTTCTTCTTAGTCAATGGGTCTTCAAATTCTAAAAATATCTGTAAATATTTTGAAACTGTGATGGTGCCTTAGTATGTCTTATTTTAAATGACAAGACCGGTATATTTGCTTCAGGAAAGCAGTTTAAGCCAAAAAAAAACCAAACAAAATAACGCTATAATTTTACAAAACACTTCAACTGGAATCTTTTGGTTTTTTTTTTTTTTTTTTAATTAATTTAGCGTAAAATTATAAGACTTGGCCAGTGTGTTTATATTGGCAGAGGACAACATTCTGACTCATTTCCCATAAAGTTTCATATGCAATATAGTCACACATCAACATAATAATTATACTGGTCGTCTGAGTATTGTTTTATTAATTTACCTGCAGTGCTGAATTCAGAGCAACATAAAAACCAATGATGTTGGAGGAAAGAACAACCAAGCAATTTTTGCTGTGGGCTGTCAAATTAGTTTCCTTTTTGCATTTCTTAATGGAATTTTCCTCTATAACATCTAGTTTTATGATAAAGTCATGTGTCATTGCCTGCATTAGAAATCCTGTGCTAGCCAAAGGACACGGGAACTTTTAGACTTTTTACAGTAAAGCTGGATCAGTCAGGAAAAATCGACAGGAGGAGCTGCAATTGCTTTCAAGTTTCTTCTCCAAATGTACTCTTGTACAAAAGGAACATTTCTTTTATGACAGTAGGGTAAGAAGTTCAAAGCAATATATAGTACAAATCATAGAATATCACATAAATCCACAGTGAGAACACAGGATAATGGACTAATATCAATGGTCTAATCTGAAACCTGTTAAAGACTGTACTTATTAGAAAACTGTACCAATAATCAATCAGCATAGAACAGAGATGTCAGGATTATATAAGCATACACATTTAAGTCAATGCAGAGTTTTGTTAACAACCAGTAGGTTTCTGTAGCATTAAATCCTATACTTGCTTTATGCACTTTGACCTTTGGCTAGAAAAAGTGCAACTAGGGTTATTGAATTTGGAAAGGGGTCATGATTTATTCAGAGAGAGAGCACAATGTTCAGGGATTAGTCTAAACATGATCTATATATATCGACACTCTGGGCACAGCAGGGTTTTAGAAATGTCCAGTGATTTATTACAAAAAAAATTAGTAACACTCAGGAGTAGGGGAAGGTATTTTTCTTTTGAAAAAATGTTGAGATAGTTGATAATATAGCTTCAATTATCCAGCACTGTGTTTCTGAGCCTCTTGACCTTTTTTCCTCATGTTCTAGCTTTTCCTCTATCTCTAAATTAAGCAGGAGGGAGAGATCATCTTTCATTGCAAAATAGAAAACAAGATGAAATGCAGATTGCCATAAAGCTATTTCTCTTTAACCTTTTTCTTTTCTTCACCCTGGTTTTAAACTGCAAGCAGTGTCCAAATGCTTTAAATACATGGATAATAAAACTAGTATCAAAGTACTTAGCAGTTGAACATGCACTTACCTCATGATGTATATTCATCAAACCTAACAGGTTACCAGCTACCCTTTAATAAAACATACCTATCAGATGGACAACATCACAAACATACGGAACTGAGTGGAGATAAAAAATACTGTGAGAAGCAGAGCCCTCTTTTAAGCTTTTAATTTAGTATGTCACCCTCAGCTAAAACCTGTTAAACACACATGCATGAAGATTGAGATCACTGAAACCTTTTTAACAGTGGTGTGTGATTTTGCAGTGGAGGTAACTGAATCTTTTGCATTTACATTTCCATATACTGAGCTCACACTGCAGCCGTACTTCCCATGTCAGTGCCTTATTGTATCACCCCAGCATCCTCTCTTCTACCTGTTTTTCTCTATATCAGTTCTCTCACAGCCTTTATCACCACCACAATATTTGAGTACCATTCACCAGTGTATTAAGCATCGTAACTGACACCTGTTATATGTTTGTCCTCTGGTCCTCTCTGTAGGAAGCGTAATGTGCTCAGTCAAGTGCCTTGTTTTGGTAGGACTTTTGATGGAACAGATTTTTACAAATGTGTAAAAATAGTCAGAAATGTGCCTTGACCTCAGATCAGAAAGTGGGGATGTCAGTGATGTTCTAAGTTCCCAGTTCATGGGAGCGTTTATCCCTCAGACTGGACCAGCCTGAGACAACGATGTTTTCCTGAGAGGGGAAACTCTCCACTTGTAGAAGGTACTATTGGGACTTTCAAATCTCAGTAGATGTTTTAGATAATCTGGGCTCAGAACAAAAGGCACTTCAAAGAAAAGATTCAAGACCTTGAATTTGATTTGGGTGCTCTTGAAATCTTCCAGCACAGCTTTGCAGTGCTCCTTCTAACTTTTGTTCCTGAAGAGACAGTTTGTATTCTTGGCCCTTTCTTCCATCCCAGATTGGTGCTGCAGCTGCATTTGCCAATCTGTCAGGATACTTTTCAATGCTGTTTCAACAGCAAAGGCATTGCTTTCATCTGCAGGCTATCAGCCAGGCCTTTCTGGGGAAACACTGCATATTGCTTTCATTCATTTCTGGAAGCCTCCTCCAGCACTTTTTAAAAACTTGTCTCAGGTCTTGCCCAGCTTCCTGTTGGCTGTCTCTGATTCCTGAAAATGCTGTTATTGCTAATTTCATTTTCCTTTGAGAGAAAAAATTCAGAAACTCTAGAAGGTTTTGAGAGGTAGGTAACTCTTCAATACAATTCTGCTTGTGGAATTCAGTGTTTTTCTCTGTGTGCTGTGTTTTTTTACATTATATTTTTATAGCTTTTTGTAGCATAGGTAGATACGCAGGCAGTTGAAATTCTGCATTTGTCATAAAGAAATTCTGTGATCTGGAAAGACCCAGGTAGTGCCAGAACTTAGAAGTGGCACAACTGATAAGTAATGGGTGAATGAATTAGGTAATAAAATAAAAGTATATGTCCAGAGGTGAAGTGTGGAGTTTATAAACCTGCAAGTTACAAGGCTTGCTGTTAGATTCATAATGCTGGATGGAAGACAAGTACAGCCCATTTTGTTACAGTTTTCAAAAAAGCAGAAGAATCATGAAGAATTAATAGAGGGGTTTCTTGTTACACCTAGAAGTAGTTCTGACTCTCTACTGGGTTATCACTAACAGTAGCACTTTCTGCTGGCCTTATCTCTGCTCAGTTATGCAGGTTTCTCTAAGTGTATGGTTCTAAAAACCATTTATTGAAACCTGGCAATACAAGTGGAATGACTTTGGCCTAAGCTTTTAATTAAACTGGTAAAACTTGGAACATAAGGTCTCTATTGCAGTTGGCAATATTGGTAAGCTGATCCCTGCTTTACAATAGGCCCATTGCTACCTTGGTAGCAATGTTTTGGTTGTCTTCCTCCTTATATAAGCAAGAACAGTAAGATAGTAAAGTCATGTAAGAGCTGCAACATACAGGAATCCTACGCTAAGTTTTTGAGTTTTTAGATCATATTCACCTTTTTTACAATCTTATTTTATTCTACCTTATGTATTAATGTATTGCTATGTGAAAAGGGTTTTTTTTTTTAAACAAAATTGTCCAATTAAATCTCCTTTTCAGGTAATGGAAAGTTTTCCACACTGTAGTTCAGAGTTCATATCTATTAATTTCCTCATGATCCAGTGTCTCATGAGTGCCAATAGAAAGAGCTGTAGCACTTTAAGCCTGTTTCTGTAAAGTGTCTGTAGTTCACAAGAATGGTTGGTGGCCTGCAGGTTTCATACAAAGCAACAATAGATGTAAAGGCTCTGCTCTGAGTGGAGGTTGGCTGGATGGCCTCACCAACAACTCTAAACAACGTTTAGAGTTTAGTTTCATAGTGGTCTGCAAGACATGATGATCGACAATGTCCATTAATTCAAATGTTTTGGAGCAGTGTTTTAAAACATTATTATAAATGCAGCCCTGTCTGATAGTGCTATGAGGGTCTGGGACAGTGAGGACCTATATCTATACACATATGATTTCTCACAAAATATTCATTATTAGTATTTACATTGCACAGAGCCTGTGCTGGAAGGGAAAGGGTGCTGTGAAGCTATGTGAGTGATAAACCTGCACTGTACTTGTCTTTGCAGTATTATAATAGCTGTAGACGAAGTTCAAACTGATGGTTATTCTGGTGGATAAGACATGATGGTCATTCTGGTGGATAAGACATGTGATCTGGAAATGCCAAGATCAGCATAGTGCAGAATTAAAGAACTGCTTTTCTGACAACTAGGTATGCAATTAATTGCCACAGACTCCAGAGAAAATAGGTTAGTGGCAAAGGAACTGGTTAAGTTGTAAAATGAGTCAGTGAATTACTGATCTGCAAATAAGAGGTGCTTTATCCAGCCGATGGTATTGTCTCCATATCAGACAGCTGCTGAAAAACAGCAGACATATTTAGTGGGACTTCTTGAAAAAATATCCTTACTATAGGAAATAAACAGGAATGAAGAGCTTAAGATATTTTAAATGGAAAGAGGTGCTGTCCATAGACTAAATAAAAATAAATGTAAAGAATATTCATAAAAGAAAGAGAAACATCAAATATGAGGTGTGACCTCCTGGCAATCTTTAGCTTCCTCAAGGAGGGCGGCAGAGAAGGAGGTGCTGATCTCTCTCCAGTGATTGCAACAGGATGGAGTTGGATTCTATGATCCTTACAGGTCCCTTCCTACTTGAGATATTCAGTGATTAAGTGATATGATGTTTTCCAAGTGCAAAAATACAGGAATGTAATAGTAATCTTGGATGGGATGATCAGTCAGGCAAGTCTGACACTGCTGAAAATGCACATAAGGACAAAAAACATTATGTATTAAAGTACAAATAATAAAGTTGTAGGAGGTACAGAAGACAGCCAAAGAAAAGTAAAGTTCGTTTTGGTTTTATGAAAAAAAAAAAAAGACCCTGCATTATTAGACGTGGTTGCAGAGGAACACCCCTACACTGTACAGAGCAACACAGTACAGCTAAACCGAGCATCTGGTCCAATGTTCTGTAGCTAATGTATAAAAAATAAGGTAAACAAACATGAAAGCCCCTTGGCACTGTATCTGGTGAATACATCAGGCAGCTTGTTTCAGTACTCAAAAGGGCAGTTTTGAAAGTGGCTTCAATCTACTTTTTTTTCCTTTTCCTTTTTTTTTTCTTTCCCCCTCTCCTCTTGCTGTTGTCAGTTTGTTAAAATATTGCCAGGCTAAAAGAGAAAGCTCAGGATGTGTTAGCAGAGGGGAAGCGGATAATAACTTGACAGATTTTTTTAAAGGCAGAATCTTTTTGTTTTCAGCCTAACATGACACTTCGATTTAAACAATTCTGCTGTCTGTCTTCCTTTTGACTATGGTACCATGGCCAGAATTTAAAGAGAATACATTCTAATGCTTATAGCGAGAGAAGCTCTGTGGAAAAATGAACCTGTAAAGCCTCCTGGCTCCCATTGGAGGTCAGTAGCAACCCAAGGTGTTTCAGCTCTTCCAGGATCAGGCCCTGTATGAATCATATCAGTTTTTCCATAACAATGTTAATTCATTCTCTCAGACCTGAACAAATGACTTTCTGCTTTCCAGTCACAAAATGATCAAAGTGAGAGGAATAAATTAATGTCAGCAGTAGGACTGGCTGGATTTTTGCATACTGTCACCCAGCACAAACAGGCTAAGCAAATTAAAGAACCTGTATTTCTGCAGGCAACCTCCTTGCTTTCTGCAAATGCTAACAGAGCTACACATTCACTGCTCCTGGCACCTTGGTCTCAAGCTTGAAAAGAAACCTAGTATTAAAGGGCTGCTATATAAAACCTGCTGTATCTAGTGGAGCAGATTAAAATATTTCCATCTGAATGAGCAGGTTAAAATGTTTTCCATCGGAAAATGATGACTGGGCCTGGCCTTGTTTTGGTGATGCTCACATGTGCCTGAAGAGCACAAGATGCTGCCAGGCTCCCTGATGGCTGGTCTCTCAGCTCTGAGTGCCTAGAGAGACACAAAGACTGTTTCAGAGCCAGGGAGGCTGTCACCCCAGGCTGCTGAGAGGAAAGCAGGATTTGAGAAACTCTGAATAAGTTTATCCCATGCAAAATGCTGCCAAGTTTTGGAACTGCTATGCCTCCATAGTCCTTTAAGTGCAAAACAAAATGACGGCATCATCTTGAGTCAGTCAATTTGTGTTCAGTTCAAAGAAGATCTTTACAAAAAGAAGTGAGAACATATTGCTATTTCTTTTATAAACACATAACTTTTGTTCTTTCTTGGATATGCTTTCCTCTGAGAACACAGTAATTTTAGTGCTAGAGGGACTGGAAGTAAAAACACAGTGCTGGTGTTTCAGTCCTGACATCTGCAAGGGCAGGAGGTAGGGTTGTTTGGTTCACTAAACTGGCAGTAATCTCAATGCTAATATTAATATCCCATGCCATAATTTTTACTCATTGCTGTAACAGGACTTTTGAGGGAGATAAAACACAAATAAAAACAAAAAACTGGTATATGTACTATATCTCTATCTGATCAGAAATGCACCATTGGCATGAGGTGAATTGTAGGTGTGTGTAGGAAATTGTACGTTGCCACTTCAGTTCAACTCCAGTGCCTGCTCATTGGCATGTCCAAGTGGAGATCAGTGATGAATGGTGTTCCTCAGGGGTCAGTATTGGGACTGGCACTGTTCAACATCTCTGTCAGCAAAATGGACAGTGGGATTGAGTGCACCATTGGCAAGTTTTCCAATGACACATAGCTGTGTGGTTCAGTTGACATGCTGGAGGGAAGAGGGTTCCAGAGGGATATTGACAGGCTCATGAGATGGGCCTATGCAAACCTCATGGAGTTCAGCAAGGCCAAGTGCAAGGTCCTGCACCTGGGTTGGGGCAATCCCAAACACAAATACAGCCTGGGTGGAGAATGGATTAAGAGCAGCTCTGAGGAGAAGGACGTGGGGATGTTGGTTGATGAAAAGCTTAAACTTTTCATCATGAGCTGGCATGTGCACTTGCAGCCCAGAAAGCCAAATGGGTGCTGGGCTGCAACAAAAGGAGCATGACCAGCAGGCTGAGGGAGGTGAACCTGCCCCTCTACTCTGCTCTGGTGAGACACCACTTGGAATACTACATCCAGCACTGGGATCCCCAACACAAGAGGGACATGGACATATCTAAGCAAGTCCAGAGAAGGACCACAAAGGTGATCAGAGGGCTGGAGCACCTCTCCTATGAAGACAGGCTGAGAGAGTTGAGCTTGTTGAGTTTGGAGAAGAGAAAGCTCCAGGGAGACCTTGTAAGCATCCTTCCAATACCTAAAAGGGGCCTACAATAAATCTGGAGATGAATTTTTTACAATGGCATGAAGTGACAGGAAAAGCGGAATAGCTTTAAGCTGAAAAAGGGAAAATTTAGATTAGATATTAGGAAGAATTTCTTTACTGTGAGGACACTAGAGCAGATTGCCTGAAGAAATTGTGAATGGCCCATTGCTGGAAGTGTTCAAGGCCAGGTTGGATGGGGCTTTGAGCAATCTGGTCTAGTAGAAGGTATCCCTGCCCATGGTAGTGGAGTTGGAACTAGATGATCTTTAAGGTCGTTTCCAAACCAACTCATACTATGATTCATGATTCTGTGATTCTCTGGAGTTACATCCAGGATAACATTTTTCTTATTCATTGTAAATTAACTGTTTTGACTTCATCTATAGTGCTAAGAAGCCATAAAGCACTGAGGATGTCCGGACACTAATGACTTACAGATACTCTCCCTTCATCTGCAGTTCACTGAAACCTGTTTAGCTGGATGAGAGTGTGTGGTTTTGATGGGATGGATTCTCAAGATTCCTGAATTCTGTTTCAAGGCTGAGGCAGAGATGAGAATATTATTTTCTGTTTAAGAATTGCTAGAAGAATGAGCTGTTTGGTTTGAGACATTGGGTTCAGCCTCTCCAAAGAACTTGTTTTCTCACAGACCTCAAAAGTGCATTTGAATGTGCTGTGGAATATGTAATTTTTCTTCACTTTTGCACCTTTCTGAAACTGCAGACTTCAAAACACATTGACCTGCTCAGCTTTCACTATTTACTGTTTCATACTTTCATATATGGACTTCCCTCTGTTTACTTGATTATGAAATGAAACTCCGTCATAGGCTTATCTTCACCCATTTAAAAGAACATGGCTCCCATCCTTATAGATGTGAATGAAAGAGAAGAGAGAAGAACAACATCAGGAAAGATGGTAAGAATATCTTGAAAAAAACATGAGGAATACAGAGGGAAAGTAAACATGGTAAAGGTAATTGTGTCATGTATCTACCTCCACCTTGCCTATGGTCTATTCCAGGAGTGAAGGGTTAGAGAAGGAAGCTACTCCAGGGAGAATAATACCAGAAGCAAGATGATGCCTGTTATGTTTTGAAGTATGTGAAGGTTATGGAGGTCTGTTGCATCAAATCCAGACAGACACTGAACATCTGCAACTCCTTTTTCTCATCAGGTAGTTGGTCTTTCTCACCATATTGGGATGTATTCAAAATGTGTCTATTCCTGAAAATACTGAAATAATTTGGGCACTGCTCATTAGTTTTCTAGAATAAAAACATCATTGTTGGAACCCAACCCCTTCCTTGGATGTTCTCATTGCAAAGGAATTGCCATCTTTTGAATTTTTCTGTTGTGAAACTGACTGCATGAGCCTTCTAAAATAATATTTTTAACACAGGTAATACTGAGTTACTGTATGACTTTTACTATAACAGATACAATATAGCAAGATGAATAATCCACTGTTCTGAAAGGACCACATAAAGGACCTGTCAATATCACTGTGCTCACATGACACAGCAATCTGTTACAGAGGAAAGAGATTATTCCAAACTGAGTGTGAAAACAGTTTCTCAATTACAGGACTAATCTTTATCTTTCAGTGTAACACATTACACATATTGCCATGATGACTTTCTCATAATTAATCTGAACATTAAAAAGAGTTTCTGTCCTGACTGACTACCAGAAGTTACAACTTTTGCGTAACATCTCATATTCTTGGATACATAGTGTACAAACATAAATTTGAATATGTCTATAACTGAGTCTTGTACTTGTCACATTTTGGTAATTACTGATTTATTGATGGCAGTAAAGAAATCTGGAAGCTATTAACAACAGACTTCATCAATAATCTGTCTGAACACACAGCATACAGAAAAGAAATTGCAGAAATGGTATCTTTAAGTTAGTGCTCAAACTGCTAGCATATGAGTTTAACTGATGCAGAGTATGTGAGCTGAGATTTCATTTGCAGTTATTTCACCCTCATGACTGTAGCACAGCCAGTCCAAGAACTAATGGAGATACATTTGTCTTTATTAAAGATAGTGGATTAAAATAGAATTATATTAATGAATAAGATAAAAGCAATCAGCGTAAATCTCATGTTTATTAAAATTAGTAACTAAGGCTCTAAGTGTAAATGTCTTGATCTCAATACTGATTTGTGTTCTTGTGGGTTTTGTTTTTTTTTTTTTTGCAGATCAGCAAGTTTGGACTGAAAACATTAAAAGGTAAAGCACACTGGTTTTAATGGTGGGAAAGGCAGGAGGCAAGACCAAAGCACTCTGTATTTTGCTGGGAAATTTTAGTGATCCTTATTATCGTATGCAGAAAAGCATACATATTTTTATCAGTATTTATTTCATTGTTCCAGTAAAGTCAGATGAGCACTTTCCAAAACTTTTTTCCTGGTGATGTCTGCCAAAAGGTCACATGGATCAAGTCTGAACAAATGGTGAGGGAAGACATCCTTGACATCCTTGCCCTCCTGAATGCTCCTACTTCTCTAGAGAAAACTCCTCCTGCAGCAAGAAGAATTTTTCTTGGACAAACTACACAAAGATGACTCTAAATCCAATTTTTCTGTCTCCTAGCCACACTAGGTGTTTCGGATACAGACCAATAGCATATCCAGCCACAGTGCCTGCAGCCACTTATGGGTAGCTGTCTGGAAAGCATTACTAATTTTTTGATGTTCAAGACAAATAGGCAATCTAAAGGCCTTTTTGAAAGCAAATCCAGTGTTAGGCAAGGTTTGTATATTTCCACCCGGGTGTTTTCCAAAATTGATGCTGGACAGCATGTCTCATTAATATTGGTTTATTTTTCATTCTGTTACTCAGGCTGCAATTAGAGTCTGCACATTTTCCAGGAGAAAGACAAGAATAAAATCTGTGATGCCCAGATCTTCTAAATCAGAGACCTCTGATACTTTATTTATCAAACAAGAGAATGTGTGTCAGTGCTGTGACAGGAGAAGGCTGGAGCTTGAGTGACTTCTTTGAATGTGGTGATGTGCTAAGATGTTCATTCATCCATACTGTAAAATAGGGTGCAAATCAGACAAGCCAAGTGCAACTGGCACATGGGATCCTAGAGTATGACAGATACCATGATACTGTACTGTAAACGAGTGATGTTTGGAACTAGATTCAGGGATTTCAAAAAGCTGAAACCAATTGCAAGAGTCTAAATCACAGCATTCGGATTTGACAGACCTGAGATCTGCAAAAGCTGGAGTGTAGACATGCGCTTGGTCATAAGTATGTACTGGTAGCAAACAGTAGGACACCGCATGGTTTCAGGGACTTGCTCACCCATATCTTTTGTGAACTGAGGCTTCTATTTTCATACAAAGAGTGATAGCTACTGGTTTAAAACAGTAGAGGAATTTGATGTAAAGAACAAAGGCCAGATGGAGAAATAACAGGGCTAACTTGCTCTGCAGATGTCTTCACTAGTGGTTTGGCACTTCAAAACAGAAAACAGAACTACTTTTCCTTTTTTTCTTTTTTTTTTTGGTGCAGAACTCGGGGAAGAACAGGAGGGATAAGGAAAGACAGGCACAGATGGCACTGTTATATTTTTTAGTTGGAGAAGAAGAAATGGGATAAAGAAGAAATACGATTGAATCCAATTCGACATTAGCAAGACAGAAAAGATTCTTTCAAAGAGTTATACTGAAAGAGCCATAACTATTCTGCTCACTGGCTTGTGCATTGAGGAGTACTGATATAACTGATGCTCTGGAAACTATTTTCAGAGAAAATAGAAGGATACAGCATGCCTTTGTAAGATTGGTCATCTGTATGCTCTGTGGCCTACATTCAGTAGAGTGAAAGTCGTAGGAGCTACCAAACTGAGGAGGATGCTGCCCAGCCTCCCTAGTGCAAAGTCCTGCAGAGATGAGCACAGAAGTAATTAGGTATCTCTGTGCTGAATGGAAACACCTGCTTCATTTAGATCTCAGCTCTTCCCCAGAAACTGAGGAAGGTCAGCAGTGTTGTAACCATCAGAGTTCAGTGCTGATAGCATTAATTTTGGGTGTAGAAAACAGATTTAAGGACTTCATCTCTATGAATTATAGGCTTAATGTCCTGTCAGCCACCACTGAAAGAAATACTGCAATCCATAACAAATGTGAAGCAGGTAATTCTCAGTCAAGTTGTTGAATTGTCATCAAATATTACATAAACTGTTCATTCATTCAGTATTCACTGAGCTGTAAAAGGGTGGACATGACCTTGTAAATTAGCAAGGGTGCATCTGTCTGACAGGAGAGTACTTGAGTTCCTGTTCTTCTTCCAGTTTTCAAGAGTTAGGTCTGATTTGCTTTACAGTCTTTGCAGTAATCCTTCCCCTCCAAGTTTTGCTAGTGATTTTCTGGCTCTCTATTAAATGAATAACTAGCTTCATTTTAGGTTACTACCTTACTACATCACTACATCATTTAGGTTACAATGATCCAGAAGATCATTGTTGTTACTAAGGAAATAAGCTAAAGATATTCTGATTTCCTAGTACTCCTATGAATTGCTTTTCCATGATTGATGAGCTGAGACAATGGCATACAGATTATTTATAGCATAACTTTCAATCCGTTTACCGGTTAATGTTCTCCATAGTTATAGTATAACTATATAGTATATAGTATATAGTATATATATATATATACTATATATATATATACTGATTATCAGTATTATCAGTATTATCAGTATATATATATAGTATATATATATAGTTATACTATATAGTACAACTTATACTTATAGTATAAGTATATACTATTAGCTTTATTGACCTCAGGCTTAATGTTACACATTTGTTTTAATTAAATATAATTTTCCATTTCCATTCCAAATGACATGAGAGATCAAAATCAGGCCACAATACACCTTAATAGTCATCACACCTTCAAATTATTATTGCTGAATTTGATATATGCTTTAGATAGCTGCATGAAAAGAGTTAAACATTTTTCAAATAATACAGGTTCTTAAAACAACCTCGAAAAGCTACAGTTAATAATAATAAAAAACTCCCACACCTTACCAGCTCAGTTAGTCCCTCATATTTTACAAGTCCTTTGTTTAATGGTATTGTAACCCTCATGTAATTTTATCATTCTTATCATTAAGCTGAGCCTTTCTTCTTTTCAGTGAAAACTAAGCTCATGGCAAAATCTATGCTTCGATGTTTAGTTACCCTAAAACCATGATCCAAAGTGCATTTGCTGTCTAAGCTGGAAGATATTTTCTGGGCTAGAAATACTAAAGTGATGGAGAAGTTCTTGTCTTCCTTTTGTCCCACAGAAAATGTTATTCAGGATTCAGTTCAAGATTTAGGGTTAGGGTTAGTTACAACTATATTTCCTCTCCACAAAACAACAGCTAAAGTACAAGTATTCCAGTGTTAATACTGAAGGAAATACATGGTTTCTCACTGCCTCTTGTTTGAGTTGTGTTATTTGGTAAACACAATTAAACATTCCCTAGAGTACTCAGGTGTTTTATCTCCTTTTTGAGTGGCTGATCTTCCAGATTACCACCATTCTTTTGTTCTATTTCAAAGCCAGTATTTAGCACAAATCAGAAAAATGTAACACCTGAGACTGACTGGCTGCTGTCTCCTTCTGCCCAGTTGCATAATGGTTAGGGCATTCATTTAGGCAGTAAGGCTTGTGTTTAAATCTCCTCAGCCTCATGCAAAGGGTAACATTTCCTTAAAACGTTTTGTGACTGGTATGAATAATTTAATTAGATTATTTTACCCTATGTTTACGCCTGAAATGGTCCTTATACAAAAGTGTAAATGAAACAAAATAGTTTTGGTTGGCTTTCCTCAAATAAGCAACATGTGGTTTAGAATTAAGCTTTTAAAGTTTTTTATTTCATTTGCTAAGTTGAAAAATCAGTTATGAGAACAGTGTAAAATACTTTTTGATGCAGTTCTGTACCAGCAGTGATACTAATGCCATTGTATCATGGGACTAGTGCAACTCTTCTCTATCCCTTTACAGGTTAGATATATTTTCCTTTGTAAAATATAATTAGATTTCAAGATCCAGACACCACAGTAGGGTGGAGACAAATCCTACTGATTACTAAGGAACATATCAAAGCCCTTTCACCATCTCCATGAATTCAAGAAGGCTTTCAAAATAGGAACCCACTCTCACGGTGAGTTTTCCAGTTCTGTTGGGTCCTCTGCCATGTCTAAAGGCCAAGTGGAAGTGGGGTATGGAAAAGCACAGTGAAAATTACAGCAGAGCCACTGTTATACCCATTCTGTGGCTTCCTCAGAGAAATGGAGAATGTAAGACCATGCTGGAGTAAAGGTATTGTCAGGTGAGCACCACTGTTTCTGAATCAAGCCTGAGTCCTTACAGTTAATCAACAGATTGGCACCAATTATTTAGAAAGATCGATTTCCATCAATAGACAATTATCTTGCAATATCCTACGCTCTGCATTTATTAAACCAAGCACACAGCTGTGTAACTGTTCCACAGCATCATCAGAGGTTTGGGATTTTATCAAATGTAATTTTGTAGTGTAAAATAGACATCAGGAAAAAAGATAAATAATTTTAGAAGCATGGTTCTCCCCACTTTGAAAGCCAAGTGTAACCTCAACAAAATAGATTAAAAAACAGGAAAAAGTGTCAATGAATCTGGTCATAACTTCAGAAGAATAAATCACCATTCAACATGAGTAAGAGTGGGAAATTCCAGTAGAAAATTAGTCTTTCTAATTTTGTGATACTTTATAGACTATTTTTTTGGGACCTATAAATAGGAAAATATGTAGACTGCAAGAAGCCTTTCGGGAGCTGAGTTTTTACATACATGAGTTTAAACCTGATATTTTCTGTTTGTAAAGATTTTGGCTAATGTCTCCATAGGTAGAGACAGTAATGTTTTCAAAAGTTAAGTAAGTGGCTACCCACTTTTACTTTCACTGGGGAGTGGAAACACCTCTTTGGCTACCCTTACTTGTCTGATCTCTAAAGCAGTAAGCAGTTTTTTAAAACACTTCACACTGAAGTTGCTCTTTGAATGTCACACAGCCTGCTATATCCATGTTGCCAGGCAGCAGTCCATAAAGGGTACAAGACAGAGCTTTGAGCTTTGACCAATGAGCAAGGAAGTTCCTTAAAACCTAAGCCAAGTTCTCTGAGGCTTTTCCTGTTCATGTGTCTTATTGGTGTAGTCAGGGGTCTGGTAAGATATGGGTAGAGCTTTCTATTCAGCTGCTACAGAAATGCTTTTCTTAGGAAAGTTCTAAGCAGAAAACGATGCTGCAGGGTTGCTGCCTTCTCCCACTCGGTGAGTCCTTGCTATCCCTCTCTGTTGGGGTTCTCTTTTCTCCCTTTCTCATATGCAGATTGGGTTGGCGGTTAGCTGTCTTATCATAGACTTCTCTCCATCTTCCAATGCTACTTGTATCTCAGAGAAGGGAATGAAAGGGAAAAAGTACATAGCAGAGTCTAAAGGCGTAGAGAATGAGGAACAGCTAGACCTGATAAGGGTACATTCACAAGACTAATCAGGCAAGGTTAGAGCAGGATGAGTAGCTAGCTGGCAGAAACACATAAAATTGTGACACTTTTCTTTCTTGTACATGATCCGCGTACTACCCTCTGCATTTTTAGATCTCTTTGGTGCTGGGGGAGGATATTCAGTGTCCTGAGTTCAGCAGTGGCAGTCATTTTTCTCCTTAGTAGCTGATGCAGTGCTGTGTTTTTTGACTTTTAGACTGGGAACAGTGCTGATAACACCGATGTTTTTAGTTGTTGCTAGGAAATGGTTACTCTGGCCAAGGACTTTCTGAGTCTCATGCTCTGCCAGGGAGTAGGGGAAGCCAGGAGGAAGCAGAGACAGGACACCTGACCCAAACTAACCAAAGAGCTATTACATACCACAGCACGTCATGCCCACTCTATGAACTGGGAGCAGTTACCTGGAAGGGTTAGATCACTGCTGAGGTTGGGCTGGATATCAGTCTGTGGCTGGTGAGTGGTTGTATTCTCTTCCCTTGTTATTTCCCTTACCATTATTATTATTGGTGGTAGCAGCAGTGGTTTGTGTTGTACCTTAGTTACTGGACTGCTCTTATCTTAGCCTGCAGGAGTTACATTCTTTCAATTCTCCTCCCCATCCCTCCAGGAGCTGGGGGAGGAAGGAGGGAGAGTGAGTGAGTGGCTGTGTGGTTCTGTGTTACCGTTTGGGCTTAAACCACAGCATTCAGAAACTGAAGTCCACCCGTATCTGCAGGTATAGATCACAGAGTGTGATGCTACCATCCATTTTCTTCACCTGTAAATGTCATTTACAAAGTTCCCTCCTCTCTCCTCCCCTCTTGTCAGCTGGAACATTTTTTGTACTCTTTGCCCATGTTGCTCTTCACTATTGCATTATTTGCATCAATTCAGCTGTAAACTAGGTCAGGGAGATGATCCAAGATAAAAAAGATAAAACTCATTGTGGTCTGAGCAAGAAATGTGAAAGGCTTTGCTCCCTTCATGCTGGGTAAACTCTCTGACAACCTAGCATTTGTCTTAATATTTATAAAAATTTTATTCCCCTTTCCCTGTAGGTCTTTCATGAGTCTGCTCTAATCTTTCTAAGATTGATTTAAGTCACTAATAACTAGTCCTCAGTTAACAAAAACCCCCTCTTTTCCTTCTTTTTTGTGTTCAGGTTGTTTGGTTTGTTTTTTTTATTTATTTAAATTTTGGCCTGCCATTGCATCAAGTGACAGGTAACATGCAAATGATACAGCTGGTTCCAAACCAGAATTAGTCATCATACTCAATATTTTAAAGAGATAGATAGTAAGGGGAGATGGAAATCATTAGTTTATCAGTTCTGAATTCAATAGGGAAGTAGTTTGCTCCTACCCATCCTACTATTTCACAAAGATGAGCCAAAGAGAAAGGTTACTGGTCAAGCCTGTAAATAAACATGTTAGAACCTACAAAGTAATGTTTTTGAAACATCATTAATTTTCTCTCCAAGGAGCATAAGCTTCTCTAAGTACTCAGAACAGCAAAGCTCAGCATGCATGCCAGAGCCTTTTGAAATAACTGGCTGAAGTTTGATGATGCCACTCAAAGTTATGACTGCAACCTAGGCAAATAAATACTTGTATTTTAATTGCAGTCCATTTTATTTCCAGGATTCTTACTTGCTAATAATGGTTATACTCAAATGGGCATTTGTAATGTGTTTGCACATCCTACAGTCTCCAGTATTAACATTTTAGCAGCATTGGAACATAACACCATTAACACCTTTAGAATATATACACCTAGCTTTGGGTGCCATGCTTTGAGTAAATACTTTTAGTATCATTATGCAAATAAGTTATAAATATAAACCATTCATTATTTACAAAGGGAAATCCTGCTCAAAAACTTGATGGTATAGTATCTCCCAACAAAGGTACAACTCAGAGGTTCCCATCCTGTGATTTATTATGTGCATATATTTAACCTGATGAACACAAATAGTTCTATTGGGACTATTCTTCTGCTTGAATATGTTTGCAGTGCCAGCACTTGTAATGAGGTTAATATATAATGTAAAGGAAAAATAGAGTACAGAGCTAATTTATGCCAGTGATACTTGTGGAGCATTCAGCAAGGCTGTACCACTGCAGCAGTAATTTTCATCTGCGTAGGGTACCTGCTTAATAAGATTATTCCATGGAGGTAGAGCTTTGCACTTTTTATATACTTTGCATCTGAGGCAGATTATGACCCAAAGAGCAGCAGAGAGTCATAGTTTCTCAGTAGAGCTGACCTTGGCAGAGTGTTGTGAAGCATACGAAATTGATATTGTTGAAGTTCTCCGTGAGTCTTGGAAGAAAAACACAGTACTCTGAATGATGATCATGCTGATTATTTCTTTTAGATGCTATTTGCTTAGCACCTTGGCTGTAGTTTAAGCCTGGTGTAAAAATATTCTCTGATGTAAGAGTTTGCAATCTAAATTTCATTGTTCAACAGAATGTATTCAACTGACTATAATTATGCATTTCATCGTTACTGTTACTTCTCTGACACACTTCTGTTCCTCCAGATCTTGGCTATGGTTGAAGAGATGTGCAGCTAGCTTGGTGTAATCTTCCATGGTGTAAAATCCTAAAATCTTTTGCTGTGCTCTTTGATGCTAATGAAACTGCAGTCAAGCAATCCAGAATAGTCTGAAAGAACATTTGAAGCCTATGTGTTCTTCATTAGCTATTATATTGGGTATTTTTAACACTGGACAGATTAAAGGGTCACTGAACACGTGGGCAGATTGCTGATGTACAGAGACCTGCATGGAGATGGAGCCTGGGGCAGCTGTTAGTGAAACCTATATTTTTCAGTGCTCCTGAGGCTGCAATTTGAAATAAATGTGAACTTGAAGCCTAGACTATAGGGACATACACTTTGAACTGATATCACGTATAGTAATGCATTCCACTTCAAACTACTTTCTCAAGTCCTCATACTATTCCTCTCCACATCCTTTACCACATTGAAGTCTCTTTTTTATTATGCTCACCTGATTAATTCTGCATAATTCTGGTATAAGTCACATCAGTGCTTTCTTACCATTAGTTATCTGTCTCTCTTTCCTTTCTAGTCAAATAGGTATCATATTATCTAACTATGAATATTTGTTGTGAAGGCATGTACTTCTGGGCTAATCCTCTCGACTTTTTTTACAGTCACTGGAAGGAGATAGAGAGCTGTTTAGCTGCTGCAGCTTCCTTTTAGAATCACATTTAGTCTGAATCTGAGTCACAGGGATTCTGCATCACTTGCACAAAATTGGAAATATTCCACTATTCTCAGGTCAGAGTATAAGGAAAGCCACATTATTTGAAGTCTAGGAAATACGAGATAAAATACTAAGATGTTTTGCCATGTAAACAGCACACTGTTCACAAAATGATTGCAGAGTAGATTGCATGGCCACCAGACTTTTAAGAGAATAACTGGAGGCTAAAAATTGTAAAATTTTGTTTGCTTCTATGAATGCACTCTATCTCCAGTTACTGGTACTGTATACCTAATCGATACATCATAAACTTCAAGAAAGAAAAAAAAAAAGCCATGTAATTCTGCAAAAAAAAAAAATTGGAATCTCCTTTGTAGTCTGAGAGCTCATTATGGCTGAAAAGAAAAAAACAATCCATGATTAAAAAACTTAAGGAAAATCTCATCTTTGTCCCTTCAACATGCTTGGTAGTTAAGTGGAAAATTATCTCAGGTACTTACAGAACAAAAGACAACTAGCAAAATGGAGGGACACCTTAGTGTTAAGATTTGGTCTTTGAAGTTAATTCTCAAGCAAGATGCAGTTACAAGAAACTGCACTTTCAAAGGTATGTTTCAAAGCACAGATCTGTAAAAACAGAAAGCTGCCAGGCATTCACAGCTTTGAGTCACAGGAAGGAAAAAAGAATGATTCTCATAAAGAACTCTCTCAGTTATTTAGATGCACTAAATGGATAATAGTAATTGTGTATATTTAGTATTGTGTACTGGAACAGTAGAGTATGTCTTATCAACCAGTTTTTTACACACAGTGGGCGAAACTCTGGTGTAACAGCAGAGCTTCCTGCTGTGAATGGGTTTGCTGAGATACAATGTAGGAGACTGGTGTTGCTTGCTGCCAGCAGCCAGTCCAGGTAAGATGCTACCACCAAAGGTGCTTCATGAAGCTGACATGCCACTTAGCCTTTTAAAGACAAAATTAGCAACTGGGGGATTGTATTGCAAGCATACTGAATTACTGCACTGGAGTAAATACACTCCACTTTGGCTAGTTTTGTTCACCTGCAGCCAAAGGCAGGGGAAAAATCAAACCATGCTATGTGCACAGCTGTTTTCTACTTTGAGGCAGAAGTTGTATGCACGTTCTGTATCTGGAAAGCTGCACAAGATGAAAATCCATGGAGTTAGATGGCTGTGTCATGGATTTTACATTAGTAACAATCCTTCAAAAAATGTTTTAAATATTCCCAGCAGGATACATATTTTAATACATAATATTTGTTATCATTGCATGCTTGGTATTGATTTTGAAATACAAATAATTTGTTGTGGCCTACTTCCTGAATTCTATATATAAGACAGCCTCACTCTCTTTTACACCTGAAATGAAGTGGGTTTTTTTCTTTTTTCTTTTTTTTTTTTTAACGTGTTAAACCCCATGATTAAGTAATGGGTCTGCAATTCAGGACACTTATCAGTGTTCAGTTGTTCTGTTTATTTTATTAATAAAATCCTACAGACAGATGTAATCTGTGCCATATGACTATTTTTCAATTTAGCTAAGTCTTAAGTATGGCCATCACAAGCAACAGATCTTAGTGATTTCTCTTCATTTTGTGTAATGGTGAAGTAGCTTGCACATTTTGATTAAAAGAACATTGTAAATTATAAATTCTAAATTTGGTTTTAATGTTATATTTGTTGTTTTCTTTTACACTATGCATTAATATCCTCTTTGTGATTATCTTGCAATAGGACCTGCAGCAGGATATACAGAACCAGGGCAATTAGGAAATGAAAATCATGTAAACTGCAGAAATAAAATTTATGCTACCTGCAGGTATATATTTATGTTCCTTTGGCATGACAGCTTATAGCTATGTTGAATATTTATGCACCAAAGTCTTTCCTAGCAAAACTACCAGAGGTGCTGTAAGGTCATTTTACAGTATAGTTCTCAAGACCAGCACCTGAAGTTGTGAAGACCAGCATCAGTTGCCAGTGTAGTAACATGCTGGAAGCAATCAAATTCTTCTGAAATCAGAGGTACTGTCAGTGCTAACTAGTAGATGTGTGAAATAATGATGTTTTTAATCAAGAGGTCTCACTAGGAGCCAAGCTTATGCACATATTTCATAGCCTTTACATTGTGTTTAATTGGGACACCTCTGAGACTACTGGCTGAGTAACTGGGACAGCTGGAACTGTATCTGGTGGTTGATTAATTCTCAGTTAGTGAGATTGTGAGAGGAAGGCCCAAGTGTTCAAATAAGCACTGCACCACATTGTGCTGTGGTACACTTCACTATACATCTCTCGTTATGCTTTTGTAACATGTAGGAAGTCCTTTGGTCAAGAGCTTTGAATTGAAAGCTGGGGTGGTTTCATTGCTTTGGCTGCAGTTGCCAAGACTCACGGTGTTTTAAGTGGAGTGATAAAGGGTGAATGTCATTCTTCTATACGTCATATCCCTTCAGAAATGTACCTTCTGTGTCTTTATTTTTGCCCTTAAGGTCCTAATCAACACTATGATAAATGTTGATTGTGGGCTTTTGGCTGTCTACAGGAAGCCTTGGTGGTCTAGGGAAACAAGGACCAGGGCAGCAGAGATGGCAGCTCCAGTGCACACAAGCAGCCAACAGTGTGTTTGTTTGCGAAAATGGAAATCCATCAACTGTGTATGGGCAAAGAAACAAGTGGAAAAAGGAAAGCTGTAAGAGAGCAGTACAGCAGACATATTTCAGACTAAGTTAGAAGGTGAGCCGGGACATAAAATGGGTCTAGTGATTGTGTCAGATGGTGAATATCAGAGCTGATGAAGTGATGTGGGGCAGGTTTTTTGAAAGAGCAGGTCAGTTCCACCAGAAGAGAATGAAATAGGGAAGGAAGGTCTGAAGAACCCTGTGTGAGCTGGGAGGCACTGGAAGGACCTGTGGCTCTGGAATAGTTCGGTAAGAAGATGAGACACTCCAGAGAGGATTGGTAGAAAGGAGACTTGAACATCTGGAGTTAGGAGTCACACAGGCATATATGGGACACCCATCCAACAATGTATCTGTGAGTGAAATTCCTCTTCTCATACAAAGCTGAGGCACTCTATATCCCTTTACTGCTTTAATTTAATATGGTCCTGAATTAGCATGAACATATGGTAGGGAGAAAGGGTAAGCAATACAGAAGAAGGATAAAACTGTACCATGCTGGCAACAAAATAGTAATTTAAAACATAGTGTTTTAAAACTAGAAACTACTGGAAATAATTTGGGGAACTTGAGTTTGGGCAGCCAAACAATGCAGGGAAGACAATAAGTAACATGAGTGACAGAATGTCCCCTAACTAATTCAATGGCAAAACAACTCAAACATGGCTCAATGGCACGTCTAGTAGGAACATAAAATGGTAGACAAAGTATGAGTGCAAAAACAGCAGGAAGGAAGATGAACTTTGGTGATCAGCAGAAGAGGGAATTGTTCAATATACTTAACTCAAAATAGAAAGTCCTCCTGGTACCTTACGTGAAGAAGTCCTGCTGCACCACCCTACTGCTGTCTTCCAGGAAAGCAATTAGGATGTTAATGTTCTACCTAGCAAGAAATGATGAACAGCATATTGCCTGTGGGGTAAGCTTCTTAATTGTCTTATGTACAGACTTAATATGAGACGCATCAATGAATGTTCTTTGGAGGTACCTGCTTATAGCTACTATGCTAAATCTATGTTTTTAATTTGTGTACTTCTATCTTTATACTATATGTGTGCTCAATTTCTAAAAACTTTGTTTTATGGAAAAGTCAGTCCTCCTTTTTAAAACCAAACCTATTTTTTTCTCGTCTGTTTCTGTGTATCTCTTTGTTCTTACCATAGGGTAGAGTGTTGTTGCAGAGGGAGTATTTCTATACAGTTTCTAAAGGATGCGCTCTCAGCCAATCTCCAGTTGTCTCATAAGAGAGTGATGCTAACTGCTGAGTTTCTGATCTGACATCTAATGCAGATGGCAGGCTGAAACATGAGCCCTCATTTTGATAATAGAGATATGGACTAAGTATAAAACTGGTGCAAGTGGACAGGAGCAGAAGAACAAATTAAACAGTTTGTGTAGGTTACTTTTCTTCCTTGAAATATCTATCTGTTGAAAAGCTATTCTACTTGTCCCCCAATCTGTTGTTTAGTGTCATTCTATGTGGGTTTAAGTTCTGTAGTCTGTTTAATAGACAAGTGAGGACCAGATAATGCAGAAAACCAAAGCAGGAAATCCATTGCTTCCACTTCTGAGGCTTTATTAAGGTGTTCCAGACATCAGTGGTGGCCCTAAATGAGAAGGAAAATGGAACAGTGAGGTTGTGAAAGGTGAAAAGGAAAATGGAACCAAACCTTGGTTTATTTCTTCAGTCTGTTATTCAGCCAGAACTGCCTGTAGTCAAAACAGAACTACAGAAAACTCGGTTACTGGAACTGGCTAAATAAATCCAATGCAGCAGGCACTCTGTCTCAGGTTCATTTTCAAAGGACAAGATGGAGAGCTGCAGCATGTTTTTAATATCTCTATTGTTCTACAAGATAACTCCTGAGGTCTGCCTTGGGAAAGACATTCCAATCAGAAGTTTACTGCAACCACACTGTAGATGTTTACAAACCCTTCAGAGAGCAGGTCCATCCTATTGTACCCAGCAGGAAAAGCTCTTATAACACTCCTCCCTACCTGTGACTAGTCCAGCCTGTGACCCCATCTCACTGCTCTGTACTAAGTACCCTATTGCACCTTCAGTTCTGCATGACATTATTTTCAAATAAATCAGTGGTGACTGAGTCCAGAAGTTTTAGGCTTTCAGAACTTCTCTGCAAATTGCCTCTGCCTGAACCTCACAGCCTACATACAAGGGACAATAAGTATCTATTCCCAAAGAACAAAGCTACTACTCACAGGACTTTCTCTCAATCACTCCACAAGGCTTGCTAGGCTGATTCCATGTTGTCCTTATTCACATGTATCATACTGTTTTCTACAGTCTTCCGTGAAAGGGAATAAACATGTTTAAGGTGGGCATTAAGGCAGGACACAAGATAGCATTGTTATTTCTTCTCCTCTGCTCACAGCCAGGCAGATTTTTCTTGGACATGCACTCAGTTTTTAAATACACTCCACTTCAGCCTGTTGTTGGTCTGCAAACAAATGTTTGTTGAGGTAAAAATAGTAAAGGTACTTGTTATGTGTCATATGTCTCCCTTTCTTCCTAGATCCTGTTTGTGGTCAAACTAATCACTAAGCAAAAACCTGTTTTGAATCCTTTGACAGAATTTTAGCTTGGGTCTGTAGCATGGTGCAGTATAGCTGAGCCAGATTTTCATATTAATTTAGCTAACTTCGCTTCTGTGATGATGCCACTGACTTGCCTCTGGATATGAAACATGTTCAGGCACTCTAACCTACACAGAGCTGTGAGGAGCAAACACACCTTTACTTACAGAAGACCCCTCTTGGAAGCAATGACTTTCTTTGAAACTATTTTTTAAAGTTGAATTTCAAAAGTATAACCTATTGTCATAGAGATACCAGATTGGAAGGGACCTCAATGATTATCTGGTCCTTGGTTTTATGTATTGAATGTTTAATATTTCTAAGCCAAATTTTAGAAAGTCTTATTCTTTGTACTGTAGTTATTTCTTAATTGCTATGAGATTACTATCTCAAAAGGAAAAATCAGTAACACTTCACTGTAGACAAGTAGAGACAATACAATACGTGTCTTTTCACACTAAAATAAGCTGTCTCTGAAATGCACCTTTGCCTCTAATAAAATACCTTCTAGCCTTTTTAATAACCACATTTTCTGCACTAGATATATTGTAGCTAACATTTTAGGATCAATCTAATAGATGAAAAAATAATAACAATCATTTTTTCATGTCAAAGCATTTTGAAAAATGTGAACAACTACAGTGCAAGTGCTGTTTTATCCCTAAACAAAACCAATTTTTAAAACAACTTCTATTGTGTTGACATATAAAATGGGCTAGAAATAGAGCTGTGGGGAAAAAAAACCCACAGCAAAACAATACTTCTGTAATGTAAGCCAGATCAAAGAGATATTGCATTGCAATCTTGTGATGAGGACAGGTTTGCCTTAGGGTTTGTTGAAGTATATGAACCATTTGGGAAGGTTGTTCTTTATTCTGAGTATCCTGAACTTTTTAAAAGAAATCTCGGCTGAAGTCAGTATTTCACACAAAAATAAAAAAAAAAACAACAAAACAACAAAATACAAAACAGTGACTGCTGGGATTCACGAAGCAGGCAAAACTTCACAAAACAGACGAAAATTTTACTCCCCAGGAATAATAAGTTGCTTTTCGGTTTTCCAGAAGTTTACCTGTATCAAATGAGTGAATTGTATGAAAATCTCCACAAAACAAAGTAATACTTAGTATAATGACCCCTTACAAAAGATCTAATGATCACCTGCATAACTGAATTTGACCTTTATTTCTTTCACACCATCCTTTCATCACCATCTTTGTTCATGGAACTATGTTCTAAAAATTTTTGCATTTTCTGACAAGCTTGTCACCAGAATTTTATTTCCAATGCCATAGCTGCTTTCTGCTATGCCTCATGGTACAGCAATATGACAGTGCTGTGTGCCATTGCTTAGATCTCAGTCACCCTCACAGTCTCTGCAGCTGTGCAGAGCCCTATCACTCAGTAGCATTCACTTCCATAATCTGATTGTACTCACAAATTTGGATGGAGCACAAATTTGGTTTGCTTATTGTTCTTGGAATTGCACATATCAATTATCTGAAGCGCCTTATTGCTTGAATTGCCATCATCTTGAGCTATTCAGTAGGTCTAAGACACAGCAGGTTTTTCATGAGGGAGATGAAAAAAACATATCTGATATAAAAGCAACCCACTGCCAAATTGTACATTTCTGCTTCAACACACAGGATCAGCAGAGCTGTTCAAGGAAAAAAGAAGTTTGAGTGTTAAGCACTTTATTTTCACTGTCTTTTGTCTTGAAAATAGTATAATAAGGGAAAGACCCAATCACCCCATTTTTTCTTTACAATTCCTTGTATGTAATTTTCTTCTAGGTAATTTTTCTGGGAATAATTAAAACAAAGGCTAGCTTCAGTCTTTGAAAATGCAGCCTTCTTCTTTGTGCTGAGAGACTGACTCAGGACTATGAAAAACCAGAAAGCCCAGTATCTTTGAGACATGGGAAAAAAGGAAATAACACCAGAATTCTGAGTGCTGTTCCTTCTTGCAAGCTCTTTCTTCTTGGACTACTCTTTACCACTCTGTACAATTCCAGATCCTGACTAGCACCTTCACCTCAAACCTCCCTCCACATCCATGTGTCTCTTCCATGTAGAAAAAAAATGCAAACAGCAAAAATATTATTCCCTTACAGAATGCAAATATTCAAGATGACATTAAGCTCCTAATTTAGTGCTACCTGTAGACCTGACATTCTTAAAAGATGGTCTATTTTTAGATGTAAGATCTTAGATGTAAGATAGGCTCAGCTTTAGTAATTATTGACCTGACTTAAATCTGTTAAGTCAGTGGGAACCTTCTAATGGGTTCCAAAGGATTTTAGGTCAGGCTTTTTGTGCATATTAAGTTCAGTGATGCATTAATACACCCCTTCCATTATGCTTTGGACACTGACATTTGAAAAGGTCCATCTGAAAGGACCTTTGAACTGATCATTAGGGGAAAGCAGAGTTAAAATTATAAATTATTACCTCACAGCAAGCTCACTGTATGCTTTAACATATTCAAAGTACAGATATTTAAATTCTCCAAGAATGGTAAATGGAGACCTAAGATGCCTCTTAAGATTTACATTAGGCTTCTATGAATGCTTCCAGAGTGTGATTATTGTTGTTGTGTTTTCTAAGTACAACACCTTGAAACAAATAGCTTTTCACCTCAGTAACTGTTAGGAAAGAATGGTTCTGTTCTTCGGCTGCAGCTTGTTCTCTGACATGTTTAAGGAGTCAGCTCTGCCAAGAAAATTAGGAAACAAAATAGATCAGGACACTAGGCATTCACTGCTCAATGAGAACAGCAAGCAAAGGCAGGTCAGCCCTCAGTATTTGTGATAAGATTCTCTGGCATTTACAATGTACTAGTGCAGTTGCTATTCAGTCAAAACCTCCCATTTCAAGTTTTATCACTTAGTACATGTATGCACCACTTTTAATTCCATAAACTTCAGAACAAGCTGATTCTACTTTTTTTTTTTTTGTTGTGACACTAGGACAGGCAGTTACTGTGTATCCTGAGATAGATCTTGTATAAAAGGATGCATAACTCAGTGAAAAAATGGTTTGTCTTAGAAAGAGTAGTAACAAGCACAAGATAAATTGTGAGATTCATCCCCTGGGAGAATGGGAAAACCTTCCTCAAGTGTTTCTACTGAATAAAATTGACTTATAAAAAGCAGCAAATAGGTTTCCAACCCTAACTATTCTATGATTCTATGACAGACTCAGCATTTACAAGTGTCACTATCCAAGGCAAGAGCACACGTTTTAGTTGATGGTACTATACAGAGGAGAGTGTAATGGCAAGTCTCCACAGTTAGTTTGCATTGATTAGCTACTCCTCTGATTCCATGTATAACCAGAGTGATTTTGCTGTTAGGGAGGACACTTAGTCTCATCATCAGCCTCATGGCTGATGGATGCCTGGGAAAGAAATGCTGATGAAGACATGAAAGTGGACTTAACATATTCGGATAGACAATAAAACCAGATTTAATTTTCTTTTAGTTTTCTGTAACTTAGTTGCCAATACTGTTGTAGACAGGGTGACCTTCTAAAGTGATAAACTGGATGTGTTCCTACAAGTAAGCTCTGTCTGGTAATAAGCGTGACCTCTAGGTCAGCTGAAGATTGCTGCGTTGCTGTGGGAACAAGAGATTGTCACTGATGGCTCTGGGAGAACTGATTACCCAAAATATGCAACAGGGATATAAAGAGCTGATATGTGTATCTTCCACGGAGCTACAAGAACCAGTTCAAGGCCTGATAATGCCAAATTCTTCATCTGCAGGGGGAAATCTCTTTTGTCAGATGCAATCCAGTGACTCTTGACAAGTGGAAAGAAGGGTGTAATATAAAGAGTGTTCTGAAACACTGCAGCAATCACACTCCAAAAAAAAAATAGCTGTGGTGAGGCATAAATTATTTGGGACAGACTTCTGGATAGTTAACATGCTACAGAGCCAGAGGCTGTCCTCGACTATGAAAAACAATGGACAATGTGTATGCTGGCTTGTAATTTCAGCAGATGCTGCCCTTTACAAGCTAAAATCAAAGAGAGGGTAGTTAATTGTGCCTTCATTCAGTAAGACCAGCTTGTTTTGTATTTGGAAAGGAATGGTGCCAAAGTGGAAAACTTCCCCTGGCATTTTATGGCCAGTTGTTCACTCCATGTGACAAAAATCAGTTCCTAAAACAAAGAAAAAGAAAACTTGTGTGCTGTGGACAAGACAGACCCAAGAGCCAAAACTTAGGAAGTGAAAACTGATGATAGACTTGGACAGATTGAGTTATATCTAAATAATGGAGGTGAACTTACAATCTGTCATCTCATAATATGAAAACTGAACTGAAAAAGAGAGCTCTGAAGGTTGGTTTGTTGCTTATCCAAAAATAAGTTCCCATCTGAGAATACTGTAAAGTTCTTGCCACAGGGAAATAACTAGAAATCAAAGTATAGAAGATGGAACACACTGCCATCAAATGAAATTTGAAATCTTAAGTAATTGTATGGTGGAAATAAATGTTTAAAATAATCAAAGATAAAAAGATAAAATGAATGAAAAAGTTCAAAAAGAAGATAAACCTTAGAGAATCGAAGGATAAATCTTAGGGAAGTATATAAATAAATGCTTGGAGCTGACCAAAAATGAAAAAAGGAAAACCAGAAGCAAGAACATTGATAACTAACAATTGCACTCGTGAGTGAATTGTACCTATTTTTGGATACAACACTGCAGAACTATTCATCTGTTCCTGAACTCATTCTCTGCAGTTCTCTTTCATGTGAACCCTGTTCATCCCCCATGTATGACCAGATACAGGCTGCATATGAGAAAAGAGGTTTCTCTTTAAGGAGGTGCTTATATTACTGAGCCTAAAATCAGTTCTTGTAGATCACTGGAAAATGTGCCTTTCAGCTACTGAGTAACTCATTACTTATTTTGACTAATACTTCTTATTGGGGTACCAGTGTTGATAGTATATCTACTGGTGATCCCTGGCATATCTTTTCTGTAGTTAGTGCAGTCAGATAAGACATTTAAGTGGGGGCGAGGGTGGGGAGAAGGGGAGATTTTTTTTTGGAGCTCTACTGATACATGGTTTGAGATGTGACTTTATTCACTGACCTATACTTTATAAGAATTAAGGTCAGAAATGCAGTTTCTGGTAGTGTACAAGTGTTTTTTGGTACAGGTGGTCCAGGAAGGATTTGTCTTCTAGTAAGCATTTTTATTGTGGAAACTAAGTCACTTGTCATCAAGGTAACTGAGATAAGTTTCAGCCTTTACCTGTTAACCTGTTAACCAGTGCAATAATAAAATGAAACCTTCTACTAGAAAGGTTAAATAAAAAAAAAAATCTGACTTGCTATTCTGCTTGCTATTTTATTTGCCCTCATAAGTGCTACAAATCAGTGGGTCTATAATCTGTTTTGTAATATTAGACAGAATGTAATTCATCACAAGTATTTTGTTCCTTCACCAGGTAAAAAACATGGATGGATCACAAACAATTTATGGAGGTGCTCAAAAACATTTTCTGAGGCTGTGTCTTGTCAGGTGATCACCATTCCTGTGAGAAACATGACATCCACCTCAGCTAATTAACTGGATGCATGTATGTGTCGCATGGACAGATGCCCACCAGGTGACATGTACCTCATGAGGTTGTCCTTCCCTATGATACAGATGTGTCAATGACAGCCATATGACTAGGGAACAAATGAATATATAGTCAGATGACGTCTTCCACTGCTGGAAGACATCCATATTTTGACATAAGACGGGAAAGCCCCTGGTCAAGACAGTGAATGTGCATATATCATCCTATATTACACTATTTTCACTATTCCTCATATTTTATATAAACAGTGAGTAAGACCATAGTCTTTGAGAGCCCAAACTAGTGAAGATCCTCACCATTTCCAAGTGCAGCTCCCATCTAACCTCACTTCACTAACTAGTTCCAATTGTTGTGGGTTGAGTTAGATCTGTGAGGTTTAATAGCAGTGAACCTTGCTTTCAACATACATTTCTGATGTTAGAAGCAGTCATGCAAATATAGTTCATTTGTTCCTACTAAAGCTAATAAAGCTGAACAGCACAATTACAACCATTATCCTTTTTTTCTGATGAATGCAAAAGCAATTCTGCTTAATTTAAACTGTATCTACTCTATCTCAGCCAGCACTGTTACCCAAATATCTACCTGTATGATTGGGCATGGCACCTAGCTATAGAGTGTTGTGGCTACTTTAATTCAGTCATATAGTTCTTCAGCATGCAAAAACTGTGCATAGATGACTTCATAATTTCTGTTTGTATAAATCTGTGGGCATTTCTGATGGGTTTATGCTGCAGCTTTTCTGGAAACTAAGTCATGCAAGGCCAAGTGAGTTGTCATGACATCTGGCTATATTGATCACACAGCATACCAGGGGATCAGCCAGGCTTTCATTTTAAAAGACTTGGCACAGAGTCCAGCAAAACATCTAAATGGTTATCATGCATTTATTGTTTAATTCCCCTGAAAGTGAGTCTTTTCAGCCTGTACAAAAAGCCAATTAAAAATGAACCAGAACAACCAAAAAATAATTTCACTTTACCCTTTCTGTCTTTGTCCTTCAGATAGGAATGGTAAAGCAGACAGTACTTTGAAGTTGCAAGAAGTTGTCCATGATGTACGTAAGAAAGCAGTCTAACAAACGTGAAATCTTGTGCAGTAGAAGGGAATATTGTTTTCTACGGTCTCTTAAGTAAGTTGATTTTACCAGCTCCCATGCATTCAGTCTCAGATTGAATTAATTCAGTCGCACATCTACAGACCCAGAAATATCAGGACATGTGTCCAAGTGGTCTGCCTAGGAGCACAGATATAGAGGGCATGAGTTACTGAGTCCTTGTTAGATCTCTGATGTTCTTTTGATTAGTGATGGTGAAGTACTATGGGGACAGATCTTTTACACACTTCAGGAGTTATTATGGGAATCTTTTACTTCAGTAACTTCCTTATTTCAATCTCTATATATCACAAGCAAGGTCTTGTTTTTGTTCTTCCTTGATTGTTTGAAATCTGCATCTGTTTTCCTGGTGGACTAATAAGACAAGCATATGTGATTTGCAACCTGTCTGCAGTCATCCAGTTGACAAGGCATCTGTGCTGTGGTCTTATCAGTGCACAGACCTTCACATCTTGGCAGACAAACTACATGCCCCAATTTTGCTTCTGGGAAAGGTCTCCTGGGAGCGGTGTCCTGGGAACAATGTCCTTCATTACCAGTATAGGCGATTCTCTTAACCCGTGTTCTGCTGTTTCTTCTGCTACTCTCATGCATGTATTTGCATTTATAGTTCATTTATACCATTCTTTCTTTTACTTCTGTTATGAAACTCTACAAGCAGGTCTTGCTATTTTCTTGTGTGGGATTTTTACATTTTTGCATTTTCATCTCCACAATGTTAATAAATGATGAGTTACTTCTCCTTTGCTGTGCTTGCAAACCACATTTGAAAAAAACAAATTAATTTCCAGCACTTCTCACCCAAATACCAGTACTAATATGTATTCCCTATGCCATGACTCTGCCATGATACTGAGAAACAGGCAAAACTTTATGTCTGAAAGTAGTGTTAGTATGCCAATAAAAACATTGCCTCCATCTGAACAATAATCAGCAACTTTGAACAGGCATTGGTGCCAGATGGTCAGATGTCAATTTAGCACTTGAACTAGATATGTCAGAAAATTGAAACAAATCAATAAAACTGTTTAGAAGATATTTGCAATGTGAGTTTTTTGATAGCTGCCTTAATTCATTTCCTCTCCCCCCAGATAGACTGATTAAAGAGGTATGAATTAAAAAACAAAAACCAAAAAACAAATCCAACCCAACCCAAACCAAACCAAAACCAACCAACCGACCAAAAACCTCCCCCCCCCAAAAAAAGAAACCCAAAGAAATAAAAAAAGACCCAAGGAAAATGGTACTGAAAATTAACAAAAAAAAAAACAAACAAAAAAAACAAACAAAAACACAAAACAAACAAAAAGCCTCTATCTACATGTTAATAAATACATTAATCTAGTCACTATGTCGTTGCACTTCGTCTTTTTCATCCAAATTGTCTATTCAGATAAGATAACTTATCAGAGTATCTCAGAGTGAAATTCAATGTCACACTTTAGACCTGGTTAGTGATGAAGGTCCATGGTCAATATGTTAGACAAAGATCAAAATTCAAGGACACATTAGCAAATAGTAGTACTGGAAAACTGGCCATGAAACTGTTCTCTTTGAATCAGTACTTCTAAGAACAGCCTGATTTTCCAGCTAAGCTCATGCTGACCCTATGCTACCTGTATGCAGATCTGCAATGAGATTGTGAGAGAAATTCATTCTTGGCAGCTCTTCATTCTCCATAGTTCAGAGAGGCAAGAGCAGCTGAGAACCATCTATTTGGCACCTCTTGTGAAAACTACCTTAGCAATAATGTCCACAATAAAAAGATACAGGGGTAAGAAAAGGCCAGACCAGAATGCAGTGTTCTGCTCAGCCTGGAGCTACTTCAGCAACTTTAGCCATGCTGAAGTCTCAAGATAGCCCAGAGTCATGGATGTGGTGAGTTAAGTGGTTTTGTGCCAATGAAGGAGAGTCTATGCACTGGACCTTTGGTCTAGCTAACAAGGGTAATAACGACAGCAATGACAAGGTTAATACAGGCTTCAGTGCAGCCTTACATGAACAGTCGTACACCCATGAATATATTCTTAGACTGCACCACCACCTCCACTGTTTCTCCCTGTTATTAAGGGTAATCTAAAGTAGCTGAAGACTGAAATCTTTGTCCACCCATGCAAGTGATCTAGGGCATGTCTGTTAGATGGTGGCTGGAACTCAGATTAATATCTATTCAAACAGGGGTTGAAAAAAAAGGTACAAACAAGAGCCTGTGAAAACCTGATTTTAAGAATCAAGGAAAGTGTTAATTGTAGGTAGAATGTATAGCAACACTGCTGTCTAATTTTTTTCTTCAAAGACAACCCTCCATTCCTTTTACCTTGAGAAAACATGTAATAAGACCATACAATCACTAACATGCTGTAGTTGCAACAGCTGAAAGCTGAGGTCTCCCCAGTTGTACCTAATGAAGTTCTTGGCATTCAAACAATAGCACTGTATAAAATGGAACAAAGCCAAAGTTTCATGGCCATCCACAAGTCAATAATAAAAATGGCATTTACATGCACAATGTTCTAAGTCCTTGTGCCTTCTAAAATCAAATCTGAGGAGAATAGAACTGAGGTCTCAACACCAATGCAATAAATGCACTTGAAGAGATTTATATCAGCACAAGTGAGATCAGGTTCTGGGGCAAAAACATTGAAGAACTTTTTTTTTTAATCTAAACATTGAAATGCCATATTTTATTACTATTTACATGTGCAAAGAGACACCTGAACATAAAGCAGAGAGATGCATGTTTAATAGTTCAGCATGCCTGCACAAATAACAGTTTCCAAATATGACAAGCTTGTATGTAGGGAACAGTTATTTTATAAATTTTATTGAGAGTCATTAAGTCTGTTTTTTAAAAAGTGTCTTCAGCAGATTAGTTTCTGCTTCCTTAGAAAAATTTTTATTAACAGAAAGAATTTCAGTCCTGCAAATATGCATATATACAAAGGAAGGAGATACCACTGGACAGAAAAAATCTCTATAAAGCTGCCAAAAATAAATATTGAAATACTTGTCCAGTAAAATCAGCGGTGCATCAGACTTTCATTCTGATGGAATTTCAATTTTAAATGAACTTGTTCAAATCCTATCTGAAGGGATGCTCAGAAAAATACTGAGTCCTTCTGGAAGAATCTATACCATTGCAACTCTCATTTGTCTTGTTACGAATCAGCTCAGTTCTTGCTTGTTTCAAATGGCTGATTCAAGTATTTGTACCTGAAGGGAACACTGATGATTGTGGTCTGCAGAGAAGTGCAATGTTTCTTCCACAGGCAACAAATTTTGCACTGTATTTTTCAGAAGACCTGTATGTACAACAATTCACTGTGACACACACAGCTTTGCACCACACACTAAAGAACACGAAATGCCTTTTTTCTTTATGCTTCTATTTCCAGTTTCCAACTTTTTAGAAGTTTTGTTATTCTTTTTGCATGAGCAAAGTTATCATTTAGGGTAATATAACCCCATTTTCAAGAAGGGGATAATGGATTACCTAGGGAATTACAGACCAGACAGTCTCACCTCTGTGCCTGACAAAATCTTGGAGCAGATTCTCCTGGAAGGCATGCTAGGGCACATGCAAAACAACGAAGTTTTTGGTAACAGCCAGCATGGCTTCACTAAGGGGATATCCTGCCTGACCAATTTGGTGGCCTTCTATGATGGGACTACAGAAATGATGGACAGGGGTGGAGCAGTTGACGTCATCTACCTGGACTTGTGCAATGCATTGAACACTGTCCTGCATGACATCCTCATCTCTAAATTGGAGACATCAATTTGATAGGTGGACCACTCGGTGGATAAAGAACTGGTTGGATGGCTGCATGCAGAGTTGTGGTCAACGGCTCAATGTCTGGCTGGAGACCAGTAATGAATGGTGTCCCTCAGGGAATGGTGTTGGGTCAGGTCTTGTTCAACATCTTTGACAGTGATATGGACAGGGGGATTGAGTGCGCCCTCAGCAAGTTTATCAATGGCACCAAGCTATGTGGTGTGGTTGATATGCTGGAGGGAAGGAATGCCATCCAGAGGGACCTCAACAAGCTTCTGAGGTGGGCCTTATGAAGTTTAACCATACCAAGTGTAAGGTCTTACACCTGGGTAGGAGCAATCCGAGGCATAGCTACAGGTTGGGCAAAGAAGAAATGCAGAGCAGCCCTGTGGAGAAGGACTTGGGGTGTTGGTTGATGAGAAAATGAACATGAGCTGGCTTCAGTGTGCTCTCAAAGCCCAGAAAGCCAACAGTATCCTGAGCTGCATCAAAAGAAGCGTGACCAGCAGGTCGAAGGAGGTGATCCTGCCGCTCTGCACTGCTCTCATGAGACCTCACTTGAGTATTGTGTGAAGTTCTGGTATCCTCAACATAAAAAGGACATGGAACTGTTGGAGCAAGTCCAGAGGAGGGCCACAAGGATGAGCAGGGGACTGAAGCACCTCCCGTATGAAGACAGGCTGAGAAAGTTGGGGCTGTTCAGCCTGAAGAAGAGAAGGCTGTGTGGAGACCTCATAGCAGCCTTCCAGTATCTGAAGGGCGCCTATCAGGATTCTGGTGAGGGACTCTTCATTAGGGACCGTGGTGACAGGGCAAGGGGTAAAGGGTTAAAACTTACACAGCAGAGGTTTAGATTGGATATAAGGAAGAAATTTTTTACTGTGAAGGTGGTGAGATTCTGGAATGGGTTGCCCAGTTAAGGCCAGGTTGGATAAAGCCTTGGATGATATGGTTTAGTATGAGGTGTCCCTGCCCATGTTAGGGGGGTTGGAACTAGATGATCTTTAGGTCCTTTCCAACCCTCACTATTTGATGATTCTATGATTCTATAGCCTTATGGGCAGTGAGACTCCATATACTATGCTTCAAACTACCCAAGGAAGAGGATCAGCCAAAAACATCATGAAGAGGTGACAGGTGATAGGAAATACTGAGGAGACAAATAAGCATACCCCCTCACACCATTTTCAGTCATAGAAGTTCCTTAGGCAATGAAAGGCAGCACTCTTTCTGGCATTGAATGGCTACATTAATTGAAGGTTTTACCTCTTCTTGTTACTTATTACTTCTGAAAAGATGTACATTACTGTCTCTATAGATCTGCCAGAGTAATAAGTGACAGACTTATCTCCTCTGAGAAATCATCCAGGATTATTTTTAGCATCTTCACTGACTGTTCATGATCATATTCCAGACTTTGCTTGAAGCAAGTATGGGAGTCCCCACACAGTCACTTCCACTGGCAGAGCTTTGAAGACAAATTTATCTCCTGGAAAGGGAATATTAGGATGTTCCTATCTGCATTAGAAGAGCTATTGTCAAAGGAGTTGTTGATCATACAGTCATTCATTAAATATTCCTTTCATTCAGGAAATTACCTATTCTTCTGGCCCCATCCTGCCTCAGGATTTGTCACATCACACTCCTATTTAGATGTGGGTTTGGGATTAGCATAGGCATACACAACATGGTTCTCTGCACTTGCTGTGTAGAAGTGCCCTTAAACACAAGAGGTGATGAATTGCCTGAAGATTAAGAGTCATCAAATCAGGGATTTTGGCATTCTCTTCTGCTAAGCCTTAATAATTGAATTTGTCCCAGAAAGGATGGTTAGACAACATCTAGACTCCTGATTTAATGGACAAGTCCTTTGTGATGGTTGATCTTTTCTGCACACAGCATAAATCCAAAAAATCATATACATCATTTTTCCTGCATGTTTCTAAAATAGAAGACAACCTTAATGGCATTATTTTGAGATCAGAGTGAACCCTTTCATAAAATATTCTCTATTAAGAAATTCTGGAAGATATGTTGTAGGTTGTTACTGACATACAGGGCAAGCTGATGTTCATAAAAAAAATAGAAAGATGCTTGTGTAGGATGGAATGAAATGCTTTTTCTCTGCCAGCCTGCAATTTCAGGTCACAGTTTTCTTCAGAAGCAGGAGTGAGATGAAAAAAACTTCATTTTGCAAAACAAAAGAACAAAGCTCTCTTGCACCATTTACATTTTTCACTCCATAAATGTTATAAGTAAATGTTATTTTCAAATTTATATTGTGACAATGTCACAATATTTTATCATGAAGGTAATTGTTCTGAGACAATCTTTCAGTCATGACTAATTTTATACCTGGTTGACTCATTTTGTCTTGCAATTAAATAAGATGTGTGAATGTTTTGATCTTTAAAGAAGAATGCTGGTTATTATGCCAGGAAGTTAATTGAATTATTTTGCATGTATTATGTTTTTGCAATTCAGATGTGTTTAGCTAAATAGAATTAGTCTTGTTCTCTTTTTTTGTTGTTGTTGTTTTTTAATGGTTCTTCTACCTCCTTGATAGCATGAGATGTCATTTTTCAGGAGTTTAAGCACTGAGACAATTAAAATATATTATGGTTCTTATGGAAAAAAATCGACTCAAGCTGATAAACATGTGGAGGACCCAGTCTTGCTCTGTATCCTGTCACATATCTAGTCTCCATGTTCAGAGGCATGGAGGACTCCCGGAATGGTGTGTTTGGCATTTGGGCTTGCTCAGTCAGCAGCATTAATCTTGCTCTCTGTTTTGTGGTAGGAATTCTGCAGAAGAGTTGCCTGAGCCCCAGAAGCAATGCCAACTCCTACATTCCCCAGTGCCTCAACAGATCAACTCTAGTCTTTCAAGCCCATGGGTCCTCACATTGTTTCCTTCTGGGACATGTATTTAAGGAACTGAATAAAACAAAACCCTAAATTTGATATTCCATTGAAAAACTTTTCTCACTGGTCAATTACCCAAACCATAGATTTCAATCAAAAAACTCTGGTTCCTGATTCCTTGTCTCAGTTTCTTTTAGGTCTTGAGTATTCTTATCAAGGTCAACATCAATTAATCTTATCAAGTTTCTCTTTTATTTGTGTAGATCCTCAATCTGACTGCCTTTTCTGCAAATTCTTGAGTACCTGCAGCCAGTTCTCTTAAATTTCAGTAGACTCTGGAAATCCAAAGATTCTCTTCCACCTCAGAAAATGTTACTACCGGCTTTTGACATTGTCCTATTTTATTCCTTTAAAAGCAAGAATTAGCAGCACTACCCTTGCCCTTAATTTTGTATTGTGAAGTTATTTACAACTGAGATAAGTTTCACTTTTACCTCTCAATCACTCTACTCTTCATCCTCAATTATTTTAAAACCCTCTGCAATTGAATCTGAGACACTTCACAACAACATGTGTGAAGGAAAAAACAGCCATGGGAACCTTCAGTAAGCTGAAATATATGGAATTTATATAATGTTTGTCCTATGGTTTTATGTTATATCAGTGCTTCTTGTACATGATGATAACTTATTCATCTTGCCACACTCTCCCTCGTTATCTTGACTGGATCTGTTTGAAGAAAAGGATTTTATAATATTTATGTCATTCTCAAGTTTTCATCAAATCACTTTAGAAAGTTTATTTTGCTTTCTAGAGATTTCTAGATCTCCTAGAGAAACTTAGAGATTATATTATTTTGTTTTCCTTGTTTACCCATAATTTTAAGGAATGTTTTTATGCTAATGATTTCCCTTTGCCTTCTGCTTAATAATGTCAACAGTTTTAACATAACTGATTTTATGTATTGTATGTGTCTGCTCTAAACTGCTAAAATGATATTTTTGCACTTCCTATATGATAACTGAAGCCTTTTCTACTTTGATATATTTAATTTTGCATTAAAAAGAGTCCTCAATTTATGCAGTTACCTTTCTTGAAGTTGAGTATTATTGTATTAAATTTTTTGGGTCTTTTTGTTTCTGCAGAAATGTTTAATCTATGCCTCTTAAATCACTCTTACAGAGTGGATAATAACATTTGAATTGGCTTATCTGTGCTGGTTATTACTAGGGCAAAAGCAACTTCTCTTGTAGATTATTTGACTAATTATTAATTATTAGTCCTTAATATCACTGATATTGTCTACAAATTTAACCTTGGCATCACATTGTAAAAAACTTAGCCATATTTACCTAATGTACATGAGGAAGGGAATATAACTGAAGACTCCCGTTGTTAGTGTCTCCTCTTCCCACATCTGATCACACTTGAAATAAGACTTCATGAAAGGTTGAAATTGTATCTGTCTTTCATAGTCCCGGGTCTCTGCAACAGACTGAAATAAACAACCAGTCTAAGCCATCTCCAGAAAGTTTTCGAAAGTGTTACACCTTCAGTTTGGAGGTTATTTCTAACATTGCTAATCACTTCTCACCTCTGATGTTCAAAGCTTCAACACTATCTCCCAGCGCACTGTCAGTCAGATCATCGGCTATGGTAACATGTCATGGATCTATCAGACCAATAAATATGCTGGTTTTCACCAAACTTAGATCTGTATCAGTTCTTGGGGTTTTATTGTACTGACTATATTTTTGCTGCAACTCATGCATTATTTCCACTGAAGTCAACTGCTTATCTCTTGGTGGGGTTTACGTTCTAAACATCTTTCATCTGAATCCATTATTTATGCTTTTAGGTGTATTGAGTCACTGCAGCATCTCTTAATCAATTCTTCTTTTTAATGGTATGTGATAGTATGCCACACTACATAGAATCATAGAATAGTTAGGGTTGGAAAGGACCTTAAGATCATCTAGTTCCAATCCCCCTGCCATAGGCAGGGACACCTCACACTAAACCATGTCACCCAAGGCTCTGTCCAACCTGGCCTTGAACACTGCCAGGGATGGAGCATTCACAGCCTCCCTGGGCAACCCATTCCAGTACCTCACCACCCTCACAGTAAAGAAATTCTTCCCTAGATCCAGTCTAAACCTCTGCTGTTTAAGTTTCAACCCATTACCCCTTATCCTATCAATACAGTCCCTAATGAAGAGTCCCTCATCAGCATCTCTGTAGGCCCCTTCAGATACTGGAAGGCTGCTATGAGGTCTCCACACAGCCTTCTCTTCTCCAGGCTGAACAGCCCCAACTTTCTCAGCCTGTCTTCATACAGGAGGTGCTCCAGTCCCCTGATCATCCTCATGGCCCTCCTCTGGACTTGCTCCAACAGTTTCATATCCTTTTTATGTTGAAGACACCAGAACTGCACACAATACTCCAAGTGAGGTCTCATGAGAGCAGAGCAGAGGGGCATGATCACCTCCTTCGACCTGCTGGTCACGCTTCTTTTGATGCAGCCCAGGATACGGTTGGCTTTCTGGGCTGTGAGCGCACACTGAAGCCAGCTCATGTTCATTTTCTCATCAACCAACACCCCAAGTCCTTCTCCACAGGGCTGCACTGAATTTCCTTTTTGCCCAACCTGTAGCTGTGCCTGGGATTGCTCTGTCCCAGGTGTAGGACCTCACACTTGTCATGGTTAAACTTCATGAGGTTGGCATCAGCCCACCTCAGAAGCTTGTTGAGGTCCCTCTGGATGGCATTCCTTCCCTCCAGCATATCAACGGAACCACACACTCCGTCTGAATCATAAGATGATTTATGTGTCCATATATTGTATAAGGGCAACTTCGCGTTAGAGCCATCTTTAAAACTAGAATTTTTATTTGTTCTCCATTCCCTTTTTTCCTTCACCCTCATCCATGCATTAATGGTCACTCATTAATAAAGACACACATGGTACTTAGGATTTCATGGGAAATTCCTGCTAGACCTTGTTGGTTTTTGAAAGAACCCCTAGTAAACTTTTTACTGACCCCTAGTAAACACCAAGTCAGAACCAGAGAAAGGTAAGCAAATGGCTTAGACCATACAGAGACGTTCGCACAACAGGAGAGAAAGTGGAGGAAGTGCTCCTAAAGAAATTAGAAACAGCTGCAAAATAGTTAGGCACCTTAAACAAAAGGAAGCCTGCTGAAGGTCCAGTGAAAAATTACAATTTGCATCTGATAAGGTTTATTTTCTTTTTCTGTTGGTGTTTGATTTGTGGGTTTGTTTTTTTTTTGTTGGCTTGGTTCGGTTTTAACTGAAGGTATTTAACCTGCTGCAAGTTCAGTCTTCTGAAAGGAAAAACAAAACTGAAACTCCAAGACCCCAGGCCAAAACAAAAAAACAAAACAGAAAACAAAACAAAAGTTGCCCAATCTAACTAAACACCTAGCTCCCGACTAAGCAAATATAAAAATACATAATGCTTATTTCTGGATATCTAACTAGGAAAAATTTTACAGAGAGTAAAAAGCTCTCTGATCTAGAAACTACAGTAAGAGTCCAGAGCTGAAAGCTGAGGCTGCAAAAGTTTGAGGTAAAAGCAAGATGCACCTTTTAACAACAGAGATAATTAGACTTTGGACCACCTTACCAATGTTATCTGGTAGTACTTCCATTACTTGGCTACTTTAAAGTCAAAATCTGTTTCTCTGGAAGATGCCTCTTTAAAAAAAGATGGGAATACATATAGCACAAAGGACAGATTCATCAAGGGCCATTAATCATGATGATCCATATGCAACTTCCATTGCAGGCTATCTTCAATTGCCAAATGTGAGAAACAGTATTCCGCAAGACATATTTCTCAGAACATGCTCTCTTCCTTTAGGTATTTATTATTGGATACTTGAACAGGTGTACTTTAATCTGGCAGTCCTTATGTTCTTAGAGATAAAATACAGGAAATTAGGAGAACTAAAAGGAAATTCTATTGCATATTTGATAGAATCACGACAGCATTTGGTGTAATGGCTACTTCTGGACTTCAGATGTCTGAAGAAAGCTTCCTTATGTTGTATGAAAAATGCAAAGCTGTTGAGACTGAGAAATTCCATTAATTAGCCCACATTTCAAATAAACCCCGTTATACGTTAGAAAATGGGTCTGCAATTATAAAGTGGTAAGACAGAGACATGAGTTATAATTACGATTCATAAGACAGTCAATATAAAAAAGCTATCTCTTACGAATATTCACTTGTTTTTAGTGCACAGTCTATAAATATGCTGGGACTCAAAGACAGAACAGAGGGTGAAAATGACTTCCCAATAAATCAAAGGAAATCAGCTCCTCCCTCAAGTAAACAGGATTGGGGAAGAAATACAGTAACATACCATTCTTGTGTTAACAGCCTTTGGCAAGCAGGCATACAAGAATGATTTAATGATGCATTGACTCATTCTAAAATTGAGTCAGTTTCCCCACAGAAGTCATGAGCACTAAGAACACAAAACAGCATCAAGACACTGAGGTCAAATGCATTCTAAAAATTCAAACATCATCGTTACCTTCAGCTTTCCACTTACCAAAACTAACAGGATCTGTGGTCATCATAACTTAGCACAGACAGCTAAAAGCAAACCAGGTATTCAGTTCTTTTTTTAAGATGAAAAAGATTGTCTAACTACAACATTTGAGTGTCAGGCATATTCCAATGGATATTTTTCTACCTGTATTAGCTGTAGTGTAAGTAACAAACTAAAAGAGAGCCAACAGCAATTTGTAGTTCCTGTCAATTATGTTGGAATAAAAGTATTTAGTATAAGGTTCAGAAAGATTAAGTTTCAACTATGAGAAATTAAGCAAGCAAGCTGTGTGCAACAAATTAGAATGAAAAATTACTATCCTCAAGATAGTGTACTAGACTTGTCAAAAGTGGCCAATCTGCACACTTCAAGAGTAACAATCCATACAAAGCAAATTGGTTCATAAATTGATATGAACTGAGGGTAAAAAATAATATGAATACATTAATTTCAAAGAAAATTAAGAAGAGATTGTAAAGAAAATGCACGATCTACCCCCACCCCCAATTTTTGAATCCTTAAATGCCTTTTTTTTAAGCAGTAAAGGTTAACCTGTAACAGAGACAGATGCTATAAAGAACATGCAGCAATAAGTCTGCACAGCAGGACTCCGTATACTAAGGCTGGGAATGTCTATAGATAAAGCCAACCAGGCAGATTATCTTATCATGCTATAAGGACTATAGAAACAGTAGGTGAAAGCAAGATCACCAATTAAGAACTATCCTGCTGTGTTTTGACTTCAGCTTTCCCTTTTGCAGGAGGCCTCTTTCCATTTGTCATATTTTAAGCCCCAATGGTAACTCAGAACCACTCAGCCACTTGCTCACTCCTTCCCTTTTTCCCCTCTTCTCCCAAAGGGATGGGGAGGAGAATTAAAAGAATTTAAACCCCACAGGTTGAGATAAGAACAGTCCAGTAACTAAGGTACAATATAAAACTACTACTGCTGCCACCAATAATAATAAAAATAATGATAAGGAAATGACAAGGGGAGAGAATATAAAACTGAAAAGGGATAGCAAAAAAAACCAAAAACCAAAAAAACAAAAAAAAAAAACACAAGTGATGCACAATACAATTGCTCATTACTCACCAACTGATACCCAGCCAGACCCGAGCAGTGATCTCGGCCTTCTGGGTAACTTCTCCGGCTTATATATTTGGCATGACGTGCTGTGGCATGGAATACCTCTTTGGCTACTTTGGGTCAGGTGTCCTGTCTCTGCTTCCTCCAAGCTTCTTGTGCCCCTCCTCCCTGGCAGAGCATGAAAGATTGAAAAGTCTGTTCAGGGTAGCATTACTTAGCAACAACTAAAACATCAGTATGTTATCAGCATTGTTCTCAGACTAAAGCCAAAACACAGCACTGCACTAGCTACTGGGAAGGAGAAAAAATAACTGTTGCAGCTGAACCCAGGACACCATTAATGTTTTGGATTTGGGTTTGTTTTTGTAGGAGTGGTATACTCATTTTGCAGGGAGTGCACCTTCTACTCACAGTTGTCACTGAATCAATATATCATTGTCTGAGACTTCTCTGAAATGCCTTCCCTGTTACTGAGAGGAAACCAGAAAGAAGGACCTACAGAGCCTAACTCTTTTATCTTTTGCTTCAACTTCTATCTCACCACCTGTGAACAAAGCTGACTACATGCTTAACTAACCCTTCCACCCTTTCTCTGTTCCTTCCCATTTAGCTCCACCTTTTCCAGGTTGCAGTGAATTGGCGCTCCTCTGAGCCATGGAAAGATGAATATCTGGCCACCTATTAATGCCCAAACCACCAAGGCTGTTTTAGGCCTGAGCATGTTTCCAGTCTATCTATTATGGAATAGCCTTCATTTAAAGATAAAGTTGACAAATCAACGAGGTGGTCTCAAGAGCTTTTTAAATATCATTGCTCTTTGAAAGCTATTATTTCATGCTGTTGAGTGGTTACCACCACCATTAATATAAAATGGAGTAAATAAATAAATGGAGCCAATAAACTAAGGAAATGCTTGCTTTATAAATCTTACATTTAGAGAACCCATTTTGATTTGGCTGTGTGCAAGTTCTGGAGGTTGAAAGTTTTATGTTTATTATTGCTATTTACTACTAATATATAATAAATACATAATGCAGACTGGAAGATGACATTAATTTCATATACATTTAGAATAAAATACCTGTAATGTTTCATCCTGTCCACTGTGGCAAAGAATGGAATCTTCCTGGCTCACTCATAAACTTTTCAGTCCTTGAAAATCATCACCTAATGCATGACATACCAATATGAGGACAAAAAAGGCCAGAATGCACACATTGACTATAGGTACAGTATGTTACATGGCTGGTTTTTCATCACACATGGCTGGGTTCTGAGAAGTGAAGAAGAAACTGTTGAAAACCAAAGCATTTTCTCACAAGTGTGCATGCACACACTGCTCTTCTCTCTTTTCTAGCTTGCTATAGATCTTACGGTGCTCCAAATTTCCAAGGAAGTATTTCTAAGGGAGTTACACCTTTTTGTTCTTTCTCTCTCATTACTGATGTCAGCAATTTTTAAAAGCTGCATTATCAAAATTATGGTGGAGAGAAGGTCTAGTATAATTTAATGGCTTATATCATGTTTTCCCATTCTTATTTCACTTGCTAATGCTGCTTTTGAGAACTATTCACTGTAACAGAAAGAAAATCCATCTTGCAGAAAAAACAGACCAGACTCATTCTCTTTCTTCACAGATGATGAAGTAATCTGTGAAGTCCACTTTGAAATCATGTAACTGAAAAATACAAAATTTGCTTAAATATGCATATCAGCTTTGATTAGCTAATGGCTTCTTTCTCAGTATAATTGGCCTTTCTGGGAATGGCTTTTCTTGTATTTCCCACTTGCTTCTTCTCAGCATCCAGAGATCATTTACTCTCTAATTCCCTGGAAATTTACTTTGAATAGGCTTAGCTGTTGTTTTTACCTGTGTCATGCAGAAAATAGTGGCATTGCAAAGGATTAGGGCTTTGCTGTGGTAAAACCCTAAATATATTTGATAATCCTGTCCTGTAGTAATGGGCATGTTGATAAGAAGAATAAATATACCTCATGCCACTGCTATAAGTTTGAGTGTAACAGAAAACTACTTAAATACAATAATTGAAAGAAACAGCATTTTATCCTGTCAAAATAAGATAAAAATCACCTTGTTTTGAATTTGCTGATGAAATGGTGTAGAAAATACCAGGGAAAAGTCTTGACAATTTTCCCTGTTATTTTGTACTTACACATTTGGAAGACAGAATCTAGGATCTCACAGTGCCCCACACCTATGGGAGCTTACATTTTAGTGTCTGATGTGCTGGAACTGTCAGAAAAGGGTCAGTAAGGATATGCTGTTGTTTCAAGATTCTGAGATGAATAGCTTTGTGAATACTGTAAAGAAGATGAAAAATACTCCAATTATCTGAAGAACTTTGGTGAAAGACCTTACTGGCTTTAGACTCTGTGAGTATTTCATAATTATCTAGAAAAGAAAAAAGAATTATAATTGTCTTACACACTATGAAGAAATGGATTTGATTTTGAAGAGCTTAGATTATTTCAGACTCATATTTGTGGCAATATGTAGGCATGGATGAAAAAACAGTCACAGTCTACAGCTCCATTTTCAGGGTCTTCAGAACACCATGAATATTACTTTTTGTAAGATGCTGGAATAGTTTGTGCTTTTTCTTGCTTTGAATGGCTTCTTGATATATTTTCATAAGGTTCTTTGAGCTGTTCTTAGCTAACTCAGGTGGCAACATTAAAGCTATGATTTTCTATGATTAAGATTGCCTAGATGTTTCTTTGAACTCAAAGCCAAACAAGTTGTTTTGCTTGAAAGTTCTATGCCAATGACTTTGAAAACATGGCCTAACAATAAAGCCTTTTTAAGTAAATGTAGCAGACTCCAATTGATCAGCCAAAGCCCAGCATGGAAAAGGAGGGAGAAGTTTGAGGATGTATGTATATCACCCAATTCAACTCGGACAGTTCATGTGGATTTTCCACTTTTATCCCTTTTCAGGACTGCCCATAATAAACAGAAGCCTTTGGTACAGATTGCCTGATGCCTGAGTGTTTGGAGACATACCTGTTAACTGTGGTGAAACAAAACCACTGAAGAAAATACACTCCACAAGAAATTAACACAGGCTCAAAAAGAAAATGTATTACAAGAATGGCACCGTTGCTTTTTGTTTTTCTCAATCTTATGGAGGTAGCTTAGCAAGCACTCAGGTGATATCTGTGAACATGCAGCAACAAGTGACAAAGAGCCACGTGAGGTTCTTTTCAGTTCTGCTAGTGTGCCCATGAATCCTTCTGGGGTCTTCGAATAACAAATTAGAGAGCAAAATCTCCTCTCTTTCCTCTTCATAAATAAGTAGAAGGGTGAGAAATTAAATGGATGCACTGCTAATACTAGTTGTGTCCCATGCCTATGTGAATTATGGGCAGAGGATGTACATACAGAAGGTACATACAGTATGGGCAGATTGAAGAGGTGGGAGAGAATTTCAGTTTTCTTCAGTGCTGGCACTGAAACCGAGGTTATTGGCTTTGTGGAGGCTGAATACAGCCTGCATTGGAACCAGCTGTTGCCTGGATTCTGTGAGGAAGCTCCACCACAGAGCCACACAGCATCCCTTCCCTTGTAGAGCAGTGAGGAAATCCAGAAAGGACTGCTATGTTCCATGCACATACCTGTCCTGCTAGGGGTTGCCATAGTAGCTGCTGCCTGTTTACACAGCATCTAAACCACAATGACTCTGCAAACTGAATTTCAGCTTCCTCACTTCACATTAGATTGAAATTTTGAGTAATGTTTATAAAATGCACATTCTTGCATTTAATTTATTCTCTTTTTTCCTTTTTTTTTTTTTTAACTGCATGATATTCCGTGATTCAAATGTAATAATTTATGCCTGCTGCTATGTGAATTGGCAGCATTTGAATCAAATGGGTGGATTCGTCATGGGAAGAATCAAATGGATTCAAGCATGGGAAGCCAGGATAACCTGTGCTGTGTCTTGTTGCTCAGTTTCACTATTACTGTATAGTGCACTGTAAAACTCAGAGCATTATGTTTTAATTTAAAGCAAGCTGCATTTCTTGAACTGGGCTTGCAAGATTAATTTAGCCTTTCATAAATGGGTGCTTCCGTCTGACTTTGTGATATAGTAAGTGCCCCACAAAATCACTGATGTTTTCGTGGAGCATGGATAGTATCTATTCTACATTTACATGTTTAATATGAAGAATGGATCCTCATCAGACCATGACTTTTCTGCCTGCTAGTGCCCCAGTTTTAAGAGTTGCTACATTCCTAGGTATTAATGTCTTTACTGTTTACCAGCTATCTTATAAAAATGAGACATAAATCAAAGTCAAGTTTTTATTTTCGTAAGTTCAAGGAAGAAAACAGCTACAACAGGTTTAGGAAAAAGTGCCCAAATATAATAAAAAGTCACAGCCCTTGAATAGCATCTACCTCCAGGTCCAATATATTTCTCCTTCTATGCATTGTCATTTTTCACCCATCATTCACTTAGGGGTTTTAATCAGAGCTTTTGTGGCCTCTTTTAGGCAGAATTTGGTTTTCAATTTAAAATGCACAAAAATATAATTTAAAGAATTGTAGGCTTTTAATTAGATGAAACTGCAATATGTTGTGTATTTAAGAAATTGCCCATTAAATACATGTTTATTTAAAATTTTACACAAAGGGATATTAATTGCATTCTGTGAATGGAAGGATTATACCTGCTCATAGACGGAATTTTCAATAGTATGTAGTGGGACTTCATGGAGTTGTACAATCAGTTATGTTTTCACAATGTATCTATTTTTCTGCTCTATTTAATTTTATTCACTTTGCCCTGTGTTTGAAAGCTGTGATTCTGTAGTCCTACAGAGGTAATCCAACATTCAGGAATGTTCAAAAGGTGCAAACTTTTTGGAAATTTTTAATGATCAAAAAATATGTCGATAAAACTTTCATTGTGACCATTTGGAAGAAACTCAGAAGAAGGAAGTCTCTGATAGGACAGAGGCAATAAGCAAATACAAGAGCATAAATAAATATGTAGAACTGGGCCTCTATTGGACTTAATACAATGTTAATGTCAGAGCCCTGAGAGCACCAGTAGACTTTAATGATGCTGACCAACCTCACCTGGAACTCCCACCCTTATCCTTTGCCCACAGGCCTAAGCCTCCAGTCCCTGCCTGAGCTATGCTGTATGGTGTCTGTCACCAGTTCTGTCTCACACATGGACCCCTCAGACATGTGTTGCTGCCATGTGTCCAGTTCCATCTTCAGCCCTTTCTCCTGCTGCTCCTGATGGAACTCTCTGTATGAGGCTGTGGATGGACCCTGTTTCCAGCATTCACCTCTGCTCTCGGTGCTCAGGTATTGTAGGAACATGTCCTGGTCAGTGAGGGCACTGTCTGGACTGGGATCACCCTCAGCTCCTGGCTTCCTCTCTCTCAGAAGCAGCCTGTCCTTGTTGCTGTCTGGCAATCCAAGACAGCAATTTTTTTTTCTTGCTTTTATAAATTTCTGTGTGATCTGTTCATAATTCTCAGAAAAGGACAAAAAGCCAAGTGCAAGCACATCAAGAATACCCAGTACTCACGGGAGAGGCAATTCACCCACTACTGAGACTTGGAGCTTGCATGTGGTAATACTGTGCCGGGCAAATCAGAGACAGATGAAAGAGAGAATCAGGATAATCCTCTCAACTGCTAAGAGACCTTGATTTTGTAACGCGAGTCCCCCAGACAGCAGAAAATGTTCTTTATTCTTAGTTAATGTTTAAAGGCTTCAAAGTGCAATACTGCCATGGCTGTGATTGAAAAGGACAAACAGTGCTCACAAACTTACCTCAAGGCTTTCTCTCTTATTTCTTGCTCAGCACTTTTTTTTGCTCAAAATACTGACAAAGTTGCAGCTCTGAGAGTCAATAATAGTAACTGAAAACTGTTTGACAGACTATAGGAGCTCAGGTCCTCTAGCATAGTGCAAACGCTTTACCTTGCCCTATGTGGGTTGTAACAGTTGTGTGTCTTACTCTTTGACACCACTGGAAAATGAGACTCCTCATAATATAAACAGCCTGCACAGCTGTTTAGAATGCCTAATTTCCAATTCCAGGAAATCCTGACTCTAGCAAAAATATAGTTTATTTAGGAACCAAATGCACTGGATTTTAAAAATTTGCTCCAGGCACATATTTCTGGAAGTGCTCTGTTCTGTAAAAGTCAAATAATTTCTTCAATTAGGGTATTTCTCTAAGAATAGAAATAGCTGTACTGATTCTTGGTTGCTGTTGGCCAAGAAGCTGCTTTAGATTCCCTGTGATGTTTTTCACTCCTGGGAGCAGCTGTGGCTCTCATCCTCTACAGTGGAACTAGAAAGCTCATATTTGCTGTGGCATCTCAGGAGCAAGGAACTTCAGAAATTCCATGGAATTTCAGCACTGAGTTAAGGACATAAACATGATTTGTGAATCAGCATTTCCTAAAAAAATCCCAACCCAACCATCACTGTGTGTGACCTCTGCCCTCTCTTCACTGGCACTGCATTTCCCTCAGTGCTGGCAGAATACTGCTAGTGTTCACAGCTGCCCCTGTAAAGCTATATAAGATCTGGCTCCCTAGATTTGCTTTCCAGAGACTACACAACTACCCGAATCCATACTACTGTGTTGATAACCTTCATGGTTATTAGGGAGGACAGTATAGGCTCTTTTATCAATGCACCCTCTCCCCAGATTTTGAATTTCCTCTCCAGAGCTCTCTGTGGAAAGAAAAGAAATTGTAAGAAACAACCAAAGATTCATGAAGAAGGTGACTTGGAATCTGAGTGTCCCTAGGTTAGTATCTTAGACAACACAGTGTGGACTACTGCTAGAGTAATTTGTTATTTATACAGAGTGGGATAGCTTCAGCTGGAGATAATCTGGTCTCAGAATACAAGGTAGTACTGGGACTGAATTATAATGTAAAGTTTGGAAGGTTTGAAACAGGATCTCTTGCTTTCCAGTGACATACTTTAATCCCTGTGAAAGATGATATTCTGGGAAGGATCCCAATTTCTTATGAAAATGGGCTTTTCTCCTTCCAAGAAAGGACTTGAGCAGGTGGTGCTTGAGCAGCAACGGCATTGTTACCTCCTTTCAGAGACAACTTGCCCATATTGCTCCTGAGCATGCCTGGCTGGCAATGTCAGTGTTTCTTCCTCAGCACACTGGTTTCTGGAAATCCTTTTCTTTCATTGCAGTGTTTCATTCTCTGTTGTCCAAGACACATGGACACATATCCTGAGTTCCACTAGGCACCAGTACAGAAGCTCTGTTTATCTCCAGCATCTTGGTGTGTTATCCTGAGAAACTAAACCCAAGTTACTTCCAGAGCACAAAGGAAAACCCTGGAGAAGTCAGGTTACTCAATATCTTCTTGAATTTGGGAGAGTAGTAACTAAATCATTATACAGCCTCTTCCTTCAGGTACACTGCATTAGTGGATAATGTTTAATAGGTAGTTGTAGATTAATGAAGTTCATCTGGAATGCCAAAAAACAAAAAAGCATTTTCTCTTGAGGATTGTGATTAGATCTTGTATATTTTCAGTATTGTCAATCCACAGCACTTTACTCTTCTAGTAGCTGTTAAGTCAAACATTGGCAATATTGAGCTGTCGTAGCTAATTAGGCAAAAAAGAAATAGACAAATACCTACATCTGTAGGACTCTCCTTCCCATAAAAAAAACAACAAACAAACAAAAATTTCTTGTCCTTGTTCCATGTAGTTGTCCTTTTATAGAAGTCTTGCTACTTTCCACACAAATACAGTGAATGCCATCTTCACAGTAAGATGCTGCTGCTGCTCTTTACAATAATTCTTGATATTTGAGAAATAGTCTGTCATTCAGATATTGAAATAACAGCACAGTTGTGAGATTTAACACCACTGGGTGATATTTCAAGCTTCAGAACATTTTATGTCTCTTTAGTGGTCTAATTTTCAAGGTGATTTGATTCCTTTTTGCTGTGTTCCAATAGCAACTGTACCCAGAAATGCTTTTTACCATTTGGGCAGGCTAAAAGGCTGCAGCATTTTTTCCTAAGATGCAAGACTACATTCTGGGATTGATGACATCTTTGTCACAGGAGACAGTGATGCCTGCTAGGACCAAGCTTGCAGGCTGCCTGGAAACTAACTGATTCAAAATGCAGGGGTCTGCCAGAGCAGAGAGATGAAAAACATTATTCTAATCTCTAAATTGTACATTGGCCATCCATTGGAGCCTGGTTTTAATTCAATGCAGTGGTCTTTATCTCTAAAGCCTTAAGATCTGGCTGACTGAGAACATCAACTTTCTGTCTGCTTGCATGAAGGCTGAAGCTGATGAATTTTTTAGACTTTTCAGCTATAGGCTGAAAGATGAAGGGCACAGGGACACATGAATAAGTTACTTCTTCACATTTTCCAAATTCATCTTTTTTTTTTCCCTTTCAGACTACACTAAGCCAATTCAGATTTACCTGTTACAGAATATAGCCAGCAAAATTTTCTTACACATGCAGCTATGACAGGTTTTTCATTATTTTTGTATTAAAGAAATCTCCGTGTTGTTACTGATGAACATATTATTCAGCTCTTTTTATGAAGAGGTCTGCCTGATGTGCTGCTAAGAAGTGTTTTTAAAAAGTCTCTAATCATAAAGAAGTAGATAGCAAAGAAGCATTTTCTTGTGCTTTAGCTGGAGATCCAATAATGCCTAATGTTGACATGTATCTGACTGATACATTTATGCCATTCAGCAGCTCTTTTACTTCATCAAAAAAGCTACCAACTGGACCTGAAGATATTTTGGCCAGGGCACACAACATGGCTGAATGCCTTACAGATACCATACTTTTTTTCTGTGAGCAATGACAGATACTAATGCAGTTGTGTCATTTCTAGATTTCAGCCTTAGTCCTGCAATTAATATAAAGGTGGTAAATGTTGTTCACACCTGTAATCATAGTGAAAACACTGGACTTAATAAAATAAATTATATGTGCTTAAATAGTTGCAATAGCAAAGCCTGAAAGATCAAGAAGCCATGCATTATATCTATTTCTTCAGGCTTTTGTCTGGAGGTGCTTGCAATCACTCTGTATGCATGAATCTTCATTTAGCATGGTTGTTGCATACAAATACAAAGGTATGCTAAAAATATAAACAACAGCAGCAATTAAAGGAGCCAAGAGCCTATATAAAGACTGATACAAGAAATGCAGACAGATACAAGCTTGCATTTTTGTGTTTAATCCCCATCCACTTGACAAGTTGAAATATAATATACTGAAGAAGGCTGTGTGTCAGGAATAAAGCAAACTGCCCCCTTCACAAGTTTTTTTCTATAGATTGTGCTGAAATGATTTGAGATTACAGCAATGATTAACCGTTTTCTTCCAGTCATCTTTAAAACTGAGTAAACAATCTGATATGAAATTTGTCCTATCCACAACAGCAGATATTCACATGGACATCTTGATAGAAGGTAGTAATTCATAGTAGTCTAGGCTCAAGATAGAGGATTTCCACTTCTTGTGCAAGAATTTTCCGTGTTTTAAAGCAGGTTGGTCTCCTTGAGAAACTCAGCCTTACCAGCACGTTAGATTTTTCTCTCATTATGTTGAGATGTGAGATATGTCTGTGTCCTTGCCCACAGATCTCAGGAGGTCTAAGTAGGGGGACGGCTAAGTTGTGGAATTCTGTCAGCCCTTGCACTGAGCTAGGTATTAGACTGAAGAGATGGGGCAGTTCTGTATGTTTGCATGAAAAAGTTTCCATGTGTCTGTGGAATTTTAATAATGGTTTGGATAGTACCTACAGTTTTTTGGTTCCCCTAGATAGTCACAGAAAAACTGTGGGAACTCAATTTACAGCCCTGGTCTGGTGGTATCTTTTATGCTTCTACATCCTGTTTCAGCAGCTGAACCCTTTCCTTTGTCGAGTCATGAAATTAAGACAACCAAAACCCTGTTGAGTTGGTGCCTAGCCTTGATGAAGCCTACAAATTATGGAAAAGTAAGTTTTGTTATTAAATGTCCCCACAGTATTTCAAAAAACTGGGCACACTCTCTGTGCTCCTTTTAACTGGTGACATCTGGTGCTAGCCAGGTTTAATTATAACTAATTTGAAAAGCTGTAATCTTTCTTATTTCATTTAGCTTGACTTAATCTTGCCTGACAAGAACTTGAAACAGTCCTTTTCCCTCTAAGTATGATAGCCATAGAGCCACTGTTGTGAGCCATTATTGAGAGTTCTTTTTCTGCTTAGCAAACCTGAGACAAAGGAACACCTCATCAAGTTTCTACTGTTCTGCTGCCTTGCATTTATAAAGCTCATATGAATTGCCTATATGCAAAAATCCTTCCTGTTGAAGGTTGCCCAATTAACAGCTAGTGCACAGAACCATTAAGTTTTATTAATACAGACCTTTGCTTTAATCTTTTTTCCTCTAAAAGCCTTTTTAAATTCCTAGTAATATTTTAAAGTATAATTGCAATTAACTTACAGTAATTGGAGAAATTATGTCTCTAAGGCTTGTATTTCTATGTATATTTAGCCCACCAGTATTCCAATGTATAAACACCAAAATGCATTCAAAAATCCAGTCCTCATTCCCTCATTTCTCCAGCTTCTTGAGGAAGTTGTAATGATTTTTGCTCTCTGATTTCTGACATTTTGGACTATAAAGCATTTGGGCTGAGAATTCTGTTTTATTATCTCTCTCTGCAGGATAAGAGGACAATAACTTTTCTCAGGCTCACTGAACATTAGTAGAGTAATTACTAAAATAATTGAAGGAAGACAACAAACATAAGCTGTGATGGATGGTTGTACTTTTTCCTCCATCCAGACCCTGTGGAAGGTAAAAGGGAAGGATGAAACGTAGGTACTTCTCTCACCCACTTCCTTCCCTCCCTCCCTTTTCATCTTTACTATGATGGGAGCTCAGCATAGGAAGGGGCGGGTGGTGCTACTGAAGAAAGCACAGAAAGGTCTTTTCATAGCTTTGTAGAGATTACATCTCACAGGGATCATTCACTCAGACTTCTTGCTAAGCAAATAAATTCTCTATATTCAAGTCACAAAGCATAATTAAACTGAAGTCTTTATTTTCTCAGAAAGAACACACTATGGGCAGAGGACAGGAGATGACCAAGCACCACTTATACTTGAATTTACAGTAGTTTGTTGCAATAAGATACTCAGGTGATCACAGCAGTGGACCAAAACCATATAATACTGAGAAAAATGAGAACTTTTCTAAAGTGAAAATATGTCAGTTCTATGAAAATATGTCACTTCATCAGGTATGGCCATATACAAGGCTTGTAATCTCAGGTCAGGGAGAGCTGGGCTATTCTACACTGTGCTCTATGTCTGCCTACAGATGACCCAATGTTTTACAGAAACATGGGGAAAAAATCTGAGAATGCATGTAGGTTGTTATGAGGGGGAAATATCATTCACCAAGGGGAAATCATGCTTGACAAACTTTCTATGACAAAGTAACCTGCTCAGTTGATGCAGGGCCAGGGGTGAACATTGTCTACCCGCATTTCTCCAAGGCTTTCAGTACAGCTTCCCACAGCCTTCTCCCAGAGAAATTGATACCTCACAATGTAGACAAGTATCTGTGTGGTAGGTGGGGAGCTGGCTGACCAGCCACACCCAGAGGGTGATGGTGAATAGTTCTTTTTCCATCTGGTGACCTGTCACTAGTAGGGTCCCTCAGGTGTAAGGTCTTGCACCTGGGTAAACATTAATCCAGGGGTGCAGCACAGTCTGGGATCTGCTTGCTGGGGCGCAGATCTGTGGAAAGGGACACGGGGGTCCTGGTGGACAACAAGCTCAATATGAGTGAATAGTATGCAACTGTAGCAAAGAAAGTCAACAGGATGCTGGGTTACATCAATAAGGGCATCACCATTAAAGATGACATTATCCCATTCAGTACTTGTCAGGCCACATCTGGAATACTGTGTTTATATTCATCCCTACTACGCAAAAAAGATATGGACAGGCTGGAAAGGGTTCAGAAAAGAGCCACAAAAGACTGGGAAGTATACCATGTGAGGAAAGGCAGAGAGATCTGGGCTTGTTCTGTCTTGAGAAAAGAAGACTGAGGAGAGACCTTATCATCATGTTCCAGTATTTAAAGGATGGCTACAAAGAAGATGGAGACTCCTTTTTACAAGGAGTCACATGGAAAAGATGAGGGGTAACAGGTACAAGTCACTCCCATGAAGATTCTGATTGGGCACTAGAGGAAAATTTTTTACAATGAGAACAATCAGCCATTGTAATAATCTCCCCAGGGAAGTGGTGGGTTCCCAGCATTAGACACTCTAAAGATTCAGCTGGATGGGGTGTTGGGACATCTTGCCTAGACTGTGTTTTTGCCAAGAAAGGCTGGACCATATGGTTTTTGAGGTCCTTTCCAACTCTGTATTTTATGATCCCATAAAATTTTTGGTATTTGCCTAGAGGGACTTGGTGAGAGTTAATGGTGAGGGTTAAGCTTTTCAAGGCATCTAAAAAAATATATTTATCTTCTTATGACAAGTCATAAAGGTCAATTGAATGATCATGCAGTGCTTAACTAACCCTAACTGCCCTCACATTGAAAATACAATATTTGAATATAATCATTCTTAATCAACATTGAAGCATGCTCTACTTTATAATTATTATTTATAATTAAGAACTTGGTGAAACAGTTCTAGAGACATGCTGACAGCAGTTGACTTGGTAGCAAACCTGAAATTGGCCATAATTGCTGTAATAAATCAGTTTCACCAGGATTATTGCTACTGTAAAGCTAATAGTCTGTAAGAGTATGATTAAAGAAAGCTCTCTGTCAGGTCTTAGCAACCAGAAATTTAAAATGTAAAACTGAATTCCTAATGTAAAATGCAAAACTGATAGAGCCACTGATAAAGAATGAAGTTAAAACTCTCCTTAAGTGTCAACAATCAAGGAACATATGAAGTTGAATAAAAGGAGAGCTTGATCAAATTGTGAGGCTGACAAGAAAACACAAAACAGCATGCATACTACAACATAAAAACAGCAATCCAATGACCAAAGCAGTCTCAACATCATTAAATTCCCTGCCCTTCCAGTGCTGTGGGAGTTATGTTTTCACATCATTAATGGAAGAACAAAAGGAACTTCTGGAATGGTATCACAATGAAACAATAAGCATGGTTCTTTCAGCTGGCCTAATCAAAACATTTTGTTAAAACAAATGTCAGGATCTATCAGTGAAGTAATCATCAAACTGTAGCTTCAAATTTCTGTTTGTTCCAAACAAGCCTTCTCAGCACTCTGTCTGTAGTTTGTCCCAAGACAGTCACGGCTTCTGCTCTAAAGCATCTATAGAACTTTGGTCAATTTTGTTCACCAGAGGATCCACATTACTCCTGCCTTCAGGGAACCAGCCTTAAAAAATGAAGAATGGCTGCTCTCAGACCAGCTCAGTCATTTTCCTTGCTTGTACCCTGACTCTAAATGGCGAAAATACACAACTAATTTCTCTTTCAGACTGTATTATTTTCACATTATCCAAGCAACACTGGATGATGAGGGCTTTCCTGTAGTGTAGAGATTGTTGAATATGTCAGAAGTATGAGTGATGAACCAAAGTGACAGCTTCCACAACTTACGCTGCATGTTTCATAGACCTGTTTTTCCCCCATATCTCAAAGTACAGGGTACACTTCAATGCATAGTCAGCTTACAAAGCAGAGGGGGGAAGCCTTTTGGGGTATATTTCTTGGTCTCTAAAATCCAGTAAATCTTCCTGCATCCATGTACACATGCAGAAAATCTAGAAGTTCAATAAAGTAGGAATTAAAAATGTTACATAAAGTAAAAAGTTAAAAATACGATTTTCTATATCTATCTTTAAATACTTTTATGGTACTAATACATTGTTTTGGAGTGTTTGTAGTCAATTCATCTTAAATAGACCAACTAGCTTATAGTAAAGATGAAATTCTTTTGAGTAAGCATTTCAGACAAGTACAACACAAAAATATTAACGTGGTTTTGTGCCTACATGTGAATTCAAACTGCACTTAGGAAGATTATTTACTGCTTTTCTTATGACACAAAAAATAAATTCATGCAGAGTAAAATCAATGCTAAAATTAGGGACTGAATATATAAGAAATATGCATAGAGAAAAATTATGGTGAAGAACTCAGTACTACAGTGTTCAGATGATTCATAACTGATTCATTAAACTGCAAGGTAGAAAGGAGAAAGAAGGTCAATGGCTATTGCTGCAAAATCCATTTCCTTTTTACTTTATTCATAACTTTTTGAAGAACAACTCTTTATATTCTCAGCTGATACTATAGCACATACCATTCTATCCCTTCAGCTCCTGTTTCTATTCTAAAATGCTGCTACTGAGAGTTTGCCATTCAGTCCAGCTCAACATAAGGTTCACAAATAACAACTCTGCAGGACTAAAACTGCAAGTGCAAAGAATGTGTTGGAGTTTTAATAAAAAAAAATCACAGATTAAATCCTCTTTTCATTTTTAAGACAGGATAGCAAGAAATGTTGTTGCAGCTACCTCCACCTTGTTTTCCTGCAGGAGTGGCAAAGCACAGAAAGGCTGGACATCTTGCAGTTCACTGGGAAGCTTGTGTGAATTATGACTGCTGAAAAGTGCTGAGCAGGAAACCTGGACCCTAGCAGAAAAGAACCCAGGTGTATTCACTGTGTCTCTGCATAGCTATAGAAAGAAATAACATTGTTTTACAGTGAGCTTTAATTAACCAAACCTGGAACAAAGTGGGCTGCATATTTTAGTGATTCTTCAGCCCTGTAATCTTAGCAGGGGAGCTTAGATAGGCCTGTCAAGTTATAGATGCCTAATGAGGATTTTATCCATTAGGATGTCAAGTACTGACTTGCCTCTGGTGTCAATCACTATCCAGCAGGAATCTAACTCATTAATCAATACATAACTCACATTGCTGAAGACAGCAGTGAAGACAGTTATTTCTCCCCAGATATGTATGCTTTAAAATAATGATGGTGCTTCTTTAAGACTGTTGTTCTATTCCTAAAAATAGAATCCAAGGTTTCAGGCAAATATTTGGCAAATCAGGTGTTGGCATCTTATGAGTAATTAAAAGATGAGACAGGTGTCTGTAGCAGTCTTCTGAATCTATTTTATATCTATTTTGTGAAAGAGTCTTATTTTAAGAGAAGAAGACAAAAGCCTTAAAATGATCACAGCATCTAATTAGTAGCAGTCTCCAAAACTGTCTTGTGTATTTTTTTCTCCACATCAGAAAATGAGTCTGATAATTCTTTGACTGAAGTCAGTAGAATTGTTGCCATTCAATTACACCTTAAACCTGCAATGGGATTTGCTAATTAGTACAATGTCAAAACCAGTGAAGTGATGAGCAAAGAGTTTTTATGATTAATAGTTAATAATAAACATTTTCCTTTATTTGTTTTCTGGAAGGTCAAATTTCAGAATTAGTGGAATATTAAATACCAAGTAACTATTTCAAAAGGCCCAATTCTTCAATCAATACTCAAGATAACCTTGCAAAATCTGTTTCAGACCAGTTTGTGTGGCCTAAGGTGATACCTGAGGTGTATGAAGATGGCAGCATCAGGGCTGATCTGAGGAGCTGTCAGAAGGAAGCAGATTGAAAACATTCACAAGGAAAACAGTGCCAAGTAATGCCTTCAGAAAATTCTCCCCTCCCTGTTCTTCTGTAGTTAGCATTAAACAAAATCCCCACTGGTCAATCAACTCAAATTCAGAAGTCTGAAAATCATTCTGCTTTTCCCACAGCATGATAATAGCCATGAGAAGAATTTTGCATGTTTAATCCATCGTGACTACTGAGGAGAAAAATCCTTTTCTGTCCACCAGGGTCCTGCCCACTGATCCTGCCCACTGCCCATCCTGAAACTGTTTCAGAAATTGATGTCAAAATACAAATGGGAAGGAATAGCACTCACAGTTGTTTTTTTCACAACTGTTATTGGAATAGTCTAGTTAAGAATTATCTCCACATATATTTCACATGTTTGCGGATAGCTGTTCAGTTTCTGGAAGCTATGAGAGCTGTAATGTACCAAACAGAATCTGTATTCTTTCTAATCTAATTAGAGCACCCAGTCTTTATAGACATTGTTTTATTATTTGATAACCATGTACTAGCACAATGCTATTTGTTTATTTCCAACAGTACAGGGAATACTGAGTTATTTGTTCATTCTACACAGTGTCCCCCAAATAAAGTGCTGGCTCCACTTAATTCACTGGAAGTTTTACCACAGCTGGACCACCTTACCATACATCTTATTTTGAGTATTTTAAAACAGTTAACATCTTTTATTCATTCTGTTGTATAAGAAAAAAAGTAAACATCTCTAGATTTATTCTCGTTCTCTTGCATGGGAGTCCTTGTGGGAATTCTGAAAAACTGCAAAACCGTGAGTGTGATCTGGATACAACTGGTATGTTTGTCTGCATTTTGAAAGCCAGAGCTGTCTCCCAGTTCTCATCTCTTATGTAGCTCTGCTGGTGTCTGAACCCCAGGCACTCGGTCACCTTGGCCATGCCTACAGAACACAGACGAAGACCTCTGTTCTCACAATCCAGCATTTTGATTTTCCCTAGAGCTTACAGACTAGCAGCAGGGTTAGCTAGCAGCTGAGAGCAGGGACTGCTGGCTACTAAAATGCAGACTGACACATAGGCATACCTGTGGCTTAGGCACCTAATGCAGTGGGAATTAGGTACCTAAACACCCCCAGGGCTCAGCTCTTAGACACTGCAGTAGTGGTTGCCATTATCCATTCAGAGAGCAAAATATTAGGTTATGTAGACTACTCCTAAGGCTACTAACACAGTGCACGGCTCTTAATTTTCTCAGTTATTCATGTGTTTGATCTCAGAGGCAGCAGTAACAAAGGAATCTGGGAAAGTGAACTGCATGGCATCCTATAGACAAGCAGGTTTCACAGGATGAGAAACCTGTTAAATATATTCTTTGAACCATAATCCATTAGGTCCAACAGTACAAACCCCTAGTCTGCTTGGCATGAAAAAAGAGAACAATGCAAAATGCTGGGGAAGGGATGCACAAGCCTGATAGCAAAACAGGAAAACAGATAAAAATGAAAGAAGCTAAATCTGGATGCTTGTATAAAAATTTTGTTTCTCAGCACATACAATTTGAAAGATAAGAGGGAAACAGAGAAGGTCTCCCATCCCTTGAACAGACACTAACAAGCTTCTCATTCAAAGTAGTGTTCTGTACATATAAAACACAGGGATTGACTTTCTATATCTATTCATCATGAGAGAAGTAGTGTATGAAATACCATAATGAAGCTCTCAGAGTGTGTCTAAGTCAGTGGTTAATTTGGATCACTTTTCCAGTGTATCTCCTAGTAACACTATTTAGTCTTCTTTGATTCACACTGTGTAGTGTTGCCTGAGTTGCAGAAACCGAGTATGTGTTCCAGGAGCACACCTGGTGTACTGCCACCACAAACAGGCACTAAATCATTGACAGATTTGCGCTAGTCTGAAATTTGAAATAACGTGCAATGTGGCATCCAGACCTCCTCACTAACTCTTTCACTCTACATATTTATTCTTATTGATCTGCACTACTTGCTAATATAAACTTGGCCTCAAGTACCACTTTTTGCAAGTGTTAGCAGTTGCTGTTAAAGTGAAAGAGACTGCTGAAGTGGTTCTGGCTTCAGCCATAAAGACAGATGAGAGAAAGGCAAGAGAGAAAAAAGGAGAGAGGGAAAGACAAGGGCAAGGAGGACTCCTACCAGCATGGCTCACAAAGAGGCTGGCAGAATGATACTCTGAAGCTCTCAGAACATTTTGGGGAAATGAAGTGGAAAGATGCAGGCTTTCTCCCACTACCAAAGGATAAGATCTGGAAGGATCCAGAGTCATTATTAATATAGGAAGGTAGATATGAATGCTGCCTATAACATTCATTTTCTTGTTAATCCAAGAGCTCAGCTCTGAACATATTTTAACCAAAAGTATATACTTGAGAACTCTCTTCTTTATTGTATTTTATTTATATATTATCACACCCTGCTTGCATTCTGAGATGATGGGATGACATGAGGTGCATTATTGACCATGATACAGAGATGAAACAACCATTTACCATCCCTGCCTGCTTTATGACCTTCACCTAGTCATCTTCTCCTTCAGATAGTGGTGAATATTGCAAACTCCTTTCCTGTCTGAAAATTATCTGAATAAATAAGATGGTAGATAGTAGATAGCATGAAGGAAATGAAACAATTTATATTTCTTGTATCAAAGAAGATGACATGCATAGATGAGAAACTAAAAACAAGTAGTCTGTGTTTTAAAAATAAAATTACAGATAGAGATGGACATTGCCTGTGGGAATGACTAATAGTACCTTCACTCAAGACATGCAGCTGAGTTTTCAGCCTTCATGAAGATTCCATTTGTCCCCTGTGCATGCTATGAGGCAGTGTTGTGAGCACATGTGTTAGGTATCATGATACACTTTGTTGTTTCACACTCCACAGATTCCAGGTGGTCTTTCAGTATGGGAAAAATCAATGAAGGTGCTGAATTACTGCACAGTTTAATCCTGGAGCACCGGCATGGGGCCAGGTTTCAACTCAGAAGAGTTGCAACTGCATTTTGAGGTATTAAGCTCTATTTAAAATCAGAACAAAAGAAAACAAACCAACCAAGCAAAAAAAAAAAAAAAAAAAAAAAAAAAAACCAAACACCACCCCCCCCCAAAAAAAAACCCAAAACAAAAACCAAAATAAAACACAAACCAAAAGCCAAAACCCCACCAAAACCAGTCTGAACTGAAAACTGTCTTTTGGCTTTTTATCTGAACATTTAGAAAATTAAACAAAACCCCTTCAACTTAATAATACATGCAAGATAAGTCTGCAAAAAACCTTTGATCATGTCAGGCTGGAAAGGACCACTTATGGTTTACTGCATGATACACCATGAGGGACTACATAAAATATTTTAATTGGAGTGGGATTTGAAAGTGAGGATTTTCTGTTTCATCATGGTGTTTTCTCAAATGTTCTTTCTAGCATTTACTTCGTTCATTACACTATATATATATATGTAACATGTTACATATATGTGGACACAATTTCCTTAGTTTTGTAAGCTGCATAACTTTTGGAATCCCTTAATGAGAACCATTTGCATAACTAAATAGAAGAACTACAAAAGAAGAGATTTTGAACAAATGAGATTGAATACTAAGGGAAGATAAATTATTAAACACAAAATTCAGCACCACACTCAGCATAGCTTTCCAGTGTAAGAGCTCAGTGATAAGTTTCTGTAACTAAAAAAAATAAACTTATTCAGGAAACACACTTTTAATCATATTCAGAGGTTGATGATCTTTGATATTTTACTAAACTTCAGTATCTTAGGCTACTTGAGAAAAACATGGATATTTAAAGAACATTTATTAAATACTGCATCTTGCTTCTATTGCATTTTAAAGGAGCAAAAACCAAAGTTCTCCATTAAAAAATGACCAGTGTAAAATTATCTTCAGGTTTCAAAGAAGATTAAAAATTATAATGAAATTTCAGAACTAGGTGTCTATACACGGTAAGATATCAACTTCTGAATTTTGCTGGAGTGGCAATTTTATGTTTGCCTTTTGGTTTCAAGTCAGTGGCAGCATTTACAAATCTTGTATCTGGAGGTCATCCTGAATGAATGGAAAAGTCTATTTATATATTTTGAGAGTCTGTAAGGTATTTTTTCCTCACTATTTTCCCTATAAAACTATGACAGCATACCCTATTTAATGAAACATATTTGGATATGCTTCCAATGATGTATTCATTATTGATTTTTCATTATTTCACACTGTACAGAGTTATTTATGTCTTATATATATGATCATAAAAGCATCTTTGTATATCCTTTTCATAGTAGCATTGTGGCTACTTAAAGTACAGGACATCAGAATACCAACGATAACAGGTAGTAAAGGAAAAATCTGAAATATTTTCAGTGACTGCTAGATATACAAAATAGCGTGCCCCAGATGCTGTCTTCAGAGATGTACAAGCACCACAGATAGGTAGATAACCAAAGCTAACTCAAGGATTATCCTTTTCTTCAGTCAGTCTTTTGCAGGTGGACTTCAACATCACACAACACAAACTAGAGATGTGCTGTCACCATATGATGTGCACTGCAACTTCAATTGTTAGTAGCCATATTCCCCTTTAACTGTGTATTATCATTTACATGATAAAAATCGCTTCCCATTGCTCCCAAATAAAAAGAAACAATTACATGCCCAATTATAATGAAACATCAGTTTTAACAAGATTTACTGTAAATTAATTATTGTTTTCTTTATTAATATGTTTTAGAAGACTGAGAAGTTATCCAGCAGGAAGCCCTGTATCATTTATTCATATAACCTTTAAATGAAAACTCATACAGAGAGAACTCTTTTCACAAGCTAGATGAAATTAATAATGAAATTTAACTGGATACCATACAAGAGCTATAGTTATCCTATAAATTTACTTAGTTGTCTGAAATCATAGTAGTATTTCCTGAATTACTTAAAGTTATTTTCTTCCAAACAGCAGTATCCATTTCCCCAGCCCACTCCATTCATAACTGATCACTCCCTCATTTTGCTCATACATTTAGTGCAGTATTTATTCTCTGACTGTATCTAGGCCTGCCAAAATTAATACTTAGCACTGGCAAACAGTATCCAACCAGCATACATTTAAATGTAGCAATTACCCTAAAGAGTCTAGCAGAGACTAATAAGTGAGCCATGTTGAAAGTAGCCTGGAGGAAGCACCAGAGAACACTATGTGCTACAGGGAAGTATTTCACTACAAGGCAAGGATCAGAAAACCTAACACCTCTTTCCTCAACTAGCAAATTATTTGCAATTATGCTTAAACTATCCAATACAATGAAAGTAATAAATGTCACGGGTGCTTTTGTTTAAATAAGTCATTAAATAGTTCAAGGAGTCAAATTCATCAAATTATTGGGAAAGGTCACTTTTACAGACATCTTTCAAGCCCAACATTTTTCAGTGGGTTTGCGTATTTCTTTAAATATGCATTTACATCTCTGCTTGAATGATGAAAAATTCTCATTCTTGTATCTTATATGAATAAAGCTATTTAATGATTAAGCAATTCTTCAAAACAGAGTGTTTATAGTGAGTTACTTGTACCATATGAAACGATTCCAAGACCCCAAAGAATACACCGTGGGGAATAAGTAAAATTATAGCAACACTTAGAAAGAAGCAAGAACAAGCAGAGAATTAAAAATTGTTTAGTATTGTCCACAGAATTAAAATGGTGGTTACACTACACTCTTGGCATGGGGATTATAACATGAATTTGTGAATAAATTGCAAGCTTGTCCCATCAAAAGTTGTTTCTGACATTTCCATTTGACAATGCCAATTTTAACAAGTTTCATTTACTTTTGTTTATTACCTCTTACAGTGAAAAGGTAATAGGTAAAAGTAACTCTATGCTACAGGTGAAATAAGACAAGTGTGCAAAATTTTCCTTAGGGGCAATGGATGAAGCCCCTCTTAGTTTCAAAGGGTTTTGCCCATTCACCCATAAGTAATTTTAGATATTTTATCCTGCACAGCTACACAAAGTAAAGGAAACTGCTGCAAGCAACACCACAATTTTTCACCATGTGAAATGTCTTTTTGTGCCAAGCCTAACTAACTAAATTGTTTCCAAATTTTTTGTTTAAATATGGTGATACGTATTAAGCATTGTGAAGTGCTGCAATTTTATAGGGGCTAAATGTAAAGATAATGTATGAAATTCTCTCAAATCTTTGTGGAAACCTCATGACTATTTTTCTGAAGAAAATATTGTTTCCCTATAAGACAAATCCCCATACTCAGAGCTACATAGAAGGATTTTGACCAAGATCAACTGATAGGTAAAAATTGCAAACCAGCAGCTATTTTATTGTTTTATAAAGTACTTTAGGCTAGCTGGGCTTTGAAATGTTACCCAAAATATGTAACTGGATCCTAATTTTCTCCTCAAGTTGTACATCAAAAATTATACAGGTCTTGCCAAGGAGAAGTAATTACAGGTGAGATCAGTTCCGACACCAGTGCTATAATCTGAACTCTGGATGTTTTCAGATGGCCAGCAATGTCCACAGATATCAAATCACAACTCTACACTTCTTTCCCTTTCAGGAAACACAATGGGGTCTTGTCTGTTCAGTTATGCCTTAATAATCACTAGGAACTGAGTCATAAATATTCTGCCCTGGGATGAAACACATACCACTGTGAAACCTCAGAGGCAAGGCTCAGTTAACATAATGATCCACACTCAGCAAAGTCAATAGAAATACAGCACTTTTCACTAGATTAAGACATTCCCAGTTGGAAGATAGCCCTAATTCCAAGTAAGAAATTAAGTGTGCTGTTTTCCTGCTATGAATATTTGCTTTATGCCCTTCAATGTTGTAAGACAAGTTGCATTACTTTTTTTAAAACACCAGCTTTTTCCATTACAATATGCATTATAGCATAGAAAAGGTAGTATTATTTGGGGAGCATGACTTCTCAGATATCATTTATCCTGCTAAAACAACATCTACAACGCCTTCATTCTTTTCAAATATGCAAGTTAATCAAGCAGCAACAAGATTTTATGTACAAATATCTGCCCTGCTCCAAGCAGGTTTTAATGAAGCAAGATGAAAATCTGCTAAAAACAATTTGTCCTTCACTATGTTTACAGCCAAAACATACTCAGTAGCATTTCAGCTACACCTACTGCTGACTCTTGTCATCAAGTAACTTTTTAAAGGGAGGCAAGGATTGAAAACTGAGGTTACAGCCACTGATACATCAATATGAACCTGGTTAGTTAAAAGTCAATAGAATTACTCAGATTTGGATAAGCATGTCTGAGATCAGAATCTAGCATAATGTCTTATCTCACTCTCTGGGTCAGCAGCCTTGCTTTGGAGAACTGATAGAGCATGCTGTCAGCATGTGTGTGCAGCTCTCAGCTTTCCTGAAAACAAAAATTAATGGCACAGAGCAGTTTGCTGCATGACTCTGCCAGATACTTGATTTCAGCAGTGGTGCTCTGTGTCACTTATTAACTACTACAGTAGAAAATGTGATGAAGCGGGAATAATTGCGATGTAACACCACTTTTGTCAGAATTCTAACATTTTCAGCAGCTAAGTCTGACATAAATGCATCTGGATCAAGATACAAAGAATCATTTTGTGTTCACCAAGCATGAGCTTGACTCTTTCTCTGATGAATGTGGTTTAAAACATCTGTTTTTACAGAATAGATTTTAATTTCTCAAATAATTGTAAAGTTCAAAAGACAAAATTTTCCTTTTAGGAGAAAATGCTTTCTAACATGCCATTATAATGAATCACTTCCATCTGTGTATTTGCACTGCATTTTCAACCATAACTAAAGTTGATATAAAGTTTAGGCACTCTGCTAAAGTAAAACAATAATAAGAATCATGACACCGAAGATACAAAAGCTGTATTAAAGGGGAAACCTTTTTAAACATGTTGACATTCTAATGTAAATTTAAAATCTCCACTGATTCACAACACTTTTAGTGATATCAGTGATAAGCAAGAATAGAATTTACATCTGAGTGGTTTAAGTAGCTCAAACTTGTCTATTTATCTTAATCACAAGGTCATGAAAAATGACCTCCAAAAACATGCAACTGAAATGGGTACTGAATAATTTTTAATAGAACTGTAACAGATTACAATTCAACTAATTACACAAGCTATATAATATTTTGCTATTTTGTAGAAATAAATGCTTGTAAAAGCATTTACTCATTCATTTCTCAGCAAGATTTATGTAATATAGGGTTTGAACGGTGCACACAGCATCTACAGTTTGAATAACTGTACTTATAACTTAACTGAATTAGTCAATGGGACCCCACTGAAATGACTAAGCCTACCAAAACTCACTTGAATTTGCTGAAGGTCCACAGTGTAGACAAATGAGAGCAGTTTCATGAGCTATCACATTGCTGCTGTGCTGAAAAGTTGAAAGTTACTGATGAAAATTATTCATGTTTTTTTTGTGAGTTTTAAATATTGAATAAATTATCATAGGCTTCCTTTTAAGTGCCTTCATGGTTTTTCATGCCACAATACTCAAGACACAGTGACACTAGGTGAAATGCATCTCAACTGACAGAATATGTATTATCTGCCTTGTGAGCCATTTGTAGGGGTTTTTAGGTGGGAGGTTTTGAGAGGTAGGCTTACCCCAACAGCAGGAGAAATGTTCATGAGAAGGCTGTTTCTAACTGGCAGTGGCTTTCTTGACTTAAATACTTCAGATGGAGTTAGCTGTGCTAGCATTCAACTGTGGGAAGAAAATGAAGGATTGAGCTCCCAGTATCAGAGTGAGAAGTGCTTCATCAGCTGGGGGGTTTTGGCTTTGCCCCCTTTCAGCTAGAGCTGTTAGCTTTGTTTCTCTCCTGACTTTAAACATAAGCCTAGGAATGGGATGAACTGTACCCTGAGACACCTAGCACTGTCCCGGAGGAGTGAACAAGTGTTCAGGCATAAGCTCTTTGCACAGCCTCCCCAACCATTGGTCCTACATCTTGTATCCACACTGTAACTGGAGCTATGGGCTTCATGTACTCTCCTAACCCTGGGCTGAGCCTTAGCCCTAGGCTTTCCAGCATGGCTCAGAAGGAACAACTTTGGGAAGATAATTCTTTCCCACCCTTCCAGGGGGGCAGGTGTTGCTACAAAAATGGGCTACTGGAAAGAATCTACCTGTGTTGTAGCCTAAACTGCAGACTATGTTGAGAAGGTCAAGCTGCCCTTCCCCCTTTTGTGAGAGCTGTACCCTTGAAGAAGTTACAATTTACACATAATTTGTTTTGAACCATTGCAGTAAAAAAGAACACAATGCCCACATCTATTTCAACAGCAGACATTTTACTGATGCTTCTGAGTGCAGGACATGGCCAAATGCTATCAGTGAAAAGTAATTAATTAAAATGGGCAAATGCATGACTAAAATGTCTAAAATGCTGCCATGAATGATTGCATTTGTATGTCTAGAAATGCAATGGGAGAGCCATGCAGACAAGTACTGAAATTTTGTGGTGCTGACACCACCATAAATAGTTTCAAAATGAATGCTTTTTGCTTCCATGTTCTTAAATCTGAAAGCATTCCCATTTCTAGTTACACTACTATTAAATGACAGTTTATATGAAAAGAAGAAAACCCCTCAATCTATGCTCCATAAGTAGATGCCCCTTAAAACAAATGCTCACATAAACAAAAAATGAATTATATTTGGACTCTAGGTTTTCAAACAGGCTAAAGTACTGCAATCAACCAGATGTTCTTGTTGATGGGTCTGCAGCTATTGACTTAACACTCCTTCTCATATTAGTAACTGAAAGCTGATTCATATTCTCCCAGAATATAAATTTTAAAGAAAATAATTCTCCAGCTGAATTTACATAAGTGCAGTGATTCAAGCAGTGTCAGATAGCACACAGCAAGTAGATTTTGCAAGTTGTAGTTAAATATAAACCTTTCCTTTCACTGTATATTGGAAGACGCTCTCATGCTGACACATCAGAAATACAACCTCTAAAACATCAAATGTAAGGACGGATTTTCTGAGAAAAGTTTGCATGACATCCTCAAGTGCTCTAACATCAAGCTAAAACACTTGTATACAGCAATAATCCAAACAATGGGAAGATCACTTGCAAAGGCTGCTCAGTAAATTCATTTCTATACTAGAACATAAATACAAAAAGTCCTCAAAAGTCACAAAGAGTATCATTTAATTTATGTGTAGGTGTGTATATATACATACATATGTATTCACCATCTGCTTTTTAGTCACAGAAGAAAAGGAAACATCTTGCTTACGGGTCATGCAAAATTGTGCATGTGCTAAATGTAATGTGTCTAGGTGTATATTGATTGAAGGTGATGACTGACATGAGGAAAATCATACATTCAGAGAGGCTACATGTATGTGGTAGTGATAAGGTGCATATGGATAAATATATTTATTCTCTATAGCTAGAGAGAATAAATTCCTGCTGATGGGTTATCACGAACTGATGGTAATGCTGTGTGTATCTGCATATTAAAGTGGTGGGTAGTGATAATATGTATACTGGTGATGGTGGGCAGACAGTGATAGCAAGATGTGCAAACTGTAGGAGGTGATGGGTATGCATGGTAAAATGAGTAGGTTGTAAGGATGCGTGTGTGATGCTGAGCATAGTGGTGCTGTGGGGAGTATATAGCAGTATATGCACTGTGGTGAGATTTATGCCATGTGGACCTGCTATTCATGATAAAAGTAGGTGACAGTTTATGTGAAGAGGCAGATTGGTGTCCATACAGGTGTGATATGCTCACACATGGGAGGGTACAGCCAACAGAATAAGCAATTGCTGACTATTTTGTATGTATGCCTGTGTTGAAGGAGTGTTGACCCAGTGAGCAAGTGTGAGGGTGTATGTATTAGTGAGTAACTATGCCTAGTTAATAGACAATGGGCAGGTGGTGGTGGTATATGGAAATTGATTAAGTGGTTATGTGTAAGTATATAAGGACAGACTGTACACATGGAGCAGTAACATATAGGGAGATGGGAGACGTATTGCCCAGAAGGAGAGGTGTATGCGAAGGTCATACACTAAAAAAAAACACCAAACCAAAACAGAACCAAAACCACATGCAAAAACGTATGCTTGCCAGGATATAGAGTATAGAGATAAGGTATTAGGACTATCTGCTGGTGTTCATGTGTGCTCGGAACCGGTGGTGCGTATGAGGAGTATAATGCAGCAGTATCTGCCTGCAGACTGAGTAGCTATCAGTGCATATGACTGTGTTTGTTTCAGACCAGGGGGTGTATACAAAATAGCATGGCATGTGTCAGTGTGTAGAAACAGGTTTGGGGTGTACAGGTGTAGCGTGGGTTGTCATTTATGTATCAATGGCTATGTATACGTAGAAGTAGTGTAAGAACGGAGATGATGTCAACGGTTTGTGTCACTGTATAGTGCTAAGTAGGGTTTATAGACTGACCCTTCCTGGATAAAATCCTAACAGAGGCATGCCTACGTTTTAAGTGCAATATTAAGAAAAGGGGGGGTTGTAGCACTGGTAATGTGATGATTGAGCTTGAAGTGATCCTGTGAGTGGAACCAGTATGTGAGTGGACAGAAAAGTGGACAGATGGTGTGTTTGCACAGCAGCATAGCTAGGATGGTCTTGGCACCATCATGGTGAAAATAGTGATGGCGAGCTGTAGCATTCAAGCTGATGCCTGTATTCTTGGATGCCATGAACAGAGGCAGAGCATGTGCTGGGATGTCAGGTAATGTGTGTATCTGCACATTAAAGTGGTGGATATGTTTCAGAACAAAGCATGTGGAGAGGGGCACTGAAGTATTGTATGCTGCTAGTGTGTGATGCCTGATGGTGGTGGGACAGGACAAGGTAGGACACAAGGGTATTGCCTTTTTCAGTAGTGCATTCGGCGTTGAAGGTTACGTGACTGGTTATAGTGCCATGCCCAGTGCCAGTGCCATGGGGTGGGCAATGTGCAGTGGGGGAGGTGAGGGTGACAGCAGCTGTGCGAGTATGTGGTAACCCTGCCCAGGTAACACTGCCCACCCGCCCATGACCCCGGCTTTTTAACTGCAGAAGAAAGGCTGATCCCTTTCCCTGTGGTGCCCCTCCCCGGACCCAGGTGCCGGGTGGGCAGTGCATAATGGAGGGGGATGAGAGGATGCTGGGAGGGAAGGGGGAAGTGCAGGGTGGGGGAAACAATACTGGACGGGGAGAGCGAGGGGATGGGGGTGTGGGGTGTACTGCGAGGTGGGGGCAGCGGGGACGGGGGGAGGTTGCACTCCGACCGCCCCGGAGCTGCCAGAGCAGAGAACGGCCGGAGGGCGGGATGGGAGGAGGGCGGGCGGCGGGAGTGGGCTGGGAGGGACACCCACTTACGTCTCCTCCAGCATTTTTTTTTCCCCTCTTTCCCTCCTCCTTTTAGTCGCTGGTGACGAGCCGCTGCCTATTAATCATTCACCAGCCGGAGAGCTGCAACTACCGCCACTCGGAGCGAGCGGCGCCGGTAGCCGCCTGCTTCCTGCTGCTCGTGCTGGGACCCGCCGCGCCGGGAGCCCCGCCGGGATGCAGGACCGGGCGGGCGGCTGGCTCCTGCTGCTCTGAGCCGCCGGCGGGGAGCTCCAGGCAGAGGATGCTCCCCAATGGCACCTGCACCAGGCTTCCGGGCTGTGCAGGCAGCGGCGGCGGCGGAGCCGGCAGCGCCTCGGAGGAGGCTGCGGCAGGGGGCATGGACTCGGGCGGCAGGAACTCCTCCGGCGCCCCGAACAGCACCCTGAGTGAGTCTCAGGGCAGCGCTATCCTCATCTCATTCATCTACTCCGTGGTGTGCCTGGTCGGGCTGTGCGGCAACTCCATGGTCATCTATGTGATACTACGTTATGCCAAGATGAAGACGGCCACCAACATCTACATCCTCAACTTGGCCATAGCAGATGAGCTGCTGATGCTCAGCGTCCCCTTTCTGGTCACCTCCACCCTGCTGCACCACTGGCCCTTTGGCTCACTGCTCTGCCGCCTGGTGCTCAGTGTGGATGCCATCAACATGTTCACCAGCATCTACTGCCTGACTGTGCTCAGTGTGGATCGCTACATCGCCGTAGTGCACCCCATCAAGGCGGCCAGGTACCGCCGTCCCACTGTGGCTAAAATGGTCAATCTGGGTGTCTGGGTGCTTTCCATCCTCATCATCTTGCCCATCATCATCTTCTCCAACACAGCAGCCAACAGTGACGGAACAGTGGCTTGCAACATGCTCATGCCAGAACCCACACAGAGGTGGCTGGTGGTCTTTGTAGTCTACACCTTTCTGATGGGCTTCTTGCTACCTGTAGTGGCCATCTGTCTCTGCTACATCCTCATCATTGCCAAGATGCGCATGGTGGCCCTGAAGGCTGGCTGGCAGCAACGCAAACGCTCGGAGCGCAAGATTACTCTCATGGTCATGATGGTGGTGATGGTCTTTGTCATCTGCTGGATGCCCTTCTACATTGTGCAGCTGGTCAATGTCTTTGTAGAGCAGGATGATGCCACCATCAGCCAGCTTTCTGTCATCTTGGGTTATGCCAACAGCTGTGCCAACCCCATCCTCTATGGCTTTCTCTCGGACAATTTCAAGCGGTCCTTCCAGCGGCTGCTCTGCCTCAGTTGGATGGACAATGCTGCAGAGGAACCCATCGACTACTATGCCACTGCCCTCAAGAGCAGAGCATACAGCGTGGAGGACTTTCCCCCAGACAACTTGGAGTCAGGGAGCATGTACAGGAATGGCACTTGCACCTCCAGGATTACCACCCTCTGAGGAAGCATTCCTGACTCCCTGCTCCCCTACTGCCCCCAGCAGGAGGGTGAGCAAGTCCAGGGCTGTGGCATGGGGGAGCTGGGAGGGAGGGGTTTTTTGTCCTGCCCGAAAACAGTGGTGGTTGGCAGAAGAAGTGAAGAAAACCCCGCATCCTAGGTCTGATGCCCCATCCCAGACCCCTGTCTGCCTCCCTTGAGAGCAGGTGCATTTGCTGATGCTTTGACACCCACTTAACAAATTGCCACACTCATGGGTCGTCTTAGGGTCTGTCAGCCCAGCTCTGCTACCCGTCTTTGTCTAATTAGTGGCTGTAAGGGTCCTACAGTGATTCTCCCTCACCTTTTGTACAGGTTGCCTTCCTGCTCGGTCCATAGGACCCCCAGGCCACTGAGTCAAGCCTCCCCATTCAGGTTCAGATTCCCCCTGACTGAAAGTGACCCTGCTCAGCATGTCAGTGTACACCTTCTCTTCAGAGAGTAGAAATGCTGGGGAAAAGTCCCCTCCAGCACACCTTGCTCTCCTCCAGGAAGGAGCAAGTAGCCTCTCTCTGTCCCACCCTCCCCCCCAGGAATAAAAAAGAAAGTAGGGAGAAAAAAGGCCCTGAGAAAATAAGTGGTACAGTCATGGAGCTGTCTTCTGCTTTGCAGACAGCTTCACATCACTGGGGCTCTGGTTGTCTGTGCTATGTTCAGAGGAAGCAAGGCAGAAAAGGACTTTGGAAAAAAATCTGATTATTGCTGTGCTTCAGAGCTGCACAGCAGCTTGCTGATAAAGGGAGATAAACAGTTCTGTGACTCATAGGGAGTGGAGCACTGAGCAGGGAGCTGGGGGAAGTGCTGAGCTGAGAAATGTTTGAATGTGTCCATATATATGATAAAGTGTGCTAATAATAAAGTTTAAAGGGAGCGCTAAACTGTGAAGCTACTGTCTTGCGCCTGCTCCATCAGCTGTGAAACAGCGATGAAGGGAGCTCAGATGGTTTTGAATATCCTGGGTGGCTGCAAAGTCACTCTAGCCTACATGGAAAAAAGGGATTAGTTTCAAAATCTCCGTCAGGCTCTGAAATAAATACTTGACAAAAAAGTAGCTGTTTGAGAATAGCTATTACCCTAGCTCCAGTTTCTTCTGTTGCACTAAAAAAAAAAAAAAGCATAAAATGAGTTTCGTATGTTGCCAATGTATTATACTGGCCCAGAGCTTCTTAATTTTTCATTTCTGAGAATTCATGGGTTTAGTGTGTACCAGATGTCTTTTTGTTTGATTTTTCTATTTGATTCTTGTCACTGTGTTGTGAATGTGTTTTTCTGAAGCAATCTGTACTGTGTACCTATGTGTGTGGTGACTACTTGCAAGATTGCATTTAAAATGGGTGATGCTCAAAAAGGCTCCTTTTCAGATAAAAAGGTTGTCACTTTTTCTAACTCTTTCATCTACACCATCTCCCCCACAAAAACTCTCTCTCTTGAATTTTCTCTATTCCCTTCTTATGACAGAACAATTTTCATATACACGAATGAAGCTTTCTTGTTTGATAAATGACAGCTGATTAAACAAACCTTTCTATCCATGATCACTCTTATCCCAGGCATAAGAATTGGTACAGGACCATGTTGAAATAATGAGCTATGTTTTTTGCTTTCTACCACCTATGTTAACAGTGTCACACAGTGACAGGTGTGCTGGTAAGTGTGATAAACCACTTCTCTAGCACAATACTGCAGTTGTATTCATTATAACTACTGGCAATCTGAAGCAAGAGATTGGGAAAAATCTCTAGTAGCAGCATACCCATAGCATTGTACTGGTAAATACAGTGCTTAAGTACAGTGTTAAGTGTAAGGTTGACAATTAAAGCATCTAGCATTTGCAGTGGTGGACTTACTACAGGTTTTTGTTAGATTACACTGCTTAATTTTTCTCAGCAGCAAAAAGCGGGATTCTACTTTGTACATTTCTTTCACCAAAAATTAGATACTGTTAAATGAATGTATAAATTTAGTATTTTAAAGTTGTCTGATTCAAAGGCCGTTGAAATGAGAGGGAAAAAAAAACCCTAATTCATTTCCATGGACTGTGAGTCAGCTCCTTTTAGTTTAAAAATTGCTAATGTGAAAGCTGTTACATCCTTATTAAAATATTTTGTGGAAAGCTTTTACAATTGTACAGTTTCTTTTCTTTTACTTCCCAGTGGACCTCATTTAAGGAAAACATGCAAATATTAATTTTGGTAATGGTTTACATTCACATGTGGGAGAAAAAATGGATTAAATATCTTTATAAGCTTAACTTTTCACAGAAACCAAACATCTGTGAAAACAGTAAAATGCCCCAGGATTCCACACAATGCTATTTGTAGAGCTTCACTTAAAATCTCACTCACAATCTCTTCAAAATGATATAAACCTCATAATCTTATGTGGTCTTTTTCACGCAGATATTGTTATGTACGGTCAGATTAAATAGAAGTCAGTCTACTTTCGACTGTTGGATTTGTTTAATATCTGACACAATGAAACAAAAGTTAGAAAGCAGTGACTGATACCCAACACTCAGCTCTGATGGAGAGTTGAGTCTGGTTTTGTCTCTTTCTTTTCATTTTACTTTGCCTTTAAACAAAGCTGTGGTGGACGCCTGCACACCTACCTGTGCATTTTAATTCTTCATTTTCAGTTGTTCCAGGCAGACGGCCATGGTGATGTTCAGAGTGGGCAGGGCAGGCAAGCGCTGCCGTGAGGCCGGCGGTACCTCGGTAGATGGCAGGCTTGCCCTCCGCTGGGTACAGCCAGCAGCTCCTCTGGTATTACCGGCTAGAGCACCTTGTGTTGCTTCAGTTGGAAACAAAATGTCTTTATCCTAAACTAACACGTCATCCTGCTGTTTTTCACCCTTTCGTTTGACTGTGTTTAGTTTAGTTTGTGGCAGTGGGAGAGGTGTTCAACAGCTGTAAATCACTCTTAATTTGCTCTGGAAGAAAAAACAAGTTCATTCTGTTGTTATTATTCTACATAACAGAGCATAACTGCCAGAAAGAAAAAAACAAAAAACAAAAAATCACAAAAGAAAAAAAACATAGTCCTCATGAAATAACCTGTACCAAAAAACAAATGTAGCTCTTTTTAAAGCTTTCCAGGTTGCAAATAAGAATCTCCAGATTTTATATGGAAATGATCTGAAATAGTGCTTAATTCACTAAAAATCACTACCCAGACGTGGGGTAGCTCTGAACAGTATCTAGACAATGCATTGGACTATTTCCCATGGTAGCACAAGAGAGAATGTTCTTCATATGGAACATACATCAGGTACCTCTGCAGTGTTTTCTCACTCAAGGGAGGGTACACAGGAAATTACTCTCCTTTCTCACCAAGCTTCCCAGTACAGTAGTAAAGAAACATCTCATAATCCTGGGGCTGACTGCTGTGTGCAGCTAGTGGGCTTGAACCAGACTAGTTGTAGAGACACTTTATATCTGGGCTGTGGATGGAAAAGTGAGGTCACATGCAGATCCTCTGCCTCTTGAGATTGTCCCTACAGCAGAGAACATCAACCAGTAAATGGTTTCTTTGCATTCAGAATTTAAAGTACCCATCTGATTTCTTCTTAGAGAAGAAGAATCAGATTTCTGAATATGACATAAGCGTTTCTGAAATGCCAGGTTTCCAGTGAATCGTAATTTAAAAAAAAGGCTTTCTGGTTGTTTCTGAAAAACTAGAAGTCTGATTTTCAAATGTACGTGGTACACTCTATTAACACTGTGACCATACACTGTATTTTAACTGGTTCTCTGCCATGTTTCCAGCACTGTAAATCCTGACTCCTAAAAATCCAAGAAAAATAGTAATAAAAAAACCCCAAGCAAACAACCAGAAGAAATAAATTAGCCAAGAAAGTATCATCAATCCAGCATTCTAGACTATGTGATTTCAGCCCTTAGAAAGCTTACCTGAGTCCAGGGCTCTACAGACTGTGAATTATGAATCTCTAGAGGAGAATAAAATGTTTCTGCTGCATTGTGCATTCAGCACTTCCATTCTCTTCAACACAGAGCCTTACTGGGTGGGTAACTGCAGGCTAGGCCACAGGAAGAAAGGGTAATTTACTAATTGTATTTTTCTCTGAGAATAATGCTTTTAGATGTTGCATTTTATAGAGAGAAATAGCCAAGACAAACAGGTGAACCAGAGAGTATTTCAAAATACGTCACTAGACGGCTACAAGCCAAGCACAATTTTGACAAAAAAAAATGTTTTTTTTCTTCCCTTTTCCCAAAAAAGTCTTTTTTTTTTTTTTTTTCCCACAGGTTCTTATGCTGTGCCATGTGTCTTGGGGTCACTCTGTGGGTTCTTGAGCTTTCTAAATAGAAATAGTACTCAGATAAAAGTACCCAAATGCATAGCATATGGAGGTTGTGGGTCCAGATTTATGTCTTGGGACCTGCTGATCACTGTGATGAGCACTGGAATTTAATTGCATGGCTCCTCTTACCTTGTTGGTGACAGGGTTATTTTTTGCGCATGTGGGCCCTACAGAACATAAAACTCTGTAAGACAACCCATAGGGAAGCTGTGAGCTTCTGCAAGGGTGCTGTAATGTACTGCACTCCATAACACTGAACAACACTGAGGAACATAAGTTCCAGTGATCACAGACTGATAAGAGCAAAGTGCCACAACTGCAACTAATTCACGCAGGACTTGCAGGCACTCAAACATAAAACAGCAAGTTCAAATGATTGCTGGTCAGCTGGAATAGTTCAAAACATGGCAAAGCTGTACAAAGCAAGTATGTATGAGTATATACACACATACACAACATGCATGTGTATATGTGTGCTTCATTCTTGTAAATATTAAGTATCTTATTTGGTCTGTTACAAAGGGATGAATTAAAATGTATATTGGTTATAAAGGACTTAATGATTAGTAAAATTCAGATTCCAGCTGCTAAACAGTTAGGTAGCACATTTTTACTGTTTAGGCAATAGCAAGTCTTTGTTTTGATTTTGTACTGCTCTGACATGTATTGGAAATTGGAGTGCTAATTCTGCTGCAGAGGTGAGTCCATGGTTGCAGAGGCTGAAGGTGGTAGAAGAAGTTGATCTTGGAGGAAAAAAGATGTGACTACTGTCATTGCTTTATTGAGTAGAAAATCAATATGAGCATTAGTGAGCTTATTTTCCTAACATTGCAGCAAAATTATTTTATATATCATCTGGTCACAGAAAGAGAAAAGACAATTTTAGAAGCTAAACTGAGTGTGCAATATTGTAAAGAAGCTTTTTTAAAGGAATTTCATATGTCTTCATGCAAACTAGAACAACTTTGGTATTAAAATATGCTTATTCATGGAATCATAGAATGGTTAGGGTTAAAAGGGACCTTAAAGGTCACCCAGTTCCACCCTTCTGCCATGGGCAGGGACAACTTCCGTTGGACCAGATTGCTCAAAACTCCATCCAGCCTGGTCTTTAACACTTCCAGGAATTGGGCATCCACAACTTCTCAAACTCAAAGTCTTGCAACCTTAAAGCACATAGGAAAAGTGGCACATACAGATGTCAGATTTTCTATTTCCCAAAGCATTTTCTGTCACAGAGAGATTACCGATTTGGATTATTTTTAAGTTTACTCAAACTATCTGTTCTTATGCTTCTATGTTATGTTCTAGGGAACGGTGTAAGCCATTCTTATCAGTCTAAAATACAAGACCTGCTGATCACATTCCAAAAACAAAACCACGCTTTTCTGACATATTACAGCCCATGTGTTGTTCCTGGATTAATGACTGAGAATGTTTATTTGTTCACAAACTGCCATATTTTGTAATGAACACCTGAAAAAATATGCACTGAGAGGATGTTAAGGATGGATACATCCTGATAAAGATGGATACTTGCATATCTCTCCCTCCTCAGCTCATCCTCTTCCTGGACTTGGTACCCACAAAATCCACAAAAGCAGTTGTTTCCCCATCCTTCTGTCTCAGACTTGCAATGCAAAAGGACTGACAGACAGCAGGTGGGAAAGGTGCCTTTTTCATCTCCACTGCTGTCTACAGGGACCTTGCCAACAAGCCTGTAATACAGAAAAGGGAAAAGACTTGCTTGCAAGCAGATGACTTCCTGTCCACATTCACATTCCAGTCTCCCAGTCCCAGAGCTCTGCAAGTCCAGAGGAAAAAAGCAAGGCTGCACATTGAGAAAAGAAGGAGAGGCATGAGGTTTAACTTATTCTGAAACCTTGGGAGTGTGATTACTGCTGTTGTCTTGCTGTTTGCCTTTCAAGTGAGTTACACATGATTACTGAAACATATGAATCACCATTCTACACCCTTGATAGATTTCTGCATCCTGAAGAAATAGAAAGTATTATTTCTGACAGAACTAAGTTGCGTGTACCAGTCATTAAGGTCCATGCAATATATAAGCAAATATAATAAGGGCTGAAACCATGAAAAAAAAAATTGATTAAGTGATAGGAAATTACACTTCTTGGGGGAAGCACAGAATCAATTTTTTAATCTTCTTTAAGCTATATACTACACCTGAAAAAAAGTCCTTTGGTTTTGACTCCAAGACCTTGAAGTATTTGAATTTTGTCTATGTCCACTTTTAGATTTCACTTTAATCCCATAACACTTATTCAAGCCCTCAACTGTATGAATCCTTATTTTAAAAAAATGGGGGAAATGAAAATTGCATTTCTTATTATTTGATGAATACAAACCATTAAAAATTTGTCACATATTCATGAATAGCACGTAAAGCTGACAAATGACATGCCTACCAGCCAAACTATATTTGCAGAAATAAAGGAAATCTAAAAATTAGATTTAATAATTGGTAACAAGGGACATTTTGGTGTGTTTTAACAGGCATTTAAATGTGAGTAGCCTCCCTAGACTTTCTTTACAGTCAATGTAGAGAAATGGCACTTTTAGGATGCAATGCACTGACCCTGTTTTCACCATCTAGTCCAAGTTTCTGAGAGAAACTGCAAGTACACACTTTTCTCTGTAGGCTATAAGAGAGTCTAGGTGAGTAAGATGAGTCTAGATGAGATGTCAGAGATGTCTACACCTGGTGAGGTGGATCCCATCCTTAGGTGCATAATAGTCTGGTTTCAGCCGAGTCAGATTTTAAACCAGGGAAAACATAACAGAGTCCTTGTGTAGTCCTTTAGACAAATGCCTAATGCTTTCTTCTGAAGCTTGAGTATGAGAAAAAAACCTCTGAAGTCAAATGTGATTTCACAAGAAGCCAAGGCAAGGACCGAAATGAAAATAATAAGATGAGACAGGTGAATGGTCTGTCAGAGCATGAACTTCTGCATTTTAACGGAATAGTCTGAGTCAAATCCTGAGAGACACCGAAGAAGTAGTCAGTTACAGACACTCAGCTCAGCACTTAGCTGTGTGCTTGACAAGACTCCTGGAACAGAGAACAAGAGTATTTCTAGAGCTTAGAAAAAAATAGCTGGACAGTTGTATAGTCCCATTGAGCCATCTTATATGTGGGAAAGAGAAAAACATAGAAATAATAATTTAGGGAAGCTCACATTCATCTTAGTTGTTATTTGCTTATACTGCCCCTTGTAGAGGAATGGAGTTCCTCATGGGCTGCACCCTCAAAGAAATTACCTACAGCTAGAGTAACAGGAGTGGTATTAAGACAAAACGCATTAAGAGCTAGGTCATTTTCCAAATCTGTATACATCTGAAGCCTCGTACTGAAGTGAAAAAATGCCTGTCCTCTGAAACAGAAATGTCAGCTAACCAGATTACAAGAGTACGAGATAGCTTTGTAGTGTGTAGCATTTTCACCTAGCTGGATTTCATTCCTGTCATGATACAATAGATTTTATGGCTACAGACAGCCTGATGGGTCACAAATGGCTGTGATCCCCCTAACAAAAGCAAAAAACCCCGTTTCCCAGATAGCAGCAACCTACCAGACAGAGGGGGAAAATTAAAAGGCCCATTCCATGTCATATTTTATCCTCAGCAGATGTTTACAGCATATTAATCTTCAAGTCTTTGCATGCAAGAAAAAATGGTAATAATACACATTATTGAATGGAGCTCACTACACTCAATGGGAAAGTGGCAAAGTGAAAGCAGTAGTCAGAAGGTCAGCTCTGAAGAGAGGAAAAGAAATAAAAAAGCCTATTAAAAAAACCCCACAACAAACAATCACCACAAAACACCCCCCCCCCCCAACCAACATTTCAGAGTATAAAGTTCTTTCATTACCCTACCCACACCCCAAAAAGCTTGGATGAGATCCAGTTGTGTTTTACTGCACTAAGAAAACCTTGAATCAATATTAAGCATTACCACTTTAATTGAAAACCGGCACCATATTAAGAAGTGAGCATCAGCACTCAGAACTGCAGAGAAAGCAAGTTCTGGCACCAGGAGGGAAGCTGCTCTACAGGAATTCCCAAGGGAAATCACGGACGAATTGTTTACCTCATTTAGAAAGGGGCACAAAAGGTGAATTCTTCTATCCTTACTCCATGGACTCCATGGAAAACAATCTATCTAACTAAAAATAAGAGGACTTGCATGGTGTATTTGGACACACGATAACTCCTCACAGAGCGTGGTCTGTCAGCACCTTGTCCAAGTGTAAGGGAGCCATGCACTGCATGCAGAAGATGTTTTGTACCGACCCACTTGGGGAGAAAAGCTATAACTGAAAAATGTGTTGCTTTGCCACAATAAAAATACTGTACGAAGTAACAAACAGAGCAGTGATTTAGGTTTTACATCATCCTTTATTCTTTTCATCAGCTGAAGTGTAAAATTGACTTTCTATTAACCTCCCACTGCCTCAGCAATTTAATGACCTTCTAAGTATAGAAATGCTCTTCATTTTTAAGGATGTCAGCCTGGAAGAGTATAGGTCACAGTTTTCTCCAGAAGTGTGGCAATTCACCTCTCCAAACGTTTCAGCAATTAGCAAAAACAGGAGAACCTCCAAGTACCACTCAGACAATGAATGATTTCTGAATTACAAGATGCCAGTGCTCACAGTGCTCCCTCACACTTGCTCCAAGGCACACGAAGAACAGTTTCTGAGAGGATAAAACCCCACAGCGGTTGCAGCTACAGCAGATAAGTAACAGCTGTGTCGGCCAGGCTGCTGCATTTATGTTTATGTCAGCATCTGAATAACTTTTTCGGACCGGCGAAAATTCTTGACTGTCCAAAGGCTTCAAAGCCCTGACAAGGGGGCAGCCGCCTGCTTCACATTGACAAGTCCTGCTCAGCCAAGTCCCAGGGCGCCTGTTCCTCCACTCCCCGGCCAGCAGCGCTGGAGCAGAAGGGCTGGGGGAGCCGAACGCCGGCCCGGGTGGGTGTTGTCCCTCGGGGCAGCCCCGAGGGAAAGGGCTCCGGCCGCTCCGAGGCTACTCGCCGACCGCTGCTTCGCTTGGCTCCCCGGAGCCCGCCGCGGCCTTGCTGCCAGTCTCCGGCGGCTCTTTGTCCCCTCGGCCCTCGGATTTCTTGTTGAAGCAGAGCTTGAAGACCCCCAGGAGGGTCATGATCAGGACGATCAGCACCACCACAGCGACCGTCACCAGGATGAAAACGTAGTTGGAGGAGGAAGAGGGCAGGGCAGCATCTGTCTTCTCCCCGTCTGAGGCTGCAGTGGGGGCGGCGGGCGGTCCCGCGGAGCCGCCGGGTGTCGCGGCATGAGGGCGGCGCTCGTCCGCCCCAGCACCCGGCGGCTCCGCAGGGCCGCCCGCAGTGGTGGGAGCCCCCCCCGTGGCCGCACAAAGCGTTCCTTCCAGCCCGCCCGTGGTACAGGCACAGGAGAAGCCGCCGGCAGCATCGCGGCACCCGGCGGTCTGGGAGCATTGCCCAGTAGCGGGGCGCCGGTGATGGATAGGGCAGGGGCAGAGGGGCCCGTCTGCCCCCTGCCAGGCGAAGCCGCCCCGCTGGGGCCTGCAGATGAGCCGCACCTCCCCACCGGAACACACCACGGTGAGCACGGTGCCCGGTGGGCTGAAGCCGGGGCCGACGCTGCTCTCCCCGAAGGGGAGGCTGTAGTCGAGGCCGAGTGCGTCCGTTGGGCTGAGGTCAGGGCAGGCGCCCTCGTACAGGTACTTGCAGACGTAGCCCTGGCTCTCCCGCTGGCAGAACCGCTCCTTCCATCCCCAGCTCGGGCCGCCGTCGGGGGCAGCCGCCGCTAGGTGCAGCCCGGCGCAACGGACAGCGAGGCAGGACCGCACGGGCTCCTTCACCCACCGTCCGAGCGCCGCCGGCACCTCCTGCGGGGCCGCCTCGCCGCCTGTGCCCTCCCAGGAGAAGCCACGGAGCGGCTGCCCTGCGTCGGTGCAGGCGGAGGCGCCCCTCTTGAGCCCGACCCAGAAGAGCGAGGGCGCGGACCCCGCCGCCGCATCCGCCAGCAACCCCAGCAGCAGGCGTAGCTCCAGCTCGTTGCTGAGCCAGGCCAGGCTGCCCCGCCGCCCGCCGCAGGCGGCGCGGGCATCAGTGTACGAGGCGTTGACGAGATGGGCGCTGAAGCAGGTACCGGTGGCCTGGCAGCGCACGGCGGCCCGCGGTGACTGCGAGGGCCGGGCCAGGGCGCAGGCCGCGGCCAGGAGTAGGCACCAGGGCCCTGGCCGCCTCATCCTGGCGGAGCAGAGGGCGGCGAGGCAGCACCACACTTGGCAGCCCCGACAGCTGTGGCGGAGCTCGGCCCCGGCTCGGGCTGGTCCCGGCTGCCAGTGCCGTCCCGCCCCAGCGCAGTTCCCGCTCCCACGGCCCTCCCCCGGGCCTGCCGGAGGAAACATGTCGGGAGCCGGGGTTGACCTCGGCATCCTTCGTTTGTTGGCGGGCGGGTGAAAAGCAGCGACCTGCGCTGCCAGAAGGCGTTGGCCCTGCCCGCCGAGCGGTGACCAGCCTCGGAGGAGGACGGGGATGGAAAATCCCAGCGCCTGCTCCGCTGTTGAAGGCGTAGGAGGTTGGCGAAGTCCAGAGCTGCAGCGGCGGGGCCGGGGTCACAAGCCTGTCTCACGCCTGTGCCTGGGAGATGCTCCTGTTGCACAGCACTTCCAGGAGAAAAGCGGGCCAGCTTCAGTGACCTCTTTCCGAAAGATGGATGATTCTGGGTTAGGTGCAGCTGTGCAACAAACCCCCGTACTCCCAAACCACGAGACAGTTTAACACTCACAGAAACTGATTCAGCTGTTTGAAGCAAATTGGCCTAAATGCATTGAGCATGAGATGCCTGCGATGACTTTCAGTAGGTTCTTAAATAAGTCTAACTGATCCACTGCAGCTGTTGCTCTGTAGGCAATCTATGTGTCACTTCATTTTCATACTACTCATTGTGATGTCTATCTGCAGTTACCAGATATGTATATTCAGATACAAAACACATCTGAGTCTCTTTCCCAGGCATTTTATATGGCACAAAACCAGGCACATGTGTGTATTCCATTTTTTAGCTTTCCCTTTGGAAGAATTCCTGTCAATGTTTTTGATCTTGTACATGTGATACAATACAAATTCCTAGTATTTTAATACCTAAAAGAAAAAAAAAAGGATGAAAACCCAGAAAATAAATAACGTATTTGCAAGTAAAAAAACCCAGTAAGACTCCTCAGTAGTTGCAGTCTGTGGAAATTTGAGTTACACAGTCTTTTATCGATGGTCCAGGTAGACTTAGTCTACCTGCACAAAGTGCCCTCACTGCTCCAGAATGCTCATAGGCTCTGCATTTGTTCAGCCTTTCTTAAGAATTTAACTTCTCTGCAGTGAGAACAAATGTAGATGACAAGTCCCATTCAGGCAGCTTGTGACCTGCTGGCACAGATCTCATTGTAGACCTACACAGAACACATTTTCTCTGGACACCTCAAGAGCAAGAAAGACAGGTGTAGAGACACACTGTGTGATGGAGCTCTGAAGCAACACATTTACATTCAGTGGGTATTTTGTTTCTCTTGGTATTCAGCAAAAATGAAACTACATCAAATGTTGCCTATATTCTTACAATTTTTATAATTCAAGAGCTATTAAATTGCTTTAGTAAAAATAATTGCACTAAATTTGCTACATGCAACTGGGCATGTAATTAAATTTGGATGCCAGTAGACTTGATTTTGTGGAAAAAAGGTTTTCATAATAAAGCAAGAACGGTTGGATTATTTCTAGATGAAATCGAATTTTGGTTAATAAAGGTATAGAGATGACACAGCCCCCAAAGCCAAAATCTACAGTGTTGTAGCAGCTATGTTTTCAGAGCTCTGCTGCCTACTGCAATTGTCACTCCCGCATTTATTCTTCTTCACAGTGCATCAGAACAGAGGCATGGAACCACATGCCTGTGCAGCTGAGCATCGGAAGATACTGCCTGCCCGAGCTGGAAAGGTGCATTTCAGTTTGCTTTAGGAAGCTTTGTCATCTAGTGTTCAGATCTCTAGTTCTCCAATGGATCTAGCAAATGTACCTAAAATAAATAAACCACGTTCCTTTATCCCTTTGATGTTTCTTGAGGACATAAAAAAGCTAAGCTTCTACAAATACCTGTCAGGTTAGTATCTTGAGCCATTTGCCCCAAATGAGCTTGATAGGTTTGAGAGAGAAGAGAGGCTGATACAGATTTGCTACTGCTGTCTTACTAGGGAATGTTGATGAGGCTTTGCCTAATATGCCTCTTCAATCCTACAGCTTGTTTTCTCTTTCAAAATTCAGTCAATTTATTATAGCTAAATAGAAACTAACCTTTATAAAGAATTATGTAGAAGCCCCAAAATTTCCATTTTATGCTTCAGACCTATGGCTCTGTCCCTGGGAAGGAAAAAGTAGTTTGGTCCATGGAAACATTTGCTCCCTTGCTTCCCTTGTTAGCTGTCAGCAAGAGCTGTCTGGGGCGGTCTTTCCTCCAGGTAATTGATGGGTACTACTGGCTCATTTCACACAGGCCATGACTTTAATTTCCTAAGCTATATTTGAAGCAGCAATTTAGAAACAACACGTGAGTCACTAGTGCCCCAGGCAGTCCAGTCTTATCGGAGGAACTCGTACCACACAGAAGGATGAAAATACTGCATGCCAAAGCTGAAGTCTTTTGCCAGCAGGAAATGGAGACAGCTGTACATCTACTTGATCTGCCTGTATACCTGCTCTTTGCTCACAGAGCTGCCCCTAAAGTCCTGCAGAACATTTAAAAAATAACAGGTCTACTGGATTTGCAGAAATGAGCACTTTTTAAGTAAATAAGAAAACTTTCTTTCAGTATGAGTGTTCTCATGGGCTTTTCCTGAAGAAATCCATTCTTGAAAGAGAGGATTAGTGCTCACTCACACACAAATGTTGGTACCAGTCAGCAAGTGAGGGAACTAAATTTCTACATACAAAAACCACTTTATTACATGAATTTGAACGTTATATGACTGATTGATGTGTAAGTCCTAATGTAGTTGTTTTGGTCAGTAGTAAAAGCCTTATTTGGCTGTAGACTTCTGCCTGTAAGATCTGAGCCTTTCAAAAAGCAGTGGATTGCTTTAATTATAATTTCACTAACAGCCATTAGTTTTTTTGTTTCATTATGTAACTGAATCTCTTTTATAACAATATGTACATTTTGACTAAGGAGTAATGTGAGAAGGGCTGAATTAATAAAGCTACTTTTCCCTTTTAGGGTGGATTTTTTTTCTGTATTCTTTATAAGGTAAATTAAAACTATTCTTTTTGTGACTAACCAGGAAATATGTCAGCCATATGCAACCAAATACTTTGCAACTGCTAGGTCTTAAGGGGATGTATTTCATTAGAAGTAATCTTGTAGAGAGATACAGTATCCTGTTCTTGCTAAGAGCTGTATTGTGCTTCACAGAGATAGATGGGTGGTGCAGTAAAAGAGATCTGCCTGGCTGTGAAGTGGACGAGTGAAATGATCAGATAACACTGTGATGCATAGGGCATGACTAAGGTCACTGAAGTATCTGTGACACATCTAATCCCCAAAGGGATACAGCAAAATGTCCAGAAATGGATCTGTCACCACGAAACCTGGAAATAGTGTCTAATGGCAGAAGCAGATGTAGCATCTATTTGTTCCTAGTGTAAACGAAGGCTGCTAAAGTGCACCTCTTTTTATCACCTCTCCTGTGCAGGTGAAGAAACATTTTGTGGTCTGTTGATGATACAGATTGCTTTGGGGTTGGAAACTTTGGAGAGGGAGAAAAAAGGAAGGAGAAGATAGTCTGGCAGCACTACCTCTCTGCATGGCTCCAGCCTTTTAGCTTGTGGCAACCTTGTGGTGTCCACACAGGTTGGCAGTGGAGAGGCTGTGTTGGCCCTGTCTCTTGTACCAGACTGTATCTCTACTAGATCCAGACATCCTTCTACTGAATTTATTGTGAGCAAAGCCAAAACACATTCCCAGTCTTTCAGTGCTCTATTAAGACACGGGTAGTAATTTAAATGACCCAATGGAAACAGGTATTTCAAAAAGTGCGAATCACTGTTGTTTGGCAGTGTGCCACAAAAGCTATGGGTTAAATCTTCCTTTCTTCACTCAGTGCTTCATTAAATTAATATCTGTATTTAAGAAGTGTTTTATCAAATAAGACAGCCACAAATTTCACATTAAGTTGTGCTTAAGCAAAATATTTTCTCACTAAAGGGTTATATTCTTCTTTAAGAAAGTACCTAAGTTAAAAATCAGACTCATTTGAAGTCAATGAGAACTGTCATATTTCAAGTGTGCCAAGATTTCTCATTAATTTCCCTGCATTCAGTCAAACAACTTGCAACAGGGAGTAAACGTTTTCCAGGGAAAAGGATAGGAAGTGAAAATAAGAATTTTCGTCTTACTGTAACAACTTGCACTATAGTAAGAATTTAATTATTCATCTCCCAGAAGGACTACAAGGTTCACTTCCATGGGTTGGAAAAGATAACCCAGCAGGGGTCATGCAAGTTCCTGTCTACTGTAATAACAATTTCCAGTGACATTATCACTTAGCTTCCTTTCTTTAAAAACAAGGAATGATATTTGTGGTTCACTGTTGTAAACACAGTGATGCATCTGTTACATTTATGACATGGACATGAAAAAACCTAATCCTGACCTGCTGAAGGGACATTTAACAGATGGACTGCAATGGCAATACCAAACAAATAAAAAAACGTGGCTGTAGCATTACTATGCACAAATTCCCCTTAAAGCCTGTTCAGTTTAGGTGTTCATGTTTTCATTACTAATGCAAAAAAATTATATATTCTGTTAAGACCTACATTCTCTTTAATGAGTTATTAAGAAAGGTTCCAATCCTGTAATTAGCTGGGGGCAATGAACTCCAGAACTCTCATATTAAACACTAAAAATATTTTCCAAAAATACTGTAGTCTATAAATATTTTTTTTTATTTTCACTCTAGTCCACTCTCCTTCCTTTTGTTGACTGGATAGTTCCTATTCACTGTGTCCCAGCCTCCAAATTCTTCACATCTCCTGTATTATGTCTGGTTGCCCCATTTGAGCTTCATGTTCAGGGGTTCCCCAGAATTGGAGGTAGGGTATAGCCATGTGGTCTAGTTTGCAGTTAACAATGTCAAAAATAGCAATAGCACTAAAATGTGTCATGGTGTGATCAACTTCCACTGCATCATCTTCACTTTTCTCTGTACCTTGAATGACAACACCCAGCACTGGTGAGAGCTTTGACTGGTTTGATATATTTTATTAGTCCATATGAAGTGTCCACATGGTGCAGAATCTGAGCTTTCAGTTGTGTTTGTATGCAACTGTATTTAGATGTTTGTACATCTATGTATGGGATGGGATGGGATAGGACAAGACAGGAGGGGAGAGCAGTAGAATACAATACAATACAGTAGGCTGAGCATGCAACACAGGGTTAAGTTGAGGGAATGGAGAGCCGCAGGATGGAATCAAATTAGTAGGCAGGAAAGGAGGGAGTAGATACAAAATAAGAGAACAGGGAAGAAATCGAAAGAAAAGACAGGAGTAATATCATTCACCAGTGCTGACGTACCAGAGCAAGCTGAGGGGCCGCATCCCTGCTGCCATTGCCCAGTGCAGCACAGGCTCTGAGGTGTGAGGTGGTGTTAGTGATAGCAGCATGTTTGCACAGCTGAACAGCCCCGACAGTAGCCTGATGCCAGGTGGTGCAGGGCTGTCAGCATGGAGCAAAGGACAATGACAGCTAAAATAGAAGGCAGTTTCCACAGAAAGATGGCATGCAGTTCTTCAAATATTTTTTTAAGCAGCTGTGGGAGACCCACTGTGTACTGAGGGATGTTCACAGCCTCAAGGCTACTTTGTGGCTCAAAGGCCATTCTTAAAAAGCATTATTATAGAATCATAGAATCATAGAATAGTTAGGGTTGGAAAGGACCTTAGGATCATCTAGTTCGAACCCCATGCCATGGGCAGGGACACCTCACACTAAAGCATGCCATGCAAGGCTTCATCCAACCTGGACTTGAACACTGGCAGTGATGGGGCATTTCTTTGCCCAGCCTGTAGCTGTGCCTGGGATTACTCTGACCAGGTGTAGGACCTTGCATTTGTCATGGTTAAACTTCATGAGGGTTTAGTCATCAGCCCACCTCACAAGCGTGTCAAGGTCCCTCTGGATGGCATTCCTTCCCTCCAGTATATTGTCAGAATGATTTTGACACCTTTTTATGCCATTTCCTTCCTGGTCTGTAGGGATGGCATCAGCAGCCTGTGTAAACCATAGATTTCAGTGGTCTGGGAAAATGTTGAGCACAGTGATGTCCTCCCATCCTAGAAAAAAAAAAAAAAAGCAAATGAGAATGGCAGATTAATTCAGACTTACGTGTATTCTACCCAGGTTTTCTTATCTTTTATCAGGTTTTGACCTAAATAAAAACAGTTGGGGAAATTAATGAATTTTCATTTAAAGTCAGAAAATCCCAAATTTTAGTAACTTCCTCTAGAGTTGCAATTATACAACAAACTTTTGGTACTCACAGACTTTTTGGGATGAGGCAAACTTTCCTAGGGAAATAAAGTAAAATAGAAGGAAATCTAGTGGTAAAGAGGTGATTTCACTTCTTGGCCTTTTGCCCTGACTGATTATTTCAGAGTCTTGAAGTATTTGCTTGAAAATGGGCAGGGGATACAGACTAGTAAGAATAAATGCAGGAGAGAGCAGCTGTGAGATGGAGAGGCAGCAGATGCTTGTATACACAAGCAGTTCATTCAAAATGAAAAAAAATAAAAGGAAGGAAGAATATTCTGAGCCTAGTGAAATAATTGTAGTCCTGGAGGTTATGGGAGGTAAACATACCTTTTATAGACATATTTATTGCCATTCTTTTTGTGAGACTGGCCCACTGAAAAGGTTCACTTTACTGATGCATTTTCCCCTTTTCACTTTTCAAATAATGCCCTTTCTTGAAGCATTTCCTTCTCAAGAAAATCTAATGTTTTAAGTGTTCCTCATTGGTGTTCCTCATTGTTTGCTTGCAAGAGGTACAAGCAGAGACTTTAGATTATTTGTATACTGCAGAAGGGAGAGAAGATTTTAGAGGATCTTGCTGTATGGCACATGGTTTCTCTCCTCTTTATCATGGTAAAAAGGCCAACCGTGCTGTTCTTTGCTCTTGCATGTTAAATGTGTATTCAGCGGTACTTATCCTAAATGGCTCTATACACATAAAATTGTGCCTAGGTTCCTGAAACTTTATATGAATAAAAACCACAAGGAAGTTACCTTTATTCTCCAGAATAAGTCCATTTTGAATGAAGATAGGTTCAAGAAAAAAAATTAGTGCCTGCCTATAGACTGTCCACACTCCATGACATGGAATATTAAGAACTGGGATGTTAGTCTGTGTCTAATTAAAACCAAAATATTAAAATAATATTTTAACTCTATTTTCCGGACACAATGACCTAAATAGTGGATGTGCCTTACCTGCATTTCTTTCATACTAAGGTTAAAATCCTAGGAGCTCTGACAGTTTCTCACAATTTCAATGAAATAAACATCTGTTATGACACACAAGAATATTGCTTTTCAAAATCGTAAAAATTAAAGTCCATCAATGTGAAAGGCATCAAAGATCAACTGTTCCCATGGAGAGTAAAACAAGCTTCTGCTTATCAAACTCATGTCAGTACATACAATCACGTACTACATTCATTAGCATAATCCACAAAGTAGAATTGATTTACACTGTCATTCACAAAAATGGTTTTTTATTTATGATTACTATTTTTAGCTTTTGTGTTATGGTTGTCTGTCAGGCCCTGTTTTTCTTGTCTTATATCCAGTAGATTATATCATGTAATATCAGCAAAGATACAGTCCTTGTACTGCCATGCATCTCAGAGCTCCAGACAACATGTAAACAACATCTAAGCCTTTAGCTTCTGTTCTAGTGTGGGTGTGTGTAGGTAAAAGGAAAAGTGCACCCATATGAATTGTGTACCCATATGCAATGAGTATGCATATGCCCATTCTGCCCATACCTGAACATTTGTGATTATCAGTCCCCTAATATTCTGGGAAGATGTGAGAAAGATATGCAATCTATCCATGTGATAAAGCCCTAACTATTGTTGCGTAAACACAAAACCAATTAATATCAATATAATAATATTTAAAATAAGCCATGAATAATAGGATGTGAGAACAAGAAGTGGCCTCTCTTCCTGGTGTCATTGAGAGTGATGCCAGCCAGATGCTGCCCTTGAAGACTGTCAGTGTACCGAGATTGACCATGGAGGCAGGGATCGTCACCACTGCTCCACTGGTTTCAGATTTCTACCACCATACACTCTGTCTACTTCTATGTGGTACAAAACCACAATCACAGTAACTTGTTCCTCAGTGTTTATCAGAGACAGTATTAGGTAAGGGAGAAGTTAGAACCTGCAGGAATTGTTTTAGGTACTGATGAGCTCTACAGAGAGGCTAAGTTCCCTGGGAGGTTTGGTCATATTCAGTAGTGTCATGGTTTGAGCATGTTTTGAGGGTGTTTTTGTTCAAGGTTTTTTCCAGCCAGGTGGAGGAGGGGAGTCCGGGAGGAAGGAGAGGCAGGACACCTGACCCAGGCTAGGCAATGAGGTATTCCATACCATAGCATGTGATGCCCAGGATGCATACTGGGAAAGAGAAAGCTGGAGGGGTAGAGCTCTGGAGGATAATGGAGGAGGGAGCACATGGTGCTCGGCCAGGCAGGGTGGAGTGAGTTATGGGTCGGTGGCTGGTGGGGTGTTGTATTCTTTTCACTTGCTGTTTGCTGTATCATTATTATTTGTAGTAGTAAATGGCAGTAGGGGTTTTGTGTTATGCCTTAGCAATTAAACCGTTCTTATCTCAATCCGTGGGGGCTACATTCTTTGGATTCTCCTTCCTAACTCTCCGGGAGTTGGGGGACTTGGTTTAAACCACAACAAGTAGCATTTTCCTGGGTAAGATATGCACTAGCAGCATGTGTTACAAACTGTTCTTTAGCTGTCCGTTATGCAGGGCAGAAGCCAGCAATACAGCTGCACCTCTTGGCACTTGGGTTCAAAGGGCCTTGGTTTCATATTAGTTGAATAGAAAGGTCAATAAGAGCTGAGAGACAATTGAATGCTAATAAATAATAAAGGCATGAGAGCTGCAAATGTTTGACCCATCCCTTCTGCTGTGATATTGATCTGAACTAGAAGAGAAATGTCAAACCCTTCTCCACCCAGAGGTCTAGAAATGTGTGTCAGTAAAAGATAAGAATCAGACCAAGACTATATTAGCAGATGCCACAGGGAATAAAGCATAAACAACCCAAGAACAATAGATGCTCTATGTCAGCTATAAATAAGATATGCATATTTGGCAGAGCATGTTCTGCTTATGTCCATCCCTTCAGGGCAGTCTGGGCATGCCAAAGAGCCTTCTCTTGGGAGGGGAGATTTGGTACAGGGAGACTGCATAAGGGTAAGGTGACAGGTTCATGGAACTGCAGCTGTGTCTGCATGTGGAGGAGTGGAGGGAAGGTCTGAAGATTTGCTCTGTCCAAATGTCCATCCTATGTATATTCCTACTGTCCTTCATATTTTACCCTTAGAGCACCCAACTGGATCCACAAAGGACTTCAGGCATCATGCTATCATTTCCAAAGAATGGATCTTCAAAGCCTCTGCTATGCCATTATTTAACCCTCCAGAGGCAGCTCCCCTCCACACCCATTTTCTTTCCTGTACTTTATATTTTACCCATTAGACATGTGTGTACAGCTTGACTTTACACTTGACAAGAATCGTCCCTTCTGCATTATTCTTAGTCTTTGATCTCAGATGAATCAAATCAGCTAAACACATCTACTGCATAAAATCTTGCACAAAATGCAGTCAGATAGCAAAAGGACAGATAAGGGAAATCCTGTAGCCTGAAGGTTAAGGCATTTTTTCATGACTAAGCAGAACTGCTTCTGCTACAGACATTACTTCTGTATTTTGTATCCACCAAGAAAAAATTGTCAGAGGAGACTAATATGGAAACTCATCTAAGATCGCCTGTTCTTCTCCTGAAACATGGGGTTTAGCTTCACATCCTTGCTCCACAGCCTGGCAGAGGAAGGATTTGAACACGTATCTATCTCTGATATTCAAGTGAGCTGTCTTTTTTTTTTCCTTTTTCTTATTTAGAAAGACTGCCTACAGACCAGTTTTCTGATGTACTGGAAGTCAACCAGTGGGAATTTGAACTAAAAAACCTTCTTTCTTTTCCTTTCTTTTTCCCTGACAGAAAGGGCTTCTCCATCTCGAAATGAGCTAGGAACATAGTGCATTTGACAGAGATTGTTCCTTTGAAGTCAATACTAAATTGAGGACTGTCTACAATGTTCAGGCTGCATTACAAAGGAAGGGGCTCCTGCAGAAATACGTAGAGAAGCAGTGCTTTTGCTGAAATGCTCCCAATTAGTCTCCTGCCACATCAGGATCAGGATGGCAATGTTTGCTGCTGTAAAGCCAGTGAAAATCATCCACTTTTAAATGTATTGGTTTTAGTCTTGTGCTTTGCTTCAGTGTATGAAAAGGGGATTTCTATTCTTTAGCGTTTAAATATTAAAAAAGAGGAAAAAATTACTTCTTTCAATAATTCCCAAAGGCTTTCTATTTCAGTGTAATAAAACTTAGAGGGATAAATATACTTAATCTTAGCTAAAACCTCAACATTACATTTTAATAAAGATGCTGAAGTAATTGTGACTTCAAGCCACTATTCACAATGGATAACATTTCAAGGGGAAACAGGAAGGGAGCTTGGTTGGTGGTTTTGATTTAGCAGACTTCTTTGGTGGGAGACAGGCAAGGGAGACAGACAGATGAGATAAAGCTTTCGACTCTGGATCCCCCTGCCAGACTGGCCGTATTAGTCACTACAGAGAGAATTTATGTGGTCCTGACACTGTAAAGATTAGCTTACCAGTTTCATTATAATTGGTCATGCAACACACACAGGGGGGTTTCCTTTTCTTCTTTTTTTTCCCCGAAAGTGAGGGGAGTAGCCCATAAGCACAAGAGAAGTCTCTAAGAGCCACTGGATTTTCAGTTTATCTCAGGATAGTAAGTTTAACAGGATTAAGGAATCTTATGATAATTTAAATTTCTTTCTAGGTCAAGCAAATGTTACATGACACATCCTTCCTTGAAAACTAAGCTCTATATAAACCTTTAACTTTAGGTTTTAAGTTTAAACTTCTATAGTCACACATATTAATTGCATGCATATATCCAATTCAGAGGTGTGCTTGAATACAGTAGTTGCTGATATGCTAGATTTATGGCAACTGGACCACAGGGCCATGAAACCTTGCTTTTCTCATTCCCAAAGGGACTGAAATGCTTCTACTGTTAAGTAGTCTAGTATACTTGTCACCATTAGTGATCCCCCTAATTTATTTCTGTGTGTGACAAATGACCTCCTGAATACTGATGTGAAAGTTGTAGCCCTAATTCACACAAGACTGGTAATGGGACAAGAAAATTAATGAGTTTGCAAGTCCTCTCTCTGCTTTTGATATTCTTGGGCTCACTCAGTTCATGGTGTAAGTTTCTACAGTTTTGTGGCTTCTTCACTGTGTTAGAAAGTAAGAAAATGTTATTTTGCAGAGCAAAATGTGTTCTTGACAGGCCCCTGAATTACTCTGTCCAGGGAAACAGAGCTGCATCACTGACAGACCTCTTGTACAAAAGCCACAAGCAGACTGACAACACACTTTCCCTGTCAAGTCTTTGTTTCGAATTCTGTCATTCCTATTATAGGTAAAGGAAGAGGGAAAACAGAGAGGTGTGGAGAGTACTGGAAATCATCCTTTATGGGCTGAGAATGATAGTACACCTCCTGCTCAGGAGGAAGATCCTCAAGAGAAGCAACTTGCCAGTCTGGATCTATTGTTGTGCTCAAGAGTCCTAGCCAGAAGATATGAAGAGAGCTGATAGAAGTGGGTTGCAGGGTTTGGAAGAGCACAAGGGCATCTAGGAGACAGGTGATATGTCTCAGCCTTCTCTGTCCTGGTCCATATGTTTGCTAGTTAAAGCATTTGCAGATGGATGTACTGGAAGCCTGAACTTGTGTTGGCCCAAGAAAGTACCACTTTCCATGCACATACTACCCTTTGCCCATTGCTCAGGGCCAGTAACCCCAGGGGGCCAGGACAAATCAAGGGGTTCCTGCTTGTCATACCCCTGTCACATCCAGATTTTCTAGCTCCTGCCTTTCTTATCTGTTGCAGTGGTCACTAGTAAACCTGGTCATGGCTATAGCTGCATCTGGCACAAACTGATTACTTCTGCAGCTCTTCTGTTAAGTATGGCTCCCTGCTCAGGGAGTGGAATTGCTGTCTCATGGCTGTGTCAAGCTGCTACATGCAATGTGTAATACACCCTCAAATAGTCAGGCACACAAGCACAGAATTAACCTTTGCAGGAGTAAAACTCAATTGTTCCAGTGCTGACAGAAAGGGAATTCAAAGAGTGAGTAGACGTGGGTGGAATGGCTTCATTTTGAAGCCTGAGTGGAGAAAGACAAATACCTTAGAGCTGTGTACCATTCTTACTCTCTTTATAGTGCTATATTTTCCAAGGTGACCTATTTGACCGCAGCTTGTTCTCCACAATGGAGTTTGTAGATTATCCCTAGTGCACATAAACAATAGATCCTCTACCTGAATGTACAGGGTCTCCCTGCATGTGAATTGTACCACTTAAACCAGCAACCCTCTGTGCCTGAAAAACAGGGTAAGGGGCTGAGTGAACAGGGATAGTGGCAAAACATTTGAAAACTGAACTAGAGGCCCACACGAGTGTGTACATAGAAGAAAAACTGTATATGTGGAAAAGAAAATCTTTACTCCCATTTATAGTGTGAATTTTGCCACTAAATTCAGAAAGGCTAGAATGACAAAACAGGTTAGAAAGTATAAATTAATGGTTTTTGGAAAATACATTGAAATGGAAATGTCAAAATTCTATTTCTTCAGAAAGAAAAAACAACATTTCTATTTTAGAAGAATGCATTTAAAAGAATACCTCTTCTAGTCTGATATTATCTTGTTGCTACCCACAGCAGAAGTGAAAAGTGGCTATTATCCAGTGACAGAGAAGTAGGTTACTGAAATCACTGGGGCTTTAAGCATTCCAGCATGTCTGACGCTAAGCCTGATTTCTGTTCTTAAGATGAAAAAGCTTGATATGGTTCTATAAAGTAACAGGGAACTCTCCTATTACCTTCAGGTTATAAACATATGCAGATTGTAAGCATTTAAAGGAAAAAAATCTGTACACAGTCTGGAGAGAGACGAGTACAAAATATTGATTATAGCCTATGATTCTCTGCTTCATTGCCCTAATGCTGTAATTCTTAAATTGAGTATTTTGAATAGCCTCAGGATGTCACACCCATTTCTAGGAAAGGAGTCAACCTTAATGCTTATTCCTGCAGTCATCTACTTGATAATGGCTAAAGCCTTGATGATGTAGGGCAGTATGCACTGTAGTTACCCAAGATGTATAAATTCTGCAGAAAAAGGAAGCAGTCAGTTTTCCAGCACTATCTGCTTGGCACATACCTTCAAAAAGAAAGTATAAAGAAAGGAGACTAGCAAGAGTTGAATTTATTATCTTGATTTTACATGGATCAGCCCTTGGAAGTATTGAATTGCAGTGAAATCGAAACTCATAAACAGAGCAACTTCATCCTATAAGCTGTTTGTTTTGTTCTTTGCAGTTCTTGTGAATACAAAATTAAAACGCTAAGCGTCTGTCACCTCCTGTTTGTGGCTTAGACCAAAAGCCCAGCAAATCCCAGAATTTTAGATAGTTCCATATCAAAACCATAACTCAAACCTGTCCTGATCTGAACAACACTCACTCGTTCCCCAAAATACTGAGGCAAATGGGGCAAATTTTACTTCCAGGTTTTCTGTTGGCTTTGTAAGTTGACTGTACTGATAGCACCATGAGTGTTTTGGATTATCTCCTCTTTCCACAGCACAGTCTGAAATCCATAGCAGAATGCTTGTGGACAAATATTAGTATTCTCATTGAGGAACAAATTTTATCACAACCCTGCTCTCCATTTCTCATTCTATTTGTAATTTCATTTTTAATTTAAAACAACAGAATTGCTGTCTACCTTTCTTCATGTTCTTGAAAAAGACTGTGAATAACTCACAAACTTATTGATATTTTGAAATAAAAACTTTAAATAGGTAAGGAAGGACCCTGTGATCCCTATTTTGCTTCTGAACTTACCTAAACTTACCTTTAGGTAAGTACCTAAAAGGTGTTTACCCTGTACCTTTCTTGTGGTACAGAAACAAAACCAAGAACACATTTCATTTAATTGATACCTATTTCTTGTAACGACTGAAGAAATTGCGATTGTAGATGCTTTTCTATGTCTGTGTGTCTGTCTGCTATTTGCTAAGTATTTGCTTCAGATCTGAAAACCTTATATTCAACTGGTCAACTTGCAATGTTGCCCTTTGAGTCCAAATTTTTGCAGTTACCTAATAGGGTTTTTAAAAAAATCAGTGCAACTGTTGATTACACAATTAAAACAGCTTACTGCTGGGTGACAGCCCCAAACCAGTTTCAGAATCTTTAAAAATACAGTGAAGGAAAATATTGCTTTTTAATGTTACATTTCAAAAGGCAACATCAAAGACAGAGACAGAGAAAACTTGCCTTAATAAAGAGCACAGAACTCTGAATGTCAAGCTTAAGTGTCTCAAATACCAATATCAACAAATTTCTCCAGAGATAATATGCAGTTATATTACTTGAAATACTAAAGCACTATTTCTGGAAGATGTTGAATTTCTTTCCACTTACTTTGAACTCAGGAAAGATAAGGGTGTCCAAGGCAGGAGAAATTATAAAGGCACTGGATAATGGTATTAAACATCTTGCTTCCCAAAATGCAAACTCGCTTGGGTTTCTTTTTGTCTCTCATCACTTCTAGATTAAAGCTCAGGGAAAGGGCAGAATATTAAAATACCATCCAATTTATATTTGGTTACTAAAGTCAATTGACAGATGACCTTGAAAAAGAATTAATCCAGCAAGCTTATAAAAGAGGATGACCCAGTCATTCTGATTAACATCAGAGCAGGTGATGGAAAAGTGACACGGTGGGAGCAAAAGAAAACTAAGAAAATTAAAGCACTCAATATGTTAAAGGATTTCTTTAGAAATTTTCTCTTCCCTTGTGTTTTGACAAAAATCCATAGATTCTGGTTGACAGTATAAATATAACTTCAGTGTCTGGTCAACAGCTCTTACCACATGTAAAGCAGACAATTTAAAATTCTGTCAAAGTATTATTAGTTCAAATTTTTTCCATATTAGCAGGAGACTCTGTCTATAAAAATGTGAACTAATTCAGGAACATTCAAGAGTCAAGAGTTTATTCCTAGGTTTATTTTCCTGTCTTTTAAAGCAAACTTTTATCAAGTCTCTTTATCTTGAGAAAAGACTTAAGCTGTAGGAAGTAACAGACAGGTGGAGGATGGTAAGAGAAACGTTTTTCTTTCTAACGTTGTTAGAAACAGGATAAAACTGGATGTCCTCTAATTGGTTAGTACAGTCTTTCAAATAGGGAACTTTGGGGATTTTCTTCAAAATAGACAGTAATACATCTTCAGAAGTTTCATCCTTGAGTATCTGGAAGGGATTGATTACCATTCACAGATTTCTACTGTCTAGAAGTTTAAAAGCTTAATTGAATGGAGATGTGAGAAAAAAATCTGAAACCCTGTTTTTGAGGGAACTGAAGACCAAGTGGACCCAAAATATATGGCTGTTATAAAATAGTTGGAGTTCAGATGCTACAGTTATGTCATGGTTTATCCCTACCTAGTATCTAAGTAGCCACCTCTCTCCTCACATCTCTCTTCTCCTCCCCATTCCACCTGGCTGAATGAGGAGAATCAGAAACAAGTTAAAAACTCATGGGTTTGGATAACAATAGTTTAATAATTGATATAAAGTGAAATATAATAAAAGTAGCAATAGTAATAAAAGGAAATAAAGAGAGGAATAAAACCCCTCAAGAGACAAAAAGACCAAAGATAAACAATACAACTGCTCACCACCTGCTCACCAATACCCAGCCCGATCCAAGCAGTGATTGGTCCCTACTGGGTAACTCCCCCAGGTTTATATACTGGGCATGATGTGCTGTGGTATGGAATACCCCTTTGGCTAGTTTGGGTCAGGTATCCTGTCTCTGCTTCCTCCTGGCTTCCTGTGCCCCTCCTCACTGGCAGAGCATGAGAGACCGAAAAGTCCTTGATCAGGGTGAATGCTACTGAGCAATAACTGAAACATCAGTGTGTTATCAGCATTGTTCTCAGACTAAAGCCGAAACACAGCACTGCACCAGCTACTAGGAAGAAAATGAACTCTATCCTAGCTGGAACCAGGGCAGGTAAGGTTAGTCAGAGACTTTTAAACTTTCTTACATTGGGTGACTTCCTGAAAAAAACTTTAAATTAACAGGGAAAACCTGAGCTACATGCAATGGCTGTGCTCTGATTTCATGTATTTGCCAGGTGACTGCAGAAGGGAAGTACATCCAGTTCTGAGTCCTACAGCTCCTTACAAGAGCTTCCCAAGGGCAAGAAGACAACCATGTTCAAGCCTTTAGAAGCTGAAAGAAGGAAAAACACTTCTAATTTCTACCTTTAGGGCTAAATCTTGATATTTTAGTGCTGGGTTCCATAACTGTCATATCAGAAGTAAAGATGTAGTACTGTCTGACAATAGAATCAGTGAACACAAGCAGTAGGCATACTTTTTTTTTCAATTTTTAAAATGAACAAAAACCTACACTGAACATACAATTTCTTCCTCAAGGTAGGATGAGTGACAAATGATTGTCACGTTGCTTAATGTACTCCTGGAGGCTTTCCTATGAAATATGTAAAATTCAAACAGAAGAGACAATAGTCTTGCAGAAATGAAAACTTTGTTTCAAATCAGAAATAGTACACCTGCTCCAGCGGATTTTAACCTATTTTTAATTCAACACATCAAGACAAAGCCTCTACATAGATATTAAAGAGGGAGATGCATAGGGAGTTACACCTGTGGCTGAAACACTAGCACAGAAACTAGACTTTAGGCGATGGTGTTTCTGACAGTTAAGTCAGGTTTTCTATCTGATGGAGCTGAAAACATGTATTTTTGAGTAACTGAGGAACTGGTTTTAGTCCTGAAGTATTGTAACTTTCACTTAAAGTCTTTATGCAAATATTGTCCTTAATTAGCATGAATCCCTATAAAACTTAAAATAACAGAGCCAAATAATACACTGTTGTAATTCTCTTTGACTTTCCCGACTGCTAGTTATTAATGTGTAGCAACAGCAATCCATACAGCTATTAAACTTTATTTTATTTGGTTTACTCTGTACAGGTGTAGCGATCCTTCTCACAATAACAGACTGAAAATGAACATGAAATATTTAGAACTAGGTTTACTAAAGCCTTGGTTTTTGTATCTGATAAATAAATGAAGAATTCTGCTTTTGGATTTTGTAGGAGTTGTTTATTGTGTATTTTTAGCTAACATTACAGTTAAGTTTATTATACAATACTGAGCCATTTTATTTTGTTCTGTGTCAAATTAACGATGTTTTCATTTGACTTTACATGTGGTTTAATTTTAGAAATTATATGCAACTGGAAAATTTTTTCAAGCAAATATTTCTTACCTGGGCAGATAGTGAAAGGCAACTTCATGGTTAGTAGCTTATGACTGTTCTTATAGTCTTCAAAATCAAATCTCTTGGAAGTGTTTATTTTCTTTGGAAACAAGCATTGCATTTAACTACACAGATCTACACATTCAGAAGTGTCCAAGCCATTTTTTTTGTTATACTTTTATTACACTGTACCTAATAAAAATAATTTATTATAGGGACAAATACATCACACTTGCTTGAATACAAGTCACACCCAACCCCCAAAATTCTTTTTTCCATCTCAGAGCAGACAGAAACTGCCATAGTGGCTCAGCCAAAAAATTGATCATCTAGTTCAATATTCCATTTCCAACAGCAGCCAATACCAAAAGCTTCAATGTGACAAAAAAGGACCCTTAAATTAAAGACTGAAGAAATTTCTGCATAGCCTAGTCAGACTAGGTGGTATGAGTTTGGAGTAGATTATCTTTCAAATTCCTTTCCAATTCAAACCATTCTATGAGTCTCTGATTCTATGAATATAAGGAAAGTTAATGTCTTCAAGCATTATTTCCTTCAAAACTGGAGAGTTTACTTTTCTTTAATATTTAGATTGTCCCAGAACAATTCAATATATGAAATTTTATATATAGTAATACCTCACTAAGGATTAAACCACTGGGGATGCAGGATAACTTAACAGTTACAGGTATTTCTAAATTTCTTACTTGTAGTGTGAAAAGGAAAAGCAAAACTAAGATTTCATTATATCATCGCCTGTAGCATTAAGGAATTTTGTTAGACACCAATTCATCATGCTCTAGTGCTACCGCTGAGGGATAAGATCTGCTTCACTGCAGTGATAAGTCTTTCTTCTCATGCTTGACAAGCTTAGAAGCAAGTATTAATGCAAAATTTCAGAAGTATCAGTTCTGTTGCTTTGAGGTATCAGATATCAGAAGTACAAAGATTTAAAGAAAAATCAGCTGAAGCTTCAGACTTGCTGCTCAAAGGGTAGCTTAAAAATCAGTTTGGGCAACCTAAACTCATGGAAAGGTTTGTGATGATCTTGTCAGATCAGGGAAACATAGTAGCTTCTATCCGGTGTTGCATTAATCTGTACAAGAAATTAATGTCTATTTGAGTGTGTAACCCACAGAGTCACTCTGTGTCTTTACTTTCAGTTTATAGTCTCAGGAAAACTGTTACAGTTCACTTTTATGTACAGTTTTACTCTGAGTCATTGAGACTTTACACAACAGTGGTGCTTAGGAGCAAATATGTGTGTAATCTTTTTGCAGTATGTTATTCATATCTAATTATGATATTAACACAGGTACATTATCAAAATTGCTTTATGACAATCCAAACATACTGGAACAGGAGCTGCTCTGGAGGTAGTGTCATGTGGCCAGGCAGACACCAGGCTCTGCTCCCTGACACTACTCCCTCTCCAGTGGGCTGAATCTCGGCTTTGCAGGCGGCTTTTGCTTCTGTTATCATGCCAGCCCAAGCGGGTTGCTATGAGCCTATGGCCATCTTTAGCTAGTTCCCTTTGAAGTCCTCAGTGACCAGGAAAGGGGATGCACTAGACCTCACAGTTTGTCATTTTATTACTGTTTCGGTTATTGCTTTTTCTTACATAATGCCATGTGATAAGATTGGGGAAACAGGGGGAAGAACATGCTTACTTCATTAATCCCTGTCAGCTGTTGCATACATTTCAGCCTCCTTTCCCCTCTAGGTAGGGCAGGATCCCAGTGGTTTTATGCAGCTATCAGAATTGAGCATTTGCAGCAGTTTCTGGGTCCCAGTCTCAGCCTGCTGCAACACTGCTCCCCTTTAGCTGAGCACAAGCATCTCTTTGTTTCTGAAATGTGGCTGGGCTGTGCTACAAGCTCAGTGTGCTGCTTAGAGATGCTTTTGCCAAGTCTTACACATAAGGTTTTTTTGTTGTTGTTTTTTCTGGTGCTGCTGTATAATTCTCCCTGCTTCTAAGCTATGGATGAGCTTGGCGAACAAGAAAATACATTGCTGTCTAGGGCCCTGATTGCATCAGGTGAGAAATACTTTCAATTCTCAAAAAATCATGATTCTAACAAATGCTGATACTGCCTGTACACCATAGGATCAGAGATTACTGCACACATCCATGTTACTCACTAGGCAGTACTGGACATGCTTCTGTCTTAAATCCAAATGCTTTCTGGAGCTGCATCAGTAGCTCCCATAGCCAGAGCAGAAGGCTTTAATTTCTGTGGTGGAGGTTGCTGCCCTTAACCTTTGACTGAAATCAGGCTCCTGGGAGAGAGGCAACTTCTTTTCCAGTCATTACTTGAAATTATTATTTCAGTATTTTATCAGAAGTCTGTTTAATGTAATGATCAACCAGGTTTACAGGTCAATTCCCAATGTTATTCCTCTAATGAAAACCTGAACTTCTAGCCTGTTGCCTTGTGCTCAGCTCTTGGACATTATCTTTAGTTGTCTGAGTACTGCAGAGAGTGTGCATAGCTTGAGCTGAAAGCAACAAAAGCATTTTTGCTTTTTGGTAGCCAGATGGTTAGGCTCTGCTTCTCTGCCAGGAGAGAAGATGATGAGTGCCCTCCTGAGAGGGAACCGCGTCCCAGTTTCCTATTGCCTGGCTGATACAGCGACTTGGGCACAAAGGGACTCCTGTGGTAGACCTTGTGGTAGAAGCAGAATCAGCATGTGTTTTTGAATTGTGTCTCCCAGACCAAATACTTCAAGTGATATAAACTAAGTAGGCTCTGTGCTATTATGATGTACAGCAACAAAACTCTTTGTGACCATAATTTGTATTAAAAATTGAGTGAGATCAGAACTGGGCATATAATCTTTCAAGTCTGTGTCTTCAAATAGCGTTGATACACTTCATGCAGAGTATCTAATCTCAATTCTGTTTATAATGATTAATAAAATATGTGAGTGCAGACATCGACTGTTTTCAAACTGCTTGTTAACAGTTGTGCATTTGACAGATTTTCTGAGCAAGAGGGTATGAGAACATTCACTCTTGTTTGTGCTAAAAAATGTCAGAGTTTACATTATGTTAAACGTTCATGTTATAATACAAACAATTAAGAAAATAATCATTTTACTCAGTAAATGCAATCTACTAATATTGTTTTGCAGTACCCATTTCCAGTTCCTTTGCTATACTAATAACTACAGGAACAGTTCGAAAAGTAATCATAATTTATAGCACATATTTAATTTAAGGAGACCTAAATGTTTTTAATGGCTGCCCACTTACTCCGTGCTTAAACTGCATATAGGTCTTAGGTAAAATTGATGAGGGAGAAGTGCGGTGTTCAGACACCAAGCAAGGCTCAGCTCATTATCTTCTCTGCTAGGTTTAGGAACAAGGTTTTTTGAAAAGAAGATGAGGAACAAAATCTTCCTCCATTTTCCCCCCACTTCCCACAGACCATTTTTGAAATCTTGGGCAGACCACCCAGATCCCCACCCAGTGATGTGCAAATCAGTTTTGGGGTGCAGTGTTGTGCAAAGGGGAAAGGGGACTTTTGCAGGATTAAGAACTGAAAACAGGTCTCTGAATTGTTCTGTGCTGGTTAGCAACTGATGAAAATCCTCTTTACACAGGACTAGCAAGATGATGATTCCAGTTCAGAGAGGACTGGAGCCAGTGTCTAACCTCCCAGTAATCTTTTTCCCCCTAAAATGATTGGAATCACAATAGTAGCAAGGGAGAGAGGGGGAAAGCAAAGAACAAGACAGTAAAGCCTTCAAACCCATACCTGATTTAAAACCTAAAGATGCTTTGTCTATAAATTCTAATACTACTGCTAACAACAATAGCACCTGAGCTCAACTACTAGGATTATACAGAGCTGAACAAAATTGCTACAGTATCAAGGGTACCCGCTAACAACGACCCACATCACTTCCATGTTCTGAATACAAGTGAGTATTTCCAGTACTGTTGTCATTACAAATCTCTTTTCAGTTTCAGGTATTACTTTCCCAGACTCAGAAATATTCTTAATTAAAACCAGGTAAAGGAAGCTCCAAGGGGAGTCTATAACGAAAACTCAGAGCAAATTACAAAGGTTTCAATGATTGTAACTGAGAAGTTTTTTTTTTTCCAGTAGTTTTAGTTTAAGGGACTGACCCCGTTAAAGACAGAAGATTGTAGCTTAAGACTTTCAGTCTTAAAAACTGAATATCTTTACAGCTTTTCAACAGGCTTTACTGGCCTTCCTTCAGCCACATTACAGGTGAAATTAATCACCCTTATAGAATAATTCCTACCCACCACAGAATTTTGCCAGATGCCTTGAATTGCAGCTACAACACACTGCAGGTTAATAAATACTTGGTATGACATCATAACTTTTAACTGGCTTTATCACTTCAATCTGTCAAGCCAAGCTAAATCTATCATGCTGCTAGCCAATCTCCACTGCATAGCTTCATGAGAAATCCATTGAGGAGTCTTTAATTTATATTTGCTCTTAGAGATGGACCCTAGAGAGTGCCAAATATCATCACCTCCCAGTAAAGTCCTGTGGAATTGAGGAACTTTGTACCCCTCAAGACCAGATCCTAAACTGAGTTATTACCTGTACAGTCATGGGCTACTTTGCTACCTAAAACAAGCTGCAAGAACAAGTAACCTTGCTGGCCTCAGCATTTCAGTCCAGGCAGTTTTAAAAAATCATCAATCAAGGGCCAAACCCTTTGAGCCCTGAACCCTTCTGCTGCTGCTAGCCTAGCTGTCTCTTAAAGCCACCCAGCCCCTTGCTCTCTCACTTAGCACTAACCAGATTCAGCCTTCTAGGGTCAGCAGCTGCCATTGCCTTCAAGGATAATAGCTTTAAATAGCTGCTGAAACATAAAAAGGCTGTCAGCCTTTGTCTCCCTGTGCGATTATAATGCAGCAGTTCTTGCTGTAGCCGTCATGAGCCGATCAGTCGTGATTTTTCTCAACATTGTTTTTGACTGCCCTTGAAAACTTGCCAACAAAGAGAAGAAAGGAGGGGGAAAAGCTTGCTAAGAATGCAGTTATGAACAGGAGAAAAATATGGGAGTGGTGTTTATTTGTGGGTAAGGGAAAAATAAGTAGATATAATTTTGTTAAACTGATGAACAATTATGAAATTAATTCAGTCAAAATATCCTGGATGATAGGAAGCCTGTGACACCGAGTTAAGAGGTTAACTGTAATAAGATGTGAGTCTTAATGAAATGTATAATAATGTAAAAATTTTTCTTGATGACTTCCCTATTCCAATTCATATGTGTTGGAATAGACCTTAATCATATACAAGAGGGGGAGTGCAGCTCCTCCCTGTCTTCGATATACTTCTGTTGCTTAAACATAAGTGCCATTCAAGATATCCCAGGGGTATCCAAGACATCCACATGGGGCTGCAGATATTACACAGGAGCTAAGAAATATCTACACTCTTTTGAAGAGGCAGTTTACTGCCAAGCATCTGGCTAAGATGCTTAGAATTCACATAAGGCTGCAGGCAGAAAGTGATGAGCTAGGATTGGGCTGGCCTGAGCCAAAAGCACATCGTTTTGCATAATAAAATGACACAGGTATGCAGCAACTGTCAGGTCCTGGACCTCCCTGTTTCTTCTAGTATATATTTCCTAGTGTTATTTTTATTGCTCAAAGAAGCTGAATATGTATATGGGGCAAGATATGACCGATGGAAGAGAAGAATTTTTGTTTCTGTAGTTTTATATGCCCTGTGCTTGATGCTCTGATGTCCCACCATACCAGCTGTGGTGGGTTGACAGTGGATGGCTGCCAGACCCCCACCCAGCTGTTCTCTCAATCCACCTCCTCAACAGAACAGGGGAGAAAATAAGATGGAAAAGATTGTGAGTTAAGATAAAGATAGGGAGATCACTCAGCAATTGCCATCATGGGCAATACAGACACAACCTAGGAAGATTAATTTAATTTGCTGCTAATTAAAAATAGAGTAGGATAGTGAGACAGAAAGACAAAACTAAAACCACCTTTCACCACCTACCCTTTTTCCCAGGCTCAGCTTCCCTCCTTTATTCCTGTCTCTTCTTTCTTCTCCTCCACCTTGCAAGCAGCTCAAGGTTTTGGGGAATAGGAGCTGCACTCAGCTCACAGCGCTTTGTCTCTGCCACCCCTTCCTCCTCACAATCTTCCTTGGATCCATGCTGGGGAATGCAGTCCTTCATGAACTGATCCAACAGGCAAGCAGCAATGACCTTCATGTTTACAGTGCTGTTTCTCTCACATTTTTATCACTCCTTTCTCACAGCTACTGTGAGGCATTATTTACCCTTTCTTGAGTGCTTCCACGGAGTTGCCACCAGCCTGACTGATGGGCTGAGCTTTGGGGAGTTGTAGGTCTGTTTTGGAGTCAGCTTGAACCAATTCTGCCTGGCATAGGGCATCCCCTGGTACCCTCCCACAGAGGCTACCCCTACAGCTTCTTTTGCTCCACACTAAAAAATCTTGCCATGGAAACCCAGATCACCAGCATCTCCCTGAGAAGCACTAATGCTGTATGTAAGCTGTGAGATAAGATGTAGTTGAGGCCAGCTAAAGCACCATAACTCATTTCAGGTCCCTGAATAATTGAATTTCTTTTCAAACTTCCAGATCAGCGTGGAAAGGACATAGTCAGGAATACCTGACTGTCAAACTGAAAGCACTGCACTGAAACTATGGCTGGTTTGGATCTTTGTTTTATGAAAACTTGGACAAGTATTCAATTTTGTTTACTCCCGGACACACAATGCGTACATAAAAGATATATACATATATACAAGGACAGCCACACAAATAAACACAGACAGAAACACTCAGGCAAACACGAACTGCCTAATCCTGTCCCTCTCTCTGGCAGTTTGGGAGGAAAGTCTGTTAGTGGGAAATGGTATGTATACATGATATGGATCTCTGCAGTAGCTGGCCCCTGGAACCCCATTTTCTCCAATTGCTGGTACCCAGACATGCAAGCCCCTGCATACAGCAGTCCACGTCCATCTGCTGGTACTGAGATCTACACACACAAAGTTCAGATGCATAAAGCTGCATTACCTTTCAGTGGGGCCCTCCGTTTATGTTAGTTGAAATTCCTCCTTGGGGAGAGTAAGAAGCTACTGTGCTGCCTCCAGTCTCTGCACAGACTGGCATTGTGTAATGTCAAGATTCCCAGAAAAGTGTGAATCCATTTAAACTTCTGTACTGAGAACACATGGAAACGTGGCAAGTAGAACTCAGAACATGCTGTGAGGTCTGAATCACTTTCTATGATTGTAGGAAAAAGGTAGCAAGGCCAAAGATGCTCCATACAGGTAGAGATAAGCAATACTTTAGGTGCTCAAGACAACAAGGAATGCACTACACCTTTAAAATGTATCAGTGTTTTTTGCAATAATTTAGATGTGAGCATTCAGAAACTAAATTAATGTTCCCCCCTTTTACAGATTATTTTTTTTCACAGCCTCTTGATCACAGAGATAACTTAACAACCAAATTTAGCTTTTGAAAGCATTTATTTGCCCTCTGGTTTCCTTCAGTGCTATTACAGTAGATAGCTTAAATCTTCTTTAATCTACTTTCATTCTGGTGGACCGGTTAATAAACATTTATAATGATGCTGAGTAGGCATTGTGTAAGAAGAGAATGAAGAGGTGGTATATGATTGAGGAAAAGAGGGTAATGCATCAATCTTTCTGGTCTGCCAGTTTACTATATATATGTCTTTATGATCCCTATTATACCAGCCTAGCATACAGTCTCACATAACTAACCTCTGACTTCTGCTGCCACACATCTGAAGCTGCCTCTTATGCATTTGCAGCACTGTTTCAGTCTCTCCTCTGTGACTGAATGCGCCAGACCTTGTCCATCAGAGGTTTGCCATCTGGCTATACCTTGTGCCCAGAAAAGCCCTGTTCCTGAGCATACTCACCTGCTCCACCCTTGAACTAGGATTTTTCTCACATGACTTGATACACTGGCTCATAAGCTAGCCCAGTGTTGCTTCATGCACCAGAGATGGTATCACCTGAGAAACCTTTATGCCAGGCACTGGTATCAAGGATAGGCCTCAGTGGGAATGAACTGCTGTATTCATTTTTGTTTTCTTCTCTGTGTAACAATTTTTTGATGCTTGGTTGAAGAAAACAAGGAAGTCTTCTTAACTAAACATAGAACTAAACCATCAGTTTGTGCCCCTGAGAGCTCAAGGGATAGTGTCAGCAGTGGAGAGTGCTGTGATATAGCAGGGTCTACCACTGTGCCAAGGAGAAGCAAAGGTATTCATAGAATAGGCAAAGCTTAAGATTTTATATTCCAAGTCAGAGAAGAGAATGAGGGTAATATGCTCTGGGGACAGAAATGGAGAATAAAATTCCAGCTAATAGAACATATTAATTTAGGAAGATATATTTAGATCTGCTGAAAAACAGTAGCAAATATTTATGGATATAAATTGTCATTAATAAAGGCATGTCACTAATTTCTCCTACTTGATAAATCCAACTAACAACACAGCACATAACTAGTATTTATTCATTGTCAGTATGATTTTGTGGATGAGTTGGTGGATTGCCACATAGTTAAATTACGTTATTGTTGGTCTGACAAACACATTAAAATGGATCACTGTGAGAGGATAATACCTTCAACTTTGGAAGAAAGAGCTTCCACTTTGTTTTCCCCACAAATATCATGATGATTTTGTTGCTGCTGTGGAGACAGCTAGCTGGTTCCCATGTCCTTTGTATTGTCATTGTTTATTACACCACATGGAAATGCTGCTTGTCCATTAGAGAGGTGTTGAATGGATTTAATTGGTGATTTAAATCAAACAGAAGACAGTCACACATTCACTGTTGTCAGCATCACTTTGTAAAAGTATTTCTTCAGGGGGAAGTATGATGTCAGGATATGCAGGAGGCTCCAAACAATTCTTAAATGCTACTTTCCCCCTCTCATCCTTCCTGTTTGTTTGGCTTTTTTTTTAATGCCATAGTTATTGGTGCTTATAGCGAGGGGAGTAGCTACAAGTGCTGAGAATTCAAAGTCAAAACACAAATCTCTTTCAAAAAGCCTCAATTTTAACCTTTAACTTTGCTGTTCTCAGGGTTCATTAATCACTTTTAAACATCTTAATATTCATCTTGCTGAGCCTCAGCAGCTCAGCATAGCAAAGGATGCATAAATATATTTGCATTGGATAGAGGTGTGCCATAGATAGACTTGGGAAGAAACAGACCGCTGAACTTCAGAGAGATGAGCAAAGGTTTCTGTCATCCTTCTATCACATGAAGACTTTTCTGTAGGGTCTTTCCTTTTTATCTTATATACCTTGCACATTTTAGAAACAATCTTCAATGGATATATACATACTGTATTTTTAATGTCTTCTTCTAGATTGCTTATTTAATTATGAAAGAACAAAAATTTAGATAGCTGCAATGATTGATTGCTTTTTCTGTGTTATTATGCCAGAATTTCTAACATTTTACATGCGTGTTTTCAATTTCATGGTGGATTAGAATAAATTTTTTGTTAACTAGCAGAAGTTGGTATCTGTTCAATAAACTATCCCAGATATGTATTCATTCTTGTGCAGCTGATGTTCTACTGATTCCTTCGGTTTTCAAAGTTATTTTGAGGCATTCAAAGTCAACATTAATAAACTGATAAATTGAGACCTGGGATTTAGGCGCAGAAAAGCTCAGCACTGCTGAAACTAACATATGTGTCTAACCCTCATAGTGTCATTTACAGTGCTGGGTTTTGCGCCTAGGCACGGTATTTCATAAGGCTCTTACCTCCTTCTGGCTTCATCCCAAAACACAGAACTTCTGGAAGACAGTTTTTATTTTCCCTAGACCCTATTTTATTTTACCCATGGGTACAACTCTGTGGAATAGCTGCTTCTAGGCTTCATGAAATATTACTTTCACATCCTGGCTAAATCTAAATTAATCCAAGAGGCACTGTCAAAAATTCACTCCTATACTTTAGCTGACAGAAAATTACTAATGATTATATAGCAGTCATGACATTTAAATATTGATAGTCTTCTTTAAAAGCTCTTATATTTCATTATTTGATATTTGATTCTTTTACTTTGTATAAATGTGCAAGCAATTTGCACCTAATTATGCACTTGTCACTTAACTCCTACTTACCATTTTCCACACCGCTATTCTAGATAAGTATGAACTAAAATGATTTAACTGGGTTCAATTAAATTTCTCTTTAATTTCTTCATATCCAGGAACAATGATGAGCAAAAAGAAAGTTCAAACTAAGAGTAAATTAATAATGCAAAATACTAATGAAAGGGCCCAAAATATTTATTGCTTAAAATGGCTAATCTGAGTTTCTTGGGTGAATCCCAATACATTACTTAATGGAATTACAAATAATAAAATTCTTGTATTTGAACTAATACAATAGATAGACCCTTATCTAAGTCTGAGAGTTAGCTCCAAATAAGACTTCCAATGCTTACATGGTTAGGGGTTAGACTTCTGGGACAACAGAAAGATATGGATCTCATTTAAGTGAGTAATTGAGCTCAGATTCAGTGTTCTGGCCAAAGTATCTCTTTTGTGAAAATAAATATTTTAGGAAGTTAGTTTTTCATAAAGCAGTACATGCATATACACTGAACGATACTCAGACCGTAGTCTCCCACAAGCTTTCAGAGCTACCACTCTCCAGGTAACAGTATCTATTTGATCTATTATATCCACATATCAATTCTTTTAGAAGGAAGATTTGATTACAAGGATTTGCATGAGCTTTTCAAATACATCCATGGAAATGGAGATGGAGAAATGTTCCTTTAGCACCACTTCCTAGACCTCTGACTGAAATTTGGAAAAGGATTATAGAAAGGTAAGAGCTATGAGAAATCACTTAGTGAATCATGTTTGATATATCACAGTTCCCCAAATCGAGTCTTTTTTAAAAAGTCTTTGAAATGAGGAAGCATGATAATAAAGGGTCAAAGCACTCCATAGTAATTTCAGTACTAATATACTTAATATTGATGTATTTTTATAAGGATTAAGCAAGAATAATAACAACTTAATAGAGAATGCAATTGCAAGGAACCTGAAAAGCATATAAAAATGAGAAGTTGTGTCTGAATTTGTTCTTTAATGAGTTTTCATTGCAAAGGCACAAAGATGATACTCAGAATCACAAAGAATGCCTCAAAAGGTGCTGCAATAAAGAAAAGTATAATAGCTAACGCATGTAATGTCAAGAAATAATAAGGCCAAGGATGACTTAGCTTGTGATCCAAAAGCCATTGTGGTCTTTAAAAAGAAAGGGTTGCAGGACTCAAGGGACTGTGAATTAGCTGAGACTTGCCAGAGCACAGAAATGTTTCTACTGCTGCCTAACACTGCTAGCTGTACACCGGTGGGAAAGTCTGCATCCCAGCTGGCTGAGCAACTTCCTGAGCAGCTGAAGCTGAGTTCCTTGAAGGGGAAAGGGAATTCCCTGAAATGGGAAGGAAGTTTAATACATGCTATCTTGCAATACACCATGTACCCATTAATAAATCAAAACTATCTACACATCTTTCAATATTTATTTTGGGAACTGTTCACTAGGATTACTGCAAGATGCCTTTATTAACAGTTTGTGAGTGATCTAATGTCCATCTGTGACTTTCATATGTCAGAACTCTAGGAAACCTGCATGTGTGCATGTATAAGAGTTACAGCTTCTATACCACTTTGCATTTGCCAACATAATCATATAAACCCGACTGTGCCCTGGTTAAACTGTGTTTCCCACAAAAGCAACAACTAGCAGCCCATATGCTTCAGAAATGCTCTGTACTTTAGTAGATAACGACCAATGTGGATGGCTATTTTTGCTTTTCAGCTTTTTAAAACAAAGAGGCAGAAGCATGCTTGCACATACTGTACAGAGCATAACCTTTGTTTCAGAATTTAGACCACAAAGAGCAGAGCAAGAGCTATTCCTATGGTATTTCAGTTTCTATTTTTGGTTGGCATTGACAAGTAAGGAAATGCATAGTCCGCTTTTCCACACCCTTCATGATGAGACATGATGAAACACCTGGAGGGAGCTGATTTCCTTGGTGCTGACATCAGTACCTGCTGGATCATGCTGCAGCTCTCATCTCAGCTGTGCACCTGAGCTTTCCTCCCATGGGAAACAGGGTGGAGGATTAGATGTGTACAGCTGTGCCTTGTCCTGAAGTGGAAGTGGAAGGCTGGCAGAGCCTGCAAGCAGAAACACTTAGTTCCACGCAGAACTACCAGGTTTCACGGGCTGATACCGCTCCCATTAACTGAAGCATGTTGGAGCAAAGAGATAAGAAACTCATGCAAGCACAGAAATCGTAAAGCACTATGGGGTAAAGAAGAAATATAACAAGCTTGGAGAGATCTAGGAGAAAGAACTATCAAAATGCAAAATGAGCTTCATTCAATATGTAAATCAATCCAGATCTGCATTTGCTTTCTCTTTTGCAGCAGTCTGTAATTAGACCTATGCTGACTGCTGTTTGTTGAGAATACAGGAGCTGAAAGAAAACCTAGTTAATGCCCTAACACTGCAAAAGCCATACGGCTAAGAGAAGAGTTTCATTTAATGAATTGAAACTAGGAACTTGGCCCACTGATGCTCAGTGAGCTTTTATACAGTTCATTTTATATGCAAAAACATTTTGACGATGCCAAAATCCAGCTGAAGGCTTGGGAAGGGGAGAAAATAAAGTGGTATTATTAAGCTAAAGGTTTAAGCCTGTCTGTCTCAAGTAAAGAAAAGTGCTTACTAACACAGTGATTTTGTATATATTGGTTAAGTTGCTTATAAATCACCATAATGGCATAATAGTATATTTTGTTGGGTCATAGGTACCATTACTGGTTAACCTTTAAAAGCACTGTTTGAAATAAAATTTCCAGGATATGTGGCCTTTAAAGACATTTCAGCTGAAGGTCTTCTGTGTTAGCTGCTAGTTGATTGCATGTCCTTTGCTTATAGTGTGTCTGGTAGGTTAGAGTGGACTAGTTTACAATAGCTCAGCACATCACCTTAAAGAAGCACCTTAGATTTGTTTTGTCTGTATATTAACCTAGTCAAATCAAGACTGTCACCTTTCAGGACAGAAGAAATCTGAATTACATACAAATTTAAAACAGTCAGATCACTCTGAGAAACAGGCAAGCAAGTAAAATGGACTTGAAAAGTGATGGTATCACTTTATGGCTGCATAAATAGCTTTAGGAAGAGATCTTGAGTCTTTAGTAAGATGTATGTTATTTATAAGGTCAGAGTATTGTCATGAAGATATAAGGCTGCCCACAATTTTAACAAAATGTGAGTTAGGTATTGAGGAGCCACATTGTAACCACTCTTCAACTTGCTTCTCGGAAAAGTAATCTGCCATAAATCAGGAGCAAAACCATGTAATGGTCACTGCACAAACAGATTGCCCCTTTTACTGAATTAGTTAATGTATCGAATTATTTCATAGAGTCAATAATTTACTGGATGTGTTTTATTTACTAATTATGCTCACAATAATTCTCTTAATTTCTGATTCCATTCCATTCAGTATTTCTCAGTGGGTTTTAGCTGCTCTAAATGAGCTTCATGATATTCAGACTAACAGTTCATTACTGTGGCAAGACTTTATTAAGGTTGCAAAGAAACGTACAAAAAATTAATCATAGAGTTTACTGCCTACTGTCACAGGGTTGAGAACTGGATTTATACCCTGGATTTTATAATTAAAATAATTAAAATAAACAGAACATTAAAACATTAAAAATTCAAAGATAAAAATGTATGCCAAATCAAACAAACAGAAAAATAATCCCAATGTAACATGGCAATCTCTAAGGGACAAATTCAAACGATCTAAATTATACTGAAGCCCATCTAGTGTGCCATTTTCTTTAGACTGGTTCTTCCTCTGAGAAGCCTAATTATGGAAAATGCTGTCTGATCTCAACAAAAATCTTCTTACAGAAACAAATTCAGATATGCAAACATTTTGACAAATGGTTTTCAGCCTTAAAAAAAAAAAAAAAAAAAAAGAATATCCATCCCTCTTAATCAGTAAGCTTTTTAACTATTCTGTTTGGCGACATTTTCAACCAGAACTCGCAGAAATGCAGGTACAGTACTGACCTGATACTGACAAAATCCAGGCAAATTTCCTCATCTCCTGCTAGTGCCCTTCCTGAAAGAACCAGGTAGCAGTATGATCCCTGAAGCCTCACATTGAATTATTCTGTTATAATAGCGTTTGTAATGGCAACAAATAACCTGATACAACTGCATGACAATAATGGTACATTTCTTCTCTTAAGATAATAAACTATTTTAATTACCATATATTATCCCCGAGGTCATAACAGAGATGCAATGTTCACTGCAGAGCTCTCTATAGATTTCTTCCACAAAGATTTACAGTAGCGAATGTGAATGTCACACTGCTTAACAACCCTCTTTTCAGACAGAAATCCATTCTGTAAGAAGCAGAACATTCACAACTTCCACTGATTTCAATACAAGTTAAATGTTCAGCTTTTTCACAGAATTGCATGTAATAAGTGGGTATGTGACATCTCACAGATGCTCTGTTATTAGTCTATGAATAGCATCAGTTGAAAGACTGATCTTTACTAACACTGAACTGCTCTAAAATACATTTTAAACATTGGCAGTATGAATGTAAAGTTTTTTCTGCAATAATCAAATGCCTTCAAACTTTTTCTTCCTGTGCAATCCCAGCAGCTTGTACTGAAGTAACATTCAGATTTCTTGACGGACCTCTAATAACAGTGATTCTCCTCAGTTTTACTGACCACAGTGGCATGATGGCCTTTGTGCAAAGCTTTCTATCTTTTTATAATTTTTTTTCCTTCTCTCTTAAATATATGACTGTTAGCATCCTTTGCTTGCCCCTTCCCACTTGCCCATAGGGTGAATCACACTTACAGAGGACTTTTCCTATACTTTAGATGCTTATACCAAGAGTAAGTGTAGAGGATTCATGAAGTAATTTCACTTTCTACCCTGAAGAACAGATGCATCAGACACTCTAATCTTTGCTTCTTTTGCAGTAATACATAACTTACGGCTTTATTATTACATGCACCTTCCCACTATCCAGTAACACAAATAGTAAGCAGCATAATCAGAAAGCCATGGAATGAACTCTACCTTGCTGAGTCCATGACTACCTAATTAATCTTGGACATCCTTCTAAACTAGGATGACTGTAATATAAATTGCTCATCTAGAGAAGATAGCAATAATACTTATCAACAAGCCTTTATTGTTATTTGCAAAGAACTCAGTGTTCACCGGCCTCCTTTTTATTCTGGACAATGCAAACCTGCATCCATCCTTGACTCACATGCCTGCATACTGTCTTAATTCCTTATTCCTAATTATTCTAGAGTTAAGCTCCAGACAATCACAGCTTGGTCCTAACGCAGCTGCAGCCGCGCCAGAAGCCAAGGTAACTTTCCACACCCCATATTGTTACTATCACTGATTTAGTGATGGGGCTGCTCCACCGTGTGTTCCCTAATATTTTTTGAAAATAAACTGGATTGACTTTCTAATCTGTATAAGCAAGTGTAAGAGAAGAGTTGGAGACAGAAACTGACTTTCTCTTGTCCCATTTGCAGATCTATAAATCAAGTCACTAGTATCCAATATCATACTTATAATGTTCTGCAGCAGAAAATTCTTGCATAAAAATAGCATAAAACTACTTGACCAATTTTTAAAAAAAGCCATTTAGTAACTCTCAAATGAAAGTCACTTGACAACTCAGAGGAAATTATACTGGACTAAATAGAAAAACCAAGATGTCAATAGCAAATCAGCCTTCATTAAACTGCTGCATAGTGAAAGTATTTCTCCAGATACATATTGCACTTCACTTTTAAAAGTAGCTGTTTACTATAGAGAAGACATGCAGCTTTAGAGATGCTAATGATTCATGCAACATTTAGCCCATCAGTAGCTATCTTGGTCTCTAAAGGACATTTAAAAAACACTTATTTCTTTTAATTTAATTTAATATAGAAATAGTGATATAAATACTCTTCCATAGAACACGTACTGACAAAAAAATTGAATACATTGTACCAGACTGGCAAAACCATTTGGATCTTCTCAACCTCTGAGCTAGTATGTCCTATGTGGTGTTCTTCAGTGTGATAGGAAAGAAATTTGTCATTTTGATAAATGTTGAACATTTCTGACAAAGTTATGGTGAGCTTTTAAACAGAGTTGCATAATCCTGTTTGTGTGGCTGGGCACTTCACCATACAATTAACAGCACTGGAGCAAGCAGATCTCCTCCCAGGGATCAGTGCTCATCAAGGCTGAGCAAAGACTCTTTTTCCATCTCAGGGGTCTTTAACAGAATTGTTTCTATTTGCTCTTTTGTTTGAGATTGCAAGAAGCTCTCTTCTGTTTATACTGGGCCAGTTCCCTGTCTGGAGAGAAATGTCCTTCCACGAAGATGATGACATAGCAGGATTTATTATTTGCTTGTGATTTATTGCATTTAAATCAGACTACTGCATGATCAACTTGGGAACACCGCAAAATTTTCACACAGTTACATATCAGTAGTGTACTTTATCAAGAAGTAATCAGTTAAATGAGAAGATGTATATATTTTTTGTCAAAAACTATTCTAGTGCATGAGCTCTGACCAGCCTCTCTCCATTTCCTTTCAGAAAGTGGTCAGACTGGGAGGGGGACAGGAAAGCAGGGTATTCAGTGACTAATCCTAAAACAGACTTGCTGTCCTGCTTGACTTCCTGCCTCCTTTCTAATAGTCTGGAAGCTCCTTGAAGTTAGCACACCTTTTTTCTATAAAATAATTGATTATTTGTGAAAAGCAGAGCTGGGATTTGAGTTAGCAGCTGTAAAAGCCCTTTTCTCCCTAGTAAGAAAGGTTGCAGTGGGAAAGTTTGGGTTCTCCAAATTGAATCTGAAGTTAGGCAAGTTTATCACTCACCTGTAAAAAATGCTTTTATGTTCAAAAGAAAATGTAAAAAGGATACATTAATACTTACATTAATGCATACTTTGAAAACATACTACTGCTTCAGAAACAGTTAGAAGACAGCACTGTGGCTTCTGTGAAACATTAACTGCTATTCTTTCCACTTCAGATTCAGATAAGGCTAAGGAAAATTAATAAAGTTAGATAAGGACTGCCCTTATTTTATGATTTATTGCCAGGGAGAAGCAAAACTCAAACAAAATTCAAATACCCTTTTCACTCCATAGAGTTCAAATGTATTCAATTACTCGAGACAATTAATAACAATCAATCCAAAATTAGGGTAAATTAAACCATAAATCATTAAATTCTACATGATACAACCAAATAACTTTCAACATCTCATCTAGGAATTAATGAAAAACAATAATAAAATAAAAATCAAACCTTTTGTATTTTCTGAAGTCATTGCTAGCTAAAAGCTTATATGAGCATGCTCTGCCAAATATTAATGAAATCAAATGTCTTTGCTGCTCTCAACACTTGTCTTCTCTGTTTACAGTGGATTGACCTATATGGTTAAAAAAAAAAAAAGGCTTGAACTAATAATTTTTTTGCCTTTAGTTAGTGGTTGAAATACAAGGGGAGACTCTGAATGTGCAGTTAGGGCCACAGGGGGTTTAAAAGGAATGGGATTGATGGCTGTGATAATATGATCATAAAAAGAATAAAAATTACTGCCAGCATTTCATGAACTGAATAGTCCCTGTGTACAACTATTAGACAAGTTTAATAAGAGTGGGGTTTTGCATAGCAATTGATTTACTTTACATAAATAATGCATTAGAATTTTACCAGGTTCTCCATCGTAGCTCTGGACTTTAACTGAGCACTAGGCACGAACAGGATTAATTTTATTATTTTTTTTTTAAGTTACAGTATTGCAAAGGGTGCATTCCAGTTGCTGAAATGCTTTTCTCTCTGACAGTGTCAGATATATAGCTATATTGTATGATTATTCTTTTTTTGGCAGAATTCCTGGTTCCATGATTTTTTTTCAAGTGTCATTCCGGTTTTACTGAAATTAACTTGCACTAAGGACCAAAATTAACTTGCACTTGGATCAACAACTTTAACAAAATTCAAACTTACCCTTTTTTCAGACCATCATCCTCCTCCAAATTCCCCACCCTCTACTGTGCATTCAGTATACCAGTGTAGCTTATACTATTAAATACTTTGCTTTGTATTATAACTGCATTACAAAGTTTAAGTTCATTGTCCTGACAGGGACTTTTTTACCAAGTTTCTCTGTTTTGAGTTTTCAGGTATGTATACTACACTTAACCTACCAGATCCCATGGAAGCTGCAACTTGAGTCAATATTATGCTGATTTAAAGTTTCTTGTAATCTGCCTTAAGCATAGTTGTCAAATGGCATCTGAGTAACCTGACCAAACTGTTGTAATCTAACACCATTCAGTTTCCTCTACCCAAACATATGACAGTGCTCTCGCCATCTGCTGACAATGAATAAAGCTAAAAACCTCTTATACATTGGATGTGGCTCCTTCCCTGCCCCCTGTGTTCCCCTGAATCCTTGCAGTTGAATAAATTCATGGAGGCAAGCCTCCCAAGACTCATTTGAACTCCTGTGCAATATGGAATGAGAGGTTATAGGTACAGCCGTGAATTCATCCCCCAAGGTTTTGTGTGTGTCCTACGCACAAACCTATCAGTTACTCGTCAGTCATTATCCTCCTCTTCCTATTCCTGATTTTATAAAACATAATTTTTCAAGAAAGAAAAAAATTTTGGCTCATCTCCTCTCATAAACGTATTCCTGAAACGTTAGTCTTTTTGCAACAGCTCCAACTTAGTTATCTTCTTGTACCTGCTCCATTCTGAAGCTGCCTATCTGTAAGTAGCTCCATACACCCTTCCTCTCAGATCACTTCAACAATGTTTCCTTTTCTCAAGATGGCTCTGGGCCAGTCCAGATTCTTAGTGCAGTTGCTTTTCCAGTATAAAAGGCAAGATAAGTCACTATCAGTCTCTCTTACAGCAAAGTCTTCATTAATCGCTTTACTTTGGAAGGACTCCATCTCTTTGCTGTCCCATATAAAATTCTGGGCGCTAGTTTGGCTAAAAAAAAATAGTCCCCAAGCACACATTGCAAGGCACTTTACATAAAAACACTGCCTGTTTACAAACATTTTAATTAGACATAATGACAAGAAGAAAACCTAAGTGTTTCAGAAACATGAATATGCAAGTGCACATTTAACACAATTCATCCTATATGAATTAAGTCTTTCTAATTTTAGTACAAGGAATCTCATATTCTCTTTGCTTGGTATAGACACAAAAATATTTCATCTCTTTCCTATATAAAGGAGGATATTCAGATCTACTGCTAGTCTCACCATCCAGCAATAGTTCCTTCACTAGCAAAGCCCCACATATGTTGAGCAAAATCTACAATGACAAAGCAATGGGATGAATTCTTATGCAAATTCCAAAACACTGTCCTCTCCTTCTCCTAATGCCAAGTTCACCATATGTCAGGAAACAAAAAGCTATAGATGATATTAAAATCATGATGGCTCAAGATTATATGTGCAGGAAAACATTGACTTTTACTGGACTGATAGAAACAACCAATGAAAAAGTAAGTTTACTGGCATAATCAAATACAGCTTGCTCACACATGTCCCATAAAGATATAAGATGTACAGAATAAGATGTATATATGTTCAGTTTCACAGGAAGTGGATTACGTGATGAAAAACCATGCAGAGAAACATTGGAACACAACTGCTTTCTGGATAGCTTTGCAGAAGGTGGTGCCAGTGGCAAATTTCTTTTTGCCTCTTTTTATATTTTTCTGTGCTTAGCATTCTGCTGTTTTAAGTTAAGGCTGTTCAGAGCTACTCCTGTCTGTAAAAACAGCCCTTGTGTCGTTAAAAAAAAAAAAAAAAAAGAATTCTTAAGTTTTTTTTTGTTTGTTTGGGGTCTTTTTTTTTCCAAAATAGAAAATTCTGCTAAAGTACAGGTGGGCGAAATCTGTAGAATAAGTGCCTCAGGAATGTAATGTCTTGCATTCTATAAACTCAACTGAAATCATTATCCCAAAGTCCTTGGGTTTATAATTCAACTTAAAAGAAGGCCTCTAAATGAAAAGCAGCATGTATCACAATTTCTTGTTTTCTAACTGTATTAGTGACAATTCTCCAGTCATTTGAAACAATTTTGTCTGACAAGATCCTAATTTCTGTAACTCTAAGGTATGTCTGTGATGAGCTTCCCAGGTCTTGTGCTTCTCTCAGCCAAATAGAGCAGGGGAACAATTGCAATTTCCTTCTTCCTGCAAGCCCACCTTTACAGCCCAACTTGTCACAATCAAGGTCTTGAAGGAGAAAACAGTGAGAAAGAGAACAGAAGCTATACATGACTGTGCCGTAGGGTTTATGTTCTGTAGAAAGTGAAAACATGGAGGGAGAAAACAGCTATTGTATGAGTCAGTTAACATCCAGAGTGACATTGAGAGAACAGAAAACTGGATGGATGTGTTAAAGACTAATGCTTGTGTTCCTCCTTAAACCCTTATAGTACTGGGTTGGATTTTTTACTTTTTATCTTTCCTTGCACACCTTTAACTCTTCATTTGATTAGAAACATTTGTTATAAATGTTCTGTGGTAAAAGACAGTTACTTTCTTGTGGGTTTTTTCACAGTTGAGTGGGGTAGAAAATATCTAGTCTTTCACTGATTTACAGTACCAAAACCAAAGGATTTGCATGAAAAATGTTGCAACTGTATTGTGCACAGTATCCATAAAAAACAAATACAGCTTGCCATTTAAAGTATACTCAAACCTTTTTGACCAAAAACCATTTGACCAAGAAGCTCCATGGGGGATTAAGTAACACTCTCTCGGATTAAGTAACACATGTAGTTCTGCATAAACCATAAATCTGGTATAAATGTCATTTATAAATGTCTTTTTTCGAGGTTCACTGATGCACCCATCTTTGATGGGTGATACAATAGAGCAAAGATCCAGAGTTAAGGCCTGTGAAACCATGGCCTCAATATCCAGTGCTTTTCTGGTATTAAAAATTACTGCAAAACCTTTTTGAAAATCACAAGGGAACTTAAAGAACATAATTTGAGCAGAAACCTTCCTAAGGCATGAAGATCAACACAAGTTATTCAGTTGGCTATCAGACTGTATGATGCCTGATTTTCTTTGTACATTTGAAAATCTGTCAGTATGGGCAAAGGTTCCCCATAAGGATCATGTTTACAAAATGTTCTTCTCCACAGTCTCAAATTGCAAGTTTGCATTTTAAATTCAAAATTTATAGTAATGTAAATCTATGTGCTTATAGCTGCACACATTATGGGGTAACTAAACACTTTCCACAGATGTATGTTTGATGATAATTTTGTTTGCTAGATCCTCAGGAAGGTTATTTCAAAACAATGCTGTTTCCAATGAAACATCAAAGCTTTTCCATATCTTCAAAATAACTCTCTTATTGCAAAGCATAATAACTCAGTTCAAACATTTGTGAATTCATTTATCTACCTTGTAGAACATGAATAACTGACAAAAATCAGTTTGTAGTCCCCAAAGTTATATGCTACATTATCAAATCCCAATAAGAATCCCCTAATTTATTCTATTAACCCTTTCTTCAGCTGTAAAGGTTGCGAACTCTGGAAATTTTTCCATTTTTAGGAAGCCAAGCGGGTCTTCAAATTATTTGACTGATTTTTTCTTCACTTTTATGATGCAATCTATGTCATTGTCTCCTGGGACAAATTATTTTGTAATGCTAAAAATTAAACTAGAGCAACATTTCTCTTCTAAGAGGAAAAAACCTTGCAAAAAAAAAAAAGTCAAGAATATTTAGTTAAATAGGAAGATTTTCTGGAGGAGAATTCTTCCATAGGACATTTCTCTAGGTATCTAACCTACAAAACATACACACCAGAAAACTTCACTAATTCAGACACTTTGCCAAGAAATTAAGTCACTCTGAGTTCAGGTGAATATCTGTACCTGATCTAGGGTATTCCATTTGTAGATGTTCATCTGGGGAATTATCAGATAAAGACAATACTAAGATATTTTTTCTGTAGAAAGAACGGCCACAGATTTTATTAAATTTCTCAAAATATTAATCAGCAGATTTCTTATTCAGGAGAAAAATAATCCATATTCCACAAGCAGAGCCCTGCTGGGCCTCAACTCAGTGGGATGAACCAATAACCCTTTTGCTTGAAGATGAAGTAAAGCTTCTTTTTTTTCTCATGTGGAGAGGGATGTGTTACAGTCTTACTTCCACTGTGTTAATGAACATGCTTTTATGTTGCCGAAAGGTCAGTTTTTAAGATATCTTTTCAAAATGTCTTGGTGAGCAGATTTTGTGTAGTCTGTAAACCAATCCTGAATTCAAAAGAAGATATTATCTAGACAGTAAATATTTTTATTTATGTGGAAAATGCTCACATTTAGCACTTTTTAATCCTAATAAACAGCTGCTTATGCTAGAAATGTCATCCATGACTTACTTTCCTTCCATCTTGATATGACTGCAATGCTGTTATTCATCTGACAGCTAATATGTACAGTATTGTCATGTATATCAAGTATATAAATATACTCAGTAGAGAAAGTTCACTGGGACTTTTAAATGACGGCTACTAAAACAGTTGACTTTTAATCCTGAAGTCTCCATCCTGCAATTTGCAGTAAAAGTCAGGATAGCTGATCTGGGTACCAGCTGTCTCTTTTCAACGTGACCACCATTTGGGATACATTTTTCTGTAGTTCTATACAGCTATCAATTATTCATTGCCGAAGTGAGCCATTAAAGACCCATCAGTCAATGATTCATGTCTGGTAGTTATTTTAAGAAGTCTGAAAGGAGATCTCCTACAGAAAAAAATAAATTTTCATGTTCAAGAAAAATTGTGCTTGTAAGAATAGTCATCTCTAATGAAGGAATTAAACTTTTTGGAAGATCACCAAGAAGGAGCTAGACTTACACGTTACAGCCAGGCTGAAAGGGGAAGACAACAAGGCAGGTTGTCAACTGAAACGAGATCTGAGATCTGCTAGAGGAGCAGAGCATTGAGCCAAGCCACTGAGTATAGCTGTGCATGAAACATGGTGAGGAGAGAACTAAGGCTCAGGAAACTGGTTAAGCTGGGATGCAGCAAGCTGAAGAGCTAAACAGCAGCACCACAAGAGACTGGGTGAACGCCAGAAAGTTGAAGATTCAGAGTAAGACAGGGCCAGAGAGATGGGAGAGACAGGGCTGAATGATGTTAGGCAACGTGTTCACCACAGCAATCAGTACTCAGCTAGGAGTAAACAGGCATCAGAAATCAGGTGTGCAGAGACAGAGGGCAGGAGCCAAAAATTAAGACACCAAATGGAGGGAGAAGGAGGAGCCAAAGCTATGGAGGAGGAGATTCAAACAAAGCTGCAGATGAGAGATGCAGAAATGGGAGAGAAAAGAGACTGCACAGCAGAAATCAAAAGGAAGAACTGGCAGCAATGGATAAGATTGTCTCACATCTCCCATAAATGGGGGAGAAATAAATAAATGCCTGTGTTGGTGTGTATGTGTGTGTGTATGTAAGTACACAAACAGCTTGTTTCTCCTGTCTCCTCCAGATCTAATCCAAATGATTGCATAATTGTGTCTGATAGTATGTTACCAGTTGTTCTGTCTATATAGAGACATCAAAGGAACTATGATATTTTACATAAGCATTTTCCAAGCTATTCTTAGCTCATATATTGCCATCTCAGAGAAATTCAGCTGTTCACATCTCCTGCTTGATAGCATCAACACAAAGCTGCACTGACACAGATATATAGGAAACGTTTCTTAAAAATAAAGTATTACGCTTTCCAAATCTCACCATGCATCTCAAAAGGAAATACTTGGGAACACTGGTATCCCAACACTTGGCATGGTCACTTGGTACCATGCACACCCTGACACTGACTGAAATGCAGATTACCTCTTCAAACAGCTACCTGTTACTTCGTTTTAAACAGTAAGAGACAGCATTTAAAAAGTTCCTCAGTAGGCATGAAGTAGTTATGGGCATTTTTCATCCTGTTCCTAATTCACAGAGAGTTACAGTTGTAGTTGATTATCATCTTGATTGCTTTTGACATTATAAAAAAAAGCAGTAGAAACCCAAAGCCTACAATTTGAATAAGTATATTTAATCAACTCTTCTACTGGATGAGATCCAACTATTTATGAATCTTCTTTGAAATTAGTAAATAGTTTTTAAAACTACTCCTCTGGAGTGACAGCATGTCAGTCTTTTGAGAACATAGTTTTATTGCATTTGAATCAGGTGAAGACAGAAATAGAGATAAAAGTTATAATGTCATGCCTAGTACATTCTGCCCTGACTAGTCTGAATGGCTTTTCTAATAAAAGATGGCAAATACCGGCAGTGATGCCAGATCTAAGTTTGTTGTAGATTCTGAATGTAACTTTTAAGTCTTCCATAATATGCTCAAACTGAGGAAAAAGATCAGATTCAAAATAAATAAATAATTCTTAAAACTATCTTGTGTGGTATCTATGTATTCGGGGGGAACATTTCTTCTTCATTTCTTCATAAGGCTATACAAGCCTGTCTACAACTGATATGCTGATTCACCAGGATCTAAAATAGATTATAATTTTTTTGTGGCTGAAACTCACACAGAATTTTCCAGAGTCTTTTAGCCGTACAGGAGCTAAATGTGTTTAAATATATGTGTTTTGTGAAATGCCATATATATGTATAAAATATAAAGAAACCGTATTTTTTATATATATACATATATAAAAGCAACATCGATTGTTCATTTAATGGATTTATTTCATGTTGAGAATAAAAGGTAAAAGAATATGCAGTTTCTTTGTTTTTTGAAACAGACTTGACTAAACCTGCAGGTAAGTTTGTTTAGTAAAATAGATTTGAGAATATAAAATCTTTGTGTACCTCAGAAGGGATCCAGAAATCCTTACAAAATCATTTTTACTGGAGAAATTATTTAGAATGCTCAGCTGTGAGGCTGGTTCAGTTCTCTGTACTCTTCCTTCTAAAACTCTTCTTCTGCTTGAGGGCTGTGGTAGATAGGAAAAGTTTCACTATTAAAATTTAACTGCAAAAGGAGTATTACATCTGCCAAGGAACTACCGAGCAACTGAATGATCAGAAAAGGTAGCACTGACATTCATTGCTCCAGAAAAGATGAAATCAAATTATGAGTCCTTCACAGTAAATATTATATTTTCCCCAGTGTATTCAAGCTAGCAATGAAACAACTGGTATTTCCAATATTAGATTTTATCTTTGACCATATGGTACAGCTTACAGGAGTAATTCTGGCAGAACCTGATGTCTTTTTTATGTGCTTGCTACTTGCTTTGTTGGTAGAGGCAGATGCCAACATTTAAAACAGATCACTGGGTACTATTAGAGTAGGTACATTAGCTAGACATTTAAAAAATGAGCCAGTCTATATTTTCCTCACTGAGTAAAGATGCAGCACCCACTGCTTTAAATTTACAAGTCTAAGGCACTGTCCTTTATATATGATAGTGATAAAGGATGTATGTGTGAGCCTGTAGCTCTACCTGAAAGCTTCTTGTGCGATCTGAAAAAAATTACTGTTTTGGAAGGGAATATTATTTATGGGTGACAAGCATGTGGAAAAGCAAAAGGCTGCTTCCCAGTTCAGAGAGAGAATGATATCAGCACTCCTGAGCCAGTTACTGCTGTGTAACTGGCAGAAACATGCATGAGTCGTTGCACAGGTTGTTGCTAAAAGAAGGTTGATAGCTGGATCACAGAAAACATTTCTAGAAGTTTGTTTCAAGATAATGTGACTTTTACTGCCATATAACTAGCAATTACCAGTTTCTCATAAAAAGCAAAGCAAATGAGATCTTGGATTTTGGCTAGGTTGGAAGTGTTAGCAGCACTTTATTCGATACTGCTGTATGCAGTAGTGCCAGCTTCTTATTTCAGGTAGATTAACTTGGAATAGCTGATGCAGTTACTGCCCCCTCTGCCTCCCCCAGCCTTCTGCCATTCCTCTAGCAGATACTAAATATAATGTCATGAATCAGAGTCTGGATCCAGAGCCACTAAATTTAAGGAAAGTAATTCCTTTCTCTCCAGAGAAACCAAGCCAGTGTTTTGGGATTCTGCACTGCCTCCCTAGAAAGACTATGCAAAAATGCTTCTCTACTTCCCCGGATCCTATTGTTTACTGAACACAGTCCATCAAACCTCAGCATAAACTGCCACAGAATCAGCCATTTAGTCAATGACTGTGGGGAAGTGGATTGCTAGGGACAACCTCATTTACAGACATCCTTACAAACCCTAACATCACCAAGCTTTTTCCTGTGCCTAGTTCCATGCTGGCTTTTCATCCACCTGCTTGCTGTTGTGAAGTGTCATGTGGGAGCAGCCAGCAAGCAAGCAAGCAAGCTGAGCAGCAACTGCTGAGCTCACACCCCACAGAGCTGGAAAACAGCAAGGAGGGGCTGGCTGTTAATTTCTTGGTGTTACCAGTGGCTGAACCAGTAATGAGTTATTCATCCAGATATAAAAGAAAACATGTAAAGAAAGAAAAGTCTGCTGAGTCCTAATCGGGGCTTCTCTCAACAAGCAAAAGATGCCGGATTGACATCCAACTTGAAAAGTTATTTTGCTTTCAAATTTTGCCTGGACTGCTCTGAATATATGCAATTATTCTAAATTAAAGTTTTTTGTTTGCTTTTACTTTACTGCAAATCACAGTTTTACTTTAAATATAGAGATTAAAAGAAACAAACCAAACACATTTTATTTCATTGAGTCTTTAAGGGGCTTTTTCATTATTAAAAAACAAAAGCACAAAAAAAGTGAATGTAACTAGTCACTTTGAACCAACAGTTAAGGTGCTACCTAAGCTTAGATAACTGCAGTAGTAATAAATACTTTTGCAGTAGCATCCAGTGTGCAGTTAAGATTGTCCTAATGTGATAGAAAGTATATAAATAAAGATATTCATTATATTAACTGATTGCCATTTTGTGATCCCTTGTTATGACACCTGGTAAAACAGCCTGTCCTTTGGCAGATGGTATTAAAGGGTTATAGACTAAATTCAGCATCACTTTGTTATGCTACTTCTAGTAGGTAGATTTAGGACATAAAAAGATAATTGTCAGAGAGTTTTAACATACAATGCTGATACAAAATCTAAATGAAAGATATAATTTTGCATCAAACAGAAAGCATCAACTGTAATGTTGCAAATACTTCTGTTTTATTACAAGCTAAATGATCTAATGTGTATGTAAGCCAAGAAATTTTATAGCTGTTTCTTTTCATGCAGTTCATAAATGCCCTGTTTATATAAGCAGATTATGGAGGTATTTATGTAAACAGGCATCAAAAGCATTTAAAAAATAGACTGGAAATCTGAAATGTTATATTGCAAATCTATCTTGACTCTTTAAAAATAAAAGTTACATTTTGAAAACCAGAGAAAAACAGTAAACTGACTCAAAAGGATTAGCCACACACACAACACAAAGTAAAAAGTTATCCTGTGTAAGCCAATTTGTAATGTCTATTTATCTGCATGCCCTTAGCAAATGCAAAGTATTTTAAATTAACTAGGTTCTTTGTAACTGAAAGCTATGTTAACTCAAATTACCTGACATTTTCTGTAGGCCAAATAAGGCACTCATGCTGAGTCTGAGATAAGAGCAAAGGTTCCTTAGAAGAGTCAGCTAATTATCCAATCTAATTTCAGTTCTAAAATTAGATTCACTGAATACTCCTTTCTGGGGTGCACAGATGACAATGTGTATGCATTTCAGGTGGGGTTTTTTTCTGCCCTGTTTGCTTCTGATTTTTAAGTCTTCATTCTTTACTCCGAATACTGGGAAGAAAAAAAAATATATGGATGAAAGAATTTTCTTTTTCTAGTTTGTTTTCTCTTCCCAGCTGCATGTCATTACTATCTCCTATGCCAGCAATGTTTTTGCTCCATTGAATCCTCAAAGGAAGACCTCAAGACTCTTGGAGCTTCTTGTATGATTGGCTTACTCCTCCTGAGGACCAGGGTGTTACCTCTTTGGCAAAACAAGTTTTAGCCAAGGTGAAGAAAAACAATTACAGCCTACACAGTTCATCTAGCTCCCCCCCCTGCCATGGGCAAGGACACCTTCCACTAGACTAGGTTACCCAAAGCGCTATCCAACTTGGTCTTGAACACCTCTAGGGATGAGGCATTCACAACTTCTCTGGGCAACCTGTTCTGGTAAGTCACCACACTTGTAGTAAAGAACTTCTTCTTTATATCTGATCTAACTTTAGCCTCTTTCAATTTAGTCTTTGTCCTATTACTACAGGTCCTGATAAAAAGCCTCATTTCATGTTTAAGCCCCTTTTAAGAGCAGAAAGGTCACAGTGAAGTCCCCTGGAGCCTTCTCTCCTCCAGGCTAACCAACCCCGACTCTCTCAACATACCAAATATGTGAATTATGTTATTCAACGTGATTAGTTACTGCAAACAAACTTTTCCTAATTTATTATTCAGGTTCTAAACTGCTCATATGGAACCATGCTTAGATTATTCAGAAACTACTCAAAATGCTGTGCATGAAAAAGACCACCTACTACTTGTACCTCTCTATTCCCTGATACCCATTCCTTTTGTTTGTTTAAATAGGTATCTGATGACAAATGAGAAGAAGAGACTGGGGGATCTGAGTAACTACCAATGTTCCATATTCAAGTCACAAGTAAGCCAAACAAGGTTTGAAGGAGTACAGGCTAAAAATTGCTCATCCACTCTATTAGACAAAGACTTATACCAAACATTTCAGTAAAAAATGCATCAGTTCACAAAATATTTGCAAATAAGAAAAATGGAGTTGCTTTCATCAGATGCAATTATTCATAATGAATAATTTAATGTTATTTTTAGTGATCTGAAAGCAACAGTTCCATTTAAACACCAAAAACCTACTATGTGTTTTGAATACTACTGACAAAAAATCAACTGTCTATAAAAGCACATATTTCTTGTAAGAATCTTGGACCAACACGATTTTTTTATACTGAAGGGAGAGAAAAAAGAATAAAAGATAAAATATGCTGCTTTCCATAGTAAAAACAAAATGAATGTTAAAACGTAGAGATCGTTATATTTGTCTCCAAGAAAGTGATAACCTCATATCTTGACATGGAGAGGCAGCTGGTTTTGAGACCATTTTTGTTACTGAGAGAGCAAAAAAAGACACATGGAGTATCTGATAGTCAAAACTAGAATGTTATGCATAACTCCCAGATAAGTAGAGGAAGTATATATGAACTACCGTGAGGTAAGAACCACAGCATCCAAAGAGAACAAATGGTTTAACCTTCCTATAATGATAATGAAAACTTGCCAGTTCTCTTACTGTTCCTAGTGTAGAACTCTATTTTTATACAGGGTACACAACCTAATAATTTTTGGACATTTGCCCATGCCTCTGGCAGAAGGAAAGATATGTATGCAACAGCTGTATGTTATAAGCACAGGAAGATATGTTGGACCTATTAAATAAAGACTGCACTACTGCATCTGAGCATATGCAGCAAACTAATATAATTTACATGCAACAGATTTTTTGCCCAGCAGCTGACCAATTGCACATCACTTGAATGATATTCCCAGCATATGTGGTATGAAAATATTAAATGCTTGATACACATATAAAGAACAGAAGTAACTGTCCTTTAATTTCAAAGGTAGAATACTATTTAGACAGGTCAGTATGGCTGAGTTGGTAGTATCTATAAAATAAAGTGTCTTACAGGAAAAAGACTGTCTGGTTTCAACACCAAAAATAATTCATTTGGTCACGTCTCTTAATACTTAGTTTGGACTGAAAACTAATCTCCCACATTCTCATGATGCACAACACACAATGTATAAACAATGTGTGTCACCATGTACTGAGCTCATTAAAACTGTAGTTTCAAGCATTGCTATTATAAACCCAGGTGCCTAACAAAACTGCTTTGTCACTCCCCTCCTCAGTGGGACAGGGAAAATATTACGAAAGCTTCATGAGTCAAGATAAGGACAGGGAGAGAGATCATTCACTAATTGCTATCATAGACAAAATGGACTCAATTTGGGGAAATTAGTTGCATTTATTACCAATCAAATCAGAATAGTAAAATAAGAAATAAAACCAAATCTTAAAAACAACTTCCTCCTTCCCCTCTCTTCTTCTTAGTCTTCATTGTACTCCCTAGTTCCCTAACTTGTTTTAAAGTTTTTTCTCTGAAATTATGCAGGTTAAAAGGGGTTTCGAAAGCAGCATTTAATCTTTACATATAGCAACATCAACACAATGTAGCATTTCCCTTGCCTTGCCCTTTATGAGAATCATGATTTTAAAAATGTTGGTAATGCAGGGAAATGACAAGGAAATTTTTGTAAAAAAAAAAAAAATAATTTTTTGGACACTGTCCTTTTTTGGTTCCTTCTTCTCCTGTTGGATTTTTGAAGGCCTTGCAGAAGGTGATCCTGGGTGATAGTATGGGTTTACAACTCCTATTACAGTACAGTCAGTAAGAATAGTGGAGTCATTATTACAGAACACATCTCTGTGTCATATCTTCAATGTCAAGTCTTCAGCATTATTTCTTCCTCTTCTAGACATAGCTACCACCTGACATGAAAAACATATGTGATTTCTCCTCATCTAGAACCACTTGTTATTACAGTTTAATATTAGAACAATTTGTGCTATTCAAATTCAATAGCATCCCTAAAATAGTGCACCTGATCCTCTTTTATTTATTTGCCATACCAGAAAGCTTCTGTGAGTACAAATAGAGTGAAAAAGGTGGCCTCTGACCCAAGAAGGTTGCAATCTGGAATGAAAGAAAACAGATATATATATTCAAGTGGACCAGGGGGCCAAGGAAGTAATGAGACAACACTGATGGTAATGATATAACCTGTCACTAGTGGTGTCCCTCAGGGCTCAGTGTTAGGGGCCAGTGTTGTTTGATAACTTCATTAACGATCTGGATGAAGGGATTGAGTGCACCCTCAGTAAATTTGTGGACAACACCAAGTTTGCTGGAAGTGTTGATCTGCTGGAGGATATTAAGGCTCTGCAGAGGGACCTGGACAGGCTGGATCAATGGGATGTGGCCAGTGGTATGAGTTTCAATGAGGCAAATTGCAGGATCCTGCATTTGGGCAACAACTGCCCCTACAACACTACAGGCTGGGGAAAGAGCAGCTGGAAAACTCCTCGGCAGAAAGTGACCTAGGGGTGCTGATTGACTGCCAGCTTGTGTCCAGGCAGCCAAGAAGGGCAACAGCATCCTGGCATGTATCAGAAATAGTGCAGGCAGTAGGACCAGGGGAGTGGTCATTCCCCTGTACCCGGCACTGGTGAGGCTGCACCTCGAATCCTGTGATCAGTTCTGAGCCACTCACTACGAGAAAGACACTGAGGTGCTGGAGTGGGTCCAGAAAAGGGCAACAAAGCTGGTGAAGGGCCTGGAGTACAACTCTTATGAGGAGTGGCTGAGGGAATGGTGATTGCTTAATCTGGAGAAGAGAAGGCTCCAGGAGGACTGCATTGCTCTCTACAGCTACCTGAAAGGAGGTTGTGGTGAGGTGCAGGTTGGTCTCTTCTCTCAAATAACAAGCAATAGGCAAGATGTAATAGCCTCAAGCTGTACCAGTAAAGGTTTAGATTGGATATTAGGAAAAATTTTTTCACAGAGAGGGTGATCAGGCATCGGAACAGGCTGCCCAGGGAAGTGGTGCAATCAGTGTCCCTGGAAGTTTTCAACAAAGATGTAGATAAGGCCCTTAGTGACATGGTTTAGTGGTGGTTTTAGCAGTGCTGAGGTAATTGTTGGACTTCATGATCTTAAAGGTCTTTTCTAATCTAGTTGATTCTACATAGCACACAGACAGCTTACCAGTGTAAACTGTTGCATGAAGAATGTAATAGAAAGTTTATGGATAACATATCTGCCTTACAAGGGCCTCTCTACTGATCAAGAGAACAGCTTGAAAACCCATGATGTGAGAAGTTTGGAAATTAGCATTAAAAGAGAAATTACAGGCAAGGATGGATAAAAATATTGGTCCTGCTTTGCTACTCAGTACCCAGTTTTCTGACCTCAGCTCTCTCAGCATATGCAGACAGGACTGAAAATAGGCCCAGGCTGGAAGAGAAAAATATTTTCCTGAACAGAAAAATCATTTTCCTGATTCAATTCATATGACAGGGGTTGTAAGTTCTCCTCCCTTTTTGTTTTCCTGAGTTTAAACTTTACAAGCTTGGGCTGGAGGAAATAGGAGAAGAATGGTTTACAGTGTTATTTCCTGGAGATAAAGCTCATATCTAAAATGGGAGAGATACAAAAATGGTGAACTTTAAAGGCTGACTGAGGATCTTAAGCACAGAGCAGGTTAGGTGTTTTGGACTGGGCCACTGAGTTTCATATTAACTTGCGTTTCAGGCATATTATTTAGGGCTGAATCAGAGCACAACACATTTCTATCTTCATAAGCATGCCATCACTATTAAAATGAGAAGAGACTGAGCTGAAAATACGCCTTTTGAAATGGTGCAGCTGACCATGGATTTTACAATACACTTCTGAGGAATCTGCAAGGCAGGAGGTGTGCAAAAGCCTTCTCCTGTCCTTGCTGAGCCCAACAGGATCTTACCCTGAGCAGAATGGAGATCTTTCCCAGTCATTGTCTCATCCCCTGTGCAAAGCAGGCTCCCATAAAGGCTTAACTGAACAGTCAGTACCTCAGTTTCTTAAACAGAAGTCGGTGGAAGCTTCACATGTAGATTTTTGGTAATCAGTCCAAGGCACCCACAATGCAAACCCTAAATCAGAAACTTGATCTGAAGTGCAACTCCTTTCAGGCAGTGGAAAGGTACCCTAGATACTGTCATCTTAAACTGTATATAAAGTGATGTGTATTTTCCACTGAAAAAAAAACTAAAGACTCAAAAATCCCTTCAATGTCTTTTCAAGCTTGATAAGTCTTTAGCATATCACTCCCTTGAAGAGCAAATGATGTTATAGGACAATGACTTAATGCAATGTACATAATTATATCCAATATCCCTCTAGGACTACACTATTTTCATCTTGCCCTGCTTCCTCTATGTTTTCAAAACAACACAACAATATTCAGAGCCCCTATCTACATATTTCTTTCAGTCCATTGTTCATTAAGTAGGCCATGAACATGAACAGCCTTGGTCAGTTCTCAAACAACAGGAATATTTCTAGCTAAAATTCCCCCACAAGATTACCATAACTGCATTGACAAGCCAGTAGGCTGTACAAACAACTGAGAAAACTATCACTTTAACAGTCAACCAGATCTGGCCCTGCTTTCATTTTTTATTAATCCAAAGTTTGCAAGGATGCAGTATTACTGAAATAACAAGTGGACAATTTAAACATAATTGTAAGTATGTCTATATTGCAGTAGAATTTATTTTGTAAACATTAGAAAAAGAATCCAGGTCCTTGTCCTGGGTTCAGCAGTAGCAGTCATTTTTTCTCCTTCTTGGTAGCTGGTGCAGTGCTGTGTTTTGACTTTCGGGCTGGGAACGGTTGCTGATAGCAAGTATGTTTTGAGTTACTGCTCAAACGTTTGGTTTGTCCAAGGGCTTTCTGAGCCTCATGCTCTGCCAGGCAGGAGGGGAAGCTAGGAGGAAGGAGAGACAGGACACCTGACCCAGCCTAGCCAAAGAGGTATTCCATACCATAGCACGTCATGCCCAGGAGGTAACCGGGAGTTATCCGGAAGGGCTGGGACTCTGAGGTTTGGTGGAGGTATCGATTGGTGCTTGGTCGGGCAGGGTGGGGTGAGTTATGGGTCAGCAGCTGGTGAGGTGTTGTATTCTCTTCACTTGTTATTTTCTTTATCATTATTAGTAGTAGTAGCAGTAGTGATTTGTGTTATACCTTAGTTATTAAACTGTTCTAATCTCAACCCATGGGAGTTACATTCTTTGGATTCTCCTCCCCAGCTCTCCAGGAGTTGGGGGAGCAAGGGGGGGGGGGGGGGGGGGGGGGGTGTGTGTGAGTTAATGAGCAATGTGGTTGGGTTTAAACCATGACAGTCCTGAAATTCATTCATACAAACTCAATATTTAGGACAGAGCAATCACTGCAGCATAGAGTAGACATACACCAACCACTTTTAAGCTAGTTTGTTCAGAGAAGAGTAGTAGTTCAATGCAAACTAAGCTATTCTGGTTTTCAGACAGATTTTTCAACTTGTACTTATCTACATTTCTGTCACGTCTCTATCAATACAAATACTGGAGTTAAACAGTTCAAGGCTAGTGAATAAATGGTAGGGATAAGACTTTTACAGTTTAAGTAAAATAGGACTGACTGCAGTATAGTTGTAGAAACAGCGTGACTGCACTCTTCATCTACACTCCCTCAGGATTACTGAGGAAGAGGTTTTGAGCTTAAACAGAGAACGATATATTGATTGATGTGCTCTGCATTCAGGATAGATCAGTATTTAAACCCACATTCTGAAATAATTTTCTGCTTTGTATTTCCAGGATGGCCCAAAGACCACCCTAATGAAATATAAGGTAACAGTCAGGACATAACATCAGTGGCAAAATGTGGAGCAGGGAAAATTAAACAAGTCCATTAGTATTACGCCGCATGGAATAAGCGTAGACAAAAGATTGCAGGAATAGAGAAAGATGCTTGTAATTGTGAAATAAAATCACTTTCCCAAGACGACAGTCTGCTTTTGTTTGCAGAAGTCATGTGGGATTATCTCATATACATGAGAACAGACGATTTGATAATAAGCATTTTGTCTGTTCCCAATGCATCTCAGGTGAGCCCTGCTTTTTCCAAACACATAATTTACCACCACAAAGTTGTAGATATTCTGATTTGCTTGGGCGATGAGCCGTATCCTGGATGAATATATTCAGATGAAGACATAAGAATAATACATCATAAGATTACCACTGGATTTAGTAGGTTTTTTATTCAACACTGATTAGCAGATCAATGGGGAAAATTGCATATTTCATTTGTATTAATTTTAAAACTTGAAAACAAAAGGTAATATTTTTCATTAGGCAGGAAAAATAAAGACTTGTATAAAATGAGCTGCACATGCTGCTAACTTCACTTTGGGTGACGTTTCTGATTATTCCTGACTGTTATGAAAGTATATGAGAAGAGGCAAACTCTAAAGTGGTGTTATAAAAGTCCAAAGCTAAGCATATCAATACAAAGGATGATGAACATAAGAATTCAATACATTTGCAGTAAAAGACAGAGGTAATTGTGAAAAAGAAAGGATACTGTGATTTAAATACACTGGAACTTTTTTGTATATTGGAAGATTAATTTATGTTAAATGTCTTATGCTGACCTGCAGCAATTATATGTCAAATTTGATAAAGTGGGTATATTGATAATTTTGAGCAAAGAGAATCAACATTCAAAAGTTAAAGTTCCTTCAGTACAGATGGGAACAGGTGCCTTATTATTGAGAGAAAATTTGCTGACCTCCTTTTACACTTGAAGTGAGATTCCAGATAAATTTGGTTAGGTTAGTTACAGAAGCTAATTTTAGAATGTAGACAATTTTCATGAGTGAAATAGTAATTAAAATAAAGCAGAACCAGAAATCAGACAAACAGTCTACAAAAAAAGAATAAAACCCTGGAACAATAAGGAAATAATCTCATTTGAACTCAGATGCCTGAGTACTGACATGTTTATCACACAGTGCTATTCAGAAGACAGGCATGCATAATACTGCTTCTGTCTCCCTACTCTGCTAACTTCTAGTACTACTTTGAACTAAAAGTTATTCTCTGTAACTAAAGGAACAGTAATAAAAAAGTGACTAAAAACACAGCTAGTTGACAGGTGTCATGAAATAAAGAATGCAGAACAAAAGCAACTAGAGGAACTGAAATACTCCTACAGTCTGAGCTATAAGAGGTTGAATGTTTCTTACGTACAACCAATATTTGATAAAGTACAGTCAGAATATAAAAACTTCTGAGTTTTCCCTAAATAGTAGATTGCAGTCACTGTTAGCTTTCACTTCTTAGTTAGAAGCAATGAGTATTTAACTGATGAGGAAAGTACCCTGAAACCCCCAAAACCACCCAAACAAACAAACCCAAACCTATCTTCAGCTTTCATAGATATCTACTACTTGCCACTGCACACTTTTGAAGACTTTCCAGAGTTCTATGTGCTGCCTTTCAAGTGACAGGCTTGTAAACCCCACATCTCTTGGTAATGCAATGTTGTAATTCAGTTAACCTCCGTGCTGCATAAGAGCATTCATCAGTAAATAAAGTATCTTGGGCCCTTGCAGCCAATTCCCTCTGGGAGCCTGAGCACATAGCACAGAAATCAACATCAAAACAGAGGAGAGCTTTTGTGTCAAAGGCTGCACAGTACTTACAGAAATGGAATCAAATCAATAGAAAGACATATTCTGCACATTCTATGAGAGCTATATTTAAAATTCACCTCACTCCAGTTTACCTCAGTAATGTGTGTTTAAAAAATATCCTACAGGAATGGACAAAGATGCAAAACACACAGTTAAGGGCAAAGTTTAACACCTGCCATTTTCATCCAAAAGAATTCATTAATTCTAAAAGCAAAACTAGAGTTTAAAAAATGGGGAATGTGAATGAAAACCTTCAGTTTTGTAGCTACACAGTGCTTTGCCTTTAAACTTGTGTCAGACATTTCACAGCTTCATGATTTCCCCTATGCTACTTTTTAAAGCACTTACATTTTATGATTTCCTGGACAACAGATATATTATCTTCTATTTGTTTTAGCAAATTTGTGATTTGCATAGCATGTTGAAAGAACTGCACAATACACTGAAACCCATGAAAAAGATTCTCTTATAGGTGATTATTTCTTTTGAGTTATGAAAAGAAACTTGGAGAATTCACCTTTTAGGACTCCATTAATACTTTGCTCTCCTTTCATTGCAAGCTTATAGAAATGAAGGGAAAGTCTCATGTATACATTTACTGCACAAAATGTAAAGATAGAAGGTTGAACGAGAAAATAAAGATCTGTCATTACTAGTGTGTCTTGTTCTCTATATGCTAATTTATCTTAACATAGGATAGTGTTTGTAAATATTCTCTCACATTTCTAATACTCTGAGAAACAAGCATGTATTTCTAAAGATGTTTCATTTAAAAGGAATATGTAAGCTCTATCAAATTGAGTGACTGAATCCCACATACCACAGCATGTGGTATAACACACAGAGGAGAGAGGGCCATGCAAAAGTCGATCAAAAAGTACTACAACAATAAGAAACATCAATAATCTTCATATTTCCCTCAAAAAAGGACCTGTAGTTTTCTCACTGTATAAAAGATACATCTGCTTAACATTCCTTTACAGTGAATTTCACTATGAAATAACTGAAAATTGTTACATTAAGTCCTATGAGAAATCATAAACTCAGACAAGTTTATTGACATGAGGAATCACTTCTCTGAACCATTTACTTAAAACAGTTCTGTCAAACTGTCAGGCTTATCTCAAAATTCTTCACTCTTCTGGAAAAGGCTGTCTTGAAATTTTTCACTGAAAAGCTATCTAATAAACATTAAAAATTTTGTTTAATCACAACATTTAAAAAAGAGCAATTTTTATTAAAAGAAGTACCATGAAATATTTCTTTTTTTTTAATATTAGAACTTTATTTCAAATGTCACTTTGGAGGGCTTTCTTTTTATCATAGAATCAGAGAATCATAGAATAGTTAGGGTTGGAAAGGACCTTAAGATCATCTAGTTCCAACCCCCCTGCCATGGGCAGGGACACCTCACACTAAACCATGTCACCCAAGGCTTCATCCAACCTGGCCTTGAACAGTGCCAGGGATGGAGCATTCACAACCTCCCTGGGCAACCCATTCCAGTGCCTCATCAACCTCACAGTAAAGAACTTCCTTATATCCAACCTAAAATTCCCCTGTTTAAGTTTGAGCCCCTTACCCCTTGTCCTATCACTACAGTCCCTAATGAAGAGTCCCTCACCAGAATCCCTATAGGCCCCATTCAGATATGGGAAGGCTGCTATGAAGTCTCCATGCAGCCTTCTGTTCTCCAGGCTGAAGAGTCCCAACTTTCTCATCCTGTCTTCATATGGGAGGTGCTCCAGTCCCCTGATCATCCTCGTGGCCCTCCTCTGGACTTGTTCCAAAAGTTCCATGTCCTTTTTATGTTGAGGGCACCAGATCTGCACACAGTACTCCAAGTGAGGACTCATGAGAGCAGAGCAGGAGGATCACCTCCTTCAACGTACTAGTCACAATTCTTTGGATGCATCCCACCATACGGTTGGCTTTCTGGGCTATGAGCACACACTGAAGCCAGCTCATGTCAAGTTTCTTATCAGCCAACACCCCCAACTCCTTCTCCTCAGGGATGCTCTGAATAATTTCTCCACTTAACCTGTAGCTGTGCCTGGGAGTGATCCAACCCAGGTGTAAGACCTTGCACTTCATTGTGTTGAACTTCATGAGGTTGGCACTGGCCACTTTTCAGGCATGTCAAGGTCCCTCTGGATGGCATTCCTTCCCTCCAGCATATCAACTGAGCCACACAGCTTGGTGTCATCTGCAAAGTTGCTGGGGGCACAATCAATCTCACTGTCTATGTCACCAACAAAGACGTTGAATAAGACTGGTCCCAACACTGATCCCTGAGGGACACCACTTGTTACTGGTCTCCAGCTGGACATGGAGTAGTTGACCACAACTCTTTGTGTGCGGCCATCCAGCCAGTTCTTTATCCACCAAGTGGTCCATCCATCAAATTTATGACTCTCCAATTTAGAGACAAGGATGTTGTGTGGGACAGTGTCGTGGTTTAAACCAAGTCCCCCAACTCCCTGAGAGTTAGGAAGGAAAATCCAAAGAATGTAGCCCTCACGGATTGAGATAAGAATGGTTCAATAGCTAAGGCATAACACAATGATAATGATACAGCCAACAACAAGCGAAAAGAATACAACACCCCACCAGCCACCGACCCATAACTCACTCCACCCTGCCCGGCCGAGCACCACGTCCTCCCTCCTCCATTTTCCTCCAGAGCTCTACCCCCTCCAGCCCTCTCTTTCCCAGTATGCATCCTGGGCATCACGTGCTATGGTATGGAATACCCCATTGGCTAGCCTGGGTCAGGTGTCCTGTCTCTCCTTCCTCCTGGACTCCCCTCCTCCACCTGGCTGGAAAAAACCTTGAACAAAAACACCCTCAAAACATGCTCAAACCATGACATTATCCACCCCTTATTCCATACCATTCACGTCATGCCCAGATCCCACATTTTCAATACACCATCACTCATAAGTCCACCCCTCGATCATGAGACATCTCTATGTTGCATCTCTGGAATGATGGCCTGAAGTATCTGGGCCCACCAGGCTCAAAATCATTCACTGCCCCCTTCAGCAGTTCTACAGCTTGCTGCTGGGGACTCCATACAGCTGCCTTCCACTTCCAATGCTTCCAAAGCACTGGAGGGGCCCAGTGGATCAGGTACTTGGCCATACTGTCCCACATGCCCTGCCACCCATGACTGTCCAGCCTTGGGGACAGTCTACTGGTGCTCCTATGTACTTGTCTAACCTTAGACAAGACTCAAACCTGACTCTGCTTAACTTTTGCGACTGGGGCTGATGTAGCTGCACTGCTTGCCAGTTCTCCCACCACCAGCTTCTCTTCTCCTGAGTCCGGATCTACCTTCTCTGCCTTGCTGGGAAATGCTGCATGGTCTCCTGTATCCTGCTGCTGCTCGGTGGGTGACTTCCGGGGAATATTCTCTGAAGCTGTGGGGTTCAGAATGGCCGCGGGACTCGGTTCCTCAAACCATGACAGACAGTGTCAAATGCATTGCACAAGTCCAGGTAGATGACATCAACTGCTCTACCTCTCTCCATCAGCTCTGTAGCCTCATCATAAAAGGCCACCAAATAGGCCAGGCAGGATTTTCCCTTAGCAAAGCCATGCTGGCTGTCACCGACCACCTCATTGTTTTTCATGTGCCCTAGCATGCCTTCCAGGAGAATCTGCTCCAAGATCTTGCAGGCACAGAGGTGAGACTGACTGGTCTGTAGTTTCCCCAGTCTTGAAAATGGGCGTTATATTACCCTTTTTCTAGTTGTTGGGAACTTCATGTGACTGCCATGATTTTTCAAAAATGATGGCCAGTGGCTTAGCAGCTTCATTTGCGAGCTCCTTCAGGAACCACTGATGGATTTCATCAGGTCCCATGGACTTGTGCATGTTCAAGTTTTTAAGATGGTCTCAAACCAGATCCTCTACTACAATGAGCCCAAGGTCTTCATTCTCACAGTCCCTGCATCTGCATCCCAAGACTTGGGTGATGTGGTCAGAGCATTTGCCAGTGAAGACTGAGGCAAAGAAGTCATTCAGAACCTCAGCCTTCTCCAAAACCAGGGTACCCAGTTCTCCTGATAGCTTCCAGAGAGGGTCCACATTGTCCCTAGTCTGTCTTTTACTTGCAATGTAATTGTAGAATCCTTTCCTGTTATCTTTCACATCTCTAGCCATGTTTAATTCTAACTGGGCCTTAGCTTTCCTAGCCTGGTCCCTAGCTTCCCAGACAAACTCCCTCTATTCTTCCCAGGCTGCCTTTCCTTGTTTCCACCTTTTATAAGTCTTTTTTTTCCTTTGAAGTTTCCTCAGCAGCTCCTTATCCATTCAAGGAGGTCTCCTGTTGCTCCTGCTGCACTTCCTTCTTGTTGGCATGCAACAGTCCTGAGCTTGTAGTAGGTGATCCTTGAATATCAACCAAGAGTCTTGGCCCCCCCTGCCCTCTAGGGCTATATCCAATTGAACCTTACTAAGCAGGTTCCTGAAGAGGCCAAAGTCTGCTCTCTTGAAGTCCAGGGCAGTGAGCTTGCTACATGCTCTTCTCACTGTCCTGAGGATCTCAAACTCGACCATCTCATGATTGCAGCATCCAAGGCTGCCCTGGAGCATCACATTTCCAACGAGCCCTTCCCTGTTGGTGAGCACGAGGTCGAGCACGGTACCTGTCCTTTTTGGCTCCTCTATTACTTGCAGAAGAAAGTTGTCTTCCACACAGTCGAGGAACCTCCTGGATTGCTTGTGCCAGGCTGTACCGTTGCTCCAACAGATGTTAGGGTGGTTGAAGTCCCCCATGAGGACAAGGGCCTGCAAGCGTGAGGCTGTTCCTATTTGTCTATAGAGCACTTCATCCGCAGAGTCCTCTTGGTCAGACAGTCTGTAACAGATCCCCACAGTAATGTGCCTTAAAGCTGTTCTCCCCTTAACCCTAACCCACAAAGTCTTTGTTGACTGACCACCTGTCCCCAGATAGAGTTCCATACTCTCCAGCCTACCCCTAACATAAATAGCAACTCCTCTTCCCTATCTGCTGAGCCTGTCTTTTCTAAAGAGCCTGTAACCTTCCATTCCAACACTCCAGTCACAGGAGCCATCCCACCATGCTTCTGTGATGCCTGTTATATCATAGTCCTGTAGATATGCACACAACTCTAATTCCTCTTGTTTGTTCCCCATGCTATGGGCGTTTGTATAGTGGCATCTGAGCCGAGCTCCAAATGAAGCCATCTCTTTGGCTGGAGTGGCTGGAATATCTCTGCATTTCTCTAAGCATTTATTATAGTTGCTAGAAACTGATTGGGTGTGTTGGGGTGGAACGATGCCCCCCTCCTGCAACACATCTAGTTTAAAGCATCCTTGACCAGCCTGGCAAGCCTCCTACCAAAACTGCTCTTCCCCTTCATTGTCAGACCAGCTCCACAACCCTCAGTAGACCTGGCCTTGCCAAATCGAGTCCCATGTTCTAGATACTCAAACTGCTGACTATGGCACCACTGTTCTCATCATTTATTAACCTGGCCAATCCTCCTAGCCTTTTTAAGGTCTTCCCCTGTATCCTGGATAGTTGATGAAAAGACAATCTGAGCTCCAGAGCCCCTAACCACCTCTCCCAGGGCTCTGTAGTCCTTCTTTATGTTCTCTGGGCTACTGCTATCTATATCACTAGCACCTATGGATCAGCAGAAGTGGGTAATAGTCCATGGGACTTACTAGAGCAGGCAGCCTCTCTGCAACATCCCTGATCCTGGCCCCTGGTAGGCAACACACCTCCCCTGAGACTGGCTCAGGCTGACAGATGGGTGCCTCTGTCCCTTTCAAACTAGAGTCCCCTACCACTATGACCTTTTCCTGGCAGCACCAGTAGTGATCTTTAGCACTGCACCAGCTGGTTGTTCATGGTGCGAGGGTGTTTTCTCGTTAGCCCCTGCAGGGCAGCAAAGAGGTTCTGGGTGGGGACAATAGATTTAGGAGGAAGCCCCTTGCTTTTAATTGTCCTCTTCTCCCTTTTTTTGTTGTTTTTTTTTTATTACTGTTTTCCTCTTCCTGGGTTAGCAGCCTCCTTCTTTCATCCATGAGCTACAGCAGACGCTTCAGGCCCCTTCACAGTTTGGGTCTGGAGCAAGCAGTCCTGCTTCCTCTCAGCTTCCCTGACATCTTGCAGCCTATTGACAGCGTCCTGCAGCTCAGCCACCTGCTGCAGGAGGGCCTGCACCAGGGAGCACCGAGTGCAGCCCTGCCCATTGTGCACCCTCCCCTCACCAGACCAGTGCAGGCACTCTCCACACTCAGAGCTCTGCACCGCAGCCTCCCCTCTTACCGGCTCTGTCTGGGTGCCTACACTGCCCACAGCCAGCATAGACTGGGCCCTGGCTGTGAAAAACTAAAGAATAAGGTATTGTTTATTAAGATATATGTTAGGTATATATATATGTTAAGCCCAATATAAAGGTTAGACAACAAAAGATATGAAATTGCTTATGCACACAGTTAACGGACACAGTTTATGCAAGATAAGATAAACCACAATCGCTTACACCAATTAAACCAGAAACCGTTTATGCAAACATAAGATGACCACAAGGTGTTACAGAAACTGGCTTGCAAGATGTTCCAGGAACTGGCAGAAATAAGACAAACCACTCCATATAAGGACATAAATGAAGGGTCAACTATGGAACAAAGGAGGAAGACTTCTTACTTCGGCCTCACCGACCACCGGGAGGCAGAGGTCGACCCCCTAGCAACAGCTGAAGCATGCGCAGAGTACCTCAACTACGTCATGAACACGGAAGTAAAAGATGTATAAGGGAGGGCTTTTTGAACTGCTCAGTACGGCAGTAGGCGGAGCGCAGACTCCCCTGCCGTCCAGCGCTGTCTTTGCTCATATTCTACTTGCTATAATTAATAAAATCCTAATTGGATTATGATCCGTTGTGGTCTCAATTTATAACACTGGCCATAAAGGGAGTGCTAAGCTCGCCTGCCCGCGCAAACTGCAGAGCGAACTGCCTCGACACACCCTGTCTGCCCTTCCAAACTGCCTCGACCCGCCTTGGCCGCTTGCGCCTCCTGGGGCAGGTTTTTACCCAGTCAGGGCTGGTGCCGCTCCTCCTGGCTCCGCCCCTGTGAGTCCCTGCTCGCCTCAGCTGAGCTGCCGGCTCCTGGGCAAGGCCTGTCGAGCGCTTGAGGCTCCCTCGGTGGCTCTCGCCACTCTGAGTTGAGGCTCCTGGACGCTGAGCTTCCCCTTGCACCGGTGTTGAAGGCGTCCTTTCTAGAGCTGCTCACCTCAGCAATTCATACTATAGCATAATATAGTATATATAATATATAATTATATAAATTACTTTAGCATTATATATTAGTATTATTAATATTGGTAATGATATGTACTGTAGTTATTTTAGGATTAGTATATTTAATATATCTTATTATATGAATTATTTACATAACTATATATCATATAATATAGCATATATAATTTATACTATATATTTATTTCTCAGACAGACTTAATGATCTCTCTGCTGGATTCTTACAAATATTTTGAAGGCATCTGCTATCTGCTGATCAGCTCTGCTTGAATAAACTTTTCTGTGGATCACTGTATATCTCCTGTTGTTTATAGTGAATCAGTTTCACTGATTAAAAAGCCAGTTAAATGTAAGGACAGAAGCCAATCCAACCTCACACACTCAAACAAATCTTAACACTTCCTTTCCCCTGCCTGTGGAGAATAGAGTAGGAATGTGCTGCGGGATAAACAACCCTCATTGGTTTGTTGTTACAGTCACAGTTTGATATCTAAACATATAATTCTAAGAATAGAAATGATTAAGTCTCAGTTTATGTGAGATTTGCTTGGATTATTTAACGTCTAGTAAAGTGCAGTTTCTTAGAGCATTTCTGCTGTAAGCTTTCCTATGACTGGTGTGTTCTCTCCTGGGGAATCTTTCATTTCTAGTAATATAATTTATCTCACTTGGTGGGGTCCCCAGTAGTGGGATGCCAGTTTGACTCTTCCTCCTGCTCTCAGTAGCCTATTTTCCTGCAGTTTGGAGGAACAGAGTATTTCTGAGCCTTCTACACCTCTGCCCAGATGTTTGTTTGAAAGTGGCTGGCAGGTTTGAGCATTATTCGAGACACAGAATGACAGATTTGTAGACACCAGGACAGATTCAGTGCCATCCTATAAACCTAATTTTCCTTGGAAGTCAAGCTAAGATGGAAGAAAATTCAGAATCCACATTCACAGCAACATTTAATACACAGCTATTCTAACCCCTGTTATTGTGACTTTGCTCCTCACGCTTATTTAACAGAAGCAATATCTCAAAGGAGCATTTTATATCCTAATTGCTTGTGGAGACAGCAACAATAAGCTTTTATTCAAGGCTGGAAGTTCTCACCTGTTTTTTTTCATAACACCTAATTAGCAATTAAATAGAAGCTTATCTTTTAAGTTCTGGGGTTTAGGTTATTAATCTTGGCCCACTGTGTATTACACATATATCTTATGAAAATAGCCAGTTTCTTTAACACAATGCATTTGTATTCCAGTTATGGATCTGAAAACTTTTCAGTACAGAAATCATATGTAATAGGCAAATACATTATACAGTACAACTGATTAGCTGTCCACTTTGCAGATGACTATTTTCTTGTGACATTGTAGTCATTATCCCATCATAAAGGAAATCACATTTAATATATTTTCCCTGGGTGTTACTGATTCCATTACATCTTGGTCCTAATAGTAGAAAAATATTTTAAGACCGCATTACTTTGATTAAGCATTGATAGGATTCACACCCACTAGAGAAAGTTTCTACTTGATACTGTTGAAGCCAGATCTCATAAAAGATACAGGCACCTTGCTGTTAGAGCAGATGTTCATACATCCCTAAGGTCCTTTCCAACCCTAACTGTTCTATGATTCTATGATTCTATTTGACCTCATCTCTCAGCAGGAGGGATGTGTTAGGGAAGGACCATTCCATGTTAACTTTTAAGATCATTTCTGCTGGGGCTGCAGCACTCAGGTTTCCAGTGCTCATTCCTTCACTGAGAAGCAAAATCCCAGTGTCCAAGCACCCTAGTCAGTACCCCATAAGGACAAGCCAAAGAAGCAGCATACTGAGCATGGAGAAATACTGCTAGCAAACAGCAAAACCAAAGAACAAGTGAAAAAATATCAGCAACCCAGCCATTTCCAGAGATTACACTTCTAAATCAGGGCTATGAGTGAACACCTCCATCTGTTTAGCATCCAAATACTCCCCAGAGATTAGGCACCTAAAAATGTCTTTGGAAGTATTCAGCAGTTTCGTCTCTCTCACGCTTTCCTCATAAAGTGTGGACTGAGTAGGAGAGGATGGGGAAGGGTAGCTGGACTGTCAGTACTCCTCTTGAAAACCTACATCTGAATTGTAGGTTTTTCTCTACCCTGTGAGATTAAACAATATCTTACATATCCTGGCAACATATTCAGACAAGGCTTAAGATGGGGAAAAATGGAACATATTTTATTGGCTACCAGCATGCTTGATTATGTTGATTTAGTGTTACATGATTGTGTTCCAAAATTATAACATATTGCAAGGTAATGCATCCTTGCAAAACTATAAGGTCTTTAGTGGTTACTTTGTGTTCATTCAATGTCTAGGAATCCGTGTTTAATAGCATATTAACTTTGTGTGAAGGAAATCCTTGAATTCTAATAAGCAAGAGTATCACATCTAAAATCAGAAAATATTAGCATATGATCTGGAGACAGAAATTAATTTTGGAAGCTGAATCATTAAAAGTATGTTCACTTTCTTTTAAGAACTGGTGAGCACTCTATGGCATACATAATTGTCGTGGTTTAAACCAAATCCTCACAGTACTCTCACTCACTCCCCACCTTGGTCCCACAACTCCCGGAGAGTTAGGAAGGAGAATCCAAACAATGTAGCCCCCACGGGTTGAGATAAGAACGATTTAATTGCTAAGGCACAACACAAATCACTACTGCCATTACTACTACAAATAATAATGATACAGCCAATAACAAGCGAAAAGAATACAACACCCCACCAGCCACCGACCCATAACTCACCCCATCCTGCCCGGCCGAGCACCGCGTGCTACCTCCTCCATTTCCCCCCAGAGCTCCACCCTTCCAGCTCCCTCTCCCAGTTGCATCCTGGGCATCACGTGCTATGGTATGGAATACCTCATTGGCTAGCCTGGGTCAGGTGTCCTGTCTCTCCTTCCTCCCGGACTCCCCTCCTCCCCAGCAGAGCACGTGCTCAGAAAAGGCCCTGAACAAAAACACACTCAAAACATGCTCACTATCAAGCAACTGTTCCCAGCCCAGAAGTCAAAACACAGCACTGCACCAGCTACAAGAAGGAGAAAAAATGACTGCTACTGCTCAACCCATGACAATAATTTTTTCCCTTCTTCCTCCTACATACATACAAATTATTTTTTTCCCCAAGGCTTCATTGCTATTGTGGAGAAGTAAAGATTCATGTGACAATTAACATTCATCATTCAGTTTGGCAGAATTCCAAATGGTGGATTTTGATTTCTATAGAGCCAAAGTAATTTAAGATTACTTAGATCCAAGTTTTTGAATTAATCTTTAGTTAGATATGAGATCTAAGAACAAGATAATTTTCTCCTTTGCAAAAGCTCTTTTCAGAGTAGCTTTTCCCTGTTGAAATTCAGCACTGATTGGCTTTGTGTGTGCTTCTGAAACCTCCTTTTTCCACAGCTGTACTGTCAGAGCACTTTCATTATTTTGAAATAAGTGCTACCTGCCTTTCCCTTGCCTGATTGCAAGCTGTTGGTCTGATGCTCAAAGGTTCAGTTTGACAATACTGACTATGCCTTGGAATATAAACCGCATAAGGATCAGAAGATCACTTTTCTTCATTTCATAAAAAGAGGAAGACCTTTCTGATTCAAATTATTAACCAGTCTTTATATTCTTTCTGATATGTGTTGATTATTGAATAAACCAGTATGTGAATAATAATAAAAAAAAGTATGAATGCTATAAAAACCTGGATTAAATTAAAAAAAAAGCATGAAGAGAGACGTTGAAGACTCATTATATATAAACATTCTGGGACCTGATGAAATCCATCATTGGGTCCTGAAGGAGCTGGCAAATGAAGTTGCTAAGCCACTGCCCATTGTATTTGAAAAGTCATGGCAGTCACATGAAGTTCACAACAACTAGAAAAAGGGTAATATAACCCCGATTTTCAAAAAGGAGAAAATGGAAGACTGGGGAAACTACAGACCAGTCAGTTTCACCTCTGTGCCTCACAGGAAAATGGAACAGATTCTCCTGGAAGGCATGCTAAGGTACATGAAAAACAATGAGGTGGTCGGTGACAGCCAGCACGGCTTTGCTAAGGGGAAATCCTGCCTGACTAATTTGGTGGCTGTCTATGATGGGGCTATGGAACTGATGGAGAGAGGTAGAGCAGTTGATGTCATCTACCTGGACTTGTGCAAAGCGTTCAACACTCTTCTGCATGACATCCTTGTCTCTAAATTGGACAGTCATAAATTTGATGGGTGGACCACTCGGTGGATAAAGAACTGTCCGGATGGCCACACACAGAGTTATGGTCAATGGCTCGATGTCCAGCTGGAGACCGGTAACAAGTGGTGTCCCTCAGGGCTCAGTGTTGGGACCAATCTTTGTCAGTGACATGGACAGTGGGATTGAGTGCGCCCTCAGCAAGTTTGCAGATGACACCAAGCTGTATGGTTCAGCTGATACACTGGAGGGAAGGAATGCCATGCAGAGGGACCTTGACATGCCTGAAAAGTGGCCAGTGCCAACCTCATGAAGTTCAACACAATGAAGTGCAAGGTCCTACACCTGGGTTGGAGCAATCCCAGGCACAGCTACAGGTTAAGTGGAGAAATTATTCAGAGCATCCCTGAGGAGAAGTTGTGGGTGTTGGCTGATAAGAAACTTGACATGAGCTGGCTTCAGTGTGTGCTCATAGCCCAGAAAGCCAACCGTGTGGTGGGATGCATCCAAAGAAGTGTGACTAGTACGTTGAAGGAGGTGATCCTGCCCCTCTGCTCTCGTGAGACCTCACTTGGAGTATTGTGTGCCATTCTGGTGTCCTCAACATAAAAAGAACATGGAACTGTTGGAATAAGTCCAGAGGAGGGCCTTGAGTATGATAAGGAGGCTGAAGCATCTCCCATGTGAAGACAGGTTGAGAAATCTGGGGCTATTCAGCCTGGAGAAGAGAAGCTGCGTGGAGACCTCAAAGCAGCCCTCCAGTATCTGAATGGGGCCTATAAGGGTGATAGAGTGTGACATTTCACGACACGAACTCAAGATGATGAGGAGACTCAAATCCAACTTTGTTATAACCAAGTCCTTTTTATCCCCTTGTTCCGTACTTTCTAACTTGCGCATACATACAACATTCATTCATTGGCTGCTGTGAAGCCCTCTAGGTAAACAGTCCAATCACAATGTTGCATACCCTCTCATCACCCCCAAATCCTCTGGCCTCCAACTGAGATTCCTGCCACAATTACATCCTGGCCCATCCTCCCAAGGCTTGCTTGTTTACCTTTCCTGTCCTTCAACTTTCCAACTCATTGCCCCAGCACTTGTCAAGCACCAAGGCCTCAGGGCTCATTCCCAAACTGTTTTTCATTAAAATCTTATTGACTTCACTCCCCACAATGGAGAGGGACTCTTCATCAGGGAGTGTAGAGATAGGACAAGGGGTAAGGGGTTTAAACTTAAACAGGGGAAGTTCAGGTTAGACACAAGGAAGAAGTTCTTTACTGTGTGGGTGGTGAGGCACCAGAACAGGCTGCTCAAAGAAATGACAAATGCTCCATCCCTGGCAGTGTTCAAGGCCAGGCTGGACATGGTCTAGTATGAGGTGTCTCTGCCCATGGCAGGGAGTTTGGAACTAGATAACCTTAAGGTCCTTCCCAACCCTAACCATTCTATGATTCTATTTATAGTTCTGTACTCTTCAAGCTATTATTTCTAATTTCTGCCTGTCAGCAATGAGCTTTCCATAGGCTTTTCTCACCTAAATTATAATCTATTGTGAATACACTGTATCTGGGGAAAATATAGTAAATAGTATTGCATGGCTTTCTTTAGCTGTTTTGCAAATACATTTCATCTTGGTTTGCTTAAATTTTTCCAGTTGTAGAACTTCTGTTGCCAAGCAAGATACTTATTGCATAGATTTTTGTGACAGTGATACAATATAAAACCCCACCAACTAATTTCTCCTTGATCCAAACAAACTACTAGAGATTCCCAAGCAGCTTTGATAAGTTACAAAAAAAAAATTACAAAATTTCATTAAGTATCCCTACCCACCCTGGTTTATAGGGTAAAAAACATTTTGATATTATTCTGAGAAAAAGGTCTCAAAGAGCAGCAATGAAATCTCTCTGCTCCACTTCAATTTCTCTTTTTACCTGTCTAATTTCTACTAATTCTTTCCATAATCTCCTTTTACATCACTTATTTTTTTTTCCTTTAAATCACCTACTAGACATTAATGATCTTAAATGTTTCTAGATTCTTGTCCTTCTGAAATGAGTTAGCATAGCACACTTCACTATTCACAAATTCTACCATAAGAATTTGGCTGTGGACCAGACTTTGGCTGTGGACCAGCCTTTAACACCAGTTCTAAACAGCAAAGTGACATCGCAACCTGGTGAAACCTGAAAGTATATAACTAGCCTCCTGCACTTCTTGATTTCTTATACAATTCCCTCTGTGCCAGTTTTTCAAAAAGTCAGGAAGGATATAGAACACAAAAAGAGTTTGCAGACTCATTTGTAATGTGTTTACATCAAAGACATAAAATGACTTGATGTTTGGAGAGCTGTCTGCTCCACAATTGTGCAGGAAGAGTGTGTGATTCCACTTTTGTAGAATTTCAGTCAAGAGTAGGGGAAATTCTTCATGGCTTATCCTTATGGTACTTCTCAGTGCACTCACTAACTTGACATAAAAGGCAGCAGAGAATGAGCTGAAGAAGCAATACCTGAGACAATTACACTAAAATTAGAAAATCAAGCTATTCAAGAGCAGCTTTAAGCATTACTGGAAAAAGATATGTCATTCTGGGTTTCTGAGCATACCACTTCCGTGCCAGTATCAAGTGTATTATTTGTATACAACTAAAAGAAAAAAAAAATCATCCTGTGAAACTCTTCCCCACATCTTGAAACTTCAAACACCTTTTCTTTTTGGCTTTGCATTTCACAGCTCTTTCTCAGTCGAATCAAAACATCATTTACTATAAACCAGTACCTTTCTCTCGGAATTATTTCCTTGGCTTCCTGTCTCTCACAGCATCAGATTTGTTTATGTGTTCTCATTGTCCTCATAGTTCTCACCTTTCCTTGTATTTTTGTCCTTTTGTAGTGTCACACAAATACCTACACAATAAGGTAAGAAGATATTTTGGTTTGATCAATTTTTACAATGGAAATAAGAATTAGTAAATATGTAGAATCATTGATAAAATCTACTAAATGAATGCTACTGTTTAAAATAAATAGGAACAAAACTATCAAAAAAAGGGTTGTCATAATCTTACCATGATTCTTTTGCTAGTAGGGATTGTGATTCATGAATAAAATATAAAATTATATTAACATACCAAATGAAAATACCCAGAACAAGAAAAAAGTCATATGAATATAAACTGTAAACCTCCAAAGATTTAGTTAGAGACAGAATCATATGAAAAGGATAAGATCTAAAACCAAAAAATTACAAGATAGCTTAAATCCAAGAAAGTGAAAAATCAGTTTTGACACCCAATGGATGTGATGTTGCCATCTGTAAAAGTAACATTTCCAAAATATGGACTGCTTATGTTCAGCAACATCTGCAAACCATAGCCACACATTGCAAACTGTGTGATTGTGGAACAGTGACAAGCAGTGATTTTTAGACTCATTAAACAACTTCAAAGAAAAACATTTTTATTGTACTAAGAGAAAATGAGACAGAGAGGAACAAGATGAATACATAACTGTGGGAGGTAAAGGTGATAGGATTTGCATGAGAAACACTCTGGGAACAAGCTATGAGGCTTTGTAAACAAGCAAGCCATGGGGTGATAAGCCAGGATGTTGTAAAAAAGTTTCAGTTGAAGGTCAGAGTACGTGGGGGATGTGAGAAGAAGTGAAGCAAGAAGGTGAAACTGTCCTCGTGAGAACAGTGCTTGATCAGCGTTGTGACTGGACTATTTACCTGGGAATTTTTAAAGAAGCCAATGAGACTGAACATGCTGCACTCATGCAGATTGGGAAAGTACTGAACAAGGGGATGAAAGGGCTTGATTGTAATAAAGTTTAGTCTTGGTCTCACTCTTGGTCTAAGTCTCAGTATCCTCACTGACCTGAGTCTGTATTTTAATACACCACTCATAACTGCCATGAAAATCCAGAAAAGAGATGTAATTAAAAATGAGGAGAAGCAATTAAAATAGGCACAAGTGTTCCACACTAAACACAACTATGTGATTTACTAATCCATTCTACATAAACAATGTAGATCACTAAATAATTATCACATAATATGTTGTACAAATGCCATCAACTAGAAAGCAGAAATATGCTGTGTTCTTCTGAAGTTAATGGGTAGATGACATTTGCAGATAAGGAAAATATACACTCATCAGGCAAAAATATCAAGTTGAATTATGAAATTGTTTTGATCTACTCTAACTTTAGAGACAGAAATCCCCGTGGATGTCAGAACCTTTTGAATACAAATCTTCTAAGCAGCATACTGATGATTTCCCCATCCTCATTGCAACTTCCAGTACCCTTAGCAGAAATCTTTCTTGTGAGACAGAGATTCCACAAAAATCTGTGCAATTGACAACAGAAATACTTTCAGATGAGAATGATTTTATTAAATGAGACAGTAGCTTTGGAACAGTAGCTAGACCCAAGCTTCCTCTTCTCCTGTGTGCATATTATAACTGGTTGTTGTGGGCTTAGACCTGAGAAATATAAAGGAAAAGGTGTGTTGGAGGGGAAAAAAATGGCTTACGAGGCATGATTAAACATAGCAGAAGACTAGCAGGGATTTATTGTCTTTCTATGATGACTTTCTCTCAGCACTTCCAATCTGTTCAAGTCCTCATCTACTCTACACAACCTTCACTCTTCAGCTTCCCTCAGCTTTTATCCAGCTCATCCCTGCCTCTTCTTTGGCCTTCTATCTCCTTAGATCTTGCTTAGTGCACTTACCTCCACTAAGCAGGCACCATTCTCCACCAGACACTTTGACTGAAATATTTATATAAACATTTTGGGTTCTTCTCACCTCATCCCTACCACTAACTTCTCAAATTTGTCCTCAGTGGCAGTGCCAGGGTTACTGGTGCCTTGTGAGACACAGTCTCCCCTGCCTGATCTGATCAATCATTCCTGTAAGCTACCTGGCTCTGAGAATCACCTACTACCTCCACTCACTCATAACCCTCTTTGCTCCCCCATTCCTAGCCTCAAATCTTGTATGTCATGTCTCAACTCCCTTTCTCCATGACTGAAAAATCCCACTTTCTCACATTCCCTTTCCCTTCTTTATCAATTTGGTGAACACTGAAAAGGCAGGAGAGTAAACCCCATCACCCAGATCCATCCTACCTGAAAAGAGGTCTTTCAGGGTTAGCTGGCTCCTGCAGACCCTGGAAGCATAATCTTCCATCCCATGTCAGTATATGTGGGCTGAATCACTAAGAGCTGGAAAAAGTCTGAGAGCTTCTAATGAGAGCACTGTCTTCAGAAATTGTAGACTTTATATGAATATTGGACTTACTGAAACAGTACTTTTTTAAATGCATATAACAGAACTGATATTGTTTCTCCCCAGATCTGTGAGACAATCTGTCAGAATAGCCTATGTTCTAGGGATACTAAAGGAAAAAGAAGGTGGTCTGAAAGCTTCATGGAAATGAGGGCACTCTGAGAGTTGCTTGTAATTCCTGCTCTCTCTGGAAGAGGCGTTCAGCTTCAACTAAAAAACCTGAATAAATAAATCAATAAAAGGTATCATTTTTATATTCACAGTGGGAATAAAATGTGGGTTTGTTATATTTTAGAAATATTTCTCACCACTGTTATTAAAATTGAAGACTGGATTTCCCCAGTTGTAGAGGTTTTCACATTTGTATTTCTCCTGCAGAGAATGCAAAGACAATACAAGAAAGGTGTCTGATTCTAACATTTCTTTTGTCTGGTGTCTTTAGATTTAGCATTGACAGTCTAACGCTGTCTGTCATTGCCAATACAATAACTTCTAGAAGCATTCTGATCTGCCGTTTTTAGGGAATAGAGTAGCAAAATCTGTCTTTCAGAGGGTGAAACTGAGATGAGGTGAATTTTTTGCAAGAGTACACCATTCTTCTGTGGTAAAACAGTAAAGGAATCCATGTTCCCTCTGTTTAGGATAAGTACTATACCTATCAGTCTGTTATTTCTGAATGAATTTACTGGGAAAAATCATCTAAATAGTGCAGCTACATTTCCTGCACATTTTGCAAAACTTAAATGAAAGCTATGAGTTACTACAACAGCTTCTTTCAATCATTTACAAAACCCAGAAATCAATAACTTGAATTTTTATAATTACAACAGTCAGAGAAATCAAGAAAGGAGAAATACAGCCTTAGTAGCTGAGGTTTTCTTTTTGTCTCAAGCTGTGCGTATCCGTTCTTTCTCTGCTATTACAGCTTAGTGAACTAGAATGCAGATAGCTCAATTTAGTTAAGAAGCCAATAACTGTAAAGCAAAGTGAAATAAAGATGCTAACATGAAAGAAGAAGAAAAAAATCCCAGAAATTACACTTCTTAATTTAGCTGTTTGGTTGGTTGGGTTTTAGTGTTGTTTTTTTTTTTTTCACAGTGCTGTTCATTAACCAAGAAAGAGACAAAACCTAAAAAAAAAGTGGCAAACACTGTTAGCAAATTCTTCATTCAGATTACAAAAAGGAAATGAGCACATTCCGAAAAGACAAAGGGTTGCAAGTAAAGGCCAACATTACAGGAGACAGCCATAACTGGCTTCTCATGGGAGAGGAAACCAGAACAAGTTTTATCCAGAAAGATCAGGACATTGTAGAAGTTACTAGGCTCTCTTTTGGTATTTGAGGAAAGTAATTCTGTTAGGATACAAAACCGCTGAGGGTTGAGCAGGTCCTCCTCACCATGAGTGTATCCTGGAGCAAGTGATGTTTTTTCACGGTGTGAGCTATGATATAGCTCAGGAAAGGGAATATCTGCTCTATATTTGCTTCTTAATTTTTGACATTGAGGAATTATGAGATTAGATTAAGTTATTTAAAAAGCTAAGTGTCTAAGGCTGCTGAGGGAGAAAATGTCTACTCACAGATGAGACTCTACTATAGCCACAACAAGTTCTCGTAAATTACTCTGAAAACTTGCTTTAGATTTAGCACTTTCAAGCACTGCCTCTGCTGTTACCTTTCAATGCACAAACTGAACCAAGGACTAAAGCATAATCAAGGCAGCAAATGAATTTTTGAAACGTGAGATTTTGTACCCCTGCATGTTCAGATCTTTGTAGTCTCTTAAGTACTCCTCTGAGATACAGCATAATGCTACCAGTATAATAGTCAGTCGAAAGCCTTGTTATACACAGATATGACACAAAAGTTAAGTACAGCAAACATACTTGTCAATCAAAATTCAAGTTAAAATGAGAGCTCATGTCAATGCTCTTAAATCTTCCTGATGGCTGAATGCAGACAGAAAATTTTACAAGCCTTTAGCACATCTATGAAATGGACTGTTCTGGTGTTGCTTTTAGTTGTTTACACCTGCTAAAACTATTCTAACAGTTGCTGCTCCCCTTAGAAGCCATCAGCCTGAAAGCCCCTCTGGCTTCTTTCTGTTTGTGAGATAAAATTTTACAACTTTGCTGTCTGAAATATATCTATGCTCTAGTGCTTTCAGAGGATGTGGAATTTGAGGTAAGAATTAGTGTATGGAGCTCAGAAAAAAAAAATTATAATGTCTCTTTTGGCCTTAAACCCTGCAAAAATCTGTCTTCATTTATATAAAGAAACTTTACATTGCATGGGAGCTCTTCTACCACTCTCTAATAATAAATCATCACTGCAGAATCAGATTGAGTTATGTATGTCCACATTGACACCATACAAGTTAATTTAAATAGAGTTAGAACAGAAAATAGTACTAAGCCACGGATGCTAGTGGTACTGGCTTAAGAATTATGGATACACTATTTCCCACAGACCTGCCAACAACTGTATGGGCATTGATACAATGCAATTAGGCATTTTGACTTGAGGAGAGGACAGAAGTTATATGCAGTACATACATACCTACTAGAGAAGGAAAGTTTTATTCATTTTACCTCTGCAGTGCAGATAAATCCTAAGTGTACCATAGCACCCACAGAGCTTTATCATGAGGGAACTCTTCTCAGTAAGGCGGAGAGGTTACTTCCAGGAGTGGTGCAAAATGCTGAGATGACTTTTCCCTTGTTCCCACTAGAAAACACGTGGATAGGTAAAGTTAGCAAGCAGTCCTTTTCTCCCTGGTAGAGTTGTGTGGTTCTGTTGCTGCTGCTTTTTCATCCTCACCCAGACATCCATGCTGTCATACAGCTGGCTCTGGCAAGATGAATATTGGATGGGAGATCCAAATGTTTACTTGCTCAAAGCCTTTGAGTATAGTTGCAGCAAAGTCAGCATGCCCTTTGAACGAATGCACATGTAAGCATACCTTACAGAGGTTCACTGCTTGCTTCACCCACTGTTCAGAAAACAGAGGTGCAAGCAGCTAGCTGAGCACCTGACACAAACCTGGAGGAAGCTACATGGAAGTGTAAACCCTGAGTGTCATCATTGTCTCACTATGGCTTTGTGAATGAAACTTTGGGGCAGCTGCTAGCAAATGATGAGTTTCACCTAGGGAGAATACTCATGGAATACTAGGAATACATGGAATACTCATAGAATAATAGGGAGAAATTCATGCCAAGAGAAATGTATTCATTTTACCAAAAGACAGAATGAAACTTCCCCACACTCCCACAGTGGGGAAGATCAAAATTCAGGCAATCATTTTACTTCTATAATGCCTTTTTATCAGTCTGCTACAAATTGTGCTCAGAGCGTAGTCAGTTGAACACTGTTCTGGACACATAGCTGATTTGCTCCAGAACCTCTTCTTCTTCTTTTCTGATCTTGTCCCTGAGAGCTGTTTCTGAAACAAGAATTTATGTCCTGTAGCTCAGCATATCACGTCCATAATTGCAGTAACAGAACTGAAAATTGTACTAACTCTGAATTTGCATCCAACACATCTGGATCATTTTCTACACAAGAAATAATTAATCTTGCAGGGAGATTTTCCATCAACCTAATTGTTGCTTTGAGAATTGAATTCCCCTTACCTCCTTCTAGCAAGCTATTATTGATTAGAAAGATGAGAGAATAAAGTTGACAAGAATCTTGCCTTTTGCTTCAGCTACAGTAGGTTAGAGTCATACTTGATCAGCAAAGTTTCCTGAAAGAAGTTAGATGTAAAAAGCTGAGTTTCTCACATGAAATCTGAAACTTTTATGAGCTGAAGAACTTGAGTGCTTTTTGCATGTGTTTTGAATCAACTTTTCTCATAATGAGTTCAAAAGTTTATGATCATCTGCAGAAAATAATGCTAAATTAATTCCATAAAATTTTATGAGTGAAATTATACAACATAGTAATGAAATGCAAACACCCTTGTTCATTAGGTTCATCCATTTCAATTGTACCTACGGTACATTTCTCAGGGGGGACAGTTAATCATACAGCAGCATACAGAAAAGAATATATTATATTAATTAAATAGCCACATTATGCAGCTGGGTACAGAATTATGCCCATGAAATTCAACACAGCATACATTACTGGTTATATTAAAGCAAAAGAATCTTCTGTTTACCGAATCTGGGGGAACACAATGTCATTTTGGTGTGCATCACAAGTAACAAATGAAGAACAGCCCAGTATTTCAAATGACGACAGTATTCTCCAACAGAAACCTGTGCATGAAATTCACAAAGTTTTGATACTTCAAAGAGCAGTTCACAGGCACATGAATTAGTCCATGCAGACCTCTCTGAAAGACTGAAGAACATAGGAAGATTAGAGGGCTGGACAGAGTAGAAAGGATTGGCAGAATTGTGACCTCAAATTCCAATGTTCGGTCAACATCTACTCAAGTTTATCCAAGACTGAGCAGTTTATCCTCAAAGGTCACTTGTGTAACTTAGCCACTACTTAGTGCGCCTTCAAGACTCTTGAGTACTTTGAAGACTAAGCTGCTACTACGCATGTTTTAAAATCTTGTCATAAATGCAGTATATGGTATGTTTACATTGACAGAATAAGACACTGCTTACTGTTATGTAAGGAAATCAAAAGGAGTTTGTGTAACTTTCTGCTTCTGTCGTTACACCTCATGTATACTTAATGATAGCTCAAACCAGCTTCTCACTAGGATTTTGAACATTTAAAGTTAATGGAGACTTCTATAGAATGTCCTTATAAAAATACTGGAACCAATGACACAAGTGAAGCAAAGAAAAGCACACTTCAACATACCTATCCAACATTAAATGTAATTTTTCATTTACATATAAAATATAGTACTTCACACTAGATTATGCTACAAAGAAAATGAAGCATATGCAGGACATGGCAACTTCATCTCTTACAACATGCTTTCAGGTTGCTGAAATATTAGGTTTCCCTCTAAAACACCATGATGTAAGAGCTGTTAACGAGTAATGTTTGAAGGAAAAGCATCATTCGCATTTCTATTTCTATTGATTTTAGATTTCATATAGATTTATGGTAGTAGCATCAGAACACATAGATAACAGAACACATAAAAAATAGGCATCTAGCCCTGACAGGACATCAGATTTTAGGCTCTTTCCCTGGTCAATGGCTAGAAATATGAGGCAATAAAATTCATTGTTTATAAAGGCCTGTCCTAGAGGGAGGCAGGAAGGGGCAGTCTCTTTCACCCAGACTGTTCTGAGGCCAGGTGATTCTGCAAGAAAACATGCTTCAGTTCCTGTATTTGGAGGTCACCAGGACATGTGTTTGCTAGTTGTAGAGGGCTTTAACCAGTAATCTGTTACATGAAATACTGATAGCCATCCATTTCCATCCTGCCTCTGAGTTTCTGGATAAGGTGACTGTGCCTGCAATGCTTCACACTGAACTAAAGGCTGGCTGTAAGCTTTCAGCATCTTCTAGTTATGCCCTAGGGATCAAGCCCTCTGGCTTATAGAATTGGGTTCCTTTTCATACCTGCTATACTAGCAGACCATCCTTGCTCTGTGAACATGTGGTCTTACTGAATTCAGTCTATCACTGACCCCCAAAGGATTTATTTTTCATCTAGATGGCATTCAGCTTTCCCTACTGGATGCGGAGGCACACAGCTCTTGTATAAGAATACATGTAGGTAAAAAGCAGTGAATGTATAGTGCCACTGAGACCAAGGAACCACCTTTCTGCCATCAAGTTATGCTTTTCAGACACACTCTGAACAGGAATCAGTATCAGATTGGACCTATTTGCCCCATTTTTAAACAAATGACAGGATCAGACTGATGCCATATCTGATACAAGGGAAAACTTTTTAAATTAATTTGGAGCTGCATTTTTGTTGCTTCTTTGTGTATCAAACATACATCCATTCTTCAAGTGGCCCTAGTTTTTCAACCCTAAAGAAATATTTGATATGCAGTGGTTGTAATGCCATTCACGCTGCAGTAAAGACTGCAGCTGTGATAAGCACTGTCTGGTTTCTTCACTGATTTATAAGTCAGCTGTAAAACTTTGCTGTAGTTTTAGAATGAATAGAACACTTCTAGTTGAAAGCAACTTTTAAAAACAGAATGTTATATATAAATATATCAAAACTGCATTGAGTTAATTTGCTGGATTCCCTTTAAATAAAAGTATACTAAGAGCCTTTCATTTATTGAACATTATGTCTAGATTGATAGTCATCTAAATGAATTAAGAGCTATTCAGTCTAAACTCGAGGCCTAGATTCACTGGAATAAGCTCATTTTGCTCAATGTCAACTGCTCAATAGCTAATAAGATTAATTCAATAACTTTTTGGATGCTGGCTCGACACATTCTTGATTCTTCCTGACAAGCCATACTGAACTCCTATGATAGATACATAATCATTCTGGTAAGCGCTGTGTGGCCCAGCTAATGTAACATTTTAATTCAATTCTGATTTTTAACAAAAGATCATCAAATTGAAAGGGTAGATTTTTTTTTTGCACACTAGCAATGCTCACCTATGTTCCCTAGGTTTGTTTTGACATTAATCTATGGACAGAACAAGTTACAGCTAGGACCACAGTGATTAGCCCCTCTGACCTCCTATATAATACAACAGGTAGAATTTAGGGATACTTCCAGTATCTGTACTTTCTAAGATGTGGCACAGGATTTCCCCAGATAAATGAGAGCAGCTGCTTATCTGGTATAGTCAGTAATGAACTCCCCTGTCACTTTACTATAGCACCAACAGCAAATATAGCTATCACAAAAGTAACAGGGATTTCTACAGTATAATGAAATTAAATGGCAGAATTCCACTGGGAAGAGTGAAACACAATATTTTTTTATTCCCAGGAACAGACCCAATTTTCAGTGGAAAATCGAAGCACTCCAAAGAGCACTCAGGGTCTGCATCTTTAAGACACACAAGTTTCAGAAAACAGAAACTAATCACTTCTGACAAATGGACATTTGTTAAACTTTCAATTGCTACAAGAAATCAAAGATGAGCATTTCCTAAATTAAACTCAGACAATGAATTGGTTGTCAACAACTGAAGCCCTCAACTGTAATAAATAAATAAATAGATAGATGATAAATAAATATACAAATACAACAGAATTACTTTTTTGTTGCAATTCTATTAAAGCTGTAAACCAAAGCAGCTGCCTGTAATGTCAGCCAGATTTATTATTCACTCTGACACGGTCACCCAGCATTGTCATGGATTGCTACAGGGAGGCATTCTCATAATGAGAGAGTTGAAAGCAAGGCCATCGATCATGGTTCTCTTTCCAGGTTCAATTAAGAAACATTCTTCTTTCTGCTTCTCTTTTATCACCTCTTTATGCTTCTGGTGTTGATTCTTCTTTGGGCTTTCTTCATGTTTTCCCTTGCAGCAGTGGACACTGAGTACTAGTAAGTCAAACACTTGTCATTTAATTTCAGTACAAATATTGCCTGTTCAGATACGGTTATATTTTGCTTTTTTCTCATGACTGTGTGTCCTTGTGACAACACATGTGATATAATTTATATATATATAATATGAATACAGTAATAATTATGGTCGCTTTTCAGATCTGTGGTTTGAAACAGGCTATTCAAATTAGACCCACATATAAGATTTTTCTTGACTATTTTCTCCAAGGTCGTGGAGGTGTCAGAATAAAAAGCCAGTTCACACAGTGCAAACATTTGATGCAAAGTGCTATGTGCCATCTTAATACATTACTGAATTTTTTTTTTTCACTTTATATTCCTCCAGAGTAAAATTCTGAACATTACTCACTGCCCTATACTTTGTTTGCACAGCTTTCACTGGGAAAGAACCAGTGCTCCTTTCAAAAAAAAATTGTGGGATATGCTTAGATGACTCAACAAATCAAAGCAATACATATTGCTCGACTGACATTTTGAAATTAATAGAATAGGGAGGGCTGACAAATAACAAGATTCAAAAAAAGGTCAGAAGTGTCACAAGACTAACCTTAACGTGGCTGAACTCCAAGTAAATACTGAGTCCCAGATTATATATGTTTTTACTATAATACGTAAAAGGGAGTTTCCAGCACAAAGAACAGGTTACAAAAAACAGTGTTCTGAATGAAGCCTTCCTTGCCAATGGATACATATTGAGATAGACATGTGTCCTAAACTCCCTCACTTTCTGGACCTGAATGGAGAAAACCAAGATTCCATTGATTTTAAGCTGGCCTCAAGAGAATGGAATATACATGGTCCAGCATAACATCTGCCAATACCAAGTTAACATACCACAGTATCAGAGCAGAATTTGGCTGGCAGAGTGAATTTTGACTGGATCAACAGTTTTTAGCAGAGACTCTTGTATTTCCAACCTGCTGCAGGGCATCAAAAGAAAAAGTGATTACTTTTCCATCAAAAAAACTGCCAGTGTCAGAGGAGGCAATAGTGCCTATTTACTTTTTCATATGAAGTGCTACAGGAGCCACTCACGTGGCAGAAAGACTATGATTCAGTTAAGAAGGGAAGGAAATGTGCTGACCTGTTTTACTCCCAGCACACAAGCCGTAGTAACTGATTAAGCATAGCAGAAATGTACAGTATCTGCAGTAAGTGTATTTACTGTGACAATATGGAACCAATCAACACAAATAGAAGGAGTAGAGTTTCTACCATTAGGGCATTACACATAAAGATCTGCACAGAAAGGTTACTGTGAGGATGTACTTATTGTATATTATTGGACCCAATTCACTGACTAGCATGAGATTTAGTGGAATTTTGCTCCAAGTAGAATCCATGTGATTAAACATAAGTCTACTTTTGCCAAAAAGACATCATACTGCAGAAAAAGCATTATTTTCAGGTCACAAGTGTTTCATTAAAACACTGTTAAAATGACTTAAAAGTGACTTTTTTTCCAGATCAGGTGAGACAAATCCCATTATTTAATGATAAAATACACTCCTATAAAATGATGTACATATACATGTTCATAATATCCTGTGAAATGAAAGCATGTTCTCCATTCTCATAATACCTCCCCTTACATTTCCCCATTATCCTTGCATACGATAATTACAGAAATTTAGATGATAATTACAGAAATTCAGATGATCTAAATTACTTTTTGGAGTTTTTTTACTATGAACTGTATAGTCACAGCATACTCAAAATGATGCAAGTTCCAGAAAATTTTGATAGCCGTATAATCAGTCATCACAGACAGACAATCACATTCTCTATGAGCTGGATCATCCCCTGCTGTAAAAACATCCATAGGAAGGAACTGTGAAGGGAAAATTTATATCAGAGAGCATTTGTCATAGAATCATAGAATCATAGAACAGTTAGGATTGGAAAGGACCTTAAGATCATCTAGTTCCAACCCCCCTGCCATGGGCAGGGACACCTCACACTAAACCATATCACCCAAGGCTTCATCCAACCTGGTCTTGAACACTGCCAGGGATGGAGCACTCACAACCTCCCTGGGCAACCCATTCCAGTCATGTTCTGCTGTTGCAAGTGGAGTGCCAAAACAAATCTGTGGAATCCATTATGAAGACTTCATATTCCACGGGATGTTTATATTTTCCTTGTTCACCCTTTCTACCTCTTGTGCACTTTGACAATTACATGAGCTTTTATGAAGTTGCGTCATAAAATAATACTCAACGCATAAAACCCAACTATTTCAAAGAAATGAATTTAGTATTGGCAGAAAAGGAATTTCTGTAGAAAAAAAAAGGATGTGTCAGAAAGCTATAATACAGCCATAATATTCAAGACAAAGGTAACCAAAGATTTTGTATGATGAAACTACTCAAATATACTATTTGTTTGCATGTAAACTGGTGTCTTTTGAAGTGGGGAGAGAATATAAAACTGAAAAGGGAAAAGGAAAGGAAAACAACAAACACAAGTGATGCACCACCCACCAACCAATACCCAGCCCGATCTGAGCAGAGATCTGGGACTTCTGCGTAACTCCCCCCAGTTTATATATCAGGCATGATGTGCTGTGGTATGGAATACCCCTGTGGCTAGTTTGGGTCAGGTGTCCTGTCTCTGCTTCCTCCCAGCTTCCCGTGCTCCTCCTCACTAGCATGAAAAGTCCTTGATCAGGTTAAACACTACTTAGCAACAACTAGAAACACCAGTGTTATCAGCATTGTTCTCAGACTAAAGTCAAAAACACAGAGCTGCACCAGCTACTAAGAAGGAGAATAATGACTGCTGCAGATGAACCGAGGACACAGACTTTAGCTGTCCTTTCAGTCACTGAATGCTGGAATATACACCAAACTCCAAATACAGCACTGCAAAAATACTGGCCAAATAAAGAATCTTTAATTTGTGCTCAGAGTTATTTTCTTCCTTTAAGTGGTAAGAATGTGTTTAAATGTTATTGGATTGCAGCTTTGTTTTTTTTCTTCCTAATGCCTTTTGATATGCTTATGCAAAACAGCTCTGCTCTAACCTTGAAAGGATGCTGATATCCCATACATAATACACATTATAAAATAATGCTTAACTCAGAGAAATGCATTTCATAAATAAAGCCTTTTAAAAGTCAGAAGTTGTGTTTTCATCTAAGCTGTAAATTCTAGAAAGATTCAATGTCACTGTGCTCTCAAAGCCAGATTTTTCAGCATGTACCATTTTCTATGCATTCTGTTACAGCTTTTTCCTTCTGAACATTTTCCAAGGGACACAATCAGAATCACCTGATAGACTAGTTTTTAACTGCAGTACAATTATCACAGTAAAGCTTTGAAAGTGTGGGAAAGTAGAATATATTATGTGGGATATTAAAGAATGAAGAAAAATAAAACATATCTGAAAGAATTCAAGGAAACAAATCATATTCAGTGGCCTTTACTTATACAAAAGTACAAGTTCCAAATGTGTAATTATACTCCAGCAATTTACATTTTAATATACTGTTTTAATAGCATTTTAAATTATTTTGTGGTGAGCAATGACCATTAAAATAGCAACTGAAAACTGCAAAATCAGATGCTATACCAATTTACATTGCCAAACAGATCCTTGGAGATTTCCTTCTTGAAAAGCCATCACAGATGGGTAAAACGACAGTGAAAAATCATAGCAGACTTCAGGCATGTACCTCATTTTCCTGTGCCAGACTCAATCCTGACTAGTGTAGCTAACAATGTTTACTATTAGAACCATGCAAATATACAGCAGTGCTTGTTCCTGACAGGGCAAAAGGACATTCTACTAGAAGTGCTATATGGTTCTAATCAACATGCTCTGTGTGGCCATGTTGGGATTGGAAACAGAAAGGAAAACAAAGCCAGAATTAATAGGCAGGTGCAACCAACCTTGCAAAATTACGGAGTCATATGTAAATCAAGGGTTTGAAACACTGATCAGAATTAGCACTAAGAAGTATTGCAAAACATGTACACAACATAGGAGTTTTTAAACTAGCTCATTCATTGTTTGCTCCATACTGAGCTGCTCATTCATAAACACATTAAAGACTCTTTCACACTTCAATCTTACACTATTACTGGAAAATTCACCCATTTTACAACTGTAAGTCAGAAAACTGGCAGGATCAAAACCTAAAGATATAAACACAAGCAGTCACTTGAGACAATGAATACCAGTAAATATTTGCTGTATAACTATTCATTTCTCATGGATAACAGAAAGTAGCATGTCATAACCAATGGGTCACAACAGTCATAAGTGTTTGCAATTCAGGTAGATACTGAATTGATAATGTTTGGTGGTCATAAACCTGACATAAATGAGACTGCATTTGGAAGTGCTATCATGCTTGTAAAAGTACAGAAGACACAAACAGTGGTACACAAGTCTGCTACAACCTGTTAACTAATACAACAAAGGCTTGAGCTCAAAATTCAAAAGTTAATGGAATTAATGGTAGAGGTCCAAAGTCACTATGAGCTCACTCATTTTTTTGATATCTGGTGAGACAAAAAAAAACATAAAATAGAGGAAACCTGGCACTGTGGAAGTCAACAGCCAAGCTGTCTAAAAAGCTAGAGGGCTTTGCTGTTGGGAAGAAGATCAATTTTATGTCCAAAAAGAGATATAAACCATAAAAGATTCCATGGAATTACCAACTTCAGTGCCAGAAACTGTATCTGTGGAGCACTTAGTGGTCCTTGCAGATCCAGCTTCTGGGACTGCCAATGTTAGTTCACTTTGATTATTTTTTTACAAGGAGGAAGGTAATCCTTATTTGGAGACTCACAAATAAAATCAAAGCATTTGCAAGGAACAGAGCAGAAAATTGGAAAGCTAATACCTCACAACTATCTGTTATATGTTTGCAGTTTATTTCTTTAATTTTACTGTTTACAGTTTTGAATCCATCTCTACAAACTAACCCAAAATTTCAAAATGTAATACAAGCTATAGCTAAAGTTTTATCAGAAAGATTTTAGATCTCTAATGAGAGCTCTATTCAAAAACAAAATAGACTTGTTCACCTCAGCTGGTAAATTTGCTGTCCAGGATAATCCCCCAGACCTGGGAGATGGAGGATCTCATCTGCTTTCTCATAAAGTCATTTTTACTCTCTATGTAAGAAAATTGATGGTTAGTTTATACAAAGTAGGCAACTTTTAACAGCAATTGAGAGATACTCTCCACTACAGTTCTCCATGCTAATTATTCACTAGCATAAACTACAAACAAATTTTCACACAATCCTTGGATCCCTAATGCTCTTATTTTGAAAGTATAATTTTCATGCTAAAGTACGAAGGAACTGTCAGAACCTCACAATATTTAAAAAACCTAATTTATTTCCTGTGCAATCCTACTCCAAAGTTGCCATCTGATAGTTCTGTACTGTGACTGCTGCATACTACTTTCACAGAATGCAGCCTCAAATGCTAAACTGCCCGACTAATCAAGTCATTCATTCAGCAACTGTATTCTTTGCATATAATGTCAGCCAGGTGTTTTTTGTTTACAAGCTACGGATCTGAAGCCACTACCTTTCAGTGAGGTATCCCCTTTTTGTATCACTTGTACTAAATGCAACTTTAAGACAAAGAAATCTCCTAGACATGCTTAGAATCATAGAATCAATCATAGAATCATAGAATAGTTAGGATTGGAAAGGACCTTAAGATCACCTAGTTCCAACCCCCCTGCCATGGGCAGGGACACCTCACAGTAAACCATGTCACCCAAGGCTTCATCCAACCTGGCCTTGAACAGTGCCAGGGATGGAGCATCCACAACCTCCCTGGGCAACCCACTCCAGTGCCTCACTACCCTTACAGTAAAGAATTTCTTCCTTATATCCAATCTAAACTTCCCTTGTTTAAGTTTTAATCCATTACTCCTTGTCCTGTCACTACAGTCCCTAATGAAGAGTCCCTCCCCAGCATATAGGCCTATAAGCCCCATTCAGATACTGGAAGGCTGCTATGAGGTCTCCATGCAGCCTTCTCTTCTCCAGGCTGAACAGCCCCAACTTTCTCAGCCTGTCTTCATACGGGAGGAGCTCCAGTCCCCTGATCATCCTCGTGGCCCTCCTCTGGACTTGTGCTAACAGTACCATGTCATTTTTTATGTTGAGGACACCAGAACTGCACACAATACTCCAAGTGAGGTCTCACAAGAGCAGAGTAGAGGGGCAGGATCACCTCCTTCGACCTGCTGGTCATGCTTCTTTTGATGCAGCCCAGGATACGGTTGGTTTTTTGGGCTGCAAGCGCACATTGAATCCGGCTCATGTTCATTTTCTCATTGACCAACACCCCCAACTCCTTCTCCTCAGGGATGCTCTCAATTTCTTCTCTGCCCAACCTGTAGCTGTGCTTGGGATTGCTCTGACCCAGACATAGGACCTTGCACTTGGCATGGTTAAACTTCATGAGGTTGGCACTGGCCACTTTTCAGTCATTTCAAGGTCCCTCTGGATGGCATTCCTTCCCTCCAGCATATCAACTGAGCCACACAGCTTGGTGTCATCGGCAAAGTTGCTGGGGGTGCACTCAATCTCACTGTCTATGTCACCAACAAAGACGTTGAATAAGACTGGTCCAAACACCAATCCCTGAGGGACACCACTCGTTACTGGTCTCCAGCTGGACATTGAGCCATTGACCACAACTCTTAGAATGCGGCCATCCAGCCAGTTCTTTATCCACCGAGTGGTCCACCTATCAAATTGATGTCTTTCCAGTTTAGAGACAAGGATGTTGTGTGGCATAGTGTCGAACGCTTTGCATAAGTCCAGGTAGATGACATCAACTGCTCTACCCCTCTCTATCAGTTCTGTAGCCTCATCATAAAAGGCCACCAAATTGGTCAGGCAGGATTTCCCTTAGTGAAGCCATGCTGGCTGTCACCAAGCACCCTGTTGTGTTTCATGTGCCCTAGCATGCCTTCCAGGAGAATCTGCTCCAAGATCTTGCAGGCACAGAGGTGAGACTGACTGCTCTGTAATTCCCTGTGTCATCCATTTTCACCTTCTTGAAAATAGGGGTTATATTTCCCTTTTTCCAGTCATCAGGAACTTTGCCTGACTGCCATGATTTTTCAAATATGATGGGCAGTAGCTTAGCAGCTTCATTTGCCAGCTCCTTCAGGAACCACTGATGGATTTCATCAGGTCCCATGGACTTGTGCATGTTCAAGTTTTTAAGATGGTCTCAAACCAGATCCTCTACTACAATGGACCCAAGGTCTTCATTCTCACAGTCCCTGCATCTGCATCCCAAGACTTGGGTGATGTGGTCAGAGCATTTGCCAGTGAAGACTGAGGCAAAGAAGTCATTCAGAACCTCAGCCTTCTCCAAAACCAGGGTACCCAGTTCTCCTGATAGCTTCCAGAGAGGGTCCACATTGTCCCTAGTCTGTCTTTTACTTGCAATGTAATTGTAGAATCCTTTTCTGTTATCTTTCACATCTCTAGCCATGTTTAATTCTAACTGGGCCTTAGCTTTCCTAGCCTGGTCCCTAGCTTCCCAGACAAACTCCCTCTATTCTTCCCAGGCTGCCTTTCCTTGTTTCCACCTTTTATAAGTCTTTTTTTTCCTTTGAAGTTTCCTCAGCAGCTCCTTATCCATTCAAGGAGGTCTCCTGTTGCTCCTGCTGCACTTCCTTCTCATTGGTATGCAACAGTCCTGAGCTTGTAGTAGGTGATCCTTGAATATCAACCAAGAGTCTTGGCCCCCCCTGCCCTCTAGAGCTATATCAAATTGAACCTTACTAAGTACGTTCCTGAAGAGGCCAAAGTCTGCTCTCTTGAAGTCCAGGGCAGTGAGCTTGCTACATGCTCTTTTCACTGTCCTGAGGATCTCAAACTCGACCATCTCATGATTGCAGCATCCAAGGCTGCCCTGGAGCATCACATTTCCAACGAGCCCTTCCCTGTTGGTGAGCATGAGGTCAAGCATGACACCTGTCCTTGTCAGCTCCACTATTACTTGCAGAAGGAAGTTGTCTTCCACACAGTCGAGGAACCTCCTGGATTGCTTGTGCTGGTCTGTACCATCCCCTCAGCAGATATCAGGGTGGTTGAAGTGCCCCATGAGAACAAGAAGAGAAAACTTTATCATTAACTTCATCTCAGCTATGACAGCTTGAGAAAACAAACCAAGTAATGGAATGAAAGTAGGACTGTTAATGAACATAACCATACTTCTCTCATAATCAGGTCTGAATTTGCCTATTTGTAAACATATATAAGTCTTAATTTGTTTTCCCCATCCTACACAGTTAGGATGTTTTGCCAGCTTTACACAGAAAAACTAATTGGCAAGAGAAAAAAGATTCTGGAAAAGTCTGAAATTCTTCACAGAAAAAAAGCTCTGCAAGGGAGCTGGTAGTATGTTGACTTCTATGCTACCCGCCTTTTGTCTTCAGTCGTCAGGAGAGATGAGAAAGGCTTCTTTCTTATCATTTTAGATAGTGACAGATTTGTTCTAAAACATCTGTTACTCAGTAGCTCAATTTCTTTACTTTCACATTGCCTGTTGCAGGCAACAGGAGAATATTTTCAAAGGTTAGTCACAGCGTGCAGAATATGACTTGTACAAGACCAAAGATTGCAATTGACAAACAGACCACAGTTTTTATCAGCCTATCAGGGTGAACTGTGAAATCAGTTCTGCAGAGAGGCATGTTCTAACCACTGTTCACTGAAATGAACCATTAGTCTTTTAATAAGGGATAGCTAGGTGACTTGTGATAGGAAGCACTACATCACCTTCATGGAACAGGAACTTCTAGAAATAAGGAAGGTAGGCGATGAAGTCACCAGCATCAAAACTACCCTAGCAACTCAACAACAACTTACTCACTTAAAACCACTAATCACACCACAGGGCTCAAACACCTTTTCAGATATAATAGTAACATGCAGCAACTTGTATTACTACAATCAGAGGAGACTGCCTTTTGTGTTATCCATCCAGCTGTGACACACTATGCTAAACAACATAATATGCTGAAGAACTGACTGTACTTAGCTGAAGCAAATTTGCTTTCCTAATGTTAGCCAAGCTGCTCTCAGTTACATATTAGATCAAATTATATGAAAAAGAAAGCAAATAGTTGTGAAGGATTCGTGACATCCAAACATTTCTGTAAGACATGGTATAGCATCTTGAAATACTATCTCCCCTCCTTTACTGGAACCAATGGGACTGTTCCACCAAGTTTAACAGTCACCAGTTCCACTAGGATGTGTGCAGCTAGACAGAACTCCATCCTCAAGTAGTAAGAGTACGCCATTGGAGAATTTGAGACAAAGACTTGGTAGATTGACCAATTCAGTGATCAACTGACAGTGCCAGCAGATCATAACATGACCTGAGAGTGGTCAGGAAGAGATAAATTTAATCTTGCTGCTTCTTATTATTGCTAAGAATAGTATTACATTAGTACTAAGACTGAAACATGTATCTTAAAGCTTTTAAAGGAAAATACAATGGGGCAACTCAAGAATTTCGGCATACATGAGTATGCATTCATCCAAATCTTTTCTTCAGCTGCCCAGCAAGTTCCTAAATCCTTCAAATATTTTTGCATTAAATCACATGCCAGCATGCACAATATTTCCATGTTCAGCAAAGAGCACACTGTGTATTTCAACCGTTAGAGTCACAAACAGAGAAGAAAAGTGGTTGTGTGCTTACCGAAAAAACCCTCACTTAAGCTCAGGTCTTTACTCCAGGAGCAAATAAACACAGAGAGATTTTATATATTTTTTTTAAGATCTGACTATGTGTTCTTTTTTTTCTTTTTCCCAAGTCATTAAATTTTATGACCAAATTAGTCTTTGTGGCTAAAGAGGGCGTGATTTTTTCCATCATCAGTTACAGAGACTTTGCTGCCCATTCCTGTGCAAACATGAATTGAACTGGCTTCCTTCTTTTGCTTCCTGTTCCTAATTAGCCATCACAATAATGCCTTCCCTTTAGAACATGAGCACTGGACATTGTTTACAGGAAAAGTTTAGTCCTCTTTCCTATTCCCAGAACAGCTAATTAACCTCTTCTTATCTTGGCCAAGGGTAGGATGTATCTCACAACCATATTCTAAGGAACCTGTTAGGTAAGTTTGCTTTATACTCTAAAGTACAAGCATTTAGTGCCTAAGGTCATTATGTAAAATGACTCTGAATGCCTTTTATTTTCACCTACATCAATAATTAGATGATTTTGCATCTGAAGCAAACAGAAGTAGAATGGAGTAGAGAGCAAGAAAGGTGGACTTTCTTTTGAAAGAAACAAGTTCTGTCAATTTTACATGTGAATGTTGTTTATTCCTATGTTTTTTTCTTTATTTACTATTCCATCTTTTTTCTCAACTAAGCCTTCAAAGTATGATCTTAAAAGGACTGTGTGAGCATTCTCCTGTTTCCTTTCACAATAGTGAATACAGGAGAGAATTTTGGCTGCAACTTGCCTGCATGCTTAGCTTCCAGCACACATATACACAAAGACAGTCCAACCACTCCCAAAGCCTGACTCAAACCTTATTGAAAACAATGGGCAAATTCTTTCACTTCTATTCATTGTGCTCCATATGTGAAAAAGTAAACTGATACTTTACTTTTTGTTTGTCAGGATTTCTGTAAGCATCAGCAGAACAAAAAATCAGTTAACTTTAACTATTTGTTGAAGGGACAGACTGTAAATATCCCTGCAAATATCAGGAATTCTTCTCAGCAGTCATAGCCTAGCTAGCCAGGTTTTGCTTTTACATTGGCTTGATTGCTAACACTTAAGCATCATAGAATCACACCAGAAAGCACCCTTGATTTCTAATTAGGACAGAAAGAATTTGTGGTTTAAGAGCTTTTCTGAGAGTTAGAATTCCAGAACTCAGAGCTAAACTCTACTAATGGTTTCCTGTGTGAACCAGTTCTTCTGACATCATTAAAACTATTTGCATATCTGATTGAAGCTAACCTTACAGCCCCCTCACCAATTTTATAGGTTCCATACAGATCCTTCTCAACAACTGTATACAACATCCACAGGTGCAACAGCAAAGGAGCCAAGTACCTAGAGATTTTATGAGTCAGTTTTACCTTTTCCAACTTTTCATCTTTATACTAAGAATTTTCATAAATATTTGAAATGTTGAATCAGTCAAAGTATTGTATCAATCATCTTTAAAATAACAAAATGTTTTACCAGGCATGTTGCTTCATATACTGGAATTTAATTTGTCCTTTGTTCATCATAAACAATCCAGGAGAACATATGTCTAACAATCTGAACAGCATTTACATAGAAGTAGTATTTAACTGAGAACCACAGAAAATAGGTATTATTAATGAGCCAATAAACTACTGCTGTACTTTATTTATCAATGTATACCTAAAAATCTCCAGTGACAACCAAAGCTTGACTATCCTCAGTGTTTTCAAATCTTGTAGCACGTATTTTTCCTGATTCAGTTCAAACCTTCTATTTTTTATCAAAAGGCAAGGCACAAAGTCACAGTTGTCTCTCAGTTTTGATCCTTTATAGCTGCAGGTTCTCTTCCTTGGAACTTCCACTTTTCTAGCATTACCCACCTTGCACGCACACAGCTGATTATACTTGTGTGGGATTTTGTCTCTTCTCTGGTTGAATTACATCATGTCTGTCTCAGGCTACTGCTCCAATCAATCAACTTTTACATTTTAATCTTCCCAAGTGCGTGTAGTTGTCCTGCCCTTGCTTGGTTTTGCCTGAAAATTTAATAAGAACATTCAGTATTTTGCTCTCCAAATCCTTAATGAAAACAACAAATAATAACTGACCTTGAGAAACTTCACTTTACTTATCTTTACAGTCTGTGAAAGATAGCTTCTGTATGACTTGTCACCTACTTACTACCATTCTACGCTAGTTCCCTAATCTTTCTATAACTCATTTTTGTGAATACTGTGCAAGAATATAAAATTCCATGGAAAGGCAAGTTACATGTGAAATTTTCTTCCTTCTCCACAAAGATTGTCCTCTATATTGTAAGAGAAAGATAGCTTGAAGTTCATGAATTCTAAGCAGCAGAGGTATTTCATAAAATGAAATTAAATTTTATTATAGACATGAAAAGTTCCACTTGTTATACCTGAATTAAAACTGGTCTTGAAGAGACAACCAGATATGCAAAATAAAGGCGTTACACATCTTCCTTACCTTATCTGAGCTAGTACCTAAAGAGAACTTAAACATCTGGACAAACTTTGATAGCTAATTCAGTAATTACCATGCAGGAGTTGATTTTGGTTTATTGGGCAAAACCTCATCAGTAGACAAATGTCCTAGGTGCCTTTGTAATTTAAAAGCTCAAGGTATATAGATAGTAGTTACTCTAGAGTCCTTTCAGCACACACTTGATTATGTCCCTTTCCTAATAACCACTGGAATTTGGGGTAAAGGAAGACATATGGATATATCCTGAACCATATTTTGCAATAAACTCTTAGAACAATCCATCAAGCACAGTCAGCTGCTATTGGCAAAAATAATCCTGCACATGGTCTGTTTTTTGTATTTGGCACCGATACTTGCAGCTACTATTATTGTGAGTTTTCTTCATTTGTCCATTACAGTTCCAGGTTTTTGACTGCTCCTTTCTTCATCCAGAATATTTTCACAGTTTATTTCTGAAATAGCAATCACTCAAAGCCAGGGAGTCAGAGAGCTGGCTTCACTTTCTGCCACTTAACTGCTCAGTTTTGTACATCACTTTAAATGAATTCTGCCAGAGCTTCTTACACATCCATTTACCCATGAGTGTATGCAACAGCTCCTTCTTTGTGTATGATTCTCGGAATCTCTGAGGCTGCTACTGACCATTTTTCTTTATCCCAAATTATAAAAACTCAAGCTTTTATTTCTTTAGAGGTCACGGAACTGTTCCTCACCTGCATCAGTCAGTATTATAGGCACTGAAATAGTCTCTACAATGTCCTGTGGATACAATTTTTTGTCATTATCTGTCCCTGCAAAGAACTGCCTATGAAAAGATGAAAGTGCAGGTTCTGTGAGGGGTTATAATATAGAAATATGCTTTTAGAACTCTTTCTTTTAGCCTTGATAAAGAAGGATGAAATATTAAAAGGTGTTCAATTTCTTGTTTCTCATGTGCATAAGGTTAAAAAGACTCCCTCTGCCTCCCCATTTTCAAGAGACATTACAAGAAAGAGCAGCAATCATGAGAAAAGATTCTCTATGGAAAGTGAAGACCCTTTAAACCAGATTTTAAAAATATCTGAAATCATTAGACCTTTCTACCTAGTAACTAGTACAATGCTCACACACCAAGAGCTCCTAGTATGCCTCATGGAGCCCTGTCATCATCACTGTGAGGTGCAAACACTTTGTGACATACACAGTCAGATGACCATTTTAATAACAGACTAGCTACTACAGTGAATTATAATAAACACCTTTCCATCTGCCAGGTTTTTTTTTAAGAGGAGAAGGAAAAGAAGGTATTTTTTTTCTCTCCCAATCTCAACTCTTTTATCCAAAGGATACCTGTTAATCTTCCCATATTTCTTCTTGTCTTCTGCCAAGCTAAAGAACACAATAATTCCATCGCTAAATAGGAAACATAAGAGCAATAATAACAGAAAAGCATAGTTGTCAGTGATGATAAGATGAAATCTATAAAAACATGGGCAAGGGATAGGAGGCAAAACAAGCAACTAGAGACGCACCTAGTCCAAAGTAAACACATATGCTCTGATTTTTTTCTTCCAGCTGGTTTAATATTCAGTTTCACTTCAGCTGACATGAGTAATAACCTATGTTATGCCTAAGTTTTCAGGTACAAAACCAAAATTACTTTTTCTCCAAAGGAGGTAGTTCCCTGCCATTGCTGTCTAGTTTTTGGCAAGAATTCATTGACCTTGACTGTACCCACAAAGTAGCAAATTGTTCATTTTCATAGCATTTTTTAAAATTTTTTTTTATTTGTGCATTGAGGAATTAATTGCTTTTATGAACTGTCAGGAAAGAATAAGGTAAACACATCAAGTTAAATTAGCAATGTTTACTTTGTCTCTAGTATTATACTGTAAAAGTTATTATAGCTACATATTTAAGAAAAATTATTTTGAAAGACCTTAAGTCCAATATTCATGCATTACTCAGTCTAAGCAAAAGAAAGCCCATTTCAACTTTCATGCACTAAACTATGATGTAAATTGACAATAAGAAAAGCAATATTGGATTGGATATAAGGAAGAAATTCTTTACTGTTAGGGTGGTGAGGTACTGGAATGGGTTGCCCAGGGAGGTTGTGAGTGCTCCATCCCTGGCAGTGTTCAAGGCCAGGTTGGATGAAGCCTTGGGTGATATGGTTTAGTGTGAGGTGTCCCTGCCCATGGCAGGGGGGTTAGAACTAGAGGATCTTAAGGTCCTTTCCAATCCTAACTATTCTATGATCCTATGATTCTAATACTAATCATGTCAGCCCTTAATCGAAATCTAACAGGACACAAAAAAGCAAATGAAAAAGATATAAAGACTCAGTTTTAAATACAGTTGTTAGTATTCCTAGAATTGTGACTGTTATGAAGTTATAATCTGAATTTAGATATGTGTAGAAGAATACTTTTCTCAAAAGACATGTGACTTTATAAGATACTGATTTTTTTGAAGTCAAATCACTTTCTGATAAATTTGTGAGCTTGATTCTGGTGTTGTATAAGAAGAACTCTGTACCTTTTCAAGTCCTTAGCTAAAGAAGTTCCTTAGCTAAAGAAGTATTGAACAATATGTCAGATGTCAATCCTGGTGTATAATCTTCAGGAGATCTTCCCTCCTGAAATCTACACAGGCTGGTTTTTGACATTGTGGTTTGGGGTTTTGTTTTATTATCCTTGTACCATCTTGTTAAGTAAAGCAAATGACACAAAATTTCATAAAACCCCTGCATTTTACATGACCTGTCTATAAAAAGAAAAAGAAAAAAATAACGTGAAGTGTTATTGGCAAGTGCATCTTTCACCAGGCTCAACAGGATAGTGAGACAATAAAGTGATGGCTGCACAAAACATCAATGTTTAAAAGAACTAGATAATTGGTTATACAAAGGATAGGACATGGAAACTTTCACCTCAGGAAATAGGATTAAGATTTTATCAAATAAAATCACAAGCTAACGGCACATCAGCTGGAAGCATTTTGACTTGGTAGCACTGTTGGTAGTCACAGCTACTGACTAGAGGAATTATTGCACTAATGGAAAACATTTTCTTCCTTTGGTTTTTTCTTTCCTAAGAAAAAAAACCCCAAACCCCAAAGTATCTGGTTTTCTCACAGGAAGTTAACTTTGGAAAGGTGGATCATCAGCCACTGCAGAACTGTGGAGCAGAGCAAAAAGGAATCAGTGAGGACTGATTACCTGTCCATGGCAGAGAGATGGACCAAATCTGCATGAGAGAACAGGCAAAATATTCCCCGTAGCTCTAATTTTCACAAAATGGGAGAAAATGTATCATGAGAAAAAAAAAAGGCAGCTTCCACTTACCTTTGTGCAAATTAAGTTATGGCTAAATGTGCTTCCCTCCCACCCTCGTTGGTCTCCTACTGCACCTCCAACATGGAGCTATTTCCCAGTCTAACCTAATGGTGCATGTTTTTTTGATGCAATACATCACATCCTTGCTAAATCTCTATATAAGGAAAAAAAAGGGAAGCTATACATGGAGCAAAAAGGGAAGTAGCCAAAGGTTAAAAACAGAGCATCTGGTATTTTAAATAAGCTCCTGAACAGTTAAATTTAACATTCTTATTTAACATACTCCTCATGCTAAAAGTACCTACTTTCTTTTCGTGTTATGATCACACCTTGTCACCCTGGTTGGAGTAAGTCCTCACATTTTTCATCTAGTCCTTTGAGACATTTCATAACACACTGCATGAATTTCAAAGCAAGACTAAAATAAAAACAGCTGCCTTCCTGCATAAACTTTACAGCTGATGGCTAAGAATCAGACTTCTCAGTGCTCCATCTTTCTTGTAATCATTTTACTTAGGAGCACATTTTCAATGAATTTTAGATTTTAGGATATGAGGTGGGAGGGGGTTGAAGGATATAAGGTGAGTGGGTTTAGATTTGTGGCTATTCAGGGCTATTATTACCCTTACGGTCACTTAAAGTGAAAAAAGGTTAGGGAATTTCTTCTCTGAATATATGCTGAATTTACAACATAGAAAAACTCATGAAAAGAATTTCTTTGTTAGAGATGTTCAAGCCATAAATTATTCAAATTCCCACATAATTTTTTTATTTATTTATTTCCTTTATGACAGAAAGAAGTACAAAGTCATTAATAAGACTAACACAATATTCTGCATTTGTAAACAGAATTTTGGTCACAAGCAAAATCAGGAAAGATCAAGTTGGCAATACGCTCCACCTTTCAGCCTTAATGCAAGTATAAATGAGTGCTGTGATATACTGAGCATCTCAAAATATGGGGGGAGGAGGGGAGGGACATTGCTCCTTATTAGCATTTTTTTAAATGCCATCTGATGCATTTCTACGAACTTCTATCCTCTTGCTGTCAGTTTGGATGCATCAACTCCTCTAAACATTGTGCAAATTCCTGACAAATTCTATAAATAGATTATACAGTTAAGGGGACTCCCATTTATTGTATGGTATGTTTCTTATCAACACTTTCTGCATCAGCAACCACAAGCTACAAGATTGAATAACCATAAAAAACAAGAGAGTCCATATTATTTAAAAAAAAAAATTACTGAAAACTACTAAATAACATTTTATATTAATTCTTGGTTCTACCAAAGTAAACAAAATACTTGGTTTTCATTTCAGTCATGTCAGAATTCCTCTCTGAGCTAAGATTTAGGTATTTTTTTTAATCATTAGCAAACCTATTAATATTTGCAGACATCCATCTGTGGGCAGTACTGTGTCATATGAGTATAAAGAAAGGCATCCATTATAAATGAATCACAGTAATACCATGTTAATATTTAAAACATTATTTTGCATATAATGTGTCATAAACAGTACTACTTCTAGGAGATGCTTTTGAATTTTCCCGTTACAGAAACTCTTCTCCCAGTACAAAACCATCTTTTTCAAGTTTAAGGTGAGTATAAATTCACTGATTAGCTCTGTCACACATGCAGAGAATTTGTCTCAACATTTTCACAGCATTTCTGTAATTTCAATTTTACCTATTGCATAATAGTTTAAATTGTCTTTTAATGCCATATGTACAGAATGAGAAACTCATTAAAAGATCTAATCTTCAGAACTGCTGTTACCCTAATTTTGTTTCCAATATGTGGTAAAATAATGATTCATCTTAAGTTATTAAATGGGAACTTTGTGGAAAAATGTTTTTCAAGTATGGTTCATATAATAGCATTTTTCTTGCTGTTTATGTACATTTGTGCCTGCATTTGTAAAGAAAACAGAAACATTGCAAATGATCAATTCAAGGGCAGGCTAAATGGGGCTTCGAGCAGCACAGTCTAGTGGAAGGTGTCCCTGCCCATGGAAAGGGGGATTGGAATGAGATTATCTTTAAGGTCCCTTCCAACCCAAACTATTCTATGATTCTATGATAATTCATTTTCATAAGCCTCAAAAAAATCTAGGCAATCTTTCTTGATGGAAACATTACAGGTCAAAGGTAATTGATCAAAGCATGGTGTCATTTGGTTCCATATAACAAATACATTGGGAAAAATCTAAATTATGAATTTGTTAGAGGAGTATGTTATGAATCAAAATCATATACTGCCACTACTGACATTCAGCCCTCATCACAAAGTAGATGATGTTTTCTTGTCATCCATCTGAATATTTTTTATAAAACTAGGATTATATCTATCATTTTAAAAGTGCTGAATATCCAGATGACAAAAAGAGAAAAGTGTCTTTTTGTTTAATCAGAACACATTTTTTTTTACACGAAGAAAAAAATCTTTCTACATCCAGTAAAAAAATTATCCAGAAAAAGTAGTTGACAGAACAAAATGTAATTTCGATTGAAAAATGCTTTACCTTTTAACCTTCAGAGAAAATGCTTTCTATTCTAAAGAGTGACATGGATAGAGCAGGTCATAAATAGTGTGTGAAATCATTAATCTGTAATTTTATAAGCCATTAGCAAGCCAATTCCAAATTTGCAGAATTGCAGACATTTAATGTAAAAATACAGTTGCTACAAAATAGATATTTTATTGTGACACTAAAGAGAGATTAATATTTATGCTATAATATACTGTATGTTTTAGCTGTAAGACCTAAAACGTACAGTAAAAGCTGTAAGAAACTAAAGCTGTAAGACACTGTGCTCATGATGATCATTGGGGAATTTAAAACACTACTATATTTCTAGTGTATGTATAAAATCAATAACATGAAATTCAGTAAGGTTTAAAAAGACAGTGATAGACATCAAATATAGATTGTATCTCTTAAAAAAATAATCTATTTGTTCCCTCAGAACAAAATTCGAAGAACAAAGTACTACCACAGCATAAACCAGTTATTTTTTCAGTCAGTTACTACTCTCAACACAAATTCTAAGCATTCTGGTGAGGTCAGGACTAAGATATTTCTGTTCTCTTCCCTTCTATGCTTTTGCTAATTACTCCTTCTGTTTAGATTCAGGAAATCCTCCTGATACTTAGTGAAATGTGGAAATCTTTGAGCCTTCACAAACCAATAGTTAAATTCTTCAACAGTTCTAAAGCAGATATTGAAATATGCTTGTGTATTTGTTCTCCTGCAGAACTAATTGTATGACAAGTTGAACTTATTTTTTATACTCATGCATGCTTGAGGAAATGACACACATTCATCGCCTTATTAAAATATCTTACTTATAATTACTTTCTCAGCAAGTCCTTGAATTTTTCCTGTGAACTACTTAGAAGAAACACAGAAAATATCACTAATAACCATCCCTTCACTTGTCAAAACGCCCCTCTAATGAAAAAGCATCAATAAGCCACAGTAGCATATATATGCAAAACCATTATGACCCAACAAATATCACATAATGACTATTATTACAAAGCCAAAATTTACCAGCAGTAGTCACACAGTGTTGTTTTATGACACAGACTGATGTTAAAATGCTAACAGTAAGCAACACTGTGCTCTGAACAGCTTATAGAGATGATGTTGGCAACTGAGGTACAATGATTCAGTTTTTCTTTTTTATTCCCAGAGATATAGCTGAGGTGAGATTGCTAAAGTGACTCAGGACTTTCCACCTGTGCCATAGAGGTCTTTGAGCAGAACGTACAGAGCAGCAAGGAATAAGACAGACACCAGAGTACCAGCACCAGACTACCCAACTGCCAGCAGGGAACTAGGAAAGCTCATTCACAGGCATATTGATCAGAACTAGGCTGGGTGATCTGAGCACCTGATCCCATCATCCTAGGTATCTTGTAGTATCAGTGACAAGAGATGGTACCTCCAAAAGATTATTTAGAATCTGATGAGTTTAAGTTTTTGAAATATTCTGACAGCTCCCTCCAAAACTGAAAGAATTTGTTAAGGGTAACTAACACTCTAAAATTAGTAGTGTCATTAAAGTCCCTAAGGTAGACATATAAATCCAGCTGATGAAGCTGAAAAGGATCTACTACTGAGTAGGCTAAAAGCCTACAGTTTCTGGTTTTGTGCTTTAACTAATCTTGGTCTGTAACAGACTAAAAAGTGAACCTTGAATATAGTCAAGAACTGAAAAGACAGATAAAAAGCTATTGTTTTTTTCCACTAAAGAAAAGCTAGAGTTCATCTACTGAAGTTTGTGACTGAATTGCAGATACTTAATACCCAAAGCCTGGAAGGATTTACTGTAGGTCAGGCTGGTCATTGACCACCAACTCAGCAAATGTTCTGGTTTGCTATACCATCCCTGGAGAGACAGACAAAAATAAACTAAAACACGCAGTGACAGCAAAGTGACTATTTTCAACCTAGCAAATAATCCTGGGTTTTCATAGAATATTTGCACTGATTTGCATCCTAATCACAGTCAAAGCAATTTTGGCCCAGTGAGCTAGAAATAGGTTTGTGCTGCCTGCCCCCAAAATGACAGGCTACTTCCTGCATTAGAAGGAGCATCATATGGAAAATGACTCTCCAAAGAATGCTAATGACTGGATGCCTCATTTCAATCACTGTTCCCTTACAGCCAGAGAATCAGAACTACACAAGATTGCAATACATCTTTTAGTATTTCTCCCAGGCATCTTTAAGCACACAGTCCTGTCTTTTTTCCCTGGACTTGAAGTTTCACATTTTCAGGAGGCACTCTAGGCCTGCATAGTCTGGATTTGCAAAATGAAAACCAGAGAGAAGGTTTTGTATTGTGAGCACCTCAGGAATGAGTTTACTTGTCAGAATTGCTTATCTTGTAAGTTTTCTTTTCATTGTATTTGGCATAACTACACATACAGCTTTTGAAAACAAACCAATTTGGACAAGTGAATGTGTGCATTTCTGTCAGTTTTTAACAGGATGAAACAGGACTGTAAATGAATGCCCAACAGTTTCTCATTCCTCCCTAACAAACATATGAAATTAAATGCTACTCAGCAACTAAAAAGCAGCCTTCTAACCCTGCCACACAGGTTTTGGTTGCAATTTTTATTTTTCTCTCTCTCATTTTTTTTTCTTTCTGAAAGATAATGGTGTGTTTAGATGCAGCTCTGTTTCAGCAAGCACATTATTCTGTGTTATCATAGATATCTACAAATGTTCTTTACACAGGTACAAAGAATAAATACAGCCTGTTAACATTTTGGTACGGTTGATGAAAGATTCCAAAGATTCCAAAAATTGTAGCTTTGGAATTCCTACATCCTTGAAGTTAAGCCCCTGCAAACATAATTTTTTACAAATCACATTACCTTAAGCAGTACCTCATGTCTTAGGGACTTGTACTCACATTACGATCTACTGTACAGAAGTTCCCAAAACAACCAGAATATTATAACTCGACTAAAGCAATGATAAAAGCATGAGGTTTTCTGTCTATCCTCAAATAAAGTAGGCACAAATAATGGCTAGTGGGTTTTGTTAACATATTTCATTAGAAAATGCTGTAAAAACATCAATATTAATCTGAGCAAAAAGCTGGGAAACAACTAATATTTTCCTTACTGCAGCAGAATCCAGGTACATCAGTAGACTGCCTCTACTGATTAAGAAGAATAGTGCATCTATATAATGAAAGGAGAAATTTATTCCGGTTCCCCTAAACTGGGCTATGTATACAAAGATGCCACCATGATTTTTACAGATTTAATTTGTGACAGGAGTAAAACTATCTTTTAAAAGTCTTGGCCTTGTGAAGGAGTGAGAAGTGACATTTTTTTCTTCCTTAAGAAAACTGCCATTGAGTTTGGAGCTGCGTTAGCAACTTTGCCATCAATGAACCTTGTCGAAGGTGAAATTGATTTTGCTATATCAAGCACAAATTAAAAATCAAATACACTGAAACATGTTTATCAGTGGTTGACATCTCCAACACTTCAGCTGTTGTCTATTCAAATAATGGTCTAGCATTGCTCTGGACAGCTGTCTTTCTTGGCCCATACTTCCTTAACAAGAGCATTTTCTTTGTCACCCACAAAATGTGTATTATGCTATACAATCTGCATAAGGACATTTTTAAAATGGAGATATTTTTACTTCTGTAAAATAGAAATGGTACTGAAGATGGTTGGTTGTCTTAGAAGCAAAGGCAAAAGACATAATCACAGAAACAATTATCCGAGGATCCATCTACCTCAAATAATGCATTGAGCATGACATGGGCTTTTTAAGATCCAAGACATTATAAACTATTTCCTACATTAAATGATGACATTAAGCAGCACAGATGAGTTCCATAAGAAATCTGTACTCAATCAGCCTACGAAGACATCTATAGAAACTTCTACTTTTCCTCCTATATGCACAGCCACAAGAGACTCCCCATTCCCAGTATTTTTATTCTCACTGTGGCCGTGTGCTGTTCAGTTACCCAGGACTCAATTCAAAAATATTTTCACATAAATTCTGCACCTCACTCCAGTGATTCTATGGAATGCTTTCCTGAAGGAAGCATGAATAAAGAAAAGATGTGTTCAATTTCTCACGCAAATCTTTGTTATTCAAATTACAGATCCTAACAGCTAGAACAATGCCCAGTTCCTTTCCCACTTGCAGTAATTAAAAACTACTTTTAGTTAGAGCAGCAATGTTAAACATAAAATTACTACTTGAGTACTTCAGTGCCACATTTTTTAAGCCTCCAGTTTCAGCTAGATGATATTTCTTGTTTCTGGTTTGATACAAATTTCAGTGAAATTAATGGAAGAGTTTCTACGGGCTTGCCTTGGACTTGTCTTCCTTGAGATATCTTGGGAGAGAGAGGGTGAAGCTTGCCTGGAAAAATGTTTTGTGTGTCCTGGAAAACAACTTCAATATTACTTCTTTGTCTCCTCCACATCTTGGGAAAAGAGAAGAGTCAGAGTGCCCTTCCAAATTTTCAAAATTGCAGTTCGTGCCCTTTTCGTGTTCAACACAGATAAGTAATGGAATCAAAATCACAGCTCAAGCAACTTTTATTTGCTGACAAAAATAATTAAAATTGATCGCTAGTTCATGCTGTTGGGAACAAGAAAATGCTTCAGATTTCTCATTTTTGCAGGATAGAAGGCTTTCTGCCCAGATCTGAAACTGCTGGAGTTTTTTGCTTGATTCTTTCACATGACTATTTATAATATTAAGCTATTAATAACATCTTACCTGCAACATAGAATTAAACACTTTAATTATTAACACAGCTCATATGTGCAAAAATTATATTCAGCTACAAAGGCAATAAAATAATTCATGGTCAAAAGGACATGTAACCAAGGGGAGAAAATAGAATTGTGTGTAAAAATTGTATATGATTTAGTCAAATTTAGACAAGGTAAGGTGGATAAACTCTCCTACTAATATATGCAAAAAACATATGCAAATACTGTGTACTATCTATGGAATTATTTGACATTCTCTGCAGATTGTAAGGGGGAGTGAATTTTATTCAATTTTTTTGGTCCCCTACTTTAGACATTTTTAAGCAGGAAGGTGCAGTTCAAGGAAAATTTCCTATTTAAAATTAATGTTCTTATATTTCTGGTCCTATGCTATTCTTTTGTTTTGATCTCTTCTTCCTGGAATTTGCTGGCTGAGATGGGATATATTTTAATATTATAATTTAAAAAATAAAAATACGCAACTGCTTCTGATCTCTTATTTTTTCATAATCCTTCTTGGTAATACATAAACCATTAGCTTTTTATTTATAATCAGCAAGAAGCAGTGAATTTGAAAATTATTACAAGGGCTTCAAGTAAGAAGTTTCAAATCAATACATGCAAGTGGAGACTAATTTAATAGACCTTAACACATATTGTAGTCCAATATTTTATCAGAAATAACTGTTAATATGATACATACTAAGGTTTATATTGTCTGTCTAACTAGAAAAGAGATTGCATGAGTAAAGGACAGGTTGAACAGTTATTTTGAAGACTTTCAGGTTCTTATTTTGTGTTTATTTTGGAACTCAATTCTGGGTGTAAAAACAAGCTACTAAAAAATCTGAGGCTGCAAGAGGTGACATTGTGCCCCAGGAACAGACAACGATGTTTCCTTTCTTCATATTTCTCCACTCTGTTGTACTGTTCCCACCAATGTTTCAAGCCCTCTCGCTGAGGGCAGTACCAAGAAATCTAATTCGGTTCTCAAGTTTTGTTTTCACAGCAGAGAAGTCAGAAAGGATGTATCAGGGAGGGATACTGCAAATCTAGAAACCATGAACACATGAGCTATATGGTTATCTCCTCAAATAGCCACCTCCCTAATCAAAACTAAACCACAGGGAGGGAGGCAGGGGAATTTAAAAACGAAAAATAATAAAAGGAAAAGATAAAAAAGAAACCTACTACTCACTCTCAGCTCTTTGACTAACAATATTGAATCTATATTATAAAAATAAGAAATGCGGCTATTCAGATTTCTGTACTAGTCAGTTAATTGATATATTACCCTTAACATTCTAGACACACACATGAGAACCTCTTAAGTGTAGTTTTAAGATAAAAAACTTTGGTTTAGAATCATTGCATAACCACTATCACACACAAATATATATATGTGTTTATATGTATGTGTGACATACTTGAGAAATACATATAATGTCTATTATTTTACATATATTCAATATTCATTCTTCTGGAAAATGGTGATCAGATTAAAATATTTTTTCTGCTCCATAATAAATGTGACAGGAGAACTGAAAACCAAGTTTTACCGAGCTCTAGATACATTCAGGAAATACAGCCTATGATACAGTAGGGTTAGATATACTGTATACCATACCATACAACTTTCAAGGTACATTCACAAACCAGGAAGGAGAGCAGTGATTAATATCCATTTAATTTCTCCACCATTCTCTTTTGTTTCTATGAGCATTTAATACATTTTTGGCGCACAATTTTGGCATCATTTCTGCAATGTAAAGTAGCATCAGCCAAATACATACATAAGTTTGGATTTGTGTTTGTTTTGGGTGGGGGTTTTTCTAATTCCACTAATTTTTCACTCTAAGAAATTCTGTGTGAATAAAGATTGAAGTTTAAAGTGGTTCTCACTGATCAGGGATGTTTCAGAAAATTCTCAGAATTGCTGTTTCTTTATCAAAAAATTAGTGGGTATTACAGATACACTACAAAATATTTATATATATTTCTTTATTATTTTATTCCACATTAATAGCTGGCTGGTGTGTTCTGAAAGAAAAAGGAACATACTAGATAATACTAAATCCAAATTAAACAATTTAATCAATATGTGGTCAAATTGCACAGGAAGCATTATAAATCCACACTATAAAATAGGCTTCAAGTTTTTTTCAGGATTCAAAAAACCTCATCACCTGCAGGTAAGATCCCAGGAGGCAGCACTGGTAGAGTATTCCATCATGTAAAATTAATGTTACAGGCATGAAACGAAACAGACAAGAGCTACTACAAGAGCAGAAGACTCGAGCCATTGCAGCAATTACAGCAGAGCTGAACAACTGAAGGCAAACTCATGAACATCTTCACAATTAAGTGGGGCAGCTTGTCCCTGTTGTTAACTCCCAGGGTCACAAACACACAGCTTTGGCAGGTTTTTAGACAGCCTCCAGTTTACTCACAAAAGCACTGATCAGTTTAACTGTTGAATATCAGCTTGGAGCAAAAGAGTTTTAGTACTTAGCCACAAGTCCTATGTTTCACATAATCAATTGGGTACTAATAGCAGCAAAAAAAATAAAAAATATGAAACAAAGCTGCACCCAACCAGCCTTCAGCAGATTTTATTTACAAAATAGTTTAGCAAATATTTACAACTATTCCAGCATTGCTTTTTTGGAAAAGAGAATATACAAAATAAAAATAATAATAAAGTTTAAAAAATCTGTCATGGTTTGAGCATGTTTTGAGGGTGTTTTTTGTTCAAGGTTTTTTCCAGCCAGGTGGAGGAGAGGAGTCCGGGAGGAAGGAGAGACAGGGCACCTGACCCAGGCTAGTCAATGAGGTATTCCATACCATAGCACGTGATGCCCAGGATGCATACTGGGAAAGAGAAGGCTGGAGGGTAGAGCTGTGGAGGAAAATGGAGGAGGGAGCACATGGTGCTCGGCCGGGCAGGGTGGAGTGAGTTATGGGTCGGTGGCTGGTGGGGTGTTGTATTCTTTTCACTTGCTGTTTGCTGTATCATTATTATTTGTAGTAGTGAATGGCAGTAGGGGTTTTGTGTTATGCCTTAGCAATTAAACCGTTCTTATCTCAATCCGTGGGGGCTACATTCTTTGGATTCTCCTTCCTAACTCTCAGGGAGTTGGGGGACTTGGTTTAAACCACGACACATTTTTGGCGCCCAACGTGGGGCCCGAGGGTTTGAGATAAGAACAGATCTGAGCGGATTTATGGTCTCTTGTCACAATGCTGATTTATTGGCTCTTAGAGGTTTTTCTCTGGATCTCGCTGTTTCGGGATTTTGCCGGGTACTTTGTATATGGATTGGATGTGTTTGTGTTTGTGTCGGAGGCTTGTAATACGGTGGGGCTCTGGCAGCAGGGGGGGATGGACGTGGCCGTGGACTTGGACTTGTACCAGGCCGTCCCGCTGCTCTTCGCTGTCCTTGTCCTTATCCTCGTCGTCGTCTGTGTGGAGCTGCGTGAAGCCAGGAAGGAGCGGCCCCGGGAGCTGCCGGCAGCTGAGGCTGCCAGGGAGAGCGGCACGGGGAGCCAAACGGCTGTGGCAGAGCAGCGGGAGCAGGCGGGGGAGGAGCGGAGCAGGGCGGTAGCTGAGCAGGGGGATCACGCAGCGGGGAAGGTGAGTCCCGCGGCCATTCCCGACCCTCCGACGGCCGAGAGTGTCCCCCGGAAGTTGCCCGCCGAGCCCCAGCAGGATGCAGGAGACCACGCAGCACTTCCCAGCAAGGCAGAGGAGGAACCGAGTCCTGCCGCCGTTCCGAACCCCGCAGCGTCCGAGAATATTCCCCGGAAGTCACCCAACGAGCCCCAGCAGGAGGCAGGAGACCACGCAGCATTTCCCAGCAAGGCAGAGAAGGAAGATCCGGACTCGGGAGAAGAGAAGCTGATAGTGGGAGAGCTGGCAAGCACGGCAGCTACATCAGCCCCAGTGACAAGTGCAGCAGCATCATTTGAGAGTTCTGATGGTTTTGAATGGCTTTTGGGTGCCCTTGGGACCTGCCTGCTGATTGTGATGGTTTTCGGCATGGTGGCACACACACAGAGTGTGTTCCATCCACAACCATTTTGTCTGATCCCAAAAGTTAAGCAGAGTCAGGTTTGGGTCTTGTCTAGGGTTAGACAAGGATATAGGAGCACCAGGAGACTGTCCCCAAGTCTGGACAGTCATGAGTGGCAGGGCATGTGGGACAGTATAGCCGGGTATCTGATCCACTGGGCCCCTCCAGTGCTTTGGAAGCATTGGAGGTGGAAGGCAGCTGTATGGAGTCCCCAGCAGCAAGCTGTAGAACTGCTGAAGGGGACGGTGAATGATTTTGGTGGGCCCAGATACTTCAGGCTATCAGTCCAAAGATGCAACTTAGAGATGTCTCATGATCGAGGGGTGGACTTAAGAGTGATGGTGTATTGAAAATGTGGGATCTGGGCATGACGTGAATGGTATGGAATAAGGGGTGGATAATGTCATGGTTTGAGCATGTTTTGAGGGTGTTTTTTGTTCAAGGTTTTTTCCAGCCAGGTGGAGGAGAGGAGTCCGGGAGGAAGGAGAGACAGGGCACCTGACCCAGGCTAGTCAATGAGGTATTCCATACCATAGCACGTGATGCCCAGGATGCATACTGGGAAAGAGAAGGCTGGAGGGTAGAGCTGTGGAGGAAAATGGAGGAGGGAGCACATGGTGCTCGGCCGGGCAGGGTGGAGTGAGTTATGGGTCGGTGGCTGGTGGGGTGTTGTATTCTTTTCACTTGCTGTTTGCTGTATCATTATTATTTGTAGTAGTGAATGGCAGTAGGGGTTTTGTGTTATGCCTTAGCAATTAAACCGTTCTTATCTCAATCCGTGGGGGCTACATTCTTTGGATTCTCCTTCCTAACTCTCAGGGAGTTGGGGGACTTGGTTTAAACCACGACAAAATCTTATAGTGTGAGCTTACAGGTTTACAATGAACAGTCTAACCATCTCTAGCCAAATTCAGAGATAATTTAGTCCAGGAGGAACCTTGAAGTGCTGTGACATGTTCACCTATCCTAAATAAACTGAGCTGGGAATCATGCCATGACCCCTGAGCCAAAAACCTCACTGGGTATTGTGCTACCAGTTTAACAATTAATAACAAAGTGTGGATGAGAGTGGGACAGGACTTGGCTCCAAGCTCTGACTCTCCTTTAGTTTTCCAGTATACCCTGCTCGAGTGCCCTGCCATAGCAGGAACAGCTGTAGAGAAAAGCCACGCATTTTTCACTAGAAAAATCACTAGGAACAACGTGTTGACAAGAAACCACAGTCCTTTCCCAGCCCTATTTGACATCAAAGAGTAAAACCTGACATTGGTCATTTCTGCCTTGGTGAAGCCATAGGGAAGCGGATGTCTTAAAATGCTACTTGGCAAGCCTAGTTGTCTTACCCTAGTCTCCCAGATGATCATTCATGCACAACAAAAGGCATCTTAGGACCATGCTTAGCAAAAGTAGAGAAGAAAAAAAGCCTGCAGTAGGGAGGCATATTCCAAATAACAACCTTACTCTATAACTAGAGGAATAAAAAAAACAAAAAAAACCCACACAAACAGGTTTGCACTCTAGTCATGAAAACATATTGTCATGTGAAAAGGGGCCAGATTTTCTCAACCTCTAGCGTTAGATTTGTCTATCGACATCTCAGGAAAGCCAAGACCCTTGTGCCCAACCAGTCTGTCAGCATCTCATTACAGGGACCCTTCAACAAACAGCCCTGCTGGATCGGAGGGAGATTCGACTGACTTGTTCAGGGAAACGTGCCAACAGCATCAGAGGGACCCTTCAGCGGGTCTGCCTACTTTATCTGAATATGTTACCCACTGCCAGTGACTGCTAGCACCCACGAAGGACTAACACTAGCAGTTTATGGAATAACACTTTTTATTAATATAAAATCATGACAAATTAAGGTTCAGAGATTGCTGGTGATAGCGACTTTCTGCAAAAACAAGCTTGAAGTGATACACAAACAGACTATAATAGCTAATAACAGCTAGCATGAGTCAGTTATTTAGCATGCATAAGATAAACTTCTTACCCAACAGCTGTCCCTATGAGGGAAAAGATGGGTTCAGCACATTGACTGATCCCAGATGTTACAGTGCTTTCCCTGTTTTCCCTTTCCTTATTGCATTTATACAATTTGATTCAGGTTAGTAACTCCCCGTAACCCTCCTACCAATGTAGAGTGTGGTCAGTTAATTTCCATAAGGTTACATCATTTTCATCGAAAGGACACCCTTGTCATGTTTTGCTGATGTGTGAAGCTGTATGTTAACGATGCCCATGTGCTGTACCAGGCTTTAAGGATATTCTCTCCTGATTAGAGATCCGATAGCCCTGTTTCTTAATCCACCTATACAAGGGCAAATCCTCCTCTCCCACTATCAGTTCTTTGTTCATCAGTGTTGTTCCTCCTGATCTTGTAGGAGGCCTTTGATTCTGTCCAGGCTTCTCCATAGTAACACACAGCAGCTGCATTTTACTCTAAGGTTTCCTTAATGTTATAATAAAATTTTAGGGGACTGGGGGGAGGTGGTCTCTAATTTCCCCCATTTTCTCCACACATATCTTTACATATCACAGCCTCTCCTCATATAATATATGCTGCAGTCTCTTATTCATCCTAATGGCCGTTCAGTGAACTCACTCCAGTTAGTCTCTTGTGTACTAGAAGTCCCAGAATTTATCCCAGCACTTCAGACAGGGCATGACCAATGGTGAATAGAGGGGACCAGTCACTTACCTTGGCCTCCTGAGGACATTGTGATGCTATGCGGTGAACTTCAGTCAGTAACACACAACTCTGACGAATTAGTTTTTGATGCAATAATTTTCACCTTCTTGCAAAAGCGATATTTCTATTTCTGTTTTTCTTCAAATAGAAATAAAATATGTTAGGTCATAAAAAAACAGAATAACTCAGCCAAATTACTTCTTCCATCTCCCACTTTTCTCCTTTGGTCACCAGTACTTTTACAGCAGCTGCTCTGAGATTCCTAGTCTGTAGTATTCTGCTGAATGTAGTTTTAAGCACTCAGGTTTTCACAGTTTTCCAGCACTATGATTTTAAAAAGCATATTTAGCTTTGTGAATCTTGTGGAGAGACATATCGGCCAAGATCCTTTATTCTTGGGAAGGCATCTCTAAAGTTAATACTTACTCCAATTTCATGCTTGGAGGTTCACTCATCTGTCACTCTATACATGCTAATGAAATGATGATTAGACTTCCCTAGGATTTTGGAAAGTGTGGCATTTGAGACCTAAGAAGATATTCTAGGTACAAACATAGTGTGCCCAGTCATGCAACTTGACTGAATGAAACTGAATAATTGCACAAAATATAAAGAAATAGGTACTCTGGTATAGACTGAGACTGCAAATCATAAAGACAGTTCTGAAGGTGTAAACAGATGTGCACTCCCAAAATAACCTCAAGATAGGTTAGCTGCATACCTCCATATATGACTGTTACCTTCCCATATCAGATCTGCTCAAGTAACTGCTAAATTATTTCATTCAAAATGAACCAACATTTACTTCCTTTTAAACAAAACACCAATTATAAATACATCCATCACAAAGAGCAAACAAGCAAACCCTTCAGCTCAAGCTTGTTAAGCCACCCACTTCATAGACTGAAAGTTTGCCACCATTTTCACAAGCAGCTGATTCAACAGTTTTGAGAGGACAAGAATTTCTACACCAGAGACTTAACCAAGTTTCACCTGTTTCAGCTAATATGAAGGTAGCATCTAATTCATCCCTATCCCTTTATATCCCACACCCCTCTAAGAAAGTAGTCATAGCATCCAGGTACGCAGATATTGCTTTAGGCGAATGCAGAAGTTGTAGTTAATTTGTTAACCCTTTTCTTCTTCTACTTAACAAAGAAGATGGATCAATTTCTGGCATTTACTAACATCTAAGTAAGATGGTAAAATTTTCTCCTCAAAGTAAGAGGAAAGGTGAGGAGGAGTTATGAACAGATAGAGGACAGAAATGCAGCATATGTAATAAAACAGAAAAAGATCTGGTAATATTAATCTCCCAAGCAGGTCTGAGCATCTCCAGCCCCCCAAGAGCTGGAGACAGCTGTCTCCCAAGGGAATCCCTGGATTTGTGGGATTTTTAAAGCATCAGTTCTTCAGACCTTGGTTCAAAACAAGGTTCTGTCCACACTGGAAACACTGCAGCCCCTGAAGTTCATGTGCACAGACACAAAAGATCTTTAAACTATTTCAGGTTATGGCAGCAGTAGAGTACCACATAGTTTAGAACCACACAACTGGAGGGTATGTACACGATGTCTAAGAGTTCAGGGCTGATCTTGGAGGAAAGAAACGGACTATGCCTGATCCAATGTGAATCCAGGATAAGACCCTTTATTGTGTGACAAGCTCATATTTATTCTACTTCCTTTACACATGATCACAAATTCTTTGATTGGTCGCCTCACATCCCTTTTATAGTCTACTAAATGCTAAGCAGTAACTTCCCACTCTTTTACTCCCTTATCATCCTGATTTAGCAACACTGCTAAGGGTTATAAGTATTCACACTGTTTGGTCTATCTTTGAGATGCGCATCCTGCTTTATCTCGCAAACCACCTGCTTCATAGTTCTCTTTACAGTTCCCAAGGCTTAGGCCTGAGAAGGGAATTAACACCTGGTGTTTTCTTCCAGGTTCTCAAGGCTTGAGCCTGTCCAGGGCAACAGTACCTGGTATTTTCTTTACCATTCCCAAGGCTTAAGCCAGGCCAGGGTGATTACAACTGGATCCATTTAACTAACTATTTCCATCCGTCACCCACAGATCTTCAGCAGTAGTGATACACTACAAACTGGCATTCTAGAGTATACATTCAACTCACTCAGGTAACAATGCAATCCTATCTTTTACAACAGATGAAACAGAAGAGCAGCTAGCAGAATCCTACTTCAAATATCAAGGCCAAATCATTTCATGAATATATCTTCTCTGAAGTTAAGAACACAAGATAAACTTACAGTCAGGAACCTTCTCCTTTGATGAACCCTTTGAAAATTTTAATTTTCACTTCAGATTTCTGGGAAAAATAAAAATTCACTTTGGAGCCAGAATTAAAACTTTTAAGATTTCCTGAGCAAGAAGCAGAATGCTGAGAATGTACCACAGTAAATAGCAACAACAGTTATAATTAGTAGTTACAAAACCAATTGTATTTAGTTTTAGAAATTCAATATTAAATTCATGCTGTATTTTATCTTTAATCCTTATCAAGTCTGGAATCATTGAGAACTACAGACTGAAGATTCCCAGCTCAGTTACACCTTACATGGTTCACAAGGCTTGAAATTTTAGGGCAAAGAGCCTGAAAATTGTCCTATTCTAATCCACATAGCAGATTTCCTTCCAGAACTCAGAAACCCAGGCTTTAAGTAGTAAGGCAAGCTTTATTCAGTACCAGTTACTGAAATGGAAACTGAAAGACAAATTCAAATTATGTAATGAAACTGGCATTTGAGAACTCAGATGCATTCTAGTCATAACTATTCTAATATTCCCGTGCCATGAACAGCTGCTGTATGTATGCCATTTTCATATTACTTTGAGCTGGTATTCTTGAAGCTTTATAGTAACAGTCTTATAAAATTGCTGAAGAAATCTCATGACTCAATTGCTGTAAGGAAGGCCAGATTTCTTCAGAAGTAGATACTATTTTGTGTGGTTTTGCAAAATTAGTTTGGAGCAACATACTGAAGTACTTAAATTACTAGCTGACAAGTCTGATTTTAATTTTATTTTACTTTAAGAAAACAGATTCTATAGAGACAGTTATGGCACAAAGTTTGATCACTTTTTTCTTTTTTCTCATCTCTTTTTGCTTATTTGTTTGCGAGACTTCTACATTTTAGTCATTGTCTCTTGTAGCTTTAAAATTTTAGTTTGAAACTGAAAGGTACACTGGAAAAGCCAGGCATAGAAATGCTCAGCAATTGACATACAATCATTCAGATGAGTCTTCTGTTACCATAGTAACCTTCCTTCTACAAATTTGTGCAGGAAAAAACCTAGTATGTTATAATGTCATGAAAGTGTATTTTACTATGATTTATTCATGAACCCTTTATACCCAGTGATGAGCACTTACACATAAAATGAACTGCAGATTTTATTTGGGTTAGTTTCTCGAGTAAGGGTCTTGTAGATTAATCCTAGTACTTTTTTTTTTTCAATACAAAGTTTATACCTGGTTTAGAATACATAAATCATAATATCACATTAATTGTAGTGCGTAACTTTAGCCTTCCAATTACTTTCTTGTAAAAAGTATACATTTTTCAACTTAGTTCTTCAGTGTTATCAAATATTAATTAAGATGACTTCTCCCTATCACATAATAAATCCTCCTGTTTTTCCTGAGTCTGCTTCTTTAAGAGATAATTGCTTTAAGCAAGGGTTATAGAGTTAGATTTAATCTTGATTATGTAAAAATGTATGTATATTCTTAACATTATACACTGATTTATTAAATAGGTCTGTACCTCCTTGCAGAATTGGGCATAAATTAACAAAATATAAAGTACTTTTCCTTAAGCAAAAAATGGAAGTATGTTCAATGTGCACAGAGAAGCCTTCAAATTAAATTGGACTTTTCAAAGAATACAACATGTTCTACCAGAAAGGTCATTTGAAAAGGACACTACAGACTGGCAAAACAGCACTGTTTAAATAGTATGAAGAAAAAGAGCATAGCTTAATATATCAAAGTATACAAGTAGTATGCTTTGTGGCTAAAACGTTCTAATTCAGCCTGCAAGCAAAACACACAAATTATTGTCTTACTTAAACTGGACTGTTTGCAGAACAGCAAAGCCTAGATCCATTTTAGGACAGAACTTGTTCTGAAACGTATCAATGAAGAAATTCCACAATCTCATAAGAATCAACAATGTCTTTGTGAGCCAATGTTTTTCTGAACTTAAAATATGGAAGATTTTTACGTGACTTCTGTACCCATATACAAGAGGAGAATAGCAAAGTTTCCTACAGCATACCCAGAAACTGTATGAAAAAAAAATCCAAAATGGTTATAGTCTCATATTGTTTTTAGAAGGAATAAAGTTATTTGGAAACATAAATTGGGTAAATCTTTTGTAATGGATCTATAATTTATATACTGTAGGAGTATAAAACATATCTCCAGCTGTCTCAGGAACATAACATTATCTTCTTCTAACATGCCTACCAAGTCTGTAGAAGGGTCACTATATTTTGCACTTTCTAAAGGCAAGAGAGAGACTGTGGCTCTGTGACATTTTTCTTCTGAGAATTTCGTTAAGCAGTGCTAGATCCAGTTTGGGATGGGAAAAGGACAAAGCCTGGACAGATACTGGTGCCTGAGAAACTGATTTGATTAAGGTTACTCCTGCATTAGAAACCAAAAGGATCAAACAAACAGAAGGCAGGTCTGTCATATTGTGAGCTTCAAAACATGGCAATAAGAAAAGTTAGCGAAACTCCTTAGGGAAACACAATAGAAGAAAGAAGATTTTTCCAGAACACAATCTTCAAAAACTCTTCTTGTTCTTTTCTTTCCCTTAATATTCAGTAAAGGAAAAAGAGAAATACACAGAAAACAAAACTTACACAGCTGAATACCAGAAAACAACAAATGTACAAAACATTTCACAGTACACAAGCCTTAGCAAAGACACAAAAGCAGGATTCCTTCAGAGTCCTGCTTGCTTTCATGATGGATTGCTGAAAACTAGAGGTTGTTTTGCCACCAGGCCAACAAATCCACAGTGAGGAACCCTACATTTCTGAAGTATGCAGCATTCAGGAAGGCAGTCAGGCATGCCTCTGCCTTTCAGGTTTGCTTCATGTGTAACATAACATCTTACCCTCTCAGCTCCTGTAGGACTTGATTCTTGCCTAAAACTTCAAGTCAAAAATCTAGACAAAGAAAGATGTATATACTATCTCATGCTGTGTATATACAGACAGTGTCACCAAATTCAGACTTTTGTTTGGTCAGCACGTATTTATGAAATATTTTTTGATTTTAACAGCTTCAATTAAATCACATACAAGATGTTGACCATGCAACTATAGCAGAGAAGTATTAGGAGTCTGATCTACAGCAAAAGAGCAGATCCTACAATTTTCTGTAATTCCACAAGACTTGCGTATTGAAAATCTCTGCAGTTCTGAGGAGACTTACTCCCAGAGGTGTGTCTCCAATATCTCACAGGGCACCCTCCCTGTTTCCCACCTGAGTCCTATTCCCAGTTCCTATTCCATACCACATTCCTGTTAGCTTGAACCTGCACTTTTCTTGTAATACAGCAAGTTCCCTTAATGGTGCAGAGAATGCATACAACACCTTTGTTGTCTACATTGGGCAGCAACTCCAGTTCCCTGAGCGGAGTGATAAAAACTGGCTTGTATGTATTCCACCTGGGTGGGGAGACAGTGGCTCATTTCTTCTTTGGGTACTCCTGGAAGTGTGTCACCTGAGGAAAAAAAAAAAAAAGAAAATAACTTATTTTCTTCCAGATGCAAGCTTGGAGACATGAGTCATTTAGAAGTGACCCTGTCTGGGATCAGGAAGATTTTCAGGCCTAAGTTGCACTGAGAGAGAAGTATTTGCAATCTGTCATGAGAGCACTAAACCTTGGGCAGTTATCTGACCTTCTGTGCCATGAACTCTGTGGAGGACTGCAGTTAATTTGCCTCTGCTCTTAAAAAGAATAAAGGGAGTTTTAAGAGAGAACTTGGAGTATTGTGTGCAGTTCTAGTGTCCTCAACATAAAAAGAACATGGAACTGTTGGAACAATTCCAGAGGAGGGCCATGAGGATGATCAGGGGATTGGAGCACCTCCCATATGAAGATAGGCTGAGAAAGTTGGGGCTGTTCAGCCTGGAGAAGAGAAGGCTGCATGGAGACCTCACAGCAGCCTTCCAGTATCTGAAGGGGGACTATGGGGGTGCTGGGGAGGGACTCTTCATTAGGGACTGTAGTGATAGGAGAAGGGGTAATGGGTTTAAACTTAAATAGGGGAATTTTAGATTGGATATAAGGAAGAAATTCTTTACTGTTAGGGTGGTGAGGTACTGGAACGGGTTGCCCAGAGAAGCTGTGAATGCTCCATGCCTGGCAGTGTTCAAGTCCAGGTTGGACAGAGCCTTGGGTGACATGGTTTAGTGTGAGGTGTCCCTGCCCATGGCAGGGGGCTGGAACCAGATGAACTTTGATCCTTTCCAACCCTAACTAGTCTACGATTCTATAAAAAAAAAGCAAGAGAAGAGAAAACAGGTCTGAAAGCAGAGATGGGATTCTGGAGAAAGGCAAATGGCAACTTAGTGCATAGCTGAGGGATAAAAAAGTAAACATTACATTAAGCTGGAAGAAAAGGTGTAATATTGAGCCTTCAGAGAAGAGGCTGTATGTTCAGTCTCTGTGACGAAACAAATTCAGCAAAATATGATGAATAGCACAGAAAACCTAGTATCTTAGGAATCTGAATCAAGGAGTAAGGTCAGCAGATGAAAGACACTGGAGCAACCCCCAGACTATTGATGAAAGACTGCTGCAAATCAGATTATTCAATATCCCAGAGGATAACTCAGTCCCTAAAAAATATGATGCAGGATAAAAAAGATACAGTGTGCAGGACACAAGACATCAACCCTTGTGACAGGGATTGGGATAATGAACATAATCCAGATCATTCCAAATCAAATCTACCAGGTTACCATAACATTACCATGCACTCCCTTCCTCCACAAACGGAGTCAGCACAGGTACTGCTCCCTGGAGCAACACTAAAACTGATGACAGTGGGAAAGAGTGACACAAGGAAACCAATTTATTCTCAGATTAGTAAAGCTGTAGCACTTTGGCAGTAATATTGCAGTACAGTGAATGTTAGGAAACCTCAAGAAAGCCCACAGAGCTATTGCAAGGGCACTTACATATCCAGCAGGTTGAGAAACAGCCCAGCGTTAGACAACAAATAATTCCTACTATTCGTAAACCACACAGTGCCTACTTACAGTCCCATTGCAGGTGGCTAAATGCCAAACACAGAGGCCCACAGGACGGGTTGCAATAACAATGGGCTCCTATTCGTATCACGCACAGGTTCCAGACAGGATGAATGAGACAAAAAACTGGAGCACCTGCAGTAGGTTCAAGTAAACCAACGTGGCAATTGAAATGCAGCCCTGATGGTCCTTTGTAAGATTAGCTAAAATCTTCAACAAGAATTTTTAATTCAAGCCATTGATCTTTTGTCTTCATGAGCCTGCAGTTCAAATGCAATTACTTGTCTATAGAGCTTGGAGAATGGCAAAAAAGAAATGCAGTAAATAGGTGAAGATTTCCAAGTACTTAACGCCTTTTCACAACTGCTCAACTTTGTGTTCTTTTTCTTTTGTCTACAGGAAAGCCTGTTTCCTACAAGGCTGTTTTTCCAAACAGCCTATTTTGTTGCAAGTCTTTGTATATAACAGGTTTGAAATTAGACTGCCTTAGACAGTCACAAGAAACAATCACTTGTAGCTTTCAGCTGAGGTTCAGTGAAAGCATCAGGTGATTTTCAGAGTCAGAATGCTTTTATTCTGAAGTCTGAAAAAAACACCTTATTCTTTCTCTAGGCTAAAACAAAAGCACATAAATATGAAGTATGCTCTTTCCTGTATTTTGGCGTAAAAGTCCTTTAATAAAGAGAGTTTGGGGTTTCAACAGAGACCAAGAGAAAATACCTTGCAAAGAACTATACAAAACACCACAGGTTCTATAAAACCATCAGATACTAGTCAAAACCAAGGATTTTTGCATTGGGTCAGTGAATTTAGGTACTGTATAATCAAATGTTAAATAGATCACCAAAGTAGTTGTGAAACTGGTATTTTAAGACAAATAAATATAATTTGGGGTTTGTGAAGTACTTGTTTTATGAAGATTCTGAGAAGATCGAAAACTAATTTTTCTCTGGTACCATTGCTTTTATATTTCATGTCATATTGCACACAATTCTGGCATGGCTTGAATGACATTATAAACAAGAGCAAGACTATTGCTGTACAATGCTGCTAATCCAGCACATCAGTGTCAGCATGCCCCACTGGATGATTGTACCATTAGTAATGTTTTTTAAAAGGCACTTATTTTCAAACGTTTTTATAACAGCTTCCTTCTAGACTGGGACAGAAAGCAAATGGCAGCTTCCTGAGAAGGTGCCATTGTCTTTCACTGAGCTCTGGGTACATATGACACCAGGGTTACCCCAGGCTCTCCCAGGAGCCACCATACTTGAAGCAGGGTACTTGAAGCTTCAGAGTCAGGGTGTTAGACCATACATACTTTTAATATCATCTGTGCCAAAGGAGGCTAAATAATCCATAAGCGGGTGGTACTTAGATTTGAAAGTAAAATTAGAATAATCAGGGACAAGCTATATGAACCATGGGTAACATTTCTGACAGTTTTCTTTCACAGCAGTTAAGAGCTGTGTCTAGTGAGGGAAGGTTCCACTGTCTGGTTCTTTTGCAATTTGGGAATTTTTCCTGTATTATCATAAATACTATCCATTTCATTAACTCAGATCTGCATCTCTTTTCATGAGCAGCAACTGGGAAATCTAGCACTCTTAACATCCATGTTGAAACAGACATCACTAGAGAAAAAATTGCTAGCAATACAGAGATTAGTTAGAAAATAATTTGTTCTGTTCTGAAACAAGAACAAAGCCATTCATAATTTCAGGTAGAAAATATGCCATAATAGCCAAGAACATAGTTCTTAGAAATTCAAGTTCATATTCTTGTTTTGCCTGAAACAGAGCACAGTCCTTCTGTGGTTTACATTCAAGTAACTGCTTTTCTAAACATCTCTCATCCTTACCCCATCCTGACTCACAAATTGAAACACATGACTATTTTTCAGCAGTTCTGCTTTATACACTTTATACACTTAAAAATCCGCATATATTCTTTTCTGCTTTACTGGATCCCAGTAACAGCTCTCATTTTCATTCCATATCAGAACAAAAATTGTTTGTCCAGCCAGCCATTAAATCTGTTAATCAGATTTTAACACCTAATACTTGGCAGAATCTCCCAAGTAATACACGGCAAACAGTAAGATAAAAAAAAAAAAAAAAAGTCAAGATAGTCATTATACCCTTATGGCAATACTGACAGTTAATCTAAGCACTTTTTATTAGCATTTTTTGTGCATTTACATAAAAATTATGTTTTCCATTCTGTTCCCAGATTAATTATGAGGTCCTTGAAGTACCAGTATGTAAGCACCTAATGTTATCATCCCAAAAGAATCTCATTAGAATAATAGTAACCAATAAATATTAAAAGAAATCCCTTTACACTTATGCCAAACCTTACAATGTAGCAAAGCATTCTGATGTTACAAAACAGACATATTTTTATGTGAGGTTCAACCGTCTTTTTCTACAGTGACAACAGCTGTTTAACGACGCTAAATAACTGCAGCTGAGAGAAAGCTGGCAGTAATTTATCTCAGGAGGCAGACAGAAATGTATTTACCCACATGTATACCCATATGATGAGCTATGTCTTTAACAAAGCTTGAAACTTTGCTCCTTCAGAAGAGTTCTAAAGGATAGACTCTGAGCAAACTGACACCGACAACTTTGCAACTTTGTGTTTGTCTTTCACATGAAGGAGCCCAAGTTGTTGTCTCTTTTGTTGTTTGTTTTATTACCATTGCAACTTTTGAACTGCAAAATATTGTACTAGTTGTTTTAAAGCCAGCAGCTGGAGATTCCTATAAAGGCATACGCTGTATTCTTCACACATCTGAGAGCTACAGCTACTTGAAAGTTTGAGATTTTAACATGTTTCTTACAAATACTTCAACCCAATCCTGTAAAGTCATAAAAGCATGTACTCTTCAACCAGTTTTGGCACTCAGATAATCTGATCATTCTTGGAGTTTAATAAAGAACATTCTTTTGATATAGGTTATTCAAATTTCAGAAATTTAGGAAAAAAAATCAGAAATTCAGAAATAAAACCTTAATGTTGGGTTGTCCTTTGTAATAATTAAACACGTATGAACATGGGGTAAGAATCAGAGGTCCTAAAGTAGCAATGCAAATTGAAACATGGTAGTAAGAACTAATATCCTTATTTAGGACCTACTAAGGTCCTCAATGTGCAGCTTTATCCTCACAACAACTCACAGAATTTGCATATATCACTATGCAAGACCTCTAACTAGAACCGTAACCTCAGGGCCTGCATTATCCAGAGTTTATGTGATCTTTATCATAGCGTCTTGAGCTGGTTAAAACCAGCAGAGCTATTGCCAAGGTTGGACAAGTAAGTGGCCACTGGATTTTAAAAGGAAAAAAACCCTAGAGACCTCCCAGTGATTTATACTGGAACTGTGGGAGTCCCAGTTACATATCAGGGCTCTATTGTGCTATGCATTGTACAGAGTGAAACTGTTATGTCATTTTTAACACAAATGTTACTGAATGCATATATGCATGATATGTATGTACCTTTGTATGCAATATCAATATAATTCATATTACAGATTAATATGAATCAGGAAAGTGAGACTTCCTAACCCTGAAGATTATATCCAGATACAAATCTTGTCCTCTACTGCACTGAACAGTCACTCCCGATAACGCCTTTGCTTTTAGTCATTTGCAGAGCCTGAAGTAATGCAGGACCAACATCCAGGCACTAGCTGGAGTTATAAACTGGAAAACAGATGAAAATATACAAAATACAGTTTTGTAATGCCATACTTCCCTACTCTGTGATAAATAAGTTAAATGTGCAGTACTTGCTTCACCTGAGGACCATGCTAAAGGTTAATATGAAGAATATGAATATATTTCTTGAATATTTTAAGAAGTAAAAAAAAAAAAAAATCTATTCTTATATCAACCTGACACAGCTTTAATGATAACTTCCTCCAGGTGCTAACTGTACCTTAAAACAGTTCTTTTCAACCTTACAGTTCTGGGTCTAATTTCCCTGATAAGTGTAATTCCTGAATGGCAACATATCAAATGCTGACTGGATATTCAGAGAGATCGGGGTTGTGCAACTGGTTTAGACCAGGGCGGGGGAGGGGGGGGGGGGGGGGGAAGGGGGAGGGAAGGGGAGGGAAAGAGGGGGTGCAGGGCGGGGAAGTCCTTTTTTCAATAAAACATCAGGTTTGTCTACCTTTCTGCATGTTTGCTGCTCCCACGCTGCTTCGTTATGATTATAACTACCCCTTTTTCTTTTATTATTTTTTTTAGAGCCCTTACCCCACTAAACCTAGAGATTGTTGTGTCAGACAACTGCTTGTCATTAGAGAGCTGCACCTACCTGGAAAAATTTTAAACACCTTCTAGGACATAGTCAATACTCCAGTTTCTCTCTGACATTGACTTCAAACTCCATGTCACTGTTGCCGCCCTCACACAAAGAAGGCATGCAGCATTTTTTTGCTTTGATAATTTACAGGCATTGTCAAAAATCTTCATGGTTTTTGCTTTATAACAAACCACAGCAGCACAATTAATTCCATCTGTGGTGGCTCCCTGGAGCAGCTCACAAAGAACTGTTCTGTTCAGGAAGGCTTTAACTTTCTTCTACTGTGCGAGAAAACTATTGGAGTTAAAATTATGATATCACAAGTAGACACAGTAGAATGAAATCACACTCGTGATGGAACCCCCTGTGAGCAAACATCATTGAAACAAAAGTTTAGCAACATTCAATAAAAATAAGTTCTATGTAAATGAGAGCTTAATCTCCAATAAATAGGGTAGGTATGCTTCTGTAGGATAAATCTGTCATACTTATCTAGTAAGCAATTTCCTATATAGAGAGGAAAGCACAGGAAGAGCCCCTAAAAAGGAATTATCACCTTTCTGCTAAGGATCTCTCACCAAAATCAGAGCTGCTGTTGTAGCCTGGGGCAGTGTTTCTGTCATTACTACTCTGTACCATGAGCTAAAGACCTGAATGAATTCCTGCCTTAGCTGAAAAAAAAAAAAAATTACACAATCATGTTAAAATATGGCCATATTTAAACTAATACTTCCTGTTCCTCTGAGGAACACTGCTGCATTACCTAGCCTATACAGCTAGGTCAGGGTCCCACCAGATGAAGACAGATTAAGCATTTCACATGTTGAATAAAAAGTTAAGAGATGCTGGAATATACATAAAACACAGAAATTACTTCGTATGTGAACACATATAATATGTATTCTTATTAACACATAGAACTGAAAGTGCTTTTAAAATACCACTATGGTGATATATTATTTGATAGCCCAGAGGCAGCGCTATATTTACAAGATTTATCATCTACTCACATATATAGGAACAGCAAGTTCACTGTAAAAGGATTAAAGCTCTCAACGCCTTCACAGCAGCATAAACGTTTAGAAGTTTCCCCTGCATCCATAGAGAGAATTAATCCTCAGATGTCTCTTTTATAATGTACTAATGTTGCTATGTAAAATTCCTTGTTATTTGTGGTTTTGCTTTAAGATGAAGAAGGCTTGCAATGTGGTATACACTAGAAAGCTTTATTTCAATGCAAAAGAGGTTGGCATCAAAACCAATTATTTTCATACTTCTGTGTAACAGCTTTTAACATATTGCTGCTACCAGCATGCAGTTATTTGTACAGCACAAGCATGTAGGTGTGAGCACCTGTTGTGCCATGTCACTGTGAAACAGTCTATTCCCTGATGATGGGAGAGACAGCACTTTCAGAAACTTTGCTGAAGATACTAAATTGAGAAGGTACAGTCAATGCAGGGTGGCTATTCAGTGGACCTAGACAGACTGGTGAAGTGGGCCTGTGATGTCTGTGTTTATAAATACAAAGAGTCCCCATCAGGAACTTCTTGTAGCCTATGAACTGCAGCATTGGCCCACTAAAATGAAAGCCAGTATAGGCAGGCCCACAATATATATTAGACCTCTGAACTCTTAAAATAGAGAAATCAATTAACTGGGTTATTTGCCTTACATTTGGGACACACCCGATATGCCAAAGAATTAGAAGTGAAGAAAAATTCTGTTATCACATTAAATAGTTAAATGCATTAGGAACCTGTTTTAAATTATTTCTGGTTTAGCTTCAACTGTAACATCATTTTAAATATCTTAACCTTTTAAAATATTTAAATCTGCGAACTGTAAAATATTATCTCATTTTAATGATATTCCACTTTCACTTTGATTGCATGGAATTTTTCCTTGAAAAATACTTCCATTTTAGGTTACATTAATTGAGAAAAAAACAGTATCTCTCCCTCTGGGGAGAAAGAAAAAAAATTAAAGTAGCTCCTACTGTTGCTATTGCTTTCTTCCTTTAAAGTGATAACACGAGCACATACAAGGAGAGAGAAAACCAGAAAGTGCAACATTTTCTTTTCTGCAAATTCTCGTGTGTAGCCACACTGCTGGAGAAACTTAGACCCCTCACAACCTTCCCATGCCAGGCAAAACTTATGTCATGGGTTCAGCCCTGGCAGTCATTTTTTTCTCCTTCTTGTAGCTGGTGCAGTGCTGTGTTTTGAGTTATGGGCTGGGAACAGTTGCTGATAGCAAGTATGTTTTGAGGGTGTTTTTGTTCAAGGTTTTTTCTGAGCACGTGCTCCAGCCAGGTGGAGGAGGGGAGGCTGGAAGGAAGGAGAGTCAGGACACCTGACCCAGGCTAGCCAATGAGGTATTCCATACCATAGCACGTGATGCCCAGGATGCAACTGGGAGAGAGAGAGCTCTGGAGGAAAATGGAGGAAGGAGCACGCGGTGCTCGGCTGGGCAGGGTGGAGTGAGTTATGGGTCGGTGGCTGGTGGGGTGTTGTATTCTTTTCGCTTGTTATTGGCTGTATCATTATTATTGTGTTATGCCTTAGCTATTAAACCGTTCTTATCTCAATCCGTGGGGGCTACATTCTTTGGATTTTCCTTCCTAACTCTCCGGGAGTTGGGGGACTTGGTTTAAACCACGACACTTACTATTCCCAGGCAAAATGTGCTGAGATTCCTCTACTGTCAACCTGACGACAGCTGCAGACTGTGCTACAGTCCCACAGTAGAAATCCTCACAAATACCTTCTCTTTTGCCTTTCCAAATTTCAAGGTTCCTGTCTGAACCTCTGTACTAAATCTGACTACCAAAAAATCTCAGTTATTAAATCCATGAGTTTATCTAGGACAATCCGTACATGCATAGCCTTCCTTTAGGCACCTGAAACTAATGAGGTAGCAACAGTTCTCTTTTGTTAGTTTAGTTTCACTGCCTCACTGTCCCTTGTAGTAGCTAATCCTTTATTTACTCAGCCTTCTCCTGGGGTTTAGTGTCTCAGAGGGACACTAGCTATATTCCATTGTTAGATATTTCTTCTTATGGGGAATTTCGTAGCCCATGTCCTTAAACTCACTGCTTCAGTACGTTTTCTAGAACTTCCTCTCTTCAAAGGCAAGTTGCCAGTGGGAGGAGGTCTATTGTTGAGATTTGGCAGTACTGCTTCAAGGTTCCTCGCATAATCCCCTCAAAAATTGTTTGTGTCATTAGCCTAGCTCGTAAGCTAATGACACAAACTAGCTCGTAGGCTAATGGGAGCTAGTGTCATAGTTCCCACTTTCATGGGAACAAGAAAAAGTTTCAAGGTCCCCATGCTTTCTCTTTTTGTTTTTTTTTTTTTTTTAAAACAAGGTGCATGGAACAGATATTACTAGAAAAAGCAACAGTGCTTTGATTGATCTGAGCTTAATAGAGCACTGAACACATCGGCTATATACATCAGTGTTACCACTACCTGACATATGACTTCCAGCTGTGTGATTTGGATGCACAGGCTAAGTCCTATGAAAATGGTATGGCATTGCAGAGGCTTGTAGGATACTTGTGTGAACATGGACACAGTCCCCACCACAGCCTCCTGAGCAGAAAAGGGCAGACAAATCATGACTTTTCTTCACTGAAGAAGGTAACACGAACTATGACATCCAGGTTCCCTATCTGACCTTCTAACATAGGTTTACTGCCCTGCACCTGACAGAAAGGCAGTAGTTTCATATTCTGGGTCAGTTACAGCCAAAATCTCAAAGCAACACTTTATCAGATTCAAAAACAAACCCTAGATTATGCATATATCTTCTCTACACTTCAGAGCCAATCTTCATAAAATATTCTTGCCTAATGCCTCACAGTATTTACTCTGAGAAAATGAATACACAGAATATAGCAATGTGTCCTTGGCTTTCAAGGTTATTTCTGATGACTTCTATTAAAACAGTCCGTATTCTATTTAACATTGTCATTTCATTTTACTAGCCAAGAAATTAAACTGCCTTCTTTAGTAATATCAATATGATTTAAAGGAAGTTACTTGAGTAAATAAACTCAGATGGCTATTATTAATTTGAAAATTTGCCTTTGCTGCTATAGGCTTTACATTTAAAGAAATCATTAAGAAGCTGAAAAGATGCAGTTTTGAACTTAATAAAAGAAAAGAATTTTAGAAATTCAGTGCATCAGTAGTTTCAGTCCTAAGACAGAAATGTGGGAGTATAACACTTCTGAACTGGTGAAAAGCAAGATTAAAGGCAGCAACAGCTCTGATTTTAGGAGGGTAAATGGCATTAATCTTTGGAACAGTTCTGTCTCTTGCTGTCAACAGCACTGATATATATCGTCCTCTCAGAAATATCTTAATCGCTATTCAGTTATTGAAGTGTGAACTTTTTACATTTTAATACCCTGGAAATTGCATTTTTATCCTTAAGTTACATACTATCAGATAATAGTCAAATTCCCTTTCCCACACACAATGTGCAAATGAAAGCTGACCCAAATACCTAATTTCAGATTGTGGTCATTATTCCTTCTTCTTTTGAAGTATATAATAAATTATAACCAAAATCTGTTTGATGAGAAAATGTTGACAAATCTCCACTGCATTATCAGGATTAAATTGTCAGGCGTGTTAAGGATGCAAGTATGTTTTTTTCAAACCAGTTTACATCCATTTTTTAAAAATAAATAAAAATATCCAATAAGAACTGCTAATAGAAATATAGAAGAGTGGCACACTCTGTGATTTACACACCCTGTTCAGCATACGTGTGGTAAAGGTCCCAGAACACTGTTTGAGTTCCAGGAAAATCTAACCAGAATGAGGTGAGTAAACAAAAGGTTTTCTTAGATGGTCATTTAAGAACAGTTGAAGGTCAATGATGGGGAACATTCTTAACATACTGTCGTGGTTTAAACCAAGTCCACACAGCTCATTCACTAACTCCCCCCCTTTGCTCCCCCAACTCCCGGGGAGTTAGGAAGGAGAATCCAAAGAATGTAGCCCCCACGGATTGAGGTAAGAACTGTTTAATAGCTAAGGCATTACTACTACAGCCATTTAATATACTAAGCCATTACTACTACAGATAATGATGATAAAGCAAATAACAAGTGAAGAGAATACAACAACTCACCCCACCTTGCCCGACCGAGCACCAACCGATACCTCCTCCATCCCCGGAGAGCTCTCCAGCCCTTCTGGGTCTCTCCCGGTTACATCCTGGGTATGACGTGCTATGGCATGGAATACCTCTTTGGCTAGCCTGGGTCAGGTGTCCTGTCTCTCCTTCCTCCCGGCCTCCCGTCCTCCCTGGCAGAGCATGAGCTCAGAAAAAGCCTTGGACAAACCAAACATTTGAGCAGTAACTCAAAACATGCTTGCTATCAGTAACCGTTCTCAGCCCGAAAGTCAAACCACAGCACTGCACCAGCTACCAAGAAGGAGAAAAATGACTGCTACTGCTCAAACCAGGACACATCAGTGTTTTGCCTGATCTTTTTGCTGACCACTACAACTCTGTATTCTGCTTTCATTCCAGCTTTGGCAACTGCGTTTTAATGGAGGTTGAGGGGGGAGGGGGGTTGGGTTTTTTGGTTGTTTTTTTTTTTTATATATGTGGGGGTTTTTTGTTTGTTTTAATTTTATAGCATATTTTCACAGAAGGCATTGGAGGTGATACTTCTCTAGCAGATCTATTGTTTGGATCTGAATTTACAAGGATGCTCATTGATATTTTGACTATTTTCTGTGATTAATTTGGTCTTGTTTCTGGATATAATAACAGAAGAGAAGCTTCAGAATTTGGACTCTTTTTAAATATCAGTATCAAAGTCCTAGAAGCGCACAGTATTTTCCCAAGTGTTCTACTGAAATGAATGTCAAGATGCCCACTGGCTTCAATTGGAGTAAAGATAGGCCACCACTGAGGGTTTTCATAAATACTTCTTTCAAACGTAATACACAGTGTACATCTCTGTTGAATAATTGACAGCCTGAACAATTTTTTAGCTTATGGTATAGTCAGGAGTGATAAGAAATGGTAATGCTGCATAAATTTAAAACCATAAATCCTGTGAAAGGCAAGTTAGATTTATAAAATGAAGTTGTATTCTGCTAATGCTTAATAATCCTAGCTGTCTTTACACATACAGGCAGAGCCTATGACTGAATGTATTTATAGGGATGTTAACTTCAGATTTGGGGATTTTTTTGTGGGTTTTTTTGTTTGTTTTGCAAGCTAGCAAACAGAAATATCGTTTGATTTATCACAGTTCCACAAAAAATGGAATTTATCCATTCCATGGATTTGTCTTGCTGTGAATAGCAGACCACTAAGATTATTCTTTGAAATTGACAGGACTCAAAAGAGTCCCTAGAAGGGAATGAAAAAGAAACAGATTCTGAAAGGCTCATATCTTGATGAATCGCACAATATAAAACTCCCCATACTGACAATAAATTACGCCATGTTTGTCCATTAAATAGAAATGTCATTAGCTGATGTGACATGTACATGGCTTTTATACATTCTTTATTTTATCTCTCTTTGGTTTTGTCTTTTGCTTTTATTTCTGGTGGGGTTGTTTGTTTTGGTTGTTTGTTTTTAATACAGTATATGTCATAGTAAAAACATTAATTTTGGAAACATCTTAGGAAAAAAAAAATACCTCTTTTTTTCACTTCTTTTACTAAGAAGTGGTAGGCAGCAATTTATTTACTTTTTTTACTATCCAGAAACCAGCACACAAGTGTACTAGTTGCACCTGCAAAACACACTTGTGGAAGGGACATCAGCCTAGCCCAGTTTCTTTCAGTGTTTAACTTACAGCTTGCTTTTACCCTCATACTCAGCAATCATATTACAATACCTTTGTAGTGTCATTTGGTGAGTAATGTTGCTGGAACTGAGAAATACAGGCTTAGCAAATAAAATACTTTATAAGACTCTTCTCTTGGCTTCTGTAAGTGTAAACTGAGAATTCCTCTCAAAAATAGGAGTTTTAGGGATTATTTATATTATATAAAAAAGTGTAAAAATGTATTGTTATCAATATAGAAAAGAAAGCTCAAAGGTTTCAATATATAGGAGGACTGAATCAAATGAATCAAAATCCTTCTGAAGATGCCTAGGCTTCCAGCTATCAGTGTTGCTGAAGTAGAAGTGTTTTCAAGATGTTGCATGGGAAAAATTATATTCCTGTTTTCAAAATCTTCCCATCAGTGTGGTTACAGATCTCTTACCCAACTATTTATTAGTAAAATGCATACATATATCTAAAACACATTGGTCAACTTTGTTGTAATAACTAAACTTCCAAAACTGAATTACACTGCATCTTTTCTCAGTGAGGCTTCCTGGGAAAACAGATATCAAAAGAACTTTCCCCTAGGCTGTAAAAACCAAATTTCCTTAGAAACAGCATTTCATGTAGTAGCATACAAATAAACACTAGACTTACAGCATTAAAAAACTTGAGAATTTTTCTATAATTTAGGTACTTTATAGTGCAATAAATGATAACCCAATGTCAGAGGTATTATTAACCAGGCATATGGCGACATTTCCCAAAATTCCCTATGTGATTATAGTTTCCCTTTGTTTTGTACAGCTTAGTGATTTAAAAACTACATCACAGTATTTGTTTGGAAGGGAAATGTTTAAAAAAAATATAAAAATCTATCATCCTGAGGAGGAACAGAATAGTTTGAGTATTCTTAGTCTCTGCAAAACCCATTCACCTACTGCCTTGTGGTTTTAAGTAAATAATGGGACTGGTCAATAATGATGGCAGTAGGTACAGTTGGCAGTTACGAAATTGTGACTTCTTGAGCATCACTATAAAAATCTGAAACCACGCAGGAACCTCTTTTTTTGTTGCATTTGATTATTTTATACATTCTTTTTAATCCATCCACAGTGCATGCCCAAGGTATGATAATCTCAGCCCCCTGAGAAAGTGCATGTTTGGGATGGCTATCAGCTACTTGTATAAAAAGAGCAAAGAAAAGCAGATGCTCTGTATACCTTCAGGCCAAAATTTTCAAAAGACTTGTCAGTATTCTATGAATATAACATAGTCTGTTTTTCTATTCCCCCATTCAATCTGGGCAAATAAAATGTTAAGATTTAAGTTGTACCAAACTCTACTATAGATGTAGTAGAAGTCTTTGCAGCAGGTGTTGTGATCTTGGAAATTATAATGCTATTCTTAACAGCATTACAACACTTAAAAAGAGTTTAAGACAAGAGAAAATACAACCCTGGCATAACTGTTTAAGTGCTGTCAAATTCTAGTTGAAAATATTGAACTGTTTTTTTTAAAGAAACTGAAGCCAAAATATCACTAGACTTTCTGTTTTATCTTTCAAGAAATACCATTAAAAGTTTTCAGGAAGATCAAAGATTTCCTGCACAGGTTGTTGAATCTGTATGAGGGACTACAAACAGTCCACTGAAGAAAATTAAAGACTGGTTCATGAGAACAAGTCTGTATGAAGTTTGCAATGCATACAGCTTAGGAAATAAATTATAAAAGCAACAACTATAAATAAAACAATGCCAGAGTATTTACAGTTGCTGTTATGTTCTAAAAATGGCCACAGAAACAGACACTTGAACAAAGTCTTTTAAAAAAAAATATTATTACAAAACTTCTTCAAGTGGGGTAATTTTGGCTAGCTAAAATAAGTAGCTGTTATTGTGTCTCAGAAACCGAGATGTATACAGGGTCAAAGCCCTATGACTGGTAAACCTAACCTGCATTTAATCTGCCTCGTTAACAAAGCACTTCACTTGGAGTCTGATAACCCTTTCCTCCCAGCCTCATCCTAGGATGCAGCCTCTCTTCTGCTCTCAGGTATTAGTGTCAATATTCACCTGAGAGTTTAGACACCCGAGTGTCTTACTGCTAATAGAGTGGTTGCCTTGCCCCAAAAGGCTTATCCTACCCTATGTTTTCCTATGGGGTTTTTCAGCTGTGTAACTCAACATAGCAACTGTTCAGTGATTTCTGGAAGACACCTTGCTGCTCCCACCAATGAACCATGGTTTCTGGGTTCACTCTTCTCACAAAGAGGAAGTATGGGCTAAGATCTGTCGAGAAAGGACTCCTTCACAGATCCACCCTCCACTCAGGGTTTTTCTGGGGGATTGGTTTTGGTTTTTAAATCACTGGATGCTACTCTTGTGAGCACAGAGCTCTCAGTCTGGTAATTACACAAATCTGGATCAGAAATGCCTTCAGTCATGGCTGACCAGGAGGACACAGAATCACTGAGGTTAGAAGACCTCTGGAGTTTTGATCATGAGTTTTCACCATCCCATCCAACTTCCTGATCAAAACAGGAGGCAAGCTGCTCTCCAGGAGCCTCTCTGGGCAACCTGTTCCAGTGTTAATTATCCTTACAATAAAAAAGGTGGTTTCTTCTCTTCAAAGGGAATGTCTTGACTGTTTTTCCCCTTTCTCTCTTATCCTTTAACTGGATACCACTAAGGAGAGTCTGGCTCTCTTTTCTTTACTTTCCCCCATCAGGTATTTACATAAATTTATAGGATCTCCTCAAAGCCCTTTCTTCTCCAAACTAAAATAATCCCAGCTCTCCTCATATGTCAGTCTCCCCTCAAATGGCAGATGCTCTGATCCCTTAGTCATCAGGCCAAAAAATCATCAAAACATAGAAACAGCTGACATGAGTTTCTGAATTGAGAGTAACAGGGAAATGACAGCAGGGATTCCTATACTGCCACCTACACCAGATATTGCAACAGCTTTGTTTTGTTCCTCAGTGTCAGCTTTCAAGACACAAACACAGAGAGCAACCATGGGATTAGTCGTTTTTGAAGTAGCCCTAGTATGGATAAGCCAGCTTGCCATGTTTAGAAACTTCACAGCTACCAGGGTTCCTACCCTGAACTAAAATACATCCTTAAGGACTTCATTAAGCGACAGTCTAATGGAGCTGGAAGTCAACAGTGCAAGTGTGAACATGAGTTAAGAGTCAGAGTGGAGGGAAGGATCTTGTTTGATGTCAGATATGCACAGTGAATGGTTGTGAAGAGGTGATCTGTGCAATAACTTTCTGAGTGGATGGGATAGGACTAGACCACATTTGTCATGCCTCACAAGAGACACTGCAATACTCAAAACATAAATATTTTGGACAAGGAGTTCAGGATGGAAGGTACAAAAGTTGAAATACTTCTGTATTTACATCAATAGATGTAAGATTGACAAAGTGGCCAAAAAGGAAGTCAGTTTCAAATTATGGACCTACATGACAAGTAGACTGTTGTTATTACTAATAGTGAGTGAGAAAGCAGGAAGCAGAGAGGGTTTGGAAGAGACATTTGGGAGTTCTGGTTTAGATATTCAGTCTTTATGACTGAATCTACAATAAACCTCTGTCAGCCAATCAGCCCAGTTTTCTGTTTAATTTGGATTATAGCCAGTAAGCCTGGAGTAGAGCAGCAGATCCATGCAAGTCATCAGTGTAGAGACTGGCACCAAAACTTAAAAGCATTTCACAGGTAATGGAAGCTATACCCTACAGTCCTTACATAGGCATATTTTCAGTAAGAGTTTTATCTGTTTAAGTATATCAGGGTTGATATCTTTGTTTCATCTAAGTCTCCAAAAATATGTCCGATCCATCATTGCCCTGCAATTTTTGTTGAAATTTATACCTCTGGAAAAAGGACATAAAATGGGACTTTTGGTTTGATAGTGCGCAGCAGGCACTTTGCAAGGTATAAATCACAAAAACAGGTAAAAGATGCCATGAAGTAAGAATGGTAGCTTTCCACATCCACTTTGCAGAGGTATAAATTACAAGTGCAGACTGCTACTGAATTGAACCTAGTCCTTAGGTACTAACAAACAAGTGCTTTCCTGTTCATCTTTAATGCTTTAATAGTTTATAAAAGGCAAGGCAGTTTCTGAGAACCTTTTTCACTCTTAGATAACCACCTTGAACTAGTTTTACACGTGAATGGGAAGAGTCAAATACAACTAAAGGGAAAAAAATAGAAATTGTCTGTCAAACAAATAAGTACCTTAAAAGGGTAAACTTCTATCCCACTAAACCAGCTACTACATGTGTGGCGTGGGTGGCATAAGAAGAGATGGGAAATGTGAGATTTTGCATTACTGAATGGATATATTTGCAAATATCATAGGAAGGCGTAGTAAAGCCTTTAGAAAATATAGAGCACTACCTCTGTAGCTTCAAAACTTCACTTACGATGTTCTGCTCAGTCAAAGCAGAACATGTATATGAAATACAGAAGTCTCTAGCATGGATGAGTAGCTAAATAAAGCAAGTCAAAACATAAAGAGAAAAAAAAAGAAAGAAAACCAAACAGAAAATGAGATTTCAAGGAAAGAGCAAAGAGATGGCTCATGAGCCCAGGACGCGTCTTCTCTGGCATACATTATAAACTGCACAGACACTCCACACAAACCAATCCAGAAGGATTCTTCATGTTAAGGTGTTGCTAGGCAACATCACTACCCAGGAGCAAGGATGCAGTATGAAGCACTGCCTGGCTTTGTAATCATTTATTATCTAATCTATAAATTATTTTCTGAAAAAAATTAAAACAGAGCATTTCAATATGATTAAATATTTTTGAAGACTTTTTTGTTTTGTTTGTTGAGTTTGTGCTTTTGCTTTAGAATGAAACTGTCAGATTTAATTCACATGCTCTGTCTGCCAGACAGCCTCCTTCTTACACAATTTGCTTTTTAAATTGCCTTCTGTTGATCTTTTCATTGTAAAGACTTTCATTATCTTCCATTAAAATTATGCATTTTACAGTGAAATCTCTACTCCATTAAACAAATCCTCTTTGCTTATTTCACAAGAGGACTGCTTGATAGCAAGGAAATATTTTCAAATGAATTGATTCCTTTCACTAACTGAGCACTTGTATGTTTAAGTTGATGTCACGCAAAAGTTGTGAGGACTGTAAAACACATCAGCACACAAAGAATCTGTTAGTCCCAACTGAAAAAAACACCTTGCCAAGCTTTGTAATTTATTAAATTCTAATTACTTTCACAAGTGTGAAAGAATATTTGTTTTGTTGAAGTGTATATGTGGTGTGCTCCCTTCAGCTTGATTCATACATGTCCACTCTGCAAATCATGTCTTACAGTTTGTTTATCCTTGTCTCATATAGCTTTTAGCAGCAGTAAATTCAGGTATGTCAGGTATCTCAATGTTTTGTGCTTAGCAGTTCCTCAGCCTTTCAAGACCATCAAGTTCCAAGAAACAGATAAAGCGGGCTTTGCCCCAGCACTGTCCAACATTCAGGATCTTTCAGATGCAGCTGCCCTAAGCTGACAGATCCTCTAGTCAGTGCTATCCAGAACACTATCTCAGTCCTGCAGCTCTAGTGTATGAGAATGTCCCTCCTCTCTAGCATCAATCTCCTGGACAACAACATCGCACCATTCCTCTCTCTGGTGAGAGGATTCCTGCACCTGAACTCTTTACGACACCGGTCTGCAAACCCCAAACACACTTGAATTAAATTATTTCAAGTCTGTACTTGCAATAGCAAAAAATTTGCTGAGGAAGAACCATTCCTTTTGGTTTTACATTTTAGATCAGAATGTGTTTTCTGTGCATTTTCTTCTCATTTCCTGGAGAAAAATGAAAGACTGCACTTCCGGCACTAAAAGACTTTTTCTGCCCAATGATATAAGCCAAACACCATAAATTTTGGCAATGTAGACAGAAATTAGGTAACAGCCAGACAATACAACGCTGCTTTAAGGGAGATGAGAGTCATATTTAAGTTTAGATATATGGCAGATTAAATGATTAAAGGTCAAGTCCTTAAAAATCATTACACAATGTACTTAAGTTTAAGAGCATTTGCAGCTTGAGTAAGACCTGACAATACAGGAGACTATAACTAAGACCATAATCCATGGCAGAGTGGTAAATCGGGGTACAGCAAGCACCATTCAAGCTCTGCAGCCATTTTGCATGGCATTTAGTCTGATATGCAAAAATACAGTACTGGAAAAAAGAGCCCCAAACCCAAAACATAGATTCAGCCAACTCAGAAAACAGAGCAAAATACATTGCTTTTATGGAACTATATAACACATGGCAAATTACACTGAATGCCTGGCAGAAGAAGCAAAATGGGTAGAATAATTGGGTATTTTACTACCATATGCCTTAATGCTTCACTACTATAAAATATGTGAAATAACTGAGCCAGATGTTGTAGATTTGTATGTGGATGGAAGCAATATACTGGTGACATTTCTGTAACAATACAGAAATGGTCCCAGGCTACTATCTCAGCAGTCAATCTTTCTGTCCAATGGCTTTAGCAGCTTACCACTCACTGGTCTTAGGCTGAGTCTTCTTCCTGATAAAGCAGATTATCATTCTTGGTGGCTTAAATGTAGCTACAGTCTTTGATTCATGCTGTGAGGATTTCTCTGCATACCAACACTTGTTTCCTGGTCAAAGATTGCTTTGCTACACTAAGCATGCAAAGTTAATGGATGCATTGGTTCCATGCTCTAAATGCTATGGCAATACAGAGCTGACATCAAAGAAAACATTGCCTGTGCAAAAGAGTTTGACCACACAATTAAAATCTGACTTAACATCAATTCAGTAGAAACTCTGTTAGGTATAACTGTTAATGAAAGATCACATACCACCAGCATGCCAAATTTAGCATTATCATATGTGTTGGATATTACCAAGCTTCTCAAAGGCATACAAGAAACCTTTTTCTAAAGGCTAGAACCAACAGAATTGATGTTCAGCTGTTGACAGAGATACTGCTTTAGAAACATCAATAATAAGCCAGTTTCACAAGATGGAAGAGACCCATACAATGCCCATTTTGAAAAAGCCCCATTCCAGACAACACTTTAATAAACATTTGTTGTGGGGATCCTCCTCCCTCTGTGTGTTCAACTTCCCCTTTAAGTGTCTGGCAGCATGCTTGGACATATGCTATCTCATATAGAGGGAACTGCCCAGCTCTTCAAAGCAGACCCACACAGGAATGTCCAGCTGCCCCTGTTATTGAAACATGCCTGAAAGGAGCCCACAGTTTCTACAGGTGCCAGGAATAAATACGGCAGCAAAAAAACACTATTGCAAGTCTTATCAGGGCAGCATTTAGGGATTCCTGATCAGGATCTAACAACACGTCTGGGTATTTTCCCCCAGTTGTTTGACTTCTAGGTGTCTAGGCATGCCTTCAGAGTTGGAGGGATTTGCTCTTGAACATGGCGTAACACTGAAAAGTTATTATTTCATGCTTCACAAAGTTGCATCAGGACGAGTACAACCAGATTTAACAGTGTTTTGCAGAGGCACAGAGAACACAGTCTGACAGGGTGGGATACAAGGAAGCTCTGCAGATCCCCTAGGATACCAGCTATAAAACTAGCCATGAGCCACACTCCCACCTACTATCCATAAACCTTCTGTTGTCATATTCACATGGCTAAGTGCCCTTGAGTTGAATACCCAGCCCCAGCTGCCATCTCCTCACAGTGTGCCACACTGTGTATGTGGGGTGAAATGTCTCCTCAGGTTAAGCAGCAGAACTCTGAGTCCAAACGTTAACTGCTGCTATCAGGATGAGCCGTATGTACAGTCAACTTCATCCTGACTGATTTATGTCATGCAAAGTTCCTGTACTGCAGACAGAACTGGCTGGAGTAGCTGAACATCACAGCCAAGAGCAGCTTTTTATTATGACACATGATGGGGAATTTGATGTTATGTCTGCTCAGTCTCTCCAGCCCACTCTCATTCTAGTTCTGAAGGAAAGCACCCTTTCCTAAGATGGGAGGCACACTAGTTTTGTTTTTGCAGCTTTGTAGACTAACTCAAGTAACATCAACCAACGGCAGAAAACTTAGCAGCAAATTGAAAATCACCAATGGAACACTGCAGTTGATTCTTACCATTAGTAGCCAAGAATCATGCATAATGTAGAAGCTATTGTTAATTGCACAGGTACCCAATTATTTAAATAGGTTTTTCAGGTATTTAAAATGCATGGCAGGACAGTACAATACACTGAATACTTTATCAACATTGTATCTAAAGTGAACAAGTTAAGAGGTACTGCAGATTCTTTTTGGCAATGCACCAAAACAATTCAGAACTTTATTATAACCATTCTGTTTTAAGAATACATAACATGCCATTTATCATGGATATAAAAATCTTAGAGACTTTTTTATCTAAGAATCTTTATAAGAGTGACATATAGCCCAGAAGAACTATGATGAGGAAAGATTAAAAGGGGGGGGGAGAGAAAAGCATTATTTTTCTCCTTTTTTTTCCCTTCAGTTTGTTATCTCTGCGTTTGACAGTGCTGCAGGTGGCCAGCTTAATTATTTTCTCCTCTGCAGTTAGTCAGTCTGTCAGTTCCCATTCTTGTTTCAAAGGTCTTGTTTCAAAGGTTGTGTACAGTTCTGGTGTTTGTGTGCAGTTCTGGTGTCCTCATCAACATAAAAAGGACATGGAACTGTTGGAACAAGTCCAGAGGAGGGCCACGAGGATGATCAGGGGACTGGAGCACCTCCTGTATGAAGACAGGCTGAGAAAGTTGGGGCTGTTTAGCTTGGAGAAGAGAAGGAGGCATGGCGACCTCATAGCAGCCTTCCAGTATCTGAAGGGGGGCTATAAGGATGCTGGGGAGGGACTATTCATTAGGGACTGTAGTGATAGGACAAGGGGTAACAGGTTGAAACTTAAACAGCAGAGGTTTAGACTGGATATAAGGAAGAAATTCTTTACTGTTAGGGTGGTGAGGCACTGGAATGGGTTGCCCAGGGAGGTAGTGAATGCTCCATCCCTGGCAGTGTTCTAGGCCAGGTTGGATGAAGCCTTGGGTGACATGGTTTAGTGTGAGGTGTCCCTTCCCCTGTCAGGGGGATTGGAACTAGATGATCTTAAGGTTCTTTCCAACCCTAACTATTTGATGATTCTATGGTCATAGCAGCAAAAGAGGGTGGGGGATAAAGGAAGGAAATGAACTAGGGCAAACCCAAAATCTGGCAGGACTCTCAAAGAGAGTAATGAGCTCACACCTGTGATTCATACTTTTGCTGGCAAAGACCCCACAAGTGTCAAGAAATATAAACCAGGGTACACTAAGGTTTTCCTTATTTTGATATGCTGTAATAACATGACTATGTATAAATTAGTGGCAAAAATTATTTTTTCAAGCAAGCAATGAACGAAGGTGACAATGAATTAGTTGAATTCAAGGATTAATTAGATTCCACCATTTATGTTTAGTAAATTGTAGCTGATTTAATAATTCGTTTGAATTTCTTGACTTGTTTTGCAAGAAAAACAGAGGAAAATGCTGTGTCCTGGGTTCAGCTGTAACAGTTATTTTTCTCATTCCTAATAGATGGCGCAGTGCTATGTTTCTGCTTTAGTCTGAGAACAATGTCAGTAACACACCAATGTTTTAGTTGTTGCTAAGTAATGCTTATGCTGATTGAGGACTTCTCTCATGCTCTGCTAGTGAAGAGGGACACAGGAAGCCGGGAGAAAGCAGAGAGAGGACATCTGACCCAAACCAGCCAAAGGTGTATTCCATACCACAGCATATCATGCTCTGTATATAAACTGGAGGGAGTCACCTGGAAGGCCCAAATCACTACTTGCGTTAGGTTTGGTATTGGTCAGCAGGTGGTGAGCAATAGTATTGTGCATTACTGCTCTTTATTGTTTTTTTTTTTCCCTTTCCTTTTTTTAGTTTATATTCTCTCCCCTTGTTATTTCCTTGTTCTGAGTAACTGACTGGGTTTAAATCATGACATGCTGAAAGATGAGCTGTTTTCATATGTTTCATTAGACTCTCTTGATAAGACCACTATCTCATTATTAGGAGTGTAACCACGTAAAAGCTTGGTCCACTGGTTTAGGATCTCACTAGCTAGAGATTGCCTAATCAATACAGGAGAGGAAAAATACTGCAGATAGAATTTTAAGGAGAGAATAACCTAATTCCCATAAAAAAAATCATTGATATTTGAGCACTTAAGGGTGCTTTCAAACACCCTTTCAAGAACTTAGTTCCCTCTACAGCTCAAAAAGAGACCAAGCTTTGGATTATTCACAGATATTCATTCTTCAATTGAACGCTTCGTAACATACTCAGTAGTTCCTATTAAAAAATATAGTAAATTCTACCCTTTTAATGTTATGCATGTGTTGGATAGAAATGTAGATATTGGCTACATACCTATCTGTATGATTATAACATACTGATTATTGGAAGGATGTGCATAAACATGTTATTGCACATCCAGAACACTTTTCGTAGAATAAAATATCAGCTTGGAAGAGACCTCAAGGATCAGTCTAGCCAAGATGGTCCATCAGCCTGTCTATCTGGACTAAAATAAAGTATTAGAAGTACTTGGTACTTTGGAATCCACCACTTCCCTGGGGAGATTATTCCAATGGCTGATTGTTTTCGTCATGAATTTTTTTTCTCTGGTGTCCAACTGATTTTCCCCAGGAGTAACTTGTGCATATTACCCCTTGTCTTTTTCCATGTGAATTCTGCAGAAAGGGAATCTCCATCTTCTTTGCAACCACCTTTTAAATACTGAACATGGTGTCGCCTGAACCTTCTTTTCTCAAGGTTGAATAAACCCAGCTCTCTCAGTCTTTCCTCATACAGTGGGCTTCCAAGCACATCAGTCATCTTTGTGTCTCTTCTCTGGACCCTCCAGCCTGGCCACATCTTTTTTGTATATCAGGGACCAAAACTGAACACAGTATTCCTTTAAAGGAGCAGGATTATTTGCAGTAAAGATTGCTATGACATTAATACAAACCTAGCCATCATAGCAATTATTATAGATAAATAAAGTACACAGTGTGACAGCTGATTTCTCAACAGAAAATAGGCAGCTGGATTATTAGCCAAGAATAACCAAATGGACAAAGGCTCAGCATAATTCCTCGTTTTGAAAAAAAAAAAAGAATGGAAAGGAAATTGTAGCATAGTAACACAAAACAAATAAATAAAATAGGAAAAATTGGCAGTGAATTTTTGAAAAGGGCAACTAATATAATTTACCAGGAAGCATATTTCCCACAAAAATTGTAACATTTTTAGAACACATTAGAACAGTGCACCTGCTCTTTGGACCTTCACAGTCTGAACCAAGGGACACAGCACATGTCATTGAACCAGTGTACTGCTTTTGGCTACAATAGAATTTTCTTCATAATAACTTGCATAGGGCTATGTTTTGAGTTAGTACTGAAAACAGTGTTGATAATACAGGGATGCATTAGCTGCCACTGAACAGTGCTTACACAGGTTCAAGGCCGTTTCTGCTTCTCACACCACCACACCAGTGAGTAGGCTGGGGTGCACAAGAAGCTTGGAGAGTACACAACAGAGACAGCTTAACCCAACTGACGAGAGGGATACCCCACACCATATGGCATCATGCTCAGTAATAAAACCTAGGGGAAGAAGGAAGGGAGGGACTTTCAGAGTTATAGGATTTGTCTTCCTGAATAACTCTTATGTGTAATGGAGCCCTGCTTTCCTGGAGATGACTGAGCACCTGCCCGCTGATGGGAAGCAGTGAATTAATCCCTTGTTTTATTTTGCTTGTGTGAGCAACTTTTGCTTTACCTCTCAAAATTTTAGTAATTTTATTAACAATTAATTATTATTATTAATCTATCTTTATCTCAACCCATGAGTTTTCTCACTTTCACCTTTCCAATTTCTCCCCCATCCCACTGGAAGGGAGTAAGAGTATTTATATAGGGCTCAGTTGCCACCTGGGGTTAAACCACAACAGCTGAAAACAGTCAGCTTTCAAAAAACATTAATTTTCTCTTCATTATGGAAAAGCAGCTGTAAGCATGCAACTTTACATCTTCTTTTCTCTTTTCTAAATACTGCCAGTTACAACATTTCTGCTGCTAAGGTGCATTTAAATACATAAAATAATTGCAATATCATGTATTTTTATGATAGCCTCTTCATCCTTCTAATATATTAGCTCTCTTGCTGAACAAGTGAGATTTAGATTTATCTGCTAAAAGTAAAAAAGACTTGTGAGTATTGGAAATTCTCATTGTTTAAAATTATTTTTCCCCCTCAAACTGAAGAAAGCCATCTCCTAGGACACAGCCAGTCCGACATTTTAGCATGACTGGACCTTTGTTAAACTGCAAAGAGCATGGTTAATGGAACTGCAGTTCTTGCTGAAGTACTTTCTACTGAGATGTGAGAGCACACTTTCTTTCTAGAGCACAGGGCCACCTCTGGCTAGGGTAAATAATGCAGTGCTCCTTAAACTAACAGTTACTTTACAACAGCTGAGAACTTAATAGTCAAAGACTTCAGGAAAGTAAAATTTTGAAATTACTAGCATTTTCCAAGTGTTTCTCGTGATAACTCATTATTTTTTCCCCTGACATTCCATTATTTTTCTTAGCTGAGACACCTTTTGTGACTGAAAGCAGTTACAGAAAAGGACTGTCAGTGATGACTCGGAAAAGCACAGCAAATTGAGCCAGAATTGTCATGTGGAGATAGTAGTGGAACATGGGCTATCATCGAAGCTACAAGCAACTACTTTCTGCTTATATGAACAACCTTTACCTTTGCATTAGTCATTGTTTGGCTCAACAGTACATTAGCCAGCATTTCATCTTTAACATAAGAATAGTTTTAATGTCAGAAGACACAATAGCATGTAATGCCAGAAAACACAATAGGAACAAGGAAAATATCTTTTCATATGAAATCATATATGAACAGTAATTACATTTTCTGGGCTAGATCATACAGTTCATGCTTACCCAGATAAAAGGCAGGGAACCAAAGACAGTACAGTGACAGTATCCCTACAGCTGGGGCAGAGTTACCACACTCTTACCATCTCTCTCTAGAGGTAATTTGACACTGGGTGTAGAGCTTTGACTGCATGAGCAAATAATCACTCTGCCTTCAACCACAGCAACCCTCATCATTGGCCATCTCCAGGCAAGCATGAAACACTGAAAGTTCAGCTGCAAAACTAATTGATCTTCAAAGGTGGATGTGTCAGAATCACAGAATCATAGAAAAATTAGGGTTGGAAAGGACCTTAAGATCATCAGGTTCCATCCCCCGGCCATAGGCAGGAACACCTCACACTAGGCCGTGTCACCCAAGACTCCATCCAACCTTGAACACTGCCAGGGATGGAGCATTCACTACCTCCCTGGGCAACCCATTCCAGTGCCCCACCACGCTCATAGTAAAGAACTGGTTCCTTATATCTAACCTAAATATCCCGTTTAAGTTTTAACACATTACCCTTGTCCTATTGCTACAGTCCGTAATGAAAAGTCCCTCCCCACCATCCTTGTAGGCCCCCTGACTTTATCAACTTTATTTCTCAGGTACTCTGACAGCCCAACTTCTGTAAATTCATTATTATTAGTGAGAGGCAAATGGCTAGCACAAGTAAGTTCAACATACAACAGTGTAACAGTGTTGATAGTAAATCTGCCAAAATAGACCTAATCAACCAACCATTTCCAGAAACCTGTCTGCATAATTTCCAATATGAAATAATGCAGTTTTGCAGTGCTGTGGAAAGGACAGATTGGATTGGATATTATCTGGTTTGGTTTGCTAGTTTTAAAGATGAAAAGGCCTGGTGCAATCATATTCTTGGCATACACATACAACAAAAATGGCTTAAAATTAAATTGAAAAATAATCTGGATATCATTGCTTATGTTTGCTCTAACAAAGTCAGTCAATTCCTCTTCCATTTTATTCCCTAGCTTATTTATAAGAGACATTAGATACAGAATATCATTTATGACGATGCACCATATGTGCACTGGGAGCATAATAGCTGATTGTTCAAGTGTTAGGAGAGTCAGTCTGGAAGTTCTAAACAGCCAAAACCTACACACTGGAACAACTGAAAAGTGTTGGTACAAGTCTACAGGATAACAGAAGAAAGAAAACAATTACACAGAAAAGGGTCAAGAAGTGAAAGAAACTGCTAATTCTTCCTCCATTGTGTTTATAGTTTCCTTCTTCTGTTGCTTTTTCCTTCTTCCCTTACACTTCTTACCCTGTCTCTCCCCTTTCTGACTCAATAGTGACTTCATGCTCTGCTTGCAAGCTTATTATATTTTGTTTCAGCCAACCATTTAGGGTCCACCTGTGTGAAAAGGAGCAAATGAAATTGGGAACATGACTCCACATTCAATGACTATACACCTTTGTTGTCAGTGGTCTGGTGAGTCTTAACCTAGCTTTGCATTTAGAGACCATCTAGCAATTCTTACTGTTCAACAAGATTGTTGATTCTAATATCACAGCACCACAACCACTAATTTCCCTTTCCCAAGACAGCAATTTGCCTCATGCTTTGACCACAAAACCAGTCAAGGGAGAAGAACAAAGCTGTAGAGCTAGAGTGACCAATCCCACACGTTAGTGAGAGCAGTAATACTGCATAACAGATGCAGCCAATAAACACTGTTCACACAGATTGGAATTTGTTCTTCTGATACATCCAATCAATAACAAATAGCAAACAAATTAATGAGATCCAAGGTCTATTTACAAAGCACAAACAAAATGGAAAGAGTGAATTGATCATATTAATTATTTGCTGCTAGGAGTTTCACTGGATTTAGCACAGAATGATTTTAAAAGAGCTCACTACAAATGCACAAATCGTTGCTTTGGGTCAAAGCCTGAAGGAACTTTAACAAGCCCTGAATTACTTCACCAAGTGTCTTAACCACTGAGCACCCAATATTCAGGGTTATGTATCTCTAGTTAGCTTTTGTTCATATGGGAGAAATGTCAAAAGATTCAACTAAAAGAAGGAAAGGAAAAAATAAATCATGTAAAATAGCAACTTGTTTCCAATCCCTTTATAAAAACTACTTGAATCATAGAATAACAAAATGGTTTATGTTGGACTGGACCTTAAAGCTCATCCAGTTCCAACTCCCCTGCCACGGGCAGAGGCACCATCCACTACACCAGGTTGCTCAGACCCCATCCAACATGACCTTAAACACTGCCAGGGATGGGGCATCTACAGCTTCTCTGGGCAACCTGTGCCAGGGTCTCACTACCATCACAGTAAAGAACTTCTTCCTAAAGTCTAACCTAAATCTACCCTCTTTCAGTTTTAAGCTTCACTGCACAATGCTTATCTGTGGATGAAATGTGAAGATGTGCTGAGTAAGAGCCAAGTATGATTATTAATGCCTCCTGAGGGAAGAAAGTCTTTTATTTAGGTTTTTTTTTTATGGTGAGTGGAATGACAGGCCTCCTTTTCTGACTACAAATTCTGGCCATTTCAACATGAGTGTTAAATAAAAACCCAGTATGTTAATATGTTTTAAACAATACTATCTGTATTATATACAATATAGTATTCCTTACCTTACTTTCACACTAATTTATTGCTATGAATTTATTAGGAAAAGAGTCAGTGATGACAAGAAGAGATTCCCAAGTACAGGGGCAATACCAGTAGTGCTGTTGTAATAAAACCAAAGGGCAGTAATTTCACTGATCTATGATGCGGTTAGAGTTAGCTATGGAGGACTAAATAAAGTATCCTACCCTGTAGAGAACAGTGATTTCTGATCTACAGGTACACCGTTAAACATCTTGAAATAGCAGTAATAATTTTTTTTCTCCCAGCTGCATATAAAAATAATATAGAATGTTTAACTTTACCCTTCATCATGATTTTTCCATACTAGACCAGGTGATATAGACATAGCAGCAAATGTTGAATTACTGGCCTCTGACGAAAATGGTCTGTGTCAGTTAAGATCCAGACACAAAACATCTTCATGTGTCATACAATATGCAGATTCACCTCCCCCACCACCCTAAATTGCTCTCTTAGTTCACTGGAGGAAAATCAAACACGAATCTGCTTGGTTTGCCCCATGGAAAAGTTATGGAGGGCAACACAAAAACCTCTCCAATTACAGATGTGCTGTGCCACTCAATTTACTATATCAGGGCTAGCTCAGCCAGAACAGATGGAACGAATAAGCCTAGAGAGCAGTGAAAACAAAACCTGAAAATCCACAGATCCCAGAAACAGTCTTGCCATTGCTTCTTCCCAGTGCAGGTATAGGACTCCTGGATCTAAATCACTCTCTAATGAGTACTCAGTGGCATAAGCAAACACTGGAAGAAGCTACCTAGGGGGGTGGAATCTCTTTTGAGATATTGCCACTAAGTCATCATATGAATACCACTGACCCAAACATCTCAGGTCAGCACTATCTGAGGGATGGAAGATCAAAAACTCTTTCCTACCCAAAAGCACCACCCAAATAAAAGAGATTAAGAAGTATTGTCCTTAACTGTGTAGGCATAAGGTACTACATGGTAAGATACATCTTCAGAAAACAAGGGGAGCCTTTACTTGTAGGGGTAGGTAGGAGGCAAAGTTGCGTATGAAGGTGAGTATAAGCCTATACTTTAAAACATTAAGATGGTGACTGAGAAATGAAGACTTATTATAAGGTATCCAGAATTGACTAAATTATGACCTAAGATGTCTGGTTCATTGGCAATAGCATGTTTAATTGCATTACTGCACTTGAAGACTTGGAATTTTGCTGAATCTAATTTATGGGAGAGGTGCCAAGCGGAATTGTTAATCTACATAAACAATGTGAAAGTCACTCTTCTCAGAAAAAATCATAATAGGAAGATATGTCCAATCAGATATAGCTGCAGAAGCATTCCTTCCCTCTCTTTTTGTAGGCTTTCATATCCAAAATTGTACTTTTATCAACAATAACTCTAGGGCTTATACTTTACATTGTCATCTTTCCCTGTCACCTTAACATAAACCTACCAAGAGTATTTCAGAGTAGCATGTGTCTGTGCAAGTAATAGTCTGTCAGCTTCTAGCTTTGGGCACACTATGAATCAAAAACATAGAGGGGAAAAAAAAAAGAATAAATAGCAAATTCCAAAGACACAGTGATAAATCTGCCTGTTTCTACCTAAGATAGCTATTAATTTAACTTCAAGCACTAAGATCAATCAAACAGAACTGTAATCCATTATAATGTTGGGAAACTCAGAATTTTCAGACCATGGAAATTTGCTGCCTGTTTTTGATGTATATATATTCAACCTCCCTCATTCAATTAGACAAACTAAAACACTAAGTGAAACTCAGTTCAAAAAAAGTTGAGGCTATGCAAAAATACTGTATTTCCAATGAGATTTGAATCCCAAATATAATTTAACTCAATCCCAAATATAATTTAACTCAAATTTACCTGTCTTGACTCACTTTCTATAGCCTGATCCATGTGTTTATACATCAAAACCACAACATATGACTATAGTTTAGGAAATGTTCTCATGAGCTGGAAATTGATATAAACCAAATCCTGGCTGTATAAACTGACAAAGAGGTCAAATTGGCCTGCTGTGTAATCAGAAATGGATAGAGATTTCACGTGTCTTCATTATGGATTGTGGTGTTTTAAACCCAACCAGTAACTCAGAATAGCGCAGCCACTCGCTCGCTCCCCTCCTTCTCTCTCCCTCCCCCACCTCCCCACACTGTTAGACGGATGGAGAGGAGAACTGAAAGAATATAAATCCCACGTGTTGAGATAAAACAGTCCAGTACCTAAGGTACAACACAAAACTACTACTGCTACCACCAATAATAATAATGATAAGGGAAATAACAAGGGGAGACAATACGAAACTGAAAGGGGAAAAGGAAAAAAAACACAGGTGAGGCATGGTGCAATTGCTCATCACCAGTCAACCAATATTCAGCCTGACCCAAGCAGTGACCTGGGCCTTCCTGGTGACTCTCCCCTGTTTGGTATGGAATACCAAAATTCCATACCCTGGTTGGTATGGAATGCCCCCTTGGCTAGTTTGAATCAGGTGTCCTGTCTCTGTTTCCTCCCGGCTTCCTGTGCACCTCCTCACTGGCAGAGCATGAGAAACTGAAAAGCCCTTGATTGGAGTAAACATTACTAAGCAACAACTAAAAACAGTAAAAAAAAGTGTTATCAGCACTGTCCTCAGGCTAAAGTAGAAAACACAGCACTGCACCAGTTACTAAGAAGGAGAAAAATGGCTGCTACAGCTGAACCCAGGACATGAGTACATGGTACAAGTCACTTGGTATCTGTATTATATCAGAGATCTAATCACTAGATTAGATATGACACATAATCTAAATATGAGCATCTCTGAAAATCTGTCCCTTTCAAACAGTCTTAAGATAATATCTCAATCTTAAAACACTTCAAATCATCAATCATCTTTGAAAACGTTGCAACGTGTTTTATCAACAAGGTTACAGGGAAAGCTGACTAAAATGAGATGCTCATGTTTAAAATCGTGTCCATCACTGTTTGTGAATCGTTAATGCATTCTTAATATCTGATAAACCAGAACCTTAGGGTACAAAGTTCTATTAACATGCTAATGCATTTTGTCCCTGCTTGCTTTAGAATTATAAAGCATAGGTTGTTAGCCAATACAAGGCCATTTTCCATTTTGCTAAAGCCATCAACAATGAGAAAAGATAGAGATGCTGTCTGCCAATCAACATTTCTTATCAATTAACAGCTAAATGGGACAAAAATACTGCCTGTAATACAGTACAGGAAAAAGTCAAACTACCATAGCATCTAACTAATTGGTTTTAGAAGCCAAATTAATTATTTGTATTTAGCATGTGCATCCAGATATTTGGCAGTTGGTTCTATATTCCACAGGCCAAAAATTTCAATTATTCTGAGCGCCTTACAACTTCAGTAGGATGAATTTTAAAAGTAGTGATATACCTCAGCTCCAAACTCAGGACTTTCACTGGCAAACATTATTCTACCCACAGCATCTGTTTTGTATATACTAACAGCTCTTCAATTTTCTGGAAGATATAAAGGACTCTTCCTTTTCACTCGTGTGAAACTGAGTTACCCTCTGAAATTAGCAAAGTTGTACTGGCTTAAAAACAAGATCGGTTAGATTTAAAATCAGGGCACTGATAAATGAGGCAATTGGACAGACACTGCATTTTCAAGCATAAGAGTACAAACAGCTTGATCCATACACATAATGTAAAATCAAAGTGGAACAAAAAAAGTCTGCACCGACTTACAGATTTGGCTTAATTTCTTTGTGAAGGCAAAGAGGGCAGCAGCCACGTTCTGCACTAGTTGCCATGTTAATTAAGGGTCATGATATCCTATGCTTAATCTTGATGAGCACTGAAAAGCTGTCTGATTTTGGCAATGCATACAGCAAAGAGGTCAACACTGCTGGGGGCACTGTGGCCCAATTACTTCCTGATGAGAGAAATTCTTTAGTGTACATCCCATAGGCAAATAGACCTGCTAATGCAGCGGGGATTAGAGAAGGATTGGTCCCTGATGCTGGATATGCACCAAGTAGCAAGGCCTTTTACCCAGGCTTATTTATCCTACAAATCCATTTGAAGAGCCAGCTGCAATCCTGTTTTGGAGCATGTATGCAGTGCCTTGATGAAAATGTTTTGTATATTACATAAGAATTATAATAGTCTCTTCTCATGTGACACATCTCTCTTGTTCCAGTCTTTAACAGAAAACTGCTGGGGAATGTTTTGATGGCTGAAAGCATAAATTATCATAGAGCAAAAAAGTAGAAAGACACCTTCAGCCAAATCTACCCAGATGCGAAATTCCATTGCATTTCTGTTTGTGATTCTCTGGTAAATAGGTTCTCAAGAACACTTGAGTGCTGCAGTATTACCAGTACTTTTTACCATTCAAAACTTTTTGACTTGGAAATTAAAATCCAGAAATATCTACCAAACATATATTCCACACTTGTTATTTGTGAAATTTCTAATTTTCATAGAAATATTCAGTTACAGAAGTCATCAGATAAAAGAAACCTGAACACATTATCTGTCCATGGTCATTTACACCATTCCAGGAATGCGTAATCATTAAAAAATATACTGATTGAATAAAATCAACAAACCAGTGAAATCTGTAATATGCTAGTGGATAAATCATAAACAGAAAAGGTGACATTGACATCAATTATTCATTGGAAATTATTTGCTTACCTCTACTGCAGTCAAATTTTTACTGAGCTCTAGATGAAATGATTACGCATTCCTTCTTGTTTGCATCCTAATTAGTTTTTGAACTTAGCTTAGCAATGCAATATACCACTACATCCTTTAGCTTGGTGTCCCTTAACAGAGGTCTGAAAGACAATTTGACATCTTGAGATTGTGGCAGCTGCTGCAATTGTATGATCTGAATATATACAGAGGTAATGGGGGAAAAGGGAGAATAAGTAACATACATGATATAGAGAGAAGTATGGCTCCTTTCAAACATGATAAAATAGAAAGATAGATTCTAACATTTATGATCCAGTCACTGAACCTTATGAGTTATAAAATGACTAGACTATGCAGTACATATTTCCAGGTTTGAATTTACTCCCTCACAGATAAGTGGATAGCTCAGTTTCAAGTGCACCTGAGCTGTGTCACTGGACTGACAATATCCAATTAAAGTGCAGGTGAAAATTTTCAAGTTATTATATAGTTATAAAACCCCAAAGCTTATATAAAAAAAATTATATCTTGCATATACAGGTGATAGACACAAAATGAGTCAATAGCAACAAACACTATGACTAAGTATATACATACATAATTTGCAAAGCGGCACATGTTCCTAACCATCTGTCATATACTGCAAACTGCAACCTGACCTTCTGTACACTGGTTTTCTGCAGTTGCTAGTTCTCACTGTCTTATGACTTTCAGAGACTTTGCACTTGTCCTGGGAGTCTTGAACAGCAGAGCTTTGTGATAATGTGGGAAGCTCAAGTGAGAAAAGAAGACAACTTTCATAGTTGAAGAGCAAACCTAAAAATCTGCATTTTAAAAAGCTCAAACAACAGAAGGTAAAAAATAAAATAAATGCACATTGTTTTAAATATCAGTTAATATATTTGGAACCAAATGCTTGACCCACAAGGGCTCAAATCTGGAAATGCCAGGCATTTCTGAAGTGTAGCTCTGGGTCTGAGTCAATACTAAAGCCCTGTCTCATCTCACTGTCATACTCCTCTTCCACCCATGCTACAGAGCTATACGTTCTAACAGCTTCAAGACAGGACAAATTATGCATGCATGCTCTGCTGCATCATGCTTATAAGTAAAAAATATAGTTAATTTTAATGGATCATAGGGAAATGGATGATAGCGAAAATGTAGTCTACGAAGCACATGCAAGACCTAGTCCTTCAGTCATCCAAATCAGGGACCCAGCCAAGGTCAGCAGTTATTTACCTTTTAAATCTATTTTTGTAATTTAGTTTTGTTCAATCTTGTGATATTATTACATTGTTTCTAGTAAAAGATGAAAATCCTTGCATTTTCAAAGACTCTTTCTAAAACACATTCAATTGCTGCAACCATAATTTCCATTTTATTTCTTCAGTATTCTCTTGTGGTGTTAATGATACTATCATATGATATTGTGATTATTTAAATATTCACTACCTTTTCTTTCAGTAACCACAGTGAGGAAGTTGTTTCCAATGGGACACACAAAGCAGAATTTTTTTATCAATACTGGTTTCAGCCCCAGGCTCTGAAAAGTAAACTCAAGAAAGCAGGGCTAGAGAAGCCAGACCACGACTTAGGAATTGAAGTAACATGAAATAGTGGTTGGTTTGTAGCTGCCTTATTCAAAAGATACAAGCCTGACAGGCTTTGGAGGCAAGATTAGTATTTTTCTACCAGATCAATGGAACTTAAGTAAGGGCTGATCCTGATAACTGTTAGGAAATAAATGGAGAAGACAACTGAACTATAACATGCTTAAGATTTTTAATTTTTCCTAATGATTATAGAATTTGACAATTGCTTAGTTTATGTATTGTAAAATAGTCTAACTGCATATTCATGGTGAGACTTTGATCCGATTCTCAGATGCCTCTGAGCTTCTGATCTAAAATGCTAATCTATGCTTAAAAGCTTTAAATTTGAAGGAAAAGGATGTAATTTGAGCACTGGTTACCATGATTCAGGCTAAAATAATTATTCTTATCTTAAAAGAAGACTCAACTTCCTTTTGGTAGGGGTTAAACTTTCAGTAAACTACTGCCTTCCCAGGTTTACTGAAAAGCTGATTCTGAATTGTTCTCTCTACCTAATAACACGTTCCACTAACATTTAATTCTTTAGACTCAGGCTTTGATAAGGAAATACCGGACAGATTCACTTGCATCTGTCAAAGGCTTTCATCTTCTCTCCTGTTCTAATTGTCCCTGAGTAGGGTGGAATTCATTCCTGTTTTAAGTAATGCATTTGCAGTTATAAGGTTAAACACTTCACATTTGGATGCATGTTGCATCGCATTTGAAAATAACTTCTCAACTATCATGCACTGAGGAGAAGGAAACCTTGGTAAAACTTTTTTTTCCCCCTCTTACTCTCCTCATTCGTGTGTGACATTTTTAGTGCTATGCTAGTAGAAGCTACATTAAGCCTCCATCATCTCCTGATGCTTGCTGTGACAGATAACAAGGTTCTGAATTCATTTAGGCACCAGATGGATTAAGCGGCTATTAACTGGCTAGTTATAATTGAAAGTTATAATTGAATTTTTCACACAAATGTGCAGTATATATTATCTAAATGAACTGACAAACAGCAGAATGAAAGCTGGAGACAAGAAGCTTAGGGTTTTTTCCAGTGCTGCGAAGTAAACCGTAGGCATGAGATGATATATAGCCCAGTGGCTTGAGAGGATGCATGGGATATTCTTTCTCTAAGTGCCAAAAGAAGGGCATTTATTGTCATAAATGTCTCTGAACTAGATCATAATTTCACAGTACTGAGGGCAGGAATTTTCAGCGTGCCTAGAACTAAAATTGCCATGGACTTCAGCATCCATTAATAAACTAGGGCAAGATATCTCACATATTCTCAGAACCAGATAATACTTTCTATTCTTAAGTTCTCAGACTCAGAGGTCTTCCACTGAAAGGTCTAGCAACTGCTTATTACTCTGGCTTCAGAAAGAAAGAGCAAGTCACCCCCTTGACCAGTGTAAATTCCATTTCTTGTCAAAGTTGATTTTCTACCATTTTAAGATTAATTGGTGGCATGAAGAAAGGACAAGGAGAAATCTGAAGAAATTTCCTAAACAGAAACACTGTGCCTAAGAAAGTAAGAACAGATAGCAGAAAACACTGTTTTGCTAATTCTCATGTCTCCCACCAACATTTGTTTTTCAGTCTATATCCTCGAAAAATACTGCCACACACAGCCCACAGTCTTTGTTGTTAACTGGCTAATTCACATGTAGTTTCTGATTTCATAGGACTTACGATGCCAGCCTCATGAAGTTTAACCACGACAAGTGCAAGGTCCTACTCTGGGTCTGAGCAATCCCAGGCACAGCTACAGGTTGGGCAAAAAGGAAATTCAGGGCAGCCCTGTGGAGAAGGACTTGTGGGTGTTGGTTGATGAGAAAATGAACATGAGCCAGCTTCAGTGTGCGCTTACAGCCCAGAAAGCCAACCATATCCTGGACTGCATCAAAAGGAGCATGACCAGCAGGTTGAAGTATCTGATCCTGCCCCTCTACTCTGCTCTCATGAGACCTCACTTGAAGTATTGTGTGCAGTTCTGGTGCCCTCAACATAAAAAGGACATGGAACCATTGGAACAAGTCCAGAGGAGGGCCACGAGGATGATCAGGGGACTGGAGCACCTCCCATATGAAGACAGGCTGAGAAAGTTGGGGCTGTTCAGCCTGGAGAAGAGAAGGCTGTGTGGAGACCTCATAGCAGCCTTGCAGTATCTGAAGGGGGGCTATAAGGATGCTGGGGAGGGACTATTCATTAGGGACTGTAGTGATAGGACAAGGGGTAACAGGTTGAAACTTAAACAGCAGAGGTTTAGATTGGATATAAGGAAGAAATTCTTTACTGTTAGGGTGGTGAGGTACTGGAATGGGTTGCCCAGGGAGGTAGTGAATGCTCCATCCCTGGCAGTGTTCTAGGCCAGGTTGGATGAAGCCTTGGGTGATATGGTTTAGTGTGAGGTGTCCCTGCCCATGGCAGGGGGGTTGGAACTAGATGATCTTAAGGTCTTTTCCAACCCTAACTATTCTATGATTCTATGATTCTGTATCTTGAAATCAGATTAAGATTTCCACTGACAGCAGAGGTATTAGATTTGCATAATCACAGAAAAGAGAGAAGATATGTTTCATGCTAATTAATGTAATACCTGAAAATTAAGGTAACCAGAACTTGGGTTTTTGAAAGTCCTGTGCAAGGTTCTTCTGCTGGAAGGACTGGCTGTGGCTAACCTAGAGGAAGAAGTGGCCTTCAGAGTGGAAGGCAGAGAGCTACAATAAGAAAAAATTGTCATGACTGACAAAAATATACAGGATAAAAATAAACAGCTAGTGAAGAGAGGAGGGTTCTTGCTTCTCAGTGGATTTTAAAACCTCAAAAATTACACATTTGGTCACTGGTGCAGAAATTGTGTGCATGCTCACCTACAAAAGTAATGATAGGCCCTGTATTTGTAATATTAGATTTTCCAATAAACGCTACTTTTTATATGTAACCTTTACAGAACAAAAAAAAAGTCTTCCACTATAAACTATTACAAGTTATGAGAGCACACTTTACGGTACCATATATCTTTTTTTTTTCTGCTGAAGTGCCTGGGTTATTTGTTTGTTTACCCCTCCCCCCCCCCCCAGAAAATAATGTTAATCAACCATTGGGCCTTTTTAGGCTAATCAATTACAGTAATTGAAGTAGAAGTAACTGTGCTGCTCAACCTAGGCCATTCATACCTATTGTCTGATACTTGTTCCTCAAAACGTAATGTTTGTAATAAAGAAAAAAATGTAAAAACTCCCAACTAACCTTATTTTTCTACGTTATTTCTTTCATACAGTATTCTTCTCTATGAAAAAAAAAAAGAAATGAACCAGTACTAGCAAGTAAACAGATGTGATAGTCTATGAAAGTACTGCTGTGCTGCCAATTAAATAGGGGAAATTATTTTAAACAACTAAATATTTTAAAACATACTTTTTTACATTAAATACCTAATTTCAAGAGACTGAAAGAAAGGAAAGAACTGGAAACATCTTAGGTAATATCCTGTTCCTCAGCTTTCAATGCAACATGTTTCTTTCTATAAAATGGCAACCGCCCATGGCTATAGTATAGATGCCATATGCACTAACTTTAACTGGCCTTTGACTTGGTTTTACATGAAAAAACACAGTAGGATATACACACTGTTACTAGAAGACACATGCAAAACAATGGTTATCGACAGAGTGCTCTCAGACTGGAAAGACTCAAGGACAGATCTTTCGTGGGTTTGGGAAAAAGTCAAGCATTTTGTTATTAACCACTTGGATGAAAAAATATGTTTAGAACAAGATGTTTATATGTTCAGAAGATGAAAAAGTGTATGTTTAAAAGATGGCATCAAAAGAAAAGTCTATGCACACATAAAAGTCCAGGGCTGCAGTCAAGAACAATTGTAAAAAACTGAAGAAAGCTGGGGAAAAGCAACGTACAATTCAGTAAAGACAAGTCAAAGATAGACAATTCTGTAGAACAAGAGATGGGTTATGACTTCGTCTTTGGATGCATAAACAAGTATTCTGTCAGTATGTTACAAAAAATAATATTTCCAGGCTTCAGGCTCTGGCAATAGAATTCAGTTTAAGTTTTACCACTGCCCCCAAGAAAGATGAAAACAACTAGATAGAGCCTAGAAGAGTTCAAGGAGACCATGATCAGAAGACTAGGAAACTTCAACTGTTAGGAAAGAAATTATGAGAGAAGTTTTCTAATTTAGAAAAGGCAATGCAAGATGTACATGTATGCAAAACATGTATGCAGAAAACTTCCCAAGGTAAGAGAGTGAAACCTTTCTCTTTATCTGCTCTAGATTAGCAATAAAGTTTCAACAAATCTAATTATTATCCTAGTGGTGAAGATAGTGAAATACTAAAATAGATTGCTTAAGGGAGACTGTGCAATCTCTATAGTGGAAGCTTTTTTAAATAAAAACCTGTTCCTGTACTATGCAGGGTCTGAACATCTTTAGTTACATGTTTCTACAGAGCCTAACAAAACAAAGCCTCATTTGCAGACAAAAATCACAGCTGCTCCTTCAATACAGATTACACTTACAGAGCACCAGGATAAAATAAAGCATATGACCAGGAAGGGGGTATGAGCTGAACAACAGACATCTCTTTACAGTTTAATTTAAACAGTGATCTCACATCACTTGGATATATGAAATCACCTGTACATCTCCAGTAGCTAACAGGTTAAATGGATTGTTCACGCCTCCAACTGTTTATGGATTATAACTAGAAAAGGCCATTTTGGGGAATTCAGCAACATACACCAGTGAGAGAAAGTAAGTTTTCTGTCCTTTTCCTGGGGTGACACAAACCCAGAAGTCCATCTGTTCCTTTCTGCAGATAGATTTAGAATCTATTCCATCAACAAGCATTCATTTTCAACATTCTAACTTGAATCAACCTATGTTGCTCTTTCCACATCTTTTCAGGTAATAAATAATTCTGTTATGACAAAAGCTGAACAATTTCTTCCAAGGGTAGTCTTGTAAAAGAGAGGCATTTCACTGCCTTTTCCTAGAACTTCTGCTCTCCAGCTGATGTGATTAGTACTTAAGCATAACAGGTTTCAAATCACAGGGTTTTTTCAATAAAGAGATAAATTTAGGGAAGCAAGCTTTTTTGAAAGTCCATCCAATGTAATCTGTTCTCTAAGGCAAATGCAGTGTCTGCTAATCTGCTAGCTGTATCTCAAAAATCTGAACTGGTCTATGTCCAACCATTTCTTCCTTTCTCCTCAAAAATAGTCACAAGTTCAGGATTTGTCCCACTTATTTCTCTTCTCCATTTCCTCATCTGATCGTAACTGTACCATTCATTGAGTCACCTGAATTATGAGAGGCTAATTGCACAATGAGACATTCAGGTTGTAATTTGATACATTGAACTCAAGGCAAGCAGTACTTCTAGTACTTACAGTAGATATGCTGTTGTTGAATGAGAAGACAGTGGACTGAACACCAGGATTATTAGAAGAAATACTAATATCTGCTTCACAGAAATGGATCAATTAATTATAAACATCCCTCCTGGTCTCTCCCTGACAATTTTTTTTGAGCAACTCTTACACTCACAACCCCACCTGTTTTATGCCAGAAGCAAAGTCAAAACTAACCAGAAACAGGTTTTTCACCTTTCTTTGTACAACAGACTTGTTTTTTCTACCATTGGCTGTTTTATGGAATATGCTTAAATGATCTTCTGGACTATTGACTTACCACTGCATAGGTCAGAGTGACATGCTGAAATTTTAACACCATAAGCAATTCTCCTGTTCCGTTTTTAGTTATATTAACCATCATACTACCCTGTTGTGAAACATCAGAAGGGGCCTCTAGTTTGGAAAGCAGCATGGCAGGAGGCAGTGAAAAATGTAAGCTACAAAACAAAATGTAAGACAGCTCCACCTCTCTATGCATACAATAAGTAACTTATTTATTCTTTATCCTATTACCATCACAGTGTAGAATCACAGAAAGGTTTGGCTTGGAAAGGGCCTTCAAACTTAATTTAGTCCAACCCCTCTGCAATGAGCAAGGACATCTTCAATGAGATCAGGTTGCTCAGAGCGCCATACCAACCTGACCTTGAATGTTTCCAGGGATGGGACATCTACCACCTCTCTGGGCAACCCATCCCAGTGTTTCACCACCATAATAGTAAAAAAAATCCTTCCTTATATCTATTCTGAACACGTAAACCCAGGATGAATGAGTTTCATGGAAAAAAAAAATAATTTCTCCAAATTTAACTCATTAAACCAGAATTACTTCCTTATTAGAAAAGATCTTTGTATCTTTGCAGTTTGTGAAATCAGTCGATTTGTAGTTGCTAGAAATACACCTTGGTCTTCCTCTTTTTATTATGCCATTTACTAAGAGTAAGTAATGCTGATAGACTTGCCATTTCCTGAAAATGTTTTCTACATTATGAGCATCTCCTGTCAGTAATGGACAGAAAATCCTTCTTTCAAGACCCTTATAACTGAAACTTGGCTTTGCAGGACTAATTCACAGACAGCAAAAGATATAGAAAGGCTACAGCTTGCATGTAGATTGTATTTCACAACTACCTCCACTCTCCAAAATATCACCTATGTGCAGAGATTTTAAAATCCTAAAAGAAATCAAATAAACCCATTCTGAAGACTGACACTTTTGCTATCTTCTAAAAGTGAAAGCATATGAACTGCAAGAAATTCTGAGAGAAAAAAAATAATTATAAAAAAATGAGACTGTAAGCTCCCAGTACAGCACACAAAATCAATATAAGACTAGTTCAGAAGCCAAGAACAATAGTGGCTCTGTCACAGACTAAGATATATTAATGGAAAAGAACAAGTCTATAAATGAAATAAAGGAGGAATTTAGAGATAGTCAAAGATTTAGTCAGGATTACAAACCTTTGACCTAGATTTCCAAACATACTTAGAAGTTGGAAGTGTTCTATCAAAAGCAATAGCAGCGAAAGGCCCTCTGAGAGTATCTTTCTTCAAGAGAATTTCAGATATGCTTCTCTGAGATAGGGGTGATAAATTAAAAAAAAAACTTGCAGTTTTAACAATTGTTTGAAAAAATAATGTGATTGTTATCTCTCTTGGACCGTATCAGGAGAAGAAAAATAAACAGAAAATCTGTGACTCATTGCTAGGAACTGGATTACTTTTTTGTGAGGTGGCAACTTGCAGGAACACACATGAATAACTCTTAGAATGATTAAGGCCAAGGTAGTGGTATGCATAACTCATTACAAACACAGTAAACATGAACAGACAACACAAACAGCTCTAAAAGCTTAAGTAAAACCTCAAGGTTAAAAGACTAGACATCATTCACCTTTAGGAATATTTCCAGAGCGAGTAATCTGAGCTCAAATCTTGAAGTCAAACTGTTCCCATCCTTGAAGGTACAGTTGGCTGGAGCAGCCATTTTAAAACCTGAGCTTTAATAGGAAGAGCAGCTAGCTGTATGGATTTTCTCCAGCTTGCTTTTCAGCTACTAAATAGAAATCAGCTGTTGAATGAGTGTGTCATAGCAGCCAATTCTGCATCTGTTAATTGCTAAAGACACAACACACCTGGCCTCTTTCATCCTTTGCCCTCTTCTACGGGAGATTTGACTACCGAAAGGCTACAGGCTTGGTGTACCGGAAGTTATTATTTGAAAACACCAAAGTTCAAAGTCTGATTAAAAAAAAGGGAAACACAGACCTGCACAAGGTCAATAATCTTCCCCAAAAACATTTTAGCAAGGCAGGAAAAGAACATTTAAATTAAATAAATTATATTTTAATGTATGAGCCAAGTCAATATTATTGCTCATTTTTGTTACCTTAAGCCAAAATATAACTATGGAGCTAATGAATGTATTTGTATTGTACATGTGAGTTCAACAGGAATTTTATACTGGTTAAAATACTTTAATTCCCTTTTTTGTATCAATTGCACTCAGACCAAGAACTGAGAAAAGCAATGATAAAACAAGTATAGACTAGGACTGTATAGAACAATTTTCATTAGATTATATTCTGTTGTTGAAAAAGAAAAACACTAAAAGTAAAATAAGTGGATTCTGGTGCACATGATTTTGATGACATTTACAATACACTTTTTGGTTCAGGAAGACAAGTATAAGGTATACTATATATATAGACAAGTATAAGGTAATATGCATGTTTCTCACTTACCTGGTTGGCATGAGTTATTTTTGTTTCAGGGCTGTTTAGTAGAGACACTTTTTGCTAATGATGGAAACATAACAATCAGTGGTATTGATCCAGTAGTTCAAAGAGTTCCTGTTTCCACCTACCTGAAAGAATAATAAAAAGCTATGTAAGCTCAGACAAGCTGTTATTCGCATGACTGCTTTGTCAAAGTGCATATATCAGAGAGGTTTGTAGATGTTCCTACATATGTAAATTTTAATGAAACCTCTTATACATACAGATGCCTGTTTGGTAATATAGAGTCATATAGAGCAAGGATTGTGTTCACAAGGGGGAAGTGAGGTTCAAGGAAGGAGTTAAACACTCTTTGTTAATCCTGGACAGGCAAATCAACTTTTATGAGAAAGCTATAAGAAAAAAAGGAGGTTTTACATACTTTTTATTGGAGGCCAGACATCAGCCTGGTTCGAGGCAGATGTAACAACCTTCTCTTATAGACCCAGGAAGCAAAGGCATATTAGTAAAGATGATCTCCTATTGGTAGTGGTAGCCTTGGTGGTGGCCCTATTCTAGGGTAAACCACAATAGGGAGCATATTAACTTTGCTTTCTACAGTTAGAGAAGTTTTGTTGTCTCTCATAGGGTAGGAAAGAAAACCTTTCCTCTTAGAGATTTCAAGTATTTGCTAAGAAACATTACAGAGCAGTTATTTAGAAAAAAATAAAACAACATTTGACTTTCTTTTTGTGCTGAGAGACATCTTGTTTGTAACAACTAAAATAAACCTCTTCTGTTTAATTCATGAAACAGCTTAAACAGCATTTGCCATCTGGACTGAAATTAGATCCTTATGGAAATGGCACATTATAGCTTGAAATCATCTTTTCTGTGCTATTTAGGGAGAAGTTGCCATACTTTTTGCCTGTAGTAACATTACTAGGATCATTAGAGTAGGTACAAAGACAACTTACAAGTTTCAAAATCACTATATGAACAATGCATGAGACAAAATACGAGCACAACGGTGTCATCTTACGTGCCAGCAAAGTTTTAATGGATGGAATTTAACTGATGGTCAAAGAAATCAAATTGCATTTTCAACAAGTTTAGTTACAGGAGTTTCCACAGGTATTTTAAATCAGCAACCCCAACTAGACTGTATTTGAGATGGGTGCCCATTTTTAGCATGTGGTTTTTTCTTTTTAATCTAAATTTGACCTTGTAGTAGAGATGTTCTTTAAACTTGTAATCTAATGTCAGACACCAGCCTCATTGTCTCACCAAGCTCTAACTTATTTCACTGCTGAGTTCTCCACTCAGCACATAGTAAAATAACTCAGTCAAAGCCAGCATTTCACACCAGAGTCCATGATCTACCCTTGATCAGATCAATACCGCCGTTTACAGGAGAAAAGGCTTACTAATTTTTGTTTATATAAAAGGACATCAAGTCTGTATTGTCAGTGACAAATACCATGGCTGTATGTAACTCATGTGTAAACAAAGCACGAAAATAATCCAGCTTCTGCTTCTAAATTCAGATGGATTATAGCATACACACACTATATTTACAGATGGATTACTGTAAATATCCTCATTACATGCCTCTGGCTATTGTTTCCATTGTTAAAAAATAGAAATACTAAACAATTCAATGAGTTCAAAAATTAAAAATTCATACAAGGAAAAAAAAAAGAAGTCCTTCACAAATGCTTGTTCATTCCAAAAGCCATGATAGGAGCAGCTTCTCCCCCTTCCGTTGTGCTTCCAGTTTTACCAAGGTGTCCTGGGTTCAGGAGTAGCAGTCATTTTTCTCCTTCTTAGTAGCTGGTGCAGTGCTGTGTTTTTGACTTTCAGACTGGGAACAGCGCTGATAACACCTATGTTTTTCGTTGCTGCTCAGTAATGTTTACTCTGACCAAGGACTTTCTGAGTCTCATGCTCTACCAGGGAGGAGGGGAAGCCAAGAGGAAACAGAGACAGGACATCTGACCCAAACTAGCCAATGAGGTATTCCATATCACAGAACATCATGGCCAGTATATAAACTGGGGGCAGATTACCTGGAAGGGCTAGAACACTGCTCGGTTGGGCTGGGTATCAGTCTGCAGGTGGTGAGTGGTTGTATTCTCATCCCTTGTTATTTCCCTTATCATTATTCCTGGTGGCAGCAGCAGTGATTTGTGTTATACCTTAGCTACTGGACTCTTCTTATCTCAACCCATGGGATTTATATTCTTTTGATTCACACCCCCCCCACCCCCCCCATCCCTCCAAGAGTGGGAAGAGGAAGCAGGGGGAGTGAGCAAACAGCTGTGTGGTTCTGGGTTGCTGACTGGGATTAAAATATGACACTTACTCGCTTGTAATTTGACAGAAAGATGCTTTCAGCCGGTTTTGCATCTTTCTGCAACATCATCCACCACATTTCTTCTGTGGCAAATTCTCTGGCTTTGTCCTTTGTACTTGTCCCAGGTATTTTCGTCTTTTACAAAAAAGACTGTTGGGGTTTTTGGAACTCAAGATTATTTCAGCATTTCTTATTAAATCCTTTTAATATCTAAGCTTTTTCCTAAGGTAGTTGCTTTGGGAGACAGGTTCGATATGCCTACACTATCCTAGGCTGTGAAAATTGAATCTCCTGTTGCAAAGGTTAGCTTTCACACTGCCATAACAATGAGATGGTCAATATTAGTCACTAACCTAAACAACCCAGTCTCTACCTCTTCTTTCTGTATCAGGTTGGATGGAGATGGTGGGGCATGGTGAACTTGCATTCTGCTACTTCCATGCAACACTTGTGTTGTGGTTTAAGCCCAGCCTGTCACTCAGAAACTACCTTAGGAAAAAGATTAGAGCATGAGACTCAGAAAGTCCTTGGTCAGAGTAAACATTACTGAGCAGCAACGAAAAACATCAGTGTTATCAGTGCTGTTCCCAGTCTGAAAGTCAAAAACACAGCACTGCACCAGCTACTAAGGAGGAGAAAAATGACTGCTACTCCTGAACTCAGGACAATAAGGAAAATATAGAAGACTTACTAGAGGGGATTTGAAAAAAGAACTGGTAGACAGAATTACCTTGGTTTTGTCCCAGCTCATAGCAGATGGCCTAGGAAGTATTCAGATACAGATGGTTTTTGACCTTACAGTGGAGTTCTGAAAATACTAGACAGCAATTGGATGCCTGGTGTAGAAATGGTGTGGCAGAGAGTAATGAATGAATACAAAACGATGTGAACCACTTACTTTCTTTAATGTCTTGTTTTGTAACACAGTGACACCTTTCCCAAAGCTCATGATATCTCAGTCTCTGGACAAATGTCTTCTAATCACCTTCTTAGTCCTCCTCCTAAATTCATGCATCATATTCTAAAGGATTTAAAGCCACATAACACCTTTTCATCATCTTTTCAGTGATGGATAGAAGTATTTCCATTTTAGCAGTCTACAATGTTACATAACTATGTGTTTAGATTACTGTGAAAACAGCTACTTTCAACCTTTATAATAACCTTACTAAATCTCTTTCAGACAATGCAGTGTACTGTCCTTTTCTCACAGGAATTGCGTAACAGCTAACAAGACTGGAAAAACTACTTTAAGATTTAAATTTGATCATTTTTAATGCAATTAAAACTAAATGTCTATGAAAAAAAAAAAACCCAAACCAACAGCAAACAAATTTTAGCCTGATCAAAGCAAGATTTGTGGTTTTCTCCTCTACTGAAAGGATTGCTGTGGAGCTATGCTCAGCCTCTGGGTCCTCAGAAAGGCTTTTCATACAAAGCCTTATAATATAATTCATTTTGATTTGCTGTGGGATATAAACATTGAAGTCTCAGTATGCCATACTTAATTTCAGTATAATGCCTAATACATTAGTATTTTTCTTCCACTGCTTGGTTGGACAGGTTCTCATCTGTGCCATCATTTGAAATTCTGTTGTTAAAATCAGTCACCAAACAATCCTAGTGGAAGTGCAAGCCCCCCTTTTTCTTTCTTTACAAAGTTCGTATTTAGAATGACTCCCTGTTTTGGAGAATCTCCTATTTCACTTCAGTGACATCCTTTATATAGTATATATATTTATGTCTCATTCTTTGATATTACACCAAGTGAATAAAAGTTTAAATGCATTCAGGGAAACTCCAGGTATCAAATCTGACTGAAGCAATTACCTGTGGTTACAGATTATATGTGTAACTGTTATTTTGACAGAACCAGAAGGCAAAGCAATTTCCAGTTGTATTAAAAATGCAAATAAGCCTTCTAGTTGTATTTCAATGTACTTGGAACTGCTTGGACTTTGAGTTTATCTCATAGCACAGATTTGGATTAAACCAAATCATGTGATTTAACAAGCTGAAGGTAACTGCAGAAAAAAAATTCTTGGTCTATAACGTAGAAACCATAGAGCTTATGTTTTAATTGTATCTTTTATAAAGTACCTAAAGGCTACAGTGGCAAGAATAATTTATTCAAAGGCAGACTGAGTCTTAAAAAGCATGGTTCATCAATCAGAACTCTTTAAACTGTCAGTTGCCTCAGCTCTGTTCAGTCTAAGTGATGACAGCTATAATAACAGCATATTAATGCTACCAATGATAGCATTCACAAAACAAACAAACAAAATATCCACAAGGGAGAGACTGGAATGATTTAATTTTTTTAGAAGCAGTATCTCACTTGGTCATTTTGAAGGGCTTAGTTACAGAAAACTACTGGCACGTTATATACACTCTAATCTCTGTGAGAATAGACCTGAATTAATATTGGCTGCCATTTTCAGGATTTAGTAATGCTGGCATAATATTTTACACCAAATATCTCTGTAATAAAGGTAACTTCATTTTTCATATACTCTTTCCAATAGAATCAATTCATCTCCTTTTAGAAGATGTTTGGTATACTCCAAGCTCACAGGGTAAGGTAAGGTTATTCCAGCATTTAGATAGGATTTTCTGTTATTTCTGTTTTGTTTAATTATTTACAATAATCAAAGCCACATGGGCGGGGGAAGTCACTGATTGGCCATGAAATAATGCCAAAAAGCCGATATGACAGAACAGAAACCATCAGTATTCACAATGATAATCCTTAAGCATTTGGTGTTAGGAAAAATTTGGACAGTAGTATGTTTCATAAGGAATGCTATAAACCTCCCTGAAACCTCAGGAGACAAAGCTAACCTAATATTCACCTTCTGCAGAGAGTCTGGAAGTGACAGCCCTATTAGCAAACTAATTAACAATTCATTATAAATGGCTAAAATTAATTTTCATGGCTTAATTATAAACCCTTTATTAACCTAAAACTTTCAGATGCTCCATTGTTAATAAGACACATTAGTCTAAAACTCATCACAATCAACTACTAATTTCAATTATTATGGTAAGTAATGCAGAAAAATATAGCCGTGTTCATATCAACAGTGCTATTAAATATTTCCTTCCATAAAATAACAACTAAACACACTCTCTCTACTTTCATGTTACAGCAAAAATACAATTATCTTTTAATATAACAATATAGTTGGATTTTTGCAGGTACACATTGATCTGGAATCTGCTTGTAATAAAATAGACTGAATTGTCAAGCTACTCTTTACAATGGTGCAAGCATTGATCATTCAGCACAGTCTCATGAGGGCTGTGTCTAACTAGAAGATAATGCAGACAAGTCACAGTGGACCTATAAAGACAAATCACTGGTGACAAGGACTGAAAGTCCACAGTATGGTCATTCCAGTGATGGTTGGGTTTGCTTTTTAAACTTCAAGCTAGCTCTAGCCAGGCACTTGGACTGAATGACAGTTTATATCTGAAGCCACTCCTGAAGTACATCTCAACTCAGTTTCATCCAAAACAAAGCCAGAAATGACACTGAAAGGATTAATTGAGATTACTTCAAAGTGTGGACAAAGCATCAACAGGGAATGAGCAGATTTGCTTCAGACCAAGCTCATGTTGCAAACTTAAATTGTACATACCCTAGAGATCAGCAACTTGATCTCTTGTCTGGACAGGTTTTGTTGAAATGTGATAATAAAGTAGGAAATCAAAAAGCAAAAATCTGTGAAAACTCTGAGGACACCAACTGCTCTTTTAGAGTCAAAAGATCAAACTATCCTGATTGATCAAACAAAAAAACAAAACAAAAAAAAACCCAAATCAAACCAAGAAAAAAAAAGCTAGAGAGACCCTTCAGCTCCTTAGAGGTTCTTAAAAATCAGTGAGTAGTAACGGACTCCCTCCCAAGACAGAAATTCCAGTAGTACAGGAGCAAAAAATATCCACTGAAATTGCCTCCAAGTGTATTTCAGCCATCTTCCAAAGAAAAGTTCTCTCTGTGATAGTCTTCCCTACCCCACTTTAAGAGAACAGGGACATTCATGACTGACAATTGAGAATTTAGCTGATAAAGCACAGGTCATACTGCTGTGGAACTGTCAAGTCAACTATCCCAGTGGGTCAGAGATAAACAAAGATTTGGCCTTGATTCTGATCCAGTCTGTCTCTCAGTACTCCAGATCAAACCAATAACAAGAGTCCTTAGGCTTTGTGTCACTACCAGCTTGCAACCAGACCTTCTTTCTTTGACCACCCCTCCCAGTCAAAACAGAGGGCTTTGTTTACAGTCTCTTCTGAGCTCCCTGCTCCTTCCTTGTGGGAATCCACTAGGCTCTTCCAAGAGGACTCTTGGAAATCGAAGGGAAAGTAGCAAAGCTGAGGGACGATTTAATTCTTACAGACAGTACGATTAGAACCATAACAAATATTTGTGTCTTCATTGTTAAGCCAAGTAACCGCTTTCCAGCTTATGAAAATACCTGCAGTACACAGACAAAATCTTTCTTATAAATTTCAGTTGATGATTCCATGAAATAAGCAAAAGGTTTCAAAGATATCAAAATCTGCTGCCTGTGAACTACATATGATTTTGTAGCTTTATTCCTCAAGAGTTGTGTGGGAAAATGAGCAATAGCATACAAATCTTCCTTCTCACTGGGAAAAAATCTATTTTTTCTTCTCTCAGCCAATTTCTTCAATTAGAAATCTGCTAAACATGAAATTGCATACGTACATGTTTCAAGTTTAACTTTTCTCTTGTGGGTTTCCACCTCTTCATTTATAACTTAGAAGTTAGAACTTTGTATAACATTCTGTAGTACCATCTTAATTACTTATCAGTTCAATTGTTTCATTTGACAGTTTTGCATTATTTAGCAGTCAATGAAAATAAAAGGTTGTTTAGTATGCCTGAAAGAAGCCCTCATATTTTAGGCTGTTAAATCTACATTTTAGTAAACTATAATTCCTCACACAGCCTTGAAGTTCTTGGCCTTTGCAAATGGATCTAGGCTATCTGATTGGGTGCCCTGCAGATTTCTCTCCTGCTGGGCTAAGACAACTGAGGGAGGTTATTGACATGTAAATACATATTGATGAACCTGAAATGCAAAACTGAAAGTTTTAAATTCTGTCCTAACCAAGCTTTCCCATGTTGTTGTGTAGAACATGAAAACAGTTTTAAGAGAGATCAGTAAAAAAGCAGAAATGTCAATAGTAAAGTTAACTTTGGTGTCATTTTACAGCCCTGTTATTTTCCATCACATTCTAAACATATCAAAACTGAAAAGTTTCTGAACACAACCTGAAAATCTAATCCGAGAGTACTGGCAGCACCTTCAAGTTTCTATGAATACAAGGCTTTGGCAATGATGTGTTACTTTCCTGATCAGCAAGCAATATAAATATATCTGTTATTTACAAGTATGTTGCTTCATCCATCAAGGCTGCACTGAACAGACTGCACTTAGTAGGTAAGTGAGCATGGCAGAGAGTGATAAAAATGAAAAATTACTCCCACTCCAGCTATGCTAATTCTGAGCTATATACCGTAAATGTTTACAACCCCTTTTAAGGTAATGTCTTTAAGAATACAGCTTTAATAAAATTGCACAAAAATGTTCAAATAAGGTATTCCTTTTCATCTAATTTGAATCAAATAAAAGGAATTCAAAACCCCAACTGAAAAAAAATAATAATTTAAAAGCTCAAAGGATTTCAAAAGCCCGCCTTAATAATATAAAGTACTATTTACCTGGGAGAAAAAAGTTTGCATTATAACAAAGCCCGATTTGTGACACTAGCTATATAATGAGAACAGCTCTTTGAAGTCAGCACTACAAGTGAAAATAATTTGATAATTTGCACCAACAATGGGGTGCAGCAAGTTTTAAAATTTGCTTGTATTTAGCTCCTTCAGCTCCCTGTATGCAAGAGGTGGAGTCCCCTTAAAGGCAATTTAAAACAGGAGGCTGATTTAGATGCTGTGAAAAATTCCTTGGAGAAGCTTAGATATCTCCTTTTGTAGTAAGAGCAATAGCCTACCATCTTTCATGCCAAGGTTTCACAGTACCAACAACCCTAGGCTTCACCTAGGTATACTTAAGTGTTAATTGCAGATAAGTGGAAGCAGCTGACATCATAGACACCCTTGATTTGAATAAAGAACTAGAGCCCAAGATTTCTGTCAAAAACAAACACTAAAACGCAGTACTGCCCTGGAACGGACTCAGTCAGAGACCAATATGATCAGACAAAAAGCCATTTATTGCAAAGTATTAACTCCTTATATACTATTGCTTACACACACCTACAGCAATTTGGCATATCATGATTGGATACTTGTCTTGAAGACCCTTAGTGACTAACATATAATTGGTTAAGCACAGGTGTGAGAACTTGACCTCGAATGCTTGCCAACAGTCCACAGTTCTCATAATTCAGTGAATTCCAGCTTCTTCTTATCTTGTTTTCTTAAGCTTCCTCGGGCCTCTCACGGCCTTGCTGTATCTTTTGGAGTTATTCAGAGCTCATGTACCAAATATCCATTCTCCTGTGAGAACACTGTCTCCACACAGTACAATATTATTTTCTGTCCTGACATTTTACAATGCTATAAGGGGTTATTAAGAGGTATTAAAAACTAGGCATGACAGCAAGGCTTCATTACAAGCACTGCTCCTGTGGTTGCAATAGACTAGGTGATTACTGAAACAGATTAACGCTTGGTCTTTGGTGGATTTTCACTTCACCAAGAAGGCTTGTGTTGGCCCTTACCCCTATCCTGGGGTTATTGAATGCTGCAGCTTCAGACAGGGAACAGGAACAGATCTAAAAGGCCCAGTGTCATCCCATTCTGCCAAAGACCAGGGAAAATTGAGTGTTAATGGGCCTCTGCACAAGCAGCCCACTTTTGCAATCATGTTACACTCAGAAATGTAATGATATCATTATGGAATGATATCATTACATGGAAATTCAGTATCAACCCTATTTTACCATGGCTGTAAAGACAAATGTTCGCCCCTTTTGCTTTCATGAGAGGGACTGAAAAAAACTTCTTTCAGACATGGGGACGGGCAGGCAGTGAGGGACCTGGTCTACTCCTACCCATTGGCCCAAGAGACTAGAGAGAGGTTTGCTCTGCATAGAAGGATGTGAAGCTGAGGGAGTGCTTCTTGTGGGGTACCCCTGCTGCGTGAAGAGAAGGGAGTGGGTAAATTTCTGACAAAGTTATTGAAAGCAGAGCTGTTATATTTGTTATCTACAGGTACATGCTCACTGCTGAAATATTCTATAACTTTATGACTCTGTCCCATTCATGTTAGCAAAATATTTCATGGTTCTTATTTAGTAGAAATTTTCTGACACACAAGGAAGTCCAGGCAGGCCACACCGACCTTCCCACATTTATCAGAAGGGGCTCAAGTTTGTTTTATTATTTTCTTATGCAGGCTGGAAATACTGAATTCAGGCAGAATTGCCAAGCCCAGCAGATGGGTGACATTTTGGGAAAAGAAAATACAGATCCAATGTAGGAGATTTTAAGAAGGGGAAGGGCCCTTGGAGGAGGAAACATTATATCCATTTTATGGTTCGTTCTATTCATACTCTTTTTAAAGGCACAACATATTTTTTACTGCTACCTTGCAATCTGGGAAGGGAGCAAGCTTTACAGATAGCAAAGCCTCATGGACTAATCCAAATTCCAGCACTATTTAGGGTGTAGCGTATAGTGTAGTGCATATCTTTCAAAGTTACTAAATTTTGACTGATCTTTGTGTGTTTGCTCAGTAGATTTAGGCCTTGTGTTTTTAGCATTTTTGGGTTCTCTCCTTAAATCAGTCCCCAAGATTCAGTGCATACTGCCACTATAGTTTTTTCTATCCAGAACATGAAAAGCAATAGACAAGAAAAACTTTCTTGTTACATAAATTTTTTTGGTATTATTTTAAAAGAAATGTAAGAGGAAAAAAAATGGATTTTAATAACAAGTCTGTACAGTTCTCTTATTTAAAGCTGTTACTACAAATTAAGCCTAAAGTAACTCTAGAAACATTCTTATCTTGGCCAAGTTTCATCTGAATTGCCTCTGTAGCAATAAAAGAGTGGCTTGTTCTTAAATCCTGTCACAGTTCTTTTTCTGTTGTTGTTTGGTCTTTATAGTTAAGCCAGATCTGCGGAGATCAAGACAAAACTCAGAAGAGCTCGTTATCCTTACACTGGTGACTGCTTTGGACAGTAACTTAGAAGACAAAAAGCACTCAAGGTTGTTGCTTAGAGTCTTATGTATCAGTTGTCCTTAACTACACAACTGTTTCAACTTAATCTAATGTCCACTTTGTACTAAATACAGGACCCCAACGACAAAAAATTATTTCATAGGGAAATAAAGCAGGCACTGAAGAGAAAGACTTGAATGAGTGAAGGTATTTGATATAGATGATATTTTTCATGCCAGTGGAATCTGGAATTGTTTGTAAATTAACAATTAATTGGTAAATTCAGTGGGTTTGTTATTACAAAGATTTCTTCTGGAACATCCCACCCAAAACAGTGAAGTTTAGGAATGGGCAACTCTGCTTAGACACTTTTAGAACTCTGCTATTATATCTTTTGTTTAGATTACATGAAAGACCAAGAGAACTTCATGGTTAAATTCTCTGTTCACTTTGTACATAATTGAGATGTTAATCACACTACAGTGATTTGGGACATGAAAACACTGTTCCATAATTCCCATTCTTTAGACAAGTTGCACACATCAATAAAGCCACCTACACAGGCAAATGCCTTAAAAAGCTGTCATCAACACCCACTGTCAGCAGCATCTCTTGGTGACTCAGCAGGAATCTCTGGTTACCTTCACCTTTCTTGGCTTCACAGACTGACAAGAGCAAATGAGTGAGTAGTGGGTGAGGACATATGCAGAAGTCACAAACAGTGAACATAACAGACCTCAGCTGTCTAAGTGAATTAAAAAACCTCAAACATGCATTTGGTTGTTATGGCAACCATGAGCATCCAAATCAATTGTTCTAAGGGAACACATAAAAATTAGCAAATATTTTTAATCTACTTTTAACATCATCCCTCCTATTGTATTTACATTTTTTACCCCTTTGTGACTCTCACACCTTTATAGAGCAGCTATGCACAGTTGCTGTCATATAACTTTAACTGAAGACAATCAAACACAAATAAATAATATTTTCAAAACTATAAAATATCAAATTATTGAGTTCAAACACTTCTAGGCATAAGCAAAAATTACATTTTGTTTGTTACCTCAAAATCAGATAAGAATGTCTGGCACAGAGCTCAGATTTTCACCTCCAGCCGGTGTTTTTTCTGTCAAAAACACTTCTGCATGACTAATTTAACCATGTTCCATAATTGAATCCAAAATCTGAAATTGTTTTAGCTGAATAATACAGATGATAATTTTCTAATGCAAATGGCATTGAACCAGGCATGATGTAATTGTTAGCAGAATCACACAATACACAAAGATTAATTGATCACTGGACTGAAACTCTGTGGATATCTAAGAATCAGTAATCACAATATTATTTAAATTTCATAACAGAAGACAGATCCCAGTTCCAATGCAAACTAGATTCTTCAATAGAGCTAATTTTCTAAATCTGAAGGCCATTAATTTGAAGCAAAATAAGCAAGCAAAGATGTGACTACATATACTTACGTATGAATTTTAAAAATATTATAATAATATATATTTTTATATGCCAAATGAAAAAGGAATGAACTGTTTGAGGAAGTTAATCTGGGAAAACTCGTAACTAGCAGAGTTAAAGCAAATAAGAATGAAAGCTTTTTAAAGTATACTTACAGCAAAATATACTTGCAATAATGGTATAGCTTCACCATTAAATAGATTTTCAATAATTACAATAATGAGGAAAAGTAAGTGGTTTTATTTAAGTTTCTGTTATGTGTTTAAAAAGGAAGAAGAATGAGGTATTCAAAAGAAGGTGCTGAAGTTGTTTACAGTTCACTAGTAACTGGAAATGTCAAACAGCCTTATGAAGTATAGATACTCTTAAAAACGATCCCTGGGTACACACCCAGACAACTGGATGAGTGTGTTTCTGGTTTCAGAACTGCAGGAATATTCAAGAAACCTGGAAGGATGCTAGTGCTCTGCTGACATTCAACAAGAGTAATGACACTCACCCAGGTAATTATAGGCTTACTATCACCATTAAACCCAGGAAAAACTAAAGTTGGTATGAGATTCAATTAATAAATACAGAATAATAATTTATGCTAGTAAAAATAATTCTGCTGAAGACAGGTCTTATCCATCCAAAAAAATGGATAAATTCTGTATAATAAGAGTGATAAAGATGACTGGGCAGATACAATAGTCTGGAAAATTATCTGAACCTCCAGTGATCTCATTTAAGAAATAGCACTACAAAAGATCAGTCTGTGCTATATGAAAGAGACTGAGAACTGTTCAATAGTACGGCACCAGAAAATAACTGCTTTTGTCATTTGTTTTATAACTCAGTATGTTAGTAGCATTCTTCAGGGTTTGTTTTCAGGTTTGATGTTATTCAGTAGAATAATTAAGATTCAAATATTAAAATATGAAGGAGAAAACCATTAAACACATTTGCCTCAAAAGAAGAAAAGATATCTAGCTGTATGGTGCAATAACAAATCAATCACCTTTTAATTGAAAAGAAATTCTTTTGATCATTTCCCAGTTTAGAAGACTACATATTTTTAAGGGCAGCAGTCTTTTCTGCACACTTAATTGCACAACTGGGAACAAAGAACATCCTTTGTAAGAACCACTGCCTCCCAGCACATCCTATTTATAAAGGAAGGATCTTTGCTTAGTCATTATGAAATTAACTTTATAAAGGTTGTCCACAATTTGTGTTGATTCAGCATTCCTCAAAAAGGTTGAGTTTGGGGGTTTTTTCCAAGTATTTTCCCAGAGTTTGGCTAGAAAAATGAGAGATGCTGAATCATTTGCTCACAAAAAAAACCCTGAAAATTGCTTTCCTGTTGCCTGTGTCTGCACACACAGCTTAACCTAACATCTCCTGAAGAAATGATTTAATACATTTTTCCCCTCACAGCTAACATTCTGTATCATGCTTAAAAATAAAATTCCAGAACACAAATATTTGTCCTTCAGCAATACCTAGATTACAGTGTAGAGCAAAGCTCTGGTTCTTCATGTTGCATTCTATACATGGAAAAAATAATTACACATAGAATAAGGAGATCCAAGCCAGCAGCAAGATTGCATGGTCTCAAACAACAGTCTTAAGCAGAAAAATCTTTGTTCGGTCTTGCTTGTATGTGGAGTCCAATCATGCACACAACCAAGATTTAGCAGTGGTTTCAGAACTCCTGCTAGACCTCCTCTTTGAGACAGCAGCACACCTGTGGCAATGTTTAGCCCTGCCTCTGGCTGAGCTAGATATCTAGGACAGAGACCTCATTCAGAGAACCCCAGGGAAGTGTTAGATGAAGAGACTCATCTGTCCAGAGAATGAGGCTTTTACAAAACAACCTTTCAGAGAGCACAGTCTGATGTGAAAATTGTCCCACAGGTGAATAAAACAATTCAACAACTTGAATCAGCATTTGAATGGGCCATGCAGATTGTTTGAATTTGCAGTCAGTTCAGTCATGTCTCCTTCTCTGTACATTCCTGAAGAAGTTAGGCAATGAGAAAGAAGTTCTCAAATAGGTTTAAAAAAAATAGTAACCAAAAAATAACAAAAAAATTCTTAGAAATCAGGAAACAAAACAGAAATAAAGGGTCAGTTTTTCTAATTAAAGTAGTTGTTAATGAAATCTCACAGGGATCAATACCGAGCCCATTTTCTCTCTTATATATTCATAAACAATCTGGAAAAGATGAAACCTCATTTGAGACAGTTTGCGGATGAAACATATAATCCAGGCTACGAAAGGTGAGGGCTGAAAGCCAAGGAAAAACTTTACAGTAACAAGCATATGGCCCGATGAAATGTAAAGTAGATAAACACAAAGCAAGGTACAGAAGTAATTAAACCAGAAGACATCAGATCAAACTGATGACAGAAGCTTTTGAAATCAGCAACACTATCTACTTTTAATTCCTCCATCTTAAAAAAAATAATTCTTTTTTTTCTGTATGAGAAAGCTTTGACTAAAAAAAAAAAAAAGAAAATTACATTAAAAATCAAGCCAAGACAAGAAAAAAATCTTGAAAAGTTTCAGCCAACACTTTTATCCTGTGCTAGAATTTTAAACAACTAAAAATATGGAGTATATCAGGAAGTGCAGACACTGTTAACAGAATTTTTCTGTATTGCCTCTGCTCTGTTGAGTGTTAGTGGTGTCTTGCCCATCACACAGCATTTCTTGGAGATTGTCTTCAACTGTTGGGTCAGAGTGCACAAATAGTTTAGCAATCTGAACTCTATTTCCATCAACCCCACTCCCTTTATTGTATTCTTTATTGGCTGTATAAAAAATGCTGATATAATTTGTTTAGAAGTTTCTGTCTATAATTCCCATTCCAATTCAGGCTTGTTACTCTTGAAGACGGGTTCCTTTTTTTTAAACCTATCACAGCAATATGAAGTGGCAATGGCAATTTTAAATAGCATTTACTACATCTTGGCTCTCCTAGTCACAGAATTAATTCAAATGAGCCTGATAATACAGTCAGAAGGACTCACAAAATGGATGAAGCAGTAAACGAATGGTGAGGACTTACGTTGAACTGATAGGAGGTACCCATGAGTCTAGGAAAACTGCTAATTTAATAATGTTGATCAACAAAATGAAACACAACAAATGTCTGTAAGTCACAATCACAGGTTCCCTGAAAGGGGAAAACAACTGCAAATGCTGTGGAGAGTAAAGGCAGAAAGACAGTTTGCAATATAACATGAGAGTCACCTTGGACAGAAATTAGAACAACTGCAAGAGCTATAGCGTGAAGCAAAGCTATTGAATGGCTGTCACCTGGTAAAAAATGTTTGGCAAGAATTTCTGTGAACAGCATATTAAGTCTGAGTTGGCCCTGTGAAACAGTAACACAAAAGACAAGCTCGAGTGCACAGGAAACATGTAAAAGGCAAACAATTTATTCTTTCAGTATGGGCACAGGAACATTAGGAAAAATGTCAACCCATTAAACCCACAGATCAATTACTTGCCACCTACCCAAAATACTAAGAGCCACAATGGCCATGAAGACTTCTCACAGCTGGTACAAGATAAAAATGCTGGTACAGGGGCATTAACAAGACTTATGATCGGAAAGCAGGGCAGAAAACATAGCTGACAAGCCAATGAGATCACCAGCACAGGCCCATAGGGTAGAGATAACCTGAGCCAGACATCTCAGCGTGCTAAATTCATGGAAGAGGTGCACCCACAGCAGAAACAAGTGAGAGAAAGTTAATGCTGAATTCTAAACTGTGATATAAAGTCACATAGCTACACAACAAATTGGGTTAACACTAGTCTGGGTTTCTTCTACTTCACATTGCAGTGACCTTGCATGAGCTAAACCTTCTTCTGAAGTTGCCAGTCAGCTGTGAAGAAATCAGGGACATGTGGAAGGACAGATGAAAGTGGAATGAAAGACTATTTTCCCCCATCAGGAATCCCAGCTTAATTCCACCTTCCCAGCCCTTTACTGTCTGTTAAACCAAAAGGAAAATCTCAAGAAAAAGCAACAAAAAAGACTGCATGAGCAGTTTATTAAGCTGGAGCCCTCTTTCCATAGAAAAACAGAGTCCGGTAGAATTGTTCAAGCTAGGAGAGGGTTAGTATCCCCTTTGTCACCAGATATTTATGGAATAATAGGGTTTTTTCCCTCTGAGTATACACAGCACAGTGTAAAAGTCAGGGATCACAAGCAGAAGGAGACCTGTCTCAAGACCTTTGGAGCTTGATAAAGAAATGGAACAGAGGGAAGAAGAATTAAAGATTTTGTGGAGAAAGCAAGTCTCTTCCTGAATCTGAATAATACTGTAATGTTCTGGAAATACTGAAACACTAGAAGATTAAGATATTTATAAAATCGGGACCATGATCTGCTGCTTTTTCCCACTTACCATAGTTTTCTACATCTGTTTTCCAAGTAAAAATTACTTCTAATTAACATGCCACAGTGCAGCTCAAAGCAGGAAAGATGGCAGAGAGCACAAAGTATTGGGCAGAGCTAGTATGGGTACACATAGCTAAGGACACCTTTATAGCTCTATAATTCTCTTTTCAGGTACCTCTCACAGAACCCTCTCTATGCAGACATCCTCCTACACAGGTAGTTCTAGCTAATTTAATTTTTTAGATCCGAATAGATAAGAATGTGGGACCAGCACATGAAATGCAACCTGGCTTTGGCTCTGCCTTTCAAAAATGAAGACATCGCTTATAAAAAGTTACTTAATTCTTGAAAACGTCATAGCTTCTTTTGTGCAGAGATCAGACATATTTGGTGTTAATGCAAACTGTTTGATATAGGGTTGTGTTGCAAAGTGCTAGACAACTTCAGCTTTCCCTTTCTTTTATGCTAGGAAAATGCGCTCAGCACCTACAAAGTTCTTGGCACTTCACAAAGGTTGAGCCTGAATGAGAACATTAGGAGATTGCTTTCTAACATTTTATGTCTGACTCATTGAGACTTGACATTTACAGCCTTATTCAAATATTAACATCTTCAGGAGTAATTAAAAGGGAACCATTTTAAAAGAGCTTTTTATATCATAAAGAAATAACTTTGTGTTGACTGTCATAAAGAAGTGTGACAGAGCCTAATTAGATTTATTCACAATCTAGCCCAAATAAAATGTCAAGATAATGGCTCTTTTTCAAATTTAGAGCTGCATAAGAAACATGCAGGGAAACAGACTGCAAAAGATATAAAAAAAAATCCAAGTCTGGATTAAATGAAAAGCTGTTATAAAAAGAAAGTGCAACATCTTCATAAAGGCAACATCATGACAAGTGAGGGGAAAATAAACATCATCTTCCAAAAAAAATAATGTGCTTTGCCTTTAAGAAGGCATTTTAATTCTGTTTCACCAACTGACAGAGAGGTACAGGCACATGAGGAGTGAGGGATGAGGGTGGGGAAAATTCCTTATAAATTATTAATCATCTTAAACAGCATGGATTTAAATGACAGTTGAAGCACAACAACCTGGGTTTTCAGGCAAATTCAGCTTCTAGAGTTCACTCCCTGGATCCCCTGCAAAAAAACAAAATCTCTGTCTCTTCGCTGAAGTAAGGATATACTCCCCAAATGATTTCCACTAATGAAGCAAATCAAAACAAGGGTAAATGCATGAAAAGGGCTTGTCAGAAAGGATTCCAGAGAGAAGTCCTGAGTGGAGAGGGAGAGCTCTATCTATAGAAGAAAGAACAAAGTATACCTCCTTAAGTGATTTTCTAGTTTCTCTTACCTATATCTTTTCCTACCAGCTAAATTCATCTTTCAATCAGTTTCTCCCTGTCATTCTTATTTTTCTCTCCCCTCCCTTCTCCATTGGCAAGTGGGTTCAATTTCATAGTTCATAACATTGCCAGTCCACAAATGCTTTGTGCTTTGCTCTTTAGAGACTCTCAGCCATTTTATATAGTACAAATGAACACAGTACCTCCTCATTGATTAATGCTGGTACCCTCTGGCTGAGAACTCTCCCAGTGCAAAAAGTAATATTGCCTGTTTATCCAGAGAGAGATTATAGAAATAGTGAAGCTATAACACACACAAAAATACCTCTAGTGTTATCATGAAAGCATGCTCTATTCACAACAGAAAGAAGTAAATAAAATATCTTTATAAAGCTGCTTCTTTCTACAGACTCTAGATGCCTCATCAAAAATGTACAAGCATGTTGGATAGCCAGCATTCAGATACCATCTCTGCAACATCACACAGTATAGGGAAGTTTTATTAAAACAAGGAACATGAGATCTCTGTCATGATCCCTGAATTCCAATTACAAGCTCACACTTAGTTCTGTAACGGCCAAATGTCAAGTCAGAGCTGCCAAAGTGAAGAGGAACAGATGGCATAGATCCATTTAAGACCCTAAGTTTTGAGAATGGGTTTGGAGGATTGCACAAAGGGTCTTTTTTGTACATGCCAGATAAGCTAGTAGGGAATTTTTCAGCACATATAAGAAAAAACAATTTCAGGATAACTAAAAAGTAATCCAAAGTCTTGAGAAAAATTAGCAGATATTTAAACTTCAATTTTTTTTCCTCCAGTGGGAATTTTTAGAACAAATCCTCCTTTCTGAGTAATTTCTTGATTTTTAAACAAAAAAAACTCTAAAACTTCAAATGATTCCATAAAATACCTCTTTACCTACACCAAAAAAAAAATAAACCAAAATGCTTAAGACTGCAAATAAATGTTGGCTCTGAGTGCAGTTAAGAAATGTCAGACTGCCAATTAAAGAAGTTAAATAAACAGAAATAACTGTATTTTCTAAGTGCCTGTGGTAGCATTCACATAAAAATCTTACATCTGGCCTTGCATTAAGAGGTTAGAGGATTTTTAGCATGGGCAAAAATGGCAAAATAGAACTGTTTACTACTGATTCAAGTCCAAAGGAAAAAAAGTTTGAGATATCTGGCCTCTGAAATCACTAAACTTCTTTACCCAGAAGCAAAACCCAGACTAATGCTGAGGATTTGCTCCTGCTGTTTTTAAAGGAGCTGCAGATGATCAGAACATCTTGAGACTGAATCGTGACTGTTGAAGAGCTCTTCATACTCTAATTCAGACTAACAAGAGTTAAGAATAGTTCTTGACTTGTAAACAACTCCAGTCCAAGCCGAACCTGCAAAGAGCAAATAAAGTGAGAAAAGGCCCATTACATGCCAGTATAGTGCTGTTCTAGGCAGTGCCTGCTCGAAACAAGGTAGTCCACAAGATCATGGCATTTCCCCTAGACAACCCGAGTCATTTCAATTTGAAATTTGGTTCCCTTGAGACTCTTTCCATTTCTGCATGTTCTCATCATTGCTACACAACAGTGCTTAACCCCTTAGCCATTATCCTAGAACAATGCTTGAAAATGGCTGGTTTTACTTATGAGGCTATGCAACATCAAGTGTTCAATGTTGCCAGCTGCACAGCATGGGCAGATGACATGAAACATACTCCTAAGTATACTGATGAATAGGTCAATAAACTCATTTAACCTGCTGTGAAAGAATTTAGAGAAAGGATGCACTAATGTACTGAAAATAAAACTATCCAAGTTTCTTGTCCGAGTACAAGGCCTAGTTTTATCCTGCTCAACTGCCTATACTTGGAAACCTGACTGCCCTATGCCCTAATGCCACATTCTGCAGCCACTAAATCCCTCTGTGTAATCCAGTGCAATCCAGAGAACAAAAAGCCATATAAAGGAAATCTCTCCTTTCAAGAGGGTTTGATTTTAATTCCTTCTCGCAAAGAAGGTAACTATGTACCCCTCATATTCTGGGCAAAATCTTCAGCATGTACATGTATGCACTCATTCTTTAGCAAAACAATTAAAAACCTTCAAACATCCCCTCCTTACTCATTCCCCATCCCCAGTCTAATTGTGAGGGAAAGAAACAAGTTCTAGACTTCAAATGCAAAAGAATGGGTTACTCCACAAGAAAGAGGTAGAAAATTACGCTATAGAAATAAAAGCAGGCCAAATAGATCTTTATTGCCTTTACCAATGACCCAGACTGAGGATCTTCCCAGCAATCATCCTCCCGTCATAGTTTCCTGCTGCAATCAGCAAAATAGATTTAGGACCAAAATATGAAGTCCATTGTTTTGTATCCTCTTGGTTATTATCTTAGACCTTGTAGAATTGGCCCTAAACCAGAAAAGCTTTCTTTTAAAAATGGGGGGGGGGGGGAGGGGGAAGGGTTCATGCTGATGTATCAGAAGTCTGAAGCACATAGATTAAATGATGAAAATACAAATTCTGGGAAAAAATGGAGGGAGAAGAAGAGAATACATGAGCAAAATTAGCCAGCTGTAAAGGCAGAACTTTTTCCAAAGTAGCTAACTTGTCTGGGATCTTATTCACTAAACTAGCAGGCTACAAGAAATACCACACACTTATCTGCTATAGGCATCTCAGTAGCAGAATCCTTTTTCACAGAGATTTTCAAACAAGTCTTCAAATTCTCTTTTCTTCTTCAGTGTATAAAAGTGATTATTTTTAACCAAGTCAAGCAGCTCAAACAACATATGTTTATCTCTACAAAAATATTTGTGAAAACGTGGAGATTCCAGGAGTCACCAGTGAAGTATGGTTATAATTGAAACTGAACAAGTGCATAGAGCTTTCAGCCTGTGCATAATGAAGGAACCAAATAGATAAGCCAGACATCTAGAGAAAGTACATTAAAAAAACCCAAACAAAAACAAAAAAAAGAAAACAAGGAAAGAGTGAGAGAATTCCTCCTCATTTTTTTCCTGTCCTACCAATAAATGGTGTTCCAGGAGAAGGAACAAGTTATTTGCATCATGCTCCTGCTCCAAGCAGAAGGCAACTAAGTCCTTTTCTCAGTGTGTGTTCCAGTCCTTCCACAATTGGACCAGGTTTGCCATTTTCCTGCACTGTATATAACCAACTTCACTTAAACCAGACCAGCAAAAAAAGCACCAAGTCAGTAGGAGGAAAGCCAGTTGCTTTGCACTAGGACCCATGAGGCAATAAAAAGACTTTTCTGTTTCTCTTAGTTCTGGCAAGGATCATTTACTCCATGTCTTTTCCCATCTGGAAAGATTTCACTTCTCTCTAAGTCTCACTAGCAAATATATTTTGTTCTCTGTTTTTCCCTTCTGTTTCTTGCCTGCATCATTCAAAGTTTGAATCTGCAGGGCATTCTGCAACAGAGTGGAGATTTTGCAGGAAGGATGAAGAGTATCCAGCAGACTTTCCCCAAGCATGAACAGGATCCACTCATAACTACTGTTATAACCTGAGTTATTCTCAAAGCGATGTATTTACTTGCTGTCTCATTCTCAGAGCATACATGTGAAGTCTCAGTCTAAGCACCAAGTTGAATCCTGCAAGATGTAGTAAGAATAAACTTCAACATCTCATTTGCTGTAACAATTACAAAGGAAGTGGTCAATAAATAACCAAAATAAAAAGCTATTTATTTCTTAAAACATCTCAGATCTACAGGAGGTTTGGTCAGAATTATGACCTTACTAAAACAAAGAATAAAAAGAAATGTCTTAAGGCAAACAACGTCATCTTGTAATAAATGAAGTTTCTGTTTGGTTTTTTTCTACAACAAAATGCATGATGAAGTCACTGGTAGTTTTCTCCCAGTTTTGCACTGATTAACTATCATGAAAGTTAATGATATTATTCCTCATCCAAAAATATTAATTGCTATACCTGAATAACTTCATCCAAGGTAATAGTTCTGTATTTCTAAAGTCAATCTTGCATTCAAGTCTTTATAAGTCATACCCTAAATCAGGAGTAACTAGATCCATAAATTGGAAAAATCAGTAAATAACTTAAGATTTACAGATTCTATTGTAGCCAATAAAGTTTCTCCAAATAAAAATATTCACTGAAGGCTATGATGACTGTAGCAAGATAAGAGAAGCTAATTTAACAAGGTCTGCCATTTGTTTTCCTGGTCTTCCACACAGCTGATCCTTCTCCTGCCAGTACAGTGAAACCATAGAAAGTCCTATTTAACACAACATTTACAGACTGCACCCAGGAAAGAATCATGTTTTGGTTTGTCATGTAAAGTGTTCCAATAACTAAATATTATGTACTTTTTCAGTAAATTACATAGGTTTTCTTCATGAGATCAATAGTTAATTGTTCTAATTTTGTTAAAAATATGGCAGGAATGATTCAGTGACAGAAAAATAATCATACAGAAGTAGAATTATTTTAAAATATGTAAAAAATGTTTAAGAGAAACATGCACTTTGAATTTCTAAATTCTAGTGCACTTGAAATTAACATTTTGCCTTGAAACTAGATATATATGTGCGCCTTTCTGCATGGAGCTAGAAGTTGTTCACCCTAAATTATGAAACAAAGGTACTTCTGCTGAAAACAAAATGTGACCTTTTTCAATTTTACTCATAGCCTTTGAAGAGAAATAAAATGTCAATGTATCTCATAAACTTTGCTGGTAATTCTTGTGAATCAGAAAGATGTTTCTTTCAGTGGGAGACAAAGGTCTAAGCAACCTGCAGTAAACCATAATACCAAAAAAAAACTCCAACCTTTTTGTTTTACTTATATAACAAATTTGTTTGAATGCTGGGTGATAAAAGGCACTCATGAACTACTTTGACTTCCCTTCTAATGCTCTTTAAAAAAAAAATAAAAAATAATAAGTAATGTTTCCATTAAGTTCCACAAGTCAGACTCCTTAGTGCATGTGTTAGGAGTAAGTCCTACCCCATATCTGTCGGGGTTATAGCTCCCTATTCCCACATCTCCTATTGTTAAAGTTTGCTTCCTGCTTGTTACAGCCTAGCATGAAGGAAATCGAAGCATAACAGCAGTCAGCATCTCAAAGCTGTTTTTAAGCAAGAAACTTAAACAGATTCAAATATATAAAAGCCTGCTACTTTTCATAAGCAAATTCTTTCCTGTGTTTTCAATGGAAATTTCTGACATCACTGTAGTCTTAAGGTAGATTTTACCCTGTGCAAAGGCTCACACAGAACAAATATCAAACACCAGCAAAAACCATCAAGTGACTCTTCATGGATTTTATTTCTTCACTAATTCAATGAGAAAAGCAGAACCATGACCTCAAAGTCATGCTCCTTAAAGGCTGGAACTGTTAAAATGAATTCATTTCCCTTTGTTTCCCCCAGAAAAGTTTTATTCATCTATCTTACCTAATTACGAGAAATTGTGACAGAACTATAGTGCTCAATTTACTTGCACCCTGATTCAGTTTTCAAAAGCTGGAACTTTCCTATTTCCAAGTTGGATGGTTGTTTTCCACCAGTGGAGTATATTTTGTTGTTGTCATTGTGTTTTTTCAATTTACTTTTTTTTACCTTTAGGAGAATTTCAAGCAGAAAAGGAAGAAAACAGAGAAAACAGTTATATAACTACACAGCTTCCTCAGCACTTACATTCTAGTACATTGACATTGTCAAAGTAGTAAAATTGCAGAGGTAAAAGAGACAAAGGAAAAAAGAGGAAGTGTGAAGATTCTGGAATTTTCTATCTATTTAATTTTGTGAGGAAATAAAAAAAAAAAGGCAAAAGGAATTAAAAATTACCTGTAAAGCTTTTTCTTTTTTCCCCTAACAAGGAGTTTCAGTGGGGAAGACACAAACAAGCTGTTTAGAACATGTGACCAGCTCTGAACAGAAGGTTTAGATCACCTCCCTGAAGCATACTGAGAAAATATTTCTCTGTACCACATATGAACTGAACAGATACAGTCTTCCTAGGTGATGTTTTCCATTTTAGTTTCCAGATAGGGTGCCCAAAGAGGTAAGTTAGCTCTTCCAGCTTTTGCTCTTCAGTGATCTCATTATCCTTCTGCTGACTTATGTTAACATGGTACCACACAGAAAATCTAAGAGAGCTCATGTGCCTACATGGCACAGCACACATCATGTGGAGATCGCTGCATGTGAAGCTTTACAGATGGTCACATATGAAGATTTACACACTATGTCTGGTTACAAGCCTCTCTTGTTCAGCTTGACAGCACACTGCATCCTCACATGTAGAAACATGTTCTCTCTACAGTTTTTCTGTGAAATTCCTACTACTGCACATAAAATCTGGCATGTGAAAAGTATTGCAAGCATGGCGAGCTCATACCTGAAATCTGATTCCTTTCACCTAGTTTTGAGTAAGCTCCACTGGCTCATGTTTAACATGATAAATGTGACATGTTGAACACTTCTGAAAGGTTTGCAGGACTGAGGACACAACAACAGCTTGAGGATTGAACCTTCACCTCTCAGTCTCTCTTGTATGATGGAGCATATTGAAAGTTAAGTTTCTGCCAGTCCTTTATGATTTCTATATAGCTTTATATTAAATGGTAAAGGCAGTTCTACTATTGTAAAAACATGTATCATGCTAGTTTAGATTACTAGTATGTCGTGGTTCAAGACAAGCCAGCAACTCAGAACCACACAACCACTAGCTCACTCCCCACCTTATTCCTCCCCCTGAAACACTTACTGCTGAACCCAGGACATAATAGAAGTATCTTTTTCCAATACAACTTATTTCTACTCGAGAAAAATGGACACACCAGCAAATGAATCTTGACAGACACATGATCCAGAGCAGTCCTAAACATAATCTCTGCTTATGGATTTATGAGCCTTTTTAAAAAACAGCAATAAAATAACTAGTATAAATCTTAAACTAATGGTTTGCCTATATTGCATGATAGCATATAGAATTATAGAATAGTTAGGGTTGGAAAGGACCAAAAGGTCCCAACCTTGTTCCAGCCCCATTGCCATGGGCAGGGATACCTCACACTAAACCATATAGCTCAAGATCTCTGAATAAACTCTAAATAAACTAGTTTGGTCAGCCTCAGATACAGCCAAAGCACCCTGAACCAGAGCAAATTAGCCCCCAGGAGTTCTGTGTTTTCACAGAGCATGAGCTTGAGTATACTTGCAGGTTTAGCCCTAGCTTAACATTTCTACTTGCTATTTGTACCTGTTTTTTTAAGGGTAATAAATTTTAAGTGTAGGCTTTGCTTTTCTTTAAGATCATGTGTACAGCCAAAATAGCAAACAAATAAGGTTGTAAATCCATCAGACATTTTACCACTAGTGAAGGTCACATTGCCAATAACTAAAAGACAGGGAAAACCATCATAAAGTTATGTGTGGTCACGTTACTCTTACCTACTTTGAACTGTCTGCAAGGATGATTTATAAAAATGTTACAAGCTGCATACATTAACCAAACTAACCCATTATAGCTTTCATATTGCTAACTAGTTATCATTAGTGGTAGCAACACAGATAATGAACAACTCATGATTGAGTATCAATATGTCACCAGACAACATTCATTCAACCCAATCACTTATTCTTAAGCATTTCAGTTCAGAGGCAACATAACTGGAAATACGTTAGTATGTGCCATTGTGTTCACCCTTTAGTTAAATGTCTTTGTGAACATTTTCTACTTTTCTTGTTACTTTCAGATATTTGAATAATAAAAGCTTTTATCACACTACTGATTATATTTCCTATGACAAGAGTTGTTTTTTCTAATAGAAATGCTTTTATTCTCGATAATTTAGAAAACCCATCCCTAAACATCTGCAATGAAAAGATAATTCAACTAAATTAATAGCAGCTGGAATCTTTATACATAGCAAAGAATATCTGAGCCTTCACCAGAATTTCAACCCCTTTTTTATCTAATCATTTGCTCTCCTTGCATTTGTCCCTTCAGCATAACAATTAAATGCTGCATTCTCCTAGGCAGTCTGATCAAGTGTTGGTTGCCCTCAGAGCATGAAATCATAGAATCATTTAGGTTGGAAAAGATGTTTAAGATCATCAAGTCCAACAGTAACCCTAGCGCTGCCAAGTCCACCAGTGTGCTGGTTTGTCCTGGGTTCAGCAGTAGCAGTCATTTTTTCTCCTTCTTGGTAGCTGGTGCAGTGCTGTGTTTTGACTTTTGGGCTGAGAACGGTTGCTGATAGCAAGCATGTTTTGAGTTACTGCTCAAATGTTTGGTTTGTCCAAGGCCTTTCTGAGCCTCATGCTCTGCCAGGGAGGAGGGGAGGCCGGGAGGAAGGAGAGACAGAACACCTGACCCAGCCTAGCCAAAGAGGTATTCCATACCATAGCACGTCATGCCTAGGAGGTAACCGGGAGTTATCCGGAAGGGCTGGGACTCTGAGGGTTGGTGGAGGTATCGATCGGTGCTCGGTCAGGCAGGGTGGGGTGAGTTATGGGTCGGTGGCTGGTTAGGTGTTGTATTCTCTTCATTTGTTATTTGCTTTATCATTATTGTTTGTAGTAGTAGTAGCAGTAGTGATTTATGTTATACCTCAATTATTAAACTGTTCTTATCTCAACCTGTGGGGGCTACATTCTTTGGATTCTCCTTCCTAACTCTCCTGGAATTGGGGGAGCAAGGGGGGGAGTGAGTACACGAGCTGTGCAGTTTGGTTTAAAACCACAACATGGTTTCACTTATTCACTGTGGATTACACTGGGACACAGTGTGAATCAATTGTCTTCAGTAATACCCTTTTAAACACCAGTGCCAATCACTACCAGAAGATCAGAAATTGTCATCCTCTAGCCTGCTATCCTCCCTGCTGGTTTTTTTTTCTGAACAGCAACTGGTCCATTGGGACTAAATCACCCCTGTTTTTAATGGAGTAACAGAACTACAGAAATATCCCTGCTATATTAGGAATATACCCTACCACCTTAATACATGCTGCTTCAATTCTTAAGCACATTACTGGCTTCAACTTTATTATAACATGTAGTCCACTGTTAAAGCTGATACACACATCCACTGCACACCTTTCTAGAACAGGTGGAAGTTGTATTGGAAAAGAGTATTTTACTACCCTAACTGGAAAGAGTTTCAGACCCATAACTGAATGGCCTCTGTCATGGTTTAAGCCCAGCCGGTAACTCAGAATCATGCATCCGTTCTCTCACTCCCTGTCTCCCCTTCTTCCTCCCCCTGCTCCCACAGGGATCGGGAGGAGAATCAAAAGAATGTAACTCCCACGGATTGAGATAAGAGCAGTCCAGTAACTAAGGTATAACACAAACCACTACTGCTACCGCCAATAATAATAATGATAAGGGAAATAGCAAGGGGAGAGAATACAACTGCTCACCACCCACTAACCGATATCCAGCTGTCGTGGTTTAAAATCAAGTCCGCACAGCTTGCGTGGTTTAAAACCCCATCTCAGTCTCCCGCAGTACCACACATCCCTTTTCCCCCCCACCTCCCCAGTCCCGGAGGGATGGGGAGGAGAACTGAAGGAATGTAACTCCCACAGTTTGACATAAAAACCAATCCAGTAATTAAGGTATAACACAAATCACTACTGCTACCACTAATAAAAACAATAATAGAGAAAATAAACAAGGAGAGAGAATACGATACCATCTGCCGAAACGAGCCCAACACATAAGAGAGCTAACTCCCCCCTTCCAGCCAACTTCCAGTTACCTCCCCGAGCATGACGTGCTATGGTATGGAATACCTCTTTGGCTAGGCTGGGTCAGGTGTCCTGTCTCTCCTTCCTCCCGGCTTCCCCTCCTCCCTGGCAGAGCATGAGCTCAGAAAAGGCCTTGGACAAAACCAAACATTTGAGCAGTAACTCAAAACATACTTGCTATCAGCAACTTTCCCAGCCTGAAAGTCAAAACACAGCACTGCACCAGCTACCAAGAAGGAGAAAAAATGATTGCTACTGCTGAACCCATGACACCAGCCCAACCCCAGCAGTTATCTAGCCCTTCTGGATAACTGCTCCCAGTTTATATACTGTGCATGACACGCTGTGGTGTGGAGCACCTCTTTGGCTAGTTTGGGTCAGGTGTCCTGTCTCTGTTTCCTCTTGGCTTCTCCTCCTCCCTGGCAGAGCATGAGACTCAGAAAGTTCTTGGTTGGAGTAAACATTTCCTAGCAACAACTAAAAACATCAGTGTTATCAGCGCTGTTCCCAGTCTGAAGTCAAAAACACAGCACTGCACCAGCTACTAAGAAGGAGAAAAATGACTGCTACTCCTGAACCCAGGACACCTCTCAACATCAGACCTACAAATGAAAAAAGTACTTACTACTCTTACAGCTAATGGACATTTTTTTCTTAGCTTGCAAGAGCCTAAATCACAAGAAACCATGAGTTTTCTTCTGAAAACTCAGATTATCTCTGCTTAATACTAGTGCCTGAGCCTGTTCTGACTGCAGGCAGTCTGCATTTGAAAGGAAGTAGATGCTATAAAACTTATACTGCAAACTGGTACTTAACATTTATCACCTTTGCTTAAGGCCCCAGTGCATTTAAGGCCCCAGTGCACCATGCTGTGGAAATATACTTTAATAAAAGTTTTATCTGCCATTCTGGATGTCTCCTTTCCACCAAAATCAGTTAAATGAGTAAATGCACAAGCCAAAGAAATGGACAGATAAAAGAGACAAATGCTTTCTCCAACATTTAAAAATGCAAGATTAGTCCATACTGCCTTCCATTGAGAAGGTATAAAGAGAAAAAGAACTGCAGTATGTATTTGAAGTTTTCTGTTGTAAGTTGTGCTTTACAGGCATATCTGTAACAGCTGTATAATTATGCTGTCTGTATAATTAAGTTCCTTCATAGCATATGTCCCAAACCAACAATTTTGCATCAACATTTGGTGCATTAGTATGTGCTGAATCCATACACACTCTTACAATCAGGTATTGTGTTTCTGCTGGAAAGCGGTAAAAAGCAGTTTCCTAAAACACCAGCTGCAGGCACTAATACGTGCACATTTGCTCTCTTTCAGACCCAAAGCAAAGACCTCAGTTTAAATCACCTTCAACATTTTCCCCAGGCCCCAGACTTCACACACACAAAGCAGGGACTGATGCGCCCAGTCCTGAGCTGGAAGTTTTGTTTCACCTTCTCAGCCTTACTGCCTGACCCGCATGAGAGTTGCAACTAGTGCCCTTTGCTGCATCTTACCTTCTGCTCTGCAGTAGCTGGTGTAGTAGGAGCAAGTGTGGCATGCGCCACCCTCTAACACAATTACTTTGATTTGGTTTAGCATCTATATAAGTATGAAAAAGATGAGACAAAACCAGCAAGATCTTATTTAGTTTTGACATCAGGCTGACAATACTTCTACAAAAATAAGTATACAGAATATGAAATTTATGTTGAACCAAAGATGAAACAACCTTGAGACAGGGATACAGCAGCCAAATAGGTAACAAATGAGAAAATCACGAACACAGGGAGTATTAACGCACAATTTCTAGTGGACAGTAAAGACATATAATTTAACTGGCAGTCATATTGTCATATTATCACTTCTCTTGGATGTGACCCATACAAATTAAGACTTCTTAAGTGTAACTTGCCCTGAGAGTTGCTATTTCTAGTTTTATTTGGGTTTTATTCTTTACTAATCTAGTTTTATGGTTCACTTGAGTGTCTGACAATAAATACATCTTCTGAGGCATCTGGTGGTGTGACTTGCATCTGACATGATCAGAACACCCAAATGCTGGCTTCAGTGTATATATTCTTTTATTTGGATAAGAATTACAAAAAGGAAAGGGCAAGAACAAATATTTTACTTCTGTATTTTTAGTTTTGATTTTCTAGATTATCCCCCAAACCTGCCATTAAGAGCTGCAATGATAAATCACAATGGGGAGGAGTGGTCCTTGTGAACTTTCAGGTTTACCTGAGGACATATGAAGTAGTCCCAGGAGTAGGTTTTTCAACCTGTGCATATATTCCTTTAAAGACTCTATGACTACACTTGGTCAAGAAGATGGACACTTGGAAGCAGTCTTTGGTCTGCTCCTGCTCTTTCATATCATTTTTATACAGAAGGTAGAAAAATTCATTGGAATTCTTTTGAAGACAATTATAAGTTAGCAGATGGAGATATCTAGAAAGTGCCTATTCCCTCTGCCCATATAGAGATACATAATGCACATCTGTATTCCATGAAGGTCGTAAGTAGTTGTGAGTAATCTCAAATATGCCCAAAACTGTTCTACATTATCCTAAAACCAAGCCAGCCCAAGGACTAATGAAGTCAAGATAGTTTAAAATAGTGAAGGTGAAAATTTGAAAATATAATAGCCAGTAAATCATTCAGATTTGAGTATTTGCAATTACTGCAACATTCAGAGCCAATACCTTTAAAAAGCTGTTTTTCTGTTTCAGCTTCCCGCTTTTTACAAATCTTTGGATAAAATCAGGGAAAAATATGTAAGAAAAGATTTAAGCAAGGTTCAGATACTGCCCCTTGCTCATCTCTGGCTTTGCAGTTCAATACTATGTAATACTTCAGCACACTTGTATGATATCCACCAGTCTTGAAAATAGGCTAATTGACCTGTCACTCCCATGGGCTTCTTTGATCACTGAAGCTGTACATATATTCTGCATGTTTAAATTTAACACTGAATTAATGCTTTGTTGCTGTTTGATGTTCGTCTAGGTTGATAAAAGAAAATAAATTGCTCAGTCACTAAAAACCATACAGAGCTAAAAAAGCTTGTCTGACTTGTAATACAACTTACTGAATGATTGTGGAGTTCTATTAAAAGCTATTAAAGGGGGGGTTATGCTTAATTTATAATCCTTATCTCTTATCTAATGTGAGTCAGAACTCATTAACCATTAACCCATTTATTAAATGGCCTCTTTATCAAAAAAGTGACTGTTTTCCTCCAGAAAAAAAAAAAAAAAGGAAACACATAGGAACAAACACCTAAAAGAACCTACCAGAAAACCTACCTAGCTATTTCTGTGATTAGCCAGAACTAAGTTAACAGCATGTCAGATGGAAAAGGTTGTATAGTGTTTCCACCGTGTAGTTCAAACAGAAACACTGCAGTCTAATTCAATCCAAAGATGAGGAAGTCATAAATACCAGACTTGAGTTCAGGGCATCCAAGGCAAAGATCACTCTTCTCACACAGAAAAAGCCCAATACCTCTAAACAAGAAATAGAGAAAAGACATGGGAATTGCCCCACAGAAAGCCATCTCTGTCTTTTAGTCAGTTTGGCTCTGCTTTTGCACACAGGGAGACAAACATGTAATCAGCCGTTACTGACCCAGGTACCTACAATACAATACTGCAGCAGCTTGTGACTTAGTGCTTTTCTTGTCTCAGCTCCAAGTAAGCACTTGCTGGATAGGAAGTCCCAGATGTGTGGGAACATAGAATCATAGAATAGTTAGGGTTGGAAAGGACCTTAAGATCATCTAGTTCCAACCCCCCTGCCATGGGCAGGGACACCTCACACTAAACCATGTCACCCAAGGCTTCATCCTACCTGGCCTTGAACACTGCCAGGGATGGAGCATTCACAACCTCCCTGGGCAACCCATTCCATTACCTCACCACCCTCACAGTAAAGAATTTCTTCCTTATATCCAACCTAAACCTCTGCTATTTAAGTTTCAACCCGTTACCCCTTGTCCTATCACTACAGTCCCTAATGAATAGACCCTCACCAGCATACCTGAAATAATGAGAAATAATTATGCTGCTAAAGTCTGTTGCAGGAAGAGCTGTGGTGTTTCTGTGCCATCTAAGTATCCCTTCAGCACCAAGACCACTCAGAAGGTCAGACACACATGCCTCAGTCTTATATAGTCAATAGTCTCTTGATGCACTCCCTTAGTGCATCACAAAGAGCAGCCAGTAAGACAGAGACACAAGACCTGGGAGGCCTGCTGTCTTTGTGCCAGATCCCAGACATCCCATATGGCCTTTATCATTCATGCACAGCTATGGGTGACAAAAAGCCTTTATTAAAACATGCATCTAAAGGTTTTACCAGAAAGCAAACTGAGGCAGAATAGTTATCTATAAAGTGGTTATAATGGTAACAAACTGCCTTATGCAACTTTATACAGGAGGGATACATAAGAGGCTGTGAAGTGACTTATCTTAAGAAAAAAATGTACAAAAAATTCAAGGTTCAGGCCATTCAGGCCACAGGGATTCAGAATGGGATGTTTTCGCAAGTCCGTGTGCCAACAAAAGTTAATTTTCATTCACTGGAAAGGCAGCTTCCACAGAATATTTCTTCTAGGAATAAGATCTGCCTGTTCACCCTCAACATCTGCCTCGGTGTTCCCTACCATCTCCAGTCAATTCTCTGTCACTGGGGGTTATTTCTTGTCTCCATGTTCACAGAAAAAAAAACTTCCATATTACTTCATCCATATCAGACAGGCTTCTTGTATCTCTGGCCTTGCCTCCCGTCTCTCAACCTTAAGAAACAATCTTGCATCTTGAGCTATGTGTCACTTGAGAGGTTCATTGAATTATTTGTCTTCTTGATTCTCAGAATATTGTATTGTAACCCATATGAAATATTACTGAAATAACTGAAATGGGCAATTTCTTTGAACACCTGGGATTACCAGCGTCCACAATGAGAAGACCTTACTAGTTCACACACCTTAGTAAGTGGGTAGCTTGGGCATGTAGGATGGCTGCTCTTTTAAACTCCATTTCACATTAATGGGTCTGTGACCACAGCTTTAAAGAGTACATGCCCAAGATATTTATTTACAGTGCTATCAGAAGGGACATAGATGCTGAAAACAAGCAAACAACTAATTAATTGCATACAGATCCATTAATACTAGAGGACACATCCCTGACATATGTCTTCAGTCAGCCAAGTGAAAAAAGTGCCTACCCACAAAATGCAGCTGAATGGATGTAATATATTAGCATATTGGTCATCTGTGACATGTTAAGACCAGGAGCAGCAAGGAGAAAACATTGTATATGACTCTTTCAAGTGAATGAGCAAGACTGAGGTCACCTGCTTGTCACTGAAGTTTTCCTCCACTGACACTCTGCAGGAGGTAGCCAGCTTCTGCAATGTGAAAGAGAAAGCACCCTGGTCTTGAACAGTTAGGGCCAACTCAAGCACTTTATGAGTTCAAGAATCTTATTCTTTAACAGTCAGGGGCCCCTGTTCAATAAATCCCACTTTTCAGAAAGTGCCTAGCATACTAAAGGTTAACAGTGTTAGTATCTTGTTAACAACGTGCAATTTTCCTATCTGCAGTTTCCTTATTGTTGGAGCATAGCATATTAGGGAGGAGAGGGCGGGTGGAGTTGTTCTGATTAATTGAATTAATTTCCGGCTTAATTAAAATGCATTACGTACTACATATTTTATGACAGAACTATAGAATGACATGCCCTCAACAAACACATTTCTATTATAAGATTTCCTTCAATCAGTGCCAGCACAGCTTCTGAACACAATGTACAGCCAGGCAGGGCTTGCTGGGAGGAAGGGGAAAAGCCAGCATCAAAGGTGCCTGGCATGCTAGGGGGTGATCCAGTGTGACTCTGACTCCAGGAGGAAAATTGAAGGTGGGTGGCTGTTCACTATAGAACTGACTGACAGCAGAAGCCAGTGCCATGCTTCTTACTGGTCCCTCTGCCAGACTGCTGGCAACCTTGTGGGGCTATGATGTTGACAAGAGGTTGAGGTTCTGGCTGCTCCCTGGCTACTAGGTAATCTTCATCTAAAATCATGTCTTCTTTATTTTGAGCACATGCGGTGTCAAAGGTGAAGCAGTCAATTACTAGAGCCTTGCACTAAAACTGGACTAATTCCTCATCAGCAGAATTTGAACTCTTCACTGCTCCAGCTCCCCAAAAAATTATATGGCTAGTTTTATTGCAAGATGGTTTTACATTCATGATTTCTGACATAGTACCACACACATACTGAAGACATGACAATTTCACCATCCTCATTAACAACATTAGCATCCTCACTACATTGAGAGGTTTGGTTTTCAGGGAACTGTTTCCCCTTCCAACTCCATCCTCTGGGGATCATTTCTTTTTGTTGCACCAGTTGGATGCAGGATAGAAAAGAGAAAAGAGGACTAGAAAACAAAACCACTGTAACCATATAGATTGTTAAAGCCCAAAAGCATGAAGGAACCTCACCTCACTGCTCCCCAGGATTTAAAAATAGGGACCAAATGCTCTACCTGTGTAACTGTAGAGCAGTTACAGACACACAGGTACAAACTAGGAGAGCAAATGGAGGCCTGCCAATACTATGCAATGCAGGCAAACATTAGTATGCAAAAATAAATCACAAGATGGAGTTCACTGTTGCTTCCAAGCAACACAGTATAGCATCAATTACTATGTTATGAGTGAATTGCAGAGTGCAGACAAGACTTTTTTATTAAAAACAATCCAGTAGAGGATAAGTTCCATTGTGTAGCAAGCCCTTAGACTAGAGGTAGCATGCCAAAACTAAAGAACTGTGAATCTCACTCCGAGCACTTCAAACTTTTGACATGCAGCACATATTGCTTTCTAATTTTAGAGGTAGTAAAGAAATATATGTTGTAACCTGACACCTGTGCAGGTGAAAGGATGAGACATAGAAATAGTCCAAAATTTTAGGTTTCCATCTATGTACCACAAACTCAACCCTCCACAGCTTCACATGCTGTAATCATTTAGTTGCCACCCAATACTACTAGATACTCTTTTCCTATACAGATGTGAATAACTGAATGGGCAAGAGGCAGGGAAGAATCAGAGCCCTGTATACTTGAATGCCTGTATGAGAGAGCATATCCAGAACTGTGTCTGCTTTCACAAGATACTTAGGATTTTATTTCATTTCCAGATCCATTCCATGACAGTTGAAGATCCAAATGTAACTACTGATATTCTGCATCCATCTAAAATTTACCAGTGGTGTTCTGAACAGCTGGTCTTAGTCTAGTCTTTCTTTCACCTAACCTGTTAAAGAAACACCATGTTGGCCCACATCAATCACAAAAGCACGCCCTGTAAGAACACCAGAACTATTACTTCAGACCTTAAATCACCCCTTGCAGTGCTTATGTCATAAGCACAGGTTACCCAGAAAATAAGAACAATACAGTAACCAGACAGACAGATGTAGGAATAATGTGCACTTTTGCACATGAACCTGTTCTTCAGAAGTGAGACAAACCCACTTCAGCTGTTGATCATGCAGCTGCGTAGATTTCATATAACACTTATTACATAAATCAGAATATGCACAGAGGAGAATAACTCTGAGACATAGAGAGCATTAGATCTGAAGGCTAACTCAGAAGGTGGGTGGATTGCAAGCTAGAGCAGAGGGATGCAGTATTTCCTTTGCTTTTTTGCTTGTTTTTCAGCTTCCATAGCTTTAACTGTTAACTTCACTCTGAAATTCTGACCCAAGCCATCTTCCCTAAGGTTGCCTAAAGTAAACTGTCAGGTTGGCAAAAAAACACTGTCAGATTTTAGCCAAACATTTGTCTAATGAAGCTAGATTACACAGTTTTGTTTTACATCATGTCTTTCACACACAGAGTAGCTATTCCAATTAGAGGCCCATCAGAAAGAGAGCAGCTGCCTTCTGTAAAACCAGAGAAGGTTCCTCCAGCCTCTACTTATAGCAAATAATCCCTCAGTTGCTGCTTTTTGACTATCACTCAAAATTCCTCATTTCTATTATTCTGTTTTGGATTTACTAAAAATTCAGTTCAAAGGGCTATAGTTATGCTGCAGACAAACTACAATGTGGTGTAAGGATCTGAGCATGCTTGAAATGAGAAAACCTTAGCATGAGAATCTGCCCAGACATGATCACATGATGCTCTGCAGAGGATAAATTATCCTTCCCCTGAGAAAAGTACTTACTGTAAGCATTGTGCTGCTGCAGCAAGTTTTCTACAAATACTCAAGTTACCTCATTTAAAGCTAGGATGGGCATCTATAAACAATACTGAAAGCTGCATAGTTTCAGACTCAGCTATTTTTTCCTTGGATGGGTTATATACCAACAATATCTGATTGCCATTGGAAAACACAGTGGTGGAAGAAAGCTTACATCATTAAGTAAAAAAATCAAATCCTTAACAACTTTCTGGCATACTCAAGGCAGGTCACTCCAAGAACTACATGTGATGAGCTGAAATTTTGTTGTTGAGCCATTAAGCACAAAACATTTGTTAAATACAAATCAGTAGCTAAACACCAAAACTGCAAGCAGGCTTCAATACTGCTGATGTAAGGATACTACTTAATGAATTCACTTTCTCTTTGAGTATTGAACTCTCCTTCTAAAGTCTGCCCACCTCAATGTGACATATAAACACTAAAAGAATTTTCATCAAACACTTGTTACAATCATATACTCTTATAATGCTACATTCAGTAGCTGAGGAAGGCAATTTTTATGTAACTACATACATACATATGCATATATCTATCACGTACACATACGTATTTATAAAATGAACGAGACTGCAATTGCATCCATACAGGCCAGTTGCCTCAGATGTCAGTGACAAATGCTGCAAATGTGAAGACAATTGTATTGAAAAGTGATCAGCTAGCTGCACATTGATGCCAGAATTCAAGAATACCTTTATGCAAGGGTGGGTCTTGTTTAATTTTGGGGGTTTAAAAGACACAATGTTCTCTTGTCAGTTTGCTAAGATCTTGTAAGTTCTACTACTACGCATTAGAGAGGATATGTTCTCAGAAACTAAACACCCACAGTGTCAACTACAAGATAGTTTTCAGAAAATTATGTCATCCTCACTGAAGAAAATACCATTAACTGCTATGTTTTGGGGACATTAATACTTTAAAGTATTATGCAAGGTACTGCAATATCTGTACTTGTTTAGAAGGGCTTCAGAAACTGAGTGCCATTTTATGCAAGGTACTGTAATATCTGTACTTGATGTTGTTTAAAAGGGCTTCAGAAACTGAGTGGGGTTTTCAGATGTGATTATAGTTGACTCAGCTAATCTTCTCTCCAAATGAAATTAGTTATATGACTGGATTCATTCATAGCAAAACTAAATAGATGTTAAGGCCTATTAAAGACCCTTTAGAGCTTTTCTTAAATAAAAATTTTACCATAATTTTGACACTTGTGCTGGCAATATGGGTTATAAGAATCCCTAGAGTCATTTCATAGCTTTAAATACTCAGAAAAACAGCCTCCTGGTTTTGCTATTCTGGTAGGGTAAGACAAATGTAGGCTTAATCTTTTTTCAGCAAATGTTGCAGCTCCACTGGTTTGGTGACAGCAATAATCAGGTTAAGAGTTAACCAAGAAGTTGCATCAGCTTGAGTTACTTTTGGCAACTGGAGCAAAAAGCCACTAGATGAAGAGGGGCTGTAATCATGCAGCAAATTGAGGTTATATGTTCGTTGATGATTCCCTGCAGCTTCTTCTTCAACGAGACTAAAGGCATGGAGAAAAACTCCTCAACATGAAATCTTAGGCAGAAACTTTAAACAGAGCTTGGAAACAGTTGAAAAGTCACAGCATGGAAAAAAAGAGAGAGTCTGAAGAGAAGCAGATTGCAGCTGGGAAGCAAGGACATGCCTAATCTTGCAAAGAATAGCCAAATTTGGATAAGACTGAGTGTGTCTAAGGATTTGTTATTTTAATCTTTCTGCTTGCAAAACTCCTATGGAAAAACAAATCACATGCTGCTCTTTGCAAGTAGCTCCCTGTCACTGTACACGGTGGCTCATGGCAGCTCTAGCAGCAGGAACCAGAGCTATTGCTCTGACCACTCAGAAGCAAATCAAGGGAAAAGGGGGTCAGTCACAGAAACCCACCAGGAAAAATGGCATGCCTGGGCCTGAAGGTCATAGAAGAAAGGAAATATAGTTTTACCTGATCTGCTTTACTAAGAGGGACGCCCATGAACACCATGAGAACGTCCATGAGGCAGCAGAGGTTAATTACATTTAATTTTTCTAATCTTTTATTTCATGAAGGATTTTACCTTTCAGGTGATTCCTGCCTTATAAGAGTTCACTTCCACAAAATAAATCCTTCTTTTCTCTTAAATGAAAAATCATATTCCTAGTCAATCAAGATAACACATTTTCTTACTGTCTTTGTGATGCAGTCACCCAGGCAATGGCCTGCAGTTACAGAAAGCTCCAACAGCAACATTCATTAATCCTGTTTTGAAGCCATCAATACCCTGATCTACAGTAAACACAGTGGGACTGGAAACCAAAGAAACAATCCCACAGGTGACACCTCCCTGGAGGAATCTCCCATCACACTACAAAAAGCACTCCTTCCTGTGCTTTGTGTGTAGCCTGCTGCTAGGGATGAAACACAAAATAATAGCGTTGGAGAGCTGGGATCTCTTAGTCATTTGAAGTGTTTTTCATCCCTACCTGGAATTTCACACAGCCGCGAAGTGGAAAGCAATGAAGAACATTGAATCATTTACTCTTGTCACCCTTTCTGTTAATCGCAAGTTTGTACTGATAACTTGACAGTTCCAACCAAGTATCTTGTTATAAGTAAGAGTTGTGGGTGTTCAAGGCAAGTTCAGTTCAAGATCATCACCTTTGTAATATTTGAGAAGGAAAATCAAGCCCAGTGTGTAACACGGCTTATGCCAGGCAGGCAAATCCAAGAGGTGTGATGTCTTATTGCCATAGCTATGCAACTGAATTAAGAGAATTTGACAGGGACTGACACACAGCTTGTGAAGTCACAAACAAGGAAGACATCCGTAGTTCAAAAGACTAATTAAGGTCTTCTCTGGTTAATAAGAGAATGACATGAAGATATGGAAATGTACAAATAGAGCATTTAAAGATATGTTATATATATTCACAGCATGAACAATTGCTTCTAGTGCATAATGCTACATACAAAAAGGCAAAGTATCGTTGCATACTATAAGGGAACAACACCTTGCATTCATGATACTGGAACCTATTGCTACTGTGTAGCCCATACTGTATCAAATCTGACTCCTACTTTCTCCCATACTGTCTCTAAACCTCCCTGAGAGGAGAGCAAATAGCAGCTGAGTCCTTGCAATGTCAGAACTGGTCACTGGAGCAAAGCAGTCAGCAAGGGACAAATCCCATCAGAAGCCACCAGCAAAGAGGAATGCTTCATGCTGGGGTGTGGACAGCATGGCCTGCTAGCCACCTCTGCTATCGGCTACTGAAACAGTGATTGGTGGGTGTGAGGGAGAACAGACCAGTAGCCTAAAGAATACTTCTGGAGGGAGACAGGAAGAAATACTCTCCAGGTTTTTTTTGTTAAAAGTCTGCTCCTGTAATAGCAGTTGAACTGCAGCAAAGAGGCATCTGCCAATATACAACATTTATCTTTTGCATTTTCCACAAATTGAGGTTTCTAAAAATTAATCTAACACCCACCTGGATATTCTTCCTACATAAATATGAAAAGGAAAAAAAAAAGATGATGATCAGAATGTATTAAGTTACATGAATATGTAAGAAAGAAGAAAATAAAAACTATTGCCTGAAATTCTTTTTCTTAAATTAAAAAAAAAAAAAAACTCCCAATATGTAAAGCCACCTAACAGGTTAATCTTAGCCTGGAAGGATAGTGCCCTCTGGTGATAAAAATGCCCCTTTATTTAAAGGTATGAATTTAATCTTGTTTTTTTTCTTATGACACTTCAAAGCGGATGCACTAGACTACCCCATTTCCAAGGCTTTGGTTTTGACATATGCTTAATTAAAAAGCTTTTATTTGTAGCAAAGATATCTGATTATGTGTGATTACAAAAATCTAACAAATTAACATTTTCTTACGGGATACAAAAAGCTGATGAAGAGTCTGCTGTTCTACACAATCTCAGTATTCTTATGATTAGCAGGAATTTTATAAAGGCAAGAGTTACATACTTTATGGTTATGCCTTTTAAGAACAAACAGAGGTCTAACATTCAGTCATTCACCTACTCCAGTTCCCAGTGAGTCCATCTAGATAAGTATAGGAAAGAGAATATCTTCATATTTAATCCTGATTATAAAAAAGATTCTACATCCATAATGTGTTCCAAAAATCTCACTAATTCATTCACGTACAAGGAAATAAGTACAACTGAGTGGAAAAAAAAACCAAACATATATATATATATATATATATATACATATATATATATATATATATATATACAAACTAAAGAGTCTTGCCCAAAAACTACTGAAATAACAAAATGTGAAAAGGACCAAGATATTGATTATATTACCCAAATCACAATATTAACCGGTGTTACTCAGAGATACCCCTCCTGGATACATATGTAGAAAGTAATTATTGTGTAATTACGGTAATATTCTTTTCACCTCATATCATAATTTATTCTCTAAAATATCTAGTTTGCTTCAAATATTGTTGCCCCAGTCTACATCCCCGAAAAAGAAAAAGGGGTGCGGGTGAGGTTGCTGAGAGAAGTGAAATCCTTCTGACAGGAGGACAGATACCTTAAGACACAACTGTATGAATGCTGGTGTGAACCTGCCTGTGCTCATGAAAAAGGAAGATGGGAGATGGAGAAATCTCATAGTCTGTGCCAGCTGTGACATTTCTAATCACTAGCCATGTCTCATATTGAATTCTTCCAGGCATTCAGACTGCAATTCCTTAGAGACTTTTTGTTAGTGTTTTTTGTGTGCCCAGAACAAAAACCCTCTTCAAAGCGGAGATTAAAGTAGGCTAATTCTGCCTTGGAAAAGGGTGGAAGCATGATGGTGAATAACAGGAAAGCTCTAGAGAGCTGAAGCATGCTACCGTGGCAATTGGAGGAAGCATTATCCACCTTCCCACACACTGCAGCAACAGCAGTAGTTGCCATTAGATGGTTTAAGGACTACACACTGGCTGTACCAGATATTTTTGATACTCCATGTGGTCTAGTGACCCAGACAACTCCCTGTGCTTATATTGCATCACTGTTGCTGGTTCTGTAACAGCATAAAACCTAATAATAATGCAATAAATTATCTAGAATGCCCCTAAAAATAGGATATGTTCAAGGTTTTAAGTAATTCCCCTCACAGCTACATTTCAGAAATAAAGGACAACAGGAAATGACCACTGAAATGAAAGACGGTTCACTTTCATTGCCCTTTTCCAAGATAGGCCTATCCAAAGATTTGAACAGAACCACCTCATAGTATGTATCTGTCCTGTCTTTTAACAGCTCTATCTTTCATGAGATCTAGTTTTGAGAATTTGAAGATAGGAATAGTAAGAATTACAATTTTATCTGAATCCATGCTAATGAACAAGTTTAAAGTAGCATTAACATTCTATTTACAGTTCACACAAAATTAAATTCATATTATTGAGTTAAATGACCTTGTGTACATTGCCTTTCAAAATTTAAGCAGTAATCATGTGGGGAAAAACTATATAAAATGTGGTTTAAAAGTTGCAAAGTAAGTTGCCAATAGGAACATTTCTATTTTCCCTAGAGCAGAGAATCATATAAGTGAAATCTGCTACCGTATAACTAATACCTCTAAAAAGTTATCTTTGTGATGCAAGACCCAGTTCTACAAATTAGTCTTCATTTTCACTGTCTTAGATGTTTGTACTTGTTTTCTAACAAAAATAGTTGGGTCAGATGTTTATAACATTGAGCAGTCAGGACCATATGTTAAAAGCTTTAGTTATGCTTTTAAATTTTCCACGAGCATTTGACATTACCAAAATGTATCAATGTTAAAAAGATCAAGTATAAATTACTGTATTTTTTTATTTAAATAGCAGCAGAAACAGGAAAGAAAAGTATTTTAAATTAAAATCAAATCAGCAAGATCATGTAATAAGCGGCAGAGTTACCTTAAGCTTTTTTAAGTTGTCCACCAGTCATGTTAGTCTAGAGGGAGTTACTATGTACACTGAACTTCTGAAACTAAGTAATTTGCTTCATTGTGCAGATCTTCATTTTTGAGTAGTTTGGGCATGTGGAACAGCAGCCAGACCAGAATCAAACTGGCTACTCCTAGGAAAAGTAACTATTTTCCCTTCCTCACCCATTCCCAGCAGTAGAAACAAAACAAGCTCCATGTGGCTCACATGCTTGCTCCTCTTCCCACAGCAAGAATTAGGGTTACATCAGGCTTCAACTTTCATGTAAGATGATTCAGTTTTAATACAGTAATATAAAGCCTTCAACTGACCCTGTTGTTCTTACCGCTCAACTCACTTTTCCAGATTTCAATTATTTATTGGCCCCTGTATATGCTAAACAGTCAATAGTGAAAAGAAGACCCCTAAATTAAGTTTTAAGAGTAGAAAAAGAGAACAAAGCTCATATACCTTTATCCGACAACACAAGCAACAAGAATAACCAAGAGTTATTAACACTGTAAATATCAGTATATATTTTATGAAGGAATTCTTTGAAATTAAGGGAAAAAAGGGTGCTGTCAGTTATTAGCTGAGGATACAAATGAAGGGTGCTCATATAGACAAGCTTCATTATATGTGAATTAAGCTTTTGCAAGATTAGGAATAAAACAGAGGAGTGAAGCAGTCCAAGAAATTTGCTTTGAAAGACATATGTCCCTAGCAGGTTGGGTTTTAGTCACTATTTTAGTGTTACATCGTTATCATATCATTATCATTATTATTGTTCCACTTAGGATAACATTTGAAAGCATTTCACTATCTTAAAGAATCCAAATCCACAGAAATTGTGGGGAGATTTGTCTCTGATTTTCCTATCAAAAGAAAAATGGCATAATAGGTTGTAAGACCTGCTTAAGTACTAAGCTTCCAATTGGCAAGATAAAATAAAATACAAAGGATTCTGATAATAGGTCAATTGCTTTTTCAGAACTTCCAAAGCGTGGAAGTTCTGAAAATAGAGGGGGGAAAGATAATAATATTAAAATACTTAAAAGACTGTGATATGTGCTGTGTTCTTAAATACTTTATTATATATCACTGTTCCCACAAAACCTATGGATGAAGGAGATATTGATATTTTTCATCCCATTGAAATCCATTTATAGAACAACTCAATTTCTTTTTATATTTGGTATGCTATGTAATATTCTTAGTTTGACTCCAGTGATTTACTGTGTCCTGGCACGTCAAAGATTTTGGTAATGTAAGACACACTCCTTTAGACATGAATGAGACTATTCCTGTGAAAACTGAAGGTTTGAAATTATGACAGAATTATAGTCTGTCTGATGTGTTAGTTTAAAAATTACTACTAAGTGCTCCATAGTATGACTCAGTAGCAAAGGAGATCAATGAAGAACTTTTTTAGAAGAAAGTTTTCTTGATTTGAAGAGGAAGGAACTACAGTCAAATTGTAAGAAAATATTTCTCTGGGGTAGTCTCTAAGGATGCCACAGGGTGCTAAGAATAATTCTGGAAGATCAAGATGTTATTAAATATTTATAAGTTCTACTTTTGAAAGCTTAGCTGGTGCCTCAAAATTTTAGCATATTCTAAATCACACCTGTCAACTCAAGCATAATAGAACAGAAAATGCCACACTAGTGGCAGAGAGTGCTAGCCTCCAGAACATCACAGAGGGCAGTCAAGTGGAGTTGGAACAGTTGGAATTGAACATGGGAAGGGGGCACCTAAAGATCCATGCCCAAAGTACAGCTGAATAAAAACAGTAAATGAGCAGATATTAAAGAAGCAGACATAACTGAGTGTGATTAGTTTTTAGGAGCTCTCTGAATATTCTGCTGATTCCTTTCTGGCTTGTTTGACCTTCGTGAGTTTTGGTTTAGTCTTTAAAAAGAACAAGTGTTGCAAGAACCAGCACTGCAAAGTCTCCAAACTGGTCTCAGAGGAGGACATTATATTAACTGGTCCAGAAGAACAAGGCAGAGGATGATGGATAGTAATAAATGATATTACATGAAATTGTCAGGGTCCAAGCAGCTCAGGACAGAGCTGGGACAGTATAATGTGGGAGGTGAAAAAGAAGTGGAAAGGAGGAAAAATATATATATATATTTTTATTATAACTAATTACTAACACAATTAACATTTTTCTCCACAAATGGAGTTGTTCCTCAGCAGCTCTTGCATGAAATTGCTGCTTTGGGACTATGAGACAGGTTTTCTCTTCCCAATGCTTAGCATACAACTCACTTTAGCTCTCTGTTTCTATTTTCAAATCTGTAAAATCAAAAGAAGAAAGTTTCACTTCCTCCATCACACAGAGTATTGAAATGCATTTAGATAGCAAGTTATTAAGCCAGTATGTTTCATCTGCAGGTTACCACCAGCAATCTGTTCACTGCCTTACTACCATGCACTGCACCCAGACAAATATATTAACCTGGACCAGAATGGCTGCACATCATCATTTCAGTCTGGAGGCTTTTCATGCCAGTTTCACATGGTTAAGTAATCATGCTTGAGGGTAACAACATGCTCAGTTGTTGAGGGTTTATTAAACTTCATCTTGGTTTTTATATGTGGCATCAACATCAAGTCACTTACATCTATGTTGTTTTTTAAAAACCATTGAAGATTATCAGATATTTATATTGGGTAATTTTCCAAAGTTTAGCTAGAATGCTGTGTAGTTTGTGTACTATAACCATTGCTATAACACTAGTCAAGACTAGTTTCATATATAATGTTTAAGGGACATTGCAAAATCAAAACTAAATACTCATTGTTTTACAGTAATGTGAAGCTTATATCAAATGAAGCAGAAAACTTTAAACATTTTTAAAGGTTAAGCACTGTCACAAGCAATTCTGTAGAAAATATAACTATGAATAAATGAAAACTAATGTTTAATTATTTCTGCAAGTGAAACAGCAAGAAACTTACACCAGCTTGTCTTTCTTCCCTGAAACTGTTTCATATTAAACTACCAATATTTACAAATTCACTTGTCATAAGAAGAGCACATGAGCACTAATTTAAGTGCTGAGAGACAGTATGTTCACATACGCTCTGGACCAAATCTGAGCTAGTTTTCAACAGAGACTATCACGATCAGTTTTCCGTAGCATCCACACACAGAAAATGCCAAAGTCTACTCTTTTTAATACAAAGCCAAAGGAAATTTTTAAGAAGTTATTTCTGCTTTGCACCTCAAATTTCACTAATTAAAAGAAATCCTAAGCATGTTCTTGCTTGTCTTCACAGCAGTAATTGAGAATGAATGCAGAGAACCATCACAGAAAAATGTTACTTCTATTAAAATCCGTTACTATATTCTTGCAAATATCAAAACTCTCTATCAATAAACAAATCTCAGTGGCTGTGCAAAAAGGCACAGATGACCAAGAAAAGGTCAGAAAGGGACTCTCTGCATGGAGATGTGCAGTTATTGCTCACCTCCTGCATTCATACCTGCTCAGCAGATGCCCAGCCCGGAGCACTAGGCTGCAATTCTTCGCCTGTAGGAAGCACGTGCAGAGAGGACCTGCTACTGAAACAGCCAAAAAGCACTTTTCAGACCTAGCCACACTAGTTCATCCAGAAGACATGATTGCTTCAGACCTGACCCTCCCCTTTTGCTACCCTTTTGATTCCATACTCCTTACACATTTCGCTTCCCTTCCCCTCAGTCTTTGGCACAAAGACTGCTCACTCACCTTGTCAGTAAACTAGGTTTTTATTGCACACTTTACAAGTGAGTAAATACCTCCCTCCACATTCAGAAAATTAACTTTATGCTTGCGTGTCATAGCCTCCCTCTTGCTCTGTCCTATCAGGATGGTTTGACCTCAGCAGCAGTATCTGGCTACAACCAGGATTCAGGGGGACCAAGAAAGTAAGCTATATTGTCCAGTTTTAGCAGCAACTATTCCTTGCCTCAACAACAAGCAAATGTACCTCCCTGTATTTGCTAAGACTTGATGGAAAAACCCAGCCTGCTGACGCTGTCGAAGTATTAGAGAGCAGGTAGATACTCTTTCCTACCTCTGGGTCCCAAAGCCCATATACTACCCTTTCCCAGCAACCTAGATCTGTAAAAAGAGCAAGCAGGATCATTCAGTGGTTAGGGCACCCTTTACTCCTGCAAGAGGTGTTTCCCTCTTTGTTCTGTAAAGGAGAAAGACCAGATACACGGCTTGCCCAGCCCACCTGCACTGCAGGTCTGGGTGCGTGTCGTGGTTTAAAACCAATCCGCACAGCTTGTGCACTCACTCCCCCCCTTGCTCCCCCGACTCTCAGAGAGTTAGGAAGGAGAATCCAAAGAATGGTAGCCCCCACGGGTTGAGATAAGAACAGTTTAATAACTAAGGTATATAACACAAATCACTACTGCTACCAGTAATAATAGTAATAATGATAAAGGAAGTAACAAATGAAGAGAATACAACACCTCACCAGCTGCCGACCCATAACTCACCCCACCCTGCCCGACCGAGCACCTCCACCAACCCCCAGACTCCCTAGCCCTTCCCGGTAACTCTCGGTTACATCCTGGGTATGACATGCTGTGGTATGGAATACCTCTTTGGCCAGCCTGGGTCAGGTGTCCTGTCTCTCCTTCCTCCTAGCTTCCCCTCCTCCCTGGCAGAGCATGAGGCTCAGAAAAGGCCTTGGACAAACCAAACACTTGAGCAGTATCTAAAAACATACTTGCTATCAGCAACCGTTCCCAGCCCGAAAGTCAAAACACAGCACTGCACCAGCTACCAAGAAGGAGAAAAAATGACTGCTACCGCTGAACCCAGAACAGTGTGGCAGTTCTAAGCTGAAGGAGGCTCAAGTTTCTTCTCTCGCACCCACAGACTTTCCTGAAATGTAAATTTCCTCATGCATCTAGGCTCAAAGGACACAATACAAATTTAGGTTTGTATGCACAAAAGGGATAAGCTTCCTAGTATATACCTTAAGTTTTCAGGAAACATTTCATTGATGCACACAGAAAAGTACATGCAGATGGGCTTTGCGTATATTCTAAGATATTTCTGCTGTTTCCTTATAAAATAAAGTACACAAGAATGCAGATTGTTAGAAAATATACTACCTAGATATAACATCCTCTCACCACACTGCTCATCTTAACCTGAAAGTTGCAATGGCATCTGTGACAGCAATATTTAGAAAGACAGGATTTACTTCTATCACTAGATCTATGAACTAGGACATGGTTGGGTTGGGTATTGTCCATCTTCCTTCATTTTCTTTAACCTCAATTCATTAAGCAGAGATTAACTAAATCACCAAAGCCACCTCTGACCATTATCTTCCAGGAGGGAGAATCTGTGAGAATACAGCAAGTTGAGTGATATCTTCTTAGTTCCCAATATAGAGATTGTAGCATAGAAAAGCAGAGACTGTGGCATTGTGTTTAATAGAGTTTAATAAATCTTTCTAGTGTTAATTTGTACAATTGCTTTCGCCTCTCTGGAGTCGTGTGGAAAATCTTGCTGAGATAACATCTGAAAAAAATCCATTTTGTTGCTGTTCATATAAACCTGCTGCTGGATAGTTCTTAAACTCAGCGGTGGTTTATTATTGCTTATACATCTTCATAACATTCAAAATTTTATATCCCTTTCCTGTATCTACCTCCTTTCTCTCCCATATCAAAGATCTCTAAGCTGTTTAAACGTCTCTCATAAGAAGAGGGCACTCAAACTGTGTGGTGGATGACATAAAGTTCTAGAAAACAGCATAGAATCATAGAATTATAGAATAGTTAGGATTGGAAAGGACCTTAAGATCATCTAGTTCCAATCCCCCTGACATGGGCAGGGACATCTCACACTAAACCATGTTGCCCAAGGCTTTGTCCAACCTCGACTTGAACACTGCCAGGCATAGAGCATTCACAACCTCCCTGGGCAACCCATTCCAGTGCCTCACCACCCTCACAGTAAAGAATTTCTTCCTTATATCCAAACTTCCCCTGTTAAGGTTTTAACCTGTTACCCCTTGTCCTATCATTACAGTCCCTAATGAAGAGTCCCTCTCCAGCATTCTTATACCCCCCTTCAGATACTGGAAGGCTGCTATGAGGTCGCCATGCCTCCTTCTCTTCTCCAGGCTAAACAGCCCCAACTTTCTCAGCCTGTCTTCATATGGGAGGTGTTCCAGTCCCCTGATCACCCTTGTGGCCCTCCTCTGGACTTCCTCCAACAGTTCCGTGTCCTTTTTATGTTGAGGGCACCAGAACTGCACACAATACTCCAAGTGAGGTCTCACGAGAGCAGAGTAGAGGGGCAGGATCACCTCCTTTGACCTGCTGGTCACTCTTCTTTTGATGCAGCCCAGGATGTGGTTGGCTTTCTGGGCTGTAAGCACACATTGAAGCCGGCTCATGTTCATTTTCTCATCGACCAACACCCCCAAGTCCTTCTCCACAGGGTTGCTCTGAATCTCTTCTCTTCCCAACCTGTAGCTGTGCCTGGGATTGCTCCGACCCACGTATAGGACCTTGCACTTGGCATGGTTAAACTTCATGAGGTTGGCATCAGCCCACCTCACGAGCGTGTCAGGGTCCCTCTGGATGGCATTCCTTCCCTCCAGCGTATCAACCAAACCACATAGCTTGGTGGATGTCATCAGCAAACTTGCTGAGGGCGCACTCAATCCCAATGTCCATGTCAGCGACACAGATGTTGAACAAGACCAGTCCCAACACCGATCCCTGAGGGACACCACTCATTACTGGTCTCCAGCTGGACATTGAGCCATTCATTGATCACAACTCTTTGTGTGCAGCCATCCAGCCAGTTCTTTATCCACTGAGTGAGTGATCCATCTGTCAAATTGATGTCACTCTAATTTAGAGACAAGGATGTCAAGCAAAATGATAACCTGAGATTTTCCATTGGCTGCTTTCCTACTATTCCCTAGTACTTTTACTGTCATTATTATTTGGTTACCATGAAGTCCTGAACTGACTCTTCCTAGTGCAAAGAAGAATGATCCCAAGACCTTTCCTGTGTGGTAATACATAGCTGAAAGCTACAGACCCATGCACATAAAGTGATGATAACAAAAAAGTGAGACTTTTTGACAATCACCTTTAATCTGACTGCTGTGAAAATTTTCTGTCTTTGATAAGTTTCACCATACCACCGCTCAGCTCCCAGGATTCTATTTGAGCACAATGAAAAGACTGTGTCCATGCTCCCATCTTTTTTAGGCTTGATTTCCTCTACATTGTTAAACATGTCTCTTCATTCCTCCCTTCCTTCCCCTTCCAGCCCCCTTCAATTTGTTAATTTATTTCTTTAAGGCTCTTAAATAATTTAAAGATACAACACAGCAAAAAGGAAAGTTTTCTCACATATTAAGAGCTGGCTAAAGAATAGACAATGAAAGACTGGAATATATGGCTGGAGCCTCCTGCTGCAAATATCTGGATGTCTTCTGAGTACTGGGCTTTCAGCAGTTTTGTTTATTAGTTCTAACTCTTCCCTCAAAGCATGACCAAACACTTCAACCCACCCAAACCTTCTGCTGTGCTTCCTTCCTTATTCTTCCCGTGGGCCTTCTTTAAGTGCCCTTTCTGTTAATTTCCTCTTTTTTCTCCTAACTGCTGATAGTTTTCTACTCTTTTTGTCTTTTTCCTCCTCTCCTGAAAGGCAAAGCAGTCATTTCCTTTGCGTTTCCATTACTAATCACAACGAAATAATTATCAGGAACAAATTATCTCTGTTGCCCTTCCTGATGAGTACACACTTGAAACACTGTTAGTCAGGGGGAAGCATATTCACAGTACAGCAATTTTAATAGCAACAACTATGTAGTAACAACTTTCATAGGATACAGTTTCTTTTTATGCTTTTAAAAAATGCTCATTTTCTTCTCCCTAACCTGATTATGCTATGCTATGTAATATGGAGTATCCATTCTACTCGTAACTGAAAATCCTAAAATAGACATTGAAAGAAAGTTGTCTTCTGTGGCACACTAACATTAAATTTCTGCTTCACAGCAAAGAGGAATATAAAAGAGAGGATAATTTATAGCAGTTGGTAATATTCAACCAGAACATATCAAGACAGCTGTAAAGGTCTCAGGAGGCCCTGGAGCAGTTTGTTAATAATACAGTTCTCACAGTTTGGAATAAAATAACATTTTACTTGGAACGTTCAGATTTGCAGTTCATGAGATGTTAAGCATCATAGCAAACACCACACACTTCTATCCTAACGTGTTTAGGCTTTTGGGGAAATTGCAGAGATGGTAAATTCTAGCAAACTTTCCTCTTGGTTTCCAACTGAAGATGCTGTTTTCAGTGTTAATAAGCTTCCTGAGCTCTTAGGGTCTTGACTAGAATTTCCCATACCAATAGCATCTGGAAATTTTCAGTTGAAACTTATCCCTTCATTCTGAGAAGAAGCTAATAGAGCAAAAGTAATGCTCCATTATCTTGAATGCTTCCTTCTCCTTTTGCTGGGAAAAAGAACTAAATGCTAGTGCTTGTTTAAAAAAAAATCTCTGAAGATTTTTCTCTGGTTTACATTTGCACATTTTGCCATAAAAATTTGCCAACTACACAACTCTTGTGTATCAACACGTGCTGTCTTCATAGAGCAAAATTCCATGCTTTGGAAGGAAGGAAGCCTGTTGGAAGTGGCAGAACTGTACTTTTCCTGTAGCTTGTGTTCTAACTAACATGAATTGCTGTGGCATCTAGCATGAAAAAGAAGATAAAATGAGCCTTCTTAGGGCTGGTAGCTGGGTTGTAGTAAGGATACATATGACTACTTTGATTAAATTAAGAACTATGAATGATATAATAAGAGTGGTAGAATTGGGAAAAATACAGAGCAATGATGAAACTGAGGTACTCTCTTCATTTAATTATAATTCCACTGTCCCAGACACAACAACTTGTGGATCAAAGATTTTCTATATGCACTATAAATTTCTATATAAAACTATATAAACTATAAATTTCCTATATAAACTATCATTATCTATATAAACCAGATATGGGTTCTGTACATTTTGGAACTATACAGATTCCTCTTTGAATAATTTGTCTCATATCTCCATAACAAACAACATGTCCTTGAAAGCATACAGGTCCACATGAAGAGTAACACCTATTCCAGCAAGTTTTCAGTTTTAGATGTGACTCGAAGATGCTTGATGAAGCTCAAAGTCTCCAGTACTGTACTACATGATAGATTTTCTCTTAATTGTTTGTAATCTGACCCACATGTAGGACCTTGAACTTGTCATGGTTAAACTTCATGAGGTTGGCATCAGCCCACCTCACAAGCTTGTTGAGGTCCCTCTGGATGACATTCCTTCCCTCCAGCGTATCAACCAAACCACACAGCTTGGTGTCACCAGCAAACTTGCTGAGGGCACACTCAATCCCACTGTCCATGTCAGTGAAAAAGATGTTAAACAAGACCAGTCCCCACACTGATCCCTGAGGGACACCACTCGCTACTGGTCTCCAGCTGGACATTGAGTCATTGACCACAACTACTTACATGTGGCCATCCAGCCAGTTCTTTATCTACCGAGTGGTCCACCCATCAAATTGGTGTCTCTCCAGTTTAGAGACAAGGATGTCGTGTGGGACAGTGTCGAATGCTTTGCACAAGTCCAGGTAGATGACATCAACTGCTCTACCCCTCTCTATCAGTTCTGTAGCCCCAACATAGAAGGCCACCAAATTGGTCAGGCAGGATTTTCCCTTAGTAAAGCCATGCTGGCTGTCACCAGCCACCTTGTTTTTCACTTGCTTTAGCATGCCTTCCAGGAGAACCTGCTCCAAGATTTTGCCAGGCACAGAGATGAGGCTGATTGGTCTGTAATTCCCCAGGTCATTATTTTCCCCTTCTGGAAAATGGATACTATTTCCCTTTATATTGTATTTCCCTTTTTCCAGTTGTCAGGAACTTCACCTGGCTGCCATGATATTTCAAATATGATGGCCAGTGGCTTAGTAACTTCATTTGCCAGCTCCTTCAGGACCAGTGGATGGATTTCATCAGGTCCCATGGACTTGTGTACATTTAGGTTTTTAAGATGGTCTCGAACCAGATCCTCTCCTACAGTGGGCCCAAGGTCTTCATTCTCACAGTCCCTGTGTCTGCCTTCCAAGATTAAGCAACAGGAGTTCATTGCCTGCTCCATCCACACATACCCCTTTTAAATCTGAGTTCACTATAAGTGATGGATCATAAAAATGTGTTATGGTTGTCTGAAAGACCTCTCTCTGTTTTTAAGCATAAACTGAAAAATGCACACTGATCACTGTGAATGTGCTCGCAAAGAGATAAATTGCTTCTCTGGTTAAAGCAATTTAGCTTCTGAAGTGTCTGTTCCTGCCTCTGTCACAGACAATCCAGGCAAATCTTAAATTGCTGAAGACAAAGTATTCTGCCTCATTTCCTAAGTGCCTGATTTCAGACACACATCAAAATTTTCAGATCTATGTGCTCCAAACTGAAGTTAACAGAACAGGTATCATCATATATCATGCACATTACAAAGCCTGAGGCCATATAAATCCCACATATCTCATGCTGGATATTTCTGCTAACAAATATTAGATTGTGATCAAAGTTTCCTGTGAAAGCTTAAAAAAAATAATAAATAATTCTATATATTCACAATCCTGAAGGTTTTTCTGAAGTTGCTGATTGTCAACAGCAATGAAAAATATTGCTTCAGCTTTACACACAAATTTTGTTTAATTTCTGGTTCATTGTGTATCACTGTCACCTGCTTTGGAACTTCTGTCCTGGGTGTTTTCATAATCCTACTGGGGACCCTTGAAGGAACAACTGGTGTCACTGGCGCCAACTCACTTATCATGCACTGCAGGAAATTCAGTCCTGTTATAGAATTGCCATAAACTTTTATGGGAGCCAGAATAAGTGCATATAGGCTGGGATTTTCAGATGCATTGAACATGGTAAGGACATACAGAACTTTCTTTGGTTTTGTTTTTACCCTCCAGAAGGTCTTTCAAATGAAAGGTTAAGAATTCACTGATTAATTCATAATTCCATTTACTGTAATAAACGGATATTCTTAATGCCACAAAAATGAGATTACACTGTGTTGCTAAAAACTTTTCCTGGGTATTACACTATTTTACCTAGATTAAATGAAAGAAAAGAATATTAAAAATACCCATTACACTAAAGAACTTTCAAGACCACTCCTTGCAGGAGACTGATGAGGAAACACAATAAAAAAGCTCTACTGTAGCCAAGCTAAAAGGAAAACAAGTCAATATAATCAACAAAAGGTGAAAGACAACCTGTGAAGTCAGAAAGTTATGGTATTTAGGAAGAAAAATGTGTCTAGTTAAGTATGTAAGGGGAAAAAAAAAGAAAAGACAAACAAAAACAAAAACAAACAAACAAAAAAAACCAGAACAAGGTAACCAGATACATCATTTTAATTATCAAAATGTTCTTTGTTTATTTACAAAAAATATTTTGGACATATGGAACATACAATATCTCGCATTGCTATGAGAAAGCAGAAACATATAAAACAAGCTAAAATTTAATTGCAAGACCTAGAAAAATAGAACTTTTCAGAGAATGAAAAGAAGTCATTCAGATTAAGTAATTACCTTTTTTATTTTACTACAAACTATATGATTTATTTTATTTAACATATTAAAATAAATTTGGAGTAATGTTTGCTTTGTTGACTTTTGAAAATACTCTGACAAAAAAATGTACTCATGTTAAAACCAGCAACAGGAATTTAATAGTCATACCACTTAGATTGAAGCCTTGATTGGAATACATCACCTCTGTGTTTAGTCTCACTCAATCCCAATTCACATGTTATATTCCTTTGTTTATCAGCAGGAATCCCTCTCAATGTAAATAAGATCAATTTTGGTGAGAAAAGTGTAAATTGATCTTTTCTATGCAAGAAGGCAAGAACCACCTCAACCAGCCTAAGAGTCTGAAAATAAGCCCCCCAAAACAGTTACAAGGAACAGTGTTTTGAGCTCTGAGAAAGCTCCATCTGTAAGAACAGGGGACTCTATATATCCAAGACTCTATCCAAGAACAGATTCTTAGATATGTAGAGTGTATTTTCCCACACACGGAAAAGAGACCATATTCTACATTATTTTTTAGCAGTGCACATTGTTCTTAATTTCTCCACTAAGTTCAGCCCCCCTTCTTCCTTTGTAAGATTTGTTTTGGTTCTGCCCAGACAGGAAGAAGTGTCCTTGGAATGGACTAAGATCATGAAAGGGTCACAGTAATTATGTTTCCAGGGGAGAAAGGAGGACTTCAGTCCAACAACTGTTGAAGGAAATTGTGGAAGCTGTGTTGGATCTAGTTTTATGATTTTTCAATATACAACTAGGTTTAAGAAAATAGAAATAGACATTACAGGATAGCTCATTATGCACAATTAAGTTTTCATTAATGTCATTAATGCTATGCTCTTCAAGTTACATGTTGCTGCTTTTGCTTAATCTGACTAGCACCAAGTGTTCCATGTGTTAGCACACAACAATAAATCCATTTTAACACACATCCAAGAGACTTCTGTTTAATATGATATAATGTCAATGTCAGTTGCTATGATAAAAAGTCTTTTTCCTTATTTCCTTTTTCATGTATGCTTTATTATTTCTTCATGATGGCTACTCAGTGGAAGAGTTAGATTCTATTTAAGGCTATGGAAAAGGTCACAGGCAAAAGGGAACCGGAGTCTCTGTTTGCTATTTTAAAAGAAAGCTACCACACTAATGTTAATATTTGCTTTCACTTACAGCAGGTACGCTTTGGTTATCTGAATAACAAATCATGGTGGGCAGTGTGAATGAAAAAGTACTGAGAAGCTATTGATCTCAGAAGAAGGATGTAGACATTTAACCACTGATTTTTTTCAACAGAAACTTCTGAAATATTTGGGGTTTTGTTGTTATTGTCAAAAGCTATAGAAAGATTTATCAGCTACCCACTGCAGAAAAGTGAAATGGCATTTTTCTTGTACCTGGTACCCAATGCAGTAAAATAAGTAACCAGAACATTAAAAAGCTATTATAATAACTGAAACTGAATGCAAAGTAAACAATTTCTATAAACAAAATATTTCTTTGGGGGAAAAAAAAAACCAAACAACAAACACTGGCACAGGACCAGGACCAGGATACTTCCTGGTTTGGTCAGCTGGTTGGTTATTTTTAGTGAGGGGAGTGAAAACATTGTAAGAAGAATTTTGGCTGCACTTTCACAATTGGCTTTAACTCAACAGACAGTCATTTTTAAGTGAAATTACCACCACCACTTTCAAGGGATGGTGCCAAATCAGGTCTTCTAACAGACAATAAATGTCAGGATTTGAGGTTTGCTGTCTGGGCCCATTTATAACATTTATTATGACTGTTCAAGTAAATGATGCATTTTATATTGTGAAAAATTATTTGTTGAGAGGCAGTATTTCATAGCTTGTAGAAGTGTTGTTTACATATAAGAGTTTCCAGACTGTAGAGACGGCTCAGGCAGGTCAGAATCTTCCAAATTAGGCACTGACAGGCACGAGTGTTACTTATATTTCCTGCTCTGCCCTGACACCCATCTTAGTTGCCAGAAAAGAGCAATGAAACGTATCACTTCCAGCATGAGACTTATCTCTTCCCCCACTACCATTCACCCTTTTCCCATCTTGCCCATCATCTGTAAGTGGGAGCCCACAGAGAACTGAAGCAAGGAAAGACCAGACTTTCTTTGTCTCCCTTTACCTAATTTCGGTACTTCAATGTATAAGACCTACACTAGGAGAATGGTAGCTGAGTCGCGAAGTTCAGGATGAGAACCACCATCTTCTTCAGAAAGGTTGTAAGCATAATGAAGAGTGCACTGAAGGAATATGCAAAGAACTATACTAAAATTCCAATTATGTTCCATCTAGCAGCAGAATGGCAGGAAATCACATCTTTGAAAGGTTGACGGATGGCATTTCCTCCCACGCAGCTTTGATGCCAATATGCCAGTGCTGAATATTTGACAGTAGCCTGCTCCAGTCTCTGCATCTGTGAACGCCAGGGGATGAAATGGCATTTAAGACAGCATTTGCTTAGAATTTTAAAGTAGTATCTAAGGTTTTTAGATGCTGTGGTACTAAAATATGACTCAGATAGTAATTAGTTAACTAACTAATACTGCCCAACTTAATGCAATTAAACTGAAGTTACTTTCATAAAAATGGGATCCTAATTCATATTAGATTCTGTCTTTAGACATACTGTCTAAACACAGACATCCTGAAATGATGCTTCACATATCCCAACACATCAGGAATGCTAAGAATTCTTGTGATGTCTAAAGTTTGCAAGCCATGGTCTCCTTGTGAGATTTATGTAGGTGTTTTTTTTTTCTTTAAATTACACTAACTTCTTTGTTGCTTTTTTAAGCTTCTAAATATCGTAAGCAACAGCTTGGTTAGCTGTCCACTGCAAAAAGACTTATTCATTGCAATTACTTCTTTAGTTATTTGAAAGGATTATTCACAAGTTCAATTTTACTGGATGACTGATCTAAACATATACCTTCCTCTTCAGTACATCTTACAAACTGAATGAACAGATAAACATCATTCACTCTCACAAAGGTACTGTCTTTCAGAAAATTGTACAGTTCGATCCACAGAATCAATAAATTAAATTGTACTAAGTGATTTAAAACGACATAGCTGATTTTGAACTCTGCAGAGATTGAGAATATAGAAGGCAGTTAACAAACATTGCAGACCGGAACTACCAGCCATGAACAACAGGAGATGGAGTGGCAGAGGAAAGATAGAGGAGTTCAGGATTCAGTCAGAGGATTCTTCCAGTGACTAGTTTGGACAGAAGGTAGTAGAGTTTCTCTGTATTATTTATGAGTGCCTCCGATTTCAGTTAGAACAGGGAACATTTTCTGTAACCGGATCAGCATGCCTCTGCCCATAGGATTGTACCCCATTTCCTTGCTCAATGGCTTGCCCCAGAAGCCCATCATCAAAATGTACCTTACCCACCCAGCAGAATACTCGGGGGAGCAAGGCATGGATGAGAAGAAAGCATCCATGCGCAAAGAGAGCAAATAAAGTGGCAGTCATAATGTCCTCTCAAACAGGAACTCTGAAGAAAACCAAGTTTCAGTACTGCCCCTTACTTTCTCCATTCCAGTCAACATATATATTTTGGATGGAATGCATTCACAAGGTAACATTTTCACTATACTCATACTCACGCAGGTAAAATATGCAGGCCAGAGCCACCAAGAGGAAGAAGGAGCAAATACAAAGGGAGAAACATCTCATGTCACTGTCTTCATTTGCCATAATGGCAAGGAAAGAGTTCCTATTGAATCAGTGTTAACATCACTGGTATGAAACTCTTAAGGATGATCTAGTAGGTCAGGGAATAGGATAATCTGCATCTGTAATTCACAGTACAATAGCTCATAGCATTTGGCTTCTTTTAATAGCATGCAATACTTTTTATCACCTCAGCGTATCCTGGGTTCAGCTGTAGCTGTTATTTTTCTTCTTCATAGTAGGTGGTGCAGTGCTGTGTTTTCGACTTTACTCTGAACACTGTGCTGATAACACACTGATGTTTTTAATTGTTGCTAAGTAAAGTTTACTCCAATCAAGGACTTTTCAGTCTCATGCTCTGCAAGTAAGGAGGGGCACAGGAAGCTGAGAAGAAGCAGAGACAGGACACCTGACCCAAACTAGCCAAAAGGGTATTCCATAACACAGCACTTCATGCCCAGTACATAAAATGGGGGGGGTTACCTGGAAGGCACAAATCACTGCTTGGATCAGGCTGAGTATCATTCAGTGAGTAGCGAGCAATTGTATTGTGCATCACTTCTGTTTATTGTTTGCTTTTCCTTTTCCCTTTTAGTTTTGTATTCTCTCCCCTTGTTATTTCCCTTATCACTATTATTATTAGTGGTAGTAGTAGTAATTTTGTATTGTACATTAGTTACTGGACTGTTCTTATTGCAACTCCTGGGATTTACATTCTTTCAATTCTCCTCCCCATCCCTTCAGGAGCAGAGGGGAAGGAAGAGCGAGCAAGCAACTACTTGGTTCGGAGTTATCGGCTGGGCTTAAACTACAACACATAGACTCATAGAATGGTTAGGGTTGGAAAGGACCTTAAAGATTATCTAGTTCCAACCCCCCCTGCCATGGGTAGGGACATCTCACACTAGACCATGCTGCCCAAGGCTCTGTCCACCCTGGCCTTGAACACTGCGAGGCATGGAGCATTCACAACTTCTTTTGGCAACCTGTTCTAGTGCCTCACCACCCTTACAGTAAAGAACTTCTTCCTTATATCTAACCTGAACTTTCTCTGTTGAAGTTAAAACCCATCACCCCTTGTCCAATCACTACAGTACCTAATGAAGAGTCCCTCCCCAGCATCCTTATAGGTCTCCTTCAGATATTGGAATGATGCTCTGAGGTCTCCATGCAGCCTTCTCTTCTCCAGGCTGAACAGCCCCAACTTTCTCAGCCTATCTTCATATCCCCTTATCATTATCGTGGTCCTCCTCTGAACTTGTTCCAACAGTTCCATGTCTCTTTTATGTTGAGGACACCAGAACTGCACACAATACTCCAAGTGAGGTCTCACAAGAGCAGAGTAGAGGGGCAGGATCACCTCCTTTGACCTGCTGGTCACACTCCTTTTGATGTAGCCCAGGTTACAGTTGGCTTTCTGGGCTGCATGCACACACTGAAGCCGGCTCATGTTCAGTTTCTTGTTAACCAGCACCCCCAAGTCCCTCTCTGCAGGGCTGTTCTGAATCTCTTCTCTGCCCAACCTGTAGCTGTGCCTGGGGTTTCCCCAGCAAAAGTGTAGGACCTTGCACTTTGCTATGCTGAACCTAAAAAGGTTTTCACTGACCCACCTCAATAACTGCAGATTCATTGCAAATTATTTTGTACTGGAAAATGCAGGCTATCATGGCAAGAAATGCAGAGCTATCAGTACTGAAAAAATGTCAGCAAGTTTATTTACCATTTCCTTGATATGTATTTCTATAATCTAATGTATTTCTTCAGCCTATGAGTATTTCCAAGTAAATTTCATTTTTCTTAGTGTAATAGTGCCTTTTTATTGATTTAATTTCAATTTTTCCCCTTGCACTAAGATCCCACCATAGAGATTATATAACCATTCATATTTTCATTAGGGCTAAACAAATACAGGATAAACCCCAAACCATCTTAATGCTGGGAGCTAAGCAAAGAACTTTTTACATGCTTGCAAGATACATGTTTCTTGGCTTGGAATTACTGACCCTGACAGAAGCTTGATATCATGTCACCTTTTCTTGATTACTGATTTCATTGTTCATTTCTAATGACCACATTCTATGTTGAACAACTGACACTCATGAGAGATTAATTCTGCAACCAGGGATTCAATCTCATTAATTTCAATGGCTTGTACTCATTGCAAACAACTTTGGCCTATTCTTTTCTTCCCATAAAAAAAATAAAAAACTTTGAATTCCACTCTCCTTCCAGGAGCATAAAAGCCTCCAACAGGCCATGCCATTTATAAACTAACATTAATATAAAGAAGAAATTATATTTGGAGGTCCTATCATACTGGTGTAGTACTTTTCTTTCTAAAGACATCAATCATAAAGCATCCTTAGGTATCAGAGAAACATGGTAAGATGGCTTCTATGACTGGAGTGTCAGAATGGAAGGTTACAGGCTCTTTAGAAAAGAGAGGCTCAGCAGATGGAGAGGGGGAGTTGTTATTTATGTTGGGGATAGGCTGGAGAGTATGGAACTGTATGGGGGCAGGTGAGCAGTCAACAGAGAGTTTGTGGGTCAGGGTTGAAGGGAGAAGAGAGATGGGAGACATTACTGTGGGGGTCTGTTACAGATCACCTAATCAAAAGGAATCTGTGGGTGAAGCACTCTATAGCCTCACACTCGCAGTCTCTTTTTCTCATGGGGGACTTCAACCACCCTGATACTTGTTGGAGAGACAGTATGGCTTGGCACAAGCAATCCAGGAGGGTCTTCAATTGCGTGGAAGACAACTTCTTTTTGGAAGTAATAGAGGAGCCAACAAGGAGATGTGCCCTGCTTGACCTCGTGCTCACCAACAGGGAAGGGCTCACTGGAAATGTGACGCTCCAGGGCAGCCTTGGTTGTAGCGATCATGAGATGGTTGAGTTTACGATCCTCAGGACAGTGAGAACAGTGTGCAGCAAGCTCACTGCCCTGGACTTCAACAGAGCAGACTTTGGCCTCTTCAGGAACATGCTTAGAAAGGTTCCATGGGATATAGCCCTAGAGGGCAGGGGGGCCCAAGACTCTTGGTTAATATTCAAGGATCACCTGCTACAAGCTCAGGACTGTTGCATACCAACAAGAAGTGCAGCAGGAGGGGCAGGAGTCCTCCATGGGTGGATAAAGAGCTGCTGGAGGAAACTTAGAGGGGAAAAAGAGGCCTATACAAGGTGGAAGCAAGGACAGGTGGCCTGGGAAGAATACAGGGAGTTTGTCTGGGAAGCTCAGGACCAGGTTAGGAAAGCTAAGGCCCAGTTAAAATTAAACTTGGCTAGGGATATGAAAGATAATAGGAAGGGATTCTATAATTACATTGCAAATAAAAGGCAGACTAGGGACAATGTGGGCCCTCTCCAGAAGCTATCGAAGGAACTGGCTACCCTGGATTTGGAGAAGGCTGAGGTTCTGAATTACTTCTTTGCCTCAGTCTTCATTGGCTAATGCTCTGACCACACCACCCAAATCTTGGAAGGCAGATGCGATGTGAGAATGAAGACCTTGGGCCCTCTGTAGAAAAGGATCTGATTCAAGACCTGAACGTTCACAAGTCCATGGGAACCAATGATATTCATCCACGGGTCCTGAAGGAGATGGCAAAAGAAGCTGCTAAGCCACTGGCCATCATATTTGAAATATCATGGCAGCCAGGTGAAGTTCCTGACAACTGGAAAAAGGGAAATATAACTCCATTTTCAAGAAGGGGAAAATGGATGAACTGAGAAATTACAGAGACCAGTAAGTCTCACCTCTGTGCCTGGCAAAATCTTGGAGCAGGTTCTCCTGGAAGGCATGCTAAAGCAAGTGAAAAACAAGGTGGCTGGTGACAGCCAGCATGGCTTTACTAAGGGAAAATCCTGCCTGACCAATTTGGTGGCCTTCTATGTTGGGGCTACAGAACTGATAGAGAGGGGTAGAGCAGTTGATGTCATCTACCTGGACTTGTGCAAAGCATTCGACACTGTCCCACACGACATCCTTGTCTCTAAACTGGAGAGACACCAATTTGATGGGTGGACCACTCGGTAGATAAAGAACTGGCTGGATGGCCACATGTAAGTAGTTGTGGTCAATGACTCAATGTCCAGCTGGAGACCAGTAGCGAGTGGTGTCCCTCAGGGATCAGTGTGGGGACTGGTCTTGTTTAACATCTTTGTCACTGACATGGACAGTGGGATTGAGTGTGCCCTCAGCAAGTCTGCTGATGACACCAAGCTGTGTGGTTTGGTTGATACGCTGGAGGGAAGGAATGTCATCCAGAGGGACCTCAACAAGCTTGTGAGGTGGGCTGATGCCAACCTCATGAAGTTTAACCATGACAAGTGCAGGGTCTTACACGTGGGTCATAGCAATCCCAGGCACAGCTACAGGTTGGGCAGAGAAGAGCACCGCAGAGAAGGACTTGGGGGTGTTGGTCAATGAGAAAATGAACATGAACCGGCTTCAGAGTGTGCTTACAGCCCAGAAAGCCAACCGTATCCTGGGCTGCATCAAAAGAAGCATGACCAGCAGGTTGAAGTATCTGATCCTGCCCCTCTACTCTGCTCTCATGAGACCTCACTTGAAGTATTGTGTGCAGTTCTGGTGTCCTCTACATAAAAAGGACATGGAACCATTGGAACAAGTCCAGAGGAGGGCCACGAGGATGATCAGGGGACTGGAGCACCTCCCATATGAAGACAGGCTGAGAAAGTTGGGGCTGTTCAGCTTGGAGAAGAGAAGGCTGCGTGGAGACCTCATAGCAGCCTTCCAGTATCTGAAGGGGGGCTATAAGGATGCTGGGGAGGGACTCTTCTTTAGGGACTGTAGTAATAAGACAAGGGGTAATGGGTTAAAACTTTAACAGGGGAACTTTAGATTGGATATAAGGAGGAAGTTCTTTACTGTAAGAATGGTGAGGCACTGGAACGGGTTGCCCAATGATGTTGTGAATGCTCTATGCCTGGCAGTGTTCAAGTCGAGGTTGGACAGAGCCTTGGGCAACATGGTTTAGGGTGAGATGTCCCTGCCCATGTCAGGGAGATTGGAACTAGGTGATCTTAAGGTCCTTTCCAACCCTGACTATTCTATGATTCTATGATTGATTCTATGATTCTTCACAATAGAAGTCTTCCTTAGAGTAAATGTAATGACCAAGGACCATCGCATTGTTTCAAAAACCTTTGGAAGGTCTGAACATGAAGAAAATCTGACAACCCTTGCAAAATGAGCACAATTCGCAAAATTTTTTGCTTCTTAGTAGAAGGAATATGCTGTATCTGCACAAGACAATAGATACTTGAAGACAAAGTCATGCAGCCCAGTACCTAGATTGCAGGCCAGCTTTCCAATCTCTTTTATGGCCTTCATCTTTCAACACAGTCGATACATTCAGACATTTAATCTGTTGCTGTGTAATTTGTATTTGTTGACTTTCTTGTTCTCTGTGACATTTACTTTTCTTTTATATATTCTTCCTCTGTCATCCTGAAGCCTCCTTAGCATAGCTATCTCTTTCACTGTGTCCTGAACCTCCTATGATTCATTAGTTTTATTTTTTCCAGGTAGTAACTGCATATTCCTGTTTTATACAAGAAACTCACCACAAAACAGGTTCCTGATTACATTTTCTGCTGATGGCAGCAGATTCTCCTTCATGCTAACCTATTATTTTCTTTTAATATAGCTGAAAATTTGGCCTCTTTTTTTTGAAATTTTCCTCTGAGTTAATGCATTTAAATTAATATTTTATTATTTATTGTATTATGTGAACCCAGGACAGTAGTTGACTTCAATTTTGGGGATTATTTGCTTAGGTTTTCGCAGTGGGTATCACTGTTCATTTCATGTTTCCAGAATTAAGTGACAGACCTCCTAGAAGTCACCAATGATTTCTGTTTATGCCTTCCAGAATGACAAAGGGACACACTGAAATAGTCATATAGCTGCAAGCAAAGGAGCTCTTCTGAGCAAATATCCACAATTGTTATAAGCCATCTGATCCAAGCAGCTGACCTAAGCAACAAAAATACATGAGTTGATTTTACTTCAGATAAGACATTCATAATGGAATCTGGTATCGTTATGTACAAGGAACACACAAAATCCTGATTCTTTAGAGCGCAGGAGGAATCAAAGGAAAGAAAAAAAAAATCTTTTCTTACACCTTCGGCTTTTTTCCATTGATCAATATCCAATCCTCAACACTAAAACCCAAAAATTCTCTCAGTTGTTCAGGAGTCTATGGGTGTATTTTAAATTTTCTCCTTTCCTTTGTTGCTCCACCTGACTTTTGCCCACACTTTTTTTCCACCTCTACAGCAGTGTGCCTCCACCTGTGCAGTCCCACTTTTTGAATGGTCTGATCATATCACAACTAAGCTGTGACACATGTAATTTAAGTTGGAACTTATCTGCTTAACTTAAAATAGGTTTCCCCACCAGACTAGGTGAAAGACAGCATTTGCACATGCTGACTTTAACAACTTTTGCCAAAAAAAAAAAACCAAACAAAAAATCCTTAGCAATGATTTAGAATTTCTATATTAGATTCACAAGTGAGAATAACAAAGCTCTTTAGACTTGGCATGAAACGGTGCAAGTATGGGAAGATTAAAAAAATTTGGCTGCATCCTCTGCCAGTTACTCTGGTAACAAACTCTTGATTTAGCCATCATTAATCCATCAGCATAGGAAAGCTAATAATAAGTCTTAGTGCTTGCATTGTGGTAATAGCATTGACCTTTTGTTACCACCATGAAGTGATGGGAACATAACTGCCACACTAACTCACTGAAAGAATCACAGACATATTTTGTAAATGGTCCTTTTAGCCAACCTTATGTTCTTGTGTTCCAGAGTTTCCGGGTTGAGAGAAACACAGCACAATAAAAATCACAACTAGTTTCTTAATACAGGCAAAATATAGAGGTAACAAAAGATACAGTAAAGGATATCTCTGATGTTTGGCTATCTTACCAACCCTGAGGACCATGTAATAACAATCAGGAAACCAGCTCCAAGAAACACCAGTGTGAGGTGGCAGGCTCAACCTTAGCAGGTGTCCCTGCAGAGGCAACGTTGACCTAGGTGGTATGAGGTTCTGCCTTCCATACGCCTGAGGATCAAGCTTTTATACTAGGAAAAATACACACTCATTCTGACATAGGGAGCCATCCTAAATCGGAAGAAGTGACTAGCTATATATAGTAAGGTGTCCAAGTGTCAGGACTTTTCTGGAGAGGAGCCAAAGCAAAACCTTCCAGGGAGGAGCCAAAGCGGGACCTTCCGGGAAGGAGCTACCACAGACAAACAGTACTTTTCCATTTTTGTGTGTTCCACCATGGACCATTATTGTCACTGACACATCTTGGTTCAAGAATGGTGTTTAGAAGTATGTGTTAGCCAAATAAAATATTCAAGAGTCATAACCCAAGTTTTTAAAAAAACACATATTCTGTGTTTGGTACCACCAAGTTCCTTGCTGCTGTAAGCTCTTAAAGATCTATATAAAAGTTTCTTTCAGCAAAGTACCTTGAAGTCACTTGAAAAGTGTTGTTTCCTGTTTTGCTGCAATCAGTAGCAAAACATACAAATTTCAATTTATCAACTCTAGAGCAAAAGTTGTTTTACTCATTGAACTGCAAGTCAAATATTTGCCAGTTGTTAAACTAGAGCTCCTTGACATTTGCCAATACCATCCAGGGCTCCCTAGTCCTTCTTTATCCAACCACCAAGTCCTGACAACACACAAGATTGTTTTCAATGCATGGTTTTAGGCTGGGGAAAACGTGACAACAGACAAATCCTTAGGTTTTTGAGATGAGATTATTGGAAAAAAAAGGACATATACAATCTGAATGGGTTCTGAAGGTATCCGTTCAGACTAATATCAAGTCAAAACAACCTGTTTCAATAATAAAATGTTACATTCAGTTCTGCTCTCTGACCCGCAGTTATTAATCTTTTTGAAGACAATGTAAATCAGTTTCAGGAAGATCTGAGAAAAGAATGATGCCTACTAGTATATCCTGTAGTTGTTCAGCCTTGCAAACTAGTTCTTCCCTGAAAGGAAATCAGAATGCTGTGACCTGCCATAATGCAGTTGTTTGACAGATGAGACATCACCAATCTTTCCAGAGGTAGAGAAGCAACAAGACTGTGAAAAAGAAATCTGGAGGTAAAGTAATAAATCAAAACTCTCATTGAATATTAAAATATTTATTCTGTTAATACCAAATACCGTCACAGATATGATACAGTTTCAGAAGTTCTGTTGCTTTCAGTTCCAATTTTGTGTAAATTCATTTACTGTAAACTTCTCTGGCTTAGCACATTTTTCATCATAGGCCTCATTGCAAACTTTGGAAATATGCAGTCTCATAGGTCATCCAGCTTTGTTCCCTCTTTCGCATCTATACAAGTTTGCTTTTATTTTTTAAAAGACAGCTATTTCTTCTGTAAGAGAAAGAAAACTGATTTCAGACACAGGCACTCAAAAAAATCCCAAATAGTTGTAGGGAACCTAGGCTAGAGAAATAATGGTTCCCTGTTTCATAGTTTCTGCCTCACTCAGCAGGATTTTCAGATTTTTTCACAAGCCCCTGAGCAATGGAAGCTTATGCTATGAACTATGCTCCAAGTTTAAGTCATGATCTTACAGCCTATTTACTTTCCTATTTGTCATACTGCAAAAAAAATCTGGCCGCACACAGCTACAGTAATTTTTCAGCACCGCACACACAAAAACACAACCGCAGCTGAGAGCACTAACTGAAAGAAAAAAGATCAAAGGGCCAAGAGGCATAGGGACTGATTGTAAGTCGACAAAAACAGTCAGCTTTCTGGGGCTCAGGCTAGAGCACAGACACCTTCCAACCATGTTTTTTTGGGATACTTCTGCCTTAGGCAACAAATACATCATGTTCATTACTTATTTGAATTTCTACCTAGGAAACACTGACAGTGAAATTAGAACTCACTTGCACCCAAGAAGGTCATATGAGAATTAGTAAGAACTTATCAGTTTATTAAACATTCTTGTACCAATAAGACTTTTTTATATCTGCTGTAAGCTGAAACTCTCACAGTGCTTCACTGAGTTGCTTCTGCTTCATTGCACTTTTGTTAATAATATGAGGCTGTATGTTCAAGTTGTAACTGTGTTTAGAAACTCCAGACAAACAAAAAGCAAATCAAGCAACATGAAACACCAATTTAAAAAGTCAGGAGAAATGTCTTCCTTTTTCCTCCTATGAGTACCTAAAAGTTTTCCTATCCTAAAAAAGGGGAAAAAACAATCGAGCAAAAAAAAAAAACCAGCAACCAACAGAACCACTCATAGAAAAGCAACTCTGCCATCTATCTTCAAACCACATAAATAAAGCTTAAAAGTTAAAGCAAAATATTCTTAGGGAACATATATTTAGCTGAAAACCTCTTCAGTGTTAGCTTAGAAGTCTCTGACAAGGTCTCCTCAACCTAGCACCAGCTAATGATGTAAGGTTTCCTGTCTCCAAACAGCTATCCCTGGTCACAATAGAAGAGGGTAAGATGTACTTACTCCACCTCTTCTAGTACATCTGACTGAACGTGCCACAGCCTAGCATCACTGGGGCATTGACTAAACTTAAGCAAATGAATATTGATTTTATTCTACTTTTTACAGCTCCACTGAAGGGCTTATTTCCCTAGGTTCTGCCAAGTACACAGCTCTGCTTTCTAAATTAAGCAGTTTTGTAACACTATGCCATAATAATGCAGATTCTTAATGCTGATCACTATAAAAGGCAGAAGGAATAATGTGTTACTAAATGCCAGGGGGAGAGGAAGAGGAATGCACAGAAAACATAAACCAACACATTTTACTGCAAAGTGCAGAAGGCAGCTGGTAAGGGAGGAAAATGCCACTCCTGCCTGACACCCCAAGAACTCCACCCCAGAGCTCTCCAGCAGCAGCACAGGCCCATCACTGCTGCAACAGGAGGAGCAGGTAAGCTTATGTACTTGCTCTTACACTGTGCCACAAAAGTGTGTAATTGCATTTCTGCTGGTGCTTTGACAGAATAGACCTACACCCTTCTGACACAATCTGCACAGTGTATAGTCATTGCCAAATGCTTACACAACATTATCAGCCTAGTTACTAACAGAAAGGTCATTTCTGTTTAACAAAGATAAAACCAAAACCCATTTTTAAGCAGAAGTGAAGGAAAATCAAGAAATAAATATACCTTTTCCCCTCCCTTAAACCAACCAGGAAATAAAAGACTTTTTTGTAACAGCGTGATTTATAGACCACTTTTCCTTGCTTTTCTCAGGGGAAGATTAGAAATAGCCACAGATAGATTTATGGACAGACTAACCCATTTAAGTGTTAAATTGCAATCCAATCTAGCATGAGCTAAAACATTAGTGTCTGGCTTTCCTATCTATTCACACCCCACACAGCAAATTCTTTGAATTACACAAAACTGTTTTTCTGCTGGGGACAGGGAGGGGGGCTTGGGTGGGGTGCTTTTTCTCCAACTCAGGGCTAAGGCTTTTTATTGGCCTGTGCAGCCCTGAGGAGCTAACTTTTCAGGATTTGTTTCTTCCCTCTGCATGAAGGGTTCTGCCATCATTGCTTTAATCAAAGAGGCTTGGATATGCAAGTTTCATCAATCGCCTTGCTTTGCTCAGGAGTTAGACTCCAGCTCAAAAAGTCTTAAGGAATTAAGGCAGGTGTGTCTGATCAAGAGATCATTGCAATGAACGAGAGGCTCACTCAAAAGGTCTGTCTCTTATGTGTTGTTCATAACAGCTCATAATACTTTCTTTCAGATTCTTCATACCCCCAGTTGCTCCTATGGGTCAAACCTTTGAAACAAGCCCAGTATCCTGTAATGCACCAAAGCATGTGGCTTTGTAGTGGTGGTAAAGCTCAAAGTTCATCACTCCAAGGGGGAACATGGGGCATTAGTAAAGAAAGTGGTGATGTTACAGTTCCCTGGATAAAGTGTGGAACTTTTTGTCATTAAAAACACTGCACTGCATCTACCTAAAGTCAGTGGCTCAGTTCAACATATAATTTCAGATTTTCTAGAGAGAAGCCTACATACTTCAGCAGAAGTATATATGAAGTAAATTTCCTCTACATCTCCTCTGTGTGCTTCATTTAGAAATTCCCAGCTAGCCAGTGGAGGCCATGGAGGATACATCAGATGTGCTATCTGGGAGGCTGCAGATTTCAGCATTAGCTTTCTTACTAATCTATTGTGAAGCTTAAAATGCAGATCAACATAGGACCAATATTTAGACCAGAAATCTTGAATCCTGATGATGATATGTGCAGATAAAAATTGTCATTACTAAATACAAATAGAGCACATAAGCAAAGAAACATATCACTACGAAACCAAGAACCTCAGCACATTCTTGAATAGTTTGGTTAAGCAGTGTTATAAAATTATGTTTTCTGCTATCGAGGCATGTACTAACTCAGCAATAAGTGGGTGTTCATTTAGATTTGATTCAGAACCTGTTAGCCAGCAGATAGAAGATACACCCATTCAACAAGGAAACCTCACAAAACTCTCCAATTTCTTTTCCATCCCAACATAATTTACATCAACATGGAATAAGCTACTAATCCCATCTTTCTTTCCTTCAGTGCAGCTCAAGAGTTTTGTCTCTTCTTGTGCCAGCTATCTTAAAAGCTATTTTGAAATTAAACCTGCACACAGAACTTATTTCCACTCTCTTTCCACCTCTCCCTTGCTACTCGCTGTTCCCAAAAATATTAATATCACTTTCCATAGCTAAGTGCAAACATCTCCCATCCTGGCAGGAAACAGAAACTGTAACTGTTCTGAAGGTTACTAAGCTAGAAATAAACCATTTAGACATTGCATGGTCTGTACATGAAATAAACAGAGAATTCCTTTTTCTGTCTCAAAATGGCAAAACAGACACTCATAGAATTAGTGCTGCCTGGTTTTTATTGTTCTTAAGTGAAGCTGCACAGTGGTAAACAAATACTCGTGGGTAGAGACACATTTCAAGTGACTGATCCCAAGGCACCAGGAAAACTCTGATTATCTTTATTGCTTTATAAACATATTTACTGTAACCATATGTCAAAGATGTTGAGAGGGCTAATTCAAATAGAAGAAGAGAGGGTAAGAATAAAAAGGTCATTTTGCTTCTTAACAGCAAGTAGTGGAACTGGGGAAGCAGAGAGAAATCAGTCATGCAGATAAGCAGGGCCAACTGGCCTCCTTTGATGAGGTAGATAAGGAAGCACTAATTTAAAAACCCAAGGTGAACAACACAACATCTACAAATAAATTGAAGTTGCTTGATGTGCCAAGTCTGACCTCACCATCTGGAAGTCTTCCAGCTTCTGAATCAGTCCGCAGAGGTCTGTCCAAAAACCTCCTAAAGAGCAGTCAGCCATCAAAACACACACACACACCAGCTATATCAAGGATACCATATCTGCAAGTCTTGTTCTTTAGAAAGCTGTGCAAGATTTATGTGTGTATTCACTGAACTTGTGGAAAAACAATGTAGCTTTTTTGATTATTTAACTTGGTACATCACTCCATTTTATCTGAAATTAATTTATTAAAAGTCAGTGGACTATTTATAAGCATCACAGGACACTTGCAAAAATAAAAACAGTGTTTCTAATTCCTCATGAATACGTCCTTAATCAGTGCCAGACAAAACACATCATTGTGTTAGCAAAAAGGAACTTAATTGGAAAACTAAAAACCTTCCTACACCAGAATGCAATTCAGTCTAACATACACAATTTGTAAATTAATTAACAGAGATGTGCCATCACTTACAAGACCAATCTACTTGACAAAATAACTTCTCCGGCCTGTCACTGAGCCATCTCCCAACCAATGTAATTAGCTCCCAGTCTAATGCACTAGCTTCCATTCAACAGCATACTTCAGAAATATCTGACTCTGTGTACTTTGTGACTAGAAGCATGCTCCCATTTCTAAGGATACAAAGAAGAGCTGATTGGAAGAGGGAAAAGAGTGAAAAGAACATTATTAAAACAGTTCAGTTAATATAGTAAACTTAAGACCTAATCTATTAGATCTCAGTCTGAATAGCACACAGGGAAGATTGCTGCTTTTTTTTCCTGTGGGAACTTGCACATGGACAACTACTGTAGAAGAGCTATCTTGTCTGGTAAGGTTGTTTTACTGCCATCATCTAAGAAAAAAAGATATTTTCCCATATTCCTCACGTGAGGGGACCAGTCCAGGTTACCAAGATGGTCAGAAACCTGCCCTGCATAAGCCAACTCAAAGATAAAAATAAACCATCACTTTTACAGGAACTTGGCTGTAGGCTGTAAAAGTTACAAGAGCAGAAATAATAATTTACTGCTATTAGGTATAACAAGGTTGTCCTAGATCTAGATGCATTTTTATAATGGAAGTTTCATAATACTGCATTTACATGAAAATTTTAGTCCATCATGAATATTTCATATCTTTGTTGCAGTTTATCATAGGATTAGCTAATAAACAGGTCTGCTTCACTTACTAAAGCTTTAGGCTGAGAACTTCACAGAACAGCTTATATGGCAGAGCCGTGGCCATGAATCAGTTAGTGTTACTATTATAAGTAATTTCAGAAATTATTTGAATATTTTAAGTCCTAGCCTGAAATTTGGTGGAAGATTTGGGAGTCACGCACAATTATCTATTCATATGTCATGTCACTGAAAATCCTTTGTGGTTACTGAGCAGTAATAAAAATGCTAAATAGCAAATCAACTAAGCCTGGGTAAGAAAGAGTTGAGGCTGCTGAGCTTAAGAAAAGTGGGCTATATTTGAACACAGTAATTACAGCTCTTCATTTTATCAGCATTAGTGAAACTCTGGCATAATAGACCAAAAATAGGTTTTCAGGAGCATGGCAGCAACACAGAGTGGTCCTGGAGGATTTGGTAGTATGGATGATAATATAGATTTTATCACAACTTATCTTATATCTGACAGCTAGTGAAAAGGAGAGTCCAGGCTGAATTCCAGCACAAGTTATAGTAATCTAAGGATTAATTTAACTAGCACCAGAGGATGGATTTTCAGTTCAGGGTCCTTGACCATAGCATAACAATATGTGCAAGGATACAGTAACAAACCTGGAATCTCACCCATACTCCAGAAAGTTTATCTACGAAGATGAAATTAGTGTGCTGAAGTTCAACAGATATTTGGACAAGAAATCTATTCCTTTTAGAGGTAACTTAAAATCCCATATGTTTGAAAAATCATTTCACATCCACAGAGTCTGCTGATGTACACTTGCATTTGTAACAACTGTTTTTAAAGAAATAAAATGTTTTTATGTTGGTGTATTCTGGAAGCAAATGGTTTTTCTCCATTATCTGCTTCTACAAGTATAAAAGAAACCCATCCAGATCTACTGAGTTATTTGGAACTATAATATTTTTTTCTTTAACAAAAATACCTGTACAGGTATGACACAATATTTTCAGGGTCTTGGAGGAGTTTTAAGATTTCACACATGTCCAGAGTACACTATGAGACAGTTTAAAATGTCATTTTATCCATGGAGAAGAACTACTAAATCTAAATAATCACTGCACAACTAAACTTATAAGCAAGTTCACTGAAAAAAGCCAAAAAACTTCAGATAGGCAACATACACACTGGGTGATTTTGCTCCTACAGTAAAGACAGTGATCATCTGACTATAAACCAGATTGAGGGTAGATCAAAAGTTTCTTAAAACAATTTTGATAATACAGCTAAAAAAAAATATCCTAAAACAAGTTTACAACTTGAGGCCTTATATGGCTAAATTATTATCATAAAACCTACTACCAGCACCCATCAAAACTAAATTGGCCAGGCCACAGCACAAGTCATAGGCTAGTTGCAAGCTACAGATCCATTTTGTGAACAGACAAGCTAACAGTATAAACCTTTATCCAGTCTGTAATTAATACAGTGACATCATTTGAGATACACCCCTAACTGCAGAGGATATATTCTAGACTGTACCAGTTCAAGCAGTGGTGAAATTTCATCCATTCTCAAAAATTAAAATACATCAGAAGGCAACCTGAGTTACTGTGAGAGTAGCATAAATATCAGTAGCGTATATGTCAGTAATAGTCCTATAAAAGCACTGCACTTGAAGAGGAAGCTCTATAGGGTACGGCTTTCAGCTTTGGGTTTGTGCATTTGAAGATCAATACTACATTGCCATATATGTCAGGCCAGAATATGGTAGTGTCACACTTTTCCTTCAACATGTTAGGGAGCATCTACTTAGGATCAGATTATCTTCTTGATATTAAAACTCAAATGCCGGAGAAAACAGGTTTACCTGTCTACCAGTTCATTTTGGTTTTCCTTCTACAAGACACCACCAATAAGACAGCCAAAGAAATTGATAAAAATTTCTCTCATTTGTCAAGCATAAAGACCATGCAGGCATATCAGAGATCCTCAAGGGATACTACTTGCCAGCACTCAGTGGCTACTACTCCAATTTTTTTCCCAGCCTGCTCTCATACACCCTTGAGTCAGTGAATATCTACAGTGGCAGAGATAAAGCCCCCCTGTAGCCTACCACATCATACCATGATCAGAGAAGTTTCCCAAGGACTGGTCCACATAACCAAGCTGGAGGCAATTTGCACAAAACGTGTCACAGATTTCTAACCACCACCGAGATATTGGATTTCTCATCAAATATGAAAGATTAGCAGTGCAGTACATTTCCTTAAAACAAAGTTTCCCTGTACTTCATTAAGCTACTTCTGTTTCTGTTGTCAGCATCTATCACTTCCTATTCCACACTTAGGTTAATAAATAATGTTTCCCTTTCACACCATATGATCATATTTACTGGCAGCCTTTTTAATCATCTTCATGAGCACTCCAGATTTTTTGAAGGCTCCATGAAATCCAAAAGGTCCCGTTTCATTTCAAGGACCCCAACAGCAGCAAGCACACAGAACTGACTGGTATCTACGAATCAGCTATAGGAGTCACAACATAAGTGTAAGGTGCATTTATTGCTTTTTGTAATAGCAGTTGGTCCCTGGAGCACATTCTGAGGATCTGGACATGAAGAACATACTACCAGGGTCACTGTTTGCCAGCAAAGTATCTCAGGAAAAAAAATAAGTGCAAAGCATTTGTTGTTTTCCATGTGACTGATTCCATGTACCCCCAGGCTAAAGAAAGCCTCAAAGAATAGTAAGTAGGTGTCTAGATGGGATTCACTTACACATTTGAAAAGCATATTCAAAATAAAAATATTCCAAGATGTGTGTTAATGTGCTACAATTTGCAGTTAATTTCTAGGGAAAAATAACTAGCTGAAGCTTCTATTTCAGAGCATTTCCAGTTAAGATTTGATGCTGAAAACGATTTGTGTATACAGGCAACTCAGAGGCCAAGAATAACACAAAGAAACACAAGTCTGGAGAGTTACAATGTCCAAAGAATCTTCTGTGCCTGTCACTGCCATGCTGGGGACAATTACCCCATACATCCCACATGGTGACTTTATCCACTAATTTGGGGTATTTCCTGGGCAAACACATATATCAATAAACTTAAGAGCTGTGGAGCAATTGTAACTCAGGGTATATAAACCACACTAAAACAGTGGTCCTTTTTGACATTAAGAAGCCAAAGAGTAAGAAGCAGTTTTGAAGTTTTAAGAAGTCAGACAAATTCTAACATTCAAGATATTTTAAGCCAACCCTTGTTCTCTGCCCACTTACTCCATTTTCAGCTCCATAGCTAACAAAATGCCTTTCATCTCAGCCCCTTTTGTGGGATCCTACAATCATAAAGTTCTTAAAAAAATATCTAAGACAACTAAAAAAAAAAAGTTAAAATAGAATTTTCTGATTCTGAACACAGGCTGCTTAAACTGGCAAGCTTCCCAGCCTGCCAGGATAGATGAAGTGATTTAACTCTTATTTCCCATCTATTCATGCACATTCCCATCTCATATTCCCATTTATTCATTTCCCTAAGTCCACAGACACTTCTGTTCTCTAGCTATGTCAGCCTCACTTGTTGCAGTACCTCAGTTGTGAACCCATAACTTTTGTTGTCCTCTTTGATGCTGGAGGGGAGAAAAATCCATTGTATTCAGATTCTACAGAGCCTTATGATTCTTTTTCTCAGCTTTTCTCATGTCTACAACATAAGTATTGGACCAATAGACACAGGATTTCTGCAAGTTTCAGGTAACATCTAAAGTAGATAATGAAAAAAACAGTTTTATATTCCCAAATTGATGATGAAAGATAGAATTGATTGATCTTGAGCTCAAGTTAAAAAGGGATATCAAAAATCTTTGTAGACTGGGACTCCTGTCTCCACATCTGATACAATAAGTGTTATGAAGAATGACTTACTACATGGAGGATAAAAGGAATAGTGAGTGTTATGGCCTAGGTAGTGTGAAAACCCAGGATGTGACTTGCCACTCAAAACTCATGCATACACATCTTCAACTATCTTTGTGTCGTGACAGCTTTAAGAAGAAACAAATCTTTTTTCACACTGAAGTACATAGTCTTTGACTACACATGCTTGCACAGTTAGAACTACAAGGACTTTGCCACATCATTCTTCAAACTGGAACCCATTGTTTTGAGACATTCTCAGTACTCATCTGCATCAAAAGCACCAGGTTTCACAGGACAGGTTAAATTCTGAGCAGCTGTGTTCACAGTCTTTAACCCTGCAGGACTTTTTTTAGTCTCCTAGAGAATCCAGAAGAAACTAGCAGCATAGATTAAAAAAAAAGTTTCCATATTTCTTACTTAATTTTTCGTTGATTGCATAAATTCAGTGTTTAGAGTAATCAAATGCCTACATAAGAGGATCCAAAGAAAAACATTCTTGCTAAGAGCAAGCTAACACTTGAAGCTCTGTCAGTGCTCCTGCTTTTTTAGGATCTTAGCCTAAGACACAGATAAATCAAGTATTATCAGAAAATAATGCAGACCAAGGACTTGAAGCACTGTTTTCAGTAGAAGCCAAGGCTGATAAGGGCTGCTGAAAGATTAGAGATCTTTCATAATTATCAAGTTGCTCAAGACATATACGAAGACCACCTACTTCACAAAACTGCATCTTTGTATTATAGGCATGGAGAAGTTTGACATTGCTTTGAACAGTGTTTTCTGTCAGTGCAGAGATTTACACTTGACTAAATTTCTTACCAGCTCTCCCATTTAACAGTTTCGCTGGTTAACCAAAGCCTTCCCTTCACGTGATAAATGCCAACTTTAATAAGTGGAAAGTGAAACAATCTTAGCAAAATTACAGTATTCTTGTGCACTCTTAGGTAAGTTTTCAACTAAGAACTCAGGGATAAATTAAACTATAACCTAATTTTACCAAGGAAAGGAGCAGTTGCTGCTTAGCACTGTCCAACTTCAACAGACAAGAGCTTCATAAGAGCATTTCTCAACAGCAATGTCTGTATCTGTCATTAGCTGTTAGCTATGGCACATAGATATAATCTGGGTTCAGACTTTGTTGAAATGGGTCTCTAAACTGTGTAAATACAAAAACTGTAACAGGACACTTCCAGCAACAGCAGCAACACGATTCTGCACTGGCTCTGCTTGGTTTAATAGGCTATTGGAATTTTTACTGGCAAAAGAAACAAAATGAAAGGGCTTGATATACAGCAGCAGATTAGTGTAGGATATCCAGGCTCACAGTAATCTGAGCTGCAGCTTTACAAAAGACTTCCTGTGGTGCAACATGGCATAACACCAACATCCACAGTGGCATAGGGTTTAGAGTACACTTGGAGAGATGTAATTACAGATCAAACGGTCTGCGAGCAGTGATATTTCAAGTACAGCTATGAAGCCCATTGCAGCAGCTGTGTTCTTTAGTGGCACATTAAATGTTTAAATTCAACATAAGATCACATCAGCATGAAGAGTAAGTATGCACTTAAAGATTTTTTCTTAATCTATGAGAGGCTGGCAACATATCAATTGGCAAACAGCAGTAATAGCAGCCACAGTCCATGAAGAAACAATGGAGCAACTATTCAAAAATAGAAAGTAGAGCCTACACCTACTGATTTTGTATCTTGAAGCTTCCTATGTCAGATACATGCCTTGATGTACCAATAGATTTTCACCTTGAGTAAGCTGTGCTTGGCTGTTGACAAACCCTCAACTTCCCAAATCCAAGTAGGATTTACAGCACTTCATTACTTCTCTAAATAGATCTCAGCATGTTTCTGAGAAAAGACCAAAGAAACCCGCTATATATCACTGAAACTATTATTATAATTATTCAAAGCTCTCTGTATTTGAAAGGCTACCTCCCATCTCCATTCCTCCACACAAGCCCACTGCTTGAAGCTTCTTATCACATTTTGCTATTTGCTAAAGGCCACTTCATGAATTTTAAATGGATACGAGATGAAAGAGGTGCTGCCTGTTACCCTTAGTAGATACTAGGATGCCCTGGGGGAGACTAAAACACAGATTTTGAAAGATGATAAATGCTCCTGAGCTGCCAGAGGTGGTCTGAGCAGATATACAACAAGACTGCTGACTACAGCAGGTGAAAGTATACTCTTAACACCACAAGAAGGTACTATATTCTTTAGACTCATTGTTCAAAGGTGTAAGAAGCCACTACAGAAATTTCTCTTATATTCCTGAAGTGATCAGCTACTCAAGAAAGCTGAAGTCAGCTTCACTCTTCAGTCTCTAAGTAATGTCAGAGGATTTGGGGCCAGTACATCTCCTGCTAGTGTCAGCAGGAACAAAATTCTGCCCTTTACATCTTTTTTTGTTGATGTTGTCTGTTTTTATCACCACACCTATTACCAAAGGTGTATAATTCTATACAGCTTTAAAAAAAAAAAGCTTTCTTTATGCAACTAGGTTACAAACCCTTTCAGCTAGTTCATATGAACAGGCCATTTATTTGGGCTTGTTCCTCTCCTAGTATGAAGATAGCTGCATTTGCTAATACCAAGACAATAACTAAGTTATGTCATCAAAACAGATATCACTGTCTGTTTTGCAATCTTTTTTTATACCATAGGAAAAAACAGTCTGATAAAAGCTTACCCATTGAAAACTATCATGGTGAGAATATTTTTTTTGTACCATGTAAGTCACTATCATTTATAAAATCCTATAAAAGACAACCCGGTTGTATAGCTGCCACCTTGCTTCTTTTACATTTCATTTACAGTAGCTTTCATAATTTTTTTATTTCATGACTTAATGGAAAACGGTCTGTGACCAATTCTTTCAGCTTCAGAGTCAATAGGCTCTGAATAAATTAGGCATAAATCATTGCTTACAGAGAAGATCAAAGGAAAACACATTCAAGGTCATCCATAAAATTGCCTTTTATATAGTTAATAATAATTCAGTATGAGAATTCACTATGAAAAATGTTTGTATAACATGAATGAGACAATTCAATCACAGGTTTATACACCCCCCTTTAGTTTATAATTAGGTAACCTTTCTCAAAAATCTTTATATTTTTATCCAACTGTGCCATCAGACTGCTCACCTCACAGTACTACAGAGGGAGGACTGCAGTCATTAATAGAGGCTCCTGCTGAAAGCAATGAAACCCAAAGTCCTCCCTGAAGGTAGCATCCACTCTCACCTTCCACTGACTGCAAAAGAACCCAGCATACTGTTGAGAAGTTCATGTTCTAAAGGCTTTTATAGTGGCAGACATCCACTGGTCTCAAGAAAGATATTTTTCTTCCCTTACCACTATTTAGGGACTATATTATAACTTTGTCCTAAACTGAAAATAAACTGGCATAGCAAAAGCCATATTCCCAAGAAAGAGTGTATCTGCAGAAATGTACTAATGATTAGTTTTACTTAAACTGAACGTAACCAGAGAATCAGTTGTGACCCAGAATTAAGCTGAGACACTGAACTTTTTATGCTACAGGAGAATTACTGTCTATATACATCTGTTAAAATAGATTTCTTGCAAACTTTTGACTAGGTCGCAGGAGCATGCACAGAAGGGACAATTCTCTTAAACTGCCAGATTAATATTGAGGAGTTGAGAACACCATGTCTGGTGATGCCAGACATTTTCTCTTCATTGTTCTCATGGGTTCACGTAGATTTTAACTGGAAGCTGTAGTCTCAGTAATTCTTTCAGCTGGGTGCTGAAAAAGGGAGATAGCTCAGGAGCCTCCCTTTTGTCTTTCTAGTGTCATTTGGTGACTAAGACAGAAATTCTCCAAGCACTGTAACTAAGTGGCATTTGCAAGTGAAAATAGAACAGCAAATACAAAAGCACTGAGCCATAACAGCACATAATCTGCTATTTTAGATGTCTATTCTCTCAGTCATTTTGCTAATCTCACTATCCTGTAACCTCATTTAACTCAAAAGGATTCCTTAAAGTGAAAATGGTAACAGTGCAAACAATCTAGCACATGGTCTTTTGCAAAAAAGCTGTTTCTGTAAGCACTCAGCTAGGCATAAAACTGTAGAAATTACAGAAAACAGATACAGTTTTTCCTATTATCTCTACCTTTCATGATTTTACTTAGTTTCACTTAAACATGGGAGGCGAAGAAAGGGCTGGAGAAGACTGATGGAACACAAAGGGCAACATTTTAAGTCTTAGTGCTCTCTTGTTTAAGCATATAAAATACTTCTACCAATGCGCAGGTAAATGAGTTGTTTTAATAAAATCATTGTACACATTTTAAAGACTCAGACTGTTTCAACTCATAGTGGTAAAACAAAAGAAAAGAAAACAAAATAATCTATCCCTTGAGCAGTTATCCCAGTGTGAAAGTGCTTTATAACCTTCTACACCTTGGACAGAAAAATCGACTTTATTGAAAAGTGAAAACCAATACAAGGACACCACTTTTGAAGCAAAAGCATAAATTGGTTCATCAGAGCATTAGCAGATCCCCAGTGACAATGTAGTACCCTTGGTTATTCAACTAATTTTAATTAAAGGATTGGTGTGGCTCCCTCAATCAGAAACTCTATTCAGCTTCCCCTCCAACAAAGAATGTTCACTAGAACTTTCTCCCAAAACATTTCTGACTAACTTTTGACTACACAGCCAAAAAATCAATCCTATGCTGCAGGACTGTATTCATTTAACCATTTCAGTAAAATATTATACCACCACAACAAATAAATATCCATATTAAGCACAGTGACTGCAACAACATTCTACTAAAATATTTAGCATCTACAATCCAAAGTTCAAGATAACAGGCTTTGGCCTGTCAAGAAATAAAAACTCAAACTCACATAAACCTTTTCCAGCTTTTCCTGGAATAAAACATTTTCACATCTTGTCAGATCACAAAACCAAACCTGCTGCCTCCTTTCTCCAACAGAAATTTTCAGCATTCTGCTGAAAATTTACCTGCACTGTGCTGCTCAGCAAAATCAATGATGTCCCCACAGGCTTTCCAGATAGAGCTGCCCCTGGTGGTCACACACCTGGGAAAGCAAAGGGAATAATGCATCCCTGCACGCACCAGGTGGTCCCAGTTACTCAAACTGCTTGAAGGAAGAAAGGTAAACAAGGAGCAACCTACTAGTATCTCTGACCTATCTGTATCGGAGACCTCATAGTTTTCAGTTACTTCTGTCTTCTACCATGAAAGAGCGTGGAGGCAACATATTATTATTTACTTCTATTATTTTTTTAACCATCTCTATTTCCAGCTCTAAAATGCTCATAGCCAGCATAGAGCAGTAGCTCTAGGCAGGCAAGAAGTCTGTAATCCTAGAATCATAGAAGCTTTCATTATTTTTTTTATGTTTTGTCTCATTTATTTCAAAACATCCTGTCATCTACGACTGGCGAAAACCATAGATAATGGCAATTCAGATCTCTTCTGAATGATTCTGCTTTTTATTTAACTTGAAGAAAAGACAGGTCAGGCTATGTTCTCAAAGCCATATATATAACCGTATATATAGCTGTATACACATTATACAAGGAAATAGATGGCTTTGATTTTAATCAGCACAGTACTTCAAACACACTGCCACCTAATCCCATTTAAGGATGCAGTCACACTGAATAAAGGAGCCACAGTGAAGGAACAGCCACGCTGCATGGAAACTGGCTGTGCTGCTTCAGGCCACAGCTGTGAGGTATTTTACAGTAGTACAAAAACTACAAAGACATTAAAGCATCAGTACTTCAAAAAGCATGACATTTTCTCCAAATTACTTACTTCCTTCTTGTGTTATCAGATAATGTCCAACACTGCCCTTATTTCCAGCAAATAACAAGTCAAGTGCTCTTTTCTGAGCTGTCTCATAAAAAAATCAGCATGAAGAACAGAGCCAGGTTCTGCCCTGTGCTCGGGTGACTAATGGCAGCCCCAGTATAAGAGCAGCACCATACCTTTCAAGCACACTTTCTAGCCTCTCCCTAGCTGTAAAGTCACAGGACAGCTTAAAGTAAAACCTTCTCTCAGGTCCTGCTGTACATTTAGGGGATTCATCAGACATGTACAGCCATGCTGTGTTTCCTTACACATATGACATTCATCGTGCCACCACATATGCAGCAGCTGAAGCCTGGGCAGATTCCGGTGACTGTACCTGGGAGAAAATGGCTGTGCCAGCACCTCACCAGTGAGATATCCAGCTGGAAACCAGTAATGAGTGGTGTCTCTCAGGGACTGGTGTTGAGACCAGTCTTGTTCAACATCTTTGTCGGTGACATGGACAGTGGGATTGAGTGTGCCCTCAGCAAGTTTGCCGATGACACCAAGCTGTGTGGTTTGGTTGATACGCTGGAGGGAAGGAATGCCATCCAGAGGGACCCTGACACGCTTGTGAGGTGGGCTGATGCCAACCACTTGAAGTTTAACCATGCCAAGTGCAAGGTCCTATACGTGGGTCGGAGCAATCCCAGGCACAGCTACAGGTTGGGCAAAATGGAAATTCAGAGCAGCCATGCAGAGAAGGAGTTGGGGGTGTTGGTTGATGAGAAAATGAACATGAACCGGCTTCAGTGTGCGCTTACAGCCCAGAAAGCCAACCGTATCCTGGGCTGCATCAAAAGAAGCATGACCAGCAGGTTGAAGTATCTGATCCTGCCCCTCTACTCTGCTCTTGTGAGACCCCACTTGGAGTATTGTGTGCAGTTCTGGTGCCCTCAACATAAAAAGGACATGGAGCTGTTGGAACAAGTCCAGAGGAGGGCCACGAGGATGATCAGGGGACTGGAGCACCTCCTATATGAAGACAGGCTGAGAAAGTTGGGGCTGTTCAGCTTGGAGAAGAGAAGGCTGCGTGGAGACCTCATAGCAGCCTTCCAGTATCTGAAGGGGGGCTATAAGGATGCTGGGGAGGGACTCTTCTTTAGGGACTGTAGTAATAAGACAAGGGGTAACGGGTTAAAACTTTAACAGGGGAACTTTAGATTGGATATAAGGAGGAAGTTCTTTACTGTAAGAATGGTGAGGCACTGGAACGGGTTGCCCAATGATGTTGTGAATGCTCTATGCCTGGCAGTGTTCAAGTCGAGGTTGGACAGAGCCTTGGGCAACATGGTTTAGGGTGAGATGTCCCTGCCCATGTCAGGGAGATTGGAACTAGATGATCTTAAGGTCCTTTCCAACCCTAACTATTCTATGATTCTATGTCCACCAGTGTATCTGGGGATGTCCTCCTTGAGAAAATGTGGGCCTGGTGTTTAGCCCCTGGCATGGCACCACAGCAGCTTTCTAGCAAGGAGGGCATTTCTGTGTTTGTGGTATCCACCATGGAGCGCAAGACTAGGCCTCACAGCAGGGGCAGGAGCCAGTACATGTTGGGTGTATCCACTGCAGTGTGTGCTGCAGGGCTGGGATGTCCTGCATTTCATGAGAGATTGAAGAAGCCAGATAGGTCTGTTTCTGCCAGGAGGCCCCAACAAATGCTTCCTCTGCCTGAAGCTGGAGCTAGAGCACCCAGGCCCATGCCTCTTCACACAAAGGAGGAGGGGAGGCAGTGGGTAGGCAGCCAGACCAGGCACAGGGCAGGCAGCACAGCTGGCCTGAGGAGGAGCACAGGGCTGGGGCATGAGTGAGGCAGTGAAGGCCAGAGAGCGGCAGCTGTGGGGCTGGTGTCCCAGAAATGGGCTAAATGCAGATATGTTGGTGCACAAAGGCCTGAGCTGGGAGACCTAATGTAGCAGCCATGACCATGACCTGCTGCTGGTGAACAAAGCCCTCAGACAGCTCCACTGCCCACCCAGGCTGGGAGGCAGGCCAGTAGCAGACAGACAGGTTTCTAAAATAAACAAGCATTTTATTATCATTATTATTATTATTATTCCTAAAACCACACAAAATCTCCAGTTATCTGTCACTGAAGTTGCCCTTGATGCAGAAAAATTCTTGTAATTCTCTTGAAATTTCCATTCACCATGAGCCTGCAGAAGGCTTACCTTCTCGGGCAAATGAGGCTTTACTATGGAACATCACATAAACAGCTTGGTTTCAAACTGAGCTCTTGATGGAATACAATAAACAGAAATAAGATTTTACAGAAAGCAATTGTCTTACTGCCTGTTCCTGTAGCTTTGCTGGTTGTTCTCAGCTCTCTCCCTCTAAATGATGTTTCATGCTCTACGTCAAGCCTGAGCCTCTACATCTGCAGCCACAGTTCATGAAATCAGCTAATGCAATCAGCAGTGAGAGCTGCTGCTTCATGGCTGCTGCAACTTCTGCAGTCCACCCTCTGCATGCAATAGCTGCTTGGGAAGTAAAATTGAATCTAGCCCTCATGGAAATCATCACTGGATAATCAAGCAGTAGAAGGTACATAGACATTGTCGGGTTTTGTTGTTTGTTGGGGGTTTTTTAATACACCATTTTCTCTGAATGACCCCTTAAAAAAAAAAAGAAAAAAAAAGCCAAGCAAGCAACTTTCCAATCTATTTCTCATCACCCCAGAACTGAGTCTTAACATATTCTTATTACTATGAATCTGAAAATTCATTCAGTTATCACAAGTTACCACTATCACCTTGTTCATATCGGTTTCTCCTTCGGTCAAAACCACATCCCATTATTTATACAGTATGGAACAAGTCTTTTCTTCACACTACTCAGCATGCTGACCTTCAGAGCCTCCTCTTCCCCAGAAAAAATCTTCAACTCTGTTTATCATGGGAAGAACTTCACAAGGTTTCTAAATTCCTCATACATATAAAACCTCCCATCAAAATGAAGTTCTTGTGACCTGATTCTTCCAAGCTAGCAACAGATGCTGAGATTTTCCCACTTAGGGTACTGCAAGTATTGTGACCAAAAAAACCCCAACTGTTTTACTAAAAGCTGAGTCCACCAAAAGTCTTACTCTTATGCAATATGCATGTACAATAAACACATGCTACAGACTTAGAAATACTACAAGTATGCATTAGTGATCTCAAAACAGATAGGTCAGCTGGATCTGAGCTACATTTGCTTCTTGCAAAGGTTTCAAGGGAATGTCGCCTTAATTACATTTCATAGCACTAAGGTAAAACTGAATTACTGAAAGAGGGAATCATTCAGATTTAAAATGATTCCTGAAGGGCAGGATTGTCATAAAAACTGGGTTGCAAGATCTACAAGTTAGCCAATGGCAGAACTTAGTCTAAAAATAATAAAAAGATAGAGCTACTAACAAAATACCCTGTAATTCTAATTAAAGGCTGTGCTGACTTTTTATACAACCAGAAATTTCAGCAGAAGGCCCAATTGCAAAGCAAGGAGCTGTTAATGAATTAAAATCCAAAAAAGAAAGCATACAAGAAGCAGAAACAAGGACAGGAAACAAGGAGGAGTATAAAAGCATAAACAAGGACAGGAAACAAGGAGGAGTATAAAAGCATTGCTTAGGTGATGGTATCAGGAAAGATGGAGCCCATCAAAGACCTCAAGCAGCTCAAGGGCATAAAGGGTAAAAGGAAAAGAATTCTGTATGCATACTAGTAGCAGACTGAGGTTCAAAGGAAATGTGAAGCCACTGTTGAATGGGGGAGACAGATAACTGGTGGCAAACATAGTAAAGCCTGACATACTCAGTGATTTTTGCCCCAGTCTTCAAAAGGCTCCCAGACCTCCATACATACCTGTGCAGTTTGAGAAAGGAGGAAGCACAAAAATAGGGACTATTTACAGAAACTGGGTGAATTCATGTCTACAGGGATAGATGAGACCCATGGAAGGATGGTGAAAAAAACTTGAGTGATGTGGTTGTGAAGCCACATCATTCACAGAACATGTGATGATCCACAGAGCTCAATGGAAAGGGGTTGAATATTACAGCCATCTTTAAGAAGGGTGCAGAGGGAGATCTGAGGAACTAATGATGGCCAGCTTCAACTCAGTTCTTAGAAAGACTATGCAGCGTGTCTCCCTAGGACCCATTTCCAAATAAATGAAGGACAAAAAGGCAGTGAGGAGAAGTGTGGATTTACAAAGGGCACAGCAGCTCTGACACATCTGATTGCCTTCTCTAATTAAATCACTTGTGTGGATAAGGGAGGAGCAGTGAATATGATAAATAGCCCTCAGTGACCCCACACACCAAAGTCGTGAGTTTTATCATTGTAAAAACTTCTCCTGCAATGCTGACAAGTCACAAGTACCCTTCCACAGCTGCAAGACACTTCTGGCTCTCCCAGCCTTCCAAGGTAATTTGTTTCTCTTTTCTGGTAATTTGAACCTCCTCAGACAGGTTTGTCTCTTTTAGCTGTTTCATGTCATGGGGCAGGTCTCAGCTGAGTATTCTACAGAGCTGCTTAACTCATTTGTACAACACCTTGGACAGTGATGAGGTGCAATGATCCTCTTGTTCTCTGAACTAATAATTCTTTGTATATTCCATGAGAGTTTTTCCCCAATTAGTAAATTAAACTGGAGGTATCTGAAGCATTCATTCAACACTAAAAGCCCAAACTTAACAAGTTTTCTTGTGGATATTTTAGACCTCCAAGATAATTGTTTTCTTACATTAGTTCCAGTTGGGTGAATGTTTTGGGCAAGTCTTTGTCCAGTCACATAGATACAACGCATTTTATTTCCTTTAGTCAATCACACCTTGCATGCAAATCAGTGTCTGTGTTTCTGCTTATTTTGATTCTTTTTAGAAGATAAGGATCAAAATACAATCCCTCTGCTGAATCCCCTCTCTTGTGTTTATTTGTGCACATTTTATAAGTTCACCTTTTTAAAAGATGCTTTGTTGCACTTAGGAGAGTTTCAGCTTATTCCATTAAAACATTTTAAATCAGCTCCTTGTAGCTCCTCTTTCTAGATTATTTCTTAAAACATCAAAAATGCTTATGACAGATTCTTTACTTTAGAGGGCTGTCATTATTTTCATCACAAAATTTCAAAACAGAAAAAAAAACCCAACCAGAAACACTGCTGTGTTTTTCTAAGTGAACGTGAATTTAACTTAAATTCTACACTGATTTGACCTACACTTACACGGATGTAGAAGAGGAATCATCAAAGACGCTTGATTACACCAGTAACTAGCATAACTGAAACCAGAATCAGGCCAGAAGCCTCATGCATCTACTGCCCTCTCGAGGTTTGCCAAAGGTAACGCCAGCAATTAAAATCTTCCCACTCGCTGGGAAGCTGTGAAATCCGTACCACCCTTACCACGCCTGCTCCTGCAATACCACAAAACCACGGAATTGCAGCCAAAGTGTGGCAGGGCTTATTAGTTAGCATTAGGTACTGATACTCGTCTCAGAAGACAACATCTTTCTTTAACTGAAGCTCTCATACCAAGGAGGATTAGCATGCACATTTGATACATACACACAGCAAGGGAACCACTTACTCCATTAGGAGCAAATTTACCAAAGCAAATTATTCCATTTATTTGTGGGATTGGAGGCAGAAGCTTGTGAAAGTATTCTTTGATTCTTGTAAGGACATGGGAACTCTCAATTGCAATGTGCAATGCAGTATTTGAAATAATACGTATTTCTGTTAAACAAAAACAGTCGTGTATAAGATCAACACACTGCAGAAATCTGACTAAAACAGAAATCCTATTTAGTCTGTTCAGCTTAATTCCAAGTTATTTCAAGCTCTGCTTAGAGTGGCATTATGTCATACATTACCAAATATATCTTCTCAAAAAATAAATACAGACTTATTCATACACATTGCTTAACTAGGACAAAAGATATTTTCCATTCAGATGCAAATGGCCTATTACGAGGACCTGTCCCTTCATGGATTTCAGATACTTACACACAGGGAACAATATAATTATTTGTTTAATCTGCATTCAGTCTACTGATTAAGATGGATTTAGCCTTTGAAAGCGTTCTGCCCACATGTGATTTTTCAGTTAAAATAATCTCAGGAAATATTCTCTGCATGTTTATAGGTATAGTTTTGCCACAAAGAGGCTGACACGGGGAGCAGAGAGCTCTCAGTTCATATCCCACAGCTTATAGGGCTGTTTCCATGTGGGCTAGAATTATGTGGCATAAAGACATAAAGGACCTGTCTTTAAAGCTGTACATTTTCAATTCCCTTTTAAGTCAAAAAAAGCCATCCAGACAAGGTCCTGGCAAGCAGCTGGAGGTAGCCCTGCTTGAACAGAGGGGCTGGACAAGATAACCTCCAGAGGTCCCTTCCAACCTCACCTTTTCTGTGATTCTGTGAAAAGCAGCATACACGGTAATGGGACTGTATCCTGCAGTCTTGGTAGATTACCTGCAATTACCAAATCTCTCTCAATTCTGCAGTTATTGGTGAGGGTTGTATGCTTGCTTTCTCAAGGAAGATTCATTTATATCACTTAGCCAGAAAGAGATTGTTAGGTTATTAAGACACTTAAACAATCACTTCAATCTGTAAGGAGCAGCCATCAGTTTGTGCATCTATGCTCAAAAGCATCCTGTCAATGTGTGACTAAGGCATTTGATAAGTACAAACTAAAGCAATTTCAGTTATTCCCAAAAGAAAGGAAGTAACAGCAGAACATTTATGTGCTAAAATTTCAGCACAACCGTCTTTTTCATTTTAGTCAGCCAAATTATAAAGATAGCAATCACTGTGTGCTTGGTTCAATTTACCTTTGATGGACTAAAAATCAGAAAATAGGACTGAGTAAATCTGTTTGTCACGAACACACCAAATAACAGTAGTCTGCTCCTCCACCCATCCATCACACAGCTTTACTTCTGGGGCATTTTGCCTTTCCTAGAAACAGCCATTAACAATCACTTGCTCTAGGATGCCAAATCAATGTTCATAATCAAATGAAAGCTCCAAGGTGTCTTTCTAGTTTTGGGGGTTCAGTTAGCTTCCTGTTTGGAAGCTAGCAAGGATTTTTTCTGCTCTGATTAGCTTGGCAGGGACTATCACCTTGGCATTTCCCTTAAAATTCTTTGCTATTGCAGAGAACCCCTGGTACTATCCTATCTTTTGATCTCTGCTGCTTTTGTCCCATGACACAGAGCAAATTTCATCATGCATTTGTGGTAAAAAATATTAGTTTTGCAACAGAAGTTAAAGTAATTTTTGTGGCTGACAGTGGAAATGGCACAAAGTAACAAGTTAGTGCTCTCACTTTCTGCTTTTACAGTTCCATTGTTTGGTTGGGCGCCATGATTTCAAGGGTGTCATCTCCATTTACCTCCTCCTTACGGGGAATGGGAGCAAGTCTGAGAGAAGTTACATCCTCTCACACTGTAGCACTGCTTATGCCACAGTGCTAGATCCATCTGGGCTATTTTTTCCCTCAGGGCAGTATGTAAATACCTAGAGTGAGAGGATATATTACAGCAACTTGTATGGGAGAGTCTCATTTTGATCCTAACTAGACTGGCATCATTGCTTGAAACCACAAGTTCCTCAGCAACTAATAGTGCCAACCTGGCGCTTTGCCTGCCAGTCTGGCTGGCTGCCAGCACCCCTCCTTACAGCCTTTCATGTCTGCTCCTGGACAAAGAGGAGGGGGGCTCAGCAGCTGGGCTTCCACAAAGACAGCAGCTGTGGCAACAAGAGATCTGAGAGTCACTCGCAGCTCTTTTAGCTGTTTCATGGGACATCAGGAAAATGCAACAATATTGTGCCCACCTATAAACTTCCTGTGAGTTTTCTGGAAAAATTACATGCAAGTCCTTCTAAAAAGCAGTGCTAACAAAAACACTCTTACTCCAGGTGAATAAACATTAACAGCACTACAAACCATTTATAAGTCTACGTCATTAACCACGTGACATGCCTGCAGATTAGGATAGCTCAGTTTATACTCTCCACATGTTTCAATTAGTAATTTAGCTATCCTGCAATGTTATGTATCAGGGATAAGAAAGGGGGGAAAAAAATCCCTCTCTCATGGTAGCTCTCATTCTGTTCAGAGCCAAGGCTCAAATATGTCTGTGCTACTACAGGAAACAGTGGCACCAGCCCCCAGGAAACAGCTGAAAAGGAGCTCACAGTTAAATCCTAGACATGTGATCTCCTCTTTGGTACTTTATTAATTAACATGGGCTACTTCATACCAACCTAGTGTCACCTAAGCTCTTCTGGGACTCCATCTAGCTTCAATTCTTCACACATGGCTATGGTCCCATGCTAAATCTTTATTAACAACCCTATAAAAGCAAATAGTTTCACATGCTATCTGCAGACTATGAACTGTGGCCCATGAGACACTGGCATCTCTCCTGAGGCTGAAAGGTTGGCAACCACAAAGAGATGAGCTCTAACTTAGAAGGAAGTGCATGTTCAGGGACCTCAGAGGCCATCCCCACCTTATTTTGACCACATTTCAACAAACATTATGGTTCCAAGTTATCCTGATAGTATAATATATACGCGTGCTTTGGAAGTGGCTAATCCCTTGAGTTGCTGTCTGTGCCTAGCGTTAACAGAAAAAAATTACAGGGCTGTCATGCCTGAGCTTTGAGAGATGCAGGCTCTTTTTCTAATAAAGTATATCGGTTTTGGCCATTGTCTAGCCAAAGGAACTCCCCCTGAATGTGCATTGGAATGAGGATTCCAAGGCGTTAAGCTGACTGTAGAACATGACACAACATGTATTTCTCCCTGAGAAAGGCAAAGGACAGCCTATTGCTTGTCTCACACACATCAGCATTCAAGAAAACTCCTACACCACTTGGTGGCAAATGTACCATACAGCTGGATACCTCCAGGCAGTCCTGGAGGAGGATGGAAAGACACATACAATGGACTATCGGCAGGTGTTGGGTCAGCCTCTGTTATTAAAGTGGCCAGTGACCATTTTGCTTCATTTTTACTAAAAATCAATTTATGGACATTAATGTAATTATCTTTTAGCATCATGGTCCTTTCTTCAGACAAAAGCTTACTCTATTAGGCAAAATCTGCTATTTTAAACAAGATTTTTACATTAAATTCAGAGCAGAGCAACAGCTCCATTAATTTTTCCATCTGTTCTGTTCGGGCTCGTTGGCTTTCACGTATCATTTAACTTCTGTATGAACCCAAAATGCCAAAAGCTACACTGAGCCAAATTCTATTGTGCTTCACAATCTGACAGAAGGATAATACAATTATCTACCTCAGATTTAGTAGAACAGGATAGGTTCTTGGTCACTGTTCACCAACTATTATTTTTAACCAAAGGAAGTTTTCCAAACACACTATTGTGTGTTGGAGGCAGCCATAGGAATTTCTAGCAAATCTGTGTATCTTTATGCAATTCAACTTCAGCGGAGTGACTGGAATTCCTTTGTGCTGCTCTTTAGGTGCTCTCCTGCTGATCTGCAATCCCTCTCTGGGCTTTGGGCATCTCCTGCCAGCATCAGTATCAGCCTCTTAGGAGTGGGATGGACTGAGGTTCTCCTCCCCTGTCAACTTTAGTTTAAAGCCTCTGCACCAGTTTGGCAAACCTGTGACCAAAGCTGCTCTTCCCCTTGACAGATGAACCCCATCAGTTCCCAGCAGACAAGGTTTCTCAAAATGTGTCCCATGTTCTAGGTAGCTGAACCCCCAGCTGTGGCACCACTCCTGTAACTATTTGCTGATTTGCCAGATTTGACTGGCCCTTTCAAATCCCTTCCCTTTGGCTGGTAAAGATTATAATGAAGAACAAGACTGAGCAGCCTATAGTTGGACAGACATGGGCTTTTGGGAAAGGGTCAGCATGCTCTCTACGAAGGAAAATACTGTCTTCATATCTCCCCAGTCTTTGGAAGAGGTGAATAAGTAGGAGGATAAAGGTAACACATCAGATACATTTTGATTTTCAAAAAGTCTTTAACAATGTTAAATACTTAAAGTTACAAAAGAAGCTAATGTTGCAAAGAGACTGGACAACACAGCCTATTACAAGGTGAAAGCTGGTTACAGGGTAGGAAAGAAAGCATTAAAAACCCCATCCATTACCATGACTTGTCAATTAATTCATTTATTAGTCAAACAGTATTTAACTGTTAAATAAATGGGACATATTTAGTGTTACAAGAAAATGTTTTTAAGCTGCTTACTAGTTAAAGTCAAGAGGGATACTGAATTTGTATCTCCAAAACTGACACTAGTGTGAACAGTAACTGGAAGTTAAAGAAGTTTGATACCAATTACTAGGTGAATAAAAGTGGTGAAGTTATTCTATATTTTATTATTACTATTTTATTTCCACATTTCATTTCAAGCACCAATGGAAACAAGCACAATAAATACAGAAAGTGAAAGAAAAACGTGTTTTATTTGCATTGAGGCAAAAGGAGCTCATCTCATTTAAATCAAAGAGATGGAGAGCAATTGATTTTAATCAAGTTTTTGAGAATTTACAGGAAAAAAAAACAAAAACTCATGCCTATAACACCAGTAAATGTTTGGATTTCCTATGTCAAAATTCTCTCTTCCTTCAGATTTGGCACAATTTTTTATTGCCCATTACCACATTAGAGATCTTTACTTGTCATAATGTCATATCACCTATGTAAACATCTGGTTTATGTGTAAACTTCAACAAGTAGTTGGGAAAGCCTATTTTATCCACCCAAAAAAAATACGTATGAACTAAATATCAAATTAATTACATCATATTCTATATAATACTGTTTCAACAAGATGTACAGCCTGTTGAATTAATAACAAAAAGGATACAGAAAGCAGATGTGCAGTCATGCATTAGTGTAATAACATTAAAAGGCAATAGCAAAAAGGTAAATATATGTATTTTTTAAAAGTATACTCACCAAGACAAAAAACAAGGCTGTACTCTTGGTTCATTTTGGTAGTGTAGGATTTCTTCTTAGCTCAAGCTAGAAGTGTTAACTTTTGAGCATATTCACCTGTTACTGTGTTTGGTAAGAGATATTTTGACAAAAATACAACATGTGGATTTGAATTTTGTGCAATTTTTTTTTTACCTTGTCAGTTCAAATTCTTTATGTGGAAATAAAAACTCTGCTCCCAAAAGAACCATGCAGGGTAAGTGGGAAGAAATATTTGACACTAAATAGAATAATCTCTGCAGGAAAGAAAAGTTCGGCAGCCTATGTCAAGGGACAGAGTTAATACTATTTTTACATGTTTTTTTGTTGCTTCTTTGTTCACTTTGTGCTCAAATTGAGTGTAGAAAAGTAGTCATATGGCAGCCTGGAAACCTCAACATCACCAAAGATTTCCTTTATTGTTCAATGTGGCTTTGTAGTGCAGAGCAGAATCAACCTCAACCATTCAGAATGGAAACTGAAATCACATCTCAAAGTTGCTACTAATGATTTCAAAGTAATTATAGTATCATAGTAATCAAAATTACTGTTCTTTTTCTTCTAATTATAACTTAATCCACAATCTGTCATTTTTACAAACTGCAGCTCACATTAAAACATTTGCTGAATAACAAAAGCTCTTCCTTGAAAACAACACTGCTTTACATCTAGTCAGGCAGCTTGTGCATATCAGAGCACTGTCAGGACAGACATGGAAATGGAAATATGGCTACAGCTTATCTGTGCCTTTAATGCACTGCAGAATCTCAGGCAGCACTAGAAACAGCAAGTTTCTTCAGATGATCCATGAACACTTGCAAACTGACATCATCAGTGAGAATGGGTGCTCCAGACTCCTACAAAATAAAAGGAAACAAGGGAAATTGATTATACACATTGTGAAGAAAAAGCATTTTAAGGCACAACAGGTTCCAGTAAATAAACACTATAAATTTAGAAAGTTCTTAGAAGTGTATCATTGATGAAATCCTCTGACAAAATCAGCAGACTGTACATTTACATACATTTTCATATGTTTACATAAATTAAGGCATAAATGACAAAACTCCCTTCCATATTAATGCATATGGCAATGAGCTGCAGCATAGCAAGATATTTACATCAGCCATACAAAACTTCAAGCTTCTGACAGCTGCCAAATAGTAACTTACAAATCTTTAAAAGTAAATAAAACTTCTATACCACAGTTTCTGTATCTTTCCTGCCTCAGAGGCGGTGACAAGGATAAGAGAAACTGAAACATGCAAGTGACACAACTAACAAATCAGTATCTGTCATTGAAGCTCAGAGATATCAAAGTAATAAAAGCAGGAAACAAATCCACCAAGGGTCTAATTTGACACTGAATGAAGGTCAACCAGCTTTTATCAAGGAAAGCTGGGCCAAACCTCTCCTACAGCTCTGTGCCACCTCAGAGAAACAATAAAAACATGTGAAGGTCATGCCACTGCAAAATCAGACCACAAAGGATTAAAAACAAACAAGCAAACAACAAAAAAAAACCTCACAATTTTTTGGGTGGATTTTTAGAATTTTTTTATCTCAGAAGTAATTTTCAGAAATCCTATTAAGTTCAAAATGGCCATCTTTTAATGACTATTTTAAAACAAATTCAAAGTCTAAATAGACCAGTAGTCGGCAACTCTGCAAATGCTACATAAGGATTCTCTTTACATCATTTGAAACTGATCTGCCATTACTTGCATTTATAGATGCACAAACAATTCATAGAAACCTCAACAATTCAACCTTTTCAAAGGTACAAAGCACCCATAATTTCCAAATTATATTACAACTCTGTGAACTCTTACATCTTCTGAAAACACAGACATGAAAGTCTTAACTAGGATACTTAGAACTGGCCAAAACCAATTCCCAGCTAATGATCAAGGGTCAAACCCAGGAGCAGTAAGAGTTCTTAGATCACTACAATACACTTGATACAATATACAGCCACACTCCGGGGAAGTCCACTAGATCATTCGCTAGCTGATTCGCAAAATGTGAATAAAGGATGTTCTACTTGCAAGCCTGCCAAATGCTATCCCTGAGCTCTCTAGGAAGCCACAAGGAAACTACAAGTAGTTTAATTCTGAGGCAGGATATGATTTGCCACCTTGTGTCTTACTTGTGGAAGGACAGTATATCATCCCCTAGTAAATAAACCACAAAGGAGATGATGGACCCCTAAGAAAAGAGATCACTCACAATGACTGCTAGTGGTAATCCAGGGTAATTAAAACCAATGCACAGACTTATTCCTGAGTTGAACACCTCACCCAACACCTGCACACAGGCAACTGTTGTCACCCTGCCTACCACCAACAGCAGTGGGCTTACTCTGAAGACTAGAAATCCTTCATTATAGTCAGTAAGGGAGCAGAGTATTTTATCTGCTGGGGAATAAAGTGAAAACCATCAAGGTCACAATGCAGAAGTCATAGAATCATAGAATAGTTAGGGTTAGAAAGGACCTTAAGATCATCTAGTTCCAATCCCCCTGACATGGGAAGGGACACCTCACACTAAACCATGTCACCCAAGGCTCTGTCCAACCTGGCCTTGAACACCGCCAGGACTGGAGCATTCACAAATTCCTTGGGCAACCCATTCCTCTGCCCCACCATTCTTACAGTAAAGAACTTCCTCCTTATATCAAATCTAAGCTTCCCCTGCTTAAGTTTGAACCCATTACCCCTTGCCCTGTCCCTACAGTCCCTAATGAAAAGTCCCTCTCCAGCATCTCTGTAGGCCCCCTTCAGATACTGGAAGGCTGCTATGAGGTCTTCATGCAGCCTTCTCTTCCCCAAGCTGAACAGCCCCAACTTTCTCAGCCTGTCTTCATATGGGAGCTGCTCCAGTCCCCTGATCATCCTCGTGGCCCTCCTCTGGACTTGTTCTAACAGTACCATGTCCTTTTTATGTTGAGGACACCAGAACTGCACACAATACTCCAAGTCTGAGAAGTACATGAGAACTGGCTTTGATTTGTCACAGATCACCTCAAATTTTGTTTTCTGTTCATTCAAAATTTTGATCCAAGACATAAAGTGAGAATTTAAATTTAATTAACAGTGTTTTGGTGACAGCTACTGGGCATTTTATAAGATTTGCGCTACTAAGCTCTTCTTTCATTTCAAACTGCAAATCCCCCACAATTACCAAAACAAGAAAAGATATTAACAAAAAAAAAAAAAAAGCTGAAAGCAAAGGCAATCTCAAATAAATGTTATAGCCAATATAACCTGAAAATTTCTACCACATCTTCAAGGACTAACCAACACAATACAGCTGCAGGAAAAGTTTACCATTATCTTCTGAAAAGGTTTTCTATATTATATAAGACAGCTACTTACTGAAGTTTTAAAAAATCTTTACTTAAAAACCAAACTAGTCAACCCATCACCTCCTGAAACATGGTTTCAGTGGTGTGTGGGTGCCCTCTTCAGGTAAATGTGGACCAACAGATTTTTCTATAGACTTTCAGCCATGCACAGAACAAACCTACATGTAACAATACAGGAAACTCATGAGAAAAACAAGAGCAAAACACATTCAGTTCAGAATTTTCTCCCAACAGTTATGTTTCTCATTTCATAAACTGCATTTGGTTCAACTTTGTTCAAAAAACACCCTGCAAACACAAGAGGGTATTATGTTGATCACATACACTGCAATGCCACTAGGGAGATAGACCATTTCTTATGTTACCCTAGAACTGACTTATTTTCAACATTAAAAGCGAAACCCATCTTTTCCAATACGTATCAGAGAGGCTTACTTGTCCAGCATGAACAGTTTTCTTAGAGATCAGCTCAAGCATTGTTTCATTTGCTTACTAATTAAATGAGCAGGAAAGAGCTGTCCTGTACTGTTGGAAATACCAAACTTCAAAAATTTCCAGGTAGTGTCTAGATAAAAACAAGACCTTTCAAACTACAGGATTTGTGTGTATGTTGTGTAGGAAACATGATGAAGAGCAACACTAACAGATTGCTGGTTAGGTTATCGACTCCAGAAGCAAGACAGCTGGGTTCAAATCACGCTGTCCCTGACTCAGTACAAAGTTTTCAAGTATTTTCGCTCTAGATCTCGGTGCTATTCACTGCCAGAGTCTTTGTCAGAACCAACAGCTCCCCATGAAAAAGTGCCCTGATGACACTCATCTGACAAACATCACTGCTATAAAATTGCTATAGAGTGCTCACACTCATCACCTGAACATTGTATGCCCTTCAGCAAAATACAATTACAGTTAATATGTAGCTTCAATTTTCTGATGCCATTACATTTTCATGAGAAAATGACGCTGCCCCAGCATTCACCCACCACAGAGTTTCTCTTCCCACTATAAAAGCTAAATGTGGAAGGAGAACATGGAACTAGGATGCAGCATTCAAGAATACAAACTGCTTTAGAAGGCTTAACTTTCAAACTCTCACACAACTTCCTTCCTAAAGACACAATTTGAAAAACTGATTCCTGGTCACCTGGGCCACAAACATTCTGAAAAACATCAGTACAGTGGTACTGGTGTACTTTCCAGTTCTTGCTTACAACTAATTTAAAAACTTATTTCCCCTAATGCAAAAAGGTCCCTCTGTGTTTACGTGTGGTGTTCTCATTCTAGGTGATCTGAACATATCTGTATAAGAAAAATGGCTAGACAAGAAAGCAGCCTAACAGAAGCTTAAAATAGCAACTACACCATTTTTGTCTAAAGAAATTGCATTCATTTTTCTTAACTTTTGCAGTTCTGGTGACATCAGGCCAAAACTGCATTTCATACAATCACAGAATGGCTAGGTTTGGAATGCTCCAGGAATGGAGCATCTACAACTTCTCTGGGCAACCAAAGAAGATTCTTTTTCAGTTTCAAAACTCAGATATTATTACTTATATGTGCACAATGTGTCACTTGATTTCTGAAATAGAGAAAAAGAAAATCATGCATACAAGTTTCATCACCAGATTCACACTTACCTGTCCCCACGCATACATATTGTTATGAGTCTGAGAAGGGTTCACTTTAGAAAGCAGGAAACGAGCCTTTAAAAAACAAACCACAGGCAATAAATTAGTCTTTTTCAAACAGAAGTTTTCTACATTTAGAAAAAAAAATACATATGTATAAAATAGAGAATTTCTGTTACTTGGAGATAAAAACATGGAGAGATACCTATTCAGAAGAACAAGTAGCACCTCTATAAATAAAGCCACTCCCTGGCTTTGATAGCTATAATTCACAACTGCTAACAACTTTACAATGCAGCAGAAAGTACCCTTTTGCCTTTTTCTAACCACGAACAAAGTCAATGTGAATATCAGCAAGATATTACTTAACAAATTAAAAAAAAAATAGTAACACAAAGAATAATTCTGGTATTGGCCCTGAGGCCCTGGCAACCACTCTCTGCTTTGTCCTACACATCTCATACAAGGACTCTCAGAGTCCAAGTCAGTATGGTTAAAAATGGCAATACTTATCAGGAGTCACAGATCAGGTAAAAAGCTACTGTGAGATATCTGGCTCTGTAAAAGCTTTAAAATTAAAAATGTTCACTTGCAATTTACATGTGTTTTAGCACAGAAATGCATGCTCACTAAAAAAGAAACAAAAACAAACAACAAACAAACACACTCATATTATTAACACATCACTTCCTAAATTATAATATATATTTTACCATACCTGGCTTCCTCCATGTTCTGTATCAATGTATCTGGGCATTGGAAATCTGGAATGGAGAATTTCTTGAGCATCGTCTATTGGAGCTTGTAGCAAGTGGTGAAAGTTTTCATATTCCGGCATATCTTGGTAACCTGATTTACGCCACTGAGCTATGGTCTGGGGAGAGGAGAAGAAAGAGTTTAGAACTTATCCACCAATCTTTTTTAGAGGATGCACAGATCTTTTCAGTAAAGGATGTACCACTGCTAGCCTCTTTTCGATCATTCACCCTTTTCTGCCCTATAGTATGCAAGTTATTTTTTGAAAGCCAAGATGTGCAAATAACATGCCACTAGATGTTTGGGTTTTTTTTACTAACAATTTGTGGTCCACCTTTCTTTCCTTTTTTGTAATCCCTTATATGCTAAATATTTAGTTCATGAGGTCAAGGATACTATTTACAGTTCTGTAATATCCATGTCTATGACACTTAACAAAAAAATGTTTATACTGCTACTTATCTTTCAGGTCCTCTAGCACAGCCTCCCAACATTCCAGGAGTCCAGCTGGCTACTCAAGGTCAGCTCACTGATACAGGCTGTTACTGGGAAAGACCTGGACTGATCCTCAGCAGATTTTCCTCCCTCCTTTGCTTACCAGCCGCTTTTAAGCTGAGGCTCTCATTCCTGGTTCCTGCCTGCACCACAGTGCAGCCATGCCTATACCTGGATGTGCCGCCCACTCACATGGGCCTCCAGCCAGGGACTTGACTGCCCAGCTTGAACTGGCATCTGCCTCATTCCCATTGACCTGTCTGGTGATCTGGACTGGTGACTGAGCCTGGCTACTGCCCAAAGACTGCTCTGCTTCCCTTGCTTGTGTATCAGGGGACTAGGTCCTCATTAGTGAAGCCTATGCCTGCCTTGCAATCATACTCAGTTCCCTGCTCCCCTTCCCTCAGGGAGTAGCCCTCACCTGCTTCTTCTTGACAGCATCTTACAAGAATATACAATACATTTTTCTACTTAAGAAGTTAAAGTTTAGTAACTATTTTAAAAAGTGCAGCTATGAGGATATGATCCAGAACAGCATTTCTCAAACTCTCAGCTGTGAACTATTTACAGCTGCAAAGCAATAAAAAGCAGCAGCTCAATTCCTCCAGGGAAGTAGAGCACTAGCAAGTCACAAGCATTTACATTTCCAGTACTGGGGAATATCTATCTACCTAACTGCCAGGAGCAGTTTCATTCCTCCAGGACAGTGCAGATGAAGGATGATTGTAAAACTTGGTGTTCTGACTCCCTATCCCTGAAGAATTCATTTAGAGGTCTACAACAAATGACTGAAAAGGGAAGGTGAAACACATGGTGCAGGGAATAACACTCTCAAAAGTTGAAAAACATTGATCTAAACCAAATAGTTGCGTATTGAAGCTAATTCATCTTAAACCCATCATAACAAACAGCAGCAAAACATCAAGTACTGTCAGGCACCCGTGCATAGGCATATTAAGTTACCAAACTACAAGCATGAACTAGGAGTCTGGTATCAGCTATGCAGATGAGAGGTCAAGCACTGGAGCATGTTAGAACTGCCGCTTTGCTATCATAATGCAGCACTCCTATAGAAAGAGTGTTTATGTAAGAATCACAAAATCTTACCTCTCCATGATAAATAAGGATCTGGAAAAAGGTGTCCATGAGGAGAATCCGATCTGGTAAAATGCTGCTGCTGTCCAGAAGAACAGGCTGAGATTTAAAAATAAATAAGAAATTACCAACTGATGCAGAATTGAGCAATCAGATGGCATTACCAGCTTTTGAATCAGACACTGAATCTTAGGAACTTCTTCGATCACTAACTAAAGCTCCATATTTGGTTGTTGTCATGTTATACATCTGTAACCCACACAATCTCATTCTAAAGTTATCCAGCTTGATTCTATGCATACAACTTCATGAAAGTAATAAAAAACCCTATTTAAGATCTGAAATCTTGTTGATTATTATGCACTTTTCCAGTCCTTCAAGTACCTCCATATTTACTTCTACAATGTCATTAATTCAAATGATATTTCAGTGTATAAACATTCAGTAATTATCCAAGTATAAGATTTGGTGGTTGTGGTTGTTTGGGTTTTTCTAGTCTTGTCCTTGCAGCTATTATTACTGTGCACATATATGCACCAATACTGGTGGATGATTCATGATTTATGAAACCAAACATGACACTTAAGGTTTTAATTCACCTTTTTAATTAATTTTTAATGGCAGTGACACTATACTGGCACTTTATTATTTAATTGCATCAGTACCATATAATTTACTTGGATCAATCTTATTAGGGATACAAAAAAATATTAACTACTCCAAGAATTTGAAAAAAAAATAAAAATTATTCATTCTACATTGAGGTGTGAAGCTCTTGATAACTTATCTCCTTCCCATTACCTGACTGTTATTCATACATGGGAGAATGATCTTACACCTGTGAGTAGCTCTTCACAAACCACCTCATTGTTTTAACTCCACTTTTAAACATCTTTTCTTATTCCATGAGATAGTCTTAAAAACAAACAAAAAAATTCTAACACTTTGAATTCCAATCTGCCAAAATCCTTGCCTTCTGTGTTTATTTTAACTGTCTTACCATTCCCTCACTCTCTCTTATATATCAGACAACTTTTGTTGTCTCCTATCTTACACTTCTTTCACAAGCTCCTTGGAAGACCATCTTTCTATTTTAGGTTTATATAGAATGTGTTGTGATTAAGGTCAGCTGGAAGGTTCTCTACTAAATATATCTGTATATATACTTATAGACACACGACAGTAACCACAGCAAAATTAAAAGCTTTGGATGAGGGTGTTATGATAGAATTCTGTACATCTAAAAAAAAAACCCAAAAACTTATAACCTGTTATTATGTTATATTTAATGATACCTCTGGAGGTCCATTAAATGAGTAGGCATAGAGAATTGGCTGAACCATGATAAGTGACTGGGTTAAATCTTGACGCATAAAATGATGACGATAGTATGAGCTCTCATCTGGACTGTTATTAAAAACTTGTAAGAAAGGAGATCTTCGCAAGTGAAACATGAACTGCAAAATAAAAAAAACCCACACATTTGACCTTTCACAGATAAAAAGGAGACTTGTACAAAGACATATTTTTCACAAACTACACAAGACCAATGTCACAACAAAATTGAATTCTAAGTCCGTCAACATTTCTAACTTGCATATGCACCTCTGCCAGTTTTTCTATACTCTCCTGAAAGAGAGAGATCATAAACCTACAAAGCAGCTTTGAATTAAGAGTAAAGTTTACCATTTCTTCTTCTCCAGTATTAACTGATAAATAGTATGACTGAATATTACCAAACTTTTCCTTTACTGGAAGTTCTACTGCTCCTGTCAGGGAGGCTGCTATGTCTGAACACACAAGTTACAGTATGCAAAACTAAAAACATTAAAAATAGCAAAGCTGAACTTCATTAGCAGAGTTGAAAAAGCAAATCCCTCCATTGCTGAATCAATCTTTCCACAACTCGTAACACCTTGAGACAGACTGGAAGGTAACTAAAACAGAAACATCGTGAAGTCTATGAAGAGTCCAAAAGCAACGTACCTGGAGCTATGAAAATGAAGGAATTTATCAAAATGGATTATTAGCAAAGAAACTATTCAAAGTCTAATTATTTTAAACTATTCAAAGAAACTATTAATCCCTATAGGCACACCTTTCTCCTACTCACCTGTGGGTAAAGTGAAAAGGTTTCTGAAAATCTGAAAGAGCTTGGATCATCCTTGTGATATTCTCCAAATTTCTGACACTGGAGTAAAAGAAAAATTTATCCCAATTAAGAAACAAATTTGCTTGGTCATGCCATTACTGTAAGTTTGTTTGGTTTTAAGACATATGATGTGAGGTGCTTACAGCTTTATAAGCAGACAGAAACCTACCAAAAACAGTGGTTTTGCTATGACCCTTTCCTTGAGTATGAGGCTTTAATGGCTTGCTATTTTTTTCCCCTCTCTAAAATTGCTAAGCAGAGTTAGATGATTAACTGGAGAGCACATTTAAAATAAATTATTAATATTACTTACAAGTAAGTAAAAACAACTTTTGAAAATAAAGAAATTCCACATGACTTTCTAGATACTTTGACTTTTTTTCCTAAAAATATTTCATCTACACTATTATTATAGGCAACAAAAAGTAGAGAAAGCTTCATTTCTGCTAATCTAAAACTAGAATTTCAACTGCTGCCAATTCCCAACTGCTGATGATTGAGAAAACATTAATAAACAAATCAAAATCAAATCTGTTCTTTTTCCAGTTTAAAAAGAAAATCTTAGTTAACTCTACATACCCACTTGAGGAAATGAAGCATTCAGTTTGTTTCTTGTGTTGTTTTATTTTTAAAGAAACAGTCACTGAATACCAGTCATTTAAGAATGACATGTTTGGAGACAAGAAACCAGTCTGATTCTTATAATATAGTCCTTCTTACCAGTCGTATCAGTTGCCTGTCCAGCCACCTAAGCACATCAGGCCCCTCTTCTGTCTCTGCCCTATACACTGCCAATCTAGCCATGAGAATCGCAGCAGCTTCCTGGTCAAAAGATGCAGCAATGTTTTGGATTTGTGTCTGTGCATCTGCCCAGCTGCAAAAACAAAAATACAACTATTTGCATCACAGTGAAAGGAAAGAAGAACCTCAAAATACCCCTTCAAAATTAAGGCAGAGAAAGCAGTTACCAGTTTAGCAAACTCACACTAGAACTTCAAAAATCTACAGAGTATATATGAGCAGCCTCTCAATTAACCGTTCTTTAATTAGAAATATCTTTTATTCACAGAGATGTCATGCAACCAGTAAAACAAAATGCCACTTACAAAACAGTTGTGTTTTTAAAAGAATTTATTATGAAAGGTTACAGAAAACACTGTCCATGAAGCTAACCACATGTTCCCACACTAACAATTGCCTTGCGCACCTTTGCTTGTTCTTTTCAATTTACAAGATGTACTATTAATCTGCCCTTTTATCAGTTGCCAAAAATATTTTACTAATGTAACTAATGTAAGTTAACAAGATACTCATATCAACAGTAAGGACAATGCTTTTTTTGGTAAACTGAATTTTCCATTGTATTATCCAACAAATAATTACTTCATCTTAAATTAAATGTCACTGGACATTGAAAAATGCCTGCACAATATTAAACATCACTTTCTAAAACTGTGGAATAGATTAAATCAAAGAATCTGCAGGTAAAAAGTTATACATTGAAGAACAGGTATTTTCACATACTACAAGCAAAACTGAATTCCACAGACAAAAAGAACATTAACCACAGCTAAGCTGAACGTCATTAGTAAAGTAAGTGGAAAAAGCAAACCTCTCCATTGCTGAATTAATCTCTTCACAACTCTTAAAACCCCTCCACCCTGAAATGCAGCTAGCACTCCCAAGTTGAGCTACAAAGTGATCTTTGCCATTCCCTAAGTCTCATCATCTCCTCAATTTAGGCCATAAAATTTCACTAAAAGCTTCCTCTTCATCTAAAATCACTTGGGTTACTTGATGTTGTGAGCACTCCCACAACATCATTAGAGAACCACTGCAACCTTTTGGAGAAGAAACAGCCCACAGAACAAGAGAAGCAACTGGCTCAAAGGTATAATCATGCTTTCTCCATCTGTGGCACTGCACATCCCAGAGTAATAGACTGATTACAAAATCTAAAGATGAAAAGGTAAATATATATATATATACCCTGCTTTTTTGAAAATGATTCATTGCAAGTAAAACTTACTTTCTGGCAACTGTGGTCACCCTGATACGTCTCTGTCCACTGGAATGCTGGTACTGAGTCACAAACTGAATTGCACCACGTCCTCCTTGAGGAATAGGAGCATTGTGCTAAGTACAGGAGGAAACAAATTAAATGTGGGGGGAACTCAAGATTTCACATTGTAATTCAAAAATGTATAAACAGACTACTAGAAAATGATAAAATTATTTGCAATGGGAAGCTTAAGTTATATACATGGATTGTCTGGTGCTTTTATTATGTTGAGTACCTTTACTAAACATGGCTAATAAACTTAGCACAATGCTAACTGTTGATTTCATTACTCTACTTGAACATCATGTGATTCACCAGAATTACAGGGCAACAAAACTGATACTACTCTAAAATGTTGATTAATGTATCCTATCAGAAGTGCCATCAAAACATAAAGACTGGAATCCAAGTGTAAACCTTAATTTCAAAACTCTATTTGGTAGAAATACAGGTTCATAGGCTGCTAACAAGGTAAGTAATCCCAGGAGAGGACAGTTGAAATCAACTATTACACACCATGACCCAACCAGTTTTAGAGTTACTGATAAAATTAGGCCAAAATGAATATGTAAAAAGTAAGCTAAGCTAAGTTCAAGTTTCCAAAGTTTTGCATAGGTTATAAAGTATGTAATACAGCATACTAAATATATAGAAACTACTGTCAGCTCCCATAGTTCCTGAGCTTCAAATATTTGGGAGAAGGGAAGAAATAGAAGGAAGTAGCACATTTGCTTGTCATGTTTTTATCCTCTTCCCTAGTACTCCCTCAGGGAGACAGGAAACCCTGATGCATTTCAATGCAGCAAATCTTTACTTACAAATACTCATCAATTAAAGCGTAAGCTAAAACATAACATTATGGAGTAATTAACTTGTAATCAAAACATCAGAGAAATACTGAAAAGCACTTTTAAATATACAGATTACAGTGCTTTCATATGTTGCAACTGAAATAGATTTTAGTAACACTCTGAAAAGAAAAACTAGATTTTGATTGTGAACTCTTATCCAAATTTTGAAGAGCTCTTTGGTTCTCATTATTATATTCAAGAAAAATCAGCTCATCATTAAGATGTTAGTATCAGTCTCCAAATTTTGACAACACAAAATGGAAACATTGTTTGCATCCCTGCTACTGTGCTTGAGGGAACCACACAAAAATATAGCAGTCACATAAAATAAAATTACTGTGTTTAGTAGGCAAGTAGACAACTATTTATTACCTGGTTGACCACCTCGAAGTACAGTGCAAGTGTTGTAGTAGGATTAAGTCCACAAATCTTCCACTGACAAGTACCTCCCGTTCCAATCTCCTGTAGACAGATTTTATAATACTTTTACAAACCAGAAGTATTACCTTGTTTATGATGCACAATACCTGACCATTTGTGCTTGTTTACAACTTCTCTATCACAGGTTTCCTCCCTGATCACTGTCAGCTTCTCAAGCACTCTTGCAAAGTAACTGCAGTGTTGGATGCAGGAGTAAGAAAAAAGGAGATGCTTGCAAAAGATTATAACATTGGAAAGACAATGAGATGGAAAAAGTAAATCAGAAACAGGAAAAAGTACTAGATCTTGCTTAAACAATCCCAAGAGAAGAGGTAAGAAGCACATGCAAGGGGAATGACTCTTCCAAGGCACACCAGTAAAACTTCAAAGCAGACAGCTTACATAATATATAGGATGTAGTTACATAGTCCCTAGAAACTAACAAGGTAACTGTATACAGATAGTGATGCATTTTAAGTGACAATTCCTTTTTAACATCCAAACAACATAAATACCCAGTAAAAACAACTAAAATAATCAGCCATCCATAAGGGACTCGGTGAAACCAAACAAAACATTCAAGGAAAATTATACTGGCAATACTGTCACTGCGCTTCTATTCACTGTTACATGCACCATGGCCAGAAGAAGCAACCACTCAGTGGACAAATCTAAACAAGTAACAAGGGATCTGCAAGTTGTAATACAACCTGAACCTGATCTAATCCAAAATCTTACCCAAATAAAAAATTTAAAAAAATAAAAAAATACAGCCCTTCGCATGTATTTAATTTAGAACTGGTAAAAAGGGAACATCATTTGTTTTACGGAAAAGTTTCAGCCTCTCCTCAAATACAGAAATCGTAAATCCTACTTTTCCATAGAAAAAAAATACCTCAATTTTCAGCAAAGTTTACTTACATTTTCTGAGACACAAGGTCCTTTAGAGTTGAGAGAAACACAGGGTCCAATTGCTCCAGAAACCTTCACTTCTCTTGAAGTCTTTATATATAGAAAAAAAAACATACATTAATACATCAGATTAAGAAGAATTCAGTCTTATCATTAGTTAATGAAAACCACAATGCATGTCAGACTCTTGATACCTTTAGGAAAGGTTGTACATGTAATAATGCTTGGTACATTTAGAGAAACTTTTCATGTGCTCAGTTTCTATTCTTAATTATGTATGTTTGCTGTACCAATTAGCACATCTGAAATAACAGCACAAACATAACTCATGGTGAAAAGCTACTGCTATTTATAAGCCTGAGAGCCTGGAAAGCATAATGGATAATGTCTATATTTTAGCAAAGTAATTAGAATATTCACAAAATCAGATTTAAACTGAAGACCTGTAGCATATGACTATACATACCCCACAGTGAATTTATATTCTATCTCCTAAACATTTAGCTAAAAGCAAAATCCAGTTCTTTACATTCTTCCAGTGTCATTTTCCTGCTTGATTTGTACATCTCTCTAAGAACTGGGGGTCCCTTTTTTCGTTTTCCAGAATCTTCCAACAAAATTCACAAGAACACATACATGAAAAAGAGTTCAATTATTTTTTCTAGTAGTAAAAACTTAAACAGGATTTTACTGATCAAGAAAATAGCCCCATATTCTTCTACAAGGCAGGACTGCAATATTTTGCAAGAAACATGCAAGACAGTACCTGAACCTACAGCTCTAAGCTTCCCACAACAGTGGAAGTGAAAATGAACACTGTTAAAGTGCTAGGGCAGATTCCGGTAAGGATGGCAAATGAAAGGAAAGCTATCCTGGACTATGTAAAGAACCTGGACCGAAACCCAAGAAACTCTCACTACTGATACCAAAATCTATGCACACAGCACTGAGAGACATTTAATCTCACTTTCAGCTGACACGGAACGCAGGGTAAGAAGGAATTAACATTATACCTAACTCACATTTACATAATCATGGATCTGCAAAAAGACAGCATGGCAGTACAAGCCATGTCCAAGCCAACCCTAACACATCTGTTCAGCATATTCCTAAAAATTCCTTAAAGGGAAAAGAATCCACAGTTCAGAGCCACCCTATGCTAGTGTTTAACTAACATGCTGCATTTTTGTATTCTTACCTTTATTTCTAATGTGCCACCAAATCCCATTTTAAATTGTCCTTGCATATCTTTCGTAAACACCCTCTGAAAGGTCTGTTTAAATAAAGATGTATTGAAAGAGTCTCCCATTACCATGTAGCCTCTAGATAACAACAAAACAAACAAAACCCTCGAGTTAAAATAGATTTCATATCACACAATAATTTAGCACATGGGATTTGTATTTCTAAATTTTGTCTAAAGACAATTCACTGTAAGGCATATTTTTGCCCTCTTAAAACGGACTATCATTAAATTAATATTTTCCTACAATGCTAAGGATGAAAATTTTAATTGTGCTTCTTGCCCAATCAGCATCTTAGGGTTATTGTTATAATATATAACAACGTCTTTCACTAAGAAAACACTATACCGGACTTCAGCACCACAAATGTCTCACAACCCTGTCATGTAAAGTCAGCTTACTTCTAATATTCAATATTCCAAACTTATTTCCACACTGTTTTGTGTAGTTCACTCATTATTTCATGCCTAAACCCAGGCTCAAGAAGCACAATTTATCTTTATGCTTAGAATATTCTGTGGATGTAACTGCAATAGTTGTTGCTTATCATGAAACATACATTGCATTTACAAAATAGTAGTGGAAAATATTTATTTTTCATCCAAAAGTATTAATTAAATATTAGTAAAATGTAATAGATCAAACATTACACCTGAAAGAAGTTATTAAAGTTTTCAGGTGGATACTCAAAGACAGAAGAAAACAGGCATGGGCAGAATCAGAAATTCCTCCTTGTATGCAGGATGCAACGAAATCAGAAATAGGAACAGCTGTAGAAGCAGACGAACTATACATTAAGGCTAGTTTTGCTGGAAGAGAGGAAAGAGGGTAAGGTGAGTCACAAAAGCAGACAGAAAGAGCAAAATTACAGAGCTTGAGTTTGATGCAGAAAAGGAATAGGATTCAAACATGCAGGTAAAGTCATAAACTTAAAGATCCTGAACAGTGAAAACTCCCAAGCTAAGGCTATACACAGATCTGAAAAGAGCATGATTAGATTAGCATGGCCAAGCTGGCCTGAAACATAGAAGCATATGTTCACCACAACCTGTGGCTGCATCTCTCATTCTTCATATGTCCAGATACATAGCATGTGCTATGTCACATGCTATGTGACCCTCTGTCACATGAAGACATTGACAGGCAACTAAGAAGGCATTTTACCCACAGATATACCAGTTATTAAACTGATAAGCATATTTTACCTACAATTGGTATTGACAAAGGTAACAGTAACAAGCAAGAAAAATGAGCTTGGCAAGACAATCCAGACTGAATACAGAAGGCTGACCTAAACATCAAATGATATGTAAAGCAGGTGGCTATACTAGTAAAGATGAAGTATTATGAGCATGGAAAAGGCTTTCAGAAATAGAAACAAAATACAGTCTTTGAAAAAAAATACAGAAGAAGAACTGGCAGGATTTACAAAATTAATGAGGTACTAGACACACAATCAAGAGTCAAAGGCTATACCGGACTGCAGATCTGCATAACCGAAGGGTAAAGGCGCTATTCACAGTGACAGAAAATAGGGGAGAGGTTTCATAAAAAAGACTAAAACTTTCTTTGATCATATTAAAGTGAACTAACGGCAAGACAAGCTGAAGGAAACACAAGACCATGTCTGAAACGTAGAATTAGACAGAGGTAGCAAAAATCAGGAGCAACACTTGTACCTGATAATCACCTAAGACAGTAGCTAAACCTATGAAAAACAGTATATAGAAACAAGAACAACATAAAAAAGTGCATAAACCAAATAACAGGCTTTTCTACCACTCTGAACAGCAAGGAAAAAAAAGTCATCTCTTTATCTTTATTGAAAGCTGCAGCTAACATACATGCACAGTGAAGAACAGCAGCAGTGGATATGTCCCCTGTTTAAAAGTTATCCATGTTATCTGAGTCTCAAATTGATCATATTAAAAGAAAACAGCAAATCCCCTTCTGATCAAACCCACAATTGTGGTGACAAATTTGCAGAGGCTGAGAAATTCTAAAATTCCAGTACAAATGCAACCATCACAGTACATCAGAGTGGGTTTGGGGTTTTTGTTTTAGGTTTTTTTTGGTGTTTTTTTTTTTGTTTTTACTAAGTATTTCCTGTTAAACAATAAAAAAAATAAAACTGAAAACAGCATATCCATATACAACTTAAAATTAATGAGCACATACCCTGTGTAGTTGGGACAACACTTCATCTCCAGAAGACCAGTTTGATCCAAAGCACATGCATAGATGTCAATAACATGACCATTTGTTGCAGCTCGATTAGCCAGGGCTTCAAAATGCTAAAACCAAGATGAAAACTCAGTTCATAGCTATCTACAGTGTGAACGGGCCTCATCTTCATATTAAATCCTAACTCCCAAAATCTTTCAAAAACAACATTATCAGACTTCATTCATATATTATTCCAGTACAAGCTAAAACTATATTTTTTCCTGAAGTTAAAATTAAGACTGTAATTTTTAACACTTGGGGGTTTTTTTCTGACCAGCTGAGAACCTGACTCATACTAGACAGTCCAGTGGTTGTTATTTAAACTAGAAAACAGCACTGATTTTTGTTTTTAAACTTTGCAATATAAATTTCCAATCTCAAGTGCCTATAATGACAGGTATCTATGACTGAGCTGATTGGTTAAGTTCTTAACTTAAGCTCGTAGCTTTAAGCTTACAATCAGTTAAGACAAATTCAATAGGTTTTGGATGCAGTTCACTTGCTCAAATGAAATGTACATAAATTGAAATGGACTATGCCTAAACTCTACTGTCTAACCCTCCCCAAACAGACACAATTTTGAACAGCTGTCCTAGAAACAGACAGCCTTACTCTAAATATACCATTTAATCACATAAATCTTTCTGGCTTAAACCAGAGAAACACTTCAAAGAACTTTACTGTGAGCTAGACAAAGTCCTAACTCAATACACTAAAATTTCTGAAGCAACTCCTGAAGAAATACATTCAGAGACAGGTAAACAAAACCACACAATTTCCACCTCGACATTTGATACTAGCAGTATTTTGCAATGCCAGACAATGTAAATGTTTACTTACTAGTAACATGCCTATAAATGTCACCCACTACCATCTCTTACCTTAGTACCCTTCTTAACATATTTAGCATTGTCTTTTTCAATGTCATGCCATGATCTTATAGGTAACTTCAGCTCATCCCCTACAACCATGCCAGGTCCTTGTGTAGCTGGTCCCCCAATGAACATCATTATACGTGCACCGGTATTGGGGAAAGTGCACTGAAGGAAATAAAAGACAAAACTATCAGATTTTGCTATAAATTCAACAGAAGAAATAGCTATTCAGGTATGTATCACATTGACAGGATTCTAAAAATAACTGGACTTTTTCCCTCCCAAAACTTAAATTGGCTGTTAATTCAAAGTTCATTTTTGCCTCATTAAAATGAGTCTTTCCATGTAAGGTATGATATCCATCAGAATCGTTATATAAATCTAATATGCATCAGTTAGAAGGTTTTTACTTACATACCGATTGTGGCAGCTTTTCTGCAACAAAATGATTTTTTTTACGTATCAGCATAACTGTAGTTAAAGCTATTACCTCAAGGAGCCCTACAGCTATAGAAAGAGCCACTCCAGAAGAACGTAAGGGCCGTTTTCCTTGTGGAACTGGCCAAGGATCCCGCTGCAGTTCACCCAAAAGATCAGTAAGATTCATGTCAATTTTCTGCACTGGCTGCAAAAATCTGTAAACAGAAAAATTAAATTAGTTTAGCTTCAAACTGTTAAATAAAAATTTTATCAGTTGTTCACTAGCAATATATTAGACATATATTAGCAGTGTCTAATTCTGCATTCTAGTCTGAATTCAGAGCAATGTCTCTCTCTCTCCCCAAAATAATGCTGTTTGGTGTTATTATGTTACTAAGCAAGCTCAGCTTAAGAACTTCAGTGAAGAGCTTGTAAACAAAAAACTTTCTGACTTAAAGACTTATTGCCACTATCCATAAAGAACAATCAGTACTCAAACAAACACAGCAGATGATAAGCTATGAATCTCAAAAAGAAACTCAAGTTTCGCTACTTCAGTGAAAATCAGAGATCAGAAGAAACATTAACTATATAAAGGATTCTTTGTGCTCTCTGTTATGGGCTGTCTACACATGCAGCTATTTACTGGAAGGCAGAGACTGCAAAACTGTCTCTTTTTTATCATTTCATAGATTTCTTCTATGTCATAATGGAAAACATAAGAGAATCAAACACCAACCTGCAATTTCCAAATACGAGACAGAAGGAAAGGGGCAGGAAGAGGAGTTGAAGAGTAAGAAAAGGGGAAGGCAAAACTGGATACCCACATAAGGAAGGAGCATTATAGCAGCCATTAACACTTTCCACCATACCAACCATCTATAATATGCCTATGTAACATTCTCTCAGAGCATTTCTGAAGCATCATCCAGATGACTTTACTATCACCCATTAAGTCTTTTCTTCCCAGTGTAAATTGTAGGAATGAATCAGGCTATAACTATTATTCTCCCAGTAAATCTGTGTCCAATCAAAAGGTTCAACTGATTTAATTGTTTTCATTATCATAAAACATAGGTTTTCCAGTAAATCAGTGTAGATAAAGTATGTTATTCAGATGTTTTAAGCACGTTACCTGTTAGACGGCGGTGGCTGCTGCACTTGAGGACCCCGACCGACTTGTGAAACGGCTACTTTTGTGAGCCCTAGCATTTCCTGTGGTCAAATACATAAGATTTTATTACAAAATTTGCTTACAGACTATCTGAAGTTCTTCATCATCATCACCTTGACAATTTCATTTTGTTTGCTTTTATGCATTACCTGAAGCTGTTTTGCAGAGAGGTCCTTTGTTCCTCTGAAGACATAGCTTTTGGAAATTCCTTCACAGCCAAGCTCATGAACATGCACCATGCGGCCAAAGGTAATGAGACCTACTAATGCAGTTGGTGGCAGGAGACTAAGTGACATTTGCATGGATTCCTTCAGAGCTTGCAAGTCTTCATCTTCCATGCATGTGTCCACAACATAAAGAAATATCAAAGGCATCTGAGGACCACGCTTTAAGAAACACAAATACAATCACATGAAAAGCTATTTGCAAAAGTTTGAATTTCAACTATACCAGTAATGTCAATGTCCCATCTAACTTAGCTCCCTCTGAAGTAGTAATCAATATCCTAGGCAAAATGGAAAAAAACCTCTACCATAATGAACTCTGCACAAAAATGCAATGCTTACTACAGCAGAAAATAAAAAACCTTTCCAGACATCAAGATGTGAAGTATGTGCAATTGTATAATCTCTTAACACACAATGAGCTTCAATTGCTCCAGGTGAATGTAATAGTTTTGAAGCTGTTCATAGCTACAGAATACTCCAACGTAATGACATTCCATAGTGTTTCACCACATAATTTTACCCTAGAGATAATCAGTTCTATTCTTTCTAAACTAATTTTGCTGAACTATGAGCAGATATCCCCCTTACTTTGTGTTACAAGAGTTGACAAAAAGCTGAGATTCTGTTCAGTGTTCACTCTTCATAACCTGAATGCCTCACTGAAGTCTTACAAATTTTAAGCCTCAAAAATGAAATTTAGAATTTACAAATTTGCAATTGCAAAAGTTTGCAATTTGGGGATTTAGGTCCATTTTTTATTTCTATTCAAGTAACCATAAAAAGAATTAATATTAAAATTCAAATACCTGAATTGAATATGTATTAGTCCTTTCCTCTAAACCACCTAGCCCTGAAACTAATTCATAATCATGCAAACACAAACTTAAGAGTTAAATTATTAACGAGAGATTAATCAATAGTCAGACAAATTTAAATTGAAATTCAAATGCATTTGAGCAAGAAATAGCTGTAAGCAGACCACTGGCACAAACACAGATGAAACTCCTGGTAAAGAAACAGACCTGACAGGAATATTGTAAGAGATAAGAGATCTCTCTTCTTACAGTATTTTGTTTTTAAACAGCTTTATCAGTTATCCTTACATTCTTATAAAGAGTTATGTTTTCCATTTCCATTTGGTGACACAAATGTTCTATGTACTAGTAAGCACAAACAGACTCACAGCCCTTAAAATGCAGTGAAGAAATGAAACTGAAATTAATTATTTTGTATATGCAAGGCTATAGATGTTAAAGATCTTACTTAATTATTTTACCTGTACTACATATTCAATGCTGGAGAACTGAGGCAAGAGTTCAGCTGGCTGATTCATTTCAGATATGCCAGCATAGGTAGGAGGAAACTGCAAATAAAACCACAGAAATTAAGTATAAATAAAAGATTACAAGTACTTCTACAAAACCATACATACAGACTACTTTCCTCCGTAACAGATGTTCACTACTGCTGTCAAGAAAAAATCTCCATGCAATATCTGAAGATACAGCTGCACACTCATGCTCTTACTGCCAATTTCAGTTTGCAACTATAGTTTGAAAAATAAGAATGCTCATTTTTACCTTATGAAGAATATTTTTATATGCTGAATGTTTCATTTTCTTACCTGATTTCTCTGATAACAGAAGTTGCAAGCCCAGAGTTTTGCTCGATAATCCACTTGGCTATAAAATACAGCAAGAAAAGATTACATAGTATGAACAATTTGTTTTCTTCCACTGTTCCCAAAATACATTTATTTTTATTTTTCAAAAGCACACTGACTTTGAAAAAGCTTTCTCCTAATATAATTTTTCCTCTAAATATCCATATTACAAATTCAAAATAAGGTAGTCTTACACATCAGGCAAATTAATGTCATCAGAGAGGAAGAATGATATTCAAGGAAAACGAGCAAGTACAAAATTTAATAACAGAGAGTCTCAGCACCTTTATTAAAGACTTTCTGCATGACCTTCACAAATCATTTTAACTCTCACTACCTCTGTATTTTTCTCCTTTCCCAGCCTATGTCTATTAGCTGTTAGAGTTGGGACTATCCCAAAAAAAAAAAAAAAACAACAGCTTCCAACTTAAGAGCTCTCTCTCAAGTGAAAACATTTTTTTTGTTTTCAATTGATGAGCCTACCTCCTTTTATCTACACTTTTATGGCTATTCAGATAGTTCAAATAAATGTTAAAAAGTGCAACTTGTATCTTCATGCCATAGAGATATCTTACGGAGTCCTACTCACATCTTAAAGGAAAGTAAATGTTACATGTTTTCAGTGTACACTTCTTGCTGGCACATCCTCTCCTGTCTACAAGGACAAAAGTGTTTAAAGCACTATTAAACCTTTGGATAAATCCCAGCATGCTGTAAACACAACACAGCTCTATTGAGATTAAATGATCTATACTGATTTCAGAGGTCCCCCAAAACTGACTCTCTAATCACACCTTGTTAAATAAATAAATAAATAAATAAATAAGAATCCAGTCATGACTTGCATACATGACACAGGAAAAATGTAGAGGCACATTTCACTGCAATGCTAGGGATCTCACTGACCCTTCACAGCTTTGTCTTTCCATTATTTTTCTTTCAGCCCTCAGTAAAAGATAATGCTTCTGAAAAAGTTAGCTTCCAGAAAGTCTGATTTCCATTATAATCAGCCACTGTGTCTGTTTAATACTGAAATGTAACTTTACAACTGCTTTGACACCATCTTTTCTCCCAGGCAGGCACAAGTCATTCATAAATCAAGTTTGTTCTACAGGATCTTTTACACTATGTCTAATCTCTCACTATCACTCAGTACCTTTCCCATGCCTATCAAACTCCACCTTAAAAACTGATCTGTTTCTTTTCCATATTTCTGTGATTGGAATGATATATGAAACACTTTCTCTGCTTTCAACCGGAACTTATCCATGACCAGGCCACAATCAATAGTGCTTGTGCTACTATCATCCCTCAGCTTAAACACCTTTTCACCCTCTCTCATGCCTACTTCTGATATAGCTACCACATCGTTCAGCTTCTGTTTTGGTAAACTAAACCAGCTAATGTGCTTTGGTCTACAAATGATCTACAGACAGTAAAAGAGTTTATTTCACTTGGAAATTCAACTACATCAGGGCCTAGTAGTTAAAAAGACACAGCATAGTAATTTTTTTATCCAAGTAATTTTCTAGATGCTAAATACAGAAGTACCCTAACTCACAGGATGTTCCTGCAAAATAACATACCACACCATTAATTAGATTAAATATGTTGAAAAGACTGGTTAAATGAAAGCTACATTTTAAGGATGTAAATTACGTATGCAAATATACATGCAGAAACTTTTAAGATCTATAAGTCTGATCTGTACACTCATGTGAGGAATGCCTGCATACACCAGATCTTTTGCATAATTTAACTGGAACTATCCTAAAGATTGTTTGTAAGGTAAAATATTAGCATAACGTATGTATTAGATTTACCATAAGGGATTCAAAACGGCTCGACACGTGGTTCTACTGCACAAAACTGGCTCATATTGAATAGGAGGCAAGTCTGGCCGTTCCTTCAATGGCGTGAAGAGGGCAGCCACTGGGACTACCATTCTTGTGGCTTCAAGACGACTTGAAGGCCAAACATTCCAGCTGAATCTAACTCCATCTCTGTCCTCATTCTGCTGGATAAATTCCAGGAACGTTGTCATGGCCAACTTTTCTGTTTATCACTAAAATAAAAAGATAACCATTAGCAGAATGTTGAAATGCAAACATTTTTCATCATTGAATGCACTTAATGACAGTCACACATTCAAATACAGTAACTGAGTTACAATCAATAAACAGAGTAACACTTCTTAAGCACTAAAAGCAATGCACAGAATTCCAAGGTGAAACAAAAGAAAATTAGGACTCCTAGGATGCAGCAAACTCTTCAAAAAAAGAAGTATTTCATGTTACAAATTAAATACGTATCATTAAATAGTCCATCTTCTGATCATTTCCTGACTTAAGCAGCAAACTCAGGCAAGGAATATTGGAACTAAAGCAATAATTCTATGGTGAGTGTAGAGATCATGCAGCACACACTATAAAAAATACTTGCTTACAACAAAAAAAATACACACTGCTTTAAGGACTTTCACTAATGTGTTTAGTTATTCATTCTGTTCTCTATTCAAGAATCGTTCATTCTTGCAAGCTGTTTAATCCTCTAACTTCTTTTAAGAATCAAATAAAACATGTTTCTTCTAAGTGTACTTGGTTTATGACTTCTGCTGTACCAAATTTTGCAAGAGTTTTCTAACCATATTTTCAGTAACCCATGATGCAGACTACATGTAAATATAAAGGAATAACAACACAATACTCCACAAGAGTACATTCCTAAAGCAGTGCTAGGAAGAAACTGTCAGAAATTCAAGTTTTCCATGGGTGCTGTCACCTGCGTATTATATCCACATTCTCTCCCTGAGAAGACAAGAAGAAATTACAACTTAAAGGCTATTTCAGGTATGCCATAGGCATCTGCTACAAAGTCTACCAATGCCATCTCCATGCACTGCAACATGAACTCCACTTCCTGCAGTGGACTTTGAAATCTCTCTTCCACATTTCACTCCAGCTATGTTTGAAATGGTTTTATGTGGGCGTTATTTTTACTACTCAGTTATATTCTCCTCAGAAGGCCCTATACAAACACCAGTGTGCAGTGACTAATGAAGTGCACATGTATCATAAAAGATTTGTTGGATTTACTGAGTAAAATACTGTCGCTTTCTAGTAAAGTGTGTATTTCCTGTTCAGAAGGCAGAACGTGATAACAAGTTTTCCTCCACCTTCTCTTCCATTTTTTCTTCCTTTCCTAGAGCCAACAATGCTGACACATTTTATCCTTCACTAAATGTGAAACTCACAGTCTGACAAGTTCCATTTCATCACCACTGCTACAACTATGCAGGCACATTTTCTGGTACAGGTGTGGAGATGCATTACATAGGACCAGGAGAGCAAACCCTCCTGACCGACAGGCTACATACCAAACCTCATACACCTGAATGCCACAAAACACGTATTGCCCACCTCAAAAAAACACAGAGAAGTGATCTGCAGAACACCTGAACAGCAACAGCTCCCATGTTGGGGTGTCACTGCTTTAGCTTTGCTGCAGAAGAGGACATCTCAACGAGACCAGCAGTCAGTCCATCCTAGTTTGCTGCCTCACTCCCATTGCTGAAGCTGAATTTACCTCGTGTCCCTGCACCACGGCAATCTCACTCTGTGTCACAGAAAGAAGCCACACCTGAATTGCATAATGTCACAGGCTGACTATACCCGACTATGAAGGCCTGATTCTCAGGCAAACAGTAGTACTTATGTAATTACTCTGACTAGATGCAAGAGTACAGTTAGGTCTTCCTAACAACCACATATCCTGTAGCTGAATAAATGGGTTTGAAATGCATTACTTTGAAACTGAATTATCTCGAAATGCCTCTAGAAACAACTGCAAACAGCTCATAATCTGAAGCCCCTCCTTCATTTCAGCACCATTAAACATTTACACACTACATGTAAATGTGTCCCAGCACAGAAGATAACCAAAATAAAATCAACTAGTCCCTACAAGCACATACAAACAAAACTAAAATATTTGTCTCTACAGCATTTTAAAGGTTCCAGCACTGAGGAAATACTTCACCATATATTTAAATGCCACTAAATCAGTACAGTTCACTGTGCACTTTTCTTACAACAAACCTGTTCTTTCAGTTTATTATACACCCATAATCTGGCAAAACGAGATTAATAATAAACCTTCAATTAATTTTTCATGCCAAAATCAGCATTTCAGACACAAATATATTTAAATTCCAATGAGGAATTCATCAATATACAAGGAGAACAACTTAATAGTTACCTAGAGCAACCGCAACTTATCAAAGCAACAATATGAGAATTTCATTTTGGCTACTCAAACACAGCCACCATCTAAACCTGCTCACCCAGGTATGTTAACTGAGAACTTTTTCCTTTTTTAAATAACCAGTGTATGTAACACCCCACCTAAATTAAAAACCCCATCTGCAAAGGCAGCAAGGCCTGCCTGTACACGATTTCTATGTAGCTTTACTGATATCTCAAGACACCGCTGTCAGCTCCAAGAAGGAGCTCCAGGACAGGGCAGCTACAGCAGAACTGAACCGTACTTCACACCCGGCGGAGCGGAAGCCGCACCGAGGCCGTGCTCGGCCGGCCCTACCCGGCCCAACCCCACCGGCCCTGCAGAGAACGGGGCTCTCGGCGGGTGCTCCCACGGCCCCAGCCGGGCTTCACCGCCACGGACACGGCAGGCAGCGCTGACCAGCCACCGGCGGTACCCCCGGCTCCTCAGGAGACCGGAGAGCAGCTTCAGGCCGCACGGGACCCCTCACACACACTGCCATGGAAAGCAGTGTAAGCGCGCGAAGCGTCGTAAGGGGCGGCGGGGATGTCCCCACCACGCTCCCTGATGGGCTAGCAGCCGGGCGGCGGCCCCACTGCCCGGAGTGCCCCCCATACCCGCGCAGCGCCACGTCGCCGGCGAAGAGCTCTCCTCCCGTGGCCTTCTTCCAGCTCCCCACACCCTCCGCTGCTTCCTCCGCCCCTGCCCTGCCCACTCACCGCGCACCGGCCGCCGCCACCGCCGCCACCTCTCTCGCTCTCCCTGCGCGCACGCACCCGCACCCGCACCCGCACCGGCGCTGCCGACGCAGCCAACATGGCCGCTAGAGGAGGCCGCGCCACGTCAAGGGGCAGAGAGCGGGGGGCGGGCTGAGCGCCGCTGATCCCCCCGGCCCGTCGCAGCTCCCGGCTGCCACCTGTATCCCGGAGAGCGAAGCGGAGCCGGTGTCAGGCATCCCGCAGTGCTGACCTTCGCTGCATGTCCCGACAGCACCTGCCCGTTTGTGTGCTTGTGTTTTTAATTCCGCGCTCGACTTCCAGATGTCTGTAAAGATCGTTTCTTCCAGTCTTGCTCTTCGGACTGCGTGGGAAAAAAAGATACTGGAATTATATTCCTGCTGTGTTTAGCCTGATAGAGTGCTTTACTTCATAACTATATGCAATAGAACACGTTTATTTACTATCCATACAATAACTTTCAAGTAAACATAACCATACGGTTTTGCCCAGTTTGTCAGTGTGGTTATTACTCTCCCCCACCCCCGAAACCCAAGCAAGGGTGACACCGGACACTTCAGAACCGTTTTAAACAAAAGGCTGGAACAGTATCTTCTGTCTTTCCAGAGACACCTCAGTGTGACAAACACGGACGTAGAGGAAGCCTGAGAAAATTCTACAGGCTACCACGTCCTCCGTCACTGTGACTCTGAAAACATGCTATGACCACCAGCTAAACGCCTAAAACATACTTATTCTCTTTTCTACTACATCAAATGTAATTGTGATAGAATATCTATCCCACTACTATCTCCAGTAACGTTTGCCAGTCCTCTTCAGTCCAAAAATGGACTGAAGAACTTAAAGGGAGGGATATTAAATTTTTACATCCACAAGTGCCGCTGCCAGGTGTGGGAGTATTAAAGCAGGAGCTTGCCAAGGACACGCACTCTCTTCAGTTTATAAAAAAGCATCCACCCCCACCAAAATGCGCAACATGGCAAAGTAACTTCAGACAGATGCACAGAAAGCAGTTCAGTGTTGTAATTTAAAAAGTACTCAAAACACTATGTGAAACATTCTCAGTTACACTGAAAACAGGCAAATCGCAAAGTCAGAATTGCAGGATGAAACCTGTAGACTGCAAGAGAAAAAGAGGCAACTGACACTTCAAAGGGGAGAAGTAAGAATAGGAAAGTATACTATTCTAAAAGTTCACTACAAACGAAAGGTATAAACATTCTTAATCAGTCATTAGCACAATTAAATTTCATTACATAATGACTCAAGCTAGTGCTCTAAACTTATGTCTTGCAGCTGTTAGGATGGTGCAAACCACAGAGAAAAGCAAGGAGAAGCAAAACAATAGAACAGAAAATCCTAACACGGTGTATACTCATTATAGGAAAATATTATCTCCCAATCTTACAGGGTGGAGTTAAAGCATTTCATTTTTTTAATGCAGAATTTTCAGTTCATGTGTTACTTGTTTTGTTTTTTCCCTCAGCAGTGCATGTCCACTGATGATAACTCACCCTTTCTTTGGAAAAGTACTCTTCCATAAGGCCTAGGCAGTTGAGGAGAAAGAATATTCATTCCTAGTTTTTTCCTCTTCTTCCACTGAGTCGTATTTGCTAGCCACTGCATCAACATTGTTGGTAAAACTTGCTAGAAACAATTTTATTACCCATGGAAGACTCCCTGTAATAATTAAAAATATGTTATTTCATTTTAAATGTATAAATGGAAAATTCCAGAAAAAGAAATCTAAGGATAGAAAGTTACTTAATCTGTGTTTATATCTGTGAATTCTTTTTCTGTTCACAGTTCTTGGCTTCGTGACAAACAGAAGAAACAAGTTCTGAATATTACTGAAGTAAAGGAAGAAAACTTTTTACAGGTGGACTCACCAAAGTTTTTGTCTTGCCCATTGGTCAGCCTTTCCAGAGGTGTCACAGTAGTTTTAGCTAAGCAGTTATATCCAGCAGTGACTGCAGCAGCTGCATGGTCCTCAACTAGGACGTTAGATCCGGGTTTCAGAATTAAAACTCTTTGTTACACGTAGGTGGCTCTGGAAACACCTTAAAACAAACAAAAGCCAGTGGAGAGGAGGAGTTAGGGTAGATGTTTGTTCAGAACTGCTAAAACACAGTCTTGCAGAAGAAAAAGCATTGCTCTTTTTGAACTGCTGTCAGAAATATTAGAGCAACTCTGACCTACTAGATGGACTATGGGTAGCACTAAACTGATTTTGCATGCCACAGAAACAATGGGCAAAATAATATACCGATTGACATTTTGTGTAACAGGTATTTCATAACACACTATGTAAACTATTACAGCATTATCTTTCCACTTTTTATCTTAACTAAGAAACAATCCCCCTTTGTGCTAATGCTACCTCATTTTTGATTTGGCGTGTAGATACACTATACAGGAACAACATAAAAACTCAGACATTAACCCTTACAGATTGAGATGTCTGTTTAAATTTATAGCAATCAACTTTTATGCAACTGATTTCAGTCATAAATCCCCAAGCGTTTCAAGGAACTGCAGAGTCACAGAATGGTTTGGGTTGGAAGGGACTTTAAACATGATCTCGTTCCGTTCTGATGAGCAGCACGTGGGCACATCCACCACACTGCCTCAAGAGGCGCTCGCGCCTACCGCACAGGCAGCCGCCACGGGGCACAGGGGAGGGCCCGACCCAGTCCCGCCTTTCTCGCGAGAACCACTCGCACCGCCTCTCAGTGGCCGCCGGCGAGGCGGGTTCTGCCGCCGCGGGGTGTTCGTAGCGGTGGTATTGAGGCCATGGAGTCGGGTATAGAGGAGCTGATGCCGCGACTGCTGCCTGTGGAAGACTGTGATTTAGCTGAGGACTTCGACCCCACGGTGCCTCCCAGGACACCCCAGGAGTATCTGAAGCGCGTCCAGTGAGTGGCGGCTGGGCTGGCGTCACTTGCCTGTGAGCGGCGCAGCAGCCGGTGCTGCCCGGGTCGAGTTTCTCGTTGCTGTGCTGCCACTAACCTACCAGCCGCAGCCGGCAGAACCGTTTCGCCGGTGCTCCCGGCGCAGTGGGATCCCGTCCGGCATCGCGGCTAAACCTACCCGCTTCCTGCGAGGCTGCTTCGCTGGGGCTGTGGCGCGTCTCTCGGCGGGTCGGTGCCCCACAGCGCTATTCGCAGCTCTGGGACCGGTGCTGCTTGGTTTTCCCCTGGAGGAGGGAGCCCTGATCCCAGGCTCTCCGTGCCAGCCGCGGTGCGAGGCCTCCCGGGGCCTCTCTGCGGGAAGCAGTCCGCGGTTTAGGCGGGTTAGAATGTAAGCAAGTTCTGAAGTGGCTGGAGCAGTTGTGTAGAAACTGAGAGTACTTGATCTATCATTCTCAAGTCAAACTTTCTGTAAGAATTCCCGTTGTATCCAGTGTTTTACATACCTGAAGATTTGTGTAGATGTAGTCTTTCAGAGGTGTGCTGCATATGACCACCTGTTATGAACAGGAAAAAGTGGATTTTATTTTGTAGGATTGAAGCAGCTCGATGTCCAGATGTGGTCGTGGCGCAAATAGACCCCAGGAAGCTGAGGAAGAAACAAACAGTGAATGTTTCAGTAAGTCTGAAAACTTTTATATGTTGCTTTGGGGTTTGGTTTTTTTTTCGAGAGAAGAAAAAAAATGGGAAAGTTGTTAATATAAAGTTTGTATTCCTTTGGGGAATATTTGGCATAACTAGATAACACTACTGAATTTTAAAAGCATCTACAGGATTAGATTAAGTGTCAGGGTTTGAAGAAACACCTGTTCCGCTGCTGGGTAATAGCAGGCTTTATAATTGCTCTAAATTGATAACGTCTATGCTACTTGATACACAGCAGACTGTGCTGTTTGTCTCAGGAAATCTAATACTGAATTAAATTTCACAAATATTTAATCATAAAACCTGCATAAACTTTATAAAGCTATCTCCATATTTATCTTTAGGTTTAACTATGCATGTAGGGTATGGGCAGTAGAAACAGCTATACTTTACTAAAGTTCGATGAAATTTTAGCACTGCTTCTTTCTTTTTTGGTGTAATATTTTATTGCACTATTTCCTGACTGCCCAAGTAGATTTTTCTGTTATCACATTTCCCCTGCCAGCTTGGTTTTCAATCTACTTTCAGGTTGGTTGAGAGACCAAGATTGTCTTTCTCTAGTGAAAACTCTGTAATCTGAAATTTCACTACTACATTGCTCAAGAAAAGTTTTTAGTACTGACATACAACCACGTAACTTCTGTGACCATTCATTTGTCTTTGCAGTGATGTTCTTTAACATTTGTAGAAAGCTGGTTTTTTTTTAATAACTCTTACATTTTAATCTTTAGAGAGGTTGTATCTACTGAACTGTCAGTTAATTCTAAAACTTATTTTTGTGGTCTTCTTTCTTCCTTGATTTACTGTCTTGGCAAGTAGAATGCTTCAGATTCATAGCAACTGTCCAAGATAGTACCCTGCTTTTTATCAACAGGGAAACTTAAGGCAAAACACTGTTAGAAAGAAGACCTTAAGTAATTGACAATGTATTTTGAATACTTAAATTTTCTTCTCATTTGCATACAAGAAGAGTCAGGAGAAATTTCTTCTAAACCAATTGGCAAGTCAGTCTCGGATGTGGTCATGGAGTTACCTTTCTTAAATGAAGATTTAAAGAGTATTGTCTAACTGATAGTAAATGTTTACTGACTCCCTTGCTCTTAAGGAGTCTTCTTACAAAGCTTTCTTTGCATTATAATTATTGCCAGTGTTTTCTTAGATTTCTGGATGTCAGCCTGCTCCTGAAGGATACTCCCCAACGCTCAAGTGGCAGCAGCAGCAAGTGGCCAATTTCTCAGCTGTTCGTCAGGTACAAAATGGCGGGTGGAGGGTGAGGGGACTGTGGATAGAACACCCCTGTGTTTATGGGGGACAACCTCGCATCTGGTATGGAAGTGTTATGACTTTATGGTAGGACAGATGTTTGTAGGCAAATGTTTTAAGTTCTTGGAGGGAAGGAAATTCATTATATGCTATGTGGCTTTTAAACTGCTGATAAAACTCTTGAGTCATATTTAAAGAAAAAAATCGGCTTCCACTTCAGAAAAATATCTGTTGATGTTTAGATTAAATGATGTCAAGGAGCTGAGGGAGGGCATAAGCCCCTGTGATGTTATCTGGTTATATTAAAACCTACTGCCACCAAGAATGTTCTACAGAACTCAGCATCAACTAAAAAAACAAGTGGATTCTAACCCATGAGGAGATTCATGTATATACAACACAGTATCCATTGAGAATATTGACAGTGGTGACACCCATTACAAGGAGAGATACTGACTTGGTAAAACGTATTTGCAAGGTTCTGTTAGCACAAACTTTTCTGTACTGCACCCTGCTCTTAAATCAACTGCACTGAAGCTGCTGTAGCACTCAGTTTTGCACGAACTCATTTACCCTGTTTTGTCTGGGAAATAAATTGGTGAAGGTGGGGGTCTGTACTGCTGCGTCTACATTGTAAACATTAGCTGAGCTAGCCCTTATTTCTACAAGGCATTGCACCGCATAATACGTATTGTGCATAATCTGAGGTTTTAGTAGAACAAGCAAACTTGCATCTGAAGGTATATTCTGTTCATTGTACAGATACTCCTTTTATACCCAAATAAATTGTCCTCTCATCTGTGCCAGAATTAACACTTTAAAGTATTAGAGTATTCTAAAAAATATTTAAGAATAAAAAGAGCATCAGTAGTTACTTGTTCAAACACTATGCATCAGCTGCTGTTACACACAGCATTTTTAGTGGTCACTTTTACTGCTACAATAACAGTTGAGTTAGGGGGAAATTTCTTCTGTTACAAAAGGTTTACACTGTACAGGAAACTGTCCAGCAGGCCAATTTTTTATCATATGGTGTCCCTGTCAGGTAGAAGAAATACCCTAGGAAAGCACACTTTTTTTCTAACAGTTCTGTAGATATCTGATAGAGATACAGACCACTGCTGGAAACAAGATACTGGCTTTATGTGTGGTTTTGGACTAAATCAGCTTTTTTCATAAGCTTTAGAGACTTCAAAATTCCTTCAGCTTTAACATTACTTCCCAAAACCCAGCATGAGCAGCTTAGTTTCATTTATACTAAGAGGCATGGCAACTGTCTAGCCAGTTATGCCTCTACTAATTTATAGAACATCATAAAATAGACTTTGTATGCATTTTAAGAACTAGCTATGGCTGGGATAAAGTAACTGCAAAGTTGAACTGTGGTTTCATTTTAATAACTCAGAGCCTGAACAAGCACCGAAATCACTGGCAGTCACAACATTTGGACAGCAATGTTACTATGGTGAGTAGAATCCATAGCAGTGCTGGGGGGGTGGGGGGTGGTTCAGATCATTAAATCCGTGGTTAATCTTGCTTTACAGTCTAATGCAACATCTTGATCATATTATCAAGTCTTTTCTTTGGCGTCTTCAATATAGCAGTATTCCACAAGTTTCATTTATTTTTAGCCAAAACCAGAGGATGAAGAAGGCTGGAAGAAATTCTGCCTGGGCGAAAGAATATACTTGGAAAATGATACACAATCTGATTATGAAAGTCTAGGAATTGATTACATAAAGGTGAGTATAGAACTTGCATCTAATTTTCAGATGCTATTTTCAAGAAAAACTATAGGGTTGTTTCTGGCAGTTAATTACAACCTTGCACTACATAGACTCTCTTGTGAGCCCAGAAATTCCCCTTTTTCTTCCCCTTTAAGTGGAAACCAAGTGAAGCAGAGAACAAGTCTATCCCTTTAGTCAAAAAGTTAAGTTTCTTCATGTTGCCAGCTAAAGTACACTACTTTGTTGCTCACTGAATTGAAGGGAGAGCTTTCCGCATTATCTGCTTTAGTGTTTTATTTAATGGTGATATGTGGCTCCTGTCCTTATACATGCTATCCTACAAATGTGTCCTTCACTATCATGTTTTGAAAAAACAAAACTAACAGATACCAGGAAAAGCAAGGTTCTTTGATACCAAATTTGACTGGAGCTTATCTTGAATTTGCTTGAAATTTTTTTAAAAATGGATTTCAAAGCTCAGAACAGACTTTCAATTCACTACAAATGTATAAGCACTACATTAAAATGTTTGTATGTTCTAAATTAAAACAAAAATGTCTATGATAATATCTGCATTTTCCAATTTGATTTTTTTTTTTCAGATTGGCTTTCCCCCTCTTCTAAGTATTGTAAGCAGAATGAATCAGGTAAGCCTACCTCTTAGAATTGCATAATGGCATTGCATAAACGATTATTTCTCATATTCTATCTGTTGCAGGTATTACCTATTTTTGTCTGCTAGAGTAGGCAACAGTTTATTACAATTGCTATTCATTGTACACTTACAAGAAAAACAAGTAATCACTATCTGACCTTCAGCTACAAACAGCTTTACTAGTGATCATTCATTGTGACTAGTTTTAAAAGTATTTTGTCCTTGTAATTTTTCAAGAACACTTTGTTTGTTTGTTTGTTTTTTCTCTGAAGGGCCCATTAGGTGCTTAACAGTGTTTTAAGATTTCTCAGTGTTTTAAGTGCAATCCTGACACTCAGTTGTGAACTCCGACATGCACTGCAAGGCTGTAATAATCGCACTTATCTTTACTTTCATGTTTTCCACTAGTCACCTTTGTAGAAAACAACCAGTCAGTGTGATGCCTCTTTCCTTATCTGTAGCTACTTGCCCATAACTTTTTGTTGACACAGAAAACTAATTCATTCCAGGAACTGGTGCTTTAATACTTGCTTTACCCTTATATGTAACTTCAACCTGGAATAAATACCATATAGCATCGCAGAGTAGAAATTCATAATGTACATAATTTTTTGAAAACACATTGCTTTTTATATAATATAATCCTTTGGGTAGAAGGACAGAAGAGCAAAACATTTCAGGTATTTTATTGTCTTTCTGTTCCTCTTTTAAAGGCAACAGTAACTACTGTATTGGAATACCTGATCAGCTGGTTTGAGGAGAAAATATTTACTCCAGAACTGGTAATTTTTTATTTATTCTAATTACTTGCACATGAACACATTAAACAAGGGATAAATTGTTCATAATTCTCTATGAAAATGTTTTAGGTTCTGAAGAGTATGTATCATTTTCAGTTACAGTCAAAACTTTTCGGGTAGTGTCTCATTGGGCTTTCAAAATTTTCAATTCTGACAGTAACCCTTAAATGCAATTTTGTTTTGAGACCTATGCTCCAGTCCTGCTCTATATAACAAGAACTGCATGGAACTTCAATGAAATGCTCATAATTAAAAATTTTGTTATTTGAATCTACACAGGGTAGATGGCTTTATGCACTGTTGGCATGCCTTGAAAAACCTCTGCTACCTGAAGCTCACTCCCTTATTCGACAGCTGGCAAGACGATGCTCAGAAGTCAGAGTACTAGAGGTAAGACTTAATGCTATATTGCACAAAGGACTTGCTAGACTCAGCAAGTTATAAGATGAATGATTTTTCAGTTCTTGGTAAGTAATTTTTCATGTCCTAAGTTTGCTTTGAGGATGAAGGGAAGATTACAAGCACACAGTATAGCATGTAACAGTTCTTCTGTAACAAACAACCTTTTAATAATACTTATTACTCTTTCAGGAGACCAAGAATGAAGAACAAATATCAGCTCTGAACTTGATAATCTGCTTAGTTAGCAGGTAATGTGACTTACATACCTAAAACAGTAAAGAATGTCCAGAATAAAATGTGTGATTACTTGTTCTAACCTAGATTCTTTGAAAGTGAAAATAAAGTACCCTGGGGCCTATATAACAAATACACTTGGGTAAAAGAACTTGATATAAACCTAAGAGTGAAGAAAGCATATTGGTATTCCGAGACAAGCCCCCCTGAACTGCAAAGCTATAATTATGGTAAAAACACTGGAATAAGTGCTAGAAAGCAAGGGATGTAACAACTCTGAGCATAGTAATGTTGCATTAGAGGTTTCTTACCATATTCTGCTTCTTGCCACTAGGTACTTTGATCAGCGTGACTTGGCTGATGAGCCTTCCTAGACTGTTCTGAGAATATGAAGTATTTTGTGTTGTCATAGTACAGACAGCGTTGTCGGAGTTAACAGCAAGACACTGCACTGTTGAGACCTGAAGTACGATAACCCCTTCAGCTCAGCGCACTCTTACAATAATGCACTTGGGACAGCTATGAATAACTTCAGCTGAGCTGTAGCACCAGTTGTCAATGTCTTTGATATCATCATCATCACAAAAGGGTCAATGGAGTGTCTGACATCATCTCTCAAGGTACTGTCTCTGTCAACTATGTTCTTGGTTAAAAATTTCTACCATATGTGTAATCCTGTGGACACTGCTATTAAGTGAAATTTGAGGTTACATTACAAATGGGTTGTTCTTTGTCGAACACACACTCATGAAGTCTTTCTTTTAAAAAACTAAAGCATTTTGAAGAGTTTTCACAAATATTGTGGCTTTTCTCATTCTCCTGCTATTCAACAGCAGCCTTAACCATAGAAATCTACACAACTAGGACTGAATGTGTTTTTTCAAGCTCTGGTTCCTGAGCTTAAGCATGGCTAAGCAGTTCAGCTATAGCCACTAAGTTCCTTAAACAATTGAATAAAACTTGAACACTACTACTTTGGCGTAATAATGCTCTTTTTAGTAAACAGTTGCAGAAATCGGTGAAATTTACACAGCTGTAGTCAGTGCTTTTAATAGTAGCATTTAGTAAACAATTAACAAATTTTCTGTATGGTATCTTGACAAATACATGAGCTTGCCTATTTATATATTTAACATGAAGTGCTTCATTAGGAGTATCAGCATCTGCTTGGTAGATATGATTCTCTCTGGTTCTAATTATCTTCAGTAATTAAAACTTCATGTTAAAAGAACTATGAATTCTGTTGACAGCAGCAATTTGATAAACAGTGTGAACTGATACCTGCTTTTGGTTTATTGTAGAATTTAAGTCCCTCCCCTTGCTGTTAATAATCCTTAACTACAACCAGTTACCAATAAACCTTTATGTCTTTGAATGATTGGCACTTTTGCATCTGAAATAGTAGTCTTAAATGCCAAGTGAAAAATCAAACTGTATTACAGTAACTACTAGACTTTTAATTCTGGAGATGTAAGTAGAAATGATTCTATATGGTCTGTGATACTGAATGTCTACTGCACTGCAGATGCCTCAGGTGATGACATTAAGATGTCCATCTATTATAGTGCAAATTATTTCTAGTCTTTTTAGTAACATTTCCAGCATGTTGAAAGCAGCAGCTGGCGACTGAAGAACCCATGAAATGCGAGAATACTAGTTAGCTGATTCTTTACCCCTACCATTACAAACAAGGCTGAGGAATGAAGGTAAACAACCACCCCAACCTTCCTATAAACCACTAGTAAAGAACCCAGCATTTTCAGTCAAACAGCTGATCCCCATTGAGTACCACACCACTTCAATTACTTTCCTCTATAAACAGTGGGACAGCACTTTGCTAGTTTGAGTTCTGCTCTACATGTTTTCTAGGACTGTCAATTCATTCAACTACAACTAATCTGAACTAGCATTCACGGTACCTGGAAAGATCTGAATTTCATGCATCTTAAGCTCAAGGGTAACAGACCACTGGTTATTGCATTTACAATCTATAGTTTGCCAGCTTGTAGCAGCTCCCTAGAAAAGGCTTGGCCCTTTACAAACTTCAGACCTTCCCTAGAGCTTACAGAGGGTCTTGCCTACCATGAAACCAGACAACACACATTCTCCCAACACAGAATGTAGTTACAACAATCCAAGGTGCTATCTTAATACATTAGCTTTCCTAGTTAGCCTGTTGTATGCTAGTCTACACAAAGTAGAAACTGCTTCACTATCACAAGGCATTCTCACTCTTCTGAATGAACAGTTAAGTTTATGTTGTGATTCATTTGAATGTATAAGGCCTGAACCTGCCAACAGAAAAGTCCTACAGCAGAATTCATTAAAAGTTTTAAAAAGATGTTTTCATGCTTACCTACAGCAAGAGATATACTGTTACGCAAATCTTCTAACAAGTAGTGTCTAGCAAACCCCTATGTCCTCAAGAGTCTTGGTGATGTCTTTATAGCTTCTTGCAGGCCTAATCCTCTTCCTGCACATGCTCATAACTGAAGTAAGTTGCAGCTAGTAATTAAAAACAACTATGTTAATAGTGAGTTTATGCATAAGCCAGTATAGATGACCTTAGCCATAAAACGATTCTGACACAAAAAATGGTTAATTAGATAGGAGGAACTGTTTAGCAATGTAGAAATAAGTTCTCTCCTGCCCTATATCATCCTACAGAGGAAGTAAGCTTCCACTGAACACCACTAATGAAGGGTTTTGGTTTACTTGCTAATGGCTTCTTTGGAATAATACAAAAGCAATTGCTGCCTCGTGATCTGGAGTGAACAGAGGAAGGCAGCAGTTGGGCATTCATGTGAGGTGACACAAAACATTAGTTCTTTAATGCAGTTTAGTCTTGGTCAGGCTTTTACTCTGTTCTTAAGACAGGCATGCTGTCTTCCATATGTGCTGCTTTGGTAACTGAAATGTTTTGATGAAAACTTTTGATTAGATTGTTTTTACCATGTAGACATGAATACTTTGGTACAGAATAAATTTCATCCCAAAATGCAAGGATAGTGTTAAGTTAATTTGTTGAACGTTTATTATATATTTTGGAATTGTGCTGCACACTGCTATAATTTACAAGCTACATACAAGGCTGAACCAAGATACAGAATCCACACACAAAGGATTTTTAATGTAGACACCCAGATTTGAATGTGCTCTACATCTTCTGTATCATCACCTGAAATTTACCTGCAAAGAAAAAGAGTCAGATCAAAGTATCAACATTGGGGTTTTTAACGCAATTTAACATTAAATTTAACTCCAGCTGAACTCCTTTTTCCTTTTCTTTTTTCAAGTTGATCCATTTCTCACATCACAACAGTTTTGTCAGCTAAATTTAGAGTTCATGCAAAGACTGTGGAAAGTTTTTAATCCACCTTAAGCAGCTTAGGTAATTACAATGAATTTCTCACTCTTTCTTAATGACTTCTGTAGAGAAAGAGCCGTTATAGTTGTTTTTATCTTCACTTATTCATATGGGCTTCTGGACATACATCCTTATGCATTTGATGTTTAAATATAAATGCAACTTTTTAGTTTTGCTTTCCACTTGGTATCATGGAGGTTCACCTTCTGTCAGTAATTTCTAAGTACTAAAGCATTTAGTGACAAGCTGTACCCTGAAGTTCATAATGACTCCTATGACCCAGCAGCTTCAAACTAATCCCACCTTGAAAAATGCTTATACAGTGATGAAGTCAATAAGTTACCAACTAAGGTAATAACTGAATATTCCAAGAACTACTTACATGCAGGCATTGATGAAACTTCAGCTGTTACAATACTCTTTATTCCCAAATTTGATAGGCCTCCTCTGATTAGTCCACAGGTAAATGCTAAATACTAAATATAAAGTTGTATTTTTAATAAATGTGAAGGTTGAATCTTGTTGCTAAAAATGAAACTAAGTACTCCAAGAACAACACATAGCACTTGGACAACATAAAACTATGGAGGTTCTGTTACTGTGCTCAAGCGACTTTGTCATCTCCAGCAGATGAAAGCTCTGATACATGGTGCAGCAGAGCTCACAATACAGATTTGTCTTGTTAGAGACACTATCTTGAGTCACTTGTTTCTGTTTCCATTATACCTGTCAGAACTTCATATCCTTAAAACAATTACTTCCAAGATGTGGCTAAATTAGCAACTGATATTAAAGTCAATGAAGGAGAAACAGTCCAAGACAGCATTCTTGCACAGACCACATCTTAGAATACAAAGGCCTACAGGTATCTAAAATATATGCTGCACCAGAAGAAACATCTTGCCAAACACCATGTATTTTTATACATGCAAGGACAGTAGCCCGCAACTGTGATGACTATGAAGACTAAGTGGCCATAGAATGGAACTAAATGACCCATTTCTTACATCTGTGTAAGAGTTTCTGCAGAAGCACTGATTTTACTTAACTATTACTCTCACTCAGCATCTGTACTCAAAGCCATTTTTAATTGGTGAAAGATCTTTCCACATGTTCATATAATCTCAGAAGCTTGTTCTAGGTAACAAATAGCATCTTCCAATTATGTTTTGGAAATTAAAAAAAAAAGCTTCAGAAAGCACATGCTTTCCAAAGAGAAAGAATTTGTGTGGTGGTGGCAGACCAACTCCTACCATCAGGTAACTCAAATATGACAACAGCAAATTTCACAAAAACTATTACTATTTCTTGAGCCATAAATCAAATCCAGTGTTCCAAAACGAGATGCATTTCTAAAAGCTCAGGTTTTGGAGACTAAACTTTGGCTGCCTTTTTTGAAGAGTTTGCATCCATTCAATTACATAAAGTATTCATTAATAAACCAAGGTAATTTAAACTAGTAGATCTCAAAGATAAAACTGAAGGGTACCTTTGGTGCATGTTCTAAATACTGCTTTCCTGCAGACATTTGTGTCAGAAGACGAAATTTATTGTCCTGAAGGACATAAATACCCTATAAAAAAAAAGGTTTTTTAGTTGCATATACAGTAATATGGAATCAGCATTTTATGTGATTTGATTTGTAGATACAACATAAATGTTCACAGGTTGAAAAATCTAAAAAATGCAATTTTAGATTAAGGTACATGTGATTTAAATGGTATTATTTACTTATATGAAATATCACAATAAAAGATACTTAATTGTGAGTTTACAACAAACCCCCTACATAATAGTATGATTAGTTAACCCTAAAAAAAGTCTGTTTACATTTTTGGAAGAGTCCTTCCAGTGCTCAGAAACAATAGCTCCATATTATAAAGTCCTTGTCAATATACCAAATGCATGCTGATTTTTACATTCAAATCTTATTTTTCATCCTTATTCTCAAATTCATTGAGAATTATCTTCTTTAATAGTGATACAGGCAACAACACCCAGCAGATGATCGAATTAAGTCTGGTATTTTCTGTATTACAATTTTGTGCCACAATATGCATTTTAATAAGTAAGAACACACAGTATAGCTTCTTCTACACCTGTCATTTTAATTTCTTTGTTAATGACTGTGCTACCTTGGAACTTCATAACCCTTCAACTTAGATTAAGGCTGCATATGCAATTGAGACCTAAGCTAAATACTGCAGCTTTCTTTGAATTCAAGAACAGATTTCCAAGGTAATAATTATCTCTTAAAGTTATTACTTGGTAAACAGCTCACCAAAAAATAAAATTTATTTTATTTGGCACAATCCTTGTACAAATTCTCATGTTCCAATTTTGATTTAACGGGAAAATGGCTATAAGAAAGTCATTCAAAAGGAAGAAGATTGTTTTACTCTAGCAAAATTATTTTAATCTGCCTGCAAGAACTGTGGCTGTTGATGCAGGAAAGGCCATAGATACAATGCAATGTCACCAACATGTAAATTTGGGAACTTTTCCACTGTTTCTTTTATAAGTTCAGTAGAGTGCAACTGCTGAAAACTGTAACTACTCCTCAAAATGAAAACCAAAAATACTTCAAGGCAGCCATTGTGTTAAAATACAGGTTAAGACAGCAATATCACTTTCTCAAACTAGTTTTCTAATAAAATTTATTGGGAAATAACAGTAAAAAGTTTCTGTTTAAGTGTTTTGTAACCACTACTATCCTGTCAGTTTGTAGCTCTGCAGCAGCGCATAAGAAATCCAAAGCATTTAGTCTTTCCAAACAGGGTAGCAATAAAGACAACACAAGCAATTATTAACTTGTGTTCTGAAGCTACATGCTAACATGAACCTTAAAAACATACTTTTAAAACAAAATAACAAACATTTTGGGTTTCTTACAATACTAGACTAAGGAAAACAAAAATGTGCTGCTAACTCAAAACTCTTACTGATTCTGCAAGTTAAATCTTACTCTACAGCATTAGTACCTGATGATTAGTCCTTAGGTTATCTATTTGTTTTCTGAATACAGTTGTCCAAAAATCTTTGCAAATGAACTTCATAATATCTAGTTCATCCTTGAACCTGGCAGTATCTTTTGTAAACCTAAGAGATAAGTGAGAAATATATCAATAACGAAGGTATGCACAACTTTACCAATTAAACAGGAAAAAATGGCACTATGCACAATATTTTTGAGGCCATTATAGAAATAAGTTTTTCAGCATGTTGGGGCATCACTTTGTATTCCTCAACTATTTTAACTTAAGAGCAAGTGTTAATACCTGCAATATGACAGCAAAATAGATGTTTTAATTCTATGACTAGTAAAGACAGTTGAAGTACAGAAAGATGCAAAGCACCGCATGAGTTTTATCTTCAACTAAACGTCTAAATAGAAGATAAACAAAAAGCTCACACCTACTGCTTCAAATGAGTCCTTCAAATGTGCAAAAAAGCACTATTGCAGAGGAACACGTGAAACTTGCTTCCATTTCCCAAAAAGGGATCTCTTTCTCTAGCTTATTTCAGAATTCTCTCCCTTTATCTTCTTTAAGGCTCTTCATCTGACACTAAAGCACCACTTTGTAAAATGAAAGCATGATTTCAGAAGCTCAGAGTCTCCATACCACCTCAGGAGGGTGCTGAAGTTGGATGTGCATCCCCAAAGCGACTGGGGAAACAAGGAGGCAACATGCTTAGTTTCAAAGTTCCAATGATTCAGTGTTTTCGAGAAACAGCAGCTGATCGCAAAATTACATTTATGAAGGAGAAGAAAACCATGAAACATCTCAGAAATAGGAAACACACCAAAGTAGGTCTACAAAAATTGCAACTAAAAGGGATTGTAAGCATTAAAAGTAACCATACACCTTGACTCCGTTTACATGACAGAAAGCACCACAAAAATACATACTCCAAAACTTCCCTGTGGTATTCAAACACAGGTCCCCGCAAGAATGAGATGCCAAAAGACAGGATGGCAGGTCTAGTAAGAGGAGCACACCCGCATCATAGCCCTCTGTCCACTCAGGGGAGCCGGCAGCTTTCCACTGAGTGGGCGAACCCTGCCCGGACCCGTCAGGCCGAGAAGGGGTACGGGCTCCCGCAGAGTAACCCCCGACGACAGCAGCGCCCGCTGGCGGGGGAGCAGGAAGAGGGGCACTGCAAGGGGCCGGCCGCGGCGAGGACTCACCTCTCGATTAGCCCCTGCCCGACACGGAAGCCCATGCTCTCTAGCTTAGTAGTGCAGCGGCCGTTCTCCTGCAAGAGATAAGGTGCAGCCGTAGCGTTATCCCCGGCCGCTACCGGGCGGCTCCCGGGCGGGCCCGGCCTCACTCACCCCTTCACCCTGCTCGGCGGCGCGGTACAGCCCCGCCACCATCTCACTGTGCAGCAGCAGGAAGAGCGTCTCATCAGCCATCTCCGCTCCGCAGCGGAGCCTCCCTCCTGGCACCGCCGCAACGGCCAGCTGCCGCCAGAGCCGGTATTGCCGCTGTCGCCGCACCGCCCCTTCCGGCTGCACAGCACGGCCGGCTGAGGAGGGGCAGTACAGCGGCAACGGACCGGATGGTTCTCCCGGACGGGGAACCACTTGGCGTTTCCACCTGCCGCCGGCCGAAGCCTCTCCTGAGGCAGAAAACGGGTGTTTACGTATCGGTTTCCCAAGCCCGCTGCCTCAAGCGGTAGCGCAAACCGGGACTCCACAAGCAAGTGCCCTGAGGGGGACTGAACCGGGGCGGGGGGGAAACAAACTCGTCTCTTCCCTGCGGAGTTGCCCCTTGCCTCCTGAAACCGGAAGGGATAGACGGGCATGGGGGTTACTGCCTTAAGAACGTCACTCGCTCATTCGCCTTCCAGTTCCCGCCTCTGCGCGGAAAAGCAGCGCCCGCCTGCAGGGGAGAAGCGCAGCAAGGCACCGGGGATACCGCCCGGAGACGGGGTCCTGCAGCCGCTGAGTGCAGGGAGAGCCGGCTGGCACCCACGTCGGGGCTCCCGAGCCCACACGACCCTGGACAGCCCGCCAGCCTTGCGTAACAACGCCACCTATTGGTTCCCCTGTCACGGCGGCGACTGTAGCGGGGCGGTGATTGGTCCCTATCTAAGCCGCCCGCATGCTAGCTCGTAGGCCCCATAGGGCGTGGAAAAGTAGGATGTGTCCCAGGAGGGTGAGGATAAAAGTCCTCGAAGTGTCTTCCTGATTGGGAGGCAGGCAAATGACGAATGTGAATGCTTATTAGCTTTGAGCGACGTCACTCCGGCGGCGCCTGTGGTGATTTGTGGAGCTGGCAGGCAGAAGTTTCCGCTAATTGGTGGGTTGGGGTGCCAGTCTGCTTCCAGACCCTGTGATTGGTGAACGCCGGCGATGAGCATTTTCCGTGGGGCGTGCCCTTTCCTCCGGTGCCCGATTATTGGCGGTCGGAGGACGGCTGCTGAGCAGTTATTGGCTGCGGTGTCCTAGCCCGCGGCTGCTGGAGCGGTGGGCCGCGCGTGGGCGGAGCCTCTCCTCTTGCTACCCAGCGGTGCCTTGCGCTCGGCCCCGTGTAGGCCGCGCGGCAGGCGGGATGGCGGTAGCCGTGCGCGCGCTTCAGGAGCAGCTGGAGAAGGCCAAGGAGAGCCTCAGGCACGTCGATGAGAACATCCGCAAGCTCACGGGCAGGGACCCCAATGATGTGAGGTGAGGCTGGGGGCGAGATGCGGCCAGGCCAGCCTAGGCTATGCTAGGCCGGGACGGGGGCTGAGGCGAGGGGAGCCCTGGGGCGCCGTGCTGGTGTCCCGGAGATGGGGGGAGGCGTGCGGGGGGTGTGTGACGAGGAGCTGCCCGCACGCTTCGACGGACCCCTGCACCCTGCTCCGGGCCATCCCCGCTTCTCCGGCGTAGCACGCGGGGGGCTGGCTTGGCTGGCCGTGTCCGTTTGTCGTGGCGGGGACGTAAGCGGAGGGGTGGACGCTGATGGCCGCGGGCACCTCTGGCTGGGCGAGCTGCAGCGCCCCAAAGTGGCGCCCTGCGGCGCGGCGGGGGGGGGGGGGGCCGGGCAGGTACCGCTAACAGCGCCCGCTGTCTCTTGCAGGCCCCCTCAAAACAGACTGCTAGCCATCACAGGCCCTGGTGGAGGTAGGGGGCGTGGGAGCTTATTGCTAAGGTAAGGCGCTGCACAAACATGCAGTGGGGTTTGAGCCACCCTTTGCCCTGGCATTGCTTTGCTGTCTTTGCACTGGGTTGTTCTGTGTTTCTCCTCTTACCCCGTTGCTTAGTGTACTGCTGTTTCAGTGAGCAGGCACCAAAACGGGCCAATGGGGCATTTGGGGTTATTTGTTACCACCTGCAATGTAAAGTATCTTCTTATTCTGAATTATAACAAATTTTTAATTAATGGTTTTTCCTAATGCTTTCAGCTGTCAGCCTGAAATATAATGGAAAACATGAAAGTTAAGGGAGGTGTTGTGTCGTTTCTGGGACCTTTTCTCTTTAAAATAGTTCAAAATCAGTCTTTTAATAATTAAGAGACTGATAACTGTTTTAGAGAGAATAGTAAGAGTTGAAGTTGACAGGAATTTTAAAACACTTGTAGGTAAACCCAGTAGTGGTTTATGGGGGGAGGGTTGTATTATGTTATTTTATTTCCTTTTTATGCTTTTTCTCCTTTTTCCCAAGTAGAATGGAAAGGCCAACTGTTGTTCGGTAGTTCTTTCTTAATGGAGTATGTTGAATTTCAATATTAAACTGCTTGTTAAAGTTCAATACATCTTAAATTATTGCAAATATGAACACTTGAACATTATGGAGCTCCTTGTTCTCATGTAGCTACTCGATTAAGTGAGTGCAGAAATTCAAGTTTAAATTAGTTGGTCCCCAAGCAATATGTTTAAATGCTTTATTGCAATAGTAACAGTGAATGATGATACAGCTGAGTATTTATTGTTGTATCATGACCATAAATCCGAAATACAGTTTGATTATGCAGGCTTAAGGTGGTCCTGAAGTTAGCCAAACTTGTTCTGAGATCACAAGTATTTTTTGTTTAGGCGTGGATTCTCGGATAGTGGAGGAGGACCCCCAGCCAAACAGAGGGATCTTGAAGGGGCAACCAGTAGGTGGGTGTGAAACTGATACGGAGAACTTGCTTTATCAGCATGAGAATTTATAATAGTAGATGTAAAATACTTAGATTCAGTTACTGTTAATAAGTGATGACTTTCACTGTGTTCTTTAGAGATTACATATTCAAGAGTTACTGGAAATAAATCTGGATTATGGTAATTGATTGTGATGAAATCTTTTTTCATACCTTATAGCCATGTAAAGATTATAGCAATAAAAAAAGATACAGCAATACAAAGATTCTTTTTTTAATTTGTGTACAGTTGGCTATATGATATTGTGCTTTATAATCCAGATTTGTTTTACAGTACATACAAATAGAATTATGACTGAGATCTCCCATTCAATAAATTGAATGCATACAGTGTGACTGTAGACTCACATTTTGAGCTTTCACATCTGGATGCAGATCAGATGTGACTGATTACAGTGAGCTTCATTCTATGGGCACTTCAGTGCAGTGGTAGTTCTTGACTAAAGGAAGCTTTTAAAAAATTCAAATCTTTTGAATTGTTGAGTTAATGCAAAATGAATACTGTAAAAGAGCTCTACCAGTAGTATAAAGTGCTGTGCCACAAAGATGAGCATGAAAGCTGAAAATAACTCTTATTTAATACACTGTCTAGCTGTTCTTTATTAAAGCTTCAGTTCATCCAAATTCTCAGGTTGTAAGTCCTCTGCCCCTGTTCTGTACATATTTGGCTGCATAATATAAGTATTATTTCCATTTGAAAAATACCAACCTTTATATCTTGATACATTTAAATTTGTCTCATGATCCCCTTATAGAAGTAGCCATTTTAGAGATTTAGAAAAGTAAAAATATCAAAACCAAGAAATAAATTCCAAAGGTATCTTAAAAAGTCAAGCATGGTAGTGACGTGGGCTCTTCTGCCTTCCTTTATTGTGCAAGTTTTATTAAAACTTGAACTGTGTTCTCTCACTGATTTTTACCAACAGTACGTTCTGTCTGTAAAATGCTACTTATTGGCCATGGAAACAGTCAAGAGAATTTTACTGGAAGTGTTGGTTCTTCTGTCTAGATATGCTGACTTGTATTTTTCTCATGTTAGAACAGATGCTGTCCTAAATATATTCTCTAGTGACCGCTAATGATTTTTCTTAGGCTGGGTGGAGAACGTCGGACAAGAAGAGAATCACGCCAAGAAAGCGACGCAGAGGATGATGATATTAAAAAGGTAATACATGGTAAATGCAGCTGTGCAGGAAGCAACGTACTTTTTGGAGCAGTAATGAAGTAGTTTATTTTAATTTGTTGTAGCCAGCGTTGCCATCTTCTGTTGTTGCTACCTCCAAAGAGCGAACACGTCGAGACCTTATACAAGATCAAAATATGGATGAGAAAGGAAAACAAAGGTATGCAGAAATATCTTTTAAGCACCAACATGGTACTTCTCTGTGCTGGCTTAGGAAGTAGTTTTACATTTTAAAAGTATAGTGCACATGCTGTTATGTATCAGAGATGATGCTGAAGATGTACCATAGTGGTATAAAATTGATTTATTTCTTTAAAAAAAGAAATACTCTCTCAAAATACTTCAGAGCAGTAGCAACACATTGTTCACATAACTGACAGGAGTTCTACTTCTTAGGCTACCTATAGGAATAGGTTTGCTATTGCTATGGCCAGTGATCATCCTTGAGTAAGACAAATACGTATAGCTTTAGTGGTTATTTAACATTTTGGACTGTTACAACTGTCTTGATACCTCATTTATTTTGTTGGTTGAAGGAGGCTTTTCTTTTGTTTTTTGTTTTATTGGGTTGTGGTTTATTATTGCCTTTTTAATGCAGGAGCTCCATGTTCCATCGTATTTTTTTCCTATGAGTTTCAGACTTGTTGTGTATACAGTCTAATTGTCCTTCTGCCCACTTTTTAGATTCCTCCTACATATATCTTTCTCCTTCTCTCCACCCATACTTTATTTGTGTCAGGGTAGCTCTTGAAAATTCTTGCTGAAGTGCAGCCCTATTGAGAAGAGGCATTAGAAAAGCAAATTTGCAGCTGTGTCCAACCTCTTAGATTCTGTCTGCTTTAGTCTGCAACTCTGCTGGTGCAATAATAACCCATACCTCAAATAAGTAGAAGGATTAGAACTGGAATAAGGAACTTACTAGCTTCTTTGAGAATGCCCACGGGTCAGTTAGCACAGAAAAGTCACTTTGCTTGCTTTGCTTATAGTTGCAACATTGCTAGCAGACTGCTGTTACTTCCATTGCCAGTTTCCAACTTTCCTCACAGAAGGAATTTCAGAATTCTTAGTGGACTTCCTAGAGATTCAGGCGCTAAAAATTTGTTCCCTCAGAATTGTAGTTGTACTGTTTTGCCCTTCAGTTGTCTCTTGGGGAGATAAGAAATACAGAGACCAACACTGGTTGACTTGTGGTATAAAGAGGCTCTTTAAGAGGACAGCATCCATTGGACTCTTGATTTTGCTCTGTGTCTTCTAGGATGTCACTCATATAGAGAAACAATTTGAGTAAAGTAATCTCTGGGTCTCAATTCTTCATTTGTTCTATTTCTACTGTTTAATATACAAGTACCTTTACCTTTCCATGTCAGATTTGTGCTACTGTAGTAGAGTAGTAAAGAGAGTAGCATTTCCTTTCTTAAATGAGTAAAATTTGAAGGCAAATAAGAGTATGCCTCTTGCAGTAAAGAAAGGAAAGATGAAATTCAAGCAGTTCTTGTTCAGAAGAAGGAAATTCCTGGAAGAACTGGATAAGAGCAGTTCTGGTTTCATGCCACAGTGCAGAGTCTTGTAGAAGATACTGTTAGGCAGACTGTGACAGATAAACTTTAACTCTCCTTTGGCTCCATTTCTCTTTAATCCTCTGAGCAAGGTGAGGGAGTATGTTTTTTTCAGAAAGCCCAGTGACCTTCCAGTTCACTGCCTTATTGATGGCTCACACTGCGTTTGTTCAAGCTGTTCCTCAGTACTCTCTGCTTTTGCATTTTTTTAATTTTTTGCGTTTCCTTAGTGTTATTATTTCCAGATGTAAAATGTGCAAGCTTAATTTTTTTCCAGTGCTAGCTGTGCTGTGTTATGGATAAGAGATGTGTCTTACACTTAAGGAGAATATGATGTGTCACTGTAAATTATATCCTTGACTGTTGGCACAGTCAATATGTGTTCTATTGCTGCTGGCGTAGAGTAATACTGAGCCTTTAAAAATAAATGTCTCTGAGATAGGAAGTTTCTCTGATTTGTATGGAAATAACCTTGGGACTTGGACTGAATCTCAATCTTTTTTTTTTTTTTATTCAGGAATCGACGTATATTTGGCTTGTTGATGGGCACTCTTCAAAAATTTAAACAGGAGTCCACAGTTGCTACTGAAAGGGTATTTATTTTTAGTTTTATCAAATTGTAAATAATAAAGCAAAATTGTGTGGTTAAGCTGATCCATATAGGAAAGAAAATTACTCAGTCTGCAGGTGCAACAAATTTGTAAAAGTGCGTGTAGGTTTTGGTTTGGGTTAGTTTAGTGGAATTGGGGTGGGAGGCAGGAAAGGATCACTAACAATTTCCTGACTTCACAGCACTTTTTCTGACCATTGCAGAAGTGAAACAGCAAGGTTTTGCTGATTTAGTTGCTGTCCATACTTAAAACACAAAGTGGATTACTTTTTCCTTCTTGTTTTACTTATTTGGGTTTTTTTCAAAGTAAATGGAATTTAATCAGGTTAACTATTTAATAGGCCGTAGGCTACTTCTGTAAGTGGCGGTGATTCAGTATTGCTGAATCAGTGCCCATCCTGATGTGTTCCAGATGTTTAAATTATAACCAACCAAGTATAGATATATGTTGTTGTATCGTGCTATCTGTTTGACTACAGATGGCTTCCCCCACCCAGTATGGATAACAAGAATGCCTGCTTCTAATGAACGGACATGTAATTGTACTGAAGTGAGGGCTTTGCTTAGTGTAGTGGCAATTTTGAAGAACTTGCATATAGCATGGCGGTAACTTTATTCCTAGTGTGTCCTTTTAAATTGTGAAGGGTACAGTATTTGTTCACACTTGCCCTAAATGGGTTATTCAGTTGATACAAACCTTTAGATTAAAATCAGTGTTTGAAAGTTCTGCTTTTAGCAGTCTGGTGGAAGCAGATACAAAGTCCTTAAAACCTTTTCTGTGTATTGTTAGCATATCTGGCTTGCAGTGCTGGTATTGATTACTTTCAAATGTGGTATTTTGATATCCTCCTGTTTTATTTGTCTTGTGATGTAGCACATGAGAAATTACCAGTTTTCTGTTGCCTGCTTGCCTTCAGAACACGAAAATATTGATGAGGATGGTCTAGAAACCAAGTCCTTGTCTAATTTACAGTAGTATGTATTTGCATAAAGAGATTTTGAGGAGTTACTGATTTTTGCAACATTTTTCTGAGAATTTGTGTAGACATTGTTCTCTTCATACATAAGAAGCTGCTATAAATCAAAGTAGATGCCTGAGAAGTGTTACAACATAGCTATTTAGTTGTTCAGGCACTAAAATGCGTTCTTTATTAGACAACTGTTGTACAGTCTGAGCATATGGCTGTGTAGGACATACAAACAGGGTATTCCTGGATTATAGTAGTATATCTAATTATCAATCAATATACTGGAAGTATTTGCAATGTAATTTGTTTTGTTGGTCACAAACACATCTGCAGTCCTTCATTTGTGTCTCAGCAAGTCGACTTTTTCCCCTCCAAGTGGCATGCATGAAATCTGTTTCTTTTTTGCCATGGGGGTGGGGGGAACACTGAAGCTTGTACTGAAAATTCAAATCCAAACTGAATGATAAGAAAGCAGACAGAAATAGGGCCCTGTAATTTTATAGTTAACCCACAGAAAATGAGGTGCCAGCAAGCACTGTGACACTATTTTCTTCCATTATTTGTAGTTTAGGAGATGCTTCTTAATGGGTCTTTAGGAATGCCTTTAATGGTGTAAATAAAAATTTTAAGTGGCCTAAACTAGAATGTTTCTTGATTTAGAAAAAATATTGAAGATATTTCTTTGTTTAACTTAGCAAAAGAGACGCCAAGAAATTGAACAAAAACTTGAAGTGCAGGCAGAGGAAGAAAGAAAGCAAGTTGAAAATGAAAGGCGAGAACTGTTTGAAGAAAGACGTGCTAAACAGACAGAGCTGCGGTTACTGGAGCAAAAAGTTGAGCTTGCCCAGTTGGTGAGTTTGAGTTTTGCTCTTGATCTTTCTCCTGTTTAAACTGTTCTTGTGTATCTTAGGGTTATTTTCTTTTATTTCTCAGCAAGAAGAATGGAATGAACATAATGCCAAAATAATTAAATACATAAGAACAAAGACAAAACCCCACTTATTCTACATACCTGGCAGAATGTGTCCTGCTACACAGAAGCTGATGGAAGAGTCACAGAAAAAAATGAATGGTAAGTGGCCTTTGTGATACAAAAGCCGTTGTTCTTGCCTCCCTTTGTTGGCTGTATAAATTTCTTTTAAGCTTGTGCTGAAATACATAGATTTCAGGACAAATTGTTTTTACATAGGTGTTCATCATAAGTGAACATGACTCAGTACATTTTTTTGTCAGATGTGCTTTGATTCTCTTAAGAGAAGTCAAAAGCGGTGTATGCCTGATCACAGAGATATGTTTAAAACAGTCCTTTCTATTAATTAGCTTTAGTACACAGATGTATACCAGTGCAGCAGCTTAAGTTTTGAAAAAGCAGATTCTATGGACTGAAGACCTGAGAAAATGCAGGATTTTACTAAGGATATGAGAAGCATTTTCTTAAGCACAGGACTAAACTTTATAATATTTTTTTTTTGCCTTAATGTGTCTTCATTTCTGTTTCACAGGATGACTATATTTTTCTTTTGGAAAACAATTTAAAATACTCCGGTTGATGGTAGTCTTACTGTTCTTTTTTATCAAACTGAGAATGTATTTGGTGGTTTGGTTTGGGTTGTTTTGTTTTTTTTTTTTATTTTTTTTGTTAAGGAGCTGCTTCATCATGTGGGGTTGGGGGATAAGAGAAGCTAGCTCACTCGTCTGAGTATTTACATCATTTAAGCTTTCTTAATACCTAACGAGCTTTTTGCTGATTCTTACTGTCTTTTGTTTACCTTAGGAAGTATAACCATGTTAATATATAAATACCAGGAAATTAAGTTATTTTGATACGCTTTTGGTTGGATTGATGTAAGTGAAGTCAAAAACTCTTTTTGTTAGCTTAGATTTAGGGCTTTACTGTTCTGATGCTCAGCTAAGCTGACTATCACTATTCCCTTTGCTTTATTTTCTTAAGGTAACCAGCAATCTTTTTCATTATGCATGAATGGCTTGCTAATTCAGAATGAGTAAAGATGCAGTCTTATAAGTGAAAAAAATTTGATAACTTACTAGCTTATAGTTAAGGGGAACATAGACTTCAGTGTCTGTACATTATCTGAAACTGCTATTTATGCATTTATTCCCTAGCACTCTTTGAAAGCAGGCGAAATGAATTTGCGGAGCAGATTAACAAAATGGAAGCCAGGCCCAGAAGACAGTCTGTGAAGGAAAAAGAACAGCAGGAGATGCAGAATGAAGAAAAGAAGCAAGAACAGAACAAGGAGCAGGAGGAGGGTAAGATGCCTCAGCAGGTGGAAGAGTTGGAGACAGGTAATCAGCACAATGATGTAGAAATGGAGGAGGTAGGGGAGGAGAAGGGAAAAACAGGTTCAGGGCATAGTGATGCAGAGAAAGAGCAGGAAGAGGATGAACAGAAACATGAAGTGGAGATTAAGGTAGAAGAGGCTACTGAGGTGAGGGAGAATGACAAACAACAGGATGGTCAGCATGAAGAGGTCACAGTTGTAAAAGAGGAAAGTGAAAACATTCAGCCAGTGGATAATGAGCAGGATGTGGCTGAAATGAATGATGCAGGAGGTACAGAACCTGTAGAAAATGAAAATGGCAAGGAAGTGGAACCAGAAACAGACTGTGATGCTCAGCCAGAAAAAGGGTGTAACATGCCTTCTCCCAAGAAGGAGAAAGGTACCAAACCAGAAATTGAAGCTGAACCTGAAGAAAAACAAGATAAGGCACCTGAAGGTCAGCCAGAACCTGTGGCTGAGCCTCTGTCTCAGCCACAGTCTGTGCCACCGTCACAGTCACCTCAGTTGTCTCAGTCCATTCAGGATACAGAGCCCCAGGCAGACAAGGATGAAAATGCTGTGGTGTCTGTAAAGGTAGAGGCACAGACAGAGCAGAATCAGACACCCAGTGTAGAAATTAAGAGTAAGACAAGGAGCAGAAGCAGGGGTAGGGCAGGGAACAAAACGGGTAAGACTCATAGCCATAGTAGCAGCAGCAGTAGCAGTAGTAGTACTTCAAGCAGTACTAGTAGTGGAAGTAGTTCCAGCACTGGCAGCACTAGCAGCCGGAGTAGTTCCACCAGCAGCAGCACTACAAGTGGAAGTACTAGCAGGGACAGTAGTAGCAGTAGCTCTAGCAGTAGTGGAAGTAGAAGTCGTAGCCGAGGAAGAGGGCATAACAGAGATAGAAAACGCAGAAGGAGCACAGACAGGAAGCGGAGGGATGCTTCAGGAGTAGATAGAAGTCACAAGTCTTCAAAAGGTGGGAGCAGAGATACCAAAAGCTCAAAGGATAAAAGTTCAAGATCTGACAGAAAGAGATCCATATCAGAAAGTAGTCGGTCAGGGAAGAGAACTTCACGGAGTGAAAGAGATCGTAAATCAGACAGGAAAGACAAAAGGCGTTAACAGAAGAGACCAAGCTTCCTTAGTGTAATCTTTGCAGCAGAAGATTATTTTGAGTGAAAGGATTCCTTGTAAGGAGAAGGAGAAGGCTGCCTTAAGAATTGCATGCTGTAAAAAATCTTTTGGAAAACAAATGCAGACTGTTTATCAGGCATTCTTGTACTTTTTACATAATTTTGTAAAAGGTTACTTACCAAAACATTGTGAAGTTCCTGAAAATGTAAAAATAAAGGATTAACACTCCTTTGCATCTTTTTTTAAATATCCTGTACTCATTAAGATCCTCTGTATATTTTAATAGGCAAATCTTTAAGTAGGTGCAATCGCTTCTGTATCATACACTTTTTTCTTTTTTTTTGTAGAAATAAATGTGCATTTTAAATAAATTGAGATGACCTGTTGACAATTAAATTCCCCCTTTAGATCATATGTAGGGAAGCAATATTGCAGGAAATGTAAAATTTTGCTTTTCCCTTCTATTCCTTGCGAGACTGGGCATCTTAAGACCCAGTAAAGGGAGCAGTCTCTCTAGTGCTGAGTAGGAAGGGAAAATAATTGATTTGAATCTGTATTTTTTTGTTCTGTAATCACAAGCTCTTGCTCAATTCCGTCTTCCAGTTTTCCTATCCATAGGCAAGCAGTGACTAGCTGAGAATGTTAACACTGCCAGGATAGCTCAAGTCAGTCTGGAATACCATTCTTATCTGCCTTCTGCAGGTGCTTTGGTAGTATGTACATCTATGTTCTGGAGACAGTTAATCTGTTTAATGATGTTCCTTGCTTTGATGGCCAGTGGACGAAAGACTTCAGCTTGCTTCTCAACCAGGATTCTCTTTATTTTAGCTACAGACTAATATTTGATCCCTTCATACCACTAGGAATAATTACATTGCAGTGTTGGAGTTACCTGGGACTACCTAATACTAATGTTATGTGTGTGCAAGAATGACTTCTGAATGTGTTTTAATACAACTGGAAGTGGTATGGTGTTATCCATGAAGGTGAATACTGGTTTTATATAATTTTGTATGAAAAACAATAACATGTTGCTGTTCTGTACATGTGCAAATAAATGTGGCTTTGTAGACTACTCTCAATGCCTATGATGTTTTCTGTAGCACAGGTGTATTTCCTTAGTCTTTCTACATTTAAAGTGTGAATCATAATTACAGGTGGCTGTACCTTAGCTCTGTATTCAAAATGATTCTCATAGGCTTCAGTTAATGCCTATTAATGGAATATGAAACACTGCTATAATCCATGTTATCTTGGCAGGAAGAATTCTCCTATTGCAGACCAGGTAGTGCAAGAGAGATTGTGGAATGGAAATGAGATTTAAGCTTCTTTTAGTGTAAGAAATGCCATATATGCCCCATTTTTCTGGAATATCGAGCAGACTCTTGGGAAGATCTGCTTTGGGACAGTGTCAGTTTTTGGATTTTTTTCATCTGAACTCAAGAGTGGTGACAGTTTTGTGTTACAAAGTGCTGAACTTCCTGGCTTCAACAAATGCATTAGCAAGGGATGAAGTGCTCTTTAAGCACAAATAGAAGCAATGAGATTGTTCCTCAGGCTCTCCTCAACAAATTTAATACCTATTCTGATTCTTCAGTCCATTTGTCACATGAGTATTCTACCTGCCTCTGCTTCTCTACAGCTGAGAATCATTTTTAGTTCCTGTTACGTCTCCAACCATATTTTTTTCAAAGGAATGTGATTTAATGTGCCACCATTTTTGAACGACAAGCACAAATTCAAATGTCTTACTGAAGACCTTAAACAGCAGTTTACCACAGGGAACAAACTTTTATACTAAGTAGCTGAGTAAATGTTACTGGCTCACGTGTTTCAACTAACTTCACATTTCAAATTGCCTTTGGAAGCCTCACTCTGCCCTAATGGGTATTTTTAAAGTTTCTTATTTTGAGCTTAGTTGGGTGATTCACTGCTGTAGTACATGTACTGTACAGGTTTTAGTGGCCAATACTGCAGTCATGCAGATTGCTGTCAGAATCCACTGTTTCAGAGGTGTGAACAGGGTTCATAAAAAGTAATATGGTGCTTCCTGGTAACAGAAGTCGGGATTGGGTTGGTTATGCTGTTTTGGGTATATTACAGGTAGGAATGTATTTTTGGCAAGGTGAAGATACATGGCCTTTGTTGCTGGGTACAAGGCTGGTAGTTTAAAGTTTGTTAGAAGAAACTGCCATGGTTAAACTGTCATAAGCTGAAACATGACATTGCTATAAGGGTGCATCTCTTCAAATTCCTGCTCCTTTATTTAAGGCAATATCTGTGCTTAGAACAGCTTCATTGTGTGTATTCAGAGAAAATCTGAACATATTTTGTGTGGAAAGTAGGTATTCATGAATTAAACACCCCTTTCCAGGAAAAGTAATTTTCAAACCCAGTATATTTGCAAATAGATTTCTAGAGCATCTTTTGTTTATCCTGACAGTACTGGTCTTGTGGTTAGGTCCCAGTTGTAATTTTGAGATGGAGGTTCAGCTGCTAATTTTGCAGCCATTACTGTGGCACAACAGGCAAACCTATTCATTTTATCTGTGCCTGTGATCTTTAAAATGATTTTTACTGCTCATGGAAGTATTTCTCTGAGAATACATATATTTATTATGGGATCACATGCTGTGGCAGTGGGGTATGAGTAATACACAGAGATCTGTGTTTTGGAGGATAAAATTTTGCTCTTTGAGATTTCTTCCCTCTCCTCCACCCCAGTTTTGTAGCAAACCTCTATGTTACCACAAACCTTGTTCAGGCAGTTGTTATTAGGTGACAGTGTTCTATTACATGGCAGAACATGAGCCATTCAAAGCTTAGAAATACATTATCAAGATTCAAAGTAACATAAATCATGAATTCCATGATTTGTTAGAAATGTACTGTGAGTTTTCATGCCTGTAACTGGTTTTGTAACAAAGGAACAATATGGCTTTTTCTATTTGTCATCCTGGCTGAAAAAGTTGGTTTAAATCTAAATGATGAATGACTGTTACCTGTTTAGTTTGTCTCACTGGAAGAGTGAAGTAGTGTTCCTTTTCTTCCTTTGACTTATTTTTTAAAAGATAAATGTCATACCAGAAAAAAATTGATTTTTTTTAAACATTTTATTCAGTGTAAAATTTGATCTATATTTTCATCCAAACCTCCTATATCAAGAGAAGTATATTTTTGAAGTGCTTTTGCCATGGACCATATTCTTCTATGGATTATTGCAATATTCAACACAGTGAAACTCCACATTCTGTATGGAGCTCTTTGGTGCCATCATGAGAATATAACCAAAGCTGTATGTACGGTTGTTATTATAAAATAGATGTTGACTTTAATGTTCTTAGGAGAATTTTTACCAATTATTTGCTTTTGGATCTTTATTGTTAATGCAGATACTGAATAGTCTAGGAAATGCAACATCTCTTCTGCTTATACAAAGCAATGTCTTAAAAGAGCCATTCAGGGTGCCACACAGTTTATCTAAATTATACCATTAACCCTGAGTTGATCCTTCTGTGTATTTTAATATAAGGGATCTCTGCATTTCTAGCTTGGTAGTTAACAAGATATTATTGCAAATAAAAAGTTAATAGTTTCATCCTAATAAAAGCTGTTGGAAGTAGACCTTTTTCATTAGCATTGTTTGACTTTGTGTGTGTAATAGTACTTGCATTTGTTGCTTCATTTCTGCAGAAGTTAACTGAAATCTCTATCTGCTATAAAGCTTTCAACTTTGTCCTTTGGAATCCAGCTATGATAAATTCCCTGAATCTTTGACTGTAGTTCAAAGGTGGTTAGAAGTTCTGCTTGTGTAACACCTGCAATTATAGGGTATACACCCAGAAGAAAACAGTATTTTATATAAATTATTTGTTACTGAAGTTACTAGTGGAACAAATAATACAGAACAAGGATCAGAGCAATGCTCATTAGCCTTTTAATAGCTTCAAGCCTAGAACAACTTGAGATTAGGCTACTTGAAAATAGTATATGTAGATTAAACTGAGTAGCCAAGGCAGGCAGCAACATTTTATCTCCATATAAAGCCTTGAGAATTAGTTTGGGTATCAACATGAAAATTAAGTCAGAGCCATTTTCAGAGCTTTTTTGACAAACGCAATGTGCACATCCCAAGGTGTGGGTCTGATAGTTTGATCTCCCACACAAAGTAGGCCGATTATTGGGTTTCATCCCATGTTCCATGGTTGGTTTACATTATAAAAGACTCTTCTAAGTCATTGTTAACCTTGGTGGGATAAAAATGTTGTCCTTTCCCCCCCCTCCCCAGTATATGTTTCTTGTATCTTCTCATCAATCAATCCTAACCTGGAGAGATTTGGGAATAAAAAAAAAAAAAAAAAAAACAAAAAACAAAAAACCTCACCACCTGCTTTTCTGCTCACCATTTCTTTGCATTTGTCATGTTTTAGCTGCTTGGTATTCCATTTCTGCCCTTACACCTCCTACGGATAAACCTATAAGACCCCAGGGAAGGTCCCAAATCACTGACTCCCTAAACCACACAAGACAAAGAGAATGTTGATGCTGAGGATGTGGCTGCATTGGAGCTTATTTGAGTGGAGCAAGTGGGGCTTGCTGATCTCTAGTGTATTTTCCCAGGTGGCCAGGACAATTCTCTGGTGGATTACCTAACAGCAGAGGCAGCTGGTGTGCTAGGTCATAGGATAGGCCTGTCTGACCACCAGGTCATGTGGTAAAGGAAGGGGACAAAGTGTTAGATTGCAACTGGAGAACATGTCATCTACCACAATGTTTTTGCTTGCAGGTTAACGTGACCCTGGTGCACTTTGTGCCCTCTCCCAGTCACAAGTAGATGACCAGTTTGGTGGTTCAGTAGATCAGACTAAGCAGAAGCATCTGGCAGGTCTGAGTTGTGGAGCAACTCCGTGGAGGGAGGGGGGAATTATGCTGCAGGTAGGATACAGCTTAGGTTCATGGAGAGAGAAAGCAGAGCAAATTCTGCGTGAGTCACACTTGAGACTGAAGGAGGGGCAGGAAGCATATGACTGCAAATACTATCAGGTTGGGAAGGAATGTAGATTATTTGGGTCCTATCAAGAGAAGAGAGGAGCAGCTACTACATGCAGGAGTGGGAAGGGTGAAGCCCCTTTTGTAAGCAAATTAGAGGTACTGTGTTTAGGTCACCAAGAAGTGCAGGACAACAATGCAAAGCCTTTGAAGCAGAGCTTATTTGTGATGCAAACATCTCTGCAAGATTTCATTTATAGCACAATTTCATACCTAATATAACCAGTGTATAAGTCCCTGCATAATCACTATTTTAAAGCATAACCTGTATTTGAGAAAATATTATTTATAATGTTTTATCCATATTGGATAATAGGTTGCTAGGAAACAGAAGGTTTTCTGTAAAAACCAGGACATATCACCTGCTTACCTTTGGTATATTGCTCTGTGATACTTGATGTAGAGACAGCATATGGATTTTCTAGTTATCTTAAGAGACTGAAAACTGCCTTTAAAAGACTTTGAAGTTCAGAAAGTATTCCCCATGCTAAGGGATTGTACTCTGCATCGAGTGCATGAGAAAATTTCAACAGAATATGTGGAAAAAAAAATCTGAAGTTTCCAATGACCATCTATTATCTAAAATTTATCACTGCATGCAAAATATAGTTTGTTAAACAAAAAAGCTAGAACTGTCAGTAGCTATACTAGCAATCATGCCACTCAATATAAGCATGAAATTGACAATCCACCTTAAAATCAGATGAAAGATGTGTTTTTAAAATGCATTCATAATCCAGACAAAATCCTAATAAAGTTCTTGGTGAGTTTCTGCTAAGAGTCTTTCACAAGCTCAGTACAAATTAAGCTGTCTGATACACTAAATTTTGATGCGACCAAAACTAGTTTCTCTATTCAAAACATCAGTCTAGCTATTGGAACATAGTTAATTATTAAATGTGCGTGTATGATCAGGACACCTGACTTTGCCGAGCAGGTTAGCAGAGTGTACTTCTATTTAAACAGATGAGAGGAGGAAAATAGGTTTATAAACTTATTTGCAGTGTTTTGTTAGGCTAAGAAAAATAATATAGAATATTCTTGTTATCTGCACATTGATGCAGTTTCCAGTTTCAGTGCATTCCAGATTTAATCTAAAATGTCAAGGATCTTGGATCAGAGAATTTTGCTTTTAGTAATTTCATTTTCAGCAAGTCTGCAGAGTACAAACATACTTTCAGAATGGAAGAAGTGTGGTGACCAGGAATGTGAGAGTAAGTAAAAAAGTTTTTTGTTTTTAAAAGGAGCCTGTGGTGTATGTGCAGTTACTACAAATCATAATGTTTAAACCAGCAATGAGACAGACTGAACATTAGTAACCACAGAGAATGTTTGTTAGCAATATAGTAATTTTATGAGCAATAGGCTTAAACTTTTCAAACAAAACCAGAAAAAAAAATACTTACCGGATTGCGTTATGTAAGCACATAAAGATCAAAGTTCAGTGAAAATACTCTTGAATAGCTAATTTTTCTCGGGTTTCCTCAAAATGGGCCTTACAAAGCACCTTTAGAGTATTTTAAACTCATACTTTACAGGTACAAAATAAATGAAAAAAAAATGGTAGGTTCTAGGCTGAGAGAGAAATCTGTATGCCTTGGGTTCAGAGTACATTCAGAGCACATTCTGCAAAACTCCGGGTTTTTATACTGCAAGCAGACCGTTTGTTTTTCCAAAAGACCCTGACAATATACCTTCTTATTTTTTTTCTTCTTCAATATGAACTAAGAGCAGTGATTAGTTATGCAGTTCCTGGGGAGTGACAGCTCTGTGGAAGGTGGAGCCACTGAATCTCAAGTGGGCAGCAATAAACAATGCCCCATTTATTACCTGTTGATTACCATTTCGAAGCCTGTCATAATCATATGTAGTTGAAACTGTTTCTAAGCTGCCTCCATTGGTCTGGCAGCCTTAACTGTTACTTTTTCCATGTGGACAGCTTAGATTTCCTCTGCTGATGGACTCTTATTGTCAACCACACTGACTTCAGTCCAGATGCTCAGAGAAGTCTGCCTTTGTAGAACACCGTGTGGAATGGGCTCCAAACTGACCAGAGTACATGAGTAGTGGTGGTTTCTGTGGGGAGGCAGGGGTGAAGACAAAGAGAATTTAAAGTCATTCAAACTGAATTGGAAACTTTGTTTTGACAACATGCTTAAGGTTTATAGTGCTTATTTGTTTTCTTTATAAGATAAATGTATTCAATATAGAGGACAAAATCCCTGAAATACTTACTTGATTTAACTTAGAATTTCTAAAATATATAAACATGCCTGGGAAATATTTTATAGCTGTTCAGATCTGGGTTTAGTACTTGAACATGCTAATTCTCCACATGCATTTCGGCTTTGAAAGCTTTGCTGAATAAGGATGGGAAAATTTGCACATAGGACAAGTGTTTTTCTCCCTGAAAGAAGACAGGACAGGGCTGCTTTTTGCTTGATGATATAAATGCATTAGCCTCAACAAAGCACATTGATGTATTAACAAACATTTTAATGTATTTATATATATTAGACTTCTTCAGTAACCTATATGACTTATGGCTGCTATACTTACTTGTTTCATTCTTCCTGCATACTTTTCCAGCGGCAATGAGCAGAGTTCATGCCACTACAGACTACTTAGGGCCTGACTGCCGGTATCTTAACTTCAAAACAGGGGAAGAGATAATGGTATACTCCAAACTTTCAAGGAAAAATGAAAACTTGTGGATAGGAAGTGTAAGTACTTCAATCTGAAAGACTTTTCCCATAAATAATTTAGCTAGTATAATAATAGCACAACTGTGGTCTGCTTGCTTCTAGGAATCTTCTATCTCTTCTGTAATATTAACCATCAGTTAATATTATAGTCAGTACAGTACTTGGGAGATGGGTCACTGTTGTCATCTTTATATAGAAAGGGAAAATCAAATCTTGGTGAAGATCACCCATGGAGAAACCAAGTCAGGATCAGAATCCAAGTGTTCTGTCTCCTTCCTTTAAACATTTGGCTATAATGATTTAATCTGGTTCCCTTAAAAACATCCAGGTCTATCAGGTCAGGTACTTATCTACAGGTCTGTGAATAATGTTTTTCAGTCACTTAGTCAGCAATCCAGTACTGGGACCTGACTTCACAGTTCAGTGCCCAAGGAAAGTTCCCAGAGAAATTATCATACATATTTAATGATTTGGAACAACTGACAATGTACAAACAATGTATAATGTAGAACAGCCATGTAGTTATGCTATAGCTAAGAAGGAATAGATGCATTGATCCAAATCCAGCTGCTAGTAAAACTGTGTCAGTCCTTCAAACCTAGAAGATATTGGTAAACTTTTTTTTCTTTGTAAATGATCTGTCACATTTATTGTGTAACGACGAAATTCTGTCTTCCTTTTTTTCATCTAAGAGTACAGGTATGTTGCTATTCTTTGCTTTCCAGGTTGCATTCCTCTACTTAAAAGCTGTGTGCAACGGTTTGATGTAAAGCTAGTGGTTGTTTGTTGGGTTTTTTTTGTAGGACTGACTCTTACTTGATTCTTCTGTGCATTATTATGAACTTTCTGTGGTGTTGCCATCTTCACTGCCATTTTCTCTTCAGATGCAGCTAGCCTTGCACCTGAATATCATTTCCTACTTTTTTTTGTAGCTTGTTATATGTCATTACTTATCAAGGCACATAGTTTCTCCCCCTTGAGTCAATGGCAAATTTGTAGCCAATTTTAGTAGAAGCTGGCTGAGACCATCTGTGCTCACAACACTGTCTTCACTTGAAGCAGTGCTAAGGCTACTGGTTGGTTCTGGCAAACACATGTTCATTAATACAGAAAAAAATAGTATGGATTAATACTATTCAGACAGTTCCCTTTGTTGTCTGAGCTGACAAATGGAACACTTTGGTGAAGGAAAAATAAACCAGTCTTTTGACCAAACATAATGAAGGGGTTAGGAAGCAGCCCTATAAACTTAGTGTCTACTTACACTTTTCTAGCATGAATGCAAGCACCTACCATACTTATCTCTGAAGCTCAAATGTCCTGATTCCTTTTATATTTTTTATAGAAAGGAAAGGATTTTGGATATTTCCCAAAAGATGCTGTGAAAGTTGAGGAAGTTTTTACTGTGGAAGAAGTTGAAGTGCTCACTAAGGTAAACCAACATCACAAGATTTTCCAGTGTAATTCACATCAATTGAAAATCTAATATCCAGGTAGAAATTAAAGTGGCAATGTGCATTTTATTTCAGATAAATCAAAACATGTTTTTTCATTATTGTGCCATTTGCATGTTTATTGTTCTTTAAAGAAATTTTTATCTAATAAATCATAACTACTAGGAATAATCTAATTACTTACAGGCCTTTGTGTAAAGTTATATGCATATATAACTATACAGAAAGAAAAAGAATAAAGATATTGCTGTGCTACATGGAACTGTAGAAAATGACACATGAAGAGACTTTAAAAGTTGATATTGTTCTTTCAGGAAACTGATTTCCTTTGTCTTCATGGACATAAGTACACTTACGAAAATGAAAACAGTGCATTACATGATCACAACAAAGAAAGAGAATATTCATCATCTGATGCAGAATCAAAGCTGCATGAAAATGAACTCTTCAAGTATACAAGAGAATCTATGCAAAAGGAAGAAAACAGTGAATCCGTTTCTGAAAATGATTCCAAGAAATCTCACACTCAGGAGTCTGCAAGCAATGAGTTGTTTATGAAAAATGAGAACAGAAGAGATGATACTGAAAAGCCAGAAATGCAAAACAGTTTCCCAGTAGAACCCATTTCAACTCAGTCTAGCTGGATTGCAGGATGGTTCACCACAGGAAATAAAAACGATGGAGAGCCCTTACAAGCCAATACAGAACCCTTAGGAGAAAATACCTACCGAAGCAGAAAAATAATGGTAACTGCTGAAAATGATTTACAGGATTCAAATGATAAAGAGGAACAAGAATCCCCAGCATCTGCTTGGTTTCAAGGTGGACTGACAGATTTCCTGTATTTTGGTGAACAGAATGTGGATGTTGCTTTGGCATCTGAAAAAAATGATTTACAAACCCATGATGTTTCTGGTGTGCCTGATCGTTTCAGTAATGATCAGGAAACAGCAGCCACAGAGTTACTGATAGAAGAAAAGAGTGAAAGCCAGGAATCTGCATCAAATTGGTTTAATTTGGATTTAAGTAATGTTCTTAATTTTGTCCATGCTGAGAAAGTTCCAACTGCTGTGCAAGACCAGCAAAGCAGAGAAACACAGGATGAAGCAAATAATAATGAAGTGCAGACTTCAGACCAGAAAGAATCACACATGGACAAAAAATCTAAGGAGATGATTAAAGCAGTGATGGGTGAAGATGATAAAGAGAATTATGCACAAGAAATAATAGATTCAAACATGCCAAATCCTGGGGAGATAGCAGCAAGTGTGCATACTCTTAATGACACCAAAAGCACAGAATTATTTTTTGACATGCCAACAGGTGACAAAGAGAAGCCAACTGAACCTTACAGTTCAGAACAAGACTTGGTATCAGAAAGCCAGCTGCTGAAAGACACTGAAGCTGAAAACAGAAATCAGGAGTCAGAAAGTAAATATGGACAGTCAGGTTGGTATACAAATATCTGAAATAGTTTTGTTAATTGTAACACATACATATATGATAATCAGCAAGGATTATCATATCAGAACAGTGATCCCTCAGCCAAAAAATACAGATGAGAAGCCTGGTATAGCTGAAGAACAGAGCCATTTCTTCTCTTTCAGTCATTTTGCAGACATACAGAAGTTCAACAGCCAAAGAGAAACATGTGCAGAGTTTGCAAGATGATGTGTTTTTTAGTGAAGAAGCCCTTCAAACTGAAAATTATGGTAACATATTACAAGGAAATAGTAACAGAGCAATGAAAGTACAAGTAAGTCAGAGAGCTAGGGAGGAGCTGTCTGAAGATATGGGTTCAGTTCAGGAAAGCGATCTGTTTTGCTCACTAGCTCTGCAAAATAATGAACACAGTAATTAAAAAGCAAAATGTTTTGTCAAATTAGTTTAGCAATAGTGGTGCTTCACAAATGCATCACCATTAACCCCAGCTGGAAACTAAGCCACTAACACAGCTGCTTGCTTGTTCCCCTCCCTTTCTGTGGTTTTGAATATTCCTTTGGCTACTTTGGGTCATGCTCCCTCCTGGCTTGTTGTGTCCCTCCTCACTGGCAGGCCATGGGAAACTGAAAAGTCCTTGACTTTGAGTAAGTACTCCTTAGCAACAACTAAAACATCAGTGTGTTATCAGTATTATTCTCAGACTAAAGTGAAAAAACAGCAGTGCACCAGCTAAGAAAAATAACTCTATCCCAGCAGAAATCAGGACACTGTGGAAACTGTAGTACAACCTGAAGTATCTCAGACACAATACGTACCCTTGTTTAGATTCCAGTGCTGAAAAATATGTTTCTAAGAGTAGTGAAAGTCAGGAAAATGCCAATATAAAAAGCTACTGTAACGAACTGTGTCCAAAGATTCTCTACATTTACTTTCAAAATTAAATTTTTAAAATAAGAGTGAAAATTGGAACCCATCTACAGGGAAAATAAAATATGGAAACCATTAAAAGAGTGTAAAGAAAAACCCCAAACCCATACTTGTGTATTCAAGAGTCTGTAAATTCAGAAGGCAAATTACCAAGTTATAGAGAAATAGCAAGAACTGCAGATAATCATTCAGGCATCAAGACGACTCTATGTGGTAGTGAACAAAGTCTGACTCTGGAAACATCTAAGAAAGGCAAAGCAATAAAATGCTGTTTGAAAGCTAGTTACTCTTTCTGTCTTTTGACTATTGGACTATTTGTGGCATCTTTGGCCAGTACTGTCATGAAGCACAGAACTAATTAATTTGTTAACAAATGGATCAATTTGTAAATGGTATTTTTTTGGAAGCAGTGTTTTACTGGCGTCAGGAAATTTACTCCAAATCACTGAAACTGAGGCAGCAAGGTGTCTTCAGTTAATACTTCCCCATGAACATGCCTGTGGTTTCTTGTATTTCACAGTGAAGTTTGTTATCTCGTGAGAAGTTGTTAATCTTTAATCCTACATGGCATATTTGATTGTTCTTTTTGTAAAGGTTTTCCCAGTTGTATTTGGGATAATGTAAGAAAGAGACCTACTAATCCTGAACAGGGAAACTATAGGCTAATTATCAAAACTAAACAGATGTTTTCTTGAACAAGTTTTGCTTTTAAGCTTTAGCTTTATCCTCCAAAGTCTGTTGAGCCCACTGTTTGAACAAGTATTTCTTAAATCATAAATCTCTAGCATATTTTTTACTCTCATCTAGCACTCTACTGCTTGCCTTTGAGGAAAATATAAACAAAAAAATTGAAAATTTTGGTAGAGGTTAATATCTCATATGTGTCTAAATTGAATCCTCTGAAAATAAGCATGATTTCCTTTCATAACTATTTGCAGGAGTAGGCAGTAGAAGAAAGCTACTAGAAGAAACACCAGAGAAGGAATATGAAATGAATGCAGCTGCAGTCAGTGAAGGCAGCAGTGACCAATATTCAAAAGCAATAGTGATTCCTTCAGAAAATCCTGAAGAAAAAATGGACAGTTCAGTAGCTGACTCTCCACTTGATGCTGAAAAGCCCTTCTCAGATGCCATTCAGAATTATGTCCCAAGTAATGGTAAGCATTAAGTTTCTTAACTGTAAGAAAAATAAATTTGCAGTATTAAAGGAAGTTGTAATGACATTGACAATTGTTATATAAAACTTTTTTTTTCCTCTTTTTTTTTTACATATGAACAAACCAGGAGGCTGGGTGTATCAGGTACTTCTGTGCTTGAATGATCTTGAGATCAGGGAATCAATCAGATCTGTATTTTTGGCCGTAACAAGTGCTATCAAAAAGGTAAGAATTCTTTATGTGATAGTATTGATGTTAATGCAACATTAAGCCAGTTATTGCCTATGTTCTGCAACAAATCTCCTAAAAAAAAAAAAAAAAAGAAAAAGAAAGAAAAGAGCCATTAAAAAAACCCTTTGCAGTTCCCTTGCTTCTGGGGGGGGATGCTAAAAGAGAAAGAACAAGAAAATTTAAGGTTAGCTGTTATTCATCTGCCTGTCATTGGTCCTGCAGAATCCGATGGCCTCAGTGTGTTGGCTTTTTTCACATAACAGCCAGAAAACACCTTGGTGGTCGACATACTAGCTTTTTGTTGCTTCCGGTTTTGTCTTAATGAAACTTACAGCTTCCTCTAGTTCCCATGACAGTACTCATTAGATTTGCTTGGACTTAGAAAGTTCAGGTTAGGATGAGTAAAATAACCAGAATATTTCCATTGTTTTTAAAAATTTCAAAGCCTTCATTCCAAACAGCTCCATAGTTCAAAACCGCATTAAAAAAAACCCTTCCCTAAGCAAATATATGCAACACAAAATGGGATTATGAGTGCTATGGGGATGTCTTAAATATCAAAATAACAGGGACAGAGTGAAGGTGGACTTTAATGGACGTAACTGCACAAGAAACAATGCAGTCAGAGGCATGTGAGGAAAGGGAGACAGTTTTGCACTGTCATCTCTAAAAAGGAAAGTGTATCAGCTAAAGTGGTATATGGTAAACTTAATCTTGTTACTTTGGTTTGACCCGTAACTAAAGTTTAACCACCACATGAATTTGTTCCTGATTTCCAGCATCAAATTCTATAGATTCTGACTAAATTTTGCAACCAAGGAGACAAAAACTGAAGAGCTTTGCTTTGTTCTCCTCATGAACTGGATTTCAATGCTCACTGATAGCTCACTGCTATCGTTCTTGTATTGTTTGACACAGCTAAAAAAGCCACTTCCACCTTCTGCTGATCACTTTCTCTTAGGTGGTACCAGCTTTCCAGGCAAGTCACTCAACTCTTGCACTGTGAATATTCTGTTAGCTTATGTTAGAAAGGGGGGGAGGGGGGAGGAAACAAAACCAAACCACAACAAACCAACCAAACAAAAAAAATGCAGTTAAGTACAGGTAAAAACTTAACAAAATAAATACGATATCAAAATAATCCTAGTGAACGAAATGAAAAAACGAAGCTGCTCTATGGCACTGCAGCTATTTCTCGCATCTTTCCCTGCATTTGTGTGCCAACTGCCCCAGTGCGATCAATTTTCCGCAGCGAACTCAGCCCAAAACCACGCCGAGCTCGTCCCGAGCAGGTTTGGCCGCCTCCCGCCTGCGCACAGTGAGGAGGCCGCGGCCGGTCCCTGATCCACCTGCGGCCCTCCCCGCCCCCCGCCGCCCTAATGCGAGCTCCGGCTGCCCGCCTCTTGAGGTAGTACGTCTCCTGCTCGGGTCAGGCCGATACCGAGGAGCGCAGCCCACTGAGTTTTAATTTTGTGAAGGGCTGCTGCCGCCCGGGTACGGATGGAGGCTGGAAGTGCCGAAGGGGAGGTGAGTAACCCTCCGCGTAACTTTAAGAAGGAATGGGAATAGGGTCGGGGCCAGCGGGGCAACGTCAGGAGCAGAAGACGGGGGGACAGTGGCAGTATGCTGAGGGCAGCTGTCGGTCCTTCCTGTCGGAGGGTGGAGTGCGAAGGGCAGAGTTTGGCGGGAGGAGTCCCGGAAACTCAGCGGTTCGCTAGATCCAACACAGCCGGGCCCGGCTGCGCTGGAAGGACGACGGCACCCCTGCGGCGCACCTGCCCCCGGCACTGCCGGCTCCGTAGTTCGGAGCCGCGGCCAGAGGCACCCCTGCTCTGGGTTGAGGCAGGGCCGTGAGGCCCGGAGGTTGCTGCCACCGTCGCCCTCTCACCTCACTCGGCAGTAGTATTTCCCGCTTCATTCCCCCCCGGCAGCGGTGTTGCGCCCCCATTCCTTTCGCAGTGGTACAATCTGCCACCCCCCTCAGGCTCTCCCGACTTCTCCCACCTGTGCCCGAGCTGCTTACCCCCCTTTTCCGTCTCAGCAGTGGTCTTTCCTTCCTCCCCCTCCCGGTAGTGGTACAGGCCAGTTGTCAAGCGGGTGGCCGGAAGGGGCCGCTTGGCGGTAGGCTCGTGCCGCCTGCGGCAAGATGGCAGCCGGCGGTCGCGGCGATGGTTTGGATGTGGCCACTGCCAGCTTATGGCTGGGCCTGCGGGAGAGCGCGCAGCGGTACTGCGGGTTGGCCTTGGAAGGGGCGCGCAGGGTGAGCCGGGACACACCTCCGCCCGCGGCTGGCCCACCTCAGCCGTAGCGGGGGTCTTGCGCCGCGGCCCTCGACTTTGAGGGGAACGGCGCTGTCGGGGGTGGCGAGGGGCCCGGGGCTGATAGAAACGGACCCGCACCGGCAGAAACCGCGTGAGCCGGTGTGTGTGTCAGGGCCCAGCAGCCTGCCGGGGGCTGTGCAGGGAAGTGGAGGCGGGGACGGGATCCGGGCTGAGCGGCCCCTGCTTGAAGCTGAAGCTTGCTTCGGGAGTGCCAAGAGTCTCAAAGAGCCAAACCAGTGAAGCATATGCGCTCTGATTTCACCCCCTTCCCCAGAAGTCGAGATTAAGTCTTTACAGTAACACATTTCTTAAGCCCAGGTCACACGTAGTAAATGTGAGTTACATTAAGCAGGTGTGTGAGCAAATACTGATACCCATCTGCAAATAAAATGTGAGTGTATTTAAGTGTTTAAACGTGTTAAATCATTTGACTGTTTGGTGTGTTATTTTAGGATGAAGGTGGATGAGGAGGTTTTCATACCAAGCAATTTTTCTACCACTTAATCATAAAATACGTATAAATAAATACTTATTAGTGCTGATTCTTCTAAGAGTGAAGTGTGTAGACCACATGAAGAAGAACTTGCCATAACTGCATAATTGGTGTGTTCAGAAGGAAAAGTTTTCAGAGCTTTATCTCATCGTCATATCTTGTTGGAAGTTTTCTTATTTTTTTGCTTCACTTGGTATATGTGTAATTTAAAAACCAAAGGCTTCTGTTATAATTTTCTTAGAATTTTGGAAAAAATGAGATGTGCAAGCCTCTACAAGCCTTAGATGTAAACTAAGCCAACATAGAATGTCTATTTCTGTTGAAAATATTAACCTCTTTTCCTGTATTTGAAGCTTTTCACTTTGTTTTTCAGGCTGTGGCTTCGCTGCCAGAAGATATGAGACCTGGTCCTGATCTGTATGGTTTCCCGTACGAACTAGTGATTTGTGCTGGCATTGCTGGAGCTTTTACAATTCTTTTGTTCCTGTATAGAGGTTACCAATCAGTAAGTGTAATGGTTTAACCCCAGCTGTCAGCTAAGCCTGGTGCAGCTGCCTTCTCACTCACTCCCCCTGCATTGGGATGAGGGAGAGTCTTGGAAGAGTCACAGTGAGAAAACTATAGGTTGATATAAAGGCAGTTAATGGGTAAAGCAAAAGCTGTGAGTGCAAGCAAAGCAAAGAATTTATTCACCACTTCCCGTTGTCATGCAGGTGTTCAGCATCCTCAGGAAAGCAGGGCTCTATTATGTGTAACAGATACTTAGGAAGATAAGCACCATTATTCCGAATGTTACCCCCTCCCTCCTTCTTCTCCCAGCTTTATATGCTTGGCATGATTTTATATTGTGTTGGGGTATCCCTCTGGTTAGTTGGGGTCAGCATTCCATGCTGCATCCCCTCCCAAGCTCTGCACCCTCAGCCTACTCACTGGTGAGAGCAGAAAAGGCCTTGACTGTGTGTAAGAACAGCTCAGCAGTAATGGATACATCCCTGTATTAGCACAGCACAGAACCAACAGATTTTGTCCCACAATTTGTTAGATTTTGATTCTAGGCACTAGACTCCACGTGGCAGCTGCAGATTTGGCACTTCCCACCAAGTTGCTTCTGAGCACAGTGCCCATGAAGTAGTACCATGACTCCAGCTCTAACTGTTAAGTATTATAACATGGGGTTTTTTTTCCTCATAGGAAGTTAAGACTGAGCTAGTAAGTGGAACTTCCCCTTCCCTCCCCTTTTCTACTCTTTTGGCTATGTATGTACTACCATTTTATGTTGACAGTCACGGTTATATGATGACTATACAGAGGTGTATTATAAAAGTGATCCAGGTGACAACCTCCTTACCCCTCTTCTGTCTGTTTAATTAGAGTGGGAGAAGGACAGGGCAAACATAGCTATGGAGGGGGCAAGAGCAGAGGATGCAGTTGCCCATTTTAACAGCAGCCTGTACTTACCTCTCTTTTTTTAAAAAAGTTCCAAGGTTAAACTGATTGTGGAACCACAGCTTAAAAGATTACTTTTCAGATACTATGGAAAAATAATTGATCAAACATTTTCAGTATTTATTCTTTTTATTTCAGGTTAGAAGTCGACTTTACGTGGGTAAGCTTATTTTTCATACTGTTGTTTGGGGTTTTTTTGTGTATGACTTTTTGTTTTCCTTTTTTCTTTTTCCTCCTTTGAATTATTTGAGTGTTGCAACTCTTAACTATTTGGGGGTTTGTTTTGGTTTACTTTGTTGTTTTGGTTTTTTTTAGGAAAGGAAAAACAGCTTGCCAATAAAATTGCTGAACTAGTTGAAGACAAATGCAAAATTCTTGAAAAACTCAGCCTTTGCAAAAAAAAGGTAATGATCCTCATTTCTTGCTTTCAGATGTGTCACAGAAATGTGGTATCAAGTATTTTAAGTATTAAATTTGTGTAAAAGTAAGATGTTTAAAAGCTTTCAAAGTGATTCTTCAAATGGTTTTTCCTGTCAGTGCCTTTAAGTGCAATAAATTAGAACGTTCTGCCTTTAACTCATAATAAAATATATTTCACTGGAAGCAACTTCAAAATGGCTTTGTTTTATGGCACTGGGATAATCTAATAGGACTAGGGCTTTCCTGACTTACAGCAAGGTGCATTTGTGAATATTTAGGTGGTTTCTATGTTTCAGACTGGGGCATCATCAATCAGCCAGTTCTTTACATACATTCTGACATAAAATATTTCCTTTTCAGTTTGAAGACTTAGAATTGTCTCTGAAGGATGGTAATGTTATGAAAGAATCAACAGGCACATCTTCTCTTGAGGTAAAAAGATAAATAGAAATTGTAATTTCCACAGCTTAATTTCTACAGTATTTCAGGAAAACGTTGCCCATACTAAAAAATGAAACAACAAAAACACAAAAGAAAAACAAATACACAAATGGCATGTTAGACAATATTTTTTAAAAAAGTAAATTGTTTTTAAGAGAGAGAGTAGTGCCTGAAGTATTTTTTTTCTCAAATCTGGCTGAATTCATTTATATTTTATAGGCTACTGGAGCACAGCTGTAAGCAGAAGTTACCAGTACATTGTTCATATCACCCAAACTGAGAGTATATTTGTGAAAGAGTTCAAAAGAAGTGAATCAAATACCTAGTAGGCTCTCTGAAATTTATGTAATTGAAAAGCAAATAGATTTATGTCATTTTGCACCTCAGATCGTATAAAGCTGATTGTTACAGAGTTTGTTAACATGTAAGCATCTCTAGAGTACTTTGAGATTTACCCTTGATGTAGTTAGATTTGTTAAATATACTTTGCTGTCTTATTTAAAACATACTTGTAATCTTCATATGTAATTAATGTCAAATATTTTATGTTAACTGTCAAAACAACTGGATTTAGGAAATGCATGAAAAACTGAACAAGTCAAACTTGGAACTCAACCAAGAAATAGAGAATTTAGAAAAAGAACTGGAAGAAGAAAAATCAAAGCAATCAGAAAATGATAACTTGGTAAGAATAAATGGAATCCTGCTTGTGTTACTATTTATTAAAAAAATATCCCACAATAAAAATATCAATGGAGAAGACAAATCAACCTCTTTGGGTTTTTTTGAAACAAAAAATATGTTTCCCATTTTGTGTCCCTTCATTGTCCTTGTGGCATATAAGAAAAATGACACCCATAAAGGAAAATGCTCAAAAGATGAAATCTGTGTTTACTGATTTGGCAGTAGAACCTTCTCAGTTTGAAAATTAAAATAATTTTATTAATTGCCTAGACCTTTTCAGTCAAATCTGTGGAAGAAGCTATATGACAACTAATAATTTTCAGGTGGCTGAAAGTAAGGAGAGAGTGGAGTCTTTAGAGAATGAAGTAAAATCTCTGCAGTCACAGATTAATGAGGTATGTACAGTCTTCACAGTTTCTTTTATCGTCTTTACCATATCTGTTTTCCATGTAGTTACTGGTGGGGGTTTTTTGGTGATCTGTTGGTGGGTTGCTTGAGTTGTTTTTTTTCTATTCAGGGTGCAGAAATAACGTGCTGTATAAATCAAGACTTTATAAGGCTTAGTACTTTTGTGTGACTTGATTCAGCAACTTTAAATTTCATGTAATGATCTGCAGTTACTGGGAAGCACAGTTACCTTGTCTTTGCTTTCTTACTCTACAATGATACATAGTGTTGCAAAACTAGAATCAGCAAAAATTGTTGAAATTGTAGGGAAAATCTGAGCACATGTTTATAGCACAGCTAGAGATCCTAAGAATAAGTCAAATAATACCATCATAACCCCATTTATATATTCACCTGTAGTGTTTAAATAACACACCTTATTTCACTTTAGGCCAAGTCCACCCTAAAAGTATACCAGATTAATACAGAGAGACTCAAGACATCTGTTCAAGATGCAGAAGATGAAAACTGCCATCTCCAGGAAAGTGAAAAGCAGGTAGGTTCTTCCTAGGTGTCCTTAGAAATGCCATATTTTCTTATAATACTATACATACAATTTCTCCAAGGCGCTCATTCTCACATTTGTTTGTTAATACCCCTTGTGTGTTCTGGTAAATTAAATGACGAAGAGGATGTGGTTTTAAATTGATTTTATGTTGGAATAACTTTGTCTGAAATAGTCATGTTTTCAAAGAAAATTAACGAGTCTGTGGAGAAGCACACATAGATTTCAGTGAGAAAGAGGGCATATGGTAATGTAAGACTGGTAAGAGTTTTGCTGAGACATGAAGGAAAGCAGAAAGATTTGAGCAAGTCCACAGGCAGGATCCTCTATAGAGGCAGAGAGAAAATTTTTATACTTGATCTAGAAAACAAAAGAAACTAAGAAATTGCAGAGTATGCAAAAGGCAGGTAAAAATTTACTGTATTGTCACTATGCATGAATTAATAGAAAGACAGATACGTAGTACAACAGGACAGAAAGGGCTGTTACTTCCCAAATTTTAGCTGTTAATTTTCTTCAGTGCTGTAGCCAGATCCCAAAGCTGATTATTTTAAAATGTTCAGCTAAGTAGTACTTAGCCTATGCATTAACAGGTTTTAATTTTTTTTTTCCTGACAAAAAAATATTCTGTCTGGACATTAATGTTCTTGGTTTTTGGGGGGTTTTGGTTGGGGTGTTTTGGTTGGCTTGCTTTGGTTTATTTGGGGGATTTTCTGTTGTGTTTTGTTTGTTTGTTTGATGGATATGTGCTTGTTTTTCTGAGCTCCTTTTTGTCTGAATGCTAATGTGATAGATATCTTTGGGAGGGAGAGTGGGGGGAAAAGATTAGAAGTACTATTGTGGTTTAACGGTCATAAAAAGCTGGGGAGTGCTTTGGTCCTCTCTATCAAAACATTGTACTTATCAGACTTACTGATTCAGGAGGCGAAAAAACAGCTACTGGAAATAAAAAAAATTCTGCAGGAGTATTTCAGCTCTGTAGAACTGTGTTAGCAGTAAAACTTCCTGTCTTTTTCTAATTTTAGAAGGAGTACATGCGTGTATCTATGAAAAAAAGGGAACACAATTTTATTAGATGCTGTGAGTGGAAAATCACTAGATTTGGGTGTTATCACTGTGAGATGAAGTTGCATGAGAATTATGTTCTTTCAGGAGTCTTTTCTACTTAATCTGTGCAAAGTTTTTGTTAGTTTCTGTGAAGAGAAAGGGGCTGGTCTTGTTTTTTTTATTCCAGATGTCACTGTGTACTTATGTAAAGCATTTTGAGAAGCATTACACAATTTTAATAGAGGGATTTTTTGTGTGTGTGTGTTTTTTCTTTGGTAATTTATTGGGTTTGAAAAGAAAGATTTATTTTTGTGCATGTGAAAAGATTCTTCATCTTTTATTAGAAAATAGTACTTGGAATAAGACAATTACTCTACACTTCATAGATACTCAGGTGGGTTAGGGGTGGGGGCATGGAAATCAGTAAACCCAGCTCCTGGGATGTAATTATGAGGTTCCTAGATAAAAAGAATAAGATTTTTTTGCACTCCTTCCAAGTAAAATAGCCTGGGCATAGTTGCTTAATCATATTATTCAGGAAAAATAACTACACTTTGCTGTTAACTGAGCTTTGCTGCATTTGTTTAGTAATGTGAGAACATTTGTGTATGTTGTATTTTGCTATGCTTTTTAGCAGATAAATAACCTGATAAGAGTTGATGGAACCTGATAAGGGAAGAAGGGAAAGTATTTGCTTTGCTTATTTGTATTAGCTTTTATGAGGTTGTTCTAAGCATGTGAAAGTCAGTTTGCTATATTAGAATACCTGTATCCCTTTTTTATTTTTCTTTCTTACTTTTTTTTTAAGATGGAATTTCACTTGTGCTCAAAAGGTAACAAAGGTGTTACTTGTTCACAGAAACTAGAGTACTTTCTTCCTCTGTCCATTTGCACTAATGGGTCATAATCTTCTGGCACATCATAGCTTAAACATTCTAACAGATGTGCTATCTCAGATTTATGATGTGTCAGAGAGAGGATTGGGCCTTTTAGTTTGAACAAGGGAACTGTTAATGAACTCCAAACTTTCTGTGCTTTGTTTTTTGCAGGAACATCAGAAATATATATTGCTTTAGCTTATTGCAAATCCTTGCTATTTCTCTGTATTCAAATTCTTACAGGTACATAAAGTCACGGCTATTTATTTTCTCTTTGGCTTCATGATGAAGGAATCTCTTAAAAGTTTAGCTTCCCTGTGAGGATGACAGTTAATGAGAAAAGTAGTTGCCTGTGTATGTCTTCTAAGCAGTATTAGCGTAAAGAGTATTTTTGTTTTATCTGTAATAACGTAGTTTGCATGAGGCTGCAAATTTATACATGGCTTTGACTGCATGAAAAGGTGCAGTTGTCTGCCAAGTGGGGTTCACCCAATTCTAGTCACATGTTTTTTTTTGTTTATGCCTTCTAGTTTATCTTTCATAAGTAGTGTTCAGGTTTGCTTGTCTATTTGCATGGCAGTTCCCCTGTTTAACTACCATTTTCTGGTTTTATTTTTAGTATAACTGGCTGTTCTTGTCGCTCAACCTAGTTATTCCTTTCTGTACATTCACTGCTTTCAAATTGGCTGCCTGTTGTGCAATTTTAAGCAATATTCTTCTGACTCTAAGGCAGGTTTTTTTGTGCTGTACCCCATGTTTTTGTACTGCATGTTTTGTTTTAACAGAAATTTGCGTCAGTTCAATTTTATTCTCACAATATGAAGGCATGGTTCAATTAGGTAATATGTTGCAGGAGTTATTTTTAATGATCTGGTGCTTAAATGCGCTAATCCTTTTACTGCTATAAAGTATTTTTGTGAAATTAGATTTTTCTAGGGAATGTCTAAAATATAACCTTGGAATTTACTTGTCTTTTTAGTTAAGCACAGCTAATTACAAAGATACATACTAGCAGGTGTTGAATAAATGCAGTTGCTGTGAGTTTAACAGGGAAGTTTTTTTTAAATAAAATTTAAAAAATCTAAAATCTAAGAGGTATGGACAAGACTAGGAGAAATCACAGAACTGTTTGGGTTGGAAAGGAACTTAAAAATCACCTAGTTCCAAACCCCTGCCATAGTACAGTTTTACAATTCATATGAATTTAAATAGCTTTCTAAAAAGCTTCCTGGTTTTCCTGACCTTTCCAGTCTTTACTAGTTCAAAAAGACCCAGGCAGAATTTCCCAAGTGTGTGTGCATATTGGAGAATGAGTGTTCTCTCCATCCATTCCCCTGTGTTTGTAGCTGTTAAACAAATTGTCGCTATTTTATATCCATTGCTTTTGTCACATCAGGATTTTTAAACTGAGTGGAATATTAACTGAACTGTTCTTACAAACATTTAAAAATATGCTAACAACTAATTACAGGGGACAGCTGTTGCAGATAAAGCAACTGGACAGTAACATTAAAGTCTTTTCAACTCTCAAGGTTTAACTGTCTTCTGTCTTGTAGTCTTATCTGTTAATTCTTATGGGTGAGAGGTTAAAATTCTGCTTATACACAGATAATATAGATAACAGGCTCAAGTACTACTCATCCTTGACTCTTGGTTGTGATAGACAATCAGTGCTAATCTGCTGTTTTTCTTTTTAGCTTTTACAAGAAGCTGAAGGATGGAGTGAACGCTTTAGTGAATTAAATGAACTAACTAAGATGCTTGAGTCTTCTAAAGCAGATATAGAAGATGTACTGAAAAATAAAGACAGTCAAGTCAAGGTAAATTATGACAGCTAACATTAAACTAAATTATTCAGACTGGTGCTAATAATGGAGTTGGAAGAAAGGCTAACAAAGTCTCCTTGTCTGAGTATGCATTAAGCTGTTCTGGGGTTTTGTTTGCTGTCTCCATCCTCTAATGTCTTGTTTCCTGCTAAACAGAAAAGGTTGCTTAGCAGCACAGTGCAGCAGTGGGATAGCTTTGGAAACACATTAAATAAAGAAAAAACTTTTAAATTCTGATTATTTGCTTTTTTATTTTTTTTTTTTATTTGGAGCTGGGAGTTGGGGGTGTATTCTTACATGTGTGCGCGTACGTCATGTACCTGCTTAACACATGTTCTTGGCTATTTGAAAAGTTCACAAGGACATACCTGTTGACCTGCAGATGTATGTTGCAATAGAAGAAGTCATATCAAATATCTAGGGGGGTTCACTTAATCTACAAAGGGAACTAAATAAAGGACAGAACTTCTAAAAAAAGTAATTGTAATGGTAACTACATTTTCATTGCCTGTATTTATGTTACTCTTTGTGTTTTGTGGGGGCTTTTTCTTAGTCGCTAACACAATACTTACTGAAGATGAAAGACTGGAGTTCAGCAATAAGAGAAGATGATGATGCTGAAGATAATCACTGGGACACAGATATAAAGGGTGAAACAGAGAATGGAGAGCACTTAGGTATGGTTTGTATAGCTTGTCATCTTTAATTTAATAGATGTTCTAGAAGCACAGAACTAACGAACTTCCAGGCAAGTTGAAGGATTAGCTTTGTAGAAGTCAGATGTACAAAACTCACGTGTTATTCGTGTCAGACAGTTAAGTGATGGTTGGACACCTTCAGAATAACAACCTATGCTACTATTTAGTAGTGTGTGGATATAGCTAAAGCATATGTATTACCATAGAGCAATGTAAAGACTCAATACTCAGCCTCTTGTAGAATGACTTTAGCCTATATTAGTATTAAGCAGTGATTCTCAAACATTTGTAGATGAAAATCTTGCTTTCATTTCTTCTTGAAGTTATCTCAGCAATAGCACTTAGAGCCTAATTTCTGCTTCCTTGCCCTTATGCAGGTGTTACTTGTTGCAGGCAGTATGATAGCACTGGAATCAGATGAGCACAGATGTGGGTCCCCTCAAAACAGCAGCACAGAAAAGCCTTTCTCTCACCTTTTTCTTGCTGCAGCTTCTTTTTATGCAGGTGCTGATTATCCCACAAGGCATATCACAGTAAAACTTACAGTGTGTATTTGACATCTCACTTTTAGTATGAGCATTCTAAGTCTGATTGATTGGCAATTGATTGGCAAACAAAGCACTAAAATACAGGCATAGCATATCCAAACACACACATTGCTTTTTGTTTTCTTCCTTTTCCTCCAAATCTGCTATGCCTCTCATGATATTTTGAAGATTGCTTTATTGTAAAAGCAAGCTCTGTCACAAACTTTTTAGTACTTTTTATGTGATTTATTCTATTCTGTCAATCAGATGATCAGCAAAAACGAACTGTGAAGAAATTGATCTATGCTGCAAAGGTATGTGATTTTTTAAGAAATTTGGGGGAACTAGAGGGAACATATGCAGTTGTTTGGGTAAGTTTAATTGTATATAGACCTCAGTAGCACAGAGTTCAGCATCTTTTAATGTTTAATTAGATATTTTTTCATGCAGAGTTTCTGGTAATCTTAAAGTGCTTAGTTTTTTACTGTTTTTTTTGTTTGATTTTATTTTGATTGCAGTTAAATGCTTGTTTAAAGACCCTGGAAACAGAAAGAGATCAAATGTATTCAAAACTGTCTGATGAAAATAAAGCTAAAGGAGAACTTACAGGTAATTAAACGTTGTTTTGCCGTTAAATTTAATAAGGTGCTGCTTTTGTAAAGTGGTGTTAGAGACTAGAAGTGTTACTTCCAGGAAAAACTGAACTAACCTTACATTAATAGCTCTACTTGATTTTTAAAATGCCTGTTTGAGTTTTAAGTTGCTTAGCTATTTTAAGTATTTGATTTTAGACGTAAAGCAATTGAAGTTGCTAAAGCACTTTGTAAATTTTGTTGTACTCTGCTGGAATATTCTATAACGTTATAGTTACACGTCTTAAATGGACAAAGTTGTTAATAAGTATATAACACCTTCATTGCAAAATTTCTGGACATAATGGAGTTTTAATCTAAATTTTAAACCCATCTATTAAAAATGGTATTTTAATTGTTATTAGTTTGTAATGAATGCAAGCTCAGTACTTCTTAAAATCTGAAATGCTGCATTTAGAGAATTGTACCTAAAAGCATCTGGCTCTGTCTTTCCTTTTGTTGTGTAGAACATACTGAATTAAACCTTATGAAATGCAAACACTGCCACTCTGATTCAAATTAAAGCCTATCATTAGCTATTACTTTTATAGATAACAAACAGCAGTGTAGCTGTCACATTTGAATGTACTATAGTTTGGTTTCGGGGTGATGAAATGCTCTGTACAACTGTATTTTTCAGTTTTTGATAATCGTTTAAACTGAGTCTTAGTGTGTTTCCCAAATTTATTGTAACTCTATCTTATAAAGGTATTCAAACTTACTTTAAGCATTCTATGTTTCTTGAAGAGAGGCATAGAAATAGTAAATAGCAAAAGAAACACAACAGATTTCAATTTGGAAAGATGAGGTAGTTAGGATAGTAGCCCTTCAGGCTATTCATTAAGACCTGTAGGTAAATCTGCAAAGAGTGTATGATAGTACCAATTTTACTTCTGTAGCAGAGTAATCACAATAAGAGCCCTAAATGAAAATTTGTAATATTAATTATAAAACTGCATTGTTTTCAAAGAAGCTATACAATTTGGAGCAAAGGCTAGATATAAGCTCAGATATGCACTAATATAGTATTGCTTATATTATTAAATCAACAGAGGATCAAAGAGTTCTGCAGAATCCTAATGTACTAAAATATTACAAATATCTTTATTTTGTAAATTATGCATTATCTTAATATGATTATTTCTAAATTTGACAGAACGTATAGAACATCTTCAGAGTCAACAAGCTTCCTTGAAGTCTGAAAATGAACATTATGAAAGTGAAGTTCAAAAGCTTCAGCAGAAACTTAAAGTAATGACTGAGCTTTATCAAGAAAATGAAATGAAATTACACAGGTGCCAGTTCCTCTTTTCATTTTCTATGTTTACTGTTTGATTTGAATGTAACTCTTTTCACTTGGGTTGCTGAAAGTTACTGAAAATTTGAGTACTGCTTTCCAGAGTTTTCTGGATTGTTAAGATCCTATGAGGTTGTACATGAAGTTACATGAAGTTTCAGCTTCAATTACATTTGTGATCACAGTAATATTATAGAATTTGTTTCCATGAAAGTAGTGGTGTATTATTTTGGGACTTTTCCACAGTAAGTACAGTACAGAAACAAAGATAAAACAAGGAGTAACAAATTTTTATTCTATGAAATAAGGTGGGTAAAGTTTGATTATTGAGGTGGGAAAGGTTGATTATTTTTATTAAATTATTGAAAATAATGAATTTTATTTAAAATATTACTTTTATTAAATTAAGTAGTAAGGCTATGAAAGTTGCTGAAAGAATTATAAACAGCAGCTGTTTTAACTGTGAGGTATATTTTATATAGTAAAGAGAGCTAGTAACATCAGCAGAGGAGGGGTGCTCTTATAAAATTAAGCTTAGAATTAAAACATAAGCAAGCTGTTTCAGTAAGCAACATAGAACCCGTGTGAGTCAGGCTTTCCTCACCAAGGAGGATAGAATATGAGGGCTGCACTATCTGCCTCGCAGTCAGGATGATCGTAGGAAATACGGCTTACTGATTGAAATCAGAAATATGTTAAGGTCTAGAAATAACATTGGGATAGGACATGTAGTAACCCTCAGAAGTGTGTGTGTGTGTGTGTGTTTGTGTATGGGGAAGGGAGGGAGCAGCATAAACCATTTTAGGGTGCAGTGGTAGAACTAGTTTTACTAGCCAGAAATTGTATCTTCATGGAGCAGGTTTAATCGTGAAGGCAGCAAGAGAAGCAGCACAAGTCTTTATCCTGTACTGAGCAGTATGCAGGACCTTTTTAAGTATTATTTTCAATAATCTGCTCTGAAATACCTATGTTTGTATAGATATTTAACATATTTGTAGATGGAGCAAAACCTAGAAATCTACTACATTAACATTCGAGTTTTTTAAATGCAGGGGGGAGTGGGAAGGAACCTATTAAAAAGAAGCAGTGATGGGCAGTCAGAAAGGAAAAATGTTGGCAGACTGTGTGGATGATATTTAAAAATACCACACTGAAGCTCAGCAAATGTATGCTGCTTATTGAAGAGTTTAAAAAAGCAAAAATGAGATAGCAGAATAAAAGGGGCTATTAGTATTAACAAGGCATCTTTTAAAACCACACGAAATAGGAAAGTGGGAAATGAAGATTGAGTAGAAATGTATACCATATTCTAAAGATCCATTGTTTAGATAGTTTGATTATGAAGGACTGCTATTTACAGGAAAATGACCAGCTTACCTGTTCAGGGCTGTGTGCAGCAGTAGAATCCACGTGTGTTCTGCAGAATTGCCTTATGCATATTCTGTGGTGTGGAATGTGGGGTTTCTCTTCTGTAGTGTCCAATAAGGCATTAAAAAGACCTGTAAAAAATATATGTATTTTTTTAATAACTGTTTTTGTAATAGCTGATAACAACCTTTTTTCTTATCTGGAAAGGTTTTTACATTAAAATATGAAAGAAGTACCAGAACAAATCACTGAAAGTTAGTGCAGTTTGGGTTTTATTTTGATTTGATTTGTATCTGTTTCCCTCCTGTGCCCATATAGAAATATTCTTTGGTAAATGTGCATTGTCTTCCAGAATCCTTTTAGGAGCAGGGGTAATCTAATTGTGTAATATAGAAGAGCTAATAAACTGAATAAACTGGTAGGAATACAAACTAGTGCTATTTATGCTACTTCATATGCTGCCTGTAAAACTCTATCTGGATACATATCATGTATTCATCATACATTCTTGACAGACCAACGACAAAATTGTTGACTTGAAACAGAATTAACCATAGTTTTTGATTTTTCTTAAAGAAAGCTGACAGTAGAAGAGAGAGAACGCCTACAGAAGGAAGAAAAGCTTTCTAAAGTAGATGAAAAAATTAATCATGCTGCTGAAGAACTGCACAGCTACAGGTAATTACAGATTTCAGTTGCTGTAATCACTTGTTCCGTAGTGAACAAAAGGCAATAGAGAATTAATAAAAACATCAGCATAAGTGAATGTATTTTCTTCCAGTTTCATGTGCTCTGTGTGTGTGTGTTACATGCTGGTTTGTGTGTAATAATGCATACTAAGGAAGCTTTTGCTTTGCTAAAAAATTAGGGTATTTAAGACCATTAGCGACATTTTTTTCCATTAGAATGCTAATTGTATTGACATGTTAGCTTTAATGGAATGGTAGAAGTGGGTCTTTAATCTAGTTCCTTTTACTGAACAGAGTTAAAAATATGAAGTTAGGAGAACACTGCGAATTAAATACAATGTTCAGTTTTCCTAACATGTATGTTTTATAGTTACAGTATTCTTTTTCTGTGTGTCTGAGCCTTTAAAATAGTACTGTTGTTTAGAAATTCCTTGGTAAAATATGGGAATATTTTCTGTCGTTTGGTTTGGGGTTTTGTGGTTTCTTTTACTGCTTGGCTCTGTTTTGTGTTACACCAGCTGTGTACCTCTAATTTGTTTCTATTGTTTCTGGAACTATGGCATCATTCTTTGATCTGCAATGCGTATTCCCCACCTTCCTTCAATGTTTATGCAGTATTGACTCTAGCTGAAAGATACTGATTAACAATGCTTCCTGAAATGTTGATTAGATTAATTCTGTCTCTAGAATGTAAAATTCTTGAGGATATTCTTCAGTGTTCATAGAGCAAGGTAGAATTCACCCTTACTGATTTACTTAGAATTTTCATGTATCCCATGGGCCTAAGTGACAATACTGTGTTGGATAAAAAAACCCCACAAACTTAATTATACATTATGTTTACCATTGTGTTTACTGTATTTATTTTCCTCCACATTTTATTACAATGTTATAAACCTTAATTTTGTTACAGAGAGCGAGCAAAAGATCTTGAAGAAGAGCTAGAAAGAACCATTCGTTCTTACCAGAATCAGGTACATGCTGTGTGTTACTTACCAGCTAAGCCAAGTAGATGGGATCTTACTGCAACTGAAATACCACTTTCAGTGAGGTTATGATACTGTTTGGCTTGATTTTGTTGGGTGTTTTTTTGCCATTCCCTCTCCTCAGCATCGTCATCTGGTTCTGACTGCCACAATTTCACAGCAGAGATCACCAGATAACTTTACTAAAAGGTTAAATTTGACATTTAGATGTCTTGTTATAAATTATCCACACACATTAAATTTATGAATAAGAGTATACTCAATCTAAAGTTCTCTTGTTTTACATGGATAATGATCTAATGAATTTCTCTTTCACAGATTACTTCACATGAGAAAAAAGCTCATGATAATTGGGTAAGTTCCAGCTACTGGATTTTCTAAACTTTGTGTGTCTTCCACAATTTGAATAGCTTGCTTTATCACTTTTTTGTTTCTTATTAAAAACAAATAATCAAAATTAACTCTAGCCTGTCACCAACACAAAAGCATGTTAAAAATACTTCTACCATATAAAACAGTTGGAATAATTAAGCCAGCTACATATGAGCACAGTACACTGATATTACAGTATTATTTGCTGTAGCAATAAATCTGCCGAAATAACATGTTATCATTTAACAAGTGTGTGACATTTTTCTAATAATAAAAATTTTTGGCCTTGTTTCAATGCCATTTTGGTATTTTCCCTGGATGTTCTTCACTCATTTTATCTACTAATAGAAAACATTATGTCCTGTGAGAACAGTGTGTTCCATTGACAGCTTCCTAAGAATGTTGCTACAAAATCCATTTTTACCTATTCTTCCAAACAGGAAACCTCAAAATATCTCCTGCCTAGTACATTCTGCAGTTTCACAGAGTGGTCTGTATAAGATAGAATGCTGTTAAAAGCTGTGGTGCTTCATGGTCATAATTTTACAGTGTTTACTATCTGATTTTAAAATAAAACTTTATTTGATAAAATCTGAGACTTTAAGTCTTGTACATATTCTGTAGATGCTTCAAGCAGCTATAGCCAAAGAGTTTTATTTCTGCAGTTTTAAGAACCTGCAGGAAAGCCATGTCATTCCTCAAAAATTTGGGTAATAGAGCTGCTACTGTCATTTGGTGACAGATCTGAGGCTCTGTTTCACATGCTGTATGTGCAAGTCATATCTTGTGAAAATAGAGTCCACACACTTCAAATAGGAAAAAAAAATGTCTTGGATCTAGGACCTGTCACATGTATGAAGCATTTAATTACTAAATAGCAATATCTAAGCATCTGACTTTTGTCCCTTCCCAAAGCTTGCAGCTCGAGCAGCTGAAAGACACCTCAGTGATATAAAAAAAGAAAATGCACATAACAGACAAAAGTAAGTGCACTCCTGATCTAACTGTGAACAAATACAATTTGGTATGAGAGTATGTTCTGGATTGATGCAGTTTGGTGTTTTCTAGACCTGTGTTAATCAGCAGTGGCCTAAACAGTGCAGAAGGAGTGTAGTGCTCCACTGGAGTTCTGAAAGGGAGTCATTTGAGCATTCCTGTAATAATAACATGTAAGAAAGCGAGAACTTAAGAACTATGAGAAGGATTGAAATATTTCAGGAATGAAGCAGAATGTAGTACTGGGACTCAAGGACTTTAGGAGTGGGTTTGTTTATTTTAAATGTTTCCACCAAATGTTGTGGTTACCTAGTGATTTTACAACCTATGTATCTGGGCAGTTAATACTGAGCTAACCAGTCAGGTGGTGGTGGTTGGTAGGAGCCTTTAGGTGTGAAGTTAACCAGTACTTGGAATGCAGTTTAGAGTGCTCATGGCAATAATATCATGCTAGGAAATGTGACATCTAACATGCGACTTTGACTTCTGAATTACAGTTTAAATACAGCAGCATAGAAAAATACTTTCAGGGATTCTGAAGTTTAAAGTTCTGCTACATCCTTGTCTTTTTTCTTTTTATTTAGGAAATATGTTACTTCATTAACCCTTTAAATAGAAAACCCAGCAGTAAACAGTGCAGGCCATTGAAACTTTTGCACTTCTTGGTTATTTACTATTTTTTTGTTGTTTATTTGCAGATTAACTGAAGCAGAATTTAAACTTGATCTTTTAGAAAAAGATCCTTATGCTCTTGATGTTCCAGCTAGACCATTTGGCAGAGGTACAGTATTGAATTGTAATTGTTTAAAAACTGTCTTGGCTACTTGTAAAGTAAAAAGAATCATTGGGTCATAAGTAGCTCTAGGTCATGTTGAGATTTTGTTGAAACTAAGAGCGTTTGTAGTGTTGATGAGAGTAGACTGGGAACATGATACACATGTGTAGAGCACAGTTTTCATTTCACCTCTAGAATTTAGTTTTCAGCTTCAACTGAGAAGTTAATTATACAATTTGTTAAACTAAATATTGTGAACTTGAGCATTTTGTTTTAACTATTCCAGAGCATTCCCCATATGGACCCTCACCAATGGGCCGGCCTTCATCTGAAACAAGAGCTTTTCTTTCTCCTCCAACTTTATTGGAGGGTCCTTTAAGGCTTTCACCTATGCTTCCAGGTGGAGGAGGAGGAAGAGGTACAATTCTTAAACTTGAAAATCTGTCTATTCTGGATTTCTCTCTCCTCTACTATAAATCTGTCACACCTTTTCCTCTTGCTGGTGACAAAAAGTATTAAAACATCTAATTCAATATAAACAGCTGATTCCCTGTGTTTCAACTTGCTTCTAAAGCTTTCTGCTAAAACAGTACAATGGAAAATACAGTTGTTACTAGTATTAGGTTAGTTAGTGGATTCTCTTTAGAAGCATAGATTGAGGAAAATTAAAAGCCAAACATAATTAGTCTTGATTTATTTCTTAGACAGATGGGGTTCTGCTGAAATAACTTGTGATTTTAATGTAAACAAGATTAGCTTTCTGAAGAAAGAGTATTGCCTCTTCTATCTCATTAAGTCTGCATTTGGCAAGAGGAGAGAATACCTGTGTTGTCAAAAACATTTAATTTTATTGGGGGTCATGATGCTCGTTTTTTTCCCTTTGTTCTAAGTTTGAGGCAGTCATTATATGTGGAGACAGTTTCTTTCCTACTGATAAAAGGGACCAGGAAGGTTTTCTGTAAGGAGTAAACTTCAGAGATTGAGGAGTCGGTAAAAGCAAGCTCTTGTGTCATGGGTTGTAAGAGAAGAAAAACCACTGTTCATATTTTTGATGTTGATGGAGATAATGTAGATAAATGCTGGAGTGGAGTTCAGCATCTGTTACAGGTAATAAAGAAGATACTATTTATTTTACTATTACTGTTAAACCCACTGAGGCCTGTACTTGTTTCATGGGAAATATGCCTAACTGTCTCTTCTGCAAGTATTTAATTAATCAACATTGATTTTTAAAAGACCAGCATGGACTATTTACGTAATTCTTTGTAAAAAGTATATCTGAGTGCATATAGAAATTGATTCATTTTCTGAGTCAGAAAAGTTTGAGATTCAATGTTCAACTGTAGCTGTACCACACACAATCAAAATCATATTTGACAATTTATTTGTAGAGAGTAAGTAATGAAACTGAGCTGTCCAGTGTATCCTGTAATTGTAGCTCAGCTATTCCTGGTCAGGAAGAGTAAAAACTGCATTTCAGGATGCAAGGAAAGAGACTATGCAAAGACATAACCACTGCCCATTTCACAGTCATGCACTAATGTAACTTGTGCAGATTAAACAAATGATGTGTTTAAATAATGGCAGCTGCAGAGCAATCATACTGCTCATCACACTTTACACAAGACAATGGCGTCAAATTTGGGTTGAATTTTAGGATAGAGAATGAGACAAGAATTCAGTATTTTTGTAATTCTTCAGACCTGTTCTATTTTAAAGGAAGCTTGTAACCTAAAATCACTCATTGTTACACTTCCTCTTGCGCCTGCTTGTGTGTTGAGGAGGTGTGTTCTTATTTGTTTTCTTGAATAAAGAATTAGAACCAGAAGTGTTGAATGTAATGTGGATATTTTCTTGTGATGAGGGTATTAACTTTCAGTGTGCTAATCTTTGGTTTAGCAGCAGGTTTTTTAGCACGGAGGAAGTGATTTCTTGTGAGGGCAGTAGTTTCTCTGATTTGAATAAATTTAAACTCTTAAATTATTAAAAAAAAAATAAATGCAGATACTCTAGATTTAGTTCAACAGGAGTGCAAAGTTTTTAATTCCAAACCAGCCTTTTTAAACACTTCTAGTAAACATAACTGGTCATCAGCAAGCAGCTGGAGAGTCCCGTGGAGTCATGTGCCTCTCCTATGTTGACAGTGTTGGCGTTCCTTGATTTATTTTACTATTTTCAGGCTTAAGGAAGAGAGCCTTAATAGATTATTTAAAATACCTGGGTAAAGAGCTATCTGTTTCTTCAATTAGGATCCAGAGGACCAATGTATGAAGCTGGTGAGGAAAGAGGAGAGCTGAGTTCTGATCCCCACAGACCACCTTCAGATACTGGATCTCTGTCTCCACCTTGGGATAGAGAACGCAGACTAATTCTGCCTCCACCAGGTACAAAATTCTGCTTAGCTACTGTATCTATGGAAAAATACAGTTACTGACTTTCAGTGTATATAATTAAGTATGTTTTGCTTAAAAATATGAAATGTTTTCTTGGAACTGCATGTGTAACTCCACTGGAAAGGTTTTTTTATAGTAGTTTTTTCCCCCTTCTTTGAATAGGGTGGTTCACTTGCAGTTCTATGCTTTTAAATCTATATTGGTACTGGCAGTGCACTGTCAACTGTTCAGTTTCATAGTTTCACTGGGAGTTTTAGTGCATCAAAAGACCAGTCTGGGCTGGAAAATTTATAAGAAATCTGAGAAAGTAAAAACTTTCAATTGTACATTAGCTTTAAAAAAACAAACGAATAAATAGAAGGTAGCTAATGTTGGAAAATCCTATGTTTTTCAAACAAACATTTATATTAATAGTGCAGGAGTACCGTGGTACAGCCGACCTGTTTGACAAGTTTTCATGTTGATACTGCTTCTTTGATAATTAACAGTAAAATTAGTCTTAGTTCACTTCTTCAGCTAAATATCTGTATTGCATATTATCACTCAAGAAAGACAGACATGAATCAAAAAGGATACTACTAATATTTATCAAGTAAACAATGCAGGAGAAAGGACAACATTCCTGTATACCTATAGTAAAGTAGAAAAAGTGCTACAAAAGTTAAAGCTAAACAAATAAATTAGGTAAAGTACAGAGCTTACAGTGCCTCAGTTGTGAGATACAGCAATATTGTAGTTGCTACACTTTTGTGTGAAAGCACGATTATAAAACTCAAAGTCCACTCTGGATGCAGTTTCACATTTGCCAGATCTGATCTGTTGACATGATACTGCAGAGAGGTTGTCTCGTTTTGTTGACCTGAGCTGTGTTCTTACCCCATCTTTGTACTTGGATCTCATTCATACAGTTTTTGTTTTGTTCTAGCTTGCATGATTGATTGCTACACCTGATGCTAGGAAGTTGGTGAAAACACATTATAGCACTATGAAAAATAACAGAAAACAGCACTTTTATCAATTAATGGCTTAATATGTGTAGTACCTTATTTTGCTTTTCACCTTAATTGCTATGCTGAACCCTCATTTCAAGGCCTCACTGTTTATAACTTAGGCAGTCGTAACTTTTGAAATGCTACTGTGTTAAACCAAAATATCAATGAACTTTCTCTTTTGCAGCTCTTAGAAACAAGTTATACTATATACTTGTTGGGATCCTGTGTTTGAGATTGTTTTAGGATTTGTTTACTCACTCCGACTAATAGTGACTTTGGATATTTACAGAAGCGTAACGTATCCAAAGATTTTTGCTGTCCTAAAATGGTTTGGAATGGGGGCATAAATCTTCACTGACCTGTTTTGCAATCTCTTCAATGTTAGGTGAGCCTTATGTTGATCCAGTCCTTCCTCCTCGACGACAAGAAAGATTTTTCCCTAATCCTCCAAACACTGGAAGACTTTCTGGACCAGCAGAACTACGAACGTACAATGTGCAGTCTTTTGATAAAATAGGTGGGAATTGCTTCCATGGTACTATCAGCTGGCAGCTGACAGTGCAGTTGCCCTCAGCGTGTTCACACATTTCAGTGACCCAAGTACCATTTGTTTTAAATGGACCGCTTACATAAATTTTAGTTTGTGGTACTTAGCAACAGCCAGAAGCTCAGAGGCAAAGTTTTGGTGACTTAAACCTCATCACTGAAACAGTTTTAAGAGCTTTAAGCCCTAATACTTATTAAGCAGTTTTCATCCTTACATAATGCCTAGTAAGTCACATGTGTCTGATTCATCAACTAGGCTGAAGACATTAAACCACAACAGAAACTTCAGCTACTGATACAATTAGAAATGAGTTACCATATTTGCTGCCCAGTTTCTGGCAGTCGGAGAGAGAATCTGTGTTACTTGGTGTAATGATTTGAGAACTGGGAACGCTGAGTTCTGTTTCAGGTTGAAGATTCAGGTTTTACAGTAAGTTCTTCTCTACTGGAAGACAGTTCTGTTTCTGTATAGCCGATCACCTTCCTACCCTATTTCCCAAGCCAAGAAATCTGGAGAGGGACTTCTTACAAGGGAATGTAGTGATAAGACAAGAACAAATGGCTTTAAACTGAGGGAAGATTTAGATTAGATATTAAGAAGAAGTTCTTTACTGTGAGGGTGATGAGACACTGGAACAGGTTGCCCAGAGTAGTTGTGGCTGCCTCATCCCTGGCAGTGTTCAAGGCCAGGTCGGATGAGGCTTTGAGCTACCTTGTCTTGTGGAGGGGGTTTTGAGCTAGGTGATCTTTAAGGTCCCTTCCAACCCAAACCATTCCATGATTCTCTGTGTTTCACTTCTCACTTTGGTTTTCTAATACTTTGTGTTCCACTGAGGTCTGTCTTCTAGCACCCAGATGCTGAGAAACAGGAGAGGTGCACTTTCTTTGCACTCAGTTGTTGCATCCATTTTTACCCTTTTGTTCAGCTGCTGGCAAGCAACAATTAAAAAAAGATCCCCAACAATGTAAAAGTTGTATTCAATTCTTGGGCAGTTCAAAACCTACTTAATGGAAACAGGGTTTTGGATAATCTTACTGCTGGCATTTAGCAGTCATTAAGTGTATGTGAATGTTGCTTTTTAGAGACATGCAATTTCACTAGACTTTGGTATTTGTAAAAAATATCAAAAAAACCTCCAACAAATTAAAACCCCCCACCCCATAGGGTCTGGCTGCAGAACAGTAGCGTGTCTCTCAGTACTGAAATCCAGGCTCCAACTTGAAGGAGAACGTTATTAAAAGTGAACACATCAGTATGTGTTTCCCTAAGCTGGGGTGGCTGACTCTACAGAAGCATTCAACTTGAAGCAGGTACCTGGAGCAGGAAATGCCTCATCAGAAAGGTTAAAGCTTGGCAGAGTTTGTGAGCAACTTTCCAGGGATTTAAAATGGAAAGCGTTGTGCATTATCAGGGCACGAATATTCTCTACATGACAGAGAGTTTAAATGCTTCAGATAGTTAAGTAACAGTATCTTTGAGAAAGGCAGCACCTGCTTGAAGTGACAAGGCAGATTTTTGGAAAAGACCTGTCTGTTCATTAAGAAAAGAACTTTGTTTGCTTCAAAGGAGAAGGAATACAACATGTAGATGAAAAATCTGTCACTTGTTAGAAGTATGGTTTCAGTCTTGAGCTTTTTAGTATTGTCTTGATTCAGGCAGAAGTGGAAGAAATCTGCATTTATTAGATCTCAGGTTTTGGTTTTTTTTCTGGGGTTTTTGATTTATTTTTTTTAATTTATTTTTTTAAGAAATGAGTACCCTTAGTGTCCATATTTAGTATCTTTGTATCCAGTCAGACTCTCTTTTGACAATTCTATTTAATAATTTTCTCCAGTTACTGAAAATACTTGTTCTGAGGGAAGTATAAAGCTAAAAATGCTGAAGTTCCTATCTTCTTATTTCTGAGTGTTCATCCAGAACTGGTGTAGTTATCAAAGTCTCCTTGATGTTTAGCCACTAAGGAAGGAACCAGGTTTTGTCAGGCTTGAATGGGATTGCTGTCAAGCTCAATGCCAGAGTGAGATTTCTACCAGAGAAATAAAGTATTAGCCAGGAGGGAGGGGAAGAATGGAGCTGTGACAGTAACATTAAGATGTATTGCTAGGAAAGTGCATTTATAACTTCTAAAATAGTAAAATGGAGGAAAAAGCCTTATTTGGATACAGGAAACTACTTTGGAAAAAGCTGCAACTTTGTAATCCACATGTAGCTTGTACAGAAGCTGGGAGTAAATACTCAGGTGTAGCTTTGTGTTCCTCAGTTGTCTTTTAGGCCCCTGCAGAATAGTTTCTGGGTACAGCAGTATTTTTCCTTTTTTTTTTTTCCTTGCCCATGTATCCTGATTTCAGAAAAACAGTGCTGAAAAATACAGATATGGGTGGTGGAGAGGAGCTCTGCACTGAGTAACATGTTTAACTTTTGCATGCAGATGGGCAAACATCTTCCGAAAATAGCCCACGAACAGAACCAAGTGGAAACGGGATGAAAGACCATTCTAACCTTAGTGTAAGTAGCTAAAAGAAACTTGATTTTATGCAAAATATCTAGGAAATATCTAGGGAAACTTGTCTTCAGTACACTGGTCATATTACATTGCACTGTGCAGTCCAAATTATAAAATGATATGTATACTTTTATCACAGCAGTTAGTGTCTGGTGAATTAATTTTGGTGTATGACTAGCTAAAACCCAAAAGATTAAACTATGGCAAATGCACATAGATAGCCTTGCTCGGGATTATGCTGTAGCTGAGGAAGAATTGGAACTAGCTGTTACCAAGTGTGCCAGCCTACATCAAAGTGGGCCTGATAGGGTTGGGGATGTTCCTCTCCTTAGCCTTTTCTTTTAAGCTAACTTCCCTGTTTTCATTGTGTTGCAGAATTCACTACCTGATCAGTCACTGGCATCTGAAGGTGACACTATCAGTTCAGGGTTTGCTCCTCCACCTTTCCCTCCACTCAGACCTCCAATGATGCCTGTGGATCCTAGAGCGCCATTAATGCGAAGGGGACCTCCTTTTCCTCCCCCTCCTCCTGCTGGCATGTATGGACCACGTGAATGTTTTCCAGTACGAGACTTTGGGATGCCACGCCCTCCACTGCCAAGTAGGTAGCTTTTGCCAGCATTTCCTTCAAGCTCATGCACATCAGTGCTTTGTGCAGGTAGTCAGTAACCATGCTGGGCGAACACTTACACCTTCACTTGCACATACTTCTCATTTCAGCAAACTCAGAGCATCTTTCCTGATTGAGGTTAACTGCACTTTCTTTTTCACAGTTGCTCATATTCATTGAGAAAAGTTTTTACAGATAGCTTTGGCTGGAAAAGATGCATACTCTTCAGCATTTAAAGGGTTATTGTTTGGAGTAGGAAAGCAAGTAGATGCTTTCCTTAATCCTTTTCCTCCTATGAGGTTGCATCATATATAGATCTTAAAAGTTTTCAGCCTTTAGCTTTGACTCAGTGTCCATGCAAAGGCAGGCATTTGGGACATACCTGTTAATTGGTTTTCCTTGGAATTTGCATTAGCAGAGAGACATGCAAGTATCAGACTGAAGGGTGTCTCTCTGCCTCCTGCTGTTCTCTGATTAATCTGTGAAGAACTAAGCTGTCTGTCTTCCAACATAGAGGGGGGAAGGTATGACAGCCAAGGGCTGCTAGAGCAGACCAAAGGGGATGGTGGTGGCAGCAGCCCATTAACAGTGACTGGCTGCTGCTGTGAGCCTGTCACAGGTAACTGTGGAGAAAAGGGATTGTTTTATCCTCCTCCTTCCTTTGTCTCTTGGAAGCCTAATGCCTGACCTAAGTCTACTTTGCCCACTATTACTCCACCTTGTTAGGTGGGTCAGTGCTGAGCTTCAGTAGCATGGGATGGGAGGAGCAGGGATGTAGTTAGTGTGATATTAACTGGACTGCTCTGATTATCCCACAGTAAGAAATCCTTTTCCAGTGAGATCCTATCCTCACTATCCACCGCCACACCCTGGATTTTTGCCTCCACCACCTCCTCCTGAAAACAGAGTTGAGCCACCTCAGTCAAATTCATCAGCAGTAGAGCAACCTGACCCACAGCAGGAGACTTGACAGTCGTTTGAGTGCTGTGCTGAACCCTTCCTGTACTCTGCAACTGGCATCTCTCCTTATGTTAAGTAACCATTGTTACTTAGGTTTTGCTCAAATTGAAGCTTAATAGAAAATCCTCAGGATAGTGTTTTGTAAATAAAGAATGAAATAACTATGAATATTGTGAATAAGTGATTTCCATTGTACAATAGCCATTTTTAAATTATTTCTAACTTGAGTAATCTCAAAGGTGTATAAATCATGTGAACCATGTTTTAAAAGTCCAGCTGCTTTTGTCCTTGTTTAGCTGAACAGGGACTCTCTCTGCATGCCGAAAGTGATGGTTGCAGCTTTATGAATAGATGTGAAAACAAACTGAAACAGTTAATAAAAGTCTACTGAAAATGAAAGGACTGTCACTGGGACCATGGTACTACAGAAGTGGTTGAGGTGAATAGGTATTAATATTATTCCCTACTACTTGCATACTGGTAGTTGTATCTTTCAGTTGTCAGAGCTTTACAGAGGGATGGTTGTTCTGCCACTACAGAGGGAGGTAAGGGGAAGTGGAAATGTAAAGCAACTCCCATCACTCCTCAAAACTGGTAGTGCTGTTTGAAGATGTATAGATGGGTTTATGACACAGGAGCAGGTGGTCATGGCTCTGTGATGCTTGCCTTTGATGAGGCATGTCTGCAACAAACAGGAATTTTTACAGTGCGGAGATAAAGACTAAAGACTAATAAACTGACTTTAACATTACAGTTGGGAAGCTGAGTGGGACAAAACCACCCCTTCCCTATTGCTTCAGCTCTGACAGTGGAGAGCACTTGGGCTTTAACAACAAAGTGGCCACATGGGCTGGGGCAGGAGACTGCTGTGAGCATGCCTGCCTATCTTGACATTAGTACAGGTAATTAAAACTGCAGGGCACAACACATAATTTCTTGTCTAGAGCAGGCACAGAGGCAAGTACACCAAATATACTTACCAAAAAAGCCAGCAGTGGTCAAGACCATGTTGCTATGGTAAACATCTAAAAAGTGCAAACAAACATACCCTTTGAGAGATGAATTGTGTCCATGTGCATTTTGTCGTGCTTATGAAGCTTCACAAAATTTGCAGAATTAAAAAAAAAAAACACAAAGAGGTGGCAAACCACAGCCTAGAAAAGCAGTTGTGGTGGTGCCTCGTTCACTAGTTTGTACCTCTTTCCTTGTGGCAATGGCTATCACAACAGGCCCAGACAGTGCACTTTACTGCAGCCAGGGCACAGGCATTTCCAGATAGAGCCTCCCTCCATGTTTACTGACATGTACAAGCTGAAGACTTCTGCTAGAGGCCTTTGGCAGTTAAGCTTCAACTCAAAACCCACATAATTACTCACAACACAGTCATCTCGTAGGGGACCCTTTAAGGTAAATAAAGTAGGAAGCTGTTTATAGCAAGCCCCCACTTGTTGCAGCAGCAACAGGCAGCTCAGCAGCCATCTCTAACCACCCCGTGGTTCTCTGCATGCACACACAGACACCCAGAACACAGTTTGAGCCTGTAACACAACCTGCATCCACCACACCCCATAATTAGCATTACCAAAAAAGGTGGGCTAGAGGGTTTTTTTTCCAAGTGCTTAGGTCAAATCTGCAGAGTGACTGCTGCCCAGGGCTCCTGCTCCTACCATCATGTACTTCCACATCAGTGTATTTCAGCTGCAGAACTCTTCATGGCTCATTCCTGAAACTCCTTTATTCTCCTTCCTACTTCCAGTTTAGTCCTCACAGGTACTTAGTAAGCCTTCATACTTGAGCTATTAAACAACAGATTCTGGCAACAGACATTTTAAAGCATCATCCACTTTGAATTGTTTTAGTTGCTGTTTAGCTTGCTTCAGCTGTCGCATAATTTTTAGCCAATTAGTTGGTTTCTAAAGGCTCTAAGTTTGCCTGGAAGACTTCACAGGCATTCTAAAAGGAATGACTTGGATTTTCCCTGGCCCTTGCCATCAGAAACAACCAGAACTGCTAAGTATTAACTCACTCTTGTAGGTGGAGCCAGTGGATGCCCAGAGGTCCTTAGTTTGACAGTACTACCACTTTAAGAGCCCCTTTTTTCCCCTCCATCTCACCTTAAAGGCTCTAAACTACTTGTGAATGGAACTGTATCTTCTGAACACAGGCACACACACACAGCATTTTCTAACTGTGTGGGCTCAATATTTGTTCCAGCTTGGAACCAAGTTAACTGCAAAAAAAACAACTTTACTCCACCAAAACAATTACTCCATGCCCACAATGACACTGGAAGCTGCAGGGAAAACAGCAGATAGCCGGACTAAAATAATGCAGACTAAGATCATCCCACAGAGAGAACGGAATCTGAAATTTCAGAGGGTTTTTTTCCCCAGTAATAGCCAAAAAATCTTATTTGCAGGCAAACAATTTGAGAACAAGCTCAGCTTAATGCAACATGAAGCAGGCTGTAGTAAACCATCAGGTGTAGTTAGGTGTGTTGAATGGAAAAGGGTCATGCAAGTATGTATGTGGGAAGTCCCTGTTCCCCAATAGAAAAAGCAATCCAGTTTTAACAGTTGAGGGCTTGCATTCTAAGTTCCTGCTGCTAAATCTAGAATGCAGCAACACTAACTTGGCATCACTGGCTCTTCAGGAAAAACAAAAAGAAACAAAAAACCCCATTTAAAATCCCATTTGGGATTATGCAAGCTCAAAGTCATTTCACACGGTTTGTAAGCTCCCACTCCAAATGCAAGCACACTGCCCACATGAGGACCATACTGCTTCAGCTTGAATCCCTTCCTCTGCGTACTACTAATTCAGGATTGCTAAAAATACAAGCAAGCAACAAAACCAACTTCTATGTATTTCTAGACAACAGAACCATCAATCAGAAGTGTTATTCTCCAAACACTGCTCAGTGTACGTTTCACCACACACTCAGGCCCTACTGGCCTCCCCATGCTTGTGAAGTAAGAAAGATCACACTAGTCTGTAGTAAATAGCTTGACTTCATACCCAGGACTTAAACACAATGATTAGACTGCAGACTGGATGCAAAAAAAATCAGACATGGAGCTCTAACAACAGGCGTCTGTTGACACAACCCATATTCCACACTGTGGCTGGAACTGCAGCAAGAGAAAGGACTGCACAACTCTCCCATCCTCAAGTGGCCTGTTTCTCCTGCTCATCTCATTTTTCAGCATTAAGTTAATTAAAAGCAAAGCAGAAAATAGGTTGGACTAAAAAGAGAAATGTGTTTATGTAACTGAAAGTTAAAACAAGTTACTTCCCAGCTGCATTAAGGCCATTTACCATAGAAATGCAGTAATCTGCGGAGATAAAATTAATATCCTGTAGCTCTGTTTAAGCCAGAGGACATAGCATTTGCTTCAGGAAATTGCACTAAAAAAAGCCAGAAATCTTGATCACTTCACAACCAGATTTCAGGTGCAGATGCTGCTGAACAATCACTATCAGATTTCACTGCTTCATAAGCCTCCCTCTCCTGAGGATGAGCCCTGAAAGGCACCAAGTCCCATCACTTTGCTGGAATATGAAAAACTGTATTTACCTTATCTTTATTACCCACCACATCTTCTCAGTATGCTTGCAAATGATCTTGCTTGGCAAGTCTAGATCTAGTTGACTGCTTAAACCATGAGCAGTGCAGGAAGTCTCAGGCTTGGTAGCAGTTTGGACTACAAGGAAATGGAGATGCAGAAGCTGAAATCATACCAGTGCTTGGCACGCACACACTGAACAGCCACTCTGACAATCCTCACAGCACAATCAGAAGCTTACCAGGCACTTGCAGCTTCCATTCAGAAGGCACAGCTACGTACTCTGGGTACAGATAAAACGTCAAACTGAAGCATTGCAGGTATTCAGAATCTATTTAATAGTGGGACACCAAAGAAGTACTACACATTGTTTTTCTTGAGCACATTAGATTTTGATTTAAGCAATTGCAACAGATGCAGCAGGAATTTCTCAAAAATAGTCTTCTATAGTCTATAATCCACAGTTTACTGTATCAGTCTAGTAAGTCATATCACAATACACTGTTTGTGCTAACTGGTCCGATAGCCTGATCTTTAGCAAAGCATCCTTCCCTTTTTTCCACCCCTGCCAAAAACACTGGCAAAACTCAGCCAAATCAAAAAAAAAAAAAAAAAAAAAGAAAAAATACTGTACGACTTAGTTTAGACTCTTTTTGTTGACCTAAACACAACGGGAGCTACCAGTTACACACAGCTTATCAACGATGGTGCATTTTAATCCTAAAAATCTTCATGCTGATACAATAAAGTATTTTATACAGTGATCAATTTTTAATGCTTTATTCATTGATTAAAAGAATATACATTTAACATAAACCATACAACATCAGTCATCAATTCAAACATTCAGCTGGTTTCCTTACATTTTCTGTCAGGAGTTTTTGTTGTCTGATCACATTTATAAGATAAAATCTCACCACATCTGGCATATACACACACTGTGCCAGTGGATTCACTCTACTGATGTACATATAAAATCCGCATGGTATGTGCTCACTGGAGACAAAACAGCGCACACCTGTCAAAAGGTCATTTTAATATAAGATGGTAAAACCATTTGTAAAACACATATAAACTTTTTCCATAAATAGAATCATATCTGGACATCTGTTGCATAAATTGTGTTTTCCAAAGCTTACAATATAGCAGCCAGGTCTCAGCACTGCTGGGCACCCACGTTGGCCACTTACTTTATTATTGCAGACTGTCCTTTAAACATTAAATGCACAACATTCGTACCACTTAAAACTGGGGTCAGGTGGAAGTCTCACAGAGACCACGTCTGTACCGCGGTTGCCCTGAAACAGTTAAATCGGCTTTTAAAGCCTCTCAGATATAACAAGATTTTAAAACATACTTCATGGAATGTTCTTCATGCATCATAGCAGCTCATACCTGTGATAGAACAAGCTTTGTATTTGCTTCCTTTCCTTCCTTTACATTCACTATTCACAGTGAAACAGGTGCATGTTTGTTAAGAGTTCTGAGGTTGCTGACTGAGCCACAGCACAGCTGTGTACCACAGGTCGAAATTCGACCTTATATATTACAATCTAGCAGTATCTGGCTGGCCAAAAGTTGGCCTGCCCCTGCCAGCATGTGGGCACTTCTTCGTTTTTAATCTATTCTTTGGCAGCTGACACAGGCGCTGACAGAGAAAATCCAGTGACTCGGTTGCTAGGGATTTCACGACTAATGTTTGTTTGCAGGTGTATACCTTTGTACTGAAGTCTTCACTGTTATGTTTTTACCTCATCGGAGTGCACATTCTTGCTTTTTTTCTTTAAAACTTTGGCCCAAAGCTAACTTTTAAGGAAGATGACACAACATGAGAATAAACAAGGAGGAATTTGCAAGGAAACCAAAAGACTACATACAGCTCATGGAGTGGATCTGGAAGTGCAGGTACCTGAACAGCTAGTGTTTCACCCCACCACTTACCAGCTAGGAAAAGCTGAGAATGAGAGTTAAGTCATGCTTCAGAATCGGCACGTGAAATAAAGCAAGGTGAGAGTCTTACGATGAACAGCCCTGCATAGACTTCTCTTCCTTTAAGCCTATTAAGTAGCACGCTACCAGATTAAGCACACAATGACAGCACAGAAATCCACTGGGCTATGGATATGGGTATTAAAAAGGGTTGGCTCCTGAGCACAGAACTCCGATATAAGAGTAAAAATCATTCCAAATGCAGTTATCAGTAGAAGTAAAAAGTTAGCTGGCAACCTCGGACAGCCTTTGGCTGTGCCTCTGTAAGGTTTGGTAGACAAGTCCATTAACCGTGAAAACCCTAAACACTGCCACTTTCAGCTTCTAAACCAATACCCGACTACGTTCTTTGATCAAGAAGTAGAATACACATATATAATTCTATATAGCTAATACTGATTAAACACAGCACAAAAGGGGTTAATTCACACTACTGAAAAAAAAACATAATAGGACCCTACTTGCATATGTAACCACAGGAATTGTAGATAAGGAGCTAAATGCCTTCACTGAAGCTTTGCATCTCTCTGTAGAAGTGACAAGTTGGCTCAGTGAAGACACTGAGCAGCTCAATGTCCATGACAGCATGCCAAGGTCGACCCAACCCGAGAGATACTTGCTCGATGAGATTGTGTACTGGATCCACATCCTGATCAGCCAGTTCTCCTTGGTCAAAATCAATGCTTTCTTCCGTGACTTCCAGAACCTTCAGGTCAGAGCCACGAAGACGAGCAATTGCTATGAGATTATGAGCCCAAACTGTGTAACCTAGGGGGGAAGAAGAAGAAGTTGCTCTGTCATTTTGCTACATGGCTTTTTTTTTTTTCCCAGAAGTATGTAGTAGCAAATCATCTCAATGTCCTTCTGGACCTATTTCTCACCTTCCACCTGGCAGAATCCCCCTACAGCATGGGGTTTTCTTTTTTGGTTACAAGTGGTAAAGCCCCATCTTGTATTCTGAATAAAGAATTACCAAAATAATTTCAGGTAGTTTGACCAAGCTTTACCAAACCTAATTTTTTTCCACTATCCATAGAAAAGCAGACTTCCTTACTACAAATTATATCTACAATTTCAAACCTTCTGTGATCTGCTTTGTAATAGAAGTAGAATTAAAACAAAAAGTAAGTAATCAGTTATTTCAAGTGAATGTATAAAAGGATTGTCTTACAACTGTTTGTGCTAGAAAAAAGTGTTTGCTTTTGTTATATTAGAGGCAGATTTAACAAAAAAAACCAAACCCAAACCATGCAAACCAAAATCCTCTCCAGGAAACAGGGCACACCAGTATATAAATAATTAAAAAAATAAAAAGCTACATATATCATATTATTCCATCTGAGACTTAAAATAATTACAAAGCTTCCCCTTCTTCCCATTACTATATATTGGCATCCCTCTTTAAAAACACTTACTGCCTTGTTACCTGTTAGCTTTCTGTACCCTGACTAAGGCAAATGCTGGGCTCCTTATTCAGATGCAAACCACAAGTAACCTGGGAACTTCCCTTTAGTGGGAGCTCTGCCAAGTCAGCCCTTCCACTGCAAAAGGAAAGGCTCATTTCTGCCTTCATCATCATTCTGTTGGTGAGACGCCCTCTTAGATTCTGCAGTCTACACAGTATTTGAACAGGGAAAATTAAGCTGCTGGGAAATTAAAACTATATGTAAAGAAAAGCCTTTTTCAGAGCTAATAGCAAAGGAGAGGAGGAGGAAAAAAAAACCCCAAACAATCTCAGAACAAACCACCACCACCAGCAACCCCTGAGTAGTATTGGAAACTGAAAAATAACCTCTTCAGCAGACAAGAGAAACCTGAGCACTTATAGCTAAAGTGAATTATGGAGCCAGCAACCATTTTATGGTAAGCCTCAGAAAATGTAAGCGTGAGGCTAAGAAGCTGCACTGAAACATCACAGCATTCTAGATCTTTCTTCCTAGTCATGTTCTTTTCACAGTTGCTATTCTTGAAGAAAGATGATTATGCTACATTACCAGAGCAGTTATATTCACAGCTTTAAAATGATCAGGAGGCATTTATAAGAAGCTTAGCTAGCTTCTGTTACAAGGAGGGGAGAAAAGAAGGGGAAAGAATCTGGATCCCAACACCAGAGCAAGGCTGATACTTGGCCATTCTCTCCCCCAGGTATACACGGCATCTCTCCAAATGAAGGTGTAGCAACACCTCTTTGCTAGACAGAACTCCAGAAGACACTTGCTTTCCCAATACCCTGCACAAACTAATTCCTTCTGCTGAACAGACATGCGCTGGTACTTATGCTACCTTATTTCAGGTATTTCACCATATTTGTAAGTTTAGATAATGCATTAGAAGACTTCCCTATAGGAGAAGGATAATTTAGGGTAATACTTTTAAAATTATATTTTTAGGTCCTCAAACTTGCACCCAAATGTTACAAGAAACCCATAAAATACACATTTAGGGTGGTACAGTCTTGTGCCAGTATCCAAACCCAGTCAGACCTGGAAATTATATAGGAAAGGCAGCTGAACTGATCTCCCCCCCACCGCCTTCCTTATAATTTCTCAGTAGAAGACAGTGGAAAAACCTTTTTCTAGCACATACAGCACAACCTTCTGACTGCAACCAAGGAAATGTGAATGTACAGCCTTCACTGCTGAAGGTCTCTCCCTGTTTGTGCTGAATGACTGGAGATTTACTCCCCCAAGCAGTCAGAGGACAGCTTACTCTTATACAACACAATACAGAGTCATTATTTAACTCCTTCATGCATCATCACACTTGGTCTTGGTAAGCTGATTCCAGCACAAAGAACTATTCTGAATTATTTCAGTTTTAGGTGCCTTCAAATTTGCTAACAACTGTAACCTCCAGCAGGTACTGTACTGATGAGAGAGCTGAATATAAATACAGCATTTTTTAATTATTATTATTTGCAATGATATGGCAAATAAATAGGTGGGATAAACCTAGTTCTGGTATTACTGGTGAAACCAATGCACTCACTGAGCCAGCCTCCTCTACTCTGTACTTTTCAGCTTTCATCTACTGGCAAAGCCTTACCAAACTGGTAACAGACTTCCTATCCCTCAGCCTTAGGGCACTTCCCCATGTTATTTACAAACAGGAAGCACAATCATTTCATCTTGCCAGCATATGAGCTTACAGTAAAACAGCAAATGTTTTCAGTGTTCACGGTCACATAACCAGCCACCTGGTAGAATATGCATAATGCAGACCACTTTCAGGATAAAGCCCCCTTGAATGCTCAGTTCTCAGTCATTCTCGCTTCTGTGAAAAGCCTAATAAAATCCTATGTGACTTCTCAACAGAAGTTAGTAAGCTACAAATATTTTCAGAACTCATATACAATAAACACCTTTAAATTTTCAAACACAAAAATACCTGTACAAGGTACAACAGAATGCATAGCAACCATAACACCACTCCACTAAAACACGTTGTGATTAGAAAAGGCCTAAGTGTTGTAAGTATTTTGAAGTCATATACTATGCCCGCAGAGTATACTACCTACCATGAACAGCCAGGAGAGACAGCCTTGTGCACCTCCAGGCTAGTAAGACAAGTGGATCTTCATTCCGGTTGTCGCTGAGATCTGGGAAACCAGACATATCTATCACATCATTCATTAGTATAAAGTGAGTGAGGAACTTGTCATACTGCCTGGATATGAGGTCAACAACAGCCCCTGAAACACAAGTGATGTAGCTGTCAAAGTGAATCCTCTCTAGGGGGATACTGGGCTTAAGAATCCTTAACATATCATCACTTTTGACATCAAAAGCCATTATATAGACCCGAAGATTAGCGCTGTTGCGAGTCAGCGCCTTCCAATTCTCATCTTCTGGCATACTGTCCAATGACTTGTGCATTATGGAAACACTGTGGACCAGGAGAGACAGTCGATGCAAAGGCACATGGTTGCTATCAGCCAGGACTCTTGCCATTTCAGCTGTAAAATCACAGAAATCCAAAGCGAGCGAACGCAGATTCACAAAGCGCTCCAATTCAACCGCGGTGATAAGAGTGGTATTACCAGGGATGTGGTTGTCCAATAAGCTCAGATGTTCCATGGTGTTGGCTATAGGGTTTGACAAGGAGGACAATGATGTGGGAGTTACTATTTGCAGCATAAACCCACAAGACAGCCATTTCAATTGCCTGCTATTGCCTAATATCTCTTCAAACAGCTGCTGGATTCTGCAAGTAAACAAAACAGACAATGATCCTGTTAAACATGGTTTAGTCTTACCAAATGCATACCATTCTATTTTTTATTCCAGATTCTTCTTTCATTTAATGGCCTTATTCTGTAGGAAGGTGCTATACTTATGGTTCTTGTGAACCACAAGTGTTAGAACCTGACTTTGCAGATATCCCACAGTAATTTAACCCTCACTGCAGGGAGAAAAGGTTAAAACTGTAAGCCATCTTGTGAAAAATAAAGTATTTTGTCTTTCAAAACCAGTAGCACACTATGAACCTTCACTTCATGTATTTTCCAGCACGTATTTAACACCCTCCCACATACATCTTAAGGTTATGCAAATAAGAAAACCTGTAATGCTTTTAAAACATAGCTCTTGTTTTTAAGAACAGCTTTTTGTATTTGCTAACCTCTCCAGAACTGCAAATTCAGTATGGAAAAAAAAAAAGTAATTTTCAATTAAAGGTTGCAGAAACTTGACTTTGAGCATCAGTCTCAAGCTACCTGCTTGACTCTGCTCATTAAAGGGTAAAGAACAAACATATAAGATGATTCTTTAAATAATTCCAAATGTACAGGTAACTAGATTTTCAAGTGTCAACAGGTTTTAAGTTTTACCAAGACAACCTGGACCTGGTACAATTTCAACCTCAGACAAATTCAAATGACAAGTGCTCTTTGAGCTTATGTTTTAGGACATGTATGTGGATGAACATTTGCTCTCAAACCCTGGTCAGCCAGAGGAAAACAAAAATCAGTGTTTAAGGAAAGCAGCTGAGCCAGGTTAGGACAGTTCCACAAAATGTCAAGAAATAAGATGTAAACACCTCCAGCACAAAACAGCAGAAATTTGTGCCTCAAATCAGCTAGTGTTTTGCACAGAATGCTTCTGTCTTCATTGGCAGGAGTATCTGCATACTTCATGCATCTAAGCAAAACACCACTACAAAGTTGTTATTCTCATCCATGTATCTTTAATAGAGATATTAAAGGCTTATTTAGCCCAATATTCTGACTGACAGCAAAGAAACACTGACGCCTCAAGAAGTGCAACAGAACAAGGAAAGCATGTAGGGGTATTTCTCAAATTATCTCCCTCATTTCCAAACACTTGTAACTCCTCAGGCCAAGGTGGCTCTTTGTATTTAGTAACGCTCAGGGACCCTACTTCTACAGGTTTATTCACATTTGCGTTTAGCAGCTGTAACATCCAATAACAGAGGATCCTGCAGGGTGATTTCCCCCCCTTTGTGCTCACTCTGAACCTGTCACCTACCACCTTTGATGCCACATAATCCTTCTGTTTTAAGTTTAGAGATCAATCCTTATTCATCCTCTCCCTCTGCAAATCCTTATTCATCCTCTCCCTTGCTTGCATGTGCTTTCTTCTCCTAAAAACATACTGTTTTTGCAAGGTCTGACTTCTCTTTGTAAGTGGAAAAGTTGGTGTGATTACTGTATTTATCTATTATACACCTCAGAATAGTTCGCAAGACTTTGCCTAGTATAGTCATTGGGTTTAAAGACCAGTTCTTCCAGATAGTCTCCAATTTTCTGATTACTTTTTTCAGCTGAGGACTGGCAACTGCAACACAAACAAAACAGTTTTAAACACCAGGTCAAGAGCCACAGATAGGGTAGTTTTGCTATTTTATTCCTAAATAGTTCAACAGCTCAGATGAGCCCGGGCTGATCCTGGCAACGTCTGTTTCACAATTATGCCTGATGATGCTTACATTGAGGGCAGATTCTCTGACAATCCCCCAACCCCCAAAGAAAAAGGTTCTACCACAGAAACCTCTCTAATTTCTTCCAATGAACAATGACTCTTCCCTCTCCACTCTCACCACATGTGCCTACAAATGGTGCTGTAACGGTTGCAGCTATGGTAGTTTATTTTGTAATAGCTTTAGTCAATCTTAATAGTGCTTGAATATTTTACAGAAAAATTGAAGAGATGACAAATCAATTTTGAGATGCTTAGTAGAATACAGAACACTACCATCTGTATATCTCACTGCACTAAAAAAAATCTGTTTAAATTGTGCTTCTCATATGACTTAAACATCTAAGTTAGAAGAGTACTCTTCTAGTACTCACACAATTTAACACAAAGAAATACAATACAGAATTCTGCAGCTGTAGGATGGGTTTTCTCCCGTATGAGTATTGCATTAAATAACTTCTTCAAAGAGATACTGATTTACTGCTGTCTACACATCAGCTTATTGGTGCAAGCAGCAAAGTTTTTATACAAGTATTTAGATTTGTGGGGACAAGTCTACCAACCTGTAGGTTCTACGAAAACTTTCCCCAGTTCTTTGCCAATTTAATAAAAAGAGATCAAACATGTCAATAGAGAACACTTAAGAGTAATCACTTTTGGATTGGTTTTAATATCTGATTTGTGTAAGTACAGACAAGAAGCACCCATATAAACTACAGGCCACTAGTTTTAACATATTTCAAATAAGTCTTTCAAACACCCTATCAGGGGTTTTTCCTCCCTTGCACACTCTTGACTATATCCCATTTTTTATAAGCAGACTGTGTCTAACTGGAGTTTGCAGAAGTTCAAACTGTGTTCTAGAAATGTAGGCATAATAAATGAGTACTTGGGAATTAGCACACACTTTATTATCATAGTAATTTTTACTTCAACTGCTTAGCATGTAGTACAATATTTATCCTAACTTATGCACAATTATCCTATAGCTCACTTATGAAACTAAAGTTTAGGCATGGTTTAGTATGTGTAACACAAAATACAAGCAGAGCTCAGCACACGCAAGAAAGCAACATAACCTAACGATGCCTCAACAAGTATACATCAGTCCCCTTTCCTTCCTGTAAGGAGCAATTATGGGATGTTCACTATCAACCTGGATCCTACAAATGATCACACTGGAGCAGAACAGATAAAAAATAAAAAACTCAAAATAAGTCAGTTTCCTAATTAATACCTGAATTGGTGCTTTCAGCCAGAGGACAGACCAAAACCTGACTAGACAGGATGATTCGCTATTTAAGCCCAAAGAACAGCCCTGACCAGTACTGAAGCACATTGATGGCCCTGCACAGAAAGCAAACATACTACTAAGATGCATATGGAGCCCCTTTAATTCAAAAAGGTCAATCAAAATATTTTGTTTAATGACAGAGGCTAAACTCATTCTTTTGGGAATCAAACCATCTGAACCACTCAGATAACTCATGGGAAACAGATTTCAGAAAACCAAAATTTTAAACTCTTTGTTCAACTCAAGACAAATGCATTATTTATGGTGATGCTGAGTTCCCAACACTAAGGAACTGAGCTGTAAAGAAAATTTTAGAAAGGAACTAGGGACATGTAAGCTATACAGAAAAAGAACAAGCATTACGAACCCATGCTGATCAGCACAAGTGTTATTTCTGAAGATGCTATCCAAAGCCTCCTCTCCCTCAGAACAATCCTTAGTCTTAACTTGGAAGAGCATCCTAATGGTTCTGTGCTAGCAGAGATTCCACCCACAATCTGTTACACCCAGCTCAATGCTATGGACTTCAGGAAATGTCATATTTTCTTCCCCAACTGCTTTAATTGCAGGAAGTTTCTGAAACAGCTAGTAATGTTTATCACCATATGGGTTCCAAAATCCTCAGCTACCAATAATGCTGTTTCCAAAGGTTGCTCAGCATCTTCCAGGGTTAGTTACCAGCACCAGTGCTTTACAACTTAACTGATGCAAACATCACATACAAAAAACAAAAGAGACATAAAAATTTACTTCCTGAAGTAAATCTCCTGCTAGTGCTAATGAACTTGAGAGTATCAAATAAAATACTGACAGCTTTCCTTTAATTTAGAAAAGGACCAGCAGGTCCCAAATGCGTTGTTTTATTCTAGAAAACAGAAAAAAAATCCCACCAAAACCAAGCAAACAAAAAAGAGGCAGCATTTATTTACTCATTCCAAAATGTGCAAAGATCAACATTCACCCAAAAGACTAACTTGAAAGTAGATACTGGGCTTTGAGTGGTTTATGGCTCTGAAATGTGCATACTTTTTTTTGTTACTTGTTTGAAGAAATGTTTAACCATGCACTCAGCTGAGTAAACATCTGCTTAGATGGCTCTCTTCAAACCCCTTGGCAAAGATTTGATTACATATTTATGTTTTGACAATAAAGGATATTAAAAAAGGAGCTTTTACCAAATCAGCCTTTTACCTGCACACAGCCCAACAGTACATACATTATGTATGCTCCAAGTTCTGCATTGTAAGCATAATGGATGACACAGTACATGACACACATCTGTATTTGCACTGTTTTGTAAACTTATGACAGGATCAAACCCTTACTTTGATGGTTGTGTTCACATACATACATTGATCTGATCATATACCTACAATACTTCCAGAACCACTCAAAAAAACCCAGCAGAGCTCACAAGTGGCTGTAATTATTTTGCTCCTAAGCTACTGGGAGAAAGATGTTTAAAGAGACACAAATTAAAATTATGGTATTCAGAATTTATCTGTATGGAAGGTTTTAGCAGAACTGCTAAAATAGTTAACTTAGCATCACTCCTTCTATGGAAATTTATTCCAAAGTCAGTAGCTTTTGACACTGTATTTAACCTTTTCCAAAGAAGAACTAGCTATTCTGATGGTAAGCATTCAAGGACTGTACCATATGTAATTATGGCAAGCTACAATACACCTCTGCACTAAACAAGTACATTGTGAGCTACGTTCTTCCAGGAATTCTGCAAATACATAACCTAGTTCTGAAATGCAACTCAAAGTAAGTTGTTTGTATTTATGCTCTCTTTCAAGTTTACTTGCTACATGTCCTTAATTATTGTGAAATACAACAGATTACTTATTTTTCTAATTTTTTTCATGTGCAGCAATAGCAGAGGTGTTGGTAACAACACACCATCCTTATTCCCCTTTTGGTGTCATTAACACATTGTTTCTAGAACACAGTAAAAAGAGGAAAAAAAAGGATTCTCACCCTGCTGAGAAAGGGAGAAACAAAAAGCCACAAAAATAGAGTACTTCATGTGAATAGCAGGAACAGAAATCAACTCAATTTAAGAATTTAGATTCTCATCCAATTAAAACACTTAAAAGCTTTCTCAATCACATATTTCAGGCATCAAAATCTGTGCTATGTTATCTGGTTTTATTATTTTACTGTACTTGATAATTTAAAAATATAACTTACTGCTTAATCTTCTTGCCATCAGGGTCAACCTTACCGAGGTATGTATTTGATATACTTCCATGTTGCTGCAGAATACTTATATCCCCAAAGAGACTTAACTTCTGGAGGTTCCTGTGAAACATCAAAATAAAAAGGAATCTGTAAGGAATCATTCTGGACAAGACAAGACAAGACACTGGCAATAAGAACACATTATTACATGGAACATATAGTCTGTTTTGAGAAACATCTTACTGTCTCAGAATACAGGCATATATGGAACTACAGAAAAAGAGAGTGGAGGGGGAAAGGACAACACAAACTGCTAAATGCAGTTGTAAAAGCAGATGCCAGTTTTCAGTCACCACTGTATTTTCAGTAGGCCAGCACCATAAAAAAAAAACACCAAACTTTTAGCAGTGCTTTCAAACACTTTTTAGTCCTTGTAACATGTGTGTTAAGTGTCACAGATGAAAATACTGAATACCTATTCTTCTTAACATTTAACACTTCATCCAATGCCCAGACAGAAAGCAACCACAAACAATCCTGCCTGAGCACTTATGTATTGCAGCTGGGTTACAAATGGGAGCCCAAACCTGCCTCAGTTGAGGCAAACACAAACCTCAGACAGGAAAAGCGAAAGCTCTCAACACTGTGTCTAATTTCTATTACATCAAATCAGGGAAAGTTGTAATGCTTTTCCCATCAGTGACCAGAAGAGAATTAATGGTCCACCATGACATACAATTCTGATTTCTAGAAGGGATGCCTAAAAAGAAGTGAATGAGCATAAGTTTATGCTGGACATGGCTCAGGGTGCTAGAGAGTCAGTTTTCCTTAGTACAGTTTATTTCTGACTTGCATCTTCTATATTCCTAAAAATTATCAAGCAAGAGATATGGAAATGACTGCAATTTTAGAGTAGCTGTGTGGCATTTACTTTTGAGATTTTTATTTTTTTAAACTAAGTTTTGGGTAACATTTTTAATACATGCTGTGAAGTAGATTTACTCCTAACATGCAAGGACTAGTCTGCAATTAATTAACATGGCAGAAACTCCAGTTTCATCACAACTGGATACATGAGTTGAATTAATCTTAAACAGCAGGTGCCAATTAACCTGTAGCTGACAATTAAGTGAGTTACATAAATCCTTATTTCTGCTGGCTTACAAATCATATGCTAACACTTCAGATCAGCTTTGAGGAAAATGCAGTACAATTACATTGCTCAAGCATAGGGAAGCTCTGGTGCCATTTCACTACTTCCACAGTATGAATCGATATTCTACCAAGAGGAGGAAAAAGGAAAAAAGAAAGTATCAAGTAATCAGGTTTTACATTTTTAAAGTAAGTATTAAATGCAGTCTGTAACTGGGATCTACCATAAATCATAACTTACTCTTTATTTAAAGTTCCTGTATTCAATAACCATACACTAGTATCCTGAAATCTACTCAAAGCTGCATTTGCTACTTTTCTTCTACAGCTGAGGAACAAGCTCATACCAAGATCCACAAGCTTCCTATTGAGTCAGGCAAATACTGGGGCAAAATACCTAGATTTTAAAACTGTTTCAGAAATTTTAACCACTCAATATCTAGGCTTTAAAATAGAGGACTACTGCACTGATGACACATTAATATAAACTAAGCCCTGACCACATGCTCAATATTCTATGACTCTGACATTCTGACAAAGACAATGCCTGATCATACTGAAGAACAAGCTTGGCAGGGAAATCTGTGAAGACACAGGCACCACCACCTTTTCTTCCCTCAAAAGCTGTAAGAGTCTGCTATGACAGGGAAAGCAGCAGAAACCTCCACCTGGTGTGAAAGGCAGTGTTCACAGACAGTGCTGTAATTAAACTTTTATCTTCTGATCTTGGTGACTTAATTCTGACAGCTGAGACAAAATGCCATCTTCAGACAATTCTGAATCACCTGCATTATTTTCATCACACACAGGTCTTGTTTTGTGCTACTCATACCCCCAGTGGATGCTACTGTAGGCAGGTATTCATTTTAGAGCCACCAAACCACAGGACACATGAAGAACTTTACTAGTATCCCACATTTTTACTACATCTGTTTGATTGCCGTTTCACACTCTACAGAGACACATGAAGAAGTTCTCTGCCTCAAAACTTAAGAAATTAAAACACCCAGTTATTCTTCCATTCACAGCACAGTTATTACCATCAACAAACCTGGCCACAGTTCAACACAATATCAGATTTTTGTTACTACCTGCAGTGTCATATAATCTCTATGGCATTCAGCTCATATCTTTATTTCAGAGAGTTAGTAAAGCGATCGCTATTTAAATAAAATTTAGAAGTCAACTGTCATATTTTGCTAAAAGTCATAAGGACATCTTAATCCTATGCACTACCCATATGCAGAGCTGGGAAAAAAAAAGTGTTTTGGGGGGATTTCTAAGCTACTCATTTTCCATTAACTCAAAAAGCATGCTAACAGCAGTAAAATTCTTAGAAGGCCTCATCTTCAGTTTTGGTCGGTCTTTCTGAACAACCAAATTAAAAAAAGAACAAAATGGCCTTGCTTATGATCAACATGAATAAAGTGGTATGGCACATACTGTATTATTATACTAGTTTTTGCCAGTTTAAGCTGCCTGCTCAGACCAACAGAAGAGAGTCATTACAAAACCTCAAATACAGATGCAATCTACTGTTTTGAGCCACTCAACAATTTTTGGTAACTCTGAGATGGATACTACACTTTACCAAGATACCAGTTTTGCTACAATCTTGCATTTTTGTTTCTACAGCAAAGATCAAACAGATCACACAGATGAACACAATGCAGAGGAAATGGGGGGGGGGGGGGGTGTGTGTGTGTATGTTACTACCTTCCTATCTTTCTTTGTAAGAGGCTAAAGGAGAAGCCATACTTTGGGATTTCAGAGTTACATAAAAGAACACAGACTTTTTCTCCTGAATGACCAGCAGGTGCTTATTAGGTGTTATATGCATTGGAATGACTCATGGAAAGTTTGTCATCCTCCCACCTGCTTTCTAGAACTTAGTTTTGAAAGATCAATTTGAGGCAGCACAGCTTGCTAGCATCTCTTAAGAGCCACTAAGCAAAAATTTGTCCCTCCAAAGACTGCCACAGAACATTATGGCAACATACACAAACCCCCCTTTGGTTTTGGGTTTCTTTTGTTTTTTTTATAGGAAGAACATTAACTGTTCAGCAATAATATACTTTGTTACTTTGCTTCATTTACTGTCATAAATATAACAGGTCATGGGAAAGTTACAGATCACTAAATGTTATCAAAGTAGGGTTTATAATTAAATAAATAATGGATTTTTAGAGCTTATCATGCTCCCAGTGCTATTAAAGCAATATTTTGGGAGTAATATGCTGCTAACCACAAAATAATGTTTCTGGCAACTTGAACTCTACCTGAAATATAAGACAGGCCTAGGACATTCCTTTTTGGATTATAACTGCCAGTCAGCAGCAATATTCGTCAGAGTATTTTCAGTTGTTTTAAATAAAGTTGCAGACAAGCAGATACTTCCTTAAATACCATCAGAATTAGCAAAGGCCACACTGAAATATTTTTCTAGAGACTTAATATGCAGACTTGCTTAGAAATTAGCCATTTTACTTTGTACAGAAAATGCTTTTCTTAGCAAAAATACACATTTTTCTCCTCTACCCAAGAGAGCATTTAGAAATTACATTACTTTTAGTCATTATTTTTCTTAGGTCCTGTAGTACTGTAAATCCTCAAGGAATTCTAAAGCCATCTGAAGTACTTTTTTTTTTTCCTGCAATGGGGGGGTGTGCATGTTACTGTGTTGTTTAATAGTAAATTAAAAAGCCCACAACAAGATTACAAGGTTAAGAAACAGCATACCATTTCACAAAACTAGATTTCTTCCTTCCCAGTTCTGAAGTATCAGATGGAAGTTCTTTGAACTTCTCTGCCAAAAAGCTATCGTAAGGGCTGACAGGAGTTATGAAAGAACCATCCTGTTTTAAACTTAATTCCAAAAGGAATGCATTTACAGTGATTCAGCCACTCCAGAGTTTAAAAACACTGCTGTTTCCAGTATTTTGGAAACTAGAATAGCTATCCCACATACAGGAACACACAGCAAACACAGGAAGGAATTATTAATTATCCTTGCATTACAGATGAATAAACAGAAGCAGAGAAATAACCTGACTGGACCATGGTCTTCCCTTCGACAAAGCTAAGCATCAGGCAGATGACAATGCCTCGGGTTTAGACATGTCGTCACAGTCAGAACTAAGCAGCAATGTGGCATATGCTAATGTTCCTTCCCAAAGCTCTACTTAAAGAGCTAAAACACAGTGTTCTACACACAAGCCAATCGGTTATCAGTAGTTACCCTGCGAGAAAAAAAAATACATCAAAATAAACTAAAACCTTTGTCTGTTCGAAGAGAGGAAAATTAGTCTATTCAGAAAGCAAATCTGAATAAAAGGTCATCTGTTTAATGCAAACCCCCTCCCCAATTTTTTAAAAGCTCATAAAGCGCCTGCTGCAATAACCAGGTACCCTCTGTTCCCAAGTCAAACATTATTCATCTCAAAACAAAAGAGCAGCGTGAAAATGATTTGCAGACATCAAAAAAGCACAGTAATGCAAATTCCTATCAAAATGGTAACTTTTCATCCCTGTCTTACCACCAAAATTATACTAACCGAGCAGAAAAAAAGGTACTGGAGAAACAACTGCTTCTACATAGTATTCTACTCCAGTCCTGATCCACACTGGGCATAGAGAACCTGTAAAAAGTACTTCAGAAAGCTACTGTGCTTTTCAGAAGAAAAGGTGTACCAAAAGCCATCTCACAATGCATTTAACTTTGATAGCTTCATAGTTCACTGAGATGGGGGGAAGCATTCTAGTTTTTACAACAAAACCCCAGGCAACATCTCCTGCAAATACTCTTTATTTTAAAACTCTAAGTCCATGTAGTCCAAGATATTTGTCTCAGACCAGATAATCACCACCAACATCACTTTAACATTTTTTTCCACTTATGATATTTGCTGAATTTCCTAAAGATTCGACAGTTCAGCAAAAGCTCCTTAAACGCAAGAGATGCACAAACAAGACAGATCATCATGATCGGCATACCGAGGATTGGCTGGGCAAGAAATAAATTAAGACAAAAGTGAACTGGGACCCACAAGCCGTTTTCAGAAAGAAGGTCTGTAACCCTCAGCCATCACAGCTGCACCACAGGGAAGTACCTGCTGGGCACAACAGAGCAGAGGAACTGAAAGTGTGATTTCACATACCACATTTGCTTTCAGCTCAAACCAACGAGGAATTATTTGAAGTCCTCTTGCTACAATTCAAAATAAAGAAACAAGGAAGGCCTCAAACTATGCTCTATCCAGAATCCAAGAGGGGTGGTGATCAGGCCATGATTCAGTGATATGCAGCTTTCCAAGGGCCATCCACAATGTTTAATTCATCCTAAAGACACCTTAAAATACTTGCAGTTTTGGGGTTTGGTTTTGGGTTTATTTTTTTTTTATTTCCTTGACAGGTGAAGCTATATGCACACAGAGGGGAGGCAATATTACCCATTTCCTATCCTAAACTCTGTATGGCTTTCCAAACACATCACAACCTAACATCCTTGTTTTCCTGTGTAGGTGCTGACTGGAGGCCATATATTAAGATATCTGATTATTATCTTTTTAAAAAGATATCTATCTTGATCACACCCACACACGGCAAAGAGAATGTAAGTAGTTTCACTTTAAAGAACTCCAACTTCAGGAAATTATCCAGCCTGCAAAAGTAAGTCTGTAAAAAGCAGGATCTAAACGCATCTTAAGTCCAAACAACAGGAAAATATTTCTATCATTTAAACTCAATTTGGTCAAGAAAATCCTATGCCTGAAGTATTTTTTTTCAAACAAAACCAAACCTCCTCCTATTTAAAACTGAGTCAAATCTCAGTTTAGCCGGCAACAGAGGGCTGGCATGAAAGCTCAGCTTTTCAACGGCAAAATCCCTCATAGCTAGAAAGGTGAAAGTGTTTTATTGGGGCAGTACTCCATTCTCAGTCTTGAAAGACACCGATGATGCCATTTTCACCTTCCTTATAATTTCTCGCGGCATTAATGATTTTTCAGTCATGTGTAAGTGGTCTAAATCCTGTCGCTAGTAAGGCTTATATTTTAAAGTGAGAAAGGTGCCTTGTTAGGCACCAAATTCAAACTCCTGGCTCTCACTCATTTCACGGCAGTTGCATTCCCCCCTCCTTAGGAAAGACGAAGGAGTTTTTATTACTGCAGTTACATCTGTTTCGCATATTGACTAGAAGCTTGCCAACTGAACGCCTGCGTTTATATTCCCTATCAATCTACAGAAGAGAACAATTGGGCAGTGCGAAGCAGCGCGCCTCCGCTTTTGCTCCGCTTGCAGCCGCACAAACATCAGTATTTCCCGGGCCGGCAGCGCGGGGCTCCGCCGGCCTTCCCCCCCCGGGGCTCCGGGCGCAGCCCCAACAGGAACCGGCCGCCGCGCGTCTCCCACAGACGCCGTTGCCGGCTCCGGGCGTCGCCCTCTCCCGCGAAAGCGGACGGGACGGCCGGGCCCGGGCCCCGCGTGGCTCAGGAGGCTTCTGCGCTCCGCCTGCCCCCTTCCCCCGCTGCCTCCCCTCACGCTCCCACCGGGCGAAGCGCGGCCCGCTGCCCTGCCCTGGCGGCGGTACCTGTTGTTCCGGACGCTGCTCAGAACGCACAGCACCAGCTCCAGGTAGGTCCTCAGCAGGTCGAGCCAGCGCGGGCACAGCGGCGGCGCCTCCCCGTCGCCCGCAGCGGCGGCGCCCTCGCTCGCCGCCGCGGCTACCGCCACCCCCCCTCCTCCTCCTCCTCCTCCTCCACCGCCGCCGCCACTGCTGCTGCTGCTGGGGTAGTTGTCGGCGGCGAACTGTACGCGGAGCTCACGGACGAACCAGCCACACTTCCGCATGAGGAACTCGAGGCGCGGGCGCTCGGCCGGCGAGACGCGAAGGCTGAGGCGGAGGCGCGGCCACAGGGCCGGGTAGAACAGGCACTCCCGCCAGTGAGAGCAGGCGGCCGAGGCCCGCAGCCGGTCGGGGCCCGCCAGGAAGGAGAAGATGTGGACCACCAGTTCGCTGGGCAGGGAGCCGGCACCCACAGCCTCCCCGCACACCGACATGCCTGGCGCCGGCCCGAGCCCCGCTGCGGCGGCCCCAGGCGGCGGCCCCGGCCTCGCCTCCAGCTCCTGCGACAAAAACAACAACATCAATGACAAGGCGGAGGGGGCGGGCGCCGGCCGGGACGCGGCTGCTGCCGGGACGCACCACCCGCGCCGCCGCCGGGGGGTAGGGGGGAGGGGGGGCGGAGCGGGCCCTACCACCGCCCAGCGCGGCGGGGAGGGGCGCGAAGGGGGGAGAGGTGGATTTGGACCGCCAGCTCGCGCGGCGCTGCGTAGGCTCTACCACCTATCCCGGAGGGGGGTGGTTAATGAACACGCTTCCGGCACCGTCTTCTGTTCCTGCAAGGCGACGAGAAACGTCTCGGCGGAGGGTGGAGAAGCTACCTCGCGGGAGGAATGGAACGTGCCACTGTTCGAATGGGAGGCGGAGCCGGCCCAACCGCCTCCTCGAGGGGGGGCGTTAGCCATTAACTCTCCCGTGCTGGTGGTGGGGGGCTATTGCTCTACCGCTGCTCTTGCAGCGGAGCCACCGAGTTCCCGATACCTCGCGGTGGAAGCAGCGTGTTTCGTCCCAGCCCCGCAGCGTAACCCAGAGTGGGGGGCTGAAGCGCAACTCAGCGGCCGAGCGGAGCGAGGGTGTGTAGGTGCCCACCGGTACTGCGCCTTGAGGGGCTGCGGGCTGGGCTGGCGGCGCCGCTCCCCACAGCGGCTCCTCCGCCTCAGCGCAGTGCGGCGGGGTGACCGGGGCGCAGATCCGCAGCCGTCGCTGGCTCCTGTGGGAGCGCTGGCTGCTGCCGGGGGCAGTGTGCTGGCCGCGCTTGCCCTGGGCGCCTGTGTTGAAGAGGACTTGGGTGGGAAGCATACCGGGCGGCGCCGACGGGGCCCTCCTCTGGCCGCACGTACGCCTTTGAGCCAGCGAAATTACCTCAGCAGCATTCCAGCTGCCGCCACGGGAAACGCGCTGACTACGCAGGAAAGGGGAAGCGCAGCAGAGTCCGGCACGTGACACAGCTGTATACGCGCCTGAAAGGATACATGAGGAAATGCGCCAAATCCTAGTTCCCTCAGTTTCGTAAAACTGCTTTGTAATAGCCGTGCCAATGTCAGCTGTAGGTGTGTAAAGATAACGTCCTTTGTGCATGCAGGCTTTTCAGAGAATTTAAAAATCTGTCACATACTGATGCTGCAAAGGCTGAACATCGAAGTGAATTGCAGTTTCATATGTAAGTTTTGCAATTCTAAAAACCTCATTGAAATAAAATTTAGTACTGCCAGTATCTTGGAACAGTGTACATCACGATATAACAATGTTATATCTGAGTGTGTGAAAATGTACACGTGAAAGAACAAAAGATGGGATAAGAGAAATAGAGCTAGGGCTCTCCTTTGCATTCAGAATAGGGTCCCACTGTGAACAGCCTTATCAACAAATAGGTTTAAGCCATCCTCCATGACTGGCCATTTTCTCACCCCTCTCACAGCAGGGTGGAACCCCAGTATTGTTTCTCTTGAGTCTGGTCATGGAGGAACTGGGACTGAGTCTTCTATTTCTCCTTGATTACAGAGAATGATCCCAGAGGGGCAGATGTTATTGAGAAAGTAAAACCATGGGAAATTCCCAGCAGGACAGTTCTCCCTTCAGGGACCAGTGCTGTTTCACACACCTGCACAAGTGATTTAGATCTGCACAAACAACTCAAGTAAGCACTGTGCTACTCCCACTGCAGGTTTCCCTATCAGATTAGGGGAAGTCCCCCAGGCAGTCAAGATATAAGCTCTGAAGCAGTCAAACTCACCTGGCCTAGAAGGATACAAATGAAAGGAACTTGCACACCTACATGTCTCCAAATTTTACTACTTACTCAACAATTTCATCTTGTTGAGCTGATGATGAGTCAAAGGACTTTTGACATTACCAAGTATCTTAATGTAACAGAATCAATCTTTATGATTCATTGCCCTGGGATTACCAAACTGGCATAAAGAAAAAGTGGGTTATAAAGTCAATAGTCCTGCATTTCTGGTTGCCGTTGTTGAGTTGTATCAGATCTGCAAATCTGCTGGTATCGTGCCTGTGATAATAAACACAGTGAAACAGTTTTTAACCCTGACAGTTGCATGGTCATTTACTCAGCTCCAGCTTATTGGGGTTATCTTCAGTTTTGTAGGCTCAAGTGAATAACGTGACCTAAAGCTTCAGATCATCGCAACTATGGTCAAGTGGGCTGACATTATAAATGCCAGACTTCGCGAGGTTTCTGTACTCAAGCCATTCGCATGGGTGGTATGGCACTGAGGCAACCAGATCTCAGAGGCTGCAAATTCTGGGCCTTGAATCACAGTTTTCACTGCCTTGGACATCAGAAAAGTGCTTTGGCTTGACTGTCAGTTGATTTCATGGTGCCAGCTTTTGTTAGTACTAATGCAGGGACTGCAAGTTGATGGGATAATACATCAGAAAACGATGAGCATCTGACGTGCTTGCAGCCTGTAGGGAGTTCCTCAGTGGTTCCAGCAGGCAGCTGGTCAATGGCCTTTTTGCTGAAGCACCAGGCTCTCAATATGACTACTACAGCTCACAGCCCTCTGTCAAACCACAAAGGGTTTTAAAGGTAAGGGATGTAACTGTGGATCTGTAAGCTGCTAATCAAAGTTGGCTGAAAGGCAGAGGAGCTGTACTGCAAATCCTGGAGGAAAACACTGCAGAGCAGTTTGCAGGCAGGGGCTGACCTTCATTTCCTGGGAAGTGACCGCAGGCTGTCACACAGTCCAGTGTGGCTGTTGTGCCTGGGGACCCTGGTTCTTCCAGCCTCAACTGCTCCTGTTCCATGACTTTCACATTGCTGGGAGTCTCATTGCTCAGCACCAGCACCATCCCATGAGCAGCCATTCTGGCATGAAAGTCAGGAGCCACGCGTGGCACCAGATCTATGGACTAACCATAACCAAGTTAAAAGTTTACTGGACCTGAAGGTCACTGGCTCAGCAGCATACATTAAGACCAGGCACTGCCAACCTTGCTGCTTCAGGAGCTCTGTCCTGCTAACTACAGACACCAGGATATGGCTGATGAACAAAAGCCAAAGCACAAGCTTTTTGAATTATTCAGTCCCTCTTGGGTTTTATGTATGTTGTTAACCACGTTTCTGGAATTGCTGCCTTGTTCTGAGTCGTTAGTGAGCTGCTGTGAGCTCAGGAGTTCTGTCACGAGCTGCAAGAACAGATGCACTGAGTCTGAGCAAAGCGGAAACAGAAACCAAGTACTAGTAGGGAACTGGTGCTTCCCCATGTGCTGTAACAAACATGTTGAAAAGAGGAGTTACGGGGTTGCAAGAAGACTAAAGGTTCCTCCATAATCTTCACCTGTAAAATACTCTGTGTATCAGGTTATTTTAAGAGGAATCACGCTGCAGCCCTGTGACTATCCCTGTGGGACTGGGGAAAACCCCGAACTTGCAGGGCTGAGTGAACTGGCCCAAGCCCCGCGCTCGGGGCGGACGGGCGGGAGGTTCCGGCACAGCACTGCGGGCACAGCCACGGCAGCTCCGCAGGAAAGCACCGCGGCGCAAGAGCGGTGGGAGGGCCCCAAAGGAGGCGGTGCTGCCGGGCACGGGCAGCTGGCCCGGCCTGGCGGGGCGGGGACACTGCCGGCGGCCGGAAGCGCCGCTCAGCGCAGCGCTCGCCATACAGCGGGGGGAAGAGGAGCGGGCACCTCCCGCCAGCCTTCGGCATTTCCGGCCGGGGCTACGTCACATCCGGGCGGCTGAGATGCCGGTAAGGCGGGCAGGGAGAGGCGGGGGGTGGGCGCTCCTCTGGGGCTCGCCGCCCTTAGCCGGGCACGGGAACGCAGCGGGCCGGGAGGCAGCTGTGGGCAGACCGGGTTCCCCGCCCCCTGCAGCCCCTCCTCACGGCCACGGACCGACCCCCGCCGTGGGGGAGGGCTGGCGCACCTGCCCGCGTGGGGGAGGGGAGCCGCCTCTGCGAGGCCTCGGCACTCCACCCTGCTCCCCGGCGCTAGGGTCGGTCTCCCACCGACCCTCTCCGGGCTACCCCTGTGCCCCCAGCAGAGGTGCGGGCAGCCGAGCCTGACAGCTCCGGCTGTCTACCCCGCGGGTGGCTTGGGTCCTGCCCTCCCGGGTGCGGGCTGAAGGGGGCAACGGTTGAGCAAGCCCTGGCTTGAGTGCCCTGTCCTGGAGTACTCCGCTTTAGCTGTGTTCGTTATCTTGCCTCTTCATGGCAGAAGGGGAGGCTTCTGTACGGAATATCTTGTGCAGCGCTGCTTAGTGTGAGCAGTGCTAGAGGAAGGTCTCTGGTGTTTTTTAGCTGATCCTTTATTCGCATTTTTTTTAAATATAGTCAGTAGATCAATTGTGATGGAAGAGGGAAAGGACTGTACATGGCTCACTTTCTTCTCCCACCGCTAGTGTCCAAGTGCTTTCCCAGTAGGCAAAACCAGGTACCAGCTTGTTCTCAGTTTACCTTTTAGCCCAAAGAAGAAACGTTATGTGGTTATTTGTGAAGTAACTTGTAACCTACCTGTGTTCATCAAGGTATTTCACAATCAGAAATGTAGCAACAAGAAAAGCAGAGATTTTCTGGTGTCAGGTTGTATACACTTGCCTTTCATCTACAACTTGGACAATTCCACTGTTTTGCAGGCTGGGAATTCATCTCCCTTGTCTCTTGCACACTGTATGTGATTTTCAGTTGATCCCATAATTTTCCCCAACAAAATATCAATTTTTCCATTAAAAATATGTTATTGCAAATTTGAAAATTGATTTCACAATGTTAGGATGTTATTTTGCCGACTCAGCAACAATGCAAATGCAAGAATCAGGTAAATGAGTTTTCCCAGTACTTCAAAGTAAATATTTTTCAATTACATGCAGCATCTTCTTTCTTCTTTTCACTTTGCTTTTTGGTTCCTATCTCTTTATTTTTTTTTAATTTTTTTAGGTTAAATTGAACGTTTGTGCAGCACAGCTTCTTGCAGAAGGACCACCACACTTTTCTACACATAGGAAAATATGAGAATAACCAGGGAGTATTGGTCTCTCTGAACTAAAAAACAAAACACTCTGTGCCTTGCTGAGGACAGCTGCAGGAATTGGACACTTGAATCAATGTTATCGGATGAGTTAGAATCCAAACCTGAGGTGAGCAATGATGAAGTGGGTTTAGTGCCCAGCAGTGTTTATGGGCAACACTTAAAAAAAGTTCAATGAGTATACTCAGTTTGCTGCTTACGTATTAATTCTCAAAGTGTGTTCAGTGGCATCTCTCATGCTTCCATGTTTTGATTTGAATAGTGAAAGAGATTAAAAATTATTGCAAATTTCCCCTCCCTATCCCTCTTAAATTGTCAGTCAATTTCTTGCTTGTTCTCAGGTTACATTATTTTTTTCCCCACTATTATAATGTTCATTCTGATACAAGAATAAAATAAATTACTGTATTGACTACTTCTTTCCCTTAAACCAGATTGACTTTACTTGGTTTTGGAAAGTCTGGATTATTATATAAGCGTCAGCTAGTTCTGTTTTTTAAGCTACTCGTGCTTCCATTAAGTAGTGTCAGAAGGGGCAGGCAGCAGCACCGAGGGGAATCCTGGTTGCTTGGTGTGACGCTGCTGCACCATTCCAGGTTCAGCCTGTAGCACAGCTGAGCATGGCTTGCAGTGATGTCTGTGTATGCATGCAAGTGCATGCACAGATGGCCACAAACCAATTAACACATACACACTTAAAGTACCTTTAAGCTGTAAATACAAACAGCATGAGCAACACAAAAGTTTGTTAATGTGATATATTTATACCCTTGCCACTGCAGTCCTGCATACTCACATTCACAGATGTTTCTGTTCTCTGCCAGGCCTGAAATCTTTCTTCTACCTGTGCCCACACCCAGCGCTGGCTAAAAAGCCAGTTTCTAGATGTAATGAGATTTTTCCAGGCCATAGTTGCCTCCTCACACATCAGTCAACTAGAAGCTCACTAGCAGTGCACTCACTTGTGGGTAGAATGTTTAGGAATATGCTTAATAAGTAGGTAGAAGGGACTGCAGTGATCAGACACAGCAGTGTACAGACCAGCAGCCAGCAAACAGTACTGGAGTCTCCTCTCTCCCCACGTACCCACCTTGATTCATTTTTTGGTCCTTCCTTTAAACATTGCATATTAAGTTACATACATCTTGCAGTCCTTGTTACATCAGATAACAACTTCAGTCTTTACTGTGAGACACATTCAGATAACCCAAGACAGTTTTGTTTTCTTACCAAAGGTCTAGATGAACCTCTTTCAAGATTTCACTTCAGCGGTAGCCTGTTGATGAGTGTCTGAGGAGTTCCGGTCTTTGTTACATGTACCTATAATTTGCTAGATACAACAGTCTACAGTTTGTTACATTCAACACAGTTGTATCAGTGTGTTCAGGTTATTACCTCTCCTGTTTCTTGCCTTTGTCTTTTAGGCTGAATAGCCATTAGCCAGTAATCTATATATTTCCTGCATAAGACTGCAGAGGACTGTATCACTTTGCATCCTTGCTTGTGTCAGCTTTACCTCTTCAGAAGTCTTAAGAGCTTAGCACTGCAGTGAAGTACCTTTTGGGGAAGTCTGCAAGTATAAATTGAATTATTTTTATTAAGTCTTCTGTTTCTGTCCCTTTAAGTCCATATGCAATACAACAGGTATCTTATACTGGAACTCTAAAGTGAATGAAGATTACATACTCATCACAGCCCAGGTGATGTGTTATTTGTTTCTTAACAGAGCAGCCAAAGCCCAATTACACTATTCAGGAAAATATATGGCTGCGAATTCATACTTGCACTGAGTGGTCTCGGCTTGGGCTGCAAGGAGTTCCTTTCTCTTGCTTCATAAATTCTATCAAATTTTCTCTCAGTTCTGAACGATAAGGTGGGGCACTTTGTTACTGCAGTCTGTGAGTGAGTGGGTGGGTTCCCATAGATTAGTTCCCATAGCCAAGGGTCATGGTAGTTGGAATGCTTGTTCCTTGAATAGGAGCTGTAAATGGGCCTTGTCTTTTCTGGAGTTGAGTAAGTATTTGTTAATTAGGCATGTTTACATAGTAGTTCTATTTCCTCACAGCAGAATTGCATTGCCTTCCCAGCAAGCCCAGAACAGAGTAGGCCACTCTTCACTAGGAACAGGCCTGATACATGAAAGCTATGGTGGTTTCAGAGGGCATCCTTGCCACAGATGCTGTCTTCTGAATTGTGCTCCTCAATCTTGATCAGAGCCATTTTATACTACAAGTGGGGATTCATTTGCATTGTGGATTACCAAATTATACACACCCTTTTTCTGGTTCGGATTGTGAAAGTTAACTGTTAAATTTGCACTATTTTCTATTCCTCTGATGTGGAACTGGTAGATAACTCTTTTTATACCTTTCCCAAATAGCAGTTCAAGTATCTCTAAAAGTCAATCATTATTTTATATCCTCTGGTGAGTTATGGCACCATAATTCTTATAGATACTTATATCCCCTACCATGTGAGAAAGGTATTCTTAAGAGCTAATTGTATTTGTGTAACATCTAGATTAATATAAATAAAAGCACTATGGCTAGATTGCATAAGCTTCTTTGCAACTGGTTTTACCCCTAAAGAAGCCACCTATATGCCAGTAAATGTTTAATACTGAAGTAGAGGAGAATCACCCTTTCATAGGAAGTTACAAAGTTGTTTGGAAACAATCTGTATGGACAGATGGATCTGCTTTTGCTCTTGGACTCCCTGCCCCCAAAGCTCTGTCACCAGCATTCCTCAGGGAACTGATAAGATCTGCATTTTTCATGCTTTAAGTCTTCTGGGTGGTTTGTTACAATTGCAAACCTTTCCGGCCACTTCCACCACACTGGGACACTGCAGGGTGCTTTCAGCTGTTGGGGGTAGCTTTAGCACAACCTACAACTCCAATCCATGAATTGAAAAGGGGTGGAGGGAGAAATTTTAGCCTCTCCTTTGTCTCATTAGCGCCTCAGAAGAAGGCTCTTGTTTGTATGGAGGAGAGTCCCCTGCCCTCCACAGCCTTCAGTTCCTCCTTGCCCCTGAACTTCTCTTCTCGGCTAAATGTTCTTTTGACCTCTTTTATTTTGTAGTGGTTTACGGGTTAAATTTGGAACAGAAACGGTATCGATTAAAAACCATGATCCCCGCTGCTCTGGGAGTAGTACAGCTCTCTCCCCAGCTCTCCAGTAGGAGGACAGATGTGAATGTTAGTGCTAGAGAGTCTTCCGCCCCTGTCCCTCCCAGTCACCCCCACACTTCAAATGAAGCAGCTGCCTGGCACTTCCTGGCTTTTGAATAATGATGAAGGGGTTCTTACAGGACACAAACTTCGACCTGATCCATCCCAGACAGCCGTATTTCATTTGGTTCTGTAGTCCCTCAACAAAACCCAAACAAAAAAAAGCTCTCTAAGGCTCTCTATGAGGGGTTCTCAGTTCTTTATTTTTTTTTTCATAGTTTCCCTCTCCCCAGGTCAGGGACATTATCCAAGCTTCTTGGGAACACAAGCATTCTGCACTACTTCCAGTGATAGACCCCGGGATCATACTGTCCAACTATCACTTGTTGACAAGCATAAATGACTCCTATTTGTTCAGTGACAAGGCCTAAGAGATATTTTACATTTTTAATACATACACTGTCTACATTACTACAGGATTTTCAGCATTACATGGTCCTTCAGCAGGAAGAGTGAAAGCAGACCCCCAAGAAAAGAAGAAAAACAAAACAGTTTCTTCATGGCAAGATGCAGCTGAACTTGTCCATTTTGTCCCTCTAAGGCTTATAGATTCTCTATATGACTCACATGTGGCCTGTGAAGTTTGAATATCTGAGTATGTCCTTTTGCAATTGATAGAAAAAATGATTCCAAGGGACATCTTGGCTGTTGAGTAAAGCCACCTCACATCTCTTTATTTCTTTTGTGTTCTGTTAATACTCTGTACATTTACTTTCCCCAACTATACCTGTTCAGGTACCCCAAGATGTTCTGTCTACTTGGTTAGAAATTTCAGCACTTCAGACATGTTTACAGAAGGATTAGTCCCCTCACATGGGGATTCCATAGTCACCATGCCAGGAGTACTTACAGCCCATCTGGACCCTGTTTGTAGTTTCAGATATTACATGGTTCTGAGATATGACAAACCGTAGCATCCAGGAGATGTTTCCCCTCCTGGTTCTTCAGGGAAGGAACCGCTGGACTATTCCCAGGTTCACACGGAAGTGTGGCTGAACCTGAACTCCAAATATGTGTCCGTGCACACATGGACAGTAAAGACATGTATGGCTGTAAACACTAACATGTGGCAGAACAGTACTTTTACAGGCACCTAAAACCACAGGTGACATTCACATGAGCAGTAAGACCACAAATGGCTTAATCCTGTTCCCACTCATCAGGTAACCAGGCTTGAAATTTGCTAGCTTATTGCATACATGCTGTCACTCAGCTGACATGCAGACTCACAGTCATGCATCTGTGTCATCTGCCAAACCTTGAGTCCTTCCAGTATCCATCTCCAGGCCCTGGGTTTTTCAGTCCAGCTTCTGGCCAGGATCTTTCTTTTCCAGATTATGGTTTCCTCCTGTTCACAGGCTAGTCCAACCTCAAGTTAATGAGATGAGCATACTTGAAACTATTTAGGATCAAACAGGATTTGAGAAGACGACAGGATAGACCACAGTGATGAGGCAGAGGAGTCTGACCTGCAGCCTGCTAATGTGGTCAATCCATATTATGCCCCACCCCTTCATGTTCCCCATGGTTGTTCCTTCCCTATGCACCTTGATCCCTCCCTTTCCCAGGCTTTGATCCTTTTCCTAAATATCCCTTAACTTTCCATGTTCCCATGGCCTCCTCTTAAGACATCTTGATAAGTTTTACCTAGTCCCAGAATTTCTCCTATATCCCGTAATTTTGCTCTTGCCTATGAGATTGTGTTCTGGTAACCCACCATAGTAGTGTTTTGATTTCTTACAAAGTTTCTGGTTGAATTTCTTCAAGGCCACTCAAGTAATTCCTGTAATGGCCCACCCATCAGTGTCCCAGTGTCTTTATTACTCTCTCTTACCTAGGGTTTGTTAGTTTGTGTATCTGCACATTTATCACCTTTCCTGTTCCTAGTCTGTCTTATGTTGCATAACCAACTAGCAGATACTCTGGTTTCCTATTTGCTTTCAGCTGCAAAATCAAAGAAATTAAAGAAAACATGAAACAGTGTTTGTAATGATTGTTCCCCATGTATTCCTGTTGCTGTAGTTGTCACAAAGGTATTAAATAATTTTGAACAGGAAGGAAGGCTTGTGTAAGTACATAGCTGCCATGAATTATTTGATGTAGAGTTGGTGATTGGTTTGCTTTAGTGTATGGGAAGGGTGAGGGTTTTTGTTCCAAATTGTACTGAGCATGATTCATGTAATTTTGTTTACTTCTGAGTCTTTTGCCCCGTTTTAATTCTTTATACTAGCATCTTACTACTTTACAAATGAAATGTAAAGGATCTCCTTTCTTCTGAGAGTCTGTTTCTGGCTGATGCATTTTCCCTAGTGACTTGCTGTTGCTGTCTGGAAGTGGAGGAAAGGCTTTTATATAGGATTTTCTGCATAAATCCAGAACAGTCCATAAAATAAGTGTTTCATGGTGGAGTAGGCAGCAGTAGGGATCGTGAACAGCTTTTAAATGAAAGACAGTGCAGTAATTTAGAACCATCTTGCTGCTCACATATTTTAGTTCCAACTTCTTTCTTCTGGTTGGCTCACTTTGTTATTTCTAACTGCCCTGAGTTCAGATGTAGCTGAGCCCAGGACACTTACTCTGTTCTCTTATTACACCTTGCTCAAACCATGACACACCTCTTTCTCCAATATTTTAATCTTAAATTAGACTGCATGGGACTTATTGCCTATGGATTTTTTTTTTCCAACATAAAAATGGTTCCCTCCTCTGACTAGGGTCTCAGGATAAACTTACAGTATACATAAGAGGAAAAACACTAACCTTCCAAGCTGCAGGTCAGCTTGTGGCATATTACCATCTGAACGAGTTAAAGATATGATTTTTACCTTCATAATCATCAGACAGGCTGCTTCTAAAAGAGGGTGAGATGGGAGCCAAGAATGATCCAAGCCAAGACGATGTCCTCATTGAACAGGTCAGGCAGAGACCAGTGCTGGAGACAGGACCCATCCACTGTCCTGGATGAAGCAAACCAGATCCAGGGTCTATCCAGAGAGCCTATTCAGAAGTAGCCGGAGATGGGCCTGAAGGCACTGATGCAACAAGAGTCCCAAATCCATCCAGGAGACAAGTCTTGAGGTAGATAAACCTACAGCTTAGGAAGGGACTAGAAAATATAGTTTGAACTTAAACTGAGCCTCTGAGCAGGTGAAACCACTCTGGGCAATTAAGGCTTCACAGCAGTTAACTCTTTGAGGTAAAACTGAGGAAGCATCAGTATTTCCAATGTTTTCATGTGAGGAAATAAGTGTAGAGAAATTAGAACCCAAACTATTGAGTTTTCCTTGCACTTTCTTTGATTTAATGAACTTTGTCCTCATGTGGAAGAGACTCAAAAGGGTGATATCTGCTAAAGAAATAATTTGGAACTGAGTGCCAGTAGTTCTGCAAATTAAATACTAAGACATTCACAACATAAAAAATAAGAATAAAAGTGGCGCTGGGTTTTAATCACAAATGTACCATGGGCATATCATGCTTTTTACTCTGTTTCTTTTGACACCGATGAACCATCTCAGTGCAAAGACAACTCTGTCTGAGCTTTGTGTGAATGTGTGCTCAAATGGTCACAGGGAAGGTAGTAGCTTTTGAAAAATTATATTGCAGTTTCCTTCTAAATGCCAAAGATAAAGGAAGTCTGTTGCATTCAGTTGTTTGCTAGAGAGCAGCAGAGTGCAGGATCTTTATGTCAAGGAGTTTCCTAGAGATAAGGAATGGTGACTTGAGGATTAAGTTTTTGGTGTGCTGTTATTTTCCATATTTTTTTCATCTGTGGGTTTTGGGTTTTTTGTTCAAAATATTTTGAGAATATGAGTACAGGGGTAAGTCTGTCTGACAGAGCTTAAAGCCAAATAAATAGATTCTATATATGGGTTTTGAGGGGTGTTTTCTCTGAAATGTGGAATATTTGTATGGGTCTGTTACAACTGACCCCTTTCAGTCTCTCTGATCTCTGGAAGGTTAATTACATTCAAAGGCTCATTAATAAACTTTGTAGTCTATAAAGAATGAGTTCAGTCCATTGCAAAAGTTAGGCTGTGTTATCTTGTAACGCCATGCAGCACTTCCTTTGTTAAATCAGAGTGTTTTGTAGTGACTGCTGTGGCACTGGGAGTGGAAACCAGAGGCTTGTTTCTGTGTCTGTGCCATGAAGGTAAAGAGTCCAGCATTACATCCAGTAGTCTGACAAAAGCTTGAGATGCTGTCAAGGGGACAGAATGAATAAACAAGCACATGCTTTGCTGCTCTGAACTTGATTAAATATGGGAAGAGCTTCAAGGGTGAGGAAAGGCATTTCCCTGACTTGCAGTTGCTTTTCAAATGTCAGGTTCCTTTTTTTGTGTCTCAAGATTTTAAGGAGTTAGCCAGAAGTAATTTTTGCCCTGCCAGAGCTGATGTTAAGGATAGCAAATCTGCTGGACTGAATGACCTGGGCATCTTTCACCCTCCTGGGCCAAACAAGATGAGAGCTACTCCCTATTTCTGATCTTAGATCCAGCCATTAGTGAGGTTTAGTACAATTTTCAAATACATACATGTGCATTGTACAGATGTGACAGGCACCAAACAGGTTAAAAAAGGTAGGACACTCAGAGCTTTACCCACATAAACACAGGCAGTACAAAGTGCCTGATTCTGTTCTCTAGGGTTTCTGCCTAGAGAAAACCTTAATGGATTTCTCCAGGATATGTCCCACACTTGCCAACTAGTCTGGCTTGGAGTTCATTAGCGTATGACACACACACGATCACACAGGAAATAGTTAGGAATGCAGTTTAATAAGAAGGCAGGATGGACTGCGATGGTTAGGCTGTGCCAGACTGAATTGACCAACTTCCTGCTTATATGTAATGGGCCGCTTTTATCCTCCTCTCTCCATTTTCCTGTGTTTGTTCTGCCCTGATCCACCTTGATCCCTTCCTTTTCCTGCCATTGGCGTTTCCCTTAAACAATGCATATTAAGTCATGTACAATCCTGCAAATCTCTGGTTCAGTCACAAAATTCTCCCCAGGGAATGCATCCCAGTATGAGTCCCATAACCCTTCATACAATAGTGTCCCTTAGTTTGCATAGTGTTCTGGAGACGTTTTCTTCTGTTGAATCTGCTTAGTGGGTGGGTTTCACACTAAGGACAATGGCTTTAATTGTCTGTCTTTGATGGTTTTAGGAGTAATTGATTTGGATGGATAAGGTTGTCTGTGTTCTCCCCCTTGTCATCCTAGCCTTGTTCCTCTGATCATTATCTGCCTATTTTGAATGCTCATTAGCTATGCTCTTTGAAATCAGTCTTTTGTTTGCTTTTTTATGTTTTTTGTTTAAAAACTTTCAGCTAAGTATTTAAAGACAGTGATTCTAAAATGCACCCAAGGTTGAGCATAAAAAACATTTAGTTGGAAGATTAGAGCTTAGTAAAGTATCACGTGGTAAAAGATGAGGTAAAAAGGAATATATGCCTTCAAACATGGCATGTATTGGTAATATTTGTCTTGGTAGAAGATTAGTTAAAAAGGAATATAACCATAGTAGCCTTCAGAGTAGTCTGCAGTGATCCAGAGCTGTTTATTGTATGTTAAAGAAATTAGAATTTTATGGGTGCTTCAGAGGTGACAATTCCTTTTTTTGGTCATTAATGTAAATTGAAAAGCTTACATTTACTTTGATGTGTATTCATGGGATTATATTCAGTGTCTCCTACAAGGCAGTAGGGGGTAATGGAGAATGGGTTTAATACCTTTTTTAATGATTTGTGCTGCTCTTGAGCTAACCTTCAGTATGGTTTTTTTTTCAGCTTCTGGTTCAGTTTGTTCAGAATACTTCTATTCCACTGGGGCAAGGGCTGGTGGAATCAGAACCAAAAGACATCACCTGTCTTTCTCTCCTTCCTGTTACTGAGACCTCAGAATGCAACAGACTCATGTTGCCAGGTAAAATATATGTGGCAGATCTTTGTGAGCATGCCCTTCATACAGCTGTCTTTACTGTGCCTCTGTGGCCCACTGCCTCTTGCTGATAAGGCATCCAGGGATGGAGGAACAAGTTCAGAAGGGTGACTGAGACTTCATTTTTTTGTCTTTTAGTCATAGTGTATTTATACTTTAATTTACTGTGGTTTCACTTTTTTCATTAGATGATGAAAGAGATCTCACTTCTCCAAGTCACGCTAATTCTTCCAAAGATGTTTCTTCATCTGCAGTCTTGAGAAGTCTCCAGGTAAATGTGGGCCCTGATGGAGAGGAAACAAGGGCACAGAATGTACAGAAACCACCTGAACTTCTGTCAACTTCAGAAACTTCCACTTTATTGCAAGACCTCCAGCCTAGTGACAGCACTTCATTTATTCTTCTCAACCTAACAAGAGCAGGTAATTCTCCTTCTGTCATCTGGCTGAATATGTCTCAGACAGCAGAATGCAGGAGATACAACTCTGTCCCTGATGCTTATGAAGGGGAAAGATCATGAAATTTGCTGGGCATTATTGGATATTTCAGGAGCATTTAATCATCAACAGCTTTCTACAATATAGAGGTCAGTGAAGACTTTTTCGGTGCAGCTATTGCAACCCTGCCACGAACACTCATCGCTGGGAAGCAAAAGAAATTTCTCTCTGTTACCTTATCTTTCTGTTTCATGAAGCTGTCTTCTTTTCTAGGGCTGGGGTCTCCAGCAGAGCACTTGGTGTTTGTTCAAGATGAAGCAGAAGATTCTGGGAATGACTTTCTTTCTCATGATAGTACAGACAGCAATACCCCATGGTTCCTACGAGTGCAAGAATTGGCCCATGACAGTTTAATTGCTGCCACTCGGGCACAGCTCGCTAAGAATGCCAAAGCAAGCAATAATGGTAGGAAATCCCCTGATTCTGTCTCACAAGTTGAATGTTCCATACAAGACCAAGTTTTGGCTTATTTCTTCCTCTCTGTCACTCTGTCTTGCTTTTAATCTATTCTGACATCTTCAGACCATCAGTGACAAACTTGTATAGAGCAACCCTGTATTTCTTTTCTGCAGTATAAATAGGCTGCTCAGTTTTTCTCAGGGAATGAACTTCAGTAGAGCCAGCAGTACCATTGTAGTCTGCCTGTTCTCCAGTGCATCTAAAGAGTATCTTCTTTCTGACTCGTATTTCAGCTTCCATTTTCACTTTCAAGTGTTTATTTTTAATGCATACTGCAATTTATACTTGCTTCTTAGCTCCACTGGGTGTGGAGATCAGTTTTCTGGAGAACTGTATTTAGTCACATGCATTGTGAATAGTTGCAAACAAATGCACCTTTTTTTTTTGTTTGGGTTTTTTATTCTCTAAGGTGTTTTTAAAAAGAGCTATTCTGGCTACTACTTATAATTGGTTGGTAGATACTGATGCAGAGACCATTTTTACAATTTTTGATGCGTTTGCTCTCTATTCTTGTAATAAGCCTCATCTGGTAGCAGCTGATCTGATACAGATAGCTTGTTGGGAACAGTTTATGGGCCTCATAAGATTTGGAAACCTGTGTCTGATCCCTGTTATGGGCTAGGCAGCAGTATGTAGGATGTGGTAAACAGTAGCAAAGTACACACCTGCTTTGCAGTTCTGTATCATGTATGATGCTGGTTTTATCTATTAAAATTGCAACAGTATAGTAAAATCTGTCTCTTTTTTCAGATTTTGGTGGTCTTTTTCTTCCAGGTGAAAATATTCATCTTTGCTCAGGAGATGGGCAGCCAAAAGACTCCAGCCCCATTCCTCATTTATCTCGCATGGAAAAGAAGCTGAAGTGCACAGTTGAGGGCTGCGATCGGACATTTGTGTGGCCAGCTCACTTCAAGTATCATCTGAAAACACATCGGTGAGCAGAGTAAAGCTGTATGTTGTCATGACATTGAAAAACTGTACTCTGTATTTGGGATAGCCTTAGTTTTTGACATTGACAAGCCCTGAAAACCTGGTATTACTCTTAGAAATACTAGGTCTGTTGTTTGCTTTAGGTCATTTATGTTAAAACACTTTAATTAGATTTAGATTTTTGCAGGTCTTTGTTAGTGTTTGGTTTAGAATATTTGTATTTTAACAGGTGCTCAATAAAGAGCATCACTGTCACTTCTGTGGTATAGTGAATGTTAGAACTTGTAGGATGCTGTCATATTTTTATATATCCTTGAGCAAAGATGCTTGCTCTAACAAATGACCCTAATCTTTTTTAGCTAAGAAATTGGCAGTCTCTAAGTTAAGTAGTAGATGAGAAGCGTAAAAACCGGGAAGGACTCCAGTAGACATGATCTCATCATCTTGCCCTAAGACAGGGCCGGCAGTAATTGCATATGTTATTTGTACTCATACAGTAATTTTTGATCCTTCAGTGACTGAAATTCCACAGTGTTCCCATATAATTTGTTTCACAACTTTACTAAGTCATTCTGGGTTGGGAATAGGTAAGGTAATGCAATGAAAAGATACCTGAACAGATTCTTCCAGTGAACCACCCATACGGTAGTTCCTTAGGACTAATTCAACCCTAACTATTGTATGATCCTATGATTCTAATATAGTCACTCACTTTGGTTGAGTCTTTCTGGTTTATGATATAATCAGTTTTAGTTTAAATGTTTCTTCTTTTTATTTAATTAAAAATAAATATATTTTTATTTATTCCATTTCACTTTAATTAAAAAAGTCAAGTGTTCATGAAAAATACTGTAACTGGTATTGAAACTGCTATAATTGGTAATGAAACAGCCATTTTGTTGCTTTCCAGGAACGACCGCTCCTTCACCTGCCCAGCAGAAGGCTGTGGAAAAAGTTTCTATGTCTTGCAGAGGTTGAAGGTGCACATGAGGACTCACAATGGTGAAAAACCTTTTGTATGCACAGAGCTGGGCTGTGGGAAACAGTTCACAACAGCTGGAAATCTGAAGAACCACCTACGAATTCACACTGGTGTGTTTTAAACCTCACCTGTTTGTTGTCCACAGAGGTGGGGTCTTTACTGAGGAATAAAAAAACACTTCTTCCTCCATGCTCATTCTCTCCTGAGAATATAATGTTATCTCTGCCCTTTATTAGTGTCCCTTTTCTATCAATTCACACCAATCTGTAGGTCAAATGAAGCAAATGCTTACTACTTTTACTATCCTGTATAGTTTAATCCTTCAAATAGTATATGATGATGTTATATTCTGCTCATACCATTCTCTGAAGATTCCTTTCTCCCTCAGGTTCTTTGGTCAAGGGAGGGGTGTGTATTGTTCTGGAAAGAAGCTAGGCTGTTCCCAAGGGAATAGTTCATAAGCATAACTGCTGTAATTGTTTTTTATAAAGAAGCTTTTTTTAGATTCCTGAAAGGCACAGTAGCTTAGATATTTCTCTAGTGTTGTGTGCTGGTGGACACAGTCGTAGCTGTACTGATATCTGGCTACATCTGACTGGCTTATGTTACCTGTGCTACTTGTAGTATGACCACATTTGGGAGACTTAGGGAATTGAGCAATCCAGTGGAATGAGTAGCAAAAATATAGTAGCAAAGTGTAGTAGGAAAAGGCAGTATCTAGAAAGCAGCATTTTGCCATTCAGACTGCTCTGTGCTAGTGCTAGTATGAGATGTTACCATATGCTGGAGCCTTTGTACTCTTAACTCATGCTTAGCTTTTTATGTTAAATAAAACAAACCTCTCTGTTTCACAGTGCTGTATTTTATACAAGGTTTGCTTATGCTGTCTCCTCTGGAGAATTTGATCCTTCCTTGTCAGTATTTTTAGAAGTCAGTGTACCAGCTGAAGTCTTCACAACTGCATAAAGTGCTTTACGTGTTTTTATCCTAGAAAGTTGTTTGAGAGGTACACAAGTTACTTCTGGAATGATCACTAGTTTAATAGTTAGCAAAGTTGATAGTGATTATTCTGGTGGTTTTGTTTGCTTGGGGTTTCTTAAGCCTTTAGGTTATCACAGCACTTAAACAAATAGCCCACTTCAAGCCTCTCAGAATATTGTTAGAGATTCCCTGATGGCCAGGAAGGTAGCATTGCATTACAGTTGGTTAACATTTCAAAATAACCTTGACAACTGTAAGAGCACAAGGCCTGTCTAGTAAAATGAAATTGCAGCTCATGTGGGCTGCCAGCAGCTGTTTATGCCTTCTGCCTTACTTAAACACTGCCGTATGGTGTGTAGTTTGTAGATACACAGGGAAGAAGGTTGCTATTTTAAAGAATTTTCAGTCTAGCTCGAACACATGGTTTGGGGGCAGATGTTGGGATGTAGTTAAAAATTATATATACCAATAATAAAATTTTGAATGTGTAGTAACAGCAGCCATAGTTTTTACAGTTTCTTTTGCACTTTAAGCTCCCAGCCAAGGTGCAGATGAAGTGAATAGGCCCAACTGATACACGCAAATCCTCTATGATAGAGTATTCTGCACCCAACAGAGTCATAACTTCTACAGGAGTAAATAATAACTTACTGAACTGCAAATTGGTCATGTGCAGTTAAAAGTTTGACCAGACCAAAGGTGTTATAAAACTGCAGGTATAAATAGATCTAGGGTTTCTTATGGATGGAACTGTGTGCTGCTCTTTTTGTCAATGGTAGTTTTTCTTCCTTCTTTCCAAGTTTTAAATATTCTTGGCAAGCCAGAAAGTACTATCAGTGTTTGAGAATCTGCTATGTATTTAAGCCTTGTAACACCAATCAGAACATGCTGTGTTATCCTTTTTGTTCAGTTCTGTTCAGTGCTACAGTAGATAAACTGAGAAATGAACTGTGGGGAGAGAACTTATAAAGGCAAAATCACAGTAGAAACATCTTTAAAAACAACTTTTCTCTGAACTATATATGTGTTAGACAATAAAATAGCTAAAATGGCTTCCTTAAGCTCTGGTGGATTTGCTGTTACTGTGATACTGTTGTCTAGTTAGACTTGAAATCATAGTGTTAAACATGGTATATATTAAGTTCTTTAGTGGGATGTTGCAGGCAAAAGTTACCTTTAGTTTTATTTAAGGCTTTATTAAAAGGGTGTTTGGAACAGATAATCATATTGTATTGCATTAATGTAGTCACCTCCCAGTTTATCATCATTTAGACAAATACAAAAGTAGCTGCGGGGATATATAGAAATAACAAATTTCAACCTATGAGAACAAATTGTGCCTTGAATTACTGTTCTTCCACACATAAATATGACTGACACGTCTCTCATAGAATTTTGGCAAGTTCCGTCTGATCTGAAGTATAATATAGAGTCTCATATGAAGGGAAATATAGGTAATGGGATTTTTGGCATGGAGATGCAGAAAGGGAACAGGATCCCGGGAGAGTGTGAAGCAGGGAACTGGTTGTTAAGAACTTCATATAGAAGATATAAAATACTCCTGGTACTTTTATATTAATCTTTTGGTATTTATGTATTTATTGGAAGATCTGTTTAGGAGCAGTGGACCCTTGCTTCACTTTCAGTGAATGATGATCTGAGAATATTTCCAAAAGAATCATAGAATCATAGAATAGTTAGGGTTGGAAAGGACCTGACAAAGAGAATGCTTTAAAAGCTTTAGGAAGCATATGTGTAAGTTCCATTGAACTTTGTTGTATGTAAGGCCAAAAGGGGGAATGGGGTAGAGATCTCCAGGCTGTTCTGTTGTGATCCCAAAATCTAAGAATATACTTTTCCCTTTTAGGGGAAAAACCCTTTCTGTGTGAGGCACAGGGATGTGGTCGCTCCTTTGCTGAATACTCCAGTCTTCGGAAACATTTGGTTGTCCATTCAGGTAAGAGTCTCCATCTGACATTTTGTGACCTATCTGAGAAAAGCTCTTTATTGTACAACTTTGATTTGATTTCCTTAAGAAAAATCCCCTGGTTTCTGCTGTACTTTTGGTCATAGTGTTTCATGACTTGCTTTGTGGTGGCTATAGTCTGTACACTTTAATCTTTCCCATTCTTTCTTTTCCTAAATTTTATGTTTCTAAATACAAATATTTTTATTGTTTCTAAACTGTTGTGAAGTTGGGTATCTGTTTCATAGCTGTAATTTTCTTATTTAAAAGAGAGAATCTAGGACCTCTTTATATTAATCAAAGCCATTCAAATCTGAAATCTCTCATGAGTGGGTTTCTGCCATAGGTAGGGGTTTCCATTGTTTTTTAATACTACATACTTGTAATTGGACAAAGCATTATATGGAAATGTATTTCACAAATGATTCAAAGCTTCTCCCTTCTGTTTTGATCTATCTTAAATATCATCAGCACATGATGAATACACCATGTTTGGGGAAAGGGAGGTTTTACTGGGGTGGTAACTTTTGGGACTACCCGAGTTCTCCATGCTTTTTCTTTCCTGTCTCATTGGCTTCCATGCTATTGAGATCACACATATGGACATCATACTTGTATTGTGAAAATGACAGACTGCTCTGTAAAATGGAAGTCCTTTCACAGTGACAAGTCATCATCCAGCCTCTGCTCAGTAATGTAACTGCAATTTATTGTGTGATGGCAGGATAGAAATTCCTTGCCACTGCTTCCTTTCTTTTGGCCATTTTATTCTAGGTATGGGACATCAAATATTTCCATGTCACTGAATAAGAGATTCCAAATAACTTCTTCCCTCTTATAAATCAGACTTGAAGACTATCTTCAGACTTGGTTTTTCCAACTGCTGGGGAATACTGATATCTAAAAGTCTTCTCTTCTAGAAGCTAATAAGCTCTCCAGGAAAGAGGAACTTTTTTTTTTCCAAAGCAGAATTATTGGCTTCTTGGTTGCTAAGGTCTTTATGGCAATTTTGGTAATTCTTGGGCTATTTTTTCCCCCTTCCCCTCCAAGGAGTGAAGCCCCATCAATGCCAAATTTGTGGGAAGATGTTTTCCCAGAGTGGCAGCAGAAATGTGCATATGAGGAAACACCACTCCCGAATTGCAGCAGCTGGCAGCAGGGATCGAGAACAGCCAGGTAAGCAAGGGAGAGGACTCTGTGTGGGGAAGTGCAGGAAAGAATTAGTGGATGATCCAAGAGAAGGGAAAATGTCCTGAAAATAAGAGACCACAAGCCAATAAGGAGTAAAAGACTGTTTGTCTTGGAGATGAGGATAGATTTGCTCACCTCTCCTTTTCCAGGATAGAAGACAGTGGTATATTTCTGTACTGTGGTCAAGGGGCAGATAGGTTTTTATTGTTTTCAAAATTGACAGGAATCTGGTATCTTTTTTTTATGTGGAATTTGTGCTCGTTGTTACAATATTCTTTAAGCAGTCTGTTTTTTTATGCAATGTGAATTATTTAAAGAGAAAGACAAGCCTGTATGAGATTCCACCATAGTAAGGCTCAAAACAATAAATATAGGAGTTACCATCCATTGGAGTGCCAGATGCCCAAAGAGTAGGAACACATAAAATAAATGTCTAGGGAAGAAGTCTGTGTGACTTGAAGGGGAGCAGGGATTGTATCTTACACTGCAGTATCATTACATGATGAAAATTTTGGTTTACTATGGGTTTTTTCACAATAGAGTCACTGATGGGCAGCAGTTTGCTGGAAGAATCTACAGTGCATAGTAAGAGTCTCATCTCCATGAACTCTCAGCCCAGCCTTGGTGTTGAATCTCTGCATCTGCCAGACACCGAGTCTATTATTGGAGTAGAGGAGGGTGAGACCAGCTGCTCTTTTTTCCGCCCTCTTATATGTGGTGACTGAAGTGGGATCAATCATGTAATTCTTCCTAAAGGCTCACCATGTTGCAGTGGAGGAGTGAACATTGCTTTAACTGTGCATAGTGGGTGGGTAGATGGAGGATGAAGTATAAAACTGGAGTTGGAGAAGACCTACTGGACCAAGTTTCTCTCTTGCAGAGCTTAAAAGGTGAAGTCTGCTGCTTAGGTGTCATTTAGACCATGTCATGGAACACCATTTCAAAACTGCTTATGCAGTCCATTCTGCTAAAGCCTAAAGTAAACACTTTTTCCTGGAGCACCTGGGTGTTCCAGTTAAGGATCAGGACCTTGTTGTGCTAGGCACTGTACAAACATTCAGTATCTTGAGCAACAGGCCTGCCTTCCATCCTTTACCTTCAAAGACTATATTCTAATACATCTGTCAGAAGCTGACTTACTATCTGAAATAAATGTACTACTTGGTATCATTTAATTACATTCGCTGTTTTCTTTTCCTACCTTCCCCTGTCACTTTTTCCTCCAAAATTTTTTTTGCTATATCAAGCTTTTTAAATGAGTTTACCGTGTAGATGTTTTGAGTTCTTGTTAACTTAAAGACTTTCTGCAGAATTGGCATTATAAAGAATGCAGAGTTTTGCTAAGATACTATATGTCTGTAACAGCTCCTGTGTGAAGAAAATGTTTTGAGTTTATATTGCTCCCTAGCTGAACGTAAAGGTAGTGCTGCTTTTAGTAAAGGTAGTGCAGTTTGGAGGTTCTTGCAGAAGCTGCAGCAGGTACCTGTGAATTGGGATGCAATATGATTTGGCTACCATCTCCAGTGGGAAATCTCCTTTACTACAGTATTTTTGTAGGTTAGCTGAACAGGCAGTAATTTGTTTAACTAAAAATTACAAAATAATTTCATAAAATGCAAAAATTCAGAGCAAAAGTTGAAATTCTTTATTCCCATACTTTTTTTTGAGATATACTAAGAGATTATAAATCTCTCACAGGATTATATAAATGTAATCCTACTTTAAGAACAACACTTCGTTTAGCAAGAAAGATGCTAATGAGTTTCAGTTACTTAATTTGATGCTTTTACTGTCATCAGTATTTCAGCAATTTCTGTTTAGGGACCAGTACTCGGATTTATCTGTTGGATATCTTTATCTTGGATTTATCAGACTTGGATTTATCTGTTACTGTACTCATGCTTGTCACCTTAGTATTTGTTAAACAGATATGGTATAATATCATATATTAATTTAAAGTCAAGCCTTTGCTCTTCCTTTTTCAAGGTTTTCCTTTACACTTCATGTACTTGAAAGTTTCATTTTTCAACATCAAGTATTATGGAAATTAACCACCAATTTTTGAATCCCCTTAAAATATATGTACTCAAATTTCACTCCCACTGCTTCAGATATACCCATACAAGCTCAATGGGCTTTATGCAAGAAATCTTTCCTTCCTCTTTCAATGTGACAAGGCATGGTGGCAATAACTAGATCACTGTGCTTTTCCATGGGATACAGGAAAAAGAACAGCCTGTGCCCTGCACCATCAAACCTATATAGAAACCAGTGTACTAGTAACAGCTTTCCTTGAACCCTCCCAGGTGCTTAGGCCTCTTCTCGCCAGGAAGACCGTAAGGAGCACTGTTGCAGTCCAGCAGATCTTCTAGTAGTGGAAGTATAACATAGCAGCCCATAACCTCAGGGCCTTAAATTCTTGGACCTAGTACCTTGTTAAGATTAAAAATGGCATTATCTCCATTTTCTGTTCTTATCTAATGTGGTAACTCTTACATGTGCTGTATTTCAGATTTGATGATTGGGTTCTGTTGCTATAGGAGAAATGGATTGAGATGATGAAGATGCAGAGAGACACAGTTTCTATTTAAAAAGTGAGGAAAAGGTGACTGATAAAGAAATAGGACAATGCAGAAACATAATGGCCATTTAGAAATCTTTTAATCTCAAAGTACTTCGAGATACCATAATTCTCAGAAAACATTCCAGGTGGCAAGGATTTTTATTCTTGGGATTATTATTACTGTTATGTAAAGGAAGACAAGTAATGTATGAACTGGACCATTCAAGATGTGCCAGGCATTTGAGTGCAGTGTGCTGGCAGGTAATGCCTAATCTTTCTTCAACCAAAGTACATCCTTTATATCAAAATAATGGTAGAATTAGGACAATAGCAATCCAAAGTGATGTATTGTTTAATTACAACCTTTTTCATAACTCTGGTTGTCTTTCAGGCTAAATGAATGACCTAAATTGGTAGTTAAAACAGTTTCAAATAATGACATATGGGAGATTTTTTAATAAAGACTATTGCTTCTTCCTAATGAGAGGAGGGAGCAGAGCTGGTAACCAATGAACAAAGAGTTAATACCAGAGGAGGACATCCCTCTGAGTTTTCTCCCAATGTAAGTCAAATCCTGCTGCTCTGGGTTTTTTGATTGGTTGGTTTTTAGAAATACCTTGTTTAAAAGCATTCTACCACACAGATACTCAAACCAGCATTTGGCACACTGAAAAGCATTCTCCCCTTCCTGTGTGCTTCTGTGGCACAAACACAAGGAGCTGACACTAGAGAATGCACCTCTTCAATCTTTCTTATCTACTTTTATCCAAAGATAGTAGTTCAACCTTTTAAACTTGTTTTGTTGCCTGTTCCTGAAAGAAAGGAACACTTGTGAGGACTAAGACAGGGCACAAGGTTTGCTGGATTGGACAAGACATGCTCTGAACAGCAGTTGGTCTGCTTTTCTTTACTAAGTTCTCACATCTCACTTACCCCAGAGCAATTGTAGGTGTCAGCCTAAACCATAAAGTTCCTGAAGATTAACCTGAAGAATCAAGATAGTCAAGAGGTGATTGATGAATTCTTCCGCTAGGTCTTATGTTGCCATTTCCTTTCCACTCTGTTCCTCTTGACGTTCTCCTCCCTGCACAGTACAGGTGTCCTTTTCACCCCGAGGCTTGGGCACTCTGCAGAAACAGTGACTGTCCCGAATACTGGAAATGGTTTGCAGCACTTACTTGTTGCTTTGTCCCATGCATAGGAAATAGAGTGCAGTCATAGGAATTAAGAGAAGCTGTGATGCTCAATAAGAGAAGTGATGTGGTTGAATTGATTTTGCCTGCACTAGACAACACAAACTGGAGCAAGGAAAATATTTTTAGTAAAAGGCAAATGAGTTGTATTGCATTGTTTTTATTACCTGTGAACATCAGATTCTTCTTTCAGTAGGTCAGTGGCATCTTTCCCTTTTTTCCTTACAAATTCTTCGCTTAGCCCCAGCTGCTGGAGAGTTTGTCTGTAGTGACGCTCTGCTCCTTGATGAGCATCATGCTATGAAATCAAAACTTAAAACAGTAAGCATGTAGAGCTGGGGCTTCCTCATAACAGTCCAACCTGTTGACACCCCTAATGAAAACAAAAGGACAGCAAAGGTCCAATCCAAAAATCTCTTATCCATACAGTACCAAAACTGAATACTAGGAAAATGTCTCACACCTCTGAAAGCCAGAGCTCACTTTTTCCTGCTTCTGTTCTTTTTTCTTCCTTCTTCTGTTCTGTTTCTACAGCATTCCAATCTTACCAAAGAAACGTATTTGTGTCTGTGCCCTGACCTTTTACACTCGGATTGAAAATATGTGCAAAAAAGGGTTGTGGAAATTCTGGAAGTGTGTTTGCTTGTAATTTTTAAGCACTAATGACAGTCAAGTTCAATAAATGGAGAGCATCTGTCAAATAGCTTTGTATCAGCTCATCTTCATGAAACTGAAAACCAAACATCCTGGATACTGTATCCTCACTACCTCCAAATAACCCTTGCAAATTTATGTAGTCTGAGATGACCGTTTACCAGAGGGACTGGCCAGTTCCTAAAGATTAAGGTACTCTGTATGGAAGTATAGATACCTTGTCTTGACATGTGTAAATGCTATCAATACTGGGGAATTCTCATCAACCTGGCAAACAGAAATGTTACCAATATTTATCATACAGATTTGTCTCTGCCTTCATTAACCACTCATCTGAACAGAAAGTCTGACCCAGGAGGGTACTTTCTATTGAGAAATCCTAAATCAACATATTGTCAATGTGTTGTCACTGTGTTTGTAACCAGATATCATCCCTGCAAGGAGACAGAACTGAAAGGGAAAACCCAGGGAAAAAGATACTTAGAGTGAAGATTGTATCTACACCTCAAGTACAATACAGATATGCAGCTGGTTCTGTGTGATGGATGAGGTGTGCTGCATGCAGGCAGCAGAGCTTGCAAGTGATACAAGCTAAGTAACTGTCATTAATGTTTTTTCTAGTAGCATTAGAAATACAAAGAAAAAGCACTCAACTGGAGAGAGTTTTAAGAAAAAAAGTTTAGAACAGACTGTAGGCTGTGGTGTTCAGGTACAGAATAGGTTAAGTGTGCGCGTAATTTCTGGTGTGATAAAGCCTTGATTTTGATGAGACCATGTCTTTTGATTGCCATATATACTGGAAAGCTCTACGACCAAGAAATAACTGAGTGGTTTTTTTTCAAGTGATGGGAAGGAATTTAAACTGGGTAGCCTTCTCATGTGTTATTTTGAGAGTAGCTAAGAGACTATGCAAACATGTGCATCTCCTTATCCGTGAACTAATTTGAGACTAGATTTCTTAATGCCTGTTTTAAATGAAAGACAATGTATCCTGTTGCCCAGAAACACTCTGGAACTTTGACCCATTACCTTGGTGACCTGTTCAAAGAGATATGGTCTGTTCTTGACTCGTAACTGCATTTCTTCCAACTCCTTTCTGTATTCCTTTGTTCTCTCTCTCATTTTTTGCCTGAAATAGAAAAGTTGCTGTATAATAGAGGTTTCCTCTGACTGTATCTAATCAGGAATGAGGAATTCTCAATAACTATTCTGTCCTTCAAATAGCTCTGGTAGTTCTCTTGATTCTGAATGCTGGGCAAAAATAATCTTACTGCTGGCAAGTTACAGACCCATTACAAAGCTTTACTACTAGACTGTAAGCAGAGAACCAGTGTTCACATTTTCAGAAAATTTTATGTGTGCTTTACCAAACTATACATTTCAGTTGTCTTGTTTGTACAAACAAGTTTCTACAAACATTAATCTAAAGGAAACCGTTCCATATGAAACGAATAGTGTGGGGTTGTTATATCCCGTTCCACAAATGGATGTGGAATGGATATGACAGTCAAAAACTTAGACTAGGAAAGTTCTTAGACCAAATTCCCCCTAAAGAATTACCTGATGCACGCCAGTTAGTAGAACAAATGATTATTTCTCTGAAGAATACTGACCAGTTCTGTCTTGACTTCTCCTTGTGTGTGTCCTCCAGACTTTTATGTGGATCCAGGGCTTTTGCTCGACTGTTCACTGATTTCTGAATAGCTTGACATTTCTTTTTCTGCTTCTCTAGCCAATAAATTCCTTCTTTGTCTCCTTCCTTTTTGTTATCTTGGGAGCATCTTTATAGAAAAAAGTTACTAATGAGTTCACTTTAGACTGCCAGACTACACACAGAATCACAGAATCCCAAGAGTTGGAAGGGACCTTGAAAGATCATCTAGTCCAACCCCCTGCAAGAGCAGGGTAACCTAGAGTACATCACACAGGAACTTGTCCAGGCGGGCCTTGAATATCTCCAACATAGGAGACTCCACAACCACCCTGGGCAACCTGTTCCAGTGCTCTGTCACTCTCACAGTAAAGAAGTTCTTCCTGATGTTCACATGGAACCTCCTATGCTCCAGTTTACACCCATTGCCCCTTGTCCTGTCACTGGACATGACTGAAAAAAGCCTAGCTCCATCATCCTGACACCCACCCTTTACATATTTGTAAACACTGATGAGGTCACCCCTCAGTCTCCTCCAAGCTAAAGAGACCCAGCTCCCTCAGCCTCTCCTCATAAGGGAGGTGTTCCACTCCCTTCATCATCTTTGTGGCTCTGCGCTGGACTCTTTAAAGCAATTCCCTGTCCTTCTTAAACTGAGGGGCCCAGGACTGGACGCAATTTTCCAGATGCGGCCTCACCAATGCAGAGTAGAGGGGGAGGAGAACCTCTCTTGCCCTACTAACCACACCCTTTCTAATGCACCCTAGGATGCCATTTGCCTTCTTGGCCACAAGGGCACATTGCTGGCTCATGGTCATCCTTCTATCCACCAGGACTCCCAGGTCCCTTTCCCCTTCACTACTTTCCAGCAGGTCAACCCCCAACCTGTACTGGTACATGGGGTTGTTCTTCCCCAGATGCAAGACTCTACACTTGCTCTTGTTGAATTTCATCAAGTTTCTCCCTGCCCAACTCTCCAGCCTGTCCAGGTCTCACTGAATGGCAACACAGCCTTCTGGTGTGTCAGCCACTCCTCCCAGTTTAGTGTCATCAGCGAACTTGCTGAGGGTACACTCGATTCCCTCATCCAGGTCGTTGATGAAAATATTAAACAGCACTGGTCCCAGCACCGACCCCTGAGGGACTCCACTAGTCACAGACCTCCAGCTAGATTCTGCCCCATTGACCACAACTCTCTGCCTTCTTCCTTTCAACCAGTTCTTGATCCACCTCACTACCTGGATCGTCAAGCCCACACTTCCTTAGCTTATCTATGAGGATGCTGTGGGAGACAGTATCAAATGCCTTACTGAAATCAAGAAAAACCAATCTACCGTTCCACTATCATCCCTCCACCTAGTCACTTCCTCATAGAAGGCTGTAAGGTTGGTCAAACATGACTTCCCCCCCTTCACTCTTGTAGTCCTCTAAGGAGAAAAGCGAAATTTCAGACACACAAGTGCGCAGCTTCCCAGTCAATTGGGAGGGAGGGCAAGAATTAGCGAAGAACAAAGACAGAAACATTTAGGAAAAGTATTCTTGATGTAGTTAGTGTGATGAGGGAAAACACCTTTTTCCTAAATCAAGGCATTAGCTGGTCTTCTAGGCAAACTTTTCTACTTACCTAATAGCTGATTCCCTTTTTCTGGTTGCATCTGTAATATGCACTGGAAGGGTATTGGAAGAGAGAGAGGAAAGTCCAGCCAGAGAATGACTTTTCTTCACTAAAACCTTGGACAGTTGCTGAGAATCCTGGAAAAAAAAACAAAACCCAACAAAAACCAAAGGAACTTAATTCAGTGTATTTGTTCACAGCACAAAATCTCCTCTGTTCCTCCCTCAGAGAGAACAGTTGGGGTATGTGCAATGCACTCATTCTTCTCTCTTCTGTTGGTAGGAATTTATATGAGGAGGGGCTGAGGGGAAGGAGACATGATTAGGAACATGGAAAGGTGGCTAAGCCTGAGCTGTCATAGCTTATCTCTGTTTAGAATTTTGCTCTCTGGTTTGTCCTACAATTCTGCAGTACTCCCAAGGCAAGCATGGAGGTCACAGGACATTAACCACTCATAAAGAAATGCTATGCAGTTAATAAGTTGCTATATTGATGAGAGAAAGCAGAACTATCCAGTCATCTCACCTTTGTCTTTTCATTAGCCTGCCTCTGCCTGCCATGGAGATTGGAAGTTCTTAGCTTGAATGGCTTATTATGAGTTGCTTCTTTGATTTCTTGTCTCCTTACTGCTTCCCTCTGAAATGCCCAGTAGAGTCCTTCAAAATCTGGTATCGTTGGATTAATCCGTGGCTTGAAGCTGAAACTTTTGTCCTGCAAGAAGCCAAGTCTTTCCTGCTGAGTTTTAGCAGCAGTTCGGGATTGAGGCTCCCTCCGAAAGTTGCTGGTATCTATAGGAGCTACAGAGCTCTCAAGCAAATCCTTTGCTCTCATTTGAATGCGTATTTCTCTGTAGAGTTCAGCTTCTAATGAAACAAAAGAAAAGCAATGAGAAGAATATGAGTGACATAAAAGGCCATGAAATTGCCACTGCATAACCCTAAACTTTTCTCTATGATGGTAGCTATGCATGTAGGAGAGACCAGACATTCTGTGTTCTCTTTCCCTACTTTCCAGCCTCTCTCCTCTGCCTCTCAGGAAAAAAAAAACAAAACCACAGATAACCAGGAAAAATCTGGCAGAGTCTCTAAGATATGAATCTCTAGGTATCTCTTTCACTTATCTGAGTAAGTTACTGGACAGCCCTTCTCCTCCCTTTCCTGTTCTTGGGGGTATCAGACAACTTGCGCCCTTTGTCTTGCAGGATTGTTGTGTTAATCAAGGTTCACTTGGGACTTTATGTCTTTATGTTGAGTGTGTTATCCACATGGGCTGTTCAGATACACTTGTAACAGATGATTCCTTTTCTATCTTAAGATTCAGCAGTGTTTGTCTATATTGGAAAAGATTCTAAGTGAGGAGTGCTTGATGGATTGGTCATGTTTTGTGACTTCTGTGACAAACTTCCATAGAAAGAATGGGTTTCAATGTATAGTCTCAAGTGCCTCCGTCCCTGTGCCACACTAAACATTTGTGAAAATGCAGATAGTTGGCCTTGGGGTAGCTTTTTGCTTTTAAGGAAAAAAAAAATCAACACTGCTGTTTGCAAACAAAAGACTTTTTTTGAGTCTATTTATAACTTTGAACTGACCAAGGTATGAAGTGTTCATTCCTTCTCCCTCCCCATATACCAGAAACAGAACAGTAGCTTGTCCTTCACTCTTTTACCTTTCTAATTTATTTATTATGCCACAACAGAACGTTTTCTGATGAAAAATAAACTGGTGTTCATTTTCATGTATATGGTGTACTCAGGAAGATATCAGTGGGAAATGGTGGACAAAAAAAAAGGGGGTGAGAAAAGCAGTAAGAATTTCAAGGACAGGTTTTGTTCCTATATTCAAGCATGAAGTCTGCATTGCTTGCTTCAAACTTACAACAGGTTAGGGGGGACCTTAAGCCATCTGAAAGTATGTGAGCATCGGGAAATTTTCCTTGGCTGTCCTTCTGACCAGAATGGTCCTGATACTTACCTCCACTGGTTTAGTACTTAAGAAGGTGGAGAGCAAGCAGGAAGGTAACTGAAAGCATCAGAGAATGGCAGAAGAGACTGGATTACTGCACCATCACTTTAAAACTGAACTAACAGCCTCATTTAGGCTCAGGAAGTATTTTTCTCCTAGGGGTCCTGTGCAGCACAGATCACTTGAATGGGACTAAAATTGCCAGTTTCAAGATACTGCACAGACTTTAGAACATTTCTGGTACTATATCTGTCTTCATATTTGTGCCACAAATCATTTATGTCCCTGTAGATTAATCAAAGGTATGGAATCCAGTGCAGAGAAAGATTCCCAAGGTAGCATGATTTGCAGCACAAGGGGTATGGAAATCTGTCTAAAGAGCTCATTGTATCCACATATCTGGGGAGTGGTACAGAACTGCTGCTGCTGCCATGGGTACAAGACTAGTAAATTGTGGCCACTCTACTGTAAAGGTATCTAGATGAAATGCAAGGACCAGTGATACACAGGAGACTGGACAACACAAGGGGATGTAATAACACTGGCTTTATAGTCCAACTATAATGCGCTATGAGCCATGATTCTACCTCTCAGCATGGAGATACCAAGGGGCAGGCAGGGAGTTGACAGAAGAGCCCTGGCATTTTACCTTTGAGTTTATCTCCAAGAAGTGGGCCATAAGTAGATTTAGGAAGTTTTTTACTGGCTTGCTTCTGTTTGGAGCTGTCATTTGGGGTTGCTGCTGCCAGAAACTTTTGTCTGATAGCTTCTTTCTTTTTCTCTTCCTTCTCCAGGAAGCTGAAGGGCCTCAGGGTTGAAAGTAGCAGCTCCTTTCTTTTCTGTGTTGCTGTTTGCCTGCGAATCTCATTCTGCTTCATTATTTCTTGATAAAGGGGAAGAAACACATGGGCAGGTACAGGCTGTGCCCGAAACTGTTTCTGACATTCAGCTTCATCCTGGCTTTGCCTTTGGTCTTTCTGTTTGTCTAGTTCAAGAAAAATGTATGACTTCATCAACTGGGACTTTTTGTGAGCTTCCCGCAGCGTCATTTTGAAAGGCTGAGGGATGGTGATGGAAGGAATCCAGGGAGAGGAAGCACTTTTTGGCCTCAAGCGGGATTTAGGAAACAAGGGAGGCTTTTGCTGATCCCAGGTACTGTCCAAGGTGAGGTCAGTCAAAGAACTGGACTGCCTTTTGTTACCAGATGTACGACTAAGACAAAGACATCATGAAGGGGAAATACATGAAATTATTTTTAAAAATAGATATATTTTATAGGAGACACTGTTGATTAAAAGAAAGACACTGTAGCTGATCAGGTAGTTAAGGCAGGCTTAAAGTTTATAATTTTCAGGCTCTGTATTTTACTTTGCTACCAAAGTTGGTGAGCAGAGCTTTCCCTGCTTCTGTTTGCCATGTATGAAATGGTGGTTATGCCTACGTAGCTTTGTAAGGCAGTTTATTTTGCTGCTAGCACTCTATTGCCAGAAAAAGCTACAAGTAATCCCGGAAGTTAGAACTTTCTGGTTATCTGGCTGATAGCTACTTAACATTAAAGACAGAAAGGACAGGCAATAAATTAGGCACACAAATCCTAACAAACTGCACCAAACACCAGCATTCCCAAGATGCTAACTGAAGAGCCATTGCAATGAACTGTGTTAGTGCAACTCTTAAAAGGTTCAGCTGGAAACTTTGTAACTAGGAAGACCATATAATTGATTGCAAGAAAAGAAAAAAACAAACCAGGACTGTCCTGGGTCTCACTGAAATAGCAAACTTCTGTCAGCATGTTTGAGAGTGATTATGAAACAGAGTAAAACAAGATATTTAGGAAAGGAATAAATGCAGGTAAAATGAAGGATTTGAGATGGATAAGGGTGGAACAAGTACAGGAAAATGGGGAAAGGGGGGAAACAGAAAGTGTCAATCATGTGTAAATGTGCTCCTGGTCCATACACTTGCCTGGTGATTGCTGCATTCTGTTCTTCATACATCATTTGCTTTGTAAGAGTGTGTGACCTGCTAGTGAACTTTACCAGGAAAGACAAGAAGTCAGAAAGCTCCGTGTTGGAGACACCACAGCTCTAAATGGTAGATGCTGTGAAACGTGTAACCTGCTAGCAAATTTTAAGCATGATTACATGATGAGCAGGAACAGGATTTGTGCTGTTCACATTTTATGTGAACGATGCTTATTTGGGTACCTATTGGCCCCTTCTCTCGTGTGTGAATATGCTTGTGGTCAGTGTTTTGATACTATATACGTGCATCGTGCGACTTCATGCTCCACTTCAGAAGCAGTAGGAATCCCACATGCCATCCTACCTTAGAGCCTCCCACAGTTTGTCACGCAGTACTGCTGTCTCCTGCCTGAAACCCTCCAGCTCCTCATCCTCTTCGGATACCCCGAGATCATTCTGTAACTTTGCTTGGTGTAGTAAGCCCAGCTCTAGCGGAGACTGCTGGCCTCCCATCCCGACAGGCTGTTCCCGGCTCCTCACTCAATGGCAGGAGGCACAGCAGTCGGTCCGTTACAGTCTGAGGGAATGCCGTGTCACCTGGAAGGAAAATAACAAAATGAAGAGATACCCGTCTTAAGGACGCAGGCACAACGCCAACCCCCCGCCCTCCGGGCGCTACTTGAACCCTACCACCGAGACCGAGCCTCACCTGCAGGCCGCCCCCTCAGCCCTCCAACAACACTAATTCCGCTTCCCACCAATCAGAGAAGCCGGCAGCGCCCTAGGCCCGCCTTTTTTGCCTCAACAGCCAGTCAGATTCCAAGATTGACGGTACCCACTGCTCACTCATTGGCCCTTGGGAAGAGGCGTGTTGTGTAGCGCTCGTCGTTAGGCGCGTTGCGTTGTCATGGTTTCCCGGAGGTACTTCCGTTCAACGGTGTGTGGTCACTTCCGCAGCGATGGCGGCAGCGTGCGGGTGGGGGCTGCTGGCTCCTCTCGGTGGGCGGTTGCTGGCCGGCCAGCGGGTTCCGTTATTGTCCCGGTCTGCTGCTGCCGCCGCTGCTGCCGCCGCTCCGCTCTACGATGTGGTGGTGTCGGGCGGGGGCATGGTCGGGAGCGCCATGGCCGCTGTGCTGGGTAAGCCGGTGACCTTCTCACCCGCCGCGGTCGGTGTTGCCTGTGTCATCGGCCCGACCCGCTGCCTGCCCCGCGGGGCTACAGTCGCGGCCGCACAGCCGGCGGCGGTGTCTCCCTCCCGCCCCTGCTGTAGAGGACATGGAGGCCTTCGGATCTCTTGCACCGCGTTGCGCGAGTTCGAGTAGCGGGTTTTGCTTCCGAAACTGCAAACTGGGGTTTTCCCAGAACCCACACGGTTCACCATGTGCAATATCGGCTGCTTTTATAATTCGACCTTAATTAATCTGTATTGGTGGTAGTGTGAGGTAACTATGTAGTTATCACTTAGGATCTTAATGTTTAAGATCCTTTTGTAGAGTTCCCTTATTCCTGAGTCTTGTGACAGCACTCTAAAGCAGACTTGGAGCTGTTTAGTTAGCTGATCGTTGTGATGAGCCATGTCCTATTTACACGTGTGTATGCATTTATATGTTAATGAAGTCATTACTTTGAATTCTGTAGGCTACTTGTGATTCTGTCAAACACTGTCACCCCTAAATTGCCAAAGCATAATTTCAGCCATTGCTGAAAATGTCTTTCTGATCCTAGGCTTGATTGGGATAAATCAATTACTCTATAGCCCTGTAATTTAAACACTGGAATACCGCATTCAATGGATTTGTGCTTGCTCTCTATCACTAAAGATCCTGAGAGTACTGTCATTTTATTTGTAATATTGTTTCAGAAGGTGTAATAGTGACAGCAACCTGAAGGAAAGAGTGCAGAGGGGGAGCAAAGGTCTTGAGCAGTAAGTGCTTTGGAAGTGTAAGGGTTTACCTTGCACACTTACTGTTGCTCTTGTGTTGTTTACAATGGTGGAAATGAAATAGCGTAAGGATTCCCTACCCCCACCCCCAGCAGTGATACCTAAGGCTAACATGCAGGTTTGAGACCTTTGAAGACTTGAGGTTGTGTTATGCATAATCTAGAAAATGCTCAGGATACTAACACTATTAGGCTGCAGTAGCAGCAAACTGCATGTTCTAAGGATACCGTTCTGTGGCTATAGCAGTCAGATAGAGTAAAAATGGCTCACTCAGCTAGTGTGATTTACTCTACTTGAGTCATCTCTTTATTCTTTTTCTGTTCTCTTTAACTGAAAGTAAAAGTCTAAACTGCCAGTGCTATCCCACTGTCAGCATATAAGGATAAGGAAAACATTAATGTAGTTGCTAAGGAGCACAGAACTTTTATTTTGGCCTCCTGTTCTAAGTGGTGAATTTATGTTTAAGCTCTGAAAAATGTGTTCTGAGTATGGAGTTGCATTGCAGACTTTGCCCATTAATACTTCAATAATGAACTTGCATAACAAGCTAGGCATAAAGTTGTACAAAAAAGTGAACTTTGTACAAAAACTTTTAATCTGTGCTTTAACTACAAAAGGTTTATCTGTCTCAGTGACTGGACTGTAGTCAGGAAGTTTTAAAATACGGAAGTTTACTTGTCTGATCAAAACCTGTATCATAAATGCATTTCTGTATTGAGTCTTGCATCTACTCTTATTACAAAAATATACAGCTGTTACTGATATAGGAATAAGGAATGAAAATTTTGGCAGGAATGTTGTAGCAAAGCATGTATTTGTTTATTTTAGGGCACGATATCCACTTCCATGATAAAAAGATTGCTTTGCTAGAGGCTGGTCCTCGGAAAGAATACAGCCATGTACCAGACACCTACAGTAACAGGGTCAGTTCTATCTCCCCAGGATCAGCAACACTCCTAAGCAGTAAGTATGTTTGCTACTGTTTGTGTTTTTAACAGTATGTTTGAGCTACTTTCAATCTGATTTTGACAAAATCCCTTTGAAGATGTGCTGCCTTCATCCTAAACTCAACAGAACTGTGTGCCTTTGTCTTTCAGTATTCTGTATGCTGAGTTGTGGTGATTAACTAAATTAAATTGATAACAGGGATCTGTTTTCTGGTATCTTGGTCTGATCTGTTATATAATTATTTGTGACATTAGCCCAGCAGGATGTTGTGAGGTGCTATATACAGCATCCGGAATGCTGTGTTCAAAAAAGATGCACATACTTAGTGCTCTGTAGTCTGGTAACTCACTTCTGATTGATTTTCATTTTAAAGAAAGATTTGAGCCTTGATTTCTTATGGAGAAAGAAACGTTTTAAACAATGATGGCCATGCATTTGTATGTCTGTTTTATTACTCAGTGATGGGACGGTAAGAGTTGACTGTTACATTGTCCATGGAAAGCACTTGATTCTTTTCTGCTGGCCTGTGTTAACAGTAAAATAATGTGATGCTAGAGCTATGACAGTATTGAGGCAGACCTGGCCCTGTCTAGGGATGATGCAGGCAGAGTCTGGGCATTGATAGACAGGGAGGGAGAAGTTTTGTTTGGGTCTCAGTGTCAGATGTGAATCTGTATTTCCATGCATTTGTGTCCTTTTTCAGGTTTTGGTGCCTGGGATCACGTCTGCAGCCTGAGACTCAAACCATTCCAGCGAATGCAGGTGCCTTACTTAGGGCTGCAAATATACCATATGCCTGTCTCTTGTAACTTCCTAGAAGTACTTACATTAATGATCCAAATTTTTTTTTTACTTTGGCAAAGGGCAGGTTATGCTTATGATGATTCCTATTACTTTTTTTGGGGGTAGCAGTCTTAATTGCAAGTTCCCATCCTCAGAGTCTCGATGTTACAAGATGAAACATTCTTAATGGAAGCTGTAGGTATTGAGGCAGAGGTATTTGCCAGGAAATAAAAGTAAAGGTGTGTGTTGGTTTTGGTTGGGATAGAGTTAATTTTCTTCATATCAGCTTGTATGGTGCTGTGTTTTGGGTTTGTGATGAAAACTGTTGATAACACAGGCAATTGCTGAGCAGTGCTTACACAGAGTTGAAGCCTTTTCTGCCTTTCCCACCACCTCACCAGTGAGCAGGCTGGGAGTGCTCAAGTAGTTGGGAGCGGACACAGCAGGGACAGTTGATCCTAACTGACCAGAGGGATACCCCACACCACATGGCATCATGCTCAGCAATAAAAGCTGTCAAAAGGCAGAAAGGGCACACACACAAACACACACACATGGACACACACACCCACACACAAACACATGGACACACACACATACATTTGAAGTAATGCCATTTGTCCTCTGAAGTAACTGTTATGTGTGATGGAGCCCTGCTTTCCTGGAGATGGCTGAGCACCTGCCCACCAATGGGAAGTAGTGAATGAATTCCTTGTTTTGCTTTGCTTCCACATACAACTTTTGCTTTACCTATTAAATTGCCTTTATTTTAACACATGAGTTACCTCACTTTTCCAATTCTTTTGCCCATCCCACTGTGGGAGAGTGAGAGAGATGCTGCATGAGGCTGAGCTGTCTGCTGGGGTAACCCACTGCAAGGTGGTAGGGGAACTTTATGTGCTAATTATGTAGAAAACAAGTAGGGATAAAAAACTTTATTTGCAATTAGTTTTTGAGATGCAGCTAGATCATTGTATGAAAGGAACTCTGTGATGTACTTCAGTTGCTGGGAATAGACAGTAATCCTGGATGTTTCCTCTAGTTCTGTATTTCTAGATTGCCATGTTCGTTTTCTGTTAAGGTGGATATGTTCATAGTCCCTGAAAGGAGAAGCACTTCTTCATTGTGCAGCTTCATGTAATGTATTTTTCCTTTGTAGGTGTGGGATGCTTGTTCAGAGGCCATGATCATTTTTGAGAAAGATGACTTAGATGACATGGGTTATATAGTGGAGAACGATGTCATTATGTCTGCTCTCACAAAACAGTTAAATGCAGTAGCAGGTACTGGTCAACTTCCTTAATACTTTATTTCTCGCAGAGAGCTTTCAGTTACTTGCCTTCTGTTGTGTGCCCTAAGCTAGAGGAGCAAAAATCTAATGAGTAGCTCTGATAACTCTGACACATAGGCAATTTCTTGAATTAAAGGGGGAGGGAGGAATCTATTCCAAAGGCTACACAGCACAAAAGGAGTTTCATACATAGTTATCCAGAGCACAGTCTCTCCAAAAATAGATTTAATGAAAAGGTCTGTAGCTTTCTATCCAGAGCGGGCCTTGCAGTGACAAAGGGTTGGCCAGGTTTGATCTTTTAGGGTCCCATGAGCATTTTAGGGCGAGGTCTTACAGTGCCAGTAAGACACCCGTGGCCTTTGCTTTTGTAGTTATGTTTCCTTTTTTCATACCTGTATCATGCTGTGACCGTGGTACTTTGTGTTCCCATCAGACCGGGTGGAGGTTTTCTACGGGAGCAGAGCAGTGGGGTATACGTGGCCCCTCCCCTTTCACAGCTGTGGCACAAGCCCTTGGGTCCAAATTGAGTTAGATGATGGACGCAGACTTCAGGCCAAACTGCTGGTAACTAAGCTTTTTATTTCTGTTGATCAGGCATCATCTCTCTCCCAAGTCCTTTCCCCTGGATTTGGTTCTGATTCCATGTGTGCCGCTCCACCCAAGTGGAGGGCTTGAATGAGGTGAGTGGCTAACACTGTCAGATGCTATGGGACACGGTGCCTGATGCAAGAAGGCTGTGCTGAATTGGACAAGAGCAGACGGGGCCACCTCTTCTGTTTTTTTGGGCAACCTTTTTTTCTGAATAAATAAAAAATACCTTTGTGCAGGCTGAGGTTTATAGACTGGAATATTGGCTTTCTTAGGAGTTGCTGAAGAGGCTGCTTTTTATCTCTTTGTTTTGTAGATCGGTGCAGATGGTCATAACTCCATAGTCCGAAAGGAAGCCGAAATTAAGAACATTGAGCATCAGTATGATCAGTCAGCTGTGGTGGCAACTCTTCATTTGTCTGAGGTGAAATTCTGCTAATTGACTCTTCCATAAGCAGGTGAACAGCTTAAGGAGGTGATCCAGGTCTGGAACTGATAAGTGTCCACTTGGGTTGGTTTTTTTTTTTCCACTGTAGGCCACAAACAATAACGTAGCATGGCAGAGGTTCCTTCCCACAGGGCCAATTGCGCTTCTTCCGGTAAGATGAATTCTGGTCTCCATATTTATTTATTACTTTTTAATTTTTATGTTTAGTCTGTTCTTTTCTAGTAATTCTGTTCCTGTCTGGGCCTTTCTGTGGTGTTGCTGTCTCTTAAGAATTTAATCCCCTACGCTTTACTTTTCAGTTATAGCAATTTTTTTCCTTTGCTGCCCTCTCAGTTTATCTTTAGTATTTCCCTCCTGCAGCAAGTTGGACTGGAAGAGTATAGGGAGAGGGACTGCTGTGGGGCAGGGCAGGGCAGTGGAGACCTCTGCACTGATTTTTGTTTCTTTTTCTCTTGACACTTACTGTTGATATTCTCTTGACACTTTCTCTTGAACTAGTTGTCTGACACTGCCAGCTCTCTGGTCTGGTCTACGTCTCATGAACATGCATCAGAACTTCTCACTATGGATGAGGAAAGTTTTGTGGATAGCATCAACTCTGCCTTTGTGAGTATCAGCCTTGTGGCAGGTATGAGGCTTTCTTGTAATCATGAGAAATATAATGGATCCCTACAGCATAAGGGATAGTAATAGGAGAGGTGGATTCTTAAGTTCTTCCCCCTGTTGAGGATGATACTCAAAGGCACTTAGCAAAGAAGGAATGAACCCCTGGGATTGAATTAGGTTAGTTAGAAAAAGTTGAATTAAATTTCCAGAAGGTGGGAAAGGTAAACTCATCCTAGTTGGCAGCCTCTATATTCTAAAATTATGAAGATAGTTTCTTTTACTCTATAGTTTTGTCCAGGTTGTTAAAATTCAGTATTTGGAGCTCATCCAGATTTTTTCAGTTGGATTCTTTTGTATGTCTGCTTTGGGTTAACATGTAAAGGTTTGTTTGTTTTTTCAGTGGAGCAATGTAAACCACTCTGACTTCATTGACACTGCTGGGGCCATGTTTCGATCTGCTCTTTCATTCTTGAGGCCTTCAGGGAGTGCAGTCCGTCAGCTACCCCCAAGCATTGCTAAAGTGGATCCAGAGAGCCGAGCCATGTTCCCTCTTGGAATGGGGCATGCAACAGAGTATGTCCAGCACCGTGTGGCCCTGATTGGGTAAGGGTCTAAGCAGCTGCCCTCATGTGAGTCAGTTGAATGTGATTAGAAATTATGTGAGTGCAGCATCAACAAATTAGATAGTTAGAAATAATCTGTGGGTTTAGTTTGACAGTATTGAGGCCCATGTGCTCTTGTGCCAACAAAGTCCTTTTGTGTGAGAAGCAATCTGTCCATTGTGTGAGCTTTCGATGTAAGTTGCAAGATACTTATTTCCCTTTCTTGTTTTGAGTAGTCCAGTAAAACAATCCAGTATCTCATGCTGACCCTGTACTTGCCCAAACATTTTAGCATCCATTCTGTGTACCAGTTTGAGATTTTAAACTCGCCTTTCTTGAAACAGATTACAAAACTTACAAATAATTATTCTGGATGGGACTTCATAGGCTTTTGTACAGTGGCCTATAAAGACACAAAAATACCTCATCTTCTGCATTCTGAGGTTACATGTACTTTTTTTTTCTCTGCCACAGCTGAAATACACTGGTCACTTACAGTAGTTCTAGGATGCTGGATTATACTTTGGATGCTTTTCATCTTTCCAACTTGTGAGCCATTCTGTGACTGGGAGCACACTGTGCTTTATAGCTTGTTATATTATATTTCATACCCAAACTTTATTTCATTTCTCTAAGACTCCCTTATCAATATGTCTGGCTTTGTCCTTTATAAGTAAGTCTGCTCATAAAAAGACTTTGAGTTTGTTTCTATTCAATGATATCCCACTTCTGTGTGTTCATGATGTCTCTCTACTCTGTGAAATGTAGCAACAATATAATATACCTCCTGTTGTGCTCAGGTCACTTACAAAAACACCAAGGCCTGTTCCACACATGGGCTGAGAGGACTTTGGCTAGTCACCTCTTTATAATTTTTCCTTTCAGAAGTGCCTTTTGTTATCTTTCTTTTGTCTTGCTTACAACTGGAGAGGCAGTCAGGTTGTTCATTGCGAGGTGAGGAGTGCTACACTGACCCTTCTGGGGTTTGTCTGCCATTAGGGCTTTCTTCAAGAAGGGATATAAATTTCTGCCTTCTCTTGCTCCAGGGATGCAGCACACAGAGTCCACCCACTTGCAGGACAAGGTGTAAACTTGGGATTTGGTGATATTGCGTGTTTAGCTCACCACCTCAGTGCTGCAGCCTTCAATGGGAACGATCTGGGTAAGGACCCAAGACACTGATGGGGCAGTGAGATGACTGGTCTTACAGGCCTTTGCTGTTAACACCAGGACAAGTATTACCTCTACTGCAGGTTTTGTGTTTGAAAGGCACCAGCATATTGGAAGCAAAACTGTTCTGATGTCCATTGGCTGTGGAGCAATTGGAGAGTCTTGGATGCAGTTTTCATCCCACAAACCTCAAAGCTGCTTTAAAACAAAATCTGCAGGTGATAGCTAAAGAAGTGGTGATGAAGAGCACTGGCTGACAGAAGGAGGCCTTTATTAAGATGGACAATTTTCTCTGCTCTCTGTTTTCAGTTGCCAGTGAAGACTGCTATAAGACTGTAGATAAGAGCACAATTGTTTTAATAGGAGCATTCAATTATCTTTTCCAGGATCCTTAAAACATCTCTTAAAGTTTGAGACAGAGCGTCAGAGGCACAATGTCTCCTTGATAGCTGCTATTGATGTGCTAAAGAGGCTTTACTCCACGAAGCTGGCTCCCTTGGTGTTACTGAGGACATGGGGATTGCAAGCAACAAATGCCCTGCCTCCTGTCAAAGTAAGAACCTCCCTTTTTTGAAGGCTGTAGGAAGAGTCCAGAATATTCGTGAAACATACACAAGCTGTAAAGATTTTTTTGTTTGTTTCATTTTTCTTTTAAATGAAACATTTTTGGTGGGAAAATGCGTCATGTTCAAACTGAGGTTTTGTGTCCCAATTGAACCAGAGGAGTTCCTAAATAACCGATGGCTCAGTCACAACTGTCTTCTCCTGGGGTACAAGAGAAGATAAAGGGATCTAAGTGTCTATACTCTGTATCAGTAGTTAGGGGTTAGAAGTCATTAGTAGTCTTTGGCTTTATTTTGCTGTGGCATGAAAACATGGAACTTAAGCTGCATTCCAGAAAAGCCCTATGAAACTCAGCGCTATGAGGACTCATCTTCACTAAGACATCAGGTCACTTGACACATGTTGTGTGCAGCTCAGACGAGTTACCTGTTTCTGTGCTGTTTCGTGCCTTGTGAAATTGTTCCCTTATGGCAGAAGTGCAAGTCTCTCTAATGGAAATTACCTGAGGAAGGGAGTGGTGAGGAGGTTCAGTCTTAAACATAGACCCTCTATTTGCAGCCTGTCTGCCTAAATTCTGATTTCCTTCACTGGATTTTCATGAGATTCAAACCATCATTTCTGGATTTGAATGTTCCACAAATCAAGTCACCTTCTTCCTATTAAACACAGGTGGCCTGTTTCCTTTGTGTTACAGTCACAGTTGAACCATGATAGTGTCTTAAGAGGAGCAAATCCTAAAGTGTAGTAGCTGCCACTGGCAAGATGTCTTTAGTAGTTGTACTGAAATGCTGCTGCTGCTGCTTCAGTGCTCAGAGGTGGGTTTGTTTTTTTTTTTGTTTCTCTGTTTAAAGCAGAAAACCAAATGAAAACCCCTGAGCACAGAACCTGTGGTACCACCTGCATTTTCTGCTGCTATGGAAGGAATGTTGCAACTTCCTTAATTTGGTAGCGTATAGGAAGAGTGCTCTGCACTCGGCTAGAAAGGCTGACAAAACCGATGCCTATGTACGTAAAAGGGAAAGAGACTGTAGTTGGTTCCTAGAATGTCTGTTTCTTACTAGTTTACAAATGACTTACCTTTTTCTTCTCCTCTTTCAGGAACAAATCATGGCTATTGCCAGCAAGTGACATGCTGTCAGTTTGGAACAGCAGCTTGTGTGTGAACATGTTGCCCTTACAAGGACAATGATTTACTTGAATCTTTCAATTGTGTTATTTTAATTTAACAATAAAACTGAGGGATTGAGCTGACATCCGTGGGTTTATGCAAAAGTTGTCTCATCTGCTCTTCTCAAGAGGATTTAGGGTCTCTTCCTGTAGTACCATGATGTCTTCAGCCCAGAACAATCTGTACAACGTGCTTTCAATTTGGGCCTCTTGGGTTGAAGACTGAGGTGGAAACAGTCGCAAACTCAGTGCTGAATTGTGCCAGCTACAATTTTTACTGTTTAATTACTGTCAGTTTTCTCTGACTTGATTTCTAAAGCTGCAACATCACTCCTGGGTCCTTAGCACTGCCTGGACTCAAAGGAGGGGTAGTGTTTAGCAGAAGGAGACAACTCATGGTGGCAGATATGTTTAAAGCATTTTAATCTGTCTCTCACCCTTTTCCCCGCTCTTCTCGTAGTGTATTATTTAATAATGGGGTTTTTTGTGGAACAGTCTTAAGGGTTGCGTGGAAAAGAGATGAAAACTAACAATAATACCTAGGAAAGAAAACTGCACCACAACATGTTGAATATTGTTAAAAATGCTTTAATTACTAAAATAGACATTCAAAATATTCTGGTTTAGGTTCTAAACACCAGGCTCCTGGATTAGGCATTTGACACTCATAAAATTAAATGAGCACTGCCCATGGGCAAGATTTTCACATCTGGTTGACCAATATCAGGAATTAACAGCAGAAAGAATGAAACTTATGTTTTGAACTGAAAGCCATTACTTGTGCTTGTTCAGTCACTCATATTAGGCAGTTCCTGTTAGTGACTGGCTAAAAGGCATTATGAAGGAGGAGAGAAAAAACAGGGCTGCAAGTATAACTCTTCTCCTAAAAGGCTGCTTAAATCTTTAGTTAAGCTAATAAATAATCTCATTGCACGAGGGTGTGAGGAATTGACTGGCTTCTCTAGTTCCCCCACCCACATTGAGTAGTTCAGATGTAAACAGCAGGGGCTCAATGCTACGATTTCTGGCAAGAAAAACCTTTGAGCAGAGCTCCTGTTTCTCTCATGACTGCAGGATCAGGCCCCTGATAGAAAGCAGCAATTTTGTTTCTGTTAATGAATAGTGCCACTGACAAAGGAAGGCCCTGAGCACTCACATTTAATGCAACTTTGGTACTGGGAAGCTGATTCCCCCACCTAGCATCTGTAGTAGCAGAGTCTGAGGCAAAGAACACAGAAAAGAAACTTCTTCATGGTACCTGTCCTGTTCTAGAGCATCCTCCCTTCAGACAAAATCAAAGCCATAAGTACGCCTCAGGGCTAATGTCTGTTCAGTTGGCAGAAATGCTGCTGCTGCTTGTCTCTTTCCCTTCCTGTTTCAAATACAGCCTCACTGCTTACAGCTTTCAGCCCCAGGATGTAGTAAGAGTGTGTAATAGTACTGGCTCAGACCAGAAGAAGACTCTTGGCTTATTAAATTAGCTAGTTCTCAGGAGTAATGTAGCCCTGCTGGCAACCACTGCATCCTGTTTTGTGTTCTCTGAGAATACAAAAGTGAATACAATTGTTCACTGAAGAACAACGAATGCACCTGCAGTCACCTTGTGCAGACCAGATTATAATGAACTAAGTTGTGACGAGCACTAGGAAGGGGCTTAAGAAATGTTTGTGGTTGAGAAGATGACACAACTACTTTCTTCAAAGAGAACCTCCCAGTGAGGAAGGAACAGAAGGTTGGTGTGACACTGAGGAATTTCCCACCATGGATCTCAAAACAGATTCTGGTAAGGGGGAGTACAGGTAGGATGAGCATTTTGTGTTTCAAAGAAACAGCCTGAATTTACAGCAAAGCGTCAGGGATGGGACAAATACAGGTAGCTCCATCCCCTGCCCTTGGACTTCTGCTGCTGACTGAGCTTGTTCAGTCAAAAGCAGGCCTTGGACCCTAGTGCTGTCAAACCTGAGACAGAAGGAGAAAGCTTGATCAGCTACAGTCAGACTTGTGCTGCTAATTAGAGGAAGGGACATTGTGTTCACTGTAAGGCAGATTCCTAAGTCTCCAAAATGCTTGGCAAGATCAGTAAGGGCACGAGTGCAGTACTTCCTTCCACTGCTGGGAATTACCAATTACTCTCAAATGCAGTCTGCAGAGAAGATACCTTGAGGGCAGTCTTTGGTTTTACAGGAGAAAGGTGTGTTACAGCAAATGGGTAACTGCAAGTGCCTGACTGGGAGGTGTTCATCACAAGAGATCAGTGGATAAAAGCTTCACTGAGCCACATGAATAATACCTCTCTGCTCTTATGACGGGGGAAAATTAATCTTTTCCTTACACATTCCATGGTGAGTAGAAGATACTAATTTTTGATGAGGCAACTATTTCATGGGGTGGAAAAAGTTGTCGCCACAGCCATTTCTACTTAGGACAATGCAATGTCTGCACTTGGAGCCTCGAGGTATCTGAGCAATCCTGATGTTCCCTACAGCCAATGAAACAAGAAACTCAGGATCCTACAGGACATGTCATCTTTCATTGCTTCTGTGTGTTTTGTGTGAAGGTGATGGCAAGGTTCACTTCAAATTGTTACTCAAATAGCTGCATGCTGTCCTGGCAGAAGTCTTGGGATTCCTCAACAGCTGCAACTCCTGCACTGGGCACACTGTAAAGACTTGCTGTATATATTAAAAATAACTTCAGAGCAATGCAGGGCTGCACACACAACTTCATGGGTCCAACTGTGCTACAATAAATTCAACAGAAATGAAGTTTAAACCAATTTCAAATGGACAAGGGATAAGAAAGTAAAGCTACTTCTGTTCTTGTTCTCCCTCTGTTTCTGATGCTAATTCTGCTCTCTTCCTATATTGGGCTATTAAACAACTGCATAAACAACTTGTTTCCCCACAGCTCTGCATTCAGAGCAGGTTTCTAAGGACAGCACAGGAAGTGATAAGCCCAAACTTTCAGATGGTAAAGCACACCTTAGAGCTCACTCCTACAAAGTGGGCTGTGGCCTTCTAACAGCTCCCTGGCCCAGCAGGTCTCTCCAGGCTTTGCAATGCCTCTTTCACTTGTGCTAGTCCTAGACTTGACCATTTAGTGATCTGATTTAACTCACGTTTGGTGCTGGGAATCCAGTCCTCGAGGAACTGGAGGAGCACCAGCATCAGAGGAAAGAAAGCTGTGGGAGTGCCTTGCTGAGAGCAGAGAAGCAGAACTGCCTCTCATGGCAAAGTGAGCTATCAATCAGATAAACCCTTTCATCTGACTGCACCCTTCATTTCCTTGTGGGTGTAATGTGACAAGTACTTCTTTTGGCAGTAGAATTTAAATAGCTGCCACTGCTGCCTGGTTGTGCCAGCACAAGTCTGTGTTATGACTACACCCTAAATGAATTACCAGGTCTGGTAGCCAGATGCACAGTACAGCTGCACAGGCTTGCAAAAGGCAGCAAAAAGGGACTTGGGCATGCATTCTGCTCAGGAAATGATTAGTCTAAAGAAATGCGCAGTAAGTTACAACATATGCTTTAGCCCACACCTTTCCCAAAACCATGCCCAAAGTGCACTTACAGCAGACCCCTTCTTGAAAGACTGGACTCTTGCAACATATTATCTGACAGCCAGGTACTTGGAACAGGGAGGCTGGCAGCATCTAGAGTTACTCACCTTTCTCTGAATGACTGTTGATGCCACCTGTAATTTCTGTATTTAAAATCTCACAAGCAAACTTAAGTTATGCATGTTTAAAATAAAAGGGGGATGGGAAGCCAAGTGTCTGTGGTCTGCCACCACATGCCAGGTATTCTGTGCTTCTAGCAATGGGAGGCTATACAAAGGTGCTGGTGAAAGCTGGCTTTGAGCCCCTTGCAATGCTCTGCTGGAGTTTAGGCCTGCTGGCTTTCAGAAGGTACATTCTGGATCACTTATGGCAATCACAATTATAAATCATACTGTAGCAACTTCCATTATGCACAATGCCAGTCTGGAGTGAAGATCTGTTCTATAGCTTTGGTCCATGTTCTGCTCTGTGACCAGCTCCAGCTGAACAATGTACATGGAGGTTTCAATTGATTTCTTAGCCTTTCAGAAATGCTGTAGTCCACGGGAATGCCACAGCTCAGTAAGTGATTCCCAGAGACTGCAGTAGGTGAAAGGTAGCACCCAAAGTCCAACTTGTCTCTACGTTGTTCACTTTCTTTGTTAACTATAAAGGAAGAAAAAGAAGTTGTTCCTTACAGTTCTCTAGTTTCTTATGTTTCACAGATGACAGCAACTACGTATAACAACACTGGAAAGACTCGGTAGATAATTAGCCAGAAAAATCAGCTAATGCATGTTGATTGATAGAGACTGGGAAGCTGGGCTTTGCAATTTAACTGTTTTCTGGTTTTCTCACCTGTAAGAGTGTGTTGTCCCTAAATCCAAATCCTTCCTTTAGCAAAGCAGTGATGTACACAAGATCCATGCAGAGGAAAGGACTGGATGAGTTGTACTTCTCCATGTTATCACAGACTGGAAGAAGGGAAAAAGAAAAAGAAGGGGGGATCTCAGCAAAATAAGAGCTTAAAACCACATTGTACACTTGAACCAACCTCAAGCCAAAACCAACTCAAACAAGCCACCCACTTCTATTAACAAGTACATAGGACACATGGTACATGCTACACAGCTGTTCCACAACGTTGGGGAATAAAGCAGACAGTACTTCCAGTTTCTCTTAACAGCAACATAATCCACATAGCTCTTTTGGAGTCTGAATCTCTGCTCAATTGATAACTGGCAGGGAGCTGGTAGATTACTCTATCAATCAAGAACACAGGATCATGTGTTTGCCTTGTCTAGTGTCCAAGGATGGCTCAGTAACAAATTCCAGGATGGCAGCTTTGTTCATTTTTTTCCAAGTGTATATGTCCAAGGACGCAGACGAAGCTATTGCCCAGCCAACCATCGCCTCACTATAGCTAAGTCAAGATTCCCTAGCAAGGGTGACTGTGACTGGGAAATGGATTTATATTAGGAGTTGCTTTGTAGACCTACAGTTACTGCTCTGTTCTACAGGCATCAAGAGCAGAGTTCCTTTCTTTTTAGCAATTAATAAGCAGCATCCTCCTACTATTGAGATGAGAAAGAAGACCATTAATTTAGGATCACAGAACTGATCTGATGTTCTAGAGCTAAATAAATGGTTTGATGGTGTTAGATAAAAGCTGCATCTCTGGAAATAAGCTCTCTCAATATACAGGGAGAAAAAAACAACCAACACATGCTCAAGCTTTAGAGCCTGATCCCCATATTCAAAACCATCTTGAGTTTCCAGGGAGATTAACTGAAAAAAAATACCTGTTTTAGAGAAATGTCAGTCCTGAACTATATAATTAAGGACCTTCTGGTGGAAAATGCAGTATAGTAATCATCATGAGGATGATCCCAGCTCAGAGGTAATGTCTTGTTCTTAGCCACCAGTTGCATGGCAAGGCAGTAGCTCCTTTTTCACAGGAGGAGGTACAAAACTAGAGTAAGCATTCAGGAAAAAAGACAGGGGAGGGAAAGGAATGCAGAAGAGGCTGTCAGACTCAACCTCTACTCTCTCCCTCCATTTTGTTAGAGATTAAAAAGGGTTTAAGGTGACAAGACTTATAGAAGCCCCCAGTCTCCTAAATTCACATTGTTGCAGTTTGTCAGGAGCTCTCGACACAGCAAATTCACTTTCCTTTGTACTGACATGTTCTCCTGTCCTGGACAGAAGGGCAAAGCTGCCAATACTTTGTTTCCCCTCACTGCTCTATCAGTACTTCGTTCTGCAACGGTTGCAGGTGTTGGATAATAAAAGGTAAGTGACATAAGTAATATAACATGGAAGGTATAAGTGGAATAAAAGTTAAATAGACCTTTTTTTATCAAACTCACACATGTACTGCCTATACATTCATGCTTTTGTTATTTCTCATCCACACCAGTATCTCAAGTCTCGTGACAATTACCTTCTTCAGCTTTTCTTTCAAAATCTCTCACTTCCAAAACACCTCCCTTTTCATAATCTGAAAAGGAAGAGATAAGAAAACATCATCATAGACATGAAAGCATTTGTGTTCTATACCTAAATTTACCCTAGACTGGAATTTAGTAGTGCTGGAAAAGGAGTGAGATCTGTTAGTAACAGGGTCTGTAGAGCTGCAAGTACAACTGGAGCTAAGAGCAAAAGTCTCATCTGCTGAATTCTGAACATTAAACTGCATTGATGGATGTATGTTCATTCCTTCACGGCATTTTGTGTTTCCTTTCTCTACACCATTCCCTTTCCCTGCCTTCCAAGGCTCCAGCCTCCAGGGTTCCTCTGTCTAGACTCTGATGGACATGCGCACAAGTAGTAGATTACCAATTAGGTTGGTGTCGACTGCTCGATCATAGTAATATGAGAAAGCATAGAAGGAACTTCCACGAATCTCATCTGGTTGGTGCAGTTTCCCTTTAACAACCTTGAGTACTTCCAAGTAGCAAGGCTTGAATCCTGTTTCTCCTGTCAGGAAAGACATAGGTGGGGTAAGCCAAAGAGGCATACCCAGGAGATGAAAAAATTGGTAGCAACTGGATGAAAAAGGGAAGAAGCAGAGATTAATGCATCAGCAGAATTAAGAAGAGTTTAGATATCCCTCTGTAATCCAGCATGGCGCCTGCATGTAGGCAAGGACCCTAAATCACCATCATCAAGAGGAACTGATTATAGCAGATCATAGCAATATACACAAACTAGTGTAGATGCATGAAAAGCTTCCTCCACATCAGATTTGGGTTGGAAGGGACCTTAAAGATCACATAGTTCCAAGCCCCCTGCAATGAGCAGGGGGGACATCTTCAATTAGATCAGGTAGCCCAGAACCACATCCAGCTTGGCCATGAATGTCTATGGATGGTGCATCTACCACTTCTCTGGACAACCTGATGACCTTTAGAGGTCCCTTTCAACCCAAGCTATTCTATGATTCTATGATACACTTTGCCTACCAGTTTTTGTACCCTAACACAGCCAGGGTACACTTAGCTCTAAGCCTCAGTAAAACCTCTCTCATTTCACAAGTAACTCTTAACAGTTCCTATAAAGGTAGCATTTGTACTAAGAGATTCTTACAACTTCATTTTTTTTGGCTCTGTTAAAAGTCCATGTCTATGACTGGACAGGTATCCTCCATAGCCCAAAGTAACTGATGGGGTATTTGCCAAGGAAAAACTCAGATTCTGAAGACAAGACTTATCTTGCAAGAAGCAACAAGTCTCCTTGATTTACCTTCTTTGTTGCCACCATACTGGTATTTCACTCCCCCGAAATGCCACTCTGCCTCCAACTGCTTTGGTAAACAAGAACTGCGGAACATTTGTCCATCCACAGCTGGAATGAAACCAAAAAGGAGACTCAGGATAAAATTTAACACTTATCAATCAGTACAGAACCAGAAAAGGCTGCAAGATCTTCATTAAGGTCTTTAAGCAAAAGTATGGAAATCTGAATTGATGGGTGCAGTGCAAACTGATTATGAATTAAGGTCCAGTCTCAGTCTGGAAAAGTTGTGTCCATTTTGTCCTGCAAATCAGCTGGGCTTGTCGTTTGTTAACAAGGTAAATGGTACAAGGATAACTAGATAATGGTGGTTCACCACATAAGACGAGAAATGAGAGGTAATAAATTAAACACACAGATACACAACCCTGAACAAAGAGCAGATAACAGAGACAAACAAAGCAACTGAGCAATGAAGACAAAAACTTTTAAGTCACTGATCAGTGGCCACTATATACGGACCATTGAATGTACTCTTGAAGGGTTCATCCAGAAACAGTGTTAACTGGAAAGCATTATTATTATAGCCAGTACAGGTCTCTCAGAAAAAAGCAAACTTCTTACAGAATGGTTGAGGGGATTGTAGGACTGCAAAATTTACTATGGGATGTTTAGGGGAAGGTTAAAAAAAGGGGGAAATCAAGGGATCAAGAAAGGGCAAGTGTGGGAAAACAGAGGGGACAATAGGCGATCAATCACACGTAACAAGGCAGCTGGTCAGTATGCTTTTCTGGCTGAGCCTTGTGACCAATCACTGCAGCCTGTCCCATCTTTTTCTTAAACCCTATTCCCAAGTATTTCTGAGTACATTCTAGTAATTAGCACAAGTCCATCTGCTGGCAAGTAAGTATCCAGAAGGTGGTGAGACCTGAGGTCCTGGCCAGAAACAGGAGAAAAGGCCCAAGCTCTGGGCACGAAGACTGGAAGAACTTAAAATCTGGGGTAAAGACTGGAAAGACTCAGGAATGCAAGTATGCACTGAGGTTAGTGAGTGTGATTTGCCTGTGGACTTCAAGCTAGACTAATCAGCAGGCAGTCTAGAGGAACATGGTGGGCCAGAGAGATACCAGAGGACCTATGATGTGGGTTGGCCTAAGCAGCAGTCCCTGGGAAAAGGATCTGTTCCTGCTGTTTGTTTTTTCTGTGCATGCTTGTAGAGCTGTGCATTTGTGGCTGGCTGTGCCTATATGGTCCTTGTATGTCCCCATATGTGCATTTCTGGAATTTATGCTTGGTCTCACTGCTGGCTGAACCTGGAAACAGGGAAAAGCACCTGTTTCACAAGACAACTCCTTATCAAGCAGTAGCCTGTTTGTGGACAGATCTATACCAGTGAAAGCATAGAAAAGCACACGATACAGAAAGGAAGACACAAGAAATGGGCTACTGAGACAAGACTAAGCCTAACCATCTCTTCAAAAATCTTGGATATTTTATCATACGAACATACCTTCCACATTCAAAGCTCCAAGAATTGCTAGTCTGGCAGCTTTTAGTCCAAAGCCCAAGTAGCTGCAAACAACAGAAACAGACATTACAGTTTTAATTTTTGTACATCTGGCATGCTTCACCCTCAGTCTCTTCCTAAATCCTCAAACACCCAGAACACATTTCTTTCAGCTGCTTCCCACAAGTCTCCTCTCTCTAAAACAGAGAGTTCCCTTCACTAGAAACATTCCAAGTACCAAAAGAGTGACACAAACCCAAGCATTACAAAGAGCTGTAAAATGGGTAAAATTAAAACTGCAGAAAGTGGTTACAGTTGCTGTGACATTTCTACATGACATTAATGAAAAGCAAAAATGCACAGTCTTAAAAATGAGGGAGAAAGAAGGGTATGTGAGGACTGCATGGCGAATAGGATGGTGATTCTTACGTCACACACATAAGACACACTGTGTGCTCTTAGGGTAGAACTAACAGAACTGTAGAACCTCCTACTAAATGGGAGCTGTTCCTTTGTGTGAAATTCACCTCTGACTCCACAAATTACCGGTGCATTCATTACAAGCTAGGATGTGAACAGCATTTATGAGAATGTCATGACATGTTGCTGGCTTCAGCAACACAGCTAGATTAAACTCTGGCCTTTCATTCCCACCTCTGTGTTTGGCTACTCATCCCTTTAGTCATGTCAATATAAACATTTACAGAATAATCAGAGTTAAACTAACCTCCAGCTCCCTCATTTTTCAGGAGATGATTTTCAATCCCAATTATTTTAAACACTCTAATGGATTGTATTGGTGAATACAGCAATCAGTTATATCAGTAAATGTAAGCGGAAGGAGAGGAGAACTATTAAACCAGCTCTTGCTGTCAAGTAAGCATATTCTGTAACTGACTGAGATTATAATCTTTACCACTCTAGTAATGGGCTGAGATCTCTACTATACATGGTTGAGTTTCTGACTGGACTGCAAGTCGTACAGATAAGCTTTCTGGATTTCAATGCAGACATCTCACAAACTTGTCAGCTTAATGTAGTAAGCACAATTATATTATTCCAGGTCAAGTATCCCCTCCAGTTGGTTCAAGAATCTGTTGTGCTCCGTGGTCTTTAACAGCTGCCTGTGGTTGTCTCTTTGGTTTATATCAGTCTAGGTTTTACTTTCTGTCTAGTTGGTGATTAGATGTGCCATTCTGAACTAAGAACTAGGAAGAAAGGAACCTCAGGAATGTCCTCTTTCCAAATCTCTGACCAAGTTTAGTTCTGACACACTATCCACCTTTTTGCTTGTAGTGAGAACTTGCTTTTGTAAAACGTATTCTTCTCCTTAAATACAGTGACCCATAATGCTTCCTCTTCATTTGACAGAGTAATATTCCTTTGCAGTGGTATTAATCATAAACCTGGACTGTTTCCAGTCAACTAATGTCATGTTCCACTTCTGCCAATATTTCAAACAGGTAAGAAAACTAGTAAAAAAGTCATGTTTCCAACAGCTGGTAATGAGATGACACAGCCATTTGTGGTCAGCTCAGGGGCTGCAGAAAGACTGATTTCCCCAGTGGAGACAGCAGCCTTTTTGCTCCTCACCTGTGGGTATAGAGCTTGTAGGTGCTATTAAACATTTCAAATGAGGTAAGAAAATCCCCAGGGGTTTCCTTCAAAGTTTCCTAAAAGTTAAGTGAGAGAAGAAATCTTTTAGTTTCTATTATGCAATAAAGAATAATCAACTGATGTTGTATCAGAGATATACCCATAGGGTTTACTGCGCACTCATCTCATCTGCTTTGAAAACAAAGAACAGTTTTCCAATGGTGCACACTGCTGCAGTATTTCCAGCTTTTAACACCAAGTTCATTTATAAGCATCTTTGTGTTACTTTTATGTGTAATAGGGACGCGCAGCTGATCAGGATGAAAATACTTCCTAATTCAAGATACCTGAATTTTTCAGAGTACTTACATGCTAAGCTACATACAGAGAGTCCACATCAAAATCAGCTGCACTAGAAGTGCTATAACTTCTGCAAGTCAAAGTAGGCATCTCAATGCAGGAACTCAGAAGAAACAAAAATGCAAAGTAAAGTATAGACCACATTTTCATCATGTTAAATGTCTTGCTGATAGCTCAAGAAAACACTGACCACTCACTCTTAGGGCTGCCTTACTTCCTGTCTGAAGTGCTTTCCTCTAAATTACCACCTCCTGTTTTCCTCCTCTCTCAGTCTTCCCTCATTGTGCACCTCCACCCCACTGGTACTCAGTCCCTACCTTCTTCCCAGACTAACTTTCACATTCTTGAAAATCTGAACCACTTCAGAGGTCATTTACTTCGTTCCTTTGTTTTCAGTCCCAGAGATCTCAATCCCAGTTTCTGTCTTTCCTCTGCTAGTGACCTTATTCTCCCAACCTTCTTGGCCCTGTGCATTCATATCAGACACCCTGTTACTCTGGGGCAAGCAGCAGAATCTCAGAGAGGACTGAAGCTGCAGAGTCCCTGTAGTCACCAGTAAACTGACGACTACAGTAAGCAGATCCACTAATTGCAGTGTCCTGCACAGAAGCCTGCTCAAAGCTGGAAGAGATTTAACAGTCTCAACTTGAGTTTCTGCTGATCAAACACAAACAGAAACTTGTTTTGTGCCTCAGATAGATTTCCATTGGTATGGCAATCACATCCTTGGCCCAACACACCCAGACTCTGCCATATTTTGAGCTCTGTTTCTAAACCTCACATCACAAAAATTAAAAAAAAAAAAAAATTAGAGATCCCAAAGACAAAAAATAATAATAAAAAATGTTTGAAGAAAACAACCAACTTTTTTCCTGCCTCACTTTCACAAAAATGTGGAAATCCACACTTCTTCCTAAATGAGCAGGCACCAGACTGACAATTTCATAATGATTATGATAGGTTTTCAGTGGCTTATGCCTTTGGCAATAGATCCACAAAAAGCATGGTAAATACTCAAAAACAGTTCCATGCAGCTATCATGGTTTGTCCTCTGTTTGGCTGTAACCTCTATTTCATCAATGATTCTTTTACTACTATAGTACTTCGTTCAAAATTAATACAAGAGCAAACATGCGGCTGCCTCAGACTGCAGGAAGGGGAGAAAAATCCTCTGAAAATCAAAGGGGGAAATCCCTGCTAATTCAGCCAGATGGGAAACCTCTTCAGAGACATACTGAGTGATGTATGAGCTTTTTTGTATGAACTTGACAATATAGGCAATAAGCAGACACAGCGTACAAGCAGGCAACAGGAACCTTGACTCTGAACTTCCCTACGGATTCACATCATTGGTCCTGGTCAGTAGCAAACTTTCAAGGCCTTTTCCTGCAGGGCTCTAAGGAGTTGTTTGAATCCTGAACTGCAGCCCAGCTTACTTCACAGCCCTATCTGTTCTCCAGAACCCTGACACACAACACCCTTTCCTCTTGGTCCAGTGCCCACTTCAGCAGGTGTTATCAACACAAAACAGAGGGCAAGCCTGGAGTACTTGAGGGTTTGCTGGGCTGGATAAGGTTGCACATCATGTTGTAACATGACTCACTACTGCAGAATTAAAATCTCCTGATATGAAAACCATGCGTTTTGTGGTTGCCAAACACCCTTCAAGAACCTCAATTTTTGTAAAAATAAACAAAAAAAAGTTAAACAAAGGACTCCTCTACAAAAGAGTGACAAAAAACAACTTCACAATAACAGGTTAAAGAATGCTACAGTGCCCTTCCAGTAATGTCATTTTCCCATGCAAATTTTAGACGTGGGTCCCAGTTCAATCTGTTTTTGATGAGCCATAGAATTTGTGACAAATACAGGAGATATGGACTGAGAGACAGAGAGGAATTCTCGAAGGAAATGAGAAGAAACTGGTAAGAAAACAGGACTGACTGTGCTACTGTAAGATGTTTACCCCATGAGACACTGCCCCTATACCCTGCTACTCCCCCCTCCAAAATCTAGTGAGGATGGTATTAGACTGGAATGAAAAAAATTAAAAATAAAAAGGTAACTCAGTACAGACCCTAAATTTCCTCTAATATGTAAGAATGCTCCCTGGAAATGTTGTACACTTACTGAATACAAAGTAATATCTGCTTTCTCAGCCTGGGTCTAGAAAACAATGGCTGTTTCTCTTTGGGTTTACCCATTTGCTTGCTTTCTTTTTGTTTCCTTGTAATCTAGGCTCCTTTGTTTGCAAGCGCCTATCAGCCAACTGCTGATGTCAAAGGGAACAGAAATACAGATGTTCTGTACACCACAGATGTTCTGCTTGTGCCAGTGGTGACCAAGTGGTATCAGAGAGCACAGCAGTGCTCAGGGCTCTCCAATTCATGCAGTCCCAACCCACACACTCTGAACCACTGCTCACCTCAAACCGTGGCAGAAACGTGATCTGGGTTGAGGCTCCTCCCAAGTCCAGAGTCCCAACAGTATGCTGGTTCTGGCCTGACAGCTGCCCTGCAAACAACAGCATGCTCAGAGCAGCCCCAAGTGCTGCAGAAATGCTGAAATGTGGGTACTGCATGTATATTCAGATAGTCGCCAAGTCATCACAGTATGATAGCAATACAGGAGGGCTGAGCTGGCCTTCAAAGACAAAAACAGTAAAGAAAAGGTAGGCAAGCAGAAGGTACTACAAAAAGATTCATAGGATTTTTTTCCTTGATTCCAATTTCACATCCAAAGAGCAGAAAAATCTCAAAGTATCCAGCAAAAGCTGAAAAGTAAGAGACAAAGTTTATGACTTTTTTTCACCCAGAGCAGCTTTTTTTGCTTGTTCCTGTATCTACCAGAATACTGATTTTCTTTTCTCTTCACTAGACTGCATTCCCAGAACTTCTTAGAGCCATTAGGACTAAAGCAGCAGTGCATCCCCTGTTGGACCATTTTAGCTGCATAATTCAGGCTGAGATGAAGAACATTGCAAAACCTTGTTTCCCACCTTCCAACAGATTAGCAGTACCACCCCTCTATGTACATTAGAGAAACCTGCTTGCCAGCGCTTCCCAGTCCTGAGCAAATCCTGGCATCTTCCAGATTAAGATGCCTCCTTACTCCAGGTGTGGCTCACCCTCTGGAACACAATCTGCCCAGCATAGTTCACTGCTTTAGCACTGGTGCCACAGTGGGAAGGAAAAGCAGGACACAGCAACCAAAGCTGAGCAACTTAAGGGCAATCACCTCCACAGAAAAAGAATCAAATTTATATTCAGAGAGAAGGTATACAGAATTAGCTACCTGTCAGAAAGTTCACAGTGATCCAGGCTAAAATTCCTGCAAAGAGTGGAGAAAAAAGGAAAGAAAAGTCACCACTGAATACTCCCACAATCTCTTGCCCACCATTACCACCTCTCCACATGTTATTTTTGTACTTGGAAATTATGACTGACTTCATGTAACCACCCCATACTTGAGAGATTAATTAAAACTTATAATTGATATGATGCATTATTGATTCATTAAAGTCTCCTAAGATGGGATAGGTAAAATGTTTGTAATATCCATGTAACTGAAGTATGCACATGTCTATTATCCAAACAACATACAAAGAATGAGCTGACAGAATGCCCGAGTTTTCTTGGGCACTTCCTCCCCCCCAGCATTTCAATTCCTAATCCAGAAACTGCATACACACTACTCTGCATTTTAATCTTGTGGTTTCTGTAAATACACTACAGACAGAACAGCAACCAGTAAAACACTAACAACTCCTCTGACTCCAGCCGCTTGCTTGACACTGGCATGACTGTCACCCAAACACAGGCAAACATGTGACAGTCAAGAGGTGGGATTTTTACATAAACCTTGGCAGGCTGCACTGTGCTCTGTTACGCCTGTTCCCTGTCAATACAACACTTCTCCCTGCCATAAGATATACCTGTTACCCCTAATGAAAAACTATGCACTGCACTGCCTTTCACCAAACACCTGCAGACTTTATGTTACTTTTCCTTTTCTCTTGGCCCATATGAAGGGATAATAAAGAGCAACATCTGACCATTTATTAATTGCTTAAGAGTTACAATAATTCTTTCTGCTTTCCTTGAACACCTTCCAAACTGGCAATATATCTGCCACAATGAAACGTTCAGAACTGAATAAAAGTCACAGATGGCTCTTTTCAGGCATCCACACAGAGGGATTATTACCTATCTATTCCCCAAGGTAATATGTCTGGATATGTAGCCAAAAAGTTAGTGTTATCATCACTCACTCCAAACCTACAATATATTTCACCTTTCCCTGTATTTTATGTTACTTCCTTTCCTAATTTACCAGCAGCAATTTTCCCATCAAAATACTTATAAAATTTATTGGTTTATTATGTTAAATATTTTTTAATACTTGACAATTATCCTTTATTCTCCTCTATAATCAAAATGCTTCCATCTTTAACCTGAAAATTGATGATCTAATTATAATAATTATTTTTAATGCTGATATTGCAAAATTTACAAGGCACTTTTCATAAGCTTCCCTGCTTACTATATATTGTCACAAAGCCTTTCAGAGCTGGCCACCGTCTTTCCTCCATTAACTCCCAAGAGTAGGCTTCAGCTACTTAGCCTGTGTACTTATTTCTGAGATAACGTTCTGTTTTGGAACCCCAGAAGGTTTCAGATGAACCTATCTAGCTAACTTATGCATCTGCATTTGTAGCTTAAAAGATGACCAAGTAATCAACACATTTTAGGAGAAGCAGGATGGCATTGTTTCAAACAGGGTTAGAAACCTTTTATTTTTTCCCTCTGTTTAGTGACCATTTTTCTGTCCCTCTCACGTGTATAAGATCCTGCCCCCTCTCTCTTCCCTCCCCCTCCATTTCTCTTTGCATCTGCTTTTTCCTCCTTCTAAAACGTACCTTCATAAGACCCGTCCATGATGCTAACACTGTCCTCTGGAACGAGAAATGGTGATTCCTCAAAGACTTCTCTCACCTGAAGAAAGAAATAATAATTAATATTCCTTGGTCTTAAGCGTCTTGTTCTGCTCTCAGAGTGACAGAGAAAGTTTTCTTTTTTACAGCAGTACAAAATAAGACAAGCGTGTGGAATAGACATTATTCTTCCTCTTTCAAGGGCCAGGAAAAAAAGAAACCAGTATTGTAGGTTTCTCACTCCATGTCTTCTATCCACACCAAGACAGGATTCCAGGACCAGACAAGGAAGTCTGTAAAGTCTGTGAGTTTCATGCTAACATGGGATTACAGTCATTTTTCACAGCTGAAATTCTCTTATGCTAAATAGAATGGAGAACTGAGTCATAAAAGATGAAACAGGGAGAGCAATACTAGTGCATTCGAAAGATCTTAATATTACCTCTAAAAGCAAAGACTGAGCTTTCTCCTCTGACAGCAAACGCAAACCAGCTGTGGCTTTTAACACTACTGGGGTCTTCTTCCAGAGATGAGGTGGCACAGCATCTATGGCCATGTCCAGCAATCTTTTGACAGTTTCAGCTCCCTAAAAAAACAAAGATGTTTTTCTTAGTTTCCTCCTACAGGCTATCAGAAAATAGGCCTCCTAATTCCCCCTCAACACCAGCGAAATTGCTATTCAATATCTGAAAATACCTCACCCACACTCAGGATAAGTATAAAAACTATGCTAGATTTATTAGAACCTTAAAGAGAATGTCTGCATTGGAAAGAAAAGAGTATTCAAAGACATATCTTTGGTGAGAGAAATGTTATTGTTTGTGGAAAGTATTTTTCAGAAAGGCTGGAGGGAGGGGAGGGAACTGATTACCTGACAAACCTGAACATCTTGCAGTATGATGAAACTAAGTGGTACAATTATAGACTGAAATTACCAAGGTCACAGGAATGTCTGGAGACTTCAGTAAATGCAGTATATGAATTCCAAGTGTGCCCATAGTAAGCAGTATAATTAAATGCCAGTTCTAGAATGGTTACCACATAAGGTACAGGCATCACTGCTGGGCTCTCAACTATTTACACTGCTCTAACAATTACAATTTGGCATTAGCAATAAACATTGTGAAATGTCAACAAATTTATTTTGGGGTGAATTCTTCTCCTCTCCCACCCAACAAAGAAGATGCTTTAGTGAAATCATGGCAGGTACCATTGAAGTTAAAGAAAAAAAACAACCAAAAGTCATTTACTCTTCCATAAATTTACACACTCAAATTCTTGTAGCACTGAATACAACTGAGCAAAATGAGAAACCTGAAACTCCCCCTATGCTAGCCCCCAGCTCCAAGACTGCTAAAGCACACAAGATAGAGTACCTAATCTGTCATTTCTCTGGCACCTCCTTTAGCTTGTGAACAGCTTACTGTCAGCACAGGGGATGTGGAAAATGGCAGATTACTTCAGGACTGGCCCTCTGTGTCACAACAAGAGGACTATTTTAGGTCTCTCTGCTCTGTTGCTCATTTCTGACTCGTGATCCATGGACTGAGGGCATCGGGCATGAATTTACAACCACTCCCATTTGAAAATAAAGAAGGTGGCATCTAACTTCAATTTTATTAAAATTATAAATTTATATGTTAATTAATACATCTGATTATGGAAGATGGAACTGTCCAAATGTGTTTTGAAAATATCCATATATAAACAAAGCAACAAAAGTCCTGAGGCAGTAGAAGAGTACATAAATTACCTGTACATAAATTACTATTCAGCTAAAACTGTAATCAAGTGTTTGAACTGATCATGACTGAAATGAGTCCTACACTGAGCACTGGCTTCTAAGCCATGGTTCCAAAGATAACAGCAAAGAATCAAAACAAATTATTGGAAGTCTGATGAGAGAAACAGAGAATACACCTGAAGAAAAATTAAGGCCGGGCTTAACCTGCTAAGTGCATGTTTATAGTTCCCCTTCTCCATAACTTATTAACAAAAAATAACACACAATAACAAAAAAATATTCACACAAAAAAATAATATTTTTAGCAGTCAGAGAAATGAACCTTCAGTGTATCATGAACAAAAAAGAACCCCTGCAGTCTTAACCCTTTACTTTGAACTAAACATATCAAAACAAAATACGCTCATTTTGAACTGTGATCAGCACTGATGATTTCAACCCAAAGGAAAACCCGAGAAAACTATTAGTAAATGAGACAGAAGTATATATTTACTAATATCTGCAATAGCTTTAGGGGAAATAAACACTGAGTATGGAATGCTGCTATAACCCCCAAATCACTTTGTCTCTGAAATTCTCAAAGGCATACAGTGTAGTTATATATAGTATTTAAGCAATTAAGTCGTTGTTCCATTGATGAAACATGTGAAAGAACAGCTCCCATTTCACTGTGTAGAAATTAACTCACAAAAGTAGAGCAAAAGGTTTAGAGAACCAGCAGTAGAACATTCATATTTTTTCTTGACTCTCTGCAATTACAATAGGTAATACTTGAACTGCTTGGTAGCATCTAACTGATATTAGTAGAAGCAAGACCAACTCACAGGAAATGAAGGAAAGCCTTACCTTTTCAGGCTGATCAGCATATGCAGAGAGACCAGGCTTGACAGACTCAAAGATTTCTCCTTCCAGCTCTGGAAGATTTTCTGCACAAATGAAACATGACATGAAACAGTGGACAACTTCAATCTTTTCCTCTCGTTTCAAACAGGTTGTTTGCAATCCCTGCAAAGTGACTGTCCTTGATATCCCCTGTCAAAAGTTCTATTTGCCTCCTAAAACAAGCACTGCTCCTTACTTCAAAAACACATTTAATAGAATGTTGCCCTTGTATCCTCAAAGTTCACAATTTACTAAGCACACATTGTTAGAAGTATGTTCATTTTGCATTTGTGAACTACAATGAGTTATAACAAAGTATCATGACTGTTGCCTTACCTTGATAAAATTTCCTTCCCTTTCTGTCCCCATGCTAATTGTGCAATACTAATTCATATCAAAACACACACAGTCAACTCCTGATAATTGTTAGGTGAGTCATTAAATTCACAAACACAGAACAGAACTGCCTGAGCTCAAGTGTGATCATTGCTCCTAGAGCAGCTTTGGTCTAGAAGCTACCCAGGAGTATTTCATATTACAAGTCAGGCTGAGTTCATCAGACCTGGACCTTGTACCAGTCTTTCCAAACTATGATTGAAATCACATGAAGCCACGCAGGCACTATGTGTGACTCTGAAGGGCTTATTTAGCCAAGTCCATTAACCAGCCTTCAAACTTTGCCAATTTGCTGACTCACTGTACCCAAGCTAATTTACCCTCTTGAATCCTGGTGCATGTGCAGCCAACTCGGGTACCTCTGCACCATGTAAGAAGCAGATACACTGGAGCATGGTGCATCTGCACCTTGAAATGGCTCAAACCTTCAGTGTTCTTGATATAATTCATGGTAATGCAACATGCAACAGCATAAGTCTCTTTCCAATTCAGTGAAACATTCCTCTAAAGAGCTACATAGATGAAAATCTTTGTAAATTCAAAACTCTCCAGTATACTCAGAATTAAACTTTGCAAGAACCATATTTTCATAGCAAAACACCACCACAAACATACAATAATCATCTGCCAGAGGACCATTTAAAGGACAAACTGTAGAAATCTCCAATTGCTCCCAAATGCTGTGTTGAACCTTTTTGGAAGCTGGAACCTAACTCAACATACTCCAAGTGCACAGACTCACACAGGGTCTTACCTGGGCTCTTCTGCACAAAGGTGTAAATGTGAATCCTGGTTCCAGTGCTTCCTGCATCAAACATTATGCCATAAAAAGTGTTGTCTTTGGCGTTTATAGGGCACATGTTGGGTGGAAAGAAATCCTGAAACCACATCTCTCTATTCCAATGAGAAAGAACGAAGGAAAGAGAGGAAAATGCCAGTGCTAGAAAGAAGGGAAGTCTTGAAACTGCCATCTTGCCAGGACTCCTTAAGCAGTTAAGCATGGATCAGCAATCACAGAGCTGCAGTGGGTCCTGTATAGAGGAAAAAAAGCAGGAATGGAAATTACCAAGAACCCTCTCCTTTCAAAGTCTCTAGGAAAAAAAAGTAAAAACAAAAACAGAAAAAAACCCCAAAGCAATAAAAGAAAAAACCCGAAACCCAAACAAACCCCCCACAATCAAAACAAATAAATAAAAAACCCCACAAAAAACTACAGAAAAAAATGCGAATCTCCCCCAAAAAACCCGAACCTCACAACAGTCTGTACACATATATTCTGTCCTTTAGATGCTTTTCAACACTTCATCCAAAAGATGTGATTTACTGCACTTAGTGTTACAACTACATCCAAGTGTTCTATCAGAGTAAAGGTTTCTCCATTTCCCAAATGCAGAAGAGTTAGTTTGTTTCCCAGTACTTCAGGTTTTGCCTTTATTTAGACAATATTTTCCTCTGATTTGGCTTAAAGGATCTCAGCATCTGAAGTACCTCCAAACAACCTCCAAAAAGCCCAAATGTTACCTGAAAAGAAGCATCACCAAAGGGGAGCTCAGAGCAAACCACATCACCCTAACATTTACATACTTGGGGTGCCATGGCAGAACACAAGTGTTATTCAGAGTCAGAAAGATAATTTTATCTTGGACTAAGAACAGCTGCTGGCAGAGATTAGCACACAAGAGGCTGTGAAGGCATATCCTTCCAGCAGCATCCTCATACCCAAGAAAAGCCTGTGCTACACAAGAGGGACTGAACTGTACGGTGCACTTGGCCTCTGCGCTCTGGTGGTTTTCATACTTTCCCTTTCTGCCTTCATTTCAGTTTTTCATCATTTTTTCCTGACAGTTTTCATTTTCAGAATTAGAAAAAACACAGCAAAACCCCACCGCAGTCTCACACCCAAACTGGTTGCCCTGAGCACTCAGGTTGCTTACACAACTTCTAATAACAGATTCAATAAGCCAAGGGCCCAAAGTTCTGTGATGCAGTATTGGATATCAAAATACAAGCATGCCTCTCTGTTAACACTTAACTCTTTGCATATATTTTTCCTAAGAAATGCTAATAAAGAAAAGATATGGGCACAGAAATGAAAGGGTTCATCATGTGCTCAAGTATAAGGTAGGAGAATATATAGCTATCTTTGTTATTTGCATTTTAACAGCAGAAAAGAGCATGGGGCCAGATGTCCCACCATATGCAGTATCACCTGTGCTGACACACACACAGAGCACTCAGCATACAGAAGGAGCAAACAGCTCCTTATCACTCTCCAGACACTTGGTAACACATTCGTCCACCCACAGCACTGAACACCTTACGTCATATGGCTGTTTATCTGCTCTGCCTGAGACCCTCACCCACTTCTAGTCCTCACATTCAACTGTATTTTAGTGATCTGCTCAGCCCCACTACGTTATTCTCTCAGAATCTTTGCTTGATACCTCTATCCCACATTTAGTCATTCCTAATTCCAAACCTCTCCTTTCCTTTCTATGTGAATCAGACATAGGCTCTATTTCCACACACCTTCTCCCACACCGAAAGAATTCACTTATCCTCCACTGCCTTTTATCCCAGATTTTGCCTTTGCATGACTTATTGTTTCCATCCTTCACCTTTGTCCCCAGTTACAGCAAAGCGTCATTAATTTTTATCCGTACCCGGTAAACAACATCACGTTGGGTCATTCCTCAAATGTCTCACTAACTCACTCAAGTGTTCAGCCATCTCTAGAGCACAAAACACACAGCCCCTTGTAGAAGGGTAACCTTGCCTGTCTTCTGTGACCTGTATTTGCACCCTCTTGCTCCTACTAAATGCAGAGCACTGCAGGCAGAAGCACAAGCTCTTGATCCACTCTGCCTTAGAAACACACTCTGAGAAGAGGAAGAAGTGACTTTATGATTCCACATAAAGTGGTGATACCCCTGGCCACCCTTCTGTGACAGATCAACTCCAACTGCAGTAGTTTCTAAAATATTCACATTTTATGTGGAAATGAGTAAAAACTTAATTCTAATCTGCAACAACTTCCTATCCTGAACAGAGTTAATGAAAAGTGCTAAGCCATTTGACAGCTTCATAGCTATGGATCTGTACTAAGACTCAGCTGGCATTACCCATGCTTGCTTCATGACAGCAAGGAGGTCTACTGAAAATCTAAGAAGCCACGCTGTTTTAATAGAACATAAGCCACAGTAATGAGTACTACCTTCCGCATTGTTATTTAATGCAGTGTAAGGATTTTGCTTCCTGATACATCTCAAATACAACCCAAGCACCTGCCTTAAGAATAAACTGCAGGGTCCTATTACAAACCTCGCACGTGACACTTATGCAAGCCTCGGCATCTCTGATGATCCGAAAATATCCCAGCAACTGCCATCACTAACCATACTTTTCTTTCGAGATCTACTAGTGGACGAGCCTTAGCCTTCCAGGAAGTGCTCCCTCAGTAAGCTTCTCTCCTTTATCCCTTCTCTGACATCCACCATCATTTCACACTTTCCATCCTCAGCTTCTTCCTTTTTTAACTTTCCACCTCTATGCTCATAAGGACAAAATAACCCCAACCCTAAACAACCTTGGGATTTTATTTTTCTCCATCCCCAGTAAGAATGAAAAAAGGACATGGAACCTCTTTTATGAGTGCTGAAGACCATTTAATCAAGCACACTAGCAAAACAGTGTCCACAAGAAGCATAAAAATAGATTATGACAGTAAGAAATCAGAGACAAGATAAAGAAATTAGCAGAGCGTAACAGAAATGGCAATGGAAAATGAATTTGGAAAGACTGGAAGAAAAAATTTAGGGTAGAGATAGACAAGAGACTAGTTACCCAGAAGGAAAAACGTTTCCAAGAGAGTTCCTCTGAAACAACTTAAAATCCGAGCTGTTACCAGAATACAACAGATGGATAAAATGAACAACAAACAGAAAGGAAAAAAAACAGGGTAACACTAATATGAGCATAAATTCATTAACATGAACAAGCAGTTCAGCAGGTAAAACACAAACCACCATCAGTACGCTCCAGCTACTGAGTTTATAATAAGCAGTAATAATTAACATAATGAATATGCTAGGCACAAACCTGAAGCAAGATGGAAGCAAAAGCTATTCCACTCAAGAGATTTGTAACGAAAAACACTTCAGAGCACCGTGACAAGAGACACTGTGTCTGCGCTTCTTTTCTTCACCTTTGCTTTCAGGTAGTAGGAGTGGACTATGTCAGGAAAATTGTAAGTCATGGCAGCACATAAAATATCAGTCGAGTTACTTTATTCCAATTTGAGTTTATCATTGACCAATACGAGCAGTGAAACATGCTCAGATATCTACATGGGATGAACTTAAAGAAGTTGAAAGTTAAACCAAGTTCAACAAGTTAGTAAAACATTTACACAAACATTACATTGACCTCAACAGTGACACAAGGTAGAACACTTCTGTCCCAACACAGAGAAACACATGTAAATATCACTGGTACAAGCCAGATTTTAGATACCAAACCAAAATGTTGAGGCCAAGACTGGAAGCATGAATAGGAAGAAAAGGAAGAAGAGAAACAGAAAACCCCCAAACCCATGACCAAACCCTTCTTAAACACAAAAGCAAAAATAATGCCAGAGCAATCATAAAAACCCTTAAGGCAGCAAACCACAACCTTACTTAGGGTTCAGAACACACAGAGACACTGGTAATTTTCAACACAATAAATCTCACCCACACTCTTGAATATTTCTGACAAAAGAATATGCAAAACCTAAACCACAGCAACAGAAGCATCTCCCTGTAAAAAGAAATCTGTCTGATCTGAGGGAAAGATACACGAGAACCTCCCTTCTGTTTCCTAAAATATTATTGGGAAATATTTGTATATAAATAAAAACATTAGAAAAAATTATAAATACTTATGATATATAAATATATAGGTAAGTATTTTAGAAAAACAAAATAGATGAATGATGTGATTCAATTCATATTATTACTGCTCATGCACACCAGAAATCATTCAGATTGGAAAGCTTATTTTCTGCACTACACCAGTAACAAAATCTATTTTTCAGATGAACAGCTTTTATGGTAACAAGATCTGTTTTCCAGATGAGCTGCACTCAGGACAAGACAAATACATTTTCCCTTCCAGAAACAAAAGGTCATTTCAGGTTTTCTGGGCTTATTTTAACCGACTTAAAAAACAAACAAACAAACAAACCTTTTTTTCTTTTTTTTTTCTCCAAAATTTAAGCTTATTAAAAGTACACAGCTTAAGAATCACAATAGAAAAAACAGCTGAGCTCACTGACTACATTTCCCAGCATTTCCGTACAGGTGATGACACAATATCCTTTGCACACATACCTTTTGGGGAAAATTCTGCATTTAGAGCTTCAAAAACATAGAAACCAACTCACTAACATGAAAAAAAAACCCAAACCAGACCCAATTCACCAACATGTGCTATCACTGTCGATCTTTCCCCTGTACTGCAGCTCCCAGTACACATCACTTATTTATGCCAAGTGGGTTTTCAGTCTTCCTATTTAATTAGGCCAAAGCAGCTTCCCAAGAGAGCGCTACGTTTCCCTCCTGCAGCGCCTCAGAGCGTCCCTTTACAACCCTGTGACCGCACCTGTACCGCCGCAGCTGTCACTAACTCCTTCTATGGAACCAACCGCTGTTCTCGGGAAACAGTTTGGGTGCAGAGGGCTTCAGCTTCAGTCTAAGCGCTGCTGGGGAGAATCCCAGCGCTGACTTCAGCCCAGCGCTGCTGGTCGCGCGCTTTGAGAGCGTCCCTCAGAGCTTCACCTGAAGTAACTCGGGAGACCGGCTGCGTAACGGCCCTTTCCCAAACCTAGCTCCCGTTACCGCACCCCAGCGCCCAAGCATTCTGCCACTCTCCACTTCCAACAGTCGCAATCTAAGCCCTGACACCGAATTCCCGACCTTCATTCTCTCCCCCCCAAAGCAAAAGCCCCCGCGGCTCCCGGGGCGGGGAGGGAGGTGCACAGCATTCGGGATCCGGACGCCGACACCGACACCACCAAGCGGGAACACTGGTGGAAACACGGACCGCTGCCCCGTGAGCCACCCGCAGCTGTTACCCGTCCTTCTGCCTGCCCCGGGCGGCCGCGCCGTGCAGAGTAACGGAAACGCCGCCGCCTCCTTCGCTTCCAAGTGTCTCACGCCGTTCCCTGAAGCCGCTCCGGAGGAGCGCCGGGAAGGGGCACCGGTCGGGCTGGGGTGTGTGTGTGTGTGTGTGTGGGGTGTCACCCAGGACCGGAGCGGCAGGCAGAGCCGCTGTTCCCATGACAACACGACGCTGTCACACACCTCCCCACTTCCCCAAGCCCCCCGCCGCCGGGGCGCGCACTCACCGCTCCCTCGGAGCGCTGGTGGCGCCACATCTCGCCGCTCCTGCGCGCCGCGTCAGCGCTCCCACGTGACGCACCCGTCGCGTGAGTTTCGCGTCGCGGGAGGGCGCCGTCTGGTGTCCATGGGAACGGGCCGCCACGCGCGCTCCTCGCTTCGGCCGCGGAGGGTGCTGGGGGCAGGCCCGAGGCTACCGGTAAAGGAGGCACCGGGGTGCGGCGGGTGCCCTGGGGGCGCGGCGGCGGCAGGGAGCACTGCCCGCGGGTGGTCTGCGCTCCGTTGCGGCTGCTCCTGTTCTTGTTTTCGCAGCCTGCCGGTAGGCTAGACGGGCAGCTCAGGTGGCTGAGAAAAAGTGGGTCCAGGTGGACGCGCCGTTATGGGAGCCTAGGCCGGCGGCCACCGAAGCCTCCCGGGCCGAGTACGCTGAAGCTCCTCCGGCTGAGCAGGAGCAACGCGGAGCTGCTGTGACGGCGGCAGGACTAGGGAAGGCAAGCAGCGGCCGCTATGGCGTGCCTCACGAAGCCGGGCCAGGAGAAGGCGGAGGAGGTGTGCGTGCAGCCGGGCAGGCCCCTCCTATCTCCCCTAGCTACAGCTTCCCGGTGCGCAGCGAAACACCTGCTCCTGCAGCCGAAGGTGGAGGAGCGTGAAGCAGCAGCGCGCCCCGGCGGCGGGACTGCTGATGGCGAACTGGGCTGCGAGGGGAAGCCTCACCTCTGGTGCCCGCCTGCTCCCGAACACGGGAACACGGCGTCCTGTCTAGCTGCCCGTCCGTACAGAGGAGAGAGCAAAATGCTGGAACGAACGCAGGGGAAGGGAAATGAGATGGTCGGATGCTTCAGCACGTAGTGTACAAGGAGAGGCTGAAGCGTTTGCCAGCTTGAAAAAAGAGAAAGCTAAGGGGGAAGGCAATGGATTTAGCTGCCTGGAGAAGGTTTTAGAGAAAACAGAGCCAAACTCCACTCGGAACACAATGAAGAAAAAGAAGCCCTGCATTGTAGCTTCCATTTCCTCTATCAGAGATTATTTCACTTGAGTCCCATTTCTACTTTTCTAAAGCCAAGTACGAAGCAAAACCCTTTTTTAGTTAGAAAAAGAAACAGTGGAAACTGGAATTATTTTAACTTTATATATATGTGTGTGTGTGTATGCATATATATATGTATATATATATATGAAAGAAGACACAAAGCTCTGATCCCCAGGACATTGGTGGGGTCAAATGGTAGGAAACATTTCCTTGCTCACATGCTACTGTTTTCTTTCAGACTCTCCAGTACAGAAGATTGTACTCAGACCTTTTTCCAGCTGCCTCTTTTTGTGTCTTTTGTTCTCCATTTCTAAACTTTCTCTAACACTGCACCACTATCCAAAACAGAAAGGAAGAAAACCCGCTGTCCACATAGCTTAATCACAGAATCCCAAGGGTTGGAAGGGACCTCAAAAGATCAGCTAGTCCAACCCCCCTGCAAGAGCAAGGTAACCTAGAGTACATCACACAGGAGCTTGTCCAGGCAGGCCTTGAATATCTCCAACATAGGAGACTCCACAACCGCCCTGGGCAACCTGTTCCAGTGCTCTGTCACTCTTGTATTGTTGTACTGTCTCAAATAAGAAATACAGAACTGATCTTGATATCTGCAGAGTTGGTTCTCTCATGTACTCTCACTCCCCTCTTCCCAATGCTGTGCAACAGCTGTTTCCCTCTCTTCTTAAACACATTACCGTAGAGGTGCTACCACCATTGCTGATGGGCTCAGCTTTCACCAGTAGTGGGACCATCTTGGAGCTGGCTTTGACTTTGTTAGACACCTGGGAAGCTTCTGGCAGGTTCTCACAGAAGCGTCTCTTGCAGTACCCCCATCCCAGCACTACCAAAACCTTGCCATGCAAACCCAATACAACTACATTATGGATGTTGCTTTAAACTTAATTTCTATACTTGTTATTTCACTGGAGTGTAGCTTCTGCTGAGTTTGCAGCATTTCTTCTAATGATGGATTCTTTGTAGTTTTTTAAAACAGCATAGAATTTCAGACATTCAGTTCTGTATGTTCTGTGTTTCATGTTACAGTATGATGATGATTGGTTTATCTTAATTTCTGATTTGCAGGCAGACTATTATGCCTAACAGAAAAACAACTGGGAGAGAAATGTCAGAAAAAAGTAAGAGAAATCGGGCAAATTAAATTAGAACTGAAATTAATAAGGGAGGTCTATAAGGGACAAGCAGCTATAGAGAAAGAGATGGAAGATGCAAGTTTGTAATAAATATGCATTTGCAATGTAACTTTTCTGTCTGTAAGACAGTATAGAAATTGGGAGTGGAGGATATGGCCAATCTACTGCATTGTTTTCCTTACAGGGAGTGAAGAAAAGCATTAGGTTAATAAAATGCAAGTTCTGTAGCCAGAACTCACTTCTGTAATGGTTCAGTGCAGTAGGTTTGTTTGGTTTTTTACAGACTAACATTGAATCATACAAACATGCATTAGTAGCTGGTGCAGTGCTGTGTTTTTGACTTTCAGCCTGGGAACAGCGCTGATAACACCGATGTTTTTAGTTACCACTCAAATGTTTAGGCTGACCAAGGACTTTGTGTGTCTCATGCTCTGCCAGGGAGGAGGGGAAGCTGGGAGGAAGCAGAGACAGGACACCTGACCCAAACTAGCCAAAGAGGTATTCCATACCACGGCATGTCATGCCCAGGATGTAATTGAGAGTTACCTGGAAGGGCTAGTGGACTGCGGAGCTGGACTAAGTATTGGTTGGTGCTTGGTCAGGCTGGGTATTATCGTTGGCAGGTGGCATTGTATTCTCTTCCCTTGTTATATCCTTTATCATTATCATTATTGGTGGTAGCAGTAGTCATTTGTGTTATAACTTAGTTACTGGACTGTTCTTATCTCAACCCATGGGAGTTGCATTCTTTTGATTCTCCTCTGGGAGCAGGGGGAGGGCAAGAAGGGGGCAGGGGGGTACGGAGTGGTGGCAAGAGAGAGACTGTGTGGCTGACTGGGTGTAAACCACAACACCAGGGAAGTTGTGAATGCTTCATCCCCGGCAGTGTTCAAATCCAGGTTGGACAGAGCCTTGTGTGACATGGTTTAGTGTGAGGTGTCCCTGCCCATGGCAGGGGGGCTGGAACTAGATGATCTTAAGGTCCTTTCCAACCCTAACTATTCTATGATCCTATTTATAACTACTACTTGTGTAACAGAAATCCTTGGTTTTGTTTCACTTAGTTTCAATAACCATAGATTTAGAAGTCACAGCACTGTGTGGTCAGATTTATTTTTTGAATTTACATGCTATAAGTAGCTGAACAAGAGCAATGCAGAGCTAGAATTTAAAACCTGTTTCATACATACAGAATCCATTTGAAATTTTCTTCTAGTATGTTGGTATTTCTGTGTTTTTCAGGGAAAAAAAGGCAGTTTGAAAAAGGGGTATCAGTGAGTTGATGTGAGAACAAAAAGAACATGTTCTGTGATTGCTTTTTGCCAAAATGAATGGCACAAATCCATGGTAATATTCTGTTTCTTGAGTAGGTGACTGCTCATCTTTCTCTCTTAGAGGAGCTGGGCTGGTATCTCCAGGTCGGGGATTCCAAGAAACTCTGAATCTAGCATAAGAATCTAGTTAACTCTGAGGTGTGATGTGAGACACATCTAACTTTTTGAAAAAGGCGATTTAACCTTTTAAAAAAGTTGGTATACCATACACTAATTTTGGACATGCACCAGACAACACTGTTAGATCTTTGTGTGTAATAGCAAAAGAAAAGCAAGTGGAAGCTAATTTTGGTAGTGCTGAGTAAAAGAGAAGTGAGGAGAATTAACTTTGCTTGCTGCAGTGGGATTAATTTTGTTCAGACATTAATGAAACCCTGTCCATCTTTACTAAACAAGTACATAATGTATATTGTGACACTAGCACTCCTCCATATATATTTCCTTTTAATAGGTTGTAAAGCGACCTGTGCAGTATAAATAAGTACAAATACCCTCAACCAGAGTAGTAAAGGTGTATTTATTCTATAGCTCATTGCTGTCTGCATAAGAAACTTCAGGGTATGACATTAGAGATCCCTAAAGTATGGCTTACACTGGAAATACAAAGTTCAAACAGCATTAAATATAAGCTGTGAACTGAGGCATAACAGGGCCCAAATAAAAATCTAAAATGCTATGATTTTTAATGTCATTTGGGGAGACCTAATGCTTAGGGTACAATATCAGCTTCTCTGTGTTAGAAGAGTTCATTTAGTTTTTAAAAAATGAAGTTAAATTTTATTTGTAAAAGTTACATTAATGAAGCTTTCTCAAATTTTAAGGTCATTACAATGGAAGCAAGAAACATGTAATTAAACACTCTTAAGGTTCCAATTTATGCATGGATTTTACTCCTCCTCCGAGTACTTGCCAACATACAAGCACTCACAAAGCTGTAGAGTATGAAAGCTTGAGAAACTGAATGGACACTACATTTTAAGTTAATTTATGATTAAACATTTTTTTTCTATTAAACCCCACTCTTTTGTTTATTTTGCCTCGTTCCCTTTTAATTGTAATGATTTTGCCAGAAAATATGGAATTCTATAGTGAACTGAACTCATGTTTGATTCACGGTGCTGGGTTTGGAGAGTGTACTGCAATAGCTCAGGTGCCCTAGCATTTCTTGCTTGCTGTTTGTTTTGGAAAACAAGTTTGGTGTGGGATTATAAACCTGTCTGAGTATAAATTACCATTTGATGAGAATTACTTTGCTCTTGTGTCTTCCCCACAGGCAGTACACCAGAGTTTTGGCTACTTCAGCTCCAGCTGCTGCTGATACTAAAGAAGAAAGCAAAACTGGGTAAGATACTAAATTATACCACATCACCTCAGTCCTGGTTTTATATAAATGGATGCTATTGTCTCTCTGTCATTCTTTCCACTTTAGAGTACTTCAGTTTGTCTGAATATATATATTAGTGTACCTATATACACATGAATGTTTGTGTGACAAGAAAAGGAATTTTTTATTTAGTTTGAACTTTCTGGTCATACTTATCTTTTAGCAGCAGGCATTTAGACTCAGCTGTCATGAAAGAAAAGGTCTTTGCCTCTTTAAATCCTCTTCTTACTGAAAAGCAGCTTTATTATTTTTGGAGGGTTCTCTTGTGAAATGCCATGATCATACAAAAAGACACATTCTCAGCTAACACAGTGAGTTTTGATTAAAAGGCAAAATCTATTAAGCTGATGTGGGGGTTCAGCATAGCATTGCTTTGAATATACCAGGATGAAGATTCATATGACTGGTTTTCCAATACAGACTCAGGTACAACTATATAGCTAATTATAAGGCAAGCAATATTAACTTATCTGGAGGAGTAAGCAGGGAGGAGTTCTGGCATGCCATCATGTCAGATGTGGCGTAGTCAAGCACAGAAAACAGAATGTGATATTCAGACATCAAATGAGCAGCTAACTGTTCATGAGCAGAAGCCCTAGAGGGATGTGCATGGAAAGATGGGACATCTCTTTGGAGAGGCAGACCGCCACCTCCAGAAGCAAGAGTGGAAGTGAGTTGTAGCCTTTTTTGCAAAGACAGGTTAAAAAAATGCAGAAGTGCATGTCACAGAGCCCAATTCTGAAAGGTGGTTAAACTATTTTAACATAATTTTTGGATGTAATACTATTAAATAACTTTGAAAATCTCGACTGTAGTGCCTTCTAGGCAAGAACCAGTTGTTCGTAGGAGACAAAGGGTTGACTATACAGGGTTGTATTTTAATGGAGTCTAAAGAAATTTATTATAAGATACTTTATACCTGGAATATACTTTAGTATAATATAGATACATTCTTTAGGTTATTTTTTATAGTGAATGTTGAAATAAAAAGGAGAATAAACAGGTGGGCAAAAAGCAGTAATAGTGAGACAAGGCAGGTATGTCATCATCAGTCAGCATCTGCAGGTTCATCGAAAAAGGCATTTCATCAACTAAAAAAGGCAGATGCAAGATCTGTATGTTTAATACAATTATTCAAACCCAGCTGTTTAAAAAAATACTGTTGGAAATGCAGATAATCAGAAAACATACTTACACAAATTAAAAGATTATAGAGGTACCTCAAACAGGTCCAGAGAAAGTGCAGAGATCCTCCTGCAATGCTTCAGGGAACAGGTAAACTTTGATAATAAAGACTGCTTTTGCTCCAGGAGAAACTGGATTTTAGAATTTCTAAAGGAAAGGTGTAATAGGTTTTAATAGGATGACATAAAAGTCAGAATAGCAATACAGATTAGGAAGAAAATAAGGGTGTTTTGAAAGTGAATGACTGTAGACAATAGTATAGAGCCTGCTAACTAGTACTCTTTTCCCAGGTGTTTGAGTGAATGCCTGTGTCTTAATTGTGATTTACCTAGAGTATTTCACCTTTGCAGCACAGAAAATAATTCTCCCAACCTAATATTCATTACACATCAGGCTGAATTACCAGATTCTTCATCATCACCCTGTGCAATAATCCTGAATATTCAGTTGTTGACACCATGACCAGCAGCCACAGCAATTATTGACTCATCTGCACTTTTCATTTTGGAAGTTATCTTGTGAACAAAGCTGCAAATTCTAAATCCTGTCTGCTGCACCACTGTTTTGACTATGTGTTTGAAATCCACCTGAAATATAGGTATTTTCCTCCTTCTTAAAGATTTTATTCTCTCCAAGCCAGAAGCTCAGATCACCCTGTACTAAGCACTAGGATTTGGACTAGTGGTTAGATCTCTCTATATATGAGTTGCTATAATTTGATGAAGATCTAGTTTCAGTTTGCAATAAAGTAATTTACATGAAGCTTAAGAGTGTGATCAAATATGTGTATGTGGAAACAGAAACAAGGCATTATTTCAAATGCTCTATGAGGAAATTGGTCCAGAGGTTCTTGAAATACTGTAGAAAGAGAATGTATCCATAACAGGAGTCACAGACCAGCCTCTGCAAAGAGGGGAATAAAGTCAGCATCACACCTAGATAATGTCTTACCAAGGAAGAGTCATATTCTACATAAATTTATTAGCATGTTTTTAATTTGTAATCAGACTCAAGGTAGGATTTTCCTCTACAGTATATCAGAGGAAAAAACAAGATACAAACATTAGTGAGTGCACAGCAATTGCACTAATACGTAACTGTTACTAGGCATCTTCACCAGAAGGCAGGATACACAGTGTTCACATTCAGGTTGTTTAATTAGAACAAGTAATGGTTACAGTCATTAGAATAATATTATTTTACATGGGTGCTTGAATGAGTTCCTTGCAGATCCCTCATGGCTGCATCATCTTCCAGGAACCAGGAATAAAAATATAAACTCTCCAGCTCCAAATGCACAGATTCTTAAAAACGGCGTATGCCAAGTCTTACCCATCTCCAGTAATGGGACCTGCATTCCATGGAGAACATTACTGTATTTGAGCAAATGTGACAGTCAACCACTCAACACAAGAAATAAAGCTACAGTCAGGAAATGAAACCAACAGAAGAGGTTCGTGATTAAAAAGAGTTCTTTCTTGCTACTGACCTGTCTACTTACTGTCCACCCAGACCCACATGATGTGACATGAAGATACATACACATTCTTACACTTCTGCTTCCACAGTTTAATTCTGTCACAGGATCTGTAGGCACATATCTGTTAGCACAGTGAAAAAGGCACTGAACAACTTCCAGGTATAATGGAACTGACAGCAAGCTGGAGAATACAAGCCACATGCACAACAGGAAGAGAAGTTTTCAAGCTGTCAGAGGCACATTGAAGGTCACTGTAACACACAGGATTTTCTTCCATCCTCAGACAAGCAATCAAATATGCTTTCCTGAGAAATCCTTAGAAAGCTATTTCCCAAGTGTTCTGGAGACTGACATTTTCAACTCCCAAACTTGCTGTCCTCATTGTACGTAAAGTCACTTGTATGGGACACCCAAGGAATCCCAGATACATAATTCAAAATGAGTACTCTGATTTGAGGTGAACTCAAAATCTTAACATGCAAGATAAAGAGCTGAAAGAAAATTGCTACAAGATGTAACCAAGAGTGAGTCACTAAGGCTAAAGAAACTGAAGTGAAAACCAGAGGAATGTTCAAGTTCAGAGGGTCTGGAAAAACGCAAATCAAGACCTATCTTACTGTCTGCCTTTTCAGTTTTATAGCGGTTTTGTCTGCAGTAGGTTGTAGATAAAAAGTTGCATTCTGCTAGCTGAAAGACACCGACAGCAACAGAAAACCCAGACTGTGCATTACATGAGCCTGCCTGATCTGCTCAGAAACAGAGGTCCTCAAGAAAACAGAGCTTTCTATTCATTCCTAAGAAAATGATGATAACTGGGACAAAGCTGGGAAGAGCAGCATAGAAGAAGGGCACCAGGAGCACCATCTGCAAAGGCTGATTTAGTTTCCCATAGTTGGCATAACCACAGCAGGCTTGGTCACAGTGGCATCTTCCTCTTTCCATTGTGAAATGATAGTTTTCAGCTGCGTGTAGAAGTACACTCCCTGGAGGAAAGTAGAGACACGTGAAGCAGATATTTGGCCTTATGAATTCTTCAGGTCTGTTTTAGTGGTGTATCAAACAGCTTTTGGTTTTTCTACAAAAAGGTGATTGGGGACAATTCCTGTCAGCCTATTCTTTTTACCAGTTCCCTAAAGATTCTGATTCTGTGAGAAAGTTTGCTACTTAGCTCTTGCTCCCTTCTCAAACTCCTAAAAAAAGGCTTGATAGAATTGGCTACTGTAACATGCGTTATGGTGGTTGTGATCACTGTCTGCACTTCAGTTTCCTGGTTGAGAGGGCTTCAAAGTCTCCTTACTAATAAGTTCTGACAACCATCTTGCCATTGCCATTTGTAATGTGATTTATCAAAGTTCAACCCAATAGCGCACTCCAAATCAGCAAGTTACCTGCTTGCCATAGAAATTGGCATCACCTCTGAAAGAAGCACGGGAACCAGTGAAAGAGAACATGGGCAGAGGTACTGGGATTGGAACATTGACACCCACCTATAAAAAAGGAAAGCCACCATATTAATCACAAGAAGGAACAGACTGCAGAGCACTCTCTGAAAGCTACCACATTTTGTTTCCTTAAATCTGAGGCTGAGTACTGTTGGCTGAGTAGTCTCTGATCAGTCACTACAGCTGGATGGCTACCCATGGTAAATGGTGAGTACTAACAGCAACAATTTTAGCTTGAACATACCTGCCCTACATCTACTAAGTGAGAGTATTTCCGAGCTGTGGCTCCATTGGTGGTAAAGATTGCAGTTCCATTTCCATAAGGGTTGCTGTTTACCATCTCAATGGCATCATCCAAAGTATCTGCTTCCAGAACCACTAAGACAGGTCCAAAGATTTCTTCCTTGTAGCAAGTCATGTTTGGCTGCCAAGACAAACAGCAGAAAAAGCAGCTTGCATATAGAATATAATAAACAGGGTAAAATATAAATATCCCAGTAGATTGGATAAAATAAATATGCATACTGCTAATGCTCGGGGCATTCCTTGGATCACCCATCATACTGCATTGCCAAAGGCCATCCTTCACTCCTTGGCTTTTCACTGTTTCCCATGCCCTGGCATCTATATAGTCCACTAAAAAGGGTACTGCTTCTCACCTCAAGAGCTCTTTCTGCTTTCACCACCTGCCTAACCTCACTTACAGGTCTACTTTGACCAAGGCTGATTGAGACTGGGATAGTTTAATTCAGTTAATCCTATTAATTCAGGATAGTTTACTTCAGTTTTTGTTGACAAAGTGATTAGAACCTGCTGTCCAACTCAGTGTCCAGGATTTATGTCTGATAATTAGCACATCTGATACATACAAAACCGCCAGCTAGAGAGTACTTTAATCACTAATAGCTAGTACAGCTAACTACAAAACATTCACTTGACAAGTTTAAGTTTTACATAGCTTACTAAGTTATTAACTACTCTGTAAGAAAACTAGGAATCATAAAACTACAGTGAAATATTTGCTTCAAATACCTAACAGTATTTATGACACACCACAAGAAAGTGAAGCATTTTAAGATGTTTAATGAAAACGAGACAAGAAAATGCTGAGCTATACTAAAAGCCTGAGTTATATAATAGCATAAAATTAATAACAGCATAAAATTAATAAAGTACAATAGCAGAATTATTAAAATTGGTTTGATCTCATGGAATCACTCACCAAAAGGCCTATGAAGAACTGATTACTTAAATATCAAGGAACCATACCAGCTAATTGCATGAACACAAGAGAATGAATTTAGGTATAAAAACTCACGTAGATGTACCTAGTAAAGAATATTTGCCCACAGTAGTGTCCATCTCTTGCACAACATGCATTATATTGAGAGGCTCACTCAATAAAATTATGGATATATTCGTCAACCAGGAGGTTTTTGTACATTATATTATTCTCATGAAGCTTTTCCAAGTATTTAAATTTTGCTTCTTTAAGTCCTTAAATTGCAAACTGCAGGAATGTATAACAGAGGAAGGAAAACGGCAGGTTTGGCTGTTCATACTCCTCCTCAGGAATCAGGTGCTAGCCACTACTACAGATAGTACACTATGCTCCATGGACAGTTGGTTTAACATGGTATAAACTGCCCATATCTCGTTTTAGTTGTCTGCAATCCATTCAATTTAAGATTATTAACCGCATTCAGAGTATGTTCCAAATTCTTCTATCACCTCCACAACAGTATGACAATGAGTACTTCATTGGAATTGTGCAAGTGAAGGCTGAGCTGTTTAGGGGCTCTCTATGTGGTGATTATTGACACTGACTGATTTGAGTAACCCATTTTTTCAGTTGTTCCTGCAATATATACTATCAAGCACTTGTTTTGGTCATCTTACCTTGACTTTGGCAAGGATCGTTGGCCCAACAAAATTGCCGTTTTCATAACCCTTCACTTTGACATTACGTCCATCCAGAAGAAGGCTGGCACCTTCCTGTACTCCTTTCTCAATCAGATGGCAAACCCGCTCCTTAGCCTGGGGACTGATTAGAGGCCCTAGGTCTGCTCCAGGCTGGTCTCCTGTGAAGAGGCAGAGATGCCAAGTTTTTAATCCTGACAGCTTCGTCTTCACAGGCATCAAGGAGCTAACCACACCGGCAGGAAAAATGTGAAATTCATGATGTTTCTGAGACACATAACAAAGATTGGAGACATTAATGAAGAACAGTAATATCCTGCAACTCTCACAGTCAATAAGTAGCAGAAGCATAATTTTAGATCACTGGGAAGCCAAAATTCAACAATGGATTCTTCTCAGAATGGAAACTTTTCTGTTTTGCAGGACTTTATTGAACATAAACAAAAGATCATTATCCTAGTATTAACAAGCCTAGTTTTTCCAAAGTACTTGTTTCTATTTTTCCTTTTTATTGCATGCTTACTAAAAATGAGAAGGATCTCCCAAGTATATATATATATATATATATATATATATATATATATATAAATATATATATAAATATAAATGGTAGGTTTGAGTTAACCATAACCTCAAAGCTCTAGTTGAAACAAGACCTATCCTGTAACCTTGCATCAGAGTCATACTGCCAAGCCTTCCTACATATTCCTAACTCCTGAGTCTAGGGCTGTGTTTCCCAATCCAGACAATCTGCTAGCTCCTACCTCTACACATTAAATTTATAGTGCAAATAGCTTCAAGAGGCACATTGCAACTGACCTAAAAACCTACAGTTGTACAAAAGTGAAGTACCTCATAAATTATCACAGTCTGTACCTGCATTTACACGTAGATTTTTGGCTCTATCCACAAGCTCTGGCAGCCATTTCTGAGCTTCTCCCACTAGAATTGCTGTAGACAGGGCCATGCAGCGTTGGCCAGCTGCTCCAAAAGCAGCTCCAACCAGCTGGTTCAAGGTGTTCTCTTTGTTGGCATCAGGCATCACCACACCATGGTTCTTGGCTCCCTGAAATATAACACATCCACAGTCTCCCATTATTAATCACCCCAGCCCACTTCTCTAGCTCTGTGGCAGTATCCTCATATAGTAGCTATGTCTCTGCTACCAACAGGCTGGCAAGAAGGGCAGCCTCATCACTTAACTAACTACGAGTATCAAAGTCAGCTCCTGTGGCTGAGTGGCATGGTCTTTCTTAACATTCACAGGAGACAGAGGTAGTCTACATGCTGAAGTGTGCTCTGTTCAGAGGCATTACCATATTGGCCTGGACTCTCTTGCCATTCCGGGATCCTCTCTCATAGATGTACTCGCCAGCTTGGTTAGATCCCACAAAGCTGATTGCTCTGATATCCGGATGGTCACAAATGAAATTCACAGCTTCAAATAGGAAATAATACATTATAGCTGTGGTGCACAAATGCTTCCCTCCGTTCCCATCCCCTCAGTGCTAAATCTATGTATCTTTCTTCTCAAAATTCCATATTTCTTACACCTGCGTTCCCCCCACTGCCTGTTTAATGCCTCCTTCCATTAATTTCTCAGCATGTGTACTCCTGCCCCTGTCCTCATACACTTGGTTCTCCACCATCTCTTCATGTTTTGAGCATCTCTCAAGGTGCCTGAGTGATGCCAAAGCAAAGTAATTGTTGTCTGTTTGTACCCTCATGGTTCTGAAGCTATTTGTGTGCTGTCAAAAATACCATCTTAGGAGGCAAGAATACTGGCATCCACTGCATATTTAGTGAGGCATTAAATTCTAGGTTAGGCTTCCTTGTGAAAACAGATGATTTATCTATATATTTCAGTTGGAACTTAGGTTGCTAAATACCATTGAGCACTTAACATCCTTTGGGAACTCTGATCCCAGCTCCCAAAATTTTGTCCACTCTACGTATCTCCTGAAGAACTGGTACAAGATGGCAGAGAATCTCCTAGTCACCCCCCTGAAGCATTTGTTCAAACCTGTCTAACAACTTCAGTATCAAGGTCTCCAAATGGTACCTCCATTGATCACACACCACAACACTTACACACTCCAGCCATCTCCCAAGAAGGGCTATTATTACCTTCATGTTGTCCATGGATGATATTCAGGGTCCCATCGGGGGCACCAGCATCCTGAAACAGCTTGGCAAGGAACATGAGTGCTCCTGGCACACGCTCAGATGGTTTCATCAAGAAGGTGTTTCCACAAACCATGGCCATAGGGAACATCCAAAGAGGAATCATGGCTGGGAAATTGAATGGTGCGATTCCAGCACACACACCCAGAGGAAGGCGGTAGGTATAAGTGTCCATGTCTTTAGTGATGGAGGGCATGGTCTCTCCCAGTATGAGGGATGTCACACTGCAAGCATGTTCAACCACCTCTGCAGCAGAAAGGGCAATATGCCACTAGATGATCTGTTACCCATTAGTCCCCAAACTCCCTTCTTACCACTGCCTTGATCCAAGTTTGCTTCCCAGCCTCCTTCCTACAACTTAAAACTCATTGTGCTCCAGAAAATCCCTTTGCTCTGCAAGCACTGTGAGCTCACTGTAAATGGATTATCTCTCAAGTGCATTATATGCCCAAGTGATAGGAACAAAGACACACAGCCCCTGTAAATGCAGCACAGGTACAGTATTTCTGTACCATCTGCCAAGAAACCTTAGTCATCTGAGTACAAGCAAGAAGTTTTTACCCCTTCAGAGCAATCTGTAGTCACTCCTATGAAAAGGAAGGAACTAATAACTTGGAAGTGATTTCAGGAAACTCTGAGGGAACTTTTCAGGTTAGAGTTACAATTGCCCCTTTTCTTTCAGTAGGAGGCTATGAAGGGAGCTACATGTACAGAACCCCAGAGCAATGAGTTGCTCAGAAGACCTCCTTCCCTCAAAAGGGTTCTCAAAGCCCCTTTTTTAACAGGAGCAGCCAGCAGCTTACGGAGGCCTCGGAACACATCTCCCTCAGCATCAGCCAGGGTCTTCCCTTGCTCAAAGGTGATGAGTTTTGATATTTCTTTCTGAAAATGGAAACCAGAAAGTTTATGAATGTTAGAAAAGTGCCTACCCATGAAATAGGGTGCAGGGATAAGACAATTTAAGAGAGCGGAAAATCACAATTAACAGACTGAGGAGAACTTGGAAGAGCCACACTGACTGATTTGCTCTTTATAGACAAGAAGCCAGTAAACCACGCACGTGCACAAAAAAAAAGAAAAAAGTGGGTTGGCCTGTACTGCACAGCTTTCAGATGTCACACCACAGACACACTGGAAAAGTAATCAGGGAAACCCAAAGACATAGTAACATATTTCTCCCACTTCTTTACCAGCTGGCACACTCTCCATCAAGGCTGAAAGTTCATTCCTCTTGTGGTCTTCTGGTAAAGGGAGGAATGCAGAATAATACTCCCTAAGAAGCACTGCCTCTCTGTCCCCATTTGATGGAGAGTGCTTTGCTACACCTCTCAATGCCAGTGTCTCAGTTGGCTTCTTGATTGTAGCAACAATGCCTCATCAAGAACTATGTAAACCCCAAGTCTCCCAATTCCTAAAGTCAACTGCAACACATTCAGCAACAGCCATCACACAAAGCCATGCTGTCTCACCAGATTGTCCTTGATGAGTTGTTGATAACGCAAGAAGATCTGCTGGCGACTCAAAACAGAAGTTTCTGACCAGGTCCAAAATGCCTTTTTGCAAGAAGCCACAGCTGCCTCCATTTCACTGGCTGTGGCTTTTGGTACACGGCTAACCACTTCATTTGTGGCCTGAAGGAAAAATCAAACTGCAGCAAAACTCAATTTTTCCACCTGTTCTTGCCAACAGTCCTTTCACACCACACACGTAACTTCCTTGTTCTAAAAGGATCTGAGGGGAGAGCACAAAAGAGACTCCTTCCTTGGTGTACACAAAAGGCCTGGGCTACAATCAGGAGAGTTTTGAAAACCTGCACTCTACACATCTCCAATTTGGCACCCAGAAAGCTGCAAATGCAATGCTGATTTTCAAGTTGGGAGTTGAAGTGACTTCTCTATTTGAAAACTTCCAGTAAGTGTAGACTTCTGTGGACTGTGGTCTTTTCCTTCTGCATCATTTTGGCTCATCTGCTGTCCCTCTTGCACATTAAAAAAGGTAAAGCTCCTTATGAAAAAGCAGTATCTGGCTGTGCACTGGCACTGATGTTAGTTTACCTAGACCATTAGGCCATAGTAAGATTTTTACCAGCAACCTTAGTTCTACAGTATTTTAACTTTAAAAGCTTGTCTTTGCCAGTTTAACTTCCTTGTAATGCACTCTTAAAAATTAAGTCTGCTTTGACATGACAAAAAAAACCAGGGACATCACTAAGAGAGAAAGTACTCAAAATGAAAGAAAATTAAACAAGAACAGTGGTTGCCACATATAGACCAAATGAGCTTCATAAACACAGCTCACTGCTCTGATCTCCACACAGCAAATCAAAAAGGGCTTTACAGAGAAAAGCTTTAGAAATCACTAAGTGCTTACTGGGGGGGGTCAGAAGGGTAGGAGTTATGAGTGCAACCTTATTTGTCTATGGTGGAGGACTATGACAAGTACAAGTGCTACTAGTCTAAGATTATTTTGCACTGCATAGCATCTAACCTATAACTTCACTGTGATCATTGTGTCTCACAGTTAGAAACTCTCTGAAAGGAGAGGAGCTTCAGCTGTCAACATTTTTTATCTTGGTCTGAGAGTGAAATCAGTCTCTATCAGGACTCAGCTGGCACCAAATCACACCTGGTTGATTTCACATACAGGGTGAAAGAAACCCTTCAGAAATTTGACATACTGATCACAGAGCCTGTCTATGAGCAAAAAAACCATAGGTGGAGTTTAAGCTTGCTTTCCAGAGATCAGGGGTTTACTACACAGGGGAGATAAAGGAGGTCATCACTTTCATAAGACTGACATTTCATGTGAAATGGAAATTAAGAAGCAATTACACAGTGTAAAATACATCTTAAGCTCCAAGTATAAACCTTTCTCACAAAATGTATGTACTTTCCCCTTTTGCCAAATGCTTGAACAGAGGCACAGACCCTTGCTGCACAGTGATCACTAATATATAAGCTGAGACCATTTAACTTACCGGGTTATGGATATCAATCCATTCAGTAGTTTTGGACTCAACAAACTTCCCATCAATGAAGAGTTTGGTTGTTGGCTGTGGGGGACAAAACACTGGACAGTAAGTGTTCTTCATCTCAAGGTGCCTAAACACCAGTGTGCCTTCATCATTTACCACTATACTACCTGCAAGAGAGTCTAGATGCAGTATTTACAGCAAGACTCAGCTAACTGCTTAGGCTGAAATTTTTCATGTTCTCTGCCCCATTTTTTTCCTCACTTCACACCAAAATGGCCAAAATTCTCTCCATAAAAAGTTATAGAAAAAAATATATTGCTGTGCTTATGTTCAGAACTATTTCAATCTACTTAATTACCTATTTACTAAGACAACAGAAAAAAACTGCAATAAGTGGTCAGAAGAAACCTCATTAGAATTCCATGTACCCAGTGCACACTGTCCTATGTGTTTCCTTTCTATCCAGCCACTAAGTAGGTTCATCTCTCCAGCTAATAGCTACAGGCATAAAATAGGACTTCCCCTGCTCCCCACTTGGTCCTGCAACTGAGAGCAAGAAACCTGCATCCGCAGATTTCACACTGACTCTTCAGGCAGGCAGCACAGAAAACAGAACTTTCCAACTCAGATGCAGAAAAGATGAAAGTTTGGAAGAAGGAGTTCTGGTAAATGTAGAACAGAAGGAAAAGCAGAGGTAGAAGCTATAACTAGCACTGGATAGGCAACAGAACCGTATCATGCAGGAAAACAGATTGGGACTGTATAAATGAAGAAACCAGAATCTAGGAGTTGATATTTGGAGGTAAGGAGAGAACGAGGAGAAAGCAAGAATCAGTTAATCATGACACAGAACACTGGCTTGGGGAGAATGGATAAGAGGAAGGGGAAAGAGATCTGCTGCATGAAGAGAGCAATGCTGCATGAAGAATAAAAATGGGACAGATCAACAGAACTGGGATATAAACCCAAACATATCAAGAAACTCTGTGAAGAAATCAGGATGTGGAATTATGAGAGGGAGATGAGGATTAGGATGCTGTCCAAGGTGTAATGAAGGGAAGAAGATCAGAGAAAGAATCAGGAATATAAACGGTGTTGACTGGACAAACAATGATAGTGAAAAGTGGAGGAGAATGAAAAAAGTGAACAGCAATGAGAGCTGGACAAGCAGAGAAAGCTAGAATGAGAAGTACAAAGTAAGGCTGTTAACAGATAAGCAAGACCTAGTGAATTAGGATGTAAAACCAGGAGTGAATCAAGAATAAAAAGTTGCGGATGATTATGTAGCTGGAATTACACTTGAGAAAGAGAGGCAGAAGTCTGTGCCTATGAAAACACAACCCGTCTAGAACCTGGAAGGAAGCGCAGGAAATCTGAGTCCCTTGACTGAGTTTCCTGACTGTCAGAATAGGTCTCTTCAGTGCACCTACAAGCTCCAGTAATTTGTGACCCATGTGGGCTTCAGTGCAGTGGAATTTAAGGATAAATTTGTTTTCAAATTGCTTCAAAGGGGCATCTAGAAAATCGCACATACAACAAAAAATATTTTAAGTGAGCCAGAAAATGCTGAATTAAGAGCGATCACACTATTTCCTCAAGATCACCACCTTTTTCCTGTACAGAATGAGACTGCTGTGCTTACTACAAGGACTGCAGCAAAGCAAACGTTTTGGAGAATTATGATTTAGCTGTTCAGAGCCTAGAGAGTGTACAGCCATGAATACTGGAAGAATAATGGCACTATAACAGTTAAAGTTCTTCAATACTGCCCAAACAAAACCAGATTCTCTCTCTGCCACAAACAGATGATATGACACCCATCCGCAGCTCAATACCACCTTTTTCACATATTATCATTAGTCATATAGTCTACATTAATTTTTGCCGATCTTATTGTAGGAATATTACACATAGTAAAAGAAATCTAAAATTCAGAAAAAAAACCCGGCGTGCTTTTTAAGGAACATGGAGAAAACATTGAGCTAACATATCGTCCTTAGGGGTATACCCGCTGGGCCAGGCAGGGCTCGATCGCTACATGGAGTAACGCGGGATGATTCCCTGGACGGCTACCCCGGGACCCGCGGCGGGAGCGGCCCGAGACGGCGCTTCTCAGCTCCGGAGCCAAACTAATCTGGCATTTAACTGTTTCCCCCGCTCCTGCTGAGCGCGGGACCCTCCGTGCCCGGTGCACGGGCAGCCCCCAATGTTTGCTCCAGACACACCCACTGGGAGCCTCAGAGAAGGGAGCTGGGCTGGGCTGCCCCACACTACCTCACGAAGGAAGACTCCCCACGGCCCCGCAGCCTCCCCCACCCTCCGGCTCCGCTCCGCGGGACGGACACTCACCACCGAAGTCGAGGAGAAAGAGGCAGCGGCTGAGGTGATCCAGGGGGCACCGGGTCTCCGCGGCAGCTGGACGAGAGGGGAAGCACAGAGCAGCCCGGTTCCTCAGAGCTCCTCACCGTCTCAGACCCCCCGCCCTCCGCACGAGTCCGTCAAATCACCTATCCCCTGCCATAGGCGGCTTCCCCCTCGGGACCGCCTCACCTACTGGGCCAGGTGAGCCGGGACCCCCCCAAGCCGCCCGACCGCTCCTTTCCCCTCCCCTGTCCCCTCCTGCCACGCCGACCCGGAGCCGGAGCTGGGGCCGGGGCCTCACCCTCAGCGCCACCCGCCGCCGCCCGCCCCAGGCACCGCGCGCCACCGCCGTAGCCACCGCCATCCCGGCCGAGGGTCGCTGCACCGCGCCCCCTCGACGGCGCCTCTCGCCCCGCCCCCTCCCTCCCGAGGCCCCGCCCCCGCATGCTCATTGGCCTCCCGAGCACCGGCCTCTGCCCCTGCCGTACCCCCTCCGGCGGGGCTCTCGCGGCGTTCAGCCAATCGCCGTCAGCGAGCCGGTGGCCCCGTCCCCCTCCTGCACGCCCCCCGTGTCCGGCCGTGGATTGGCTGCGAGAGCTACACCGCCCACTGACAGCGGGAGCCTCCATTGGCCGAGCACCGCCCCCGGTGACGCCTCCCGACACGTGGGGTCCGGGGGTGTGGTTTGCTGTCGCTCTCTTCCTTCGGGCTCTGCCGCGAGGGTGGGGTCACGTGGGAGGGGCGGGGGGGGAACGGCGTCGCGTCACGTGAGGCGGGCGACATGGCGGCTCCCGCGGATGGTAAGGCGGGAAGGGTTGTTGGTGGTGTTGCGGTGGCGAGGCCTGGGTCGGGCTTTACCCGTTCTCTGTTGCAGGCGCTGATTTGGAGGCCTCGCTTCTGAGCTTCGAGAAGCTGGACCGCGCCTCCCCGGACCTGTGGCCAGAGCAGTGTAAGTCTGACAGCTGCGGGCCGGCCGGGCCTGGCTCTTCTTCGGGTGGCTCTGCGGTGCGGGACTTGCGTCCACAGGGGCCGGGCGGGTGCGGGACGCTGCCGCCAGCGCCGCTCACCCATCGCTGCCCTTCGTTTTGTTTTGGCAGTGCCTGGGGTTGCTGAATTCGCCGCCTCCTTCAAAAGCGTGAGTTATCGATTGCTGCTTTGCCTGTCGCGTTTTCCCCTTCTCGTCTGATTGTAGCTCCGCTGTTTCCTCTTGCGGCCTGCAAATCTTTGTTCAATGAAGTGTATCTCGAATATAACCTCAGTATGTGCTAGCATAATTAATCCTTGTGTGTTTAATATCTCTGTTTTGTGCTTTTAATACCTTGTGCAGCTGTGATTGAGAATTGCATCTTGGAAGAAATGAAAGGATTTAAACTAGGAAATCCCACTTGCTTTCACCACACCCCCCCCCTTTTTTTTTTCCTTCCTTGCAGTGCCTAAAGGGGGCCTACAGGGAAGCTGGAGTGGGAACTTCTACCAGGGCATGTAGTGACAGGACAAGGGGGAACTGATTTAGACTGGGTATAAGGAAGAAGTTCTTTACTGAGAGTGTGCTGGGGCACTGGCACAGGTTGTCCAGAGATGCTGTGGCTGCCCCATCCCTGGAAGGGTTCAGGGCCAGGTTGAACAGGGCTTTGAGCAACCTTGTCTAGTGGAAGGTGCTCCTGCCTGTAGCAGGGGGGACACAGCTAGATGAGCTTTAAGGTCCCTTCTAGGCCAAACCATTCTGTGATTCTGTGTTATGATGTTCATACTGGCTTTGTCTTGGGGGTGATAGTATGTTTTGGTTTTTTTGTTGTTTTTTTTTTTAGCTATAAAAAGTCTGAGGAAAGCTAGCAAACAAGATTAGACATAAAAATATGTCTGCAGAGTATCTGGAGTTTTCCTGTCGGGGACTTCTCTGTATAACTAAAAATGCACCTGAGTATGGACTTTTTTTTCCCCCAAAACAGCCTATTACAAGTTCCCCTCCCAAGTGGATGGCTGAATTAGAAAATGATGATATTGACATGTTAAAGGGTGAGTATGGACATTGTGGGTAGAAAGTAAGGTCTCCAAAGCAGATGGGAATTCAGTACTTATTTAAGAGGCTTAAAATATGTTCTTTAAATGTTTTGTAAGTGGTGCTGTGGCCTCAGGTCACTAGCCTTCACATTTGCAGAATCTCCAGCTCAGGAGTTTCTCTGTCCCATTAATGATACACCTTTTTCATGAATCCAGTTATCTCCAAAAGAATATCTAAATGTCAGGCTGACTTTTCAAAACAAGCATGGAGGAATCAGCTGAAACAGTGTAACGTAAAAATACATTTCAGTTACCATGCTTACTAGTCTCTCGCTTTGTAAGTATAGTGGGTGTCTCTTGTATTTTGAGAGGTGGCATGAATTTGTTGGTGGAGCTTAGCTGATCAAACTTGGTGAGCAGTATAGACTTATTGATTGACATGTCCAGAGATTTGGTGCCCATGCACCTTCACTCATAGATCTAGAATGTCTAATCAAACACTAAGTCTTGTATGAGCAAGTTGCACAAGGGCTATCTAGCATGTAGATTTGCTGCATGTTACAGCTATTAGTTTGAAGTAAACATCCTTGAGCATGTTCTGCCTCTTTTGTGAATTGCAGATAAGTTGTTATGCAGTGGGACAAATTATCTTTGACTTTCTGCAAGAAATGTGCTGAAACACACATTATTAATGTTTATAATATTAATGTACATTCCCTTGCATAATGTTATAGCTTGTTCACATAGCAAAATGAATTTACAAGAACTTCCAAATTATGGGGCAAGTTAGCTCATTGCAATTGTAGCAGATTACAGCATGAAACAGAGCAGTGGCTGTCTTTTTCAGCAAAAAAAGCTGGTCTTTTCTCATTATGTTAATATCAGGTGCGCTGTCAATCTGAATTTAGAACATGCTCTGTTCACTGGAAATAGATCTTGTCAGAAGTATGGCTTAAAAGTGCTCTGTGAAGTGTTAAACAGGTAAACTACCATTAGATGGCTACAGACTGTTAAAATTCCCGCTTTTCTCTCTTCTTAGAGTTAGGGAGCCTCACTACTGCTAACCTGATGGAAAAAGTTCGTGGCCTGCAGAACCTGGCTTATCAGCTGGGACTGGATGAATGTAAGTGCTGTACACAGGTGTAACTGACTGCATTGCAAGTCTTCCCACTAAAACATGTGGTCAGGATACATCTGTTGCTGTAAAAATGTGTTGATGGATTTGGCAAGTGTCTGACAGTCACAGTGACCTTCCAAAAGAGGATGAGAGCGCAAGCTTGCATCTCCAACTTGCAGCCTACTTGCATGGGGGAAACTGTGCAGGGATAACAAGTGGTCACATGTCAGTCTTGTGTTGTCTAGTGGCACATAAACTTCTGATCCTGACTTAATGTTGCCTGAGATTAATCAGGTCACTTTGCTTAATTTCCTGCTCAGATGCTAAAGCTGTTTCTTGGAATACTTGTGGCAGTGCTTCTGTCAAACTTCATGGGTGACTTTCAGTTGTGTATAGGATTCTCCTGTCACTCTGGTGTTCAAACATTTTTCTGCTTCTGTAGCTGTTTTCTGTGGTTTCTTTCCTTTTTTCCCTCCCCCCCACCCCAGTTGTGCTGGGAGGTGTTGTTGAGTACTAAAGTTTACCTTCATCCCTCTTACAAGCCGACAATTTTTATCTTTTTTTTTTTTTTTTTTTTCTCACAAAGAAGTTGCTTTCACCATCACGTTTAGAATTCCAATGTTAACAGGTTGATCCAGCTTTGAGGATGTCAAAAGAGTATTGCATTTCTTTTAAATGTGACTTGTACATACTGATACGTTTAATTATTTTCTGCTTAATTTTGCCCTGGTGTAGACCTTAGCTGCAGTTACTCTTGGGCTACACAAAGCACCAAAAGTTTTAAAACTTACAGGTCTTTCACCTTCCTTTCGGTGGGTAACAAAAAAGCAGTAACAGGTATTTAGAATCTTCCTCACTGTAAACCTAGGATATCCTAACGCTTCCTTATGCACAGATCATTAAGCCTACTTTACCATACTCTCTGCAAGTTTGTTTTGCTTTCAGTGCTAATATGTTACAACTATGTAAAGCATTTAATGGGGTAGAAGTTAAACTATAACAATATAAAACTGAGAGAGTGGATAATGGTTTGTTTTCTCAGTTAAGCTATAGGCTTAAATGTCAGATAGCTAAATGTTCTGCTAAATGGAGTGGAAGCAGAGCCTGAGTTACATTAAGGCTGACAAGGTTGTTGTTTCATTAGCAATATTTGTTGCATGCATTCCATTTATTTTTTCCTAGAACAAACAAATACAGAAAGAAGACAGAGTGAACAATGAAATATCTTTAGGTCTGGCAGTTATAACCCCTAGTCTATAGTAACTGAAATACTGGATTTTTAAGCTTTGTGAAACCTCTCTATAACTTCTTGTTTCTGGAGTCTGTTTTCCTTTACGTTATAATACATTGAATGCTTTATGTGTCATATATTTCTCTTAAAAATTTAACAGAAAATTAGATGCAAAGTTTGAACAGAGCTTCTCAGGACTATTTTTCTTAGTACTGTCTTTAAATTCTTTTCTCTTACAGACTTAGATAGTTAAGAAAACAAGAAATAAAATTCAAAATACCTTTTTAATAAAGTTGATCGACTTGTTTTGGTCCAGAGGTATTGGATTTGATTATATCTTTGTGTATTGAAATTTAATAGTAGAAATTGAACTTGTCTGTTTATTGAAAGTCGTGACTGTCAAAACCAGGATTAAAACCACTGCTGATCACTCTCCTCTAGATGGCAGGATGAGGCTGCCGGTAGAAGTCTGGCTACTTTTATTTTTTTATTTTTTTTTTAAACAGAACTACTGTTTCAGTCATGATTTGAAGTTCTTCTTATCAAGAATGAGTTTTGTGACGTTTCCTGTTCTCAATGTGCAACGTCTTTTTGTTTGTTTGATTTATTTGGTTGGTTTTTGTTTATTTTTTTACAGTATCTTTAAACTTTTTACCTGTATTGACTGTGAGAAACAGTTCTGCTTCACTCTGTTAGGAATTTACTTTTCCTTCTAGCTGTCCTCTTCCACGTCCCATCTCAAATGCTTTATATTTTAAAGGCTTCTATTTTCATCCAAGTTATTGGTAAAATACTGTACAGGACCAGTGTGATTCCTGCAGCACTCCATGACAAATGTAGCTATTGAGTGACTTTGTAGTTATGCTGTGAGGTCTGTTATTGAACCAGTTTACAGCACACTTCATGTTAATTTTGCATTAGAATTCATCAGGCAAAGTGACAAGTGGGATTTGGTATCTCTTGAAAAGTTTATATATCAAGGTACTACTGCAATGATAAAACTGAAATCTGAGCAATTGATTTACCATGGTGTAGTTTGATAAATAATTACTGAATTAAATACTTTGTTTTTTAAATTCTCATAAACTTTCTTATTTTGCCTATATAAATGTCTATATAAATATTCTTGACAAATTTAGAACAAATGTATTGAATGTTTTATCCATCTTCACAGCTTTTGTCTATGAATGGTTGAGTACTATTATCTGGATTCCACACTCTTATTTTCCTGTTTTCCCAGACTCTTTGGCCATGGATTTGCTTTTTTTTTTTGTTTGTTTTTTGCTTCTCATACATCTCTGTTCTTTACAGCTAACTTCCTCTCCTCTTTTTCCCATGGGGTTACCTTTGCTTCTGTAACTCTGGCTTTCCTATTTTGAATGCCCCATGACTTCTGTAAGTCAAATTAAATTGTTTATGCATAACTTACGTGTTCTTACCTGCTTGTTTGATGCCTGGTTTGATTTACAGTTGTCCTCCACTTTTTTGAAAGTAGCCAGTTTTACAGTCACTGGTCTGCATTTTAAGCTGCATATTCTCATGTGACTTAAATGGTTATATCTTAATTAGTAGAGTTCTGTGAAAGTTCTTCTTTATCAGATGAAACTAAATACACTTGCCCTGCTTGGCTTGTAACAGTAAGTTCAAGGAACAGATGACTAGAAATGTCAGAGGTGACTTTTACTGTTAGAGGTCTGAGATACAGTGCATGTCATTCAGCTGGAATAATTCCAGCAGACCTTCCTCTGGTATTTTTATATGGGCATCTGAGGAGTTGGGCTTCTTACCCTCTGCTATGATTCCTATTTGGTATAGCAAGTTATCTGTTTAGACTGCAGTAGTCTCATTGGATAACACAAAAGTCTCTGAGTGTGTGGGGTGATGATGTCAAAGGAGCCCTTTGACAATTTAAATGGTTAATGCTATTTTTGATAATGCTGTTTCTCCCTTGTCAGGAGGTTCAGTTACTTTCTGAAGAAGATAACTGCTGATCGGTCCAGCTATGTATCTTCTAGCTTCAGTAGTACTTATTACATTTAGTTCCAATGCAGGCAGCATACATTGCTTATTTTTGATGCTGTTTTACCTTTCATGAGCTTTAATTTCATTTACCTCTTACTACGATGCAGGCTTTGCACCATTAATTTGCTGATTACTTAAATTTAATATCTTCCTTGTGGATTAGAAAGGATCTCCAGGGTGATCATGGGGAATCTCTACTCCTAGCATGCTAGTACGTGGATTTGTGCTTGCCCATGACTGTGCCTGGCAGAGTATTCTTTCCTTCCGTAGCACAGAATTTATCTGAAGGTCAGCCTTCCTTGAATGGGGTGTGAACCACTGGTTTTAATTCCATTACTCTCCTCTTAGAGGATAGGCTATCCTTAGGTCTCTGGCTTGTGTATTTATTCTTTGCCACAGGGTGGTTCTGGAGTTCTCCAGCTTCCAGACTGAGGACTTTATATCAATAATAATAAAATCTTTTAAAAAAAAAAATCTCAATATCTCTCCTGAGGTGTCAGCTTGTGTTTCCTTGCCTCTTTTTTTTAAGCTATGTAAAATTCTATCTTGTCTTCTAGCTTGTTACTGCTTTTTTTGCATCTGTTCTCTCATTACAGCTTCTATTTGCCTTCTGTTAAAAAGTTATTTTATTGGTTAGAATACATCGAAACCATTTTTAGTATTATAAATCCTTCTTTGTGTGGATTCTGCTGTCCCTGTTAATGTGGTTATTGTAAGGCTGGGAGGAGGAACAGGGCTCAATGAACACACCTACTTTTAATTGTTCATGTAGTAAGGGTGACTTTGGGAGGCATAGTGTTACTGCTGCATATGAGCTGCAGCCAGTTAGTGGATCTCATCTCTGCTTTTGGCAGAAATCAGGGGGAGGGGGAAGGTTATAGGCACATTGCCTCTTTATGGGCTTTTGTTCTCCTCTCTGTCCCTCCAGCTTTGCTTGGATTAGAGTAGTGAGCACTGCAGAATGAGGAAACCCCAGCTGATGGGGCAAGCAAGAGGGAGGTAGTTCTTACCTGGGACCCCAGTCACAGATGCTGATTCACTGTTTGTAGACCACAAAGCATCTAGTATCATTTGGTTTGTGTAAGTAACTGCAGCTTAGCTCTGTTTTTCCTCTGTAATCACCCATTACAACTTTCAGAACAACTGAGTCAAACCTGACTTTAGAAGATTTTCAAGGTTTTGGTTTCATGAGCTAGCAGCTCTGGAAGTGCATACATTGCTTTTAAGCAAAACTAACTAAGTTCTAAAGAGATTTTTATTATCATTGATTGCAGTTATTTTTAAAGGTCTGCCCTGTTATCCTTTTGGGTAGATGTATAGAGAGGTGTTTCTGAGCACGCATAGAGAAAAGTACACATTTTTCTTAATAAAATGAAATTTAAAAATATGTTTTTCCCAAACTTTGGGATAATGCTATGTGTAAAAGTAAATGGGCAGGATGGAGAAACAAGGAAAGAGCCATGTCCCTGAAGGAATGAGGTTATCCAGGGACTTTCTGAAAGCCTTGATAATGCTTCTCTGTGTATCTCTGATACCTTTCAGATAACACCTGCTATACTGGTTCAGAAGTCCTAAAGTGTGTGTGTGATATCACAGCCATGTTTATAAAATGTCACTGATGCCAGAGAGATTATCTGGTTGCTATGCAGTCACAGTGATGGTGCTGGTGCAAGGATTCCTGAAAAGTTTATGACTTTTTAAGGCCTAATATATTTGTAGAGGTAATGGTGTTTTTGTGCTGTATCTGCCTTAAATATTAGAAAGCGATAACTGATCCCACAGATGTGAGTACCATTTATAATTGCCATGACAGTGATTTTTGCTAGTCTGCTTGCGGATGTTAGATTACTTTTTTTATTTGAGGTTAGGCTGTTTTGTGGTTTTCTTTCTGTAAAATTAGGAATTTAAGAATGACCATCCAGTGTCAAATCCTCATGCTCTTTCAAGTGCAAATGAGACAGTTACTGAATATGCTCAACCAAGTCTCCCTGTTTATAGTTCCCCATGGTTTTGTGTGCCCTGGCTTTTGCTGTACTCTAGCAACTTTGCTTCTATTTTCTGTGTAACACTGATTTATTTTCCATATGTGTTTAAGCAAATTAAATACTGAGGATACAGTGGAAGAGTTATTTGATGCTATTCATCAAGGGCCCAAGAATTAGACCTGGATGACCTGGGAGATGTCAGGTGAACAGCAAAAAGTTGGCCGTCTTGTAGCATCACAGACTGATAAAGGAAAAGTCAGTCAGTGATAGTTTTTCTTAATATGAAGAATGAGTAAGTGACCAGGAGTTTTTAGACTGGAAAGAGACAAATAGTGCAGTATGTGAAAAAGATCTGTAAAACTGATTAATGCAGAGAATGTGTGAATAGGAGATGATGACTCTTCACTGTTTCTCATAGTATGAGAGCCAGAGAGAATAAAATAGTGTGTCAGGACAGACATGAGGAGATACTTGGGCTGTGCATTAAAGTCAGAACTCATTGCCACTGGAGGTTGTGGGCGCGGAGTTTATCTCACTCAATAAACGAGACAAATGATTGGAAGATAAATCTATCAGGGGTGTCTGACCACAGAGAAGTCACCAGTGGCTTGGAAATCTTGCAGATGTAGAAAGCTGGAAGATATTTCTAGGCAGGTGCAGCTGCGTGCTTCGTTGTTGTTATACTCTACTGTAGGCACTTGCCATCAGCATGTCAGGATAGTTGGTTGGAAGGACCTTTTGTGTGATAGAGGGGTTGTCTTCTTTATTTGTTTTAGTAGTAGGATAAACTGCATGGTGGTTTAATGACTGCTACCAGTAATCACTGAGGTGTCCCTGTAATGGAGAGACCCTTCCAGAGACAGCAAGAGACGGAGGGGCACACGGATGAGGAACAGCTACCTTGCTCCCAAGTTAAGATGTCCTTGGTTGTGAATTGTAGTCCTCTACAGCCTCTGAAATTTCTGGAAAGTCATAAAGGAGTCCTTCTGAACTCCAAGCTATTTACAGATCACCACTCTTTGTTAGATTGGTAGTCTTCAGTTTTTTCATTTCTCTCAGATAAATGCTGTCTATTGTGATCTCTAGCCTACAAGTTCAGCCTTTTTTGGTAGGTTTCGATGGGTAGAGCAGTTCGATCTTTTTTTTCTTCATCAGGATTTAACTAGCATATTTTAAAACATGTATGCTTAGTTCTGCCTGTGATCCTTTCAGGCTACTCTTGACATGGATAATTTCAAAGCCAAAATGAGATTTTGGAATCTCTGTGTAGAAGAACACTTTCCTGAACATGAACTCTTTCCTTACTTCCTTGGAGAAATAGCTTCCCTAGAGTGTTGTGGTGGAGCTGGAGAAGAAAACAGACTTTTGGAGAAGGAAGAAGGAAATAAAGAGGATCACATGGTGTGGATCCAAATCTAGATCCCACAGCAGGAGCTTCAGTGCTAATTATTAGAAAGATTGATTGATGGCTTGGCTTTGTGAACGAAGATTTTGGGAAGGGCTTTAACCCCATTTACTTCAAGCATGGTGACCAAGGGCGAGTGGGATATGCAAATCTGGTTTGAAAAGGGTGCTTAGGCAGTCAGGGAGTGTCCCACCACAACTGACATCTCCTGAGTAATCTCGAGCTACTCATGCGCTGGTCTGCCCACATGCAAGGTTGGATCTGCTGCTACCCGTGCACCTTGTCACCTGCCGATTCGACTCTCACCTGTCCATACAGGCAAGTGAGAGCAAGCCCTTCCAGCCTGCACAGTGGATTGTTTAGGTGAGGCGCAGCTTGTGCAGACCCCTGATGTGTGCGCTTGGCTGAGGAGCCACTGGCGCGAGGCTACCATCTGTGGGCTTGAGACTGAACACCTCTAAGTCAGAATCCCACCTAGACATAGCGATACTGCAGCACCGACGGCACCTCAGTGGGCTTGCGATAGCAGTTGCTGGAGATTCACCTGAGAGATTACAGTCTTACTCACAACACAGGAGAAGGAAAACTTCTATCTTTAAACCCAGGATGATGGAGCTCGTCTGGCCTTGTATGGTCTGCCATCTAAGAGAAGTGCACTCTTACAAAACCTATGACCTGCGGACTTTGCTGTCACCGTCCTAGCTAGCTAGGCCTGGCACTTAAACCACAGGTGTTAGAAAGATACAGCAGTGTGCTTAGCATCTTAACAGCTGACAAGAGTAAGGAGGATGCTCACTTGTTAGAAGCTGGCACCTCCAGAGGTATAGTGCTTCTAGTACTAGTGTGTCTGTATAAATGTGAAACAAGAAGGAAGAAAATACATGTCAGAATTGCCTACATTGTTTTAAATATGTTGTACTGAAGAGAACATTGTGTGCCGTTATGTCCCTAAACTTAAAGTACACAGTGTGTTTACTCTTACAAGGTGAGCTGTCCTGCATAGGAGGAAGCAGTTGAGGTACATGTACTTCAGTTATTTCTGCTCTGCTTAGAATTTTCTTTGCAGCAACTCTTTTATTCTTGGTTGTTTTCTACATTCCCTGTCTTGCTGAATGAATCTTCATGTTTTAGTTTTGCCTGAAAGCATATTTCTCCCTTATTTTGTTATTTAGTACTGTGTTGGCGAGGACTTTATGTGAAATAATATACTTCGTGTGCTTCAAAGCTTGAAGGCAGAGTTTTATAGCTGGACAACAAAAATTATGCTCTTTGGACACTGGATTTCTGTAATGCACAGCTTAAGGAGTTACTTTGCACAGTTAGTAGACTTATCCCAAAAAATGTTTCACATTTTGTATGGTTCATTTGTGGATTAGGAGATGATCACAGAATTTTTTGAGAACTACACAATCTGTTGAAATGTTGGGTTTTGTTTCCCTTAGAAGGGAAAAAATACAGAGGCTGTTTTCAGTTTATATTCATAGTAATTCTTGAACCTTATTTGATTGCTTCAGAAAGGTGAAAAGAATGCTTGCATTGTCCATTAAAGTGTTTATATGGCCCTGTCACTGTGATGTCAGAGCTGCTATGATTTCCATGTGAAACCTTGGCCTTTTTCCCAATTCTCCTCATACCCTCCTCCCACTCTGTAGCTCTGCTGCTTCATTTTAATGCACAGTGCTATGGTAAAAGGTACTCTGCATCTGCAGAGGGACAAGGAAGTCGCTTTTCCTTATACTGCTTACTGGGTGCCTTATTTACAGGCAGGATGCTTCCAGGGCAGCTCCTGTTGAAGAGCAAGACATCAGAATGCCAACTTGAAATTGCCATTCATGTGTGATCTGTGAATTGGCTAATTTTGACATGTAGGTAGTTAAGAAATTATTACAGTCAGCGGAGTCATGACCTCAACTTTTCATCATCTCCATTGGCTGTGCCCCAGTTTGGAAGTGAAGAAGGTATAGGAAGTTTTAATTGTACCTGTGTGATTTATCCTCAGTCAGCTCTTTAATTTCTTCTGGCTGTCTGAGGTTTCCGACACGCTGTAAATTTCTCCAACTTTTTCATTATCTGCAATTTCTTTATGACTCATGAATTGGAGTGGAGAGAGAGTGTGGATTTACAGGAGAGATAAACATGTCCATAAAGTCTGTATCTGTGTCAGTAATTGTACTGCTGTCAGTGACTGTCCTGTTTTACAGGTCTCTCTTGGGAGAGGAACACGTTTTGCTACCAGTGTCAGCGGAGTGTTCGCTTTGATTTGCATTAACTTGCCAGGAGATTAGGTTGTGATGGTGAGGGTGGAAATTGAGTCTGGATGTTGGCTGCTATTGTTTTTTTGAAATAAGTGGGTACATGGTTGAGTTGCCCTCTATGTGCAGGGGAAAAAAAAAAAAAAGCAAGCAGGTGCAGACTTTTCTTAAATAGAAAATCCAGGAGATACATTCTACTGATGGTATCAAATGTGATGCTACTCATATGCATAAATTGTACATTCTTACCATAAAACAAACACTGTATCTAGGTAACTGTCAGATATGGAAAAAATACTGCATGGATCCTTGGGGTGTTCTCTGGCTGCTGGTGAAGTAGAATAAATATTTCTTTAAGCTTCAAGAAATTTCTGCACCTTTGCCTTTTTTCCCCCTCCCCTACTCCAAGGCAAAAGCACGTTTATGGATTTTGATGGCAAGTACTGGTACAGCATCTTAGTCTCCAGACATTGATAACTGTGCTTGCTGCAGAAGGCGGTGTATACTGATGGAGTCTGAGAAAAGAGAGAGAAAATCCCTAAAGCTCTCCTAAATGTGTCAGAAATTCAACAGTCTACAATTTCTGTTTGCTTTTATTTTCTGTTTGGTGCCTGTCATTCATATCTGTGTATATGGAATCTCCTTTTGTTAGCTTATATAGTTTGGGTCAGGTTATTTTTTGTCTGTGACTTTTTTTTTGTCACAGTAAGAATGCAGTTATTTTCTGCAGAATCATTTTTAAATATTCAAAGTTACTGTAAACCCCCAAATTTCCATTATGTCAAGTATCCATTGAGACCTCCATATACAGCTTACTGAATTTTTGTAAGTGCTGGACACCCTTTACAGATGGGAGATCATAAACAATGTAAACTCGGACTGTCCAACCCTTGGGATTCTGTGATTCTGTGTAGTAGCTTTTAAATGTGCATAGATGTAGGAGTGTTAGAAATGCTAAGATGGCACCTGCCATTGCATTGGTTAGTACTTCTGAAGCCTGATGCTGGAAATACAAAGGGCAGCTTTTCAAGTGTTAGTGTCCATCTAGCTCTGGTAGCTGAGTTTCTCAAGTTACATTAAAAGACCATGTGCTAAGTGGCCCAATAAGTGGCAGATAACTGTGCTCTTAAAACTGCTGTTGATCTTGAGTGATGCTCAATGTAACAGCAATATCCTAAATAAAAGCTGAGTTACTAAAAGATGCTTTTACTTGATCTTCATTGAAATGTCCATCCTTTTTTTTCCCTTTTCTCTCATCTTCTTCCTCTCCTTATCTACATCCCCATACCTAGTTTGTGGATCTGATTTTGTTAAAACAAAGGTTACCTCTGAAAAGTACTACAACCAGGATGTATCACTTGCTTTACTAAAACAAAACCAAAGTCAAACAAACAAAAAAAAACCCCACAAAACATTTGTGTTATACCCTGGTATTTTTTTCTAAAAATGTTTCTTCTTAAAGTCCCCTTTGGCTCCTAGAGTTTGTTCAATTGTAGACAGAAATGCTGCAATAGTTTGATCCTTTCTGGACAGAGCTGTTGAGTTCATGTTCATAGTGTGAAAGGTGATCTAGGTACTTCCTGTGGTCAAGAGCCTTTTCAGTGTTAGTGGGGAAGAAGAAGAAGAGATCTGATTAATCTGAAGACTGACCAAACTGCTTTGAAGACTCTGAAATCATTATCTGATTCAGCAGCATTGGCTTTTGCGGGGTTTTTGGTGTGCTACTCAAAGCAGTAATCTGTACTTTGTGAGAACATCTGGAGCAATAGCATTGGTCAATCAAGTAGTGGAACATGTGCAACCACCAGGGTGGTTTGTGCAGTCTCTGTTCTTGGAGGTTTTCCAGATGTAACTGAATAAAGCCTTCAGTGGCATGCTCTGACCCCACAAGTGACCCTGCTTTGTGCAGGAGACCTCCTGAGTCCTTGTAACCCAGATCATCCAGTGATTGGATGATTCTGCAATCTAAGATCCTTTTTCCAGAAGTAAATTCATGCAAAGCATGCATTCTACAATCTCAGATGAACACAGTACCAAACAGCTGGTTCAGCTTGTGAGCTGTGAGCAGATCTCAAGTGCAACTCCATGGTCTGCCTCCACGTGAGCAGCCCGATTAGGAACAAGAAACCTAAGGATTCTAGTGTCACAGTGATTGCTTTCATTCTTTCTGGTGACGAGGAGTGGACTTCCAGGTAATTCCATTCACAGAGCTGATTATGATGCTATGCAACTTGGGATGGCAAGCCTGTTTTTCTGTGTAGGGAGGTACAGTGCATTCAATGCCATTCTTTAAGCAGAGGAAGAGAATGGACCTAAACATACACAGAGGTTCTTGTGTCTTGGCTGAAATGAACAGCGGAAACACCATCAAGCAGGGGTTCAATGGGGCTTGACTGAAGAGCTTTTAGCCACAAAAGTAAAGGAATGGGCTGTCACATTAAAGCATTTCTACCTGCTGCATGCTTGGTACAGAAAGAAACATGACTACAAACAAAATGTTCTTACATTATACTGTCAGAAGCCTATTTTTTGCTACTCTCATTCTGACAGGATAACTTGTAGACTACTGTCAGTAGAGGAATTGAGGATGGGGAAAAGTTTGATCAAGCATAAGGTTATGTGCATTTTTCCATTACGATTTAAAAATACAAAAGTGCCAAACAAATCTCAGGAGACTCCGGCAGGGACACTCAAACCTTTGCAACTGGTCTGTAGTTAGTATTTAAAATTCTTTTGCCATCTATATCTTTATATAGTTAAAATTTTTCTGCTTCTTTTCTGATAATAGAATATTTTCTTTGTATTTATAAATACCAGAAAGATTGTTCTTGTATCGCCTCTGTCTGAAATCTTTTCATGTAAATTTTCACTTTTGGCAGGAATAAAGAAAATTTTCTTCCACAGCATGGGCAGCTGGATCTATTTGCAGAGCAGCAGCTGATCCTGGTGAAAATCACAGTAGTGTGTGACTTTGGGGACCTTGGTTCAGTTTCTGGCACTACCCCTGTTCTGCTCTGTCAGTTTATTTGCCTTTTCACATATCCCTCCCTATTTCCTCAGCTGTAAGGTAGAGTTCATGTTAACTTTCTTTTGCAAGACATTGGAAAAATCACAGATTTAAAAAACGAGCATGTAAATCCTGTGTCTTTAGGTCTTCTATCCTGCGTACTATTTGGTTTTGTCCAATGCTTGCTGCTGTATATGCCACAGGAAGGCATCTTTTAAATACTGTGTATGTCATCAGTAGAAGTAAAATGAGAATGTGGTGATGAAAAAGATCCTAATATCAAGTGCTCTTCAGCCTGGGACCCAGACAAAATAACTAAGAAAAGCGAGGCTATTTTCAGTCATTTACAGACATTAAATGTAAAAATATTTCTGTTTCTAAGTGGCATAAAGGTTAAAAATCATCAGTATGTATCTGTACTGATAACCAGGGATTATTCACCTCTTTGGTGGCACATTTGCACTGCTAGCACAGAGGCAGTGGAGTTACTCATTACAGAAGGATCAGTCTCACTGTTTGGATTTGCGTGTTGAGAAAGGAAATACAGTGTATTTGTCAAGTAGACTAAACCCATGTTGGTGTAATGTTGCTATATTCCATCACAGTTTTTCTTATTTTGGATCAGGTGATACAATGCTACGTGGAAAATCCAGCATTTTGTCACTTTATTGAGTAGTTTTGGTTGTTCTGAGCATGAAGTCTAAATCTCCTGCAAGACCCATAATGTACTTACCACCTTACCTTTTGCATCTCCAGTAAATGCAGCTCTGAGCATCCCCTCTGTATCATGTTGCTCTGCTAAGTCTGATAGTATCTTGTCTTATTGCCTCATTAACTTGTGAGCATTGGAACAAGATAAAAATACCCTAAAGCCTCTTATCTGATGATTGTTGTAACCTTCTGAGTGCCATTAGTTTAAGTTTGCACTCAAATGCTTCCCCTGAGAATAAGGAGCACTGATTAAACCTGAAGTGTCCCCAGAGGCTTTTACAGCTGTCATGGGGGCGGTGGCTGCCCGTCTCCGAAAGGAAAAGGGGGGCTGGAGGTCCTGGTGGGGTGGCCACTCTGCAGACCTCCATGTGGCTGCCCCAGCTGTTCCACTTTGCCTAATGAATTGTTTTACAAGCAGAGGCTGGATATTGTCATCACAAGCTGCCTTCCCCAGGGAATGAAGCCAGGCTGATAATGACTAATGTTAGTGATAGTAATTGAAGTGTGATGGCACTCCAGGGACTTGCACACACGTAGAGCTGTCAGGCACTTGTGGCTGGTACAGTCCCATGAATACCTCAGAAATGCTTTTTAATTGCTTGACTTTCATAGCTAGTTCCCATATATCTCTTGCAGAAATATACATTTTATGGGGGGAGGAAAAAGAAGCTGAGGACTCTGCTGTGACCCTCAGTTTACTCATGTAGTTTACTGCCCTGATGTGTTTCTAATGAGTATGGCTGTATGTTCTTGTTCCTCTCTGGTCTTGGTGTGGATTTCCTCTGTGTCATTCATTGCACAGGACTGTGTGTCGCAACAGGACTGGAATTTATGGCCATGAACTTTTGGGGGTTTAGGACAGAGAAGTGGACAAGCTATATAAAAGAAGAGTGATGATTTATAACTTTTTGCTTTCCCCTGAGCATTTTCTCCTTTAGGAATGTGTGTATGTATATACATATATGTATATATGAACATACATATGCAGTGGGCATATATATATATATAAATATATATAAACATAGCTAGAATGGGAAACTATACTGCCTTTCAGGATAGCCTTTTGATGTGGGGGTGTGGTTTTGGGGTTTTTTACGTGGTTGGTTTTGAGGGTTTTGTGTATGTTTTGTTAGGTTTGTTTGGTTTTTAAGTGCTGTGTTGGAATTAGCAGGTGAAACTCACTGGATTGTTTTCTGCCAGTAATGGCATAGATCCCAACATTATTATCAATTCAAGAAACAACTTTTAACACAAGACCATGAGAATTGCCATAGTCAGACCAATACTCTTGTAGTATGTTGCCTCCAACAGTGGACTTTGTATGAAGAGTTACTCACTGTTCTGCACAGTTGAGGAGGAGCATTTAAGGGCGGTTTTTTGCCAAGCCTCTTCAGGAGCACTTAAGTGTATTCCCTGAAACATGAAGCTTTATCTATTGAAAGTATACCTCTTTCTACATTTTTATGTAATATTTCTTCAAGATCTTATTAAATTTAACAATAGAGCGTCATAAGAGTTTTAATTAAAGAGCTAATAACTTGAGTGCATGAAAGCTTACATTTCCCCCCAGCTATGTCCATTAGTATAGTAATGTAAGACTTTATCTCTTTGAAAATTTTGCTTTGCCTTTATTTTCTCTTACAGATTTCTTCAGACTGATTTCATTATTGTTCCTCTGGGTTTTTTAATTAATTTCAATGCAGTTTGTTTTCATGAAATAAATCTAACTTTAATTGCTATAAAGGGGCTTCTCAGGTATTAATTAATTGGATGTGGTATGATATTGTTGTACTGGACTGAGAGCTCATGTGGCTTACTTTGCTACTTATAATGCTGGTCTTTTCCAAGTGTATAGAGTGAAAATAACAGGACTCCTCTGTCTCCGTGCTGGCTTGGACAGAGGAAAAATGAAATTCATGTTGCTACTACCTGAGAAAGATGTGAGGAGAGAATGGATTTATTCACGAAGCTGACTGACCCAGAGGGCAAGTTTCAAAAAGAGATAGGAAAGGGGAGACCTTTGAAAACATTTTCTTTGACCTAGTTGAGGGTGCTTGGAAGTATATATTCACCAGATAAGCTACCAATTTCATAATACTGAGAGATAAAAGTATAGGCTGCCTGTGGGTAGGGGATTTAATACTAGGTCGATCACAAGACTATGGAACACATGTACGAGGTCAGACAGTAGGACAGAAGTGTGTAGGAAGGGGATGGAAGTGAACCTAGCATTTCTGGTACTAGGTCTCATTTTTGTTTAATTTCTGTTTTTAGATGCCTGTGTTCATCCCAGTATGAAGTCAAAGTATCTTAGTAAATTCAAGACAAGTTAAAATAGATCATACTAATATGTGCCAGCCACTTTATGGATTTAAATGTTGAAAACAGTGCTTTATTGCTCTTACTTGTATGTTACTCTCTAAGTGTAGACCATCTGGTTGTAGGCCTAGGGGGAGATCTTTTGAGATTACTAGAATTTAAGGAGAGTGCTTCTCTCCAACTCTTGCAGAGCATCCTAAATGGCCACTGTTGGAAATGGAGCCTGTAAATGAGACCCAGCCTGAGCTGTGGGAAAGCGGTCCAGTTTAGTAGGTCACAAGAGAAATTTTGATCATGTGGCTAGCAGGCTTCTGTTAATTTCTTGCCTGAAATCCCTTGTTTAAGAAACTGTCTTTAAAAATTTCCTGTCTCACTAAACCAAATTAATAGTGATGGAGAATTTACTACATTTACTACACACCTATTGCTTACTTAGCTATTACATACCCAAATCTTGATCCCAGTGTTAATTTTTAATTGTCTGTACAGGAGGGTTTTGCTGTAGCTTTTTGAGATCAAAAAAGGGTGCTTAATGCCACTGCCAGCAGAGTAAACATACTACTTCTTCTCATCATATTCATTGCAAGTTTGTTCTTCACCTCCCCCTTCCAGGGAAGTGCTGGCTCTTAGAAATTTATTTTGGTAATAAAACATTACTTTATACTTGCCCATGAAAGCATGTTTGAAGGCTGTTTGTGGATTCTTTAAGGTGTCCAAGAGATTGTTGTTCCCTGAGCACACTGCAAACCCATATCATAATGAAGCCTGATAAATTAACACACAGGAAGTGAAGCTTGTAACTTCCAGTGGTTAACTTGGGTTCTTAAAATGTGGAAGCAAACCTGTGGCTGGTGTGCTATAATTCAGTTGTCGATCCCACAGTGTTATGTATTGATGGGATTTGTTTCTAGGAAAATGCATAAGTTTATTCTTCCAGAAATTTTGGGTCACAATGAGGAGAGAATAAAGTTGTGTTTACTGCTTTTCACAGTTGTAAGTCTTGACAGTAAAGCTAAAGGGTATCGTTCAGTTATGTTTCTGTCATTTATCTTACAGTCTTTTACTGTAGCTGGGGACATGGAAATAGGAAACTCCATGCTTGCATAAGTAGAGATTTTCTGTTTGTAATTTAATTTTGAGGAGATATTTTCACTGATTGGTTGCTACAGCACAAGCACAAGGGGGGAGGTAATTGAAAGGCATCCAATATCTGATTAAGCAGATTTTGCTTGTGTCTTATGAGCACTGTTTTAGTGAAAGCCAGTGAAGCTGATTAAAGTTCAGCACTATATTTTCTGTGTAGAAATTATTTTACGTGATAGGGCGTTTCCATATGGAGAGGTTTCTGTGCTCTGAGGCATATATACACATGTTGGTTAAACTGCACAAAGTGCCAATTATTTTTGGCGTCTGTATGCACTGTGATGTAAAATCTGGATGTGGCTTCATGAATATTTGGTGAAGTTTTACAGACGTCTGTATCACAAATAATACAAGTCTCTCCTTAAGTCCTTGCACATTGTCTCTGAAACCTGCTGTTACATTTTAAAGCTTTCTAGGTTCAGTGGCAATTAAAAAAATATTAGCTCCCATTTTATTCGAATTAAAATATGACTTCTGTTTTCTCACTCTTAGGGTTTAGTATCAGTTCTGCTGAACCAGGTAAGGTCAGGTTTGGTCAGTAGCTGGAGCTGGAGGAGAATCCTGTGAAGGAGAATCTATGAAGAACCCAGGTGTTGCATTAGGCAGCGTTTGTGCCCTTCTCCCCGTGGGTTGCTGAACTGTTATCCTGTGGTAGCTCTAGAGGGCTCTCTGCTGTTGGAAATGTTACATTTCCAATGAGTTATATGACAAAGGTGTTAATAACCTGTTGGTCGTTAATGAACTAATAACATTTTTGCAAATGCTAACCTCACCATCAGCAGCAAAATACAGCATATATAATTAGAATCTAATTTTCTCCAGTGTCAATTAGAGATTCTCATTTTTATTCTAAACTAACTCTGTTCTGTTCTGTGTGTAAATGGCTGTCACATTACAGCATTTAAGTGGTGTAGGAAATAATTTTTGTGTATGCAGTTTTCAAAGCTCCTTGTGTAAGTCACATGTTATCAGCACTGACTATATGTGCAAGAAAGCCAGGAAATAGTTTTCCCGGTCTTTAGTATAACTATGCAGTTCATTACTGTAGTGACCTCAGAAGTATACTGGTATTGTTACAGGAGTGTTAGAAATAAATGTGTAAGATTGATGACTGGATGAGGTGGGATGAAAGTATGAACAGTAATTTTCAGCAGAGTAATAGGCATTTGTCATCTAGTTGTATGAAGTGATATTAGAAAGGAAGGAATATCTCTGTAATACTTTTGAGTTTTATTTCCAGACCATTCCTTTTTGTGTTACACAGGGACATGACTTCCAGCTGTGCCTTGGTAGATGTGCAGCACCATGCTGGATTCAACTGGGTATTTTCTATCAGCCTTGGTTAAATGAAACTGGACTTTAAAATGGTTAGTTTGAAAATGAGTCAAGCAGTTATGGATTGTAATTCTGTGTTCTTTGCTGTAATACGAAATTCTATTATCTTAATAGTTTTGTACGTTTGCTTTTCCATATACATGTTTTTGTACTGACAGATCATTGCATAAGGGAAGCTGATGGCTTGGGAAGCTAGCTGGTGATATTTAGGGGGCTTGACATGTGGTAAGAATGCAAGGCAGTTGTGTAGGTAAGCTCTTTTGTTAGGTGTATGTACTAACACAAACAGCAGTATGTAATAATTTTGCTGTGAATGCTGATGTCTCAAACGTAGACAAGGAAGAAACATTTAGTGACATGAATGACAACAATTTGCATCTCCTAGAGCAATTGTCTTAATTTTCAGAAAGTCAGTGCTGTATGGCTTTCACTCAGTTGTGTTTGAAAGCTGTGAACACTAGAAATAATTAGAAATAACATCTGTGAAAAATAGAAGACTAGAAGTAACATCTGTGAAAAATAGAAGACTAGAAATAACATATGTGAAGACTAGATATAGCTGCAATGGGATTACAGCTTATGTTTTCCAATATGGTTGGGTAGCGTGGGTTGGATGTCCATTATAGATGGTGTTGCAGTTTAATGTATGATAAAGAGCACTGAGGGAGTGAAAATAGTGTTGAGTTTTAGTGAGCTCCCCAGTAAGAACATACATGAGTGTCCTGCTTTACCTGCTCCATGGTGAGTTCTGTCTTGTGTACTCTGCAAAGCTTTTGCTTCAAATCACTCTTGTGAATTTACTGGAGGGAGAACAGGTGAAGTATGGCTAGATTCAGGAAAGGTGCAGGTTGTTTTATTTTTGTTGGTAGCATCTGCAGTTCCCCAGGCAATGAGGGCTACAAAACTGGCTGTTAAGACCCACGTGTTAATTAGATGTTTGGGCCTGTTGTAAAATCTGTGATGTCTGCTGGTTGTGACAGTGTGGTAATCCTTCCCACGCAGTGAAGGAAACCTATTAAAAAAAATCTTTCCTGTAAATTCTGGTTTTTCCCTTCTTTTTTGGGAAGGAGTACTAGGAGCTACTTTTCATGGTAGGAAAAATACACTGAATTACCCTTTTCTGCATAAACAACATATTAATGGCAATTAAGCTATTGATTGCTTTTTTGGGCATTGAAAAGATGTTTCTTACAGAAATTGTTTTCCCATGCCATCCCACACTTCAGAGTTCACTTCAAGGTCTGCATTTTGCTGAGTAATTGTAATTCTCTATTTAAGTCACAATAGAAATGGAACTTTGTTGTTGTTAGCCATTGTTACTTTCTAGTAATCCAGGGTTGTCACTGAGCTTCTGTGTCTAGTTTGAAAGTACGGTGGCAGTGTTTGTTGCATTTTAAAATCAGTTCAGGTAGAATTATTATAGCAAAAATAATGTAAAGGGTCTAACAGTCTTGAGTTTTCAAAAAGCTGAACTTTATGTGTAAATGCGTATGTTAGTGTTACCTGGTACTTGTTTTCAGTACTATTCTGAATGTTTTATTGGAGCTCTAAAAAAAGGCTTCTTTTTCTCCCCTATTATTTTGACCCAATTTCACCCCATGACCTGTTCTGTTTAGGGATTTTTTTTTCAGCTGATCCACACTCTGAGAATGTGGATGGTAATTCTCAAGTTGCAGTGGGTGGCAATGCCTGCTTGTGAATGCTCATATGAGGATCTGGACCTAAATCTGTTGATCACCCTAGAGTCACTGTAGTGCATGTCCTGAGCTGAAGTTGCCTGGTTTCCGGGTTGCCTGCTGCTTCCCTGTTAGAATTCAGTGTTCCAGACCCATGGCACCCCTGTCTTTCATGAATGGAATTCAAAAAGACACTTACATTTCCATAAATAAATTAGGAATTCAGTGGCTTCTTCCGGCTAATCAGGGCAGGCTGATAAACCTTGCTAGCTGTTTAATAAATGAATTGTGACTGATTACCTATTAATATGGACGCCTCAGGAATTCACCCTGGGGGAAGCAGAGCAGTGAAATAGAGAGGGGCATGGCCCCCTGGGAAATCAGGGCTTCATGTTTGCAGCTTAAATATCTCTGTGAAGTATCAATAAGGAGGTAATTGAATTTTGAACACAAACATGAGCGCCGGATGGATGAAGGAGAGGGGGGCTCTGATCATCTCTTCATGCCCCTTCATACTCCCCTCCCCTTTCCCTTAGAGACCACTCTAGTGAAGATAGATGCTAAATCCATTAAATAAAGATTAGACTCTGTCGTGGTAGAAAATGGCAGCTTAGCTAGATCCCTTGGCAAATTGGGACCTTTAGCAATACAGAAAATTAAAATATACATTTTTAACAAGTGTGCTGTCGACACAGTAATAATGACTGTGTGGCTTGTGGGGTTTGCTCACCTTTCATATCTGCTTTTGTTTGGTTATATCACTTGCTCTTGTTTTGAAACAAGCCTGCTTGGTCTCTCTGAAGCACAGAAGACTTGGGGGAAGAAAGGTTGGGGTTGGGGATTTTTTTCCTCGCCTTCCTTTCCGTCTTAAGCGTTTTTTCTTTGCTATTATGTTTGTAATAGTATAGAAGATCAGTACTCCTGTATTTTAATATGGATGTAATCAACTTTGGCTCTGGCATGGTCAGTCGCATGTCCTGAAAAGTAGTTTAAAATAGTCTAGAGGAAGCACAGAGATTATACTGGAGAGTGAACTATAAATGCGATCATGCCTTTTTTAAAATGGGATTTATTCTCTAAGCACCTGGCTTTGTTTTTTATTTACTTATGATCAATTTTTCTGAGTTCTGCCACTATGGGAAAGATTAGTATAGCAGTGTGCATTGTAAAACGTCAGTGTTGTTTCTTGTCATGCAATGAATTGTAGAGAAACAGCTGGAGTGGCCTTTAATGAGTGATATCGTTCCTTTATAATACCGTGCTAGATATAGAACACATCAGGCCACCTTCACAACTGCATGTGCCCCATCATCTGTTTCAGGAAGAGATCCTCCTGGGTTATGCAGGCAGAACCTCATCTGCCTGTGCAAGTGGGGGGCCAGTTGCCATTCTGGAGAGACAGCTTCTCTTCTTTCCAAATAAGATGATCGTTCAGCAGAACAAAATGCAAGGTTGTTTCTGTTTAATTTTCTTAACAAGAAATGAGCTTAAACTAACATGTTCTGGGGAAGATTGCAGTTCCTTCCTTCTAGGAAATTTTCTCTCACTCTAGGTAGTTTGAGAATGCTTCCTCAGCTTCAGCTTCTAAGAACTGAACCCAGCATTATTGTCCTTTGTTTAGCAAGATCTATTAGTAGATACTATTAAGTGTAAGAAAAGTATTAATATACATGGGTCCTTTCCCAAGACAGTAATGAATGTACTGGGAACGTGTTGGCTTCCATTAACTCAGAGCTGCTGCAGACGAGGAAAAGGTTTTCCATCTGTTTGTCAAACTATCATGTGCCTCCACATCCCAGCAATTTACTCGCTTGTCTTTTGTTAGAGGATTTTGGGTTTGGGAATATCTGTGTTCTTTCATCCAGCTGTGCTTCTAGCAGGGAAAAAATGTTCTAAGCTGGCTCAGCCTCAAGGATGCTCTTTCATGGTGTTGACACCAAACTGAAAATTAACAAGTACCACCCCCTTAGCTAAATTGCAATAACTGATTGTATATATGCTGTAGTCTGTTTCAATTTAAGAATAAGCCAGATCTCAAGTCTTCCTTGGTAAAAATAGGCTTATCTTTGGCCAAGGGTGTTGATCATAGACTCCTTCTCTCTTGGGGCTGCTGGTCTTTATCCCCTTGCACGAGGGCAGTTCTTCTCCTGAACCCCATTCCTCTTTTTTCACTTCTCCATCTGCTAACTCTAACCCATCTAGTTTCCTTTAACCTTGGTTGTCCCCTTTCGAAGAAGTCACCAGTACCTTGACAGCCTATGTCCTTACTTCTCTCATGCTACTGGTGTCCTTAGTCTTACTGTATCACCTGTTCCTCTGCCTGTTTTGGAGGTTTTTCTGCTCTCTTCTCCCTGCATGTAAACACTGATTTTTCTAGCTCAGTTTGCCTTTGTGTATCCTGAATTAAATAGGAGATTCTTGCTAGTTTGTTCTGTAGCTTCTTTGGGAGCAGGCATGTGCCAGGAACCTCAGTAGCTTATGGCTTTCCACATATTAAGGCACTTAGTGATGCAGCATTTTAATTAAATTAACCAGAATTCGTAAATTGTAGATAGACAGATTTTCCAGATCATCTCAATATGAGCTTTTAGAGTGATCATCACTCTGTTGGTGTTTAATCCATCAGACTGCCATATGGAGTGTTGAAGAGCAGAATATCTGTTTATTAACAATTGTTGTTTTTTCACATCAGCAAGTACAATTTTTGTATTTGAGGACCTGGGAGCTCAATCTGTTGCTGCAACTCTTACACAAATTATATCAGCCTCATGCCAGACACCATTTCATGTCCATCCCTCTATTTTCTTACTGAATCCTGATGATCCAACAGGCTGTCTGAATCATGATAGAGCAAGAACGTCGTTCCACCAGAGTCTCCAGAAGTTCTTTGATTACACTATCACGAGAGGAATGTCTCCAGGTGTCCTTTATGTAAGTGTAGTGTCAGTGCTTTCTACAAACAGTTGAGACATTTAATGAAGCTTTTCAATTTGAACGCCCAGTACATAAGTTATAATTCACAAAAGTCAGAAAGTTGTTCCTCATTTCAAGATCAAGCCAACATTTTATTCACCCTGTGTTAATCAATACCTGTCTGCAAATTCTAGGGTATTTTCTGCATCTATCCATTCTTAGCAATGGAAGTTATCTGTCTTTTCAGAGTAGTGGTCTGTTCTATTTTGACATACAGATCTATTTCTACTCTTTTAGCCGAGCAAACACTGCCAGTTTTTGGTCTTTCTAATGGGAAAAAATACTCTTTAGACAAGAGGAAAAAACCTTCTTGTCTTGTGACTTTTTCATTGCTGTCTTCAGAAGGAAGTATTAGCCTTTCTAGGGTGGGAGATGAGATGGGCCCAGTGTAGAAACACGTTTTGCAACCTAGGCATCAAGCTCTTCTCAGAAAATCTGTTATTTTCCACTGTCAGACCCCCTTGAATTCTCAGCAGGAGTTTCATGCAGTCAGTTTTATTCAGCCAAATATTTTCATCATTATTGGCTTATTTGCTATCTTGGATGCATTGACAGAGTGTGGGGAATAAGACATACCTATTAAAACAACTTGAATTTTGATCTCTGTTTAGGTAAGGTATGAAGAGGAGGGAACTGTTGGTATGTGTTGATGATGGTAGATGAAAAACAGTGGTTTCTCACTTTTATTAGAGTTGTCCATCTTATCCAGCAGATGGCATTGAAAATGTATCTCCTGCTCCCTCTTCTTGCTAAGCATTGCCAAAATCTGAAATCCTACAGGCTGTACTCTTCCCTTTTCTCTGACGCATAGCAGTGGGTCACTTTCTAATGCGGATTTTGAGTGCCCTCTGCCTAGTGGGTAAGCAAAAGCCAACACATACATGGATTAACAAGAGAGGAATTTAAGGCTGGTGTGCTGTACCTTGCAACAAAATCTGTTTCAGTGATCTTTCAATAATGTCAGCACCAAAAACAATGTTAAGCACTCATCCTTTGGAGTAGTCCTGTGGTACTGGCTCAGACCTGCTGCTGCTGGATTCTCAGAGCAGGCACAAGGTCTTCAAACCAGTGTCAGCATCTGTCCCAGTGAAGGGCTTTTCTTAGGCTGGTGGCAGTAGGAGTTTGTAGGGCCTTTGCATGTGGATCCCTGGGAGGAGGAGAGATTGTGGATGCTGCTGATATTTAGAGTGGGTATCACATAGCTTCGAATTAAAACATGGGGATAGTGGGATTTAGGTGTAGTGTAATGATTCAGATGGCAATGAGCTACGACAACAAAGCTGAGAAGTGAAAAATCAGTGCTATGCGTGAAGAAGATGTCAGTTCTATAGTATGTTTATCTTTGTTTCCAATCTTTTCTGTATTCTTCTGTCTTTATTCTTTCTTGTCAATAAATATACTGTTTAATTTCTGCACAAGCAGTACTGTACTCATGCAAGTTACGTGAGACACTGGAACAGGCTGCCCAGAAAAGTTGTGGCAGCCCCATCCCTGGCAGTGTTCAAGGCCAGGCTGGATGGGACATTGAGCAACCTGATCTAGTGGAAGGTGTCCTTGCCCATGGCAGGGGGGTTGGAACTGAATGATCTCTAAGGTCACTTCCAACCCAAACCATTCCATGATTCTATGTTTTATTACTCCTGAGCAGCCAAATAATTTGACAGAAATTGCAAGATTTATGTACATGAAACACAACTATCACATAGAACTAGCATGACTGCCCAGTCAGAACTATATAGCATGGCTTTGTTTGCCTCATATTGTTTATATACTGTTCTGTATTGTGACTGTAATTTAGCAACATGCCTATTTCAGAGTATTTAGACCACACTGGGAGCTAATGAACATTGCTACCTTTCTACAACCTATGTGATTAAAAATGCCTTTTACCAGCCCATTGAATTCCTTTATATTTGAGGACATGGGTAAATGTGGAAACTGGAGCTTTTTACTCTTTCTTCCTATTTCAAACAAATTGTTACTCCTCTCCTGATGACTGTGAACACTGTCTGTTCTGTCTGTCATTTAGCCTTGTGACTAAGTGTAATGCTTGACTCTCCAGTAAGTCCAGGCATCCAAGCTATAATATAAATCTTCTTCCATTTTTATATATAGCACCTATGGAATAAAACATTTCCTATCTACCCACACAGCTGTTATCCAAGTTCCCATAACCTTTTCCAGGATCTTTTACTCTAATCTGTATAAATTTCGTTACACTCACAAAGATGAGCTCATTATTTTGATTGTGACCAAGATAGAATCAAGCAGATTGGAATCAACCAGGTTGGAAAAGATCATCAAGTCCAACCATTCTCCCAGCACTGCCAAAGCCACCACTAACCCATGTCACTGAGGGCCTTGTCTACACTGTTTGTGAACACTTCCAGGGATGGTGACTCCAGCAGTGCCCCGGGCAGCCTGTTCCAGTGCCTGAGCACCCTTTGAGGAAGAAATAGTTACTATTCTCCATCTAAACCTCCCCTGGTGCAGCTTGAGGCCATTTCCTCTTGTCCTGTCCCTTGTTCCCTGGGAGCAGAGACCAGCCCCTCCTTGCTTCATCCTCCTGTCAGGCAGTTGTAGAGAGCAGTAAGGTCCCCCCTGAGCCTTCTGTTCTCCAGACTAAACCCCCCAGGTCCCTCAGAAAACCATGAAGAGGAAGAAAAGTGATTTGGTACGATACTGAAGAGTGTGGAGAAATGTCAGGAGGAGAAAGTGGATTTCCATTTGCATGCTAAAGTGCTGTCTGCTGGGACATGCTGTCATTTCAGCCCAGTAGTTGTATCTATCAAAGAAAACTTTACCTATGAGTAACACAACTCTCGTTGTATTTGAGATAATGCTTTCTGACACCAAAATAATGTTCAGAACTATTATCAGAAACAGAAGAGGATACGCTTGAAGTTCAAACATGGCAGCAATTAGTCACAGCTTTGCTTTTTTGTCTATTCTAAAATAGAAGGGAGAGAGTGGAATAAAATTTGTTCTTTTGACCTTTACTTTCTGTGTAAGTTGCAGGCTGCTTGAAGGGCCTTTACTTGTTTTATATCATGTATATAAGTAGCAAAACCATTTCTTTCAAGAAATGAAGTAATTGTAGTTTGCTGTTACTTCTGCGTACATAAATCGGAGAAAGTTAACCAAGTATGACCTTCGTAGGCATTTGTAATTGCAAAGTTTTAGTTAAACTACACTGATGTAGTTTTTCCTTAATAAAGTTTTTCACCTTGGTAGGTTTATAAAGTGTAGGTTCAAAATAAGTGGCATGAGATGCGTTGAAGTGGATGACACAAAGATCTGTACTTAGGCCAACTTCACTTGATAGCTCTTTATACCTGGCTGGTAAGAATAATTACACTAGGTTGTTCTGATATTCTGTATGTTGTGTGTTTCTACAGGATTTTGATGTTTCTGAAATAAAAACTTGCGGTTTGGCAGAATTTTCATGATAAATCTATTTGAACTTGCTAGAGAATTGCACAAAGTAATTGGAATTGTGTGTAGTTGGTGGATGTGTCTGTATTTATCTATGTTTTGCGTATATCTGTTAAGCTTCCTGAGCTCCTGGGATGGTCCAGAGCAGTCAGGTGGAAGCACAGGCCCCAGCATGCTAAAGCAGAGCAGATTTCTCTACCCCTGTATGTCTTCAGAATTGAGTGAATCTCCAAGACACAAGAAAATACTGTGCTGTTTCCCACTTCTGCTTGACTTTAATAATTGTTTGTACTTTACAAAGTATATTTCTGCATACGGTTTTATAATCTTTTCCCAGAGAGGAAATAAGTCTGATTCTCACTTTCGTAACTTCAGATACTCTGTCACTTCAGGCAGTCTTTTGGTAGGAATAATTTTGAGATGGTGTGAAATACACCATTCAGTTCCAGAGAGCTGCTTATAAATCAAGAGATTTCTTTATGAGAATGTGAAAAAAGTGGATCTCTCTGATTTTGAAAGGCAGCACAGTTGTTATTTTACACCTCTACAATGAGAAGATAAATTGAAAATTCCTATTGACTTCCAATCCTGAAAAGAATAAGAGGGGGGGAATTCAGAAAAAAGTAATGGAAGCCAGGCAGATGAAAAGCAGCAGAAAGGAATCATTTTTAGGGAATGAATAATTTGATGTGGAACTTTCTGCCACACTGGGATTTTTTTAATTTTTTTTTTTTTTAGACCAGGTACTTAGCAGCTACTGAAAAGGAATCAGGCAATTGAATGAGTGATGAGAACAGTTCTGCTTGGAGCAGAATAAAATCTAAAATGAGGGAGGAAATATACATTTCAGGATATAAAACAAGGATTTAGGAATCTTTTAGAGACAATTATTTTAGATGTCTTCATAATGGAGATCCTCGTTTTGGTTTTTTTTTTCCTTTCTGTGCCGTTTTTGATAGCAGGTGCAGTCAGACCAGGTACCTGACTGGGCAGATCACTGATCTGCCCTGATCTATCAGTTCTTGTGTCCATTCACATTTCTACAATCTTGGTTTGTGACTAGTCTCAGATGCTATCTATTGGTAGGATTTTTTATACAAGATTTTAGTCATTGATATAAGAATGTAAATTTGAAGCAGGCTCTGAGTTACATCTCTAGAGAGAACATAATTATTAAACCTTTTTGGGGGTGTCCCCAGTGGCAGCTCCATAGAGCAGGTGGCCTTCATGGCACAAGCACACGGGGAGCCGGGAGCCTGTGTCTTATCAGAGCATATAATCTAAAAATCACTCATCCTGTTTCTCTCAGGGAGATGACGATGATGACATGGGGCTCTTATGCTAAAAACTCATTGTTAACCCTCAGAAGACGTCATTTAACACAAATCCCAACAGAAAAGGCCTGGGTGATGGATGTTTCTGTATAGCAGGCCAAGCTGTCATTTGATTTTCAACAGATAGTTCTCTGGGTTGCCTCAAGATTTTCATACCTAGTATCTGGCTTGCTTGGAAATATAGAGAACATACTAATTCTTAAATATGCTTACAATTTCTGTTCACTAATGTATGCATATAAAACTTGGAGGAACAAACAGTTCCTCCTGTCTCAGCAAGAGGTGCACTGACCCCTGACAATAGTGCTCAGGTTTCCTGGAACAATAAGCAAAGTGGTGGCTCCATGTAGGGTTAAAGGTGAGGAAGAAGTCTTGAACAGGAATATAGCAAGTAGGTAGTATTTGGGAAAGGAATGCAGGTTTGCATGTACATCTGTTGATAGAAGCAAGGCCAGTAGGTCAAGGGAGGTGTGTGTCCACCTCTGCAGCGTCTGCAGTGCCACTCCAGTGGTGTTCTCCATGCCCAAGCATGAGGAAGGCATTGGTAAACTAGAGTGAATTCAGTGAAGGTCCCCCAGGATGACTTGGGGCCGGAGCACTTGCCATTTGAACAGAGGCTTGTTTGGCATGGAGATGACTTCACAGGCACCTGATAGCTGCCTGCCAGTACCTGGAAGGAGGTTACTGAGAAGATGGAGTCAGGCTCTGCAATGCTGCATGGTGGAGGGACAAGAGACAACAGTCATAAACTGAAGCAAAGAGGTTTCTGACTGGACTCAAGAAAAAGCTTTTTCAGTGTGGAGCAGTCAAGTATTGGAAAGATTGCCAATGGACTTGCTGTGCAGTCTCCATCCATGGATGTTTTTAAGACTTGACCAACTGAAGCCCTGAGCAGCCTTTCTGTTCTGAACAGAGGTTGACTTGGAACCTGCAACAGCTCTTTCAAACCTGAATGGTTTTCTGATTCTGTATGGTTTTCCTCAACTGATACTGTACTGTATAGCTTATCATTTGATCTTGTAGATTAAATTTTACTCATCACTTTTTCCTTATAACCTCTTTTTACTTATACTTCTTCTACTCTGCTGTAGCTTTCTATCATCAACTGTGACAATGGGACAGTCAGACAATGGATCATGGAGTCTTCTGAGTTCTCTGGGTTTCCAGAGTTTCTTCAAAGCCTCTCAACCTTCGGAGCAATCTCAGCAGTCACTGTATCTATGGAGTCTCCTTATGGCCAGGACCACTTTCTGCTTTACTTTCTGAGCTGCCTTTGTAGATGGTTTACCATCGGCTTTGCTGCAGTGCCTCTGTTCTTCAATTCCAGTAATGGATGAAGAACGCTAGTGTGTTTATTAAGATAGCTATGTCACTTTATCAAGCTTTCAGGAGAAGAAGGTAATGGTAGACGTGGCCTCATGACTGGAAATAAGCATGAAGAGATTTTTGGAAGTACTGGAGCTTACTGGGCTGCTCTCAGTAGACTTTCTGGAGTGAAAAATAATGTTTTGTTTGTTTTGGCTTGGGGTTTTTTAGGAATGAGAATTGACTAGTGTGCTTTATTTCTGTGTTACAAGAAACTGGAGTTTCTTCTGGCCACTACTCTCAGGAGATATCTGCAGACTCTGATGCCTCTGTATTTCTTGTATTTGAATCATGTCTTTAAGCTTTTCTTCAAAACCCATGGGTACTAGAGTGTGAGGGTGTTTATGAGAAATGTTCTCACAGTTTTTCATGGGTCTGGGAAAGTTTATTTTTTTGGTGCATCTTTTACATCTGCTTTTACAACTAGGCTTTGCCTAGTTGCCTTTGATCTCATTAGCAGCTAAATTGTAATAATTGTAGCACAGCCTGCATGGTTAATACTTCAATATCTATTCCAAAGAGCCCTTAGTGGTATTAGTTTTGTTATCAAGTATGTCAGATTATAACCACTTGTAGTTTCTGTGAGTAACAACACCCCGATGATTTTTAACTTCCAAATATGTATTTTTTTTCTATTCATTTGAACTTGACTATAGCATAAGAACAGACACCGTAAGAACTATAGCATTTTTAAGACACTGCATTTCCTCAGATGTCCCGTGACCAACTTTGGTTTGGTAAAGATGGTTTTGAATTCCCTGAACACTCTTCTGGACTTACAATTATCAGCTCAGGGCATTGTGGCCAAGAGGATTGTGGTGGGCAGAGCGCATGAAACTAGTCAGTAATGTAACTGAAAAAGCTGGACTGAAGCAAGCAGTGGATATACTGGGAAGGCTGAGGATAGGGGTAAGGGTAGTCATTAAAAAAAGTTCCTTTGATTCACATGGAGGAAAGAATAAAATGATGGAGTTGTGAGCTGCAGAAAAAAACCTTCACAAGTTGCATTTTGCTGCTCTTCCATAGTTTCAGTTGAACTAAGGTTGAGACTTTGGCCTTGGAACACCGAGACTTCAATCATTTACATGTATCTGGTCATACAAGCTTTTTACTTGGATTTTTTATTATGGGAATCCTCTGTAATTTAATATGTTACACAGAATCACAGAATCCCAAGGGTTGGAAGGGACCTCGAAAGATCAGCTAGTCCAACCCCCCCTGCAAGAGCAGGGTAACTTAGAGTACATCACACAGGAACTTGTCCAGGCGGGCCTTGATTATCTCCAACATAGGAGACTCCACAACCCCCCTGGTCAACCTGTTCCAGTGCTCTGTCACTCTTGTATTGTTGTACTAATGGAATCTTTGTTTACTTCATGTGTAAATCAAATAATACGTTCTTCATGAAAAGTGTGAGTCTTCTTTTCATAAAGACCTTCAATATTGGTAATTCATTGTCATGTCAAGGGCTGTAGCCATTTATATGGGAAAATGTTTCAGTAAGGAACCTTGGCATTAGAAACCATTTTTAAAACTTAGTTTGCCATTCAAAGTAAAGACGTACAATGGCAGTCTTGATGTATTTGTTCAGAGGTCCAAGCTGCTTTCATCCACGTAGTTCTTCCCATCAAGCTTGTTGACACAAGTTAACTTTAAAACTTTGGTTGTGTTTCACCGCTCAGGCTGCTAGCTAACCTGCTGACAGGCGCATGTTTCTGGCTTTTGGAGGTTAAGGAAGCTGTATCGTTCCTGAAGCAGAGCTGCAAGCCTCCCAGTAAACATGCCTCGATGCCTTCTGATTGGATTTGTGTGCCCTGGCTTGCATAACCATCCAGCTTGTATCCCAACATTATTAGCCAAAAGAAGTATAGGGACTTACATAATCATTACACGATTATTTTCCAGTAACTGCTCTGTAAATATGTAATTCTCTCTACTCCTAATAACTCTTAATCTCTTTGTTCCTATTGGTTCCTGGGCTCAGATTTTGCTGTGGCCTGCATGCCCTGGCTGCTGATAAGACTTGAAAAATTTGTTACTTTCAAGGTTCACCTGCTTTGCTCCCAACCAGTACATACCTGCTCCCCACTGCAGGCAGGGGCATCACATCATGGTGCACTGCTTTGTGGGAGCTTGGGCAGCACTTCACCTGCATGCCTTCTGAGAAGGGTCTGTTCACCTCCAGAAACCTTTCATACATGGCTGCATGCACATGTTCAGTGCAGACCTCTCCACCTAGCTTCTTCATGTGTTTTATGCTCAAGAGTTCTTGAGCAAACAGTTTTTATCTCATTTCCCGATGTTGTTTGATAAAGATTTCTCTTCGACATGCTGTGGTGAGAAGACCTAAATCGTCAACAACTGTTGGTCTGCCACAGGAGTTGAGAGGCCAGGAAAGGGTTATTCTTCCTTTTGGTACAAGCATGTAGGGGAAAAAACCCTTTAGAGTGCTTCTTGTTAAAACTCACGCCATTTCTATCTTACCATTTGCCTTCAACATCTGTGGGATTTGGTGGTCAAAGCTCTCCCAAACTGTAGCTGTTCCAGTGAGAACTTAGGCTAGTAAAATGCCTTTCAGGTATACTTGAAAATATTGCAAGCTGATATAAAATTGCTTTTCATACAGCTTTTAAAAGAAAGCATAACTTGAATTTCTTTCTTTAAGCCTTCTAAAACACTTGAACATAATTTTTCTGTGTTTAATTAGCTTCATGAGTCAGCACCTGGTCTTGGGTCTTGACATTTTTGGCATGTGAAATCTTTTTGTTTATTTGACCTTGGCTTTATTCCAGAATAAATATTTTAAGCTGCTAGTTGTGCATGTGGGATTTTTTTTGTCTTTGGTCTGAGACTAGGGGGCAGACATAAGCAGCGCTGGGAGAAGTGAACTGTATAAACCACAATTAGAATTGCAGTGCACAGGTGTCTGAAGATCTTACACAATTGCCAAGCTATTTGTTTCTCAAATGAGAGGGGCTTTGGGAGTGTATTTCAGAGAATAAAGGGAGCAGAAGGCCTTCCATTTAGATGTCAGAGTTGTGGGTTTGGGTTGGTTTTATTTGGTGGCTTTTTGTTTTCTTTTCTCAAATCCTAGTTTAAATTCTTTCAGGCTTCTATGTACATTTGATGCCTTCACAGAACCAGCAAAATGAATAGTTGAAAGTGATCTACTGTGGCTGGTGATGCCGTTTATAACTGCCTTCAGACAGGAATTGGCATTTAAGTATAAAAATTTTTCACCTGCTAGCTTTTCTTGCTTTGCATCAAGTTAGGTCTTGGGGTTTTAAAATCTGAATGCCAGTGTTCAAAGTAAGATGACTTTTAATGATATTAGAGGAGAATAGCTTTAGCATCAGGGTTATGGGTGAGGTCTGTTGCAGATACTTGAGGATCTTTTTGGGAAGGTAGGCATCTTACATCTCTGCTAGTCATACACAAAGTATTATTGCAATGAAAAAAATAGTGAAGTGAATAAACAGCAGCTCACAGTACAAGACACTCAATGTATCTAGAGTCCCAGCGTTCACTGTATTTTGCAGTTTAATGCACAATAATGTTTTAGTTCAGCATTCCTGCACGCTGCACTGTGTCAGATCTGTATTCCTGGGATGTGAGGTTCCATTAAAAAATAAATAATAATCGCAGCCCCTGCTCCCCCCACGTACACTCATTTTCTGTAATATGGTAATGATATCACCGTAGCAGTAATTACGGGTCATCTTCATTTCTTTCATCTCTGCTGGTTCTGATGGCTTCATTCCTTTGACGGAGAAGATTTGGCTCTGGGTGCTGTGATTATTTTGTTAAGCATTATTCGAATAGACAGGAGTGAGAGAAATTAATCAATCCAAATGCAATTAGCATCATGTTTAACCCAGTGATGGACGTCTCAAGGTGAAACAGCCAGGGGAGTTTCACACATTATTATTCAATCCAGTAGCTCTTATCTAAATTATAATCAAGAGAGGTTTTTTATTGGCTTCACAGAGAGAAGATGTAACTCTTTCCCTGCTTTGGCGGTCAAAGGGATCAGGTCTTTGGCCCCTCAGGATGTTGGCTACAGGCAGCTTCTAGAAGTGGGAGGTACTGTAGGAGTTTCCTTTAACTGGGGAGGGTCACTCAGGACAAAATATCTGCACATCCTAATATCCGTGACCTGGAAGAGAAGTCTAGTACCTCCATGGGCATTGTCAGGGCTGTCACTGCCCCTTGCTTTGTTTTCATTGACTAGTTTTGTCCATCTGTGTGTGAATGAATACTGTTTGTAGTTTTTGCATTCAAAACTCTGTGAACATCATTGTTTGGAACTGAATGCAAACAGAATGGTACCACTTTGCAAGGCAGGTGTCGTGGTTTAAAACCAAACTGCACAGCTCATCAACTCACTCCCCCCCCTTGCTCCCCGACTCCCAGAGAGTTAGGAAGGAGAATCCAAAAAATGTAGCCCCCACGGGTTGAGATAAGCACAGTTTAATAGCTAAGGCATAACACAAATCACTACTGCTACTACTACTGCAAATAATAATGATAAAGCCAATAACAAGTGAAGACAATACAACACCTCACCAGCCACCGACCCATAACTCACCCCAGACTGAGCACCGACCGATACCTCCTCCAACCCCCCAGAGCTCCAGCCCTTCTGGGTCTCTCCCAGTTACATCCTGGGTATGATGTGCTATGGTATGGAATACCTCTTTGGCTAGCCTGGGTCAGGTATCCTGTCTCTCCATCCTCCTGGCCTCCCTCCTTCCCTGGCAGAGCATGAGCTCAGAAAAGGCCTTGGGCAAACCAAACATTTGAGCAGTAACTCAAAACATACTTGCTATCAGCAACCGTTCTCAGCCTGAAAGTCAAAACACAGCACTGCACCAGCTACCAAGAAGGAGAAAAATGACTGCTACTGCTCAAACCAGGACAGCAGGGAAATCTGATTAGGAGAACAAGGTAAATTATTCTGCAGAGAAGAAATCTAATTTTTTTTTTTAGAGAGGATAGAATTTTGGTATTTATTGATAGCAACAATAACATTTTTGAGACTGTCTTAATCTGCAGAAGATCTATTATCACCATTCTAGATAATCCTGAATTGTCTTTGAGATCGTTGTCAGGAATATGATAAAACAGCTAGAGTAGAGAAAAATGAGGCTTAAAGATGTCGTGTGGATTTCATGATTTAGGAAAGCATTAGGTATTTGATTACAATTCTTAGGGCTCTAGCTAACATTCACTGAGTGTTCTGTACCACTGTTTCAGTGGTTTAGAACTTTGTCAGTCTCATCTATTTACCACTCTCTGTCAGAGATGATCGTTTTCATAGCACACTGGGAGGAGTGGCCCATGTGCTTCACCTGCTCTGGTTCACAGCCTAACTTTGGGCAAGTCTCCACCTTCTTTGGCATTTCAAAACCAGTCATGCCAGACTGTGAACTACAGCTGAAGTAGGGGCAGATTCTGCCATCTCTTTCACCAAGGGAAGGACAGTGATTTTTTGTACCAGAGGTGGTGGTAATATTTTAAAATGCTGCAGCAGCACTTGACAGAGCTCATCTTTCAGAGCCTGGATTCTAGCATGGTTGCTGACTCCTTTAGCATACATCTGTACATCACTCCTTACTGAGGCTGTGACCCCATCTGTAAGATGGGAATTAAATCACTGTATGTCTCAAGAATACTGTGAAGCTTGATAAACTTTGCAAGTGCTTTGATATTGATTATTGAAAGATGCCATGGTAATGCAAGCTTATTCCACCTGGAGTTTTATGCTGATTCTGCTGTCTTACCTGAAAAATGTGTTTCAGGAGCACTGAGTGATTATATTGGTCTTCACTGTAAATGTAATAGTTCCTGAAGCATGGGTTTGAGTATCTGCATGTGCCAGTTCCACCTTCAATAAGGGTAACTGACATTGCTTTCACTAACCACTGCTCTCCTGAGATGGCAGTTCCAGTTCTTTATGAAATTGGGCTTGTTGTAGCTTTCACTGATAAGTATTTGTCAAAGGCCCATAGTCATCAAGCAGCAGTTCATTTGACAAGTATGTTAAGGAAATATGCAGTTAGCAGAGTAATTGGAGCTCTTCTATGAAGGAAGAGAAGCAAGAGGTGCCAGTAGGTATTCAGCTGGTGGTAGGATTTTGGGGCTCTGGTCCCAAGATAGTATGTGGTCCACACAGATCTCTCTGACAGAAATCCAGATTACAGTGGCTGGGTAATAATACTCTGTTGGTCTTGTCTGACATAAACCTCTTTTTTCTTTAAGGGCTGTTCAGTAATAATGTCAATCTTAAATAATTTTTCTTATTTTAGAATGTGTTTTTGCCTTCAATCCCCCTACCCCATGACTGGTTGGTTGTTTTTAATTTCCCTTCCAAATGCAGTATTAGTTGAGCCCAGCCAAAAGATGTGGCTCTGCCACAGGCTTTCACAAGTCCAGTCAAGGAGGACTCCTGCAGGTACTCAGGCAGATTCCTCTAGGACTTTCTTATGGCCTACCAACTAAGAAAAAGAATGGTTGTGTCATCTTATTGCATGGTGTTCCTGAACAAAAGAAATAATTTCTAATCACAGACCATTGTGGTGGAAGGGTTAAAAACCAGAGGAGTGTTCTGCTGTCTCTGTAAGTCATGCTCTTTGCCCTGAACTGGTAATTTCCACTTACAGCTCTTCAGAAATAAACCCCTTTGATTTTGTTGTTTATGTAGTCCTGAGACACTGCAGTAGTTTGGGAGTGGAATCCTTACGTGTTTAAAAACAAGTACTTTAGTTACTGTAAATTCAACTGAATGGGAGGGGTAACTAATGAGCTAACAAAGTGCCTAAAATAACCTTTGTTTAGACAAGAATGTAGCATTCAATGTGTGATACTACAAAACATTTCAGGGGTAAAAAACATGTTCTGTTCCCGTGGCATTAATTTTATTTCTAGGATTTTTAGTAGCAAGACTTTCTGAGATTTCTACAAAGCTACGTTTTTAGGTCAAAGAAGCACAGTCACATTTGTCCTGTAAGGTGTACATCATGGGGAGAGGCAGAGGAATGCTTCTTTAGTGGATGAATTGATTTTAAAGTACCTATGATTTGAAGATGCTCACAGGCTTTGTTTTGAGATTTTTAAATAAGACCAAAAGTAGCAGGTAGTGAAGGTGTAATGTTCTTGATGAATGTGCGATAAATACCGTTTGTTACACGTATCTTTTACACAGACTTTATCACCAAGTGTGTTCCACTTTTGCATTTAAGTGTATATTCTGTTAAAAAATTGTGTACGTATGTGTCTTGCTTAGGGATTCTCCTGGATGAAAGTTGATTATATAAGTGTAAATCACTCTTTTCCTCGTTGGTTTTCTAGCAGTAAATCCTTCCATTATTTCCTGGCTATCCAGACCTTATGACACAGTCTGTCCTGGGCTGTCATATGTGTGAGAAGGCTTTTTATGGGGAGCAATCAGGCTGGACCCCAATCTCTAGTGCAGTGGGTTTTTTTCTAATTAAATTGTCACTGGAAGGAATATCCGGAACAGCAGTTTTCATTTTCAGTTGAGGAAAAAACGTTATGAGTCTTTGTCATTTGATTAAAAGTTACTTAACCTTTAAATTGCTACAGATGTAAAGATAGCTCTGAGTTTCCAATGTAATCGCCTCCAAGTTAAAATCAGGAAAATCTTTGTGTAATGAAACCCATATGTCATAGTGAAAGGATGCAAAGCACTGGCAGAGTGGGCTGCTCTAGCAGGAGATTCTGCACCCAATCTTGTTAACCAGGACTGCTTTTGGTAATCCCTCATCTCCTCACTTGTAAGAAATCAATCTGTACTACTGAATCTTTTCAACCAGCAACCACAAAATTTACTGCAGAGAGGCAGCTTGGGGACAATTCTAGTAGAAAAGGAGCCTCAGGCAACAAGGCTAAATGCAGGATTGAGAGATTGAAGTTCTAAAGAGGAGATTATATTAAACCTTATTCTGCTCCCCTATCAAGTAGAAATGACTCCTCCGTTCAGGCCCAGCCTTTCCTAACCAGTACCTATTCTTGAGACCTGCTTGGCAGATGGTGCCAGGCAGCAAACTTAATTCACACAGCACAGCATTTTCTGTTAATTATATTAGCCAATACCATTTTCAATACATTTCTCTGAGTCTATTCAAGCACTCAACTTCTATTGAAACCAGTGCTCATAAGATCTTAAAGTGTTTTATCCTATGGTCTTCAGTATCCTCTTCCTCCTCCCTTATAGGTGAGATTAATTTGTATCCAAGCTATTGCAGTCATAGCCATTGTTGATTTTTCTGTTGTAGTAGATGCACAGCATAGGCAAGGTTGTAAATCGTGACTTGACATGGAGATTCATGTTTCTGTTTCATGCTGCACAGCCTCTGTAGTGTCTGTTGCTGGTACAATGAAACCTACACTCGAGCTCTCTCTTCACTTGAAGCCTGTGGTTTAAGCGACCATTGTAAAGAAAAAATCCCTAAGGTTTTCACTACAGTTTTGTCCAGCCTTTTAATTCAAGAAATCCACGTCTCTCTACTACGCAACCGGCTTCTGCTGGTCCCTCGGGTAGCTGCTTAAGGCAGGTTTTACTGTCTTTCATAGACAGCAATCATATTTAGAATGTGGGTGATGGTTTCTTCATTCACAAGCTCTTCCCTCACTCCAGGAAGCTCCAAAAGGCCCCACTGGAAATGATACTCCCCTTATTAAGAATTCATTTATCAGAAGCAATACTGAGCAGAGGAGTCAGTTTAATATCAGTCTTTTCTGCTTAAAACCCAAGCTCAAATCATACTCCAGTGCAGATTAAAGAGGAACAAAGGGGAAGGAATAGCTGAGGCATTTTAACACAGTACCATGCACTATATATTTGTCCTGTTACTAGGAATGCATTGAACTGTGGTTCTTGGGCAGATAAGAAAAGCAGCTGAAGCAGGGAAAACAAGATTGTTAATGGTTGTAAACTAAGGGCAAGTTTCACCCTTAGTTTGGATGTGATTTTTTGTGTGTGTGTGCTAAGAGGATGTTATTTCCTCGCCATTTTCATACGTATACAACGATGTAAGGTCCTTTTTTTTCAGTTTGGCATCATATCTTTAAAAATAAAGCTCCAATGCAAGCCTGAGTATGTGAGAAGAGGAATACAGAATAGCAGAAGGCTGTCTTCTGCTCCTAATGGGATTTTGTAGCAGCATGTGCGAGTTTGTTTCAGAAGTCAGAAATGAACAGATGTTGGTATAAATTACCTCTGTGTCTGATGTCTTGCAAATTAAAAGCGCGGTTGGCATCACTAAACAATTTCACCAGGTTGGGGGGGGGAGCGGGCGGTGATTATTGTAGCAGGTCGGTAAGAATCTTTAAGCTGCAGCAGAACAGGATAGCAAGGATAAAGGAATGAAGAATAAAATGAGAGGTCTGTGAATTAATCAGAAATGTTAACATCTCCAATGACAAGTGAACAGGAGGGCACGTGCTCCGGAGCAACCCCCAACCCACAGTAATTTCACTCAGCCCACAGAAGGAGTCTGTGCTCTCTGCCTGATTTATAGGGTACAGCCCTCTTTGGGGGAACAGAATTGTCATCCATTCGTATATCTCCTATATGGGACTTGCACTCTGGAAAACTTTCCACTCCATCAACTACAGTTTGGCTTTGTGCTTTCCCCGTTAAGAGTGTTTTAAAGCCACACACTGTTGATGGTCAAAGAACTGGTGCTGAAAATCCATTCCTAGCTGAGATTTTTAAAAACTTTCATTTTTATTTAATTATGTCCTTTGTGCATAACAATTTAGTGCCTGGCAAAATAACAATCCACTCTGCCCTTCTGCAGCACTTTCTATCCATGTGTCACTTCAGTACCACTTGAAAGATAAAAGCTATCTTGTGGATGGGGAAGCAGAGGTACAAATGAGTACTTTTGTGGTAGTTCACACTGTAAATCAGAAGCGGAGTTGGGGATGGATTCCAGATGATATAATTCACAGCTGGAGGGATGAACCAAGCAAATAATGCAGTGATCTGCTTGAATCTGCAGCTAGTCTGAACCATGTTCCACTCATGGCAGTGGGCTTTGAAGCTATGAATATCAGTCTGTACCAGACAGTTATAATACCACTAATTGTTTTATAGGGATCAGGTTGATGGCAATACGTTGTGATGCAATTTTGGGTAGATGATTTAAAATGTAATAATTTAAAGGAGAGCTTTAAAGCATAAATTCTAACCTTCAGGTGAAGAGTAACAAAATGTCTTTACTTGAGAAGTCTGTATTGAGTATTTTAAGATGAGCTTACTTGTTACATTTTAGTTCTGTTCTAACAGATAATTAGCAATGTCAAAAGAAAATCCAATATCAGCACCAAACCCACCTCCAGTTTTTATGCTAATTGTCATTTCTGTTGTTCCTTTCAGTAGAGAGGTCAGGAATTTAATGGAAAAACCAGAAAATTAATTCCCGTCTCCTTCCAGAGTCTCTCTAGGTGTGGGCAACATGTACGCTTTCATCAATCCTGTGAATAAAACCTCCATGTTTTGATGCCTGTCAGTCTGACACAAAGCTTACACCTGTATTGAAAAGAAATGAAGGGAAATGCCATTGGGAAGATTGTCTTTCTCCAGGACTCAGTTGCTAATTGTGTTGTCTTTGATACATTATGTTGTTGTTGCAAGACAAAGATAGTATTAGGGTTGCTCTGCCAGCTTGTGAGCTTATGGGCTCACAAGTCAGAAATGTGCAGAAAAGTGGCTGTGTAAACCCTGCTGTAATGCAGCTACCAGAGATTGATGGAGCCAGGAGTGAGAGCGAGACATATAAACCTTGCCTTGCTGTATTAAACATCGAAGGACTGACAATGCAGAGAGAGAGAGAAGACCAAAGCTCTATAAACTTTACTTTATTACCCCATCCATAGACGAACTGCATTGAAGGAATATAAACCCCATTATATTACAGCATCCAGGGACTGACACTACTGAGAGAGAGAAAATGCTGTCTAATTTCTGTTGAAGATCATAGCAACCAGGGACCAATAATCCTGAAATGGAGAGAGTTCCATAATCTCTGACAGATTATACCATCCAGGAACAATTGCGCTGAGATAGAGTGATGGAAATCGGGATTACACCATTCAGAGATGGATAGTACAGAGAAAAGGAGATGCTGCAAGAGCATAACGCAGTAGGAATACAAAGTGTAGATTGTATGTAATGAGACAGCCTGTGGGAATTATTGCTGAATTTAGAAAATTCCAGGCCTTGTCTGGAATTCTAGGATGTCAGGAATTCAAGCTGGAATGCAGTTTTATTTATTTTTCCACTTAAATAAATAAAATGATTCTTACTCACTGTTGGTATAAGCACAAATATACAGGAATTTCATATCCTCTTGTTAAAATCTGTAAATTACGAAATTGTTTGGGTTTCCTGGCTTTTTAAAAAATACTAATCTCTTTTTCTTCCCTTGTGATTTCAGCTAGAGAAATGACTCGAGGGAAATTCCTGAACATCCTGGAAAAGCCCAAAAAGTAGCTGCTACATCTGGAGTATGGACAGAAATACCCCAGCTAGATCATTTTACATACTGCAGACCCAGATGAAACCCAGAACTTCTAAGAAGTACAAAGCTCTTGCTCTAGACCTCCAGAAGCAGGCATCACTTTTTGCTTCCACAGTTCATTTCCTTATAGAGGACATGTATGACATACGCATATCCCAAGGACTGCAATGGTTGTGTTGGAATTTGGACTTCATCTGACCCAAAGATGTCCAACAGGAGGACTTAGCCCTTACATGCTGTGGCAAAGTTACCTGTCCTAATCAGCTATTCGGAGGGAACAGCCATAGTGTCCTTACTTGATTGCTGTCAGTGGCAGCACCTGTTTGAAGTACACAGCAGACCTGACAGTGGCCTCATGAGGCATTGACCCTTTGAGCATCTTTTCTTAGATGCACTGATTCCCTATGTGCAACTTCTGTGATGAAAGATTTGAGCATAGTTTGGGGTGTGGATTGACCAAGAGCACTGGTTCAGCAGGAGCATATGCTTTTAGTGTAGAAGCTGAGTGCAGTCTGTGCATTAAAGTTACTCACTGCCTTCAGGGAAGCGTGTCTGGTACTCTGAGGAGGCCCTCCAGAGCTTTGGTGTACCAGCAGCTTCATCTCGCTGCCAAACAGTTCTCTAGTGAAATTGAGACTGACAGACCATAGGGTATTACTGTGGCATGAAAGAAAATATCCTTACAGAAAGTTCAGTGAGTACACAGCTTTGTCAACCCGCTGCCATTCTCTGCTTCTTACAGAGCTAGAAACTGGAGTAAATGAAAAGTTCAAAGGCAATAACATTTTCAGTTAGTGCTGCAGGAAGGACCAGCAGGACTGTTAGCCACATTGCAAGGATGGTCCGCTTATACAGGATCTGACCATTTCTGAAAATAACGTTTTGTGGTATTTTTAATCAATTCTAAAACAGCAACCCCCACATTTGCTTTCCCTACAAACCCAGAATTTTTAAACAGAATTTTCTGTGACGAGGTCTCTTTCAGCACACAGTTTTGGGGTTATTAATCTTAGTTTAATGCATTTTCCTTCTGTTAAAGCACTTATGCATGTTCCCCCCTGAGACAAGAGTGAAGGGACATGGTCAGACTTTTTTTTTATTTAAGAGAAATTTTTTTTCATTTCATCCTCTTTCTTTGTCTTAGAAAACAACATTTTAAGCATTAGTAAATACATTCTTTTTAGGGCACAACATAATATTGAAGCATTGGATGAAGAGCGGTGTTTTTTCTCTATTTAGAGATGTTATTCTTACCATGCAGGCTTTTTAAAACTTGTAATTTTCCAGGCTGCAGTCACAGGTGAAAGGAGAAATGACTTGGAAATGGTACATATAGCAGTCTGCACTAAAGCACTGCATTTTTCTGTCTTTGCAGAGAGGAGCGACTCTTCTCGGATGTATGTGCAATAAAGAGCAGGAGATTTTTTTAACCAAGTTCACCTCTCAGAATTTGTACTAAAATGCTGGTGGCCTTTTGGTTTGCAGTCTGTAATCTTGGTTATTATTGGTCAGAACTAGGCTCATTTTGGACAGCTCCTGTTAATCTGATACTAAGCAGTTAAATCCCACATCCCAGGAAGACCCTGCACAAATCCTGAATATTTAGGAATGTCAGGAGTATGATTTTAATTCAGTGGATTTATTTCTCTGCTTCTCAGTTTATGCAAGGCTGAGCTTAGCAGGAACTCCATCTCTTGAGAACAGGAGAGTTAAGAGAGATGAATGTGAAGAGAAGCTCAAAGTGATTATTAAGAGTTGGGAAACCTGCTGGTGTTGCTGTAGCTTTAAGTATTAAATTATATCTTTTGAATGAAACTTTGTTTGTATACTATATGTATAATACATATACACATACATGACATAATGGAATACTTCATCTGCATTACCAGTATGAGTTTGTGCATTTTATAGAGGTTTGTTGGTCTAACACAAAGGGGTTGAGATCCGAAAGGAGTAGGAATTTAGGAGAAGATATGAAAGCCTGGCATGGAAGTACATGTATATATTCTGATATGTTCAGTAAGGCATTTTGAACTTTAGGTAGTTTTTAGTAACATGCAGGTGTTTCTAAAAACAAAAAACCCCTTTTACCATATGAAATACTTACCTTCTATAGGGAAGCCAGTAACATATGCTTTAGCATAGTGATATTTATTGGCTTTGTACTTGTCATCTGTAGAGATGGGTGAGTGATGTATTTTTTTATTGGTAATATTTATGTATTTTTGTTTGTTAGCCAGAGGATTGTAATTTGTCTGTTACTGCTTTGTGGTTTGATAATAAACAAATACAAAGCTCAGAGATTTGTCTGGGTTTCCAAAATAGCCCTCTGAGATGCAAAAGCTTTGGCTTAGCCACCTAGGCAATACTGTTTCTCAAGCTCTTCACACTTCTGTATGCCACTACCTAAAGGTTTGGCCTATGGATTCTCCTTTCCTATCAGTAAATTAATGTTTGGCAATATCCAAATGGTACTAAGGATTTTCATACCCTTTTGAATCCTGTTTTTTGCCTTATCTCATGTCCTTCCTGACATCCCTGCAGTATCTATCTATTCAAGAAAATCTGTGACTTCTTGTTCCTGATGACCTTCTGTATTTTGAAACAACAACAACAAAAAAGTTTTGATAAATGGTGAAAATGAAGAGTATAAGAAAATCAAGATTTGGTAATGTTGATCAAGCTAATGCATTGCTTTATTTTTCATGTGTTGGCATGGTAAATGTTACTGTGAAGTTCTTGGAAATAAACACAATATGTATTTAGTTCCTTTTAAATGCCAGTGTTGCATATATTCAGTTGTAAAAGCTATTCACTTCAGTATCAAATGCTTTGCTGTTTAATCCAGCTGTGAAGAAATTCTTGTTTGCTGTGTTAATCATTATAAAAATGAAAGTCTAGCTGCACTGGCGACTGAAGAGCACAATATTCCATTTATCTCAGTGTTTTGCCATGACAAAATCAACCGGCTTTGAGCAATCCTATAACCCACAGTTCTCAACTTCGCTTTGTATTTCCCTCAACAAGTCACCTTGTTGAAATAACAGATGAATGAAAATTGACTAATCCAACTTGCAGGTAATGCTTGAACCTTATTCTGGCTTATTTTATAGATTTTTACGTTACATGAAAATATAAGATGTTACAAGTCAAATAACAAGCCCATCTGATCTGTAGTCTTTTCTTTGATTATAAACAGTTGTAGAAGGATAGGGAAATATATAAACAAAAGGCTTATGCAGTATATTTTTGCTTTAAGGTAACTTACACAGCATCCAGCAATCTGCTTTAGTTGAATCAGGTCAACTGTAGGCCCTACTCTCCATAAATTTACCTTAGTCCTAATATGTCTGTACTTTGGCCTCTAAAATGGCCTTGGACAGTGAGAAAAGAAGAGCAGATGTGGTTCGTTGTTTGTTTTAAACCTGCTTACCTGGTAACTCCATTTTGAACCTTTAATTTGTTTTATTGTTAGGAACAGTTGTTTGGTTTTTTCCTTCTTTGTTGTCTGTGCATTACTCGTAACTTTTCAGCTCCTGCCATAGTTTTGATTCCATGGTTATGTTCGCCTTCCTTATGTTCACAATGTTCAATTGTCTGTCTTCTATTACAGCCTGAGATGGCATAATCAAAACTGCAGAGTATTCAGAGTGTGAGCATACTGTGGAGGCATGTTAAGTCCTAATTACAGCTTGTATTTTGTTCCTCTGCTGTTTTCTCCCACATCATCATGGGCTAAATCCTGTTCCGAGTATCTCAAAGAACAGGATCATCACTTACACCTGCAGTCTGTGCATGCAGCTGTTCTCACCCACTTCATCTTCATCCACAGCAATTTAGGGAAACGACACTTTTTTCCAAATCATCACAGTTATGCCAACCATTTCATGCTGAGGCGGTGATAGCAGGTAATCCCATCATCAACCTATGCAGTACATGAAAAGATAAATTACATCATTGTCATATGGTCTGAAAACCTGGACTCCTATACTACCACTAGTTCAGTAACATTGCATCAACATTTCTGTAATACTTCTAATATAAATTTTTGGGCATATGCAGTAAAAGAAAAAGTCAACTTATAAATTATTATTGCATAAAATCCACAAACTGATATATATCTGCTCTTCTAGAGCTAGCACTTATTCACAACACCAGAGATATCTTGATAGAGGCAGTTACATTTACTCTTGAGTTCTGCCTAAGGAAGAACCCCAGGCTACAAGGGTAATCATAAGGGGGAGATGTGTCTTTGAGGAACACAGCATACCAACTTAATACAACACGAAAATAATCCTTAATTCTTAGTGTTGGGCCCCTATTTTCATATGCTGTTCTGTACTGACACTTGTCATTAAATAAGCAGTCTTTAGTAGAAAATTATAATTCACTGAAAGACGATTTTCCAGAAGGTTCTCTCTGTGTCTTCAGCCAAGCACAATCAGAGTTGGACTGACAATTCCCATGGACCACCAAACTCTGAACAGAATATAATTGATTAGAATAACAAGTACAAATGTTGTAAATACATTACTGTAATCACTACAGTAAAAACTTCCTACCACAGAAATAACAAAACCCATGGCTCCTACATGCACAACCCAGCATATACATCAGCCAGTGTGCCAGATGCTTCCAAAGGTATTGTATATGTGATGCCAAGTGCACAAGCCAAAGCTTCACACTTTTAAAAGGCAAGGAAAGAAGGGGGAAAAAAGGAAAAAAAAGGTAAAAAAATGGAAGAAAGAGAAAAGGAAATGAAAAAGACTGGATCCTTTTGGTTTCCTGTAATAGTATGATTCTTGGAATCAAAGCTATTCTAGAGGCATGTTATCTCTGCAAACAAGTCCTGACATCAGTGCTTTGCAATTCTTTCAGGAGGATGTGAAATGCAAAATCCTGAAGTCAATTGTGGCTAGTCATAAAGATATTTAAAAACTTAAATGTCCAGAGAAGTATGGACTGCTCCAGTTTCTATAGAGTGTAATCCACATTCTACATAGAATATGCGTAATAATGTTTTCATTTAGACTGTGCTAGATTTTCAGCATGCCATGATCTCTTCACATTTTGACTTTATTTTCCAGTGAAACTGTTGATTTTTAGACTTGACCTTTTCCATCATGTCCTTTAGAGCAGGATGACTGACTTCAGGCAGCTGATGTGTGCGACAGAATAGGCATTTTCTTGTTGCGTTTGTGTGGTTGACCTCTGGCCTGCCTGCTGATTCCTATAATACAGATCAGTGACCAGTGAAGCCAGAACCTTCCCTGCCTGTCTCTGTTACCGACATCTCAGTAAGGAACAGAAAAGAGGAAGAGGGCTGAGCTTGAAAGCCCTTACTTAATTGCTAGTGGAAAAAATGGGTAATAAGAATGACCTTGCACCTTATTTATTGACCAGCTCTCTGGGGGGACAAAGTACTTGACTTGGTTCTGTATCACTTGAAAGGCTGGCTTCGTGGCCAATAGCTGGTGAGTAGGCGTAATAATATGGGGTAATTAAATTTTGTGCTTGCAGGCATTTGGATGCCAAGGAGGATTCCCCTCCCAGAGACACCAGGCACATCTAACAACTTTCCTTGTAATCAAAGAATTCTGAAGCATCAGAAATTTCCCATTTGCCATCTTCCACTTACTGCAATAGCCCAAAATGCTGCAGGTTATGTAGGAAGGAAAGACAGGAAAAGGGCCCATCAGCTGCAGAAGGAGGGACAGGAGAATAGCAGAGTGACTCAAGCACTCACAACCACCCAGGCTGCCTGGTTCTGTGGTCTTATTTTTGTTTTGTTCTCTCTGTATTAAAGTAACTTACTAGTTATAGCTTGCTAAGTGATTTATTTATGTATAGGTCTACTGGCTATCCTAAATTGCCTTTCACTGGCACCTCTCTTACACTCTGCATGGATGAGTTTGCCACCCTGTCTTAGGTTTCTCCCCATGCTTAGCCCACCAAGGCTGAATAGCATGTGTAAAACTTGGGGACAAATCGCTTCTGCTGAGGTGTGTTATAGGAGGGATCAGGGTATGCCCTGATTTGCATGAAGGATCAGTTTGTAATCAGCTGCATGAGAGGCAAAGGGCTGTGCAGACCCTGAGCTTCCTTAATGGGATCAGCTGAGATATTTCGCTCAAAATGAGCTTGTAAAAAATTAGGGAAAATGTTTGGCTGAAAAATATTTGGTTGATGATGGTGTCTCAAGGAAGTGCCTGGTTGGAAGTTACAGGGAGCATGTGTCTGCCTTTGCCATGTTTTGATCAGGAAGCTTCAGCTGGGGTCTCCTATCCACCTCACAGCTTCTTCTGGAAGTTTCCACGTTTTCGGGCTCTTGTTTACACCCATGCCCCTTCCCAGCCTGAGACAGACCCATGGCATGGCCTGCATTTCTAAGGGTAGCCCCCACCAAGCCATAGCAGAGACTTAAGGCAAATCTTCACAATCAGATGTTCGGTTTTGATGGTGAATTTCTGTGTGGAAGAGTAGGTGCTTCTGTACTGCTGGAGATGAGAAAGGAGGAGGCAGGCCAGAGAGCTGAATTTGGGTTTCTGCCACGCAGGTGGAATGGTGACAATGGATAGAGAGTGCAGACATTCCGTGTCCCCAGCAGTGGGTGGCTGCTGCCCAGCCGTCGGCCCTGTGCCACATAGCTGTACCCCAGTGCTGCTTTTCTGGCTGTTTCTCCCTGTCCCCTTCTCCTCCCGGTGCCCAAGAGGCAGCTCCCCGTCCGTCTGCGGTGCAGGGAGTGCTGGCTGCTGCTCGTTAGAAGAATTCCCCCCAAGTCAGACCTATGGTAGGAGCCGTGTGAAGCGGAAGACAATTAGGGGCTTATTAGTGTCCTGGGGAGACGTGTAACTTGTGTTGCTGGGACTTACCAAAACAGCGAGAGTCTTACCAGCAAGCTCCAGCCGAGAAAAGACTGAGGGATTGTCTCACCTAATTACGGGGAATGGGCCTCTTTGTGTTTGTGATTCGGTACGGTTGTCCGATCGCTTTTCTCTGGCTGTTGGCTCAGGCCGAGCTGGAAGTGTGCTAATTAGAAGAGAAATGGACGTAGTGATCCTGTCAGCTCTCGTTACCGGCGCGGACAAAGCCGAATATTATTCTGAGGCAGTGTTTTGTGAGTGTCCCCCTTCCAGCTCTCATTAAGGGCAAGGCTGGTGGATGAGGAGGGGACTTGACCACATGGGTTGGCTAATGGAGCACAGTTACCGTTACTGTGCTAATTAACGGGCTCGGGAGGAAAATGTTTCTCCAACCAGCAGTCCCAGCAGCTGCAGCTGGTGCTTCCAAACACCAACCATCTTGCTGGGCCAGCCAGGCAAACACTGTGTGTAGGAGTTAGCATATAACACATCCATCAGTCATCCAAAAGTGCAGAAAAGCTATTAAAATGGTCAACAGAAAGAGGGAAGGGGCACAGTGCTGCAGCAACAGCAGGTAGAGCTCCAGCAATCCTTTGTTCCCAGTGTCCCTTCACATGGGGTGCAAAGTGTTCTGTCCTGCAGAGGTGGGAAGCAGGCAGCTGGAAGAGACCTGAGAAATCACTAGGGCCTCCAAGTGCTGTCAAGAAATACATCTCCTGTGAGTTGTGATCATCACAAGTCCCCATGTGATGAGGAAGGAGAAAGCTGAAAGATGAGAGATGACATGAAGGTGAATCAGACTATCCCTTTATATGCTGCTGGTGAGATGCTTATGGTCTGAGGTGAGAAGCAAGATCTAGGTACGTATCAGGATGTTTCATTTTCCCCAGGAAAGCAGTTGGGTAAAATTGCAACGATTCACATAGGTTAAGGCAGGTGAAGATGATGACCAAGGGAGCCATAGGAAACACTTACAGAAACAAGTGTAGTTTCAGGCCATTGGCCTAAATCTGCTACAGTGAGAGCAGAGAGAGTAATAAGAGAGATGGAAGACAAAACAGGAGCCAAAGCAGGTCCGTAGTGTCACAGTGGTTGAGGTAGACTCAGCAGAAGGGAAGAACTGCAGAGTAGGGTCAGAAGCAGCAAGCAGTTTATTTACTTGTCACACAGACTTTCATTTTAGTGTGCAGATGGTTTTGTAAATGAATGTAATAACTTGCAGAAGTAATTGCTGGTTGATGTTTCCAAAGTTATGGGAATGTATTAGTGATTAAGTCTTATTTGGATGTTATGGGCCTTCTACAGGTCCTTAATTAATCAGTGTCTTTGGGCTAGATGTAGTAAAATATAATTATGTCTTAAAGCTTTCAATTTGTTTCCTCTGTTTTAACAGTGTGCTCACTGCATGCACTCATGAATGTCTGGGTACTTGTTTTCAGAAATATTTGGTCAGGTGTTAAAAGTTACAAGAGGTTCCCTCTTTTCTTTGTTGGGTTATTTGTCCTTGATGCTGAAGCTGTTCCAGCAAGAGGGTTAACTGCATCTTTCCAAGGCTCCAGCAACAGTCTTCTGTCATCTTGGACGGAGATTGAGCTCTGCTCTGTGCTTGTGTCTCCTTATTTTTGTGTTCCCAGTAGCTGTGAACCCAGCAAGCACCCTTTTGCTGTGGCAGCATGGATACTATGTCCTAGCCCTGCAGTCCTGCAGAGCTGTAAAAGCCTGGGGTTAATTTCCTGCTGGCTGCTGTATGGCTTGAATCTTAGGAGTCTTGATGCAGGGACTGATCTCCCAAGAGGCTTGAGAAGTATCTTCCCTGCAAAGAGGTTTATTCTAGGAGGAGATATGTAATCCTCTTACTAAACCCAGAGAGGAAAGGCAAAAGCTTTATTGCTCCTGCCTTACCCAGTGAGCTGTCAGCTTTTACTCTGCTTCACAAAAAGAAGGAGGCAGAGAGAGAAACATCTGAACACAGTTACTCCACCTGACCTGAGGCTCTCCAATGGATGCCCAGTGAAACCCACATCACCACTGATTTCAAGTGTCCTGGCAGAACATACCCTTAACACTGGTTTCTGCAGAGGAAAAACTATTGTTACTGCCTGTTACACTGAATGGCAACTTACCTCGCCTTCTAGACGCTTCAGCCTTGATCTGAGAAGGAGTCCCAGTTCAGTGTCAGAAAACTAAAGACTGTCATACCCACCTCCATTTTCATGCCCTGGAAGCTCATTGGTGACACTTCCCATATCAAGCCTCCCTCAAGAGGCTGGACCTCACTGGCAGACACCAGGAGAAAAGTCTCCTAAAACACATTGCTGGTTCTCCCACTTTATATCAGTTTCTTTACCCAAGGAAGTATTGGGGTCCTTGCTTGTTACACCTCCAATTTCCTGCTCTGTCGTCCTGGTGTATTAATAATGTAATGCCAAATTTCTGACTTCCAAATGCAGATAGGGATTGACTGAGTATAAAAAAAAATGTTGGTTTTGTTTCCTCATAAGGAGGACATTCTGATGAAGAACATACAGATTAGCAGCACTCAAGCATAGTGTGAAGACAGGTGAAGAACATGCAGGTGGGGGAAAGGGTGCAGTGGGGCTTCTTTTGTCCTTCACTAGGACATTCACATTCCACTTATTAATTGCATGGTATCTGCCCTGTAGGCCGTAGGTGTTTGGAGGACATCTCTTTAGCAGTTTGAGTTACCAGTTGCATTACAGTAGCCATTTTAAGTCATGGTGACCTCAGCAAGTGTCAGAACTTTATTGTGCTGTGGAGAAACACATTATTGGGTGAAGGTCTCTGTTCTCAAGAGCTTATGAGCAGACAATGCAGTGCAAAAGTAGAAGGAGCAGAGGAGACACCAAGATGTAGAGAGACTTGTTAGAGGTTATCCCTGTAACTTCTTAGGCATAGTCCAGTGGCTTTTCCACTGCCTGCCATCTGCCTTGCTGTTTCATTAAATAGATGTGGCTTTAAAAAAACCCAAAACAAGTGCCTAAGCAACTGACAGGCATTAGTAATTTAAACAATAATAATAAATTACAGTGCAATGCCAGACATTTTAATCTTTTGTTAAAGACCTGTAAGAACTATTCAGAGAATTAAATATTTTGAAAGTCACATTAATGCAGTGTTAAAGATGGAGAATTTAAAACCAGAACACTAAAAATGAGGGTTTCTCGCAGTGCTATTAACTGCCAGTGTATGGGTGCATTTAGGAGAGCTATGAGCATTACAGAGATCCTAATAATAATTACATCTTCACTGATGTAGAGCACTTATCCTGACCTTCCCGAGCCTTTCACGCTCATGCAGAGGGGGTGTAAGTGCTACTTCACAGATTTCATGTCATTTTACACTTGTTCAGTCCAAATGTTTGTTGATAGAAGAGGGCAAGAAGAACACAATTTTTCCTAATTTTGCCATGTTGAAATCCTTGCTTTTGCACTGATACTCTGCGGGTCTGATCCTGCCTTAACAGAGAACACTACTGAAATGATCACTGCAGCTCTCTAGGGAGCTGAAAACTATTTGCTCTATCAAGAGAAAGATCACTTCTCTCACTCCCTTTTGGAAAGGGAGGAACTTGCTACAGTAAATATTAGTCTGATGCATCTGGGTAAGGTTTACAGGAGTTTCACTGGCAAGTATCAAAACATTGTTAGCGAGCTGTTTTGGTGTGACTGTGGAAACAGCGATATGGAAGACAAAAAAAAAACACAGAGAAATGAGAAGAATTTAAAAACAGGGATTTAAAACCAGAGGAGAGGAAACCAAGTGAGGTAAGAAAGCACGGTCTGGAAGACAGAGAGGCAAGGGCAGGATGGGCAGAATGCAAAAAAGCAAAGGCAGACTCTAACAAATGCCATTTCAGAAGAAAAATTTGTAAAAAAAAATTAAAACAAAAAGCAAACCAGAAGGGGAGCAAGTAGGAACAGGCAGTGGTTTTCAGCGTGAAGGAGGTCAGAGAAAGCAGTTCTGTGAGTGGTAGAAACAGCCAGGGAAGCATGGGTTTCCTTGTGGATACATCTCTCAAGACTGCATCATGTGTAGACTCTTTTGACGCTTAACAGAGGGTATGCTCACACTTCAGTGAGGGTAGTCAGTGGATTCCTTCTTCCGTCAGCCAATTAACATGAAACATACAGAAATGTATTACCTACCCTCTGCAAAGTTGTCTGAAATTGGCCTGGGGGTTCCAAAGTCATTAGGACCCCCATGTACACCTGTGAATGGGTGGTAAGATGGTAATAGATGAAATTGCAAATGGACTGAGGGATACAGAAAGGGAAAACATTAGGAAAATGGGGATTTACGTCTGCTATTAATGCATTTAATTTGCTTTATTGTAATTTTCTTTCCTGGTTTTACATTGAAAAAAAAAAAAATTAACAGGGATCCATTTAAAGCCTTCCTCCTAAGCCAGGCTAACTTCACTGCGTGTATCCACGCTGGTTGTTTCTGGGGAGAAAAATCTTTACTGCAGTTTTATCTCCAGCATCCAATAAGAGACTCCAGCAGCTCCCCTATCAGCTACACCACCAAAACCTGCCCAGGCCCTTGCTGAGGGCATATGTGGGACACAGACACTGCAAAAGCTTTCTGGTGTTTCCACACCAGGATGAACTGCAGCTCTGATACTCAGATGCTCCAGCTATTTTCTGCTGTCCTCAACTGCAAATTCCCACCTCGCTTGTTTCTTTTGCAGTGATTCTCATCCGGTGTTCTGTAGGGACCTCCTCATGACTGGATACTGTGGTTTGGCTAATACTTGACATTTTACTGGGATCCCATTTTATTTTCAGCTGGTTAAATGAGTGAAATGCATTTCACTCATTTAACAAAATTTCCTGATTTCCAAGCAGAAGGTGTCATGTCAAGAAGAGTTAAATAAGACAGAACTGACTGCTGATCACTGGGAGCAAGGGAGACCTCTCCCTCCAACACAATACCCTTTTATGCATCATTTTCCTTTATTTATGGGTCTGCAGCCAAGTTTTCATTCCATGTGGTGGTGTAGCCACACCAGTTTCAATTCATTTTGAGTAGGATTTATGTATCAAATCTTTACTAAAATCCAGAGGTATTAAATGCATCGTGTTCCCTTCATCAACTAATTTTATAATTCTATTTAAGAAAGCAATCAGGTTTCCCCAGCAGTTTTGTTTTTACAAATCCTTAGTGCTGATACTTGTTTTCTTATCCTTAGAGGGTTAATGATTACTTTCCCCCTTTTTTTTATTCTTTTATTTTACTGGCAATAGATATTCTTGAGATATTATTGTCAATAGATATTCTAAATTTGCCTTTTTCCTTTTCTATGATCAACGGTACCATTTCTTTTCTCTAATCTCGAGGCAGCTTTCTAGTTTTTGTAACTTAACAAAATTATTGTCTGTAGTAAAAAAAAGGGTAACATTTGTCATTTTCCGTGTGGTGGAGGAATAGATATCTCTTTGTCACAAGCTCCTGTCCTCAAAACTTTAATGTACAGGCAGAATGCTGTATACTTGACAAGCCAAATGTACTGTCATTGAAACAAACATGGAAATCATTAACTTCTTAAGTGAATCCAGTCAGGATTTTTGCCTGGTAATATCCATTCTGCGCAGTTGTTATTGCCTACAGAAGAACTATTAGGAGAGAATTTGTACGTGGCTTTTATTATAATGTTCATAAAAGTCTTCAACTAATATGGAACAAAAATTACACATCTGAATAAGCTACATACATATTTATATACATATGAAAGCTCTAAGTATTACTGACAGAAGCTATCAAAAAGAATGCTGTATTATCAAATAGGTAAATTAATTTATTCTCAGCACTGGATTGGAGATCAGTCATCAAACTAATGCCAAATAATCAACCTCTATAAATTCTGCTAAATTGGTTGTAAATCCCAGCTCGGAGTTACACCAAAGTAAACAGGATCTGGACTTCAAAGGGGTGAGTACCTAATGTTTTTTAATGTGTAGCACCTGCACAACTTCAAAATACCTTTATCTGGGAAGAGGTGTGGATAAGTACTCTGCATCAGCTGTCTCCATACTCCTGTCCTCAGACTCCCTTCTCCAGATCTGCAAGAAGTACTATCAGTGCATTAGTCAAAAGGTGGTGCACAGGCAAACCTTTTACTGCTTGCACATGACTTCTGCTGTTGAATGACACATCAGTTGTTCCCCCCCTGCCAGTCTCACATTATCAAAGTGACCTCTTCACTCTGCACTTAGGGTACTTGGATGTACAGAGAGGTGGATCCTAAGGAGAAACTCATTTAGTGGCTTGCCCTTTCCAAGGTAACCAACCATTCTCATGGGCTCCAGGAAACTAGTCCTCCTGGTGACGTGCTGATCTAAGAAGAAAGGTTTCCTTCTCTTTGATGACCGTGGTTTACACTTTCAGCACCTTCAAATAAATTAGATATGAGATGTCCCTTGGGACCCGTCAGTTTATTTCAAACAAGTTTGCAACAAGTCAGCACTGCTGTGCATGAACATAAACAGTCTCATGTAAGCAAAGTGTTCAGAAGTATTCACTATTTTCTACAGCACGAAACCTGATGGCTTTCAGTTCTCATCTCTCTTCTAAATGTTAAAATGCAGGACACATAAGAATAAGGTTGGTTTGTTCTTAGATTGGTCAAATATCTGGAAAAAAATCCAACATTTTCTGGAAAACTTAATATAAAATTCCTGCAGAAATACTGGGGAAAATACTAGTGCAAAGGTCAGTCATTCAACATCTTTTCATCAGCAAAATATAAATACATTTGGACTAATGATAAATTTCACAATTGCTATTTCTTCTGCTAACCTAAAATGAGATAAATGTTCTTCTTTTTCTGGCAAACAAGATAATTGCAGTAATCCCCTTACTCCTGAGCAAGGCAATCGATCAGGCAGCTTCTCTTCTGAAACCCAGATATTGATAGTGAACAGTTACTTGAAAGCTCTTCAAGATGAAATATGTTTGAAATTATATAAAAAGTCTGTACACCTGTGTACACTCTTCTGCTCACTGAATTCTCAGGCACATTAGGTTAAGCATGTGTATCAGTAATTTGTGCATCATGTACTGCATTTGGATTGGAAGTGTAAAATTTCAATCCTGAGGTCTCATTCAAGGCTGAGGTTTAAAATATGGGCTGGTTTGCTGGTGATTAGGACCTACACCACTTACACAGGCAGCACCTGAAAAAATACCTTTAATTGAACTTCAGAACTGGGAAGTTGGCCTGGTTGGTGTAACCATGGGATAAGGATATCTGGCAGGTTTTGAAGCTGTTGGCCAGGATCTTGATGTAAAATTCAGCCATGCCACTACCAGCCTTCTCATTGACCTGGGAGAGTTGTCATTTCAGCCTCTGTAAAGTAGATGCCAACATACACACGTGCAAACATTGGCATATACATATACATAGTAGTTATGACCTGGATTTTAAAGCAACATTTCATCAAGGTGCTGTTATTGGCATCACAGCTTTGTGTTTAGTCACATGGACCCTGTGTATCTGAAAATAAATGACTTATGGAGCCATACTCACTAGAAAGAGCTTATTTTTGATGGTCACTCCCTCCATATGTTACAGAAGAAATTATCTTAGGTAAGAAAAAGAGCTGTAAGCATTTTATAGAAAGCTCAGACCTAAGAAACCCTCCCTCCAGACATCCATACTCCTTGGGCTCAGAGCAGTCCTCTTGTCCACTTGTATTATCTCACGCCACAGATGCACCCAAAATAAATGAAGACATTGGAGAATCAGAAAGTTGTTTTTAAAAATGTCACTAATTACAAGTAGTGTTGTGGGTAGGTTCAGACACATCTTCAGCTGCAAATGCCATTATGAGGTAGGCATCTGTGGCTGGACATGGACTCCAGATACGCTAGTGCTGAACAACAGCTTGTATCTGCCAAGCTGGAGAAGAATGGATGAAGATTCAAGAAAATCTTAGTATTTTAGATCAAATACTATTCCTCACTAAATGGCCCAAGCTATGTCCAAAGAGGAGAGCAATGGAAAAGGTATCCCAGAAAGAACAAGCCATGTCATCAGTCCTCATCTGGGCACAGTTCTGACGCAGGAAACATAAATGAGTGCTTTGGTGATGGCCGACACAATGTTTTACACTGGCATGGGCATCAGTAACTTAATCTTTGCAACTACTTCAGTAATGATCAGAAACAGCAATATCTTTCTCTCTTCTTTTAAATCTGGAGACTTTCTGAAATACTCCAGCATGCTGAAAGTCCATATTGCTTTTCAAAAATGGTAAAGTTGCCTCCCACAGACAAACTATTTGCTTAAACCTTCCCCTCTTCTTTGGATTCCCAAGAGCCAGAGGATCCCAAAGCCAAAATTCTGAGATAAAAAGCAACTTAAACAGGTTAGCCCAACCTTCATCTCAGCAATAATCTCTATTCTGTTAACTTATTTAGAAAGTTTGTGTGTTGGTTGTGTAGGAAATACTTGCACTTCCATTGCTGTGAAACAGACTACTGGTATTCTGCACCTCTCTTGAAGTACTGATGTCTTCTCCAGTTCTGTTTTGGTTTTTTTTTTTTTTTTTATTCCAGCATCCACAGACTTAGTACAGAAAGGAGACAGAATCATAGAATAGAATCATGGAATAGTTTGAGTTGGAAGGGACCTTCAAAGGTCATCTACTCCAATCCCTTTCAATGTGCAGGGACATCCTCAGCTAGATCAGATGGCCTAAATGTAATGAAATTCTGGATGTCCAAGAGACCCGTGTTCAAACACCAGTAACTTGTCATGAACTTATACCAATAACTAATCTCTCTGGCTGAAGTGACATCAGATGAAGTCAAAATATGACAAACCACCTCTGAAAAGAATGATCCTACACTGTTGTGATCCACAGATCTAATATGGCAGTCTTAGTGAGGCTACTTACCACTCCCTTGAACATTGTATCTGTTGCTGCCTACCCAGAGATTTACAGCTGTGTAAAATTTCCTGCTACTAGAATTAATCCCCTAAACCCAGATTCAGCAATGTCCTTATAGACAGCAGTTCTTGACTCAACTGAGTGGGGCTTCTGGCCTCAAGTGATGACTTGGGAATTCAGGCAAATAATCAGTATCAAAAAGCAAGTTTTCCTCAAGCTTAGGCCTCAAACATGGTACCCACAAAACATTCCTTCTTCGAGGTGTTCAGCATCACAGTGTGGTGCTTGATGGGTGAGGCTTTATGTAGCCAGAGAGTGCTCTAAAGGGTCAGTGAATTAAAACAGAGAATGTGCTTTTCCTATCAGGATCTACCTCAGACACCCTATTAAATGTGGGCAACCACTTAACCTACCTGGATTCCAGTGCTTCATGTGTAAACTGACAATAACATTAAGCAATCTTATAGGAAATGTATGTGGTTAAATTTATCCCTGTTTATGAGACTGTCATACACTATTGGTGGGGTCTGTGTCAACACAGAAGAGATGAAGAAAGTCACTGCTAGGTAGTCCAGAGCTATGCCAAATGCTTAATCTTGCACCAATGTATAGTCTTTGTATTTACACTAGAAGGCAACTGCCTTGTAATAGTCAAGATGAGAAATGGTCAAGGTTTAGCCAATTTCAACAATGGATCTAGAGAGAAAAACGAGGAAACTACCTGTCTGGGCTCCTCCAAATAACTCTGCTCCCAAGTGCGAGGTGATAAATGCCATAATAAAAGTTGTTGGGGTGTTCTCCTCTCAAATGCAACTTAAATTATAGACACCTTCTCCTGAAAGAGAGAGACATGGGAAAGGTTCTGAGCAGGTGAGCGGAATTTATTTGTCACATGCGTCTATTTGGCCTCCATACCATGAATCACCAGCAAGGCTGGGTGTCTTTAGGGCAGAAAGCAGGAACAACAAATGGGAGAAGGGTATTAAATAATGATTGCCATAGAGACCAGTCAGCTTTACCCAACTCCATGAAATTCAAACAAGAGAGCACAGAAAATGAAGCTTCAGAGGAATGAAGGGCAGTGTATAAGTTAGCTGTGGAATGCAGTAGCAGGATGTTGGAGCAAGTGGTTTAGTCAGGTTTCTAAAAACCACTGTCAGCAATATGCATATGAGATACTCCTAACTATTTTTCATCCCTTCTGATCACACCAAGAACGCGAGGACTGCAGTGGTTTCAGAGGAGCTACAGGCAGAATAAGGTCACAGTAAAGCAGAGGGAGGATGCCAATGGGTGAAGTGTCCAAGAAGGCTGCAGTTTTGATGCAGCTTCCTTCGGCTGAAGAGCCTCAGTGCACATCAGGTCAGACTGTGGTTTATGCTGCATATGGGCACCCAGGAAGAGCTGTCTGCAATTTTGCGAGGAGATCCCATTCCTTCCACTTCAGTTATCCAAACGTTCATTACCAGTAGCAGTGCAAAGTGTCTTGGTATGAAGCCTGTGGCTGCTAGGACAGTCCAGCTATTGTGTGTCCTGTAGTCACTCTGCTCACAGGCATGGCTTTTAATTCAGTCTCTCTGCCATGTTCTATTCTGGCTTCCCACTGAATCCTGAACCAAGGTTAATAATCAGTTGTACCATAATAATCAGGTAATAATCGGTTAATAATCCATGATGTGCCATATCTGGGGCAAGACTTACAAATGATGGAGCCTAAAGGGGAGTCTAAGCCTGTTCACTGACCCAGGCCCACCTCATTTTATGAGCACTCCCACAGCAAGAAGAAGCCATCACAAACCTTTCCTATCCCTTTGTGACCTTTCGTTTCTTTGGCCATGTCCTGCCTGACATAATTAGGCAGCAGCAAGGCATATAGTAAATCTGGAGGACATGCCCAAATTCTCTGGTGCGGGAGACTGTGTAGGATGTTGGGTAAACAGCTCTCTTGCTCTCTCGTGATTTGCATGCATTAAAGAGCAACTGAGAAAAGTGTTATTCAAAACATTCCTTGTTTTCAGTGGTTGTGTTCTCTGATGTAAACACAAATGACTAACAATGCCCAGCTGTATGGTGAGCACGGGTGTTTGCAGCCTGTCAGCAGCTGCTGCAGGTTCCTGTTGGGATGATGGAGCTGTGGCACCCCTCCACTGCCATGGACCCCCACTGCAGCCATGGGCCTGATGGTGACTGCTGGCCAAGCCTATGGGGAGCTACACCCTTGGGCTGCCCACGTCCCACTCTCCTCCTACTTGCTGTTTACTTTCTCCGTGAGCCCCCCAACCCATGACTGACCTCCAAACCCCCTCTCCCTGCTTTATCCCTGCAGGGAGCCCTCCCACCCCACAGCATCCCTCATGCTGTGTTCCTTCTGGGGGTGTTTGTCCTCCGTGAGTGCCTATGGCCATGGCCCTGTAGCAGCCGGGGTCCTACCAGGGTGTTCTTGCTCGTCCCTATCCCCAGGCTGCCCAGGTAAGTGGGCAGTGAGTGGGCACCAGAGCAGGGCTGCACATCACCTGACCCTCTCCAGCCGATTCCCTCCGACAGCACGTCAAGTTAATGAGCCCTCAGGCCTGTAATTAGCTGTCAATTACCTCAAATTAATCAACTCTTCGCCTAATTAAGCATAATCGGCAGGTGGGCAGAAAACGGGCCATTGTGTGGGAGCCATGAGAAAAGCATGGCTGGCAAACTTGGTTAGGATCAGCAGTGCATTCCCGGACGCCGCGCCACCGACACCCGGGTGCCCGCCCCGCTCGCGGCACCCCGACCCCAGGCCTGCTGCTGTGGCAACGTGGTGGAGGGGCCATGGGGTGAGGGGGGATTTCCTGCCCCCAAAAGTGTGGGGCAGCCCCCCAGGAGGTGCTTGGGAGCCCCAGCCTGCAAAGAGCCATGGAGTGGGTTTAGGGTGGGGATATTTCTTTTGGTTAATACTTGTACCATCGTGCCTTAATGTATCATCTTACTCTCTCTGTTTTCTCTTTCTGTTTTGCCATGCTTTCTGCAGTCATATGTTTTTAATGTCTCTCTGAGAAGGGGAACTGAAATACACCCCACGTTCACTGACACAGGCCCACCTCAGTTTCTGAGCACACCTACTTAATGGTATGAAGACATACGCGGACGGAAAGCAGAGTTTCAGCAGGTATTAATTACTACCTATAAAAGTGAGTCATATTGCATTACTTTTCCTGTGGAACTAATGCAACCCAAACCAACCCCCCACCTTCCAGAGCTGTTTGGCAGAGGGGAAATGTTCCTGCTGAGGCCAGGGAGGGAGCAGGGCTCCTGCCAGCTTTCAGATGCAGGACATGAACTGCTCTATGCCGCAGTGGAGGCCAGATCCTGAATCCTAAATCCCAGCATGTGCCAGCTTTATTTAAGCACAAACAGAGCACAGTACCTCTCTGAGCAGTGGTGAAGGAGGGCAGAGGGAAATGCAGTTTCATAGTAAAATTATTGTGCACAATATTAAAGTGAAAGGTTTTGATTATGCCTAGAAAGTACTTTTCTTTTTTAATGTAGCCAGATTATCACCCAGCACGCTGGATTTGCACTGCATTAGCAATCGTCAAGATTAGAGCAGAATCCCCGGATAACAAACAGCAACATAAGACGTCAATCTATGACATAATAACAATAGTAATGTGACAATACTCATAGTCAAGGGAAGAAGGGCGCAGTGGAGAGTGAGTTGGATCTCTTGGCTCTGAAAAGAGAAGCTGCCTGCATTGAACTGGCCTTGATTTAAAATTCCTCTGCTATGCCCAAAAGAATGATTTTATATTTTATTCCTGACAGGAAAAGCAATAGCTCATCATAGGCCTGGCAAAGTTGGTGCATGAAACAACCAGCAGCTAGAGGGGCAAGGTAGGAGATGCAGCCTGTCCCCTTGACCCTGCTAAGTGTGCAGGTCCCAAAGCCCCCTGGACCTCTCAAGAAGAAGGTGGATGTCAAACACAGCAGTTCTGTGCCTGCAACTGTTTGGAGCACAAGTCCCCAGTGATGAGAGCAGGGCTGCGGTGCTGCCATGCTGAGAACAAGCCGGATCCTGGCAGCTGGCCTGGCCCCAGGGGATTAGAGCCCCCCACCTTCCCAGCTCACACGGTGCCACATGCTGCAGCCCAGCCCACCAGGCTCCCCTTGTTTTTTCCACCTGCCCTGTTCTCAGTCAAGTGCTTATTACCACAGCAGGAGGCCTGGGCAGGGACCCTACTGCACACATAATGCAGGAGCCCAGGAGATGCTGGGGGATTTGGTGTCCCCTCTGTCCCCCCTGCAAAGCCACCACCTTCCAGAGCTTCTCCTGCACCTTTCATCCCAGAGTGATCTCTAGATCATCCTGGGGGGATTGCTCTTTTTTGAGAAATCAGGAACCACTCCAATGTCATTACTTCCCTCAGTTTTTGAGTGTTTTTCTTCCAGACCCCGCTCTCCATCACAGGTTTTCCTTTGGCTGAAGCACTGTCCTGCTCTTTGGAGTCCATCAGCACATTCCCAAGGACCAGCTTGGGAGAGATACTGTGTGTGGTGGTGTCACAAATGAGGACATGAGCTGCAGGTGAGCAGCGGCAAGCTGCAGATGCACACTGATTTCACAGGCTCATTCCTGTTTAGAGCTGGAGCACTCAAATGACTTACATCAAGGTTGACTAAGCTGTTATAAGCTGTTATCTGCTGTTATCAGCTGCCTTCTTAATCACTCAGAACTCTTCTGGTCTGGAAGTGTGAAGTTCTCCAGATCTGGTTTCCATTCAAGGAAGCAGCCGTTGCTGTGACTGTGCTGTGTTTGAGCAAAGAGAGTGCAGGGGTTTATGACGTGAAGTGCCCAGCCACAGAACCCTTACCCCATTATAAGCCAGAACTCCATCTTTGTGGAAAATGAAGAGGAAAAAAACACATCACAGAAGCAGGGAGTAGAAATCTGTTCTGGCCAGACTGATGGAGCAGCTTTCGATGATCCACTGAAAATCAATTGCAACAGGGCTGAGCTGTTACAGGTCAAAAACTCGTGCTGAGACAGGCAGCATTATTGCTGATGGGCTGCTGCTGCTGCTGCTGCTCAGGCTGCCTGGAGACCTCCCGGCCGATGGGATGCAGGGTGAGCTGCAAGGAGCTGTATGGCTGAGCACTGCCTCTGGGGGAAGCCATGGGTCTGGCTGGGACCGCTCATGGCCACCTCTTAGGCAAGCAACTGGAGCCTGGGCACTGGCTGGGTTGTACCTCCTGGAGGGGAGGAAGAAGGGCACGGGCAGCACCAGGGTAGATCAGAGGAATCCAAAATCTCTTCAGGTACGAGGCAGAAAAACAAAGATACTTGTTCCTATCCCTGATGCCGTTTGAACTTTCCTGGCGGCTCCAGCTGCACCAGGCTGCTGTCCTGCAGGCAGTGCCCCTGCTGGGAAACTGCTCTCCTCTCCTGTGGCACTGTCATAACAAACATGAAAAGAAGCTGAGTGAGCAATGAAACTGTGCCATTTTCTGATTCTGAAAAAGCCAAAGCCATCACTATGTCACCAATTGTTTTGGCCAACAGAACAACAGTAGGGAATTCACAACAACCCGCCTTTCTATCTGCAGTGCTGGGTGTTTGTAAGGATCATGACCACCACTTTCTCTGCTTAGCACAATACCATAACATTGAGGTAGCCCTGTTTTGGTTTGGTAGTTCTTTGCTGCATTGCCCTGGTAAGTGGCAGAAGCAGTTTGAGAGAAAGGCACTTCTGCTCTGAACAGTCAGTCCAATGAAAGCTGTGACCTTCTCTGGACCTGACAGCTAACTAGAGCAAAGTGAAAAGTGAGGTCTTCCTGACCAGCTCTCTGTGCAGCGCTACCCCAAGGTTACAAAAATAAAGCAGTCAGGTTAGAAAGTACTTACAACACGCCTCATGGTTCTCCTACACCTCTCCATTACAATGCAGTCTGCAATGCAGCCTGCAGTGCTGCAGTCTCCCACTGGTCATGCATGAAACTTCAGTGATAACTGGGTAACCCCAATGAAAACAGCAGCCACTCCTCCCAGTCTGGGATTTTAGCTGGCCTAGAGCAGGCTGCTGTGCTCAGCTCCTGCTGGGGCCCCTTGGAAAGTTGCACAGGACCAGGCACTTGAGAAAACCATGGAAGAAGGTCACAAATTTTATAATCACTCAGTGCTGTGTGGTAGCCCCTTGTGAGAAGCCTCACCCTGGCACTGAGGGTATGTGTGCATGTGCGTGCCAGTCTGCTCAGCAAGGTGCAAGCATGCTGCATTCTTGGGTCCAGGAGCAGCTCTGTCCAAGCTGGGAGCCTTGAGGGTGACCAAGACATGAGGCTGGGTGTGGAGATGCTCCAGCACATCTCCACACTGCCAGGATGGAGCAGACTGCCAGCCAAAGCAAACCCACATATGTTCCTGCTTATCCATGTAGATACACACTTAATAACCATTACTGCTTCCCAGGGCAAGCTTCTAGGCTTCGTTATATTTTTACTTGTCTTGCAGGGAATACAGGAGGCGCTCGGATAAATGAAGAGAGAAGGCTGCTTAATTTGCAGAGGATTTATGTGGCAGTCTCTCTCTCAGCCCAGGAAATCCTTCGTGCTGCCCCTCACAGTTAGCATCCCTAACCAGTGGCAGATAGGGTGCACTGGACCTGGGGAGCCGGTGGATGAGCACACCATTGCTGTCCCTGTGCTCTCACCAGCAGCATTCCCCCAAAGCTGTGGTAGTTACCCAGCTGAATCTGAATGCTTCTGAAAGACAGACTCTGTGCTGATTTGTTGTTGCTCCAGTGACCTGAGCTACCCTTCACAACCAGGGTGGCTCCAGGAGACCATTGCATTAGAAGTCCTCGGTGGATCTCTGTCCATGCCTATGAGCGTGGCCACTGCATGATCCCTGCATGCCCCAGTCCCTCACCCACCCTGCATGCTGACGGCTGCAGGGGCTGTTGGTGGGATCATGGTGCTGGATGGGGACACCACTGCTATGGGGGCACAGACAGCCTTGGGCTAGAGGCTGCACATGAGAAGGCAGCGGCTAGTGCAGGATGTGCTGCCCAGCGTCCCGAGGCCGCAGCAGGTAGCAGGCAGGGGCCATATGGAACATGCTGCCAAATGAGGCCATTGAAGCAAAGGGCGTAAATGAGTCTAGTAGACAGACATTTTGAGGAGGGGGGAGGCAGAGGGGGAAGTACGGGAGAGCAGGAGAAAGGGAGAGCACAGTGCTGCAGCTGAAAGGGACCCAGCAGGGCACAGACATGGTGGTAAGTATTCCTTTTCCCCCTGCCCCACACCTTCTCCCAGTGCTCTAACTTTATGACCCCTCAAAAGAGGAGACCAAGGTGTTGTGGCTCCTTCACTGGTTTTAATTACTTCCCATTTTAATCTTGATTTGCACGTCGATCTCTCAGAACTGGGCCAGGGACTCTACAAAGCCCTCGTCAGCAACTCCCCCAATAATAAACAGGAAAAGGCTTAAGGGGCAAATCACTTGCATGTTAATGAGACTGTTTGCTGGAGTCAAGAGAGAAAACAGCAAACAAACAAATGGACTGAATTCCAGCGGCAGCTGTTTGCTCCTTAATCTCGGCTCGTCAGAGCTGCCCTTTGATGGGACACAATCTACACAAACGATTGTGCTAAATCTTCTAATCTACGTCCTCATTATTACATCCCTTCTTACTCATGTAAATCAGGGACAAACTCATTTTAATATGTAGATAGATTATGGAAGGGAAGGGGAGGGGATTGGAGGGGAAAGGAGCTGCTGGTGGTGTCTGTGCCCGCTGGATTGAAGGGGTGTTAATGAGGAGCACAGGGAGGGGGACCGTCTGCATAGACCCCCCCAGGCTACCAGGAGGAGGAAGAGGAGGACCTGTTGTCAGGGCAGAAGAGGGGGCATAAAGGGGCAAAGACGCTGGTGCTCTGAGCTGGAGAAGACATGGCATGGGGAAAATTGGCAAGATGATGTGATGGGGCAGTGAGGACCTCAGCCGGGCATCCTCCCAGGCCCTCTGCCCATACACTTAGCCCTCAGGGCTTTGTTGAGTTAGGATGTTGGAGGAGGGCTTGGTGGTGGTGCCTAGTGAGAGGTGACAGGAGCACAGTGCAGGGGCATGCTGGGGCCCTGGTATTGTCCCTGTGTGCCTTGTTTGCAGTGCATGGCCTCTTTGCAGCACACCATTGTGGTCTCCCACCCCTCCTCAACCTGCCCACTACTGGCACTGTTAGTCAGTTGACTGAGGGTCAGACTAACCAGGTTCACCCAGGCTGGAGTAGCAGACTAACAACTCAGGCTGCAGAGTCCAAGGCTGCAGCTTACACTGCCTTCAAGCAAATGTCATAAGAGCTATGGTTATGACCTTTAATAATGTTCAAAATAGTTGCTTTACAACAAACACAACTGTGGGAAAAAGAACTCTCCTGTATTTCCCTGCTTTTGGCATCTTCTAATTCAATTGCCATCCTGAAACCTGCAACTTGCTTCTTAACTTTATTCTTCCACTGGAAGGTGGTAGAGCACCAAGGCCATGGAGCACCAACATTATTTACCTGAGCCACTTTGTCCTCCTCAGCTCCAGGAGGAGCAGCCTCCTCGGAAAATAGAAAAAAATATTTTAAAATCTACCTACTTAGTACAGAAATGGCCCAACTACCTCACACCTGGGCAGGAAGGATACTGAAGATAAGCAGTGGGTTGGAGCAGAAAAGGTGAGTATAGAAGAACAGCAGAGGCATGCAGGAACATCATCAAAAGGACAAGCATAAAATAAGTTTGCAAGTAGCAGGATAATCAAAGGGAACAAGAAATCATTCTGTAAATTCATTAGTAGCATGAAGAAGACTAAGCAAAATATTGGATCACTGCTTAACAGGGAGTGAAAATTATTGACAGAGAATGGTATTAAAGAAACTAATAACAGCGATAAAGAGGTAAGGTCTTGGCATAAGGTAAGGAAAGAGTATGGTAGAGTTAGATGCATTCAGATTTATTTGGTGTAATGAGCTTCATTGTAGGTACTTAGAGATTTGGCTACAGCAGTTTCAGAGTTATCAGTGCCTGTCTTCCAGAACCTGTAGAGGTGTGCTGAAGTACAGGAAAACCACAGGCATCACTTCTTAAAAAGTGAAGGAGAGGGCCATGGGTAATTATGGACCAATCAGCTTAATTCCAATTCCTATTAAAATTCTGGAATAAACCACCAAGTTATCACTAGATATCAAAGGCAGAATCGGACAATCAGTTTCATTGTGTGGATTTGTCAAGGATCAGTCCCTTCCAGTAGCTCTCATTCCTTGTTGTTGCGATGCAACGGATCTTGTGGATAAGGAAGGAACAGATGACATTGTATATCTTTACATCAATAAGCTGTTCAGCATCCATTTCAAAAGTCATCTTTACAAGTAAACTAGGGAAATACAAATTAGCAGAAACTACTGTTAGATAGATGAAAATTAGTTGAAAAACTGTGTTCAGTGAATAGTCCATGGTGATTTACTTTCAAAATAAAGGATGTACTGAGAATACCTCCACAAAGATCTATTCTGGGTCTAGTTCTGCTCAGTGATTTAATTAACAACATGGATGACAAAGAGAGAGTGAGCACATCAGGAAGACACAGACCTGAAAGACACTTTAAGTACACTGAAAGACAGGCTTAGCATTCAAAATCATCTTGGCAAATTGGGAAAGTGGTTGAAAAAACATAGATGGAAGTCAGTAAGAAACCATGCAAGAACATCAGTGATGGAGGGAAAAAGATGAAATGCATAAACAGGGGGTGGAAAACAACCTCTTAGGCAGCAGTTCTTCCAAAACAGTGCTAGGGGTTAGAATGTCGTGTCAAAATAGTATGCTGTTGTGAAAAAACAAATCTCCTACTGTAAGGGATAAATAAGACCCCAGGTTTCAAGACCTCTGGAAATTATTTTTCCTTACAATTAGCATCGATGAGACTTCAGTTGGTGTTTTGAGCCCAGTTTTGGCATTGCCTCTCAATGTGGACCCGTTGGAGGGTGTCTAAAGGAGGGCAATGAAAACGATCACATACCTGTGACATGTCCTGCAAGGAAAAACCGAAAGAAGTGGTGTTGTGTGACCTGAAGAAGGATGACTGATAGAGGGTGAAGGGAGAGGGAAAACGTTGTCTTCTGTGCCCATGGCAGGCAGGTAAGTCCACAGAAAGCTGTAGTAAGAAAGATCTGTGTTAGACATTAGGAACAAAATTCAGGAAAAGGGCAGGGGGTTGGAAACTGCAAGGGAGCTACTGGAAAAGATTAATTGGGTGCTTGTCCATCTGTCAAGAATGAGACAGGAATAGCCTGTCACATGTCATGAGGCAGAGAAGAGGAAGAGGCAGCCTCTCCAGGTTCCTTCCAGACCTAGTTTCTTAGAGTTCATCTCTCAATTTCTGACATCCACACTGTAATGTTCAGCAATATTGGAGATGGAAGTACACAGAGAGGGATGAATCATGAGGAAGTGCCATAGGTTCACTGAATGCATTGTTCTCCTCACTAGCACCGCAACTTATGCTTACTAACCAAGAACGAGGATATGATGAGAGATGACTGAACCTTTGAGATGGATGAAGTGTGAGTCCCTGCCATCTTCTGGGATCTGGCTAAAGAAAAAAGGGCAGGGGCAAGCCACCCAGATCACTACCATGCCAACACATGGCTGACTGAGCGCTGCTGGAAGAGTTAGGACAGTGCTGTGAGCATCTGCCTCCCTATCACCACCAGATAACCAACCTGACTGCTGGTATTGATCCTCTCTGCTGGGAAATCTGAATTAAGCCATGAATTGAAGACTTATTATAAACTGCCTATGTACCTTAATAGAAATATCTATTTCTGAAATATTTCCTTGGGGAAATCTTGGGAGGCTGGAAATACAGAAGGATGGAATGCATATCCACCTCAAACAATGGAGTTCCAGTAAAAGCCTGGAAATCTTTCCTTGCCCCTTTCTCTCTATTTCCAGCTTTGTCAGTCTGTATGCTCATTCTTTGTCACCTTCTTTTCTTGGCCACATGTGTTCCTGTTCACAGAGCAAAATCACAGATTCATAGGATCACTTAGTTTGGAAAAGACCTTTTAGATCATAAAGCCTAACTGTAAACCTAACACTGCCCAATCCATCATTAAACCATGTCTCTAAGGACCACATCTACATGTCTTTTAAATACCTCCAGGTATGGTGACCCAACCTGGGCAGCCTGTTCCAATGCTTGACAACTCTTTTGGTGAAGAAATTTTTCCCAATGTCCAACCTAAACCTACCCTGGAGCAACTTGAGGCCATTTCCTCTTGTCTTATTGCTTGTCACTTGGGAGAAGAAACTGACACCCTCCTTACTACAACTTCCTTTCAGGTAGTTGTAGAGAGCGATGAAGTCTCCCCTAAGCCTCCTTTCCTCCAGACTAAACATCCCCAGTTTCCTCAGCCATTCCTTGCCACACTTGTGTTCCAGGCCCTTCACCAGCTTCATTGGCCTTTTCTGGACCCACTCCAGCACCTCAATGTCTTTCCTCTAGTGAGGGGCTCAGAACTGAACACGGGATTAAAGGAGTGGACTCACCAGTGCAAAGTACAGGGGAATGGTCCTGCTGGCCATGCTATTTCTGATACAGGCCAGGATGCTTGTGCCACACCCTTGTATCACACTTGATGTTCTGCACACCCCTGCCTATCTGAGAAGCACAAACCCTTTCATACTTTCTTTTGGCATGAGCGAGAGACCACAAGAGGGTCATAGTCCCTTTGCTAGATGGGCCTTGGACTTAAGGTCACAACACTTGGGATTAAAGGTAGATGCATTCCAAGGTTCCGTATTTCTTCAGACTGTGAACAGCTCATATGTCTGAGTCTGCGTTTTGATCACAGCCTACCTGCTCCTTTGGGAAAATGCAGTTGACTAAGTCCATGATGAAGTGAGGGAAACAGGAGACGAAACAGAGATAAATGTCAAGGAGGTTTGGCTACTGAATAAGTTTGCAAAGGAAATACACTACTCCAGACTGGATAAGTTTAGGACACACAGCAATTCTCCCTTTCTTAAGAAGCTTTTCCACTATAACAGAAAAGAGGGCTTAATATTGTAAAGTATGATTAAGTGAAACAAAACAATGCAATAGTCCCTTCTTACCAGTCTATAGTAACAGTTACCAACATAGTTTAATGGTCATAAGGACAAATGGATTGAGTTAACAGGACCTGTATGAGCCAAGCATGAAGGATGCAAGAGGTCAGCAGCATTGCACAGCTCCTGTGTCTGGCACTGGTGGCTACCACTGGTAAGAGGGCAAGTGAAAACATCTGATCTATTAAATGTTCCCCATGACAGAGCTCCCACAGTCCTACCAGTTACTCTGGGGAAATGTCTGCAGTTTAATGTCATCCATCCCCTCTCAGTGCTCACCTTTATCCTGTGCGTAGGTGAGCTGTGTGATCTAGCCCAGATGTCTAGATCACTAGCCCAAATGTTTAGTCTTCCTCATCAGGTTTTATACCTTTCTGGTAGCTGAGGGATTACTACTCCCTTCCCTTTAGTTGTGACTTAAGCAAGGCAGGCACATCTCTGCAAGGCTCACAGACCAAACCCACAAGTTCCCAATCATTTTCTTTCCTCTTCTCTAGACCATGTTCAGTTCATCAGTATTTCCTTAAAAAACAAATGTGCAAAACTGCACATAAAATCTTAAACTGCACAGAAAACTGCACAGAAAGTCTTAACTCAGCATTAGAGCAATACAGTGTTAATGGTCTGTTCCATAGTGTCACGTTTCAGAACATGGAGCTGCCTCAATCCTCTTTAGTTTTGTCATATTGCAAATATACATTGTGATCACACCAAACTATTATTTCCAGCTGTTCTCACTGTCTGTCTGTCTGTCCCTCAGGCATGTTTTTGGCTCTGGGATTTTCCCCCCATGACAGTTTGCTGAGTTGACTCCCACCTGTAGCATTCTGGTTCTCTCCCGCCATGAGGATAGGCACAAATCCTTCAACTCAGTATCATCTGCAAATGGCATGAATAAATAGCTTGGTTTGCTTTCTCTGCCACTTATGAAGACTTGAAGAAGGGCAAATTTAAACTCTCCTTGCCAAAGAACTTCTGTCCCAGCCTAACAGTTACACTCAGAGCCTAATATTTACAGTCATCTGGCTGCATTCTCATTCACACTTGACAACTCCTATCTGAAAATTCACAAAAATTTTCCCTGTGGCAATTTCTCATGTTGCTAATTAGAACCTCAAGAACAGACCTGAAAAGGGAACTTTTTAATCAACAAGATAGACCACATAGCTAACAAAGCCCAGTGTACTTCTGACACTGGGCAAGAAGGTCACTTGAACTGGTTTCATTTCATTTGGATCATGTCCTTGGCAATTCAACCTGAATTTATTTTGACAAACAAATCTTGTGAGTAGTTTTCCCTCATGCTGAACGCACCTGTGGTGTTCCCTTCCTCTAACAGTTCCATAATGCTAAGACAATTTAGAAAATTCCTCGTCATGATAGAGTGATAGAAATAAGATTTATGCCACAGCAATTGAATCTAGCATTCTTTCCCCTTTGGAAGATAAATTTATCTATCATGTCTAGCAAAGGGTGTCCCTGCCTGTGGCAGGGGGTGTTGGAACTAGGTGATATTCAAGGTGCCGTCCAACCCAAACCACTATGATTCTGTGCTCTTTTCTTCAGCACATAGACCTGTGGCATCCAAATGTAGCAGAAAAAATACAGCCTAGAACAAAAACTTCTTTTTAATCTTTGCCTGTGTTCTGAGACAGAGGAATATACTTTTGTGCTGTTCCATTACTGCAAAAGCAGAATAATACCTTGTCTTCCTTAGAGTGGGATCTGTCCCACCTAAATTCAGATGCCTACACCTGAGCTAGTCATGGGCTACTTTTGTAGTAAATATTAAAATTGTCAACAAAGTCAGGCAGTTAATCTAATCCAGTGTGGACAACTATTTTAAGATAAGAAGGACTGTGCCCTAAGCTCTATTGAGCCTATTGACCAGAGCACTCTGGCCAGAATGGGAATGCGCTCAATGTAGACTCCCTGTGCTGTAGGTGTCCGTGCATCAATTCTGATGAATTGCGTTGCCACACTGTGTTCTCTCTCTGGGTGTTATTTGATTTCAGATGCCCGTTCACTCATTCTGATAGTTCCCATGTAGACAACACAAGCAGAATCTTGGGGGAAGTTTTTCTCTGTTGCTGCTAACACAGTGCTTTAGTCCAGATCCTCTGCGGTGCTTAGCTATTGCCTTGGTCAAGAAAGCTCTCTTTGAATGCAACGTAGGTTTGCCCTGATTCACAAAATCAGGGTTCAAGACAAGCAACGAGGGATTAGACCATGTCTATCAAAGAGCACAGAGGCATTTTGAGGAGTAAGAAGTATTTCCAGGGGTTGAGATCGGGTCTGCATAAGGCACTAGGCTTGACAGCTGGCTGGTGTTCATTCACCCAGCAGTCCTGGTGGTGGGTGTCTAGCTTTGAGAGATTCTAATTTTACAAGATAACAAGATGGCACTCAGTCACTTTAGAAGCCTGATGTGTCTGCAACTGAGCCAAGCCTGCTCTGCCCCTCATCCCTGGCTCAGGGCACCCAGCTCTCCCGAGCAGGCTTAGCTGGAAGTGCACTCTCTGGGAAAGACCATCACCGCCATCACCCAGGGCCTTTCCCTGGGCTGCTTGGGTCCAACTGGGATGACCGAGATGGGGTATCTCCTGTGCTGCTGCCCCAGCCCCACAGATGGCTCAGTGCAGCTTTGGGATTCGCTGTGAATCATGGTGGTGAAAAGGTCTGGATCAGAAACAATCTCTTCCCTGTGAGACAAGGGGTGTCTTCAGATGCTGATTTCACCAGTGTCTTCAGCCTTGGGAGAAATTATGTTCAATACAGGTTGGTCCCTCAAGTCAAGTGAGACAGCTTGGGCTTGATGGCCTCTGGTATATGTGTTAATATCTAGCACACAATACCCAAATATCCTCAGGATCCCCCCTCACACCTGAGTCCTCCCAGGGAGCAAGGGCAGCTTTTGGAGACTCCTCATTAGGTCAGCAGTCTCAGGAGCCGAAATCTCCCTTCCCCCAGCTCTGTACACAACTGTTCCTCATTTACATAAATTATCTCTATTCAATTATCTGTCCAGATGTCCGAATTGTGCCATCAATGATCTGTGAATGAATTAAAAATGGAATATAATTTAATAATAACTGATTAGAAGGAGATTAGTTGTTATATAAAAAGGAAAAACCAAGAGATAGCTAGTTGCCCTTAATCCGAGCCAATCCACTGTAATTATAGAAATACAGTCTCGCTCGCTTGCCTTCCCCATTTCTCTTCTTCTCTCCCCTCCCTGCTTTTATCTCTTTCTCCTTTTCCCTTTTTTCTCCCTCCTTTCTTTCCTCTCTCTCTCTGCCTTCTCTCTTCTTTCTTTTTTGTTCCTGGTCTCCATACCTCCTGTGCCTTCTCTCCACTTTCTCCTCCGGTGTCAACAGAGTTAAACCCCCCCCCCAGCTGCTCATACACGCGTGTAGCTGGGGATGTCCTGGCAAGTCTGTCCAGCAAGAGCTTTTGGCTGCGTTAACACCCTGTATTTCAAGCCATGTTAATGATGGTCTTTATACTCTCACTTTTCTGTTAAACATTTTGGGAATTGCTGCCTTTTCCCTGGATTCCTAAACTAGGGTTTTTTCAGGTTTCCCTCTCTGTGTCTTTCAGAGTTGTGCAGAGCCATTTCTACATTATGCTGGGTGTAATAAAATCATAAGCATCACAGAGGCTCCTCCTCTTGCACCAGGAAGAACCAGCAGCAGGTCTCTGAGCCCCACAGTGTCTCTCCCTGGAGAAGCACACACAGACTTTTCCAGGAAACTTGTCATGGATTTATTTTTTTCTGTGATATTTGCTCCTCTCCCAAGACTATAGCCACAATATTCCAGAGCCAGGCTGAGGGTGCAGCACTGGGGATTGGAGGCAGAAAAAAATGGAGAGGAAAGTAGAGCACTCTGATACCTGAATGCTCCATGCAGGTCCCCCACCCAGTCTAATAGAGCTCCCTTCCTCCTTCCCTCCCTCCTAGCTGTCACCCACCTATGTCAGCAGGGACTCCTGGTGCAAACCTCTGTCACTCGCTGTTATTTGCAATGGCACGAAGCTGAAAAACTAAAAACTATTATTAGGTTATTCTTATTTCTCTTGTAAATTAGAACAAAGAAAGAAAATAATTTGCTTATGTTCACTGCCAAGCTGGAGTGGACTGCTTATTTCAGGTATTTTCATAACTTGTTTTGTAAACTATCAGCTAACAACCTTAGTCAGATTTATCCCTTAGCTCAATGTTGCGCTTGTCAGATATGGGCAATGCTGATTAGGGATACGGCTTAGAGAAACCCTTTTTTATGGGAAAGATTAAGCTGAAAACCCAACCTTATTCATCGTCATAACCTCGGGTACCTGTACTAAAGTACCTGTTATTTAAAACCTTCAATGTCTTGCTTTAATATGTGAATGCTGTCTTCCCTGACACCCCATTTGAGTTAAAAGCTCTGCTCCCTCTTCAGACTTCACCCTTAAGAACACTGCTTACAGCAGCAGGTCCACCTTTCCCTTTTCTAAGCGCTAAGCCATGGGCAGTCCATATCCCTTCTCCCAAAACCAGTTCACAAAAGGTTGCTCCATCTCTCAGGAACAACTGCAGTGTTTGGAAAGTCAGAAGAATCAGCTCCTGTGTTCCTTCAACATCCATTTAAATACATGTTCCCAAGCTGTGTCTGTACTAAGATCTGTTCTATATCATTGACGTTGGTGAGATCTGATCAGACTCAGGACCTGCACAGGGATTCGAGACTGAGATCTTGCCTTTGCTGCAGAGAGGCTTGAGTTAACAGGGAGGGGAGAAGGACCAAGCGTGGCTCAGGCTCCATGCAGCAGTGTTGTACCTGGAAGTATTATTCACTAACATCTACTTGAAGTATCTAATCTAGACTTTTGTGCTGTGTTCATTGCCACGGCATCTGAGCATCCTATGAATGCAATTCAGTACAAATCATTTGGTATAAATAACACTTTGTATGTTGGTACTTTTATTATCTTCTACACTGCTGAGTCAAAGAAAACTTTAAGGAGAAGGTTCTTTTAGTGGTAGTATGGTAGTCAGTTCTCTACCTTTTTAATTATTGCAGACTTCCTCATCTTAAGTAAAGACTGTACTGCCAGTTTTAAAGGAGCTGCTGCATTTTGAGGTATCCAGCCTGGCTCTGTGCAGCTCAACAGCATAACACCTTTTGTCTCTACTGAGGAGGAGCAGATATCTGACAGACCGAAGATCTAAAGCCCAGAGAGAAAATTTAACATATGATTTAATGGGCTGCAGTTCATTTTGGTGAGGTCACTGATGACATTAGGATGGCAGTTGGTGGATATTTTACCTTTTAATGCACCTTTCATTTCTTTACAATAGAGGAGTATTTCTAGACATAAAAGAATACTACAATTAGTAACAAGAACCAGTAAACATTTAACGGAATTAGTTTTGAGAATGTCAGCACCAAAACCTACAGCCATTTGGAAAGTAATAGAAATTAATTACTACAAAATGAGTGAAGTTTTGATTATGCTGTCATTCATCCCTTTTCATCAGCACAAATGTAAATGTAAAGAAGATTTACTTTGTCATTCCAGTAACATGCACGCTGGGTTGGTTACCTTGTTCATTCTGTGGAAAGCCCACCCTGCCCATCAAAAATACTGACAGAGGTTTATTCTGGTGAGCCAGCCCGTGTTAAGTGCTAGAAGCACAGGGTCCATATTTATTCCCTGCTTAACCAGTAACTTAACAGTCCAGGATGGACTACCAACCAGCTCCAAAGGAAGCTGATCAAGATCTTGCTAAGGTAACACGTCTCCTTTACAGGAGCAAGCAAAATAATTCATTAATTGTAATTTCTAAGGTGTTGTCCAAGTTTTCAGTGTTGCTTTGCCTCTCAATGCATTTGTGTTTTCACAGACCACTAAGAGCCAAGAGATTACATGAAAATTTCAGCTTCTGTTAAAATGTGTCTCCACTACCACTGCTGCTGTCAACCACTGTTTGACAGCACCAACTGGAGCCATTCGAATGCTCAAAAAAGAAAAGAAGCTTAATGCATTATTTAAAGCCTTCCAGAATTTTCAACCTAATACATTTATTTTTTTTATGGACTTAATTCAAAACCTTTGGGCTCCTGGGCTTTTGCAGTGAGAATTTTTATATTTTGGTAATTAAAATGTTAGCGCTCTGTGGCTGGGAGATGTGTTCAGCAGACTTTGAAGGATATTATTTACATATGATTTGGCTTTGATAATCTTACCTTTTTGAGTAATATTTTACTCACAAGTAGTTCCATTGGCTTTTGTGAGTATTATTCAATATAATAATATGAGGAGAGAGGTAACAAATCTGCCCTTTTGTTAATGTAAGACATGCATAGTTACTGAAGGTATATTCACGCTTTATGTTTAGAAAATAGTGTTTTCTTCTGTTTTATAAGCCCATCTCTGAAGCCCACATGAAAGCACCTTGGTATTTCTGCTGCAGGGATTCAGAGTTAAAGGGGTTACTGAAATGTTTCACTATCATTCGTTTTCCTAGAGTTAGATTTATGTTAAGGGATGTGTGAAGCATAATCAAACCCTTAACATGTGTTACCTTCCCGTTCTCCTTTCTTTTGCATTGTTTCCGTCAGGGTTTTAGTACCTGCTTTTCTAATGGTTATTAACCTCTGGAGGAGCCTCAGTTTGAAGCCGGTTTCTTTTGATGGTTGTTATGGAGGTTTTCAGGGAAAGGATGTTCATTTTCAACAAATCTAAGAACATATTGCAGTGCCCTGAACAGTGTTTAGCTTTGCTTTTCAGTGTATGTTTTGTTAGCAGTTTGAAGATGAAGGGCAGTGCTATGGCATGAGGAGACGGACCAGGAGCACTGCACTCCAGTCCTACCCCCACTTTGTCAGAAGACAGTGGCTTTAGCACACTAAAGCCAGGTGACTTGTCCAGCCCATGTGAAGACCTCCTCCAGCTGATACTCCTGCAGGCTGTCCAGGAGAGGCAGTGGTACCATCCTGCACCAGTGGCTTTGCTCAGCCTCAACCCTGGAGAGCAAACACCATTTTCCCTCCAAGGCCTCCAAACCACCTAGTTCAGTGCAAAGTACCTCTTTGTCTCTTTAACTGATTCCCACCTAACAAACATGCCTGTGTTCTGGCTCATTCCCCACCTCTGCAGTGCAGACGAAACCCGGGTCAGGTGGCTGTAAGCCAGCTTTGCCCACCTCTACCATACCAGAGCAGCAGCACTGATAGAGGTTTCCCCCATCCCAGGCTGTCAAAATACTCTTTTGAGTCTTCTGGGCTGGGTTGTGAAAAGCCTGGGGAGTGAGACCGTGGCATTTTCAGAAATCCATGCTGACCTGTAGATGGGATGCTCTGCTTCACACAAGGATGAAGGCAGAGATGTGTTGCTAAGTAGAGGCTATTTTCTAACAGAATGGGACATATTTTCCAATAAGATAGGGTCCATATAGGAAGATATTATGCAAGGATGTAAAATGAGAAAGAGACCCGGGTAGATTTATAAACCATGGACCTATTCCAAGCAGCCCAAAGCTGGGATAGCCATGAGATATCCCAGCTGCTAACATGAAGTCTGGGGAAACAAGAAAGCACCCTGGGCTCATTTTTCCATCCGAGTCCATTGGGTCACCAAGGGAGAAGCAGTGGGCTGATGGAACTTCAGTGATTTAAACCAAAGTGGTACAAGTGACACCTTCTGCAAGTGACACCTTCTGCAAGAAGCATGGGCAGGTAGAGCACAACCTCCCTGCCTGCTGTAGGAGCAAAGGTACCATGGGGTCACAGCAAGCCCTGGCTTGGGAATATCACCCATTTAAACCCTCCTGAGGCTGCCCGCATGAGGAATCTTTTGACTTCATCCCTCCACCCTGATTGCCCATTCCCACATTTTCTGCAGGCATTTTGTGGCTCTGTCTGCCTTGCAGGTTATTCATTCATTAGAGCAGGCACTAATGGGAGTGGGGGCTGAAAATCTGGTTTTTCCACTGTAGCTGTTTAGAGACATTTCCTTGAATTAGCTCTTCTCTGGTGCCATGGACTGAGAACCCATTAGCAGGTGGAGGGTGCTGGAGGGAGGATCTCATACCACATCATCCTCCCATTCTATTCCATTCACAAGGGCACCAGGTTGTGTCTCCTATGACCCTGCCCAACACAAAGGGCAGCAATGGTGGTGAATGAGGACCTTCACATGCAGAGTGCACTCTGGATCCAAAACCCCTGTTCAATGTAAACAGTCATTAGTCGCTGAGTTCAACCTGTGCCAGGGCTGTAAGTCTGTGCTGGCGCACTTATTTTAGAAGGTCTACGTGGAAAAGACCATTCCTCAGGTAAGCAGTTTTAACACTGTGGCTGTAAATCAGGTTTTCTCATACTGTAGGAACTTCTATCATTTTGAAGTATTTTCTTTCCATGGAGAATTAACGTTGTAATTTTAAGATGCTGTTTTGTAATTTTGTTGCGTTTTTTCTCTACTAGTCCTACAGGTCCTTAGCCATAGCTGACAGAAAGTGCTGCCTGCAGTGTACACACACCTACTGCTGGCAGCACTGTGACTGACAATGGAGCCAGTGATTCCTATCTCATATTTTAAAATCATTAAGGTCATCAGGAACTTCATGGCACATGAAATATTTCACACTTCTGGCAGCATGAAGATTCTCTGCTGTGTGCAAATGAAAGAATTTTCCATCAATTTGGCATTTACTCAGTAACTACATAGCAAATGTACTTAACATTTCAAAAATCAAAATGAAAATAGATTTCAACAATTTTTCATGATACAGTGTGATAATAGGACAATAATATAAACTAAAAATCCATAAATTAACATGAGAAAATGCATTTCAGACCAAGTCTGTGAAACAAACTATTTCGGGATATATTGCTGTAGGAATTTCTGTGAGCAACTATTTTTCTACAAAACCCCCAAACATTTCCATCAAAACGGCTTTTTTTTTTCCAGCAAGAAGCTCTTTTAGAAATGTCTCACCTATTATACTAATTATCCTCCCTTATATTAATACTTACATTTAATCAAATTAATTACTTTAATTATTAATTAGTCAGCCTGACCTTGCAGTGCTGAGCCCTGTTATGCCTTGGTCTAAAAATTAAAGAACCTTCCACCCTCCAAAAGTCTCTCGTAACTGCTTACAGAGGGTGTCTAAGCCTCCTCTGAATATTCTCCCTAGCAAGCTGAAAAGATTGAGCTTGCTCATTCTCACTGTACAGCAGGTTTTCCAGCTCTTGGGCTGTTCCTGAAGCTCTTTGAATAGTTTCCACTTGTTTGGTGTTATTTTTGGAAAGGCAGACACCAAGAATGGACACAATATGAATTATTATGATCTTGGGATGCCAAGACTATCTCAACCTGTTAGGTAATATTTTCTTGCCGATGCATCCAAAAATTGCATAATTCCGACAGAGCAGATTACATCAAAAATAGACGTTTAGTTTTCATTATGTGCCACATCTCCACCATCCTCCTCCAGAGCCACTGCTTCCCATGACAGCATCCTGTGACCTTCATTTTCTGTTCTGAGATAGATGATCTTGCATTTGGCTATATTAAGATCACATATTGTTTAAATGAGCAGAGCCTGCCAAGTGATCCAGATTGCTCAGTATCTGACCCGCTCCCATCATTATTTATCACTCCACCAATTTTTATGTCAAGTAGAAATCATTACCAGCATTGATTTCATATTTTCTTCCTAGTTGACATGAAGATACTACACACTATGGACCAAGAACTGATTTCTAGGCAACCCATCTTTGAATCTTCTCTGCCAACAGACGATTCCCACCTGAATTTTTCAGAACCACTAATTAGTCGGCTTTTAATTCATTTAATGTGCGCGATTCCGATTTCACCTCCAGCTAATTTTTTACCTAGAAAGTCGCCGGGTACCAAGCAGAGCGCTAACCCGACAACTAAATGCACCCTCACAACAGCTCCCTCCACTCCACTCTGTTCCTCCCCTCCTGGAAAACGCTTTGCACTCTAAACTATGCTCCCCTTTGGGCATGCATCCCTAGGGGCTATTGGTACTGTGGATCCGGGCACCTTCACCCCAGGCCGTGCGCAGCGGCACCGCAGCAGCCTGGATCTGGTCCGGCTCCACCGGGGCTCGCCCGGGGGCTGCTCCGCAGGAAGGCTCTGGCTCGGCGCACCGTGCCCTGGAGGAATTGGGGGTCCCCGTGTCCGGAGCCTCGGCCGACGCCGGAGCTGCCGCCTGTAATTAGCGGCATTAGCGGAAGGAAAGTTGCCTGCTCTGATCTGCCGTCCCGAGGCCACAAGGTCCCCGGTGCTTCCATCCCTTGCCTTCCCTTTCCTCACTGCTCCATTGCACGCCGGGCTGGGCGAGGAGCAGCCACCCCCTCTCCCCTTCTCTCCCCGCCAGCCGGGGGAGGCCGCCGCTTGTATTTACCAGCAAATGATTAATTGTTGCTCTGCGCTGGCTGCTAATGCTGCTAATCCGGGCGGCTGCGTGTTCGGCCGCTCGCTCCGTGCCAGGCCCCGCGGGCGGGGGGCGCGCAGCGGCGGGGCCGGGGACCGGGGCTCGGGCCGGGCTGCGCCCCCCGCCTGTAATTACTCCCCAGACAAATCTCTGCAAAGCGAGGAGCGGGGAAATCTCTGCCCATATTGCAAGGGGCTCCGGCCCCCACGCGCGGGATAATTTTGAGACTCAAATCCCAGCAAAGACCTGCTACAAATTGCTGCAAATTAAGCTGATTTTGCCCCGAATGAGGGATTTTCTGCTGCAGATCAGCCCTTCCCGGAGCTGATGAGGTGGGGATTAGAGAAGGGACTGAAATCAAAGGGACAGGATGGTGCGAGAGGGGGGAGCCTGAGAGGGGAGCCCAGCAGTGAAAGTCCTGGAGCATTAACACTTATTGATTTCTACTTTGCTGACATTTTATTCTATTACCAAGTTTCCGATTAGCCTAAACTAGGATCTATGACAGCCAAGGCAGGGTGCGGGGTACCGAGGGGCGCTTGTTCTTTGGGTTTGCAACCGCCCAGACCTGCAAGCATCTGCTCTGAACAAACACCACCTTCCAGGGGCTGCTTGGCTCCTGGCCCTGGGAGGGCTAGGAGGGGGGCTGCTGGGCTTGTGGCCCTGGGAGGGCTGCGAGCTCCTGCTGCTGACCAGAGATGCTGGTGATTTTGAGGGGAGGAAGTGAGCTCTTTCTAAATTCTATCTCCTTATAAATCCCTAAATCTTTAACATTACCTGTGATGGGGGTAGCCAGTTCACCCCCTTTTCAAGACCCATCTCCCCATCCCTTCTTCTCCCCTCCCTCTGGAGCCTCATTTCCATCTGTTTAAACAGCAGAAGCAATGTATGTTGCAGGTATTTCAAATTGCACCATTAAAGATTTTATGTTGTGGATGTTAAAATTAAAAAGATATATGTGCAAATAGTCACTATGAATTTAATCAATTTGATTTAATACTAATAGGGAGCAGCAAATGGAATTTATGACTCAAAAATAAGTGAATTTTTTAAAATAAAGTACTTTGTGCAAAACAGGAAAAAAATCCCAATCTGAAGAGTTTATTAGAGTCTAATCCCCCAACAACAACCAAACCCAGGGCTGCCCACCCAATAATCCTGGCTGCCATTAAAATATTAAAGATAAATCTAATCGTCTCTTTATCCAAAATAAGCGACTTTTATGTGGAGAGAAAATGTCTAACCCTTTGGGAAGAGAATTACTCCTAATGCATCAAATGGAATTCAGTCAGAATGGCAAAACTAGGTTTAAAAGCAAATGAGATGGTAATAGAGATAAAGGCCAGTATAACAAATTAAAAACACTCATTTACACAAATTAAAATCCCTCCTAAAAGGGTTCTGAGTAAGGAGGCCACTGGACGGTCTTGGTCTTTCTTGGTACGCAGGGGCTTACACAGCCTCTCTGGACACCAGGGAAGGCAGGATGTGGTGCTGAGTACCTGCAGGGAGGAAGTTTTGCTCCTGACCCACTCCCTCCCCGAGGTGTCTTTTACCCATGTCCTGCCATGGCACTGTGCTGCATCCCCAAACCCATGTGTATCTGAGGTTATACCAGCCCACATCTGAATAATTGTCTCCAGCTCCAGCATCCCTGCCCCAGCTGATGCCATGTGCTCACAGTGTCTCTATTCCACCCAGACTCTTCAGTTGGGATTCTGGATTCCCCCATGCTCCAGGATTTGTAACACGTTGTGGCAGCTCCCAGTGTAACCCTTAGCTCTTGCTGGACACAGCAGGACGCTCAGTCTGGGACTTGGATGTGTCCATCTATGGGAGCACACTGTTGAAAGGTAGGTTCCCCAAGGAGCTCACCCAGCTGCCCCCTCCAGGCAAAATCACCTCCGGGACCTGGAAGCCCAGCGTGCTGCACACTGAAGGAGTAGCTGTACCCAGGGTGGTTATGTTGTGCACAGGAACCCAGACCACAAGTTTGGAAGCTGTTCCCCCTCCTTCCCTGCTGCCTGAGCAGCTCAAAAGGAGTGGGGCAAGGCAGAGAGGAAACCATTCCCACTGCTGGGACATGCTGCCCTTCCAAGACCGCTGCTCGGACAGACCTAATCATCCTGGCCACAGTGCCCATTCCCATGGCTTCACACCCAGCACATGGGAAAGCAGCTTCCAGGCATGACCCACACTCTGGACCCACAAGAGGAGCAGGACCCAATGGTGGGGTCACGGATGTGCATAAGGGCAGCACCTTGCCTCCTCACATGTGCTCCTTATGGGCCTCACCACAGGATGTAGTGAGGAAGGTTGCAGCTGCTCCCACCAGCTTGTTAGATCATTGTGAGGTTGTCTGTGCACCCCAGCTTTGGAAACACCAACCCTTTTGTGGGGGCACTGGAGGAAAAATCCCACTGGGTACTTCTTCCCAATGCTATAGCCACAAGTTGAATCCAGCCCCTGGCAAGCTTCTAGGCAAGAAGCTGTTTCCAATGGGTTGTAGCCAATCATATGTGCAAGAACTAGGAAGATGCTGGTAAATCCATAAGATCAAGCCTTTACCTGCTCAGGCTTCTCCTTCCAGGGTGAAAGGTAATCTTGTTTCCAAACTGAGAGACAGTGAGATTTGAACTGTGCCCTCTAGCAGTGTGACATGGATAAGAGCAGCTCTTACTGCACTGGAGGGTCAGGCTACTTAGATTCCCTGCCATCATTTTATGTTGACTTTGTAATTTTCAGATTATTGATAGTTTTAATGCTTGGGGTCTGCAGAATGAGGCTGCTTCCTCTGGGGAATAAAAAAGGACACTCATCTTCCCAAACTGGGTCATTGGGCTTCACCCTTGGTAGAAGGCTTGTATCTTCTGAATGGCAGTGGAATAACTGATGTTCTTGGCATCTTAACTTCTTATTCATAGAAACATATCAATTACAGCTCTTAAGGACCTCACCAAGCACTCTAGACCTTCCCCAGCTGTATGTGGGGTTCACTATACACAAACAAATCATGTGAGAGCTTTATGTAACCTGTTCTTAATGTCCTTAACCTATCCAGTGAAGTATCTCCAAGACAGTGTCCTATCCTAATGCCTGTCCTACAGAGGACAGTCATCCTATCCTAACACTTACTGTTAGAGAGTTTCTCCTACTGTCTTGCTATAGACTAAGCCATCTCTCAGAACTGCCCACTCTATCTACTATCTTCAGTAGATATAGGGGACAATTTTGGAAGCTCACGACTGAGCTTCCAAATTTGGAATGTATTTGAAGACTAGATCTCCCTGGATTTCCCTCCAAACACACACACTTTTCTTTAAACAAGGCAGACTACTCTGTCACCTGATGATGGAAAGGACATCAAAATGATTTTGCAAACCAAGAGAAGGGAACACTTAACATAGTTAAAGGACAATGCACCAGAGAAACACCTTTGTCATAGTGTATAGTTTACCTGTGGTGCCTATATACCAAAGCATTATTGAGAGCTAAGCAGGACAACCTCACCCAAAAATTAGTATTAGAATTAAATGGCTAACAAGGTAGCCAAAAGTCACAGTGAATCAAGCAAATATTTATGTACATTCATGGCAGCTTTGTGTAGGATGTCCATCATTACTTTCCTATGCCCCATTTTAGCCCTTCAGTAGGAGGAGGAGGACATTATGCAGGGGTTAGGAGGTGCAGCTCGAAGCTACCAGGATAATTCAGAGCAGGCAGAAACAGAGAGGTCTGCTCAGGGCTGCAGTAACTCAGCCAGCAGCTGCCAGCTGAGAGCATTTAGCAATGGGCATGACAGGTGCCATAATCTGCTTGTCATCGTGCACTTTGTATCTCCAGTGATTATTTAGAAATCAATACACTGACATGTAAAGAAAATGATACTTTCAGCAGGACACTGGAATAGACATCAGGAGTTTCTTATGTGTGAGTGAAGGCTTCTTTTTAGATAGAACATATCCAACAAACAACATGAGCTCTGTGGAGTCCAAGACTTCAGAGCTTGAAGGGAGCATTGCAACCTTCTGGCCTCAGCTTCAGCATACAATAGGCTACAAAGCTTCACCAATTTCTGCATCAGGCCAATAGCTTCTGGATGAGTTATAGATCATCTCTTAAGAACACTTTCAGCCTTGATTTGAAGACTTTATGTTACAGAGGGAATCTACATCCGTGAGTAGGTAGCCCTCGTCACTCTTTGTGTCTCAGCAGTTTTTATTAATAGAGCAAGTGTTTGTTCTTGTTATATTAGCATTATCACGACCTAGATCAATCTACAGCACAACATATGGTGGAAGGATAATGTGAAAATGCCTGGTGTCCGTGAGTTCAGCACATCACCAATGATCCCCAAAGTTAAAGAACAGAGCTAAGATAAAAATGTATGGGGATAAACTTATATTAAAAGTATTTTAACCCATATAGGAAAGGAGATGAGCAGGAGCTGCATGTCCACTTCCACTGGGAGAAAGGGCAGAGGAGACAAAGGTAGGGGAGGCTGTACTGGAAGGACCCAAAGGCCACTGCAGGGGGGAGATGGAAGAACACAGAGAGATCACATCAGTGACCTGTTGGTGTGAATCCACTGAAGTTTGTCTAGACAAAGGGCAAGGCAGCTTTGAATTGGGTACTGAAACAGATGACACATAACACACTTGTGTGATAGAAATGGAGAAGTGAAAGTTCTTTGCAGACTGAGGGGATGATGATGAATGTTGTTTCTGCTGGGATTCAGGATGTCCATGGACAAAGAAGGAGGACGGGGAAAAGTCAAGACTGGATGTAGAACCAAGTCAGCCCAAAACATGTGCCCTGGATGAAGGACAGGCTTGCAGACAAAAATGGGAGAAGTGGAAAAGTTCAGCATCAAGGATAGTGCAGCAGAAATAATAAATAAATAAAGCCAGAACTTGTTCTGGTCAAGACAGGTTGAAAATGTTGCCAGAGATGAGCCACAGAGGTATTAAAACAAGTATTGAAATGTAAGTTTGGTTTCCTAATCACAGTTGCTTTCAGAGAGGCAAAGAGGAACAAAAGAAGTCATAGTGAAAAGCAGACAGCCAAGCACTGCATTTTGCAGCTCAGAGAGCAGAGACTCACAAAGAATTTGTCAGAATGCTCAGAGCTGTCCTCATAGTGTTGGAGGCAAGGTCAGGAGAATGGAAGGCACCCACAGGAGAATCGGAGGTGAGAGTATGCAAAGTACCATTGGGTGATATTCCACTGCAAAGCCAGCAAGACACCCCAGTGGGCAGGTGCTGAAGTGTTTGGAGCAAAGCAATGAAAGCACCAAGAAACTCCAGTATGTATCAGCAAGACCTATGTCTATACCTGTATGGCTTGACAGTGCTCAGAGCATTAACTCTGTATGAACTACGGTGCTTACTTCAAATCACCAGTCAAGGAGGCACAAAATGATGGCGGTGACACATGCTGTGGAGTGGACCCCAGGCTGATAAGCTGTGATGGGCTTGTCAGGTTTGGCTCTGTAGCAGTACTGCTTGAGATAGAAAACGTCATATTCAAATATCCCACACCCTTTGTACCTGTCCTTGGGTAGAGATGCAGAGCAAGGACTGAAGGGAAAAGGGGAGGAAGCATGGTGTGCAAAGAGCAGTGAGTACATGGGCTCCAGTTGAGAAGCGGCCTCTATGCCTCTCTACATCCTGTGTGAACCCTGGGCAATTCCTTAGGCAGCACCACAGCGTGCACCTCCTCACACAGATGCTGGTACCAAACAGGGGTAGTTGCAATGTTTCAGAGGGCTTCAGACCTGGTGGCCTTGGTTCTGCAGCAGATTGCATGCAGCTTGGGACCATGTAACCCAGATAATGCAGTGTTGCATTGAAGATGTGTGGAGAGGAGCTCTTTCTGGAGAAATTTTAATCAGTTTCTGGAGAACTTGAGAACTAGAATAATTATAATAAAGTTCTGAATAATATATTGGCAACCTGACAGCTTGAAGTTTTATCTGAACTGACCCAGTCATGCTGAGGCAGGGCTTCTGTAATGTCAGGTTGAATGCTGAGAAAGGAAATTGTGTACCATTCCCGAGGAGCCTCAGTGGGGTGGATCAGAGGGCAAACCGTGCATTAGCTGAAGGACACAAGTTACAAACAAGGTTTGAGGTGGTAGGATGGCTTGTGGTGTCCCTGAGAGGACACAGCCTCCCAACATTCCAGGAGTCCAGCTGGCTGCTCAAGGTCAGCTCACTGATACAGGCTGTTACTGGGAAAGACCTGGAGGGATCCTCAGCAGATTTTCCTCCCTCCTTTGCTTACCAGCCGCTTTTAAGCTGAGGCTCTCATTCCTGGTTCCTGCCTGAGCTACAGTGAAGCCATGCCTGTACCTGGATGTGCAGCCCACTCACATGGACCCCCAGCCAGGGACTTGACTGCCCGGCTTGAACTGGCATCTGCCTCATACCCATTGACCTGTCTGGTGATCTGGACTGGTGACTGAACCTGGCTACTGCCCACAAATTGCTCTGCTCCCCTTGCTCAGGTATAGTGGGATGAGATCCCTGGAGGAAACCCTGTTCCCATGGCTGTGTTATCACACTTGGCTTCCAGCTACCTGTTCCTTAGGGAGCAGCCAGCCCACACAGAACCCTGAAAGTCTTCATTCACCTCTTACGAGCAATTTCATCACTGTGGAGGCACAAATTCCTTTACAATCGTGGCTGAGAATATCTGAAACACCGAGTTGGTACATGACTGTCCCACAGCTCTGAGAGGAGATGGCCTCAGCTATACTGCTATCATAGTGGAGATGCCCTCAGTGTGCTCGGGGAAGGTGTCATATTTGGCATCTGCAGCAGCCCTGATTCTTTGGCAGGCCAAGACTCTAAACCAGGATTCCCAAAGTACACAGGATATGGCCTGTGGGAAGTTCAAAACACCTGTTGCCATCCTGGACAGATCCCACCAATTTTAGAGGCCATTCCCATCCCTCAGTGTGCCATCAGACACCAGGCACTGCAGAGCCTCCTCCGGAGACCAGGAGAGCCTCACTTCACAGGAAGGCAGGAGCAGTTTGGCCTGATGGACCATCCCAGAGGCCTGTGAAACTGAGTCGGACTGGGGCACTGCTTCCCCTCAAAGCTGAGGTGGAAGGTGGGTTTTTTGCACTTATCTGGAGCTGCAACCCCAGCCCTAGATTGCTGTCCCAGTGATTAATCAGCCCCTGCAAGCAGACTTTAAGAGCCAGGCTGTGTCTCCTAAACCACTATCAAGGTGCATGCTGTGGTGGAACTGCTGCCTCAGGTTGAGTGGAAGAGGGAATACCTTAGGCTTCCTCTTAGTTTTGGTTGGGGTAGGGCTGGCAGGGTCGATGTGTGCTGCATCTTGCCCAAGGGCTGTGAAAGACACTCTCATTTACTGAAGAACCATGTGGCTCAGAAACCATGTTCATGGGCAGGAGTGTATAGAGTCCAAGAAACTGTCACCACCTCTGACAGTGTGAAGCCGGATGTTCCTCCAACATGCAGTGCTTCCAGGTCTACCTTTTCAAGGAACACCGCTCAGGTTTAATCTTTAGGTTTCCTCTGTGCACTGTTGTTTCTCTGCTGTCCGTGTATTTATCTCAAGACATTGATGAGCAACAAAGCCGGCAATGCCGGTGTTTACCTACATGGCTGCTTTGCCCATCTCTCATCTGGGCCGGTGCCCTGAGCTGTATGCGGCCAGGCTGGAGCCGTGTTTAAGAAAGCCGCGGGTGCCTCGGTCCCCACCAACCCCACCTCCCCCATCACGTTGGAGGCGAAGCGGGGCCGGGGCCTGCCCCGCCGGGGCGGCCCTTCTCGGCGCAGGGACGTACGGCAGCCCCAACCCGCTGATGGGCACAGGCACCGGCCTCAACCCACCGAGCAGCGGCCCCGCCGCCGCCGGTGCCGACTTTTTGGCATCCCTAATCGCGGCTGGCCCCTGTGATTGGCTGCGCGGCTCTGACCCCGCTCGGGCTCCCGGCTGGGCGGATAAAAGGGGCCTGAGCCGGGGGCTCCCAGGCATTCCCGGAGCGGGCACCAGGGACCGCCGGCCGCAGCATGACGGGCAAAGCGGGCGCGGCGCTGGCCCCCAGCCTGCCCGGTAAGCCCAAGCTCGACGGCGCGGCCGCCGCCCCGCCGCCTCCGCCGCCCCCCGCGGCGGGGTCCAAGCCTAGCTCCGGGCCCACCCCTCCCCGCTGCACCGGCTTTGGCATCCAGGAGATCCTGGGCTTGAACAAGGAGCCGCCGTCGCACCCTCGGGCCGCTCTGGACTCGCTGCCAGCCGGGCACCTGCTGGCAGCACGATCCGTGCTCAGCCCCGCCGGGGTGGGCGGCGTGGGCATGGGGCTGCTGGGGGCCGGCGGCATCCCCGGCTTCTACACCCAGCCGACTTTCCTGGAGGTGCTCTCCGACCCGCAGAGCGTCCACCTGCAGCCCCTGGCCCGGGCCCCCGGGCAGCTGGACAGCAGCCAGACGGCCAGCTCAGGTAGGCACGTCTCTCGGTCCCCGGAGACCCATCGCGCCCCGTCAGCACCGCCAGCCGCTCCCGGTAGCCTCCGGCACCCGGTGGGGAGCCCCCATGGGGGCTGCGGGAGGGCGATTTCGTTTCGGTGTCAAGGAGGAGAAGGGCGGGCGGGTGGAAGTGTATTCGCTCGCCGTCCGGGTCTGCAACCGCTGCGTGGTGGCGTGGCCGTGGGTGCCCGGCCCGCGGATGAGCGGAGCTCGGCTGAGCGCTTCTCCCGCGGCCCCAGCTCGTTGCCGGGAAATAAGGGGCCGCTCGGCACCCGTTTCCTAGACGGCAGCAGCCGCCTGCAACCATGCCCGCAGGCCCCGCTGCCAGGCCGCCTTCGGTTCCCCCGGCGTGGCTGGTAAAAGCGCCTGGCCCCGGGGAACATCCTCAGGTTCCTCCCGGGAGCGGTCGGAGCCTTCCAACGCGGTGTCCAGCCCGGGCGGTGTCCTCCGCCGCCGCCCGCAGCAAGGCCCGCCGAGCAGCACGGAGCCGAGGTAGGGCCGGTGGTGGGGCACCGCGGGCAGGAATGGAGCCAGAGCCCGGGGCCAGAGCCCGGGGACAGCCCGGGCCACCGCGGGGCACAGCGGCGGGCATCAAAATGAAGGTCCTGGTTCTGTCACCCGGAGGTTCCTTCGGGGCTTCCTGCCCCTAACACACCCCGGCCGGGCACCTCGGAGAGCGGAGAACGGGGCCGGACAGCAGCTTGTCCTGGGATTTTTTTTCCTTTATTTTTTTCCCGTAGCTCAATAAACCTCAATTTTTTCCTCCCCGCCCCCGTGTTTCTGCGGGGCAGTCCGGGATTCCCGGCCTGGGGCAGGCGGTCGCGGTGCCCGGCAGCGGGGAGTCAGCTCCAGCTTTCTCCTTTACCTACGGTTTTGTTGAGCCTGCCAGGTCTGCATTTTAGCAGCGAGACAACAGCAGACCCAGTAAACGACTCTGGGTAAGACAGGGAAGTGCGAGAGCCCTGTCCCGGCCCGAACCCTTTCCTGGCGAGGGCAGATGGCTCCGGAGGAGGACCAGCACCGGAACCGGGAGCAGCGCTGGGGCCGGGGCTGGGGCCGCGCCGGGTTGGAGAGAGCTGCAGGTGGCGGGCCCCGTCCGCGCCATCATCGCAACGAAACCTCCGGTCAGAGCCGCCGGAGGGAGCGGAGCCGCCGGGCCCGACCCTACCCGGCGGCCCCCAGCCCACGGCCGCTGCCTGTTTCTCCACAGATTCCGAGGATGTCTCCTCCAGCGACCGGAAAGTGTCTAAATCCTCCCTAAACCAGAGCAAGAAACGAAAGAAGAGGCGGCACAGGTAAGCGAGCGGCCTCTACCCTACCCGGCCATCTCCTCCAAGACACCGGGTAGCGGCGAGCCCTGCCGCCTCGGCGGGCCCGACGCGTTCCCGTCCCGTCCCGTCCCGCCCCGCCCCGCTCAGGCCCGGAGTGAAACAGCCCTCCCGCACCTGCCCCCGGAGCGCCCCGGCCCCGCTGCGGCTTCTGCCATCGGCCGTTTGCTTTTTATTTTCTCCCGATCCAAACCAGATCGGCTCTGGGCAGGTGCCTTTAGGGAGAGGGGATCGGCCACAGGTGTCTCTTTGTTGAATTTTTCTGGCCGCGGATCCAGGTATCCCGAGCCGCAAACGCAAGCAGCCCGGGAGCGTCTGGGTGGGATGCTGATCACCGGTGTCTGAGGCGGGTGGGAGGGGGGGGGGGGAGTCGTCAAACCTGTCCTCTGCTCCCCATATAACAACCTTAATATTGCCTGTCAGAGAGAGAGAATTTCTATCAACGATTTAAGTATTTTATTACTTATAAATAAATGTTTTACCAAAAGATTAAGTGGTTGCGAATCAGACGCAACCTGCAGAGAAGCCAAAGAAGGCTGGAGAATTGGTTAAGGAGACGAAGATCTTCTTTGGATTCCGTTTCTTTCGGGACCGGGCAGAATGATAGACTTTGCCTGACTTCTCCCACAGTTAAAACGGAGTTGGAGTGTCTTATACCCAGAAACGAAAAATGCCGTGCTGGGCTCTGGCACTGCTGTGGCCGGAGAGTCAGGACAAAGGAAGGCCAGACACCAGCCAACGAGGGTATTCAGGAATAATTAAATCAATCCTGCCAGGGTGCAGGAAGGGTGGATTAAAAGATGCCCCAGTGAAAGCTCGGCAGGATGAAGGGTGGAAGGAAAACGACTGTCCTGGGAGACATCCTGCTCGCGAGTTACAGAACGCTTGGTCTGCAGGGCTCATCCCAAACCCGGGGTCGCTCCCCAGGCAGATGCTCCCAGTTTGGGCGCTCTGCGGTAAACAGGGCTTCGTTTTCTCCTTGGACCGGACAGGGCTGGGTGAAAACACATCAGGGGCTGGCGTAGGCGTCACGGTCTGGACGGGAGAGAGGAAACGAAATCCAGATTTGTTTTCTTTTCAGTTCTAGATAGAAACAGACCTGCAACATTTAGCTGTAGTTGTATATTCTGTGCTAAATGGTTAAGATCTCTAGCTGTATCAAGAAAGGGCTGGGACGTGGCAGGCCAATAGTCTGAAAATAGCTGCAGGATAGAAACAGCAAAAGGGACAGTGGACTGTGAATCGCAAAAGAGACGGGGGCTGAGATGCTGAAAGGGGGAACTCCAGCTTCACCCTGCCGCCGGTGAGCCTTGCCCGGCTTCAGCGCTCTTCTCAGAGGAGGGTGAAGGGGAATGCTTGAAATCCAAACGAGATCGAAATTGGAATAATTTTTCCTATGGTCCCAGAGAAAGAAAATGCACTCGTTAATGTGCCTCTGCTGTCCCTAGGGTTCACAGTTCTGTCGGAGCCGGAGGAAAACTGTTTGAAAAGAGAACGGATTTAGGAGTGAATTTAAAGGGTCTGTTGCAGGCAGGTCCCTTGCATGCTGCTTTTGTTAGTAATGTAATCGACCTGGTGGAATTCTTTCGATTCTGAATGGCGGGGGTTATTTCTGTTTATGCCCTCTGGAACTGCAGAGCTTTTCTGAAATTCGGATGCATTTTAGAAACAGACTCTTCCCCGCTCTTTCCTTCCCCCTTCTGGGAACTACATATTCTTCAGTCGGATAATCTATTTATATATGTTCTTTGAACAAAGGCTGCAATTCATTGTTGTTCAGTTTGGTTTGGTTGTTTTTCTGTTTGATTGTTTAGGGTTTTTGGTTTTGTTTGGTTTCTCCCCCCTCTGCCCCCATTGGAGCGTTGCTGGTTCTTTTATCAAAAATTGCGTTTTGTGAGCTGGGGGGTGGGCGGGGGGAATGTGTAGGATGGAATTTTTAGCCCTCGGTGGAGTGGAAGCGGTTCGAGACCTCTCATCCATCCTCTGGAGAAGGGTTTTCATCCGCCTCAGCTTTCCAGCTGCTAGGTTTTCAATTTGGTTGTCCTGAGCTGAGAACTCGTTGTGCAGAGGCAGGTTGGGCTGCTGCCCGCCCAGGGCGGTCCAAAAGGATTTCCACAGGATAAAGGGGTAATGCAAACTGGCAGGGAGCAGCTAGTGGGATATCGGTATGGAAGCAACCAGGGTAAGGAAGAGGAAGGGAGCTGGCACTGGCCCTTGTAGGGAAGGACTGGTGAAAAGCAGTGGGGAGAAGAGTAGATAAGATCTTTGGAGGATTCAGCCGAGGACCAGGGCTCCAGGGGAGGATAATCTGCTCGTAGAGATTGAAGAGGCTAAGGACCAGCAGCTGGAAAGGGCTCTGTGCTTCTCCAGATGGGATGCTGAGATGCTGTTTTATGTCAATGTAACTACCAAAGGGTTAAGAAACCTCTGGATGCAAGATGAGGGGGGGGAGGAGGGGAGGGGACGTCGTGGTGGTGTTAATCCAGGCCAGGGGTGGCTGCACCGTTGCGGGGGGGGGGGGGGGGGGGGGGGTGGGGGAGGGATAGGGACATCCCTAGGATCCTCACAAGAGGCAGCAGTGTCAGAGGTGTAAAAACAGCTGCTATCGGTGCTGGTTGCAGGTGCTGGTGCTGGGAAGGGACTGTGTCCGGAGGCAAATCCCTGAAAGGGAAGGTGATTTGTAACTGTTTAAAGTGCTGTCTTCTGACATTTTCTCTTTCTGCTTTCACCTTGGCACCTGACCTTTTGGGCACAGAAACAGAGGAGATGGGGGGAGGAAGCTATGCATTAGCATGTTACCCAGGTTTCTGTACCTTCTATGTCAATTTCTCTGACTCTTCATCATCTTTGCTGCTGCTTCTTATGTTTTTTGATCAAAAAGTTTTACTTCCCTCAGGACAATCTTCACATCCTACCAACTGGAGGAGCTGGAAAAGGCCTTCAATGAGGCCCACTATCCTGATGTATATGCTAGAGAGATGCTGGCCATGAAAACAGAATTGCCAGAAGACAGGATACAGGTAATCATATTTCTTGGACCCCCTTATCCTGCTCCTCTCAGCCATATTCATCCCTCCCTGAAGATAAGGTAGTGACATGAGAAGTCTGGCATTGCCCTGAATAAACCTCCCTAGGCTGTCCACTCCCCTGCTCTCGATGGGTAGGCAGCCAGATCAGCTGTTCTTGGCAAATTTGTATTCGATATTTGCATGTCAGCATGTGCTGTACATGGCATGTTGTATCAGTGACCGTGTGTATGGAACAGAGGGAATCCTAAATCATTGGGAATCATTGAAGGGGAACTGGTTTGCACGGAAAGACGGCAGCATTTCGAGGTCTTGGTGGCATAGCCAAGAAGAGAGCCCCCTGCAGATCAGGTCTGGGTGCGCAGTGTGGGAGGGAAAGAGCTCATTTCTCCTCCTCTGGGCAGAGGAGGCACAGAGATGCTGTAGGCAGCTCCTACCGCTGTGGGTAGGACGGCAGTGTGGCAGTGACATGGTGAGGTGTTTGCACCACCCAGTGAGGTGTTTGCACCATCTCAGCACTTTTGCTGCACTTGCCTCCTCAAGCGAAGCTTCCCTGAAGGTTTCTGGGGATAAGGTTTTGTCAATGATTTCTAATGTTTGGAGTTTAACTGCATGCCAGCCCTGTCATGCCCCTGTAAGGAGGTAGATTGAGGTGGTGGTATCTCACTGGTGAATCCTCTGGTGGTAAGGAGCAGCCTCAGCCACTGGGCAACCATTATAGCCCCAAAAGCTGAAGAAGACTTAGAGCTGTTCTGGAAGGCAGGATGTGCTTGGACAAATGTTCACAAGGGTGGACTCCAGCAGCTTCTGCTGCCTTCCTTCTCCCCATGCCCTGCTCCCGCCAGCCTGCTGCAGAAAGCTGAGGGCTGTAAAGGCAAAGCCTTGAGCCTTTTTTTGCTGTGTAGATGATGTTTCTTGGCTGGCTGGGGCTTAAACTTGTCTGGATCCCTGTGCAGTGGCAGGGACTGCCTCTGTGGCTGGTATATAGCAGTTTCTATGAGAAGAATTGGTCTGAGTGCCAGGTGGTGTTGGGAGTGTCCAGGTTTCCCTGGTTCCTCCTTCTACTCAGTCCCTCATGCATGCCCAGCACCCACCAGTCTGTTCCTTCAGCCTGTGCTCTTTCTTTGCTAAAGAGGTGGCCCAGGAGCCTGCTCCCTCCTGAGACTGGAAGCTCTGAGGGCATTCAGCAAGATGATGCTGATGCTGGAAGCTGCTGAGGCATGACCCTGTGTAGAGAAAGGGAGATCATCCTGAAAAAAAGTGCAGCCCTTTTCCCCTCAGTCCAGAGCCCCTCTCACCACCTGCATTCTTGTGCTTAAGAGAGTGGTGTTTTTATAAGAGCAAGTTGTGCTTCTCCCATTGCACTGACAAGACTCCTGCTGACCTAACAGCTTGTAGGTAACCTGCCTGCTGACACATTTTATAATGGTCCTCAAAAATAATGGCCCATCATCTGAAGTCCTACCTGATGCATTAGGATCTTGCACTGAGCAACATGACCTGATGTTTTGCCTCTAGAGAGAGTAAGCTGAATGGATGGTCACTTCTCCACTTGTGACCCTGTAGGACATTAAGTCAAGAGGAGAGAAACCTGTCAGGAGTTAAGTGTTGCCTGCACCCACCATCTGATGCTGGACTGAAAAGAAGATTCTCTGATTTCCTATAAAGGACTTTTTCAAGGAAGAGGTTAATCTAGTGGTACAGTGTATGTTGAACTGCAGAGGCACCATTTTCCTGGCCTGAGCTGAGGGTGTTCGCTATGGGTGAGGTGAAGGGAAATGTTATGACAAAAAAAGCAGAGCTGGATGTTGCATGTACTGCTTCAGCATCTGGAGCATCCTTCTAGTGGTCAGAAGCAATGTTTTATCTGATTTGGAAGTGAAACAGTGGCTAATATGTCTTAGCTATCACTGACTTCCTGCCAACTTGTCATTCTGTAACTGGCTAATGAATGTCTGCCTACTCTTCTTGTACTGCAGAGTTTTTAAACCTAGGAGTGCTCCTTACTGTGACCTCTCTGCCCTAGAGATCAGGTTAGACTTCGACAGCAGAAGCACTCTGTGGTGTGGCTGTTTTGAACATTAGGTGTTGCTAATGACATCTGTATTCCAGAACAAAGTGCTTGTGAGTAATACTTCTGCTTGTCATGAAAGGCTAAATAATGAGAAACAGCAGAATCATTTGTCGTGTGAGAGCATGAGCACCCTGCCAGGGTGAATGAGCATCAGGACCATGTAGGAGTCCCAAGCACCACTGATCTTTTCAATGGGTCACCATCCAATTGTCCATTGTATGAAGATTCCTTGTCCATAACTTTTTTTTCCTTTTGTGTGTCACAAGCTATGACAAGATAATTCCCAACCTTGGACATGCTTCTTGATATTTCACCTTGTGTTCCTCTTCAACTTTAGTCCCTTTTGTATGAGCCTAATTCTTTCCCCCTTGTTATGATGTTTGCACTCTTTAAATAATTCTAAGCTATTTCTTCTCCTGGCTGTCACTTTTGGTTTTCATCATCACTTAAGCAAGCTGTGAAGATCTTTTCTTAAATCATTCTTCATAAATCACACACCAGTCTCTTAATCATGTGGTTGTACTTCTGTGAAGACCATCCTGCCTGTCAGCCTTCCTGGAAATAAGGGACCACATGTCCACAGCTGCACAGTGGGGTCAGCAGGACCTCTGAGTCCTTGCAGAAACAGCCTCAGATTAGCACCAGTCTACTTGCTTCCATATTTATTCTATTTATCTAATTCAGTCACTTCAAGTCTTTCTTTACACAGATTCCTTTTTTTATTTTCTTTTTTTATCCTGAGGTTTTCCCCTTCAGTGTTCTGGTTTTATGTCATTTTATTAACTTTGGGTAACAAGCATAATAGCCTCCCTAACATATCTGACACTGGTAAAAGTGGATGTTAGAGTATGAGAGCCGGAGAGATATCTAGCGATACTTACTGAATACTTGGACAGCCTCCTGGGATTTGGAGCATGTAAACGTCTTTGTATCTTGCAGAAAGAATTTCTGCAGCAAAACTACAGGAAGTAGTTACGAGTGAAGTAAACCTTGCTTAGAATCTATTACCATCACTTAATGCTCCTCATGTAATCTTTGTGCCCCTTCTTGCATGAGTTTCTAACTGCTCAAGAGAGCTCTGTATTTTTGCATTTTAGAATCATAGAATCAATTAGGTTGGAAAAGACCTTCAAGATCATCATGTTCAACCATTACACCAGGACTGCCAAGACCACCACTAAACCATATAAACCGTATCATTTTCATTGTAGCTTGTAGTTTCTCCCATCTTTCAACATTCTTCTCTCCCTCTTGTAGGTCATTAATGAAAGTGTTTTCTAAGATTGTTGTGATCATCACATGTTGTGGGCTTTCATTGCATTTCATGTGGGTTCCCACCGGATCCACATCTAAAAGTGATATCTATCCATTATTTTCATTCATGGACTTATTTCTCAGGAGGTAGTAGTCAAAAAGAAAGTAATTCACCTATGAAATTCAATATGAAAGTGAAATTCAAAGAGTGCAATTGAGAGAATGATATATAGGAACTGTTTGCATGTAAAACCTTTATCAGAACACTACAAATAGCTGTCAGAGGCCAAGAAAGTTATTGGTTTGAGAGAACATTGAATTTGGGGAAAAATATTCAAATCCTCCATTTGAAGGGAAGATGAACATGTTTGGTTTTCTTTCAAGGCAGTTCTCTTTCATGTAACGTGCATCCTCCTCCTGTATTGGTAGGAGGAAGGAACATAAGCATCCTCCTGTTGGGCAACATGGGAAAAGAATTTAGTTTTCCTAGTGAGACTCTTGGTGTAAGTCAGACCAGATGCCACTGTGGCTGTTTTGAAAGATACTTGAAAAATACTACATTAATCAGTGTATTTGAAAGAATATTCAGAAGGGTTGAAGTGCTGCTATTAGAATAAACCCAGCCCATTCTGTAAAATCCAGGAGAGGTAAGTAGATTCCCATGGGGAAATATGTCCTTAATAGACAACTTAAAATATTCTAAATGGTCTCAAGCTGACAAATATTCTGACACCTGACTTAGATCAGTGTGTTTCTCATAAGAAATACTCTGAAATGTAATGTGTAGATTTTACGTAAGTTATCCCTATTGAATTTATTAGTATATGACAGTTCTGAACTTTAAATGCCAGTACCTACAATAGTAAAGTTCAGTAACAGTTTGATTTGGGATTATTGAAATGACTGTGTATGTTTATCATTGCAGTACATCTCCTACCAAGCAAACAAATCGGTTCAGTATTTCAAAAAGATAAGATCCTGACTGCCATTGTGGGGACATTAGAGTCATCTTCTAAAGGAAATAGTCAAAAAAGAGAATAAAAGTGCTAAAAAATCACCCGTTCTTATTATTAAATGATTGTATGGTAATTATGTGGATGAACAATTTTAGGACAAATAAAACTGCTCACATAAGCAAAAGGAGCCCTGAGGAGACACTGGTGCTATGTATGAGGAGTGGGGATTGTCTGAACCCAGCAAGCTTTGTCAGGCAGCCAAGAGGTCAGTTTTGGCTAAAGCCAAACCAAAGACAATTAAAACTCTAACTGAAAGTGTATTGTATTAGATGCTTTCAGTACCACTCTGTAGCCCTTTAGGAGTTGAATGGGGATGGAGGAATTGGGATGGGTGGTCATTTGGAAAGAAGCATTTGTACCAATAGTATTTTTCCAGAACAAGAGGCTTACTTTACTTCAGTTTTGCAAAAATAGTCTGTATTTAGAGGTGAACATAACTTGGAAAGGCCTGAGGAACCTGTATCGAACTGATGAGGGGCTCAGGATTGAACCCATAGAGTCCCCTCAAGAAACATGATAGAAAGCGTGAAGGAAAAAATTTGGTTTATGCAGCTTTAGCAGCCCTGACTTCTCCCCCACCCACCAGCTTTTGCTGCTTGCTGCAGAGTGTTGAACTGTAGTCCCAGTCCCACGGTGCAAGTGTGGAATGGGGATGATTGCTCCATGCAGTTGCTGAATTTCCTGAATCTGTGACTGGAATAGCTGCCAAGGGATTTCTTAGTGCTGCAGGAAGTAGTGGTGATGTTGGTTTTTATACGTTTGTGCTTGTCGCTACTGCTCTCAGTAAGGGAGGAGCTGTCTATTCTTGCTAAAACTTTGGATGACTCTCTGACTTAGAAGAGAGAAAGGCCAGCATGAGGCACAGTGCCAGTGGGATCCCACCTGTATCTCTGCACAGCTTGTTCAAGGACACCATGCAGCTTGAGGGAAATTACCAGAGTCAATAGTGTGGTTGGAGGTAGATTACCAAGGTGACAGGAAAGCTGAAAGTGTTGCTGCTGTGTGAGCAAAGCATCTGAATTTCTTAATGCATTTTTTAAGAACCCTGCAAGTAGTTAGTAGCAAGCAGCTAGTTCTGGCTACCTTTGCCAGTAATTCTTGTGCACTGGAGCCAGCTACAGGGCTGTGATACCAGATAAGTGTCATTAACTTCCCCTACACTTTTAGGAATGTAGGAAGTGTACAAGGGAGAGTAATAAAACTAATCAAACTTACTGGCTTAGTGAGAATATTATTATGAGTGCTTCTCATGGCGTATGGTGCATCTCTGCCTCCATGTCTTTAATTGGTATGTGAGGAGTTCATCCACTTTGCTGCCTCTTCAATAACATGCTTGTTTAGTTGATCTAAATTCATATTAATTTCCATTTTTCAATTAAGAGTTGTTTAATTTGGCCCTTTCTCTAATGGAATGTTTTCATTACCCTTTATCTATGGCCCATTTTTAGTCCATGTGCTAGAACTTTATTTACAAGTTAATTACTAGAGCTGCAAACAGAGGGGCTGGATGATGGGCAAGAGTAGGGGCCCAGGCAAGACTTCCCAAAGGGATTACTGTCTGACAGCCTTGCAACCCATGTCTTTGGACAGAGGAAGAAAGGGTGGCAGGAAACAGGAAGGAAAATGGAGGGCTGGGAACATCTCTTCAGCTTCCTGTGAAGTGGGGACTCCTCTGCTTGTTGCTAAGCTGACTGTTCAGGTTACTTTCTCAGCTCGTGGGACTTATCCTGCTACAGCTGGTTAAAAGATTAAAAGATGTTTTCAGTGCAGAGATGAAGGTACAGAGTTATGAATATTTTGTATGCCAAGGTACAGCTTTATTCCTCTATGTTCAGTCCCTGAGCTACTTCAGCCACTGACTAATTTTCTAAATGGGACAGAAAACCAAATAAACTCAAACTTGCTGTCCTTGCCTTCTGCTCTGTTCCTAGCAAGGTGGTTTTGGCTGTCACAGCATACAAGACAGTGTGATTTTCATGGGCTCCTCCACAGTATCAGGAGGGAAATGGGGCTTTGCAGTGACAGCTCCTTTCTTCTTCTCTCCATGGTTTTGGAGTCACCATCACTGAGGGTCAGACACCCTCGAGTGCTGGGATTCTTAAGCTCCCTGCAAGAGGAAAGACAGGCAGGCAACAAAATGTGAGGTAGTGCACTGCTGTGGAATGCCTTGGCAAAGACTTTTCCCATCATGGCTCATCGTGGAATGAGGAACATCTCTATAGGCTTAATGACAGGCTCTGACAACTTTTTCTGGCATTTATCCCCTTATTTTCCTAACAACAGTAGGTTAAGGGTAACTCTTCTCTGAGTTAGCTCAGGCACTGAGGTCCCTTGATCACTTATGCTCTTCTGGAAATGCTATCCCAAACCCTTGTGTTGGGAACACTTGCACTCACTCCTTCAACTTCCTTTTTATTTCTTCTATACTGCTGCAGTTTTTCACATCTGATTTTTTAGGAAATAGTTAGGCAGCCCCTCAGGTTCAGTAGTTAATTCCGTCCAGCCTTAGGGTGCCTGGCAGAGGGACGAGCTGATGGCTGTGTGCTCAGGTTTTCCTTTAGTGACCCTTTATTATAAAGTTTTCCTCCTTTTCTGACTTTGAATAGAGATTTTTTTAGCAGTTCAATAACACGACACTTTAGAGACACAGTTAATTTACTCTCCCAGTTATTTCTTAAGGGATCCATTTTTCTCTATAGTATTTATCTTTTACCTTGATAGACCTCAGCAAGTTATTCTGATTCTTTGACTGTACAAACCTCCTCTGCCTTTTCATTGCCCTTCTTTGTGGATGTTCTGCTAGCCACATTTTGCATGGGTCCGTGCAGCACTGAGAAGTCTAGTCCTCAACAGACTAGATGGTGAACTAGATGAACAGACATACAGATTATCCTGATCTCTGCATGCATGAGGCTGATGTGTCCTTGTGTGAAGCAGCAAAGAGGAATCGAGTTAGAGAACAAACTTGCTTCAGTATCCTACAGCAACGTTGGCTTCCAGGGACCACTTCATTAGAGACTGTGAGAAAGCATTATGTGTTCTTCTGCCTACTCTGAGTGGCACTGCCCTGGGAGCAGCAAGAGATGTCCAGTTTAGGACCTGCCTTGTGTGAGAAGCAGAGTTTACTCCCTACCTTCTTTCAGTGGGTTTCTGTTAGGCTTCCAACTGTCTGAGCCAAGGCAGAGCTGAAACTTTGGCTGGCAGTTACTAGAGCTTTTGTGTGGTGCTCAGGGATAGTCTGCTGTTCTGGCCTGCTCTTTAGCTCTAGTGGTCCTCCTTACACAGGTTCAAGTTTTTCTTCACTGGGTGAAAGAGGTTGGGTAATTAGATATCTTTTATTGCATGAGGTAAGGAATTGCAAATACTGTTATTACCATGTCTCTTCCTAAGGGAAAATCATAAGGGAGTGCAACTGTCTCCTTTTGGTGCTCAGTTCCAGGCTGATGCATGGACAATTATTACAACATGTCACAATGTTTTACAATACGTAACAAGTTTCTGTAGATATCTTTCAGCTAATGCTTCAGTGAGCCAAGAGCTCTCATGCACTTGTGAGTCTGTGTTGTAGCCCTCAGGGGGGAGTTTGCAAGCTGTCCCCATGCACCCAGGGATGCACTTGAGCCTTACTTTGGGGAATGGCAGGCACCAAGTAGTGCTGCAAACTTCATCTCCTGCTGGTGCACAGCCTTTGTCTCCTACATTATTTTCTGGAGAAGGCCAGAGCACACCTTTGCCCTTTGCTCTGTGTGTACTGATAAAGTACAACAGTCAGCTGCTTCTGGCATGCGAGGAGCAGCTCCAGAGCATGGGCATCACTCCACGTCCTCTGAGGAAAGCTGGCATCCCTCCACATCCTCTGAGGAAGGCTGGCATCCCAAGCTCTGATTTCGGTGCTCATTGAAAGGCATTGTGAAGGGGATATGACACTTCCCCTCTGACTGTCCTGACTCACCTTGCTCTAACACAAAGGTGATAATATGGTGTGTCCTTGCATGTTCACAGAGTGCATATGGATGTTTATGGAGACTTATGCTAAGGTTTCCTCTGCCAGAGGGCCTGCAGAGCAATGTTAGAGAGAGAAAATGAGGCAAAATGAAATTATGTAGTCAGGATAGCATCTTTATTAATGGAGCCAGGCACCGTGAGTACCCAAAGGATGGATGTGCAGTATCACCCTTTGTGACAATGACAAATGTTTCTCTAGGTTTGTGTGGACTAGGATGATGGGCACACTTTTGCCAGCTTTCCTGTGACTCTCATGCACCCACAACACTGATGTTTTTTCTGTTTTTCAATCAGCGTGTTAAGAAAAGAGGAATTTGTGTGTGTGTCTGCTATGTCCCAGCATCTGGCAGCCTATATGGAGCTGTAGCTTCAGCTAAGCTGGTGGTCAGCTGGCACTATGGTCTGGCCATGAAGAAGTCAATGTCTCAGGGATGAATTTGCTGCACAGATGTGCTGCACAGATCAAGTGTGTGCTGAACCACTATACCTACCATGCACATTGTGTGCACGTTTGTTTTTCTGTTGCAGGGCTGGTGGCATGGTAATAGCATGCACATTTTTGCTCATTGCTGTAGTAAGCCCATATTCAATACATGCCCCATGCTAGTTAAGCTTAGAGGAGACCCAAGCTTGGATGAACCATCATGTCTTTGCTTGAGAAGGGTGAGTACTGTCTCACAGCCCATCTCAGTATGTCTGGTTGGACCTGTTAGCTGAATGGGTCCAACATGACTCATCAGGAAGGGCTTTTGCTAGGCTGCGTATGGGAATTGCTCTTTCTATTGTGAGCTCAGAAAGCTCTTTCCCAGTGTTTAGTAAGAGGAGGGATGATGAGTCCTGTGATCAGCCATGCAGCCCATGTGCAACTTTTACTGCTCTCATTTAACTTCATACCCACTTTACACCAGCCATAGAAAGTGATGTCACCATAAACACTGCTAATAATTTTGACATTACATTTGAAAAGACAGCCATAAACCATTCCCAGGCTTACACAAGTGGTGCAGTCTCCCCAGCAGACTGGGGACAGACTGTGTCAGCACTACAGGGGAGGGATCTGGGGAAGTGCCAGGACCTGGTCAGGCCTTACACTCTGTGGCAATTCATTACAAAGCCTTATGACCCATGAGTGCAGAAGGGAACATGCTCTGAGGAAAATATGAGGCTGTTCATTGCAGTGCTCACATGCTCAGATTGAACCCAGCCAGGGGCACCATCCCTGTCTCATACGAGGGTGTGGATATTGCTGTTTTTTTTTTCAGAGGAGTTTTTAATTTTGTCTCTCATTGTAAAGTTTTGGATTGAAAAGGAAAAAGGTAGAAAGTGAGATGTGTAGTTGTCAGAAGGAACTGAGTGCTGAGATGGCAGCCAGGCCACAGGTGTGGAAGTGAGCTGGAAGTGTTCTCTGGTCTGCAGCTGGGCACATCAAAGGGCTTCAGCTTTGACTGAAGCAACAGGTATGGTATACTGCTGGGCATAATTATAGGAGCAGTGTTCTGCTGTGAACTGACAGGATCAGTCCAGAGCAGCATGGTGGGGAAAGGGACATAAGCAATTGCAGGGTGCTGGTGTAGATGTCTGGACATTTCCCACGGCAGTAAATGCCACAGAAAGAAAAGATCTGACAAATAAGCACTAGAAATTCAGCATCTGCACACTTCAGTCTGAGACGGCTGGTTCCCTGGAAGGAAAGCATGGTGCTGGATGGACATGAGTGTGTTGGGTCATTAAGCCATCAGCGCTGTCACATCAGGTAGGACCATGATAGCAGATTACAACCCAAGGCAATATCACAGAGGTCCAGAAAGCTCCCTGGAATGGCAGGACAGGATTTCTCTGCTGTGTCCTCACTTGAAGGGCTCAGTACCAGAAATGGCTTCTCTGCAGGGATCATATGGAGCAGCAGTTCAGCTCTCTGAAGCTGAAGGTTTGTGCCAGGGAATTGTGAGAGAGTGCAGAAGATAAGTCAGTCAGTCCATGGGAGGGAGGGATGGTCTCACCGTTGCTGCCAGGGGGACTTTTGCCTCTTGCCTGAGTTGCTGGTTTGCCAACAGCCGTGTGCAGCTGCTTCCTGCAGCCTGGCAAACGCATGTGCTGGTGGAGCGAGGGCTGGTGTGTCTGCGGCTGGGTGCCTGTGCGTTTGTGGACGTGTATTTGTGTATAGCCATCTAGCGGGCATTTCAGCATGCACTGGTCTGGGCTAGGACCATCTTGTGCTTCATAAAGCTTGTCACTTGAAATACCTCTACTGAAATGCTGTGTTAAAGGCAGCATGTGAGATTTGATGAAGCAAAAATTCATCATTGTCTAGCCTGGAATTTTCCTTATAGGAGGTAAGGAATGCTTGGGCAGTGGAAACAAACAAACAAACAAACAACACAACAAAGACCCCAACACCTTTTTATTAGAAAGACAAGAAAGGCCACTACCAATTCTCCTGCCTGTGTACCCAGGATTGGACAGTAGCAGCCAAGAATATTAGTGTAACAGTGAAAATTCTAGGTTGAAACAATACATAAACAATACACAGTAACACCCTAAATGCCTTAAAATAACCCTTTGCTAATTTAGATTCCTGGCTCATGGCCAGCCTCAGGGAGATTTCTCTCTTTAGCAGACAATGTTTCAGGACCTGATTAGGTAAACAAACTAACATGATGAATGGGGGTAATAAGGATACACTGAGTCTCATGTCTCTTTGCAAAATGAGAGCTTCCTCCTACTACAGTTCACTCTTCTGCATCATCAATAATCTGAAGAAGTATCGGTTATCATTTGTGATTCAGAGGAGGAAACTGGCAGGAATAACTTTGCCAGTCTTGACTCTGAAGTGCTGCAACCCTGCAGTCAAGCACAGAGTGCCTCAGCTTTCACTGCTTTGGGCAGTGGGCACTGAAGGTGAGAATTAGATGATGATTAAGGTTAAAAATACCCCCATTTGTAACTCTTTGCAATACTGCTGATTTTAGTAAGGGGGCCTCAAAAGAAAGATCCAGGAGATGACACTGCAGGTGCTGGTATTTGTTGCTATCTTGATTCATAGACTATGGCTGCTCTTGGAGGGAACAGTGACAGTATGATGTGCCCAGTGGGGTCAGAATGTGTGATGCTCAGCTCTGGCCAAATGACAGGGTGGCACTTGTGGATCCTCAGGAGCAGCCCAGGAGAGGGGTTTGGGCAGCTAAAAAGCAAACATTCATGCATGAGCTGAGCTTAGATGCTAGTGTGTCTGGCGGATAGCAAGACAAACCTGTCCTCTTTACTCTGTTGTCCATTTTTTGAGGATAGGTTCCTGGAACAAGCTTCACAGAGGGTGCTTGTGTGACAACAAATAGCTGTAAATCACCTTAAGATGTAGCACATTGGTCCAAAAGACACTTCTGTGCACCAGATTGTGATAGGTTTGCACAGACGTCTGAAGTACTTCAGTCTAAAATTAATCAGGGGTTTTCACCACTGCTTGTGAAGTGTGGAAGGACAAACACAATCTTTTCACCATGCCCTGGGCTGTGCAACAGAGAACCAGATGAAAGCAAGTGAGAAGGAAGGTGAATCATAAACAGCCACAACAACAAAGTATAAATATAAAGTATAAAATAAAGCTGACCTGATCCATGGGATGGGAAAGGGCAAGAGGAAAAGTGGTCAAGCCTGAACATTGCCTGAAGCAGACTGAATTTTACAGAGCTGGAGGAAGCGGGAGAGTAGACATCTCCAAGCAAAGATAACAAGCAGCCAAAGAAGATACGAAATACCAAAATCACAAGTACATGTAAGGGTGAAACCTTCTCCAGGAGGTGCCAGTAATAAATAGCTGCATATCTGAAAGTGCCTGATGTACCAACACAGCCAAAAATACCCCAGGATTACTAAAACTGTTGTGTAACTCAGCTCAGAAACAAGGCATGGGAAAATTTTATTACCACATCAAGAAAAGCAAAGCAGGGAGACCTTCTCCCAGAAGAAAGTCCTGCTGATGGAGCCATCTGAATGAGGACAAAATCCTGAGAACATGCCACAGGGAATCATTCTGCTGATCTGAAATGGCATGGGGGATACCAGGGCTGTGACGGAGCTCTTCTCTCCATGCTCTTCAGTATGGGCTTGTGGCAGAGGTGCTGGGCTGGAATCTGATCCCAGTAACATCCAGTATTGAGTGCCACTGGTTTCACTTGACTCTATGCCTGAGATGACGATACATCTCCTGGTATTAAAGCAAGATGGTCAGTCCTCCCAGTTTCTGTTCTATCTAGAAGTTCTGGGATTTTAAATGTTATTTTCCTTTGTAAAAAACAGGAGGAAATTCCTATGGAATGCAAAAAAAGGAAAAAAAAAAGGTTTAGGAAATCTCAGAACGACCTTACTGAAGTGTTGATGTAATTCTGATTTTCCTATTTGGCTTTAAAGCGTAAATTTTGTGTGTCTTAGGCAGCCAAGATTAAAATACAGCACTCCAAAGAAAGCCATAGATAATTTTGATTACACTTCCACTGCCCAGATGTGTTTTATCCTGTGCTATTGAATCAGCAGTTTTTGATAGAGAATTTTCTACTGGCTCTAGTCAAAACTGGTCTGCCAGCTGGCAAAGCTGCTGCTGCTGGCTCCAGCATTTGCATAGCCCTGCCAAGGGAAAGGGTATGCTCCAGGGCAGCAGGTTTAGCAGCAGTGGGCAGTGCTGGGGCAGGCTGAGACCTGCCGAGGGAGGAGGGCAGGAGAGTGTGTGTGGGGGGGGGTTAAAGCTTGGGGCAGCAGGGAGGGGAAGAGGAGAGGTGCTAAAGCATCACTGAAGATGCACCTAAGTAAAGGAGGTTTGAGGAGAGGTTAAGAGGTTGCCCACTTGGAAGAACCTGTTACTGTCTGAGGTCCCAAGTGTGGCAACTGGTGACAGAAGCAGCTGTGCAGAGCTGAGCCCTGCAAGCCTCTCTGGGTACAGGGAAAGGTGTCGCTGCAGCCCCAAACCAAAGCAGTTTTGCAGGTGCTGGCTCTTGAGCTGTGCAGCAATTTCTCCCTGAAACCAAAGGAGGTAAGGGAGGAGCTCTGTCGTGAGGGACCTAATCGCACTCCAGGGCAGAACAGGCAGAATCCCTCTTCTGGTCCTAGTTGGTTGAGTTGCCCCCTTGCAGTATGGAAGGGTCGGAAGTCAGCCAGTCCCCACCAGCTCTGCCCTCCAGAGTCTGGGAGTGGGAGGAGCTCATGGTCTGGAATGAGAGCATGACGAGTGCCAGCATCCTGCTGACTGCTGACCAAGCAAACCCATGTGTCAGACGGGCATGGAGGAGCGGGCGGAGAGAGGAAGCTCTGCACTGGTGAGGGTCCTTGCTCAGGCCCCTGTGAATTGGAGCCATCCGTGGTTACATCTCGGCAGTATGAAAGTGTAAATCAGACTGTTTACCATGCAGAGGAGGTGACGTGTGGTGAAGCAGCCTGGCTGTAAAATCCCCTCCGACACACACAGGGTGCTTTCTGCTGCGATAAGCTGGGATCACAGCCACTGGGACCATCACCCCATCCACCCCACACAGCTCCCTGTGGGGCGAGGCCACCTGCCCTGCAGCTCTGTCCCATGAGGCTTCCTTTCTGGGCAGCTCCCTTCTGCGAGCTCGCCTTGCCAGCCGGACACCACTCCACCGCATCAGCCCCATGCTCCCCACAGCAGAGCCGGGGGTCTGCCGCAGTGCTCCCCACCGCAGCCCGAGCTCCCCCATGGCTATGGGCGGCGGGACAAGAGAGGGTTAAGCTGTCAGCTCTGTAATGTTAAACAGGTGTCAAAGGCACCTCCATATATCTGCAGATTGAAATCAAGTTCTTTGCAGTATAAAAAGATGAATTACCCAGGCGATTCCCGCCTCGTCCCACTCATCAGCACAGCGCCAGACGGCAAGCCATTTTTTTTTTTTAATGTGCTAACGACCTAATCAAGCAATCAAGTTGGAGAAGATTGCGGAGTGACCCCGAGCATCCATCTGCCAGAGAGCCCCCGCCAGCCCTTCCCGCTCTGCCCTGCGCATTCCGGGGAAGCCAGGGCGGAAACAAATAGAAAAGGCAAAAACCCCACCCCGATTCCTAAACAAATTAACACCCGATTTTCCGAGAGTCTAATTAGTTAAATGAGGAGGTGTTTGGGGTGTCCGTGGGGAAGGAGGGGCTGCTGCTCTGAGAGGGGCTTGGTAACTCCGTGGCATTAATTAGCGCGGGTCAATGGCGTGGTTCCCTGGGGACCAGCTGCTTTAATTTCCCGTGATATTTCAGTGCCTGAGGCCCATCGATTCAAACTGAAATTAACTTATTTTTCAATCAGGCCCGGGCTGCCCCTGGGGCTGACTCTTCCTTTGCCTTCTTCTGAATAGACCTCGAGCAATTTTTCATCTAAAGCTGATGCCTCTGCTCGGCAGGAAGGGAGGGGAACTGGGGAAGGAGGAGGGTGAGGGAGACAAGAGGAATGGAAATCAGAGAGAGAGAGCGCTAATAGATTTCTGTGAGCATTCCTCCCCGCCATCCCCGCCCGCCTCTGCTCACTGCCCCCCAGGTCACAGCTCAGAGATTATTCTGCCAATTTTCTGAGAAGATGAGGGGCTTTTCAAACTGGGAATTCAGGGCGAAGCACACAGATCAGCTTCCCCCTTCTCCCGCCTCTCCTGAGCGCTCACCCGCATCCCAGCCCTCCCTGCAGGCACCACTGCCCGCAGCCCTGTGCCGCTGCTCAGACACCCAGTAAATAATGGAAGAAAATCCCAGGCACGAGAGCCACAAGCTGCTAGAAGATGCCAAATTACATACTGCAGAGAGGGATGGGGTCTGCTCTCAAGACTCCTGCAAGGGAGGGAGGGAGAGATACCCAGTGGCTGCTGCATGGGGGAAGAGGTCACAGTGCTTTTGGGATGAGCATCCACACGTCTGCCTGCACAAGCACACGTGTTCTCATGCAGGAAGGGGACTGACACTCCTTCTCCCCCCACAAACCTATGTTCCTTCTTGTTGCCTGCCTCAGGTTTGGTTCCAGAACCGCCGGGCCAAATGGCGGAAGAGGGAGAAGTGCTGGGGCAGGAGCAGTGTGATGGCTGAGTATGGGCTCTACGGTGCCATGGTGCGTCACTCCATCCCACTGCCCGAGTCTATCCTCAAGTCTGCCAAGGATGGCATCATGGAGTCCTGCGCCCCTTGGCTCCTGGGTAAGAGAGCAGCCGCCTCTGTGGGGGACTGTGAGTGGGTTCAGACAAAGTGTGTGTGGGGGTGCAATGAAGAAATTGGGGCCATGTCAAAAACATGAGTGGAGGGTGGTGGGGTGAGGTCCCCCTATCCCGCTGCCCTCCCACCCCCACAACTGCCCTTGTCAATAGGGTCTGAACACTCATCCCTTCTGGTCTTGAATCCTGACCTGCAGGATTTTGCCCCCCGTGCTCAGGCTGGTGTTAACCTTTGACTCCCAGGGTGTGAGCATCCCTTGTGCCCAGCCCTAAGTAAGGTGTCTCACCATCCTGGTCTGACTTCCCCTGCCCCATGAGGCTGTGTTGGGTGCCAGGACCCCCACATACACTCTCCTTGACCCAGGTCCCAGGGGGAACACACTGCTGCTTCCTGCTCTCCGCACCTGGGGGAGCTGCATTTCTGCCTGGTTTCACTTGTTTTTCTGTGCAGACACGGAGGTAGCAGCTCCTCCCTCTTGTTCTTTGCTTGCCGCTTTCCGACCTTTCAGGCTTGTTCTGCCACAAAACTAGTGTCTGACATCTTGAATACAGACTAACTTGTCCTTCTGTATGTGGGAAACTGAGAGAGGCAGAGGGGTGGGCTGTGTGAGGACCATGGGCGATTGCCCTCCCCAGCCTCAGAGAAGCTCAGGCGACCGTGCTGCTGCCTGAGACCCACATTCCCATGTGGGGACAAGTTAGCTTTAGGCTCACAGGCAGAAATGAAGGGGAGAGTAATTATAAACCTTTGGGGGCAGCTCCGAGGCCATGGATGTTGCTGGCAACCCCAGCAGGCAGCTGCCTTGCCTGGGCTGCCCTCGCACAGGGGCCAGAGCGAGGGCTCGCTGTGACTGCTGCGTGAAGCAAGGGTTTCTGCTTTTCCTTAATTCTGGCCTCTCTTTATCTTTGCTGTTTTCAGTTCAAGATGGCTTTCCCATGCCCAGGCGCTTTTCTAAACCCGAATACCAACAATTCTTTTTAGGGATGCACAAAAAGTCTCTGGAGGCAGCGGCTGAGGCGGGGAGGAAGACGGAGGTGGAGCGCCAGACCCTGCCCAAGCTTGACAAGGGTGACAAGGAGGAGAGGGGCCCGGATCCCAAAAACACCATTTCCCAGGAGGAACTGAGAGAAAACAGCATTGCCGCCCTCAGGGCCAAAGCTCAGGAGCACAGCACCAAAGTCCTGGGGACCATCGCCGGGGACACCCCGCCCCCGGGCAGGAAGCCGGAGGCAGGGGAGGAGGCAGCCGCGGCAGAGGATGAGAGACCGACGGAGAAGCTGAACTCGTCGCAGAAGGAGGAGAAGCTGATCTAGGAGGAGGGAAGAGGCGGTGGAAGCCAGCGCTGAGACACTGTGTCCTCAGGAGGCCGCATTCCCCTCAGACTGACAGCTCCCCCGGCTGCCCCTGCGGGGCGCAGGGCCCCAGTCCCTGCATCTGGGGCTGCCCGGCGGGGGTGCCCCTGCCTGCTCCCCCTCCCCTCGCTCCTCTGCCCCGCTGGGCCTTCCTCACCCCCCCACCCTGCTGTGGAGCACTGGGAAGTGTCCCGTCTTTGTCGCCACCCAAGTGGACACCGAGGCTCTGGTCCCTCTGGCCTCACAGCCAGCTCTGGGGCTCTTTCCTGTTGCAGCCCCAGACCCCATCTATCATCTTGGAGCGGGCCTGTGCCCTGCCACCATGCCCCTCCTTGGTGCATGCCTCTCCCCAGTCTGCCTGGGCCCCTTCCGCTGGCACCCCATCCTGCCATGCCTCAGGCAGACTGCCACCTTCCACCAGCCATCACCTCTGCCTCCGGCCCAGGCCACAACAGGACAAGCCCACGGCAGTATTTCCATTAAATGGCGACTCTCCATCCAAGGTGATTTGCACCTTCCACCTGCCTCTCCCTGCCTGGTCTGCTGGGAAGCAGTTGTAGCTTCAGAGAGATTCAGCTTTGCCACCATTTGGAAGGGAGAGGCAGGCTTAGCCCATGGGCACAATACCCTGGTCCCACCTAGCACCTCAAGGTGACTCCAGCCCATGTTTCTGGCTTTGGCAGGGCTAATCACCACAGCCAGGTCTGACTCTGCCCCAAACGCCAAAGCCCTGCACCCCTGCAGAGGGGCCGAATGGTGAATTTGTTTACTGAATACATTATTCCAGGCGAGACAACAACATCTGCCCAATGTATTTATTGAATTAAATTTGCCCAGCTCGCCCTCTGAGTGTTAAAGGGAATGACAGCCATGCACATCCACCCTGATACACCCTGTAACGTGTACATACATCTCCCAGCCAGCCCCAGACAAGCACATGCAGACCCACAAAGCCAAACCCGCGCTGTGGTACCGTCACCTTCCCATCCCGGTAAGGCACTATTGTCCCCCCAAAAGCTGTAGGACAGTGACTTCCAGGCAACCCTTTCTGTCCTGCTTTCAGCTGTGAGCACCCTTTCCCCAGAGCTACTGTTTTTCTTCTGTCAAAGGTTAAGCACCTCCATCCAGACCCTGTTTGTCTTTGTTCCCTGGTCATTTGACGTGTTAGATGGTAGCCCATGGTGTGTAAATAATGTATATACAGCGAGAAAAGGATTCAGTATTGAGGTGTTTGAGATATGGAGCTGTAACAACTTATAGTCATCCAGCATCTGTGATTTATGTGCCATTTTCTGTAAAGATATGAACAAGAATAAAACTGAACAGGAATACTGTGTATGAGTCCAGTCACCAGTGTTCAAGGAGGGTGAATTCAGCCAAAGCTGAGACATGGCTGGAAATCAGGACATAGCCAGAGAGAAGTGGGAGCTCCAAAGTGCCACAGAGAGGTCTGCATCTTCCTCCCACCCGGGCACAGCATCTGATAAAAACGAGGTGTGTGGCCTGGGATGAGTGCCTGTGCGCTGTGTGGTGTTCATCCTGTTCACCAGACCTATCAGGCCAGCAGACCATGAGTGGTGTTGCACTATGAACAGCAAAGAGGAGATCTGCTGAGAGCAAAGAGGAGATCCCTGCTGTTGAACCCACTGGGGGGCCTGGCTGCGAACAGCTCTGCTTGCAGGGAGAGCCTTTTTTTTGATCTTGTGTTGTACCCTTTGGAAGGGAGGATACAACAGTGGTCAGTGAATGTAAGAAAACCTCCAAGCTCCGTCTTAAAAAGCTCTACCTATATAGTGCCTAAAGGAAAGGAAGGCAGAAAAATAGCTGTTCGGAGGCAGGGAGGCAGCTTAGCTCTGCTACAGTGGGTGGTGGGAGGTCTCAGCATGAAGAGATGGTCTGCAATGATTCATGCCAAAACCACCACCACCTGCTCTGCAATGGCCTTACTGAGAGCTCCCAGACCACCCCATGGTACAGCTGGTCAGAAGTGTCTGGGAGGCTGCAGAGTCCAACCCAGCTTGCTGAGGGGACAGCTCTGGTAGCCACCCAGCAGTGAGGTGGGAAGGGATGGGATGGGATATCCCCTTCTGCAGCAGGCAGCCACAAGAGGAAATCATTCCCTGGCTCACTGGACACAGCACAGGGTATGGGGATGAATAAAATTATGGGGGAGGTGACTGGAAGTGAAGCATCTGGGGATGCAGTGCAGATCCAGAAGAGTGGGATCAGGCTGATATAGCCTGGCCCAGGCACTGTCCCCATAGGGAGCCCAGGCACTCGCTGAAGCTGGCTCCCATTCAGGAGCAGCTGTCAGGACTCAGATTAGCATGAAGGTTATTTTCAGTCAAGTATTTTTACAGCCCACCTCTTTCCCCTCCCTGAAAGGGATTCAATTTCTTTTTCCCTGTAGTACTCTGGAAAAGAGGAGGTGAGGAACAAGGCAGGGGAGAATGGGCACCTGAGCTCCTTGTGTGGGAGAGCTGCTTTGTGTGCAGTCACCCCAGGGCAATGTAGCCCCAGCTCTCACAGGGACTGTCTTGCCTGGAGGGGTGTTCTGAGTGAGGGCTCCAGGCAACATCTCCTCAGTGAGAGGCAGGTGCCCTGCGATGATGGCCAGGCTGCTAGTCAGGGCTTGCTGCCACGAAGTCCTTCGTCAGGCTCCCGGATACACCCCTGGGTCAGCATCTGCCCAAGCCTGGAGCCACGGGCCCCTCACTGCATACATACCTGAACCTGTCACCTTTATCCAGCCATAACACACACAGTGAGCCCAGCCTTGGACTGCCCCTGCACTGTCACACACTGCTCTGCTGGCAGGCCTGGCACCCCCTGTGAGCACTGCTGACAGCTTGTGTCCAAGGAAGCAGGCAGTGAGGTTGCTCTCGTGCCCGCTATTTGCGGCACACAGCATGGCCAGGCTGCCATTGCAGACTGTTCATGAAGAGGTGAGCCCCTGCTGTGCATTTCTATTAGCTCCCTGCAGATGCAGAGGTCTCCCCACCTCTGCTCATCCCATCTGCAACCAATTAGTACTAGAAAGGTTTCCTGGAATACTTCTGTGCTGGTCAGAGCAGCAGCAGTGTAAAAATAGCAGCTTCTTACTCAGCACGTCTGCTCTGGCTGAGTTTGCCAGCTCAGCAAGGCTGAAGAGAGTTCAGACTCGTGAGCAGGGGGAGTGGAGGTGCAGAGGCCAGGAAGATAGTATGAGGGGAGCAGGGTGGCACAAGAGCTCAAAGGGAATTCCAGGAGAGAGGTGTGCAAGCAGCAGTAGGGACAACACAGGGAAGCCTGTGAGACCCCAAGAGAGAACTGCTGTGCTCTCTTCTGCAGGAGATGATGGAGAGCCTGCTATCATGGACAGTGAGGTCATGTTGTTCCTTCTCTACACTTTGGCAATACTGACAAACCCAAGGGTCTGGTTCATTCCCCAGCTGGTTACTTGCTGTTTGCTGCTCCCACACACAAGGTAATGGATCCCAGCCACAGAGTACTCATGAGCCAGCACATCATAGGCAGTGCAGGGAATAGATGTGCTGCCTTATTGCATCTATCCAGAGCAAAGTCTCTGCAAAGCCCTGCTGGGGCATCAGCCCAGTAGAGCACATCTGCCTACAGGTAGTGAAGAGCAGCACATGTTCTGGAGCAGGACATCCCAAACTCATGCTCCTCTGAGATACCTTCTTGGCTTTCTTTTTTCTTTCACTGCCCTATCCTAAACGGAATCATTGGGTGGAATGCTCAGCCTAGCAAGGGAAATTTTATATTAGTGGATGAGGAGGGAGAAGCTAAATTGCTTCTAAAACCTCTGGCTTGCTTTCTCTAAGTGTAACTACCCCAGCTCAGGTAGATTGAAGACAATGCTCTGGGAGGGGTGCACTTGAAGATAGCTGTAAAAGCTGGTGAGTACCCTCAAGACAATAACCCTTGGCATGCCCAAAGCAAACTCTAACAGTGCTGGATGAAAGGGCACAGCATGGAGGTGGACTTCACTGCAAGAAGGGTTGCAAGGGACACTCCCTTGTTATACAGAGTCCTCTGGAAGAAGTTCCTCTCTGAACAGTCCCTTAGCTTTGGGTCTGGTTCTCCCTGTGTGTAGAAACTCAGACCATGCCCCCTATAAGACAACAAACTGGGGTCTTCTCTGCCAGCCATGGGTGCTGGAGGCCAGACCTCCCGAGGAGTGTGTGGAAACCTTTAGTTTTGCTGTGAGCTAAGCAGTCTGTATAGCTGTGTCCAGCATGTCTGAAGCTCTCCAGACCATCAGAGCTGGTTTGCAAGAGCCAGGGCTGCCACCCCAGAACAGCAATGCAGGAGTGCACAGTATGTAGCCATGTGAGGATTCAGGAGTTGTGGAAACTGCAACACAGGGCTGGCGCACCCAGATCTCTCAGTTGGATGGGCACAGAGTTGCTGCCATAATTCACTGTTCATTTAAAAAGAGACAGAGCAAGCAGAGGAAGTTTTCATTATGAGCACCCCGGAGCAGTTGAGGCCCCAGAGTCCACAGCTGGCAGCCTGCGTAGTGAGCTGCAGGAAGAGATGGAAAGATCTAAAACAACAGATGCCAGAACAGAAGCTGAGAAGTGTTGGGCTAGCAGGAGACCATCCCCTGGGGAGCTTTGCTGGCTCTAAGTAAAGGAAATGAAGCAAGACTGCTTGAGAAAGCTGTACATATTACTGCGAGCCTTATGGAAATCAGTTCTGCCTGCGTAGGGCAGGCATTATTCCCTCACACTCCAGCCTTGCAGCCAAGAGTCTCCTGAGGAATATGTGGGTGTCATGGTTTGAGCATGTTTTGAGGGTGTTTTTGTTCAAGGTTTTTTCCAGCCAGGTGGAGGAGGGGAGTCCGGGAGGAAGGAGAGACAGGACACCTGACCCAGGCTAGTCAATGAGGTATTCCATACCGTAGCACGTGATGCCCAGGATGCATACTGGGAGAGAGAGGGCTGGAGAGATGGAGAAGAAAATGGAGGAGGGAGCACGCGGTGCTCGGCCGGGCAGGGTGGAGTGAGTTATGGGTCGGTGGCTGGTGGGGTGTTGTATTCTTTTCACTTGCTGTTTGCTGTATCATTATTATTTGTAGTAGTAAATGGCAGTAGGGGTTTTGTGTTGTGCCTTAGCAATTAAACCGTTCTTATCTCAATCCGTGGGGGCTACATTCTTTGGATTCTCCTTCCTAACTCTCCGGGAGTTGGGGGATTTGGTTTAAACCACGACAGTGGGTCAGCAGGAAGAAGAGCTTGTTCTGCTGCCTGCCTCCACCCTCCCAGCTGGGGCAGGAAGGTGCCAAGTCCTGCAGGCTGGGGTGGCTTTGGGCTGGGGCATCTCCCAGTCCTTGCATGCTGCCTCAGTGCTCCTACAATGGTCTCCTTGTTGACGTCAGAGTTTTCCTGAGTGTTTATTGTTTGGAGTCCACCAGAGCCAGGGGTGGTTCATGGAGGAGCCTACATTGTGCTTGCCTACAGCTTTTCTCCTTCCATCGGGTCATGTAGGTGCAGGGGGACAAACCTCACCCTGATGCCACATGATACTTGGATCAGCTACCGATTACTTAAGAGAGCTACAGTCTTTCCTTCCTTCTGCTCACTTTCCCCCAGGCACTTGCAGCATATACTTGATGCCAGAAGTGGAGATCTGTAAGCCTATCTTTCCTACTCACCTCTGCTAGATGGCAACCTTCTTTATTGGAAAGGTACTAACAGTGAAGCTACTCTTACAGCTAGTACAGAAGTTGTTTCCTAGCTTGCTCTGTCCTGACAAGATGGGCTGTGCTTGGGCTCTCTGGCATATGTCCTTCCAAGTTGAGGAAGCTGGGTAGGGACAGCCGGCCTCCCTGTAAGGGCTCTACATCCCAACATGGTATGGAGCTATTTGCAGACATCTGCTAAGATGCCTGTCCCATTGGAGCTGGGAGACACAGGACTCTCCTCACTGACATTTCCATCACAGGGTTATTAAATAGGCAATGACTAAACATCCCACGTACTCTCAGTCACAGTTACTAAAAGATAACTATTTTACAGGGAAACGTCCTGCTGGAAAATGACATCTCTGGAGCCCTTTGCATATCACAAGCCTGCCAGGTACGGCATGAACCATTTACAGTGACCACGAGATTTCTGGAAACTTGACTCAGGTAAGAAAAATGCACGCCAGGTCACTGCAGAGCTGTTTGGTTGGGTATGTTTGTGTCCACTTGCTGGTTTTCTGCATGGGGGCAGAGCTCAGGAGAGCTTGTACCGGTCTTTGTTCTTTTACAGTGTTGAGGCCCTTCACATCCCCCTGCCAGATACCTTCAGCACTGCCCTGGGAATGGGTCTCTCTCACCAGCCTTACCCCTTGGATCATATGTGGTTTTAGGGCAGTGGATTTCTTCTGCTCTCAAACCCCTCCAGCACAGAGAGGTCTGCCAGCAGCCACCTCCTACTCCTCTACTCCAGAACTGGGGCCACATACAGAAATGTCACTAAGCAACTGGGGAGCAGCAAGTGCTCAGAGATGGTACCTCCACTGCAGTCTCAGAGTGACCAACCCAGAGACTCTCAAAACCTCTGCCTCCACACACCTATGGGAGAGAACATGATTCATCACAGGCGGAATAGTAAGGAGGTGAGCTCCATTTATTCCCTTAAAAGCAGAGGACCAAAAGCCCTCCTTGGAGTTCCTTGTGTCTTACAGTACCTGCAGAGGTAGCTGCAGGGCAGGATGCCAAGCCCTGGAAAGTATATTACTCCTACCCCTGCTCTGCTCTTCAGCAGTAGTCTAGTCTAGGTCCACTGCCAGTATGCAAGCACCTCATCCAAAGCAAACTCCAGAGGAAAAGATGCAGCCATCTAGTTAACAAATAGTGACACTTTTCCATAAAAATAATTGCAAAACAGGCCCCAGCTTTTAATACAAAAATGTTCCTTTGCCCAGTAACTCAGTATCATAAGGAGAGCAGAGACATGCCCTTTCTCTGTGCCAGCATTGTCCTGCCCTCACAGTGCATCCCTTGGCTTCTGCTGGGGACCACAACCCTCAACTGAGCCACAGGTACAGATGTCTCTTCTGCAATGCTGTGTATCAAAGAGACAGAGGATCCACCAAGGCACAGAGGACAGAAGAGGAGGCTGCATCCCAGTCTTGTGTCACTGTATCCTTGACAAGTGGAGGTTCCTCTGGCCATTACTTATACAAGCTCCATGAGGCAGCATCTTCTCTTTAGGCAGCTTAGCAGCTCAGCCCTTTCCCCCATGAGGGGCAGGGAGGCAAGAGGAGGGGGCAGGGAGAAGGATGGCATAGCGTGTCTGCTCCAGGCAGAACCCTGCCTGGTCTTGCACTGGATGAATCCCTTTTTGACAGCTGATGGCTCAGCAACTTCACATCTGCTTTCAGAGCTCTCTCATGAGTGCACAGGTTCTGCAGCTGGCCAGACAAGTGCATGTCTTTCAACATCCTTCCTCAACTGGGAGCCGCTTCATCTTCTCGCATCGAGTGAGCTCCCATCTTCCCTCCCCATGAAGTTTCAAAATCCAGCTGTGGAACTGCAATTCAACAACACAATGACTAAAGGATGTCTCTATGAGGGCATGCCTTCCCACACTGAGGCTCTCCAGTCTCAGTCACTCCCCTCTGCTCGCCAGGGACCCCTCTACCTCCCTTGTCTTGCCATCCCCAGGGAGGTGTGGAGTGGCATCTCACCTTTTCCAGGCTGGCCCTGTGTCCCACGCTGATCAGTGTCATGCCCAGCTGAAGGCACACACGGTAAAGTTCATGCTCCACCTCTTCGGTCAGGGCGCTGGTGGCTTCATCTAGCACTGAGAGAAAAGTTGTAAACCCCACAAATCCTTTCCTGACCAGTCATCTCTCCCTAGGCAAGAGCAGCAACTGTTGAGAACACTTCACATGTTATATCCAGAGTTCACAGAGAGCAGCTGCAGAAGACAACTGAGGGGAAGCCTAAGGACTCTGATTTTCCTCTGGCACAGCTGACATCAGTCAGCTGGAAAAGCTGCCCTTCCCTACAAGCCCTCAAATCCATCCAAAGAGCACTGCTCACCTTGTTTCTCTCCCTCAACAGCTACCAACCACTGCCTGGTCCCCACTGTTGTGAAAGCCAAGGCACAACCTTCTCAAGGCAGGCTGTGTGCCAGATTGCTGGGCTGAGCAGCAGCCTGTGCACCCCTCTGGCCCAGACCTACCTGGAGCATCCAGGATGGTCAGAGGCACCTTCCTGTCAGTTAAGGATAAATACTATAGATCTGGAACAGATAAATTCAGTTTGGTTTACATCATCTCTACAGCTTTTAGTTTGCAATCCAGAGGTTCATTCTGCCCAAACAGCATTGAGCCATACCACAGGCTTCACGGGGAGAGGTATTTACTTGCTACTGACACCAGTTCTGTTCACCCACACCTACCCTGTCCCTCATGACTGCATTACTGCTGCATTTCCCACATTGCTTCCACAACCTTAAGAGGTTCACAAGCTGACACCATGCTCCCTAGCATGCATGCTTCTTTACGTGCAACTGGTGAGCATGCTGAGAGGGGGCTTCTTCAGGTATCATTGGACCTGAAGTGAAAACAGAAACCTGTACATGAATCACTGCTTCTCTAAGAGAATGTTGGATATACAGCCTCTTGATTTTCCACCTTCCACACAGACCATCAAACATTTTCACCCTGAATCCTGTGCGCTATGCTGCTACAATAATGATCAAGATGAAGCATATTCCTAGCGAAGAAAGTATTTAATGAGCTGTCTGTATACCAGCTTCTCTTTACACCAAAGGCTCTGCCTTTGCACACAGACACCTCCTTTCTTTGGCAGTCACTCACTCACCTGCATATTTTGGCTGGAGGTAGAAGAGCCTTGCAAATGAGAGCCTCTGCATCTCCCCTGGGGAAAGGATGTCATACCTGCAGCAGGATTGAGATTCAAAATCTCCCTCAACAAAAAAAGCTTGTTTACTGAAGAGCTTATGGCTGCTGATATTTGAGACCCCAGCGAGGAACTGTCCCTGTGCTGTCCCCTGTGCCCCCTTCGCTCTGGGACTGGGTCTGCACCCCTATGCACAGTTGCCTGCCTGCAGAGCAGCATGGCTTGTGATTGTTGGCACTGATGCTTGGGGCACAAAGGCTTTGCCCCTGTATACTGCCCACCTCCCGCACGACACAGCTGGGCACATGTTCCAAAGTCTGGCAGCAATGTGCATCTCTTTAGAAGTGTTCCCACCCAGAGGGATCACCCAACTTCACATGGATGGCAAACTCCCTTACCAGTTCCAGTCCACCTGCTCATCTAGTCCTCCAGCCCTCGCCAGCAAGTCAGTCTGCAGAGAGCACAACAGTCTTGTGAACACAGACCCCAACACTGTCAGCCCATGGCCCTGAGCATAACCATCCCCTTCCTGCTATTCTTGCTTTTTCTGTTTGAGCTGAAATTGTTCTGTGTCCCTCCTCCTCTGCCTGTCCCATGGGCAGTCCCATCTCAGCTGCAGACAATGTGTTCACTTGTCCAGCACACAGTCATGCTGTGCTGCCACAAACTTCATCCCCTTCTTCCCTCACTGGCAGTACCAGAAAAGAAGGCAGCAGCACCACTGGGGACTCACCAGCCCAGCCAGCTCCAGGAATCGCACAATTCTCTCATCATCTGCAGACCCTAGGGGAGAAAGCAGAAAAGTATTAAGCAGAGGCAATATGCACTGGCATCACAGCTGCAAGAAGGAGTTAGTGGGGCAGGAGAGCAGGATTGAAGGATCTCCTGAGTTCCAGTGTAAGTGACTCAAACATTTAATTATACCAGCTCCTGAGCAGTCCCAAAGACTGACCTTTCTCAAAAATGTTAACCCTGTCTCTCAGCAGCATGCCATTAGGTAGCTGGGCTCCACAAATACACCTGGGACTTGACTCAGTCCGTGGCCACAGATAGACACAACCAAAAGCACAAGGATCCGGGCTTCAATTGCCATGGCCCTGTCCACCAGCTGCACTTTTATGGCTGTACACTGCAGGTGGGAGTCAGGTAACAGCCAGCAAAAGGAACCTATGCAGGGTGGTAAAAACCTCTGTGGAACAGAGCATACACTTGAGCTGGAGCAGTCAGCAGCTATGGAAGCTTGAGCAGAAGGGCTGTGCATCTGCCATGTGAAGAGCCACAACAGTAGCTGATGGCTGCAGTTACCCTCTGCTAGACTGTGACTCCTAAGTGTTTGAAAGTATAACATAACACTGCTTCACTCAGAAACTTAAACCTGGACATCTGCAAGCTGCAGCAGACCACACATGCTCTGGCTTCGGAAGAGGGCAGGGGAAAGAAAGAACCCATGTGGTCTGACCTCAACAGGATGCAAGGCCCTGGACATCATTTGAAAAAGATGGAGTTGGATGGAAAATGAGATGAAGGTAACATGGCTTGTCAGAGGCAGGTTGTACCAGACAGATCAGATATACCCCATCAGCAAGGTGCCTCAAAATGTCTAGCACAACATGCAGAGCATGGCCAGCTTGTCCCTATTGCATCAAGAGAGTATGTTCTAATCAAGAGAGTATGTTCCCTACCAGAAGGCAGGGAACACAGAGCTGACCTTAACCTACACTAAGGTAAATCTTTCAGGGAAAAGCAGAGAACAACAAAAGTAAAATGGATGATCACTCCTGATGGGGCATAGTAGGGGAAAAGCTGCACTGGGCACAGGACAGTGACCTCACACCAGAGGGTTGGCCAATTGGGATTTCCACATGAATTTCCTAATGAATTTCCACATACCTGAAACTGGATAGATCTCTTTCAGGGGATAGATCACCTGTTCAACAGAGCAAAACAAACCACATCAGAGGGAGTCCATCACAGATGCAGTGGCAGTGGCATGAACTCTGGTACAAGGGAAGAAGCAGCTACAGCCATCCTCCCTCTTACAGGCCTTTCTGCAGCACACAGATTCACAAAGCATGACCCAACCTGGGAGCAGAGAGGAGAGAGTAGAGGCAGCCCCTGGGCTCACCTGCTCACGCAGACTTCCATCGGTGAAGAAGGGCTGCTGTGGCAGGAACACAACTCCCTGGGGTCCAAAGCAGGTCAGCATCTTGATGCTCCCTGCACAGAGACACACTCGTGCCAAGCCTGTGCCAGGCACCAACTACCCACCACCCCCCTGCTGTAGCAAACAAATCCCCAAAAAGGCATATCTGCAACAGAGGGCAAAGCAATTGAGAGCCAGAGCAAAGTATGTGAAAGAGATAGATGGCTCCAACACACATTCACCATCACAAGGTAGCACTAGCCTCACAACCCCACACTGCTACCTTCCAAACTCAGGGCAGCCCTGGTTGAGAAAGAGAAGGCTGTGGCAAGCAGCAGTCCTTACCCTGCGTGCTCTCCCAGAGTCCCCCAAGGACCCTCAGGAGAGATGTCTTCCCTGTGCCAGTGTTCCCCACAATCATCACACTGTTTCCTTGTGAGATCCTGAGGCTCAAGTCCTTGATGAGCAGCTTGCCAGAGGATGGCACTGAGAGCGTCACTCGCTCCAGAAGGAAAGCTGTGTCCCTTGGCAGTGGGTCCTCCCCAGAATGGCTGCTGGGCCACCACCAAGACAAAGGAGGAGAGATCTGGGGGTAAGTGATCATACTGAGACTGGCAAAGATCAGGCACCTTAAGCCTCCTGTGCCTTTGTGACAGTAGCCCTGTCCCATGTGCTCCAGAATGATAAATCACAGCGAGCACTGCCTTCTCCAACCAAGTGCATGCAGCAGGCTGTGACACCAACCGTTACCTCCATCCCATGACAGTCACACATTCTGGCACATAAGCTGCAAACCAGCCAGTTGCTGATGGAAAACTCACCTGTCCAAATCCCAGCTGGCTTTGTCTTCTAAGTGGTTACCACTTTTTTTTCTGCCAAGGCTCAGCAAGGTCTCCTGCAGTTCACCAATCCTAGACCAACAAGAGGTTGTGTGAATGCCAGGGACAACTCCAGCAGCCTCTGTACAATACCCAGACTTGTCTGTGCTTGCTCACAGGCAACTGTTTCTTTTTTATTTAGCACAGACATGGGCAGAGCCTTGTCCCACACCTCCCTTTCCTGCAGAGACCTGCCGCAGAGCTCACCTGTGCGTGTAGCCAGCTACATCGGTCACGGAACGGGAGAGATCTATGAGCTGGCTGAAGCAGCCAATGAGGTAGATGGAAACAAAGGCATTCTAGGGAGAGATCAAATGCCAGAGCAAGGGTCAGCACTGAGCTCCCTCCCCCATGCTGCGAGGAGGCAGCCAAGGAGTCCAGGTAACGGGCCATGTCAGCAGTCCCAGCAGGAGGAAGGGAGAAGTCACCCAGGGTGGTGGGAGTTAAGTTATTTGCATGGAGCAGGGCTTTTCTGCTTAGTACAGCAGATTTTACCAGGTGGATACATCCTCTGCCACCCAGGGATGCTGTTTGTAGAGTGCCTGCTGGCCAGCCCAGGGTCCATCATGCCTGCCTTAAGTCACACAGATCCATGCCATCAGCCCTGCCCCAGCACCATACACGGCTCAGAGCAGGACACCTCAGACTGCTGTGCCCACTTTGCTATTTTTAGCTCTGCATTCTCTATTACAAGCCAGTTTTGAGTATCTGGGAATGAGTCAGGTCAGGAAAGTGAACACAAGCCAGCTCAGCCTTGCAGGTGGCCAGGCTCATGGCAGGCAGCAGCCCAGGGAATGACCCAGACCCACAGCACTGCACAGACACAATTCCAACCCACGCCACTAAAGACAGAGGCTTTCTGATCTTCCATTTATTTTTTTAGACACAGAAGTCTGTATCTAACAGCTAGAAAACACTTACGTAGATGTGTCTTTGACAACTCTCACTCCCAGGTTAATCATACACTGAGAGCTGGCTCTAAGATCCCAGTTCCATGCCACCATGGGCAGGGATGGTCTAACTTGAAGGTCAGCTGCTTCAGATTATCCAGCACCAATGCCACAAGCCCCACATGAAACCTCTATCTTCAGTGCCCACTCATCCTCTACAATGAGGTCTGGAAGATCACCCTTAGCTCACCTTGCTGACGAGGGCACTGAGCTCTGATGGACTCAGGTCACCGTAGACCCCAGAAAAGATGGGAATAGCAATGGCCACATAGCTCAGGATGCTGCCCAGGTAGTCAAAGGTGTTGATTCCAACTGGGCAGCGCACATTGAAAGAAAAGAGCAAGTTAGGTTGGAAATCTCTGTCCCAGCCAGGCTCAAGTGCAGCCCATGAGCCTGATCAGAGGAAGGCTCTTGATCTTGCCTCAGCCCTTCATGATGCACCAGAGCACAACCACCCAACTCACAGGACAGCACAAGCACCAGGACAAAAATCCATTTGCCGAACAAAGGGCACTTTCAGACAGGCCCCTCAGTAGACAAATGTCACATCCAGACTCACACCTCAGGAATTACCAGGCAAAAGCACTTTGCCTGCTTGCTTCTGCTCTTCAGGGGGCTGACTGACTCACAAGAAACAGGAGGGAGGGCAGAAAGGAAGCTATGGCTTGAAATGATTTGTCATGAAGTCTGTCTTGGAGCACAGGACAGGCAGAAAAACTTAAAGAGCCCAAGCTTCCATAGAGATACCTGTACTCAGGGCTCTCCCTCCCTTACACCGCTCAGAAGCTCACTATGCTGATGGGACAAGGAAGAGCAATCTTTACAATGGTCATTTAACACCCAAACCTGGACCCAGTGACAATGGGAGAAGAGAGATTCTCAGGGGACAGTAGTGCTCAAGCAAAAGGCTCTATAAGAAAGAATTTTCCACAGCTCACAACCACAGAGTCTTCTCCTTCCCCAAGGCTCAAGCCTTTCCCTCTCTTCCTTGGCTATTGAACACCTGCCCCACAAAGAGCACAGATTCCACTTTTGAGGCTTGCATTCTCTGACTTAGCTAGGTCCTCCGCAGTTCTGCTCTCTACAAAGCTTTTTCACAACAGGATTCTCATGCAGGGCTGCAGGAGGCACCCTCTGCTCACACTCAGGACTTCAGTGCATCAGCAAGAGGCAGAAGAGGGAAAACCAGCACTGTTGGTCTAGCAGCAGGGCTCCCAAGCCTTGGGCTATCACAGTAGAGCTAGCACATGCCCCAAACTCCCCACTCACTGTAAAGCCAGAGCTCCTTCCCTATCAGCTCCCTCTGTGTCTGCAGCAGGCTCTGCAGCCTCCGGTCCGTGCGCATATGCTCCACTCGCCCGGCCCTGTAAAATAGGATTGCAACATGCCACAGACAAGCTGGGAGCACCACAATGAGGTCAAAGCACTGGCTTTAGGACTGAGGCTTGGGAAGGGTCTGGTACTGCTCCCACTGCCTGGCTGAGCCAGTAGCAAGGAGGCTCATCTGGGCTCTAAAACAGCACCTCCAGCAAGCATGGCAGTGTTTTCTGCTTCTTTGCAAGGGCTGGGCTGCCCTCAGGTGGCAAACAGCAGAGAGAGCTCCATGCCTCGCTCCAGACCCCCACCCACCACAGCAGTTCTTGCCCCTGCCATCCAACACACGCTTGTGACCAGCACACACCCCACCACAGTCCACGTAACAGGGGAGTCACTAGAGCCTGGGAAGATAGGGTCAGGAACTGCATAAACGAACCACAGATCAAGAGTTTTGAGGAGTCTCTGTTCTAAAGATTCTCAGTTCTTAAATACATGTCTAAAATAAATGTTTGCTCCCCAAAATATACCCAGTTAGAATTCACTGTGGCATTACTGCCCTGTAACCCATCACAGGTAATTACTGAGCTGCAATCTTTGCTGCTGAGTATTCAGAGGACAAAGCCTTGGACACAAGTTAAAGATGAGGAAGGCACTAGTGACCCAAGCTATGACTTCTTTTGCAGATGGGAGAGATTGCTGTACTGGTTTTGGCTTTTCCTCCCATTCAGTTCACTTATAAAGCAAGTTTGCCAAAGGCTTAGAAACCAAAGAAGTAAAAAAGTGACAGTGCTCTGTTTTGTTTCTTCTTTTACCAAAACAATGGTCAGGGAGGTGCAAGAAGACAAGATCTAACATCTGCTACAAGCTAAAGAAGTCCAGCAATCAAAATCAGTCATGCAACGCATGCTTCTCCTCTTGCAGGACTCTAGGAATACAACCTTTTACACAATTCCTGTATTTTCTTTAAGATTCCATGAAAATGACTGGGTTTTTTAGCAATTCAATTAAAGTTTAGTTTCCCATCAAGTGAAGCTTTTCTACTAATGAACTGTACTGAAGCAAGACACTCCATTTCTGCTGTAATAATTCACTTTCCATTTTCTACTTTGTAATGGAATAAAAAACTTCAAAATTGTGAGGAAAAGCATTGCAGCTTAAACAAGTGCATGTAATGAGAGTATCTGGTCCATTAAAAAAAATTAACATTAACCAATAAGAATCAACCAATCCACAAAGAAATAACTCAGACTTGCCAATGCAAACCAAGATTGATTTCAGTTACTTAAATCAGTTTCATGCCTGTCAATACAGATCTTCATGAAATCAGTGATGTTGAACCAAACCACTTTGGGGACAGCACTACAACACTCAAAATGCTCACTCATTACAGCATGAAGGAGCCAAATAGTGATCACAAGTAGGGAAGACCAGAAACTAGACAGCTGCTGCTTGCTTAAATTCCTGGAAGTGTGATTTCGCAATGTGTAGGGCAAAGGCACATATGTGACAAGAGAGGCACAACGACCTCCTGCCATTAAACAGCCACCACAACACAAGCTACAGTAAAACTGTGGTCCTTTTCCTGGGTTCTAGCCATTTTTGTGAAACACCTTAAAGGCTCCAAGCAGCAGCTCAACAGACTCCAGGGCATCACTAAGAGGGGAGGTGCTGCCAGGCTCCTGACTGTGTGCTCAGCTCTGGGGTAAACAGTATTCAGCAAATTCAAAGTAGCAGTACAGTGCTGGGAGGGTCAGGGCACAGACTGACCTAGAGAAGCAGCAGAGGTAAGGATGCCAGGCAAAAACTAGCATACCCACAGAGACACACAAAGCAGCAGCAGCAGGATGAGGCCAGAAGCAACCTGTAACAAGCCCCCAGGGGAACATCCTGACAAGAAGCAATAAGACTTTGAGCAATCTTCCAGATAAAGACCTAACAAAATATCAGCAACGGTCTGTCTTGAAGCCAGCATCAAATCTGTATCAGGCTTCTGTGGATGCTAGAAGGGAGGCAGAGAAAAAATAATTGTGTCCAGCTGCTTTGGAGTATTTTTGCAGCTGACGAGCAGAATGCGAAAAAACACCAGACTGTATGACTCTGCAGCAGGATGGAGGGAACGGAAAGCTCAGGCTGCAGCAACAGGGCTTTGACTCCTCTGGGGTACATGAACACAAGAATGTCCCAAGCTGGGAGGATCCTCATGAGGACATAAAGAAATGAATGCTACTGACCTGTAGAAAGCAGCTGGTTCTGCATTGACACGAATCTGCATGTGCTTGAACCTGGACAATCCAAAACAAAAGATCATCACAATTGTGCACAAATGCCCAGTGAATTATGTAGCCAACATCCTTGCTAGAGGAAACTCATCTTGCATCTGTGATGCAGCAGTGATCTGAGGCATCACAACAGACATATTCAATAGGCTCAAAAGCACCAGAGGATTTAACACAATGTAACATCATTCTGGGCCGGCTCACTGGTACATTTCTTTGATATCCCACTCTCTTGCACATCTTCTCAGTGCTTGGGTCTCCCATTCGCTAGCTGGGCATCTCCACTATACAGAATCATCACAACCAACTGCTCTAGTCTGCACTCCCTGTGCCATACCAGCTTCTGCTGTCCCTGGATGCCCTGAGCCCCAGGGAAAGCTGTAAAGCCTCTACCACACACACAGACAACCCCACAGGAGAAGGGGAGGAGATGAGTTACACAGCATATGGGAAGACTGTGCTGTTTTGGGCACTTCAAGAAGGTTGTGGTGAAGCAGAAACACGATTTGTGTCAGCAGATGCAGCTCATCTGCACCCAAGAAAGCGCAATGTTCACTTTTTTCCCCAACACAACTAATGCCCTAGCAGAGGCGACAGCCATAACCAGGCAAGCAGCCTGGAGACTGGGCAGGGCACTGCTTGCCATGACACAGGGCAGTGAAAGGGGTGGATGAGGCCTCAGTTCACAGACTCTGGGGCAGCACTGTGCCGTTAGGTTTCTCTGAGTGGGTGGAAAGTCATGAGCAAGAGAAGTAGCTGCTTACACAGCACTGAATAGGGACAAAAATGCAGCTTTCATAGGAGCTGCCAAGAGGCAGTGAAAAGGCTGCTGTGCTGGGACTCACCTGAAATCCCCTTCCAGTTTTTCCTGCTGAACAAGTTTAGCTACAATTGGGCTCATCAGTATCTTGTTGATGATCGTCCCAATGATGAAATATCCAAAGATGCTCACTGGGCCTAGCCAGCCTGTGCTATAGAGGAGGAGAAAAAAAGGTCAGCTAATAACCCAAGCAAAAGGACACCCCAGCACCCTCAGGCTCTAGCAGTCAGAGCCCTCAAATGTCAGCTCTCTTGGCTTTCACAGAGGTTTGGGGGCCAGCACTGCACCCCCAAGGCAGAATTCCCTTTGGAATGCAGAGACCACTCATCCATATGTATAATCATCCATCTGGGCAGTTGTAATATGGATGTCAAGCTTCAAAAAAGAGCATAGGAAAGAGATGTGAAAGCAAGGCATGATGGGTCCTTACCTGTGGAAGCACTGGTACGTGTAGTAGGCCAGCGTGAAGGGCGAGATGATGAGCTTGCTGGCCATGGAGCTGAGCTGCCTGCAGAACCTCTCCACATCCTGGCTGATGCGCTGGTCCCTGATCAACACAAAGAGCCATCAATGCTGTTAAAGCCCAGGAGCAAGAACCCAGTACTAACTCCCTAATAGGACACAAGCCAGGCTGTTTCATCGCCTGAACTTAGGACAGGGTGCAGGTAAACAACCCTCCTGGGAGGGACCTACAGCTGTGTCTCCTGCTCCCCAGCAGGAGACAATTTCCACAGCCTATCAGGACTCACACAAGGCCCTTCCTGCCACCCAGAAAGAACAGCTCCTGTTGTGACTTTCACCCTGTTCCTTGTATTAACTCCTTGTTCGACTCTCAACAACATTGTCCAACTCTGTGCTGAAGTACTCTGCATCCTTGTCCTCTACTCCTCTCCTGAACCCACTCCTGTACTACCAAAAAGTCCTGCAGGACTGGTGCTGCATCTCAGGCACTCAAGCTACCAGAACTGACTAGGGCATGGGCCAGACCTTCACCCGCTGTTAGTTATCTGCAAACGCTTCCACCAAAGCCATGTTCCACAGTAGCTGGTCCCTTTACTCTTCATGGAGTGCCCTCTGGTCCCTTTGTTGCAAGGAAGCTTCCACCCACCCCTATCCCACAAGAGCAGACAGCAGCACACCAAGCCTCCTCAGCCTCTGCACACAGGTAACAGACCCTCAAGTCCTATCTGTCCCACTGCTGAACAGGAGCTGTGCTTGGGATAACTTCAGCCCTTACTCCCTCAGCATCTCATCTGATCAGAGCATGAGGAAGAGGGCTTCAGTCTCATGTGCTAAGCACTGTTGGAAAGGCCATGACTGCAAATGCTAGAGTTCAGCATGAAGAGCAAGGCTGGATTCCTGCTTAGCCATCAGTGCAAACACAACTACAAGGACATTAATCTCTCAACTCTTTTGCAGTCCTGGAACAGCAACGGACTTAATTTTGGGGCAGCTCTCACGCTGACTGACCTTAGGGTCACTATTATTCCTTTTCCTCAGACTGTAATTGCTCCCAGAAAGTTATAATTTAAGTTTTGCTATGGACTCATGGCATGATATTGTTTCATATGGCCTGTTAAGCAACACGTAATAACACAAAACCATCAACTCAAGTGCCCTGCTAGGAGCCACAAGTGTTTGTATGCCACTTAGAACCCACACTCCAATCCTTCTACAGGGATGATACCATGCATCTAACACTCAGCTTGATTTGCACTGCATAACAGGTCACTATTGCTCTAGTTCACTGTCTAAGTACCCTGCCAAGGGAAAACAATCCCATAAAGGAATTGCAAGATAAAGAGAATTTTTGCAGCAAGATACAGAAAACTAAACAATAAAATTGGATGTTTGAGCAGAAGTAAGGTAGTACTGAAAAATACTCCACAGCAGTCCTTTATATTTGGTCTGCTAAGATCAGGACAGCTGGGTCTGGGTCAGACTGACCCAGTTATCTCATGCGTTTCACTGCACAATGTGAGCACATTCCCTGGTTAAAAATAAACCTGAGCAGAATAGTGTCATGTGGTGAGAGGCCTCTGTCCTGCCCTTCCTGCCCCCCTCAAAAGGAATGACAGGCCATGGCCAACGGCCAACGTGCTATACTGCCTGGGAAGCACTGCATTCCTTGGTAACAGACATGGTTTTTTAACCTCTCCTTGCAACTCCACACCACTGCAAAACAGTATCAGAAACTAACTTTTAACAAGGGCGGGAGTAACCCCCACAGCTGCTGGAAAGTGCATCAGCATCATAAAGCTGTGATTGCACATCTGGCAGTATGCTTGTCTGACCCAAGCCAAGCCCCTCCTTGCCTGCTGCTCCCTCTGTGCACAGCTGGTTGCTCTTACCCGGGTTGTCTCCTATCACTGGGCAGCAGAAGCAGAGGCTGCTTCAATTCCTTGAGGTCACCACTACTAGTAACTGCCCCTGCAAGCTCAGCCATTTCTCACAGGGACCCTGGGCTTGGTCTCCTCTGGTGCCATCAATGTGAGAGAAGGCATCAGTGCAGCAGCTAGACCAGAGGAGTCTTCTCCAGGAGAGGAAAGCTTAGGGTCTTATAACAACTGTATAAAGCCACACAGTTGTGAAAAGGTTATTTCCTGGTTTTCAGTTTTTCAGCAAGTATTTAATAATAACTTACTCAAATCCTGGAGGGGGGGAAAAAGCCTGCACTTCTCACATATCATCTAATGTAGAATCTTTAACTCTTCAGAGTGCATAACCACTACTGCAGCGTTCTGCATGCAAGGACACACACAACGCTGTCCCTGGAAGGCCAGGGTCAGCAGGCAGTCGTGAGGAAGGGAGGCAATTGACCTTTGCTGCACAGCCCCAGCAGATCAGCAGCTCTGCAGTAAGCAGAATAGTGCACAAAGCAAACTGGAAGGGGATTCTCAGGGTGGGCTGGGATAAGCAAGGAAGAACTGAATGCTCCTCCTTCTCTCATATTTCAAGTCACCCTTGACATTTCCTTCTTAAGAACAGGAAAGGGGAAATGCAGCCCTCATATACAGTGTGAAATAAAGCCTGTCCTGGACATGGCTCCCACGGGTTATATCAAAGCCACTAAAAACCCAATTAAGCAGGACTGTGTTCAGCTGGAGACTCTGGTGGTTGAAGTTCAAACAGAAAAACGGGCTGTCCTAATGCGCTGGTTGTGTGAAGGCCGGGAGAGGCAGTGCTCTTCAACTCCAGCCAGGCCCTTTGCAACGCCACACTGAGTGTCAAGGGTTGACTTTCCAGACAACATGTTTTATAGCAGCAGTAGCTCCCTGTTCTGCTGGGCCTCCATTTTCCTCACAACAGAAACATCCTACCCCTAAAACCATCATGACCAGCAGTCATGGAAGTGACCAGCAACAGGTACCACTTCCCACCCAGGGCAGCGGACAGCACTCATGCCCATATGGCAAAAGCTTGTAGGGCTCAAGCCCCTACCAGAGACACAGGAAAGTCAGGAAAAGTTGTGAAGCAGCCCAGGAGAAGCTAAGTGAGAGGCTGAAAGAAGCCACAGGCAGCCTACGGGTTATCGATGTCCTCGCGCAGCATGTGCAGGCTGTAGTAGACCTGGCCTTGGAAGTAGCAGCTGTGGAGGTATTCAGTGAGGGACTTCCTCCAGCTCACATACATCATGTTGCAGATAAACTGATCGAAGCTTTTTAGCTGGAACGAGGGCAAGGAGACAGAGGGGAAGAGATGAGTGAGAAGAACAAGCATTTTCTGAAATTAAACAAAACCCAGTACCAGTGATGTGTCTCACAGACAGCCATCTATTTGGGCAAGGGCAGATCTAGAGCCTTAATCACCAGGATCAAGCTGGGAACCACGAGCAGCTTTCCCTATCACTCCCAAGACATGGAAACCTGTGGTCTGTCTTACCGTGGAGTTCACTACGATCAGAGTCAGGGCAACGGCTGTCAATGTTTTGAATCCGGAGAAGTCTTTGTTCCCTAGAACCTCATAGTACTGGCTGGGGATGACGCCAACCTGGTAAATAACCAGCTGCTCTGGAGGAAAGAGGCAGTCATGGGAAGGAAATTAAGGACAGCGGTGACAATGCAACTGGGGGTAGAGGGACACAATTGGAAGGGTCAGCAGACGTGGGATGCAGCCCACCCCCCCGCAGCTCACCCAGCAAGGCGACACAGAGCAGCGTCAGGAACATCAGGGCGCTCGGGGAGGGCCACCCGGGGAAGAGCACAGCTTGCAGCCGCAGGAACCGCCGCACGAACAGCCCGTCCAGCCGGGGGCCAGGCCTGCAACGGAGGAAGCAGTGAGCTCTCGGGGGTGCCCAGCGGGACCCTGCCGCAGAGGCACCCCCGGCCGGTCCCGTCCTCACCGGCCGGCAGCCCCGGCGCCCCGCGCCCTGCCGCTGCCTCCCCCCATCGGCGCACAGCAGAGCCCGTCCTGGCCGCTCCTCGCCCCGCGCTCGCCACGACACGAATATTGACCACCTCTGCTCGCTCTGCATGAGCCCCGCGCCGCCCGCCGCACCACAGCGCTTCCGGGTTGGGCGGCACCATAGAGACTCCGCCCGCCCGCCCCCAACCCCTCTTCTCCAAGCCGCCGCGCGGGAGCGCCCCCTGGGAAGGCGCAGCTCTGTCCTCAGGACACAGCGCCCTCTGGCGGCGCCGGGCGGAGGGCGCCGCTCCCAGCCCCGCGGCCCCCCCATGATGGGGGTAGCCCAGGGCTGCGGGGACTGCTCGCGTCCCCCATCGCCTCCTCACAGCCTGCCTCCGCTGGCTGAGCTGCAGTGTTCCCCACAGCGCCAGCGAGGCAGGGGCCCGGAGGCCGTGGCTTAGCTCCAGGGCTGACCCGCGTCCTGCCTGCCACGGGCAACAGGGCTGGAGCAACAGCGCGCTGCCGCCTCTCCGCCTTGAGGAAGGAGCTGGACAAGGGCCATCTGCTCCCTCAGGGAGCCCAGAGGCTGAGGGATGGTTCCCGTGGGCAGCGGGCATTGCCTTCTTGTCACAGCGGACACGGAAAAGAAGGATGGGGGTTGATTCCTGCATGTGTTGGGTTATTTTGGGCTGGCAGGGAAGTTCGAGGTGGCTTTGACAGAACGCAGCACTTGTGGTGGCCACCATATGGGGGGATTTCTTCATCTGGGACCAAGGGACAATGCAGGGATCCCCAGTGTGATGGTGCATGGCAGCATGTGCTCCCTGCTGTGCTGCACTACACATGTGGAGCAGCGCACAGCCTTGGCAGAGGGTACTGAGGAGTGTTGGGAAAGCAGTGGTGGGCTGTGCTGGTGGTTTGACCCTCCCTGCCTTCTTAGTGATCCCACATTTAATACAGACACCAATTATTATTATTTTCCACATTTGGGTAGTAACCTAAAGTCTGGGTTACGAAATGTTTCAGCACAGGTAAATTTCTGGACAGGTCTAATGATAAGAGATGAGGGATCCTATGAGCCAGAGTCCCTTCCTTCCTCATGGGTCTCTCACCTACCATCCTCTTGATGTCATTTCTTCTGCAGAGCCTTTGGGCTTCTACACATATCTCATGGGTCCCTCTTCCCATACACAAGTAGCTTCATTCTCCTAACAGTTCCCTGCCTCCCAGCCCTCTTTCTCTTCCCTTATCTTCCTTGCCTTTGCTCTTCTGCTACCTGCTCAGGGGTCCAGGCACTGCAAAACACTAAATCAGGGTATATGTGCTCAGGAATGAATGAAGGCGGATCAGTCTGTTTCCTCAGCATATGGCCCTGTCCATGAGCAGTGTCCCCTTCTCCTTGCTCTCATCTTCCTCTTCTCAGTTATTTTACTGCTGGAATTCACAATGCTATCAGTCATACCTAAAGGCTAAGCTCCAAAGGGCAAAGATCACCCCTCTGAAAACCTGACCTCAGCGATGACTAATTTTTATGTTTAAAAGATCGGGTTTTTCTCAGCTGTTGCATCAGACCTGGGTGCCGGTTGCTCCTAGGCAGTCACATCCTCTCACAGTACAATATTGCAGCTGTAGCAATTGTGTGTGTGTTGCCTTGTCAGTGGTTACCGGGACTGAAGTGACTCCTTTGCTCCCTTACCCACCTTACAGTGAGAGGATTCCTCCCCTTCCTTCCCTGCTGATGAGATGGCTTTCCAGCACCGGGGGAGCCGGGGGATACAACACAGATGAGGTGGCCACAACTGTCTCTCCCAAACCCTTCTTCCTCCTCCCTCCCCACTGTCCTGTCCCTGTCCCCCTACAATCACCACCTGAGAAAAGCACATGAGCTCCCTTCAGTGAGTCAGCTCCAGGATTATTCCTGGGACCCCTCCTAAAGCAGCCAAGATCAAGAACAAAAGAGAAGTGCCTCTTGGGTGCCTCTCCATCCCCCCGCCGAAACTGCGCCCTAGACACTCGGAGCCGCTCTCGCACAGGAGCATTTACATCTTTTACAGCACTCCGGCTCTCCTTCTCACGTTTCTCCTCCTGAAAACTCCGTGGCCGTTTCAGTGTGCCTGGGGGCAGGGCTTGGGGAAGGACTGGGGAATCACAGCTTGAGCAGGGGTTTATGGCTCTGTTTACACTGCAGGGCCATATCTCAGCTCCCGGACTAGCTACAGACCCAAGAGAAACCACCTTTTCTTTGCTAACCCATCACGGAACAGGCTGCAGTGGATCCAGGGAGGAGAGAGCAGGGAATGGCTTGCTAAATCCCGGCTCTGTGGCAGTGCAAGTTAATTCCTCGGGGCGCTTAACCCCAGCCCATCTGCTACGGCTTGCTAGGTGTGAAACACTCCATCCCACATCCTCCCCTGCCTGCTGCCCCATGCGTTTTCCCCCTGTCCGGGACCGGTGGGGAAAGCCCCATCCGGATCCTCCCAGCTCCTGCCTCCCGCAGGTCCCTCTCCCCCTGTGCATCCATTTCCCTGTGGTCCCTCTTTACCCGCTGGCCTCCAGCTGGAATGTAGGCAACAGCCTGGCAAACCCATCATCTCATGTCTGTGGGGATCACTGGCCCTGGGTGCTCTCTGAAACAAGCAGCAGTTGCCGTAACCACCGAAAGAAACACAGAACTGCAGCCTTGACTCTGCAGCTTGCTTTCCCTCGGGTTTCCCATCCTGGCTCTTTCTTAATGCTGCTGGCTCTCTGTGATGTTGTGTAATGAAGCACTTACAGACGAGTGTCACCTTCCCGGGCTTTCCAAAACTGAATCTGCCGTTTCCTGCCCATGCTTCCAATCTCCAGACTGCTCATACATGCCTGTCCTTATTGTATCTTGCGCCTTCTTCAGTTTGGGATCACCTGCAAGCTTTACCCCACTCTTGGATTGTCAGTAAGGAAGGGGTAATGGACACTCCCATCCTGAGTTTCAGCTCTGTTTGTATTAGGGTATGATCTAAACCAACTCATTTTCAGCTGGACCAGCAATCTGAACTGACTGACAGAGACCTCAACACTCTTGTGCCACCCCAAAGTGGAGGGTGGGAATGGAGAACCAAGAGGGATTGAACAGCAGAGGCCAGGCTCAGTGTGGCTTAAACCTCCATGGAGCCGAACCACCACCTCCTGCTGTGATATCTTAATGATTCTGCCTTTTCCTCTTCCAAGCTCTGGGCCTTAATTAGTCTTTCCCCCTCCTGTGGGCCAAACTGCTCTTTCTTTTCAATCCTCCTTCCTCGTGCTTGCTTCTCACACTGTCTTTCTACTGTACACTTCAAAGGCTTTGCTCACTGCATGTCCCTGGTGCTGGCATCAACTGGTGACACCCCAAAGAAGCCAGGTCTGCCATGAACTCACTGTCATTGAAGCGACTCCAGGCCCTTTGGATCTGGGCAAGGAGCAGGAGGGGGGGGAGGAGGGGGGGAAGGTTTTTCACCACTTCACCGCTGGGAAGAGTTATTAGTGACACAGGAAAAGCGAGAGGGAAAGAAGCCCCCTCCTCCACCCACCGTCCCCAGCAGAGAGCCTGCTGAGGGCAGAGTGCTTTCATGTGCAAGTGGGAGGGAAGGAGAGTGTTAGGGCTTCAGAGGGAAACGCTTTGATCTTGACTTTGAATCTCCCGCAGTTCCCAGCTCTCACCCACCTCTCCCACCTATGGGCAGGACCCCAGAACGTGGCCAGCACTCCTGGTCCTTGCCTGGCGCTGTGGTACTGCACCAGATGCTTCCCATTTAATTCCCACCCGTGTGCCTGGGAACATTAGGGAGCCTTGGGGAGCAAGGGTACAGTGCCAACACCAAGTTCAAACCATCCCTCCAATCTCACAGAGCCAGAAGGAAGAGTGAACCCAGCTGGACAGAAGCCAAATAGGGAAAGAGCGCTGAGCCGAGCAGAGGAGAGTTGGAGATGGGATCTACTGTCACACTCCACTACCCCAGGGCAGGGGACGAGCAGACCTGGCCCTCCTGTGCGTTACACTGGTCAGTCCTGATCATCACCCAGGTTGGAACTAGATTATCTTAAGGTCATTTCCAACCCTAACTATTCTATTCTGAGATGAACTGGGAGGCAGCCACCATTATGAGAGGGACAGGGGGACAGCACTGAGGTCCCTTGGCCCCACCGGGAGGGATCTTAAGTCACAGAGAGAACTGCAATGGGGGCCCTGGGTGTTCTTTACAGAATGGGAAGGAGGTGGCACTAAGGGGTGCTGGAGGAAAAGGAATGACCTCTTTGAGTCATTGCAGAGTAAGAGGGTGACAGTGTGGAAGAGTCTTAGGAACCTCCGATATCTTGTCCAACATGGGACCTAGTGGTCTGGCCAGCTCCCCATTTTCGTTGAGAAATTAAACTCCTCTCTGGGCCTTGCCACCAAACTGTCCTAAAGTTCAGGCCACATTCTTAGTTATTTTGTGCCATTCCTCTGTCCTCCCTGTCACACAGCTGAAGTCACCTCTGTCAACTGCTCTCACTTGCTGAGGGTGATGGACTTGGATGTCCCTGCCCACCAGTTCTCACTTCAGTGCCACTAAATAGATTTTACTCCTTGCATCATCTCCTATAATTCAATCACTCCAGCTCCGCTGAGCCTGGCTGAAAACTCCCTGTAGTTTGTCAGTCTCCTTCTCAGAGTGATGTGAGCAGAACTGAACAAAATCGTCTGTCTGCTGGTGGCCAGCATGATTCCGGGGCATGCACAGGCAGGAGGGTGCCTCACAGGACCTTCCGGTAGAGCTCAGTAGTCTGTCTATCTAAGCATCCCTTCCAGGGCTTCAGCACAGGCGTAAGGCAGTGGGGTCAGAGATGGTTTCAGGGGTGGGGATGAGAAGTACCAGACAAAACGAGACTTAGGTCACTCATTTTGAACAAGTTACTACAAAAATTGAGGCAAAGTCCGTGTTTTCCATGTCCCTGTTGGGCACAGTCACACCAGAACAACTTGACCTTCCTTTTCCCAAACATTGGTGGGCAGACTGCAGCTGCAGCAACCCTGTTTCTGTTGCCAACTCAGGCTGCAAGCTCTACTCATTGCTCTTTCCTCGTGGAGCAATGCAAGACACAAGGGAGAAACCCAGCCAAGACAGCAGGCACTTAGAACCTTCCTGGAAGTCTCCATGCTCTGTCCTGTCAGCCCCTCAGCAATCCCAGCTCCCCCGATTCCCCAGAGGGGTGACAGTGCCTGGATTTGGACTCTCAGTGCTCTGGAGAGAGAAAGATAGCAAAAACAGAAGCCAGGGCACCAGCAATGGCTTTAGAGGAATGAAATGTCAATTATAGACCATGATTATGGATCATAGAATGGTTTGGCTCAATCAGTTCCATTTCCAGAGGTGGTTTTGGTGACCAGTCCACAGCCTGACCTGTCTTGAATGGTATTTGGCTGCCCCAGGTACTTCAGCCATACTCCATCCTATCCGAATGGTCTCTTCTGATCCAGTCATGGACAGTGCTGCAGTGAGTAGGATGCTCTGATCCCTTCCACTCCTGGAGCTCCCCTGGGTGGGAAAGGAGGTGGGACTGGGGAGTTTTCCTGCTGGGGGGATAACTGAGTGTTTGAATGTTGTCTCCACATGTGGCACTGTCTGGATTGTCACATTCCAGTGACAGAGCTAGAGGAAGCCATATCTTATACAAGAACCCAGAACCTTGTCTTTGGGACACCTTTCCTCACGAGGTTCAAACCAGTGAGAGTTTTATCTGCTGAGCATGCAGGTTGCCCTTAATCTGGGAGAAGACTCTGTGCCCAGACTTGGAGCAGTAGAACCTGCCTTCCAGCATGGCTGGAAACATGGTACTCTGAGACCATGTGCAGCCCACATCTCTGTACCTTTGCTCTGGGCCTTGTCTGAGAGAGGATGGGGCTGCAGCAGGCAGGATAAAGCACAACAGGCAGTCTAGCCAGAGCTAAACTGCAAAGGTCTCCATTGCCTACAATCATGCTGAAGCATCCTGCACCAAATCATGGAGTACTCTGGTCCCCCACTGAACTCCTCCAAGGAACATAAAAATGCTAACTACTTGTTTATATGCTGGAAGCCGGTGTGTGCAGTCATCTGCATAACAGAACTACCCAGGCTGTCTCTTTGTGTGTTTTCCAGCTCCTATGTTAATCACTGACCCTGCTGACTCCGGCATTTGCCAGTGTCTCACTGCTCTGTGAGCACCACTTTGCATTTGCAACCAAAGAAGTTAAAAGGATGAAGGATGAGAAGGGAGCTCAGCAGCTGTGGATATGTACACCAGCCTGCTGGGGAAAAGATCCAGGACTGGCCAGATTGATAGCAAGAGTGGAGCTGGTGTTGGAGATACAAAGATTGCCTGAAGGGGTAAAAAACTCACTGGGAGATGGTTTAGGTCTCTTTTCCTTGCACTGTAGCTTTTCTGTGTCCAGTGAGAGTGACCCCTGTGAGCACCGAAGGCTGGAGTTCAGTGTCAGTTGGGCTGGTGTCTCCTAACTGATGCAGGAAGGACTCAAAAGTAGCCAGTCCACAACTTCCAGAGAGCCCATCATGCTGTCAGACCCTCCTCACCCAGCCTCCCCCTTCGATCCTGGTCTCAGATGTGCAAGAAGAAAAGTGGGAAAAAATGCTCCAGGGTATGTGCTTGTGGGGGAGATAGGAAAAATGGAAAGTGTGCCTTGATGTATGCTGTGATGCTTGCTGCTAAACTAACATGGAAGGGAGGGTAGCAGAAAAGAGAACTGGACGCATTTCCCCTCTGTGAAAAGTCCGTGTTAAGATTTCTCCCTGAATTGCACAAGGAGCCTGTATGTGGTGTTTCCATGAGTCCTCCTGCCCTCTCAATGCCAAATGCTGCAGCAGAAATGAGTACCACACTGAGGTTCCCCACAGGTAGTGGCATGTAGTGAAGGAAGCCCTTGCCATCTTTGACATCAGGAGCTACGTTGTGCCCCTCCCTGGGTGGAGGGATTGTGGTGGGTCTCAGACTGGTCCCTAAGGGTAAGTGGAGGAAAAGAAACCAGATGCTGTTTGCAACCAGAGCTACACAACACAGGGAATGTGAAGTACTGAGACCAGTCGGTGAAGAGCCCAGCTCTTCCCTGTTGACCAAGTTGTGCCCCCGTCATTAAAACACACCCAGCTCTCACAACCAAGAGCAGATAGGCTTCTCAGAGTCCCGTTTGGGGGTGACGTAGCTTGAGGTGAGGCAGGTCCTGGACGAATCTCTAGGGGTTCTGGACTTGTGAAGATGATGTGGGGTGGAGCTGGCATTGGCAGTTCAGCGATGCTGGAGCGAGGTGCCTGGCATGCGGGCTTGTTGCACAGCCTCACGTAATGATAGAGGGACAGGATGAACTCATTGTATGAGCGGGAGTTAAGGACGGGGAATCTCGGCCTGAGATTAGGCTGGGAAGGCAGCGGGGCAGAGATAGCAGGGTGGAAGGCTCTTCCACAGAGGGCCTAGGTATAGGCAGGCGAATTCAAGCCTGTCAAAGCAGGCCGCCCAGCTGCTTTCACTTGGGTGCCTCTCACAGACAAACAAGGTTTTGAAGGGCAGCACAGATGAGTTTTGTCAGCCCTAGAAGCTTGTGAGTCCCACTAGCCTTACCTTGCCAGGGAAAGGGTGGGCACCAGTTAGAGAGGGCAGAGGAAAGGCTAACTTAGTTCCTAGCTAGCATCATGGAGGAAGGACCACGGCCTTGGCAGAAGCGAGTAGGCAAGGGGGTGGACACAGGCACGGGCTGTGCCAACCCCGGGGACTGCAGTGGCACCCACTCGAGACCTGCCTGCGTGGGACACAAGAGGTGTCGCGAGCAGGCACCCAGACCCCACCCCGCAGCCCCAGTGGGCTCGGTCACTGCAGGCCCGGGCAGGTATGGGGCAGGAGAATGCTGTGGGGCTGCAGGATGCCGGGGAGCACGGGGCGCAGCGGGGCAGGGTGGCGGGCCCTTTAAGCGCGGCGGCGGCGGGACAATGGCCATTATCACTTTAGCTTTGGAAGTGACCCCCGGCCCGCTCGGCTTTCATCTGGGCCGGGGCCGCGGGGATGGCCCGCTTCCTGGCGGGGGAGGGGAGGAAGGGGGCAGGCGGGGAGGGGCGGCCCGGCCCGGCTCGGCCCGGCGCCGCACGCGGCCGTCCGCTCCCGAGGGTCACTGCGGGGCTGGCACCGGGGCGGCGGCGGCTCCGTGCCGCTTCCTGCCGCCGCCCTTAAAGGTGCGGGGCGGCCCAGGGCGCGACCCGACCCGCGGAGCCAGGTGAGTGCGGGGCTGGGCCGGAGCCAGTCGGGGCTGCGGCTCCCTGACCCCGTGGGCTGCCGCGCAGCGGAGGGCACCTTCCCCGGCGGGCGCCCTGACCCGCCCTGCCCTCGGTCCTGGTCAGCAGCTGCCTGGGCACCGGAGAGCTCTCCCCCAGCCCGGGGCTGTTCGCCGTTTGCCTGTCGGGAGAGGGGAGCGGCCGCCCGTGCTCCCACCCGGGGCTGTGCCCGTCCCGGGGAGGGGGCCGCGGTCAGGAGAGGCGTGAGCGGCCCCGGGGTGAGCGGCGGGAGCCCTCCCGGGAGGACGGGTCTGGAGGCTGCTGTCAGGCACCGCTCGCCCTCGAGCTGCCCGTGCCTTGCCCGAGAGACGGTCGGAAGGAGGCTGAGCTGCGGCGTTTCGGCCCGGGTTAAAGGAGGGTTTGTGGCTTTTCTCCCTCCAGGAGAGGGTTCCCCCGTGTCTGGGCTTGGTGGAGATGTGGGTGTTGGCAGATGGAGCAGGCTTCTCCTGCTGCCTGGGCTGGCAGTGCTGCTCACCCACCAGAAACCCCCTGGGATTTCTGGTACGGTGATATTTCTAGCTTAGACAGCTCCTGAAGACTGCTACTTCAGTGCTTCTGTTGTGTGGTTATGGTGGCTCACACCTCCTCCTCTCAAGTAAGAGCCTTTACTGTTGGGGTGACCTGAGCGAGCAGCTGGGGCTGGTAAGTGAGGTACCGAGCCCAGCTGGTCTGTGATACATGGGTACTCGGGCTCCTGTGAAGTAGCAGCTTTCCCTTGCAGCTGGGGCTGAAGTGTCCTGGATTCCTGCTGGCGGGAGCATTTTTGGCTCCAGCTGGGGGAACTTGCACTACTGGATGCCACGAGACCATCAGTTTAGGTGAGGGAACGTGATCTGCAAGTGTTTGCTTATCTGTTACAATGCAAAAGCAGCAAGGTTAGGTAAAACCTCCTTTATCAGCAGTGAAAAAGCTCCCCTGCTCACCTTTTGGTGCTGGGGCGGTTTAAGGAGTGCTTGTCTGTGGTGTTCAGCTGCTTTTCTGGGGGTGTGCAGGCAAAAAATGTTCCCTTTTGCAGCAGCTCCTCTGTGTGGAGAGCTGCTGGGTTTGATCTGGTGGTGATCTCAAGTCCCCAGTTGGGCTGACTTCTGTTTCTGGCTTACCTAAGCCCCTCTTCACCCTGCCCCAGGAGCTCATCTCTCCTGTTTCAGCTGTGGGTTTTGCCTTAGGATTGCTTTTGTGGCCCTGTTGTTGCTCTGGGCAGCAGGAGCAGGCGGTGACATTGAGGCTGTGGAGTTATCACTGCAGAAAGGATTAAGTCCTGTGCCTCCAGCTTTCCCTCTTGCCCTCCCTCTCCCACCCAAGGGGGTGGGAAGTGCCCAGTAGGTCGTAAAGACCAGAGCTGTTGATGCTCCCTAGCCTACCTCAGCTCCTTGTCCCTTCCCTGTGCAAAGCTTGTCTTGCCTTCACAGTGCTCAACTGGGCTGCAGGGACTGAACGGGGAGTCAGTGACTGCTGCAGGGGGAGGTGACTGGCTCCAAAAGGGTTTGGCAGGCCATGAAGGAGGACTCGGGCTCTGCAAGCCCTGCAGCTTTCCTGAGGAATGCCTTTGCTTCAGCTCCTCTAGCACATGTTGCTTCCTATGGGCTTAGTCAGAATTGCTATAAACTTCTATAAATTTATGTGAACTCCCGAGAGACAACAATACAGACATGACCTGAAGTGACAACTTCGTATTTGCTCAGACCAGGATTTTAGGACAGGTTTATCTCCCCTGCATCACAGCTGTGTCCATTCTGCTATGTTTGTTGTCTCTGATACCTGATGCTCCACAGCTGTGGGAACAGCTGTAAGAGGGCCCTGGCCTCCAACACGAAGGAGACTTTGGAGCAGTTTGGGGCATGGGAAGAGAGGTGATCTGATGAGTAGCTGTGGCCTGATTAAAGGCAAGGGACAGCAGCAGCAGCAGCACAGACTCCCTGTGGTGAAGTAGCCTGGATGTGGCCGTGTGATTTTGTGGCACCTCATTTAATTTGCTGTTTGGTCATGGCCAGGGGCCGTAGATGCCATGGCAATAATAACCTTATCTGCAGCAAAGTGCAGGTCTGAGACCTGGGAGAGGTCAGACAGGCCATCTGCTTTACTGCAGGGCTGCTGCTGCTTCTTCTGCCTGGCTCTGCCATCTGCCTATCTCTCCACAGAGCTGTGGGTGCGTAGTGATACCTGTGAAGTGTTGTAAGAAGGTAGGCTCTAGATGGGATGTGAATCGAGTAGACTGCAAAGTGATGCCCTGTGTGTTGGGGTGTAAATGTTAGGAGAAAACATAGGAGACTGAGCTCCCTGACTGAGTGCAGTGTAGTGCCTGGGGAAAAGGGGCTCAAGAGGAGAGACTGGGCTGGCTGGTGGTGGAAGGGTGCTTGAGGAGAATTGTGCTGCTGGAGCTGGATCATGGGGTAGGGACTGTGCCGTTGTTGTGAAAGCTCTAGGAGCGGTGGGGGCAGACCCATGTAGGTGTCAAAGAGCTGACAAAGCGGGGGATGCAGATTTGAGCTTTTGGATTGCCTGAGTGGGAACTGGCATGTGGAGAAAAGGAGGACGGGAGTGGGATGGGCTCAGGGAGGGAAGAGGGCTCCGTGCAGCCTCTGAACTACGCACCCAGTGCTCATGCTCCAGCTGTGCTTTTGGGTTGTCTCCTGCCTGGTACCTTGTCTAGGAGAAGCTGTCCTTGTGCAGTTTCTTCATGGCTGGTGGTGTACGTCTGCTGAGCAGCAAGTGGCATCCAGTGTCAGCTCAGGCAGCAGTCATGGCGTTTGGGCTGGCTCTGGCCCTTCCTCTCATCCTGGGTTCTGTGACAGCAGTTTTTGATGCATGCAGTGGGGGCAGATGCGGTGTCCTTTTCTGAGGGAAGGGGCAAGCTCCTAGTCCGTTGTTCTGTTGGGCTTGAACACCTTGAGCCAGGTCCCTCCGTGCCCCCATGCACTGTTCCTCTGTCACGGGTGTCTTCCTGCAGAGGTGACAAACTCTTCTCTCTGGGTACTGGTAGCGGCACAGGAAAACAAAAGGGATGGAGCTACTGGTGGGAGGGACAGGTGTAGGGGTGAGGCGAGGTGCAGAGCCAGGTATGCAGGGGTAGGAGGTGACCTGGCTTGCCACCCCGATGGGTGCAATCACTCCTTCACCTAAGCTAGTGTCTTTGGAAGCTGTGTGCTGTCTGCTGCCCACAGGAGGTCAGTGGAGAGCAAGCTGAGCCCATGTCCCTGTCCCAGGTCTTCCTGTAGGGACCCAGGCTTCCTCCTTTGTCTATGGGAGTGTGGGTGGAGGGGTGAGAAGCAGCCTTTCCTCTGCCCTTTTCCCTGCCCTGTTCTTTGGAGAAGAGCGGGACCTGGAAGCCAGGTCCCAGTGGTCTGGAGCTTACACCGTCTTCATCTCCGGTGACTTTCTTTTTTTGCCATCCTTCAGGATGATGAAGCGGCACCAGCTGGTGCAGTCTGTGCTGCAGGAGCTGCAGGAAGCTACCGAATGCTTTGGACTGGAGGGCCTCACCAGTGCGGCACTGGAGGCGGAGAGAACCCTGTCATCTTTCTCCCTGCCTGGCTATTGTGGGAGGCATTTTCAGGAGGAGCTGGAGGTTGACCGGGTAGCCAGGAGCCTCTATCCTGAGGATGCCCCAAGTAACATGCTACCCCTGGTTTGCAAGGGTGAGGGAAACCACCTCTTTGAAGCGGCCAGTGTGCTGCTCTGGGGGAACCCCAGCCTCAGCCTGGAGCTGCAGGTGCGTACGGTGGTGGAAATGCTGCTACACAAGCAATACTACTTGAATGGCATGATTGATTCCAAGGTGATGCTGCAGGCTGCCCGCTACTCCCTCTGCACTGAGGAGACCCCAGAGATGACCAGTCTCCCTATGGCCATCCTGGAGGCCATCTTTGATGCTGATATAAAAGCTACCTGTTTTCCTGGCACTTTTGCCAACATGTGGCACGTCTACGCCCTTGCCTCAGTACTGCAGTGTAACATCTACTCTATCTACCCCATGAGCAACTTGAAGATCCGGCCCTATTTCAACCGGCTCATCCGACCTAGGAAGTGTGGCCCGCGAACCTCCACACTTCACATCATGTGGTCAGGGCAGCAGCTCTCCCGGCAGGTCTTCAAAGCACAATACTTTGTAGCTGTGGTTGGCCTGGAAGAGCTAGAACCCACAGTGCCTTCACCAGAGCCTCCTGTGCAGCCCATGAAGACCCTTGAGCTGCTGAACAGTGACCCTCAGCTCACCTACTCCAACCTGCGTGACCGATACAGCATTACCAAGAGCACCTTCTACCGGTGGAAGCGCCAGTCTCGTGAGCACCGTCAGAAAGCAGCTGCCAGGTTTGCAGCTAAACACTTCCTCCAGTCCTGCTTTCAGGAGGGCAATATAATCCCCCTCCAGCATTTCCGGCAAATGTTTCCAGAAATCTCCCGATCCACGTACTACGCCTGGAAGCATGAGATGCAGAGCATGGTCAATGGTGATGCCTCCACTCTGGCTGAGGCTCATGTGTTGCAGGAGCTTCACAGGGATGTCCCCAAAAAGGCTGATGTGAATGAGTTAGCAAATTCACAGGGGAGCTTAAGATCCTCAAGTCCTTCCCTAGACCCCATCCAAGCAGGAATCTTCATGCAAGGAGCCAAATCCTATCTAGAGAAATGCATTTCCATGAACACTCTGGTGCCTTACCGGTGCTTCAAGCGCAGCTTTCCTGGCATCTCCAGGTCCACTTACTACAACTGGAGAAGAAAAGCCATCAAGGAGAACCCCAACTTCAAACCTCCGCAGTCTCCCTTGGATAACCAGAAGCCACTAGATATGGGAAAGCCATTCCTGCAGTTGAAGCCCAGCAGTGTGCCTGTTAGGAAGAGGCTGAATGGAGACCGGCCAGCACCCAGGAGTCTCCTGCAGCTCAAGCCCTCTCTGTCCTGGAGAAGGCAGCTGCGAGATGTGGCCAGGAGGCAGGTCCAGCAATGGCGGCTGCCCTTCTGCAAGTACCGCCTGCGCTACCCATCTCTCTCCTCCACAGCCTACTGGTTTTGGAAGAGTAATTGCCAGGCTGTTGGGCAGCATGACCTGCCCTGGACCAGCTCCGGGCAGCCGTTGAACAGTGTGCCTTCCCTGGCACCTCCAAGAGCAGAGCCAGGCCTTAAGCCCCAGTGCCACATGGAGGTAGCCACCAAGCACCTAGATAAGTCAGCTCCGACCATGCCATACAACACCATTTCAGGCTATGCCATGTCAGAGAGAGCCAACAGCCGAATGTTTGTGATGGATGTGATTGCCACTGCCCAGTTCAAGGCACAGGCCAAGCTGTTCCTGCAGCAGCGCTTTGAGTCGAAGACATTCCCCACCTACAAGGAGTTCAGTGCCCGCTTCCCACTCACAGCCCGTTCCACCTATTACATGTGGAAGCGTGCTCTGCATGATGGGCTGACGCTCGTGGATGCCTGAATGCGAGTTGCCAGCTGGCTTGGCCACAGCTCTTCTGTTGACATGCCTTTGGTAGGGCACCGGGGCTAGGGCCCTGCTGTAACTTTTGTTCCGGTTTGGTTTTGTTTTGTTCCTAGTCTCTGGCTTTCTTTTCTGTGTGGTTCAATCAGGTATGGGAGCCTCCTCACAGTGCCCATTCCCAAAGACAGGAGGAGGCACTGAGCTGCCCCAAAGGAGAGGGGCAATGGGGGTTGTCCTCTCTTTCCTTAGAGGGTGAGCAAGGGAGGCAGTTCTGTGCCAGTGTCATGGGATGCTGCTAGTCCTCTTGAAGCAGAGGATGTGAAGGTCTCTCTGCCCCAGGTACTTGTTTAAATGAGTAATATGGATGTGTAGGATGAGTGTGGAGGTGCCCAGCATTCCTTCAGTGAGCAGAACTGTGCTGGCCCAGCTGCATCTAAGGGTGGGAAGTGCTTGGCTTTATGGGAGGAACATCTTTGATCCAGGTTCTAGCCAGCTAAGGACAAAAAAAGCTTCACCTGGGGTCTGTAGCAATGCCACCTTGGCTTCCTGGCTTTGAATACTTGCCTCTGGCTGTCTTGATCTTCCCTAGGAGGAGAGGCTGATGGAGGAGGGGACTAGTCTGTGTCTCCACTGAAGTCTCTTTGCTGGGAATGCCAGTCTAGGAGCTGATGTCCTTTTCAGGCTCTGGACAAGCTGCCCCTGGCCTTTCTGGTCGTGTAGCAATAACCTTTCACACAATCCTTCACTTTCTCACAGCTGCCAGCTGTTTTACTTTCTCAGGGTTTCTCCCTGGTGCCTGGGAGGAGACAGAGAGACCAAACCTTGTGTACCCAGTGTCCCTTCATCCCCTCACCATGCTGCAAGCTGAGCACGTGTGTTGTGTCCTTGCAGCAAGGCTAGATGCATATATCTCACTTGTAAGAAACCAAAGCAATAAAGACTCTTCCAATCCTAGTCCTGTGCAGTTTTTCACTCTTGCTTGTGTGATCTCTGGACAAGGCTTCCCTGTCCTTTAAAACTGGCTGATGGGTGGGGAGACCCTGTGCACACCTCAATCCCTGCTCCTGCAGAGGTCCTCTTCTGCTTCCTGGGACATAGTGGGGATGATCTGCTTGCTGTGTGCTCTGGAGGCCTTGCAGGAGCCATGCTCTCCCTCGTGAGTGGCCAGGAGTTGCCTCCCAGGCTTAGAAAGCCCTACCGAGCTTTTCTTCTACATCAGCCCACAGGAGAAAATGACATTCAGAGATCCTGTGGCATTCTTGGGCCCAAGCTATGTGGTGGGGCAGACCCAGAAGAGCAGTGCTGAGCCAGTGGAGCATCTCTGAAGAGACCATTTAGCTGCTTGTTTTTATGGTTGGTGGGATCTTGTTGCCAACCATCCACCCCAGTGTCCCCTATGAAGTCCCAGAGGAGGTGACCCGGGGGAGAGGAAGGCAGGCACACTGGGGAGGTGGGAGCTGCAGAGCAGTGCTGTGTGCTGCTGCAGGGAGCTCTGGCCGCCTGGGCTTTGTGTGTCAGAAAGCAATTGGACTAATTAGCTACAAGTGAACTCCTCTAAGGGAGTAAGCTGGTAATTACTCCAGAATGATTAGCAGTGCCTTGAAACTGCCAGAGGCTGGAGATAGCTTTCAGTGGCAATGAGGGCTGCAGGAGCAGCTGTGAATGTACACTCCTGACCTTCCCAGAGCATTTATTTCCTTGGCTGAGCACGGAGGGGGGTTTTCTGACTGTGGATGTCAGATTCCCCATAACCCCATGCTACCACCCTCTCTGCCTCCTTACCATTAAACCCCACCTCTCATGTGCAGTACCTGATTCCTAGAGTCCAGCTGTGGACCACTGCTGCCCTGCTGTTGTCCTCATGGATATTTTTGCAGAACTAATTTGCTCTGTAAATCTTCATGTCAGACCTGCCTTTTACACACTGGAGCACTGGCTCAGACCTTTGCTCATTCCCTGCAGGCAGAGGAGCTCCCTGCCTGCTGCAGCAATTCCTGCTGGCAGCCCCTCATCAAATCGCCCTGCATTTCCTCCTGTCCCCATCCCTCTTCCCTTCAAGGTAGCCCAGTTTCTTTTCTGTGTTTCCAAACCCTCCTGGTTTTCTCTCATCAACAATGGCACCAAAGCGCTCTCCATAACATCCTGTTAGTGAAAATATGGAAGATCAGTCCTCATATGGATCCTCAAGGATTTTGCCTTCCAGCACAACAGACCTTCTAAAATATTAATAACCTGTCAATACCTGTCCTAGCTTTCTTCAAGCAGCCCCCACTGACAACTGTCAGTGTGGCTCCATCCCAGTGACTTGGCCAAGGTGCAGATGCAGCGTTCCCTGCCTTTCTTCTAGGAAGCAAATGAGCTGATGCGTAATACTAATTTAGCACAGTCAACACCTGCGCAATGCCAGAGTTTTGGAGAAAATGCTCAGATGTGAAAATGCTTCAGGAAGGAAAAACTTTCATCTTTCTAGCCTAATACTGTCAAGAATTTACTGCCTGTGCCTAGACTTTGGTATATTATCTTGAGGATGGCATTTTGGTAGAGACTGCATTTATTTGTGTTCATTTCTCTTTCCCTGGCTTCTGCTTTTGCCCCTCTCCCCATCCCCCCTCCATCACTTCAGTAACCACAGCGCTGGAGGAAGATGGGAGAGCTTCAGCAGGATGGACACCTCCTGCCAAACCCAGACGCTTGAGAGTAAAGCCCCCAGCACTTCTGCAGCTGCATGAGTGTGTGCAGAGAGCCTGCCTGTGCAGCAGGAAGCACTCCTTGTGAGCAGGCTGCAGCTTTGCTTCTGCAAGGGGCATTGGCTTCCCAGGTAGATGAAGATGCCAGGAGTGTCACAGGAAGGACACCCAACATCCTGCCCTGGTGGCTTCCACATCACCCACCCCAGTGCTGACCCCAAGGAGGCGCAGTTTGGCTGGGAGGCTGCGGGAGGATCAGTGTCCCAGGGGATCCCTTTGGCCAGGGACAGGGACCTGCAGGGATCTTGTGTTCCTTTTCTCCTCCACCCTCTCACCTTATCCTTCTGGGAAGAGGAGAGAGATCCAGCATGGCCTTATCCCAGCATCCATCGTCATGGCTCCCAGCCCCCATCAGTAGCCAGCAGCTGGGGTTTCAGCATGCCGCAGTGCTTGCCAAGGGGTGAGCAGTGCAAACGGAGCTGGGCAAAGCAGGCTCAGATGCGTTGGTCGCTCAGATCTGCACTGAGGTGCTGGTGCTTTTTTCCTCAGTAGCTTTCTTCCTGGCTGCATCCCAGAAGGAGGCAGGATGCAAAGGCCAGGCCAGCCCTGCCATAGTCTCTGTCCACCCTGTCCTTAGCTGATTCTGAAGAGAAAGGCCCACTGGGAAGTGCTCACCTGGACATTGCGGAGGTTACGGAAGGAGCCCAAGCTGGAAGATTACATGCTTTTCACTGCTGGGAAAAGAAACCAAAGTCCATCACACCTCAGACCATGAAGCTTTTTGCTCCTGGCTGAGAAGCATCTCCAGGGCCAGGGATGCGAGGAGGGGATGTTCTGCCAGTCACAGGGAGCAAGGCTGGCTTGGTCCCCAAGGTCTTGTCCTCCATACAAGGTGGGCATCTGGGACACCTGACACTTCTTGCAACCCAAAAACTGTCCAGCATGACGGGCACAGGGAGTGGGGCAGGGGATGGGCTTTCTGTTAAGTTTCTGTGTCTGTCTCTTGGTGTCACCACCTTAGGGCAAGGGCTGGGAGAGTTGGTGGGGCCACAGGGCCAGGGCAGGGGCATTTGGGGAGCAGCGGACAGGAGGGTGATGGGATGGGGTTGCTGGGGCCAGAGGGTTGCAGGACTGTGTCTGGCAGGCACCTGTAGCCAGCTGGTGGGGAGCTCAGTTGTAAATTATGGGTAACGAATTACTCATGAGTGGAGGAGGGGGGATCTTGTTCTGATGTATAAAGGGACTCTTCAGCATCTCTTGTGACTATGTTTTTGAAAGCTCTGTGGTGCAGGCAAGGACAGCAAGTTGAGGTGTAGGTGCTTTTAAAACATCACAATTTAACCAATCTCACTCTACCGCCAGCTCAGAGAACCACAAATCCTCCCTCTCCAGCCACCAGGAATCCTGCTTCCATCACCACAGACCATCTCTGTTCTCCCTGCCTTTCACATCCCCCCCACAGCTGTGACCTGCCAGGCTCCCTGCACTCCCTTCTTTCTGGGCTAGACATGTTGTCAGGCTAGCTATCCTTCACCCAAAACATCTGAGTGCCTCCTGTGCGATTGAGACCATTATGGAGCGCTGCTGTGATGCTGGTGGACCCTGAGTGGGACAGAGACACCTCCTCTGGCAGGACAGGAGGGAAGTGGTGAAGAGTCACCTCTTCCACATGCACTGGTAGTGTTTGGTTTAACATCTTATATTTTTTAAGCCAAATCAAGTTTTTGGAGCTTCCCTGACTGCTGTGCCTTGTTGCCATTTTGCTTCCCTCCCTTCTGCTCAGGCGGCTGCAGCAGACGCTGTGAGTCTATAATAAGTTATTCAGCAGCAGTCTCCATGCTGGTCCTCGGATTTAGATTTCCACATGTTTCCCTTCAGGCTGTTTCCAACTAATTTCTCCATTTGCATAATGCCCCCTTAGAGATGCTCTGGCACGGCCCCTTCCCCCCCCCACCCCGTTTGACAAGATCATTAGAGATTCAGGCTATTAGCAGAAAACACTTTAATTCTGTTGGCCCTTTAGCCAGACAGTCTTTCCCTGTGTGTCTCCAACTAGAAACAAAGAGGTGGGTTGGGGTGCAGAGGGATGAGGCGCCCACAGGGCTGCTGCCCTCCCCCTGGCCACGGCAGCCCCTGAAGGGAACCAGCTGGCAGAATCACAGCTTCAGAGGCAAACACAGTTTGTTATTGCTGTTTCTGGTCCAGCAGCCCCAGTGGTTGTGTACTTGATGGGGAGAGACAGGGAGGGCTTTAGCTGAGATGGCACTGAGGGGGGGTGGTCACATGGGCACCCACAGACATCTGTCCTGTTCTGTTATCTGGGGGATGGATGCTTGGGAAGGCACATGCAGGAGACAGCAATGAAAACCATCCCTTAGCTGCTGGGTGTGGGTGCCCCTCCCCTCTCCTCTCTGAGCCATCTCATCTCTTCTGGACACCTCAGTCCTTCCCTGCAAATTCTGTCTCCCACTGCCCACCATCAGAAGTAAGACCTGCTTATTCCCTCCTGATGTTTGTGTTCTTCTGCCTCTCTTTGAGCACATTTTATTTTGTGCTTCTACTACACAGAACATATGTGATGCTCACTCTCTCTCCCTAATTCTTGTCTGTCCATGCATGGCAAAAAGCCTACATCACCATCCTGCTTCCAACACACTAGCTGCTTGCTGTGATCTACATCGCAGTACAACTCCCTCCGAGTCGCCCAGACACCAGCTGGATTATAACTTCCTTCAGGAACTGCATAAACACCTTCAGGTTTAAATGAGCTCAGCACTCCTGCAAAGCTCACCTCTTCACTAGCCAGCTCCATGTCCTTACAAACACGGTCTTTTCTCCTGCTTTTTTTATTAGCTCTTCCATGTTATAAAACATAATGAGAACTTTCAGACCAGCTTCTGCACAGGTCTCTGATGCACTTCTCTCTTTTATGGCTCAAGTACAACAGCATCGCAGACATTAACATGCTTCTTAAAGATGAAATGTACATTTGAATGGCACCCAGCTGGAGAACATGCTGCATCTCTTGAAGAGCCAGCTGCAGCCTGCCCAGAAACCCCAGGAAGGGGGTGACAGGCACTCAGAGTCTGCCTGCAGCCCTCTGTACACTGGGGAAGGAGGGAGCAGGAAGGGAGCATCAAGGTGGATGCTGCAGAGCAGGGGTGAGGCAGGGCCTTTTAACACCAGCCCCCTGAGGCAGTCATTGTCATCACACCCACCTCTGAAGCACCTGACTGTTGCTGACAATACACGAATTAGCAAAAGTGAGATGTAAGTGGGGATGCGTGGGACTTCCTTGTCAGCAGAGGCTTTTGGAAGGATGAAGATACCCCTCTCCGAGGCATGGGAAGAAGTGTTTTTGGGTCAGCCCCTGTGTTCCGGGCTCCCTCCAAGTTCTCATCCTTTGGATCTCATTCCCTTGCAAACAGCATTCCCACCCTGGGCTCTGTGTGTCTTGTTGGTCTTTTCTTTCCATTTCTCTTGATGTACAAGGCCCTGACCAAGTGTCAAGAGTGGAGTCCTTCAGGCCTCCACCCGTCCCAGGTCTCGTCTCGGGTAGAAATTGCCATTTACAAGCATCTTCAGAGCCCAGCACTGTGGGACACTGACCTTACAGGAACTCTGACTTGCAATTATCATTATAGTCACTATTAACATGGAGAAAACATTGCTGTCTCTGCCAGCTTATTCCAACAATGGGAGTGATGGTGTGCAACCACCAGCCTGCCTTCCTCCTTGTTTCTGGTCTGGGATGAGCCAGTGGCTGGAATGTTCTCCTGTGGACCAGGAATCTGTCTGCAGAGGGATGTGAAGAGCATGTCTTTTGGTCATGACCATGATGTGCCCTCTTCCTTGGCTGCAGCTGAGAGGCAGGTGCCACCCTGTGGCACTGAAATGAGAATGTTGTCCCCATCACAGGAGCCTGGAGATCCCCCTTTCCAGCACCCTGGCCTCCCAGAAGAAAGAGTGGTCATTCCCTGGCACCATATTCCTTCTCCTCCGTGCGTGCCCCCTTCATGGGCCAAGGCTGAGCACCAGGGGTGGATCTCCCAGCTGCGAGGCTGGGAGGAGAATCCATGGCCCCGCATCAGGGGTGGTGGTACCAGCCCAGCAGCAGCATGCAATGTCTCTCCTGCATGTCTTTCACCTGGAAAATGTGCTCCTTCTGGTCCCTGCAGCCGGGCTGGTGCCCAATTCCCTATTGTTAGGTGGTTACACCCCACAGCCTCAGGGAGAATGGGGGTCTGCTGTTTTTCTGAAAGGGGAAAGAGCTTGCATAGGGCATCCAAGGCAGAGTCCTGCTGTGCAAGCAGCCCCCTTGCAGGCACTGGCACCCTGTGCTCCACAGGAAAGCTCCATCCCATGAGGGCCAGTGGGTGGGGACAGGGCTGATGTGCAGATGGCAGCTATACGTGGCCCCCTTTGGAGAGATAAGCGATCAGCGCTACCACCACCCCGATGTACACTCCTGTGCCGATGGTTATGGAGAGCGCGGCGAGGAAGAGCGCTCGGCGGGAAGCTGAACTGGCCAGGTGGAAATCTCCTTTGGAGACAGCCTTGCTGGTCTGGAAGGAGAAGAAATGCCCATTGCTCACAGCGGTACCAGGTTGCCTTTCAACCTGTCTGCAGTCATTTCACTACTGAGTTAACCCCCTCTTCCCCAGCCATTGCATCCCATGAAGGCTGGTGACAGACAGCAAGTTGTCCATCCGCATTTCCCTCTGGATTTTGCCTTCGTGGGAAGCATGGGCTTTGACTGTTTGTTTGAAAGCCCCAGCTGTCCAGGTGCTCAGTCAGAGCTGTCAGTGAGTGGCTGGACCCTCTTAAGACCAGACAAAGGGTCGGTACATTGGGTGATGGCTGTGTAATACTGTCTAGATACCAATATACCTGACACAGACATACAGCAAGTGCTGCCTAGTCTCAGGGAGCTGACTCCAGGAAGCATGGCACATCAGTCTGTCTGTGCTGCAACTTGATTTTCCCTGCATGGGGTTTTCAGCTGAAGCCTGTTTGCCAGGGAAGGGCTTGATGGAGCCAGAAATGGAGAGAGATGTGGGTGTTGGGTCTCTGGGCCAGCAACTTCCAGCTTTCCTGAGTGCCATGGGCATGTTCAGAGTTGGTATTACCTACTATGTGTGTTTGAGCTGCCATGCAGAGATCAGGGCACTCACAGTGCACAGGTGCTGAGTAAAGAGATGGTCCTTGCCTCAGTGAGTGAATGAAGTGGTAGTTAACAGCAACTGGAGCTGTAACTACCAACAAATTGCACCAAGTACATCATCACATGGAGAGTGCACTGTGCTGCCCTGCACCATGTAAAAATGTGAAATCAGCCACTCCATTCAAAGCTTCCCCTGCCTCTCACTGCCTCTGTGCCAGGTACTCAAGTTATATATTTTTCCATTTCTGTTTCTATCCTCTTGATTTAACTTCTTAATGCCTTCCCCCATCTATTCTTGGTACAGCATCATCTATGCAAACACTGAGTAAATCCCCTGGGTCTGCATGAATTATTCTGGGTCAACAGTAATGTAAGTGAGCCAAGGCTCTGGGATAAACCCTCAAGAAGGCAGCAGCTTCTCTGAGCTGGTGCAGTTTAAAGGCCTCCACCCTCTGCAGCCTCTGCCAGCCTGGTGTTGGCTCACACAGCCTAGCCAATGCATGTCAGAAACAAGTGCAATAGAGGAGCTGTGCTGTGATATGGAGAACAGGCTCCCTTTTGTGTCCAGGCTCCAGAGCAGCCTGACTCCCAGGGCATGAGCTGCCTTGTACTGGGTCATGGTGTATGATCTCTGCACTATTGCAGAATGGGAGATCAAGTGGGAAAATGCCGTTTTCCTGAGCCTAGCTGGAGGGTGAGAACCTGGGTCCAAGGGAATCCCAAATAACACCCGAAAGACCCAAAGCAAAAAAGGCCCCAGGGCTGCTGAGGCTTGCAGGGCCCTTGCTCCAGCACTCTGTGCATGCAGGCAAGCGAAAGGATCTCTTACCCCTTGTGAGAAGTAGAAGGCAGCAATCCCCAAGGGCCAGAAGCAGCACAGCATGGAGAAGAGGGCCAAGCCCAGGTGGTCGCGTGGGGGAAGCATCAGGAAATGGTCCTCACTTTCACTGTCGCTGGAGGAGTCGCTCTGCAAAACCAGATGGTTTCAGCACACGGTCATCTCCCCATGCTGCCCTGCAGGCTGTGTCTCAGCCCCTCTCCTGCTCTCTCCTGGCCCCATCACATATTCTCATCTGTTTCCCACCTGCAAACCCAAGGAGCAAGTTTCACAAATATTTTAGCCTGGTTTGCTGAGAAAACGTGTAGCTCAGCAAATCCAGGAGCAGAGTGAATTTTCGGCTCCCCACCAGATCAAATAGGGCTCTGGGGTTTCCTTGGGAGATAAATAGATAGTCTTAAACTGAAATATCTTCAGCTTTGGCAGAGCTGGCTGTTTGTTAGGTTAAACAAACTTAAATGAAGTGCCTTATCCCCATTAGGGACTAGGAGATCAATACACCGCTAAACTAATTTAGCAAGGGAGGGAACACAGTTGAATCAGAGCCTCCCTCACAGGGACGATGTGTCCCATCCCCTTAGTGAGTGCACTGCTCAGAGGGGCTGTGGTCAGCCCTCCTGTGGCACTGCTCCACCAGCCACAGACCGGGCTGGAAGTGATGTGTCTCGCTGGGGAAGGCACACGGAAGAGCAGACACTCCTGCTGCCATCTGGAAAGGCCAAACCACTGGCACTGAGAACAGCAGAGCTGTGCTGGGTCATCAGGCATCAGCTCCAACAGGCTCTGGGGACCTGCTCCCACCTATCAAGGTCCTGGATGATGTTCCCAGCCTCTGCACTGCCACTCAAGCTGTGATGGGGCACAGAGCACAGCATGAGGCTGCTTTGTCAGCTCTCATTCTTCCTTTGCAAGATTCATCTGGTCTTTACATATACAGCTTTCTCTCAGCTGCTGCCATCAAGCATGTGAATTTTGCTGTTATGCAAGGGTTGTTATTTTCCCTTTGAGTGCCACAGCAGCGGCAGGCTGCCCTTGTCAAAAAGTCCCCATATCCCAAGGGTTGCCCAGAGACCTCTCTCACACCTCTCCTTTGCTCCCAGCAGGCATGCAGCCAGGCTGCCCTCCTTCTGAGGTCTGCAGTGAGAAGGGAGCAGAAATAATAAGGAGGAAGAAGAAATATCGGGTGCACAGGGAGAGGTGGTGATGCAGGAGATAGTAGGGTCTAGGGGGAAAGCTCTGGGGAAAGAAGGGAGAATAAATGACCAAGAATTTGGGCCAGTGGCCAGCATTAGCAAAGGAGGAGTTTGGTGCCATCCCAGCTGGCAAAGCTCACCTCGTACTCCTGGAGCTCCTCTTCCTCCACCTCATAGGACACAGTCTGGATGCGGATGTCGCTCTCCACCAGGCAGGACCCTTGTGCCTCATGCGCTTCAGGAGCTTCAGGTGGAGCCTCTTTGCTTTCCGTAAAGGTGGTCTCGCAGCTCTCCATCTTGCTGTCCTTGGCCTTAAGAGTGGTCTCATCCTTCACGAGGATGAAACTGGGGCCGTACAAAGCTTCAACAGCCAGCTGCAGGGAACTGGCATCCAGCAGCTGGTGAGTCCTGGCACCACCAGTGTTTTGGAAGATGTAGGAATACAGTTTCCCTTGGCAGCGATGGCTGGGGTAGTCCTGGCTGTGATGCTGGTGGTAAGAATAGCTGCTATGCAGGTGCCCATTGGCCTTGGCCAAGAGTGGGTTTTGGAGCTCCTGCATGCTCTCCATGCTGCCGGTAGTGGTGGGGGAGAAATCCTGTGGGAGCAAAGAAAGTGGGAGGGGGAGTTGTTATTACAGCATGAAATGGGAAAGTGAGCAGAAAAGCCTCTTGCCCATGCAGAACTGATGTCAAGATGAGACTAGTGGGAACAGAAAGATTTGGCAATGCTGGAAAAAACAAGAGCCCTCCCCACGTCTCCACAGCTTGAATGCTGTCTCGGCGAACTGAGCATCTCTTCATCTCTCCCCAGCTGGTAGGAAGATAAGGAGGCAGCCCTGCAACAGGATGATCTGATTCAGCCTGGATTAAGATGAGAATTTGCTGTATCTATAATGCATCTTGAGACAGCCACGTGCAGCCTGACAGGAAAGGACCTACTGCATCTTTTCTGCTGGTTCATAATGTGTGCTGTGGCAAAGCCTAACAGACAGCATAGAAGTAGATAAGAGGCTGACAGACACTTGAGTGACATCCCTGACTTCCTAAAGCAGAGGGTCGCATGGTGAATTACAGCCCTTCAGGCATTGCACACACACCTAATGGCTTTCAGGTACATGGGAGGCTTTCTAGGGCTTTTCCAAGGCAAGCTGGGGCCAGGGCAAGAACAGCAAGCCATCAAGGGAAGCCAGAAGGTTGCTGTGGGGACATGGAGGCTGTGTTTAGTCTGGGGTGGGGATCACTGGATGCCCAGGCAGCCATGCAGTGGAACGGAGGGGTGCAAAGGTTAAAGGGGAGACCTCATGGGTTTGGTCCGCATTGAAATCATGACAATTTAAGTAAATGACCCACCGCATCGGAGGCCTGCTTAAACTAGATCCATTCCTGGTACAGTTGCAGCTGTGCAGCCCTGGCTGTGGGCCACCAGCTTCAGAAAATGCCAAGTCCAAATGGGATCCTCAGCTACAAATGTCAACCCAGGTTTCTTCCTTCCTCTGGGAAACTCAACCCCTCTCCCTTCCTCCATTTCAGAGCACTGAAACCTTGCGCTGCCTTTTTTTCTTTTCTTTCTTTCCATGAAGATTTCTGAGATGAAATATTCCAACTACTTGTATTCAGAGGAGCGTTTCCTATTTTGGCTTCCCAACGCACCTTGGCACAAAGAAGATGCGTAGTGAAATATCAACATTCCCCAGGAGAGAGAAACAATTACTTTGCACTCTTCAGTACCTGAGCCCCGTGTTTTACAGCTGCTCTCTGGCACATTCCCAGCTCTCAGACTGTGCCAGCTTATTGCCTTGCAACCCCAAATGTTCCTGTCCTCCTTAGAGACCTCTGTCACTGCCTCCTCTGCAGGATGCTGTGTAGCAGAGACATGCTTTCCCCTGCTATAGAGTTCCCTGAGGTGCACTAGGCTTTCTGGTAGAAAGCACATCATTTTGGCTTTAAATCTGACCTTGGAAAGAAAGCATTAAAAAAGGAATTGGAGTTGAAGGCTCCAGACAGTGAAAACCCAAGCGATCCCGACCCCTTGGCCAGGTTCTGCCCTATCACACAGGTTTGACTGCCATGCCCGATTTTAAATGGTCCTGTTGATGAGCTTTATGCTCATGAAAAAGCTGATGAGCTTTTTCTGGAAGTAATTGCCACGTTTTGGAAGGCTCCTCAGAAAGACGGAGCCATTGAAAAACACTCTGGCACTGCTGGAACTCTCCACTTCTTGGTGAGCACTCTCCGCTTTTCCATGCCCAGGATCATTCCCTACTTCCTGCAGTCTCCCACCTCACTAATAAAGCCGGTAATGGCTCATGCAGCAGATGGCCGCGAAGTATTTTCAAAACATTGAAGGGAGACGCATTTTGCAGCACAGACGGTTTGATTTCCTGCACAGACCCAGGGAAGCTCGGAGCTTCATCCTGGTTTACAGACAACAAAAGCACAAACCTCTTCTTGCTTACCTCAATGCCCAGATTAGATTTCCAATGAAACATCTTGCTTTTTAACAAAGCAGTAGGGAGAGGCCAGTCACTGAGGGTCATTTGAGAGCAGTAGCAGCCCCGGCAGGAGCAGGAGTCCCACTCTAGCAAGAGAAAGCTGGCAGTTTCGGTAGGCCATCTATGCCTCATCTCAAGCAGTGTTTCTGGAAGCAAGTTCGGGCAGGGAGGGATGGGATCTTGCTGGGAGATCCCAGAGGGAACCAGCTACAGATGCACTAGAGAAGCAGCGGCACAAGGGCTGCGGGCAGCCTGCTGGCCACCGGGCAGCGGGTGCTGCCTGCACGGAGGCTGCAGCTCTGCTCACTTCAGGCTTTGTCAGTGGGTTAGAAGAGGGAAGAGCAGTGCATCAAAAGCCATGTGCTCACTGCAGCGAGTGCTGGGAAACACAAAGCATGGTGGAGGGGAAGAAGGGAAAGGAGTCAGGAGAAACTGAACACCTAAAAAGCAGCTTGGGAGGTGGCAGGCATTGTGGACCAGGGTGGCAAGAGTGCATGGGTGCGGCTGGACTGCTGCTGGATATGAACTCTGCTGACTTTGAGCATCCCAAAGGATAATAGAGGGGCTGGCTAGTGGGAGATGGCTGGCTGACATGAGATGGGGGTAAGAGGCAGTGAAAGCTTGCAGGCATCAAATATCTCAGGGTGTACACACCTTGGAAGAGTAATAGTGTGAACAGTAAAAGAAACAGAAGGAAAATGCTTCTGAAACATGGAGAAATTTCTGTGAATGCTGGGTGAACAGTGCTGATGGCTTTGCCTCAGAGAAGCAGGAGCAGCCAAAACTCTCTGGTCCTCAGACTGCCCTGGAGCTGTCCCTAGAGCAAAGGCAGGACCCCAGATGCTGCTGCACTGTGCAAAGCATCGACAAGGCAGGATTACAGCTAGAAGATTGTAGTCCATGCGAGTCCTATACCCTCTGGGATTGTAAAAGATTCACCTGTACTAAACTCTCTTTTCCTTGCTGCCTTCCATTCTTGGGAGCTGGGGACCATGCTCTCCATGGGAGTAGGGTGGGCTGCAAGTGCAAGCGGAGAGCACAGAAGGAGGTCTCACTGCGCTTCTCAAATAGGCAAAGGGACCACCAAGTGCAGCCCTAGTACCTTGTCTGGGTTCTAGTATTTGTCAGCAGTGGGGAGGAGATGCTGAGGGCCAGCACAGCATCACAGTGTGCCTATGGCAGCGTACTCAGCCCTGCTGGAAAGCAGCCAGGCTGAAACCTCCTTCTCTGATAACTGATGTGAAAAGTCCCAGTATTGGAGGGGTTAGAGATGCTTCCCACTCCTTAGTCACCAAGATCACTGCATCACATAGAGACTGTGCCCATATGTGGAAGCATGTGTGCTTGTGTGCACTGAACAATCTGGGTTTGCAGGTGGAGACGAGGGCTGTCAAACCTCTAGAGATGATAATAGAAAAGGAATGGCAGGGATGGCAGGGACCAGCCTGACATGCACATACGCAGGGAAGGACAGAGCCAAACCAGCCCTGCTGTTGTCTCCAGACCCCATCTGGATTATCTGGATCCTACAGTAAATGTAGCCACACAGAGATTTAATAAAGTAAGCCTGGTAATAAAGTAAGCTTGGTAATAACCAGGCTTGGGGGAAGAGAACTGAAGCTAGCAGATGAAAGCAGGGAAGCTGCAAAAGACAAAATTGGCAAAGAATGGTCATTTTCTGTCCTCATTACCAGCATGACTGGATAGTATGAATACTCATCAGCCCCATGGGGCTAGTCTGGGCAGTGCTGGCAGGGATGCTGTTAGATGCACAGGGAAGGATGCACACCTACATGTATACATGCACAGAGTGAGGCCACGGGGGGAGGGCACATCCGGGAGGAGGCAGATCCCAGTTCCCTGATTGAGCTGGACTGTTGCTACAGCCCTACCACCAAGACTAACGTGGCTATGTAATGAACTGCCTCCCCTGCTGCACTGCTGCTCCCACAACCACCCAGTGGGGCAGGGCCCCCCACCTCCCCAGGCCAGCTACAGCAGTCCACAGCAGAGTGGGAAATGCACAACTGTGCTGTGTGCTCTCAGTGTCTCAAGAAGCTTCCTGGATAAAAGGAGCCAAAATAAGGCAAGAAAAGAAAACACAGTAGATTTAGCTTTATGCTAAAGGGATCTCACCTCCACACCACATCCCCTGGGACAGTCCTCAGAGGGACCCTTAGCACAGATGCCAGGTATGATAAGCCCAGTTAATGATGAATTGAGTAGTTGTTCCAGGAATCAATCATCACTTAATTGCCCTGTCAAGCAAACACTCTGCCTCGCTTCCCAGGCTCATTAGCAGTTTCTGATTGCATTGCATGTATCCAGACTCCCAAGTGAGAATGTTAGCCCACCCTGGCTTTCCCCTTCACGACAGCACCCGGGGAGGTGGGTACCCTCAGGAAGCATTGCCCCACTGTGTTGCCATGTCCTGCCTGGTCTGAGGGCAGGAGAGTGTGAATAGCTGTTCCTGGCCTGACTGATGGGAAGCAGGATCAAGGCTAGTTACAGCTGCCGTAGCCTCAGGACAGAGGTAAGCAAGAAAGAGCAGGAGATGTGGCTAGCACCCTTCCTAAAGCCCAGGCTTTACTGGAAGCTCAAAGGGACTTCAAGCTTTGGGACTTCTAGGCAGAGGTCCAAGTCTTGCCAGGGCACAGTAGCTCTGCCTCTGGGCATCCAAGCTTGCGATTCTGCCCAAGTGGAAACCAGCTCACAAGGACTTCTAAGGAGCAAAGGCAGAGCACCACAGCAAGGAAAAGTCGGCATCTTGGAGAGGGAATATGGGGATGAAGGAAGGGTTGGGAGGGCTTGTGGACAACGTGTCTGGCAGCGGCAGACCAAGAGCTCTCTCAGCCATAGAAGCCAGCACAGCTGACACATACTTGTTATGATCCAGCCCTGAGCCCTGAAGTGTGAAGCACAGCTCAAGGGATAAGGAAAAGCTTCCATCAGCCCCTCAGACATGGCTGTGGAAAGCGGTCATGCTCCAGCCAACAGGAAAGCCCTCCTGTGGCTGCTCATCTCCACGCCGCTGCTCCTGCCTCGGGTGCAGCACCAGCATGCAGAGTCAGGGGCTGTTCACGCTGGGGTGTAACAAAGCCCTCACCAGCCCTGGGAAAGGCTGTTGTGGCAGGAGCACCAGGTGAGGCGGCCAGCAGGCTGGAATGGACAGGGGAATGATGCAGGGGAGGCAGCTCTCAGCATGGGGCAGGAGGGGAGAGCAGTGGGGAATGACAACCCTATGGGGCTGGCTGAGGTGGTACCCAGAGAAACAAAGGGGCATGGCAAAGACAGCCGTGAGAAGGGAGATGGTGGGAAAGAGGGCACAGGGCAGGGGAAGCAAAGTGACACGTGAGCCAGGCAGAGAACTGAGCCCTGGCCACTGGGTTAGAGAAGAAAGGGACTGTGGAGATGCTGGAGGGGGAAGAGTTGGTGAAGACCAGGAGGGAAGGAAGAAGGTGACGCAGGGTGCATGGACAATGGAATAGAGGAACGATAATTGAGGCACTCGTAATGTAGAGCATCTAGTTCACAACTTAAATGCAGCTGGTTTGATAGAGCTGGAAAGGAGCGAATAAAGTGCTTCTTCTGATCTCCTGACATGTAGAAAGTCAGTGCCTCGCCAATGGCCTCCTGGCTCCAACAGAGACTAAATTGCTCTGAGAAATGGGATGCGATGGGCTGCTTTTCAAGGTTCGCAAGTCAAATTGGGCAATTTCCAGGTGGAAATCGAGTCTTTATTCTCTCTGATAAAAATGTTTCTCTGCAGCAGTGTTTCAACCCAGCCGTGCTCAAAGCTGAGGCATTCCTCCTAATGGTAAGAAACAGCAAATCCATCCCAGGGTCTAGCGGCAAAGAGCTGCGCTGCTTCTGGAGGAGCCGTGCCAGGAACTCAGCAGGGCTGCCGGCTCCCCACCACCCGGTCCCCAGCCCCGGTGCTAGCAAGCTAACACGCTGCCCGTGAGCATCAGCAGTGGAGCAACGTGAGCTCCATCGCCTCCGAACACTGGAAAGACGGTGCTCGAAACGCTCAGCTCCAATCAGAAGTACCTGCACATGGGCTCCCCGCCGTCGTGGCACCAGGGGTTGCGGGGCTGGCACCGTGTTCCCCATCCCGGTCCGGGCACCCCCATCCCAGCACGCATCCGGCGGGGCTCGGCACTCGGAGCGGTGGCCGCTAGATGTCCCAGGCACTCCACGCACCGCAGCTGCCGCTCCGGCCGCCGGGCCGCGCCGCACCGATCGCGGCTCCGGCCAGCCCCAGCCTCAGCCCGCCGCGCAGGGCCGAGCGCCCGCAGCACCGCGGGGCCCTCGCACGCAGCGCCTGGGGCAGCGCCCGTCTGAGCAGACCCTTGGCCACGGCTACACCCCACGGCATCACACCCCACGGCATCACAGCCCACGGCTGGCGTTCGCTTGGCTGGTAACAGCACAGCGCCTGCTCGGAGTCGGAGCTCACAGGCCAGGATGCGGCCACGGGACGTACCCCGCTGGGATGCACCCCTCATGCAAGGGAGAGTGGGAAAGGCTTCACCGGGCTGTCAAGGAGGAAGAGTAGAGAGCGATGGCAATAAAACACATGGTTGTGTGGGTGGCTAGGTGTATAATTAGCAGCTTTGGACTCTCTCAGCGTCCTTTTTTTAGCTGGAGATGCAAGCAAGTAAATAAGGTGGCTGTCAGAAGTTTCCGCAGGCTGCCCTGAGTGCGGGGCTCCTGGAAACGTGGGAACAGGGAGGAGAGTAGGTGACAAGAGGGGCTGCTCTTGGGGCTGCACCAGTGCCGGAGGAGTGACCTGGACAGCAGTGTTATGCCGGGTAAAGAACAGAATCAGAGATGAACAGCCACGCTGGTGAAGTCCTCTCAGCCTCGGGGTTCTCCTGCTTGATTTGCATCCTAACTGCCCTCAGCCCTGCAGCCCTGTCAACAACAAAGTCCCAGTGAGGGGCTTTAAAGCACAAAATGCCAACCAAAACCGATTGATACCTGTCATTGGAGCTTCATATTCCTGTTTGGGAACCCAGCAGGGTTGTTCAGAGGCAGTGGAGGCCAGGGTGATGACTCTCAAGTGGGAAGGCTGCTCTCCAGCCCTTTCGAGGCATCAGCCAGCAAGTACAGCTTACAACTTGCAGGCTCTGACTGCTCATCTTAACCAAAAAATGCCAGCCCAGGGTCAGGGGAGAATGAATTCCCCTGCCTGCTGCAGCATCCACACTACTGGCCTGTTGAAACACGAGCTCAGACTTGGTCCAGGCTTCATCCTCCTCCTCCTCAGCTCAGGACCACATTAAGGAAATGCCCTAAGGCTGCTGTCTGGAGAGAAGAGCATTGTCACCCTACCCTCAATGTAGAAAACCTACTTAGAATGGCCATGGGCTCCAGGAAGCACAAATGCTTCCAACACAGATGCAGCCCTGTTCCTTGCCAAGACCAGGCTCCCTGCCTAGTGTACCTGAAGAGACACCAAGCATCCCACAGGAGATCTCATAGAGGTCCCACAAGATGTGTTTATTACCAAGATGTTCTCACTGCTGCTGGAAGACGCACAGAAGCTCGTGCCTGCGGATTTTAATTTGTGCTCATGGGTGATTTTCTTATGCTAATGGTTGCAGTCTCCAGTTTCACATCAGGTTTTATCTGTTGCTATTTATACCTATTATTGAACTGAACATGGTGGGTATCCTAAATGGCTCCATGCTCTTCTCCCAGGTTTCCCTACCTCACCCATACTCTTTACTCCAGTCTCATCGTCTCCGCTTCAAGGCTCTTCTCCTGCCCATGAAGTCCCACAGACCATTGCCACTTCACGGCAGCTGCTGCCATGGGACCCTGCATCCCCATCCTCCCCACTGCTCCCTCCCCACAGACCACTCTGGACTGCCTGGTCTGGTGACACATGGTGAGCATCACCCTCAGGGAGCAGCAATACCCTGTGCTGGGACAGACCTGTGCTCCTCAACCTTCCAAGCCCAGCTTGCCACAGGGATGATCTCCCTGGCATTGCCTATCACTCAGCATGGAAATGATCTGTTAGATGGGACCTGGTTTTGTTCTAGGTGAGAGACCCACACCGGCCAACACCAAAATGGGGCAGGGATGTAGTGTTCAGTTGTCAGCAGGTGCTAGGGGGACAGTTCTCCCTTTGCAGCTGCAGCTTGCTGATAGAGCAGCTTAGCCACAGCACTTAACTCCATCCTCACATCTCTGCAAATCCCCCTACTATCAATCGAAGCTGGCAATGTAAAGCAGCTCTTAAGGGCTGCTCATTTGTCTCTGTTTAAAACATACCCATACTCCAATGATTCATAACCACCCTGAAGGCTGGTGCATGCCAGCACCCTCCTTTCCCCACTGTCCTGTTTATTTTATCCACCATCTGCCTGCCTTCAGCTCAGGGCTGTATCTACTTTGATTGCTGTGGCCTGATTCTCCTGGGGATACACAAGGCATCTCTACAGTTCAGATGTTTAATTCATTTTCCAATGATCTGCTCTGTCTTTAAAAATGAACTTATGCTGTGGAGATGACACCTTTCTAGCTTACTTTTCCAAACCCTAAGTTTCCAAACACAGCCTGTAGTTATCAGTGGTAAGCTGATCTCCTGGATCAGCGAGTAAGTGGATCTCTCCCCATTCTGGCCAACATCTGCAGTCAAACTTCAAGGTGTTAAATTATTATCCAGGTCAATAGGTGCAATCCAAAACAAATGCTGAACCTCTCTTTCATGTTTACTATTGCCAAAGAAAATGTTTACTATTACAATGTTTACTATTGCCAATGTTTTTTCAATGTAAACTATTACAATGTTTACTATTGCCAAAAGTTCCTTGGGTGAACATGCACGTTCTGTGTTTAAGGACAGGCAGCTTACACTGGCCAGAGACGTAGGAGAGATTTATTCCTCTTATGAGGAATGGCTGGGAGAACTGGGGTTATTTAGTCTGGAGAAGAGAAGGCTCAGGAGGGACCTTATTGCTCTCTGCAAGTATCTGAAAGGAGGGTGGAGAGAGGAGGTGGCTGATCTCCCAGCTAACAAGTGATACGAAAAGAGGCAAAGGCCTCAAGCTACATCAGGGGAGGTTTAGATTGGATGTTAGGAATTTTCTTTTTCACGAAATGGGCTTCCCAGGGAAGTGGTGGAATCACCATCCCTGGAAGTGTAGATGAGGCCCTTAGTGACATGGTTTAGTGGTGGACTTGGCAGTCCTGGGGTAACAGTTGGACTGGATGATCTCAAAGGGCTTTTCCAACCTAGTCGATTCTATGATTCTGTCTTCAGGAGCATGGTAAGAGGAAAAGCAGCAGCTGCCCCCATCCATCCCATGGTTCTTGTCCATCCCGCAGTCCCAGGGGGCCAGAATCATGCAGAAGATGATGCTAAATTATCTTCTATGTGGTATGGAAAGAGATACTACAAACTATGCCACATTTTCTTTTCCATGCCCTGTCAAGTCCTGACCATGCCCTGCTGAGGTGCCCTCTCAGCCAGTCCTGCCTGTGCTGTGTGGATGCTTTCCCTCCCTTCCTGGCCTGTTTCTTTTCCTTGCCCGTGTCACCACTGGACTTAGATCGGCCTTTCCTGAGAAAGAGCCCAGGCTGCTGCTTGCTCCTGTCCAGAATCAGAGTGCTGCAGGAGGTGGCCCTGCTCTGGGCGAGCAGTACTGGTGGCCCCACAAGGGCTGAGTAAGGACACCCTGCTCATGGGTCTTCCCTTCCAGCATGTCCCTGCATGGCAACAAGCTCCAGCACCCTCTGTCTTGCTCCTTGGAGGCCCCAGGGGCTGGGAGGATGTGCAGAGAAACCAGTGTGGCTGCTGCACGTGGCATTGCAACTCCGAGCCATGCCCTGGCCAATTTTTCACACCAACAGCTGAGTTTCCAGACAGAGATGGGGACAAACCCTGTGACCAGCTCTGGTTTTCAAAGGATACCTGAAGTGTTTGACTCCAAAAGGAAGTTGGTTCAAGGGATACACCTGAAAAACACTGGGGCTCAGTGGAGCCTTCTGTTCCAGGCTGCGCAAAGCCTTTGGGCTGGTTTGCTGCCTTTTTCACTTGACAGAGAAGCAGCAACAGAGAGACAATTTTGAGGAAATCTATAATGGATTTTTTCTTTCTCCTCTCTAATGCTGTGGCTTGGCCCTTCAGCCAGAAAAGTCAATCACTTGCCTATCTGTAATTCCGCAGATAGACAAATACTGGCTGGAGACCTTGCCTAAGATTACCCCCTGAAAGCAGCAGCAGAACAGCATCCTACAGCTGGTGCCTGGCAGTCCCAGACTTGGGGAGAGGAATTTAGAAAGTAGGCAGAAAGGAGACAAAATCTACTTGATTCAGAGACCACGTTTGCAGAGCAGCTGGAAAACAATTCCAAGCACAGATATTAAATGTGAGGGAGGGCAATGAAGGGTCAAGAGAGACTTGGGGAAGGGACATATTCTATCAGTGCTTGGGGTCTAACTCAGGTGGGGCAGCACTAGGGCACTCGGGGGCAGGAAGGGCAGAGCTTCAGACTGTCTTTCAAGGTCAAGGATGCTCCTGAGAACATCCCATCCCATTCCACACACAGGGGCTGGGAAGGAGGCAGCCAAAACAAGAGGGCCTCAAATGCCCACACCTGTGCCAGGGGCCATTCCCTACAGCCCACAGGCTGCTCTGCCACAGGCTACCAGGGCAGCCAGGGCTGGCCCCTTTGGGGCTGGCTCCAACAAGCTTGCAGGTGACAGAGGGTGATATTACCGGGCAAGTTTTTGCCAAGTGCTTGGTCACCCCCCAAGTGCCGGTGACATCTGCAGGTTGGGCTGAGGGCTCAGAGGGGTTGGGTACCACACACACAAAAGCAGCGATCTGCTGTACAAATTCACCGCGCAGGAGCTGCAGCAAATTACTCATTCTTTAATACTGGTGTTTATTACCTGCCTGTGATGGTGGCTCAGGGAGCTGAAGTGAAGTGGTTCAGCTCCCCAAAGCTTTAGCTCTGCCAGCCATTTTCACGACACAAAAAACTTTTGCCAGAGAAATGCAGTCACTACATTTTGGCTTCGGTAATTCCTCCTCCTGACAGCCTACAAAGTAACCACCTATTATCCCCCAGAGAACGAGGCTTTTTTTGTCTTGTGTGCTGCAGGCAGGCTCAGACCCTGCTCCGCTGGTTATCCCTGGTATTTACACAGTGCTACCTTCCTCCTGGTAAAAAGGTTTCTACTGGTGGCAGATCCTGAGCTCATGAAAAGGGTATGTTTTTCTCAGAAGCCAAGCAGGCAGCCCAGAGAATAGGGTCTGGGGAGAGCATCATAGCTTTTGTGAAACCCGCAGCGGCTTTGGAGAAGGAATTATAAACAGGCACTGGGCAGAGATGGAAAGTGCTTCCCTTCCAAACTCCTGAATGTACAGCTCTATCTCCAGACACAAGCTGGGATGGTGTCCCCAGAGCTATAGGAGACGGTGTTGTTCAGGGGAGTTTCATTGGCACAATTCAAGCACTGGCATAGCCCTCTTGACAGAGGTCCTCGGACTGGTCCCATGCCCAGGTGCATCCCAGGGATGCACATTTGGGGTGGGTGGCAGTGGGCTGGCTGCTGCTGGCCTCTGAAGCTCCTCAGCAGAAGGAAAACAACCTCAAACTTCAGTCAGTGGCTGAGCTGCCTCCCGAGAGGGATCCCCGATGGCTCTGTGGGTCCAAGATGCCCTTGCAGTTGCTCTGACATACCTGGCATCCAAAACTTTTGCTTAAATCCTTTCATTTCACCCACCCCAGAGCCTCCGATCAGGTAATTCAGTCCTGGTTTCTCTAGGTCGCAGCCTTTCATCCTTACAGCCCCCAACATATTTTCTGACCCGTCTGAGGCCAATCCGGGCTTGAAGCAGGGCTGTCTTTCCCTGCGGACCTGCTGCCTCTCGGCCTGGGGACCAGATCCCCCTGAAACCCACCCGCCGTCCTCCGAGGGGGCTGCCCCCATCCCAGAGCGGTGCGCGGCTCCTTACCTGGGTGTCGAGGAGGGGCTCACCCGCCGAGTTGGCGGCCCGGCGGCAGGAGCGCAGCGGCAGCGGCAGGCATGACAGCGGCGGCAGCGCCCGTGCTGCGGGGCCCGGGCGGGCGGCCCTGCGGCGGGGCCGGCCGTGGGCAGCGGGAGCGGCGGGGAGCGGCGCGGCGGAGCCCCGCCGGTGCCTGGGTGTGCGGCAGCGCACCAGGCAGCACACGGGATGTGTGTGCGGCAGCAGCGAAGCCCTCTAGCTGCAGCACAGCCGTACTCGGTGTTCGTGCCCAGAGACCCCGCGCTCGCTGGCTGGCTGGCTGCGGAATCACCAGCTCCCGAGGCTCGCTAGCCGGAGCGAGCTGTGCCTTAGCACCGCTCCTCTTCTCCCGACGTGATTTCTTCTCCTGCTGGTTTAGGTAAAGGGGATGAAACTCCTGCCTTTCTCTCCTGCTCGCTGCATTTCCCAGGGCACAGCCCTTGCTACACCCCCAGCAAGGGAAAGACACCGTGCCAGCAAGCAGAGTTTAAAGGAAAAGGCTAAATGCGATTTCTCACTGCCGGTGCTGTGGGGTCAGGCAGACCGGCCGGGGGCTGCATCCCAGGGGCAGGCAGCTCGTTTCCTGGCTCAGCCGGGTATTTTTCTGCCAGGGTGCGATGGTGATTTGCCTCTTCACACCTGAGCATCACTCCAGTTGGTGGAGTCAATCCAGATTTACACCAGCACAGTGGGAGTCAGCACTGCAGCTCCCGCATCGTTCCTGTGCGCCCCCTGCCCATGCAGATAATGCCCCAGGGAGCCCGTGCTTCTCCCCCAGGCTCCAGCAGCTCACCGACCCCTGCACTATCTTCCTGCTTGCTCTAATCTCCCCGAGTGCTTCCCCAGAGGCTCGCCCCAGCACCAGGACAACTGCCAGCAGATACACTTGCAGCTGAAGCCTGGTGCAGTGGAGGGGAACCGGCTCAGCATGGTCAGAGAGCTGTCTGCCTTGCCCCATCCCCAGTGCTGCTGTGCTGAGAAGAGACTGCACCAGGCAAACCCAGGTGTGCCCCACAGCCACCCATGTCCACTGCCTTCAGCACCCTGTGGTCACTCCTCAGACCCCACACTAGGGCCACCTCGGGAGCACACTGAAGCTTCTCAGCACATTTCTTTCTGGATGGCCAGGCTTGTCTCTAAGACCTCCCAGCTTATTCCAGGTGATGAACTGAAGGGCGATGGGCTATGTGCCAGGGCAGGCAGGCCCCAAGATCCCATTCCCAGAGGGCCTGGGGCTCTTGCCAGGGGATGAGATATTGGGGCAGCCTTCCCTCTGCTCCAGCTCCCAAAGAGGTGTGCAACCTTCCAGCAGCAGCAGCAAGATCCTTTTGCAAAACCAAAGAGGCTGGCTCATGTGGGCTAGGGACAAGATCAAAGTGTCTGCATTCCCCAAAGAACCAATGATGGGTGGCCAGCTTTCCCTCCATGTGGGTGATCCACATGTCCCTCTGTTGGCATCTCCAGCACATCTGGGAAGGATGTGATCCCAAAATGCCAGCCACAGGCTGGAGGCCTCTCAGCCAGGAGGCTGTTTGCCAGGATGTCAGCCAGAGGGCAGAGCTGCTGCAATAGAAAGAGCAATCCCAAGGGAAAAGGTGTCCCTCTTGGCCAAACCCAGCCAGCACAGCTTGAGAGGGTCTAAGAAGAGAAGAGTCCCCATGTCCCTAGGAGTGGGACAGACAGGAAAGGGCCTGGGACATAGCAAAGGAGGTTTAGCATCTCTATCATCTGAGATCTGTCAGTCCAGGTTAGAGGCATCCTTTGGAAATATCCTCGTCAAGTGACACTGCCTTGGGATAGAGAGATGGAGCAGATGACTTCTAGCGGCCCCTCCTGCATGCACCAATTAGAGACAAAGAGGGCCTTATCCTGCATGGGCAGCCTTTTGGCAAGGCTGAAGGGGCTGTGGAGGTGAAGGGAAGCGAGACATGGGCTTGAAAACCCTTCTCCTTATGTCATGGGGGAGCCTGAAAGAAAAGCTTGCTCTCCAGATGAAACAACTTTATCCATGGCTTGCAGAGGCCCAGAGAGCCACCTTGGATTTATGCCATAGCACTTGGCAGAAGGTGAGTGGGCAAGCAGGGATGATGGTGGATGGAAGTATACCACTGTCAGCACGATGTACATGGTCACCTGTGCCACTACTGCCCCGGCCCCGGCCCCACCAGCTGTGTTCATCAGCCTGAAGTGGCTGCTCCATCCTTTACCGGGGCCATACGTAACGCTGAGTTAACATGAAGGCTCTGCAGCTGATCGGCGGGGCAGGGATTAACCCGCACCAGCTTTTACAGACACACTGCTTAGCAGCAGAGCCGCAGCACTATTTCTCCTGCTGTAACAATGATAAGGCAACATTAGCATCCCAAATCAAAGTCTCTCCAGCCTCAGGTGGCTCTGGGAGAAATGTATGCATGCACAGATACTATACATTCATGCCAGTGCTTATGGAGGTATGGCAAAAACAGACAAAGCGATGTGGTCTGGAGCTTTGCTTTTATAACTGCAGCCATGCAGTCCAGATTAGAGAGGGGCAGTGCCCCTGAGAGGTGACATGAGGCAGAAGGGTGGTGTGACCTAGAAGAGTCAGTCGGAGATGAACCACCCCTAGGGTACTGCAGATAGCTGTCAGCTGGAAACTTTGCTGCCCGGAGAAGGAACAGGACTGACTCTGAAGGGAGAGCAGCAAAATGCAGGGAGCCTCTCACTACACTGAACCTTCCTGTCCTATTTATGCATCCACTGGGATGAATGAAAAGAAAACGGGTATGGAAAAGGTCCTTTGCTCTCAGCTGCAAAAGGATACCTCTGGCAAGAGCCCATCCAGCGGAAGGAAATGAAATTAAATGTTAGCTGATGCACTATCGTGCTGGACTTTCTATACCAGGTCAATGATGGCCCTCTTCAAAATATAAGTAGGAAAAATGTTGCCATAGACATAAAATACACAAGAAAAAAGCAGTGCTTGTGCTTCAGGGCTGCCTCGCACAGGAAGGTGGGGTTTTCTTTTTGGTTATGTTCTCTTAAACATTAAAACGTCCCTGCCAAAATGTCCTGAGTTTCACATGCTTCATTTAACTACAGACATAGCAACAGATAAATAAGCGACGACAAATTTGGTAACATTACTTCACTGACAGCCAAAAAACCCAGATCACTCAAGACCAAAAGCCTGAACTCCTGCCAAGCAGTTGCAAGCGGAGAGCTCAGAGGAAAGATTTTGTGCCAGAAGGGGACAGAATAACTTCCCTGTAACTGGAAGGTTCCTGCAAAAGTGAGGACCCCGCTGCAGAGCATCCTCAAAGAAGCAGAAATACAGAGCAGAGACACGATTAAAGGGAAACAAATCATGTTTGAGATAACTGGACATTGCTGCTCAGGTGGTTGCATCAGCGGGACCGGAGGACATCAGGCACTTAGTGCCCCTTGTGCTGGCAAAATAAGTGGGGGGATTTGAAGGACTGATTTACGGTGATTGGGGGAAGCACTGAACAGATTAAGGTTGTATTTTGCAGCTGTTAAAAATGATCAGATCAGTGGAATCTAGAGGTGAGAGAGGAGCTTCAGAGGGATCAGCCAAAACTAATTAATTGAGCAGTGTGATGGGAGAAGAAATTAAGCATGGACAAGGAGAAGGTAAAGAATATTGGAAGGAATAACTTAAATGCTTCATAATCACTAATGGTTTCTAAATTAACTAGAAGCATGAAGGGGGGAAAAAAAGATGTGGGTGTATCTGTGGACAATAGAGTGAAAACCATCTGGTTAATGCACAGTGGTGAGGAAAAAACACCCAACGTGCTATCAGACTGCTTTCATGGAGGGATACAGAGAATAACAGAAATATTACAGTGCCATGTTGGCAGTGACTCAGCTGGTACGGACAAGTTGAGAGTTTTCACTTAGGAGACAGATTCAGAACGTTTATAGTGAAAAATACAGTAAAAGAAATAATTAAAGACTTCTGTAAAAGTGAAGCGCCAAGCCCTGCAGCCAGAATGAAGTTAAGTGTTCATAAGGAAATCTGTCTGTTTAAGAGGCAGCAGTAAGCAAGCAGTAAGCTGCAGGTCCCTTACAGAACAGAGCATGCAGCACCAGATTTTGTCATGTCTCTAATACTGTTAGCACCTGATAACAACAAAGTCTCCAACTTCCCATGTAGTTAAAGGGCCTGAGAAGCCCATGTCTGCAATATGTGTGAATGTCATCCTTACGAGATCAGTGTCATTTTCCTCCCTCTCAGTAACCATTGGCCTCTGCGGAGGCTGAGTACTAAAGCTCTTCAGTGCAGAAAAATCCATGGGGAAGTCCTTTCTTACCTTCCCCTGATCCCTCATGGACCTGAGAGTGCCTTGTGTAGCCATGCAGGGCTCTCTTCTTCCTGCCCCTTGTCAGCAGTGCTGGAGCAGTGTTCAGGCTGCCTGCTTTTTCCTTCAGCAGATGATGGATGGGGAAGGCAGGTGCCTTTGGAAAGCTATTCAGAGCACCTGAGTTCTGCGGTAATTAAGATCTCAGTTGACATGCTGTGAATAGCCATTCAGAAATAACCATTTTCCTTGGTTCAGAGAGCCTTGTTGGGTGCCTAAATTATGTGGCAGCATCTCCAGCTCCTCACAGTACAGGAAATTCCCATCCTCCAGGGCAGTCACTAGAATGCCTGTTCCACATGGGACAACTGAATGTGGAGATCATCATGGAAAACGGCAAGTCTTCATGAGGCAAAGAGATCTCCATGAGTACCAAATGTTCCCTTAGTGCCTATGCTCCTGGACAGGATCCAGCCAAGGTGCAGCCTGGGAGTGCAGAGGCATAGTGAGGGAGGTACAAGGATGTGAAGGGGAGCAAGGAGGCAGAAGGAGGTGTATGCATGGTTGCATGCATGTCACGTTGGGGATGTGTTCAGGCAAATAGCAGACATCTGGAGAACGAGCAGGATAGGGAAGGGAACCCTGTGTGCTGTCTAGCTCCTTTGCATCGCTCTTGCAAAGCAAAGCAGCTCTAAACCCAGAATAGCTGGTCCATATGCTTTGGCTGCTTTTGCCTGCAGCCAGAACCTTGTGGTAAATCTGGCCATGAAAGATAACAGCCTCTTAAAAAGTAAAGCAGAGCTGGTGGGAGTATGGGTCTGCCATGGATGACCCCAGTACAGTCCTCCCACCCTGATGCACTGTGATTCTCAGCCATGTAGTGTTCAGATGGTGTCACTGAATGGCAGAGCTGCGGTTGCTGCTGAAGGAGAAACTCCAGATTATGAAGAAAATCGAGGGGGAAAAGCCACACAACCCCAAACCTGTACTCCCATGTAGCCTGTACCAACAAGGCTCAGTGAGCTTCAGCTGTAAAAAAGTAGATGTGTTTGCACCAGGGCAGTGTTTCAGACCTGTCTGTGCATGTCTGCATCCTATTATGTTGAATTTAGGGCATAAACCGAGGCTATCATTTTGACATGATTCTTCCCAAGAATAGAATCCCATGACATGTGCTTGCCTGGAAAACCTTGCCCAGCTTCGATTAGGATGGAAGTGAGGTCAATGGCTGACGGACATGATTCAGCCTTCCTGCTACCAGGTCTGTTTCTGCTGCTGCTACAGGCTGCAGCCATCAGTCCCATGGGCCTTGGAGGACAAGAATAAAACAGCAGGATTGAGCCATGTTTTGGGATGGCAGAGAGTGAATGCCTCATATCCCACAGTCGGCTTTGAGCCCACAGGGTTCAATCCTGTAATTCCATAAGAGCCTGATCTGCAATTCTTCACTTCCTCAAAGATTCATCTACTTCTTTCTTTTCTGTTCCATTTTTCAGAGTTGTCCTGCTCTGCCCAAAACATCCATGTTGAGCGAGGACGTGTCCCAGCCTGTGCATGCGGGGACATGGAGGCATCTGGGGGCTCTCAGGCTACCTCTGTGCCACGATGTGGCTGCAGAGGGTTTAAGTCCAGCACCAGCAAAGACAGCTACTACCTGCAGTGGCAGTCACCTGCTTGACAGGAGGTTTCCCACTGGCTAACTGCTGAACGGAGCATCTTCAGAGTCTGAGCCCTGGGGACCTCCTGACTAAGCTATTGGCAGGAGGCAAAGCCTCTGGAAATGAAGCTTTACAAGATTGCTGAAGCCCCATATGAAAGGCAGTGTTAGGGAGAAGATAGCAGGTCGCAGCTATGTGAGCACTACAGGGACCTTCCCCATCGACGCTTGGTCCTTGCACAGTGAAATGCATCCCTATGTGCAGGATCCTACAGCCTCCTTCAGACTCTATGGCATCGGCCTGCCCTCAGCCCCAGTGGTGCACAGGCCAACCTCCACTTCATGGCTGAACCTTGTGCCAGGTCCAGCTGTGGTGAGGACTGGACCTTGCGCCAGGTCCAGCTGTGGTGACGACTGGACCTTGTGCCAGGTCCAGCCGTGGTGAGGACTGGACCTTGTGACAGGTCCAGCCGTGGTGAGGACTGGACCTTGCACCAAGGGAGCCTCCTGTTGCAACCTCCTTACATAGATCTTGGGGTTTCTCCTTTTTACTCCTTCATGGTATCAAACCTCTGGGAAACTGAGGAAATTTTAAAGAAATTCAGCCTGACAAACAGGAACAGAAGGGCTTTGCCCCCTAAACACTTAAAAATATCAAATTTCAGTTTAATAAGCAAAAAAAAATAGAGAAGACTGAACTCTCATGCATGAGGCACATGAATCATTGGGGAGGAAAGTGATCCTGGTGATGTCTAGGCTTGAAGTAACAGTAGTTAACATTATAATGACTCATACCACATATGCGTCACATCGTTTTTCATTAAGAACAGTATTCTGGTGTCTTGTGACTAACTGGAAGCTGGAATTGTGGTCCTAAAGCCTTGGGCCAGGGATTTGTCTTGCCCATATGCTCCTGCTGAGTGCCAAAGCCATTATCAGCAGTCAAACATTAAACAATAATAATAATAATTCTCAGATTAAACACTTCATTCAAATTTCAAAATGAGACGGGTTTTGGAGCTGCTGTGCCCAGGGACTGACATGGTTTTAATAGGGAGAAAATGCATAAATTGAGGGCAGGCATCTCCACAGAGAGGCCCTTCTTTTGCTCTCAGCTCATTAATGCCAAACAAAGATCTGCAACCCATTTCTGATCTCCAGACAAGGTCACCATTTCCATTTGTGTCTCTCCATACAGAGCCCTCAGACTGCTTTTCAATAACCCTATGGCCCCCTCAACATCCTCCCAACAAAACATTTGATCTGTGTAAATGCCCTCTAGCAAGGCATAGACATCAGCTCCTAAAGCTTGAGCCACTGATCAACATTGCCCAGAGCAGCCTGTGTCTCACCAAGCCTCTTGATTTGCCCATACTCGCCATGGACCAGACCCTTCACCTGGTGAAACAGGAGTCTGGAGGAGCTTGGGGTGACAGAGGTGGAGGAGTAATAGCAGGCAAGAGATGCAGTACAAGGGTGGGATGAGTGAGGGAGGGAGAAATGCAGGGGAGCAGGATACCGAGTTACTGGCAACTAACTGAGGACAACTTCAACTTTTTGAGGGCAGTAGCTCAATGTCTGTGGGCTCAGATCATTGCACCTAGCCAGAAGTGGCAAGGCTCTGCGATGATGCCACCTCCCTGACCAAGCCAGCCTTTTCCAGCATCTAAGCCTTGCTGCTGCCCTGTGAGCATGGTCAGGCTACTCTGGGGCCTGCCTTGTGTCTGCTGGTGTGGGGCTGGAGTGTGGTGAGCCCGCTCATGGCAGTGCTCATGCACTGTTGCCTCTGCTGTGATGGTGAAATGCTCAGATTATAACAAACATTGATGAGTGACAGAAGGAAATTGCCAGGAAATAGGAGGTGAAGGCAAGGGGGCCCCCAGGAGCAATCTGTCATGAAGAAAAATGGAAGAAATGCAGCTCTGGGATACAAGCCAAGGATGTGCTGAGCTGTCAGGGGGACAGTTTCAGGCTCCTACACCACAGCTACGGTTTGGTGGTAGCATAACTCTACTTCCCAGAGGCCCAGCATGGGCTTTGTGGCACAACCAATGCCATTTGTTGGCCATGGCTGCCTTGTTTTGGTGCTAGCAGAGGTACTGCACACACTCAGGGCTGGAGTCCTCCATGAGGGACTGCAATGAGCAGTCTCTAAAGCTGGAGCCTGCAGAAGGTCACAGGCTGGGTACTGCAAGAGGTTGTGCAAACACGTCTGCGTGGTTGGGAAACACCCCTCCTGCTCCGACCTGCCTTGTGGTGAGGTTCTGGAGAGCCTGGTCCATGAGGTGGGGGGGAAGCCCTGGTGCAGAGCAGTGACAAAGGTGATTATAGCATAGGTGAACTTTCTATGGGCATCTGTGGGGTCTCATGTACTCAGGGTGATTGCTCCTCCAGGATCTGGACCCTACTAAAGCTTGTGCCATACACTTTTTATAACCAAAGAAGTTGTCTTCCAACATAACAACAGCACTGGACCTGTGTGTGAGCAGAGTAGCTGAGGGATATATGCTGGTATTACTGATCAGACTGCAGGAAGAGGAAAAAAACGCTATCTGGAAGATATCCATGGTGCTAAATCCACTTTACCCCCCTCCTACCAGAATAATAGAGACCAGCCAAACGGATTCTTATCAAACTTTATGAAATAAGCCACCTATGGGCTGAAGGAAGCAAGACAAATTGCATCTCAAAGGGTAGCATTTGTGTGGAAAATTATGAACTACCAGAAAAAAGTGCTTATAATTGAAGCTCCCTCTCAATCAGGACAAGGACAGTGCTCTCCCTGCTGAAGAGCAAATGCTATAGTGGGTGGCACTGATGCACCATCTGAAATCCATAGCAGGGAAATAATCATTCACATCAGCTACGGATATACCTTGTAGGAGCTAGATTAACAGGGGAAAGAGTCTTACAAACCTTGGGAGGCAAGATTGCCTGGAGATAGAGACAAGAATACAACACCAGTGAGGTTCAGAATGAAACAGTGGTTGTATAAATTGCACATTCAGCTTTGCCTCTCTAACCCCAGGACAATCCCCAAGCTGGACCAGTGACAAGAGCAGCATCTGCAACCACTTTGGTACCACACTGACTCAGACTAGCTCCGAGGTACATCCACAGACAGGCAGGCCATGCTGGGGAGCTTTATCTAAGAAGTAGCCAATATATTTGTTTTCTTGTGGATGCTTGGCTGTAAGAGCCAACCGTGAATGACGTCTTTGTGGTTGCTTGTTTTTAATTTGGGCACCTTCTCAGGGTTATAGATTTAGCTGTACCAATAACTGCCTCAACCTCAAGGCTACTTTATAAACAGGAAAGTATTTCAAGTGCTGAGCATGCCAGGCTGTGACAGAAACAGTAATAGTTTGGAGGGACAGTGCCATAATCAATTGCTTTAAGATACTGTTATGTGTGAGTGAGTTAGAGATGCAAACTCCAAAGTACATTTCTAAGAGGTGAGAGTACAAAATAAAAATGTTTTACAAGCCCCTCTGGCTCTCCAAAAGCCACTGATGTGTTTCTAACACACTGTGTCAAACCCATCAGCACAAACAGCATCTCTGCTGTCCTGAAGCGGCTGTCTGCCCTTTTCCTCCACCTCCTTGCATTGGCTGGGAAGGAACCGCACATGCAGCCCTGTGGGCTCAGGGCCATAGCACTGAGGCTGAGCAGGTAAGTACTGAAGGACAAAATGAGCTTCTGGGTTGAGGTGTCCCAGCCAGGGCTGGCTCATAGCAGCACATCCAGGGCTTGTGGCTGCACTTTGTTCCCAACTGCAGCATCTCTCAGCTGTCCAAAGGTCAGTCGTGTGTTCTAAAACCAAGATTCTGCTCCAGACCAATGTGCCAACCTTGCAAAGATGCTCTAAGTTCTTCACAGCTGGGTATTTCTCCCTTGCACTGCATGCCACACAAGACTGCTTTTGAAGTGGGGGGGTCCTCCAGCAGCTCTGCTGGCCCTGGGAACCGGGGGGGGGGGGTGGGGTGGGGGTGGGCTACCAAAGAGCATTCTGTTTGTTTTATCCCAGCTGTATGATTTGCGCAGGCTTTACCCTAATTTACTGCACCCCCTGATGACCTTGTGAGAGCAGTAAACACCCACATGGCCATTTGGTTCAATTATTGTAATTCCCTCTCCACAGGGCTTCTCCATTGTGCCTTGTAGGTTGTTCTGGAAGCAGCAGCAAGCTGGCTTGCTGGGTAAAGCTGCATTGATCGTATCATCTTCACTTTTGCTGCCTTTAGAGCAGTGCATTGACAAACTTGGCCTCACTAGTCCTGAAAGCTTTCACCAATGTTTATTGCGGATATCCTAAAGTCCTATTCTCCATCTGCACAGGAACTGCCTGCCAAATCTTCTTGTCAAACCTCTGTCCTCACCTTAGTCTACTCTGTCCCTTCAGCAGTGCTGATATTGAGCAAGAGGGTCTGGGCCTGGAAGGTGTTGCACCATTAGTATTATTCTTGTTTCTCACCTGGCTGCAATGTGGGCTTGGTAAATACCATTTTCTAACACATGGAGACGCCAGTGATAGGCAATATGCTGGCAGCAGGTATTGCATGGACCCAAAAGAGGAAAATGTGGGGTATCTGGGATGCTGCACACAACAGCACAAAGCCAGATACAGAAGTGCCTTCAAGAGAGTTCAGAGCTGAAATGGTCAGGAGATCAGGAAGGGCAATAAGAAGCTAAACAGAAAAGAGAGGAGGGATAAAGTTACAGAGGTAAGGATGAGAAGATTAAACACGATTCAAGAAGAACCCAACAGAGAGAAAGCCATCAATGCCATGTTATGATGACAGAAGCAGGTGCCATTGAGCATGAACTGAAGATAGAGATAAAGGAGCACGGTCAGGGGCTGCAGGCTAAGACATGACTTCGATCAGCACCTGGGTTAGAGCCAGGGTTGTCCATGCTGTGGAGCAAGCCAGACCATAGGGAAGCCAGGCACAACAGTTTGGTAAGTCTGGAACATGGGCTGAGTGTGCAGGGGCAGGGATAGAAGCTGCATGAAGGTGCCCACGCTGGCTTAAGAACTTCAAGCTTGGTTTGTAGGGAGAGGAGCACCACAGGAAGAATATCACCCTGCTGGTACAGTAGGCTTTTAGCTTTCTCTTCACCATCCCATTTTCCCCTCCTGCTCTGCACCAGCTTCCTTAAATTTGCTCATTAAAGGGAGCTGGGCTATTACAGCAGATTGTGGCATTTTCTCTTTAAACCTGTGAAAAAGCTAGAGCCTGAAATTGTCCTGAACACTAATGGGTACAATCCTGGCTCAAGTGAGTTATTGGCAAGCTTCTCACTGACTCCTGCAGAGCCAAGATTTCACCTCAGATGGAGGCTATCTTTCAATTAAAGGTATTACTCCTAATATTCATTAAAATTCTGCTTAATCCAAGCTCTACAAGGGGCAAATCCTGAAATTCATTAAGAGTTGTATAAAAAGCCAGCATGAAGGACCACAGTCAGGAGAAGCACCTCACTGCGGAGGCTGAGAAATGCCATCAATTGAGAAAGTCCAATGAGGGGACAGCCTAGTGATGGAGCCTACTGGGAACATGCGGTCACAGGGTGTGAGGGGCTGTGGAGCTGACAAGGCCCCTCCAGCTCCCTAAGGCTTCTCTCCTTGCCTTTTCTAAGGGTTCTGGTCCTGAGGCAGAGGAGGGCAGGTGAAGGAGGCAGCACAGAGCTGTAGCTGCTGCAAAGTGCCCATCTAATGCCCTTTCTTCATGCAGAGAATATCAGATTGTAAGAGACCTCAAGGATCATCTGGTCCAACCTTTCTTGGCAAAGTGTGACCTAGACTAGATGTCCCAGCACCCTGTTCAGATGAATCTTAAAAGTATCCAGCACTTGGGAACCAACCACTTCCCTGGAGAGATTATTCTTCTTAGGTTATTCTTCTCCGGATTTTCTCTCCTTCCTTCATCCTCCTTCACATGCCCATGCAGACACAGATCTGCTCCTGTCTGTGGGTGCGTCCCCTGCCTGCCATCCTCAGCAGCTCAGCCCACAGCCATGCTGTGGTCACAGGGCAGTCTGGTCCCCATGACCCTGCAGGGTTTGTCCTTGCTGTCCCAGCCTGTCTTGTATCCCTCTGCCACCCCCTGAAGCCTCTTCCCAGAAAAGCCTCGGAGGAGCACAACCATCAGTGGGGAGCAGCTGCTACCACCATGGGGGGAGAAGCCAACAGCTCCACTCAGCGGGGGTGCAGTGGTGATCATCCACCATTCCCTTCCTTTGGAGTCCCGGGGTGCAAAGGATCAAACACTCTATGCATGTGGGTGAGCTACCCCAGCTCCTTACCAGCCATGGGACTGTTACAGGTATCCCTCCTATGGACCTCAGCTGTATCCCTGCCACCAAGAAACTGCAGCCTGGGAAGCTGGACTGAGTGCTCAGCTTCCTGAGACCTCTTCGGTTGGAAGCATCCCAAGGACTGGATCCAGCTCACAGGCTGCTGGTAGACCTCAGACAGACAGTGTGCTAAGAGCCGTGTGCAACTCCTTCCCCTTCACAGCACTTTGGCCTCTGCTTTCATGGCAGGAGGGCACCCAAAGATGCTTCAAGTCACCCAGAGGCTACCATAGTCCCGAAGAAAAGAAGCCCCAGTTCTGCACTTCACCCAGCGAGACCCTCCATCCCTGCTCACCCCGCGCTTCACTGCACCCTTGTGCAAAGTCCACGGGCTGTTTGTGACTTACCACTGGCTCTTTGGCCTTCCAAACTCACCGAGCAATTGAGAGAACACCCAGAGAACTTGCCCAAAGGTTCATAGTTACCTGCCTGGCGATGCAGCCCCTTCTGGCAGGTGGCAGGAAGAGCCAGTGCTCACAGCCCTGGTATTAGTGGCTGGGATAAAGAAACCTGCATGTTGCTGGGGACTGGAAGAGAGAGAAATGAAATGGAGGAGTCTGGCCAAATGAGCTCTGTGAGGAGCACACCGTGCTGCAGCAGGAGAGCTGGCTGCTTCTCCAGGCCAAGGGCTGGGATCGAGTCATGGGATTAGAGGCACTTGGCCAAAAAGCTAATGAATCACCTCAATCGGGGAGCTGAATCCCACATACCTCAGTATTTCCTGACCCTTGAATGTGAACCAAAGCGCCTTGGGTCTGTCCTTTAGGTCACTTTAATTTCAGTGGAGGCATCTTAGATTCTCTGCCTGTGTTTGCGGACGCTGTGATTTTGTGTGTGATTTCAAGAAGCTTATATAAATAAAAAATGTTCCTTCAGCAAATCAGTGCCAGTGCATTTCCCAGAGGCTGCAGCTTTAGGTGGTTGCTCAACCTCCGTGAGAAGCCCTGCTCTGCCACATGTTAGACAAACAATTCTCTGTCCCTGGCAGTTTTCTGCACCTGTTAGTTCCTTTATTTTATTTCCAAAAGCTGTCCCATCAGGGTGGATGACTCCTAAATCCCTGTCCTCTCTTTCTGCATTCTGCAACCCAGATTTAACTCTACAAGTGCCCCAGCACCTGAAGCCAGAAGGCAGGCTGCCAATAGCCCCTGCTTCCTCTTCTCCCAAACATCAGCTGCCTTTCCCTGACACAAAACATTGCTGGATAGAACAGGTTAGGTTTCCCTGATCAATAATCCATCAATACTCCTGAGCACCAGGGAAGCAGCCAATTCCTTCCAGCTAATCCTCAGAGAAATGTTCTCCTGTCTCCCATGTTGCTCTGCCAGATCCTGTTTCTCTCCATCCCTCCTTTGTCCCTCTGTTTACAAAGTCTGGCACTGTTTTTCCTTGTGTTTGTGGTTTTATTTACCTAAACTACATCCATTTTTCTCTTACTTCTTGCTCTCTGCCTCTTCTTTCTTCTTCCCACCTCTCCGCTCTGTTTCCTCCTTACTCCCATCTCTTGGTAAATTGTATACTGTCATCTACAACCGTAATGATGATGAATGACCTGCAATGTGGAAATAGAAGGCACTGGTTCCCTCCCTGTCCCTTTCCTCCTCCCCTCACATCCCAAGCATATTTTGTTTTCCCAGCTCTCCTGCAGCCGGGGCAGTGGAGCTACAGCCTGCCCAGGGAGTATCCGCGTTGTGCCAGCAGATGCCAAAGTGATGAAGGATGGCAGAAAGGGACAGCTCTGCCAGCTAAGCTCCTTCAGGGAGCTGTGATGTTACCACTGGAGCAAGGTAAGGGCTGGCTCTCAAGTGCTCTCCATCACCGAGTGCTCTGCAGTGATAGGGAAATCGCTTTATCTCTGTGACACAGACGGAGAAGCTGAAACAAATCACTGGGCTCTGTAGTGAGTAAGAGGGACACAAGCAGAGTGCTTCCCCTTTGCTCTTTGAAGGAAAATATCACTGAAGGGGGCTGTCCTCAGGGACCAGCCACAGTCAAGCCTGACTCTCATGGTGGGAGCAGTAACAAACCTTTCCACTACAGATCTGGGGTCTGCAATGCAAAATTCAGCCCAGAGTTTGACACTCTTCTCCCTCCAGCCTGCTGTTGAGGGGGCAGGGGACGGACTTGTAGTGAGTGCATGCAGAGACTGGACCTTGGTCACAGCAGACAGCATGCCGGGGAAGTCTGAGGGGAGCAGCTCTTAGTGAGGAAGCCAACAGAGCAGACGAACACAATGATGGGTATGATCATAGTAAATGCCATGGAAGACAGGCATAGCCCACATAGCCCCACACAGAAACTCCCTTACCCAGACCCCAGGGAGCAGGTATATTTATTGGAAGCTGATCCAAGCAGCCCCTGCACAAACCCAGCCCAGCATCTTGGCCACGGTTACAGATCAGGCCCCACAGGGCCACCAGCTTTGCTCCTGCTCATTCTGTTTGTCCTCACCTTAACAGAGTGGTTTTCACTCATCTCTCATTTTCAAGTGTTTTCACCTGTCTCTTCTCTTGAAATACCTGTGCCTGTTCCTACATTGCGTGTGTCGTTCTTGATGATCTCAGTAAATCAAAGCAGGTAGCCAACTGTTGGCTGAACATTAGCCGTGCTGGAGATGCTTTTCCAGTGGTATAAGCTGTTTCAATGAGATAATGAGAAATTAGTCAAGCGTTCATGAACAGATGCTCTTCCTTCTGAAGAACACAGGGCTCGCTGCATTGATGAACAAATCTTTCTGCTAAGCCGCTGCTAGCTGCTAAGGTGCTGATTTGATGTGACATGCACCATTCATCTTCATAACAGTTTCCAAGTTACAAACTGAGGTCTGCTGTCCTGCATGGGCTGTTTTGGCTGTCAGATGTACCTCCTAGCAAGTGCCTTCAGTGTATGGAAAAGAAACTTCTTGAGCTGGTCCAGGAGGCCACCACACACTCCTTGTTGCAATGCCTCCCCACCACTCCTGCCGCAACATCACTGGGCACCTGGCCACTGCATGCAAGACCCATAAAGCCAGTGGTTGCTGTCATGTTGGCTCTGGGAGCATGTAGGCCAGTCTTCTGTTTTGTTTCCTCTGCAAGTGTGTGGTGTGACATGCATATGGCAGGTCATCTTCATGGCAATGGCCCCAGGGTGTGGAGACCCTGCCAAGGGCAGACACCTAGACCCAACATCTCCAGCCATCTCCTGTAATGGAGTGAGCAGTTCAGTGTCTACTCAGGAGGGTGAACTCAAAGGAGCAGGTTGGCTTTACCATGGAGAGTATTTTCAGTCAGCCTTGTCCTGATCTTAGGGAAGAATCAAATAGTGGATAATTTCCAAGACTCTTTGTATGTCAGGAATCCCTGAGAAAAAAGTGTATTCCAAAATGACTTGCATTTCTGGAATGACAGCAAACACTGGAGTTTGGAGGTTCAGTGGCTTCATTTATATGGATAAAATTCTCTATAAAAAGTTGATAAATGTATACTTGTGCTCGTGAATCCAAAAGCTACAGCCCTTCACACAGGGTCGGGTTGCACTGGGGCTCTCAGGACACTTGTTTTATATCTGGTAGGTTCTAATGGTTTATTAACCCATTTACTCTTGTCCACACTCTTGCTCCAAGCTTTATACATCAAGGACGACACCACCACAGCACAGATCTGAGCTGCTGGTTCCCTGGGCTCTCGTTCCTAGGCTTAGCACAGCTCTGTGCTGCTGAAATCCTGGCCTGTTGTGGAGAAGTTGAGAGAGTGCCAATGCACAGAAAAGAGGTTATTCTCCTGTATTTACAGCCTCTCCAGAGCAAATACAGCTCTTACCCCATATCAGTTTTTTGGTACAAGCATGCAGAGTGTATGAAGCTATAACCCAACCCGTTCTTCTTCAAGGATGCACACCCAAAGCTCTAGCAATTCAGCCCCACTTTTCTTCCTGGGATACTGTGTTTATTCCTAGTTGTCTTCTGACTATCAAAATAAATTCTGATGTGAACTCAGTGACGGTCACCATGGTGTGCAGGAAAAGACTATAAGGAGCAGAACAACCTACATACACAGCTGGAACAGCTCTCTGATTCAGAGCCCTTGTTATAGATCAGAGCCTGTAAGCCTCAAAGTCCGTATAGGCCATCAGAGATTGTGCAGTCTCTGGATTTCCTCTGAAACATGCCTTGGCAAGCAGAAAAAGACATGTCTGTCACACAAACTCGCTAATTTAACTCTTGCCAGTCTGGGGTGGAACACTGTAGTACAAGGAGGGGTGTCGGAAGTTGGGACTGGGTTAAAGTGAGACATGTTAGCCCAGAGATTTTTACATCTCAGTTCTGCACTGGTAAGAGATGTCTTGATGAGGGTTGGTGATGGAGCTCAAGGGCTGGTTGGACTAATTGTCTCTCAGCCCTGAAAATGCACTCTCAGCCACATTCAGAAAATTAGGTTCTGTGTCCATTGGCAAGTTTTCACTCACTGATTTCCCTTGTACACTGGTCAAACAGCCTTAAAAAGGGATTCATCAGTAAGATGCAACATATTCTGAAAGCCATTTCTGATCAAAGCCTTGCCTTACCTTGAATCTTTGGGAATATCCCGATGTTGTGAAAATGGGTATGACCAGGTTGCTCTTTGCTGCACTGATCCCCTCTCTGGCTCTGTGGTGCAGGAGGCAGCAGAGTGCTTTCTTCACCTGCTTTCTTGATGTCTCCTGCCTATATCCCCATTGCAGAAGCCATCCTTTCCTGAGACTGCTTCCCTGGGATAAGCAGAAGCACTACTGGGGTCTGCTTTCCAATGCATGGTTCGCACCAAACCCAGCGCTTCTTGGTCAGGCATCATGGTAACGAAAGCAGCAGTCCCTCCTCTGCGCTCCCATTAGACGACATTGATATTTGCTGCTTCTTCTCTGCTTTTTGCAGTTCAAGATTTGCATACCCCACTGCCCCAGCCCCGCAACTCATCAATGCCATGATACATTTGTGAGGCCCATCAAAGCATGGGATTAGGGCCTTCACAAGCCACCAGCTTTCTGCTGAATCTGTCCCTCAACTTTGCTGGCAAATCTGCAGCAGTAATGACCCAATTTCATCTCTCTCCACCACGCAACCTTAGACAAAGAGCGTGAGATTTATTATTCTGGGACTTGTGCTCTTAAGTGTGAGGACGTTGCTTTTATCAGCAGTTGACAGGCCATCAAGAAAACATTGCTGTCAAAGTGACAGGCTGCTGGTTAGAATTTCCCCGAACCCCTGTTTGTCTGTAAACAGCAGGAGCGCAGCTCCCACTCATGGAAACAGGCTGTCTGGGGCCTGGGGGGATCGTCCCCTCACTCACAGTCCAGGACAGGATGTGTGTCGGTGCCCCGCAGCATCACTGCTGGGGGATGAGCAGTTCCTGAGATGCTGCTGTGCACAGCCACAGGCAGGAGGAATCCCTGCCTGTCTCACCACAGACTTTTTTGGTTGGTGAGAGGTAACAATAGTGTGATGTGGCTGAACACCACATCTGCACCCTATGTTGTGGGGGAACTCATAACAGCTTTGAATAATCTCTGAGCATGAGAGGAGAGGACTTGGCATGGAGCATCAGGCCCATAGGCTCCCTAATCTGGGCACTACCAGAGGTCACATTCTTTTTTCTTTTTATTAAAGCCAATTGTTTATCATTAAAACTCCTTTTTCATAATCTAGGACCACAGATCTCAGCATGCTGTTTTCTCCAGCGCTGTGGATGCTCTTACACTGTGTCCTCAATTGCTTTGGATGAGGATGCTCCTGCCAGCAGCAGGGAGGGGCTGTCACACAAGCAATGCTGCCAGGCTGACAAACAAGAGGTCATCTGCAGTTATTCTGTGAAGCAATCCACATGCATTATTTACAGCAGAGCCCAGAGCAACACCTCCCTTGTGTGCTCTTGAGCCAGGCTGGTCTGAAATGTAATTGTTTGAAATGTCATGTCAGGAGGACCTTTACCAGCTAGCACTGTGTGCGCAAAAAAATGAGACATTTTGGAACTACGCGTGTTTTAGATCTTTTTAGTGCCTGGTCTCTCAGGGGAGTGGGCAGTCTCCATCACCTTGTGTCTGTTTTCCATGGGCTGAGGCAGTTTATAGCTGTTTGGTTACTTTTGATAATGTGTATGGGGTTTCTGTCTGAAATTAAGCCAATATATGAGATATTTCCCTTAGAATTTAAAATGTTCTTCCACCAGGGCACCTGGCCTGAGGTTTCAGAGTACGGAACCTCTCCCTTTTGTTCACGTGTGACTTTGCTCTAATAATGTGTCACAAAGTAATGAAAAACAGAGATGGGGAAAAAAAAATTGCTGCAGTCCATCTCATAACTGGGATAGCCATGGGCAGACATGAAAGACAGGCTTTAGCACCTTATTCCCCCCTCCCAGGAAATCCTCTGTCTCTGTGAAGTGCTTTGGTGAAGTGCCCAGAGGTGTTAAAGGACGAGGGATGACGCATGACCCTGGGTCCGAATGAGCACCCCTGGCTGAAATTTCATCACAGAAAGTCAGGAGCTGCCTATTCTCCAAAATTAGATCTCCTGCAGCCCGCTGTTCTCACCCAGGCGGTGTCGGCAGTGCTTGGCTCGACGCTCAGCTCGGCTCTGCTATAGGAGGGGAGGGGGTGAGCAGGAGCTGGCCTCTTTAATGGGGAAGGAAACCAAATTAATCCTGTTCAGACTCAAAGCCTACCGTCAGAGGAAGGCTGAGAGGTCAGCAGAGAGCTGCTCTACATAGCTACATTTTTATTGTATTAATTTCCCCACTGCTCAACCAGAGGATTCAAGAGCAAATCCACTTTGCAGTCAATGTTTAAATAGAGAAAACCTTTCAGGAAACGGTGGGAACCAGTACCACTGCAGAGACAGTCTGCATCACCTGTGCTTTTCTCGGGAACAAGGCTGCCTTTCCAGGATGCTCTGCTGGTGCTTGCTCCCCTGGTCCCCGAGCACAACAAGTATTCAGGTTTCTCTGCTGTGCCAGCTCAGGGTCTGCGCTTAGCATCCTGCTGGAGCTGCTGGCCTGGGGCAGAGTTCCTACCCTTCTGCCTTATTTCTGACAGCAAAGATGCTGGGCTTTCCCCCAGAACTGTTCACACAACCTCAGCCAGAAAAGAAAGACTTCATGTTTCACTCAAAGTCAGGAATTCAGAAGATTAGAGAAAAAACAATCCATAGCTATTCCTATCATTTAGATAGAGATCAGCCTTTTCTGCCCTAAATGAACAGGCTTCTCTTTCTTTCCCTGCTAACACAGAAGCATGCAAATTCCTGCCTGAAAATGGTTTGCCAATTACCTGGTGACTGTATGCATGTTAACTGCTGAATTGCATTGAATTATTTTGCACTTTTTATTCTCATTATTAAAAGGTTGGGGGAAAAAATAGCTGTCATCTTGTGAAGCTGATGCTCGACTTCTGTATTCCCAGTATTCTGGCTGCCCACTTCTCAGACAACTGCATGCACGCAGTGAAGGTTACAGAGTCTGTTGGTTTGGGAAGGGCAGCAGAGCGAGCAGGGGCTGTTTCCCTTGCTCCATCTGAGCATCTTTTTTATGTTGTTGCTGTGGTGGTGTGCAAAGATGCTTGCTGTAGGAGCTGCTTTCACAGATGTCCCTGGTTTCCAGCCTGCTGCAGCCTCCACCATCACCTGCTTGGAAACACCGAGTTTACTAGCAAAAGCTGAGGCTGGTGCCTGCTCCCCCTCCTCAATAGAGGGGTTTTGGTTCCCATTCTAACCATTTGGGTCCAGCAAGGTGCTGGGAAGAATCCAGGAGACTGCAGGGAGGACCAGCACCCTTCACCACTGCCTGGGATGTGCTGGGCACTGCATGGCACACCAACTCTTCCTCTGGCTCCTCTCCCTTTTCTCCTTTCTGCAGGACTCTTCTGTCCCTTTGCCCATCTTCTATCCCCATTCTGCTTCCTACTCTTCTGCTGCCTTCCTTGCTTCTGTGTTCCCATCCTTGTCTGGAGCATCCAAATACCCACACATCAATGCCACATGTGGCCAGGTCAGCTTTTCTGATCCTCTCTCATGTTTAACCACACCACCACTGACTTCCAAGGGGCAAGGAAGAGGAGAGGTTGACAGCTGCCTCCCTGGGAATGGAGAAATGCTGGAGCTGGATGAGCCAGGCATTAGATGCTGTTGGACAGGGCTCAATTCTGACCCAGGATGGGAAAGATGATTCATTGCCATTGGCTCTTGCTGTCCCTGTTGGGCTGGCTCCCCTGGTCTCAGCCAAGCGCTCACTACAGGTGACCACTATGCAGCCACATGGAGGGATTCTTGGACATGACCCTGATGGGCAGCAAGCTATAAATGTCCTGCCTGTCATCCTGACTCCCACAGCACCCCATCCCAGGCCCCTTTCTGGGTCGTGCCAGCAAGGAGAGCCTGTGCTGTGGCATGTTTTTGGCTGGTGGTGTGCAGGGTATGGTTTGAGGTGCCCACCAAGGCAGGGCCTCCCACTGCCAGCACACTGCTGGCTGTACGAGTCCCCACAGCCAGCTCCCTCCCTCACACTTATCAGAAAAAATAATTGGATGAAGTGCGGCACCATTTTACTGAACAGATAATAAATTTCATATCTGCCCTGAATAGGGGCCAAGAGATAGGAGCTTGCTCCAGAGCCAGCGGTGGAGGCATTTCATTTCACTTCTGCTGACAGGGGAAGAAGTTTGTGGGGTTGAGCACTGCTGTGGTTTGCTTCACTAATGTCACCACAGGGGTGACCTGCCTGCTCCCAGTGGGCACAGGGATCTCTAAGGAGCTCATGATGCATGCAGAGAGCCCTGTGCAGTGCCCAAGCACAGCTGGCTGGCATCTGGCAGTAAGCACAGCATAGGGGCTCACGGTAGTGTGAGATGCTCATCCTCCTGTCCAGCACCTGGAGGACAGGGAGGTCTGAAGCCCTCACTGCCTGTGCCAGTGGTACGTGGCACCTCACCACCTCTGTTCCTTCATCACAAGTGCAAAACACCCACACTGGAAAAGAACAACAGAGTCAAGCTGAAGCCATCATGGCACATGGGTCTGTTTAAGCTGGCAACAGCTTGGCTGTCACCCCGTGTTGGGTGTAGCACTGCTGTGATGTCTTTGGTGCCTCATCTTGGCATGACAGAATGTCTTCACTAGAGGTATTGCCTAAATCCCTTGGGATTGGGGTCCTCACCTCTGCTGTCTGGCTGTCTTGCTGCCACAGGCCCATGAGAAACTGGCTGCCCTGCAGCACAGCTAGCTCCTGCAGATGGGCCAGGACACAAACCCATGTCATGGCAGGGGCACATGCACTTGAGTACCTCTGTCCTCAGCAGTGGTCAGAGGTACCCAGTAAGTCCATGTACTCAATGCCCCTCATCTCTCCAAGAGGTTGGCTGGCAAGAAAAGAGGAGGTCTTGGCTGTCCTGGCAGCTGACAGCAAAGCTGACAGCAAAACTCCAATGGGGAAATTTTGGGCAGCTCTTCAACTCTGCAGGCAAAGCTGGAGCGGGTGAGCATGCAGGTATGAAGAGGAGGACCTTTGCATGTGCTTTTACTGAAACCAGAAGAACTATTAGCTGCCATCAGTACAATGGGCCGGAGCAGGACGCCATGCTGTGCTGAGGAAAAAGGCATTTGAGTTTTTTCAGTATCTTCAAAATAAGAATAATTTTTATTAGCTTTAAGCTGGGAGCATAAGCTGGGACTGTGCAACTGGGGGGCACTTGCAGTGCTGCATCCCACATCAGGGAAAGGGCAGAGGTTTGACTAAGGTGGCATGTTCTTGGGATTCAGGGTGCCTGCAGTAGGTGGCGAAAAGCAGCTGGTTCACACAGTGCTAGGGTTTTTTTTTACATGAAATGCCTAAAAACACCACCAGTCTCTAATGGATCAACAAAATGAAAGAGCCTGAGCACCCTCCACACACTGAGAGGCTCTGGGGGAGTTGAGTGCTCCCACACAAGCCTGTGCAAGGCGTAAGGCAGAGATGAAGCTGGGATGGAGGGTGATGCAGTGATAAACGTCCTCCTGCCGTCAGCCAAGCCCAGGTGCTGGTGTTCACAGGAGGAAGCTGGGGAGATCTCACCTCTCTTACAAAACTGATGTTGAGTTTTTAAATCAATAGCTTCACTTCCTAAGATGTTCCAGAAGAGCCTGTAACGATTTTTAGCCTATTCTAAATGTCAGAGCAAGCAGCATTTTCTTGTGAAAGGCTTGGTAGGCAGCAGTGCTGGGAGCCAGGCAGGCAGTGAGCGTAGCTCCTCTAACTCTTCATCTCTCTGCTCCGGGTTACATAGCTGCCATCTCAACCACCTCGTACCGATGTATGGTCCTTGGCTGCTGCAAAGAGCCTTGGCACAGGTTGCGGGCAGGAGCCACCCTTATTTTTTGGGATATTTTCTATTAAACCAGGAATAACTACAGAGAGAAAGCCTGTGTCCTGGGGTGGAGTCTTACTGCTGTCTCTTACTGCTACATGTGACTTAGTTTGGAACAGCCAGGCCTGGGGGATATTTCAGCCCCCCCAGAGAGAAGGAAGGATGTTAACCCTGAAATCTGCTTTGACTTAAGGAAAATGTCATTGCCAGTTGTCAGGTCTGAGAGGTGCTCAGGGCACATGCCACGCTCCCACTGGCTTCCTGCAGCCACCGGTGTTCAGCCTGTTGCAGCGAGATGAGGCATTGCACACAGTGAGCTCTCAGAGGAGATGCTTTCAGCAGCACTCCAGTCCCTCTGGGCATTTGCAGACACTCAAGTCACACCTGCTGCTTGCTTGTTTCTTTCCTACCTTTGCAGAGGCATTTTCCTCATACTTCCTCCACCAAGTCCCTCCTTCCCTTCTCCAGCCTGCAGGAGCAGAAGTAAAGATGGGAAAATCCTGAATTCATAGAAATAGGTCAGAGACTCCGAGGTCTCCCAGTGTGCCAGAACAAGTTGTTGAGATGGGCAACTGCTGAGCTATTTCAGCCATAAGAAGATGCAGAGGGTTCTGCCTGGCACTGGCCTTAGCCACCCTCCCACCTTAAGGGCATACCTTGTACATGTCTCCTTTACTGAGAGCAAAACAAGGCCAGACAGACAGCCCAACCTGGCAAGGACAGTTGTGAAATGTCCCCCTGCCCCCACATGCCCAGATCAGAAGTCAGGCTCTCTGATGTGGTGGGGGCCTGGGGTGAGAACTGGGGAGAGGTATAGGCAGCCAAAGCCATAGTGCGGCTGGTGCCCAGCACAGGGGTGCTGTGTGAGACCGGAGGTCTTGGTGTACAATGGTACACCACACTGAGAATGGCAATTTCTTCTTGACATCTAATCTTGCTGCTGAAAAGCATGTACACTTCTCAACAGGCCAGGCAGAGATGCAGTATCCTGCACATGTGCCTGCTCCTCCCTTCCTGATCAGGAAACCATGCACCCAGGCTCTCAGAGAAACCCCTTCTGGGAATGTGATTACACCAGAAACCTCTTCTCCATGCTGCATGAGACATTGAAGGATGGCTCTGGCATATTTATAGCTCCTTTCCCCACCATCATATGCCAAAAATGATCCAGCCCCAGTTCTCACCCCTGCAGCAGAGCCATGGCTTGAGCCAAAGGCAGGGGCACATTGACCTGTGGGTACCTGTGCATCCTTCCCACTGTGGGCAGAGAGGTCCTGGCAGGAGCTGTGTCAAGGTGAAACCCTAAAGCAACCACATGGAGCTGCCCTGGGCATGGCCAGGACCTGCCCAGCTTGCATGGAGTATACCTGGGCAGCTCTCCAGGCTCTGTCCTGCACCACTGCACTTTGGATGCCTGGGTTGCAGACAGAAGTGTATGAAATATGTTTGGCACATGTCAAGCTTGCCTCAAAATGAGGTTTTCAGAACGCCAAACTTTTCAGTCACATTTGTTAGCTGTTTTTGTCTGAAAATGTATAGGATAATTTTTTCCTGAAAATGTCAAAACATTTTGTTTAGACATTTTCTAAATGAAGTAGCTTGTTTTTTTTTCAATATGACAGCTCTAGCTCAAAGCTGACCTATCTTCCAAGATTTCTTTTAACAAATGCTAAATAACATGAAATGTTTGGAGTTTGAATTGGCATTATTTTACTTTCTGAATATCCCCACAAGTTTTCTATTTGGTTCAAATGGGCAGGTCTTCCCCTTCCTCCTGTCTGTGTGGGGAGAGGTGCGGACAGTTAGCAGAGGGTGAAATCCATTCTCCCTGTAGTGCCGAGGGTACGGGAGCTCCCCCAGGACCCTCCTTCTCTTCTTCCTGGGGTACTGCCTTGGATACCCATACTGCCCTCCATTGCCTGACCCCCCTCTCTCTCCCTGGGCTTTTACTTCAGTGCCCTGTTCCCCCATCCTAGGAATGAAAATGCTGCTTTCAAGGCTGCCTGCGCCTTTCTGACCCTCACAACTTGCTTTCCATTAAAGCCAAAGATTAATTCCTGACTTCACTGACTGATAGTGTGCCAAGTAGGAAAAAAGGGAGCAGGCTGGGGTAGGGAAGGGACGGAGGCTGTGGGAGTAGAGAACACAAAATCAGGGGTGGCATCCATTCGTTACTGGTAGCCCCCAGCAGGGCAGTGGCTGTGTGGGGCTGGCTCTGGATGCATGCAGTCCCCTAAAACTTGCCCTGCAGAGCCCCAGGAGTCTACACATATCCATTGCACCCTGGCCTGGCTGGGGGTGAACTGGGGCAGGCCGGGTGCTGCTGCCTTCATCAGAAGCATTAGAATACTCATTTTCTCCTGCCAGCACATTGCTGGCCCCAGACATGGAGAAACCTTCATTTCCCTCCCGTGTCTTCCTGGCATAGCTGACACCACCTATTGCTATGGAAACCTGGGGGATGAGGAGCACAGGGATGCTGCCTGGCTGGGAGGCTCCCATAGCTGATAGGGGTCCCACAGGAGGAGATGCAGTGTGGCAAGGCTGGATGCCTCTGCTACTGTGAGCCCAGGGCCAAGCCCTATATGGGGGCAGAGGACAAGTGCTGGCTCGCCCTCCCCATCCCACCGACACCCTAGAGGGTTTGAGGTGCAGCTATTCCCTACAGAGGATCCTGCACTTTTCCTCTCTCCATCTCTGCATCAATCATGACAGGAGATCATGGCAGAAAAGCACGTCCCTCACCAGCTGGGGACTGTTGCCAGATTCTGGCTCCACCAGCCTTTCTTCCCGCAGCGATGTACAGAGGTTTTTCTTATATGTGCAGCTCAAAAGCTCTTCTGCTTCGCTTTCTTGTGGGGACTATCAAAGTGCTCACAGATTTCTTTTCTTTCTTTTTTTTTTAATGTTTAGCAGCTTTTAAGAGAGGTCCCAGCACAGGCAAGAGGCTCTCATCAGGAGTGGGTTCTGCCTCTCCCTCCGAGCAGCAGAAAGGCAGCAAAGAGAAAGTCTCTTAACTAGCAAGCTGGTGCCCCCCTTCCTTTTTTCCCCTGCCCCAGCCCCAGCAAAAGGCCATGAGCATCCACCTGGGGCACCAAATTAGCTTCTGATGACAGTACCTCCCTTGGCTAGGCACACACATCTCCTGGCAGCCCCATGAAACTTTAAGAAAAACACGTAACAACTTTCTTCTGCAGAGAGACCACATCAGCGTTATCTATCCTAGGTATGCTTGTAGCCCTCTTTCGTCTTAGTATCTCTTTGTTGTTAATGCAGGCAGGCTCCTGCTGTGGCAAGCGCTCTTATCTCAGTATTACAGCTCATGAAGTGACATGAGCAAAGTTTGTGAGCAAGCCAGTGATGTTAAGATGAGGTTATCTGTGTAGGCAACCTGAAACAGGGCAACAGCACGGCCTGTACTGGGATCATCAGCCAGAAACATATCAGAGAGGCACACACATAGGGAGTATTATGCTTTTAAGGACGTTCAAGTTGTTTCCTCCCTCTTCCCCACTCTCCTTCCCCTGGGATGAACTCATACAAAATCCTTTCTAGCGCTGCTGTGATGCTTGTGATGCACCCATGAAGCAGCCTAGGACTAAAATACCCAGCTCTGCGGTGACTCTGCTAATAAAATGGACCCCTGGAGAACCTGCCATTCTGAGGTACCTGATGAGCCAGGGTGAGGATGCTGCTGCTCAGATTACACCTAAGAGGCTTTAGTAAAGCAGCAACTGACTCACTGCTGCCTGGGGCCAGGAAGAAGCAGGAGCAAGCTTAAGGGACAGACAAATGTTATCTGCAGCCCCCACTGGGGAGAGGCTCAGTGGCTCTTGCACCAGGTTAGGAGAGGAGGGAGTTGCTCCCCAGCACTTGGCATTGCATTTTTACTCAGAAAGGTGGGTGTTGTTTTGAGTTGCCCCCAAATCCTGGTTCTGATGTGACAACCTGCACAGGAAGGTACAAAAGAAAGGAGGGAAATCTAGAAAATGCTACTTGCCTCAGCCAGCATTTAGTTAGACTCTTATAATTAACGACTGCTGCTCTACCAAGAAAGATCCCAGCTGCTTTGCTCTGCAGCCTGCTCTATCAATTTTTCTCTGTCACACCGACACGCACCAAAACTCATTCCTGTGAGGAAGGGAATGAGTACATATAAATCAAATGTATCTGGAAAACATGAGCAGGAGAGGAGAGGGCAAAGGGGGTACAGATAAAAAACCAACACAAATCAGCATCCCTGGAAGGATGTGATCAGATTCCCCTAGGCCAGAAGAAGTTTGCAGGGTCATGTGTAGCAAGTGCTTCACACCTGAGCATTAAGTGAGGAGCTCAGTGACTCTGTGCCCGCTGTAGTGTACGCTGTCCAAGGTCTGCCCTAATTTTTACTTGAGATAAACAACTCCCAAAAAGCCATCCTTCTGCTGAACTACTTTGTCTTTGGACCAGCCTCAGGGGGCTAAGGACCTCCCCGATCTCTCATAAGCCTTAGTCTTCAGGAAGCCCTCCCAGTCTGACACTTCTAGTGGTCTCATCTGTCCTGTAAAAGTATCATATCCAGCAAGGATTGAGAGGACATCAACCTGCAACACCCAGCATATTACAGAAGAGGCCATCCTCAAGCAGCAGAAGTTACTCAATTCCTTACAACAGGAGCCTTTATTCATTTGGAGAAGTAGCCCATGTTCCTAAGCATGTAACACATTGACCAAGGCTCTCTGTGCACCCTTGCTTTTCGGATCTGCTGCTTTTTCTGCAGGCCAGCAGGGCCCAGTCCTTGAAAAGCAGGCAATTTTCCAGTCCTTTGGCCAGTCTGGTTTTCATCTCTGAAAATTTGTCACTTTCTGTTTGATGAGGCTCTGTCCCCACAGGCTGTCACTGTCCAAAGTTCAGCCAGAGCAAAGCAGAGTGGGTCAGTGACAAGGATCTGGCACCCCCATGGCTGTACCTCAGGGGAACAGCTGCCCAGCAGGCACAGGTATGTACTCTGCTCAGCTCCTGCAACCCCTTGGTCTAGTTGCCTACTCTTTGTTCCTCCATCCCATTTGGTTTTTTTTTTGCACTGACTACAAGCCATCTCTTCACCAGTCCTTGTCTTCTCAGAAGCTCCCAGGTCTCACTAGCTTCTTTTGCCTCTTATGATACTCGGAGAGCTGTGAGTGCCCTCCCACCTTCTGACAACCTCATCTGCCCACAAACGTGTGATTCTGCAGCAGAGCTGGGGGAGGCTCAGCAAATATCTCCTGTTGCCTTGCACCCCTGAGCATCTCTTTGGGATATTCCCCCTTCTCCCATACCAGCCTGCTTTGTCTTCACCCTCTCACAGTGCTGGAGCTCTATTTGATTTGCAGACACCATTTTCTCCCATGTAGTTCAGCTCTGCCATGTGAATTCCCTCTTCACTGATAAATTTTTGCTTAGCTTGAAGAGGATTAAGCAACTCCTTTCACCATGGCAGTCCTATTTCTGGACTGTGCCTGTTATCTGGGAACATAGGACAGTGACAGCTGGGGGAAGCATTTTATTAAGTGGCCAAGGGATCTGCTACACAGCCCCACTGCCTTCCTGCTCCACACTAAGCTTTTGCAGGCGCTGTTAGATAAAGTTCTGCTAACAATAGCATTGCCCCATTATTCTGCCTTTATCAGCAAAGGCAGCTGATGAATTCCCTTTTCCAAATGCTGCTAGAACTTCTCTGAAAAGTTTCTATATTTAACATGAATGTTCCAGGTCTGAAGCTCATGTCAGGCACGCATGGGTAGGGAGGGAGCAAAGGGAAGCCTGCCATGCAGCCTGGGCCAGAGCATGGCCACCCTTGCCTAGACACAGTGCAGAATGCTAGCCAGGAGAACTGACTCTGTGGCCAAGGAGAACCTGAATGAGGGGCTGTCTCAATCCCTCAGTCAATGGCTGCTTGCTGATATGGACATGAGGGGAAGAGCCTAGAGCCACCTCAGCTGTGCAGCTCTGCAAGCCACAGCAGCAGGATACAACTGAGCCTGCAGGCAAAATTTCTTATGGTTCTAGCCCATGGCACAAGTCTGCCAGCCCACAGCAGTCTGTTGTTCATCAGTCTGTTGCAGGCCTCAGGCTGCCATGCAGTTGGTCAGCTCACCACAGCAGCTGGAGGGTAGCCACCACTTTGCACATGGAGCATGTACAGCAAACCTTCCTACATACCCTCTGCACCTCATGAGTCAAGCCAGCCTGGTCCAGCACCAGCAGCACATCCTCCAGCCAATTTCTGGCCATGCAAACCATGCAGAGTTTGTCCCAGTGCTCAGGACCTCAGCTCAAGCGGAAGTTCCCACATCTCAGAGGCCATTCTCAGTGTCTTCTAAGCAGTAGCTCCCAACCAAACACTGGCAGTGTGACCAGTCTGTAATTCTTCCAGGGTTAAATCTTGCAAGTTCAGCAAGGTACAGGGCTCCTTGGTCTTTATTTTCCCCTTGATGAGACAACATGAACCTAGGCTGTGACAACTACCATGTGCAATCAGCACTGAGGTAGACTACAGCAAGGAAAAAGAGTTGTGCTTGAGCAGTACCTGCCTCACCTGTGACGTGTTCTGAAGGCAACATTTGCCTCCATAACTGCTGAGTGCACAGAACTTCATCATCCTCTGCTTCAGCACCTATGAAAGAATACTGGGACAGTTATGGAAGGAGAGCTCTACCACATCCTCTCCATGGATGACTCTATTACATAAGGCTAGAACAGTGAAAGACACAAGTTTTTCTTCCCTCAGTAACCAAGATTAGACTGTGAATAAGAGAAATTATAGCTAAAGGTCAAGCCAGCTAGAACAAGAATGAACACAGGCTTAAGGAACAGCTGTGTGTACTTGCTCAAAGTACTGCAGATTCTGTCCTTTTTTTTGACTCAGTTGCTGGGGGAGGCATAGATGTTAGCAGTGGCCAAGAGCACTTCTGGCTGGGGGGCTGCAGACCCATCATCAATAGAGCAAACACCTGGTTTCTCTGCCCGGCATCCCCCAAGTCACGCACAAAACAGAGAAGCATCACCTTTGATCCCTAACTCTCTGATGACCTCCTGAAGCTGTCCATGCTGCCTTTCTTGCAAGAAGGTCCCTTGCTCCTGATGTTAACTTGATGTGCCCTGGTGCCTCCAGTCCCAGCAGACAAAGGCTCTCCTTAGAGACGTAGACCCCGTAATTAATCATTGGCCCTTTGGACCAAAAGGAGTTGAGACACAGCGACCTTTGGAACCCATTGGAAAGTTCAATTAACTTCAAAGACCTTTTCTGGGAGCATTAGTTGAGGAAACAAAGAGCTCAGAGCAGTGCTGGAACATTGTCATCAAATTGTTCTGAACGTCTCTATTTTTAGAAGGATGAAGGAGAGAAGAAGCTGAAGACAATACCTCAGAAGCCCAGTGTATGGGATGGTGGCAGTAGTCACAGGCCTCTCTGAGCCCCAGGCCTAAGCCAGAGGAAGAAAAGGAATGGTGATGGCTGTGGTAGTGGTGGCATCTTTCTTTATATGGGTTTATTTTATTTTATTTTATTTTTTATGAGATGAAGTTCCATTTTCACCACCCCACCCCCATGGTCAGAAAATGAGACCCACAGATAGAGCTGAAGATAATGGCAGGTTGCCATGGAAATGTGCATTTAGTCTTGCTGTTTCCATGGCAACTGAAAGACATACCATTCTGCTCCTCTGAAGGATGCCAAAGGTAAATGAGCACTGATTAAAACAGGGGCACAAACTTGGGCTCTAATCAACCACAAAGACTAGGGCCATAAACTCTTACTGCTCAAGCAGGAAATATTAAGACCACACAAGTGCTGGGAAGGCCAGAGGCAGGAAGCTCTTCGTGCCAACTGCTCCCCACAGGGCGGAGAATCACAGCCTTGGAGTAATGGCCCATCTTGCTGTCATGAACAGCTTCAGCTGCCTCACCATGGCATTTCTGTCCACAGCTGGATACTAAACCCACCCCAAGTCCGTGATCTATTGAGCTGTTTCCTGAACAGGTACCTGCACAGATCAAAGCCAGTTGCAGCCTAATCCTGGGAACCACGCAGAGCAAACATATTCCTCAGAACCCAGCAAGATCCAAACTGCACCATTAATCCTATACCTAGCCCCTAACAGTGTTTGGTTCAAGGATTCATCTCCTTAAAAACAGAAAAGCAACACTCAAATGTAAGTTTGATACAATACAGGTGGCTGCAGCTTGTTCTTGTCAGTGCTTGATCTCCTTGAATCAGGGTTCTATTTTCCAGGCTGGCTGACAGTTGTATCAAACACACTGTTACACAAGGTTACCCTTTTCTCTGCTGCCAGCCTCTACAGCAGCTACAGCCCATTCCAGAGAAGCATTGTGACTGCTGGGTGAGAGCTTTACTGGTGTATATGAAAACAGGCAAAGAGAATGAAGAATCAGAATGGTGCACATGCTATCACACTCTCTGCTAATGAGACTACTGTGTGTGTTAGCGAGGACTGTGCACCGTGGTCCTCCAGTGTATGTTGTAGCAGGTCATCCATCATGCTTGGTATGAATTCAGTTAACTCCTCTGGCCAGTCCCACCTAATGGTGTGAATAGTGGTGTTTATACAATTCTGCCTTATTAGTTCCAGCTGCCAGTGGATGTTTAAAACACTTAAAAGGCTGAAGACATTTTTAATACAAAAGCATTTGCCTTCACAGCATGAGACACAGACAAGAGAGGCTTTCTTTAATGCACTTCTGCCTTACTGTTATTGCCTCCTCTACCACTCAGTGATTCCTCCCCCAGCTGATAGATTCAGGCAAGCCCCACAGCAGCAGGAAATGCAGTACTGCGTGGGGAAGCAGAAGCCTCAGTGGGTGTCATCTGGGGGGTATTGGCTCCTCACCCCAGCTGCTGTACTGACTCACCCAATACCTCTGTACAGAGGCAATTTCACAAGGGAAAAGACTGAGCTTAATGAAATTTTGCAGGTGAAAATATGGTGGTGAGAGGGACACTTGTTCCTCTAACATCCACCTTAGTCTGGCCCTCGGTCTTAACAGGAGCCGCTTGACCTAAAATGAGTGCCCTGAAAACTTGCCATAGCAAGTAGCACCACACAGAAGCCCTCCAAGCACAGCTTTCCCATATATATCCCTCTAGAGGAAAAGGGGCACAACAAAATCTGTTATTTCTCTACCATTGCTTGGCTTTAAGACTAAAAAGAGGGACCCACAGGCAATGGTAGATACCTGACATGAAGAACAGATCCAGAGTTACAGGCTGAAGACGTGATGGTCCTCTACTAACAAGTCCTTGCAGAGCTCTAACAAGCCCTCACCAAAGTGAGGATTTCTATTCCATCTTATTCTACCCGCCTGTCAGAGCCACCGATGATTTTTGCCCTTTTCTCTTGAAGTTTCATCCTAACATAGGTTTCCATAAATATCTCTTTCTTGATCATTCATTCCTTGTCAGGTGGGTGAACTGAGAGAATCCTCCTTCATGTGGGAGCGGAAAAAGATTTTTCACTGCAGTTTCTCATTTGCCATGAAGAGAAGGCAGCACCTCCAGCTCTGTATGCCTGATTTTTTTTTTCAGTACAAGGGCTCCCACCTATCCCCACACTACAGACCCCTTACAGGCATGCCTTGGCAGTCCCTCATAGCCCAGCAATGGCCAAATCCTGTCTAATCCTTCACTTCTTTTTTTTGGAACCACTGGTCTTGTCCCACAGCCTACAGCGTGGTGCCATCACTGCATCCCTTCAGCGTACAAATCTAGATAGGTTGGGGTTTTTTTTCTTCCACAAGAACCAGATCTAGCATATTCTGCATACACAGGAAAAAATCACCAAGGTTGCTTTCATCCACCTCTAACAGGACACTCTTCGCTGACTTCCTAACATGGACACAACTTTTCAGTCTTCCATGTACTCACAGACTGAGTCAGGAGGACTCTGGAGGTGACAGACAACCCTTTGAACCCATTCATTACTGGGAACCGGGAGACTAATAGCTCTAGCCAGTACATTATAGCTGCTCCCGTAAAGTAGCACCAGGAGGCTAAGAGAAACGTGTTGTTTCACTAGAATCTCTACAGCTCCTAGCAGTTTCTCTGATCTAGAAACCAGATGAACTCAGCTCCCATCTCCAAAACAGGCAGCTGCAAAGAAACTTTTGCCTATGTCCTGCATGGAGCAGATCCAACCTCACCCCAGATACAAGTCGAAATGCTTGTGTATGCCCAGTTCAGCAACTCCCAAGGAGTAAGGGGTCCACCTAGCGCAGTTAGAGCAGTACTGCCAGAACGGCAGGCAGAGCAAGCCACACAAACTTGCCGGCCAATCCCAGCAACACTGCCGGTGGCAGCGGCTGGGACCCAAAGCCTCAAGCTCTGTATAGTCCCTGGGAGGGAGAGGCAGATTCTCTGAAAGAGGTGACACTAGACATGAACAGAACTTGCCTGATTTACTTCATCAGCGTAGAGTAAGTGAAGGGAGGTGGAACACAGCTAGGTTGAACACACATGGCAGATTTTCATTTGATAAGAACAGTAATCCCAGAGGCAGGCTGCATGCTTACAGGAGCTGAAGGCAGGCTTTAGTTCAGAGGAAAGAAGCCTTGATAGCTACCGGTTACTTACTTCCCCAGTGTTACCGATGCACTTCTATTTTCTTTAAAAGATCCCAAAATACACTTGCCTAAAGTCAGACTGTGTGAAATAGATCAAGAATGGATCTAAACTTCCCATTTCAGAAAACAATTCCTCCTGCCAAATTTAATTGCTTAGTTACCCCAGTTGAAAGAAATTGAGTTTACTTAATGTCTTCTACCCACACAAGCTTTTAGGTCTTACTCTTCTCAAAGGCAGTTCTGGCCAAAACATCCTGCAAGTGGTTAGAGAAGTTCTTTAATCACAGCCTTTTACTCCCTTTTACAAAACAGGACAGTACTACACCCAGCCCCCTCTGACAGCAACATAACTAGGTAGATCTTGTTGACTGCAGGAAATGGAAAGGGTTAAATCAAGAGCTGCTGTTCTAAATCCCATCCATACTCCTCATGATGAAACTGAAACTAGCTGACTGAACTCTCTGATCACTAAAAATCACCAGGCAAAATAGTGCTGTACATAGGCACCGCTGATTAGTTGAGAAAGGTGTTTTGGAAGCTGAAAAACAAAAACACCTGTGGCACAGAGTCTTAAAAAGCTCAGTTTCCCATAAGCAGTTTCCCTGAGATGAAAGTCATGCAGTGTTCCCACACTCACGTGAGAGACTCAAGTCTTAGGCAATTTGGTTATGATCAAATAAAACACAAGAGAGGTGAAAAAACCAGCTTCCCTATCTCTCACCTAGAAGCAGGTGAATCATTCCAATTTAAAAAAAACATCTAGTGGCAGATAAAAATCTGCAGAAAACAACTAATCCAAAGGATGTTATCCTGGAAACTTATAGATTACCCATTCCATGGCAGTTTCAGAAAAGAGATATTTTATTCTTTCATCAAACCAGGCACAAGTTAGACAAGAGATTAAACGACGAAGCAAAGATTCCCAGACAACTAAGTCAAAAGGACTTGAGGATCACTAATACTCCAGATCCTCCTCTGCCTGGGTCACCTGAACTTTCCTTCCTGCTGACAAGGGAAGTCACCATATTGTGTTGAAATCAGAGATTCTGTGTGACCTGACTTTCCAAGTCAGGTTTAGGAACAGTCTAAAATAGCAGTGGGGGATTGGGTGATGTAGGGCTGTGTGTTTTGGTTTTTTATACATATATATACACACACACATATATATATAATTACACAAAAGGTTTTCTTATATAAAATTAATAAGATGTTAATTCTTCCTACCTGCCTTTTTTTAGCTTCACTTACTCTGAGTAAGTAAAAGCTTTCACCCCAGAGACTGACAGCAAAAACACTGTAGCTTCCTGAGACCAAGAGAAGCCTGCTGGGTAAGAAACCAGCAAAGTATCTGGAAAAGCCCACTGTTGGGGACTGGAGAGCTGGCAACACTGAGCATTATACAGGAGAGAAACTCTGAGCCCCATTTGGCTGGAAGACAACAGATAAGCAAGAATACCCTGGAAGAATCCAAATTCTCAACTCATGGGAATGTACAAGCAATACCCATCGATATAAAATAATTTCTTTAGTAAGAACTTCCAGTAGACACACACACACACATATATATATAGCCATCCCTTGCAGAGATAAGCAGCGCAGTGGTTCCATGTTCAGGACAGGGTAGGCAAGTCAGCACCACCTGAATGGTGGTTCACAAGGTGCTGAAAATGCTCCTGTGTGGATGCTCAGGGCTACTTCATGTTTCTGAAGACCAACAAGTCTCGGAGACAGGCTGAATGCAGACACACACAGCTGGAGTCATGTGTTAACAGCTGTGTTACAGGGTAAGGGAGATGAGAGGGAGTAGCTGGGAAAAGAAAGAGCAAAAAACCTCTGAAGACTGCCAGGAAGTGTCTGCAAATTGTGTCCGTCCATGGGAAGTCTGCTCAGAACTTGACAGAGAAGGAAGTCCCACATGAGCAACCCTTCTCTGCCTGGGGGTTGCTCACCACCTGGAAGGAGCTGCGAATCAGCTCCTGGCTGAAGTCCACCATAGAACCTTTCACGAAGGCCAGGCTGTCCACATCCACAACCACGCGGGCACCACCTTGCTCAAATACCCTGCAGAAAAGCAGCATATTTAACCATTAGCTGTGCTGCAGATCCAGCAGAGAAGCACAGCCTAAGCACTTTATCTCAGTTTTCTTCCCTTCAACACAAGATACTATCCACGTCATGCACACCCTTCTTGTCACCTTTGGGAAGCACAATCACGCCTGCCCATCACTACACCCCTTTGCCCTTACCTGTCATCAGGATTGATAACTGTGTCCAAGGAAAACTTGTACTGAAATCCGGAACAGCCACCTCCTTCAACCTGCAGCCTGAGAAACTCTGAGCCTTCTGTAATCTCCAACAGCCTCTGCAAAGAAAATAACAAGAATTAAAAGACCTGCTGACAAACTAGGGAACACTCAAGTGCCTCCCCTACGTGCCTCTGACAGAGCAGACAGGTCGGAAACCCCTTCCAGAGGCACCCGAACTACCTCCTATGGTCCCTACCTTCACGCAGCTCTCGCTGAGAAAGATCTGTCCCTCGCTGGACTCACTCTCTGTCGGGCCTGTCTGGGAGAAGGACGATGCCCACCGCAGGGGGTGGCCAACTGCACAGGCAGGGCCCACCGGGGGCTTCGGCAGCGCTCGTCCTCGGCACAGTGGAGCGGGACACCAGCTGCCTCAGGGAGAAGAGAGGAAAGGGGAACCTCAGAAGGGTGCCTGCCACACCGCCAGGGATGGGGGCGGGCCCCATCCCCATTCCCACAGTCGCCACTCCTGCCGCACAGCGGAGACACCGGGCCTCCGCCGAGGGTACCGAGCGGGCCCACGGCCGCTACGGGGCGGTACCTCGTCCGACCGCATAGAGCCAACATCCACCAGCGCCTCAGGGCCCCCTGCGCCGCCATTCTGCCCCCTCTGCCCGCCCCGGCGCCCCGCCCAGCCCTCCCATTGGCTGCCACCGCCCTTGCTTCCGGTGACGTGCTAATGGCGCCCGCCGAAGCGGAAGTGCTGAGCCGCCGGGGTTGCTAGGCAACGCGCTGCCCGTCCCACGGGGCCCACCTGACTGTGCGGACCCGCCCCGCCCGCCGGGGCCCGGCAGCGTCCTGTCTCGGACAGCGGGAGGCTGCTGGCTCCGCAAAGCCCTCAAAACTGATGGAGGTTTGTACAGAGGCACGAAGCTGCCGTTTGTCCTTGGGGGTATTGGTTCGCACAAGCAGCAGTGCTCACGGAGGGAAATAAAACAGCAGTACAAAAATAAACAGTAATAAAGTAAATAACGCAGCACTCTACATACAACGTGTTTGTCCTGGAATTAGCTGTAAGGGTTGTCTATCTCAAGCAGAACCCAGAGGCTCGGAGAGGGATCAAGGTGGAAGAGTTAGGCAAGCTGTCTGAGCAGAAGGCTGTAGTGGTTTCCCTTGATCCTGGCTCTCCTGCCTTGCTCTGACATGCGACAGCGGTCTGGCTGGTCGCTCACAGGTGCACCCGCAGTTAAAAGAGTCTTTATCTCTCTCTTCCTCGTGGTTCTGGGGGAGGAATCCTGTTCCTCAGCCTGAGCCAGGCCTGTGAAGAGTCACGCCATGGGATGTGGAGGAAAACCAGTTATCCCAGCAGGAGGGGGAGACTTGGTGCCAGGGGACCTCGGGACCCAGTGATGGCTTGCTTTCTCACTGTCATGCTTCAAGCAAGCCAGTGCTCCAGCAACCATAAGCTTTTGCTTACTTGTCCCACCCTGAGCATGTAAATACAACCTGGTCTGACCTGCTTACTTTTGCCTGCTCTTGGTTCAATTCCAACAACATCAGTATAAAGCCAGGAATGTATCACAGGCAGGTCCAAGGGGGATGGTATTAATGCAAGTACCTGCAATGGCTGATGTTTTAAGAAAGCATATTGGGGTGTTTCTCTGGTTACTATCAATGTGGCATCCCAAAAGCAGAGCAGGAAATTGTGCCTGCTTTCCATATCACATTGGCTTTTCTTCTTTCTCCCACAGAGTGTATTAGACGAATCCCACTGCATTTGTCCATGTTGTGACTCCATTCACTCCAAGCACCTTTTGGAGAATAGGTATAGCCCCAAAAACTAGATACTCCTACTTTCTAGTGTGTGATACCAGCTAACACGCCTTCATTACGTGTCAGAAGTGTGACAGGTAGTTTCAAGGCACTGGGGATATTGCTCAAATGGTTACCACAGACTGAAAGAATGAGAAAGAGGCCAGCTGGCCTCAGTTAATTTAATCTAATTAATAATCCAGTATGTTGAGGAGTGACTCAGATGCTGAGGGTAATTTTCTGAGTGGCTAGGAGGAGCGGGAGTAACTCAGGAGAACAGCTATGCCTTTGCACCTCTTATTACTTACTGTTGTTTCCTCCTGTCAGCTTTGTGGTATGGCTGTTTTTCTCTCACCCAGAGTGGCACTCCAGGTTTTCTTCCATCCTGGGCTGTGGTTTTGCTGGTCACCTTGTTCCCGACAGCTTGATGTAATCTGTCTTTAGGTTTGGCTGTGTTTTGTTTTCCCCTTCTTATTCTGTTCCGTGGTATCTGGGTTTGGGGAGTTCCTTCAGCTCTCCTCAAGCATTGAAGAGATTTGCGGTGAGTTGAATTCTCTAGATATTTTGTGCTATTCTCCTCTGCAATGTGTATATTTAAATCATCTTGTATCTGTTTTGGTGGAAAACTGAGCTTGTTTCAGCGCTTCAGAAACGGGTGATAATAAAACCTCTGGTGTGGTGTTGAATGCGAGAGTGGCTTGTGATGCATTTCAATGTGAATTCTGATGACCTGCAGCAAAAGCAGTACGTTCTGGCTGAGAGAACAGTAAAATTAATTAGTCTCTGTATGTGGATTTTCTTGAGAACCTGACTTCTGTATTCACTGCTGCTGTAGTGCCTGCAAGCCCATCTGTTTACCAAGCTGCAAGTGCAATGCTGTCAGAGGGATTTGGATTCATCGGGTGTAGTGAGCTCATGAAGTGGAACCTTAGGCATTTTGCTCACGTAATAGAGGTGTTTGCATTACCGAAATGACAAACTCAAGTACCAGTCTTGCTGGAAAGAATTTATCTGTTGGCTTGCTTAGTCTTTTCTCCTGGTGTTTCTACACTTCAGCACAGGCTTGCTGTGAAGTTATTAATCTGGGAAGAGCCCTGTCTGCAGCTGAATTGAGTATTTTGGTGAAATGTTGGGCTCCAAGGTGACCTGGAGGCCTGCATCTTGTATCAGATGTCAAAAAGGGCATGTGCCTAAAAGCAAGGTCTGTTTGGTCTGTGATGCTTATGCTGCTGGGGGGAACCCACGCTTTAGTGCTGTTATTGCAAAACTCTTAATGTGTGATACCAGCTAAAAACCTTGGGCAGAAGGTTTCTGCTTCTTTCTTATGTAAAGGCCTTGGCTGTAGTTTTACAACTTACACTTACTAATTTATTCTTATTAATCCAGGTCTGGGAGGAACAGATGTGTTAATTCTGATCCTAGTTTCAATGATTTTTAGTTTTTGTAGACTTGTGTCTATGCAGCCACTGCCACTGTGCAAAAGCATCTGCAAAGCAAAGATAGGCCCTGATGAAATCCATCCATGGGTCCTGAAGGAGCTGGTGAATGAAGTTGCAAAGCCACTGTCCATTGTATTTGAAAAATCATGGCAGTCAGGTGAAGTTCCTGATGACTGGAAAAAGGGGAATATAACCCCCATTTTCAAGAAGGGGAAAATGGATGACCCTGGGAATTACAGACCAGTCAGTCTCACCTCTGTGCCTCGCAAATCTGGGAGCAGATTCTCCTGGAAGGCATGCTAGGGCACATGAAAAACAACAAGGTGCTTGGTGACAGCCAGCATGGCTTCACTAAGGGGAAATCCTGCCTGACCAATTTGGTGGCCTTTTATGATGGGACTACAGAACTGATGGACAGGGGGGGAGCAGTTGATGTCATCTACCTGGACTTGTGCAAAGCATTCGACACTGTCCCACACGACATCCTTGTCTCTAAATTGGAGAGACATCAATTTGATAGGTGGACCACTCGGTGGATAAAGAACTGGGTGGATGGCCACACACAAAGAGTTGTGATCAATGGCTCAATGTCCAGCTGGAGACCAGTAACAAGTGGTGTCCCTCAGGGATTGGTGTTGGGACTGGTCTTGTTCAACATCTTTGTTGGTGACATGGACAGTGGGATTGAGTGCGCCCTCAGCAAGTCTGCTGATGACACCAAGCTGTGTGGTTCGGTTGATACGCTGGAGGGAAGGAATGCCATCCAGAGGGACCTTGACATGCTTGTGAGGTGGGCTGATGCCAACCTCATGAAGTTTAACCATGACAAGTGCAAGGTCCTACACCTGGGTCAGAGCAATCCCAGGCACAGCTACAGGTTGGGCAGAGAAGAGATTCAGAGCAGCCCTGCAGAGAAGGACTTGGGGGTGTTGGTTGATGAGAAAATGAACATGAGCTGGCTTCAGTGTGTGCTCACAGCCCAGAAAGCCAACTGTATCCTGGGCTGCATCAAAAGGAGCATGACCAGCAGGTCAAAGGAGGTGATCCTGCCCCTCTACTCTGCTCTTGTGAGACCTCACTTGGAGTATTGTGTGCAATTGTGGTGTCCTCAACATAAAAAGGACATGGAACTGTTGGAACAAGTCCAGAGGAGGGCCATGAGGATGATCAGGGGGTTGGAGCACCTCCTGTATGAAGACAGGCTGAGAAAGTTGGGGCTGTTCAGCCTGGAGAAGAGAAGGCTGCGTGGAGACCTCATAGCAGCCTTCCAGTATCTGAAAGGGGCCTACAGGGATGCTGGGGAGGGACTATTCATTAGGGACTGTAGTGATAGGACAAGGGGTAATGGGTTGAAACTTAAACAGCAGAGGTTTAGATTGGATCTAAGGAAGAAGTTCTTTCCTGTAAGGGTGGTGAGGCAGTGGAATGGGTTGCCCAGGGAGGTTGTGAATGCTCCATCCCTGGCAGTGTTCAAGGCCAGGTTGGATGAAGCCTTGGGTGATATGGTTTAGTGTGAGGTGTCCCTGCCCACGGCAGGGGGGTTGGAACTAGATGATCTTAAGGTCCTTTCCAACTTTAACTATTCTATGATTCTATGATATGTGGTGAGCCATTTCACAGGGAGGCATCCCGATTTAATGCATTGTGGAATTTGCTCCCGAGTGTGACACTGCTTATCCTGTGAATGTGTGACAGGAGTTTATGGTGTTGGTCTGAGCTGACTGCGATCCTGTTCCCAGCAGTCAGATAGGTGGCTTTGTTTACCAGCTGTAAGACTTGAAGGATGGGGAGAAGGAAAGATGTTCTAAGGGCATGAGTTCCTGCATGCAAGGAAAAGCCTTTATCTGGGTCAGCTATGAAGAGTACTTGGCAGGCTTAAATGTAGGGCTTGGTCTTAGCAGGGTCTTTGGTTGATTTTTGGTCTGATAGGGCTGCTGTAAGCACTCTGGTCTGCTTGCCTGAGGCCTCTGCAAACCAAAAGCTTACTCAGACAAAAATAATAACCCCCCAAAATCTACTCCCCGTTCTGAAGGAAAGGGCTCCTCCTGAAGAGCTAATCTGCTCAACAGAGAGGCACAAGAGCAAGCCCCGCTCACTCCTGCCAGCACCTCTGGGGTTTCTGATGTGACACCCCATGGTGGAAAGCCTGAGCAAAGCGTGGGGGTTTCACCCCGGAGTCACTTGGCAGCACATCTGAGGCTGAGTGTGCACACACCGGGCTGGGACAGACTGCTGCGGCGGGGAAGCTGTGTCAGCTCTGCCGTCTCCCTGCCAAATCAGCACTCATGTGCTTCCTCTGTTGTGTCCCTGGCATGACCCTGTTACCAGTAACGCTGCTAACATGTGAAACTGGTGAAAAGCTGTAAACTTTAGCTTGGGTCGAAAGCTTTCTGAAGTTTCTGAATCGTCCTCTGGTTTGTCCCAGCACCCACAGCATAAAGCTGGCGGTCTCTGGCATTTCACAAGTTTGAGAAGCGGGACTAACTTGTATGAGCAGCAACCACCACCAATTACTGAGCACATGTCCCTGCTGGCACTCGGGTTACTCAGCTTTCGACATGCCGATCAGGAGGTACGCAGTAACGAGTAAAACTGACGCTGGCTTCCTCGAAGGAGCCTCCCAGCCCATCTCGGGGCTGTCCCTGAGCGCGTCCTTCGGCTGCTGCCCTTGGGCTCTGTCTGTCGCAGGGCTGCACCCCCGCCCGCCGCCCCTTGCCAGGCTACCTCCCGGCGGCCCCCGGGGGCACGGGGCGGTGGACGTGCACCGGGGCGGGGCGCGCCCCAGCTGACCGCTGGGCGGGGCCGCCGCGCTCATGTGACACCGCAGCGGGGCTGCCGCCACCATCGTTCCACTTGGGCTACTGCCGCCGCCGCCGTCATGGTGCCGTCCCCGCTCGTCCTGCTCCTGGCGCTGGGCGCCGCCGCCACCGCCCTGGCCGAGCCCCTCCGCTTCGTTGACTGCGGTGAGTTTCTGCGGGCAGCGGCGGGTGGCGGAGGGGTCAGCAGGCGGAGAAGGTCAGGTAAGCCCGGCTGTGCCTTGCAGGTTCCATAGACGGCAGCATCCAGGAGGTGAACGTGAGTCCGTGCCCTACGCAGCCGTGCTTGCTCCACAAGGGAACGTCCTACAGCATCAACGTGACCTTCGCCAGCAGTGAGCATCGGCGCCCAAGTTGGGGTGCCGGGTGGGCTGCGCTGGGGGAGGTCACCTCGGTCCCACTGAGTGGAGGGGAGTGGGGAAGGGTGCCTGGAAAGGGGTCTGAGTGGGAAGAAGTGGTCGGTGACGAAGAGCTTCCCTTAGTTGTGTTCTTGCAGCCTCTAGGGTACGTGGAGGGGAGGGTGTAAGGTACAAATTTGTTCCTTGCTCTGATGCTGTGCTCACACTGCAGAGATTGAGAGCCAGGGCAGCAAAGCAAGGGTGTATGGTGAGATGCTGCACGTGGACATCCCCTTTCCCATTCCTGAGCCTGATGGATGCAAGTCGGGGATCCAGTGCCCCATTCAGAAGGGCCATTCCTACAGCTACCTGAATAAACTCCCTGTGAAGAGCGAGTACCCCAGTGTAAGTAAGCAGGCAGCTGGTCTGCTCCTCAGAGATACTGCCCTTCCTGGGGCAGTTCCTCCCCTTGCTGTAAAGGAAGGGCACCTTGTCCTGTGGTGGTAGGGAAGGGGTTAGAAGACTCCTTAGACTGTGTTTGAACTGCTGTGAGCATGACTTTTGTTTCAAGTTCCCACTTTGGGACAGACCCAGCAGAGGAAGCAGCCTGCCTCCAGCTGCTAAGAAGTGGCTTCAGCTGCCCAAGTGTTCTCCTGTACTATGCCTCCCTTCAGAGCCTGCTGCATTCAGCCAAATCTTCCCAAACTGGGGCTGTTTGGCTCCAGGGTGCAGTTCAGCTGGGAGGCTGCAGGATGTTTCCACTCTGCTCACTCAGAGAGTGAGGATCTGAGTGCCGTTGTGTGAACATTTGTGTCACGCAGCTGAACCCTCCATCCATGTAAGATGTTCCAGGAGTTGAGGTAGGAGCAAGGCCCACCTACTGCAGAAGGGGCAATACCCCACCTCTGTCCTCTCTGTGCAGAGCTTCCAGGACCTCTTTGCTCCACAGAAGTGATAACTCTCTTCTCCATGTTCTTGCCGTGCGGTTTCCTGAACACTCTCATTTCCCTCTGTTCTTCTCTTGCTTTCAGATTAAACTCATTGTGAAGTGGGAGCTGGTGGATGACCAAGACCAGATGTTGTTCTGCTGGAAGATACCAGTGCAGATCACCAGCTGAGGAGCCCTTTAGCAGGGCCTGGGGAGGGGAAAACTAGAAGACAGCACAGGCCAAATTCTTTTATATAATAAACATTTCTTACTGCTTCCTTCAGAGCTCTGCAGCCTCTGAGCAGCCAGTACCGCGTTCCTGCAAGGTCAGCCATGGGCAGAGGGCTCTTACCCCCTTTAGAGTCCCATGAGTGTTCTCACAGCAGCTCAAGGGAGAGCAGTGCCTGCTTGCAGGAGCAACTGAGCCTCATTCTCCAGCTGCTCTATGGAGGCACATTAGTTGTTTGAAATGGAGCTGTGTGTCCTCTCAGAGGAATTTCTCTGTGATGAACCTGGCTAGTATCTGAGCTGCTACCTGGTAACCCTTCAGTGCCTCTTCTAGAATGCCAGCTACATCCACCCTCCTGTGCTTCTCCTGCTCCGTCATGACTGGGATGCCCCTGGGACCTGTGTTTGCCGTTCATGCAGCTGAAGGAGAGGAGACTTCCCCTGAGCTGGCAGCCTGCTCTGTCCTGGGCCCGCTTGTGCCAGCAGGACTGCAGCTGGAACACTTTCTTATGGATGCAAAGCCAAATGGCTTTTGGCATCTCTGCAGGGATGATTCTTTCTCTAATCAATGGTTTGCACTGCTACTAACTTGGAGCTGCTGGGAGCTCCTGAACCTCTTTTTATAACTTTCCTTTTAATAAAAGCTAGATATTAACTGCTTCTGTGTCTTCTGTGAGTGGAGAGGAGCAGAGTGGCTGAGCATCTTCTTGTTGAGGTTGGGCTGGTTTTGCTTTTCAGCTGAAGGTGTGGATGGAGAGGGTGGTATGGTGGCCTGAGCATGGGTGATGTATGAGCAGCCAGGCATCTGTTGCTTGCTGCCAGTGCCAATCTGGCAATGCCTGGCTGTGCTTGTGCCTTGCTGGTACTGTGCTGCCCTGAGACTGTAAGGGCTCCCTGAGGAGGGGGGGGTAGAGGTCAGGACCTTGCTTGCTGCACCATGGGTAAAGGCTGTTCTAGTGAGGGCTCTGGGGCTGGACTAGCAGGCTCCCAAAACTGCCAACTGCAGGAACCTACACTTTCTTGTGCTTAAATGCTAGCCTGCTTGTGTGTGAACAAGGCAGGGTCTGAGCAGCCACAACTGCTGTGCTGTCTTGTGGGGATGAAGCTGGCTCTTGCTGGTGGCACTGGGTTTGAGAGATAAGCAAGAATTTGGCCTGGCAAGAGTCTCTGCTCTGCCTCAGGAGGAGGCTGGGTGCCAGCATGAGACAGATAGGAGTTGCCTTACAAGAGTGTGGTGGCCTTGCTGGGCTAGACCCACAAGGAAGATGTGGATCCAGTACCCCCTTGGCAGAGGTAAGACAAGCATAGTTCTGACCAGCCCCAGTGTCCTGAGCCACAGGGGCCCAAAATAAATGTTTTATTTAACAACATGAGAGAAGTTTCCAGCAGACTTGGTTAAAAAAACAACAAAAAAACAACAAAAAAAAGAGTCACCAACAACTTTACAGAAAGGAAGCTGCACCTGTCCCCCTGCCCAGCAGCACAGGCACAGGGGGCATGTGCCCGGGTAAGGGCTGCGTCTGGGCTGGCCACAGTGAGAGCTGGCCCTGGGGCCCCTCCAGCCTCTCCCCATGCCCCAGGATTAGGCAGCAGTTTTAGAAAGCTGGGGTCACCCCCCTCTCAAAGCTCTGGCCAAAGGTCTGGATGCTTCACGAGGAGCAGGACCAGCACCCACGGTGTGGGTGAGGTGTGTCGCTAGGTCAGTGCAGCAGCAGCAGGGAGATGAACCCCCTTTCTTGCAGGGAGAAGTGGGGAGGCTGGGGCTGTGTGGCAAGGGAAGGTGTCCCGTGAGCTTCAACGGCATGGGGTGATGTGATGGATGCTGGGAGCTGGGGTGGGCTCTGCTGCAGCAGGAGAAGGGGCTGTCAGGGTGCAGGGGGTGCAGAGGCTGGGAGCTCAGCCCTCACCTGCAGAGAGAAGGTGGTGGAGAAGTTGTGCACTTTGGAGGGGAAGGAGCAAAGCACCTTGAAGCACCCACAGCCTCAGGGGGCCCTTCTCCGTGCAGGAGGGGAGCACCCTCACCCCTGCTCCCTTAGTGCTACACTGCTGCTGGGCTCTGGGCTGTCTGGGGCACGCAGTGGTGGGGCTGGGCCAGGGCTACGTAGCCTGGCAAGCAGCGGCAGCGGTAGGAGCCCTCCGTGTTCTCGCAGATGCCGCCCTGGCAGAGGGGCTCAGGGCTGCCCACCTCCTCGCACTCGTTGATGTCTGCAAGGAGAAGGATAGGGGTGAGCATTCCCAGCCACAGCCACCTCCTTGTGCCCCTGCCACCCCAACAGGTGCCCCATGCCCACTCCCTGCACCTCCAGGATGTCCATGATGCCTCCAGCCTCCCACACCCCTCAGCATACCCACAGAGCCACCTGACTACCCAAGGGTGACATCTCCAGCATTTAGCATCCCCCAGCATAGGAGGGAGTCCCCTCACCCCCAGTAATGCACAACAGATAAGGGGTCCTGCAGTTCATGACACCTCTGGGTTAGCAGCTTCATCTAAGTTGTGCTTAGAAAGCAGCACAGGATCTGGGAGAAAGACCACCTCCAACCTTGGAAAATGTCCTTTCTTGATCCACAAGGCTGATGAGGCAGATGATGGTGGCCCTGAGCGGCAGATCATCATCACCAGAACCAGAACAAAGAGGGACCTCGTGCTGTGCAAACAAGGCCTTGTTTTATTAACCCACAAACTGTGTGAAAGGGCTCACTCGGCTGGCTTGTGGCTGAGCTAGAGTGCGCATTCAAGCCTACAGCAGCTGCCCTGCTGCTTAATGCACCTCCATGACACCCTGCCTGAGCTACCCCAACTTGTGGTGAGGCCACCAGCTAGGCAGAGCATCCCTGTACACCCCAGAGCCCTTGTATGCACTCACAGGACCACGAGAGCCCAAATCCTCACTTGCCAAGGCAGGTCCAAACTCTCTGACCACAAACTCCAGCCTCACCCCCCACATATCAGCAGCAAACAGGAGTGGGGAGCAAGTGATGGGTTCAGCCTGCCGTGCAAGGAAGAGTGAAGGCCCAGGCAGTGACCGATGGACCCCAGGAGGGCTGGAAAGCTCTGCCAGCCTGGGACCTCAGGTTATCCCTAGCACAGGTGGAGGGGACCATATGGCAAAGAAAGAGAAGCACAATCCCAGGGACAGAGGCTGGAAGCAATTCCTTCAGGTAAGGTGGAGGGAATCAAAGCAGTCATGTGAGAAGAAGGAGGAGAGGGGAAAGGTGAGATGAGAGCTTGAGAAACAAGGCAGCCTTCATATACAGCCAAAGCAATGGTAGAATGAGCACTGGGAACTTGGGCTAAACCTTGGGACCAGAACATCACCATGGATGGGCTTGCTCAGAAGCCCAAGGAAGAGATGTTAGGCAGCACATCAAGGGAGATGTGCTCCACAGCCTGGGAAGCAGACAGGCTTGATGGGGTCTTCAGGGAAAAGTAAAATGGTGAAGAGCTGTCAGGCTGGTCTGACTGTAGGTCACTGAAGTCAAAGAAGTAAAACAAGACTACTTTAGCCCAGTCACCTGAAAGCCAGAAGGAGCAGAGTTAGTGCTAGCAGTGTGCACAAAGCCCTGGAGCCTGCCCATTCAGGCAGAGGTAGGCAGGCAGCCCATCCTGCAGGGTAAGGGCAAGCTATCCCCACAGGTAGGTGAGAGGGGAAGCACTGCAGCAGCCGCAGGAGTATTCTACACGCCTGAAGTCAGCAAGGTAAAAACACAGGGGTGACTAAGCACCAAGTAGGAGAACTGAAAGGAAAAATCCAAGATAGCCTCCAGTGTAAAATAAGTGCTAGTTAGTCTAGGACACAAAAGGCAACAAGCAAAGACTCCATAAATACATTAGCAGGAAACACTGGGGAATGTCGGTCTGGTCTTTATCGGCAGGGAAACAAAAGAGAGACAAGCTGGCTGCAGCAGCTGGCGTGGGCTTTGTTCCAGCCAACAAAAATGCTCATGGTGATCAGACAGAGTGCAGACCACATCTGAAATGTTTGAATAAGGTGAAAGAGCACAGGGTGGGAAAGGCCACACTGTGATGGAGAGGTCCGACAATCAGATAGATAAAGCAGTCACATCCATATTGCTAAAGGCTTGTTGCAACTCAACTTCACATCTTAGTGCTGCTGCAGTCCCTGAAAAGCTGGACGTTCTCTCTGAGATGGAGGATAAAAGAGGTCTCAGAGACCCAAGGAAGGGTAAATCTGGTGACTATCTTTTAAAAGAGAGAAGGGAGAATCCAGGATTACAGACTGCTCACCACTATTCCCGTAAGCAGACCAGGTTTGTGAGTGATTAGGTCATAACCCTCCAAAGCATATCAGGGTCATTAAATAGCTGGTGCTGATCTGTTAAGGTCTGATTATGTTAAGCCAATCTGGTTCCCTTCAGTAACCTGATAACTGGTCTGTCAGATAAGGGAGAAGTGGTGGATATGATGTGCCTTGGCCAAGGTGAGGATTTCAACACACTCTCACATGACACACTCAAGCAGACTGAGAAAATACAGTCCAGATGAAACTGCAGCAATTGCACAATGAGCTGCAAAGCTGCATAGCAAGGATAATTAGCAGTACCTGTCTGCTACAATAAAAGACATTTAAAGCATAGCCTGCAGGAGTCTGTCCTGACCCCTGCTCCATCTAAATGTTGTCATTAAGGTGGGCAAAGGAAGAATTCCCTTGCCTGTAAAATACATGTGTGTGACACCAGGCTGCAAGCACTTTGTGGGTTTCAGACCCATTCTGATCAAGCAGAGAAGCCATCCAAAATCAACCAGAGAACATTCACTGAAGGCAAATGCAAAAAAATCCTGTGGCCAAGGAAAGTGAAACAGAAGGCACAAATGCAGAATGAGGAGTAACCACTCAGGCAGCCATTTTGCCCAGCAGCACTTGGGGAAGCAGAGACCATGGGTTTTGTACAAAGAAGCTGCATGACCATATCACGCAATAAGAAGCTGGGAGCTAGAGTTAGGGCTGTGCCTAAGGAAAAAGAGCGTCTTCATCTGCTGAGTGCCTGGAGCCTCAGCTGGCTTGGGGAGCTGCTCTGTGAAAAGGATGGCAGCATGGCATAGGGATGTAGAGGAAATGCTAAGAGACGTTTTAGAGACCGTGTCTCATAGGGCAGCGTTAGAAAGTGAGGAACTTCACCAGGGCAGTGATGAATGTCGAGGAAATTAAACCAGGATAGAGTGGCAGTGGTTGGTGATGTAGAAGGGTGCTATGCCAAGAAGTTGTCACTCAGCTGCCTCCCGCGGTGCACAGGACTGCCCTGACCTCGCTGCCAGCAGAGAGTGGCCGGCTGAACCCCCAGGAAGGTCCCCCAAGCCCCACGGGAAGGAAGCGCCCTGGAGCAGGGATTCCTCCAGCAGCTGTCCCGGCCAGGACCGCCAGAGAGCGGCAGCCGCCAAGGGATGCGGGGCCAGGCTGCCCGCGCTGCCGGCCCGGCCCCGCTCACCCATGCAGGCCATGCGGGCCATGTCCAGCTGGAAGCCGTCGAAGCAGTCGCAGGTGTAGCCCTCCCGGACGCGCACACAGCGCCCGTTCTCGCAGCCGTTGAGGATCCCGCACTCCTCAGCCTGCAGCCCCTCGAAGCCCTCGTAGAGGCCTGGAGAGTGGTAAGGTGGTGTTAGAGCAGGGTGACCCTCCACATGTGGAGGGACGTCAGGCATGCAGTGAGATGATACCGGAGAGGCCAGGACTAACACAGCAGCCAGATGTGCTGAGCTGGCAGCTCCCAACCCCTGGCTGGGGTGGGAGGTGCCAGGCAGTGCCCACGGACACAGCCTGGGTGGGAAGGCACCTCTGTGTCTCCAGTACTCACCGGCTTGGCTGGGCAGGTAGTGGGGTGGGGACCGCCCTGGGCCATGATGGAGAGGGGTGCCACGAAACTCGCTGTTGGGTTCCCTCCGAGGGAAACCAGCATCTGGATTTCCATACTCAGACTCCAGGTAGTTGTAGTAGGGGCCCATATCTGGGCTGGCAAGGCCGTAGTGGGGGTCTTCCAAGCCTGGTCCATACTCATACCTAGGTCTTTCTCGGAGCTCAGCCCCTCTCTCAGTGTCTTCACTGGCCCCATTACACAGGAAAGCAAAATCAGCTGCAAGTGGTGAGAGAAAAGGAAGGGTCAGTGCAGGCTGGCTCAAGAGAGGTAGGTCTGGTATGGCCAGAGAGTGTGCATCCACACCGGGCAAGCAGAGCCAGGCCCCTGTTCAATGGCCTGCAAAGCTGCAGCTCTGTAGCTTGCTGATGAGACCGCATCTTCAAGAAAACCAGTTCCTGTCTGGAGCTGGCAAGGCCCTGAGCAGCAAAACCTCCAGTTCCCAGCATGCTCCCTTCCCAGCCTGCCACCACCTCACCTCTCCTAAGCTAAGCAGGAGCAGTGGGATGCACAGAGCAACTCTCCCCTCAAACACCTTGGATTCATTGCACCCATTTCAGGTACATCCTACCTATGGGTGCAACACAGCTGTGAAGAAACAGGGGTTCACCCACTCCTTGGACTGGCTTTGGCAATGCAGGTAACAAAAGGAGCCCTTGCTGCAGCCATACGTGGCCGACCCTGCAGGACATGACCAGGAGCACCCCAGCCCTCTCCCACCTCTGCTGCGGGATGCTTGCCTATGCCACCCCACTCACCGGAGGACCTGTGTGGGCAGAGCGCGCAGTTCTGGCCCCAGGCTTCACCAAGCCGGCAGCAGCACTCGGTGTACGTGGTCTGCTCACCATGCAGCAGGTCTTGGCAAATGTAGTCGGCAACAGTCTGCCAGCAGACATCCAGATGGATTTCATACTCCTCCGAGACATCTGCAAGTGACACGAGCAAGGGAGGCTATGAAAATCATCTAGAAGAGTGCCACCTCACCTTTCCTGAGAGGGACAACCATGTGCCCCAGCTCTTTCCCCCCCTGCCCTGGCTGTACATATGAGGCTGCTGCCACACCTCAGCCTGACACAAAGTCCTACCCTGTGCTCTCTCCCAGAGGACTGACCCACAGGGTGGATGTCAGGGTGGAGGTGTGCTGTAGCAGGGGCTGGGGCTTACCTGCCCTGCTGGAGAGGTTCACACACCGGTTGCCTGTTGCATCCAGCACAAGAGGGAGGCTACAAAAGCAGTGGTAGGAGCCATCCGTGTTCAGGCACTCGCCATTGATACAGTACACTTCGTTCTGACACTCGTCCTGGTCTGCCCACACACAGTGACAGAGCAACATTTCAGACTGATAGATGTGGGCAATGCAGCCCTTTCCCTGCCCAAACAGGGATCTTGGGGGTTCTTGCCACCTTCTCCCCTGCTCCCCAGCAGGTTCCCGGGAAGCTTGTCACCCAGACCTGGCCCTGTAGCATGGGCAGCAGGGAAAACTCTGGGTGCAGCAGCACAGCTGTCCCTCCATGTGCAGTGGGGTGCCCACTGCTCTTTGAGGCTGTCTTACCAACACACTCAAGCTTGCTGGGGTCATAGAAGTAGCCTGTACGGCAGAAGCACTTGTAGCCCGGCACTGTATTCAAACACTGTCCATTGCGGCAGAACTCGGAGCCAAATATCTCACACTCGTCCATGTCTGAGAGAGGAATGGAGGAAGCGAGAGAGCATTTCAATGAGCAGACCCATGGGAGCAAGGTGGGTCAAGTGCTGTATCTGCAGAAAGCTGGCACAGCACCTTGGCCTCGATCACTGGCAGGGACCCAAGTGAGCCCCCACCTCTCCCACCAGCCCCATGCTTGAGAGCACAGAGGGAAGCATCCACAGGCGGAGCATGAGAACGGATGTCAGGGAACAGTATACTTTCACAGGTAGGAAATTCATGTATGTTTCTGAAAGGCTGAGAACACAATCCCCTGGAAGTGATGTGCAAAAGACTGAGCCAGGTGGCCACTGGGAGATCTGATTGGTAACTGGAAGGGTTTTGTCTTACTGGACCCCATCCCTGGCTCAAAATGGGCATAGATTTGCACCAAGAAAGAAACACTACTTTCAGTGAGGCAGGACTGGAGGAAGGAGCCTTGCCATCTTGGTGATAATGGCAATTTGGCATTTCTCTGGATGGAGGAAAGCAGCATCAGGATGCTCACATCCCCACCACATCCCCCACCCATAACCCAGAATATCCACAGATATTTCTGTGGATGCATCTCCAGGTAAGGCTTTGCACCACTCCCTCCCTCTTTCCCCAGAGTAAATGAGAGTACCTATGAAAGAGACTTTTCCTGAGAGTGGATCTTCCTGGGGAATATAGCCTTTCCCGAGAGGGCAGATCTCTTGGTACTCCACTGGCCAGGAGGCAGATGCCAAGGGGAGATTGAAGTAAAGAAAACAGCCTGTTAGCACAACCAAGGTGAAGCTGGAAGGCAAAGCACTGGTCTTACCTGGCGTAGTGGGGCCACAGTCCTACCTGTGCCTGGGATGGGGCAGGGGTAAGTCTCACAGTTGTCACCCCAGGCTGCTCCCACAGTACAGCAGCATTCCTCCTTGGTGATGTTCTTGGCCAGGACGCTGTCACACAGGCGAACATCGCTGATGTGGTAGTAGCACTGCTTCCGCTCTGTGCCATCAGAAAGGTGGGCTGTGTGTGTCTCAGGGCCCTCTAGAAGACATCAGAGCAGAGAAAGGATGGGGTCCTTGGCACCCCAACACAGCATCCCACACCTAGGAGGTCCCAGAGCACACCCATCACCACCAGCATGGCCTTCCCAGGTGCTCACTTTCAGGCTCCTCAGTTCTCCCCACATGAAAGCTTGCCTATCCCTGCATAGGCTTGTACAGCTTTATCTCATCCCAGACAGGACTACCACACTCCTGCTATAGCTGCTACTCATGCTTCTATTCTGGCTGCCTACTCACCCAAGGCTGCTCGGGGCTGGCACTGTCCTGCCTCTGTGTCGTATTCCTCATGGTCACTGGGGCAGAGGCACAGGAAAGATCCCTCCACGTTCTCACAAAGTGCAGTCCCGCACACAGCGACCATCAGCTCGCACTCATTCACATCTGCAAAGAGGCAGTGGTGGGCAGCGGAAGCCCTGCCTTTGTATGGACACCCTTTGCAGCACAGGGTCACCCTTCAGCAGGGAGATGGAAGCTGCTAGGGACAAGCTCAGAGTTGTGCTCATGCCATGGCTCAACACAAGTCTGTCAAGAACTTCCTGCCCTGCTTTCAGTGGATTCAAGGAGCCTGAACTATGGCTTGTGGTGAGTCACTGGATCACAGAATCATCCAGGTTTGAAGGGCTCACTGGAGGTCTCTAGTTCAATATCCTGTTCAAAGAAGGGTCAGTTATGACATGCCACCAGGCTGCTTAGGGCTTTGTCTTCTTGGGCATTTAAAACCTCCAAGGACAGTGACTGCACAGCCATTTTGGGCATCTGTTTCATTGCCTGCCTGTCTTAAGGGTGAAAATGTTTTTCTTTATAGTACATGCTGCCCATTCTCCTTGGGCACCTATTTTTGCTGGGGTTTTGCTCCATGAGCTGCCCAGTCCATGGCTGGGATTCTCCATGCACAGTTACAGTCCCCATCCATGCTCTGGCAGCATGTGTCACACAGTAGGGACACCAGCCTGGCTTCTGCCTATGGCTTTTCCTCACTGACTGTCGGGGTAATCACAGGAGACTCACCAACACAGTAGTGTCCGGAGGGCGAGCTCTCATAGCCACGGTCGCAGAGGCAGCGGAAGGAGCCATCCGAGTTCTCACAGAAGCCATGGCTCCCACACAGTGTCTCATTGGCACACTCATCTATGTCTGCAGCAGAGCAGAGAGCAGGGATTGCCCCAGACCCCATCTCTCCCAATGACTCCCCCCACCCAGGCCTTTTTCTCTGACCCCAAGACCTGGGGATGAGGCAGGCATTCCCTTGATGTGAGGGACTCCACTGCTGTGTGTGTGTCAAGAGAAGCTTCTTGCAACATCCAGTGCTGCAAAGAGTCCACATGGATTGAGAGACAGGAGCAGGGTGGGAATGGGAAATGGATGGCAAATGTGGGAGGTGGGTGGCAGGGACAACTGAGGGTAGCACAGGTTCCTGCAGAGGAGTAAAGGGACACAGAGCCCATAGGTTCACATCAGCAGGAGATACAAGGGTGCAACCAAGGTGTGTGGGGCAGGTGCAGACAGATCAGCAGATCTAGGATGGTACTGTCATCCCCTGTTCTTGACCTGGCCCTTCTCCAGCTGCTATAGTGCCAGGGAGTAATTTCTGCCTAGCTACAGCCCGGTGGGGTTGGACAATCATAACTGGGTCCTCTGCAGGGTTTACAGCCTTGCTGGCTGCATCCTGCTCCCCTCTTACTTCTGCATGGGGGAGATTTCCCAGGAGCAGCTGTAGCAGCTGCGTGCCCACAGCCTGCTGCTCCTAAGGCCAGGAGCAGCTCCACATGCTAAGTCCTGGCTCAGGCCAGAGCCCAGTGGCTGGCAGCAGCTCCTCCTTGCTGCAGCCTTCACTGAGCTGGGGATGGGAGCCCCAGAAACTGCAGAATCCCCTTTGCTCTTTCCTCTTTGCTGGAGCCTAAACTCCAAACCCAGACTCAGCCTTGCACACAGTGGTACCAGCAGCTTCTCCTCTCACCCAGCCTTGAGAGGCAGGTGACTGGCACAGGCAGCAGCCCCAGCAAGCACAGCTTACGGTGATTTGTGGTCCAGCCCCAAGCCTGGAATGGCTGTAACCTGCCCAGGACTCTCCCAGAGCGGAAAGCAGCACAATGCAGTGTCTGTTCCAGATGCCAGGAAGAGAGAAGTCTAGACACAAGCAGGCAGCTCAGCCAAGAAAACAAACTCGGCATTATCTGCCTCTCCACCAGCCGTACATTTCCTCCTCCTCGTTCCCCCCATGCCCCTGGCAGAGATGTCCCACAGCCACTCTGTCCCTGCCAGGAAGAGGAATAGGGACACTTGGGGCTGTACTCACCAATGCAGTCACCCAAGGGGGTCCAGTGGAAGCCAGGCTGGCAGCCCATGATACAACGGTAGGAGCCAAGGCTGTTCTGGCACCGCCACGTGCCACAGATGGCATCCCCATATTCTTTACACTCATCCACGTCTGCAGGGAGGAGGGAAAGGGGATGAGGATCATTACATGGAGACTCTGCTTGCTCACTGCAGCACCCAGGTCAAGTTTGGTCCCTTTTACAAGATACCAGCAACTTTGGGTGTTGGGAACAGAACCATCCTCCCCATGCACTTCCTGCATCCACCACCCCCACATCCCAGGGGCCTGATCTCCCCAGATGAGCTCTCACCCACGCAGTCATCAGTCTCCTGGGAGTGTTTGAACCCATTTTCACACAGACACCTGTAGGAGCCTTCTGTGTTCAGGCACTGGCCTTGTGAGCACCGGGACTTGTCTGCGCATTCATCCACATCTGCAAAACCAGGCCAGAAGTGTCAACCTGGATCTTACAGCAGGGAAGAGAGCAAAGGGCAGGGCCTGAGGTATGTCCCTGCCATCCAGCAGCTCACCTTGGCAGCTGACACCGCCAGCCACGTTTGAGAAGCCAGGAGCACAAATGCAGAAGTAGGATCCGTGACTGTTGAGACACTCGCCACTGGGGCTACAGATCTCACTGTTGAGGCACTCATTCACATCTGAAGGGGAAGCAGAGTCAGGACCACGCACTTGGCAATGGAACACATCCTTCACCAAAGCCACATGAATTCCCTCTCCCCAGTCTCTAACAGGCAGCTTTCGCAGGGCAACTGGACCCTGGTTTTCGCACCATGGGGACAGAGATCTTCCCTGTCCATGGTGATCCTGCATTTGGCTACAGCCTTACAGATGTGCCATGCATGTTGGCATCACCTGCCTTGCCCCTAGTGTCTTCCCTGACAAGAAAGAAGAAGGATCCATAGGGAGGCTCAGAGGGCTGAAGGGATGGGGTTTGTACCTGTGCACATGGTGCCATTGATGAGCTCGAAACCAGCCCGGCAGTGGCACTCGTAGGAGCCCAGGGTGTTCCTGCACTCTCCCCCCAGGCACTGAACAGCAGGGTCCTCACACTCATCCATATCTGCCAGAAAGGACACAGCACAGAGTGAGACCCCAGCTCTTGCCACCACTAGAGAATATCCCCACCCAGAGAAGCCATCACCCAGCTGCTGGGTGGGTTTGAGCTGCTCTCCACATCATCCTGTCACAGCAAGATGATGGCAGAGACTCCCTGCTACAGGGATGTGAGGATTCAGTCCAGACCCTTCACTTCTCTTCATTATAGGGACCAGGATAAACGGGATCCCAGCATCAAGTCAGTGCCCAGAGACAGGACCAGAGGAAATGAGCACAAACTGAAACACAGGGTGTTCCACTTGAACATGAGGGAACACATTTTTACTGTGAAGGTTACTGAGTACTCGCACAGGTTGCCCAAGGTAGTCATGGAGTCTCCCTCCCTGGGGATATTCAAAAGCCATGTGGACATGGTCCTAGGCAACCAGCTCTAGGTGGTCCTGCTTGAGCAGGTCCCTTTCAACCTGAGCCATTCTGTGCCGCTGTAAGCACAGGGATACTGTTAACCCTTGCGTCCATTTCCAGCAGAGCTCTGCACTGGATACCACAACCACCAAGAGGCCAGTGCAGAGCCACAGTTGCTGACAAACCCTCTCTTCAGCCCACTGCACAAGAGCAAACACCAGGAAAGTAACCCAGCACCAGCCGTACCTCCTGCAGCTCTGCTTTCCTACCCACCAGACTTGCAAACAATGTCCTTCTCCTGGCAAAGCTGGATGGGGGCCTGCATCAGCTCCTACCCAGCTGCAGAGCTCCACACAAACCCTCTCCCACCCAACTCCTTCAGGTCTTAGCCAGAGTTTGCTGGCACTATTGAGGATTTTGCTCACAGCAGAGGACAGAGGGGTGCCTGCCCTCTGACACAGGCTGCCAGATGCCAGCAGTCTGCCACTGTCTGCAGGCCCATGATGTTGAGAGCACTGAAGGATGCTGCCAACCAGAAGGATGGGCTGGTGTGCAGGCAGCCAGGTCCTGCCTTCCTCTTCTCTCCTGCCAAGAGCTAAAGCCCTGAGACTAGCAGCTCCTGTGGGCAGGGCAGGGATCTTCTCTTCCTCTTTGCAGGGCACTGATCATGCCACAGTCATAAATGAGCATCACTCCCTACCACCTCAGGGGAGGGTTCTGAGCTCTTCAATCTCAAAGGGTTGCAAGTAGCAATGTTCTTGAATCCCTCTGGAGATGAACCATAACCTAGTTTATTTATCACAAAACTACCATGAAACCCTTATCATTTTTCAAATATGAAACCCAGATCCACTGACAAGGACACCAGCCAGGGCAGGAAAGAACATGCCATCCTGCCATCAGTGTTTGTGCCAGTGTGACCCAGACAGAAACAAACCCTGATAAGGTGTCCTTGTGACACAGCTGGGGCAAGGTGACTGAGAAGGGGCTCACATGGAGTTTTGGGAAAGGGGGAGGGCAGATGGCACACAGTTCTGAACTGAACCACACACAATTCCTCTCTGCTCATGCTTCCAGGCCTCCCATGGTCTGACCTGCGTCAGCATTCCCCAGGTCATCATTAGTCTGGGGTTCTCATCAGTAGGTCCTATTGCCAATTCCTTTCCTGTATGAGGAAGATCATCTTGCTGTTGCTCCAGGCAACCTCTGCTTGCATCCCTCCCCACCCTTTCTGCTGATCAGAGAGGTAAAGAGCTGGAGGAGGATCCTGAGGCTAAAGAACCCCAGGCACCCCAGCTATGGCAATGTCTCTTTCCTCCAGCACCTATTCCTCTGTCCCTGGGAGAGGGATACCTTCACAAGTGCTGCCATCTCTGGAGACGGTGTAGCCAGTGTCACAAGCCATGCAGGAGTAGGAGCCCTCGGTGTTGAGGCAGAGTCCAGAGGGACAGGCAGCCTGGGATGTGCACTCATTGATATCTGCATAGGCACATGAGGGAGAGCGGGATGAGTGAGAAGCATGTGGGGTAACCATGTCTGGTAGCAGACATGTTGAGAGAACCAGCCAACATGGTGGCTAGGACCCTGGCAGAGCCCTCAGGAAGAGCCTAAGGAAACTTGTGGACTGGGTGCATGACTCTTCAGAGGGTCTGGACCCACAGCTCCTGGTACCTTGGCAGCTCTTCTTGTCAGGTGCCACCTCGTAACCCTGGTAGCAGGAACAGCGGAAGGAACCATCCAGGTTGACACACCGCCCATGAGCACAAGTCCCCTCCACAAGGCACTCATCCACATCTGCGTGACACAACAGAGGGCAACATGGCATGGGAGGGTGCTCAGGGCTGTCCCACCACCCAAGCCAGGAGAGTGCTGTGTCCCAGCCATGCAGGCTGCCTGCCCACAGGGAAAGGGTGCTGCCTGTGCCCCTGCTCCTTCTGAGGCTTGCAGAGAGCACTGCCATGGGGTGCTGCCCAGAGACAGCCTGAGCTCCTCACCAATACATCTCCCATTCATGGCCCGGTAGCCGTCCCCACAGCTGACACACTTGTAGGATCCCAGCGTATTGACACACTTCCCGCTGCGGCAAGGGCTGGGATCCACACACTCGTTGACATCTGCCAAGAAATACACTCCTTTCAGGCTCCCAAAGGCAAATAGTGCAGCCTTCTCCATGATGTTCCTTCCAGCTGAATCCTCAGTCTCCTCCTGGGGGACAGTGATGCTCAAGAGGAGGCAAGACAAGTTTCCCAGGGCTTGGGTAACATTTTTTGTAGTCCCACTTATCAGTCAGGATCCTACACCCACACCTAAGGGCTGACATAATCCAGAGCAAAACTCACTGCTGCAGGACGTTGCCAAGACCAGAAATGTGCATGGGCAGAGAGGGGAATCAGAGAACATCTGTGCAGGGCTGTTTCATCAGGGACTTTCATAACTGTGACTGTGATGCAGCCTCCAGTTCAGGAAGTCCTTAAGTGCTTTGTGGAGGCTGTGCAGGGGGAGCACCATTCTGTGCATGCCCTGTTTCCCGTACTGACTCCTAAAATAGTCTCCTAATCTGTGTCAGAGATGAGCTACTGAGAAAGGGGAATCTTTGATCAGGTACATTGTTGAATGATGAGGCCCAGGTCATGCCATTTGAGTGGGATGTTGTAGGGCCAGGTGGCCTGAGGCAGCCTGCTCCCCCTGCAGTCTGCTTGCCAGCATGAAGGTCTGGTGACACAGAGTCAAGGTGGCATGAGAATGGACGGGCATCTCCTCCCAGAATGGAAAGCTGTCATGGGCTGGTTGTGGGGGGATCTCCCTGGGGAGATAGGAGAGAATCTTGGGAGATTCTCCCTCTGTGCCCAGGAAAGCCTGTCCCTTCTAAAGGCAGAGGAGAGGACAGGCAGCCCTCAGGGGGGGCACAGGGCAGACAAACATGGGGGGGGAAAACCTTCCTCCCTTACAGGAGAAGATACAGGACCGATGTGGAAAGAAGGTGTTCAGCCCTGTACAGGGTGGGTTGAAGGGGCAGGGGAACAGGTAGCAGCAAGCTTCACCTTCACACTGTCCCCTGTATCCCATGGCAAAGCCCTCCTTGCACTCGCAGCGGTAGGAGCCAGGGGTGTTGATGCATTGCTGTCCTCGGCAGACAGAGGGCTGCTCACATTCGTCTCGATCTGGAAACAGGCAGGGAGACAATCCTGAAGTCTTCCCACTCCAGGGTTGGGAAGGCTGGATGCAGGAGAGGTGCTGCTCCACCTGCAGCAGGCTTTGCCCTGGGGACCCATGCCAGGGCTCTCCTCCATCCCCCATCGGTCCTAGCATCCCCTTGAAGCAACGATCAGCGCTGGCATCACAGGCTCCTGCCCAGATCATCATGGGCAAGGTCCTGTCCTTGAGTGAGCAGGAGAGAGTGATCCCCATGGATCAGGCTGCCCAAGAGCAGGCCTGCAGGGAGGGAGGGTGTGCAGGTGTGCACATGTGTGTGCATGTGTGTGTGCACATGTATGAGAGAGGGTAACAGCAGAAGACTGGGGACATCCTGGGGAGGTGGGAGCCCTGTGCCCAGCAGATACCACTTACCCTCACAGCTCTGCTTGCCCTCCGAGACAACCCGGGTGTACCCAGAGTAGCAGAAGCACAAATAGGATCCCACACTGTTGATACAGTGACCTTTTCCAGCACAAGGATCTTTCAGGCATTCATCTTCATCTGTATCCAATGACATGCAAGTATGGAAGACAGACACTCACCACCCGCAGGCCCTGCCAGCCCTCTGCCAGCTCCGCTGTGCAGCAGGTGACCAGGGGCTCAGCAGGGCTGCAAGGAAACCTTCCCACAGGAGCCTGAAGGACTGAACAGTCCATCAAGGCCCAGCAAGCAGAGGAGGTGCCAACCTACCCATGCAGTAGTGGCGGCTGGGGTCCAGCATGTAGCCGGGGTTGCACAAGCATCTGTATCCTTCTGGGGTGAGCACACAAGTGCCGGCTCCACAGGACAGAGGTGAAGAGGCACAGCTGCCAGCCTCTGAGAGGAGATAGCATGGGGTTGGTGACAGCATGAGAAGGGGGCATGGATTCTAGTGGCTGTTAACATCTTGGAGAGTGATGCTGAGCCTGCTCCTCTCTACAGCTTCAGGCAGCCTGCACTGAAAGGGCTGCAGGGAGGACATGGCAGATCCTGTCACCTCATTTGGGCTGAGCCAATCTGGGAGGCCTACGTCCCCTGCATTGCTTACTTGCACCCTGGCCCCACAAGAGGGTGGTGAGGAAGCCTGCCAGCCCCATGCCTTGGAGGAGAGCTGGCAGCTGAGCCTGTAGGGGGCTGGTTTTGGGGTGACAGCAGGGCTCCCTGCCCCTGCCGTGGAGTGCAGGTGGCAAAGATGGGGCAGCGAGGCACCACACACCCCTTGGCACTAAGCTGGATCAGGGGGGTGTGTGCGTGTGTGTGGACAGCCCAACCCCAAACAAAAGGCTACTGAGGAAGATGCATTCCTCAGCAAGGTGCCTCCGCCAGGCCTGCTCCCCAAGGTGCTCCAGCCCCCCGTGGAGGGCAGGGGCCGCACTCCCAGACACTTAAGCAACTCTGGAACAACAGCGTCCTTGTTTCCAGCACAGTAAACAAGCCGCCCTGGGAGCCACATGCCTCCCCTCGCGCTCCCCCTTCCCGATGAGTCAGCTTGCACTGCTGAGGAACAGCGCCAAAGCCACCGGAGTTAGCGCGTGATCCCCTCCCTCCACAGCCCCTGCTGCACTGGACAAATGAGCTGCAGGCGGGGAAGGGCACAGAAAACCAAACACTTTGGTCCTGTATGGGAATGCACTCGTGCCTCCACACAGCCAGCCGGCTTTCCCTGGCTGATGGCAGCCACCACCAGGTTGAGACATCACCTCAGGATGGCAGGGCAGGAGCTTTTCTTTGGGAAGTCAAGGGGGGCATACGGGAGAGAAGCAGGCTGGGCAAAGGGGAGAAACCCTGGGCAGAGCTTAGGGCATAATTCCCCCATAGTGACAGGCAGAGAGACAAAGAAAGACCCTGAGAGCAGTGGATACACACCTGAGCCCTGTGCTGGCATCTGTGTTGGAGCAGCAGCATCCCGGGTAGTGGTGGGGCCAGGCCGGGGAGGACCATGCCAGGACTCTTCTTCATCTGCTGAGGAAGAAGTAGAGAGGTGAGGTCCAGATTTCAATCCCAGAGAGAGGTGCCTGCCCAAGGCTTACCTGTGCTGGGTGTCCCTGCAACCACTGCTTCAACACAGCACATGTGAAGGGGCCACAGGGTGGCTGCAGCAACCTCATTATCTAGTTATTTAACACAGCCCCTTTCACACTGCTGGTTATCCACCATCTCCACACACCTCTACAGCCACATATCAGCCACCCCAGTGTGATGGGGGTCCCCATGCTGCCTCCAGCCAGTCCATCCAGAAGCCTGTCCTGCCCAGTGGTGGGGTCTGCTGTGTAGAAGAGGCAGCTCCCAGCCTCTGCTCTCCTCTCTGCCCTGTGCTCCTCCCCATGAGCACACTGCCCTCCTGCCAGCTGGGCACTCACCTCTGCGCATGGCAGGCTCCACAATGGCATCAGCAACACCCTGAGGGACAAAAATATAGCATTGTACCTGGGGTGTAGCATCCCTGAGACATTTTCCCACCCACCTCCTAGATCCTCTCGTTCCCCAGGACAATGTCCTGGGAGGAGAAGCTGCCAAAGCCACTCAGTCCTGAGCGCACTGGTCTGAGCAGAATACAGCTCCTGGCCGTGCCCAGGGGGCTACCCACAGAGGGGCCATACCAGCAAGCCACGCAGGTGAGACCCAAGGCACTGCTACCAGGCAGGCATCCCTGCAAGTTGGCACGGTAAATACCTCCACTATCACCGGTGGCTCTGGAGGGTTGAGGACAGCCTCTGCTCCTCCTGCATCAGCCAGCAGGGAGGGAGCACCCACACCTCAGCCAGCTCCAGCCTCAGGCAGGGCTGCTACCTCTGCCCAGCAAGCACCAGCTGGAGTCAACACTCACCACAAACTAGTGCAGCAGAGGTCTCGGCTCCAGCTGTTTGAGCTAGTTGCCTCTTAGGAAGGGCTGAGAGGGCACATGGCCTTCAGCAACAACTCAGCCAGGGTAACAGGGTTTGCAGCTCGTTTGATGCTGCCTCTGGCAGCATCTACTTGCTCTCTTTAGTGCTTTCTCTTACCAAATTTCACACCTCACTTATTTGTATGATATCCCCCTTCCTGCCCATCTAGCTGCCATGGTTGTAGCAGACAAACCTTTCTCACCTGTGCAGCAGAAGAAACTTCACCTGGAAATTGAAACAGTGCACAGTGAGTACAGACAAGGCAAGCAGGCATCCTCCCCAAACCCCAGCTGCCCCACCTTCACCCCAACTCTAAGGCAGTGCCACTCAGTCCCTAGCGCTCACAAAACAACAAACGAGCTTGTTCCCAAAGCCAACACAGCCTCTTTGAACACTGCACAGACCCCATGAGCTTCTGCTTCAGCAGGTGCCGGCATAAGCAGTTGATCACACTTCCCTCCAGCTGAGCTGGACAGGAGCCCAAGGACTGCAGTGCCAGGGCTGCCACACAGACCTGGGCTCCCAGTGGAGGCAGCCTGGCCAGCCACCACCAACTGCAAAGATGTAGTTGCAGGAGCCTGAAACACTCGACCTCCTCTTCAAAAGCTTGAAGAATTGATGTCTCATGCCTCAGGAACTCTAGTAGGGCTAAAGAGCACCTTGTATATTCATACAGATGTAGAAAGCCTCTAACAGCTACAAGTCCATCCGTGGGGGCATGCAGGACCTGGGAATTTGCCTACCCTTGCTAGGGGCCCAGATGGAGCAGCTTTAAGGAGTAGATCCCATACTACCCTCTCCTGCCGAGATGCCAGGGTGGGGGAATGCCTCCAGGATGCTCCCACGCAGGCTGTCCTGCAGTTGCTGTCTCCTTGTTACCCAGTCCAATGTCCAGTTGCTGCTCTCCCCATGCTCTTCCAAGCTGAAGGGCAGCTCTTCTGCCTCAGCCTTCCTCATTGACAGACGGATATCAGAGCTGGAGTAGGTGTAGCCATGTCCTGCTGGGCAAATCTCCTTGAAGGCTTCTGTAAGGGAAAATCACATCAAAGCTTTAGAGGGCAGAGGTTAGGAAGAGGCTGGTGCAGGGATCACCTGGCTTACCACACCCAGTCATGATGGTGGGACAAGTGGAAGAAAGGAGCTGAAGACAGGCATGTATGCGAATGCAAGTACCAGTTTCTCCCATCCTATTATTTTCTGGAGATTTCTAAGGATTAAATCCTTATGGAAACATATCTGGGCTGCAGTGGGTGGATGCCTTTTGTAGAACGAATCTGCTCATAGGGCAGGGTGGGTTTCCAGCAGGTACTGGGTGGTACTGCCAGATACCAAAAACTAAATCCCTCCCTGCGTCAGTGTTGCTAGGAAGGGATCATGCCACAGGAAGTTCTAAGCTGAGCAAGGGGGCAACTAAAACATGAGTCCCTGGTACTTCAGCACTGAGCACTTTGTACATTACTCAAGATGCTCTGCACAAACCACCTGAAATTTTTTTCAGTCCTGAGGGTTTCAATGCTTTCCCCTCCACCCAGGCCCATGCTGAGATATGCCAAACTCATCCTCACCTGGCTTTTATCCCAGCAGATGTACAAGAGACAAAATGGTTGTCAAGTAAAGCCAGGCACAGATGTGGCTGTGCTCTTCTTGTGGTAGAGAGTGGTTTCCTATCAGGGGCTTCCCCGTGTTCCCAGTATTACCCAGGCCCTCTTCCTGGGCTGTTGTACCCATCTCACAGGCCAACATCTGCACCGCTCAGCTCTCGGTCCTGCAGCCATCTCAGTGGCAGCAAGTTCAGGCAAGACCAAACCCCACTCTAACCAGAGAGGCAAAGCCAAGGTGGGAACACTCACCTGAGCCAGGCACAGGGCATTCCTCGCAGTTCTTCCCCCAGCCCTTGCCAACGCGGCTGCAGCAGCAGATCTGCTGGGTGATGCGGTGGGACAGGGGGAAGGAGCACACGCCGCCAGATGCCGAGCGGTAACACAGCCCCTGCTCCATCGACACAGCTTTGTCCGCTGAAACACAATGGCAGGGTCAGTGACAAAGGTCAAGCTCTGTGCTCCCCAGACAGAGTGGGGGACACTCAGTCTCTCCCCCTCAGCCGTTTCTTTGCCCATGCCTCACAGCCTGTTCCAAAGGATGTCTCATCCCAGGGGCTGTCCCAGCCTCTTCCAGACTGGAGCCATCAGGCCATTGCCCCACCAGTGCCAGACCCAAGCAAATCCAGCTCCTGTGGGAGCTATCTCAGCCCAGGAGGCTGTGTCTTCTGCCACCACACTGCAGGCATGTCCCCTCCAGGCTCCGTAAGGACCATTCTTTTCCATATCCATGGAGAAGAACAATGCATGAAGGGGACCCATCTTGCACACAAGCAGTACAGTATAGCTGAGATGCACTTGCAAGAGAGGTGAATGCAGGCTGCAGCCTCCACTCAGCCATAGGCTTCTGCTCGGGCCCTATCCCAAACCAAGGGGTTCCCTGGAGCACTTACAGATGCAATGGCTACGGGATGGATCCAGCATGGTGCCAGGCTTGCAGGTGCAGCGGAAGCTGCCACGGGTGTTCACACACTCGGCATCTTTGCAAAGGCCCTGAATCAAACACTCATTGATATCTGTGGACAGAGGTGAGATGGGAGATGTGGTGAGATGTGAGAAAGCTAGGGGTGAACTGCACCCTGTACCCTGTGCCATAGACCAAAGGGGTCTCACCCAGGCTGGTGTCCGGGGCAGCCTCTGCACCAAGCAGCATGGTGGGGACCTCCATGGCAACAGCAGTCCCACATGTGCAGCAGAGAGCTCGCTCGCTGCAGCTGTAGGGGTAGCTCATGAATGACTGCTCTGCTTTGCAGTTCTTGTGGAACACAGATGTGGTCCCTACAGTGAGCCACCCTGGCTGTCCTTCCACCTGATCCCTGGTCCTGCTCACATGGAGCCATCATCTGCAGAGGACCCTTGCTGAGAAACTCAGTGCCAGCACACAGGGAGGGCAGTGACTGATCCCCTCCAGAGACACAGGGGTGGTGGGCCAGGCTGTGGCTCAGTGCTTTAGTGTCTTCTTCTAGGAAGAGGTTGAGCAAGCAGGAACTTGCTAAGCTCAAGCCTTGCCTCAAGCTCTGGCACTGCCCCTGACTCAGCAGGCGTCAGAGCCAGCCTTTGGGTATGGAGCTGGGCTTATCTCAGGGAAACACCATCAGGCTCACCCATCAGGCTTGCAGTAAAGCCTTTTCTACAGCACCATGTAGGAATGCATGAGCTAAGATGGACAAAACAAGGATTAGCAAAAGATGCATAACGGGGAGTTAAGGGCAGCTTTCATGATGGAGAGTGAGGCCCTCGTCATGGACTGAAGTAGCTTTATATCCTTGCTAAAGAGCTTGGCCCAGAAAAGCCAGTGTGCTATTGAAAAGTTCTATATCAGGAGGCACAAGAGGTGCACGAAGAGCTGGATGGGAACATGGAGCAGCAGGAGTGGGATGAACCTCAGCTTTACCCTGAAACAAATCACAGGAAAATATGCTACAGGCTAAGAGATGGAAGAAGGCAGCGATAGGAATGTGGGCACACTTGCTGCTCATAGGGCACCTGTGAGCTGCCAAGACCAAGAAATGTCAATGTTATGTTAGGCAGCACCACACCAAACACTTTCCAAAGACAATGGCAGTCCCAACGCCAGTGTACAAGGCACTGGTGAGACCTCAGGTGTCCTGAGAGCACCGAGTTGTGTTCTAGAGACTTTCTCAAGGTGTAAGAAAGGGGTGCAGAGGTGAGCTGCTGGAACATTCAGAAGAATGGAGATAGTAGAAGAAGAGCCTTACTGAGGGCATGTAGGCTCAGGAATGTCTTTCCCAGCACTACCTTATTCCTCAGAGCTGAAACATTACTGCTTGGTGGAAGTGAAGGTGTCACAAAGCCACCTATGACAGCTGGAATTCAGATGCAGTGACCTGAGAGTCCCTACCCAGTCCTGTGCTCTTAAACCCTGCTGTTCACCCCACTGGCTGTCCCATAAGCGGCAGAGACACACTGAGGCCATGAAGACCAGGCCATGATTTTCAACCAATTGGAACTACCAATGCCACAGGGATGTGCAGCAAGCCAGGGAGCAGTGGGATTTGGCTGAGTAATGTAATGGTTTCCTGCTCCATACCAAGCACAGGACAGAGTTCATGAAAACAACCAATGGCCAGACCCCACATGTGCTGGGAACCCCACTCAGAGAAGAGGCTTGTCTCTCCAGAGGAGCCTCAGGGCTCATCCCTGTCACTCCCTGCCATGGTCAGAGCATCGTTTCGTTCCAACACATCAACTGGACAAGTGTTTGGCCTCCACATAAGCAAAGGATTGAAGGCATTAGAGCAATGAGAGCACAAAATGAACAAGCACCAAGGGCTGGGCTTTATGAGCTTAACTTAAAATTGGGCCACATACATCTCAGCCTCAGTCCAACCCCATCTATTCCATTGGCAGCAGAGGACTCACACATGGTGTAAGTCCCCCCAGGGAACAGAAGCAAGCAGGTGTGCTCAGAGCCATGTTCTCCTACCCCCTGCAGCATGCCAGGGATGGCTAGCCCACAAGAACAGGCCTCAGGGACCACAAATCAAGATCCATGTTCTGTTTCAGCTGCTTCTTCCCACCCCACACAAGCCTGCTGGTGCTCCAAAGAAAGAGCCAGGCTGGGACAGGCACCTGTGGTGGAAAGGTGCAGGCTGGTTCCTGGTACTTGGTGAGCAGAAAGGACCTCAGTCAGCAGCAGACACCAAATATATACAGACACTGCAGTGCTGGTGTGTGTCCTGTGCAGTGACTGCTTGCACACCTCCCTACCACTGAGCTTCCAAGACAGTCTTTGCCTCAAATCTAGCAAGCACATTACCCCTTCCATTGCCATCCTTTTTGCTGCTCCCAGCAGCACTGGGAGATTCCCTGGCTGGGTCTGCCAAGCACTCCTCTCAACTCAGACTCATTGCAGCCTTGTTCCTGCTCAATGGGATGCAGGCAAGGAAAGGAAAGGAGATCTGGCAGAAATGAGCCATTTGTTTCTTTGCTGGAAGACACCAGAGACAGCTCTTTCTGTCCATACAGAATAAAGTGGTCTTCTGCCAAGGCTCTTCTCCAGTCATTCATCTCTGCTTTGATGTCAGCTTGCAAAGCCAGTCCTCAGCTCCTTTCCAGCTCAGCTCCTCTCCTACAGCCAATGGCCTCAGGAACCATCAGCCCTTGTCCAGCCCCTTGGCTTTCCTCCTACCTGGGCTGGCAAAAGAAGGCCCCATGTAGCCTCTCCCATAGTCTATCAGCCAAACTGCTCACTCTGGATCCTGAAGTGCAGTGCTGGGCTTCCTAACACATATCCCGCTGCAACAGCAGAGATGAGAAAAGCACCTTGAGTCAGCAGAGTATCTGCAGAATGGTACTTCACTAGAACACCTTATGAAAGAGCACACAGAGGCACAACTCTGGTTCATGCTTTTTCCAGTGCAAAACCACCTTCCTAGCCAAGTCCACATTGCCACCTCCCTCTGCTCCTATGAGCCTCTCTCTGCTCCAGAGGGGACACAAATCTAGAGCACATGCTGCAGGTCTCTGCTTGCTGAACACCGAGTCCCTGCAGCTGCTCGGCTCTGCTGACTCCTGTTCAATGTCTCTGGGTAGCTCCTCACTCCATAGCACTGTCTGTGGCCACATAAGGGAGGAGATCTGAGCACCAAGAATAGAAGCTGTTGTGTTTTTCAAAGTTCTCCCCCAGGACAATGTGAGGAGGCTGAATCATTCATTAATTAAGCATGGTGGAAAGTCCCCGCTAAAAGAGATGAGTCATTGGATCACCAGCCCTGGATGTGCATGGCTAGTGCCCAGGCTCCCTGCTGTATCTTCAAGATGACACCTCTCTGCTTATCGTGAAGCACAAGAAGAGAAACATAAAGTTCCACTTCAGAGCACAGAAAAACATAAACACTGTCAGTCCAAGAGATGCCCAAAAACATTAATCGGAGAGAAAAGTGAAGTGGTGGCACCTTGCTCATGTGGAACTGAGGGACCATGGGAGTGAGAAATGGACAGAGCCCATCAGCATGGAGCTGGCAGGGCAGCCTGGCAGCATGGACAAGTGACACACTCAGAACAGAAGGGATTGCTTTGATGGCACTCTACCACTAGTAAATGAACAACTGAAAAGCTGAGAACCTTCCTAAATGCTTTCAGGCAACAGAATTTCTGTCGCTTCAGACTATGGAAGAACTGTTTTTATACTCAGCACTTAGCAGAGCAGCAACATATGTCCTTAGCTTCTTGGCAGGATTTAACAGGTGGATTTTCTTGGGCTGGCCCCACTATGCGCTGACTATAATTAACAGTTGAGCCATACAGCCCAGTGTTACCTGGTTTTCTTTCATCTTGATGAATGCACAGAGATTTCTCTAAGTCATGTTCTTTGCAGATCCGTATCAGGGAGCTAGATAATTCTGTTCTACTTGTGCAAATACAACTCTGACAGTGGATATGGGAAGGACAGAGAGAAACCTTGGAGGATATGGTTTAGTGTGAGGTGTCCCTGCCCATGGGAGGGGGGTTGGAACTAGATGATCTTAAGGTCCTTTCCAACCCTAACTATTCTATGATTCTATGATTCTATGATCCTTACCTTGGCAATGGCTCCGGTTCAGCCTCTTGTATCCCTGGGGACACTCCACCTGCCCATTTTCAATCACAGGGTGCACTGGGAAGAAAGCAAACAGTGTGGGATGTTAGCAGTAGAGCCAGCCCCTGATGACTCCCACAGCAGAGGGAAAGATGGAAGCAAACACATTTCCCAAGCAGTGTTTCCTTCTGGTTGGCAGGTGCCAACCTGGTGACCCAGAGGTGCTGTCTGTGCTTCATATCTATCACTATTTCACCTTTGCTCCTCCTGGGCCAGCTTGGATAGCCAAGTGGCATACGGCAAGGGGCATCAGAGTGAGCAATGACAGGGGTCTTCGACAAGTTGCTGAAGTAACAGCCCAGGGCCTGTTTATTACATTTCTCTTTTACTGCATGTGATTTCCTGCCCCAATCATTCTAACAAGAGACAATTTCAGGTTTCTGCTTTAAATAGTTTTGTGGGTTTCAAAATATCCTATAACCTCCACAATTAAATCTCTCCTAGTTTTTTAAAGGTACGTAAAATATTCCCCATAAATTCCAAGGAGGTCAAATTTAGGCACCATGCTCTGGAGTAAGGGAAAGGGAATACAGGAGGTGATGCGCTGGGAAGTGAGTAAGTGCAGGGTGGGGTAGGAAGAAAGATGCTTTGCCTAAAGATGGGATTTTCCCAGGGTGGGGTCTCTTTTTCATTTTTGGACTGTACGTTTGGAAACAAGAAGTGTGTGTAACAGTTAAGTTCCTGTCCAGCTGTATTCCCAACGTTCCAATTCCTCCTGTTTGGCATCACTAGCTCACACCCTGGTGTCACACATGGAAAGCCCTCATGGCAATAGCAACAGTAAGGATCTGGCAGAACCTGAACACACTGCAGCTTTTGAGAACCAGGGACAAATTGAGACCATCCTTGCAGCAGGAGATGGTCAGAAAGAGGCTGCAAATGTTAAAAACACAAACAATGTGCTGGAGGCAGAGAACACACATATCCGTGACTCTTTGTCCTGGTCCTCTGACCCTGTAATGCAGCTTAAAGCCATTCTAGGACACTTCCTGAAAGGCAAAAGTTAGGGACTAGACTCTTAGGATAAATGTGTTTGGGAAATAAAAGACAGGACAAAAACTCATTCACCAGCCTGTACCTAGAAGAATAGAAAGCCTGTTTTCCCCAGGTATATTAAAGGAAGCTACAGAGTTCTCTGGGTGCAGAGAGATCCTTAGCAGCTGGGTGAATGACTGAGACAAAAAAATCTATTCATGCCCTTCAAAACCTCAGTCATGAATTGTGGGCAGACTTTCTTTACTGCCCCAGACAGACTCCCAGTGGCACGTGGTGTAGCGGTGGCAGAATCAGCCCCCTCTGTAGCCTCCTTCCTGTATTTCCAGGGCGTTTTTCCTGTTTCCTTCCCAGTCTGATATCTGGATGCTAGGGGCAAGGGGTGTGCTGGTGATACTGAAAATCGCTGGGTACATTTTCAACCTTCTGGGAAGGGAAAAGCAACCTCTGGCTCCCAGGATCCAGGCTCAGTGCCCCAGTGGGATTCCAGGTCCTCTCACACCACAGCCTGTGGGCTCAGGGCTGCTGACAGGCATGAACTGTGCTTGGGAGCATCTGTCAGCTTCAGCACGATGTGATAACAGATGCTGAAATGAAGCAGCATCGTTATGTGTGAGCCCTCCAAAGGGGAGCCAAGCATGCCAGAGATCAAACAGCGATGACATGTGTGTCAGAGCCCCACTGCCTCTCTGAAAAGCCTTTGTGGAGAAACAGATCCTGCACCATCCCTCTCCCAGATGCTGCTGGGGAGAGGGCAAGGCAAAAATACCAGTGATGGGGGTTAGAGTGCAGGCCTTGTGCCACCCCAGCACTCAGCCTGCAGAAACCTGCAGCCTGTTACTGCAGCAGATCACTTGTGAGGCTGCAGACAAATGCCTTAATTTTGCAAAGAAACCTGTGTTCCCTGGAAAGAATAACTGTAATGAAATGTGAGCAGACCTCTCTGTACCAAGGGTAACGAAGACAGTTTCTGAAGTACTGGATGGAGGCTGCTCTCTTTCTGCCAGGACCTGGCCACAAGGGAAGACAGTGTGAGGCTGCAGGAGGATGTAAGCTATTAACTCCTAGCTTTGTACTTGGTTACTCGAGCAGAGGACCATTTCCTTCCACGAGTTCTTATGTTGCTGAACTACAGTGGAGATGGCCAAAAGCCTCTGAAAAAACAGTCCAGGACATCCGAGTTTCCTGCAAAGGGGATCAGCATCCACTCTCTCCCATGCAGCTGCTAGCAGTGGGAGAATGGCTTTGGAGGCTATTCCTCTGAAACCCAGCAAAGGGAAAAAGCCTATCGGAGATATCGGAGAGGGCAGAAACCTGCCAGCACCCACAGCCAGAGAAGTCCCAGCCTCCTGTGTCTGTCTGTCTACACTCTCTTCAGGAAGGGGTTGTCCCAGTGCCTGAGGCTGGGGATGGAGCAGCTGAGCTGCATCTGTTGGGCAGAGGGATTTCAGGCTTGCCGAGGGAAAGGAGCTCTGGCTCCCGGCTCAGGGGGGTGATTTCAGCGCCTTGCCTCGGGGGCGCTGCAGGCACTGTGCCAAAGCTATGTGCTCACCAGGTACCTGTGCACTGGGACTCACCCTCGGCTCTCCTCATTGCTCCCTCCAGCCCTGCTTCATCCCACTCTCTGGTGCTGCTTTCTGCAAGCTCTACAGGCACCGGGCATCCCCGGCAGAGCAGGACTCGCACAAAGGAGTATGTGTGGTAAGCTCACAGACCCAGAAACGAGGTGAGCATGAAGCAACCACAGCTCAGGACTCCCAGCAGCACCTCTGTCCCCAGCTAGAGCAATACTTGAGCAGAGCAGAGTAAGAAGGGAAATGAATGAATGGAAATTGGGCAGGGGGGTTTTGCAGCCTAGCAGGATGATTTAAGCAGCTAGGCTAGTTTTTCATCACTTCCCAGGAGAAGAAGCTCTACCTAAGGGCCCTGATTCCCTGAACACTGAAGACAGGATGAAAACGCTCAGGCTGATGGTGAAGTGGAAAGAAACCGCTTCTAGTGGTGGTAGCCACAAGGGCCCAAGTGAGGCAAGGTTTGTAGCATGAGATAATACATTGCATTAGGCCAGCCAAAATCACTCTGTTAAAAGGGGAAGAGGCAAGCCTGTGGTCAGATGAAAAGTGAGGAAATGCTTGGCTGCTGAAAGCTAGCCCGTTTCTTTCAACTCTTTCCATTTATCATACAAAAGGCGTTATCTCTCTGAGAAACATTGCCTTGCTGAACTCCTTTGCCACTTTCAGCATTCACAGACATTTCTGGAGACCCTGCATCAGCTCCATAGAAGAAACACCACCCTGGAGGGGTGCCAGGCATCTCCCCATGCTCGCAGTGGGCACAGAGCATGCAGTCAGGAGAGTGGCTGTGGTGCCTCTTCTTGCCCTGGCTTTTACAACACATGGCAGATGAAAGGAGACAGAGTTCATGGTCTCATGGCATCTGGAGGGATGGAGTGCTGGGCCCAGTCAAACCTCACACTGGTTTAGTGTAAAGCAGAGATGATCAGCCCCTACTGCAGAGCATCTCAGCTGCTGAACTCGCTGGCAGAAGAGCAGAGCAGCCTGGACCTCACAACAGCCTCCTCAGAGAGGAAATACTGGAGATACCAGACCAAGAAGTAGGCTGGGCTGTGGCTGTGGGGATGAGCTGAATTCCCAGCCAGAATGGATGAGAGGGAAAGGACACAAATCCTTCAGTCCATATCTGTCATGCCTGCTCTCCTCCAGGTAGTCTGGTAGGCAGGCTCCAGCAAGCCTTTCTCCAATGCCCCCAAAAATGTTATGGTAGCAGGGGTGAGGAGGGCATGCACCAGTGCCGACGTGCAATACAAACCTAAGCCCTCTGCTCTACTTATGGTCAATAAAGATCTTCAAGGTGAAAAATATGCTTCAAAGAAAAAGATTCTTGTGTTTGGGGTTGTTTCAACAGAGAGAATCTCATCCTGCTCTCATAGTAGCTTTTATCTGGGACAACACTTACCTGTACCTAAAAAACCCCCACTTTTGCAACACTGCTGCTATGTGCTGAGACCATGATGCTGCATTTGAACGATGGGCAAAACAAGCACCCTGCAGAACAAGGCAGTCCTGAAAATGCTGTGCTTCCCCAGTTAAGCATTGCTCTCTGTGGTCTTGCCACAGCCTTGCAGAGGTTTCAGCTTCTTTCCCCACTTCAGCCCTTCTTTACTGCCCCAGACAGACTCCCAGTGGCACGTGGTATAGCAGTGGCAGAACCAATCCCCTCTGTAGCCTCCTTCCCATCTTTCCAGGGCTTTTTTCCCTGTATCCTCCCCAGTCTGATCCCAAGAGCAGGCCAGGCAGTTGATTTTCAAGGGGCTTCCTGTGGCTGCTCCAGCGCCTGCAGGCACAGCACAGGGGAGCGGCTCAGTGTTTCTAATGATGATGGCTCCATGGGTGAGCTGCCACCCCTCTCACGGTGGGAGGTCTGTTTGGGGAGTGCTGCGGACGCCAAGCCAGACATTACAAGATCCAACTTTCCAGTGAAATTCAGACTTTTCTCTAGGACAAAAAAAAAACTTGAAAAAATACGGGGAGTGGGAATAAAAACAAAACAATAGCCTTCAAAGACTTGTTTCTTAATGCAGTTAAAACCCATAGGCAGGAGGAGAGACAGCAGCCCAGGAAGATCTGCAGTGAGCACAACTGGTGGGTGTGCAGCCCAGCCCATGCTCAGGCTGACTGCAGCCTGAAATAAGGGTCAGGGGGCACTGAAAAACCAGGACCTGGAAGTTGCAGGTTTCCTGCTGCACCCAAAAAGTCCCCCAAACCCACACAGGAGGGTGAGACTTGTAGCTCCTGGGCAGCACCAGAGATGGTGCCAATCACCAGTACGGGCTTGTCCTGGAGCACTGCTGGCACAGATGTGTGTGGTCTCAGGGGCAAGGAGGAGGAGGAAGAGGAGGGCTGGAAGTCTCTGCTACCAGTTTTCTTTATCCCCACATGCCTGAGAAGGACCAAGCCTTCAGGGGAACCAGTGTCCAAATCCACACCTGCCCTGGGGTCTGTGTCAACCTGCAGCTTGGGTCTTGTTGGTTTTAGCTCCCACAGACCATCTCTTGTACCAGCACGTTCTTCTCCACAGACCACTGCATGCCCTGAAATAGCATATGGCCTGGCAGGGAAGCAGGAGTAGCTCTTCCCAGCAGTATGCCTACTACTAGCCCCACATCCTGAGCTTGCCATGGGACAGGACATTGCTTCAGTGCAGCTTTCTCACCCATGCTGCTCAAACACCCTGCTGGTCCTTGAGATTCCTCCCAGCCATGTCCAAGTGTCTCTACTTCAGCTGCTTCATCATCCTCCAATTCCCTTGTGCTACTATCAGTCTTCACCAAGTTTTACCTTTCAGGTAGCTGTTCCTACCTCTCTGTTCTAGCTTTTCAGTGCTTCACTGCCTCCTCTGAGTACTACAGACCCAGGAGAGTCATTGGATGTCTCCATCTGATTTATCCTGACTTGCAATGCAGCACGTTTCATCCAGCCATCTTCAGCTGGAGCTGAAGGACTGCAGCCACATGATAGCATGCAGGTGTCCTACCACCCTCCATGCCTCTGCCTCTGGCTCTGCCTCTGGCTCATCTCTTTTTTTCATGGGTCTGGTGACACCTTTTGCCCCAACAGCTCATGGAGCAAGCTCTCAGCTCTCCCTCTTTTCCCAGGGCTGTCTCTGATGCATCCTGGAGGTCCCACTTTCAGTTCTAAATTACATGAACAGCAGTCTCCCAGTGGCTTCCATAGCCTGCCTGAATATCAACCTCTGTGCCCACCTCTCTTAAAGTGGCCTAACAATATACACTCTCCCAGCAGCAAACCAGGCAGCCAAAGGCCTGAACAGAGCCTAAGGAAACCTCTAAGACTAATGCAACACACACCACAGAGTCCTGCCCAGGTCAACCTCACCTCTGCCTTAATTCTGAACTCAGCTTTCAACATGTTCTCCTTAGGATGCAGACAAAGCATTCAAGTGCCTTGGCTTTCCTGATGCTGGACAAAACACACAAAATAGTGGGGATTGCTCATGACAGGTTTGCTCGGACAGGCGCCTGCCTCCGATTCTTCTCCTTCTCTGATGTCTTTCCGCACACAAACACGTACCAAACATGAAAGCAGCAGTCGACAGAGACATCCGGACGTATCCAGCCTCTACTAACAATCAGTGTCTCAGGCAGACAGTCAATCCAAACAAGTTCTCCATTTGTCTAGCTATTGCCTGGCTGCACTTCTGTACATTTGTAAGTGTTTACACTGAACTAGCTTCTGCCATTTCTGTCTCTGGTTGCTGGAATTAAATTCCCAGCGCTGTCAAGTCTGATCTGGTGCATGCCTCCCTGGGATACACGAGTGCAAGAAGTTCTCTCCAAAGACCACAGTGCCAAGAAGAAAGCTGGAAACATCCACTGGATGTGTTATCTCTGTGCACGAGACACCAGGTCACTGAACTGCAGCCCAGCGACTTTGAGTGAGCACAACACAAACCAGCAAGAGTAGTAGACACAAGGAATGTGACTGTGGGATGTGGTCTACAGGCAGGAATGATGTGGAGTGATGACTTCACACTAGACAGGCATGGACCTGGGAGCTCTGGCAGAGGAGGTAAGGGGCAATGAGAGATCACAGTGCTCGACAGCTCCACTGGAGCAGATAGATCATGGAGAAAGGACTGTTTCCATTGCTCCATGCTGGGGCAAGACCTCATGTGAACACAGCATGCCAGAGGAAAGCATGCCAGCCACCTGGGCTTCTCACTCCATAGCCGGTCTCCCTTAGGCTGTGAATGTCTGCCTTACTTGCACTGTGTGGCCTCCTGCATGTGGGGCTGGTTACGGGGCAGTCAATCAGAGGTAGCCAAAGGAGGAAGACACTTGCACACAATTAAATAGATGAAAACAGCCTCTTCAGCTAGCCTGAATTCCTGCCAAAATCAACAAGAGCTATTTGGTCTCCACGGGGGAATTTTATTGCCCAAAGCCAGAGAGACAGGGAATGGGATTTTCTTGTGGCACAGGAAGATGGAGACCCATGGGATATATTTTTATGGAGACCCATGGGATACATTTTTAATATCCCCATGGAATTAATCTGGACAAAAAAAACAGACAAGCATTTGTCCACTTGATGAAGACCATCACTGACAACCTCCCTTGAGTTCCAGCCGCTGCTGGGACATGAGCACGTGCTGAGCTGTGAAAGTGGGACCTGCTGGCAGATAGGTTTTTCATAAGTTCATCTGCTCTACTCGCTGGCTGACTACATGGAGCACATGGGGGTATTTCATGCCTGTTTTCATGTCTTGGAAGCCTCTGATTAGAGAGAGACACATTTTGAAGATCCAAGTCCAGCAGAACAAATTATTGCTGGAACTCTGGCTGCTGAGTGATACCTAGCATTCTGGCATGGAGAGAAGGAATGGAGGTGCAGAGATTTTGCAGCCACCTCTAGACTAACCAAAGTGTTAAGCATCACCCCCTGCTTCCTAAAGGGGGAGATCACAGGAGGACAGGATGGGAAATGGAGAGACTGGTGTGGGATGGGGAGGAGAAAGCCATGACTGCAGATGCAAATGTCAGGGACAAAGAGGAGAGGGCTGAGGCCTATCTGGGGCATTTCCTTGTTTGTGCTGAACCTGGAGACCCTGTGGTCACCCCATACCACATGTGTCCATAGCTCCCTTGGGGCTGGCATATGCACGAGGCCAGGCAAGCAGCAGCATGTCCATAGCAGAGACATGCAGAGCCTGAAGACAATGGCAGTCAGAGCTCCTCAGATCTGCACTGGGTTCCAGGATGCTGACAGCCTTGTCTGTGATTGTGAGGAATTTGGCTCCAGCTAGCCCTACCCCTGGCTGAGGAGGAACCAAACTGAGGGAGGACAAGAAGATGCAAACAGCTCTTGCAAGTGTGTGCATGAGCATTTGGGACAGCCTCTGGGCAGAGCAAGAAGGCAGCGACACCACACTTGCTTGCACAAAACCTGCCACCTTGGACACCTCCACTCTCAGTCTCCCAGACCATGGGGTCTGTCTGCTTTAGTCCTTTGATCCAGTGAAGGCTTGTGAACAAGCAGCCTGGCAGTGATGAAAGGGGGCAGGCAGGCACAGTAGCGGTGTGCAGCTCCCTGCCTGTGTTGCACTGGATGCATGCACCCTGCCCTGCACTAGATTTGGTCAGTAGCGGCTGCGGGAGCCACTGTGCCCGTGAGGCTGCCTCCCCCCTAGCCAGGAGCCCTTGAACACAGCCTCTCTACCACAACACAAGATGGGGCCACAGCTCAAGGGGCCGTGCCTGTCACGGAGCACCCCGAACAAAGCAGACAAGGAATCCCCATCTCCTGCGCGATCAGTCCGTCCAGCTCCCAAGCACAGCAGAAACAGAGCTGGACGCCCGTGCCTCTGGAACGGACCACGGGTGTGCTCCTGCCAATTGTTTGATGTAGTGTTATTTCCAGAGCCCCTGCCAAGCCCGTGTCGGGCCCAGAGCAAGCCCGTAACTCTATAGGGCCGAGTCTGCAGCCTCCTCCACCAATCTAGGACTGCACCCCCTAAAACCACGGCTGCTCTTTTCCTCTTTCTCCCTCTGAGTGGGGCTAGTATGGCAGGAACTGCTGACTGCACTGGAGGGTTGGCTTAGGGAGATAGCACTGATCCTGAGCCCAGCACCCAAACCAGAGCGGTGCTTTGGGATGCATGGGCTGGCGTGAAAGCCAGCATGGCCCTGCAGACTGCCTCAGACACACTGCCCATCCCAAGAGCAGAGCCAGCCACAAGGCAGGAGACCCACAGCTCTTCCCTGTGCCACCAGGGAGCCCAGGATGTTTTTGCTTGCTGATGGTGCTGGCCATCCCTCTCGCTGTCCCGGGCTGCGGCAGTACTCACCTGGCCGGGGGGGACAAGCAAGGCACCGATCTGCCCCCCAGAAGAGCCCTATGCTGCCACAGCAGTCCTCCAGCTTGGTCAGCCCTGGCAGGGGGTTGGTGCACTGTGGAGAGAGGAGCAGAGGATCAGAGGTTTGTGGGACAGGGAGGGGATGTGCACCCGTTCGCTGCGGGCGGCCGGCATGGCAGCAGCAGAGCCAGCACAGGGAATGACAGTCTGCGGTCAGAGACTGGCACAGCCCTCTCTGCACAGCTCCCCACTGGGACACAGCAGGACTGGGGATGTGGGTTAAGACAGTAAACAGTTGTGCAGACAAAAACACAAGACTCCCTCAAATGCACCCCTCAGAGGGGAAGGGGACATCAAACAGAGCAATAGATGAACCAGAGATGATATCACCCAGCAAAGCCCTGGGATCAGCCCCGTGCCTGGCTGATTAGCCAGCAAAATGGGTGCACCAGTCCAGCCCGGCAGGAGCTTGCTGTCAGGCACTTTCCTCTGCTTAATAAGCCTCTCTTTCCCTTCTCCCTTCCTCACCCCCGGCAAGGCCCTCTGGATTACAGGCTTCCCCATTAGAGTGGAGCTGCTGTGGCCCACAGGCCAGAGCTGGCCCTGGTCCAGGCGTGCGTGGCCGCCTGCCCAGTGCTCGCATACCGATCGGCTTGGCTGCGGCAGAGCTGGGGAGAGGCAAGCAGTCCCCGCTGGGTTCCTCATCCTCTCCGGGGCACAGCATCACCCCGGCTGAGCAAGGTGTGAGCACTGCAAGGGTACCCCCTGTCAACCCCCAGAGCATCTTCTGCAGCATCTCTGGACATCCATGAGCATCTCTGCACACCATCATCTGCTCCCAGGGGCACAGAGCTGCTGTGTCCCCACAGAGGAGCTTTTCTGCCCCAGGGGCTGATCCCATTTACTGTTGGGAATGGCTGAGAAGATATCCCGCTAGAAATCGCAGGATGATGAAGCAACTGAGGGACAGGATGGGAACTGGGAGAAGCCCCCAGAAAGGGCTGGGTGAAGTAGGGAGGGGGCTGGGTCCCAGGCTGCCCATCAGAGGGAGATCTCAGTGAGCATGAGCTGCTCTGGGGAGCTCACAGGTGTTCCTGTGGGTGCCAAAAACCTCCAATGCTTTTCCAGTGACGCAAGAGAAACATATGGGGCAAGACAAAATAAGAAATTATGATGACTGAGGGACAGGGGTGAGAAAGCCCCTCACGTGCGTTCGCTTCCCAAGCCCCAGCCGAGCTGCCCAGGAAGGCGTCGTTCCATGGAAATCAGACTTTCATTTATCGTCTGAGAGGGAAAGGAATTTTCCTATGTTTTATACGTTTCCTACAATAATCGCAGAGCGTGGCTGTAAATGTTGCTATAAATAGGGCACTCTATTTAAACGAGACTGTGTGTGAAAGCCATCAAGTCTGGGCTGTGCTGCCCCAGGGCACAGCCTGGTCAGGGCACGGCAGTGAGGTCTCCCTGCTCTGCCAAACCAAGGGATTTTCTTCCCAAGTGCTAACGCATTGCTGCCCGTGCACAAAGCACCTGGGTGATGCCCACACTGATGCTTCACACAGTGAAAGGCCACCCTCCCTGCCCCATAAGCCAATGCACCCACACTCCACAACAAGAAACGTACTCCAGCACTTGATGGGTAACTTCTTACCTGCCCATGGAGAGCCTCCCGAAAGCATCTCCCCAGCAGCCCTGGGGCTCTCTGCTGCTGCTGGATGCCCTCTGTGGCAATGCTGTTGCCGTTCCCGTGGGCATGGGTGTACCAGGGCATGGCAGCCAGCTGAGGCACCAGTGCTGCCTCCACACTGTTCTCCTCAGACACCTCTGCGTCGCCCCGCACCCTGGCCACCTGGTGAATCTGCACGGTGGCTTCTGGAGGGTGGTTGATGTGGACATTCACCAGGGAAGGGTTTAGGGAAGCTGGAAGATGAGTTTATATAACAGCTGTGACAATCTGGCAACAATCTGGCACCCAAAGAGCATCGTGTCATCAACAGTCACAAGGGAGAAGAGGTAGAATGAGCCCAACAAGAACTGTAGTAAAGGAAGATTGCATCTAAGAGAAAATACTTCTCTGCCCAAAACCTGGACAAACCTACCAAAAACTTCCCCCAGCAACCTGAGCCCTTTGGAAACCAGGGGAACCACATTTCTGACCACCTGGCCTGAAAAGCCAAGTATAGGAGACAGTGGCCTCCTCACACCCGTGAATAAAGACCTGAGGAGCACCAAAGCAGAAGGCAAATGCAGAGTCTGATCTGACCTACTGCCAGGGTCACAAGCCATGCTCACCCAGCTGGTTGGACAAGGGCAGGGTGTAGGTGGAGTGCTTCATGGAGTTGCCAGCCAGGGTCTTCGGGGCTCTCCCTCCTTGCTTCTTCTCCAGAGAGGGAATGGGCAGGTGGCAAAACTTCCCAGTGGAGTTGGAGGGGCACCAGCACTCATCCCGGCCCACACAGCGCCCTCCATTCAGGCAGGGGATCTGGCAGAAGTCTGCAAGGTAAAGAGAGGAGAGAGGCCTGCTTAGCAAGACACTGACACACTGCCTCTAGCCAAGGGGCAGCTGGGGGAGGACAGGCAGCTGCCTCTGGGCCAGCACTAGCCCCATGGTCCTCAAGGAGCAGGTCCAGCTCCAGGCTGGGGTCAGCACTGCAGCCTGGACACAGCCTGGGGTCCCTGCTGTGTACCACCATCTTGCCCAAGCTCTGCTCAGGAATGGAGTAATGGGTTGAAGATGATGGGCTCTGGGACCATGGCCAGCCTGGGTCACCAGCACCCTGTGGGGCACCCCCCACAACCAAGGTCGTGTTTCTGGCACAGCAGGATTCCTCGGAGTGGGGCCAGAGCTACGGCAGCTGCACGAAGCCAGCTCAGCACAATTCCTTCTCTCCTGCATCGCCCCTTCCCCACTTGGCAGGGTTTTTGCTCCCAGCCCAGAAGAGAGCTCAGCGGGGATGGGAGATGCAGAAGGAAAGAACAGGCAGAGAGCCACGTCCTCAGAGCCTGTCTCCCTGCCAGCCCTGGCCCTGCCAGCAGCTCAAGTGGGAGAACTATGGAGTGGGACAAAAGAATCCGGAGCACTTCATCTGCACAGCCTCGGGAAATGCATCCACAGATGAAACCAAAGTCATGTCTTTTCTGGCCTCATCAGATGCCTGCAGCAACCCAGAGCATCCCTCAGTGTGAGCAATACTCAGGCAAGGCATGGGATTCCCTGACACATCATCCTGACTCATTTCAGCATGAGCTGCAACGTTGCTGCTGCACATCCCTGCATAGCTTGTCAGGTTCATCGCAGGGGATGAGCTCCCACCCTGCTCAAGTTCATTTGCCCAAACCCAGCAACCAGTTTTGTGGGGAGGAAACACATCTTTGGACTCAGATGAAGGCAGAAATTCCTCTGACATCAATTGGTGTCCACAACAGCCAGACTTTACACACTCTCAGTGTTATATGAATTTGAGAGTTAAAGAGGCTTTCAGAGGATAAGTCCCACCAGGGTCTGCAGGCTGCTCCCACCAACTGGCTCCAAGAGGACGTGCCCAACCCATAGCTGGGCATCCCAGTGACCTGATGAGCAATCCCAGCAGCTCTGAAAGGCGAGCAAAGGTTTCAGCAAGCCTGTTTATAAGAACAGCTTGCAACCTGCAGACAGCTTTCCTGGCTGCCACGTGAGTGAAAGGAGAGAACAGGAGGAAATTAGGTGATGAAAGTCAGCCCCAAGACTGGATGCCAACAAAAGCAGTGAGCTGGCTCTGAGAAGGAGGGGGTGGCGAGGCTTGGCCACAGGCCTGACTCAAACACACGCACACCCTCTACCTGGGGTGTCATGGAAACAAGTGGCTTGCCCAGGAAAAGAGAGCAATGAGTCTGTCTTCCTCCCCCAGAGACAGATGGAGTAAGCCCTAAGGACCCCAGGAGGCATCTTCCAAGGCACTGAGGGGCCATGTATTCCCATTTCCACAGCAGCCCAAACCCTCAGTCTGTGAAGGCAGGAAAGGCAGAAGAGAGAGAGTGGGGGGAACAGGAAAGAAGGTGGGCTGGAGCCTTGGGCTGCTCACAGATGCGGAAGCCAGACTTGGGATCATGGTCATGTCCTCCTTGGCTATAGAGAGTGGTGGTGTCTCCTTTCTCACAGCTGTTGTAGCAGCGCCCGCTCCGGCACGTCTGTTTGCAGATGGTGGGTGTGAAGACGATTTTTATCTTCCTGATCTTCTCTGTCAGGTTGGCCCCTATGAAAGAAAAGGACAGTGCTAAGTGGAAACAGCATCTCGAGGCCATGGCACCAGTAATTCACAGCTAGAGCTCCAAAGCATTCACAGAGCAGGGAGGGGGTGTGTGTCCCTCAGCAGGGCAGTCTCTCTATGCCCCTTGCTCACTCAAGCCTGCCCTCTGCTCCAGCATCAGTAAGGGTTTGTGAACACACAAAAAATGGCAAGCAGCATGCTCTGCCTGCCCAGCTGGAATGGCATAACTCCCTGTGAAGGGACACACATGGACTAACTCCAGCATGGAGAGTGTATTTTACTCTTTAGGCAGTATTTCTTCTACAGCCATGTCAGTAGCCAGGAGACTGGCTGACCTTAAACCACTGGAAGATTTCCCACATGAACAGACACACTAGTACCCATAAAGTAGAGCACAAGGCTTGAGAAAACCAGTGTCTCCCTATAGGTGTCCCCTGGCTTCCTGCAGTTACCTGTGGTCCCCTCCTGGACCCTCACGATCCTCACATTAGATATGGGGGCAAATCACACTCAGAGCTCTCGGGGGCTTGCAGAAAATAGGCATCAGACAGAACTATTGTTTAACCATGAACCAGCTGGCTCAACACCAGAGCCCTCCATCCCAGCCCCCCGACACAGCCGTCTCTGTGGGTGCCCCCCTTGCTGTGCTCAACCCCCACTACACCATTCAATTCCTACTTCCAGATTACAGCTTCACTTAGGCTCACTGTCCTACTCAGAAGGGCTAAGATGCCACATGATGTCTCACTGGGGAATCACAGCTTCAGGGGGAGCCAAGCTGCAGAAAACAACTTGCATCTGTCCTAGCTGTGGAGGTGCTGAGGCTCAGCAACTGCACGTCCCAGCAGCCTGCCCTGATCCCTGCTCATGTCAGAAGGCACCATAGGGGCAGCCAAAGGGAAGAACTAGATGCTGGTTGCACAATCTGACCTCGAGGGTTGCTCAGCTTGTGGATTAAGCTGGGAGACACCATTCCTGCCGACTGAGGCAATCCCCCTGACTGAGGCAGCATGCTGGGGTGATGTTCAACACCTCTGGGAGGCATCTGTCACATCCCCCTGGCTCCTCTCTCCTGCTGTCAGCATTTTGCTTCCCTGATCAGTCCTCCTTTGGTAGGGTCTCTTTCTTCACCAATCCCAGCAATTCCCTTTCCATCCCACCCTGTGGCACAGTCCTGGGAATCCAGGGTTTCTTGAGGTTCCCCACTGACACTTTTGCCCTTCCCCATGACACCCCAACAAGAAGCCCTGAAACAGTGACAGCCCTGGAAGCCTTACCCCTTGCAGGCACCGTGGCCTCCTGGGAAACCACATGTGGCCCAGAGCTGCCCTGCTCATGTCCATTCCCATTGGGGAGTACATTAGAGGTGAGTTGGCCACTGCTGGCTGGGTAGCGCCGGACAGTCCGTGATGGCCCTGTATGCTGGGGGAAGACAGGAGAGCCAATTCTGCTCTGAGTCCTGTGGAAGAGAAAAAGTGAATCGATACTCCTCACAAGGAACTGCACTGACCTCAGCTACCCATCACGCCCGAGGGCTGCTCCTTGCCCCACACATCCCTTCCCCAGCAAACACAAGCAGCTCTAAATAAACTTGTTCTTATGGTGAGAGCTTTCTCAGGGTCTGCCTTCTCTGTCCTGAAAGGAGCACTGAAAAACCAGCAAGGCAGTCAGAAGGGAAGCCACACCAAGCAAATGAACAAACCTTGGCCAATGAGTGTCACTAACAAGAAAGAATGACCAAGAACTCAAGCCTGTAAGTGCAGTTACAACTTTCTGCAGTAACTGCATTTATGGCTTCTGGTGTTTCCTGGAGACTAAGCATGAAGATGCCATCCAGCTCACAAGGTCACACTTCTTACACCATGTAGACTGTTAGAGCTCTCTGCGTTAAACCAGGAAAACAGCACATCTTGCTCTAAAGCCCTTGCTTCAATTCCATTTTACTAAATGGCAGCACTAAGCCTCCAAGAGGGTGCTCTGTGCTTAGCAGCAAATGCCCCCCTGACTCTCACCTGCGATACCTGCAAGGAAAAAGGCCTTAGTACCCCAGGAGCCAAAACAGGTTGACTGCCTATATGCCCCTTGAGTTTCTCTGAAAGTCCCAGCTTGGATTGCTCTGCAACCTAATGTAGGTACCAGCAGGTCTTCTGCATACCCTACCCAACACCTCCATCTCTGCCCAAATGGCTGGGGTGAAGAGGCTAGCTCTGTCCCACCAAATGTCCATCAGAGACATCCAAACCACCAGAGACATCCATCCCATTTTATGGTTTTTACTGTCTTCCCTGTGACAGCACAGGGGAGGTGTTACTGTGTCTACAGGGAACACAGATTTCTGAACCCAAGAAGTCTGGATGATCGAACAAGAGTTGGCTGACAGCAGCTCTGGCTCACTGACATTCCTGGCTTGGAATAATAATAAGATGTGGGGAGATGGAAAGGGAGCTAGTGCTGTGCTAGTATTCAAACAGGTCAAGCACAATACACAAGGTAACTGTCAGCCAGTGAGCCTGAAATCAGCCCTGAGCAACACAATGGAAAAGATGACGCACAGGTCAATAATTTGGAAACTAAAGGAAAGGAAAGTGAGGTCAAATCAATGGAGTTTATGCAGAACCAATCTGGTCAAAGGAGTCTATTTTCATAACTTGGTAGAAATTATATACATGCACACCGACAGTCTGAGAGCCCATGTTATTCAATAAGAAACAATAAACAGGGCAGTACAATGTCAATCAGGCACATGTGAAATGAATAACAAACTGGCTGTGTGACAGAACACAAGATGCAGTTGTCACTGGGGAGGGAATTAGATGGGTTCCAGGATGAACAGTACGAGGCCTGGCAGGATTCAAGGATTTCATCTGGAAATAAATATTTTTATTTCGAAATAAACATACGATCGACATTGATAATGTGTGCTGCTGACACACAGATCTGCAATGTGGTGTATTGTGATGAGAACAGAGCAATCACACAGAGCACTTTGGATCACTGTGGAGGGCAAATCCATCCAAGCAATATAGGGTTTTAATGAAGCCAAATGCAGAATTACACTTCTATGAAGAAGGAATGCAGGCGGCAGCTGCAGATAGGAGACAATCTTGGAAAACAGCAATTATGAGAAGATTTCTGGGGCAATGACAAGCAATCAAGTATTAACAGTCAGTTCAATGCCCTGACATCAGGGCAGTGGAACACTGCAGGAACAGGGTGGTATTTTTGCCTCCCTACACATCCTCATCCCAGCAGGGTGTATGTATGTTACAATATCACATCTAGCTCCGATGTGAAGTAGGTCACATCTTCTAAGGGATGTTGAAAACTAGAGAGGATATGGGTAAAAACATGAAAAAAATAATTGGAGGGGTGGTGAAATGCCTTTCTGTAAGAAACCTGAAGTACTCCAT